>NC_090446.1:893328660-895907410 GCF_031143425.1 Pleurodeles waltl
CACTCCTTTGTGTGCCGCAGATTCACTCTGTTGACTGTTCTTTAACCACTTTCTATTTTCCAAGGATAGTAGCACACTGGACATTGACCTTCAAATGATATTGCATGTACTAATTTGATGTCACCCACCATGACTGATCCCTTCACTTTTTTGTTGAGTCTCACAGTTATGTACTGTACATATGTGAATAAACACACCTATCACTAAAACATTGCAGTACCATTTTTTTCTGGTTGGAATGGTTGAATTGTAAACCCAGGTAATGCACACAAGGAAGACATAAGATGGTGATTGACAGAGGGATATGTCTCAGGTAGTGTCATGCTGAAGAGAATTAGCAACACAATGACACAAGTGTCTGGTCGCACCAAAATCTTTTGCACAGCACATAGGCTGTCAAAATGTCTGGACTTTCATAGCCAGAAATGGCAGAACCATCTTGAGTCAGGCTACAAAGGTACCGTCCCCCAGATCATAGAGGAAAGGGATTTGCCAGACCTTGTCCCATAGAATAGGCTAACAAATTAGTCACTAGCTAGAGCCTTATCACATACCAGAACATGTCTATCAACTTAAAATATGCCATGCCACGAACAGGGGGCAGTACAACAGTTACTGATCATAGAACCATTCCATCATAATTAGCAAGCATCTAGTGGCATGACACAAAACTATGTCAGTGTTGTGGCACAGGCACTGTCATCTGCACTTAGGAAACACATCAACAGCTACACAAAGTTCGTGCAGGATCATTGTCAACACAAAGTGAAGGGAGAATGCATGTATTACACTGGATGACATGTTTCAAGGGCACACGTTCACACACCTGAGACAACTGGACCAACTCACGACATCAAACAAGTATATTGTGCATTTGAAATTTCCATCCACCCACTGTCCAAGCTACTTTGGCACAGAGCTCATACACTCCATATCTATGACCAACATTACCTGGATCAATCTATGTCCACTTCATATGTCAGAACAGCAACAGCTCCCTGCCAATGTCACAACTCGGAAATGCCCACATGACAATGGCACGGTGAAGAGACCTGGATAAAACACAAACCAAGGAGTTTAGGCATGAAAAATCACACATATGACCCATAACACATATACATTTTTTGTATATCTACTCACATTGCAAGGAGACTGACACAAACAAAGCAGATCATCACAGCTGCAACACTTCTAAGTTTGACTTAGCAAGTAAACCTTGGCTGCATGCTGCCTAGTTTCATATCCCCTGTCAATAGGAAACAAATAATCTACTTAACACATACTGACCACCCCTACAGTTTACCATGCAGTCACAGTAATCACATAACATGACATACCTGGACTCAAGTGAAGTAGTGATTGATATCTGTCCACAAGTCTTCACCTTCCTCTTCATCACCGTCATCCTCATTTGGCATTTCAGGATTCTCACCCACTGGTACTGCTAGCTCCCCCTCATCTGGAACATATGGGATATCTCTTTGCAGGACGATGTTGTAGAGCATGCAGCATGCCACAATGAACTTGCATACTTTTTCTGGTGAGTAGAGGAGGGCTCCCCCCTTCTTGTTCAGACAGTGAAATCTGGCTATTAGGAGCCCAAAGCCCGCTCCACAACATGCTGTGTTCTTCCATGGGCATCATTGAAGTGGACTTCCCCTGACGTAATTAGGTTCCTCACTGGTGTCAACAACCATGGGCGATTTGGGTATGAAGAGTCCCTTGTAATGGAATGGGACATATTTGCAACTATGAGTCCTTCTCATTTAAATTATTGCTGCAGATATTGCATACAAACAAACAGGACACATTCGACTTACCAACCAGCCAGACCCTCTCTGGGTACAGTTGTGACATCAACTGTCTTATACCGCTGTTCCGTATGATAAAGGCATCATGGACTGAACCCGGATAGTGGGCACAGACCTGTGAAATGTAGAGGTCCACCAGACAAACAACTTGGGCATTGATGGAATGGAGTTCTTCCTGTTATAATAGACTTGTTCATTGCCATGCGGTGGAACCAAAGGCTCATGTGTACCGTCAAGGGCTCCCTCAACATGTGATATGTGTGCCAAACCATAGAACTAAGTGCCTGATTATGACTTTGGCGGAGGGAATTACTCCGTCCCAAATGTGACGGATATCCCGTCCACTGAATTACCTGTCCGTTATATCCTATGGAACTCATAATAGAGAGGGTAGGATATCCGTCACATTTGGGATGGAGTAATCCCTTCCACCGAAGTCGTAATCAGGCCCTAAGTCTTCACATGGACGAAATCGTCACGTTGAGGAAACTGGATGTAGCTGTCCAGGTGTTTTAACATTGCTGAGAGTACATCCTTCAATAATAGACTTAACATAGGCTGGGGCATCTCAGTAGAGAGGACAACTGTATTTTGGAAGGACCCTGTAGCCAGGAAGTGAAACACTGCCATGCATTGTGTAATGACTGGTATGCTATTTGGATGACAATGGCAGGCATCAGATCTGGCTCCAACTGGCAACAGAGGTCCACATTTGTTTGCCGATTTAGACTGCAGTCCTGGATCATGTGTCTTTCTTCCATGGCCTGACGGTCTCACAGTAGACAGGAGGATGTCTGATCCTTCTCCTCCCTGGGTTCCTTTGTAGGACAAGTAATGAGTTTAGCCATCACTCTATTTGTCCCTTGTAACATACATTAGGCATGTCAATGAAAAACTGACACAAGGCATGTCAGAAGGTTAGGACATGATACACACACCACTGTCAATGGCACAAAATCAACATGTTTCCCCTTTGCTTTGCAACAGATGTGTAAACATCATCTATCTGAGCAGCAAGGAATTGTGCCTTGATGTCCCAAAACATAAATTACCTGGGGATGAGGCTGTGTCACAAAGCAAGTTGCCACATATGTCAGGCAATATACAAAGATGTTGTCCAACTCAAGGACCCACATTACAGGATAGGAAAAGCACTTATTATTGGTATTACCAACATTTTTGGAGTTGTGGCCCATTTTCATTAGCTATATAATGCATTTCATGCCTCGAAAATGGCGACTGCCTGACATACGGCACTGGTCATTATGAACCTCCTGTAACAGCCAGAGAAGTCGTCATGGTGGTAGGTGGTTGCTAATGCGGCGTACACAGCCTAGGCTGACGTTGTTGACAGTAGCGGTTGCAGGCAATATCTCTAACTTGACTTCTGACACTATTGCCAGCAAGACCTCCATCACCTGAGCTGCTGGGTACCGCCTCTGGGAGCAATCATGCCCTGTCCAACAGGTGATAGGGCCCCTGCCTTCTCCTCATAGGAGCTGGAGAAGTTAGTGGAGGAGGTACCACCCCTGTATGAACAGCCCTATGGTGCACCAGAGGAGCAGGTAAGTACCTCATGTCCACTTCTTCTCAATGTGCTTCACCATATTTCCCTGCTCACAGGCTACAGTGTGCCCATGTTTGCCAGGATGAAATGTCAAGGCCATGGAGGTTGAGTCAGTGTGACATCAATAGGAGAGTCAATGTTCATGTAACTGTGTTCAGTACCAGATGTTGGGTCATTAGACTTTGGTGTGTGTGTCTATTTTGAGTGTATCTGGTTGTACCTTATGGCAGATGCACAAAGGTAGGTCAGGTGACATCACAGCCATCCCCATACATCATTGGACACATGGATGTTGTCAATGTGCAACCAAATGTACTTGCATGACAGCATGAGCTGTGTATGCATGATGTATATGCCAGGTGTGTGTTAAGTGAGCTACGTGTATGTTGCCTGTTAGATTTCAAGCCACATCTGGCCTTACTGAACTGTTATTATGAAGGCATATCCTGACTCACTCTGCCCTTCAGATTACCACATACACACCACATGACAATAAGTTGTTGGCTGCATGATGTGCTATCTTGCATGGAAGTGAAGGGAATGGAACACCATGTAGGTCTGCTCAGTCTGCAGAGACTAGGCTCTGTAAAATATATCTCCCAGTATGGGTCCATGCCCATGGGTCTTTCCCTGATGAGTATGTAAATAGTTTTAATAGACAGACAATGATCTGTGTATTGTGTGTAATTGGCATCACTGACAATGTTTGCCTCTGATCCCAGACAGGGCCCTTACACCCACAGCCCTGTTGACAGCATCACACTGGTCACATTTGTCCTGTGTGGGCTTATTGCATTTATGATAGTCCCATAGTGCAGACAGTGTGATGAATCCTGGGAACCCATGATATGTAACTTATTGTTTTGCTCACATAGCAGATGATAGACAATGCATGCCTTTGTTTGTTAGATGCCATCCATGAAGGATGGGCATATATGTCCAGAAGCATGTTCTGTGGCACATGCACATGATACAGTACCCCACCCCCTTATCTGGTATGAGTATGCATTTGTTAGTCCACATGTCCACACATGGACGGGTTGATACTTTCTAAACCCAACATGCCAGTCCCATCATTATCACCCATGTGTGACGTGTGAGTTTGTAGACTGGCAGTAGCCTGTAGAAAATGTATGAAGGGAATCTTTCTCACAGTGTGAGTGTTTTGGTGCCGTCATGCCTAAGGAGTGTACCTTTCAGAAGCCACAGAGGTGTTATGTGTCCCATGGTTTCTCAGCTCCCAGTCAGATTGCTAGAGCATGTACCACAAGATGTCAGTTTATCTACCTAGTCAGTGGAGTGACTGAGCAGGGTAGTGGATAGATTTGCAGATTGGGAAATGGTTGTAGTCATGTGCCTGCACTCAGTGGCTGGTATGTGGCACACTTGGGAAGTATGGCATAAAAAAGAATGTTCATAGCCTTGTGTACTGACATGTGTGTGACTCGGCCATCTTGGATTGGACTTGTGGACATAATTTATTGTTTTCTCTTTTGCATCCATGTAGGTCAATGCTCGTCAGAAGAAAGGGATTTGGAGAACCATTGCCAAGAAGATGCAGACCCAGGGGGTCCATAGCCGGTGGAGCATGCACTGCAGAAAGAGGTGGGAGGGCCTGAGACTCTGGGCCCAGAAGATCACGGAGGCCCAGCTGGAGCTGTCCTTCTATTATGGGATGGGTGCCCATTGAACAATACCCCTAATGGCCCCCATGGTGGTGGCCTGCGTGAGCTGGATGGGTGTTTAAGGGCAGCACAACAGCCACAATGGGGTGAGTAGACAGCACATTCCTGCCTGTCCCACTGTCAGGGGATTGAGTGGGGTACTGAGTGCCCCCCCTGACAATTAGGGATGAGCTATGTGTCGGACAGTAGATGGGAGAATGTTTGTGTTGGCATGTCATATGTATAAACGGGTCTAACTTGCCTTCTGAACCAGGAATACGGTACAAACATGGGGGAATCCTCAAACAACTTTGTCTGCAGGACCAGAACTGGCTGTGTACAGTGATATTTCACGTACTTTTTGTTGTTGTAGTGGGTGTAATTTCTGACCCACAGATTACTTCCTCTGAAAGCCACAGACAAAAGTTAAGTGAGTTATGGATCACTTACCTCTGCCATGTGTCTGGGCATATGTGTATGTAGACATCTCCCACCCAGAAGCAAGTTATCTTCAGTGTATGATGCGTGCTGGTGTCTCACTGTAGTCTGTGATGAGTTTGTGCCCAGCATAGATGTGACATGGCTTACATGGTTAATGGTTTGCAACAGTAGCAAACTACTTTCCCTTTGTAAGTGGGGAATGTCCATTGAGTAGAATTATGTCCCATGACTGTAGCCAACATTCCTTGTGCCTACATGTCAGCATGTCTCCTTTTCTCTTCAGAAATTTCATGTATGTTCCACCCATGTTGACGAGATGATGTCTGTATTCCTTCACATATATGTGCATGGAAACATGTTTGTGGAATAACACATTTATAATGCCGATCTATTTCATATCGTGCCACAGACAGGAGTGTGTCAGCATTGTTTATTGTCTGACAGATACCTTCATGTGTCGTAGAATGTTGTTTGTCGTGTAGGACTGAAATAGCAATGAGGGAGATGACATTTAGTCCCAGGTTGCGGAACTACTCTGTGTTTGACTGTGCCCTTGATGTGGAATCTTGTTGAAAAGTGCAATGCTCATGGTGAATGATTCAGGATTGTTCCCTGACTGTTGTCATGCATCATGGAATGACTTGCAATGATGTTGGCATCACATGTGTATGAGTTTAGACATTCACCCACAGACAGATACCAGGGTTGGCATGTCTAAGATGTGGAAAGTGATGTTGCTTCTCATTGGACAATAGGTTAGGGCCCTTCTATTTTTCCTTGAAAGTTCTGTGTCTCTCCAACATGCAAGGTACAGATGTGTACCACAGACACACACAGATGGTGTCCTTGTAATGGATGTCAGACACTAGTAGTGACTATCCCGGGGTTAACTGATTCATTGTTGTGTGTGTTCTGGAGATACTTCTCCCAAACATTTTGGACTTGACATCAATGTTGTTATTTTTTTCAATGGCCCATATGAGGTCTATCAAAGTGACATTGATACTACCTCCTTGACTCTATTGAGTCAGGGGTCACTTTTTGAGCTGTACATTGTTGAAATTTGTCTATTGTGACATAGGTATTGCCATGTAAATTACTCCAGGATGTTTCACTTTTGTATCTGCGATAGCTGGATTTTATTGTCAGCATCTCAAAATGTTGGTTCCCTCATGTATGTGCAAAAAAGATGCATGCCTAAACTTGTGCTTTAAATGTGGGTAACTTTGGTAAGTCCAGATGGCATGCATGATTTTGCTATAGCATCTGAAAGTGCCTCTTGGATGAATTATTTTAATGGAGCCTACTTGACATGACGGTATTGCTCTTCAATCAGAGTTGTGATTGAAGTGTTATGATGTATTTGTTATGACCCTATTTCTCATTCTTTTTGCAGCATCAGCACAGGCAGTCAAAAGAGGTGGGGAAGCATCTGGCCACAGGTCCTCGAGTCAAGATTCCACCGACACAGAGGGACCCAGGTGCCTGGATGGCAAGGGGAGTACCATGGGAGAGATGGGATCCACATCCTCATCTTTAGATTCCTCCTCCAGTGGCCACTCCCTAGTTGTGGTGTACCCATCGGGGACCCCCCTCAAGCACCATACTTGTCCACCCCCCGTTCTATCACTGTCTTCCCGACCGATCCCTGTGGGTCAGACTGCCAATGTCAATGCCATCCAGGGATTGGCAGGACAGCTACAACAGACTAATGCATTCCTGGAAGGCATTTGTGGTGCAATGTCTGGCCTACACAGATCTTTTCAGGCTCTGACCTCCACACTGATGGCATCCATTCACCCCCCTCAGCTTCCACCCCCTTCCACCTCCCTCTTCCCAATCCAAATCCCCCTTCCCCTAGCTACCCAAAGCACAGAAACAGCCCCTCATGCATTCACATCAAGAGACAAATGTTGCACACACAAACACAAGTACCACAAGACACACCGGCATGCACACAAACAACATTTACCCACAGGCACAGCAACACTCACAAATGTCCTGGACACCCCCTCACCCCCCAGCATCACACAAACAACATGAAGCCTACCTACAGCCACCACACCCATCCTACCCACAGACACCACTCCAGCAGACCCTCAGACATCCACCACAAGCACCACACCCACAGATACCACAACTACAGATACACCTACATCCACCATATCCACCATACCTGCAGTCACCACCCCAACAGACACCCACCCACCATGGCATCCCCAGGCACCTCCACCCCCTCACACAAGCAAACTTTGCATAGGCATGCAACCAAGACATTTACCCCTACACAGCCTACAATCACTCCCTCAATTTCCAAATCCCGTCCCCCTTCTGATGACCATCCCGTGTTTCCAAAAAACTCTTCTGTGTGACCTTGACCTTACCTGTGTTCTTCCCCTCTCCGAACCACACTCATTAGGACCCCACCCAGCTCCCAGTCTATCCCTTCCATCTCCAAGGCCTCACTGAGCCCTGAGTAAGTAGCTGTTACTCCCCCCAAAAAATGCCAACCCTTCCCAAAAGGAAGCCCTCCCCTGCCAAGAAGAAGACTAACCCTCTCCAGCCCAAACCCCCTCCCAAAGCTGTCCCTCCCTGGTAATCGCTGAGGTCCCTGCCTGCCTCCTTAGTGCCCTTTTCTGTGGAGGTTACATGGCAGTCAGGAGTGAAGTTGGGGCACAACAGTGTGCCATTATAATATTTATCATGAATAAACCCAACAGTTGTTTTGTTTTGGGGCCACCTTTGGCCTGCTATTCCCTTTCTAGCTTTCTGTTGTCCCTTCCCTTTGACTTTGGTTGTGTGCCTGCAGCTGTGTGTGTTTGAGCCTGCTTGTTGGTCCAGTTGCTGTTGTTAGCAGTATGCAAGTTTGTGTGCAGTGTTGTTGTACTCCAGGTGAAGAGTATATCTTGTGTGTATATGTATGTGTGCTTGAATTCAATGGTGGTGTCATGGCATTGTGCATTGTTTGGTATGGTATTGTGATATCCAATGTGTGCATGTATGTTGTGAGACTTGTCCCCCTGATCTCGCTTAGGTATTCATCAGATGTGTGTCATCTTGAGTTTTGTCTGTGCTAACAGTGTTTGTATTTGCTTGTGCATCTGTCCATTTAGGTGTGTGTCCCTTGCAAAAGGTATGTCCCAACCAGTGGGAGTTGTATGTGCTTTGTTGACGTTTCCTTCCCCATTGTTTAGATATTCCTGACACACCTGAGTGTGTATTGTATGAGATATGGGCCTGCTGCCCATGGCATACCACCCCAGGATGTGTTTGCCAGCGCTACAAGCTGTTTTTAAAGTTGATGATAGAGGTATGTGTGTACTTACAGTTGTTGGCGTCGATGTTGATTCATGGTCTCTCAATGAGCAGCAATGAGTGGCATAATGTTTGTGAATGGCTCAATGGTGGCCCCAGACATGTGAGGCTTCCTGCAAGTGAGTGCCTCCCTTTACATTGTCCATTTCTGCCAGCTTGTACATGGTGGTTGGACCGCCACTGTCACATTGTGTAACATCATAATGGGTTCATGTGGAAACACTGTCGCCGCAGGCCTATTTATGCTTCCTCTGCACATTGGCAGTTTGTGCAGCCTGGCGTTGCTGGCAGACCGGTGACGGTCGTCTGTTTCTACAACCACCAAACTCGTAATACGGCAGTCTGCTCCACTAGACCGTTGGCGGTCAGACCATCACCGCCAACATGGCGGTCACGGGACCACCAAACTCTTAATGAGGCCCTAAATGTGTGCATTCAGATGATTTTCCTTGTTTTACAGGAAGGAGTTGAGGAATCAGATCATGAAAGCTTGTTCATCAATTTAGTCAAATTTGCATATTAATTTAATTCTATAAATAAGAAAATTTTATACAAACAATTACAATATATTTCCACATCAGTATATATTATAATATACAAGTACACTTACAGTATTGTTTCCATTTTTGACCATCTTGGTTCTGGCCATTCAGAGTTTCCTTTGGTCGATTAGCCATTGTGGAACAACTGCTGCCTGCATGTGAAATGATCATGATTTCGTTCAGAAAAGTCCAGCTGATTATCTGTTATAATGTAGTAGTTATTTTAATTTAAAGAGCGCGGGTTATACTTTTGTGAAAACAAAGCATGGTTAAAAACCATTCATTGGTTGTCAGCTCAATAGGAGTCTCACCCACAGGATAATAGAATACCTTGGCTGCGATTTAAGAAAAGTGGTGCTTCACTACATGAAGCACCACTTTTCTTGCGTCCCATGGTGTCCCCCTAATGCCATCATCTGTGCACCATATTTAACATACAGTGCACCATCGCGCATGTTAGGAACAATAGAGTCATAATTGTTTACGCTATTGTGGTACTTTGCAGGATTGGCATACAAAATGTTGGCGCTAATCCTGCAAAGTACACAGAGGCCCATTATAATTAATGGTGTGCCTCATGTTAACTCCTGCTCTGAGCAGGCATTAAACAATGTGCTAAAAATGGCCCAGAGATTCCACTGCCCTATTTTTCTCGGCTTCCTAGTGGGGAAACGCAGGCATAATGTGGCACAAGGATTTACAAAGTGGCATAATGTGTGCATTGCAATACTTTGTAAACATGGTACAGCATTTTAGCCAATCAAACACCACATTAGCATACAAACATTTGACGCTACTGTGGCGCTAGTTGTCGCTAGGCCCTTCTTAAATTCAGGCCCACGTTTGTATTGAAAAGTTGTAATGATCTTTTCCGTTTGGATCTGTTTGTAGCGATAACACTGTCGCTTGATAAAAATGGTGAATCCCAGAAGCATTAGACGACTATCCAACTATACTAGTGATATTTTTAGAACGTTCTTAAACACCATCTGGAGTTAAGATAACCATGAAAATCAACAGTGATGAACTGAAGCTGACATTTGCTTACATTAGCATTCTTAACCAACTTCTGACCATGCCCTTCTCATTGACCTAGTTGGACCGTTATAAAATGCAAGCATTTTCACTTTAAAGAAGGTCTCCTGAGAGACGTGGCCTAACTGAAGGATGGAGAGAGTGTTAGCAGGAGGTGCTCCTTCTACACTCTCTTCCCAACAAAATTAGTAGTCATAAGAGGTCTGCAACTCTATGGATCCCCATGCAGCAAAGGCAGGGCCTCTAGACATCAGCAGGGGCATAACGGAAGCCCCTGCTACCCCTGCAGTATGGGGGTCCCAACTCTTCAGAGGGCTCCGTTCAGCCCAGGGCCTATGAAAATCTGTGAAGTATGCAAAATAAAAGGGCCCCTCATCACAATCTGTAGGAGCCCTCCATCATTTTGCATTACACCCCGGACATCGATAGTGAATTTTTCCGACTGTCGTCGAAGAAGAACAAGCAGATTAGAAGTGGCAAACTACTAGGAACTGACACCACATTGACTAGCGGCCATCATGATAGAGACCTGAACACTGTATGATACACTTCTGTGTGGATATACTGTTCTACTCTATGTCCAGAATAAAGCATCTAAATCTAAATGTAATGTTTAAAACAAAAGCAGCAATAAACACAGTTAACCGAAAAAAACTAATGATAGAGGCCCAAGTTATTCCATGAAACCACCAAGATACACCAAGCTTGAATGAACAAGTGACGAGAGGTGGGGGTGACAATGGATCTCAAGCTTCCACAGGAAGGCACAGTGTAAGACACAACCCAGGTGAGAGAATCCCAGTGAACATACTCTGGCCTGTGCAAAGCCCAAGACACTGTAGGCAGCCAAATGTAGATCCAAAACAGGGTCAGCTGAAAATGAGAGTCATACATGCTGAGTACTCTAGTGACGCTTTTGCCATATTGGGAACTGGAAGGGTATGCAGTCGGACAGAGGTTACCTAAAACTGGGATATTTTGACCCATGGATTGAGGTGTGGAATCTCAGTGACCAGAGCACAGAGAAGGTCGTGGGGCACCCCACGGGTGGGACTAGAGAGGTGGCCTGGCTTTTGCAGGTTCCATATGGAATGCTAGCTAGACACCCATCTGGAAAGTGCTTTGGTACCCCGGGAAGGCACAAGGGGTAAGTCCATAGTGGAACCTAGAAAATAAAATCAGGGAGCTTGATTTTACCACTAAAAAAGGTAGAGGAAAAGCCAGCCAGAAAGCTTACAGGTGATCAGGAACGGCTTTGGTGAAGGGGGTGATTAAAAAAACACCAAAGATCTGAACTAACCCTCAAAGCTCTCCTTAGCTGGCTCAAAACTGTAAGCTGGATGTGCACAACACCTAGTGGTCCCTGCTACAGATTGTCTGGGCCCAAGTGATGCAACAGAGACTGCTTTGGTCTCACGGCCCTCACAGCGCTTGGATGCCTGGCTTCACCTTGGGGCTGTCCAGGATTGGGCACCTCACAGGGAAAAGCAAAGCAAAATACAAACGCTGTGGGATAGCGTAACTGGATGTTCAGCATTCCGTCCATCACTTGTTGTTTTTGCTTTGTCGCCCTAAGTGGGAAGGGTATGCCCAGACGTGGGTCCCGTGCTTCCCATGCCACTGGATTCAAGCTAGCCTGGCTGATGAGGGGTGAAACCCCGAAACCGGTCCCAGGATGCTTGTTTCCGGTCCAGTGAGGACCTGGCTTGGCAGTTCGGGCTGGACTGTTCCCATGAGGAACAGGGTCAAGACTGATTTGCATATGGCTGGGTCCAAACTGGGGTGGCATGGTGAGCAAAAGAATGATAGATTAAACCCAGATCTGTGACTGGGGGTGAGTGTTTGACAATGTTCAGCATTCCGTCCATCACTTGTTGTTTTTGCTTTGTCGCCCTAAGTGGGAAGGGTATGCCCAGACGTGGGTCCCGTGCTTCCCATGCCACTGGATTCAAGCTAGCCTGGCTGATGAGGGGTGAAACCCCGAAACCGGTCCCAGGATGCTTGTTTCCGGTCCAGTGAGGACCTGGCTTGGCAGTTCGGGCTGGACTGTTCCCATGAGGAACAGGGTCAAGACTGATTTGCATATGGCTGGGTCCAAACTGGGGTGGCATGGTGAGCAAAAGAATGATGGATTAAACCCAGATCTGTGACTGGGGGTGAGTGTTTGACAATGTTCAGCATTCCGTCCATCACTTGTTGTTTTTGCTTTGTCGCCCTAAGTGGGAAGGGTATGCCCAGACGTGGGTCCCGTGCTTCCCATGCCACTGGATTCAAGCTAGCCTGGCTGATGAGGGGTGAAACCCCGAAACCGGTCCCAGGATGCTTGTTTCCGGTCCAGTGAGGACCTGGCTTGGCAATTCGGGCTGGACTGTTCCCATGAGGAACAGGGTCAAGACTGATTTGCATATGGCTGGGTCCAAACTGGGGTGGCATGGTAAGCAAAAGAATGATGGATTAAACCCAGATCTGTGACTGGGGGTGAGTGTTTGACAATGTTCAGCATTCCGTCCATCACTTGTTGTTTTTGCTTTGTCACCTCACAGGGAAAAGCCAGGAGGGGTTCCACAGCGGTATGTGTAAAGTGCCTTGAGACCCTAACGGGTGAGTAGTGCGCTATACAAGTGTGAAGTTTTACTTATGAGCAGATGGTGGCCAACAGGAGCAGGAGAGAGTCCTGCTTTAAAGACTTGATGGCAGTGAAAGACTTAAAGTAGAGGTGACAAAGGTGACAAAGCACATACTCAATGAGATCTTCACCAGAATGAGAGGGAGCAATGGGCCTCATAGGGATCACTGAAGAATACCTACAGCAGTTATTGAGAGACATACAAAATAAAGTTGGCAGCATAAGAGAACACCTGAAGTCTTGCCCTCATGAATTCCATAAAGGTATAAGTGAACTGGAGACCTTGAAAACATGTCATACAGGAACAACATCACAATCTAATGTCTCCCAGCCTATGCTGAGTGAAACACCTGGCAAGAGTGATTCTTGCACCAAGTGTGTGGCCACCTAGAGAAACCAGAGATCCATTTGGACCATACTCATCGAGGTGCAGGGATGGCACAGCAGCTGGAAACATTGCCGGATTTTATCACATGGGTCCAATATTTTGAGGGCAGAGAGGAAATTTTGCCCTGACATGACAATTAGACTGTATCTCTTTCAGGTCCACAGGTTTCTGGCAGGTGATAGATTGTCTGCATCAGAGGGGAATCCCTTCCCAGCAGGACCACCCTTTCCATCGTATCTTCACCTCGGAAAATATGAAGTGAATGGTGAAGTCAGTATAAGGGCCTCAGGCTTTCCGGGAGAACACAATAAGGTGCAAAGGTTAGATGCTGTACAAAAGAAGACTAGAAAAGGCTAACAAACAGTCCAATGCAACTGACTAGAAGAGATCATCAACAATTAGCAAAATTGAGAGGGCCAAGTTCAACACCTTGCTGGAGGTGAACAAGTTGCACAGCTGAAAATTTGAAGATGGTAAGAGAAATAAATGCCCCTTTCAAATGATTGTTCCAGTGCACCTGTGCCATTTTTTAGAGATGTGAGGATTATTTTTGGGATTGGTACTTTAGGATGAGGAGAACAGACTTGGAACTTCATACCTGGGATCTTGTTCACCATAACCAGTCTATCTGGGGGGGGGGGTGGAGAGAAGACTGACTAGCTGTCTAAAAGGTGGATATTCTGGTCCATTCATTTTGTTTCAAGAACAAGTTTGGAGAATTGGGTTGGGGAACAAGGTTCAGAGAGGGACAACATTCTTGGGATGACGTGATGGTACAGGGGTCAACACACAATAGGAATCTATGGGGAAATAGGGTGTATACACACTGGGCTCGTTGCAACAGCTCTCAACTATCACACAATATGCTAAAAGTGGTGAGTTTTAATGTTAAATGTGTCAATGCCCCGGCACCGAGAATTGTGAAAGAATGATGGGGATATCTACTTCAGACCCACCTACTTATTTGCGATTGTGGAAATTTCCAAAGCAATTTTTCTTGTCTTGCTTTGTGAAAAAGCTAGGTGTGACTCTCCAGTGTAGTCAACCCTTCCAATGGTCCATTGCTAAGGTGGTGCCATCACGTTGGGCAGATCACTAAGTGTAGAGGTATGAACAGCCACTGTCACCTATACCATTGTGTCACTCAATTCTCTAAATTCCCCAATATGAACCACAAGAGACAAATCAGCTATTGCAGTGATTTTGCACATGCTGAGGGTGATGTGCTAACATGGAACGACCTCAACTTTGCCATGGATTGTGCCTCTGACTGATCACACTCTAGCACTGATGAAAAGGGTGCA
Source organism: Pleurodeles waltl (assembly GCF_031143425.1). NCBI lineage: Eukaryota > Metazoa > Chordata > Amphibia > Caudata > Salamandridae > Pleurodeles > Pleurodeles waltl. The sequence continues at coordinate 893,343,354 of NC_090446.1, forward strand.
TTGTCCAAGCCCATCAGGGATTGCCTTGCTCAAGTGGGATTGCCTGATGACTAGACAGAGTCTCAAAAATGGGAAACAGACTTTACATTCCACTTAGTGCCCCTACTGCTTATACTCATGTCTAAATCACTCCTGCTAGTATGAGATCAATAGCTCAGCATGATAGCTCCATGATCAGTCAGATCACTGTTTATGATCATGCCTCAATCACGTTGGCTCTGATGGCTGCAGCTCTGATGAGTTGAAAGTAATCTTAGAGAATAAGGGGCAGATTTAGGAGCCCCTTGCAACACTTTAGCACCACCATCGCGTCATTTCTTTATGCTAAGGTGGCTTTATCCCCATGCCATATTTACAAAGTGGTGCAATAGCCTCGAAAATGTTGATGTTATTGATCCTAATACCACCATGGTGCGCCGTATCATAAATATGGTGCACACATGGTGAAGTTAGGAGGGTGCAAGGGGGAGCAAGGACAGTGGTGCTGCATTGGATGCAGTTCCACTTTTCTTAAATTCAGCCCTGAAAGACTGTCTCCTCTATGATCCATTGCTGCACAAAGGCATTAGCAGTGGCATTTTATTTTAAAAAAGATCACAATAAGAGGAAACCTCCAATTCAGTGCTTTGAGTCAAAAGACTAAGCTTTAGACTTGGAAAAAGTGAAATAAACTCTTCTCAGGATCAAACAATGGTTCTATTTGGCAGGCAAAAAGATTGGCATCCCAGCTGAAGGCCAAGTCCAATTTGTATGGGGTACGGGAAGTAAGAGGCAGCAAGGGGGGAGAGGTGACATATGATGGAGTGATAACGGGGGTCTTTCATGATTTCGACCAGAGCCTAGATGAGACCAAAACAGTCTCTCTCCATGATGTGGAATAACCACACATAAAATAGAAGGCCAGATTTATTATCTGGCGGAATGCTAATTTCTTTGCTCCATCGCCCTCATGGAGGTACTGTCTGCTGGATTTAGAAATGACTGACAAGCGGTAATATCTTAAAGTATTGACAGGAACCGCAGTCACAGCAGTTCCAGTCAATGATCTTTGCAGTTTGGTGCAGTGGAGCCCTGCACCAAACAGTTTTATTTTTTTATGTTGAAAAATAAAATCCAGATGTAGGATTTTGTTTAGGAAAATAAAAATGAAAATGCTCCCTATGCCATGTGAGTCCTCTCTCATGGCAAGGAGACCATTTAGCAGTTTTCACTTCCCCTTACTGCCAGGATCTTCCTGGTGGTGACAGGCAGTGAAAAGTGACCTCTTATTCCACCTATCTAGGTCAACCTCTGATGGCCCTACTCCTCAGGGTCATCTGAAGGGTTTAATCATGGAGGAACTAAAGTAGTATTCACCTTGATAAAACCAAAGGCCCGTCCGCATCTAAATTCAGTGGGTGGATCATTGTGTCAGCAGTATGCTATGGAATTTACATATCACCAACATATAAATTAGGCCAAGAGTCCTTAGCTGTCCTAATTTTCCAGAAAAAGGTGGTAAGTGCCACCCTTAAAATACAGAAGTTCACAGGACTGGGTAGATATCTCACCATCTTTTACAATCTTTACTGCAGAGAGTTTGCCCCATTAGTGATAAAATTATACAATGGATTCAGAGACTCAGGCACAGTCACAGACACAATGAAAGATGCTGTAAAAGTTCGGAAACTAAAAGCAGTATTCCAACAAAATATTGTGTAGAAAATATAGAGATACTAAAATATTGGGACAAAAATATTGTGATGCCAAGAATGATGTGGAATAGAAATGGAAGATAAAAATATTGCCTTTTATATGTTTTATGTAATTTTGTACATGTAGTTGTTCATAATATAGTTTAACTATTTCACTGGGTTTCCTTAATTTTGTATTAAACGTTGTTATTGTTTTAATGCAAAGGGGCTGATTATGAGTTTTGCAGCCGATGTCCGCCATGTTGGCTGTGGCAGTCCGACTGCCAACACTCTGGCAGAGCAGACTGCTGTATTACAAGTTTGCTGGCTGTACAGAAGACCACCAGCTGTCCACCTCCATCACCAGGCAGTACAAACCCCCACGGTCACCTGTCAGCACAAACAGGCAGGCGGAGTCTATGTTTCTGCCGGACCCATTACGAGGTTGCACAACGCCGATGTGACAGTGGTGGTCCAACCACCATGTACAAGCAGCTGGAAATGGACAGTATAAAGAGAGACACTCACTTGTAGAAAGCCACACAAGTCCAAAGCTGCCATGGAGCCCTTTGAAAACATCATGCCACTGCTCTTTCTCAACCAAAGACAACAAAATCAATGCCACCGTGGATGACAGCAACCTTAAGGCCACACACCTACCTGTGTCATTAACATTCAAAAATAGCAAGAAACACCAGAAAACACAAATCGTAAGTGGCGGACACCTCGGGCAGCAGCTACACTTGTCACACAACACACACCCACAAACAGGCATCAAAATCGACACCCACACGCTCACAATATGCATACTCTGGTCAGCACACACACACACACTGCACTGGAACACTATACAAATACAGAGGGACATACAGCTCAGGCACAGGGACACTGAAGAATACACAACATTCTCACACACAGCAACAACAAATAAGTACTGCACATATACAGATACAATTCACACACTCACAACCAACACTGTCCACACATACAACACACATATCCATCGATGTGGCATGGAATACATACAAAACCACCATGAAACAACCCTGCATGGACACACACATCACACACACACAGAACAGTGGAAGCACAATGGCATGCACAAAACACAGAGAGGCAAATAGACAAAAGAGATAAAGATTACCCAGACAACAATGCCTGCACATTTGGGATGCGAGCATCAGGAGTATACATGGAAGAAGGCTGCACTGGGACAAATATCACTTTGTACCAGGCCCTTAAACAACATGTGCACAGAAAATGACTCTACATGAATCCCAGGTACAAACAATCCCAAAACCAATTGTCATGCAAAGCTACACAATGGGCACGGACAAGTCTACAAAGCACATAGAACTCCCACACCATAGGACGTACCTCTACACAGACTAGCTGCAATAGACACACATCGAAATGGACAGATGCATACTTAAATGCAAAGCAACCTAGCAAAATGTAACACACTCCATGTCTGCAATAACCAAATACAAGAAGACACACATCAAATGTATACAATCACCATATCAGGTGGACAAGTCCAACACCATACATGCCCACATTGCACAGCACAAAAAGAAAAACTTACCATAACAAACACTACACAATGCCATGAAACCAACATTGCATATACACATACACATACCCATCACACAACAGATATCCTTCTCTTGGGGGACAGCAGCATGCCACACAAACACATATACTGCAAAGAACATCACATGGAGCAACATGCAGGCACAAACACACAACTACAGGCACACAATCAAAGTCACACAGCAACAACAGAAAGCTAGGAAAGGAAATGCAGGATTAAGGTGTATCCAACAAACCAACATCTCTTTGGGTTTATTAAAAAAAGGGATTTAAGTTCAAGGCCAAAGGCCAGTCCTCATGGTGTCCAAATAACGGCAATGTGTTGTTGCCAAATCTTGCTCCTAACTGCCATGTAACCTCCACTGTAAGGGGCATCAAGGGAGCAGGCAGGACCTCAGCGAATAACTGGGGGTGGGGTGAGATCAGGTTTGGGAGAGGGATTTGGACTTCAGAGAGGGGCTGCTTTTTAGGAGGGCTTCTTCTTGGCAAGGGGAGGGTGTGGGTCTATACAGAGGAGGCAGGGGAGGCCTTTGAGGTAGAAGGGATAGTCTTGGGGAGGAATGCAGACCTTTTGGGTATGGTACAGGGGGAGGGGAGGACAGGGGTAAGACCTAGAGCAAAAAGGAAACACTTTTTAGACACACGGATTCTGTTATCAGAAGGCGGTCAGGATTTGGAGGTTGAGGGAGTAGCTGTCAGAGGTGTAGTAGTGGATGTCTTCGGTGTGTGCTTGTGGGAGGTTTGATTGGGTGGGGTGGATGTCTGTTGGGTGAGTGTGTGGGGGCATTTATGTATCTTTGGCTGAGGGGGGTGGAGGTGCTGGTGGATGCCGTGGTGTGTGTTTGTTGGGGTGGTGACTGCAGGTATGATGGATGTGGTGCATGTAAGTGTGTCTGTAGTTGTGGTGTCTGCAGGTGTGGTGATAGGGGTAGATGTCTAAGGGTTTGATGGGGTGGAGTCTGTGGCTAGGATGGGTGAGGTAGCTGTGTCAGTGACTGTTGTGGTGGTTTCTGTAGGTATGCCAGATGTTGTGTGTGTGATGCTGGGGGGAGGTGTCAGGTCAAGTAGTGACTTTTGCTGTGCCTGCGGGTGGGTGTTGTTTGTGTGCATGCCGGTGTGTCTTATGCTTCTGCTGGAGAGCACTCCGTGTGTTTGTTGAGGTGCATGCATGGGAATTTGTTTGTGTGCTTTGGGTAGATTGGGGAAGGGGGATTTGGACTGGAGAGGATGGAGGTGGAAGAAGGACTGGCTGCTGTCAGCGTGGAGGCCAGACCCTGAAAACATCTCTGTAGGCCAGCCATTGCACTGTGAATTCCCTCCAGGAATGTGTTTGTCTGCCGGAGTTGGGTCTACAGTCCAAGAATGACATTCACTATGGCAGACTGATCCACAGAGATGTTTCTCAGGAGGTCAATAGCCTCCTCACTGAGGGCAGCAGGGAAAACAGGGCCTCTTGGCCTGTGGCTAAGGAGATGCCCACCCTCTTGGGTGAGCAGGCATGGCCGACTGGGTGGGGAGCAACAGGGAGGGTGGTACTAGAATGGTGGTGGAGGACAAGGATGGTGTTGGGGAATTCCCTGATGGGTCCACCACCACTAGGGAGTGGCCACTGCAGGGGGAATCTGAGGATGTAGAGACTGATCCTGTCTCCCATGTGGCACTTCCGTCACCCTCTTGGCCACTGGGTCCCTCTGTGTCGGTGGTCTCTTGACTCGAGGTCCCGTGGCCAGATGCTTCCCCACTCAGATCAGCCCTGTCTCCTTCGCCTGCCTGTGCTGATACTGACCAAAAAAAGTTATATAGGGTCACAACATGGCATGAAAACTCTTCATTCACAACTCTGAGAGACCAACCATGCCATCATGTCACGTAGTCCCCCACAAAAAGTGCCACCTAAGTGGCACAATCATGTGCCATAACTTAACCATGCTTGTCATCTGGAATTACAAAAGTGATACATGTGAAAAGCAGGACCTCAGACAACTACAATTGCATGGATGAAGTCTAGCAACCACACTAACCATACCACAACAAAGTTACCACTCCATCCTCAAACCTGTGCCACATGCAGCAGACCCTAGTGAACTTGTAGCCAACAATGGAATGCCATTGGAAATTACTCTACCAAATACACAGACACAAGCTCAGGCACACATTTATTCTGCACTGGAATTTTGATGTACCATCTATAGATTGTAAAAGAAATTCAGCTGACACAGGCAGAAAGCTTCAAAAACCTGGAGTAGGTGTAATAGCAATGTCACCCAAACATGCCCCAGCTGTGGAATTTTAAGAAAATACAATGAAGTCATGTTAAAAATCTCAAAGAGAGATGTCTCCAGAATACACACAAAAATGATCTATTAAGGACCAGCATAGCCACCAACAATGTCTAACACCCACTACAGTGTTCACATCTGAGTGTGTTTGTGGTGAACAGCAGTGCTGGGCAGGTTGGAGTGACACAAAACATTCTATCACCAACAGAAGGACACCACATTTTTGTCCAATGAGAGGCCACATCATTACCCATCTCTCAGACATGGCAAGCATGGCATCTATCTGTGGATGAATCCCAGCACATGTGAACCAAACATCACTGCAAGTCACCCATGATGCATTCGAACAGTCAGGGTACAATCCCTAATCATTACACAGCTGCAGAGCACTTCTCAACATTAAATCCACATCAAGAGTACATGCAAACATAAAGAGGATCCACACGCTGGCCCTACCTGTCATGTCCCTCATTGCTACTGCAGTTTAACATGACCAATGACATGCACTAAGGCATGAAGTTATTTGTCAGATGATATATGATGGTGACACACTCCTGTCAGAGGCACCACAAGAAATGGACCACCATTATAGATGTACAATTACAACAACATTTGACCATGCACATTTATGTGAGAGTCTCCAGACAACATTCCAACAACATAAAACAGCAGCATAGATATGTATCCTGAGGAGAATGGAGCATATGCTGACATGTAGGGACAAGGACTGTTGGCAACAGTGATGACACATCACTCATGTCAATGCACATTCCCCACTTACCAAGAAAAAGTAGTTTTCTACAGCTGCCCAAAATTAGCCATGTAAGCCATGACACCTACACATCACAGACTGCAGAGAGGCACCAGCACCCATTATACACTGAAGATAAGTAGATCCTGGGTGGCAGAGGTCAACCTACACATATTCCCAGACACATGGCAGAGGACAGTGATCCACATCCTACTTCCCTTTGGTCTGTAACATTTGGGAGGGTTGATCTGCTGGAGAAAACTAACACCCACTAGCAGAACAAATATTTGTTCACGTCACACATTCATTTGTAGTCCCTGCAGAGCAATAGGTATGAGGATACCTCATAGTTTTGTCCACAGATCTGTCTTAAGTCCCAAGTCCAAAAGGTAAAGCACACCAGTTGGAAACACATGACCTGTCTACAACAATAATCTCCCATATGATCTGTGAGACATGACACATCCCTCATTGTCAGGGGGAGCAGACAGTCCTTCACTCAATCACCTGGCAAAGGAACAAGCAGGAATTTACCTTGCACACACCCCTTTGTGGCTGCTGTGCTGCCCTCAAACCTCAAATGCCCATCCAACTTTGGGTAGGCCACCGCCAAAATGAAGGCCGTTAGGGGGGATCATTGTCCAATGGTCATCCCATCCACATTGGGAGGACAGTCCCAGCTTCGCCTCTGCGATCTTCCAGGCCCAGCGTCTCAGCTCCTCCCACTTTTTCAAACAGTGGATGATCCATGAGCTCTGGACTCCAAGCGTCCGCACCTTCTTGGTGATGGCTCTCCCAATCCTCTTCTTCTGATGGGCGTTGACCTGCATGGATGCAAAAGATAACACAAGGCTTCATGTCCAAAGTCCCATGCAAGATGGATGAGTCACATACATGTCAGTGTGCCAAGCTACGAACATCCTGTCCTGACCATACTACCCACATTTGGCACATAGCAGTCATTGGACACAGGGATTTGACTACAATCACTCCCCAATATGTTGTCCTACACACCACCCAGTTCAAGCCCTGCACTGACTAGGCAGGTGAACTGTGACTTCTGTGGGACATGGGTTACCGACCTGACAGAGATCAGAAGTACTCTGAGACACATCACACCAAATGGCTACTGACAGGTAAAATCCTCAGCCAAGAATGCACATAAACATGCGCTATCCAAGAACATCAACAGCAGCATACAGTCCCTACAGGCCACAGCCAGCATATAAACTCCACTATTGCCCTTGGCTCACATTGAAGGGTGTGGCATGGTGGGCACACATAGAGTCAAGCCTATCAATGTGTGGGCATGTGTGGATACAGATCCTGGCACATGACACTTCAGTGGGTGGGGGTCTGTGTGTCTCATCAAGAACACAATAAAACACTTCTGCACATGTGTGTTCACTTAACCTAGGGTACCTTTGGAAAGACGTGTATCCATTGAACATGGTCTGCTATGTGCCGAAACAATAGAGTCACAAATCATGACTCATCAGTTAGCAACACACTGTTTCCACTTATGCAATTACCTAAATGCAATGACCCTGCACAGGACACACATGAGCTGGATGAAGGTAACAACAGGGCTGTGGGATCAAGGTACCTGTAAAGGCTATGTAACACACATTGACAAATATGAAAACAGCACATCCGTCACTGATGAACAGCCTGCCCCTAACACCATTTCCATTCTAATCAGTGGGAAGATTCTCAATAAGCAACATATTGTCACTGAGGCATGTTTTGCCATCTTACCATGCTGTGCATGGACACAAGGTGTGGCCACAGTGTCACACTTGCATAACAAAAGAGATTTATTATCAGCCCAGATTACTACAGATACTGTGAGATACATTAGAGAGGCTTGGGTCTCTGCATATAGAGCATTATGACCTACATGAAACACCATATCCAACACTTACATGCATTTCAGTACATCATGTAGACAACAGCCAATTGGCATGTGGTACCTATGTGCAGTGCTGAGGTCCATAGTATCATAAACTGGCTTCCACACAATAGTCTAAAAAGGCCTGATGTGGTTTGAAATCACTGTGTCAACATACACAGAGCTCAAATAACAATCAACCAATGCATAGAACATGCATTCTGCACCACTGCTGTCATGCGACCACATGTGATTGCACATTGATGACATATTTTGCTATCAGATGCCTGGAGATGGCTGTCATGACACTTCACCTACTTATGTGCATCCAACACAAGCTGGGCCAGGGAACATCCATGCACACTTGATAAGGAAACATTCCCATTGACTCACCCATTGATGCACACTGACAGCACCTAAAGTGCTTTGACTACACAATCTGACAAACTAGGTCAAGCTCTAGGCTGTCTACATGTATTATATGTTAAAGTACAGAGAAAACTGTGCATTAGGGGGAACTTGCCTGCTCCTCTGGTGCACCAAAGAGCTGTTCATAAAGGGGCAGGACCTCCTTGACAAGCTTCTCAAGCTCCTCAGGGGTGAAGGCAGGAGCCCTACCGCCTTTTTAATGTGCCATGATTGCTCGCATAGATGGTACACGACGGCTCAGGTAGTGGAGGTCTTGCTGGCAGCAGTGTCAGGAGTCAAGAGAGGGATTTCCAGAGCATGGCGATCATGTCCACCACATACACAACTGTTACCACTGGCCAATGATCTACTACAGCCAATGGCAACAACGTTAACATATGGTGGTGTCCGACGCAGTAGTATCCGCCTACCGCCATGATGACTTCCGCCCGTGGTTGCACGCAATTCCCAATGGCCAGTGCAGTAGTTTAGGCAGCTGCAAATTTAGAGGCATACTATGCCCTTTTTAACTGTTTTAGATGGGTCACTAATCCGAAAATTTTGTTATGACAAATTTTGAGTGCTGGCATCGTCCTATCATGTAAGTCATATGTATTTTAAATCATCTAGGTATGACATAAAGTATATGTGGCAACATGATTAGGGGCACAGGCACCCACCACATACCCCCAGGGAAATTTAGGGTTTGGGGCATTAACTCACAGTCAGACTGGCCAGTGACATTCACATTGTGTTGCTATCCAGATAGATGATATGTACACATTGTTGGAAATGCAATTGGGTAACGTGTCACTTCTATGTAATTGAAAGTGGTGATGTTTACTCTGTATCATGTTCTCTGCTACTCACATGCCATGTCACTATTTGTCTGTGAAATGCAGTATGTATCTTGCAAGGGACACATTGAATGACTGCTATACTCTCCTTTTGTCCTTCATAGTTGCCATGGGAGGGGAAGGATCAGGCAACCTCCTGTGTACTGTCCTTTGGCAGATCTTCAGGCAATGCAGGACAGACATATCATCCAGATATACTGTCTGAATAGGCGAGAGTTGTGGATCTTTTTCATCAGCTGGAGCCAGATCTGATGCCTGCCATCAGTCATCCAAATAGCATACCACCCATGTCATGGCAGTGTTGCACTTCCTGGCTGCAGGATCCTTCCACAATACAGTGGCCCTATCTGCAGTGATGTCCCATTCTATGTTCAGACTGCTCCTGAAGGATGTACTCTCAGCAATGTTGAAACACCTGGACAACTACATCCGGTTTCCTCAACATGAGGATTTTGGCCATGTGAAGGCTGACTTCTATGGTTTGGCACACATCCCACATGTGATGGGAGCCATTGATGGCACACATGTAGCCTGGTTCCACCGCATGGCAATGAACAAGTCTGTCAGAACAGGAAGAACTACCATTCCATCAATGTCCAAGTTGTTTGTTTCCGCTGACCTCTACATTTCCCAGGTCTGTGCCCATTATCTGGGTTCCTTCCATGATGCCTTCATCATGTGGAACAGCGCTATTTCACAGCTGATGACACAACTGTACCCAGTCTGGCTGGTTGGTAAGTCACATATGTCCTGTTTGTTTCTATGCAATGTCTGCTGCTAGAGAGGCGGTGCTTGGGACTCATAGTTGCACATATGTCACATTTCCTTACAGGTGTCTCAGCATACCCAAACTTGGTTTGTTGTTGACACTGATGGGGTACCCAACTATGCCAGGAGAAGTCTGCTTCAATGAGGCTCATGGAAGGACACAGTGTAACATGGAGCAGGCTTTTGGGCTCCTGAAAGCCAGATTTCATAGTATCAATAAGACTGGTGGAGTCCTCCTCTACTCACTCTGAAAATTGTGTAAGATCATTGTGGCCTGCTGCATGCTCAACAACATTGCCCTGAGGAGAAATATCCCATTTATTCAAGATTAAGTAGAGCTAGCAGTGCCACCAGGTGAGCCACCTGAAATGCCAAGTGAGGATGACAGTGATGAGGATGAAGTTGGAGACATGCAGGCAGATCTCATCAATCACTACTTCACTTGAAACTAAGGCCCTGATTTAGACTTTTTTGTGCTGCATTAGCATAAATTTTTGACGCAAAAGCGGCACAAACTTACAGAATACAATTGTATTTTGTAAGTTTGCGCTGCTTTTGCATCAAAAAATGACTCTAATGCGGCGCAAAAAAGTATAAATCAGGGCCTAAGTACGCAATGTTATGTGATTACTGTGGCTGTACGTGGAACTATAGGGTTCAGGATGTGCTGGGTAGGGTATCTCTTTTTCCACGAGACTGGGCATCTCATGCTATACATTATGCAGGCAAGCTTTGCTAGCTAAGTCAGACTTTTAACATGTGACTACTTTGAAGATCTGCTTTGTTTGGCTCAGTCTCCTTGCATTGTCAGTAGATCAACTGAGGTTTGAAATTATAATTAGGGCATATGCATGCCTTTACCTGCTTGAACTCCATGTATTTTATTATTTCTTCCAGGTGTCTTCACCATGCTATCCTCATGGGGGCATTTCAGAGTTGTGTCATTGGCAGGTAGCTGTTGCTGGCCTGACATGTGAAGTGGGCATGGATTGTTCCAGGTAATCTTGGTCACAGATTTGGGGTGTGTGAGTCCTGTGCCCAAGCAGCCTGGACAGTGGGTGGGTAGGAATATGAAATACACAACACACTTGTTTGCTGTGGTGCGTTGGTCCAATTGTCTTATGTGTGTGACCATGTGGCCTTGCAACGTCATCCTGTGCAATCCATGCATTCTACCTTCACACTGTGTCGACATTGATCCTGTAAGATCCTTTAGTGGCTGTCGATGTGTTTCCTCATTGCAGGCCAGTGTGCCTCTGCTGCAACACTGACATAGGTCTGTGACATTCCACCAGATGCTTGCTCATCAAGGACCCAGGGTCAGGGAATGTTGTACTGCCCCCTATCTGTGCCATGGCGTATGTTAAGTTGGCAGACCTGGTTTTGGTATGTGATAAGGCTCAAGCTGGTGAGAACATCCACTACTCTGTTAGTGAAATCTACAGGGCAAGGTCTGACAAAGCCCTTTCATGTGTGGTCTGGGGGACGGTACATTTGGGATATCTGGCCAGACTCGTTATAGCTCAGACCTTCATGGCTATGGCTGTCCAGACATTTTTACAGCCTATGTGCAGTACAGTGTAGTAAAATACTTAGTGTGACCAGACATTTGTGACATTCTGTTGCTAGTCATCCTCATCATGACCCTACCTGAGACATCGCCCCCCTTCCATTACCTTCTTACGTATTACTCGTGTGCTACCATATGTGATTACCATTTGAAATTTCCACATGTTAACAGAAGAGGTAGTAGTCAGTGTTCTGATGATAGGTGTGTTTATTTACATATATACATATAATGAAAGTGGTACTGTAAAACAAAAAGTAAAATGAAGGGATCAGTCATGGTCTATGTAATCAAAGAAGAAGAAGCCACAACATTTGAAGTCCAAAGTCCAGTGTCCTACTACAATGGAAAATACAAGGTGGATAAGGAACAGTCAACAAAGTGAATCAGTGGCATACAAAGGACTGATATAAGGAAGTGGCCACTTGCTCGCAGTGGTTGGTGTCTTGCCATCCATAGCTCCTGGAGTCTTGGGTGTGCGACCCCACCTGCGGGGATCAGTAACTACAGAGGCAGGGGTGTTTGAGGTAGGTGCTTCTCCTGGCAGGGCGTCCCTTCCAGTGATTTGCACTGATGATGGGCCTGGTGTAGGTGTGCCAAAGGAAGGGGTGGAGTGTTGCTTTCAATCCCAGTTCAGGGTAGTGTTGATGTCCCTAAGCAACCCTGTTAGGGAGGCCATGTTGTTATTGTTGGCCTCCCACTGTTCACGCATTTCCCAATAGAAGTCCCTCTGCAGCTCCTTGATTTCCCTGAGATCGGTTAGTACCTGGCCCATCACATCTTGAGAATGTTGATAGGCCCCCAAGACCTGACTGATAGTGTTCTGGCCAGGGGGCATCACCAGCAGCCTCTTGCCACTGGGCTACACCATTCCTCCCATGCACCCTACCCCCACGTAGCTGCACCTTAGATGCAGCCCACTCCCTGCCACTGGTTCCAGGTCCTTCATTGTCGAAGTTGGCTGGCTGTAACTGAGGAACCAAGATGTTTGGGACCCTCCTTGGGAGACAGGTTTGGGGCTGATTGGCTGCCTGAGATGTAGAGGCCACGGGCTGGGAAGAGTCGATGTGGTCACGGTGAGGCTGACAGGTGTTGTCTGCCCAGGTTGCCTGGATGTGCCAGAACCATCCTCAATGTCCACTGGTCCAGGAGTGGTGTCCTCACTGAGAGCTTCAGCCATGGGGGTAGGGACAGTCTCTTCAGTGGGTTCAATATATGCAGTGGCTGCTCGACATGTTGATGTGAGAAATACAATGATACAGGTTGCATTGTGACATCTACCTCCCATAGTTGACAGTGACATTGGGCTAGGGTCATGTTCACACTGGGATTGCAGATTGGCCTTATGTGACAGGTACACATGCTATCATTTGTATTGCCCGGGCATTGGCGTTACATATCAATTCCATTTCAGTACACTAGCCTCCGACTGTCTGAACTTTTTGGCTGTTGGAGGGATGGTCATGGACTCATATCTTGCCAACAGTACTTGCAAACCTGTTGCTGGGCAGGATGTTGTGTGGGTCATGTTGCGACCGTGGAGCATATTTATACTATGTTTGCACCGCATTTGCATCATTTTTTTAACACAAATTCAGTGTAAACTTAACTCCATAGTTATATTTTGACGCTAGACATGTCGAGCGTCAAAATATTGGAGTTAGCACCATTTTTTGGATGCGTGTACCTACCTTGCGTCAATGAAATGCAAGGTAGGCGTTCCCATCTAAAAAATTGTGATATACCCATAGCCCCAAATTTACCCTGTGCTAAAATTATGCACAGGTGGGAGGACGGGCTAAATAATGGTGCAAATTTGCTTTGCACCATAATTTAACGCCTGGGTCAGCCCGGGTGTTAGGGGACCAGTGGACCCATTTCCAGGGTTAAATACCATGGAATGGGTCCACAGGTGCCATCCTCAAACCCCAGAAACACCCACACCAGAGAGACACCAGAGGATGGGACCCCATCCCAGGTAAGTATTGGTAAGTATTGGTAAGTATTTTTTTAAGTGCCATCGCAGGCTCTAACTTGGGGATCCCAGCATGGCACTGGGTGCAATGGTCAGGCCCAGAGGACCCTGGTCCCCTGTGCTGGCCATTGGGGTGGTGGGTATGACTCCTGTCTTTTGTAAGACAGGAGTTATCTGTTAGGATGGTTGCGCGTCAGGGAATGACACTAGGCAGGTTAATGGAATTGGTTTTTTGCCTCTAACCAGCCTTGCGTCATTTTTTTAGGCAAAACCCCTTCACCCCTACCACCACTCCCACCCGGCTAAAGTCGTTTGATGGTAGCCCAAACTTAGGGCCGGCTTGCGGCATTCCATAAATTTGGCACCCGGTTGGTGCTTTGGAATGTCGCAAGGCGGCACTATACTTTTGGCTGCAAAACTGCATTTGTGCAGTTTTGTGGCAAAAAGCATAAATCTAGGCCTTAGTTGTCTGTTATGCAGGCAGTGGCAGAACCTTGCATGATGTGTGATAGCTACCATCCTGTGGTCAGTGCATTGTGAATTTGATTCTTGCCAATGCCATTCAGATGACACATCTTGGGGTCTTAGATCTGTCTTAAATGTTATTTCCAAACATTTTGAGCTGTCCTTCCTGTCCACACTATTTTCATATTGGCATAGCTGCTCAAGATGGATCTGGGTGTGTTGCCACATCACAGCGTGTATCATGACCTGTATCCTTGTCCCTCTCAGGTGTTTTAACTTCATATATGAATTCAAGGACTGTGTCATAATGGCATATGGACACTGGCCTGGTGTTTGAGGTTGCATGGCCTGGCTCTCCTGGGATTTACAGTCATGTTACTCAAGACACAACTCACAGTTTACATTGTTGATCCTCTGAGGTGATTAGACTTCCATTGCAAATATACCAACAAGGATATTTGGAAATGTGCAAAGTGGGCTGGGTGATTGGATTGGTTAGACAGATCCTCCTGTCATTAGCTGTCAGATGTACTACATGCAGTTGTTCAATGTAATTCCCCCAGGTGTGTGCACTTCATATGTGAATTCCCTAGAAGTGGCATTTTTGTAGGTATACAATGGACAGTTGCTTGGCATGAGAGTAAGCGATCCTCCTATGAGTTCTAGTCATTTCACTCCCTGTGTCAAACATACTAGACAGTTGTCCTCCTCTTAGGTGAGTAGAGGGAGAAGGATGTTTAGTAGCAGGGTACACTGTGCTGGCTGGGGGTGTAACAATACTGTTGCCCCTGACCTCGGCATTCCTCTCAGTGCCCATCCTACTCCCACAAACTGTACAGTTGCCCTCCTCTCTGTCAGTACCAATCACTAGGGATTTGCAGAACAAAGTAATTTTGAGTGTGGTACACTGCTCTGGTTTCTTAATGGTAGAAAAGGGCCTGCTGGGAATTGTGGTGCGGTAATTCCCTGTGCTACACACAGTAACCAGAGATGTGGTTCTCCCAGGTGAGTCCAGTTCCCATGTGAGATGGTAGACAGTGGTATATGGACAGGTGGTGACTGGACTGGTGAGTGGGCTGACAGTGAAGGTGGAAAAAGGTGATCAGTGGGGATGCATGATAATACATTTTGTTGATATTTTGATGTTGTGACTTACCTGACTTCACTCCCCCAGGTATTCCTGTCAAGCCCTCAGGAGCAGGATAGCAAAGACCTTCTCCTCCCATGATGTAAGCTGTATGGGAGGAGGTGGAGAACCACCGCCAGTCTTCAGGACCACAAGCTGGTGCCTGAATGCCATGGAATGGACCATCCCCCTGAGGTCGTTCCACCTATTCTTGATGTTGTCCCTTGTGTGCGGGAGGTGCCTGCAGAATTCACTCTGTTGCATTTCCATTTTCCTTGTGATAGTAGTTAGTTAGATTTGGGCTCTGAGTAAAAGTGGCTTTACTCTTATGATTTGATCCACCATGACTGTTAACTGGTGATCTGTGAAACAAGGATTTTTCTGGGGAGACATGGTGGCGTTGAACTAATACATATATTGATGGGTGCTGGTTGCTGAACAGGTGATGGGGAGTCTATAGAGTGAGAAGGTGCAACTGGATGTGATTGGTGTGTGTTGAGCATGTGCAATATGTGGTTGTGAAAGTTGGAGGGGTACCTAATCTATGGTTTTTAATTTCTTTTTGAGAGCTCTATCTTGCTGCGTGTGGCATTGTGGATGCAAAGGATTGTGGTGTGTGATGGGGTGTGTTTTATAGTGTGCTTTGCAGGTGTTTTGAGTGTTGGAATGTGTGTCAGCTGTATTGTTTTCAAATGCATCCAATTTGGTGTAGTGTATTACTGTGGTGACTGCCAACCGCTGCAGTTCAGAAAGTCACTGACAGTCCCACCATTGCGACTTTAGACTTGTAATACAGTCGGTGGTTGGTTGACGGGCTGGCGGTGCCAATGGTCAGACCACCTATTTCCTGCATTCCAGAGTCCTGGCAGGTCAGGTTTTTTGACAGACATTTGTCGGTCCTCCCTGTGTACCTCGTAATAAGGCAGTCTGTGTCACCGTCAACATGGCGATCTTTTGGCACCCAGCACTATGAGGGTCCGGGGGTCCGACAGCCAAACTCGCAATGAGGTTCTACCTGTATTTAATTATTATTTGTAAAATTTTTTCATTTGATTATAAATTTGAAGTTTTTTTTTTTTTTATGGTATTTTTTTTAATGAATTGTTGTATTTTAGGGGCATTTGGTGGGCAGTGTTTTTTTATTGATAATATTTTTTATAAGTTTACATTTGTTAAGTAGATTTCATTAGATAATTATGTACATTTTTTAGTTACTTAGTAGATAATTTTAAACAATTTGATATTTTTTAATTGTTATTTTGTTAATTGTGTAAATTATTTAATGGTTTTTAATTGTTTTTATTCATTTCGCTATTAATTAATTAGATTATGTTTACGATTTTTTGTTTAATAAAATTTTATGTTTTTACAATATGTTTAAATAATGTGTGTTTTTTCTGTTACTAGTTTACTTTGTTTTTGTTTGTTGGGCTGTAGTTTAATAAGATGAGAAATATTTAAAATGGAAGTTTTAACTGTACCAGTTGATGTTGTTTTTTATTGTTTTAGATTGTAATAGTTTATACAAATTATATAGGGGGTCATTACAACATTGGCGGTAAAAGCCGCTTACCGCCGTGCAGAAGACCGCCAATACACCGCCACGGCCGAGGAATTCCGCCACAGCTATTATGACCCACATCTCGGAATCCGCCAAAATTCAGACACCCACACAAGTCCACCACAGCAAAGGTCAGTGATAAACTGGCGAAAACAAAACCTCCACCGTCACGCCAACAGAAACACTCCCATGCTATTACGACCCACGAATCCAAGCGGCGGTCTTTCAACCGCGGTATTCCATTGGCGGTACACACCGCCGCGCTCAAAATACACACACATCTCCAAAACACCGCCACTTTGGACAATTCAAAATACACACACCTGATACACATACAAACACCACTCCCACACACCCAATACAATATAAAACACACACCCACATCAACCACAAACCCCTATGACAAAAAATTATAGACGAAGGCGACAGAGAGAGCACAGCATGGACAACCCCACCACACAGAGGCACACAACACCATCACCCACACAACATCCACGCACAAAACACCACACACCACTACACATCACCACACTCATCTCCACATACACCATCCCACACATCACCTACACCACCCCATGGCACGTCAAAGACACCCCAGGTTCTCCGAGGAGGAGCTCAGGGTCATGGTGGAGGAAATCGTACGGGTAGAGCCATAGCTATTTGGAGCACAGGTGCAGCACACCTCCATAGCAAGGAAGATGGAGCTATGGCGAAGAATAGTCGACAGGGTCAACGCAGTGGGACAGCACCCAAGATATCGGGAGGACATCAGGAAGAGGTGGAACGACCTACGGGGGAAGGTGCGTTCCGTGGTCTCAAGGCACAACATCGCAGTACTGCGGACTGGTGGCAGACCCCCACCTCCTCCCCCACAACTAACAACATGGGAGGAGCAGGTCTTGACCATTATGCATCCAGAGGGCCTCGGTGGAGTCGGTGGAGGAATGGGCACTGTAAGTCAAATCTTAACTATCATATCCCCCACCCTACCTGCATGCTATCACACCCCCCCTCCCCTATCACTCCAACTCCTCACTAATGTATTAATAACACAAACCACACATCCCAACACCAAGCCCTGCATGACACAACAAAGCATGGACACCCATCACTAAAGCATGCCCACTGCACATACCCATAACACCCCCTAACCATCATCACACAAGGCCCTACACAGGAATGCTAGCACTGGGGTAGAACGCTCACCCACCCATTGCACACCATGACACTCACAGATGCAATAATCATACTTTTACACCGCTGCAGGACCACTAACTAACATCACCAGACAGGAGGGTCCAGACATCTCTACCCCACCCACAGAAGAGGCCCACAGTGATGACAGCAGCTCTGGCCAACTGGACCCAGATGACCAGCCCGGACCATTGTGAGCCTCGGGACAGTCGGTACCCCTCGCACAGGCACAGCCCAACACTGAACTTCCACCCTCTGGAAACACCAGTACACCACCCACCCAGAGGGCCCTTACCTCCATACCCAGGACACATCAATCAGCTGTGTGTCCACCACTACAGGGAACCCAGGATAACCCACCACCCCAACAACAACAGGGACCTGGGGGCAGTGGTAGTGGGCACACGGTCCAGGGGACGGAGGCCCAGGAACACAGGGGAACTGGGAGGGCTGCCGTGCGACAGGGGGCAGACAGGCCAAGGGAACCCACTCTCCACGAGGCCCTCTCCTCCATTATGGGAGCATGCCACCACTCCCAGGAGACGATGGCTACGGTCCTGGCCAAGTTTCAGGAGACCCAGCGCCTGCAGGAGGAACAGTATTTGGGGTTCAGGGAGGAACTCAGAACCATCAGCTCCATCCTAGGCACCATCGTAGGGGTGCTGAAGGACATACAGAACACCATGAGGGACACCGTGGCACTCCAAGGGGCCCCTGACACTATCATGAACGATGAACTGCCCACCACCTCCGCCGGCGCAAGTGGACAGGACGCCCCGCCACAGGACCACCACACCAGCACCCCACCCCCTGCAGACGGAGAACCACCCCGCAAGCAGTCCCTGAGATCCAGGAACAGGACAGAGCACGATGGCAAGACCCCCGTCAAGAAATAATACCACCCTGATTGTCATCCCACTGTCCCACTTTGTAACCCTGTCCATATTGGAACTGCCCCAGCTCCACTTCCTATGCCCATATGGGCAATGCACCTGTGAGACTAATAGACTGGACACTGCCATGGACATTCCTCCACCATCACCCATCACCATTTTACCACCCCCTCCAATAAATAGCACTTCAATAAACACCCTTGAAGCAAAAAAATCTCAGGAGTCAGTCTGTGATTTAGAAAATGTGTATTAGATATGACAATGACAAAATCCGTTTGAAAATGTAATGTCAACATACCTATGTCACACATCACAAGTCCATGAAGGATGCAAGCAGATGACACACGTTGGGAACCACACCTGTGAAACCGTAATGGAAATGTACAACTCAGTTACCAAATACTGCTTGAAATTGACAGACAGGATAAATGTAGAAGAGTGAAAGTAAATGTAGTAGTCAAGAAAGTGTTCTCACCTGTGTGTCACTGGAAATATTGCTGTATGACTGAGTCCCTGTTGTCAATGTCTTCTTCCTCTGCTTCCTCCTCATCACTGTCCACAGGCTCCACAGCTGCCACAACACCGTCATCTGGACCATCCTCCTGCAGAAAAGGCACCTGGCGTCTCTAAGCATAGAGCAGGCGATGATGATCTGGCACACCTTCCTTGGTGAGTAGAATAGGGAACCACCTGTCATATGAAGGCACCTGAACCTGGCCTTCAGGAGGCCGAAGGTGCGTTCAATCACCCTCCTAGTCCGCCCATGGGCTTCATTGTAGCATTCCTCTGCCCTGGTCCTGGGATTCCTCACTGGGGTCAATAGCCATGACAGGTTGGGGTAACCAGAGTCCCCTAATAGCCACACCCGGTGCCTCTGGAGTTGACCCATCACATAAGGGATGCTGCTATTCCGCAGGATGTAGGCGTCATGCACTGAGCCAGGGAACATAGCATTTACCTGGGAGATGTACTGGTCTGCCAAACATACCATCTGTACATTCATCGAATGATAACTCTTCCAGTTCCTGTACACCTGTTCACTCCTGTGGGGGGGACCAGAGCTACATGGGTCCCATCAATGGCACCTATGATGTTAGGGATATGTCCAAGGGCATAGAAGTCACCTTTAACTGTAGCCAAATCCTCCACCTGAAGGAAAACAATGTAGCTCTTCATGTGTTTCAGCAGGGCAGACATGATGTCACGGCCACAGTTGTATGAAAAGACCCACTTGCAAGGAAATGGAGCACTGGCAGCACCTGCACTTGAGGGGGGATTCCTGTGGGATGGCGGATTGGTGACATAAGGTCTGGCTCCAACTGGGTACAAGGTTCCTGGATTGTGGCACGGTCAAACCTGTAGGTGATGATTAAATGTCGCTCCTCCATTGTCAACAGGTCCTCCAGCAGTCGGTACACCGGAGGATTCCGCCATCTCCTCACATGTCCCAGCTGACAGTGCCTAGGAAGGACAACAGCGACCACAGAGTCAAGCAACTCAGCGGTATGTACCAACAGCTACACAGAACACGAAACAAAATCCAAAAAGTTGTCTGTATGTGTGTTGAGTGCAGGCATAGGTATGTGTGACGCAGTTGAAAATGAAGCCATGTGGGCCCCTGAAATGGCGGCTGCCTGACCTCTAAAGTGGGACAATGGGATGTGAGGTAACTGCGCTGGCGTTGTACACTGCCGCGGTAGGCGTTCGAAGACCGCTGCGCAATGCTGCATTGGTTAACATTGGACCCTATGGGTCCCAGGAGACAATGACGAAGTGCGCCGGCGGTGATGATACGCACCACCGCAACGTCACCGCCGCGGACGTGACCGCCATTTTTTTATCTTTTCAATCACTTGATACCTGATCTTCGACAGGAGAGGACCTATACTGCAAGTGCTGCTGTGACCTCGGTCTGGAAGAGACAATGGCACGTGCGTCTGGGGAAAGGGCCCCTGCCTTCACTGCACAGGAGTTGGAGAAGCTCGTGGACGGGGTCCTCCCCCAGTACACGCTACTCTACGGTCCTCCAGACCAACAGGTGAGTACATATGGTGCAAGTTGTATGGGCTATGGCTGGGTAGAGAGGGCTGGATGTAAAAAGGAAGGGGGCAGAGTTCTGCGAGCACCAAGGACTGTGAATGCATGTGCCAGATGGCAAGGGTAGGGATGTGGGCCACTCACTTCGACGGTGCAGTTGCTAATGACATCCCTTCTTCCCCTGTACATGTCATTTAGGTCAGCGCCCACCACAAGAAGGATATTTGGCGTGCCATCGCCAAGGACGTCCGGACCCTGGGGGTCCACCAGAGACGGAGCACCCACTGCCGTAAAAGATGGGAGGACATTCGCCGCTGGAGCAAGAAGACGGCGGAGGCTCAGCTGGGGATGGCCTCCCAAGTGGGAGGGGTGCCCGTCGCACCATGACCCCCCTGATGTTCCGGATCCTGGCGGTGGCCTACCCTGAGTTGGATGGGCGCTTGAGGGCATCACAGCAGACACAAGGGGGTGAGTACACTCTCATTCTGCTGACTTTGCGTGCAGTGGAGGTGTCTGGGTGGGGGAGGAGAGCTGTGGGTTTTCCTAGGCCAGGGCGAGTTCCGTAGGCTAGGCCCCTCCGTTATGTAGGCCATGTGGCACTCCACCCCACCTCTGTAGAGTGCCAAGTACAGGTATCCATGTCCCTGTGTCATCTATGTGTGCTGATGTCCACCATAGCCATGTAGGCCATATCCCAGGAACTGTATGTGTAGAGCCCAACAGCGCGGCGTAGTGCAGGGGGCTGCTGTGTCTGTATTGTCCACCAATGGTAACGGTAAGCCACGCACTCAACCTGTCTTTCCTCTGTCGTCCCCCTTTTTTGTGTTCTCCCTGTTCTTTTGTGCATCAGCATCATCAGGCAGAGGTACAGTGGCACCGGAGCATAAAGGGGCTGCATCCCACATGGCCATGGAGGGTCATACCACGGACTCTGAATACACCAGTGGGACGGAGGGCGAGGGGAGCTTCACGTCGGTCACCGGATCAGCAACCAGCGACACGGACTCGTCCTCCGATGGGAGCTCCCTTGTGGTGGCGGCAACATCTGTGCCCCCCACTTCTACAGGTACAGCCGCCACACCCCCTACCAGCACCGCCCTCCCAGCAGCCCCTCAGCCTTCGCCCCGTGCCTGCTCACCCAGGAGGGTGGGCATCACCTTCGCCCCAGGCACCTCAGCCCCTGCCCCTGTCACCTCTGCTTCCCTCAGTGAGGAGGCCATTGACCTCCTCAGGTCACTCACTGTTGGGCAGTCTACCATTGAGAATGCCATCTAGGGTGTAGAAAGGGAGTTGCAACACACTAATGCATTCCTGGAGGGCATTCATTCTGGTCAGGCTGCCCATCATCGAACCCTGCAATCTCTGGCCTCAGCACTGATGGCAGCCATTGTCCCTGTCTCTAGCCTCCCCCCTCCAACTTCCACCACCCAGACCCAATCCCCTGTACCTCTGCCTATCCCAAGCACATCATCAGACCAGCATGCACACACCTCAACACACAAGGGAAGCTGAGGCAAACATAGGCACCACACATCCCACAGGCACTCACACAAGCATCACCCAAATACAGACACAGCAACATCCACTGCCTACACTGTGTCCCCCTCCTCGTCGTCTCCCTCCTCACTCCCAGTGTCATCTACACTCTCACCTGCATGCTCTTCCACTACAGCCACTAGGACTCGCACCAGAACACCAACCACCACACCCCGCTCACCTGCACTCACCACCCCCACTACCATTTACACGTGCCCTGTGTCCTCTCCCAGTGTGTCTGTGACGCCCCCTCCCAAAGTACACAATCGCGGGCACACACACACCCAACAGCCATCCACCTCACAACAGCCTCCAGAACATGCACCTGCACCCAAATCATCAAAAGTTACACCTCCTACAACCACCACCTCTTCCTCCACTCCCAGACCCCCTCCAGCTACCCGTCCCAGTGTTCGTCAGAAATGTTTCCTGAGCACCGTTGACCTCTTTCCCACCCCCCCCTCCAATTCATAGGTCCCGTGCTAGCACCTCAGCCAAAAAATCTCTGGTACCAGTGGTGCCTGTTAGAGGTATGTGGAGTGCACCAGCCACCAGGGCAGCCAGTGTGACACGGAGCCAAAGCACAGCCAGTCCCCCCCCTGTGAAGCACCAGAAGTTGGACAGTGCCCAACGGGAGAGGGGGAAGACTCCTGCCGGCAAAGCCGCTCACAAGGGTCCCGGGGGGAGTGTCGAGTCAGCTGTGACTCCTCCCAAGGTGGGGAAGGGGCAGAAGAAAGCGCCAAAGTCTGGGAAGAGCAGCACGGCGGAGAAGGCCGCCATCATCCCCACTGCCCAGGACACCACTGCCAGCCCCATCGTCAGTGGTCAGGAGACCACCGCCAGAGTCAGTGCCCAGGAGGGCAGTCCAATCGTCAGTGGTCAGGAGACCACCGCCAGAGTCAGTGCCCAGGAGGGCCCCGGCAGCCACAGCCCCGCTGGGCAATGAGGGACTGCTATGGCAAACACTGCTGCACAGGTCAGAGACAGCAAAGTCAAGCACCGCTGAACAGGGCAAGCACCGCTGAACAGGGCAAAGACCGCCATGGCAAGCACCGCTGAACAGGGCAAGCACCGCTGAACAGGGCAAAGACCGCCATGGCAAGCACCGCTGAACAGGACAAGCACCGTTGAACAGGGCAAGCACCGCTGAACAGGGCAAAGACCTCCATGGCAAGCACCGCTGAACAGGGCAAGCACCGCTGAACAGGACAAGCACCGCTGAACAGGGCAAGCACTGCCATGGCAAGCACCGCTGAACAGGGCAAAGACCGCCATGGCAAGCACCGCTGAACAGGGCAAGCACCGCTGAACAGGGCAAAGACCGCCATGGCAAGCACTGCTGAACAGGGCAAGCACCGCTGAACAGGGCAAGCACCGCCATGGCAAGCACCGATGAACAGGGCAAAGACCGTCATGGCAAGCACCGCTGAACAGGGTAAAGACCGCCATGGCAAGCACCGCTGAACAGGGCAATTACCGCCATGGCAAGCACCGCTGAACAGGGCAAGCACCGCAACATCAAGCACCGGTAGCCCAGATGCGCCAGGGCCAGTGACGGAACTGGGACCGTCACGGGGAGAGTGATGTACTCTGGGCACCAGTCCCCCTCCAGAACCTGTGGAGAACAGCATCCACTACCTCAGTCCTTAACAGGATGAAGCACTCTGGGCACCAGTCCCCCTCCAGAACCTGTGGAGAACAGCATCCACTACCTCAGTCCTTAACAGGATGAAGCACTCTGGGCACCAGTCCCCCTCCAGAACCAGTGGAGACTGTTATCTACTTGTGAGACTGTGGCTTTGCACTTCCCAGGATGGTACAGTGGGCAAACCACCCACTGAAACGACTTGTGAGACAGTGGCTTTGCACTCCCCAGGATAAATCAGTGGGCAAACCATCCACTGAAAAGACTTGTGAGACTGTGGCTTTGCACTCCCCAGGATAAAGCAGTGGGCAACCCACCCACTGAAAAGACTTGTGAGACTGTGGCTTTGCACTCCCCAGGATAAAGCAGTGGGCAACCCACCCACTGAAAAGACTTGTGAGGATGTGGCTTTGCACTCCCCAGGATAAAGCAGTGGGCAAACCACCCACTGAAAAGACTTGTGAGGCTGTGGCTTTGCACTCCCCTGGATAAAGCAGTGGGCAAACCACCCACTGAAAAGACTTGTGAGACTGTGGCTTTGCACTCCCCAGGATAAAGCAGTGGGCAAACCACCCACTGAAAAGACTTGTGAGACTGTGGCTTTGCACTCCCCAGGATACATAAATGGGCATGGAGCCCCGTCGTGGATCTGGCTTGGTGCTGTCATCCGGCTGAGGTGCCCCCCCTTCCTTTCCCCCTGAGGTGCCTGTTGTATTTCGATCTGATGCCCCAGCAGTGTTCTCTCCGTTTCTGGACAGGTATCGTGTGTGGGCCTCGCCCATGCATTTTTGGCCCAGTGGTCCACGGGCATTGAATGGTGTATACCTGCACTACTAATCGTGATGTATAAATTTGTGAATGAGGATATCTATCTGTATATATTTGGTTACTGTATTTTGATACATTACAATGGTTGCACTCATTTCCTTTTGTCTTTGCATTCTTCCAGGGGGGTTGGGGGTTGTTACTGTAATGTTTGTAAATGCATTGTTGTGTGTGTTGTAGTGTGCGAGGGTCGGGTGGGGGTGGGGGTGTTGCGTGTGTGTGTCCATGACTTTTGCCTTCCCCCACCCCTATGTCGTAGGTGCAGTACTCACCGTTGTCTTCGGCGGCGGCGATGCTGATGTTCGTAGAGGAGCAGGAAAACTATTGCAGGGATTATTTGGAGTTCCGGCTCCATGGTGCCCTCCTTCCTCGTGGAGTGTGTTAAGGTGAGCGTTTTCCTATTGAAAATGCTGTTTCCGCGGTGTTTTTATCCACTGTGAATCCGCCCCGGAAAAGGTGGCGGATTGGCCTGTTGTAATACTATGGGCAGTACTTTGTCTCCTGCCTGTCTGTTGGCGGTGACCGCCGCGCTGCTTGTCTGTACCGCCGTGGCGGTCGGAGTGTTAAAGTGGCTGTCTTTGTTGGCGGTTTCCGCCACGGTCATAATACCCTTTTTTTTCCGCCGGCCTGTTTGCAGACTTACCGCCGCTTTAACACCGTCCGCCAGGGTTGTAATGACCCCCATAATGTTAAAGTATGTTTTACATTTATTTATGAACATATGTTCAACTTTTTGTATTCATCTAATTTATTTGTTATCAATTTAGGATAAGGAAAATTCAATTTGAGTTTTCTAAAATTTACATTGGGCATACTCTTGCTTACAATAGAGTAGGAGCAGTAGTTCTCAAGCCTCCAGTCTGACACTTTCCTTAATGTTGCTCTGGTTGGAATGGGAATAGCAAGTTTAACCATTGTAAAAACTACAACTTTCTCATGTTGGAGTGAGAATAGTAAATCACATCCTTCCAAAGTTTACCACGTTCTCATTGTTATGCAGGCTGGAGTACGAATAGTAATTCTGACACCTGCAAAGTACAACCCCTTTCTTGCTGTATGCTCATGTTGGAGAGGATTCCCTCTCCAAAGTCTAACACTTTCCATAATGCTGTTTACACCGGAGTGAAAATAGATAGTAACTCTGACCTTCAAAAGTCCTACAGTTTCCCTACTGTTGCTCAGACTCGAGAAAGAATAGTAAATGCCTCCCAAGTGCAACATTTTCCCTGCTTTTGGAGAGAATATAATGAAACTAACATCTACAAAGTCAGGCACTGTCCATACGGTTGCTTATGCTGGAGTGGGAATACCAAATCTAACCCCTCCAAATCCAATACTTTTCCAACTGTTGCTCAGTCTGGAGTGGGAGTAGTGCATTTTTCTCCTCCAAGTATATATTTTTTATTTTACTTTAACATCGTTTTTATGTTTTAATTTTAAAAGTTAGTTTAATATAAGTTATTTAATTTTCTTGTGATATTTGTATTCATTTATTTTTTCTGCTAATATTTTGGAAATGTTCTTTAATACCTAATGTTTGTTACTATTATTAATTTTCATTATGTTTTATTATTTATGTTTAAATAATTATTTAATGTTTTTAAGGAATAATGGTTACTTTTCGCAATTAGTTTAAGGTAAAGGTATATATTTTTATTTTACATTTGTAAATTGTAACTTTAATACATATTTATAGCATAAGTATGCTGTTTAACAATGTATTATCATTTATAACTTAGTAATTGTTTTTAATGGTTAGATAGTGTACAAGAGTTAAAATTCAAAATAGTTACCCATTTTTTCACAATATTAAGTTCTTTTATTATTTTAATGTTGATATTTTTGACTTTTTATACAAAGGTTATACAGTTGACATTTTTGCCCAGAATAATGTTTTGGATCTGTTTTTGTGGGTTATATATTTGTCAGACATATTTTGTCAGACAACTAAAAGCAGGGGGAAGACCCAACCATGTGCACCCGATATCAGACTATTTCCCTCCTTAATACCGATATTAATATTTTTAACGTTATCCTGGCAGAAGGCCTGGGCTTTTGTGCCCAGACCTTATCAGCCCAGACCAATAAGGATTTATTTTGGGATGAAAGTATGGGGATAATGAAGAGAAAATCCTTCACATCTTAGAACTCACCAAGGGAAGGACATTAATGTTCTGCTTCTCCCAGTGGTGTCAGAGAAAGCATTTGAGTGAACTGGCTGGCCTTTCATGGCTTAAGCAGTAAAGCATCCTGGCTAGAGAAAATGCTTTAAAACCAGCTACAAATCCCCAAAAGTACTTGTGGGTCAGTGGCTCTAAATTACCAGCAATTTCCATTCAATGTTGCCCTTGACATGGTTGTCTTTTTTCACCCCTCGTTTTGTGCTAATTTTATAGCCTTGAGAAACAGAGAGGATATCAGGTGGGAAGATATAGCGTGGGATGTGTTCAAACTGATGATGTTTGACAATGATACATGATGTTAGCATCAGACTCTATGGGGTCAATACCTTCCTTGCCGGAGGAACTAGAGATGAATTTAAAATAAACTTCAATAAACAGAAGCTCTATTGTTGAATCCAGCCACTGGGCAAATCGCAACCCTGATCAAATTAATTCCCATTCATTTGGACTCAAAGGAAGCGACATAACAATGGTTCTATCAATCAGAATCCATGCTGCAAATCATAGCACTAAAATATCCACCCATTCTGAAGAGCTGCAACAGGATCTACATCAGTAGCATGTAAATTACTTTTATTGATTGACCTGATTTGCAGTAATTAAAATGAACATTTTTCCACAATTGCTTCACATTTTTCAAGCACTATAGTGCAAACATTTATATATCAGTTTTTGGAATTGATAAATAATTATATTTGGTCACACAAATGACTGAGGATTGTGAGTAGGCTTTCATGTCTGCCTACCTTTGGCAGTTCCACACCCACTGAATTACTTCCTGGTGGTGCAACCTTACTTCTTGGTGGAGTTAGGATAAGTGCAGACAGACAAGCGATGGTGTGCTTTCTCAACAAACTCACCACAGGTGTTTCCCTATGGTAGGTCCCTTGGCTTTGGAGGTAGCAGAGAAGATGGGGCTGTACCCCTCACTTCTCACCTAGGAAATGCTTGTGATATGGGACAGAGTGAATGTCACACTGGGATTCACATACTTCCCTTCACCATTGCAATCCATTTTTTTCCATTCTAAATTTAGAGCAGCAATGGACAACCAGAGGTTACCAACAATGGGGGAAATCTAGGTGTGCTAGGCTGGGCTTTATATTTACTAGTGGTGAGATTAAATAATTTGAAGGTGAAGCATTTCTAGTATTTGCATTTCTGACACCGGGGGCCCCTTTAAGAGTTGGCAGACGGAAAACTCCATCCACCAAACTCCTGACATGGGGGCTGCTGCCTATGTGGCGACCTCCCGACGGAGCTATTGTGGGTTTCCTGCTAGGTCAGTGGGCAGAAACCCAAGTTTCCGCCCGCCAGCCAAGCTGGATAGTAATCGAGCTGGTGTCAATGCTGTTGCCTGCAGGGTGCACCAGCACCCTCGCAATGTTCACAGTCTTTGGAGATAGGGTCCAGCATGCACCCTCAAACACCAAATTTGGGACTCTCCCAGGCTGGGCAGATACTGGGAGGAGGTTCTGAGAGATACACAGGCGACCTCCAGAATAGCAATATCTAGGGAGCTGGAGGTGATTCTCCTTGAATTGTCATGGAATGAAGAGCCATGTGCGTCCCTTAGAGGCAAGTAGGTTCCCTTGACACTGATTTCCAAGGATTGCAGCGTGGGTGTTCCCACACATCCACCCCTGGACTTTGGTGCATTCTGAGATTTGACATTAATGGTAGACCTGGGAATTAGTTAAATGCTATGCCTCCCCAGGTGAGATGTAACAAGGAGAAATATTCAAATTTTTCCTCACTTTTACCTCTTTCTAAGTATGCTACATTCTGCAGCACACGTAAAAAGATAAAAATGTCTCTCAGGGTTGTTTTTGTGAATGAAGATGTCCTTTCCTGCACAAAAACAATCCTGCCTACAACGGAGGCACCCTTGCAACATGACACAAGGGTGCCTGCATTGATAAATATGTCCCTTCGTTTTTTTTAACAATCACATCTTAAACTTTGAATGCAGGAAAGGATTTGGTAACTATTAAGATCAAAAAGAATAAAAATCCTAAGTTTGGACCACTGTAGAACGGAGGATCTGACTTCCATCCAGCCAGTCTAAAAGCCTTCAGGTGAAGAATAATTTCATTTAACAGAAGATTCAGAACATATATACTTGCAAACATTTTCTAAGGGGCCAAAACGTATGTTTAGGAGTTGAGTGTCACACTGATGTTGCCAACACCAACAAAGAAAAATTGATTAGAATACAGAAGCAGTGAAGCAAAGTATGACTGATTGAATACATAACATGTGCCTCTTCTGAAACCTACTTAGAGCAAAACAAAACATTTGAAAGAAAAATTTCTCTCATGAAAGACTTTTCTCATTTTTAGTCATCAAATGTGTATTACAGAAAACATTACTGGTTTGTTCCATGGTGAATGGGAAGTGCTTAATTTGAGTCAGGTGGTTGCAGGTGGGGCCAACCTTCACTTTTTTGGGGACTGGCACTTATTTTCCTCATCAGCCTTTGATCCAGGGCAAGAGAGAGATGAACACAAAAATTGAAAAGGAGGAAGAGAAAAATGAAAAAACAATGACAAATGTAAAAAAAAAATACAAAGATGAAAAAGAACCAAAAGAAGGGCATGTAATGTCTGGTGGTTGATGAAAAAGGTAGGAAGTGGAATCAAGGCTACACAGCCACAGTATTCAGCATGCCTAACATTTGGAAGCACCGGCTCTGTGCGTCTGAGCAAAATGCTATGTGCTGCCACTTATTCTTTTGTCATTACGCACTGTTGGTAGGATTCGATCAGAACTGCAAATTGGAGTTTGATGTCCACCCCAAAAAAGGCTTTTAGCAACAATTTAGCAAAATGTTACATTTTAAAGTAGACCCCACCAAGGATGAGGGAAGCACACAATGGTACTTCCATTGCTGTCTGGGTGAAGAAATCTTGCACAGTCACAGTGATACTGCCAGTGTCATTCCTCATTGCAAATTACAGGAAAGAGTTGGCAATCACCCTCCAGCTCGAGCTACCACAGCATACAAAGACCCCACATTGTCTGGCTGCACTGTCCATAGCTGCCAATCGGTCAGATGTGTGGGCAAGAGCCAGGATTGTAGTGGGGAAGCAAGAAATCAAGTTAAACATTATGGGGGTCATTACAACATTGGCGGACGGCCTCTGCCGCCTGCCAAGCTGTAACCGCCATGCGGCCGCCAATGCGGCCGCATCCCCGCGGTGCCCATTACAAAATCCCCGCTAGGCCGGCGGGCGCAAACCTAGTTTACGCCCGCCGGCCCAACAGGGATGTGGCCGCAACATAGGAGCCGGCTCCTAATGGAGCCGGCGGTGTTGCGGCCGTGCGACGGGTGCAATTGCACCCGTCGCTCTTTTCACTGTCTGCTATGCAGTGGCATGGGCAGTGCAGGGGCCCCCAGGGGCCCCAGGACTCCCCTTACCGCCAGCCTCTTCCTGGCGGTGCAAACTGCCACAAACAGCCTGGCGGTAGGGGGGTCATAATCCCCATGGCAACGCTGCTTGCAGCGCTGCCCTGGCGGATTATCACCGCCAGGGCTAAAACGGCGGTAAACCGCCGGCCCCGGCGGTGCGACCGCGGCGCTACCGCCGCGGTCGTAATACGGGTCTCCGTACCGCCAGCCTGTTGGCGGTACGGACGCCACATTACCAATCACCCCCTATATGGTATGGATACTCGCTGATGGTCCCGGGCAGGATGGGGTGACCAAAGGCTTTGTGACTACACGTTGTATTTGTGTTCTGCAGCCTGGTTCAGTCCATCGAGACTCCGGACGGATCTGAGGACAACTGAGCCCTGCAATTGGTGTGCTACTTCAATCACTTTCTGTGGCATCTCCAATGATACCTCCGGCGTTCTGCCTCTTTCTGTGTGCCTCTCTGCAGATAGCCTCCTTCAGCTTCCACCCACCCTCCCATTTTTCTCTTGTGTTCTGTGCTTCACGCTCTCACCATCCCACCACAATTATTCTCGTTCTTTCCAACCATCACATTCAATCCTCCACCCTGAGCTCCCCTCCTCTTTCAATCCTTCACGTACCTCTTCTCCTTCCTACCTTTCAGTCTCCCACTACCTCTTTCTCTGTAGAACATCTACTCACTTGACCCATAGATTTCCTTTGCTGTGGCACACACTCTTTTTCCTCCAACACATTTCGTCCTCTTTGCGCTTCTATCATTATTTCTTTACCTTCTTCTCTCCTCTTCCACTACTCCACCTGTGCCTGTCCAACCCTGTCTCGCACGCCTCCTACTCCCTTTTTTCGGTCATTGGTTTCCAGGATTTTTTCTCTGGGTGGGCCATAAAGATGCATGGATGGACCATGAAGACGAATGGCTATCGTCAAGTATTTCGGAGATATGATATTTTAAGTGTTGGCATCTGTTAACATTATTGACACAGCAAGGACCCCCCAAAGAGCTACATGCTTCTCTTTCTCCTATGCTCTTCTGGCTTTGGGAAAGTAGAGGGACGTTGCGTGTCAGAACTTTCACATGCAGATGCAGAACTTTATGACTGCAAAATTCTCCTGGCCATGTGCAGCAACAGAAACATTTCTGCTGCCACACAGGGCCACTTTACAGCTTTACAAGTTTTTTAAAACTGTTAGAAGCTTTTTACGTTGAAATCATTGAAGTTTAAAAATGCGATACAAAAAGCCCAGAATCATAACACTGTTTTATATACATGCATATATCAGTATCATGTGTTGGTGTTTTCATTCACACAATGCAATGGTATAAAAACTACAATTCACAGAGAACCGAAGAATATGGAAAATATTCCACGGGTACTTAGGAAATATGGATTTTATCATCATTATGTCATTCTCCAAACCACTTGGCAGAGCTTTAACATTGTCAGGGTGACTAGCATTAAGTGGCTTGGAGGACCAAATTATACACATTTAAATTATGCAGCAAAATTGCTGGTTATGTGTCCTCGCCCACCTAGCCCACCCTCTGATTGGTTTGTTTGTGTTCAACACTAAGCCAGGGCATAGAGTGTTACCCTAGTTGACTCCCCAAGACCCCTCTCTGACTGGTTTGTATCCTGGTCCGAGATTTATCCCTATGTCTCAGGCCCGGAAAAGATGCTGGTATTGAGGTTTGACATGGTAAGGCAATGGGACCACGAGGCCCCATTCTCCGACTCTAACCGGGTCAATATTTCTTTCAGGTTGGGCATATTCATATTTTTGCATAATATTTGAGTTGACACATTTCACCCAAAATCCGTCATCTGCTGCAAAATATTCAGACTGTTTCGAGTTCAAACGGATCAGAATTACCAAAGATGCAGCTTTGCGTGCTGCAGTGCAGCGGAAGGCACTGTTCACCTTTTAGTTGCATATTGCTGTATTTGGAAGTTAAATTAGCACTAATGCAATTAAATCTTTGTCCAGACAGTGCTCATGGGTAAAAACGGCAAAGTAATGACCTGATAGTATCACAACACTATTGAGGCATTATGCCCCATAATTAGCATTTTCTTTCCGCATGGTTTAGTAAGTCCTGCCGCATAATTCGACCCGCTTTTGCCACATAATTCCAGCTGCCATAGACATGTTTTAGGGGCCAAACATGGACAGCATTTCTCTGGGAAAAAGAAGAGCTTCCTGGATGAAAACAGTAGCATGTCCCAAGAGAACAGTCCATCAAGAGAAAAAAGTGCAGTAGCTCTGAAGTGAGGCTGTTGTATTTGGGTGCCAACTGACTCAGCCCCAGAGCATCCGTTCCTCCCATGGTACCGGGCCTGGGAGGGAGTCTTCGAATTCTAGGACAGGTCAGACCACAGATCATAAAGTGGGATCTGAATGGATTTTTGGATATCTTCACCAATGTTGACCCCACTGATGGTCGGTGCCCACGGGTCTGTTCACTTGGGGAATGTTGGTCATATCTTCACTGCAGCAGCGTTATTAGCTGATGCACAACCGTGACAATCCTTTTAAGCGGGAGGCCGGTTTAGGATTTTGGCCAAGAAAAATCCATTCTGCTCCTGCTTCACTGAAAGTGAGGCCATGTATTATATGTCTGTGTATATGTGTACCTGTCTTTTTGCATTGCTCTGTGTGTGTATCTTTGTGTTTGTGTCGGAGTGTATCAGGATGTGCCTAAATGGCTTTTTAAGGGTGTTTGCATGGTGTGTCTTTATGTCTGGCAGGGGCTGGTTTGGAGCTATATATCTGCCTGCCTGTCTTTCTGAATGTGTTCATATGCTGAGTCTAGTGAAATTGTGCAAGTGAGCTTGAGACACAGGGGTATATTTACAAGGAGCTTGAGCCACCATTGCATCATTTTTTAGCATTGGCAGAGCATTCTCTGCTCCATGTTGCCCCATATTTACAAAATGATGCATTGAGCCCAGTGCATCAGTTTTTGATGATCTGTATAAAAAAATACCTCCTCTGGAAACGGCTGCGCCATGCAGTTTATAATGTATGCCGGGTATGTTTGCCTTCCTAAAAACTGCTTAGTACTGAGACAGTGATATTTACAAGTTTAACACTGTGTGGCACATCTTTGAGATGTGTCACTTTCAGCTTGGAATACATAAAAATTCCTATGCCTCCTTAATCCAGGCATAGGAAATGACACACTGGATTTTCAATAGGAATCTCTCCAGCTGCAGTCACTTTACACAGTGGAAAATGTCTGTATTTCACATACCCTTCACTAGTAGTGGGTCTACATATGTGACAATCATGTGTAGGACCCCTTGACCAAGCTGGGACCATGGCACCTATGATATCATCATCCACTGCTGTAAGGTGATGTCACGTTGTGCACTTTTTGAAAGGGACAGGCCAGGATTGTCATGTCTCTATGGAGCAGGGGGTCCCCAAGTCCAAGCCTGCGTACTGCAAAGGACAACAGTCAACTTCACACATAGGTAGGTAAAACATGTATTGCTAATTCACATTGCAACATATACTTGTATTCACTTACATTACACTGTTACTCACTATGTCACGCATACTCAGGTCTCTACATACACATAAGTACACTATTGCCACTGTAATGTGACACATAGCCACACTGTATACATTACCTCTTACATCCAGGACCAATGTAAAAGTGTAGAAAGTGATATTCCACCATTTTACAGTCTTTTCCATTGGTCCTCACACATTAGGCTCCTTGCACCAATCTGTACTGGTGCATCACCTTAGATTTTGACACACAGATGAAGTTGTGTCACTTCTGACACCAACTTCAGCAATGTGTCACATTTTGGGTGAATGCTTTGCAGCATCCTTCCATCGGATGCTGGAACCCTACCTAATGGTGAGCCATAAGCTTACTTGCCACAATGCAAGTATTTTTGATGCATCTCTGCCACAACGCAGCGATGCGTCAGTTCTTGTAAACAAGGCCCTTAGTGTGACTGTGTGTCTCTGTGTATGCACATGTCTGTGTGCATGCATGAGTGAGTGCATCTGTGTGTGGCTTTTTCTGAGTGTGTGTATGTCTTCTTGTATGACTGTAAGTGTGCTTGTGGTTCTGTCTATATGAATTTAGATGTGTGCCTGCTGGTGCGGCTCACAACGTGGTGGGGGGGTGAGGTGACGCAAAAAAAAAAAAAACCTTACCTTTTTCCCGCGCCTGGCCATTCGCTCTGCTCATCTCCATCTCGCTGCAGGCACAGGCTCCCATCCTGCCCTGCGGCCAATCCTGACGCTGCTCAAAGCAGCATTAGGATTGGCTGGGAGCGCCAGGCCAGGGTACTCCCAGGCAGACTTGAAGCTGCCCGGCAACACAATGCCGGGATGGAGAGA
Source organism: Pleurodeles waltl (assembly GCF_031143425.1). Lineage (NCBI taxonomy): Eukaryota > Metazoa > Chordata > Amphibia > Caudata > Salamandridae > Pleurodeles > Pleurodeles waltl. Next base: position 893,378,361 of record NC_090446.1, read on the forward strand.
GCCTACTGTGCATGTGTGTTTGTCCGGCCCGTGACGGCTGGCCAAACACCCATGCGCTCTGAGGAGTGTGCTCTGTGCACTCCCCTCAAGTGCTTGTTACCCCAATGCCCCACCCCTTTACAAGAAAATGATAATAAATATGTTTTATTATTGTTTTCTTGAAAAGGTGTTGCAGCTATTATTGCTGGTGGGGGGGCGACGCTCTTCTGTCCTAGGTGCCTGTACAAATGTGTCTTTTGTTTCCATGTCTGTATACATGTATTGAGTGAGGGTGGGTTTCTTTCTGAGTGAGTCATGGGAGCATTTGGGCCTGATGGTGTGCATCTGTGAATTGGGTTGTGTACCGGTATGAGTGTGCTATGCTTGCCCAGGTTATTGTTTACCTGCGTGTTGCTACTAATGATTTTTTATGAAGAACATACCCTCCTTTCTCCCATGGTTCTACTCCACGCATTCTCCAAGCCCTCCACCTTGGATACCTCTATTTCTCTCTGAATAGGTGTCTGCCTCAAGTCTGCTCATTGACCCAGCACCGCTTGCCACTCTGCCCTTTAAAGAGAGTAGGGTGGGCAATGGGGATTACGTGCAGCCACAGATTAAAACTTCGGCTCTTGAGAGTGTGTTGGGGGCATCTAAGTTGATAATATTAGCACAGTGGTCACTCTGGCTGTGGAGGCCTCTGTTGTGGTAGGTAAGCAACAGTACGACAATACAGAAGTGCGTCCATGTTAGACACAAGACCGCATGTGGATTCACCACAATAAACCAGACGATTTACCTGTTAACATTGGATACTGTTTATTAACTCCTAAGAGAATTTGCTGGAGCTTTTGGGTGGAGGTCTGCTGGTTTGATGACCTTTGTAGGAATGCACTAAGAACTACAATAAAAACGTTTTTGGAAGCTTTGAGAAAGCGGAAATTCGTGAACACGACTTTTAATAAGGGAAAAGCGCCCGCACCGCAGTGGGGGGGCGCGGCCCGTTAGGAGATGGGGCCTCCAACGCCCTGGGGCACTCCCCCCTTTCTTTTCGCCGGGGGTGCTTGAGGTCGGCCGGGTTTCCGCCCTGACGCCTCGCGAGGTATTAGGGCGGAAGTCAATCCTGGGGGGGGCATGGCGTGGGGCCAACGTTCACTGTGGGCTGGTTCCGGCCGTCTCATACTGGTGGGGTGCTATTTAAAGGCCCCCCCAAGAAGGCTAGTCCTTCTTTTCCTGTGTGCGGCGGCCGGACCTGCGTGTAGCCCGCGATTGTGCTGAATCCTGTTCCTACCTTCGGTTCCTGTTCCTGCCTTCGGTTCGGCGCCTGGAGTTCTTCGGTCGGGAGGACACTGCAGACCGGGATAGAAGTGTTGCCCAACTGAGGTGAATTTAGCGCGTCGGAGGTTTGCGCGCACTTGGGTGTGGCTGGCAAGTATTTTTGGCGCTGCAGATTGGGGACGGGTTTGCGGGCGGATGCATAGGGGGAGTGCTCGTAGCCCAGGCGGGAAATATATCAACCGTCAGCTGTGTTTGAGAGCGCAAGGGATCGTGCCCCAGTCCCTAATTTTGCCTTGTTAACGGGAGACGTGTTGCTTTTCTTCGGTCGCGTTACTTGGTGGCCGGTGTGCGCGTAGAAAGAATTGTGGTGGGTTTTTTGGGTCCCGTCTGGGCCGTGTTGCAGCGGGAGCCCAATTTTTAACAAAGTGAAGTTTGGCCGCTTAGGCGATTGGCGCCGGAAACACTGCGTTTACCGAGCGTTGATATAACAACGCATACAGTTTATTTCATTACAAGGTTTTTTTTTGTCGGAGCGCCTTCGGGCAATAAGTGGCATACTCGGCTGCCTCCATTTTAACACGGGGGCAGCAGCATTACCCGGTGGAGGCGCTTGAGGCTTTCGTTTAAAAAAAATATAAATATATATATACAAATAAATAAAATATAAAGTCATAGTGTGATCCTCGGCTGTCTTGCTGCTAGGGCAATGTGTTTCACTAAGAGTTGAGCAGCAGTTTAGCGGAAAAAACTTTAAAGCTGGGTTGTACCTAGGGGCTTTCTCAGTTTTTGCCTTTGTTTGAGAAATTGTGTTTGGTGACTCACATGTTTAGGGTGGTTGTCAGAATGTAAAAGCATTCCTGGAGGGTTATCTGTTTAATCCTTGTCTTTGACAGTGTTGTATTTACATTCTTTTCAGGTTCATCAAAAAAAAAAAAAAAGGGTTTATACTAGTGGTTAGTTAGCCTTTAGCAGTTTGCCTCAGGATAGTGCCCCTCCCTGTAGTCCAGCATGCCACCTAAGAAGACTAGCGCCCAGAAAGGGAATGGGCGTGACCCAGAGTTATCCCAGCTGCTAAGATTAGTCTTAGAAAAATTGGGGAGCGAGGACACCAGTGAGGGCAGTGAGTGTCCCGAGATGGTGGGGGGCAAAGTTAGGGGTTCCCGCCCAAAACAGTCCCACGTGGCCCCCAGCGCGGCTTTCACCCCGGTTAAGCGCAGAAGGAATGGTAAAGCGCAGGTGCCGGCCACCATCGTTCTAATGTCCCCCGCAGCAGTCCCGGCCACCATCGTTCTGTCGCCCCCTGCAGCAGCTAGCCTTCCAGGACAGTTGATCGCGCCGCTGCCTCGGCCCCGCCCACAGTGCCACCCCCGCGCCTCAAGTTCTTACCACGGGCTCCACGGCTCCTCCAGGCGTGGGTATAGAAGCGGTCCTAGCTGATATTCGTAAATCCTTGGCGGCCTTAGCACCTACAGTTCAGCCCGGGCCATCACCCACCCCTCTCCAGGGTGTAGCTGTTCCCGCGCCGTCGGGTCCCCCGCCAGTGGGCTTGCCTGAATCCGGGGCGCAAGATCAAGAGCCATCCAGATTGGTGCTAATGGAAGTGTCTAAGTTATTGGCCGGTATTAACGCTCCAGCTACTACCGCGCCACCACCCACAACACCATGGGGGGCGGACGTTTCTTGGCAAAATACAGTAGCAGACTTAAAACGCCAGGTAGATTCCCTAGTTGCAGCGCACTCCTCAAACCCTCTGCAGTCCTTGAATAATAGCCCGTGTGTCGCCCTGGCACCGAGCATCTGTCTCTCATCACCCCCACCGATTCAGAACGTCCTGCCCAGCTCAAGCAAGCTTCCGGGTCCAGACATCCCAGCTAAGGAAGGGACAACAGACTCGTTATTATCCAGACCAGGTAAGCTGGCAGCCCACGTTAGCACAGAAACGAGGGAAAAAATTTGGAAGGGCGACTTTGTGGACATTTTCTCATTAATAATGGCAAAAAGAAGGGAGATTGAAGTGAAGGAGAAGGAACCTAAATCATCTTCCTATGTTGAAAGAAAGCCAAAAATAGAGGAGAACATCACAAATTGCTATTTGGCTTTAACGTTTTTATGTCAATCCTGTTGGAGAAAAAAACAGAGTTGGGCACCTCTTTGATTTATTATGCTAATAAGATATTGAAAGCTCAACACACGTATGGGGGGTTGGCCTAGTTGGAATACGATAGGGATTTTCGTTGGGCTAAAGTAGAGGATCCTTCCATTGGGTGGGACCAAACAGAGGTAAATGTGTGGCTCGAATGTGTTAACAACAAGGTCCCAGGGAGGCAGCCCTTTCGGCCCCAGTTGTCCGGTGAGAAGAAAGGGTCGTGCTGAGCGTTCAACAGAAAGACATGTTCACGTCCCGCTGGAACGTGCAAATTCAGGCATAACTGTTCCTTTTGCGGACACCCCTCCCATCCTGAATCCAAATGTATTAAGAAATCTAAAGAGTGGGGTCGGGACCCCAATAAACCATCAAATTGACCCCCTCTCCCCTCCCCGATCAGGTTAGAAGCGTTACGCCCTTGGTTGCAGGCTTACCCTTCTTTGGACTCAGCTTCAGTACTTCTTAACGGATTCTCCTTTGGCTTCAGGATACCCGCCCCTAATGTTTCTCCTGTAAATCACTGTAAGAACCTAATATCCGCCTTACAGAACACTGCAGTAGTTGCCAGGAAACTGGAGAAGGAAAGGTCCCTGGGCAGGCTTGCTGGTCCTTTTAGGTGCCCTCCGCTATCTGTTTTTGTCTGTTCCCCTTTGGGAGTGGTTCCTAAAAAAGAAGCAGGTCAGTTCGGATTGATCCACAATCTTTCGGCCCCTCGGGGGTCATCAGTCAATGATGCCATCGATCCGCAGCTCTGTTTGGTCCGATATGCGTCAGTGGATAATGCAGTAGATAAAGTTAGGGCGCTGGGCCCGGGGTCTATGTTAGCAAAAAACGATATTGAGTCTGCCTTCCGTCTGCTTCCCGTGCACCCCGAGGACTACCACCTGCTGGGTTTTCAATTCAGGGGAGAGTATTATTTCGACCAATGCATGCCCATGGGCTGTAGTATATCATGTAGTTATTTTGAGCAATTCAGCTCCTTTCTTCAGTGGGTGTTCTCGCGGCGTACGGGACACCGCGAGGTCATTCATTACCTGGATGACTTCCTGATTCTGGGACCCCCTAATTCTGACAGGTGCAGGAAGGCCCTTCAAGCTTTAATCGCTTTGTTCGAAGAATTTGGTGTTCCTTTGGCGCTCGAAAAAACGGTCGGCCCCTCTACTTGCATCACTTTCCTCGGGATTGAAATTGACTCTATGGCAGGAGAGTGCCGCTTGCCTTTGGATAAGCTGTTGGCCTTCAAAGAGTCCATTCGGGCTATATTGTCTCAAGAAAAGGTGACCATGCACCAGCTACAGGTACTGGTGGGCCAGCTGAATTTTGCGCTGAGAATCATCCCCATGGGCCGCCCCTTTTCCAGGTCAATAGCTCACTCAATGGCGGGGCTGAAAGAAAAACACCGCCACACCCGGCTGTCTAGGGAGGTTAGAGACGACCTAAGGTTGTTGGATCTGTTCCTAAGGACATTCAATGGGTCGGTCATTTGGCCGCAAAAAGCAATATCCAGCCCTACGCTGGGCCTATACACTGACTCCGCGGGTAGCATAGGTTTCGGCGCAATTTTGGGCCCACTGTGGTGTAGGACGGACTGGCCTGGAGATTGGGTCAGATGGGGATTGACCAAGAATATGGCTTTCCTGGAATTATTCCCAATTGTGGTCGCTGTAAACGTCTGGGCAAGGGAGTTCAGGAACAGGGTGGTCATTTTCTGGTCTGATAACATGGTGGTGGTAGAAGTTATCAACCGCCAAGGGGCTTCCTGCCCTTTGGTCTTGCGCCTTTTGAAACACCTGATTCTGGCTTGTCTTCAGCACAACATCACGTTCAAGGCGAAGCACGTGCCTGGGGTGCATAACAACGCAGCTGATGCATTGTCTCGTTCATTAATGCAGGATTTTATGCGGTATCACCCTCAGGCGAAGGAGAAGATGACGGAGTTCCCAGAATCTCTGTGGAAGATTGGTGCCCCTCCCTCCCAGACTTAGTAGCGTCATCCTTGGCTCCACGCACAAAAGCAGCTTATGAGAACAGTTTTTTCCTTTACAGGCGATTTTTGCGTTCGCGGCATATTGCAGATACATTTTCTGAATCTGCAGTTGGGGCGTTTCTACAACATTTGCAAAGCCTAGGTCGTCCTGTGTCATGCGCGAAGGCCCACTTGGCGGCGATATGTTTTTTCGCAAAAATACTTAAATTAGAGAGGCCTCTGAATACTTTTATTATAAGACAGGCCTCGTTGGGGTGGGCCAAGGGATCCCCAGGTATCTCTGATGCCAGGCGTCCCGTCACCCCCCCTCTGCTCGAAAGGATTTTGAGGGCGCTCCACACCGTCTGCTCTTCCCCGGCCGAGGCGGCGTTTTTCGCCGCGGCTTTCACTTTGGCTTTTTACGGGGCTTTCCGCATCAGCGAGTTGGTAGGCTCTTCCAAGGGTGGCCACTTAGGGGGCTTACAGCAAAGAGACGTGCTGGTATGCAATGGGTCACTATCCATAACGTTGCGTAAATCAAAGACCGACCAGCTGAGGAAAGGAACACGCATCACACTCTGTGAGGTGCCTTGTTCCCCCATATGCCCTGTGTTACTTACAAACAGTTATCTTGCAGTCCGCCCTATGACAGAGTCTTCGGCCTTGTTCATTCACCTCAGCGGAGACTGCCTGTCACGCTACCAGTTCGCGGAAGTCTTTAAATTGACCCTGAAAACAATTGGGGTGGATCAAAAAGGGTACTCATCCCATTCCTTTAGAATTGGCGCAGCCACGGTAGCGGCGGCAGCAGGCCTTCCAGCGTCCGCGGTAAAAAACATAGGTCGTTGGTCTTCAGAGTGTTACAAGCATTACATCAGGCCAGATTTGGTGTAACAGTGGCTGGGTTGCTTGGTGGTGATGTCTCACGCGCATGTTTCTTTTCTTTCAGTCAAATACCTCAGCGGGTAGTCTGGGTATTGGGGCATTCATTTGTCCGTCGGGCGGCATACCGGTTGCAACAGCTCCATGGGTCAAAGCCGGCAGACATGCACAGCGTGGCATTTCGGTGGTGTGGCATTGGCGGAGGAGGCATCACCCAGCTGCAACATTTGGTCGAATTGGCGAGTGGTCGGGGGGGACTGCAGTCTCCGGATTTAATCATCATTCACTTGGGGGGCAACGATTTAGTGCGTTTAGGTCGAAAAGCCCTTAGGGAGACGGTATTCCTTGAAATCACAATTCCCAGGGGCAGCATTCGCCTGGTCACACATGGTACCACGTCGGAAGTGGGGGGCAGGGATAAGATCTCGAACCATCAATGTGTCAGTTCTCCGGCTTAATGCCGAGATGGCAAAACTCTGCCCAGGCCCAGGGCGCCTATGGAATATCCCCCACAAACTGCTGAAAGGCTCGCACATGTTTCACAACGACCAGGTTCATTTATCTGACGAGGGAAACAACCAATTTATCTGTGACATGTGGGGTTTTGCCCGCAGCCTCTTTTTGGGTGGGGAGGGCGAAGGACCTTTTGGGCCCTGGTCGCCCTTGTGGCGGAAATTGAGATAAAAAATGTGACTAGAAACAATAGAAGGGGGTCCCCAGGAGGACATCTGGGATAGGATCCTGAAGTTCTGAGCCAACCAGCGGATGTACACACCAGATCAGGGGGTAAGAGACCTCAGATCGCTGGGGGAGAACATGGGGCTCCAGCTCTTGGCTCCCCCCATTACACCCCAGGGCTGATTGGTGTTTGGAGGGGGGGCGGAACCCGAAACTGGAGGACAAGGTACCGTGTAGTCAGGGTAACCGTCCCTCCTACGGATCCAGGTGAGACATGGGTCACCTGTGTGGTCCAAATGGTGGTTCAGGACAGGAAGGGATCCTGTCAGATTGGTTATGGTCACAAGAATTTCTCAGTAACATGTAAATAAAAAAAAATTCTTTATTGGCTAACCTTGCTATACTTGCTATTTGATGTTTGGCTTGTTGAAGTTATGAGTTGTTTTGAAATATGTCTTTTTAAAAAATAAAAGCTACCTCTTCCAACGAGAAAAGCTTGTCGTCTCGTGTATTCCTGGCGGGGGAGTGTGGGCCGTTTTGGAGGCCTCCAGTTCCTAATAAACTATTGGATTCCTGTTTGAAATTACTTTCTGTCTCCCTTTACACTGTTTGAAGATTTGAGGAAATTATGCTTTGTGCTTTGTTAATCAAATTCTCCCTTGTAGCTTATACAGTAACAGTTAAGTTAGTAATTAAGGACCGACTTAGGTTTATTTTCTTGTGAAATGTCCTTGCCAGCCTGGTTTACAGAGACCCAGTCTCGGTGTGATGAAGCCCTCACAGGAGGGTATTTCCCTGCCTAAAGCACCCTGAGTGGAGGCATAAAGAGGTGTGATAAGAGCAATTCCCTGTCATAAACCAAACTAAAAGTAGGATCAAGAAAGACAAAAGGATCGGCCTCACTTAAAGAGTCGCTTCAACTACCACAATAGAATCTGCAATTCCACCCCTTACCCCTAACAGCTAATAAAGGACAATGCTTCAGGATGTCTATTCAGCAGCTCCTTGCGAAATGTTAGCCCAATTCACTAAAAGGCCTCCACACATGTGGCAGACGACCTGCAGTCGGGGCAAGGGGACCACAACTTGTGGTGGGACTTCTGCACTACAGTTACTCATTGTGGAGGTCCCAACACGCCTGCAGGGCTTCCACCACAAGTGTGGGCCCCCGCCATAACTGCGTGGCCTCTGCCACGAGTGTGGAGACTCTTTGAGAGTCAAGCTCAAAGTCTTCATTGAACTTTTATTTTCTTTTTTCTTTTATAGCCAAGGTAGTTTTGCAAGGTAGTAAATAATTTGAAAAACAACAATGGAAAGGTATGGGTACCGTACCGTACGGTCCTATTTCAGAAAAGAAATACAAAAAAAGAGCAAATGTACCCAAACATTCCCACTATATCACAATATTGTTTTCATGGTTTTCAAAACTTCTTCCCAGAACTGTTTGATCTTAGGACATGACCACCATGTATGGGGCATATCTTCCGGATTTTCACAGTATCACCAGCAAAGTGGGATCATCCTGGGAAAAAGGTTCTGAAACTTGAAAGGGTACATGTACTAATTGAAAAAACAAATATTGTAGTGAGTATCTTTGCCTAAAACACTAAGTGAATTTTTAAAGATGTGCCATACTTGTGTCCATTGTGACTCTGTGTGAGTATTCCCCAGTATTGTGTGACATTTGGCTACATATGGAAGTATAGCAGGGAGATAGTCTGTAAGAGACAGCTAGTAACTGAGAGATAACTCCTTAGAAGCTAGTGCAATATTTGCACTCCATTGATGTGTGGTCACGTGCCACAGCATCTTTTTTGTTGGGTGGGATACACAGTGTCTCAATGAGTGTATTGAAGTCACTCATTTTCCTCTAAGTGAAGTTTTTATTTAAAATCAAACAATGTCTTAAATGTGCCCTTAGAAAAGGTATTGTGGAACCTCTGGCCATCACCTCTGTGCCAGGCTTCAAATAGGAGGGGAGGCAGCATCAGTGTGAATGAAGGATTGAAATGTATTGAGGTGTATGGAGATGGGTATGTAGTTAAGTGAAGCATTTTGTTAGTGTTATCCAGAACTGCAATACCGTATTGATGGAGGTGCTGAAGTATAGACTTGATGGCCTGCTTGTCCTTTCTATGCTTCCAAACTAGGACCCACATTTAGACTTTTTTAGTGCTCCATTTGTGCCATTTTTTGACACAAATGCGTAGCAAAAAAAGTATAAATATGGGCCTAGGTCCCATAAGAATGAAACCGCTGTCACTCATCCATGTGTGGCTATGCATTTCTGATTCACGTGTGCTCCATTCTGCTAGGACGCGCAATTGAGAGGCTACATAATATGTATAGATACCAGGCAGAGCCAGGCCACCTCTTTCTTGGGGTCTACAGAGTATCTTACAAGCCACTCGGGCTCTGCTTTTTCCCAAGGTATATTTCAAAAAAGCATTTTTTAACATTGTAAAAACAATTTGCAGGAGAAATATATGATAGAACATTCATTTTTGGTGCGTTGATTCGCCACATCAAGGATCTCTGGAAGGATGCCCATCTTTGGAGGTCTCCTCCTATTTCAGCAAGTAAAGGGGTGAAATTGAGGCCCAAAAGGTCTTGTATGGTAGCGGCTCTTATAACAACAGGTAAATGATGGACTTATCTAGCCATCGAAAGGACAAAGGCCCTCATTACAACCCTGGCGGTTGGTGTTAAAGCGGCGGTAATACCGCTAAAAGGCCGGCGGTAAAAAAAATGGAATTACAACCATGGCGGAAACCACCAACATAGACAGCCACTTTAACACTCCGACCGCCACGGCGGTAGAAACAAACACTGCAGCGGTAACCGCCAACAGACAGGCGGAACCCAATGTACCGCCCACTGTATTACAACAGACCTATCCGCCACCCTTTCCGGGGTGGTACCAACGCCATCAGAAGCACGGTGGAAACAGGACTTGGAACGGAAACCACTCACCTCTCAACACCCAATGAGGAACCAGGACCCCATGGAGCCCGAGTTACAGGTCTTGCCCAAATTTGTCTACCTCCTCTTCTACCAGGAGTAGCAAAGACGCTGGCGACGACCACAGTAATAACTGCACCTAGCACACAGGGGAGGGGGAAGGGGGAGGAAAGAGAGAGTGACACACAAGCAACACCCCCACCCCCATCCTCACCCACAACAAAATACACACATATACATGCAGCAACATTACATTTACACCCCGTCACCCCCTGGAAGAACGCAAGGACAAAATGAAATTATTGTAACAAGTGTAATCATTGAAAAATCAGATAGGCCAAGATAACTTTAAAACATTAGTATATACACATATGTACAGCAACTACACAAGTCCGGATAGTGTACCAATCATTGTCCGTGGACCACTGGTCCCAAAATGCATTGTCGAAGCCCACACATGATACCTGACTGTAAATGGAGAGAATACTGCTGGGGCATCAGATTGAAAATAAACAGGCACCTCAGCCGGATGAACGGACAACGCCACTGCTCCACAAGGGGGCCCCATGCCCACTGCTTTATCCTGGGGAGTGCAAAGCCACAGTCTCTCAAGTCTCTCAAGTGGGTGGGTTGCCCACTGGTTTATCCTGGGAAGTGCAAAGCCACAGTCTCTCAAGTCTCTCAAGTGGGTGGGTTGTCCACTGCTTTATCCTGGGGAGTACAAAGCCACAGTCTCTCAAGTCTCTCAGGTGGGTGGGTTACCCACTGCTTTATCCTGGGGAGTGCAAAGCCACAGTCTCTCAAGTCTCCCAAGTGGGTGGGTTGCCCACTGCTTTATCCTGGGGAGTGCAAAGCCACAGTCTGTCAAGTTGTTGACATGTTCCACGTGTTCTGGAGGGGGCTTTGTGAACAGAGTGCTTCATCCTGCCAAGGACTGGGGAAGTGGATGCTTTTCTACACTGGTTCTGGAGGGGGCATGGTACCCAGAGTGCTTCATCCTGCCAAGGACTGGGGTAGTGTATGCCTTTCTCCACTGGTTCTGGAGGGGGCATGGTGCCCAGAGTGCTTCATTCTGCCAAGGAATGGGGTAGTGGATGCTTTTCTCCATTGGTTCTGGAGGGGCCATGGTGCCTAGAGTGCTTCATCCTGCCAAGGTCTGGGTAGTGGATGCTTTTCTCCACCGGTCCTGGAGGGGGCTTGGTGCCCAGAGTGCTTCACAAGCAGTGTGGCAGGTCCCATCCCCTCACCTGTGTGTGTGTGCCACGAGATTGCTTGGGAACAGGTAGCATGATACTCCATGGAGGCAGAGACACACACCACCCTGCTGCGACTTTGCCTGCCACCTGCTGGTGCAAACAGTGCAGGGTGTCGTTCCTCAAGTAGTCTGTGCATGGTCCAGGACATCTCCTCCAGCCTTGGATGGCTGTCCACTGGGAATGTTAGCCATGTCAGCTGTGGTGGCACTGTCTGAGCACGTCGCGGGGCTGGTGGCGGTGATTGCGTCGGTGTCTGTGGCGGAGATGCTGCCGGTGGTGAATGTGTCTGCACCTGTGGAGGGTGACAGCAGGTAGTCCCACTGGGGATGATGCTGGGGACTGTTGCTGAGGCAGCAGACGTGCAGGTGACGGTGCAGGGGGTGGTGCAGGTGGCGGTGTCCACCGCCGTACAGGTTGCTGTTCTGGTTGTCAGAAGGAGTGACTCTAGTCCCTCAGCCAGAGGCTCCGTGGCCTGTCCTGTCTTCCCTTTGCCCTTGTGTCCCTTCCCCACCTTGGATGTCACTGCTGGTCCCTTGGCACTGTCCCCTTTTGGCTCGGGAGGCCATGCTGACGGCATGGGCACCTTCTTCACCTTGGCAGGTGGTGGAATGGGCTGATCCTTGGCCTCGCTAGGTGGCACACTGGCAGCCCTGATGGGTGCCGCCCACGATGTGAACGGACTTGCTGAGACCACAGTGCTGGAGGATTTGGTGGCTGAGGTGCTGGGCTGGGACCTGGACATCCTGGCCCCAGAGGAAGGATGGGGGGGGGTGTAGTGAAGAGGTCAATGTTAGGCAGGAAAAGTTTTTTAGACACACAGGGACGGGAAGATGGAGGGGGTTTGGGAGTGGTGGAAGAGGGAGTGGCTGTAGGAGGTGTACGTCTTCTGAATTTGGGTGAAGGTGCATGGGCCGGAGGCTGTTGTGAGGTGGATGGCTGTTGGGTTGGTGTGTGCCTGCGTTTTTGTAGTTTGGGAGGAGGGCTCACAGACATACTGGGAGAGGACACAGGGGACGTGTGCATGGTAGTGGGGGTGGTGAGTGCACATGAGCGATGTGTGGTGATGTGTGTGCTGGTGATGGAGGTAGTGGCTGAGGATGTAGTGCATGCAGTTGTGAGTGGAGACGAGACAGGGAGGAGGAGGATGTGGAGGAGGGGGACACAGTGGAGGCGGTGGATGTTGGTGTGTCTGCATGGGTATGGTGCTTGTGTGAGTGCCTGTGGGATGTGTGGTGTTTATGTTTGCCCGAGCTACTTTTGTGTGTTGAGTTGGGTGAATGCTGGTCTGATGGTGTGCTTGGGATAGGGTGATTTAAAGGGGATTGGGGCTGGGTAGTGGAAGTTGGAGGGGGGAGGCTGGACACAGGGACAATGGCTGCCATCAGTGCTGAGGCCAGAGCCTGAAATGCTCTCTGTTGGGTCGCCATGCCAGAAAGAATGCCCTCCAGGTATGCATTTGTTTGCTGCAAATGCCTCTTGTTACCCTGGATGGCATTCAAAATGGTTGATTGCCCAACAGTGAGGGATTTCAGGAGGTCAATAGCCTCCTCACTGAGGGCAGCAGGGCTGACTTGGGCAGGGCCTGAGGTGCCTGGGGTGAAGGAGATGTCCACCCTCCTGGGTGAGCGGGCACGGGAAACACGATGAGGGGCTGCTGGGAGGGCGTTGCTGGTAGGGGGGAGTCACTGTCGCTGGTGTCTGCTCCTGTCCCCGTCGTGGAGCTCCCCTTGCCCTCCGTCCCACTGGTGCCTTCAGACTCCGTAATTTCACCCTCCAGGGCCAGGTGGGTTGCAGCTCCCTCCTGCTCCGGTGCCAATGCTCCTCCGCCAGATGATGCTAATGCACACAGGGACAGGGTGACAAAACAAAAAGGGGGGGAAAGACAGAAGAGACACATGGTAAATGCCTGCCACACCACTACCGTTGGTGGACACAACTAGCAGGGAGCATACCTATGCACTAGCGCATGCACTAACAGTGCAGGGGAAAAGCACATGCCCATGGGGAACTTTGTCTAGACCCAATTTAATGCACAGCTAGAACCCATAGGAGCCTAACTAGGTGTAGAGGGCAACTACCACCTTTGGGGTTGGAGTGGCACTGAGCCGGCAAAACAATGGATGTACCTTGGTGCGTCTGCCCTGCCCTAGAGGAACCCACAGCCCACCGCCCCTCAAGCGCCCATCCAACTCAGGATATGCCACCACCAGGATCCGGTACATCAGGGGGGTCATGGTGCGACGGGCACCCCTTCCACGTTGGGAGGCCATCCCCAGCTAGTCCTCCGCCGTCTTCTTGCTCCAGCGGCACAGGTCCTCTCATCTTTTCCGAAGGTGGGTGCTCCATCTATGGTAGACCCCCAGGGTCCGCACTTCCTTGGCGATGGCACACCAAATACCCTTCTTCTGGTGGGTGCTGACCTAGAGGAATGCTGAAGTAAAAATGTAAAAATGGTTGTTACTCCCCCGTCCAGTTCTACTCACTCATTGGCCACAAACCTCCCACCCTGGCCCAGAAAAGCATACACTCACCATCCTCACATGCTGGCCTGTGCCCCCCGTCTCTTCCATCCACGACAATCCATACAACAATGTGCTATCCACCATGCACACAGGGTACTCACCTGTTTATCTGGTGGACCGTAGAGTTGCGTGTACTGGGGGAGGACCCCATCCACCAGTTTCTACAACTCCTCCGCAGTGAAGGCAGGGGCCCTTTCCCCTGACAATGTAGCCATTGTCGCTTCCAGACTCAGGTCACAGCAGCACTTGCGGCGTACATCGTCATTGGCTCCTGGAACCCATAGGGCCCAATGATAACCAATGCTGAATAGCACAGCGGTCTTCGACCGCGACGCAGCACAACGCAAGTACAGTTACCTAATTTCCCCTTGTCCCTCCTTAAAGGTCAGGCAACCGACATTTCAAGTGGCCATATGGCAGCCAAATAACTCTGTCACAGCACTTTTGGCCATGAATGTGGACAGACAAAGGCACTCAAAGATTAGTTCACGATTGTGCGAAACAGCCTTGTGAAACCTATGTGGTGTATGACCCTCTGCTCACCCTTCTCCTCCATAGGGCACGTCCACTGGGGCAGGTGATGAGATAGTGGCATTCTCCGGTGTACAGACCCCTGGTGGACCTGTCAACAATGGATGACATACACATCATTATCACTTACAGACTTGATTGTGTCACAATCCAGGAACTGTGTGCCCAGATGGTGCCAGACCTTGTGTCAGCTATCCGCCATCCCACAGGAATCCCCCCTCTAGTGCAGGTCCTGTCAGTTCTCCATTTCCTGGCCAGTGGGTCCCTTCAAACAACAGTGGCCATGGCATCAGGGATGTCACAGCCAATGTTCTCTAACGTGTTGTCCAGAGTGTTGTCTGCCCTGCTGAAACACATGCGCAGCTACATCGTGTTCGCTCAGGTGGAGGATTTGCCCACAGTGAAAGGTGACTTCTATGCCCTGGGACATATCCCCAACATAATTGGTGCCATTGATGGTACACATGTGGCATTTGTCCCCCCCCCCCCACAGGAATGAACAGGTGTACAGAAACGCAAAAGCTACCATTCTATGAATGTGCAGATGGTGTGTTTGGCTGACCAGGAAATCTCCCATGTGAATGCCAAGTATCCTGGCTCTGTGCATGACGCTTACATTTTGAGGAATAGCAGCATCCCTTATGTGATGGGGCAACTCCAGAGGCACCGGGTGCGGCTAATAGGTGAGCCCAAGGTCCCCACACAGTTTAAATAGGTGTCTGGGTATGGGAGAGTCACTAATGTTTGGAGGATGTCTAACAGTTGTCCCTCGATATTTGCCCCAACCTGTCATGGCTACTGACCCCAGTGAGGAATCCCAGGACAAGGGCTGAGGAACGCTACAATGATGCACATGGGCAAACTAGGAGGATAATAGAGCACACCTTCGGACTCTTGAAAGCCAGGTTCCGGTGCCTCCATCTGACAGGTGGCTCCCCATACTACTCACCCAAGAAGGTGTGCCAGATCATAGTGGCATGCTGTATGTTGCACAACCTGGCTTTGCGATGCCAGGTGCCTTTTTTGCAGCAGGATGGGCCTGATTCTGGTCTTGTGGCAGCTGTGGAGCCTGTGGACAGTGAAGAAGAGGAGATAGAAGAAGAAGATATAGACAACCGAAACAACATGCAATACTTCCAGTGAGACACAGGTAAGAGGATGGCACTGTTTCTCACATCTCATACTACTGTAGGACATAGCATAATTCTGCATTTTTACCTCTGTGTATGGACCCTGACATGTCAATTTGGCTTTCAATTTCACAGATCTGGGTCCCACTTTGTGCCCTCTGCTATGTTTACTGCTGCCCTACAACTGTGTTACATTGGTGTGTGAACATGAACATTGACATTGCTATATTTCCGAAAGGTTGCAATTACACATTTGTAAAAGTACAGACTGACTCAAGATTGATTTGTGATTCAAGGGTGTTTATTCCTGTGCTAATAAGTGGAGGGGTGTGTGCAATGGGCTGGGGTGTTGGTGGAGGACTGTCAATGGTAGAGTTCAGTCTCTTGGTCTCACAGGTGCATTGTCCAAGGGGGCATTGGAAGGGGAGCAATGGCAGTTTAAGGTGGACAGGGTGACAAAGTGGGACAGAAGGGTGACAATCTGCAGAGTGTTATTTCCTGGCGGGGGTCTTGGCAATGTTCTCTGTCTTGTTCCTGGATCATAAGGGCTGTTTGCAGGCTGGTTCTCCTTCTGCAGGGAGTGGGATGCTGGTGGCCTGTTGGTCCTGTGGCGGGGCCTGCTGTCCACTAGCGCCGGCGGTCGTGGAGGGCTGTTCATCATTTAGGCTAGTGTCAGGGGCCCGTTTGTGTGCCACTGTGTCCCTCATGGTGTTGGCCAGGTCTTCCAGCACCCCTGCAAAGGAGACAAGGGTGGTGTTGATGGACTTTAAGTCCTCCCTGATCCCCAGGTAGTGTTCCTCCTGCAGCCGCTGGGTCTCCTGAAACTTGGCCAGTACCGTGCCAATGGTCTCCTGGGAATGATGGTATGCTCCCATGATGTTGGAGAGTGCCTTGTGGGGAGTGGGTTCCCTGGGCCTGTCCTCCCCCTGTCGCACAGCAGTGCTTCCAGTTTCCCTTTTATTCTGTGCCTCTGTCCCCTGAACCGTGTGCCCACTGCCACTGACTCCAGGTCCCTGATTGTCTTGGGTTGGTGGGTTTGCCTGGGGTCCCTGTAGTGGTGGACACACTGCTGATTGACATGTCTGGGAGACAGAGGGATGGGCAAGGTGGGTGGGTGCTGTGGTGGTGTCTCCTGAGGGGAAAGGCTCTGTGGTGGTTTTTGTCTGTGGCAGGGGAACCGACTGTCAAGAGGTCCCTGATGGGCCGGGCTGGTCATCCAGATCCATGCGTGCAGAGCTGCTGTCGTCATTGTGGGCCTCTTCTGTGGGGGGACTGGATATGTCTGGCACCTCCTGTCCGGTGACGTCGGGTATGGTCCTGTTGGGGTGGAAATGCATAGTTTTAGTATCTGTGTGTGCCATCTTGTGCATTGGGTGAGTTACCCTCTACTCCTGTGCTTGCCTTGTTGTGTTTGCATTGTGTGATTAGTGTTTTGGGGTCTGTGTGGGTGTCTGTACTGGACATGCTTTGGCAATGGGTGTCCATGCTTTGGTGTTGCATGCAGGGCTTGGTATTGGGATGGCTGGGTTGTGATAGTGGGGCATATGTGAGGTGTTGGAGTGATAGGGGTGAGGTGAGGGTGGGGGTATGTGATGGCATGCAGGTGGGGTGGGGGGATATGGTAATAAAGATTTGACTTACCAGAGTCCAGTCCTCCTGCTACTCCTGCGAGGCCCTCAGGATGCAGTATTGCCAAGTCTTGCTCCTCCATTGTTGTTAGTTGTGGGGAGAAGGTGGGGGCCCTCCGCCAGTCCTCTGTACAGCAATCTGGTGTCTGGATACCACGGAACGTACCTTCCCCTGTAGGTCGTTCCACCACTTCCTGATGTCATCCCGTGTTCTTGGATGCTGTCCCACTGCATTGACCCTGTCGACGATTCTCCACCATAGCTCCATCTTCCTAGCAATGGAGGTGTGCTGCACCTGTGATCCGAAAAGCTGTGGCTCCACCTTGATGATTTCCTCCACCATGACCCTGAGCTCCTCCTCTGAAAACCTGGGGTGTGTTTGAGGTGCCATAATGTGGTGTGGGTGATGTGTGAGGTGATGTTTGTTGTTCTGTGTGAAATGTTGTGTTGGTGTGTGTTGTTTGAGGTGCGTGGATGTTGTATGCATGATGGTGTGGTGTGCTAGTGGATGCTGGTGTAGTGTTAACTATTCTCTCTTTGTGCTTCTTCACAAAAATGTCATTGTAAGGGTTTGTGGGTAATGTGGGTGTGTGTTTTATAGTGTTGTGAGTATGTGGGTGTGGTGTGTGTATGTGTATCAGGTGTGTGTATTTCGATTTGCCCGCGGCCATGGTATGTTGGCAGTGTTCAGCACGGCGGTAAGCGGATTTACCACCAGGGTTGTAATGAGGGCCAAAATGTTGTCTGCTCTCAACAGCGAATCAGGTGAAAATGTGAGACTGAGTGTCTCTGATTTGGTCAGATTGACTTTTGAGCCTGATGCAATTTCGTATGAGGGTAATTCTACCTGCAGTTCAGAAAGATCTGTTTCTGATATGGTAAGTCTCAACAGGACATCATCTACTAATACCTTTAATGTATGCATTTTTTTTTCTGAAGGGGAAGCGTGTTATCTCTTTGTCTTCTTTAATATGGGATGTGAAGGACTCTGGTCAAGTGTATAGACACTAATAAGGACCCGTTAACTAGGATTTGTGATAATGGATGTTGGAAGCTCGGCCAGGACCAAGGAGGCCCACTGCCACCCTTTCTAATACCCTTGACAGGAAGGCCCAATCCACCAGGTTGAAAGCTTACTCTGTGACAAGGGATACAAGAATTGCAGGAACAGTCTTTTTCTTTGTTTTCTCGTTCAGGTGGACCACCCCCCTTTGGATATTGGTGTGTGTTTGTCAGCCCACTATAAAGCCTGATTGTTCGGAATGTACAAGAGAGGGCATATCTGATTCTAGGCGTGCGCCCAAGATTTTATTGTAGAATCTAAGGTTAATATTCCAGAGGCATATATGAAGCGCACCAGGTGGGGTTCTTACCCTTCTTATGTATAAGGAAGATTGTCACTTCATTCATGGAGGGTGTGATTGTGTTGGTTGGCATGAAGGAGTTGTAGAGGCGCACTAAGAAGGGAGTCTGCTGGGGCCTGAACTGTTTATCGAAGTTGCCTGTAAACATGAGTCATGGGCTTTGTTTATTTTCACAGATTTGATTGCTAAGTTTATTTCTTTGACTGTAATCAGGTCCTCCAGTGTTGCATGTTGCTGGTGAGTGATCCTTGGTGAATGGTAGGACTCCAGGTAAACATTCTGTAGGGTGTCTGAGGCTCTCTCCAATCCATAGAGTAGGGAGTAGAAAGAGGGGAAAGCAATTTTCCATTTTCTCTGGTCACCTTAGTGCCATCCTCGAGGAGTAAATGCCCAATAAAGGCCCTTTCCTTCTTTGCTCGGAGGAGTTGAGCCAGGTGTAGCCTTTCTTTATTTCCCATTGGAAAGTATGCTTGTTTTAATTTCAAGCATTAGAGCTCAGCTTTATTTGTGTCCGGGGTTGTAAATTGTTCCTGAAGGGTTGTAATAGTTCTCAACATTTTGTGCATGGGTGATTTCCTATATCCTGATTAAAAGTGTATCCACTATCCCTCCTAGAGGCATTTCCACACTTCATGGTGATATACTTTGGGCCATAATAGCAATAAAGAGTAGAGAGGTCTGTATCCCTCCAAGTCTGAAGGGAATCTGTCCTCATTGATGGACAATCAGAATCTGCTCTCGTTTAACAAGCTGAATACCAATTAAACCTACAGAACCTTTGCGAAGTATATGTCATCAGTGCCAGTAGTTTTCCATCTTTCTTGCACAGTTGAAGTTGGCATCTCCAAACAAACCTCACATCCCATGAATTGGACATCAGGACAGCTTTGCATGTCTCTCAGTGTCTAGTTCACAAGCAGTAGTCTTTTCTTCTCAGCTTGTTAGTGCTCCTTGCCAAAATATCCTCCTCTACCTAACTATCTTAAATACACAATATGCCTTCCATTAACTGTAAATTCTCACAAATGCACCTACAAAGAAGGAATATTTTAACACAAGCAAAACTCCACATTAAAAGTTAAACACTTAAGACCAAATGTATCAGGCCTTTGGTTATGCTGACTTAGTAAAACATTCAATGCACATTTGAAATACATGATTATGAGTGCATCTTACATTTATAAATGATAAAAAGAATTATAAATGAATTGTGATTATATGCAGTTACACCATATCACATAATCAGAATACATTAATATAAATGTGCATGGGAACTACATGTCAGGAAGTTAAAATCAAAACATTAAAACACACCTATATAAAAGTCTCATTTTCCACAGTGAATGCACCTTCCGTAATATGATTTAGATGCTCTACTTTACCTTAATAGCGTTAAAGCACATAATATATGTATTGTTGATTATATGGTTATATCACTTCTGTAACACATGATGGTGCATTCACAATTATGTGTTACCACTGCCCAGTGTCAAGGGCCCTAGAGTCTGAAGGTGCAGTGAAGCGCCGCCCATCTACTTCAGTACTCTCGGGCGGCCCATCTCCTTCACTTCTCTAGTGTGCACATGGGTATGGCAACAGGTGGGCTTGTAACCTTGTGCATGTTTGCGAGACCCCCTCTGATCTTTTCCTGGTGCCAGGTGTCTTAGGGCTTCAGTCCTGTCTCAAGACTTACCCCTCGATGTGTGCTTACCTCAATTTTTTGCTCCCTGCAGGTCCTCTTGGCAGTAACAATTTTACCATGTGGCCAACCTTCCTACGCTCACTAGCTCCACCCCTTCATTGAACTTTTAAAGAGAGCCCTCACAATATTTGAATGGAAAATAGAAATGGTGGTGCCTGAAACATGGTGTTGTCAACCAAGCTCTCTCAATGACAGACAGCCAGCATTGGACCTTGACCTTTGCTGCCTGCAGCACAATGTTTTTGAGCCATAAAATTATATTAGCAACAACATTTTATGTATGCTCTCATCTTGGTAATGATTTAGTTGTGTATCCAAAATTTCAGAAATCCAATCAGGAATGAACAAAAGTATACATAAATGTAACACTCAAAGGCATACCTAAGAAAATAAAAAATATCTGGTAGACATCTCAGGTAACAAAACGAGATTGTGACAAAAGCTGAGATTTAAAAATTCAATGATGGATCGACATGTAGCACTACTCCTAGGTTTCTCATTTTCTAGTTGGATCAGGAGTCATGTCCATAATAGGGGCAAGGTGAAAATGCACGGTTCTAGTAATTTATTACATTTCTCATTAGAAAAAAAATCTGGTTTTGCAGAGTTAGGAATGGGCCTTCCACATTTATTCATCACTGGGTGAACTCTAAGCACAGGTGAAGTTTATAGCTTCAGTCCCTCTGATGTTCAATATTTACTAGGTGTCACCTGCATCCCTAAGAATTGTGATGCCCATGCTGGTGCATTTCTTCCTTTGCAGAAATGAACACCCGATAAGATCAATGAATCATTGGATCCAACATAATGGTATGGATAACAAGTCATTAAAATTTCAATACAAACCTATTCAGCTACATTATGGGGGTCATTCTGACCTCGGCGGTAAAAGTCGCTTACCGCCGGCCAGAAGGCCGCCATAACACCGCCACGGCCGCGGTAAACCGCCACGGTCATTCTGACCTGCAACTGGCAAACCGCCAAAAACCCGACATCCACAAAAGTCCGCCACACCAAAGGTCAGCGGGAAACTGGCGATGACCAAACCTCCACCGTCACGCCAACAGAAATACGCCCATACCATTCCGACCCACAAATCCCTGCAGCGGTCTTTCAACCAGGGTATTCCATTGGCGGTACACACCGCTGCGGTCAAAATACACACACCTTTACAAAACACAACCACATTGGATAATTCAAAATACACACACCTGAGACACATACACACACCACTCCCACACACCCAATTAAATATAAAACACACACCCACATCACCCACAAACCCTTACGACCACAATTGCGACTGAAGGACAGAGAGAGAGAGCACAGCATAGAGTACACCATCACACAGAGGCAAATCACAACATCACCCACACAATTTCCACGCACAAAACACCATACACCACCACACTCACCACACTCTACAACACATACACCACCCCTCACCTCATCCATACCACCCCATGGCACCCCAAAGACACCCCAGGTTCTCTGACGCAGAACTCAGGGTCATGGTGGAGGAAATAGTTTGTGTAGAGCCCCAGCTCTTCGGGGCACAGGTGCAGCACACCACCATTGCCAGGAAGATGGAGCTATGGCAAAGAATAGTGGACAGGGTCAATGCTGTGGGACAGCATCCACGCAATCGGGATGACATCAGGAAGCGGTGGAACGACCTACGGGGGAAGATGCGTTCCATGGTATCAAGGCACAACATTGCGGTGCAGAAGACTGGCGGCGGACCCCCACCTACTCCCCCAGAATTCACAGCATGGGAGGAGGAAGTCTTGCACATCCTGCATCCTGAGGGCCTCGCAGGAGTAGGCGGAGGAATGGACTCTGGTAAGTCAAATCTTCACTACTCCATTCCCCCCACCCCACCTGCATGCCAAATCATACCCCCACCCTCACCCCCACCCCCATCACACCAACTCCTTGCAAATGGCTCACCATCACATCCCACCCATCCCAAAACCTAGCCCTGCGTGCGTCCCCAAAGCATGGACACCCATCCCCAAAGCATGCCCACTGCACACACCCATCACCCCAACAAGCCACCGTCACAAAAGCCCCCACAAGGGAATGCCAGCACTGGGGGACACGGCCACCCACCCATTACACAAAATGCCACACACAGAAGCAATAACCATACTCATACCCCTGCAGGACCCGAACGCCACCACACCGCCACGGAGGGTCCAGAGATGTACATCCCACCCCCAGAAGAGTCCCCCAGTGATGACAGCAGCTCTGTCTTTCTGGACCCTGATGACCAACCCGGCCCATCGGGGACCTCGGGACAGTCGGTTCCCCACAGACAGCCACAGGCTACACAAGACCTAACCCCCTCTGGGAACACCAGCACAGCTCCCACCCAGCGGGCCCATGCCTCTGTCCCCAGGACACGTCTATCAGCGGTGTGTCCACCACTACAGGGCACCCAGGTTGACCCACCACCCCAACAACAACAGGGACCTGGGGGCAGTGGTAGTGGGCACACCGTCCAGGGGACAGAGGCCCAGGGAAACAGGGGAACTGGGAGGGCTGCTGTGCGACAGGGGGGGACAGGCCCAGGGAACCGACTCTCCAAGAGGCCCTCTCCTCGATCATGGGAGCATACCACCACTCCCAGGAGACGATGGCTACGGTACTGGCCAGGTTCCAGGAGATCCAGGTCATGCAGGAGCAACAGTACATGGGGTTCAGAGAGGAACTGAGGAACATTAGTTCCGCAATGGGGACCATCGTCGTGGTCCTAAACCAGATAGTCACCACATTGCGGGACCATGTGGCACCACAAAGGGCCCCTGTCACTAGCCTGGACCAGGAACAGCCTACCACCTCCGCCGGCGCTAGTGGACAGGAGGCCCCCACACAACGACAGGCCACCAGAACCCCACCTCCTGCAGAAGAAGAACCACCCCGCGAGCGGAACCTGAGATCTCACAAGAAGACAGAGTAGGATGCCAAGACCCCCGCCAGCAAACGATACCCCCTGATGTCATCCCACTGTCCCACATTGTCACCCTGTCCAACCTTGAACTGCCCCTGCTCCATCCTTCCACAGGCATATGGACAATGCACCTGTGCGACTGAGAACTGGACTCTGCCATGGACATTACTCCACCATCACCCATCCCCGTTTTACAATCATGTTCCTTAAATTTAGCACTTTCATTAAATCACTTCTTGCACTAAAAAAATCTGGAGTCTGCTTGTATTTTGAACAAATGTATTAGACAAAACGGTGTCAAAATGTTCAGTTACATTGTGATGACAACATACCACTGTCACACAGCTGTAGTCCATGGGCAAACAAAGCAGAGGTCACGCAGTGGGGCCCACAGCTCTGAAAACGGAAGGGAAAGTCACAACTCAGTTAACAGGAACTGGGGGGGAACTCAGACAGTAGAGAGGCAGGAGACTTTAAGTAAATGTAAAATGGCGTGGTTGATTCGTACCTGTGTGCTACTGAAAATACTGTTGTATCACTGTGTCCCTGTTGTCTGTGTCGTCCCCGTCGTCCTCCTCCTCTTCACTCTCCACAGGCTCCACAGCTGCTACAACACCACCATCTGGACCATCCTCCTGCAGGAAAGGCACCTGGCGTCGCAAAGCCAGGTTGTGAAGCATACAGCAGGCCACGATGATATGGCACACCTTCTTTGGTGAGTACATTAGGGATCCCCCTGTCATATGCAGGCACCTAAACCTGGCCTTCAGGAGGCCGAAGGTTCTTTCTATAATCCTCCTAGTTCGCCCATGGGCCTCATTGTAGCTTTCCTCTGCCCTTGTCCTGTGAGGAATCACTGGGGTAAGTAGCCACGACAGGTTGGGGAACCAGAGTCACCTATTAGCCACACACGGTGTCTCTGTAGCTGTTCCATCACATAAGGGATGCTGCTATTTTGCATGATGTACGCGTCATGCACTGACCCAGGGAACTTGGCATTTACATGGGAGATGTACTGGTCAGCCAAACAGACCACCTGGACATTCATAGAATGATAACTTTTTCTGTTCCTGTACACCTGCTCACTTCCACTGGGGGGAACCAAGGCCACATGGGTCCCATCAACGGCACCAATGATGTTGGGGATATGTCCAAGGGCATAGAAATCACCCTTCACTGTAGCCAAATCGCCCACCTCAGGGAAAACAATGTAGCTCTGCATGTATTTCATCAGGGCACACAACACTCTGGACAAAACCTTAGAAAACATCGGCTGAGACATCCCTGATGATATGGCCACTGTTGTTTGGAATGATCCACTTGCCAAAAAATGGAGTACTGACAGCACCTGCACCAGAGGGGGAATCCCTGTGGGTTGGCGAATGGGGGACATCAGGTCTGGCTCCAGCTGGGCACACAGTTCCTGTATAGTGGCTCGGTCAAGTCTGTATGTCAGTATGACATGTCTTTCTTCCATTGTCGACAGGTCCACCAGCGGTCTGTACACGGGAACATTCCTCCATCTCCTCGCAAGTCCCAGCGGACGGTGCCTAGGAAGGACAACATGGAGCACAGAGTCAAGTAACCCACAGGTACGTAACCACAGCTTGCACAGTACACGATTCGCTATGCATTGAATGGCTTGTATGAGTGGCAATGCAAGGCCTAGGCCTGTGTGACGCAGTAGAAATTCAGCCATGTGGGCCCTTGAAATGGCGGCTGCCTGACCTGTGAAGTGTGACAATGGGATGTGAGGTCAATGCGCTGGCGTGGCACACCGTGGCGGTAGGCGGTCGAAGACCGCGGCGCAAAGCAGCATTGGTTAACATTGAACCCTAAGGGTCCCAGGAGCCAATGACAATGTGCGCGTGCGGTCGCGGTACGCACCGCCGCGGTACGCACTGCCGCGGGCGTGACCGCCATTTTCGACTTGCTTAATCACTCGAGACCTGATCATCCACAGGAGAGGACCTATACTGCAAGTGCTGCTGTGAACTCGGTCTGGAAGAGACAATGGCTGCTGCGACTGGGGAAAGGGCCCCTGCCTTCACATCTGAGGAATTGGATAAACTTGTTGATGGGGTCCATTTTATTTTGTCTTTGAATTATTCCGGGGGCTTTGGTGGGTGTAACTCTGACTTGTTGCTCTGCATTGGTGTGTGGGGATTTGGGGGGTGGGGGGTGTTGCGTATGTGTGTGCCCGTAATCTTTTCTCCTCCCCCATCCCCTGTGTCGTAGGTGCAGTACTCACCGTTGTCTCCTGCGGCGGCGTTCGTGCTCCTGGTAGAGGAGCAGGTAGACAATCGCTGGTAGGATGTTTAATTCGGGTTCCATGCTGTCCAGATTCCTCGTGGAGTGTATAGAGGTGAGCGTTTTCCCGTTCGTGGTCTGTTTCCGCCGTGTTTTTATCGGCGGGGCTCCCGCCCCGGAAAAGGTGGCGGATTGGTGGGTTGTGATAGGGTGGGCGGTACATTGTCTGCCGCCTGTCTGTTGGCGGTGACCGCCGCGCTGTTTGTTTGCCCCGCCGTGGCGGTCGGAGTGTTAAAGTGGCGGCCTGTGTTGGCGGTTCCCGCCAGGGTCAGAATTCCATTTTTTTTACCGACTGCCTGTTGGCGGGTTTGCCGCCGCTTTAACACCGACCGCCAGGGTTGGAATGACCCCCTGTATGACCTATGTGTGAAGACAGTGAGCATTGCGAGAGTGCTGGTGCCCCTGCGATTATGAGCCGGCAACAATGCTGTCACCACTTTCCTACTTGGCTGATGGGTGGAAACCTTGGTTACTGAATGCTTCTTACAGAGTTACAGTTATAGTTACTTACTTTATCAACCACCAAAACAAAAACTGATTCAATTTTGAGACCATGGTAAAATAACTGTTTCCAATACAAGCTCATGTACCTGACTTCTAGTAGTCTTTACAGTAGTTTTGCTGGAAACAGCATTAAGGAGATAGGTCTAAAACTTGCTGTTTCACTCACTTTCAATTAAATCATTTTAAGATAAGCGTGAACTGTAACAATTCTTTATTTTCTTGTTTGCACATGCACAAAGACATGCCTTTAGAAAACTCAAACTTCTATGGTTCCCTCTCTTCCTCTTTGCATTCTGTTCCTGTTTCCTTTTGTATACAAACCTCAGCCTGCTTCCGCAGCTCCCACTTCCTTATAACACCAATCAGATCCAATACATTTTGCAAAAATGAAAAAAACAGAAAATGAGAAAAAAGAGCGATGGAAAAAGAAAAGATCCAGAAAAGATCCAGGAGAAAGACCACCTTCCATTTTCAATTTCACAAATGAGTAGGCTAAAAGGAGAGGGGAAAGCTTATAAAAAAAAGAAAAAAAAAAGGTTATTACTGGATTTAAGACCAAGAGAAATTGAAACAGTAGCTGAGTTATGTATGGGGTTGAAATCATGCACAACTTGCTAAGAGTTGTGGGTTACCTAAGACATCCAAACGCCCCAAATGAATCTTGCCCTATGACTATTTTAATAGAGCCAAAACCCCCTGCCTTGGTCAAGGCCTTTTAGAGATCATATATTTGTTGTATAGTCGCCCACCATTCTTTAAGGCACAGGGGAACAGCAGACACCTACCATCTGGCTATAAAGAGCCTGACTGATGTAATTAGTATCGAAAACAGCTGCTCTAGCCCAATGTCACACTCTGTCCTATACCCTAACATGACCTGTTCCGTAGTGAGCAAGATCTCATACCCAAGAGCTGTGTTGATCACATTAAGCACTTCCTCCCAGAATTTCCTAAGGGCACGGCATGCATAGAATATTTGTAAAACATCTGCTGCCAATAATCCACATTTAGGGCATTTAGCTTTGTCTGATGTGCAATCCATGCCCCAGCTCACCATTTTTTCAGAGCATAGTAAAGCATACATATTGTCCTAAACTGATGCAGCTTTAAGTTCGCTAAGTGCACAGCTCCCTCCACTGTCTGCAGTGCACAACGTATCTGTGAGGGCAGCAGTTCGCAGAACATAACTCTACTCCATTTGGCTGCAAGTCAGGACGATTGTCTTTGATGGCAAAAACCCTGATACATAATGTCAATTAGAGACTCCAGGCTAGATCAGACAAGTTTTAACATTACAGAACAGCATTCCAGATCTACGGAACCAAACCCTCTGTGGAAAAAATGATCCCTCAGCTACAGATATTTAAAAAAATGGTTGTGGGCTAAGTCAGCTTGCAAATTGGTGAATGAGCCGAAACCATTGGTGTCAAACAGTTGCCCCACATTAACAAGCTCTTGTCTTGCCCTTGCCTTACAAATAGGATCAGGAAAGACACCCTAAACACCAGGTTATCCCAGAGAGGTGTTTCCTAATGGATTAGCTTTAGAGAGTACTTGGAGGAGATTTCCCGCCAAATGCTTACTGTATCCCTAACAAACAGGAACTACACTTGGTTGTAATGGTTAGAATCAGTGATCCGGTATAAAAAAAACAATAGTCATGGCCTAAAGCCAGATGATAGCAAATGGCAAATGGACCGGTTTCTGCTAGGATGAACAGAATACGCAGATGACCCACAAATGCTGCCCAGAAATATAACCTGATATCTGGGAGTTGTAACCCACCCTGCCTATGGGGTAATTTTAGCTGTCCTATTGCAAACCTTGCTCATTTATAGCTCCAGATAAAACTACTGACAGCACCTTCTAACTTCTTAAACAACACAAAGTCAACACTCTAGTCTGGTTGCCCGAAAAAGATAGAGGAATTTAGGGAGGACATTCATTTTAATCATGTTGCGCTGGCCAATGATACTTATTGGTAATTTGTTCCAGGACCGCAATTTGACAATAACAGATTGTAGCAATGCCTCATAACTTAATTAGAATTTTTATATATTGGGACACATAATTTGACCCCCAGATACGTAACTGTATTCAACACCCCCTGTAGTGGAATACTCGGTTCATAACCCAGCAGTAGTTGACATTTGAATGTATTTCAGTTTATAGCTAGACATCGGACCAAGGCCCAAATTTAAGAAAAGTGTTACTGCACCCAATGCAGCCCTATTTTTTTTGCACCTCTTAGTGCCCCCCCATACCTCCACCATGTGTGTGTCTTATTTAGTATACGGCGCACCATGGCGTTGGTAGGCCATCAAACTTTTTGGCGCTAATCCTGTAGAGTACACAGGGGCCCATTGAAAACAATGGTGTGCCCCCTTTTAGCGCCTGCTCTGTGCAGACATTAAAAATAACCACTAAAAAGTGCAGTGGAAACTTTTAGATTTGCAATACCTCTAACAGGGGAATGCCCACCTTGCATGTATTATGCCTGGCATGAACATAATGTGGCGCAATGGGTTACTAAGTGGCGCAAGTCATGCATTGCGCCACTTTGTAAAGATGGCGTGCTGAATTTAGCCTTGTTGGGCCACATTTGTACCATCTCGGGAGGCCCTTGTAACCCCTCTGTATATGGGCCATATAACCCAGCTCTTCACTCGATAGAAGCGGACCTTTTGCATGGACGCTTCAACACGGAAGACACGCTGGCCGCATAGCGAGACGAGAGGTCTTAAACAATATTATACTAAGTGCAAAATCTACCCTATGATAACAGTGTGAACAACGGGCCAATTGTACAATGGCATTCGTATTGCTTGAAATCACGTGAAAGTAATAACGACCAGTTGGATATAAGTTTTAAGGCACTGTTTCTGATGTCCTGAAGAGGCCACAAGTTGAAAGACCAAAACACGCTGACTATCTATCAGAGGAGTGTTGTGTTAATTGGTGAATAAAGGAAAAGAATAAAACAGGATTGTACGTGTCACCGCAAAAGAGGTCTTTGAACTTCAAAATGCCAAGTGGCATATGTTTAGTGGACAAAAATGAGCACAGTTATATGTGCATATGTTTTTTGTATGTTTTATGTTGTAATTTAGGAGTCTTAGAGAAAGAGAGTTAAACAAAAATAATAAAAAAGAAGAATTTGAAATAATAAAAATTATTTCCAGCGATTAATTGATAATTTCACTGTTGAACAAAAGGATATATACTATATCTGTCCCTTCTGTAAAGCTGCATTGTTGTTTTGTTGGGCCACATTAGCATCATAAAAAAATACGCTAACGTGGAACAAGGAGGCACTAGGCCCTCCTAAATCTGGGCCCAAATTTCTCGGCCTCATTCACGATCAGTTGCATGGTTATGAATAGTCTAGGAAAGACAGCCACATCGTCTGCATACGCACAGACCTTCAGTATGCACCCACGTAGGTCAAAGGCTCTATTTCTGCATTCTTCTGTAACGCCCGTAAAAATGGCTCAATATATAACAAAAATAAAAGAGGAAAAAGTGGGCAGCCCTGTTGGGTACCCCGCTGTATTTTCAAAGATGTTGTTGTAATGCTAGCATAGGTTAACTTAGCAACCCGGGGTTGATACAGAGACTGTTCCCATTTAGAAAATCGCTCACCTATCCCAAGCGCCCCCATTGTGACCCACACACAGGGGGTTATTCTAACTTTGGAGGAGGTGTTAATCCGTCCCAAAAGTGACGGAAAAGTGACGGATTTACCACCAGCCGTATTACGAGTCCATTATATCCTATGGAACTCGTAATACGGCTGGTGGTATATCCGTCACTTTACCGTCACTTTTGGGATGGATTAACACTCCTCCAAAGTTAGAATAACCCCCACAGTCCTGGCCACCCGGTCAAATGCTTTTTCAGCGTCTAATAGAATTATTGCCAACATAATCACCCTTTTCTTCTCAATGTCAACTGCATCAACAGCCATTTTAATATGGCTAGTGGTGTCGTGGCTGGGAACCTAACCATGTTGTTGTGTGGAGACTATGGTGGTCATTATGAATTTGGTGGAAAGCACTGTACCACCGGCGGTGGTGGTAACTACTGCCAACAGGCTGGCGGTTTGGACCGCCAAATAATGAAGCACATGAGGAACACGTAGCAGTCCATCCACACACTGCCATCTTTGTAGTCCTGACGAGGACAGAGTAGGCCGCCCACAGGCCGTCGGAAAAGACCTACCCACCAACCAAATAATAAAACACGAGATCGCCAGCAGTTACGGGGCGGGAACCACCGCCAGGCAAAGCATGGTAGGAACAAACAATATAAAAGGAAACACTCATTGGAGGCACACAGAACATGTCGAAGCAGACATGGAGCGAGAGTTGGAAATAATGCCAGTGCTGCTCCTTGCCATATTCCTCCAGGACCGTGACAGACGATGAAGACGATGACGGTAAGTACCGCAGCCTAGCACACATGGGAAGAAAGGGCACAGTTACACACCCACGCCACCCACCCTGCAATGCACTCCCAACCCCTTCCACATCCCAAGCCCTATATGCCAAAACAAGATGTACTTACCAGACACAAGGCAACAAAGACCTGCACCAAAGTAAACACATGTGCACACCACACCCCTACAGTGAAACGCTGAACAACGTCACAATATTGTGCCAACAGCACTACTGGGCACTGAAATTTTATAATAACGAACAAAAGTATTGTCCAAAAAAGACCATTGGCCAGTCCATTTGAAAGTCCCTGATGGGCCAATGTAGGCCAAACTTGACTCTCACATGTGCAAAGGGTAGTCCACTTGAAAGGGGCATCAATGGGGCAGCCAGGCACCTCAGGGAACAGGGGCAGGGAGTGGTGGGTGTGGGGACTTAGGTCTGTAAGGGGGGGAGTCTTGGACTTAGTTCTGGGAGGTGGAGGGGGTTTGGGCTTGCCCTTGGAAGGAGGGGGAGTGGGCTTAGACCGGGGGGGTGGCAGAGAGACCTGGGGCAACATAGGGCCTCTTCCTCCTTGGGGAAGGGACACAAGAATGGGAAAGGCGGACTGGGGCAGACTTCGACAAGGAAGGAGTGGACTGGACAAGGACATGGGCACATTTAGGGACAAGACGGGGTGGGCCAGTAGGTTCAAACAGGTCAACACGGGATAGGAAAAGCTTCTTATGTGCAGTTGGAGGGGATTTGGGGCAGGTCTGGGAGTGGAGGTTGAGGGAGGGCCCATTTCAGGTGTAGGTGTGCCGGACGTGGATGCAGGTGCCTGTAAAGTATGCTAATGTGTGCGAATGTTTGAGTGTTTTGGGAGGAGGGGGGTGGACACAGTGGGAGATGACAGGCTGCCAGTGTAGATGGATGTTGTCTGGGTGTCTGCAGGTCTGCTGAGTGTGCTGCAAATGTCTGTAAATGTAGTCGTGGTGAGTGCAGGTGTGGTGTCAAGGGTGCATGTCTGGATGGCAGATGTTTTGGTGACTGCATGAATGGGGGCAGCAGCAGTGACTGAGGGTGCAGTGCGTGTGGGTGTGCATGGTGAGGTGACAGTGTGGCGGGGGAGGTTGACACACTGAGGGAAGTGGATGTTGTTGTGTGTGCTTTTGTATGTTGGGTGTGTACATGCCTGTGGTGGGAAGTGTGGTGCTTGTGTTTTTCAGTCTGCTTCTTGTGTGTTGATCTGTGTGCATGGCTGTCTGTATGTATGCTTGGAATGGGTGAAGGAAGTGGGGTGCTGGAAGGGGTAGAGGTGGTGGGAGGGAGGACGGAAAGACCAGGGACACTGGCTGCCGTCAAAGAGGAGGACAGAGCCTGAAAAGATCTCTGTAGGCCAGACATGGCACAGTGAATGCCTTCCAGGTATGCATTGACAATGGTTTTTTGCCCTACAGAGATGGTTCTCAGGAGGTCAATACCTCCTCCGTGAGGACAGCAGGGCTGACTGGGGCAGGGGATGAGGTGCCTTGTGCTAAGGAGACGCCCACCCTCCAGGGTAGGTGGGCACGGGCAACTCAGTGGGGAGCAACTGGGAGGGTGGTGATGGTATGTTGGGTGGCGGAAGATGGCAAAGAATGGGTGGACCCAGTAGGTTCCGCGACCACGAAGGAGCTGCCATCGGAGGAGGTATCAGAGTCACTGCCTCCAGTGGTAGTTGCCTCTCCCGTGGTACTCTCCTCGCTCTCCAACCCACCGGGCCCCTTGGCATTGGTTGACTCTGCCTCCTTGGAGCCGTGGGCTGCTGCATCCCCACTCGCTGGTGCATAAGCTCCCTCGCCAGATGACGCTAATGTACACAAAGGACACAAGAGCACAGGGTTGGGGAAACAAAACAAGGGAGAACTATATATGTACATTTTGGCTCACACACACTCCCACCCAGGTCACGCACGTACCCTCAGCACACACAACATACATAATGAATGTGCCCCTGACTAGTGGGCATGACCCAAGAATACACCAAATAACCCTCATGGAACACAAACCTGATTCACTGTGTAAATTACAATCATGATAGACCATGCCCAGCCAATGCACTTACAACTCCATAAGGCCACAATAAATACCAGATGACAGAAAGGGGACCCCTGTTAGACCATTAGAGCCTGCCAAAACTAGCCCTTACATCATCCCTAGGACTTGGAGGGGGCAGGACTGCAGAGACACACCTGTCTAAGTGCCTGGCACTACAATTTATACAGCCCACAGCACCCAAATACATCCATCACAGTGGTATCACAACAGTGTTGCTACTCATCCCCTTGTGGGTGCTGTGCTGCCTTCAAGCGCCCATCCAGATAGGCCACCACCAGTATGCGGGTCATTGGGTGGTCAAGGTCCAACAGGCACCTCTTCCTTGTGGGGAGGCCTTCCCCAGCTGGGCCTCTCCAGTCTTCCTGGCCCAGTGCCTCAGGTCCTCCCACAGCTTCCTGCAGTGGGTGCACCGCCGGTTATAGACCCCCAGGGTCCACACTTCCTTGGTGATGGCTTGCCACAGGCCTTTCTTGTGATGGGCGCTGACCTGCATGGGACACACAGAGCAAAGACACAGATGTCAGTATGTGTGCACCAAATACAAAAGCCATGTCGTTCCATATGGAACGGCCATATTTGACATGCATTTGTTCAACTCACAGGCAGAACCTGCCAGACAAACTACGGCTGGGAAGTCACACATCAAACTCACATGCATACAGGCATCCGCCACAATCACACACATCTACGGATGACAGATGACAACTCACCTGCTCCTCTGGTCGCCCATACAACTTTGTATACAGGACCCCGTCCACCAGCTTCTCCAGCTCCTCCGTGGTGAAGGCCGGGGCCCGTTCCCCTATAACACATGCCATCTCAGGGACCAGAGTCAGGACACAGCAGCACATGCAGTAGAGTACTACCCTTCACGTGAATCAGGAGCCAAGGGTTTGCTAAAATGGTGTTGGTACTTCGGCGGTGGGCTCCGTCACCGCTGCCGGCGATCATGATGGGCCAGGGTTCCCCATTGACAACCATGCAATCCCATGATCAGGTGCATGGCAGTGAACACTACCTTCTGCCAGGACGACTAACCCCAGTAGAATGAAGTCACTTCCACTCTATCATACCTTGATGGCAGGAGGCTGCCATTTTGCTACCACCACGTCTCCATAGCCTGGCCAGGGCCCCAATCTCTCTCCCCTTTGTCGCTTGCTGACATCATTCTATAATCTTCACATGTACTTATCTCTGGAAGTGTGTCCACACTGTGATGCCATTATGACAGAGTTAACTCAGCACATATTTGCCTGATGGTGTACCTCATTCTTTCCGTTTGTGTGCATTACCTATGTGAGGCATTTTGAAAAGTACAGTGACAGCATGGGATGTAAGTGTATGTTGACACTCATAATGTGTTCTTTCCTCCCCCATAGAGTAAAGACCCAGGTGTGGAGGGAGGACCCCATCTGCATACGGACCCCTGGTAGATCTGGACACTATGGAGGAACGTCACATCATTATCACCTACAGACTCAATAGAGCTACAATCCATGACCTTTGTGCATTAATGGATCCTGTTGTGAAACTGGCAAATCGAAATCAGCATGCCATCCCTGCAACAGTGAAAGTGCTATCTGTGCTCCATTTTTTGGCTACAGGCTCATTTCAGGTGACAGTGGGCATGGGTGCAGGGGTCTCACAGCCAATTTTCAGCCACATCCTGTCCAAATTCCTGGATGCCTACGTTCAGCACTTGCAAACATATGTCCAGTTTCCCCAAAGGGTTGAACTCCCCGCCATCAAATCTGGATTCTATGCCTTCACTAATATCCCCCATGTGATGGGTGCCATTGATTGAACCCACATAGCTCTCATACCCCTATGGGTGAATGAACAGGTGTATAGGAATCATAAGAACTATCACTCCATAAATGCATACTTGGTGTGTACTGCTGATCAGTACGTATCACATTTCAACGCCAGGTTCCCTGGATTCATATGTCCTGAAACACAGCAGTGTGCCACACATGATGGAACAAATACAAGGGGACAGAGGTTGGCTCATAGGTGAGTGTGTATGACACTGGACAAGTACATAGCTGACAGCTAGGCTGTATGCAAAAGGCAGTTTGTTAAA
This sequence comes from Pleurodeles waltl, assembly GCF_031143425.1. Taxonomy (NCBI): domain Eukaryota; kingdom Metazoa; phylum Chordata; class Amphibia; order Caudata; family Salamandridae; genus Pleurodeles; species Pleurodeles waltl. The sequence continues at coordinate 893,412,749 of NC_090446.1, forward strand.
GTCCTCTTTCACCTACGTTTGCGGGTGATTCTGGTTACCCCAACTTGCAATGGCTCCTGATACCTGTGAGGAATTCCAGGACAGGTGCAGAGAGGAATTATAATGAGGCCCATGCACATACTAGGAGGGTGATTGAGCGCACTATAGGTCTCCTGAAGGCTAGATTTCATTGCCTCTATCTCTCTGGGGGATCCCTCTGCTATGTCCCTGAAAAGGTGTGTAAGATAGTGGTGGCCTGCTGCATGCTGCACAACTTGGCTGTGAGGAAAGCTGTCCCACATCTGGAAGAGAAGGGTGCTGTTCAACCAGCCCTGCAACCTCAGAGAGGGGATGAGAGTGATGGTGATGAAGAGGAGGGGTAAGTTCTCAACTGCAGGACCCAGCTAATCTGGCTATACTTCCAGTGACTCTAAGGTTCTGTTCAATGATGCTGATGTCTTCACTGCATACTCACAGTCTGACTCGTGTAATAAGTACTGTGGTGTCTTTTGTCAGTGACAATGCTAAATGTGCCAGGGAACCCAATATTAGGTACAGTGTGACATACTTCAGACACTACAGTGCGTTGGATCCCCTCCTGCAATAAAGGTGTGATTATGATAGTAACTGGCTAATGCATACATAATCACAATTCATATCTTATATTGATGAGGGACATGTGATTTGAGTGCATAGGTGTATTTATTAAATGGCAAAATATACATCATTGTTGGGACAGTGAAAGGGAGTGGGCACATGGTGAAAAAACATGCTCAGGTATATATGCTCAGCTGTTGGTAGCACTGGGTTTTGGTCCATGTGGCCAGATGGTGTGATGGCAGTGACATGTCAACAAGATAGCTCAGTGGCACACAAGGGAGGCAGTTCAGGGTGGAGTCACTTCCTGCTGCCAGTCCAGTAGTTGCTGCTGATGTAGGAGGCAGGGCAGTGTCCTGACAGGTGGTAGGAGCTTGCAGATGGGTGGAGGTCTCAGGCTGGCTGTGGTGCTGGTGCTGAAGCACCCCTGCAATGGAGCCCATGGTGGTATTGAGCAGTTTCCATTGCTCCATGGCCTCCTGGTGGTGTGCTATCTGTAGCCTCTGATTCTGCTCCAGGATGGCCAGGATCTGGCCAACCTGTCCTGGGTTTGGTGGTATGCTCCCAGGACCTCAGATATCACCTCCTAGGGTGCAGCACCCATCCTTTGGCCACCCCCCTGGCCAAAGGATGGGTGCTGCACCCTAGGAGGTGATATCTGATGCCCTCCCACTGGCCCTAGCACCCTGTGCCTGTGCCCCCTTCACAGGTCTGGCAGTCCCACTTGCAGTTGGCCCTTCATCATCCTGCCTGTTAGTGGGTGGAGACTCTGGCCTCTGTACATGTGGGCTGCCAGTCCGTGGCCGGGAGGAACTGGTGTGAGGTCGTTTGGCCAGAGCCGATGATGGTGGCTGGGTGCTAGCGGTGCCAGTGGTATCCTGAGTGGGGCTTCTGGAGGGTGACAGTCCAGGACTGTGTGATGGGCCAGGGAGTTCCTCTATTTCCAGGGATCCCTCTTCACTCTCCTGAGTGGGGCCTCTGTCTTCAGGTGGAGTGTTGGACTCGTTGACGTCTCCGTCCGGGTGGCCTGGGTGGTGGTGCCTGTGTGTGGAGGAATAGACATGTAGATGTCAGGTACTTTATTGGCAATTGCTGCACTGCTCTTCACTATATGATGGTTATATTCCCCTGTTGTGGCATGCAAGGTCCCTTCGTGTACATTTAGTTGCATTTTATGTGGGGGGTGGGGGTGCATTGTGGGTCTGTAGTGACACTGGGATTCCGTGCAGGGGTAGGTGACTGTGCACAGGGGACTGGATGGAGATCTGTTTGTAGGATTGTGGGTATGCAGCGAACATGGATGTGGGTGTTGTTGAATGGTAGGGGTGGGGTCCTCGTGGTAGTGAGAGGGATGGGGAGATACATGCATTATAGGTCGTTCGACTGTTAAGGTATTGTAGTTGACTTACCCGAGTCCAGTCCTCCAGTGAGTCCAGTGAGGCCCTCCAGGTGCGGGATAGCCAGGACCTTCTCCTCCCAGTCGGTGTATTCTGGTGGAGTAGGTGGTGGACCACCACCAGTCCTCTGTACGGCGATGTAGTGCCTGGATGCCATTGACCGAACCTTCCTGCGCAGGTTATTCCATCTTTTTAGGATGTCGTCCCTTGTGCATGGACAGTTTCCCACTGTGTAGACCTTGCTGACTATCCGCTGCTATAGCTCCATCTTCCTGGCCATGGGTGTCTGCTGCACCTGTGTCCTGAATAGTTGTGGCTCCACCCTGAGTATTTCGTCCACCATCGTCCTTAGCTCCCTGTCTGTGAAACGGGGGTGCTTAGGGTGTGCCATGGTGTGTGTTGTGGGTCCATTGGTGAGGGTGCTGTTGTGTGGTTGTGTGTGTGGCTTGTTCTGGTGTTTGGGGTATGTATGTGTTTTGTTGGTGTATTTGTGTGTGTGACTTGTGTGATGTTGGGTTCAGTGTATGCATGTTGTGTTGTCAATATCTATTGTGCCATTGGCAATGCACAGGATTGTGGGGTGTGTATGTGAGTGTTTTATAGTGTAGTGGATATGTGTCAGGTGTGTGGGTTTCAGACTTGCCAATGTGTGCATTTGTTGTTGGTTTGTCCCATTACTGGCCGTGGCGTTCCATACCGTCAGTGGTCATTTGACATTCACTATCCGCCAAGCTGATTTGTGCATCATTATTTGGTGGGCAGAGGATTTGTCTGCATGGCAGTGGCGTGGTGTGGTGTACTGCCTTTCTGCCGTCGTTGGCTGGTGGTAGGTGGAGGTTGCAGGATTTTTGGAGGCTTGTCTTTTTAGCATCATTATTCGGCGGTGTGCAGTCCACCGCCACTGGCTGCCTTCTGTTCACCGTCGGCACAGCGGTTGGCGGTGATTACTGCCAAGGTCATAATAAGGGCCTAAATGGGGTAATGAGTGATATGGGACAAAATGAGCCCATCTCTTCTAGTGGTTTGCCCTTCTGAAGATAAAACATAATCTTAGTCATATTTTATGAATCTGGGACCTTGCTGTCCTCATGGATAAACCGCACAATACCGAGAAAGGAGGGTAGTAAGGTGCTTTTAAAGACTTTATAAAATTCCAATGGGATAGAATCCTCTCCTGCCGCCTTCCCAGAGGGGAACGCAGCAAGGGCATTTTCCCAGCTCCCCTGCTGTGATATCTGCCTGCAGGGATGCAGGCTGTGTGATGTCCAATTTCCATAACACACTTTCCTCTTTATAAGCCATACCACACACAAAACCAAAGGTTAGCTGTATATGTCCATACAGAAGAGTGAGAATTGGGAAGCAGTGGATTGAGGAAAAGTGTGAACAGATCCATCCAAGTTGATAATATGCTTAATCGTCCCTCAGCCCATTTGTCGGAGATCAGATGGGCTAGTATATGGCCTACCTGCTCCCCGTACTTGAATGGATTTGAGAGTAACTGACCGCAACTTGATCCTCATGGCCTTCCCTCAACAAGGATCGAGTTGTTATGGGCGCAATATCCAAAAGCCATATTTCCTGACCAAGCTGATTGTCCCGGTCCTGCTTGGCCTTGTTTGATTTATAGATGTACTGTGCTGTAATACCTCTAATATAGGCCTTCATTGCGTCCCAAACTACAAAAGGAGAGGTAGCACCCAGATTTACTAAGAGAAACTCCTGGAGAAAGTTAGACACTACCTGACAGAAGTTTGAATTAGCCAGCAAGGGCCTTGGGAATGAGAATGGAAGTGATTTCGCCCTTGCACTAGATAGTTTGAAAATGAGAGAAATAGGATTATGCTCAGATGAAACCTTAGGGTGTATCTTCATTTCTACATCCCCTCGATGCCACCTATTATTATAGATCATACTGATCCTAGAATAGTGTCTGTGCTGTGAGGAATAAAAAGTATAACCAGGCTCAGTGGGGAATTAGGCCCTCCAGACATCTGTGAGCGCGTATTTCCGAGCCAGGTCAAGAATAGCTGCTGGTATGTTCACCATACACCAAGAAGCAAAATAATTGGTAGAATCTAGAGCATAATCCATTACACAATTAAAATCTCCCCTTAGAATTGTTTTCCCAGGCCAATCCAATAATTCCATGCAAAATGTGTTAAACATTGCCGGGTCGTCTATATTAGGCCCAGATCACAAATGTAATCGCAAAAATTATAAGCTGGGCTATCGCCTATCTACCCCTAGCGTCTGAGGCCATCCTCAACCTTATATTCTAGATTCTTGAATGCCAGAATAGCTACACTCCTAAGGCACACCATCTGTGAGGTAGTAATAATCACAGTATATCACAAATATTTGAGTAAGTGGTGATCAGCCAGGTGAGTCTAGGTTTGTAAAATTATATGCAGGCCATACATTCTAATCTCTTCGTGAGCCAATTGTTATTTATTTGATGAGTTCAATTCAGGCACGTTCCAGCACCTTGCTTTAAATCTAACCATTATCAACTATCACAAGGAGCCTGCAGAATTTCCCCCTTCCCATGTCACACCAGCCCAAAAAACATGTACACCTCCAGTCGCTTCTCCTTGGGCCATCACCACTGATTGCTCTGGTAAGTTTCAACCCTTTGCCCACCCAGCCTGCCATGTGTGCTCCCTGCAAACTTTGGTAGTGAGCCCAACCCCCATCCCCAGCTGCCCCACCACTCACTCTCCCTGAGTCTGGCAAAGGGAATCTTCCCTACCCTCAGGCTGCTGATGACTGAACAGCCCAGGGAGCCAGCCACCCCATGCCTCCTGGTGCATTTGAACCCACTGAGCTACCCAGACAAATACACATGCAGAAAGAGAAACGGAAAACAAATGTTTACCCTGCCAAGTCTGAATCCAAACCCAAACCCAGCCACTTCCAAGCAACTCGTAAGCCAGGCATTAACTGAAGGAAAGAGAAAAAAACAGACTCAAAAGCTATAACATAGTCACTACAATGCTGCTTTGAAATTACTAAGGCCCAGCTTGGCTTCCTGTTCCGAAAAACACATTTGAGTCTGACCTTTCTGAATCATTTTGAGTTGGGTCTGCTCCTGTAAGAAGACCTGTGTACCCACAGGTTTGAGAGTATCTATCAGCTGGTGCAGCCTCCATTGTTTATCCATTGTTGCCCTGCAAAGATCTGATCAAGCAAAGATCTGCATGCCATTCACAGTGACTGGTACTGTAGGGCAGACTTTCAGAGCAATCCTGCCTCAGCAAGAAGTTCCTGATAAAGACCAGCAGAAGGCAAGAGTACTCCAAACATGATTGGGAAAGTGTTTTGTTTCTGTCTCAACTGATAGGCAGCAGCAGATGTGCCCGTTGGACCTGAGAATCCACATCTCAGTCTGCTAGATCTGTAAATGTTTTCCCAAACAATTGTACTATATGTTGAAGGATGCACCCCCTTCCCTAACTTCAGTTATCCCAAACACCCACAGATAGTTCTTTCTCTGGCGATTTTCCAAATCTACAGTCTTATACTGTATAAGAGCCAAGTGCTTGTTGTGTTGCATAATAGATTGGACCGTAGCTGATCCCACCTCCTCTGCATCTGTCACCCGCTGCTGTAGCTCTGCCATGTCCATAGACAGAATGCACACTTTACTATTTTCCTCGGCAAGAGGCTATTGAACGGCTGCATTATCAGCTTTAACTTGCAAATAATATTGCTGAGCCTCTACTAGATTCCATGTTCTGTGTTCTTTCTACCCCCTCCTTACATGCCTTAATCTCATGAATTCTGTACACCGGAGGCTACCATCATGCATACCTCTCTTTATTACTAACTTCAATCAGCCCTCTTAAAACCAAACAATAACCAGTAAATCATTCCAGAATTGGAACACTTAGCACATATAAACCCTGTCAAATACAGTCCTTCCTCTTGTCATTATTGCTCCATGACAGCTAAGTACCTTTGTTTCATTTACCAGGTTTGAAAACGATTTCTTATTTTGGGTGGTGAAGTTAATTGCTGATCAAAGGTTGAGTATGTGAAAGGAATTTTGATTTAAGGAACCATTGGCATTTTTCTTCTTATATTCTTTTGAACATTATGGAAAACTGTGTTTTTAGTTATAAAGGATTTGTGCCCTTCACAAGTAATACGTCTGCAAGTTTTTTTTATTTTTATTGTGAGCAAATTACCTCATTGTAGCACTTGACTTTCTCAGGGTAACGAAGCAGAGCAGCCAGAGGCCTACTTAACAGAGGTGTTTTGGGCTAGTAATAATAGAGCAGCATGGGCCTCTACTGCTCATGCTGTCTGCAGGGAGGAGGTAGTATACTGGTACACCCTACCTCCTAGACATAGGCACGAGGGACAGGTAATGTGCCCAGCCCTGTGGTGACCCCTTCATTGTAAAAACAACAAGTGATGGACAGAATGCTGAACATTGTCAAACACTCACCCCCAGTCATAGATCTGGGTTTAATCCATCGTTCTTTTGCTCACCATGCCACCCCAGTTTGGACCCAGCCATATGCAAATCAGTCTTGACCCTGTTCCTCATGTGAACAGTCCAGACCGAACTGCCAAGCCAGGTCCTCACTGGACTGGAAACAAGAATCCTGGGACCGGTTTTGGAGTTTCACCCCTCATCAGCCAGGCTAGCTTGAATCCAGTGGCATGGGAAGCACGGGACCCACGTCTGGGCATACCCTTCCCACTTAGGGCGACAAAGCAAAAACAACAAGTGATGGACGGAATGCTGAACATTGTCAAACACTCACCCCCAGTCATAGATCTGGGTTTAATCCATCGTTCTTTTGCTCACCATGCCACCCCAGTTTGGACCCAGCAATATGCAAATCAGTCTTGACCCTGTTCCTCATGGGAACAGTCCAGACCGAACTGCCAAGCCAGGTCCTCACTGGACCGGAAACAAGCATCCTGGGACCGGTTTCGGAGTTTCACCCCTCATCAGCCAGGCTAGCTTGAATCCAGTGGCATGGGAAGCACTTCATTGTGTCTTCTTCTTTGACCCAGACAATAGAGTCAGCAGGATAGTCATGGGGCCATGGGGGATGGACTCCCAGAGCCAAAAATGAATTCAGTTAGGGGGAGCCATGCACACCCCCTCCCCATAAAACCTAATTTAATAAGGTTAAGCTGACCTTCGGGGAGCTCGTACTTTCTTGCTTAGCCCCCTTCGGAAACCAAGCTTCAAGCAATGATAGGAGGCAAGTATCCCTGGCCAATCATAGGGTTACACTTCATCACACCACCCCTGTACCAGTCCCCCTGCACAGCCCTCTTGAACATTCAAACATGTTGTACATGGTGTGCCTTGGAGCTATGCCCCAACCTCCCACAGCAGCCTGATCCCTTCCCACTTAAACTTGAAAAATGGAGCCCTTCCTGTGATTGATTCTAAAGTGTTGGCCCTCCGACCTTCTTCTGTCAGCTTGAGCATTCCCAGCCCAGGAGCAGTGTGGCAAGATACTTAAAGTGAAGGATTGCATTACAATGGGAAGGCCTTTCAGTGGCATCGCCTCTCATGTGATTTGGGCGTTAGATTGTCTGCAATATGATTACAGCAGCCAGTCTCATTTTAACAGTTAAGAAAAACTGACAGAGTTTCTTCAAATGGAATATCCATTTTTTAGTGTCTTTCTGAACACATGGTTGAATCAGCTGAGTTTTCTGCAGGCCCCATTGCTGAGGCAGAGCATGAAGACATTCTAAAAAGGATGGTGCATAAACAGGTGGAACTATCTGTTAACAAGCATTTATGTTCAGTGCTTGGCACGAGGAAGGAGGATGATTTCCCTAAAGAGGAATATTTGCCACTCACTGCAGGAGACAGTGAGGAACAGAAGAAACCACAGAAGGTAAAACATTTGGGATGGAGTGTGGCTTTAATAGATGTCAAGTATACTCTGAGTACCATTGAGAGATGTCATGGCATAAATGAAAGCTCAGTTTTATCCGATGATTAAGACGATGAACCACACCATAGTGTGAAACTTGACAATACAGCTGAGGCAAATGAGTATGGAACTGAAGGCGACAATTGCAAGGAGTCTTTTTAGGAAGGTTTTAAAAGAAATAAATCATCAAGAGTGCCTATGAAGGAGCCTACTATTTGTTGTTTAACCTAACAGACACCTCTGAACCTTGAAGTGTTGGCTGGCAGCCAATCACCCCCAGTCGGAGAATATTTAAATTTTTGAATGAACTAACCAATAGATAAAGAAACATATGAAAGGCAGAATGTGAAAGGCCTGTGGTGGAAAATCAGGCATGGATTACAATGGGTCTGGATCAAGATGTATTCATTTTTTTACAGATGACTGTGAATTTGTTGAAGACTTTCCGGTTTATTTAAAGTAATCATTCTTGCTGCTGAACAGGCAGCTGGAATTTCAAGTCTATATTCTAAAGGCAATGTTGTTTCTTCCTGGCAGGGTTATAAAGTTAATCAAGGCTGCTTGTTGAGTTGGAATCAGTTCACTTTGAGGATGCTAGCGAGAGTTCTAGGTCTTTAGTTCTCCTGTATATAGGTTGTATTCTCAGACAGCTGCATTATACATCTGCAACAGCAGAAGGTGGGATATTTGCTCTCCCTCTTTCTCCACACCCCCTTTCCCAGTTCTCATCTAGTCAGACAAGGTGATTAGTTTACTGACGGAATAGCATCACTGCAGATGTATGCCTCTTCCTCTGAGTTAGTGGTTGAGCAATACAGAAGCCTGGAATTGTTAGCATACTTTGTTGTGGTCCAGGATTACATAATAGAATCAGATGCAAGTCTGTTGGGCTGGGGAGAAAGATTAGGCAGTTTGGAAATTGGGGACAGATGGTGAAAAGGGTGAAGTCAATCCCACATAAGTTATTTGGAAATTAAAGTAGGTTGTTTGTCCTTCAGAGTGTTTTAAGTCAATGTGATGTTCACAACTTTAAAGGTGGACAATTTGTCAGCAGTTTAAAATATGCATCATTTAGGAGGAAGCAGACTTAGGAATCTAACTATCAGAGTTGGTGAGAGAGTTATGGCAGTATTAGCTAGAACAGTGTTTCCCAAACTGTGGGTCGCAACCCACACGTAGGTCCCAAGCCGGATTTTGGTGGATCCTGAAAGGACAAGCATTATGTAAAAATGTCTTTAAATTCTGTATTTCTCTTGCTACATTTGTTGTGCTTCAAAGACAGTGGTCAAATGTAAGGCTATGTCTTTTGCCATATAGCTGCTTATGTTTTTTTTTTTTTTTACCATAGGGGCTACATACTCCTCTCACTTTGCAGCCAGAGAAATAAGAGTAGAGTGCATTGGCAGCATCAACAGTCATTATGGCCAGGGAGGAATTTGTCTGTGTTGCGATGTCTATAGCTCCCACTAAATCATGAGTCAATTCATGTAGCTGTCTGTTTTTCATAAAGCCCTTTTGATTCTCATGAACCAATCCTCCTATTACTTTCTCTAGTCAAAATTTGCATAAAGATCTTATAATCGCTATTAAGCAGACAAATAGGTCTATATGATTCACAGTTTTTTGGATCTTTGTTTGGCTTTAAAATTATAGCAATAGTAGCTTCATTCCAAGAGACTGGGTCTGGTTGATGGTGCCAAGGCTTTCGATAGAGTGAGTTGCCCTCTCTTATATGCAGTAATTAAACTGAATGGACTAGGAGAGAACTTTCTCAAAGCAATAAAGATCATTTATAAAACACCATCCGCAAGGATATTGGTCAATTGTAACCTCTCATCCCAGTTTTAAATTAGTAGAGGTACACGCCAAGAGTGCCCTCTCTCTCCCTTATTGTTTAATTTACATATCAAATCGCTGGCAAGGCAGATCAGGAGAGACCAAAGGATGCTTCCCTTCCAATACTATCACTAGGCTAAAAAAGAGTCACTCTATGCCGACGATCTCTTGATTTCCACGTGAGACATTCAACGTTCCTTCCTGGTAATTTGGGGTATTCAGAATACCTTTGGGAAAGTTTCAGGTTACTCAGTCAATCCAGATAAAATAGAGTTGATGACATGGAATGGCCCCACCGACAATCCCCTAGAGAAGGAGGAAGTACACTATTAGTGGTTTGAGTGGTTAAAGATCTGGAAAAGATAGCCCCGGTAAATTTCAATAGGATTATGGCAGAAACTAAGAAACATTTGGCTCCATGGTCCTATCTTCTAATCTCTAGCTTGGGAAAAACTAACTTGATTAAAATTATGATTTTCCCCAAATTTATCATTACTTTTAGCACGCTAACCCCACCTTTTCGGGCAGAGTGGTTTCAAAGATTTACAGGGGTGCTGGGTAGTTTTATTTGGACCAACAAGAATGCGAGGATTGCGTGGAAGAAAAAATAAAATGGATGGAGGTATTGCATGGCCAGACTTGCAGTTTTAATGTTGGACTTTCCAATTAAAAAATATCAGACTACTGATCTCCAAAGATTATCAACTGTTTTTTTTCATGCTATCAGGCATTAACAGCAGATCTACAGGGCAAAGGTAGCCACTTTCTTTTCAAATTTGGCCATCCTAAGTATTTTAAAAAGATTAAATTTAGAGTGTTAACAGTGGTGTGCAAGGTGTGGTTTCAAATCAGGAAGATCTTGGGCATACAGTACTACAGCACTATGGCCCCTATATTGAACTCTCCTGGAACTCCACAGTGCTATCAAGATATACAGGCTATCCCGTTAATAGAAGCAGGAATATCAAAATGGCATCAGCTTCTTGAGGGAGACACTTTGAACTCATGGGATTCTTTAGCTAGCCCCCCAAAAAATCCCTGTCCAAATGTAGGTATTTCCAAATAGAGAGCTGGTTTCAGTCTAAACCTAAGGTGGGCACTAAAGTGGCATCGGAGGAAGAGTTACTGAGTACCCGACGACTAAAAAGGAGGTTTCCAAATGGTATTGGATCTTGGTACAGGCAGAGGATGGGCCACTCACATTGCCTGAAGACGTTTAGAGAGTGGACCTGCCTATGCTGGATACACTTCACTTATGGCAGGTATCATGGTTTATACTTTGGTCTGCTGTGAAATCTGCACCTCTCAGGAGAAACCATCTGTTTACTACTTATAGAGCCTACTGGTCTCCGAAAAAGTTGGGAAAAGTGGGAGGACAGAGGGTGAGATGATGCCCGAAGTGCACCCTTGAGAATGAAGATGATGTTCATATGTTTTGGCGGTGTGGGTAAGGTGCTAATGGCAGTAATAAGAACAGAAGTTTAGATTAGCCTGGTATTAGTCATATTTGGTATACAAGAAACGGGAGGCACAGGTGTAGAGTTGGGAAACCGTCAAGCTCAATTACTTTTTTCTTGATATCAATTGCATGCAGAGAAATTTGTCTTAAGTGGTTATCAAACTCCCCTTCTATGGTTACAGAATGGATTTACTCTGGGAGGAGTATAGGTAGTCTGGACTGTGCTAATGAATCAGAGAGGTGGGTAAAGATCTGGGAACCTTTCCTTGCATATGTACCAAAACAACTAATACTGCAAGCAGGGACTGGGTGAACTCTACTGAGGTTCTGCCTTCAGTTTTAGAAGTTCTCTGATTAAAGACAAGGCTCAACAAAAGATGAGGTTTGGGGTGGTTTTTGCCCATTTGCCTTCCAGTTGTTGAACGAGGTTTGGCTTAAAAGGGATTAACCCCTTTAGGATTAGGCTACAACTAGTACATGTACAGTACCTCTTGCCTCTTGCCATGTATGTGGACTAAAAAAAAGAAAAAAAGAAAAATAGAGTGCATTAAGAGGCAATCTTGCTAGGGTACACGAAATGTGAAAAGAAAGATGTAGGATGACCCACAACAAAATGTAAATACATTTAAATTAACTGTACACATCCAGCAGTTAAGAACGCACAAATGAAGCATTTCTTTGTAATTTTGAAGTGTGAAGGAAACAAAGATTTTAATAAGATCAGAACAGATCAAGACACATTACAGGGTAATACACAAATAATAAATATGCCATGAGCCACAATTTCCCAATATTATCATTTGTGTGCAATATAGTTTTATCAATAAAACTGTATGTCTGTGCAAATGTGTGGACCATGTCAATGGAAAATGTGCTACTACACGTTTAGTTTCATTAAAATTACATTGAAAAATTGTCCACCTCATGTCCATTAAAGTTAGGTAAGTGACAAAAGTTTGTGGTACTGAAACGTGAGTAGTGGTTCTAAAATGTTTGGGAAGTACTGGCCTAGAACACAAAGGGGCTAATTTACAAGCTCCTAGCACCACCAGAGCATCACTTTCAGCGACGCTCCGGTGGCGCGGTGCCCTTTTCCATATTTGCAAGGTGGGGCTAAGCCACTTTGTGTGGCTTAATGCTGCCGTGTAAATATGGGGCCCCCGACGCAGTGTTCTGCAGCAGAGGGGTGTGCAATGGGTGCTGCTGTGGACTTTTTTTAAGCAACACCCAAGAAATCTCAAAGTTGAGGCAGCACCAAAAACTAACTCCACGCCAGAGGTGGGGTTACAGTGGTGCATTGAGGAGAAATACTTTTATTTCTCCTCGTTTTTGCTTTTTTTATGTGTGCTGCATCCTGCAGCACACATAGAAGCATCAAAGCACCATTATTGATTGTTAATGTGTAGGAAGGGCCACCTTCCTGCACATAAACAATCATTTCCTGCAACGCAGGCACCCGTGTACTGTGGTGCAAGAGGGCCTGCGTTTGCGCTACGCAGCTAATTTTAGAGCCACTTTGAGGGAACACAGAGCAGTGTGCTGTATTGTTGTAAATATGGCTCATCCCTGCGTTTTTGAAGTGTCAGAATGTGGCACTACCAAATTTGGTGCAGCTCCGCACTAACACATTTCCTTGTAAATGAGGCCCAAAATGTCTCTGAGGGTGGAATATCTGCAAGGTTGGGAGAATTTGGCAGATTACTTGAATTTGAGGAGATTAAGAGATTACAGTAGCTAGAAGCGGACTCAGATAGACTTCAGCAAGATTCTAGCAGTGTGGGGATCATTTTGCAACGAGGTTAACAGCTCAGCTTCATGACTATTTCAGTTGGCAGCCGAACCAAGTAGTAGTAGCAGTGCATGTGTTCCTTCAGGACTGGGAATGAATGTTAGATTATGCATTTCCCACTTTCTCCATAATTCAGAGAGTTCTGAGGACAGTCAGGAAGCAGGATTGGCAAATACGTCTGGTAACTCCATTTGGAGTCAGCCAGATATGGTTTTGAATGGGTATGGGAGCTTGTGGTTGCAGAGCCCTTCTTGGTGCCTGTGATGCACAGTGTAAGCATAGGTCCATATGGAGAGATGCATGCTTTGGTAGTGTCAGGGGATTTTAAACCTTCTTGTATGGAAGAAATCAGGGGAGATAGGCCGTTTGTTGCCTTTGCAGGAAGCTAGAGAGCTGCTGAATGAGTCTTGGGCCCAAGGCATGAGGACAATATAAAGAGGAGTTTGGTAGGTCTACGTTCATTGGTGTATGGAAAGGGATTTGGATCCCTTGAAGGCATCTGCTATACAGATATAATTTCATATCTGATTCAAAAGGTTTAATTTATAGAATGATAAATTTCTACAGATTTGCAGTGTCTGCAGGTCACAAATTAATTGGAGAAATGTCAATTGATTAAGATTCACGGGTCATGAAACTAGTCAAGCTGAGGCATACTCCCCAGGCTAGGTATGATTGCCTATGGGATATTGATTTATTTTGACACTGTATGAAAGATGACCAGGTAATAGATTTCTGAGTTTTCAGCAGCTGAGGATGAAGGTGGCAAATTTAATATGTTTAATATCCGTCAGAAAAATATCCGTTGTCCATGTGTTGGAGGATTTTAAAAAAGATTTGCGTTACTGATGCGGTTTGGTTCGGGTCTAATGGAGGGCTAAAAATAAGAATTCTTCAATACTTTTACCCTAGATTTTATGATCATCCAAAATTATGCAAGGTGCTTTGTTTGCAAAAATATGAGTAAAAGACGAGTGAATTTTAAAGTGATGGTGGGAGCTACTTACTTCTTTCTTATGTGAGACCACAAGGATGGGTTTCAATGATGATAGTTAGAAGGGTGTGGATTGTGATGAATGAGTCTCGTGCGTATATGAGATAATAGGCCAAGTTCATCTGTCTAGCTATGTGAGTTACATTTGATTAATTTTTGTCGTTTACAGTTTAATCTTTTCTGTTCTGTTAATTAGAAGTTTGGAAGAGGAGGCAGCTTTTCAAGAATTGTATTTTTGTTCCAGCTCTCTTCATTTTAGAAGCAAAAAGGTTATTTTTGTCACAGAGCAGATTCAAACGGACGGATAACAGTTGACTGGGGTTTAATTGGACTACCGCGTAGTAATTCTGGAATGTTGTTTCTGATTCTCGTTTAGCTTTAAAAGGACTACTTGGAATTAGCAATAGAACCTAAGGCATAACTTTAGCCCCTAGGTATTCAATAAAATCCAGCTTCTCTCATCATAGCACTTGGAGAATCCACACCCTGTTTATACATTTTAATACCATCTGTACTGCTCCTCTTTACCCAGTTTCTTTCACCAGCTCTGTCAACTCTTCTCTTCTGGCTCTCCTTCCCTTCCATATTTATGTCGTCAATACTCCTCCCTACTCCCCTCACTCCCATATTCTCTTTGTGATAGCCTGTATATCATTATTGCCTACTTCCTCTTTCCGTTGTCCCTTAACTCCAGCCCACCCAGCACTAGCACCAGTTTTAATCTCACTGCATCTGACCTGGTGATTTCCCTTTATAAACTGTTGTTTTCCTCTCATGTGGTACCTTATTCCGAATATGTGATGGAACAACTAGGTCCTTAACAACTACTTGCCTAAACCACTACTACTAAACAACTAAAAAGTCTCTACAACGAAGTACTGAACAACTACTGTCTAAACAACAATTTTCCCTGAATAACGATTGCCTGAACATCAAATTTAAAAATTTAACATGTAGCTTTTGTTTCCGATTAAGGTACACATGTTTTTCTACAATCACATCTACTACCAGCAAATGTGTATTACAGCAAAGCTAATGTTGTACCGCCAACAGGCTGGTGGAGAAGACCACCAAATTAGGACAATGGCAGTATTCTCAACAGAATACAGCCAAAACACTGCTGGCACCACCACTGCGGTCAGTCCTCAATGGATGAAGGAAGGCACCTGCAGGCCGGCGGATACCCTGTTACTGCCAGACAGATTACGAGGCAGCACACCACCAGGGTTTCCCCTGCGGTCACACCACCACAGAAACCCAGGTGGAAATTAACTGCATATAAGGAGACACTCACCTTCCGGAAGCCATACTCGTCCGGAGCCTCCATGGAACCAGAAGTACACGTCATCCGGCTGCTCTTGCTTGCACAAAGACGACAGAATCTTTGCCGACAAACACAGCAAATGTAAGTACACACACTTACCTGTAACTGTTGTATATTGTCAATGCATGTACACTCACACAATATACCATCGGGAAGGGGGTGCGAGAGCAACAACCACATGCTACTGCACACTAACACGCACACTCACATACAGACACACACACACCCGCACATGCACAGTACACACACTACAGCCAACACACACGTGTTAAAAACACACACGCCGGAACATAGCATTGGCCCAGTTATACACTATAACACACAGCACCACAACACATCACATCAACAGCACAACCATCCCATTGTCAATACGTTGGCAGGCACTCACTATAGACACTATCCAGGGACAGATCACACATACAAGACAACCTACAACCATCAGGCAACGAACACACACAACCACACAACCATACAACTTACCACTCAACATATTCATCACACACAGCACATCGTATCTATCAGGCAGGCACTAAACATGCACTCACACACATGTCAAAACACACCAAGCCACACAACACACCAACAAACACATGTTAACACAAACACCACTGAATAGCATGACAACAAAATGTTTCGAACAGACACATGCCCATCACACAACACACACACTATCACTGTGTGACAAAAGCACAGCACACAACCTCACGTACTGCCCAAATAATGAAGGTAGCACAAGTTCCACAAATACTGACACACAATCATAGTCAGACAGGAACAACTCCATAGTATGAAAAGAAATGCATGACAAAGATGTAACCACTAAACCAACAACAGATTGGTTTAAACTATTATTAGATTTCAACATTTTGAAAAACAAGGGCCATAGGCAGGTCCTTAGGCAACAGTCTGAACGCACCCAGTGCACATATGTGTGCCCCAAACTTGACTCCTAACTGCCATGTAACCTCCACAGGTAGGGGCATCAAGGGGTCAGGAAGGCACCTCAGGCATTATCGGGAAAGGGTGGTGGAGGGGAGGTTTGGGAGGGGGGTCTTTGGGATGTGGCTTGGGAGGGGGGAGTTTAGGTTTAGGCATAAGGGGGGTTGGCTTTTTGTGGGAGGGGTAGATTTCTTGACAAGGGGAGGGGCATGGGTACTTGCAGAGAGGGAGGGGAGGCCTTAGAGGTGGTAGGAACAGACTTGGGGAGGGAAGCTAAATGTTTAGGGGTCTCACGGGTGGAGAGGAGCAGGGAAAGGGTAAACTCCAAAAGAAAGGCTTTTGTTTGACACACGGGGACGGTCATAGCAAAAGGGTTTGGGTATGGAAGGCGAGGGAGTGGTTGTAAGAGGTGTTGGTTTGGATGTCCTGGGTGCATGTTTGTGCGAAGTATGCTTGTGGGTGCTGGGTGTCTGTTGGGTGGGTGAGTGAGGATGGATGTACTGCATGTAGGAGTGTCAGTGGTTGTTGTATTGGTGGGTGTGGTGACTGGAGTGGATGTCTGAGTGTCTGCTGCTGTGGTGCTGTCTGTGGGTAGGATAGGTTTAGTGGCTGGATCTGTGAATGTAGGTGTGGTACATGCAGGTGTGTCAGGTGTGTTGTGTGTGATGCTGGGAGTGGTAGGGGTCTTAGGGCAGGTTGTGACTGTTGCTGTGTGTGCATCTGAATGCTGCTTGTGTGCATGCTGGTGGTGTGTCTTGTGGTGCTTATGTCTGTCTGAGCTACCCTTGGATGTTGAGGTGGATGCATGCCTGTCTGTTTGTGTGATTTGGCTGTGTCTGTTAAGAGGAGTTTGGGATTGGGAAGAGGAAGAAGGAGGGGGGATAGTAGATAGTAGATGAAGGGGGACTGGCTGCCGTCAGTGTGGAGGCCAGAGCCTGAAAGGATCTTGGTATGCCAGCCAGTGCACTGTGAATTCCCTCTAGGAACGCATTACTCTGTTGGATTTGAGTTACCAGTCTCTGGATGACATTCACAATGGTCAACTGACCCACAGAGATGGACCACAGGAGGTCAATAGCCTCCTCACTGAGGCCAGCAGGGCTGACAGGGGCTGGGGCAAAGGTGCCTCTCGCAAAGGAGATGCCCACCCTCTTGGGTGAATGGGCATTGCCAACTGGATGAGAAGCTACATAAAGGGTGGTAGTAGAAAGGGGGGGTGGCGAACAGAGATGGTGCTGGGGTGGTCCCAGATGGGTCTACTACCGACAGGTAGTGTCCACTGGAGGAGGATTCCAGTGATGATGAACTGGACTCTGTCTCCCCCGTGGCACTCCCTTCGCCCTCTGGGCCACTTTGTCCCTTGGTGTCAGTGGTATCATGACTTGAGGTCCTGTGGCCAGCAGCTTTCCCACTCGGCTGTGCCCTGTCTCCTTTGCCTGCTAATGCTGATGCTTTGAAACAGAAAGAGAGGTAGGATCATCATATTCTTTTCAAACACTAACATCACACTGTACACATCAATCATGTTACAACCACTTGTACTACACCCCCAGGTAGACCAGAATGTCACAACTAGATGCCACCTACAACCCTACATTACAACAATGTCACACACCAGCTAAGCCACCTATCACACACCTACTATACCATCACATCAGTAGAGCAATCACAATAACCATTCCATGACAACCTGACTTGCCAACATGAATATGAGTCCCTATCCACAGCAACATAGTCAACCAACAACCAAACAATGGGAAATAGTGGTAACATTCATTTCATCATATCACATACACAAAATCCACACATACCTACATTTGTTGCTGATGTCATGTACCAGGAAAGGAACCACATAATGTGCCAAACACAGGGCTGCATGTTGCATAGAAGCCAAAACCATTTCAGAGTCCACAACCTTCACAATTGACATTTGCATACATGCAACAACTATACCTACCTTTTCAATAATTGGAGTATGATAGAGTCTAAACACGTCAGCAACAAATGTCTCAATAGTCATGTAGGAAAAGATGAGACATACTTTGTGGAGCTACTCATCTAAGTCATTCTCCACTTGTTAATAAAGTCATGTACCCTAATAGGGGTGAACACAGCCCACAGGAGTTACCCATAGACAAGCCCAGGTACCATACCAACACCTTAAATAAAATGTACACCTGTCATGTGCATAAAGGCCACATAGAGTTCAACTAATCATGATGATTGGCAACATCAATAGCCTATTATCCACGTGGCAGCATCCCTATCCACACTTCAGAAAAGAGCAATCGTACGTCTGTATATGAACATTACAATTCTACAACACATTACTGAGCTTAGCATGATAGGGACATATACTTTCAAACAAGTCAAATGACTGACTACACATACTATTCCCAACATGTGAAGGTGAAATACCACACTTGCAACACAATTCAGTTAGTACAAACTATAGGATTCCATACCAAAAGCCTATAAAACATATCCACAATTGCAAATGTAGGTATGTAGAAGTTGCATCACAATGTTGATATATGTCTAGACCTAACAATGATGTTGGCAAAAAACAGTTCAGATTGGTCAAATTACCAATATGTTGTAGCCTATTTAGCATGCCCACAACACATTGTAATAGGAAAATGTTGTGTAGCCACTTAACATCCAAATAACATGTACATGGTACTAATATTCTGAGCTCCCATATCAATGACATGGGTTGCGCTAGGAGTCTAGTTATACCACCATGGTTTAGTACATGCAGGATGTCCATTCTGCGGAAACATCACACATGCCACTGTTTAGTCCACACTTACCAATGGAGACACCTCCTAACAGATCTGAGTAAGTGCAGCAAGTGTGGCATGTGAAATGTCAGATTGAGATCACAGCCCCACATTAAGTTGACACTCATTGGAATCATCAGGAATAGTAGGCACATACTCAACTTGTCAGACTCAATGTTGCACATAGAGATGGGTCAAGGGGCATTTGAATGGACAGAGGGCAAAGACCAGGACAACTTACCATCAGGATATTGAGAGTGTGGATTTGTAGGTTGCAAGGAACAACCAGCAGGGTACTAAGAGCAGTACGGTGGTACACATATGACACAGTCACCAGTGCATCATCATATGCTACTGTACAGAAGGGATGACATAGGGGAGTAGTATGCCCCTTTACATGTACCAATGTTGAGGACTCTACACCTGGGTTTTCCTAAAAGATATTTTACCTTTTGTACTTACCACATTGTCATAGCTTAGAGTCGTTCACATCATACTCTGACCTTGCAGGGGAATGTAAATAAGTTTTGTCAGTACTCACCCCCTTGTGACTGCTGTGCTACCCTCAAACCTCCATCCAACTGAGGGTAGAACACCACCAATATGCAAGCCAATGGGGGGGTCAAGGTCCGATGGGCAACCCTTTGTCCTTGGGAGGACTTCCCCAGTTGGGACTCAGCGGTCTTGCGGGCCCAGCATCTCAGGTCCTCCCACCACTTTCAACAGTGGGTGCTCCACCGAATATGGTCCCCCAAGGTCCGCAGTTTCTTGGCAATGGCACTCCTTTTTTCTGATGAGCGTTGCATGGATGACACAGACAAGAGGAGAGAGTCCTGTACACATGCACCATCACAAAACAAGTATGGTGAACAATCAAGTTAGTGCAAGGAGCCAAACATACCCTTCCTTACTTCTCAAACTCTTTTGCAATGCACCCTCTGCAGTCAGGCCATGTGTGAAGTGGAGTCAGGCATAAAACATGCATACCCAGTTCTAGGTTTTGGCTAGAAATACAGGACCAGACCACAAGTATGTCCTTAAAGTGGTACCTCTCTACAACTATTTGTCACACAAACATTGATGTAAATGCTGTAATGTACATATGTGGATCAGGGTACATATATCACACTCTATCTACTATGTATCCAGGGTAACAGTCTTTCTATACATATGTGCACATAACCAGCTACCCAGACATGACAGCTCAATCCTTCATTCATGCACATTTCATCTACCTCATCATACACTCTACCTTTCACTCACTGGCATTGCATTGGACTCATCTGCTCCTCTGGTGCACTATATAGCTGTCCGTACATGGGTAGGACCTCCTCCACAAGCATGTCCAGCTCTTCCGGAGAGAAGGCAGGGGCCCTATCACATGCAGGACGTGGAATGATTGCTCCCAGAAGCAGAACACAGCAGCTCAGGTCATGGAGGTCTTACTGGCAGCAGTGTCAGGAGTCAAGTGAAGGATTGTGCAGAAGATGGTGGTCACGTCACCGCCGCCGGATGTCACCATTGGCCCAAGTCTGCCAAGGGCAGCAGTGTGTTCCAGTGGCAATGTCCACTGTGGTTGTAACCGCCTACCGCCATGACGACATCCGCCGGCGTAGTCAGGTCACTTCCTGATGTCCAATGCAGTAGGTCAGGCAGCTGCCATTTTAGGGCTCAAATATTTATGATGTAGTAATGAAAGTTGCATTATTTACTGAAACCTCTATAAAAAATGTCTGAAGTGTAGGCCTACTGTTTATAAGTATTAATGTTCGTGTCATTAGAAGAGATAGTGAAATTAGGTATTTTTGGTTATGTAAATGAAACAGTGTTGTCACCATACTAATGACAATCTGAAGATGATATATGTGCCACCAATATGTGCTACATGTCTACAGGGTTGATGTAACTTTCACTGCCAGTGACACATTTCTCCAAGTACAGTACATGCAAGGGTTTAGGCGAGTTGAATCCAGCATACTTTCATATTTTGGATCCATATGTGCTGAATACCACATATTCACTCTTTCATGTGACATGATTTAAATATTCGTTTGATGTTGTTGTAATCATAGTTAGGATGTATGGATTGAGTAATTCGCATACATTCTGCTTTTGTCCCACATAGAAGCCCCGGCCTGAGGAGAGCAAGACAACCTCCAGTGTACCGTCCACTAGCAGACCTGCAGACCATGGAGGTGCAACACGTAATCCAAATATATTGGCTGGATAGGCATGCAATTATGAATCGATGTTGTCAGTTGAAGCCAGATATGGTGCCTGCCATTCGCAATCCCAATAGCATGCCTCCTATCATTCAAATCATGTCACTGCTGCACTTCCTGGAGATTGGGTCCTTTCAGAATTCAGTGGCCCTAATTGCAGGCATGTCTCAGCCCATGTTCAGTCTAGTTTTGAAGGCTGTACTGTTTGCATTGTTAAAACACTTGGACAGTTACATCAGATTTCCCCAGTGTGAGAATTTGGCCCATGTGAAGGCTGATTTCTATGCTCTGGGCCACATTCCACGTGTTGTTGGGACCATAGATGGCACCCATCTAGCATTGGTTCCCCCAAGTGCTAACGAACAGGTATATAGGAACAGGAAAAACGTCCACTTCATAAACGTCCATGTGGTCTGTTTGGCTCACCTTTACATTTCACAGGTTTGTGCAAGGTATCCAGGATCAGTCCATGATTCCTTCTTCATGCGGAACAGCAATATTCCACGGCTGAAGACACAACTACAAATAGAGAGGGCCTGACTTGTTGGTAAGTCAGTTATGTCATGTGTGTCTTTACTTTTTTTCCTGCTACTATATATGTGGATGTCCAAAATTAAAGTATGGATTGGTGTCACTAAATCTTATAGGGGACACTGGCTACCCAAACCATCCTTGGATATTGACACCAGTGAGGTACCCAACCATGGCAGGGGAAGTCCGCTTCAGTGAGGCCCACAAAGGACAAAATATGTCATGGAGCGACTTTTGGGCTCCTGAAGGAGAGATTTTGCTGCATAGACAAATCTGGAGGAGCCCTCCTCTACTCACCATACAAGGTATGTCAAATAATTGTTGCCTGATGCTTGCTTCACAACCTTGCCCTGAGACATCAGATATCATTCATAACAGACGAGGGAGGAGGCAGCAGATCCTGTGGGTGGAAATGCAGCTATGCCAAGTGAAGATGAGCATGACGAGGGTGAAGCAGCAGACATCAGGGCAGATATCATCAATCAGTACATCAACTGACTCAAGGTATATGATGTGAGTTTACAATAGAGATTCCACAGGGTATTGTTGAGGTTATGCATTCCATGTAATGTTCGTTTTACCACCATCAATGTGGTCTTAAGTGGCTCCGAAGCCCATGATTCAGATGAGCATGTTGAGTGTTCCTTCAAGTTATGGACAGAACTGTTATGTATATAGTCTATTGTTTAGAAAATGCACAATCAGAGTCACATATGTAGTTATGAATAGACAATGTGATGTTTGTGTTCCACTCTGGCCTATACTTTATCTTTGTCAATAACAGACTTGCAGATTGGCTGATTGGCTCATCCTCATTTGGCAATTGTCAGACAGTGTCACAGGCAGATGGGATCTGCAGACTGACATGAGCAGTGGACATGGATTAAACCAGGTACTGTTTTGCATGAGATTTGTGGTGCGTGAATTCTGTGCCCAGGCTGTCAGGACAGTGGTTTGGAAGTGTTCTTTTCAACCACATAGATCTGTTTGTTGTTGGAGGTGGCTCAAATGTTGGCATGTGTGTGTACATTTGTGTCTAATACATATCATAATGTGGCACCCAGGCACTCTACCATCATTATGGTTTGTTTTGTATATGACCTAACTTGTGCATGGCTGTCAGTGTGTTTCCTCATTGTTGACCAATATGCATGTGTCTGAAGACAGACATAGGTGAGTGACAGACCTACAGATACCTGCCTATGGTAAGTGGAATGTTCCATGACTGTGGAGATTAGTACTGACCTCTGTCTGTTTCATGGGTTTGGTCATTTTGAAGGATAAGGTATGGGTATGTGATAAGGCTTTAGCTGATGATACATTGAACCAATCTGTCTGCCTCCTGGGTTGGTGATAGACTGACATGTTGCTAACTTCTGTATTCTGTGGGTTGATAGTGAATTACACCTAAGATGAAACACTGAAGTCCACAGCATGACTTCACAATGTGCTGATTGCCATTGTCCAAATAAATATGTGGAGATGTACAATACAGGTGAAGTGTGTCATGTGTATGCTACAGACTCAATGCAATATGTATTGTGGTTGCACATTAGATGTGTGATGACCATAACTGAGGTATAACATTGGAGAGGAACATTTTGGTACAATAGTTGTCATACCTGAAAGTTGTATACGGTTGATACATCACACTTACAAAGGATATGTGATTAAGTGGCATTTATTGGGGAGTGAGCAACAAAATGAGTGAATTGAAACAGAAATGAAATAAAGTTTACAGTGAAGGGTTCAGTCATGGAGGATGAAATCATCAGGGTAGCTGCTACACCATTTGGAAACACAAGTCCAGTGTGCTTGCCCTATAGGACAATGGAGCTAGGCATCAGAACAGTCAACAGAGTGCATCAGTCACACACAAAGGGAACAAATCAGGAGAGGTTCACATTGTGGCATTGGGTTTAGTCTGCTCCTCCTACATGTCTGAGTGGACGTCCATGTTTGCAGGGGAATCTTCTGCTACAGAGGGTGGGGTGTCTGATGCATTCCCTTCCCTTTACAGGGCCTCTATTCCACTAGAAGCCACATATGTCAAGGGGCCTGATGCCTCATGGCTGGTGGAAGCAGCCTAATGTTGGGTGCCAAAGCGACTCAGTGTAGTGTTGATGTCCCTCAGCACCCCAACAATGGAAGCCAGGGTGGCATTTTGGGCCTGCCACTGCTGCTTGGCTTCCTGGTGGTTGTCCTTCTGCAGCTGTCTGATCTCCCCCTTCATGGCAAGTACCTGGCCCATCATGCCTGGGGAATGTTAGTAGGATCCCAAGCCTTGGAAGATGATCTTCTGGTCAGTTGTGTCCCTTGGAGCCCCCATCCTCTGGCCCACACCATCCCTCCCGCACACCCTACCCCCATGTACCTGTGCCCATGGCACAGTGTGCCTACTCTCACTGGTGGCAGCATCATCATTGTCAAGGGTGACATGAGGAGACTCAGGTGCCTGTATTGGGGGACACCCAATGGAAGAGACTATACTAGATACATAGGATTGGGGGTGAATGGTTGACTGTGATGTAGTTGCAACAGGGCTGGAAGGAGTTGTTGCGTCAGGGTGAGGCTGACCACTGTTGACCGACCAGGTGTCCCTGATGAGACAACTTTATCCTCGGTTTCCAGATATCTAGGGCTGTTTTCCTCTCTGGTGCCTTCATCCAGGGGGGTGGTGTCTGTCTCAGGTATCCTCTCCATGTTGGGGATGGCAAGGTTACCAGTAGGAGAAGTAGAATACACAGTTGGTGAAAGTGTTGCAACAAGTGATGTATACATTAAACAACTAAACATGGAATGTGAGATACATATACTGCCTTTACATGATCCCCTGACATGACAATGACAGCTGCTACTTAATCTGGGTTAGTGCAATCTGGTACCCCGAGATTTGTAATTGCATACAGCATGCTCCACACTCTTCTAGTATGTTGGTGTTAAAATGGCTGCAAATACCCTCATATCTTGTCTGAGTGAAGACATGACAAGGTACATTTCTCTTCTAGTAAGGTGTATGGCATCATTGAGCCAACTACAACCTGAACAATGCCTAATGATGTCAGAGCTGGCACACAAAATTGGTGTTACATTTTGCTGTGGGCCTCTGTCTGGATGTACTGCAAGTGCGTCCAGTTTGCTATTTAGGTGACTCCGTGAGGAGTATATGACATTACTAGGGATGTTTTCTCAGAGTCTAGTTTGGTATGGGACACAGCTGTAGCTGTGATTTGCTTGTAAATGATACTGGTAGTGGGCATTGCATAGCTGTCATGAACTGTGGAATGGTGGACCATTCAGGTTGGTTTACTTTGATTGTTAGTTTCACAGTGTTAGAAATGGGGTCTTTGTTTGGCAGTCAGGTTACCCCCTCTCCAAGCAAGGACCTTCACTCTAGTCAGGGTAAAGGAGAATCACCCTCAGTTAACCTCTGCTCACCCCCTGGGTAGCTTGGCACAAGCAGGCAGGCTTAACTTCAGAGTCTAGGTGTAAAGTATTTGTACCAACACACATAGTAACTCAGTGAAAACACTACAAAATGACTGAACACAGGTTTAGAAAAATAGAAAATATTTATCTAAACAAAACAAGACCAAAATGACAAAAATCCAACATAGACAAGTCATGTTATTAATTTAAAAGCAAAAGAGTCTTAAATCCTTTAGTAAGCAGTAAAAACACTGTTAGTGTTGAAAAGTACCTGGGTAGCGTCAAAATAACATGCACGGGCGAGTGTGTGTCAAAAAAGGTTAGCGGTGCATCGATTTCTCACCCGCAAGCGAGACCGTGCGTCGTTTCTCCTTCTCAGGTTGGGTCGGCGTGTGTCAGTTTTACCTCTCCGCAGGAGAGTGCTACATCGATCCGGGCAGCCCTCAGATCCGGGAAGGTGTTGTGTCATTTTTCTGCGCCCAGCAATGTGTGCTTCGAAAATCCTACTGCACGGTATCAACAAAATCGCGCAATGTGGGTTGCGACGATATCAGCCTCGGTCAGCGGGGTTGCGTGTTGTTTCTCCAGCTGCGTGTGTCGATCTTCCAGCTGCGATGCCGGTGGAGCGTTGATTTCTACTGCAAAGCCGGCAGCGCATCGTTTTTCAGCCGCGTCTCGGAAGGTGCGTCGATATTTTCCCTGCATGGAGTTCTGTGCGTCGATTTTCAGCCTTGGTCAGCCAGCTTCAATTTCCAAGGCCCCAGGAACTGATAGGGCACCACTTGGCAGGGCAGGATTCTCAGCAGAGAGTCCCGGTGCTGGCAGGAGAAGTCTTTGATGGCTCTGAGACTTCAACAACAGGAGGCAAGCTCAGGACAAGCCCTTGGAGATTTCTTCACAAGCAGGAATGCATAACAAAGTCCAGTCTGTGTCCCCTTGCAAAGACAGGAGCAGCAACTGCAGGATAGCTCCACAAAGCACAGTCACAGGCAGGGCAACCCTTCTCCTCAGAACTTTAGCTCTTCTTCAGGCAGAGGTTCCTCTTGATCTCCAGAAGTGATATAAAGTCTGTGGTTTTGGGTGCCGTTCTTATACCCATTTTCACTTGTTTGTGAAATCCTGCCTTGCCCAGGCCAGGCCTCAGACACACAACAGGGAGTTGGATATTGAATTGTGTGAGGGCAGGGACAGCCCTTTCAGTTGTAAGTGACCACTCCTCTCCTCCCTCCTAGCACAGATGACTCATCAGGATATGCAGGCAACACCCCAGCTCCATTTGTGTCACTGTCTAGAGAGCAGTGCAAGCAGCCCAACTGTCAAACTGACCCAGACAGGGAATCCACAAACAGGCAGAGTCACAGAATGGTTTAGGCAAGAAAATGCTCACTTTCTAAAAGTGGCATTTTCAAACACATAGGCCCTCATTCTGACCTTGGCGGGCGGCGGAGGCCGACCGCCAAAGTCCCGCCGTCAGGTTACCGTTCCGCGGTCGAAAGACCGCGGCGGTAATTCTGACTTTCCCGCTGGGCTGGCGGGCGGTCGCCTTCAGACCGCCAGCCAGCCCAGCGGGAAAGAGGCTTCCACGATGAAGCCGGCTCGGAATCGAGCCGGCGGAGTGGAAGCTGTGCGACGGGTGCAGTTGCACCCGTCGCGTATTTCACTGTCTGCGCAGCAGACAGTGAAATACATTTAGGGGCCCTCTTACGGGGGCCCCTGCAGTGCCCATGCCAGTGGCATGGGCACTGCAGGGGCCCCCAGGGGCCCCGCGACCCCCCCTACCGCCATCCGGATCTCGGCGGTCCGACCGCCGGGATCTGGATGGCGGTAGGGGGGGTCGGAATCCCCGCGGCGGTGCAGCAAGCTGCGCCGCCGCGGAGGATTCAATGGGGCCGCGGTACACTGGCGGGACCCCGCCAGTGGTGCCGGTCCGACCGCGGCTTTACCGCCGCGGTCGGAATCCCCATTGGAGCACCGCCGGCCTGTCGGCGGTGCTCCCGCGGTCCTCCGCCCTGGCGGTCAAAGACCGCCAGGGTCAGAATGACCACCATAATCTCAAAACTTTACTGAAAGATATGTTTTTAAATTGTGAGCTCAAAGACCCCAAACTCCAAAAGTCTATCCACTCCCAAAGGGAATCTACGCTTTAATCATTTTAAAAGACAGCCCCCATGTTAACCTATGAGAGAGATAAGCCTTGCAACAGTGAAAACCGAATTTGGCAGTACTTCACTGTCAGGACATATAAAACACATTAGTATATGTCTTACCTTAAATATACACTTCCCCCTGTGATGGGGCTACCCAGGGCCTATTTAGGGATGTCTTACATGAAAGAAAAGGGAAGGTT
This sequence comes from Pleurodeles waltl, assembly GCF_031143425.1. Lineage (NCBI taxonomy): Eukaryota > Metazoa > Chordata > Amphibia > Caudata > Salamandridae > Pleurodeles > Pleurodeles waltl. Next base: position 893,440,290 of record NC_090446.1, read on the forward strand.
AAAGCCTGACAAGTGGGTACACTGTCAAGTGCCACTGCAGTGTCTATGTGTGCAGATTTTAACTGCCAATTTGACCTGGCAAGTGGGTGCCAGGCCCAAACCATCCCTTTTTATGCATGTAAGGCACCCCATGGGAGACCCGAAGTAGCCCTAGGGGAAAGGTGCAGTGTATGTTAAAGGCGGGACATGTACTGATGTGTTTTACATGTCCTAACAGTGAAATACAGCCAAATTTGGTTTTCAATGTTGCAGGGCCTATCTGTCTCATAGGGGCTCCCTTTAAATATCCTTAAAGTGTGGTTTACCTTTGAGAGCAGATGGAGATAAGGAGTTTTGGGTCTCTGAGCTCACAACTTAAAATACATCTTTTGGTAAAGTTGTTTTCTACATTGTTTTTTTGGAAATGCCACTTTTAGAAAGTGGACATTTTCTTGCTTAAACCATTCTGTGACTCTGCCTGCTTGTGTATTCCTTATCTGGGTCAGACTGACAGTTAGGCTGTTTGTGAATCCCCTCTAGACAGTGACACAAAGAGAGCTGGGGTGTAACCTGCATATCCTGATGAGCCATCTGAGCTAGAGGGAGGAGTAGGCCCTTACACCTGAATGGACTGTGCCTGCCCTCACACAATGCGTTCTCTACCCCCTGGTTTGTGTCTGGGGACTTTGTGGTATATTCCAGCTTGTGAAGAATCTCCAAGGGCTTGAACTGAGCTTGCCTCCTGCTTTGAAGTCTCAGGACCATCAAAGACTTACTCTGCCAGCAGCTGGACTCTCTGCTGAGTCTCCTGCCCTGCCAAGTGGTGTCCTATCCCATCCCTGGGCCCTTGAAAGGTGAAGCTGGTAGGAAAAGGACAGAAATCCACGCACAGGAAGTCAAGCAGGGAAAATTTTGACACACCACCTACAACGCGGCTGAAAAACAACGCGCCACCCATTGTGTGGTTGAAATTGATGCTCCACCTGTATCGCGGTTGGGAGAGTAATGCATCGTGGCTGGGCGTCAAAGTAATTGTGCACCTGCGTGGATTCAAGGGTGCCCTGTCCGGAAATCGATGCATCATTGCTCTCTTGCGGGGAGGAAAATGACGCATAGCCAACCCGATTGGAGAAGAAACAACGCACGGCCTCACTTGCCAGAAAGGAATCGACGCATCGCTGACTTTTCCGATGCACGCTTGCCCATGCGGCTTTATTTTTGATGCAAACCAGGTGTGTAAAACCAACGTTTGCATTGTTTTCTATGGAGTAAGACTCTTTTTACCTTGAAAATTCCTATATTGGCTTGTGAATGTTGGGATTTTTTTGTTTTGGTCTTGTTTGATTTAGATAAATATTACCTATTTTTCTAAACTGATGTGGCATCCATTTTGTAGTGTTTTCACTATATTACTGTGTGTGTGTTGGTACAAATACTTTACACATTGCCTTTGAGAAAAGCCTGACTGCTTGTGCCAAGCTACCAAGGGAGTGAGCAGGGGTTCTCTAAGAGTGTATCTTCATTGCCCTGACTAGAGTGACGGTCCCTGCTTGGACAGAGTGCAAACTGACTGCCAACCAGAGACCCCATTTCTAACAGTGACAAAAGTTTTTTCTGTCATGTGTACTTCACAGGCTCATCAACACTAAGGGTAAAGCATCAGGCCATTTCAGTGAAGTGGATGCATAGACTTTTGCCAAAATTGATTTAGTGGTGCCATTGACATGCTCTACTATGCCTGAGGCTTCAGGTTGGGAACTACAATGTAACTTCTGCTCAACTTGAAATGCTGCGCACAACATTTTTATATTCTCACTGTTAAAGTTAGTACCTCAATCTGATACTAGAAAAACTGGTATATTGTATATAGGAACTAGCTCCTTCAACAGTAACTGTGCTACAGTGAGACTATCATTTCTCCTTGTTGAGTAGGCTTCCACCCATCTTGAAAAAATGCACATTATGAAAAGGACATATTGCAGTCTGTTGCACACAGGCATTTAGATGAATTCTGTCTGCATCCGGTTAAAAGGACCATCTTATCTCTCTATATGACTCAGGCCCTCATTTTGGCCGCCCGCCAAACTCTTTAGGACGGAAAACCACCACTCCGGTTTTCCACCCACTCACCCTATTATGAGTTTCCTACTGGGCCAGCAGGCGGAAACAGGCCACAACATTGATTGTCAGCTCATAATCGAGCCAGCTGCAATGTTGCAGTGTGTTGGGTGTGACAGCACTCATCACTCGACGAGACACGGCTGTCTATGGGGGCCCCTGCACTGCCCATGCCAAGTGCTAGCCTTTGCATAGCGGTGGAACCACTATGCAAAAGCCGATGGAGAGGAGACTTGTAATCCCCTGGTAGATTAAGACCACCGGCACTGCCAGGCTGTCGATCGGGGGCAACTTGGCAGTGCTAGCATTTGGACCGTGGCGGCTCCAACATGGTCATAATGTAGAGGCCGGACTGCTGCTTTGGCGGCGGTGTGACCACCACCACAAGTCTGGCGGTCCCAGGACCGCGCAACTCGTAATAAGGACCTCAGTGTTACTTGTAATAGTTTATCTACATTCATCTGTTGACATGTCACACATCGACAATTCTTCTGCCTGTGCTCTGAATTCAGGATTAAACCAATGCTGCTTGAAGGATCTTGCCATTGCGTTTCTCTCTATATGTGTGGGTCCATGGAAATGTCTTGTCATTGGGGATGGTAAACTATCCCCATTTACTAGGACTGGTCTTCCATGAACTGAAACCCAAATGTCAATCTCATTTTTCCCATAGCCTGCTCCAATCTAACCCTGTAGTTCTGCTTCAGACATATTCTCTTGCATCAGTTTCAATTCAGGTGTCTGCTATTTTCATTAGCACAGAGAAAACATTTTCTTCTTCAGATCCATTTGTTCCATTTAATGTACAAGCCACAATTGCACAATAACTAGCCACTTTGTCTGCTTAGCTGTTGCTGACTGTGACATAACTATTGTGTGCTGCACATTTGATCATAGCAATTTTAATTGGAAGTTGCTGAGATTCCAATAGTCTCCTTTTATGTTCCCCATTTTTTACAGGTGAACCAAGTGAGACAATTAAACCTCTCTGTGACCTAACTGCCCAAGGTCATGGACCACACCAAAGCCGTACTGACTATCTGTAAATATAGTCCCTCTAATTCGTCTGTTGAGCTTCAAGCTCTAGTAAGAGCAATCAATTCTTAAACTTGCGCTGAGGAAACTCCTTGCAGCCATGAAGCTTATATTATGTCTTAGATTGTACAGACAGCATTTGCACTCAGACATGACCCATCTACAAATAGAACATAATCAGGGCTTATCAATGGCTCATCTTTTATGTCTGGTCTTGGATTGGTGCATAAAGCTGTGACATCAAAACAATCATGATCAATCTCCTCAGACACATCATTTAAAGGAAGAGGTAATAAAATACTTGGAATTAAACACCTTTACAACACATTATGATTGACAGCAAGAGTCTGCTGCTTATACTTAGTCAAATATATACTGGTTATGTGCTGTGTTTTAGTTCTGGTAAGCAGAGGTATCATTACAGTCAAAGGATGTCCCATGACTATGTTTTCCCATTTCTACAAACTTGTACTTATGTAGCTACTGCTTTAAGACATCCAGGTAAAGCAGCGGATGCAGGATCAAGTGTAACAGAAAAATATGCAATTGGCTTTTTAGTATCCTCATGTATCTATGTAAGCACTAAGAGATCACATCCCTCCCTTTCATTGCAAAACAAAATATAAACAGGCATTTCCAGTGCCGGGGCATGACAGAGATTCTCTCTCAGCTGTAGGAAAGCTTTCCTGCGTTCATTGTGCCATGGAATTGGATCTGGTACCTCTCTGTGTGTCAACCTCAGTAGAGCCTTTGTCACCAAAGAAATGTTGGGTATCCACTGTCTGCAGTAGCCAACCATTCCCAAGAAAAATCCTGAATTCTCTCTGTGTTTTAGGAGGACCTTTTTGCAAGATTGCTTCAAATCTATCTCGTGACACTTTTCTTGTTCCTTTTTTAAAGACATGTCCCCAATATATTTGGTCTATTTTTGTCAATACTGCAACTTGGAGACACTTTTGGTCCATTTTCTGCCAAATCAATCAATACAGCAATAATGTTGTCTTTGCAAAATTCTCTCATCTCGGACACCACAAGTAAATCATCGGTATACTGCATCAGGACTGAATTGCAGGTCATTATCAATGTTTTCAGATTTTTTTTCAAGATCTGGTTAAAAATAGATGGGCTTTCAGTATAGCCTTGCGTGATACAACAGCATGCTAATACTTTCTTTCTGAACACGAAGGAAAAGAGGTGCTGGCCACCTTGATGTAATGGTATCGATAAGAAAGCTTCACAGAGGTCTATTCATATAAATCATTTTGCTGTGGGTGGAATCTGAATAAAGTATGGTGGCTGGATTGAGCAACACAGGACAACATGGTATTGCAACATCATTCACCTTTCTCAAATCTTGACCTATCCTATATTTCAAATTACGTTTTCATAATCCCATAATCAGTGATTTGCATGGACTCCTGAGTATCTCTTTTATGATCCCTTTCTGTATCATGCCCTCAATTATTGGTGTTATTACTTCAGGAGTCATTTGGTAAGGTGGTGTTCTTGAAATAATTACATTTGGCTTGAGATTTATTCTTTGATTAATCCAATCACCTTTCCGGTGAAATTCCATACTTCTGGATTCACTGTCCCTTTTAAATCCAGAGGTAAGTCTTTTGTTATCATCACTGGATAGATACCTACAGTTTCTTGTTGAGCTATTTTAAAATCAACATCCTCCTCATGAGTCTGAAATTTGATTCCTTGGAGCGTGCTAAAGATAGTGCAATTTAACTTGCACAGCAAATCTATTCTTATAAGGGTCACAGGACTTGAATCACAAACAAGAAACTGTTGATTTTCTTCAAAGAAGCCTATTTTTAAAGGAAATTCTTCTGAAATTGGATTTGTAATCTGTCCATTTGTAACTCCTAAAGCCCGGATCTTCTGTCCCTAGAGGGGCAGGTCTTGAACTTCTTATGTTCTCACGGAGTAAAGGGACGCTCCTGTGTAAATAAGAAACAACACTTGGTGGCCATTTACCTCATCTTCAACAAATGGTCCACTCTGTTCAACCTCTAAGACTTCACCAAGTATCTTGCCTCCCCTCTCAGGCACTGTCACTGTGACGTGCCTGAATCTAAGCTCTCATCCTCAAACATAGGAAATTGTTGAATTGCATTTTGATTTTGCACTCCGCAATTCTTTTGGATTCAGTCTGGTGTTACCCAGATTTTGCTGCACCATAGATGTTTGTGGAACAGGAAATGTTTGTATCTGATTTTGTATTGGCACTTGCATTTGTTGCCCATTCATATTTTGCATTTGATTTACTCCCTGCATCTGATTATTGTTTACTCTATCTGAATTGATCATACACTTGCACTTACAAGGGCCTACCCTGTTACAAAGAAAACAGGAGTCATTTTCTTCAATGTAGCAGTATCAACACCTGTACTCAGATCAATCAGAGCTCATTGACGTCTAACCTGAGATACAACCATATCTTCCTGAACACCTTACATTTATGTTTGAGATCCAGCTGTTTTCATTCCATTTGAACCATTAGCACCTTGTACCGCACCACTATTTCCCATAAATGACTGATTCTGAAACCCTCTTTGCTTAACTCAATTTGGGCCAATATAAACTTCTCCTTTAGTTTACACTGCTTTATTTCCTGCTCATCACTGCAAAACTTCACATATTTCAGAAGTGCATCTAAGAGTTTTATCTGCCAACAAATCACATTCTGCTCTGTATGCTGACCTTTTTAGGTCTCAATGCTAACACAAATTGTGAAATAAAGTGTAGGTTCACAATGCGTTTGACCAGTATGCTGCTGAAATACCTTCAACACTCTCTCATAATAATCATGTACAGACTCCTTCATTTCTTGCTGAATTCTTACATAATTCCAGTCCTTTGGGGGAACTCTGCCTTTCAGAAATGTAATTACCTCATTATACTTAGTCATCACGGTAAGAGATGGTGCCCGGATGTTGGAAATGGCTCTTTCTACAGGGTTATCCCCAAACATTTTTGCCTTTCTCCTCCTATGTGTCTGACACTGTTTTACTTGGTTTTACGACTCTGGGAACTTTACCTCTGCTAACCAGTGCTAAAGTGCATGTTCTCTCTGCCCTACAACTTGATATGATTGGCTTACACCTGTTTGGCATATTTCTATTTACCTGTAAGTCCCTTGTAAAGTGGTACATCATATATCCATGATCTGTATATTAAATGTTACTAGCGGACCGCCACCACTGATTGCACTACCTACAGAAGTAGCCTTTCAATCTTGTCTCAGGCCTGCCACTGCAGTGCCTATGTGTGCAGTTTACTGCCCCATTGACATTGCAATTCAAACTACTTGCCAAGGCCTAAACTCCCTTGTTACTATAGCCACGTCACCCCTGTGGTAATCCCTAGATAGCCCTATGAGCAGGGTGCCATGTAAGTAGAAGGTAGGACATGTACCTTTATGCTTTACATGTCCTAGTAGTGACAAAACAGCCTATTTCATTTGCCACTACTGTGCATGATGCACCCTTCATAGGTTAGCATTGGGAATTCCCTTCTCTACTTTTGAGTGGTAATTTCTGATCTGAAAGGTGTAGGGTGGACATGTTTGGTATGTTTGGAATGGTGAAAAATCCTACTTAGTAGTGTAGTTTAATTTTATATTACTATTTTAGAAATGCCCCTTTTAGAAGGTGATACACAAAAAGGGTACATTTGAAGTAGCCCCGTGAACAAAGACATTTTGGAGTATAACTACATGGGCTCCGACCCCATGCTTATAGAGCCCTTTTGGAACTGGGACTGAAGGTCTGCCAGAAGGATTGGTGAACTACAAAGGGACTCATCTTGACTGCTCTCTTGCTGTTGGCCTGCTACCTGCTGGGTGGGATAAAGGACTTGCCGTGCTGCCAGCTGATCCCTGACTTTGGATCACCTAGGCTCTACCAGGACTGCCAGAAGGAGCCATGACCCATCTAGCTTAGCTGGCCTGCCCATCCCTTTTATACTCCCTTGAGTGCCTCCCAAGGAGCCCAGCACAGAAAGAGCATGGATTTCCTGCTCCTTGGCATGTTCCAAAAACGTCCGCATCGTGAGCGCTTTCTTTTTTCACCTCCTCATGCACATAGGAAGCACTCTGTGTTCTCCCTAGAGTGTGCAACATCTAATTTGCCTTTAGTGTGTGTGTAGCACTTAACTCTCTGTCTTTGCCTGTAGTGTGTGGTTAATGCCTTAGTCTGCACAAGTGGCCATTGAACTTCAACGCATAAGGAGTGCTGTGTGTGACCGGAGGGCCAGCTTCCACCAACCCGGAGAGGGAATCCCAGCCTAAGCACTTGATTTTCACCTTCAGCTGCATTTGAAGCATTGCAGCAGTGGCCCCCTCCTAACATGTTGCTGTGGGTGGGCCAGGCATGAGAGCTGACCCCCTGATACCCCAACCCTAGAGCATTGCCGTGGGCAGCTACCACAGAAGAGTTGTGATCCCAGTGATTGGGTCCCCATTGACGAGACCCACTTGCCAGCATTCCTCCCTCTCTGCACCATTCAAGGGTGCTTACTCATTGATAAAGACTCCCCTAGAGGCTCAGTTTATCTCCCTGGGATGTATGATGGTGAGTAGGGCCCCGGGGGAGTTTTACAGCCGCCTTGCTCTATCTTAGCCAGCCGCCATGTCCTTGGCCTCTCTTACTGAGCCCAGAGGGATGCGGCCCAGTGAGGAAATTAACCAGTGGGACACTACTTGTAGGGTAGCTGCCAATGCTGCAGGAAGGATGTAGGCGGCAGCCCTAACCCCTCCCTGACACACACTGTACGTAGGAGCTTGGACCCACAGGGATCCCACCGCAGCTCCAGTGCATGTCAAGAGGCTGGAGCAGTACTTTGTCCCGCTCCAAGAGGCCGCTGAGGGGCACCATGTGTCCTGGACCTTGAGGGGGCGGCTTTTCTGGCCCCATGTGGGCATCATGGGGAGACCCCTTGACAGAGGGGTACTCAAACATGACAGGAGATTGTTGTAAGGAACTTGCCCTGAATTCAGAAAGCCAGAGTTGAGAACATTACCATCATCTTGCTAATAGGAGGGCAGTTGTCCCGAGTCCCCAGTTCCCTTAGGATTGCTGATGTCCTTGTCTGATATAGGTCATGCCCAAAGGGGTTCTGATGTAGGGATATAACCTGTGTTGATTCATGTGTTTACCCTACAATTCTGTGAACAGCCTTGTGTTAGCCTCTAAATCAGTGTCACAGCTTTCGCTCTAATGTGATGATGCATATATTGCTTAGAAAACAGCTACTTCGTAATGCACTGTTAGTATGTTGTGTACCCATTTGCTATGTGCATGGTTAGAGTACTCAGGACCCTTCCAGTGGTGGCACAATGTGCATAATATTGCTAATTTATGTCGGCTCAGTAGATAAGAGCTATTCCAAGGAGTCATGTATGGATAGCCCAAAATATTGAAATACGTGATGGGATTCTGAACATGAGTGGCTTGTACCATTAACATGAAGTTTTGATGATAATATATGTAAAATGTTCAGTTTCTTAATTGTAGGATATATGTGTTTAATGTGAATGATCATGTGTGGTTTGGAGACACTTGATAATGTTTGAGCAATTGTTTTTATTTGTATTGTCAAACAATACACATGCAAAAGATTCTTTCAGGGGAGTTTTGAATAAGGAGTGTGTGTAAATAATATTTTAAAGGATATAATTGGATAAAAGAATGAATATTCTACATACGGTATTTGGGTACTGTTCTGGGTTGATTCTGAAAAATGTTGCATTTTAAAATATATATAGTTAAAAATAGTAAACATTAAAAATATTACCATATAACAGTAATATAATGTAAATTGAAAATATTTAAACAATCTATATATGTAAATATATACTTATTTGAACACAAATATATAAATATATATGTGTGTGGGTATGTTTATTCACACACATATAATATTATTAAACTAATAATTTTAATTTATATTATAATTTATTATTTTTTAAAAGGTTTACGGGCCTCATTATGAGTTTGGCAGTCTCAAGACTGCCAGACACGAGGTGATGGATGGACCGCAGCAGCCGTGGTGGTCTGACCACCACATTATGACCCTTGCAGTCCAACTGCCAGGGGACTGCCACCTCCACCAGGATCTCTGATCCCGATGGGATGATGGAGGTCTTGGTTGCAATCAGCGAGGACAGTGTTGAAGTCAGCGCCACCATGTTGATTACAATCTTGTTCGCTGTCAGCCTTTTATGACGGTCTGACCTCTCTGAAAAGGCTGGCAGAGAACAAGTGCAGGGGGCCACAGGGGAGCCCCTGCACTCCCCATGCCCAGGGTCCCCCTGCCCAGCACCCTTGAAATGTGCACTGTGCAGACAGTGCATATTTCAAGGTTGCTGGTGCACCCTCTGTGCGGTAGCATTACCGCCAGCTCAGTTATGAGCCAGGAACAATGCTGCCCCATCTTTTCAAATAGGCTAAATAGTGGGAACCTTGGTTCCTGCCCGTCAGCCCAATGGGAAAGTTGTATAGGGAATGGTGGGGAGACTGTCAGCACCGTGGCGGTCTCTTTATTGGGAGTTTGGCGGTCGTATGTTTCCGGCCGCAAAAATTGTAATTACCCCCTATATGTATGTATATATATGTATGCATATATATATATATTTAGATAGATAGATAGATAGATAGATAGATAGATAGATAGATAGATAGATAGATAGATAGATAGATAAAGATATATATGTATATATAGCTATATATATATATATATATATATATATATATATAAATAAATTACCTGTACAAAATGTAAAAAAATAAATTTTACTAAAAATTCACTAGGTTACAAACAACACTAATTACAAAAAATCATTTAAAATACACAGAAACGTAATAATAATATAATTTTAAACAATTTAAAAAAACTATACGTTTCTAGAAATAATATATATAATATTCTCACTCAGTCAGTGCAACAGTAGGGAAAGCGCTGGACTCAGGAGGGGTAAAATTTATTATTCCCACTCCATTTAGTACAACAGTAGGGAAAGCATTGTACTCAACAGGGGTAAAAAGTAATATTACCATTCCACTCTGTTCAACAGTAGGAAAAGAGTTGTACTCAGAAGTAGTGAAATTTGCTATTCCCACTCCAATCGGTACAACAGTAGTGAAAGTACCTCACTTCAACCGTCAAACACAAAACTTATTTTAATACAAGTATTAATTTAATACAATTATGCAACTATTCAGATAAAATAAATACATATATATAAAAAACATTTAAACCATTAAAATTATGATATTTTTTTAAAAAAATGTTATTTAATAATTACTTCATTAAATTCCCACACTATAGTAGCACATTAAACATATATCTAAATAAAAAATATAATATTTACACAATTTCTATAATAAATCAACAATTAATTAATTATAAATACATAATTTATAACTAATTATAATTCAATAATTATAATTCAATTAATTTCCCACCCTATACACCTACAAATCCAACATCCCGCACCTAAAATCTAAAATACAAATTATAATAATTACTCAATTGTCATAATTAATTAATTAATATTGAACTAATTAACAATTTACGAATAACTAACAATTAATTATTCAATTAACTTCCCAGCCTAAATCCCTACAAATGCAACAACCTGCACCTAAAATATAAATTACAAAATTATAATAATTAAACAATTTACATAATTAAGTAATAATTAATAATTAATAAGTTATGAATAGTTATTCAAATATTATTTAATTAACTTCCCATCTTATACCCCTACAAACCCAACAGCCCGCACAGAACATATAACATAAAATAACATTATTTACACCACTTACATACTTAACAATCAAATAAATCATTATTAATAATTTTTAAAATATTGAAATGAATTATACTTAACTTCCTACTCTTCATCCCTTCAAACCTCAGAACCGCTACGAGATTATAAATTACTATTTTGTAATTAAATTAAATGTATAAATATCTTAAAATTACAAATATTATTTTAAACATTTGGAACAATTACACAAACAGTATAAAACACAGACAATTCAAACATAATTTAAACACATAAAGAAACTTAAAAAACAATATTATTTACCTTAAATCATAGATATACAGTATCTGTCAACAATATTTTTGCACACAATATTTCTGTGTCAAAGTAGTAAAACTCTTTGTTTTTGTACCTCAATATTTTGTAATCAATATTTTGTCTCAACACCTCCTAAAATGCTACGTTCTCATAAGCAGCAAGTATGTTGTGTACCAGTTTGCTATGTGTATGATTAGAGTACTAACTACCCTTCCAGTAGTGGCACAATCTGCATAATATTCGTTATGGACTATGATAGATATTCACAATACAGTATAATACATATATTTTCCTATAATCCTGTGTGAAGTCCCATTTGTGGTGTGTTTATTGTGTTGATGGTGTGAATGTGTTGTGCAAACACTTTACACATGACCTCTGTGATAAGCCAGACTGCTCTCTGCCAAGCTACCACAGAGTGAGCATAGGTTATCTTTGGTGTGTAAATTCCTTGCCCTGACTAGCGTGATGGGTTCTGTCTGACTTAGGTTCATGCCCTAGACAACCAGAAATGCCATTTCTAACCCTGCGTAATATTTTCTCTACCTGGTTCAGCATCTGGCCTTGGAACAGCTATCTTACATTCAGTCCACAAATCATTTGGAACAATAACTTTAAAGAATGTATTAAAGTGAACACAAAACACCTTCAAAATCTTGACAAACTTCTCAACCTGTGTGTATCACTGCACTGGAATTTCTCTCAGCTTTGTGAAATTGTTCATAAATAATGCAAGGTCTCCTCTACTCACAGGTACATGAACATAGCCTCCACCTGGAACTTCCCTTAGAGGGTAAGCCGTCATCCCTTTATTCTCATCAGAATCTGCAGTTTGTTTTTGTTAGAAATTGGGTCTCTAGTTGGCTGAGGTATGCACCCTAGGTAGAGCCCACAACCCTAGTTCGGGTAAGTCAGAAACACACCATAAATTAACCTGTGGTCACCATGTGGTAGCTTGCCACTGAGAAGGGAGGCTTAACTTAAGAAGCAATGTGTAAAGTATTCCTGCGTAGAACAGTAAAACAGTGAAAACACTACACAAAAATATCCCACACTAGTTAGTGAATGTAAGAGTTGTTGACTACCTGCACATGTAAAACTTAAACATATATGTTCAACTTTTTAAATACACTGCACCATGTCCTTACAGCTAACCAGGGCCTACCCTTGGGATGACTTATATTTATTAAAAAGGGAAGTTTGGGACTTGCAAGTGGGTTAACTTGCCAGGTCGACATGGCAGCTTAACGCTACACATCAGACTCTGCAATGGCAGCGCTGAGTCCTGCTTGAAGGGCTGCTGAAGTGAGTGGCATAATCATTACTCCAGTAGCAATTAATTTACAGGTCCTAGGCACATGTAGTACACTTTAATAGGGACTTATAAGTAAATTAGATTTGCCAATTGTGGATAAGCCAATGTTACCATGTTTTAGGGGAAGAGCATGTGTACTTTAGCACTGGTAAAGAGGCAGTAAAGTGTCCAGAATCCTAGAGCCAGCAAAAATGAAGTCAGTATAACAGGAGGTCAGAAGGCAAAAAAAGTCAAGGGAAAACACGCCAAGGATAACAGGTCTAACAATTTTAATTTTCCCTCAGTTCCTCCTGTCTGTTTCTTTTTCTTTTCATGTTTCTGTAGCAATTTAGGGCCTCATTAGGAGTTTGGCGGAACCTCTGACAGGGAGGTTGCCGCCACACTGGCTACCTCCCTGCCAGACCAATTAAGAGTTTCTCGCTGTGCTGCCGGGCAATAAACTAGGTTTCCACCCACCAGCCCAGTGGGAAACAGGTGGCCGCATTGTCTCCGGCTTGTAATGGACCCATCGGAAATGCTATCTCAGCAGGGTGCAATAACACCTTCACAATGTTCATTTTCTGCACAGAAGACATTGAACATTGAAATGATGATGGGCAGGGGGACCCCTGTACTGCCCATGCCAAGTGCATGGGCAGTGCAGGGGCCCCCCATGCCCTCTGCACCTGTTCTTCACCAGCCTTGAAAAGGCCGGCGGAGAACAAGGTTGTAATCTACAGGGCAGCGCTGCCCTGGTGGATTGCCATCTCTGCCACTACCAGGCCGTCGGGATCATGGGTCCCGGCAGTGTTGGCATAACCATTGCGGTGTGACCACCAGTGTCTTTATGTGGCGGTAGGACCGCTGCAGCAGCAGCAGTTGCAGCAGCGGCAGTCCTGACCACCCCTGCAGGCTGGCGGGCTGAAGAAGCCAGCTTCGCAATGAGGCCCTTAGTTTCTAATGCACCAAATTTACTCCATCTGCATTCACATTTTATTATTTCAGTAAGGCAAATTCGCATTACTGAAAAAAGTATGTTTTTAATTGATTTATCATCCAATTGTACCCTAAAACTTCTTTGTAATGGAACACTTTTTGAAATTTCCACGCTATATTTATGGCCTGATTTAGAGTTTGATGGACGGGTTACTCCGTCACAAATGTGATGGATACCCTACCACCATATTACAATTCCCATACGATATAATGGGTATCACAACACAGTGGACAGGCTATCCGTCATATTTGTGAGAGAGTAACCTCATCCATCAAAATTTTAAATCAGGCAATTATTTGTCAATTCAGTTATTCTGTCATGAATAGTTGCAGCGTTTCTCATAATTTCTTTACATAAATAAACCATTTAATTTTCTTGATACTGATTTACATGATCAAGATCATCCTCTAATTCATTCTTCTGATTCAATTTTAAATCTTGGGACATTTAGGCCCTCATTACAACCCTGGCGGTCGGTGTTAAAGCGGCGGTAAGACCGCCAACAGGCCGGCGGTAAAAAAAATGGAATCACGACCACGGCGGAAACCGCCAACATAGACAGCCACTTTAACACTCCGACCACCACAGCGGTAGAAACAAACACTGCGGTGGTCACCGCCAACAGACAGGCGGAAGACAATGTACGGCCCACCCTATCACAAGATGCCAATCCGCCACCTTTTCCGTGGCGCAACCAACGCGAACAAAAACACGGCGGAAACAGGACTTGGAAGGGAAAACACTCACCTCTCCACACCCCATGAGGAACCAGGACACCATGGAGCCAGAACTCAAGATACTCCCTGCGATGGTCTTCCTGCTCCTCTATCAGGAGCACCAAAGATGGCGGCGACGACCACGGTGAGTACTGCACCTACAACACAGGGGAGGGAAAAGAGAGTGACACACACAAGCAACACCCCCCACCCCCACCCTCACCCACTACAATATACACACAAATACATGGCGCAACATTACATATACACCTCCCCGCCCCGCTGGAAGAACGCAAGGACAAAAGGAAATGAGTTGAACGATTGTAATCATGAAAAATCCAGTAGTAAAAACTCAAAATACAGTATATACAATTATGTACACCAAATACACAAGTCCGGATAGTGCACCAATTATTGTCCGTGGACCACTGGGCCCAAAATGCATGGGCGAGGCCCACACATGATACCAGACGTCAAACGGAGAGAACACTGCAGGGGCATCAGATCGAAATAAAATAGGCACCTCAGGGGAGAAGGGGCATCTCAGCCTGATGAATGCACGACGCCACTGTGCCACGAGGGGGCTCCATGCCCACTGCTGTATCCTGGGGAGTGCAAAGCCACAGTTTCTCAAGTCTCTCCAGTGGGTGGTTTGCCCACTGCTTTATCCTGGGGAGTGCAAAGCCACAGTCTCTCAAGTCTCTCCAGTTGGTGGTTTGCTCACTGCTTTATCCTGGGGAGTGCAAAGTCTCTCAAGTGGATAACAGTCTCTACTGATTCTCGAGGGGGCCTTGTGCCCAGAGTGCTTCATCCTGCCAAGGACTGAGGTAGTGGATGCCTTTCTCCACTGAAAGTCGTGCATCATGGAAGCTGCCCAGGCTTCTGGAACTGACCACCAGCCTCGGACGACTGACCACTGGGGATGGCAGCCATGTCTGCGGTGGTGCCAGTGGCTCAGGATGTTGTGGGGCCGCTGGCGGTGCTTGCAGCGGGGTCAGTCGTGGCAGTGCTGGCGGCGGCCTCTGTGGCTTCGGGGCTGGCGACGGGCTCAGTGGCGGCGGTGCTGGTGGCGGGCTCTGTGGCATCGGTGCTGGCGGCGGGCTCAGTGGCGGCAGTGCTGGTGGCGGGCTCTGTGGCATCGGTGCTGGCGGCCGGCTCAGTGGCGGCGGTGCTGGTGGCGGGCTCAGTGGTGGCGGTGCTGGTGGCGGCGGACTCAGTGACAGCGGTGCTGGTGGCGGGCTCAGTGACTGCGGTGCTGGTGGCAGGCTCAGTGACTGCGGTGCTGGTGGCGGTGCAGGTGGCGGCGCAGGTGGCGGTGCAGGTGGCGGTCTTCTCCGCCGTACAGGTTGGCGTCGACGTGGACAGAAGGCGTGACACTGGTCCCATTGTCGGTGCCACCATGCCCTCTCATGACCTGCCCTTTATTTTCTGGCCCTACCCCACCTTGGATGGTGGCGCAGCTGTCTTGCCACTATCCCCTTTCATTTTCCCTGAGCCCTTGGTGGCAGGTGTTCTCTGCTTCTCCCTCCGGGATGTGGGCAACTTTTTAACTTTTGCAGGTGGCGGAATGTCCTTGCCCTCGCTCCATGGCACACTGGCAGCCCTGTTGGTTGGCGCTCTCCAATAGCCCGCAGTTGCTGGCCCCACTGTGCCTGGTGATGTGGTGGCTGCAGTGCTGGGTTGGGACCTGGAAAGCCTGGCCCTAGGGGACGGACACGACGGGGAGGTGTAGGGAAGAGGTCAATATTAGCCAGGAAAATGTTCTTAGACACACTGGGACGAGTAGATGGAGGGGGTTTGGCAGTGGAGGAAGAGGAAGTGGTTGTAGGAGGTGTACGTTTACTGAATGTGGATGAAGGTGCATGGGCTGGAGGCTGTTGTGAGGTGGATGGCTGTTGGGTGGGTGTGTGCCTGCGTTTGTGTACTTTGGGAGGAGGGCTCACAGACACACTGGGAGAGGACACAGGAGATGTGTGAATGGTAGTGGGGTGGTGAGTGCACGTGACCAGTGTGTGGTGATGGGTGTGCTGATGATGGAGGTAGTGACTGAAGATGTAGTGCATGCAGGTGTGAGTGGAGACGAGACAGGGAGCGAGGAGGAGGACGAGGAGGAGGGGGACACAGTGGAGGCAGTGGATGTTGGTATGTCTGCATGGGTATGATACTTGTGTGAGTGCCTGTGGGATGTGTGGTGTTTATGTTTGCCTGAGCCACCCTTGTGTGTTGAGGTGTGTGCATGCTGGTCTGATGGTGTGCTTGGGATAGGCTGAGGTACAGGGGATTGGGTCTGGGTGGAGAAAGTTAGAGGGGGGAGGCTGGACACAGGGACAATGGCAGCCATCAGTGCTGAGGCCAGAGCCTGATATGCTCTCTGTTGGGATGCCAAGCCAGAATGAATGCCCTCCAGGTATGCATTTGTTTGTTGCAAATGCATCTCGACACCCTGGATGGCACTCACAATGATAGATTGCCCAACAGTAGAGGATCTCAGGAGGTCAACAGCCTCCTCACTGAGAGCTGCAGGGCTGACTGGGGCAGGGCCTGAGGTGCCTAGGGCAAAGGAGATGCCCACCCTCCTGGGTGAGCGGCCACGGGACACATGCTGAGGGGCTGCTGGGAGGGCGGTGCTGGTAGGGGGGGTGGCGGCTGTACCTGTTGATGCGGGGGCACCGAGGGGCACGCCACCGCAAGGGAGCTCCCATCAGAGGAGGAGTCGCTGTCGCTGCTGTCACCTCCTGTCGTGGCCCTGGAGCTCCCCTCGCCCTCTATCCCACTGGTGGCTTCAGACTCCGTTGTCTCGCCCTCCAGGGCCAAGTGGGATGCAGCTCCCTCCTGCTCCGGTGCCACTGCTCCTCCGCCTGATGATGCTATTGCACAGAAGAACAGGGAGACCACAAAAAGGGGGGGGAGACAGAAGAAAGACATGTTCAGTTCATGCAATACCACTACCGTTGGCGGACACTACAGACACAGCAGCCCTCTGCACTACGCCATGCACTTATAGTTCCTAGATTATTCACAGGGCCATGGGGTACAAGGCCTATGTCCGATTTCTGCACACATGGGAGTCACAGGAGCCTGAATAGGTGTAGATGGCTCTTACCACTGGTGGGGTTGGGGTGCAACATAGCCTGCCTCACAAAGGGACCTTGTCTACAAAGCTAGCCCTGGCTTAGGGTAACCCACTGCCCACCTCCCCCACCCAGACACCTCGTAATGCGCGCAGAGTCAGATGGATGTGACTGTACTCACCCCCTTGTGGCTGCTGTGATGCCCTCAAGCGCCCATCCATCTCCGGATAAGCCACCGCCAGGATTCGGAACATCAGGGGGGTCATGGTGCGACGGGCACCCCTCTCACGTTGGGAGGCCATCCCCAGCTGGGCCTCCACCATCTTCTTGCTCCAGCGGCGAATATCCTCCCATCTTTTCCAACAGTGGGTGCTCCATCTGTGGTGGACCCCCAGGGCCCGGATGTCCATGGCGATGTCACGCCAAATATCCTTCTTCTGGTGGGCGCTGACCTACAGGAATAGAACAGGGGACAAGGAAAAACTTTAACCATCCGAACCGTCACAGTCATTGGCCCACGTTCCCACCCTTACCCTGAAGCACATACACTAACGGTCCGCTCAGGCAGGGCTCAGTCCCCCCACATGTATCTTCCATCCACACCACTCCAAACAGGCATTGCCCATGCAGCATGCTCACAGTGTACTCACCTGTTTGTCTGGAGGACCGTAGAGTAGCGTGTACTGGGGGAGGACCCCATCCACTAGCTTCTCCAACTCCTCTGAAGTGAAGGCAGGGGCCCTTTCTCCAGAAACATGAGCCATCGTCGCTTCCAGACTGAGGGCACAGCAGCACTTGCAGTGTAGGTCCTCTTCTGTTGAAGGTCAGGTACCAAGTGAGTGTACAGATAGAAAGTGACGGTCACATCCGCGGCGGTGTGTACCGTCACCGCCGGTGTACATCGTCATTGGATCCTAGGACCCATAGGGTCCAACATTAACCAGTGCAGGATTGCGCCCCGGTCTTCGACCGCCTACTGCGATGGTGTAGAACGCTAGCGCAGTTACCTCATATTCCCTTGTCCCACCTTACAAGTCAGGCAGCCGCCATTTCAGGGGGCCACATGGCATTAATGATAACTGCGTCACACCTCTCTAGGCCTTGCATACACACAGTAACAGGCACATTGCCGAGTAACAAATGTGTGCAAATGACAGTTTGTAATACCTCAGTGTTGGCTGACTCTCTGCTCGCTGTTCTTCTCCATAGGGCACGTCCTCTGGGGCAGGTGATGAGATGGCGGCATCCTCCGGTGTACAGACCGCTGGTGGACCTATCGACAATGGAAGAGAGACGCCTAATAGTCACCTACAGACTTGATCGTGCAACAATCCATGAACTGTTTGCCCAGTTGGAGCCACACCTGATGTCAGCTATCCGCCATCCCACAGGAATACTCCCTCTAGTGCAGGTCCTGTCAGTACTCCATTTCCTGGCAAGTGGGTCTTTTCAGACTACAGTGGCCATTGCATCAGGGATGTCCCGGCCAATATTGTCTAACGTGTTGTCCAGAGTGTTGTCCGCCCTGCTGAAACGCATGCACAGCTACATCGTTTTCCCTCAGGTGGAGGATTTGCCTACAGTGAAAGGTGACTTCTATGCCCTGGGACATATCCCCAACATCATAGGTGCCATAGATGGGACACATGTGGCCTTGGTACCCCCGCAGGAGTGAACAGGTGTACAGAAACCGGAAGAGCTACCATTCTATGAATGTGCAGATGGTGTGTTTGGCCGACCAGTACATCTCCCATGGGAATGCCAAATTTCCTGGCTCAGTGCATGACGCTTACATTCTGAGGAATAGCAGCATCCCTTATGTGATGGGGCAACTCCAGAGGCACCGTGTGTGGCTAATAGGTGAGGACAAGGACCCTATACCCTGTGAATAGTTGTCTGTGTCTGGGGTTGTCCCTATGGGTTAGTGTGTGTCTAACAGTTGTCCCTTGACATTTGCAGGTGCCTCTGGGTACCCCAACCTGTCATGGCTACTGACCCCAGGAAAGAATCCCAGGACAAGGGCAGAGGAACGCTACAATGAGGCACATGGGTGAACTAGGAGGATTATAGAAAGAAAATTCGGCCTCCTGAAGGCCAGGTTCCGGAGCCGCCATATGACAGGTGGTTCTCTCTACTACTCACCAAAGAAGGTGTGCCAGATAATCGTGGCCTGCTGTATGCTGCACAACCTGGCTTTGCAACGACAGGTGCCTTTTCTGCATGAGGATGGTCCAGATGGAGGTCTTGTGACAGCTGTGGAGCCTGTGGACAGTGAGGAAGAGGAGGCAGAAGAAGAGGATATCGACAACAGAAACAATGTTATCCAGCAATACTTCCAGTGAGACACAGGTAAGATATCACTGCCTCACACATCTCATACAATTGTTTGACCTATCATAAGACTGTCACGTTTACCCAGTGTATGGACCCTGACTTGTCACTTTGCCTTTCCATTTAACAGATGTGGGTCCCACTGTGTGACCTTTGCTATATTACCCCAGGGACTAGAGCTGTGTTACATCGGTATGTTGACAATGAAAGTGACATTGCTATATTCCATAGTTATTGTAAATACACATTTGTGAAAGCACAGACTGACTCCAGATTGTTTTGTGATTCAAGGGTGTTTATTTCTGTGCAAATAAGTGGAGGGGGTTTTAAAATGGGCAGGGGTGATGGTGGTGGAGGAATGTCCATGGCAGAGACCAGTCTATTTGTTTCACAGGTGCATTGTCCAAAGGGGCATAGGAAGTGGAGCTAGGGCAGTTGATGGATGGACAGGGTGACAAAGCGGGACAGAAGGAAGACATTCAGGGGGGTCTCATTTCCTGGCGGTGGTCTTGGCATTGTTCTCTGTCTTGTTCCTGGATCTCAGGGACCGTTTGCGGGGTGGTTCTCAACCTGCAGGGGGTAGGGTTCTGGTGTTGTGGTCCTGTGGCGGTACCTCCTGTCCACTAGCGCCGGAGGAGGTGGTGGGCTGTTCATCATCCAGGCTAGTGTCAGGGGCCCCTTGTTGTGCCACAGTGTCCCTCCTGGTGTTGACAAGGTACTTCAGCACCCCTACAATGGTGACCAGGGTGGTGGTGATGGAGTTGAGTTTCTCCCTGATCCCCAGATAGTGTTCCTCCTGCAGCCGCTGGGTCTCCTGAAAGTTGGCCAGTACCGTTGTCATCATCTCCTGGGAATGATGGTACGCTCCCATGATGTTGGAGAGGGCCTCGTGGAGAGTGGGTTCACTGGGCCTGTCCTCCCCCTGTCACACAGCTGTCCTCCCAGTTCCCCTGTTTTCCTGTGCCTCTGTCCCCTGAACCGTGTGCCCACTGTCACTGCCCCCAGGTCCCTCATTTTTTGGGGTGGTGGGTTTGCCTGGGTTCCCTGTAGTGGTGGACACACTGCTGCTTGACATGTCCTGGGGACAGAGGGATGAGCCCGCTGGGTGGGTGCTGTGCTGGTGTTTCCTGAGGGGGGAGGCTCTGTGGTGGCATGTGCCAGTGTCAGGGGAACCGACTGTCACGAGGTCCCAGATGGGCCGGGCTGGTCATCTTGATCCAGTTGGACAGAACTGCTGTCATCACTGTGGGCCTCTTTTGTGGGGGGAGTGGACATGTCTGGAACCTCCTGTCCAGTGACGTTGGGTAGGGGTCCTGCAGGGGTGTAAAGGAATGATTATTGCATCTGTGTGTGCCATTGTGTGCAATTGGTGAGTGACCCTCTACTCCAGTGCTTGCATTCTTGTCTAGGACCTTGTGTGATAATTGATTTGGGATCTGTGTGGGTATCTTTTGTGGACATGCTTTGGTGATGGGTGTCCATGCTTTGGTGTTGCATGCAGGGCTTGGTGTTGGGATGTGTGGGTTGTGATAGTGGGACATTTGTGAGGTGTTAGAGTGATTGGGGTGAGGGTGAGGGTGGGGGTATGTGATAGCATGCAGGTAGGGTGGGGGATGTAATAGTTAAGAGTTGACTTACCAGAGTCCATTCCTCCTGCTACTCCTGCGAGGCCCTCAGGATGCAGTATAGCCAAGAGTTGCTCCTCCCATGTTGTTAGTTGAGGGGGAGGAGGTGGGGATCCGCCGCCAGTCCTCTGTACTGCAATCTGGTGTCTTGAGACCACGGAACGCACCTTCCCCCTTAGGTCGTTCTACCTCTCCCGGATGTCATCCCTAGTTCTTGGATGCTGTCCCACTGTGTTGACCCTGTCAACGATTCTGCGCCATAGCTCCATCTTCCTTGCAATGGAGGTGTGCTGCACCTGTGATCTGAATAGCTGTGGCTCTACCCAGACGATTTCATCCACCATGACCCTGAGCTCCTCCTCAGAGAACCTGGGGTGTTGTTGAGGTGCCATGATGTGGTGTGGGTGATGTGTGAGGTGGTGTTGGTTCTGATGTGTGAGGGGATGTGTTTGTGTGTGTTGTCTGAGGTGCGTGGATGGTGTGTGAGTGATGGTGTTGTGTGCCTGTGAATGCTAGTGTTGTTTCTGGTGGTGTCTCTCTCTGGCCTTCTTTCTCAATTTTGTTCGTAAGGGCTTGTGGGTGATGTGGGTGTGTGTTTTATATTGGATTGGGTGTGTGGGAGTGGTGTGTGTATGTGTATCAGGTGTGTGTATTTCGATTTGTCCAAACTGGTTGTGTTTTGTAAATGTGTGTGCATTTTGAGCGCAGCGGTGTGTACCGCCAATGGAATACCGCGGTTGAAAGACCGCCGCGTGGATTCATGGGTCGTGATAGTGTGGGCGTATTCCTGTTGGCGTGACGGGGGAGGTTTTGTTATCGCCAGTTTGTCACTGACCTTTGGTGTGGCGGACTTGTGTGGGTGTCTGGATTTTGGTGGATTCCGAGCTGTTGGTCGTAATAGCTGCAGCGGAATTCTGCCGCTGCAGCGGTGTGTTGGCGGGCTTCTGCACAGCGGTAAGCAGGATTTACCGCCAATGTTGTAATGAGGGCCTTAATGCTCTTTGCATCTGTGCACTTGTACTAGTTCTAAGCTTTTCTGCATTTTCTGCTTTGGCACCCTTCCTTACGGCTTCCTCAAACCATGGGGGGGAAATCCATTCACCTACCAAATATGATTCTCTCTATAATTGCTATGTTTAAAAAACGAGTCGCCTTCCTTCTTCTAATACTTGTATTCCATGTGGTGTTGTCAACACCATAATCTGTGAATTCTGAGTTGAAGGAGTACATCCTGTTACCAATGCACCTCCAGTAAGTTTTTTGTACTACTGTAGCTGCAATATAGACAACCTGTGCAGCTACTGCTGGTGTCATAATCCAGTAATTTGTACAGAAGTCGTTATCACAGAAATTGTAGCCCCTGGCATTATGGTTTGAGCAGTTCCCATTTGTGCTAGAACACTTGTTACAGGCTGTTTTACAGTTGACTGTGTCATAGGAGACTGTGTCAGTACTGGTTCTGCAACTACTGGCTGTACTACTTCATCAAACCAGTAACCTGGAATGCATTAGAGCCTACAAGGGCCATAGCTACTGTCACATTACTAATCAATTGTGCCTCAACATTTGATACTGGTCTCACATAAGGTGGTGGGGATGTAGCTAATAATTAGTCTAAAATATAATCACCGGAATCAGTATCAGATTTTGTCTCATTTCTAGTTTCTTTGTCCCCTCTAATCTTTTTCTTTTTGACTTTTTCAAATTTTTCCGATTTATCACCTTTTTTCAGCTGTCATGACAGTAGATAATCCGGTTCCCTATATTATACTCCTTGGCCATCTTTGATGTTGATCATCCCATTTTGCACCTCTGTAATGCCTTATTGGTATTTTTGTTCATCTTTGGTATCTTTCTCTCTCTCTATTTCGAGTCATTTTCTCCCAGGCGCTAAGGGTATGATTACAAGTCTGGCGGGCTTGAGACCGCCAGCCTCGCGGTGGCTGTCAGGACCACCACTGCTGTGGTGGTCCGACTGCCACATTACGAACCTGGCAGTCAGACTGTCAGAGTACCGCCATTTCCACCAGTATCAGTGATCCCAACAGGCTGACAGTGGCTGAGATCAGAATCAGCACCACTCTGCTGATAGCGACTTGGTTCTCTGCCAGCCTTTTCAAGGTGGTATCACCGCTATGAAAAGGCTGCTGAAGAACAGGTGCAGAGGGCATGGGGGGCCCCTGCACTGCCCATGCACTTGGCATAGTTAGTGCAGGAATCCCCCTGCCCAGCACCATTGCAATGCTCACTGTCTGCTGTGTACACACTGAGCATTGCAAGGGTGCTGGTGCCAACACTTTATTGCTGGGCTGACAAGTGGAAACCTTGGTTTCCACCCGTCAGCCTAGCGGGAAAGTCATAATGAGCCCAGCGGGGAGGTAGCCAGCATGGCGGCAGCCTCCCCGTTGGAAGTTCGGCGGACGGGTTATGCCATCCGCTGACCTCATAATGAGGCCCTATGTGCTTCAGACTGTGTAGGTCTAGGAGGTGGCTTCATTTTCACAAAGTTTTTGGTGCAATTTATTAATCATTGTGAAATTAAATGTACTCCATAAAGCTCAATGCACCCTCTTTCTTAGTGATCTTGCACCATTGACAAAGCCATACACACCTAAGGAACCCTTCTCAATCATCCAATAGTATGCAGGCGTACCCTCAGGAGGTGCTTCCTTACCCTCTCTTACTGGAATCGTCACATCACCTCTTATTCAACTTCTAAGAGCTTTGAAAAATGTCATGAGTTCAAATTAATTTCAACAGATAAACAGCAATCGAATTACAATGTCATAATTTTGAAACTGTTCTGCATACATCAAATCTCAGAACCCCTTTCTCCAATCACCCTGCTGTTTTTTTAATTCAATCAAGCAATGACTGAGCAACTCTTGACGTAGCTCAACCAATCACAGAATGGGGGTTGCACTATCGGATCAATACCAGCACTGCACAATATGACACAACAATTCACTCCTTGTAGTGGCTCATCCTTCTTTACATATTCTTCGCAAAAACCAAAGCTTAAATTCTAGTAACTAGTACAACATAAATACCATCAGTCTTTACTTCTTCTAAAGAAAACAATTGAACAATCTGAACTTTATCATTCTTAGACCATACAATTCTCCAACCACAAGCGTTTTCCACTCACAATGATGAGTTCTCAACCTGTGACAAATCACCTCATCAATGCTGCGTCACATCTACACGCCAGTGTTCACAAGCACCGATTAATATTAGTACAACCATAACAATTTATTACATTCCTATCTATTTGTGCAGTCGACAATGTCTCATGACTTGCACTTTACCTAGCAGACAGGAATGCTATAAAGCTATGGGCCATATTTAAGAAAAAGTGGCACTGCCCCAAGTGCAGCACCACTTCTCATGCGCCTCTTAGTGCCTCCTAACGCCACCATGTGTGTGCCATATCTAAGATACGGCACACTATGGCGGTAGTTAGGGAACTAGCATCAAAATATTTGATTCTAGTTTGGAGCTTTGCAGGGTTAGTGTAAAAAATGTTGACACTAATCCTGCAAAGACTATTGAGGGCCATTATGAATAATGGTGTGCCTCCTTTTAACTCCTGCTCTGCGCATGCGTTAAAAGTGCTGAAAAAATGGACCATTTTTTCAGCCCCCCTAAAAGTTGAACACCTAATGGCGCATGCACAATGTAGTGCAAAGGATTACAAAGTGGTGCAATACATGCATTGCACCACTTTGTAAATCTGGTGCTGCGTTTTTGCATAAAAAATGAGGCTAATGTGGTGTTAGATGGCACAAGGGGCTCTTAAATCTGCCCCTAGATCTGTACCTCTATTTGCCTATCCCAGGCTCTCAGACTACTTCTTTTTCTGATAACCTTTTTATCTTCTTTGACAAAAGCGCATAAGCTTCGGCAGTGCAAGTCAGAACATCAATAAGCAATTCCCAATGCAATTCACAAACACATATTCCACTTATATCATCACAATCTTGACACACAATCCTATGGATACTCATTCCTGTACAGTCACCAAACTGCAACTGCTATCAGCAACCTCTTAAGAAACCTCACTCAGTCAATCTTTGAATTCAGGTTCTGGGCAAATAGGCATTGTAAATAACTTGGGCACTTTTTATTTATTGACACTTCTTTTTCTCTGTATCTAACCTTTCCTCTTCTATCAACATTATGGGAGAGCAGAGACCTAAAAGTGTTGTTAATTCATAATCTCCACTATTCTTGGACTCCAAGACAATAAACTTTGGAGACAAGTGGGAAGGGAATAGACTGCTCCTTTAAAATTCAATTACTGCAACTCTCAATTTCATTTAATTTCTTGAGTCAATAATGAGAGTTTAGTTCTAGCTTGAAAGTTTTATTTGTCATTAGTTCTTAGAATTTATTTATGTTCAAATCAGTACAAATTACAGAATATAGCATGAAGCGTGCCACATAAAGATCTGAACCCAAACCTAATTTTCTAAATAAAGAAAGTACATTCAGCTGAATGACTTGTGAAGAGTTCTCCTATTTGTCAGTTCTAGAAATCTCAGCAACACAGAATGGTCTGAGTCAGAGAGTATCAAAGAACAAAATATAAAATAGCAAAAAAAGAATAAGCGCCTGACAGTCTGTCTAGCCACTAATTCTGTTGAACATATCTGAGTGTGAATGCGAGTGACAGTGCTAAGCTGGGGTGGGAGCAAGAGAGAGAGATCTCTCCCTTTCCCTGGAACACGTTTTATACATTCTTACAACATTACAAAAATTAGCAATTGTACAAATAAAATTCTTCTTCCATCCAATCAATATGTAAGTTGTAGGTATAAACCCATTTTGTCCTTTCCAGTCTCACACATCTTCACAACAGAAGTTTATTCATAAAGAAACTAATGTTAAGATTAGTCAAGCATATCAGGAATTTCTTAACAAGGCAAGCAGCTAAACACAAAGAAAGCAATATTCTTCTTTGTTAGCATAGGACATTTGCATCATGCAAATGGTCATGCCTGGGGTCAGAATGAACAATTTCAGCTGAGCTATAGCAGTTAAGAATTTTTCCAAAATTAGCATTTTCTATCAATTGCATGCCGTGCAGATTTAGAAAAGAAAAATCATGTTTAATATGTAGTGTTTAGTTAGGCCTATAATCCACTCATACAGGTTAATATTTTAATGCATTTATTACTATTAAAATCTTTAGCACGAGTGTTTGTTGCTAGGTGATGGCATGTCTACAAGTAAGAATTGTTTCTCATTTCACGTCCACTGGTCCTCGTTGCTTTCATTGATCCTTTGAAGATTATGATTTGCAGTGGCTTGGGTTTGTATTGGGTATCAGTCTTCTTGCTATTCATCTGTTTTACTAATAGACAGCAATATTCCTCTATTGTGTTTTGCTTATGTATGGCAGTGAATGGTCTCTGTGCACTGTGGCTAAGGCCATGTATGCAAAACACATGTAACAACTCACTAAGCAAGCGAACGAGAAACCAGTATCACTGGTATTTACCAGAAGTGAGTTAACCCAAGATGACATCACATGGTTGACTAACTCTTGCCCCCTCAGCGGCCAGCTACTTATGTGTCTATAAAGCAGGGAAGAAACAGCAGTGGTCAGTACAGAAAGTTAAGAGCTCACTTAGAGTCTAATTACGAGTTGGTTGGTAGAACCGCCTGTTATGCCATTAATTGTGTTTGTGTTTCACCACTGCGCATATTAGTTGTTCAGTGTTCACCAGTAGCACATTACATGTTGTATTCAGTTTAGCTGCCTATTGGCTTTAACATGGCATTAGACATTACATTCTGTATTCAGTTTAGCTGCCTATTGGCTTTAACGTGGCATTAGGCATTACATTTGGTATTTAGGTTAGCTGCCTATTGGCTTTAACGTGGCCATATACATTATATTCTATATTCAGTTTAGCTGCCTATTGGCTTTATCGTGGAGTTTGACATTGCAGTTGAGACACTGCAGATGAGCTGTATTTTTCCACATGGTAGACCAAGCTGTGTTTTTGTTCGTATTTTGAGTTCACACCGAACCCTAACGTGATAAGAGAGCATATATTTTGTGTTTTCCTCTCTACTCAGCCTTGGGAATGAGCGAGGTTTAGGAGATCAGGCCAGTCTCCAATGGCTTGTTTTCTTCCCAACTCTGCATGTTTTGACTATTAGAGGAAGGGGCCTGTTAGTAGGCTTTTTCATTATAAAACGGTGTCCCTGGGCAGCAGCTAGGGGGAATTTTCCCAGACTTCAGTCAGGAGCGGACGTCAGCTGCCTGACCTCCCGTTTGGGTGGAAAATCTCTTTTTCGCAGTTGAACATGAGTCATCAACTTGCAGACATAAGAAAGATGAAGAGGAGTGATAGGCCCTACGGTGATGAATTTTGACTTTTATTCTTTGCTTTGAAGTTATGCTATAATATAATCACATGTATTTGCTGTGTACATTGCAGTTGAGAAGTACTTTGATATAATTTTCCTTTCATTGCTGTGACTACTTTTAAACTTTAAACGTGTGCTTCCAACCTACTAATCTCGTCTCTCAGGAACCTTGTGGTGAAGTAATAATAATAAATGCCTTCTTTAAACTAAGAAGTGCATTCCAGAGAAGTTTTGTCAGCTCGGTCATAAGATAAGGAAAGCAATACATTTTGGCGTGTCGTCAGTCTGGGAGTCGAATTAGAGATTGGAGGTGCACGATTTAAAAGTGTAATTGTTTTTGTTGTTTAGAGAATTAAAGAAGCAAGGCAGACCATGTTTGAAAATGCATGTGAAGTTAAACTGCCTTATGGTGCTGTGAGAAACATGTTTTCTTGTTTATCAGGACTTTGAGAGTCTTGGGATGAGTGCTTGGATAAAGCAAAAGTGTTTTCATATTTATAAAATGTGCTTTTTTGAAAGAAATGATGTTCCTTTTGTTCTTGACAGAAGGGTTTGGATACTTTTGTCTGCTTACAGAAAAATGCATGAGATGTGTAGGCAGTTAGAACATGAAAATAAGAATTTACCTGAGCAAATTAGCCACAGCAAATTATTGCAAGATAAAACTGAAATTTATAAAGGTGTTGCAGGAGAATCTGGCTTTTTCCATTCCAGTAAGGAGGAGGTTAAAAAAGGTAGGGACCAGTGTAAGCGTCTTGAGCAGAGCATAGAGCTCCGTGCGCAGAGCAGCCCACGGTTATTGGCAGGAGTTCAAGTGCATTCCTTAAAAGTTTACATTGAGCACGAAGTTGAGAATGTTATATTTAAACCGCTTCTGCAAAGTACGATGTGTAAAATTAATTAAGACAAGCTAGAGGTACTGTCGCAAAATGTGCAGTTTCTGGGAATTCAGTGGAATCCAGAAAATAGACAGATGTTGTCACAGGTAAAACAAAAGATTTTAGAGGTTTCATACTATTTGCACTAAGCAAGAGACACCGAGTTTCACAAGCTTGTTTGATTTTTGGAAACTGTATAGCCCTCATCTGAGTAAAATCTTAACACTTTGGTACAGAGTAACTAGGAAAAAACATGAGTCTGAAGGGAGTGAGAAGCAGCTGGGTGCTTTTGATTTGGCAAATTAAATAATTCAACAGACTTTAGATTTGTGCGCAGTGCAAGTGGGAAACACTGATTTACATGTAAATCAGGAACAGGGGAGGACTAGGGTGCCCCTGGAACTTTGGGTTAGAAAACTATCTGACTTTGTGGAGCGCTGTACTCCTTTTGAAAAACAGCTTTTGACTTGTTATTGGGCTCTAGTGAATACTGAGCAAATGACATTAAATTATAATGTAATTCTGAAACCTGAACTATCAATCATGCAGTGGCTGATGAGTTCACCTAAATCTCACAGTATAGGACAGGCACAGGAGGCTAGTATTATACACTAGATCTGGTACATACAAAACAGGGCTCGAGTCACTGCAGCCCTACATGAACAGGTGTCACAAGCCCCTTTACATGATGAAGAGAGGGTGCAAAAGGTACCACAGGTAAAAGAGTCACCAGTGAAATTGAGTGCGGCAATTGAAGGCGGCAGCAGCCATTGCACTTCAAGGGTGAGATTTGTTTACTGTTGTTACCCAGAAGATAGCCCCACAAGTTAAAGCACATTCTGCAGAGATATCCATGTAACCACTAAAATCAAGGTCTTAAACTGTCAGCTTGACTTCACTGGAGGGCTGAGATTATTTTAATATTAAACATATTTTTAGGAGTATCATAAACTTCCAGACATGTACAAGAAGAGGAAGAATTCTATGCTCTGTTTAAGAAATTTGTATTTTCTTTGATGCAACCTCAAACTGTTGTCTTTCCATCTCTGAAGTACTGCTTACTGCCTCCGAAGAGGTCTTCCACCTGAATATGAATATCATTGTACTCTAGTGAGGTCTACCAACATTTCATCAATGATGTTCTACAAATGATTGTCAGCAGTGGTCACACCCCTAAAAGCTAAGACCCTGGTACCTTGTTTTGACAGTTGAGGTGATGTGCTACTCCACCTTTGTTGGCTGCAGAAGTCTCCGGTCTATGGGCCTGATTACGAGACTGATGGTCATAGGACCTCCACACTCGTGGTGGCTGTCTAACCATTGCGGCTGTGGCACTCCGACCACCACATTACGATGTTGACAAGCAGACCCACCAACCTACCGCCGTCCCCACCAGGCTGACGGTGATGCAGTTGTAATTAGCCAGGGCGACGCTAAACTCAGTGCTTCCCTACTGATTACAACCTTGTTCTCTGTCAGCCTTTTCATGTTGGTTCTAGACCCAGGAAAAGTGTGGCAGAGAACAAGTGCAGAGGTGTGCATTTCGAGGGTGCTGGTGCTCCCTGCGTGCAGCAGCATTGCCGCCACTTCTGTTATGAACTCAGTGGCATGTGCTGTGCAACTCATATGTATGTATTTCAGTTGTTTTGGGCTGAGCGGCTATTCATTGACCATTTCATAGATTGATGCATCTATGTAGAAATAGAATTGGACAGGATCTATGGACAATAAAGTGCTCTTGCTTTTTTTTAAAAATTAAACAAAGAGTATTCAAACTTTCTTGTTAAAATAGAACTGTCTCTGAATGATTGTTGCTGACATTGAGGTACTCAATGGCCCTTACTTTAGTATGCACTTCAACCACTGCATCTAGTTCATGTTGGTGATCACTTTCAGCACTTGCAATGGACTCTTTAGTTGTGGGTGTGCTCAGACTGTTGTTCCTGTCTTCTACACTAGACTGATTGAGAGCACCTTCTCTGCATCACTCTCATTTGAGTCCAAGGGATCGTCTTTACTTTCTTTCACCATTTTGTGCATTTAGGTGTGATTGTTTAGGCTTGACCTCAATCAAGACAGTGTCAAGCTGAATGTTCAGCACATCCTGGCAGGGTGATTTACTTCCCCACATAAAAAGAATCTTGACACCTGACTGGGCAAGATCCATGATAAGTAACTCACTCCCACAATAACCACATCCAGATATTGCATGCCCTGTGTCCTAACTCTCTTGTTATTTACACCAGTCTTTATAGGTCTGTGATGATTTCACCTGAATTGTGTCTATGATGCCCAAAGGTTCTTTCTCTATAGCCTGGAAGGACAGAGCAGATTGAATGTGTGTCGCACCAACACTAGACAATATGTAGCCTCCCCACAGGTTGGCCATGCTATGGATGGTTATACCTAGCACAGGGGTGTAGCTTCCATAGGTGCAGCAAGTGCAGTGCACCTGGGCCCAGAGGCCTATGGGGCCCACTGAACTCTTATTATTGCTGTATTTCACAGTTAAAATATTGGCTAGGGTCCTCATTTTCTTCTTTGTGCTATGGTAGGGCCCATGATATACCAGATTGCCTTTTTTAACAGACTCTGTGGCTTGCCTATGAGTTTAGTGCTAAAATGCCACTCAGGATAGCCACTAAAACACCATGTTTATCACTGTGTCAAGCACACAATGTCTCAAACATTCCCTCGTATCACCAAAGTGAAACATGATGGAGCACTATACTGCAGGGTCTTCTTCTGTCTGGGTCACAAACTAATTTGCAAGACTAGCTGTCTGGAACTTAAATTTGAGCCCGAGGGTGATGTGCCACACAGGGCTTAAATATTGGATAGGCTTTAGCTGAGGACATGGTGTGGATGATGTGAAGTGAGAGACAAAGAGTGAATGTGGGTGAGTAGCAAGGTATGCATGCTCACAATATGTCTGACACATTCTTAGTGTGTCCCACTCTCCTTTGACAAGTCTCACGGGTGAATACATATTTGTTTCAGTTAAACACATGTCTTGCTGTTGCCTATTGGATGTTATGGTGTAGAGAAAACTCAGGAGCATCATTTTTGGTATCTCACTTAAGAGGTGGCAAGCCAACTTAAGAATGTTGTGTTGTGCATGAACACTGTCTATGTTCAGATGTACTTCCCCCATCTGGTCAGCTGACCCTTAAAATCTTTCTTTCAGGTCCTTTAAAAGGTTCCCTCTGTGTTTTTTATTAGATTATATAGCATAA
The DNA here is from genome assembly GCF_031143425.1 of Pleurodeles waltl. Taxonomy (NCBI): domain Eukaryota; kingdom Metazoa; phylum Chordata; class Amphibia; order Caudata; family Salamandridae; genus Pleurodeles; species Pleurodeles waltl. The sequence continues at coordinate 893,472,049 of NC_090446.1, forward strand.
ACTTGGCTTAGAGACAAATAAGTAGTTATCATCAGCACTAGTTACATTACACAAAGTCAGATTCATTTTTAGGGATGAGAAGATTAAGGGCCATATTATGAGTTTGGCGGTCGGAGAAGCCAACAGCCAAACTCATAGGGAGGACACCACCACTATGGCGATGGTGTCCCCCGACCATATTACAATGTTTCCGCTGGGCTGACCGTGGGAACCCTGCATTGCGAGGTTCCCATTGGGCAGCCCGGCGCGAACAGTGCTACAGTATTGGCCTTGGCTCCTTCCTTGTAGCACACCAGCACCATTGAATGCACTATCTGAAAAGCAGACAGTGTGCATTCCGATGGTGCTGGGCATGAGGGGGACCCTGAACTGGCCATGGGCAGTGCAGGGCCACCCCTTTGGCTCCTGGCACTAGCTTTCCACCAGCCTTTCCTTGGCCGCGTCCCTGCCATGGAAAGGCTAACAGAAAGCAGTGTTGTAATCTGCATGGTGGCACTGAATTTAGTGCCACCATGGCTGAGTACAACTCTGACTGTCATCTAAGCATTGGGAACCACATTGGCAGAGAGGGGGGTGCCCTGGTGGGTCCACCAGCCAGGGTTGTAATGTGTCAGTCAGTGTGCCTGGAGTGCGGTGGTCCAACCGTCACCTCAGATATGGTGGTCTTCTGACCACCACACTCGTAATGAGGCACTAGGTGATTTACCCAGAAACACAATACAGGATGCTAAGTCAATGTCAGGACTCAAAAAGAGTTTCCAGTTCCAGATTTGGCAGTTCGGGCCGTGATATCACATACTTTACTAGTGTGTGCACGTCAGCTAGTGGTTTTTGTATCACTTGCACTAAGAGAAAGCTTCCTTTCTGCTACTGATTTTAAAAGCTCAGGAAGTCTTTCCCTTAATGCACCTGCAGAAAAGTCTCTGCGCACTGGGAAAGATAAGGGTCCACATGCACACAGGCACACACCCTACAGGGAACATAGATAGCCAGTCACCTTTCTTGATGTCAGATGTGTGTGTGCCTTCTCGCATATGTTTAATTATCTCCTTTGTCAAATGATTCTTTCTGCATACTCTTTCATCTGTGATTGCGGTCAAGGTGTTTGGACAGATCCAGTTTGGTGACCAAGTGAAAAGTTCTTGTCCAAGCATTAACATGGCTGGACATTGCCTAATGGTGCTGTGTACGATGCTTGGATATGCTTGTAAGGATCATGTTGAGAGTCTGTTGACTGGGAGTGTGATTTAGCTCAGCTAGTGAAATCACTTTTATTATGATTGCCATGGAAAGGAAATCCACCTTACCTGTTTAGTCACCTCATATTTTTTGCCTTCTTCGGGACACTATTTTTGATGGTTTCAGAACCCTGTGCTCTTCACACCTGCTAACTTGGAGTTAAGTACTTGTGCTCCCAATTTAAATATGGTTACATTGGGTTATTCCTGATTGGTACATTTAACTTATCTATAACTTTCTATTATCTTGTACAGAAAATGCACCCAGGGCCTGAAAGTCAATTCCCTTTGCAGAACTACAGGATCCATTGTGCCATCCTCTAAAGTGTCAGGGAAGGGGAGGAGCCCTGTTGCAACATTCTATACAGTGCTGCAAGGATCCCAACTGCACGGGAGCTGAAAGCCACCAAGGAGGGGACTCCAGGTCCCAATACCCACCACGCTAGGAGGCACCTTTACTGCCATGCACTTTGTTCCCAGGTGGAAGGAGAGGAGCCCTGCTTCCATGCGCTATAGAGCACTGCAAGGAGCCCCACTGTGCAGGATGTGAGAGCCACCAAGGACGGGACTCCATGTCCCAGTATCCACAGAGCCAGGAGGTGCCTTTGCTGCCAGGTGGAAGGGAAGGAGTCCTGCTGCCACACTCAATATCATGCTAGGAGCCCCCCTGTGTGGCACGAGGAATTCATCAAGGAGAGGACTCAAGGTCCAAGTATCCACAGCGCCAGGAGGTGCCTTTGCTACCATGCCTTTGCTTCAAGGTGTAAGGGGAGGAGCCCTGCTGCCATGAGCTTTATAGTGCTGCAAGGAGCCCTGCTGCACATGGCATGAGAGCCACCAAGGAAGGGACTCAAGGTCCCAGTATCCACAACTCCAGGAGGTGCTTTTGCTGCCATGCCTTTGCTACCAGGTGGAAGAGGAGGAGCTCTGCTGCCACACGCTATATATATGGGCCACACGTGGGTCATGCCTGGACGAAGCCCAGGCCAAGTGTGGGCCTGTCAGCACCAGGAAACAGCAGGGCAGGGATCTCCCCCTTGGCTCTGCCTCTTCTATCAGGTGGACATTGGCAGGTAAGCGTGTGTGGGTCATGCCTGGACGAAGCCCAGGCCAAGTGTGGGCCTGTCAGAACCAGGAAACAGCAGGGCAGGGATCTCCCCCTTGGCTCTGCCACCTTCTATCAGGTGGACATTGGCAAGTAAGCATGTGTTTATAAGTTCTCCTCCTTTCATTGGGTTTGTCTGCAAGGCTGCTGAGATCCTAGGATTGGTTTACTGACTAGTTGGAGATATGTGGTGAACTCTTTGTTTCCAGTTTGGGACTCCCACCTCTGACATCAACCACTATCTTCTAGCATTTCCAACTGATATGGGAAAAGGGAAGGTGTCTGATCACTCTGTGGGGACAGGGAATTTCCCAAAAACTAGGTGTCATACAGTGGTGAACTGTACCCTTTAAGTAATTGATGACTTGAAAGTAGAGGTTGAAGACATATTTAGTAGTGGGAGATTGATGCCAGCCACACCCACACCCAAGAGAGTGAACTCTAAAATGATGCAGTTTTACAAGGGTCAGAGCCCTACAATAGGTAACTGCACCTGTGACAAAGAATCCCTGATTCAGCATTTAATGTAGTTGTACAGACAAGTCCAACAGTCAATTCCACAATGTAGGTTCCCAATTTCCGTGTTCACTGGATCACCTCAGGGGGTGGTGGAACTTCATCAAGGCACATCCTGATCCTTATCCCATCAGGGATCTGCAGACACTGTTTTCATCGAGTCCTAACACCCTGCAACAAAGTGTTTCTGTTCCAGCTCCTAACTTCTTCGAATGCATGGACAATATTAGGAACATGGTTGTACAGCTTAGGACAGAACTTAAAGGTTGTTAAGACAATGTTTTGTCCTTGAATACAAAGGTGTAGGACCTTATTGGAACCAACAATGTTTATTGGCTAAATTAACGGGAAAGAGCCTTCTTTTAACCTCCCTAGTGTCACTATCACATCCCCTCACTTAACCAGTTATCCTGGTCCTGAGATGGTTATCACAGAATGGTCAGGTTAGTGGGAACTGTCTGTCCATTTATTTGGGCGTGCCTACCACATCCACCCAGGACCCTGTCATGGGCCCCGCTTCACCCCTATCATCTACAAAGCAAGGGGGCTTTCAACAAGGTGAGGACGATTTTAGTGAGCAACCCAATATTGTTAATCCTACGACTTCCCTAATCTCACAAGCAGTGATCCCTTCTACGGCTAGAACTAAGTACACTCATAATGAGAACCCCATTGGGGCCCAATCAGCTAGCCTGTTGGAGTCTCATCCTGGGGTTCCCACCCATAGGAGTGATTTTTTTAGATCTTCCACCCAATTGTTCTCCGTATGTGTTGGTGTTAGGAGATGTTCCTATACTTAGAATGTACACTTATGTGGATTTTTTACAACTCAAAAACAAACAGCTTCATTATGAGTTTGAAGGCCGGATGAGCTGACCGCCAAACTTGCGGGGAGGACACTGCCGTTGTGTCAGCGTTTTCCCCCATTGTATAACAATGTTCCCACCAGGCTGACCGGCAGGAACATTGTATTACGATGTTCCAGCCAGGCTGACCAGTGGGAACAGTGCAACATATTGGACTCGGCTGCCTTAAGAGAACCAAGGCCAATACCATAGCACACCAGCACCCTCGGAATGCACACTGTCTGCAGAGCAGAGCAGACAGTGCGCATTCCAAGAGTGCTGGGTAGGGGGGCCCATGCCATGGACATGGGCAGTGCAGGGGCTTCCCTGTGGCCCCCTGAACTGGCTTTCCGCCAGCATTTTCATGGCAGCGTTCCCACCATTAAAAGACTGATAGAAAGTTGAGTTGTAATCAGCAGGGCAACGCTGAGTGCAGCACTGTCATGGCTGAACACAACTCAGACAGTCATCAGCACATTGGGAACCAGGTTCCTGGCAGGGATGGCAGTCCAGCCGCCAGGGTCATAATGTGGTGGTCAGACTGCCTCGCTCCATGACCGCCAGCTTTGAAATGAGTTCCAAAGTGTCCCATTGGTTATCCTCGAGGGTGGGTGCTCATGCCAATATTTACACACAGATAAATGTGGTTCAGAGAGCGGGGTGGGTTGGCCGTGGCCCAAAGTTCTTCAAAGGTGATTCCATTGTGGTGATTTTCAACAACACAAAGGCTGTGGCTAGTCTTTTGGTCTCCACCCAGGGTGTGCAGAAATCAGGCTTTGGGTTGTGTCTGCTGGGATACTTTTATAGTCCAGGGTCTGTCCCCAGGCAGATTGTTTCTCACCGATCACAGGTACACTAGGCACCTCAACCCCAACATATACAAAGTAAGCCCACTAGTGTACATCTTATTCATTCTACCCCCTGTTTCAGGGGGGTGCAACTACCATCTTCAAAGTTCATTGCGGTAGCCCCATAAGCTGCCTCAGGGGTTCACTTACCCTCTTACTGTGTTCAACAGGTTTGAGTTTCTTGATACCCTTGAGGATGTAAATTGACTACATTGTTTCTTGCTGAATCTTGGAGCTGACATAAATGAGATAGTAGTGGTGTGGAAGGGGTGCCTTTTGGTATGACATGGTAGTGGCCAGCTGGGGATTCTCTCCTGTAATATTGCTGGGTTGAATGCAAAGATCAGAGACCGGAATTGGTTGGACTTTATGAATGTGTTTAATATCTTAGCCTTTCAGGAATCCTGCTCCCTTAAAACCACCTTTTTCCTGGACGGTTACACCCACTTCTTTTGGCCAGCAATGCCCTCATCTGCTAAGTGAGCCAAAGCATAGTTAAGGATTTTAACTTCTTTTTTCTTGAACTGTGTAATGATCAAGATAGAGACACATTGTTATTAATTTGGGGAGATATTGCTCACCTTCCTGTATAAATCACTGATGCTAATAGTGAACTTTTTTGATCCCAATGGTTATTCCCCTTATTCCGAGCCCATCTTAAATATTGGTACCATTTTTGAGAAGTTGAATAACTCCCTGTGTCTCCAGGTGTCAGCTTAAACAATAAGGTTTCGGGTGTGGTCATGAGTCCCTCTGGTAGGTGATGAGTCATTATATCCCTATTCTGAACACTGCCCACAAGGGTGTGAGCTGAATCTTCTAACTCACTCTCAGAATTTGATTATTCCCAGCTACCTATGTAGGGAGGGGGGCAGAATTTATTGTGGATCACTTTTTTAATTCCTAAATCACTCTTCACAGCTGTTTGGTGGGGTATCAGATTAAATGGGTGGGCTGGAGTGATCACAATTCCCTTGTGATAGTGTTAAAATGCCAATGCTAAAGTCCTGTTATGGTGACGTCTGCTTCACAAAACACGATTCCCTCAGATCAAGTGAAGTGGTTCAAAATAATCCAGGATAAATGTTCCTTAGCCAGGTGGACCCTGAGCTAGAATGCTGTCTTAATCCTAACCTTCCTGGCAAGGTGTCTGCTTTTTCTGTTCCTCGGCGCAGGGGTGAGACTTGCTCTTGCGGCCCTTGGCTGAGGTTTCTTGATTCAGACTAATCCTTGGTGGTTTAACAAAGCATGCTCTAAAGCTTGTCGAGCTTTAAGATTAGCCCCTAAACAATCCCCGAGAAATATGGGGCAGATTCAGTCACTAAGGGCCCCCTACAAGAAGGCATTGAAGGAGAGAAAGGACTCACTTAACGATGATACCTTTGATCAGTTAGTGCCTGCCTGCGCACTAAAGGGTTGTGACACTTTTTGGAGAGCTCTAAATCACCTCTTTCCTGCTGAGGATACCATGTTGAATTTGGCCACTGTAACTCCTGAAAAGAAATGGTGTGAGCACTTTTCTCAAATCTATTCTTTTGAGGCTGGGTCTGTTTCTGGTACCCGATCTGTCAGCTTGAGGGAGGTTTGCACCCATCATGTTGGTTCCTGGGTGAGGTTCATCACACCGGAAGTTACTTGTGCCATTAGGTGCTTAAACGACATTAAGGCCCCTGGCCCAGACAGTGTTCTAGCTGACCTACTCAAGATTGATGTAGCTATTTGGGAGCCCTGGTTGATTAACATTGTAAATGCTGCATTGTGAACAGGCCCCCTAACTCCTGGTCCCAATCCATAATTGTACCAGTTTTTAAGAAGGGTGACCTGGGCAACCCTAAATGTCACAGGCCTGTATCACTTATTGATACCACTGCCAAGGTCCTTGGGCAGGTCATTCTTAAGAGTTGTCAGATTGGACTGTGGAGAAGAATATTAACATAGACTCCCAGTGTGGTTTCAGGCCCCGTCTGAGCACCATCGACCAATGTTTAAATGTACACCTTGTGATTCAGAAATATACGGTGGCCAAAAGGGATTCACTTTTCTTAGGCTTTATGGACCTCTCCTCAGCCTCTGAATGGGTGAACAGCTCAAAGCTGTGGTCATTGCTGCTGTCCCTAGGGATGGAATGAGATGTCTGCCTCATTCAGATTTAGGGAGGAGAGTGCCTGCACCAAATGCTTATGTATTACTAGAGGAGTCAGACAGGGGTGCATTTTGGCCCCCTTTTTATTTACCATTGATATTGATGGGTTAGAGGCTGCTTTGCTGAGTGTGCAAGGAGACCCTGCCCCCCCATTTCCCTTGGAGGGCTCCCAGGGATTACCTGTTCTGTTATAGGCAGACAATACTGTGCTTATGTCAAGCATGGCATTAGACCTTCAACGACTACTTGACTCTTATGTAGATTTGGGGTTTACACCATAGAATCTGCCAGGGGTAAAACCAGATAAAGCAAAAGTCACTTGTGTCTTAACGCCAAGATCTCTCTGATTCATTCTATCACTTACCTGGGTATTATGTTTGATAACATGTCTGTTAGGTAGGTGCTAGCGGTACCCTAGAGAACATCCACATTTGGAATTTGGTCTCTGTTATATTATGGATATTATCAAACTTAGGCCCCTATTATTTTGGCTTTCACAATCGTCCAGGAAAGAGACTGGACTTAATAGGCTCACAGTCAGGGACTGCCTCTTCTTGGATAACTTCAAGGCAGTTCCAGGGTTGAACTATATTAAGTCTGAATTAGTAGCCTTGAGCCCCCCCAGCTTATTCACCCACCCAGAAGAGATTGTTAAGGCTGGTTTGTCATGGGATAAACAAAATTATATTCAGTGCCTCTCTTTTGTCAGGGAGGTCGTGGAACTGAGGAAGCCAGCTGTCTGGGCGTGTTATTTGATTAAATCAGTCAATTCAATCGAATCATATCTGACCTGGGTTATTAGAGTCTACCATTGACAGCTTTCAACTAATTAGTTTTTCCAATGGCTGGGCAGCTGATGGCATATTAGGCCTCTGTGTGTGTGTGATAAAATGTCTGATTAGTCAGTCACCCACCTAGTTATGTTCTGCACAGTATACTCTATCTCAAGATGAAAATTCTTGGTCCTGGTCTTAGGGACAGGGCATTTTACGCAACTCAAACCTGCAATGTTGTTTCTTTTTATGCTGGGGGAGCTTTGCACTCATGTAGATGTGGGACTTTTTAAAAGTTGTATTGTTAAGATTCGAGGGGCTGGGCCATAATCCCAGCTCACGAAGTTGCTTGCTTTCGGACCCTAATTAACTTATGGTCTTGATAATACCCTGTTATTTTGTTAATCATGCAAAGTATAATTGGTTTTAAAAGGGCCTGTGTTTGGCGTGCTTCTTTTTATGTGATTTCATCGGTTTTGTCTATTATGGTTATGTGTTTTAATCAAATAAAGAATGTATCTATCTTATCTACAGTGGCAGTGCAAATATGGCTACAAGCCTACCCTGACTGCTGCAGAATAAAATATGCAGTGTGATCTGTCAAAAAACCCTTTGTCATAGGTACAGAGCTCCCTTTTAAATATTAGTAAACCCCCGATGTAGCTCTTGTAGCCCATAGGGCAGAGTGCATTGTATTTAAAAGTGAGATGGGTAAAAATCAATATTATCACTTTCCCGAACTGACATGGCCTGGACGCTATTTTCCCTCTGGTAGACCCATCTGTCCTATGCTGAAAACTAGAGAAAATATTAAAATACTAATACTGCTAATCGGGATCTGTGACGAGCTAGACAAATAATTAAACCACTATTTTTAATAGTACTTAAAACTCAAATTCCACGGTGTATTTGGAATGTTTATAAATACTAAAGGGAACGAACTTTCAGAAAGTTACCTTTACTCTGACTGATGTTCCTGGAGACTAATTTACGTCATCTGTCCAGTAAATCCCAGCCGGTAATTGGCCTGAAGAAGGTATAAAATTCTCCCAAAAGCTACACAGTATCTCAATTTAATGGACATGTTGACCTAAACGGGCAGGGTGACTTCTCTAAGTGCTGCAAAATAACCAGAGTGGATATTGTGGGCATCTTGTTGGTACAACAGTGTCATATCCTGTCTAACATATCTGTCTACAGCACATGTAAAACTTTTGCACTCTGAAAAGGAGCAAAAAGTACAAAAGAGCAACTATTGTTTATGTCCTATCTGTGCACTAATGGATCTTGCTTTTTTCATTTGAATAATTTATCATCTATTTTGGTGATAACCCAACAACTGGCTCGGCACACTCCACCCACTGAGACAGTTTCTCCTCTAGCTTAAAACATTTACAACATAAAAATACAAAGATGTGAGGAGTTGTGTAGTACTAAACACAATCAACAGCTAAATCCTCATAACCTGAAATTACATTTATTCATCGATTTATAAGATATTGAAAATATCTTACTACTTAATACATTTAGTCACTCTACAAAATAATCCTAATGATCAGTTGACATAAAAATTAACAAAATGTCAACTCCATATGATCTTTAGGCAGTATTAACCTTGCAAATCATAGTTCATAGAAAAACAGCACGTGGACAGCCAACATATGTTTCGTGATTCTTCAGGGCAATAAAATAAGAAATTGACAACCTAAAATACACTACACAATTTCTCAGAATTATAGAACAATGAATGTTATGAAAAAATGGTATAATGATATATTTCAGAAACCATTGGTTAACAAACTATTCCTTATGAATAGATATCAATATTTTGTGACTTCATATAGCCTGACCACATTATTAATACATGCCAAAAACGTGAACATCAAAGAAATTATTTTCAATCCAAGAGTAAAGAAAAAAGAAAAATAGAAAAGAGAGGAATGCAGATACTCTCAGATAAGAGTCAATGACCTGAATAGCTTACCTTTAGAATGTGTTCATTAAAGCAAATACATTCCGAGCACTTATAAGAGATGATTTGATAATTACCTATACTGCACTGCATGAGATTATTGATGATGTCTGCAAAATTACTGACAACAGATCACCAAATAAAAACAAATGGAATCTAAAAACCAATCAACATAAGAAATCAATAACTTTCATGCACCAAACTGAATCATAAATCCTCTGATTACGACCTCCAATGTACCTTATAATATGCTGATGATACTTTCCCTTACTGTATAACACCCTTATCAGCCCAGTCCATGGTTGTAGATCTGATAAAGTAGCACCTCCAATCCCACTATATAAACCAACATTCAAAGGAATGTAATAAAATCTGAATTAGAAGAAATATTGTCAAGTCACAGTGATTTTTCTTGTACATATTAATCTTATATAAATCATCAGTCCATTACCACCAATAAATAACAAGCATTTGCAATGCAATGGGTGTCGCATTTGCTCGAGTTAGAGCTATTAGCATTATCAACTCCTAACTTGACTTTTCTTGCCACATAAACTAAAAATTAAAAGGAAAACAGTTTCACATAAGTGAGCTGGCAGCCGCCATGAGCATGAAGGAGAAACACAAAAGAAAACGAAGTTCGCTTGCAGTCAAACATATCAGCAAAAGTGCAGTTATCCATGTAACGGCAAAAGTGCAATTATCCACGTAACAGGATTGATGTCATGCGAAGCGCTTGACTACTGCCCAGCAAGATCGCGCTGCATAGGAATTAAAAATAAAAAGTAGTCCAGAAGCCATTCTGAAAACATAGAGCCTTGTATGTTTTCAGTAGTTTACCAGTGTGCTCGAGGAGGGCTAAACACCGGAAAAGGCATGACATACACATGCCTTTCACTAATGAAATCAAGCAAATTTTAAAAGGCAAACCCACAAACCAACCAAACTGATGGGTGTGACATGGGTGTGGTTCAAGCCCACAAAGAGATTACAAAAGGGGCCACAGCAATTGCGTGCTCAACCCTAAAAAAAGTAAGCAACATCAAAGAGCTACAAAATCTTTCTTGATATCTCCCACATCGCATGGTATATTCATGAACCATGGTTCACTTTCTCATGACATTGGCTTTTAAATGTCTATGTTCATACACGAATCAGTCAAACGGGCCACAAAAATATAAATATATGCCCATATTCCACTATCGTATGAACTGCAACATCAGTCCAACCTCCTGCGTGAAAAGAGCCATGTTATGTCAACCTTTTAGAAAATTTGAAAGGCACCTCAAGTCATTAATATGTTAACTCAAAACGCAGAGCAGACTCAAAGCCCTATTAGTCTGCCTGCACTGCCATATAAACAGTGTCACCATAAGGATCAAACAACACCTCTTAACAGATATAGATTAGAAAAACCCAATCATGTTGACATTTATCTTATATGATGTACATTCATACTCGCCATTGAACCTTAAGAGACCCATTGTAAACCAAAACAATAATCCCCACTATAGATAAAAAAAGAAAGACTTTGTTCAGTGGCACCAGGTCACTATTCCAAGTCCTGTATTGTCAGAGTGAGTTTGAATTCTACAAGCTGTTGGAAGAGCTCACATACAAATATATTACCTCCTAACCCACATCTTTCTATTTTTTTGTTTCACTAGACTTCTGTCTCCCAGTTTGTTGTGTGACCAGTGTCTGCCTGAAACTGGATTTTAGTGGTAGATGTTTTTGATTACAGATGATTTCCCTATGACACTTCCACACACACCCAGCCCTCACAGCCCAATTTTAGTGTAGCTGAAAACGTTTGCCATCTTGGAAGTTCTCTGGCACATGCATTTTTTGGCCTGTTTACAGTAAGGTAAAACAGGAAATACTGAAAAAGTGGGTAAAGTTGCCCCGGGACCTTTCGCATCATTGGTTAGAGTGCCCTGGAGTCAACCCCAGGCACTAGCTGGTGTAAATGTGACACTCAAGGCATAAATGTGGCACTCAAGGTCCCATCCTCAGAACTCTTTTTGTACCTGGGGAAGATCAGAAGAGGACTTGACCTGCTGTCTGTTACCTGAGAGGAGTCCTAAAGTATTGGCCCTGCTCTCTGTTGTACACAGGACAAACAAGTGGATTCCAAGGGCCAGTTGACTGACTTCTTGTGTCTACAAGGACACTACAAACTTGAAGAGGTCTTTTCCATAAAATGCGCAGGTGACCAGTGGCAACTGGAGTTGGGTTGTCCTTGGTCTTGGCCTCATACCATTAGCGTCTATAAGATCCCTCCCAGGAGGTCCCTGTGGCCTTAGAATTGTGGTACACTCAAGTGGTAGTCTATGGCTTAGAACAAATTTCAATATTTTTCTTCAGTAAAGTGACCTTTTGCATTGGGACTTAGAAACTATTTCAGAACTTTTTGACTTCAAGACTTTCACCAGGACAAATCTGCTTGTTGTATCCAACCAGGGCCGTGGATGGCCTCACATCAAGCCTAGGTCCTGGTCTACCACTTCCATAGACTTGCTTTGTACTTTTTGGTGCTCTTTCTACTTAAAACTTTCAAAAGTCATAGCGTTGGTCGCCCTATTGAATTGTTGCTGTTCGGTTCATTAATTAAATGTTACTCCATTTTTCTAATTCAGTATTGGATTTTTATTGATTGATGTTTTTATTTTACTACTGGTTTGATACCACATACCATACATCTTTTACACATCATCATAAGGTAAGCCTATCTGCTCTGTGCTATGGTTACAGGGGGTTGAAATTTGGTTAATTAAGGGATTTTAAAGTTTACCCTGACAATGGTTGTGATTATTTCTTGAGGTGGGCAGTTGCCTACTACAAATTATAATCCATGGAATGCTCAACATCTCTGTTTGCTTGTGCTCACAGTGCTGTGTTTCTGGTGCTTGAAATGTAGATGTTTTGCAAATTGGGTGACTCTTGCCCATTAATAGGTAGAGTGATTTTGGTTTGGATCACTTCTGGAATTCCTCATGATGCAAATATGTTTTCTAGGATGGGTATGACGGCCTTTGCACTAGTCTTGAATAGAAACTTGGCTAGTGAGAATCAGCAATAGTCATCTATTACAACCAGTAGGTATTTTTCAGTGTGCAATCCGCCAAAGAAAATGGCACTCACATATCATACTCGGTCTGGAGTGAAGACATCAGCATTGGGAGTGGATAGGCAAGGCTGCTGGCTACTAGACATTGTTGGCATGTTTGCAACATCCCTTTCACTAGTTGATCTAAGATGGTGAACCATATTTACTCTCATAGTGCTAGCTTGGTGGCCACTGAACCCCTGTTACCTTCATGTGGCAGATCAACAGTTTGTTTTTGTAGCACAGTAGGAATTATAAGTCACTTGTCTCTGAGTATATGGGCAACCTTGGGTGTTGAGAGTTCATCTATTGCCTGAGTACATTTATTTCATGTTTGTCAGATTCCTTTGGGTTGTCTTCTAGGTGCTGCCATGTTTTTTTCTCTGTTCTCCTCGTCGCCTCCTTCAAAGTTCTGTAGCTGTGTACGGTTTATTTTATCACTTGAAGGTGGATGAATTCTTGTGTTGTGCACCTATATGTCCATTTTGTTGGTAATGGATATATGAATATGTAGCTCACTGGATTGCTGTCTTTATTGTCTTTGGAAACTCTGGAATAAGTGCAAACTAGGTCCCCACCTTTTAGCGCTTAGAAGCATCTTTTTCTCCAGATTTCCAATCACTTGCATAAGTGTTTGGTAGTCTTTTATGATTGTGAATTGATTTTCTTACATGAAGACATGAGAATGTTCACACACCAACACAACTGCCAGTGTCTATTTTTTGGGTTGATAAAAATGCTCTTTTATTGTCAAGTACACTTCGCTACGGGTAAGACACAAGGTGTCAATATTTATTTCCTTTCTGTTGTTAGGTTAGGATGACTTCTAGCTCTACAGATTTGGCACCAATGGTGAGCTTCGAACACAGTGTGGGATCAAACCAGAACATGTTGATGACATCACTGACTTCATTCTGATTCATACTCTCAGGTCTAATCAAATGGAAATCTTGCAAGGTGTGTTCACTGAAGAGGCTATTGATGGTTGAACAGTCTCTAATATACCTTGAACAAATGCTGGGAACTCCTAGAAAGGATTTCACATCACAGGCCACAGTGGATAAAGGTGATTTTTTTAGTGCTTTAAATTGGTCAGGGCCTGCCTGCATGCCTTTGTCGGAGAACATTTGTCTGAAGAACTTGAGCTGGGTTTTGTTGAACATTTTTTAGTGGTCAGCGTCCAGCAGTATTTGACATCCCTTGTTTAAAGCATTGTTAACCCTAAGTAGAAGGATACCATTGCTAGAATTTAGTGTAATGATTACTGGTATAAGTACTCTACTGCTGACCCCATGGAGTATCTCAGCTATGGACGTTTTGTAACTTAGTTCAGCTAAGTCTGATCACAACTGACCAGCTGTTCCTGGACCCAGTTTCCCCATTTATGAAGCTGTGGCAGCAACAACAGCCAAGCCTTATCCCTCACTCCACCTTGATTTTTTTCTCTGCCAAAGGGGAGCATTTAATGCTCCCCATTGCAAGAATAAATGTTTCCCTTCCCTCAACTAACTTTCCTATTCCTTTTCCTCTAACATCACCTCACACAGAAGACCCCTAACATACTATGTACTATGTGCTCACAGCAGGTGGTAAATGTGTATACTAGATCCCAGGGAATAGGAAATACCACATGGAATCCTTGCATAGTAGTTCCATGCCCACACAGGTATTCCCCATTCCAAGAGGTTTAACTTATAATAGATGAATTCTATACCAAGCTACTGGCTGATCACAGAGATTCTGTTTGCTGGGAATCGTCACACGGAATTCTACTAAACCTGGGATAAAGGCCTTGTGATCGGATATATAGTTGCAATACTGATGGAGTATCCTCACTGCCAAAAAGAAGGTTTGTCTGTTTCATTTAGAGTCAGGCAGACCTTCAGTTTACCAACAGAGGAGACTACATCATCTTTACTGTAGACTTACACCTCTGAGAGCTCAAAAGATTAATGCTCCCCCCCCCACTTTGAGTGGGTGGACAAGTGGCAATTCTTCACGGTCTGTCACCCACCTACTGTTAAGGGGCAATGAAAACTGCAAATGGACCATCACGCCTTTGGAGAAAACTCCAATGGCAAGGGTGTCATTGCTTTTCTTATTTTCAAAAACAATTTCATGCTTTGGGATTTTGTTTTTGAAAATAAAATGAAAGTTGATAGTTTGATGCACAGGTCTGTCATGTTGACTGAGCTATCCTTCAAAGTTGCAAAGCATAGCTTGTCACGTAGGTGCTCATTATCCTAATGAGGCTACTGGATTTGGGTGGCAGAATCACCTGAGTTGTGGGGTACTGAGTACAATTCCACACCACGTGAAGCCTGCCAGCCTATTTGGGTTTTGCAGCCAATTGGCAGCACCTCATCTCTACCTCAGAGCAGGGATGATTGTGGCAACTCGGTGCATGGCAAGAAAGACTCCTCTGGGGAATCGTGGTTGATCAGATCTCATCCTTTTCCCTCAGTTACACTAGTCCAACATAGGCAAAAACAACAGAGGCAGAGTACAGTTAAATAAGGATTTATTGAAGTAAGTGCATCTTAGATAAAATGACGTACTGCAATAACTAGGATGATAAAACACAATAGAAGTAAAATTGTGCTGAGGAGATTGAAACACAAAAACAGTCCCACCATATTGTCACTAGGAGTGTTATATATCTTTCCTACCTACGCTATGTTAGAGCACAGCATAATAAACCTTAATCCGCCCTTCAGGTTTCCCCCCTGGGAAGACATCACCTCCCATACCTGAGCAAGAAAGCCTGAAGTCTAAAAAGACACCATCCCCATGTAGGCCATGGATTCGGCAGTCTACGCAAGCAGCTGTAGCGAAGACGTTCAGCAATCAGCATGCAGTCGGGGTCATCTGGTTGTAATCTCCCTCTAACGAATATGGGACAAAGAAGTGTTTTTATAATAAAACAGTTGTTATTCTATGAAAAGGTCCCCGCGTAAGGATATGGATGTTTCTGTGAATATTGGAGAACAGCATACACTTTTGCCGGCAGCCTTATCTGACTGCAGCCTTGAGGAAAGCACACAGTGAAATGAATGCAGTACTAAGAACATGATGCTTTCCTAGGTGAACGAGCAAATAAATAGAAAAAACAACACTGCAAATGTGGCAAATGCTAGAAAAATAAAGCACTGCTGAATAAAATGTAGCTTTGCTAATGTGCACAATGGCAGGCCTAATTTGCAAAAATAACATGTCTAAACATGACTAAAATAACTATACAACAAGCTAGGCCAGCGGTTACCTGGGGTGGGGTTACGTGACAGGAGTATAGTACCAAACAAGGGCAACAGTACTTAAGCTGTCTGCCAATGTCAAAATGAGGTCCTTAGGGGCATATTTATACTCCGTTTGCGCCGAATTAGCGTCGTTTTTTTCGACGCAAATTCGGCGCAAAACTAACGCCATATTTATACTTTGGCGTTAGACGCGTCTAGCGCCAAAGTATGAGTAAAGAGCGGCATTTTTTAGCGTGAACGCCTTCCTTGCGTTAATGAGATGCAAGGTAGGCGTTCCCGTCCAAAAAAATGACTGCGACGCAAATGCGTCGTATTTATACTCCCGGGCAAAAATCACGCCCGGGAGTTGGCGGGGCAGAAAACCCCGCATTTGCGCCACTTTTTAACGCCTGGGTCAGGGCAGGCGTTAAGGGACCTGTGGGCTCAAAATGAGCCCACAGCTGCCCTCCCATGCCCCCAGGGACCCCCCCCTGCCACCCTTGCCCACCCCAGGAGGACACCCAAGGATGGAGGGACCCACCCCAGGGACATTCAGGTAAGTTCAGGTAAGTACACATTTTTTTTTTTTGTGGCATAGGGGAGCCTGATTTGTGCCCCCTACATGCCTCAATGCCCAATGGCCATGCCCAGGGGACATAAGTCCCCTGGGCATGGCCATTGGGCAAGGGGGCATGACTCCTGTCTTTACTAAGACAGGAGTCATGTAAATGGCGTCTGGGTGTCGTTAAAAATGGCGCAAATCGGGTGGAGGCGATTTTTTGCGTCAACCTGACTTGCACCATTTTTAAGACGCCCTAGCGCCATTTTTCCCTACGCCGGCGCTGCCTGGTGTACGTGGTTTTTTTCCACGCACACCAGGCAGCGCCGGTCTGCTTGCGCCGGCTAACGCCATTCAATAAATACGGCGCCCGCATGGCGCTTCAGAATGGCGTTAGCCGGCGCAAAATTTTTTGACGCTAAACTGCGTTAGCGCAGTTTAGCGTCAAAAAGTATAAATACGGGCCCTAGTCTCTTGTATGTGAACAATCCAAGTTGACTAATGAATATTGTGATGTATCTCAAATATCTTTCCATTCCTAGTTGATGGTATCCCTTGATCAGGTTCATTTTGTAGCAAATTGTGGCACCCTTCAGTAGTGTGATATTGTCACTTATTTGTGGGCCTTGGTGTCATTCTCTTTTACAGACATTTTAATCTGCATGTCAACACACAAGCGTATTTTGCCTTCTCTGTTCTGCTTTGTACAATTAGCGGAGAGATCTAGAGTGGCGGTCCTCAGTATTCTTCTATGTTGACACTGCAAGTTGCTCTTGCAGCCTACTATCTACAGATATTTGTAGGTGAAATGTTGTTTCCCTTGTTTTCCTGTGATATTGAATAGTGGGGTTTACACTTTCATTTATGAGTAAAAATACTTTGAAGTATTTTATCTTTCAAAGCACAGTATGGGATATTGTCTCTATCGCTGGACCATTTGTACAGGATGGTGGTTGGGAGGCTAAGCATTCATTCCTCTGTACTCTGTTGTGCAGATGTAATTTAATGATGTGTCACTGTCGAGTACAAAGCATTTCATACTATACTCCATCCAGAGATTTAGCTATGGGTACTTTCAGCTGGTGGGTTGTTTATTTCGCATCATGAACACATTTTCATTGCCCTCATCTGAGTATGAGGATGACATGTTAGTATGAGACTATGAGTAGCAAAGCATGACTTTCAGCAGTAATTGGGTAATAAAATATATCAGGTAAACATAGGTGGAGACAGTTAATATAAGGCCACGTTGCCATCAAAACCTGTTTTCTTATGCTCCCGCCAAAGCCTGTTTTCCTCAAGCACGTCTTATGATGCCCAGAAATACCTCAGTTTGTACCTTCTTCCAAAGGAGGGATGTTGGGGTCTTACATAGGTTTTGGAGCTAGTCCACATTTTCTTTTGCAGAAGACGCACAAAATAATTAGAAAAGGAGAAATAGAAAAATGAATGGAAGCCCATATTCACTAAAAAACACCTTAGAGGGGGTAATAAATAAGCATGCATACTGGGAGGAAATGGGACCAAACAACGCAGGCTAGATTCAATGGGTGGGCTTTAAGTCTATAAAGCACTGGGGCCTATAAACTATTTCCCCAATTCGAAGAGGAGGAGAGAAAAGAGACAGAGTACCAATCAGAAAAATGAGCAACTACTCCTTTCTCTTACTCTGTGTGAGTGAAGGAGAGCTTTTTGTTTCTTGCTATTTTTATTTCACTTTTCTTTACTCCCTGCTAAATCTTTTCATAAGTCTTTCCTTTCTCACAATTTTCATACACTTGTCCTAGAGCTATGTATTTGTTTTGATGTGGAAACTCTTGAATGCATCTGTAGTATTCTTGTGTCCTCATGTGATGTTCTTGTCCAATTATTGTCACTGTTGTTGCTGTGACTTTTTGATCATAAATGTCCCTTATCGAAAGCATGTGTCTTTTTTGTCTGACTTCAAAGCCGGAATGCTTGTTCCCGCTTCTTGTTTTTTTGTTCCTCTACCTATTTTTGCTTGTGCTTCCTCTTGATAATATACTTATGTTGTCTCCTGAATTTCTTGAAGAGTAGCACTTTTCCTAAGAAGACAACACCGAAGAGACTCTGATTGGTAACACTCTATGAACCTCAAGTGGATAGCTGTTTCATCTGAGAATTTCTTGAATTCACACTGTAGGGGTAGACTGTGAAAGAGTGCTATAAAATCACCTTTTTTTCAACTTTTTCTTGTAATGCCAGATTGAATGTGTAGGACTCAAAGTTAACAATTTTCTGTGACACGAATTGTGCGAATACTACTTCTTGAACCTTTTGATAGGTGGCAAATGGTCCATTGATTATTCAGTGAGTGTCTTAGCCCTCTAGAACGTTTAACATCAATAACATTTGCTTTTCATCTGATCTGTTTCTCCTAAAGTTTCAACAAAGTTGTCAAAATTATTTAGCTATTTAGACCCCCACTTTGGGCCTATGCAGTTGCAAAGAAGCTTTAAGAATTGGTCTTGGGGGCATAAGTATGGATTTTCTTTTGGGTTGACAACCGTGGCCAATGTTGCTCATGCCTTCTTTTGAGTGTCTTGAGATTTTATTTGTTTCCTAAGTGAGGCAGACTTGTGTGTGGAGCTTATTCTGCAAACCTGTTTATTTCCAAGCTTTTGTGTTTTTACCTGTTTTATTGGTTATGTGGGTCTCTTCAGCTTTTTCACATGTATGTGCTAATTGATCAACTCTCCAAATGATTCTGGTATGCCCAGCGATCATTTAAGTCATCACTCGGCCTTGCTTGTTTATAAAATGTGTGCTAGATACATTTTTTTTGGCTTTCCTTGGCTTTAAAATGGACGCTTACTCTCCATGGTTGAGCTCTCCTGTTACTGCCACTGACGTTGGTAATGAAGCCAGCCACCCGTACTCACAATCTCATGAAACTGTGTGGAGCCACTTGGGTTCTTGTGTGCCCTCACTGTCTCTACATTCCTTTGACTGATCTGATGCTTAGGTACCACTAAATCCATTTGTGCTGCTGAGTGCATGGCACTATGGCCCTCATTACAACTTTCACGGTAACTGCTGCCTACCGCCAAGGAGACAGCCGCAAACAGACTGTCGTCGTGGCTACCAGCCGGGCACGCGTATTATGACCGTCAACGGAATTCTGCCAGAAGGCTGGTGGTATGCTGCCGACGGTCATGGGGGAGGACGGCGGTAAGGTGGCGCTGCTGTCAGCAGCACCGCCACGGCAGCAAAACACAGCCGACTGACATTGGTAATGAAGCCAGCCACCCGTACTCACAATCTTATGCAACTGTGTGGAGCCACTTGGGTTCTTGTGTACCCTCACTGTCTCTACATTCCTTTGACTGATCTGATGCTTAGGTACCACTCATTCCATTTGTGCTGCTGAGTGCATGGCACTATGGCCCTCATTACAATTTTCCCGGTAACTGCTGCCTACCGCCACGGCGACTGCCGCAAACATACCGTCGCCGTGGCTACCAGCCGGCCACGCGTATTATGACCGTCGACGGAATTCCGCCAGAAGGCTGGTGGAATACTGCCGATGGTCATGGTGGCGGACGGCAGTAAGGTGGCACTGCTGTCAGCAGCGCCGCCACGCCAGCAAAACACAGCCAACCGTATCATGAGCAATGCTGATGGACGCTGCTGCTGACAGCAGCGCTGCGTCCCGTCTCCAGCCGGAAGATCCCCTGCAAGCAGGCAAGTCGGGTTCTCTGACAGGAGAGGGGGTGGAGGGTGTTGTGTTCGTGTGTGGGGGTGTTGTGCGTGTGTGTATGTTTTGGTATGCGTGCATGCAGGTGTGAGTCACGTTGAGTGAGTGCAGGAATGACTGAATGTAAGTGTACGTGCATGTTGTGTGTAGTGAATGCGTGTGTGCGCAAAAGTATGTTGCTGTGTGTTGCGGTGTGTGGGAATGCATGGGTGTGTGCATGGGTGAATGTAGGGATGTGTGTGTGTGTAGGGTTGTGTATGTCTTTGCGTGTAGGTGTGTGTATGTTGGGGGAGGTCGGAAGGGTGAGGGGGAGGGTGGGGGAGGACCCTGGGGAGGGGGAGTGGGGTGGGGGAGACCCCTATCAGCACCAGGGAAAGGATTTCCTGGCACTGATAGTGTCTACCGCCATGGTTTTCGTGGTGGTAAGATTGCCACGAAAACCATGGCGGTAGGCGGGGTCATAATTCCGAGGGTGGGATTGTAACAGCCGCCTGGCTGGAGACCGAAGTCTCCATCCCAGCGGCCGTTACCACCCTGGCGGTCGGTGTGTTAAAGTGGCTGTGTGTGTTGACGGTTGCCATTGTGGTCATAATCCCATTTGTATATCACATGACCATAATCACTTAGCCATAAATCAATTACATTTTGTCTTTTGAGTACATTGCAACTTGCCACTTTAGTTTGTCCTTTCCTGTGGGTGGAGACTACTTTTACCTTTTTAGGCTTTACTCGCTACCTTTGAATACTCCTTGTGCCCTGCTCTCCAGCAGACCTGGGCTGTGAGCACTGTGTTTCTTGTACCCTCTCCACCGACTGTCTTACCCTGCCGTGAGGCATCCCAAGGTAAGTAGTCCTGCCACCCACCAGGTCGGTTGTAACCTTCCCATTCTCCTTGCGCTCCTTTCCTGAGGTTTCATCTTTGTTTCCACAGCTTGTGACCTTCTGGGTGTCTTGTGGGTGGTGTGGGTGGGTTTCTTCAATGATCCCTGCCCAGATGCCCTGCTGAAAGAAGGGGTCCCAACAGCGGCAGCCTCTTTTTAAACTCCTCACTACTGTCAAGGTGTGAAAGGGGAGAATTCAAATTTAAACAGGGCCTCCTATTGGTCCCTCACCTTTTGCGCACTTCAGACCATTTGCCACTCTTGACCTCCCCCTTTCTTCTACACCGCAAAAAGGAAGGGGGAGGTACGGGGGGCCACTTCCTGTTGACACCTTTTATTTCTTGTGCGCCCTTTTCTTATCCAGCACACCATCTCCTGGACCTAGGTGGGGTTTCTGCTCTGACCCTTCTAGCCCCCTCTGGGTGCGGGCCTTTGTCCTAAACCACTAAATGTGGCCTACTCTGAAACAAAATGATATGTGAAGCCAATACGTGGTATGAAAGATATTGGCCACTGTTTATTAACATCAATTTATAGCAATGACGCCCTTTTAGTTTTATTAGGGCCATAAATAATTTGTGCCTGTCAGAAATCACTTTGACATTTATGCAAATTACAGGTCATAAATCATTGTTGACAGGCCTACCATAAATCATTCTGACATTTGTATATCACATGAGCATAGTCAATCAGGTTTTGTCTTTTGAGTACATTGTGTCTTGGCGCTGGGGTTTGTCCTTTCCTGTGAGTGAGTACTCCTTTTAGCTTTTTTGGGCTTAATTCAATAGCTTTGGTTACTCCTTGCATTCTGCCCTCTGGTGGACCTGGGCTGTGAGTGCTATGTTTCCTGTACCTCCTCCACGGAAAGTCTTACACTGCCCTGAGGCATCCAGGGTAAGTAGTCCTGCCATCCCGCTGTGTTGTGTGTGGCATCCCCATCCTTCTTGCGCTCCTTTCCTGACATACTGACTTTGGGTTACCACCCACAGGTGGCTCCCCCCCCTTCAGTCTTTTTACTCACATCCCCCTAGTCTCATGACTGCCCAGAGGTTGGCCCAGAAAAACTCTGTCCCTTCCTTCCCCACCCTCGCTAAAGTACTCTGGCCTCTACAAGTTGACAAGGCCTTGCTTGATGCTTTGCCAGCCGTTAGCCATGCAAAACTGTTTTACTGCCACTCTTAGCTTCTTTCTTGACTTATCCATGGCTCCTGTCGACTTGGGTCCCCTCCAGTTCCACCTTGGGATGATCTCTGACCATGTCAACGTTGTGTTACCAAAGACCCTTGCAGCCCACGTTGAATCCCCCTGGATGTGTGCCATGAGCTCCCTCCTACCTAGCTGCGTCAGGTCATTGCCACTCAGATAAATCATTGAAATATTCAGCTTACGAGGTCGGGTTACCTGCAGCTTTTCAAGTACGGGCCTCTATTGATTCCATCTCATCCCTGGTCATCCAAACCATTCAATGTCAGTTTGCCAAGGGCATAGCTCTCTCAGGGGCCCTTTGCCTTTCCACCAGGCCAGGGTTCTTCATACGAACGAATGTACTATTACCCTTACTGGCTTGCGTCCAAAACCTGTGGGATATGCAAGTGCAGGCATGTCAGGTTCTTGCTACAAATGGTCCCCCCCATCCTCCCGTTTGCAGAGCTCGGCGTGTGTGTTCTTCGGATCTTCCTGAGGTGGTGGGGAGGTAGGTCCTTTTGCTTGCTCCTACTCTTGCCCCTGGCGCTTCCCCCTGATGTAGCTCTTGTATGCATTGGAGCACCATTTCCCAAATGCCTTAATGCCTGTCTCTGTTAAGTCGTACTGAGTCACCTCTGTTGCCTCCCCTATCTGAAATGAGTGTGTGCCAAAGCGGTCCGCTGACAACCCTGGTTTAGTCAGTGCCATCTTCAGCACCATTTTAAATTGGAAGGCGCTCAAGCATTTGCTGTTGTTTTGTAGGAAAAGCACCCCATCTTCTGTAGGCCTCAGTAGTGGTATTTCTTGACACTGCAAACTGGGCATAGGTGATGATCGTCCAGACACCTTAGTTCCACTTTTGCTCCCTTAACCAGCTGGTCTGTCTTCGATCCCCTCAGTACAACTTACATCTGCCATGTGCCTAACTGAACATCCTGGCTCTGAAGGCATGTGCCAAATCCCCTGACTTTTGAGGGGGCCACTAGCTCGCTTTCACGAAAAGCCCCAAAAAATGCTAGCGTGAATGCCGCTCTGAAAAGAGTGGTCTCAAAACTATCTGAGCACACTAAATCCTATACCCCTACTAGCAGCTTCAGTGTGTGAAAGTCGATAGGTCCCCTTGTATCATTTGAAGGCCCTTCAAGTCTGCGCCACCCTTTCATGTGTATGTATTGTGAGCTGGTGGGGTCCCGTTCTGTTGCGATTCTCCTAAAATGTACTTACTACCACTGTCAGATCAGATGTTCCTGTGCCCATGACTTTGAATTTTTTTGGTTAAACACCCACTGTATGAACCTTTGTGCTGCCCTGCTTACTGCCATGTAGCTTTCAAAGGTTATTAATCATGTTACCTTCTGGACTCTTTGCACCTAGGTTGCGTAGCGTTTGTCTGTCTTTGGAGCTAAAGTGTGTTCTATTAAGTGGGACAGGTCACCTTTACCAGCCCCCATTGGCTGCTTAGGAATGGTGTCATACCCTGCTCTGCTTCCGGCACCAGGCTTCTGAATCTCTCTATCTAGAAATGTGAGAGTGCATCTGATTAAGCATTATTTACTTCTGGAACATGCTTTGCCCTAACATCTAGTTTGCTTGTGAGCTGCATTTGTACCAAATACAGCAGCAATTTGAATACTCTCAGGCACTATGCCGACCCCTGGTTAATCCTGTGGACCACTGCCTGGTTGTCTGACCATAGTGTGATCTTCTTGTTCATCAGCTGCTCTTGCTATATTGCCAGGGCTACCGCTATGGGAAATATCTCTAGAAGCATGATGTTTCTTGTGATGCCTGCCTTCACCCATTCCCAGGGCCACTCTTTGGCGCACCACCTGTTCTTAAGTATCCAAATCCTAGGCTGCCCAATGCGTCAGTGTATAGCTATATTTGTCTAGCTGTTGCCTAGATTTCCATCCAAATGAGGGTCCTGTTAAAGTCCTCCAAAAATGTTAGCCATGCTTGTAGGTCCTGCTTCACCCCTGCACCTAATCTTGTATGGTGGTGCTTTTTCTGCAGCCCCATTGTAGAATTCATGAGGCACCTAGCCAATACCCTCCCTGCTGGGATGACTGTGACTGCAAAGTTTGATTTCCTGATGAGCTCCAGCAGTTCCCCAAGAGTGGCCTTCTGCTTACCTAGTAGCTTCTGTATGTCCTTCTTCAAGTCTCACACCTTGTCCTTGGGCAAGCTAGATGTGCCTGCTCTAGAGTCCAGCTCTATGCCTAGGAATACCTACTTTTTAATTGGCCCCACTGTCTTGCCATCTGTCAGAGACACCCTTAGTTCTGCTGCCAAGGTTTGGAATGCTCCTAGCAAATCTCTGTACTCTGGCCTGTCGGGCTTTCCTACAAACAGAAGGTCATCCAGGTAGTGCAGCATCCCGCTCTTTGGGTGTTGCTTTTGCAGGGTCCATTCTAAGAAGGTGCTAAAGCATTTGAAATAGGAGCATGAAACCAGCACCCCATGGACATCAATTTGTCAAAATAAGTTTCCCCCTCAAATTTGAAACGCAGGAGGTAATAGCTTTCTGGGTAAACTGAAATCAGATTTTAAATCCTCCTTAGCCATTAAGGCTCCTCGCCCCATTGAGCACACTATATCTACTGCATCCTCCACTGATGCATAGCCCACTGTGCAGTCTTGGGGGTTTATTTCATCATTCACCAACTTGCCTTCCAGAAATAGGTGGTGGATGAGTCTGAACTTGCCCTGCTCTTTCTTGGGCACTACACCTAGGGGTGAGATGATGAGGCAAGGTGGGGGGGCACCATCCTTCATAGGGCCTTCTACCCTCATCAATTGTTTCTCTTTGTCGATTTTCTTTCTGACTCTCTCTGGATGCTCGCTTGCTGGGTGAAAGTTCTTTGGTTCTCTGTTGGGGACTTTCCCTCTGGATGGGATTCTAAAAACTTGCTCAAAGCCTTCACACAGTATTTTAGCATCCTCTTTGTTATTGTATTCGTTGGCTAGTTGCCTTAGCCTGTATGTATTTATAGGGGACCTAGCCAAATCCATTTCTCCCCCTATACTAGCTTTCCATCCTCTATTGCTACTTCTTCTTCTCTTTGTCTCTCTTGTGGCTGACTTCCCTGCCCTTCTTGCAATCATCTGCTGGATGCCCGCCCCACACAAGGAGCACACATGCCTGAATTAGCACACTTCTCCCCATGTGCATTCATCCTTGTCATATTTAAAACATATGGGCGATGCCCCTTTCCTGGACTGTGACCCTTTCCAGCTTGTATAATGTGGCTGCTTATAGTAGGGCTTCTGCCTCTCTTGTTGCCCTTTTTGATAGCTCCTGCAAATGGGCTGCTTGCATTTTCCAGAACCGCTCTTGGCTTTCCTTGCTATTATCATCTTGTCTGTGTACCCTGCCATGTCTTCCTCGCCCCCTACCATGTCTGGTTGAGCCTCCATTTTTAGCCTGAAACCTTCATCGTAATCTAGCCATGCATCCCCCACAAATTGCCTCTGCGCCTCCTGACTCTTTGACTTGCATAGCCATAGGTCTCTTGCGTAGTGCAAGATCTTCTCTACTATGATACAGGTCATTATCTTAAAAGGCATCTAGCCGGTTGTCAAAGTTCCTCTTCTTCCTTATTCTATTTCTTTCCATTTTTCACTGTGGTCAGATATAGGCACTCTACCTGAGTCTCCAAGAATGAGAATATGTTGATGAATTCCCTGTGTCAAATACGCTCTTTGACTGCCTGTGGTGCCATACTGGCGAACCCAGGGGCTCTGGTGACCATATAAGGCTTCCCTAGGCTGCTTCTTTTATATGCTTCAGGTGCTAAACCCTTTGGGCTTTGTTGGCCTGCTTTTCCATTTTGGCCTCTGGCTCAGCAACCCACACTTTTGTTGGCAATGTCCAAACGCATGTTGTTGCTGGCTTCTTCTCCATGCTCTCTGGAGATGTGTGCGCTCTGCTGGGTGCCTCTGCCTGCAGCGGTGGAGGCCTACTACCTGGGGAATCTGGACTGACCCTGTTTTTTTCAGTGCTTCTGCCCTGCATGTCGTGACCGCACCCTCTGATTTTGCAAACAGTAATGGCGCAAATTACTTTCAGCATTTTTGTACAATTGTACTGATTTGCTCAACATTATTTGCCTTCACCCGTTGGCTACGTGCTGGTGCACCCATCACTTTTGCCAGCTCTCCTACATCCTTCCTATCTGCTCTTGTGGCTTCTGATTGCATTTTGCTGCCACTTCTTTGTGTCATCTGCCATGTCCGTCTCCTCTCTGGCCATCTCAATAATGCTTTCATCACCAGGTAGTTCATGCGTGGGCCACATGCTCTCCTCTTCCTTGCTTTAGGATCCAATCCTCACTGTGTGATGATGTCACCTCTCTTTCTGCCTTCAGTATTTCATCAAGTTTGGACTGCTGACCCTCCATGTTAGGCCACGTGCTTTAATTCTGTTTTGTTGGACTGCTCGGATCGCGTCGTCCTCACAGGCTGTCCCATTCAGACTAATCAGGTTGCGCCACCCTCGGGGCTGTCTCCAAACTCTTTCTGCTTTAATTGTTGTCCAGATGGGTCGTGTCACCCTTGCATGCTGTCCTCAACCATCTTGTTTACTTGTCTTACAGCTGGGTCACGTCAACTTTGTTCCCATTGTCTAATTTTAGGTCCTACATTTGGGTCGAGTCACCTTTGCAGGTTGTCTCTACTGTTTCAGCTTTAGGTTTTCTACAGCTTAAGTCGCATTGCCCTTGCATACTGTCCCCAACCGCTTCGTTTGACCCTACTCACTCTGTTGCGGGTGCACTTAGACCCTGGTTTCAGTAGTTGCTCCTCCGCTGTTTTTATGCTCCTTCCTAAGGCAGGGTGCAAATTTAAATGTGGTGCCTCTAAATGGTGTGAGTTAATAAGCATAAGCAATGCCCTGGTACGGCTTGACACAATGCCTTTGGTTCACCAGGTTAATTTGCTCTGCCCTCGGGCTATAAATCTGTTTGCTTTACCCCTCTTATTAGGCTTCCTCCCGCCCAGGCCCTAATTACTTGCTAGTCTGCCTCCAACCCCCGTTAGGGCCTCTCGGGCCATTAATCAATTGAAGTGGGGACGTGACCCAAGAACAATTATTCTGCACCCAATAATCTTCAGTATAACCATCTGACACCTTAAGCCCTAAGCCCCAGATGACCGGTCCTGAAATTAGTGTCTCTAAACCATGCACTATTAAAGCTCAGGTATAGTCAGGGGGCGTGAGGTGCAGGCCCGCTCTCCTTCGACACCGTAGCTCCTTGCCTGTTGCCTCTCTGCTGTGAGAGTTAAGAGGCTGCGGGGCGTGGCTCACAGTCGAGCGGGGCTCTCAGTATGGGCAAGAACTTCTCTCCCCGCATTGACCCACTTCTGCTTACTGCCGGGCTCACCTGCAAGCTGCTCCTGCCCCACGGATGCAGTCCCGGGTTGCTGCCGAGATCAGGTGAAGACACCGACATCCTGGGTCCCTGTGCTGACCTCCACTGCATGGACCTGGGCTGAGGGTGTGCCTGCTCCCTTGACGGTTGCTCCCTGGTGTTGCGATGATCGCTGCCTGACCGCCCCGCTGAAAGAAGAGGTCCCGGCTGTGGCACCCCTTTTTAAAGCCCCTCACTACCTTTAAGGTATGACAGGGGAGAATTCAAATTTAAAAACGGCCTCCCATTGGCCCCTCACCATTCGCACCCCTTGGGCCATTTGGCGCTGTTGTCCTCCCTCCTTTCTTCTTTCTGGCAACAGGGCATGGGATGTAGGGGGTGCCACTTCCTGTTGGCACCTTTTATTTCTTGCGTGCCCTTTTCTTATCCGGAGTGGCATCTCCCAGGCCTTCGCGGGGTTTCCTCTCCAGCCCTTCTAGCACCCTCTACTCACCTTCGCCCTAAACTGCCACTGAGAGTGGAAAGAGGCAGTGTCCTGATTATTATTTGCTGAAGATCTTCTCCGTTGCTCATCCTTGTTTGGCATCCAGCTTTTCTCCCTGAATCCTGACTTGTGCTCATAAAACCCTACTGGGAGTCAAACATTCTGAGAAGCCCGGTAGTCTAATGCCACTTTGCTTGCAACGCCCCTCCTTTCATTCGCCTTCGCCATTTGTGCCCAATTTATCTCCCTTAAAAGGAACAAAATAGATTTGGAGGGGGTGGAAGGTTCTTTCATACAAGTACCAATCCTCTTCTTTTTTGCCAGATGTTCACCCAGTTAACAGCTTTCTGTTCCAGCTTTCTTTTTTTTGTCCTTGTATCGTTATATAGCTCTTTCTTGTTTTCTCTCGGTGATTACATGTTACTGGAATGAATGCAGATTGTACCCTGGCTGTAAGTGTTCCTTAAATAGCTGCCGAGTTCCCATTATAGCTCCTTTTGCGTCCTGGATAATATGCAGCTCCAATCAACTTTCTTTTAACTTCTTCTCAGACTGTGCGCTTCAGAAAAGCAACAATTTGAAACTGGCTGAGTTTTTAACCCCTGCATATCCGACGGCGGAGTTTAACCTTGCTTAATTTAAGATTTGTGATCATGTTTTTTCGTTCCCCTCAAGCTAGGCCGTTCATAAAAGAGAAAAAATTGTAATACCATATCGGAAGTGCAGAATGAGGATTGCAATGAGGAGTCTGACTCAAAATAATAATAATTTAAAGAGAGAGCATGGCACAAGCTAAAGCGTCTACTGTCAATGTCACTTCAATAATAGAAGTCGATTGTGCAGAACTCAACAATACCTGCTTTAACCATCCAGGATGGACAAAAGACCGACTCGGCTGACTTAGATTTTGGGACAAATAGAATGTCCATGCAGAAGAAGTAACTTCATGGCACTGAAATTATGGTATTTTGGAGGCTGTGAACCGCACAGTTGTGGATTTGGCACATTTGCTACATAGTCCATCATCTGTTGCATAACTTGAAGTTTTAACAAAAAAGGTTTTCCTTCTAGCTCGGAAGGACCAAAAGTTTTAAAAAATGCAGCAACACGTGGCAGTGATGTGGAAGGCACCTCTCTGTTGCTTAGTGCTGTATTTAGATGTCAAACTGGTCCTAATGAGGTGAAACCTTTCCCAGACAGTTTTAACGTATAAAATTGACAAAATAATGAGGTAATGCTATCATAAAATTTGCTGCATTATGCCACATTTAATATCTCATAATTTAGTCAGTCCTGCCCCATAATTTGGCCCCTTGCTGTATAATTAATAGGAGTGGGGATAACTCTCATAATTCTGTGTAGCATAATCATGCGGAATTACCTATATATTTTGTGAGACTATAACAAATTGCACAAGTAGAGTAATTCTGCATTTAGGGTTTACCTTCTTAGTGCAAAGTGTCCTTTGTGTCCAAACTAGATGCAGTAATGTATTTTGTGCTACAAAATAGTGCTAAATGAAACAGAACATGAATAGTGAGCAGCAGCTTTCACACACTAAGGCCCTCATTACAACCCTGGCGATCGGTGATATAGTGGCGGTAATACCGCCAACAGGCTGGTGGTAATAAATATGATATTATGACCACGGCGGAAACTGCTCAGACATACAGCCACTTTAACACACCGACCACCAGGGCGAAATCAACAGGCACCACAGCCGTAATCGCCTACAGCCAGGCAGAAGACAATGTTACACTCACTGTAAAATGATACCTTTTCCGCAGTGGTACCAACAACATCAAAAGCCTGGAGGAAAAACTGCACAGAAAGGAAATGACTCACTTCTGGAGACTCAAGGAAGAAACACGCTGCCATGGAGCCCGAGTTGCATGTGTTCCCCATGCTCTTCTACGTTCTGCTCCACTATGAACACCAATGCCGGCAAGGACAACCACAGTGAGTATTGCCACTTAGCACACAGGGGAGGGGGGAGCAAAAAGAGAGTGAGACACATACGCAACACGCAACACCCCCACCCCCAGCACCATACACACAAGCAGATGCACTAACATTACATATTCATCCCTTACCCCTCAGGAATAATGCAAGGACAGCAGCAATAGATTAAAGTGAATGTAATAAGATAAATATAGTAGGAATACGTGCATCCAAATAAAAAAGTATATACATATTTACAAATCAAAGGACACTGCCCAGTCCTCAATGTTCGTGGGCCGCAGGGCCACATCACAAAGTCCAAGGCCCCACTTCACTCCTGCAACAAGGAAAGAACACTGCAGGGGCATCAGGTCGAAAATAGCCAGGCACCTCAGGGGGACAGGGAATGGGGGGGCACTTCAGCCGGAAGATGGTACAACGCCAATGGTCCTGGAGGGGGCAACATGCCCATCACTCAGTCCTGTGGAGTGCAAGGCCACAGTCTCTGAAGTGGGTGACTTGCCCACAAGTGGGTGACTTGCCCACATGCTCTGGAGGGGGCAACATGCCCTGTACTTGGTCCTGGGGAGTGCAAGGCCACAGTCTCTCAAGTGGGTGACTTTCCCACATGCTCTCGAGGGGGCAACATGCCCTCTGCTTGGTCCTGGGGCACGCAAGGCCAGTCTCTCACGTGGGTGACTTGCCCACTGGCAATGGAGGGGGCAACATGCCCTGTGCTTGGTCCTGGGAGTGCAAGGCCACAGTCTCTTGAGTGGATGACTTGCCCACTGGTTCTGGAGGGGGCATTGTGCCCAGTGAGCTTCATCCTGGGGAGAATGGGTTGAGTGGGTTGCTTCTCCACTGGTTCTGGAGGGGGCATTGTGCCCAGTGAGCTTCACCATGGGAAGGATGGGGTGAGTGGATGGCTTCTTCATTGGTTCTGGAGGGGGCATTGGGCCCAGTGTGCTTCATCCTGGGAAGGATGGGGTGAGTGGATGGCTTCTCCACTGGTTCTTGAGGGGGCATCATGCCCTGTGATGCAGATCTTGGGGAGTGCAAGGTCACAGTCTCTCACCTGGGTGTCATACCCACAGGATTTGTCAGGGCCAGGCCGCACAACAGCCCATGGATGCAGGACTACACACTGTCCTCCGGCAGTGATGGCTGCTCAGTGGTGGCAGTGGTGCTGTGGGTGGAGCTGGTAGTGGTGGGGGGAGGCTCCAGCCCATCCCCTGCAGCCTCGGACGGCTGCCCACTGGGGCTGCTGCTGGTGGCGGTGCTGGTGGGGGTGTTAGCAGTGGTTGGGGTAGGCTCCAGCCCATCCCCTGCAGCCTCAGACGGCTGCCCACTGGGGCTACTGCTGCTGCTGGCGGTGCTAGTGGTGGTGCTGGTGGTGGTGCTTGCAGTGGTGGGGGTAGGCTCCAGCCCATCCACTGCAGCCTCGGACAGCTACCCACTGGGGCTGCTGCTCCTGGTGGTGGTGCTAGTGGTGGTGCTGGTCCTGGCAGTGGTGAGTGGAGGCTCCAGCCCATCCCCTGCAGCCTCGGATGGCTGCCTACCGGGGCTGCTGCTGCTGGTGGAGGTGCTGGTGGCAGTGCTGGCAGTGGTGGGGGGAGGCTCCAGCACATCCCCTGCAGCCTCGGATGGCTGCACCATAATGGTTGGTGGTGGGGCTCCGACTGAGTCCCAGCACCAGGCCCCTTGTCTCTACTGCCTGCTGTTGCAGGCCCCTTGCCCTTCCTTCCTGCAGCTGGGGCTGCCTCCTTGCCCTTCCTTCCTGCAGCTGGGGCTGACTCCTTGCCCTTCCTTGAGGCACCCTTTCTGTCTGGCTGGCTGGTGGCCGGGATCCTTTCCCGCCTGGAGTAGCTGGGGACACTACTGTACCCGTTGTCTGGGTGGCTGAGGTGCTTGTCTGGGTTTTGACAACCCTGGCCAGAAGTGAGGGATGGGAGGAGAGGGCTAGGGAAGAGGTCAATGTTGGAGAGGAAAAGCTTCTTAGGGACGTTGGGGCAGGAAGAGGGATATAGTTTGCGAGTAGAGGAAGAGAGAGTGGTGGTAGTAAGTGTCAGTCTGCTGTGTTTTGGTGCATGTGCTTGGGCTGGATGCTGTTGTGAGGTAGATGGCTGTTGGGTGTCTGGGTGCTTGCATTTGTGTTGTTTGGGAGGAAGGGGCACAGACACAGTGGGAGAGGACACAGGGGACTTGTGCATGGATGTGGGGGTGGTGACTGCCAGTGAGGGGTGTATACTGATAGGTGTTCTGGTGATGGTGGTTGGTGGAGGATGTGGTGCATGCAGGTGTGAGTGTAGACGCAACTGGGAGGGAGGTGGAGGACAAGGAGAAGGGGACACAGTGGAGGCAGTGGATGTTGGTATGTCTGATTCAGGATGTTGTTTGTGTGAGCGCCTGTGGGATGATGTGTGGTGCTTGTGTTTACCATGTCCACTTTTGTGTGTTGTCGTGGGTGCCTGCTCATCTGCCTGTGCGCTTGGGATAGATTGGGGTTGAGGGGAATGGGATTGGGTGGAAGAAGTTGGAGGGGGGAGGGTATAAACAGGGACAGCGGCTGCCATCAGAGAGGAGGGCAGGGCCTGGATTGATCTCTGCTGGACCGCCAAGACAGTGTGAATGCCCTCCAGAAATGCATTGGACTGTTGCATTTGGGCTGCCAGCCCCTGGATGGCATTCACAATGGTTGACTGACCAACAGAGATGGCCTCCTCACTCAGGGCAGCAGGGCTAAGTGGGGCAGGGCCTGAGGTGCCTGGGGCGAAGGAGATGCCCACCCTCCTGGGTGAGCAGGCACAAGCAACTGGCTGAGGGGCTGCTGGGAGGGCAGTGCTGGTATGGGGGATGGTGGCTGTACCTGTAGTTGGGGTGGGAACAGAGGTGTCCACCACCACCAGGGAGCTTCCATCGAAGGAGGAATTTGTGTCTGAACTGTTCCTTCCAGTGTCCCCCTGTGTGCTCCCCTCACCCTCCATCCCACTGGTGCCCTCACCATTGGTGGATTTGGCCTCCTGGGTCCTGTGGGATGCTGCTCCCTCCATCGCCGGTGCCTCTGCTCCTCTGCCAGATGATGCTAATGCACATAAGGACAGGGTGACAAAACAAAATGGGGGGGAAGAGACAAAGGACATATTTGGTCAATGGCGGCACCAACACCACCGTTAATGTACACAACACACTCACACACAAGGAACAGCCCTACGCATTAGGCAATGCACTACCAGTCACAATGCTAGTCACCAGCCCATGGATAGGGACATCTAACGCTAATCGCAGCATACCTGAGACCCATAGACCCCTGCCCGGTAGTGGATGCCTACTAGCTTGGTTGGAGGACTTTCACATCTGAATCCTGCACAACATGGGACCTACTCTGCAATGCCAGGCCTGGCCTATGGGCACCCACAGCCCCCCCCGGCGTAAGTTGCAAATTAGGGCACTGTACTCACCCCCTTGTGGCTGCTGTGGTGCCCCCAAGCGCCCATCTAGCCTCGGATAGGCCAATGTGTGTATGCGGGCCATCAGGGGGGGTCAGAGTTCGACGGGCACCCCTTCCTCGTTGGGAGGCCATCCCCAGCTGGACCTCCTCCATCTTCCATGCCCAGCGTCTCAGGTCCTCCCACCATATCCAACAGTGGGTGCTCCACCTGCCGTAGACCCCCAGGGTCCGCACGTCCTTGGCGATGGCACGCCATATACCCTTCTTTTGATGGGTGCTGACCTGAGGAGAAATGGACACAGGGAAAGGTATTAGTCTGACCTTCCTGCCTGTTACACTGATGGCCCCCCATGCCCCTTCCCATCCCCATTAGCACAGACATGGCCCACTATACATGCTCTACGCTGCCCAAGGCCCATCCACCAACCCCCATGAGGCCTTCACACACAGCACTCTATGCACTCACACCCCATGCAGCGTACTCACGGTATACTCACCTGTTGGTCTGGAGGCCCATACAGTAGTCAATACTGGGGGAGGACCCAATCCACCAGTTGCTCCAACTACGCTAAGGTGAAGGCAGCGGCCCTTTCCCCAGTAGCACAAGCCATTGTTGGTTCCAGACACAGGTCACAGCAGCACTTGCAGTGTAGGTCCTCTCCTGTTGAAGGTCAGGTAGAAAGTGAGTGCACAGTTAGAAAATGGCAGTCAAGTCTGTGGCGGTGCATACCGTCACTGCCGGCGTACATCACCATTGGCCACTGGACCCCATAGGGCCCAATGATAACCAATGAGGAGTTGCACGGCGGTTCTAGACTGCCTCCCGCAGCGGCGCACAACGTCAGCGGAATTACGTAATTTCCCCTGTCCCTCCATACAGGACAGGCGGACACCATTTTGGAGGGGGGTGCAGGCCATGGATCCACAGTACACAAATGCACTATTTGGACATCTGCAACAAAATAATGTTACAATCACAATATGCATTGAACTGTAGTGGTTGGAATGTAGAGATAATGACCAGTTGCTCACTCCTTTGTCCCATAGATTGCAACCGCTGCGGATGAATAGGAGATGGAGACATTCCCCACTTATCAGACCCCTCGTGGACTTGGCAATAATGGAGGACAGGCACATTATCCTCACCTGTAGACTTGACCGGGCCACAATCACAGAGCTGTGTGCCCAATTGGAGCCTGACCTAATATCTGGTATCCGTCACCCCACCGGGATCCCCCCTCTTGTGCAAGTCTTATCAGTGCTCCATTTCCTGGCAAGTGGCTCTTTCCAAGTGACAGTGGGCTTGGCAGCAGGAATGTAACAGCCAATGTTCTAAATAGTGCTGACCAGAGTGTTGTCCGTCCTGATTAAACACATGTGCAGCTATATCGTTTTTCCCCAGGTGGAGGATTTGGCCACAATGAAAGCTGACTTCTATGCAATGGGACATATCTCCAACATCATTGGGGCAATAGATGGAACACATATTGCATTTGTCCCCTCTGCCCCTCCCGGCAAAATGAACAGGTGTTCAGAAATTGAAAGAGTTTTCTCTCCATGAATGTCCAGATGGTGTGCCTGGAGGACCAGTACATCTCCCACGTCAATGCTAAGTATCCTACGTCTGAGCATGATGCCTTTATCCTGAGGAATAGCAGCATCCCAAATGTGATGGCCAAACTCCAGAGGCACAGGGTGTGGCTAATAGGTGAGCCCTCATTCCTACCCAGTGGATGTTGGTGTATGGGTATGGTGTGGGCCCTAAGGGTGAGTATGTGGCTAACAGTTTTCCTTCGATATTTGCAGGTGACTCTGGTTACCCCAACCCGTCATGCCTACTGACCCCTGTGAGGAATGCCAGGACAAGGGCAGAGGAACATTACAATGAGGCACATGGGCGAACAAGAAGGATTATAGAGAGGACCTTTGGCCTCCTGAAGGCCAGGTTTTGTTGCTTCCATCTAACAGGTGCTACTCACCCAAGAAGGTCTGCCAGATCATCATGGCATGCTGTAGGTTGCACAATCTTGCCTTACGTTGCCAGGTGCCTTTTCTGCAGGAGGAGGAGGCTGGAGATGGCCGTGTGGAAGCAGTGGATCCTGTGGACAGTGAAGATGAGGAGGCAGAGTATGGGGATGAGGACAGCAGAGGTGCAATTATTCTTCAATACTTCCAATGAGACACAGGTAGGACAGTGTTAATACACATTTCATTCACAGTTTGATGTGTGACATTGTCACTGGCAGGCTGTGTATTTCTACTTCTATGCCCACTCACTGTACCCATTGACATCTCTTGCAGATGTTGGTGCCCCACTATTGCTCCTGGTGTGGTCAGTGAAGTCAACTACAGGTCTTTCCAATGTAAACATTACTGTACAGTTGAATTGCAATGTTTGAACCTGGTTAAACGAATACATTTTGAACACATTTGACATACACCATAATTGTATTTTATCAAAGTGTGTTTATTGCAGTGCTCTGAAGAATCAGGGGTAGTGGAATGGGCTGGGGTGATGATGGAGGAAACTCCAGGTTAGAGTCCAGTCTATTTGTATCACAGGTGCATTGTCCAAGGGGGCATAGGAAGGGGAGCAATGGCAGTTCAAGGATGACAGGGTAACAGAGTGGGACACAAGGGTGACAACCAGGAGAGTCTCATTTCCTGGCGGGGGTCTTGGCAATAGTCTCTGGCTTCTGCATGGATCACAGGGAACATTTGTGCAGTGGTTCTCTTTCTGCTGGGGGAGGGGTGCTGGTGGACTGTTGGTCCTGTGGTGGGGCCTCCTGTCCACTAGCAGCAGCAGAGGTGGAGGCTGTTCAGTGGTTTGGCTAGTGTAAAGGACACGGTGGTGTGCCACTGCCTCCCTCATACTGTTGGCCATGTCTGCCAGCACCCCTGCAATGGAGACCAGAGTTCAGTCCTCCTACTACTCCTGCCAGGCCCTCAGGATGCATGATTGCCAAGACTTGCTCCTCCTAAGTTGTTAGCTGTGGGGGAGGAGGTGGGGGTCCATAGCCAGTCCTATGTACAGCTAGTTGATGTCTTGCTGCAATGGAACGTACCTTCCCCCGTAGGTTGTTCCACCTCTTCCTAATGTGATCCCTTGTTCTGAGGTGCTGACCCACGGCATTGACCCTGTCCACGATCCTCCGCCATAGCTCCATCTTCCATGCAATGGATATCTGCTGCACCTGTGATCCAAATAGCTGTGGCTCTACCCAGATAATTTCCTCCATCATGACCCTTAGCGCCTCCTCAGAGACCCTGGGGTGTTGTTGTGGTGCCATGAGTGTGGTGTGAGTGGTGTGGGTGAGGGTGTGTAGGGTGATGTGTTGGGGTGTGTGTTGTGAGGTGCGTGGGTGGTGTATAGGTGATGGTGGTATGTGGCTCTGGTTGTGTGGTTGCTCTTGCTGTCTCTCTCTCTCTCTCTGTTGGCAATGGTTAGTAGTCGTAAAGGGTTGTGGGTAATGTGGGTGTGTGTTTTATAGTGGTGTGGTGTGTGTATAGGTGTCAGGTGTGTGTAGTTTGAATTGTCCAATGTGGTGTTGTATTGTTTGAGTGTGTGTATTTTGGGTGCAGCGGTATGTACCACCAATGGTTAACTGCCATTGAATGTCCACTGCGGTGATTCGCGGGTCATAATGTTGTGGGAGTAGTTCTATTGGCATAACGGTGTGGGTTTTGATAACACCAGTTTATCACTGACCTTTGGGCGGGTGGACTTGTGTCTGTGGCTGTATAGTGACGATTGGTATGTGTGTGTCATAATATGGTTGGCAGATAGCCGCCACAGCAGCGGTATGTTGGCGGCAGTCGGCATTGCAGTAAGTGGGATTTACCGCCAATGTCATAACGAGCATCTACATATTCTCTTGGTGTAGCATTTTTCCCCAACTTGCTACCAACATTTAGCGTTAGTTTAATGTAAAATGCACCCTTGTGTCCAAAACGGACAAGAGGATACATTGTACATTAAGAAAATAGCGCTAAGTGCAGCCAAACATGGAGAGCAACGCTGCTACCAGCAAGAGCAGTCGCTCTAGCTCGCTGAATATTCACTTGTGGCAGGATTTTTTTACCTGCAAATTACTCTTAAGTAGTCAAGTGGACATAATCACATTATTACCAGTAATTCCATATCAAATAAGTAATGGAGGATTACCAAAATTACTCTGATTACTCCAGCTAATAATTACTGTGATTCTGATTATAATGCACAATTCCCAGATCTATTTTCATGCACTTTCAGTTCAGTCTCTTCTGAGAACTCCAACAGGTGCTGGAAGAATATTCACACACTCATTTCTCATTACATCATGCAAACTATAGAGCATGGCTTTCAAGACAGCTGGTCACAGCACTGGACCAAAGGAAACATTATATAAAAGATTCACACCTGCATATTACACGAAGGTCTACACAGAGCCTACTACATCTACCAAGCTATTTTTCCAAGCTGAGATGCTCAAGTCTGGTATGATTCCGAGAACGTATTTTTGTTTTACTAAAATGGTCGTCCTGAAGAGAGGGAATTGTTAGAAGAAACGGCGTCGGCGTGGCCTCTATTTTTCAGGAACAGTGTGAATTAAGAAGAAATGGTGATGAATAAATGATACCCCGTGAAGAAAAGAAACGTATGACTTTCTGGTAAGAAAAAAGTGAGTATTTTTGTCCAAAGCACAGGGAACAAACTAGTGTCTGTATATGCAAAGCAATTGAAGGTTGATCGATGAAGAATTCTGCCTGCTCAAAGGTCATAATGGTAACATGTTCTTTTTTTTCAGTGATTTAACTATTACGCAGGTCAGCGGCGCTCATCTCAGAAACTTCAGAATGGATAAAAGCTTGAGCCTGCCCCTGCCAGCACCCGAGCATGTAACATGCGTGTCCCGCACATCTCTCTACAGCACGTGCATTACCCTTCTGAGCTACCGTTCCTAATTACT
Source organism: Pleurodeles waltl (assembly GCF_031143425.1). Lineage (NCBI taxonomy): Eukaryota > Metazoa > Chordata > Amphibia > Caudata > Salamandridae > Pleurodeles > Pleurodeles waltl. Next base: position 893,510,368 of record NC_090446.1, read on the forward strand.
ACTTCTGTATGATGAAGGATGAAGGAACCGAATCGTTCACTTGCCTTCTCGCACGTGTTCGCTCTATCGACCCGGCAGTGGCACAGCAGCCAGCAAAATGTTGACAAAACGTTGGCAGCTATTAATATTGAAAACAGCGTGGGAACTGCATGATCTGGTTGAGAAAACCTCTCAGATCTGAGACCATGTTAGCTGAGCAGCCAAGGTCATCCGCAGAGGAAATGGAGTGATTGGCGACTACGCGTTTTTTGCCACCACCCCAGGGTTAATTTCTGGGCTGCATATGGTAGCTGTTTTCCACTTTTCAGGGTACTAATCACTGCTGCTGGAAACTCCGTCTTTTTATTCTCACCCCAACACGGCACCTCTTTCTGCCAGGCCACCTGTCAACTACCTGCTGTCAAGTGTGTGGCCTTGGCAGCTAACATCTTTTGGCCGGTGCTATGTGGCACCAGCCCCAGATTCCAGTACTGCAGAAGGCCAACCCCAGCCTGGCATCGAATTGCCACAATACAGTGGATGCCTCCAGCATTGTTTACTCAGGAACATTCCCGGAAATCGAAAAACGGAACTTGAGCATTTGAATGAACGTCTAATAAAGGAAATGGAAACTAGGTGACGCAACAAGCAAGTTGATAACATGGAGAGAGGGAAGCGGTACGTTTTGAAACAATGAAAAACGGCTTGGCGCCAAAAAACACGAAATGAACACAGTGAGAGTGGTGAAATTTGCTCGCAGCCCAGAATAGTTGCTCTCACGTCTCATTTGGCCTTGCTCTAATTATCTTTGCTGTTTTATCGACCATCAAATGGATAGTTTGCTTAGATACCAGCGGGAGAAGCAGCATCGTATTTGTGCCAAGAGTAACGTGTGCGCATTTCAGCTCTGTCTGCCTGGCGCCTTGTGTGCACAACGTTTGGCCTGACAAATCTACTCTTTCCACGATGCCCCTTGAAGGAAGCCTACTCACAGAGGTGTGGGCACTGACGTTTGCTCTATGGAAAGGTAAGCACGTTCTGTGCAATACCAATTTTTAACACTCCCCTATGCTGCCCAGCATGTGATGACCCCTCTGGGATTCCCTCCCCCTCTTCTGATAATTAGCTGAGCCAGGTTCCCCAGGCATGGAGAGGGCGGGGAGGCCGAGGGACTGGTCTCTTCCAATGCGTCTCCTAACAGAGTTAGCGAGAAATTAGATTAGCAATTTGCCACTTAGCCAAAGCCTAAGGAATGTGGTTAGAATAAAAGGTGGCAGGCGGGGGAGGCCGTGTCAAGGGAGATGGATCACACGGCTAATGCACAACGGCAGAGGGGGCTTTATAACACAATCACCTATCTTCTAATATTGACACCATCACAAGCCTTTAACCTGGCAATAACTCATCACAAAGCAGGCAGGAATGTTTGGCCTCTTTCCAAGGTGAGGCGAATGCAGACTATTTTACTACACCATGTTTAAGTAAACTTCCTTTACAATGGCCACAATCATTGATGTTTGGCACCCACCAGGCATCTCAAAAAGGGAAAAGGATGAATAGGGCATGAGCAAAGGGTGGGTCAATGACTAATCTGCTTGTACAATGTGTGTGTGTGCTTTATGTCAGGAGGTGTAATTGACTGGCATAATGTGTTTTTGTTAGATGTGAATACGTTTCTGGGTGGTCCATTTGTAAGGAGACATGGTTTAGTGACAAGAGGCATGGTCGATGTCAGGAATAATGGACTAGTGGGACTAAAGGTAAAAAAGTGTTGCTTGACAGTAGCTGGTGAGTATAGCGCCAAGCAGTGGAATGGTGTAACATGCGGCACAGTGTAATGTCATGAGCTGCGATATGGTGTTAGAATGTGTGGGCCTGTGCTGGATGTGAGTTAGTGTTATGTTGCGAAGTAAATTGTCAGAGGGTTGTTTTCTTGTGCAGGAATGTTTGCCCATGTTTCCAAGAAAGCTTGAAAACGAATACCAACCGTACAAATAATTACTCTGCTGTCAATGAATAGTTTAAAACAACTACTGGTAACGCTTCGGACCTTATTAAGTAAACATACAAGGAGACGCATGTAGGCCGATGGTCCTTTTGACTGCGCTCCGAGTAGTTCCCACCATGTTACCCCGTACCAATACAAATCAATAGCAAAAAGCAATCAATGACATCAATAATTAACAGGAGTCAGTAATCATCACACACTATGACCTCTCAGCCATGAATAATCACACCTTTAGGTAAAAGTTAGAATGTTTATTTCCCTATATTAACAATGCTAATCTCACGTAACTTAGTGTCAAAATCAAATGATAAACATACAAAAACAATACTGGCTGCTCAAAGCGCTGAAAGAGTCGCATTCTAATCAAAGCTTGAGTCACTACACATTCTAAAGTTACAGTACAAATTAATAACATGAATAACTGCACGAAGAAATAGCATACATCTCGATTCAGCAAAGAAAGGACATCAGCTGTTATTCCGTGTAGTGAATTTCATCAGTAAAACTCCTAGCTATCATCAGATTAGAACAGCATGTTGGGACTTACTGCAAAACAATTTAGTCAACAAAAATTTGGAAAACATCTAACTATGGCTGTATCAAAAGTAACGGTTGGTACCAAGGAACAAAAGCAAATAGACATAGCAATCAGTAACATCATCTTATACCTTGCCTCGGTATGGTTCAGCAAGCTGTGACAGTCTTTGTCAATAGGACATCAGTTCGGTCAGCAAGACATTGGGATTCAGCATTAAAGTTCAGGAAAAGCAAAGTCTTGTCATGCAGTTTGATAAAGAATAACTAAACGCTCAAGAAGAATGGGGATAATGCCGCATCTTCTCTCGGTGCAGACCAGCTAAGTTAGATTTCCCAAAACTACTTCCCATTTCCTTATTGGTCAAAGAATACTATGTTTGCATTTAGTCCAATGAAAATAAACCCCCAAATCTAAATGTTACTTCTATACGGTTCACATGTCGATAATTGGTTCCCCTTTTTTTGTTCCCATCATTCGACTTGTCAGGTATCAATATTGTTGCAGCTTATACTCCAGTCAGTGCATCCATTGTCTTCTCCTGGAATGGTCATTCTTACACATGCTACGATATACAATGTATTCCTAGCTAGTACAATATGTTCTAGTATGCAGTTCCCATAAGAGCGAACTTTAGCTACGAGCTCTTGGTCAGTACAGTGGGCAATCACAATTTAATTCTCTAAGCAGCCATTTTATAAGTCGTGTAAGAAATGCAGCTTGACATGAGGCTATGCACCTAGGCCCAAGACCTCAATAAGTTAAGGCCTACAATTAATAAAGCTAATACATAGCACGTAACTGTTAGAAATGGGGTCTCAAGTTGGCAGAGGTATACACCCTTGTCCAAGTAGGGATCACAATCCTAGTTAGGGTAAATCACACAAAATTCAAATTATCCTGTGCCCACTCTCTGGTAGCGTGGCACTGAGCAGTCAGGCTTAACTTAGAAGGCAATCTGTAAAGTATTTGTGCAAAAAATCATGTAATAACACAATGAGAACACCACACAAAGACACCACACAGGTTTAGAAAAATATAAGATATTTATCTGATTAAATTAGGGTCAAAACTATCAAGATTTGATAATAACAAGTTGAAATATCACTTTTTGTAATGATAAGAGAGTCTTCAGTTCTTCAAAGCAACAATTGTGTCTTGGAAGCACAAAGTACCTGGTTTGCATAAAAATTTCACGCACGAAGACCACAGAGGAGGAGATGCGTGGGAAAAGGTAGGTGTGCTTCGGATTTCCAGGCGCACACAGACGATGTTTCAATTCTTTTCCACTCAGCAAGGGCTTTGCGTTGAATTCCGGCATGCAGACTTGAATCCTCTTTGCGATGCAGGGTCTTTTGACACCCAGGGATGATGCGTGGGAATCCTGGGCGTGCGGGGTGAACCACAGCTGTTGCGTTGATCCGGTGGGTGATGCAGCGGAGTTTCTGTCACACAGCTGGCGCATTGATTCATCTTGCAGGAAGTCAGGCTGCGTCAATCCGGATCGGCAATGCGTAAATCCGGTGGGCTGTGCATAGAAGTTCTGGTCGCAATGCTGGTACTGTGTTGATCTCCACTCGGGGAGCTGGGCTGCGTCGATCTGGTTAGGCAATGCAGTGATTTTCTCACCGCTGGACAGGCTGTGCATTGATTATGACAGGCTGTGCGTCGATTTTCACCACACAAGGAGTTTCTTTGCAGACTGGACGTCTTTTTGGCCCTGAGACTTGAAGAAACAGGAGTCAAGCTCAATCCAAGCCCTTGGAGACCACTTCTCAGCAGAGCCAGAGTTTAGCAAGGCAGCAGGGCAACAGCAAGGCAGCAGTCCTTTTCAGCAAAGCAGTCCAGGTGAGTCCTTTGGGCAGCCAGACAGCTTCTCTTGGCAGGTTGCAGGTTCTGGTGCAGAGTGTCTGTCCCAAGAAGTGTCTGAGTTGATAGGGTCAGGGACCCAGTTTATATACGCAAAAGTGCCTTTGAAGTGGGGGATACTTCAAACAGTGGTTTTGAAGTGCACAAGGCTTTCAGTATAAACCTGTCTGCTAGGGTCCCAGTAGGGGGCTTGGCAGTCCATTGTGTGAGGGCAGGCCACTGTCCTTTGAAATGTAAGTGTCAGGCCCTCCACCCTTCCAGCCCAGGAAGACCCATTCAGCATGCAGATGTGCGTAGGTGTGACTGGGCATCCTGTGTTTGTGGTTGTCTGGGTGAAATGCACAAGGGAGCTGTCAACCAGCCCAGACGTGGATTGGAGACAGGCTGTAAGGCACAGAAGGATTTTAAGTGCAGAGAAATGTTCACTTTCTAAAAGTGGCATTTCTAAAATGGAAATATAAAATCAAACCTCACCTGGCCATACTAAATATGACCTGTCTACCCCTATCTGATCAGAATCTACCCCACTCAAACAATATATGAGGGTAGCCCTAATGTTGTCCTATGAAAGGAGCAGCAGTAGAAAACAAATTTAGGAGTTTTCCACTACCAGGACATATAAAACATACAGGTATATTTCCTGCCTTTTACATACACAGCACCCTGCCCTATGGGTTACCTAGGGCCTACCTTAGTGGTGACTTATATGTAGAAAAATACCTTGCAATGGCAGGCCTGAGACATGGTGAAGGGCTACTTATGCGGTTGGCACAATCAGTGGTACAGGCACACAAGTAGCATTTAATTTACAGGCCCTGGGCACATGCAGTGCACTTTACTAGGTACTTACAAATAAACTAAATATGCCAATTGGGTTTGAGCCAATGTCACCATGTTTCTAGGGAGAGAGCATATGCACTTTAGCACTGGTTAGCAGTGGTAAAGTGCGCAAAGTCCTAAAACCAGCAAAAACAGTGTCAAAAAGTGGAGGGAGGCAGGTCTAACAATAGCCTTCAGTATGACATATTACCACATTAATAAAACAAAAGCTCCACATTTCATATGAATAAGCTATTAAAAAGTACACTTTGTGAACATTGGCGGTCACTCAGGTGAGCGTAACTTTCAAATGCGTGTATTATTTTTTCTCTAAGCTAATTCATTTTCTATGCAAGTCCAACACTCAGAATACATGAATATTCATTAGTAAAATTCAGTGTTAGCAATACCTTGCCACTGACTGAGAGATGGAATGGTTGCAAGGGTACTCAATGGCAGCTCCATTCTCATTGACCAGTTACAGCTGGTCAAGAATGCACAAATGATGCCCTTTAAAAAAATAATACTCTTCATCAGGGCTCTTCTGAAAATGCAGTAATTGGGAAATTTTTGGTATGATACACTGCCTGAACAGGCCTGTAAGTATCTTGCCCAGATAAATACCATAGCTGCAAGGAGAGTCCATAGGGCCAACCCGTCCGTCTTAATCAGCATGCACAGTGAAAGCTGTAGCTTCCACCTCATCACAAACCAATTGCTGAGAAATTCAGAATATTTATGCCTCTCATAAACGTAAGACTGAAACAGAAATTTCTAAGATGAAAACATATTTTTCCCAAACAAGTGCATCCACAGAGCAGATTTAGGAGTGATTAGGCTCCACAAAGTTTCTGAATGATTGAGAGTTACAAACATTCCTTCCAAGGTTCTATGAAAATGAAAAAAGCTCCAAGAGAAAAAGAACAATCCTCCCCTTAATGCATTGAAGGGTAAGTTTAAAATGTGGACATTGATCACTGGGTTTGGTTACCTTATATCAGGAAATGCCCAGCTATAGCAGGGCAAAGGATCATGGTACTTGTAGTTGTGTAAAATCTAGATGTCAGTTTTTCCTTGTTAAGTAGCCTTGTATCTGGAGGATGCATATGAAATGGTCATCTCAATCCAGATCATGACAAAGGAATTAAGGGAGACATGCCTTTACTGAATTCCCCACAGCAATTGCAGCACACTTCCTACAGTCAGAAGAATCAGGAACCAGATAAAAGGCCAGCCTACATAAAGGGCAGCACTGCACCCAATCAAGCAGCTCAATTCCTTGACCTACCTTCTAACGCGAATGGCTACGCCAGCACCCGGGGTGCTACTTGTAAACTCTCATTCCTCTTTAGGACTGTGGCTGACATAAGGGGGGAAATTGAGAATCAAGTATTGTCCAATTTTGATTGTACTTTTGCTGTAATCTGTATGCAGGAGACATGGACTGTCTTGTCCATACATATTAACAGGTTCAAAACATTTCATCTTGAGCCATTATCCTTTAGCCACACTAGGGAGGCTTAACGATATACCTCATGCCAAACCCTTTCTCTGTAAGGCTGGCACATTATTCTTTCAGGTACATGGCTTTTATTTCATGGATGGCTCAAGGTTGGGTATCATTAATTTTTATAATAACATATCAAGAGTTGAAAGAGGATGTGTTTTGACCAAATCGGATTTGGATTCCTTCAAACTCGAAGGAGGCAAAGAGTTGGGTTGTTGTGCAGGGGGGCTTTTAATGTTCATCTTTGTCCCATTATGCCCTGGGATGCCTGTGGCCTTACGTGCGTAGGTGGGAATCATGTGTTTTACCTCTCCCATGACATGCTTTTAAACAATTTAAATAATCTGATAATGAAGATTAATATGGTCTTCGTAAATGAGTATAGTATTATGAATGGTACATTTCCCAACACATTTGTGGGTATGGGTGAGTGATCTGTCTATTTAGCCAGCATGGCAGGGGATCATACAATACAAAATCTGGAACTAAGTGATCATCTCGTCCAAACTATAACTTTAGATATTCCTAAATGGTACGTGGAGCAATGAGCAGTCAGGCTAGTTACTAACATCTCTGCCTAAAGAAAAAATGTCACTCGTATCAAATGGGAGTTTGTTAACGCTGAGGCATTTTTGTCTACTGGTTAGAGATACACATACCTTATTTGCTGTTTGTTAACATGCAGAGGATGAAGCAGCTAACATGAAGAGTGAATTTACTATCCCATCCAAGGTCGTTAAGCCAGCACTATGTAGGCCTTCCAAAGGGAGTTTAGTAATGAGTGTTGGTTCGATGCAATATGCAGTAGAACGCACAAAAAATAAATGATCTCCCTACACAAAAATCCTAGGTTGGCCTTTGAAGTTGCATAGTGCAGGAAGGCTTAACAGGAGGTGTTAGAAAGTAGGTTTCAAATTGGCAGAAGTATGCACCCTGTCCAAACAGGAACCACCCCCCTAGTCAGAGTAAGTCAGATGCACAATAAGAGTTAATCTGTTGTCACCTTCTGGTAGCTTGGCACAGAACAATGTGTAAAGTATTTGTGCACCACTTCAAACAGTAACACAGTGAAAACACCACAAAAAGACTTCACACCAAAGAGATTATGGGGGTTATTCCAACTTTGGAGGCAGTGGTAATCCGTCCCAAATGTGACGGATTTACCACCAGCCGTATTACGAGTTCCATAGGATATAATGGACTCGTAATACGGCTGGTGGTATATCCGTCACTTTACCGTCACTTTTGGGACGGATTACCACTTCCTCCAAAGTTGGAATAACCCCCTATATTTTTATGAGCAAACCAAGGCCAAAACAACAAAAATCGAATAAACAGAAGCCGAGATGTGAATTTTTAAAGAGTAAATGTGCAAGTAGAAGCAATAAGAACCTATTGGGATATCTGGTCGCTCTGGACAGGGACAAAGTCAAGATTTCAGGCCACCTGTGATGGAGTGCAGGCCGGCTACAAGATCCACACAGGGCCCACTGATCAACAGTACCTTAATCCTTGTGGCAGTACAAGATGCGTTGATGGTCCCCTTGCAGTTAGGGTGTTGCACCGGATTTCTCCATGCAACTGCGGTGATGTGTTGGTTCTGAGTATGATGCACTGGCTTCAAGTGTGGCGGCGCTGGATGTGATTTGCTGGGTTTATCTGCACTGGAGGGGTGATTTGTAGATTTTCTTAACATAGTGACGGCGTTGCGTTGGTTCGGAACCGGTGGTTCTGGAGGTGATGCAGCAGTTCAGAGTGTGTTGCGCCGTACTAGTCTCTGCAACAGCGGTGATGCTTCAATTGCAATCTTGCATCCGGTGATGCGTTGGTTCTGATTGGCACAACAGTGTTAATGCACATGTTCTGGCAGATGCAGCACTTTATACTCACTTCCAAGGGCCTGGACTGGATTGGCACGACTTGGCAGAACAAGACTTAAAGCAATCAAAGTCCAGGTTATGTTTGTAGATGGGAGAGAAGTCTTTGATGTCCCTGAGACTTCAATACACGGGGGCAAGCCTTTGGAGTCAATTTGGTTCTGGAATTTAGAGATGCAGGTCCAATCCTTCCCACGCCCAGGCAAGAGGGCAGCAGGCAGCAGGACAGCTCAACAAAGCAGGAGTCCAGCAGAGTAGCAGCTCAGCAGAGTGGCAGTACTTGTAACAGCACAGTAGTGCTTCTTCCTGGCAGACTATCCACAGGTCCAGAAGTGTACTGAGTTGGTGATGTCAGAGGTCCAGTACTTATACGCAGTTGTGCCTTTAAAGTGGGGGAGACTTCAAAGAAGGATCTATGGAGTGCACAGAGGCTCTCCCTTTCTGCCCTGGCTCCAGACACACTGTATATGGGTATGCAGCTCTTTGTGTGTGGCAGGATACTGCCCTTTCACATGTACCTGTCAGCCCTCCCACGCTACCTTTGTATGTGACTGTCTAGAGGGAATGCAAAAGCCCAGCTGTCACCTCATTTCAGATGTGTATTGGAGACAGATAGTAGGCATCAAATAGCTAAAGTAAGAACATGCCAACTTTTCAAACGTGGCATTTTCAGAACAGCAATGTAAAATCTGACTTCACCATAAGTTGTGGTTTTAAATTGAAAGTCAGTGACGCCAAGCTTGACAAACTTATCTCTTCCAGATTGGGAATTACACTTATAAAATGTAATGAGATAATCCTGATGTTATCCTATGGAAGAGATTGGCCTTGCAGTAGTGAAAAATGAATTTGGGAATTCTTCACTACCAGGGCATGTAAAACTTAAAAATACATGTCCTGCCTTTTACATACACTGCTCCCTGCCTGTTGGGTCATATAAGGCCCCTTGGGGTGACATATATGTATAAAAAGGGAAGGTTTAGGCCTGGCAAGAGGTTTAACTTGCCAGGTCGACATGGCAGTTTAAACTGCACACAAAGGCTCTGCAATGGCAGGCCTGAGACATGGTTAACGGGCTACTTAAGTAGGTAGCACATTCAGTGCTGCAGGCCCACTAATATCATTTATTTTACAGGCCCCTGTCTCATGTAGCAAACTTTATTAAGGACTTTAAACATGCCAACTTGGTATGAGCCAATGTTACCATGGTTTAGTGGGAGAGCACAAGCATTTTCGCACTGGTTGGCATTGTTAAAGTACACAGAGTCCTAAAGCCAGCATACATGAGGTCGGAAAATTGAGGGAGGCAGGCAAAAAGTTTGTGGGAAGGCCACCTTAAGGATGTCGGCTCTAACAGAAGGCAATTGCGGATGGGAGAAATACATTAAAATCAAAGGCTTGAGAAGATTTACAGGAAGCCAGTATTAACAACTATCAGCAAGCCTTTTGGGGCTTTGTAGATTAACCATTTCTTAAATATTCTGAAGAACCTTTGATTTAAATGGCCATAACTGTTAATGAATGGACCTCTTTCTTTTGGGGAGTCTATTCCACTAGGGGAGGGAAGGGAGGAAAAAGGGTCTTATCCTGCTTAGTAGAGAAACAATTATTCCTTAAGTACTGTCCTTTCTTGGAAGAAGTGATGGAGGCTGTTAGATCTAGCCCCAGTGGGAAAGCCCCTGTCCCAGACGGGGTCCCTTGAGATCTATTGAAGAGCAATCTCCAACTATGGGCCCCACTGTTAACCAGCATCCTTCAGGCGGCAAGCTCCTCTACCAAATTTCCATCAAGGTCCAATTCCCTAATTATCCCAATATTTAAGAAAGGCAATCGAGAGGACCCTAGTTGTAACTGGCCAGACTCTCTCCTGGAATCCACGGTGAAGGTCCGGGGCTGTGTCTTATTCTCTCAACTCTTGGACTGGGTTGAGAAGACCGGAACCTTTTCAGACATTCAGTATGGGTTTAGGAGAGGGCTTTATGCAGAGGAGTAATTTTGGGAAGCTATAAGGTGGGGTAAGGTAACAAAATACCCATATGTTATTTCCATACATCCAGCTTAAAATAAGTAAACGTATTAGCCATTCCTCTTACTTGATGCTCAGCACCATCAGCATTTTATCCTACTCAGGTTTCGGCTTAACCTATTTTATCGGTTAGTCACATTTCCCCAGTGCAATGACTGGGCACACAACTTCCTACCCTGCCCCTACGATCAGAAGTCAGCACAGAGCACTATACATATAATATATTTTTACACTTCATATTCCAAGCCTAAATTCCAAACTACCATGCCCCTTTTGATCAAACATTCCCTGTGTCAATGCACAGAAGAAATGTGTTTTTTGCAGTCTTTGACCTCAAGTGAAATTATATTGACTGTGTATAACTTCTTGAGGCTTGTGGCCATGGTTAGAAAACTTCTTCGGTAGGTTTGTGGAGTCTAATATTATTTTTGATTATGTATTCTGTGACTTGTGTGCCTAATGAATTGTCAAATATGTCAAAGTGGGGGTAATTTTCTAAATTTGTTTTATTTGTCCTTGTGTTGTTGTGGGGCTTACTTGGTATTTGCCTGGTCCATTACTATTTCTTAAGTATACCATTATGAATTTGCATTGTTTCACTGCATTTTAATATTAATTTGTTATTAATAGTGTATGTATTGCACTTCTATGGTCTATATTTATTATGACCAATTTGTGTAATTTTGGAAATTTCATTTAATACTTGTTTTGCGGAGTTATTAAATGACGCCGCTATGCAATGTTATGTAATTACCCTGCTGGTCACAGCAAAATTATAGGGTTGAAGAACAGGAGCCACATCAACAAAATGAACTCCAGTAGAAGTTGAGTTGTCTGCAGCAATTGTGTTTTTGTGCTTTTTTAGCATGACGAGGATTTACTTCACACTAAAATATAATACTAAATGATGTGTTTGCCTTTCACATAATTATGTGTGTTTTGTATAATGTTTTCGGAATTTCACATAATTACATGAAAGTAAATGGCACATATTTCTCACACTCCTAATGTAAGATCCATCACTTCACCTAAGTTTCAGCTAGAAATGGGCAAATGGGCAATGTCATTCCCCACTATTACTGAAAAAGTACTCAAGGCTCCAAATAAATGCTCACATTCTCTTTTGAGTGCATGCTATCCTATCCTAATTTTATGGAACTTGGAATACATTTTCAGGGAAAGAGAAGGTCTTCAAACCCCAGCTACAAAGTTTCGTTTCTCCATTATTCCATACCACTGACCTAGTTATCTTCCCCAGGCACCTCAAGAAACAAAGTGCTTTTATCACACTCTGTTTTACCTCATGGGTGCCACGCTGTGCCTACTCGCACCTGGATTTGCTTGGTTTTGAGAAAGTGGGTGCTACTTTGCTACCTGCTGATAATTTCTATTGTTACTCATTCTCTTTCACCAACACTTTTGCGTTCCTCCATCTGGGTAATGCCTTGTAAATGATCACCATTTGGTGGGTGTGGAGACTTCCATAAAAAAAAATCATAGAACTCTAACTTGGGATGGCGTAGCTACGATGAAGACCCATGTGAAAGTGTCCCCATTGAGGTCTGTCTGCCGGAAGGCCATACCAAGCCCCTACCCTGCCAAGAAGCTATCTGAATTCCCCTGAAACACCTATCTGGGGAAGAAGAAGCAGTCCTTTGCCTGCAGCTGTGGCTGAAAGGAGAAATATCCTGCTGAATGATCAGTGAAGCTGACCTACACAGCTGCCTCCCCAGCCAAACCGATCCAGTTAAGGTGTGGCTGCCTCCATTAACAAATGGGTGCTGGCGGTGATAAGACCAACCGCCCCTGTGGCACTGCTGCCAGAACTGTTGCTTTGCCGAGTGGAGGCACAGGGCTCTGGGGACCCTCCAGTCCCACTTGCTTCCGCCCTGAGTGGGATGCAGTGGTGCAGGGGCAGTCCCCCAGGGTGCTGGGAGTGCCAAGAAAGCCTGGACCGTGTTGGAGGTGGGGTAGCATTCCAAGAGTCCACAGCACTGAGGACCCACCAGAGAGGACTGGCTTGATGAGCTGGGAAGTGAGCGGCTTTTCTGCGGGTGGACTCCTAAGACCAACAGACTATAAAGGCAAAGAAGGGTTTCTCTCCAAGGGCTCTCCCTCCAACATTTCAGGAGGAGCTATCAGAAGTTCTATCAGCACACAGTGGGAACCCTGGGAACCACATCCCAAGAGGGCAGAGAAGTTGATACACTTCCAAGGCTCTCCCCAGTACTCAGAGCCACAATAATTAGAGCCCCCTTGCTCTAGAGTGCACATAGATCCATATACGCTGATGGCCTAACCCCAGCCAGAAACAAAGGGGATAGTCAACATGAGACATCTTCAATACCCCAAAAGCGCAAAGCAAAACAGACGTTCAAGTCTCCACCATGGCCAATGGGAGTCAAGCTGCTACCTTAAATGTGCAGGATCTCAAATCCCCAGTTCAAAGGAAATCCTTTCTCCACTGGCTACATATGAAGCAGGCCGACATAGTGCTGCTTTAAGGGACACACCTTTTGACCAGGGATATACAGAGATGCAAATTGCACTATCACCCACATTAATTCCATTCAAACATGACCACCAAAGCCAAGGGAGTAGCAATATTGATCAGCCTGGGTACTTCATTTCAGGTCACCTCCATTCTTAGAGTTTCACAGGGCGGGTTGATACTACTCAGTGGAACATTGACAAAGTACAATGGTGTCAGTGATATCTTTTTATGTTGCTAATGACTGGAAAGGCCAATTTTATTCTTGGCTCTTCCTTTATAAAGCACAGAACGCCTCCAACAAATTGGTATTGGGTGGAGGCTTTAATGTAGCCTTAGCCACTACAGTAGATAGATCACACTCCCCATGGCAGACATTGCATTCCCTGCCCTCCCTCACCCAGGGCCTTGATGAGCTACACCTGGTAGATGTGTAGTGAGCACACCACCCTTGAGAGAAAGAATACACATTTTTCTCCAATGTCCACAGACCAGACACACAGACAGACTACTGCTTAGTATCTTCCTCCAGGCTCCCCTGGGTGACACACAGGTTCTGTGTGACCACTAACTGGTGGTAATCACACTGCTGACACCCCCAGCAACACACTCCCCCAGAGTTACTTGAAAATTAGCAACATCTCATTTTGAGATCCTGTCCTTAGACACAACATACATGAAGTGGTTGAAAATTACTAAAAAAGAAAATGAAATGGATATGGCTATGAGATAGGATGCCACCAAGGTGGTAATTACCTCGACCTTACTGCTCCTGGCCGTAGTTCATTGGTTAGAATTAGAGACAGAAATCTTCAAGTTAGAAACAGAGTTCTAACACGCAGGAAACAGGAAAGCACAGAATCCTGTGAAAGGCTCAAGGGGAGTTGTAGATGGTATTAATGAAAGACGCAGCCCACAAGCTCCTAGAAACAAAACAGATTTATTACGAAAATGGGGACTTTGCGGACAGGTTGCTGACTCATAAAATAGGAATAGAAAGAACCAGAAACTACATCTTATCCATAACATACGAGGGTGGAAACCCACAAATCACTCACCAAGGCATTATAGACTCTTTCCTGGCTTATTATCAAACCCTTTATGGTAGTGAACTTTGTTATATGCGATTACAAGATTCCTACCTTACCAATGTTCGATTTCCTGATTTGGACATGTCAATTAGGGAGGAGCTAGAACAGCTAATAACAGAGGAGGTGGTGTTGCAAGTGAAAAACGCTCTCCTCTAAGAAAGCTCTCTGTCCCAATGGGTTTACAAATTCCTTTTGTAAAGCTTTTCCCAGTCTCCTCACCTCGTACCTCACTAAAATGTATAACACTTTACTTTGCACAGGGGGAGTCACACCTTCCATGATGGAATCTCTCCTTATGCTCTTGGTTACATCGGGGAAGGATCCCCAACTCTGTGGCTCCTATCGCCCCATCCCCTACTTCAAGATCTTAACTACTAGGCTCAATGGGGTTTGGCCAATACTAATATCTCCCTATCAAGGAGATATCATCCTGAATGGGCACACAGGCAATAAAATATGCTTGGCTATGAATATGGTGAACAGAGCGACCACCACATATTCCTAGGTCCTACTTCTTTCGCTGGCTGTGCCAGTTGCTGAGAATGCTTTTGGCAAAGTGGACTGGGGTTTTCAAGACAATACATTGGACAGGATGACTCTTGGTCCCAGAATAAAGGGCCACATAGTGACAAACTATGTGAAACCCTTCACGAGACTCAAGATCTATGCAAGATTCTCCCCGTCACCTTTGATTTTTGCCCTGACTTTGGAATCACTGTTGTAGCCACTGTTGTAATGGGTACTGAAAAGACTGCGAGAAAGTTAAAAATAGCCCTTTTCACAGATGATATTCACTGCTTCCTCACTTACAACACTTCCATCAAGTGGCGGATTTCAAAGTCAATCATCAAAAATCTCACATAATTGGGGTCAGCAACAAGAATGGAGAAAGGTTGGCGATAGCTACAGTAGTCCAGATGGGCATTGAATATCTAGGAGTAACCATTCTCCCCACCACAGCAAAGTATATATTAGCAACCTCTCCTCCCTTCTTGATATGCTGCTAAGGACATATACAGATGGGAGGGATTAGAAATCTCATGGGTCACGTGGATCAATTATGTAAAAATAAAGTTTTTGAACCACCTACTCTACTGTTTCTGATCCCTCCCATTGACTGCTCATCCAACGGTGTTGAAAATGGGCAACACAAAAATATGGGCCTTCATATGGAAGAACAGGTCGCCATGGATAACAAAATCATTCATGCTTAGAATCCGCACCAAGGGCGGGCTGGGTCCTCCTGACATTGAACACAATATACTGACTGCACAACAGACTCCAGACTTAGACGGTCATTCCAACCTCGGCGGTAAAAGCCGCTTACCGCCAGTCAGAAGACCGCCATAACACCGCTGCGGTAAACCGCCACGGTCATTCTGACCCACAACAGGCAAACCGCCAAAATACTGATATCCACAAAAGTCCGCCACACCAAAGGTCAGCGATAAACTGGCGATGACCAAACCTCCACCGTCACGCCAACAGAAATACGCCCATGCCATTACGACCCCCGAATCCACGCGGCGGTCTTTCAACCGCGGTATTCTATTGGTGGTACACACCGCCGCGGTCGAAATACACATATTCGTACAAAACACAACCACATTGGACTATTCGAAATACACACACCTGATACACATACACACACCACTCCCACACACCCAATACAATATAAAACACACACCCACATCACCCACAAACCCCTACGACCAGAAATTCTGAGAGAAGGCGAGAGAGAGACACCACAGTCAACTACCAAGCATCCACAGGCACACTATACCAATACCCACAGAACTTCCACGCACCTCACACAACACACCACTAAATAGCACCCCACCTATCACTACACACTCCACCCCACACATCATCCACACCACCCCATGGCACCTCAAAGACACCCCAGGTTCTCAGATGCTGAACTCAGGGTCATGGTGGAGGAAATCGTACGAGTAGAGCCTCAGCTGTTCGGGACACAGGTGCAGCACACCACCATTGCCAGGAAGATGGAGCTATGGAGCAGACTAGTGGACAGGGTCAACGCTGTGGGACAGCACCCAAGAAATAGGGATGACATCAGGAAGAGGTGGAACGACCTACGGGGGAAGGTGTGTTCCATGGTATCAAGGCACAACATCGCGGTACAGCGGACTGGCGGCGGACCCCCACCTCCTCCCCCAGATTTTACAACATGGGAGGAGCAAGTCTTGAACATCCTGCATCCTGAGGGCCTCGCAGGAGTCGGTGGAGGAATGGACTCTGGTAAGTCTCATCTTCACTACTTCATCCCCTCCACCCCACCTGCATGCCAACTCATACCCCCACCCTCACCCTTACCCCCATCACAACTACCCCTTGCAAATGTATCACCATCACAACCCACCCATCCCAAAACTTAGGCCTGCATGCGGCCCCAAAGCATGGACACCCATCACCAAGGCATGCCCAATGCACATACCCATCACCCCCCCCCAAAATACCGTCACAACAGCCCCCACAAAGGAATGCCAGCACTGGGGTACACGGGCACCCACCCATTGCACGCCATTGGCACACACAGAAGCAATAACCATACTTTTATACCCCTGCAGGACCCGAACGCCAGGTCACCGCGCAGGAGGGTCCACAAATGTCCCCTCCACCCCCAGAAGAGGCCCACAGTGATGACAGCAGCTCTGTCTCCCTGGATCTAGATGACCAGCCCGGTCCATCGGGGACCTCGGGACAGTCGGTTTCCCTCAGACAGGCACAGGCCACAGCAGACCTTCCCCCCTCTGGGAACACCAACACAGCACCCACCCAGCGGGCCCATACCTCTGTCCCCAGGACACGTCAATCAGCGGTGTGTCCACCACTACAGGGAACCCAGGCTAACCCACCACCCCAACAACAGGGACCTTGGGGCAGTGGTAGTGGGCACACGGTCCAGGGGACGGAGGCCCAAGGAAACAGGGTAACTGGGAGGGCAGCTGTGCGACAGGGGGGGGACAGGCCAAGGGAACCCACTCTCCACGAGGCCCTCTCCTCCATCATGGGAGCATACCACCGCTCCTAGGAGACGATGGCGACGGTCCTGGCCAGGTTTCAGGAAATCCAGCTTCTGCAGGAACAACAGTATATGGGGTTCAGGGAGGAACTGAGAAACATCAGTACCGCCATGGGTACCATCGTAGTGGCCCTGAATGAGTTAATCTCCACATTGCGGACCACTGTGGCACCTCAAAGGGCCCCTGACAGTAGCATGGACCAAGAACAGGCTACCACCTCCGCCGGCGCTAGTGGACAGGAGGCCCCGACAGAAGACCAACAGGCCACCAGAACTCCACCCCCTGCAGAAGGAGAACCACCCCGCAAGTGGGCCCTGAGATCCAGGAAGAAGACAGAGTAACATGTCAATACCCCCGCCAGCCAAGGATACCGCCCTGATTGTCATCCCACTGTCCCACATTGTCACCCTGTCCAACCTTAAACTGCCCCTGCTCCACTTCCCACAGGCATTTGGACAATGCACCTGTGAACCTGATAGTCTGGACTTTGCCATGGACAATCCTCCACCATCACCCCTCACCGATTTGCAACCACCCATCCAATTAGAGCACTTGAATAAACACACTTATTGCACATAAACAATCTGGAGTCTGTCTGTGATTTTAACAAATGTATTAGACATGACAGTGCCAAAATTGTTGTTCACATTGTGATGCCAACAAACCGCTGTCACACAGCTGTAGTCCATGGGGAAACAAAGCAGATGTCACGCAGTGGGGCCCACAGCTCTGAAAACAGAAGGGAAAGTCACAACACAGTTACCATACACTGGGGGAAAAATTCAGACAGTAGAGAGGTAGGAGTTTTTAAGTAAATGTAATATGCCGGTGTGTACTCTTACCTGTGTGTCACTGAAAATATTGCTCTATTACTGTGTTCCTGTTGTCTATGTCGTCCTCTCCGGCTTCCTCTTCTTCACTCTCCACAGGCTCCACAGCTGCTACAACACCACCATCTGGACCATCCTCCTGCAGAAAAGGCACCTGGCGGCGCAAAGCCAGGTTGTGAAGCATACAGCAGGCCACGATGATCTGGCACACCTTCTTTGGTGAGTACATTAGGGATCCACCTGTCATATGGAGGCACCTGAACCTGGCCTTCAGGAGGCCAAAGGTTCGCTCGATCACCCTCCTAGTCCGCCCATGGGCCTCATTGTAGCGTTCCTCTGCCCTGGTCCTGGGATTCCTCACTGGGGTCAGTAGCCAGGACAGGTTGGGGTAACCAGAGTCCCCTAATAGCCACACCCGGTGCCTCTGGAGTTGACCCATCACATACGGGATGCTGCTATTCCGCAGGATGTAGGCGTCATGCACTGACCCAGGGAACTTGGCATTAACATGGGAGATGTACTGGTCAGCCAAACAGACCATCTGTACATATATCAAATGATAACCTTTCCTGTTCCTGTACACCTGTTCACTCCTGCTGGGGGGTACCAAAGCCACATGTGTCCCATCGATTGCACCTATGATGTTGGGGATATGTCCAAGGGCATAGAAATCACCCTTCACTGTGGGCAAATCCCCCACCTCAGGGAAAATGATGTAGCGTCTCATGTGTTTCAGCAGGGCAGACAACACTCTGGACAACACCTTGGAAAACATAGGTTGAGACATCCCTGATGATATGGCCACTGTTGTTTGAAATGACCCACTTGCTAAGAAATGGAGTACTGACAGCACCTGCACTAGAGGGGGGATCCCTGTGGGTTGGCGGATGGGTGACATCAGGTCTGCCTCCAGCTGGGCACACAGTTCCCGTATAGTGGCTCGGTCAAGCCTGTATGTCAGTATGACATGTCTTTCCTCCATTGTTGACAGGTCCACCAGCGGTCTGTACACGGGAAGATTCCTCCATCTCCTCGCATTGCCCAGCGGACAGTGCCTAGGAAGGACAACAGCGAGCACAGAGTCAATCAACCCACAGGTACGTTCCCACAGCTTGCACACAACACGATTCACTATGCATTGAATGGTTTGTATGAGTGTTGAGGAAAGGCCTAGGTATGTGTGACGCAGTAGAAATTAAGCCATGTGGGCCCTTGAAATGGCGGCTGCCTGACCTGTGAAGTGTGACAATGGGATGTGAGGTCAATGCGCTGGCGTGGCACACCGTGGCGGTAGGCGGTCGAAGACCGCAGCGCAAAGCCGCATTGGTTAACATAGAATCCTATGGGTTTCACGAGTCAATGTCGATGTGCGCCGGCGGATCTCGGTACGCACCGCCGCGGTACGCACCGCCGCGGGCGTGACCGCCATTTTCTATCTACTTAATCACTCGATACCTGATCTTCCACAGGAGAGGACCGACACTGCAAGTGCTGCTGTGACCTCGGTCTGGAAGAGACAATGGCTGCTGCGACTGGGGAAAGGGCCCCTGCCTTCACTTCTGAAGAATTGGAGAGACTCGTGGATGGGGTCCTCCCCCAGTATGCGCTACTCTACGGTCCTCCAGACCAACAGGTAAGTACACTGGGACCAGGCTTTGTGGGCAATGCCTGGGTTGAGTCGGGTGGATGAAAGATGGTGGGGAGGGGAGCGATTGAGGCATGCATCAGACGACAGATGAGAGCATTGGCCACATGGCAAGGGTGGGGATGGGGGGCCACTCACATCAAGCATGCAGAAGGTGATGATTTTTTTTCTCCCCCTGTACATGTCACATAGGTCAGCGCCCACCAGAAAATCGCTATTTGGCGTGCCATCGCCAAGGACGTCCGGACCCTGGGGGTCCACAACAGACGGGGCACCCACTGCCGGAAGAGGTGGGAGGACATCCGACGCGGGAGCAGGAAGACGGCAGAGGCTCTGCTGGGGATTGACCCCCCTGATGTCCTGGATCCTGGCGGTGGCCTACCCCGATTTGGATGGGCGCGTGAGGACATCACAGCAGACACAAGGGGGTGAGTACACTCTCATTCTGGTGATTTGCGTGCAGTGGAGGTGTCTGGGTGTGGGAGGTGGGCTGTGGGTATCTCTAGGCCAGGGCGATTTCTGTAGGCTAGGCCCCTCCGTAAGGCATGGCCCTGTGCCCCGCCCCCACCTCTGTAGGGTGCCAAGTACAGCTATTCATGGCCCTGTGTCATCTATGTGTGCAGTTGTCGTCCATAGGCTTGTAGGCCATGTACCACTGATTGAGTAGTGGACCCCAAGTGCGCAGCGTAGTGCAGGGGGCTTCTGTGTCTGTCCTCTCCGCCAACGGTAGCGGTAATCCATGCACTCAACATGTCTTTCTTTCTCCCCCTCCACTTTTTTGTGGTCTTCCTGTTCATGTGTGCATTAGCATCATCAGGCGGAGGAGAAGTGGCATCGGAGCACGAGGGAGCTGCATCCCACATGGCCCTGGAGGGCCATGCAACGGACTCTGAGTACACCAGTGGGACGGAGGGCGAGGGGAGCTCCACAGCGGGGACTCGTGCTGATGTCAGTGGCAGCGACTCGTCCTCCGAAGGGAGCTCCTTTGTGGTGGCGGCAACATCCGTGCCCCCCGCAACAACAGGTACAGCCGCCACCCAGCGCACCAGCACCGCCCTCCCAGCAGCCCCTCAGCGTTTGCCCCGTGCCCGCTCACCCAGGAAGGGGGCATCTCCTTCGCCCCAGGCACCTCAGGCCCTGCCCCTGTCACCCCTGCTGCCCTCAGTGAGGAGGTCATTGACCTCCTGAGGACCATCATTGTTGGGCAGTCTACCCTTTTGAATGCCATCCAGGGTGTAGAAAGGGAGGTGCACCGGAGTAATGCATACCTGGAGGGCATTCATTCGGGTCAGGCTGCCCATCAGCGATCGTTCAAAGCTCTGGCCTCAGCACTGACGGCAGCAATTGTCCCTGTCTCTAGCCTCCCCCCTCCAACTTCCTCCACCCAGACCCAATCCCCTGTACCTCTGCCTATCCCAGACACACCTACAGACCAGCCTGCACACACCTCAACACCCAAGGGAAGCTCATCCAGACATAAGCACCACACTTCACACAAGCATTCACACAAGCAACATCCACATGCAGACACACCAACACCCACTGCCTCTACTGTGTCCCCCTCCTCCTCGTCTCCCTCCTCCCTCCCTGTGACGTCTCCACTCACACTTGCATGCACAACATCTTCAGCCACTACGTCCATCACCAGCACACCCACCAGAACACTCCGCACACGTGCAGTCACCACCCCACCTACCATTTACACGTCTCCTGTGTCCTCTCCCAGTGTGTCTGTCACCCCCTCTTCCAAACCACACAAACGCAGGCAGCCACCCACCCAACAGCCATCCACCTCACGACAGCCTCCAGCCCAAGCACCTGCACCCAAAGACACCAGACTTCACACTCCTACAACCACATCCTCTTCCTCCACTCCCATACCCTCTACACCTAGCCGTCCCTCTCTTTCCAAATTGATTTTCCTTTCCAAACTTGACCTCTTTCCAACAACTCCCCCACCCCGTCCATCGAATAAGACTGCAATCAGCACCTCAGCCACCACCAAACTGTGGAGTCCCCCACCCTCAAGGGCAACTAGTTCTGGTAGGAGCCAAGGCACGGCCAGCCCACCCCTGGAAAAACACCCAAAGATCACCAGGAGGGCCCCACCAGCCCCATCCCAGGTGTGCAGGAGGGCCCCGCCAGCCACAGCCCAGCTGCCCAGGAGGGCCCCGCCAGCCACAGCCCAGCTGCCCAGGAGGGCCCGCCAGCCACAGCCCAGCTGCCCAGGAGGGCCCCGCCAGCCACAGCCCAGCTGCCCAGGAGGGCCCCGCCAGCCACAGCCCAGCTGGGCAATGAAGGAGTGCCAGCCACAGCCCAGCTGGGCAATGAAGGAGCGCCAACTCAAGCCCAGCTGAACAGGGCAAGGACCGCTGAACAGGGCAAGGACCGCCAAGGCAAGCACCGCTGAACTGGGCAAGCACCGCTGAACAGGGCAAGGACCGCCAACTCAAGCACCGCTGAACTGGGCAAGCACCGCTGAACAGGGCAAGGACCGCCAACTCACGCACCGCTGAACTGGGCAAGCACCGCTGAACAGGGCAAGGACCGCCAAGGCAAGCACCGCTGAACAGGGCAAGGACCGCCAACTCAAGCACCGCTGAACAGGGCAAGGACCGCCAAGGCAAGCACCGCTGAACTGGGCAAGCACCGCTGAACAGGGCAAGGACCGCCAACTCAAGCACCGCTGAACTGGGCAAGCACCGCTGAACAGGGCAAGGACCGCCAAGGCAAGCACCGCTGAACAGGGCAAGGACCGCCAACTCAAGCACCGCTGAACAGGGCAAGGACCGCCAAGGCAAGCACCCCTGAACAGGGCAAGGACCGCTGAACAGGGCAAGGACTGCCAAGGCAAGCACCGCTGAACAGGGCAAGGACCGCTGAACAGGGCAAGGACCGCCAAGGCAAGCACTGCTGAACTGGGCAAGCACCGCTGAACAGGGCAAGGACCGCCAAGGCAAGCACCGCTGAACAGGGCAAGCACCGCGGCACTGGGCCCTTCATCTCAAGCACCGCTTCGCTGGGCACCGCCGTCTCAAGCACCGCTCCGCTGGGCCCTTCATCTCAAGCACCGCTGCACTGGGCCCTTCATCTCAAGCACCGCTGCATTGGGCCCTTCATCTCAAGCACTGCTGCACTGGGCCCTTCATCTCAAGCACCGCTCCACTGGGCCCTTCATCTCAAGCACCGCTGCACTGGGCCCTTCATCTCAAGCACCGCTCCTCTGGGCACCGCCGTCTCAAGCACCGCTGAACTGGGCCCTTCATCTCAAACACCGCTCCGCTGGGCCCTTCATCTCAAGCACCGCTGCACTGGGCCCTTCATCTCAAGCACCGCTGCACTGGGCCCTTCATCTCAAGCACCGCTGCACTGGGCCCTTCATCTCAAGCACCACTGCACTGGGCCCTTCATCTCAAGCACCGCTCCGCTGGGCCCTTCATCTCAAGCACCGCTGCACTGGGCCCTTCATCTCAAGCACCGCTCCGCTGGGCACCGCCGTCTCAAGCACTGCTGAACTGGGCCCTTCATCTCAAACACCGCTCCGCTGGGCCCTTCATCTCAAGCACCGCTGCACTGGGCCCTTCATCTCAAGCACCGCTGAACTGGGCCCTTCATCTCAAGCACCGCTGCACTGGGACCTTCATCTCAAGCACCGCTGAACTGGGCCCTTCATCTCAAGCACCGCTGCACTGGGCACCGCCGTCTCAAACACCGCTGCACTGGGCCTTTCATCTCAAGCACCGCTGCACTGGGCCCTTCATCTCAAGCCCCGCTCCGCTGGGCCCTTCATCTCAAGCACCGCTGCACTGGGCCCTTCATCTCAAGCACCGCTCCGCTGGGCACCGCCGTCTCAAGCACTGCTGAACTGGGCCCTTCATCTCAAACACTGCTGCACTGGGCCCTTCATCTCAAGCACCGCTGCACTGGGCCCTTCATCTCAAGCACCGCTCCGCTGGGCCCTTCATCTCAAGCACCGCTGCACTGGGCCCTTCATCTCAAGCACCGCTCAGCTGGGCCCTTCATCTCAAGCACCACTGCACTGGGCCCTTCATCTCAAGCACCGCTCCGCTGGGCCCTTCATCTCAAGCACCGCTCCGCTGGGCCCTTCATCTCAAGCACTGCTCCGCTGGGCACCGCCGTCTCAAGCACCGCTACGCTGGGCCCTTCATCTCAAGCACCGCTGCACTGGGCCCTTCATCTCAAGCACCGCTCCGCTGGGCACCGGCGTCTCAAGCACCGCTGAACTGGGCCCTTCATCTCAAGCACCGCTCCTCTGGGCACCGCCGTCTCAAGCACCGCTGCACTGGGCCCTTCATCTCAAGCACCGCTGGCCCATTGGCGGAAGGGGCAGTGCCGCATCTGTGTCGGGCAGGGCTGCACAAAGCACTCTGGGCACCAGTCCCCTACCAGAACCAGTGGACACTGTCATCCACTTGAGAGACTGTGGCTTTGCACTCCCCAGGATGTAACAGTGGGCAAACCACCCACTGTAGAGACTTGAGAGACTGTGGCTTTGCACTCCCCAGGATGGTACAGTGGGCAAACCACCCACTGTAGAGACTTGAGAGACTGTGGCTTTGCACTCCCCAGGATGGTACAGTGGGCAAGCCACCCACTGTATGGACTTGAGAGACTGTGGCTTTGCACTCCCCAGGATGGTACAGTGGGCAAACCACCCACTGTAGAGACTTGAGAGACTGTGGCTTCTCACTCCCCAGGATGGTACAGTGGGCAAGCCACCCACTGTATGGTCTTGAGAGACTGTGGCTTTGCACTCCCCAGGATGGTACAGTGGGCAAACCACCCACTGTATGGACTTGAGAGACTGTGGCTTTGCACTCCTGAGGATGGTACAGTGGGCAAACCACCCACTGTATGGACTTGAGAGACTGTGGCTTTGCACTCCCCAGGATGGGACAGTGGCCATGGAGGCCCCTCGTGGATCTGGCGTCGTGTACTCATGTGGCTGAGGTGCCCTCCCTTCCCTTCCCCCTGAGGTGCCTGTACTTTTTCTATCTGATGCCCCTGCAGTGTTCTCTCCGTTGGTGTCAGGTATCCTGTGTGGGCCTTGCCCATGTGATTTGGGCCCAGTGGTCCACGGACAATGACAGCTAAAATTATCGGACTTTTAATATTTATGTATATATTAGTTTTAAATGTGTGATATTTTTATATGCCGATAATACAATATATTCGACTGTTTATGATCATTTCATTTTGTCTTTGCATTCTTCCGGGGGGTTTGGGGGTTGTAACAGTGAGGTATTGCTATGCATTGATGTGTGTGTTGTAGTGGGTGAGGGTGGTGGTGTGTGTGTAGCGTATGTGTGCCCGTAATATTTTCTCCTCCCCTGTGTCGTAGGTGCAGTACTCACCATAGTCTTCTGCGCCGGCGTTCGTGCTCCTGGTAGAGGAGCAGGAAGACAATGGCTGGTAGGATGTGTAGTTCGGGTTCCATGCTGTCCAGATTCCTCGTGGGGTGTATGGAGGTGAGCGTTTTCCGTTTGAAATGTCTGTTTCTGCCGTGTTTTTATCGGCGGGGCTACCGCCCCGGAAAAGGTGGCGGATTGGTGGGTTGTGATAGGGTGGGCGGTACATTGACTCCCGCCTGTCAGTTGGCGGTGACCACCGCGCTGTTTGTTTGTCCCGCCGTGGCGGTCGGAGTGTTAAAGTGGCGGTCTCTGTTGGCAGTTTCCGCCAGGGTCAGAATTCAATTTTTTACACCGCCAGCCTGTTGGCGGGTTAGCCGCCGCTTTAACACCGACCGCCAGGGTTGGAATGACCCCCTTAGTTTAATTATCCCCAGGAATTATGGGAATAGGTTTTTGGCACTATCAGGGAGGTAACGAATGTGACATTCCCATTCACACCTCAAACAACTCTATTGAGACATATAGCTGATGAAGAGATCTGAGCCCAATTGTCTTCCACCGTTAAATTGCTGGCACCTCTGCTGCTGTTTTCCCACCTAGTGAAAGCCCAGAGATGGAGGGGCCCAGTGCTGCCAACAATGGAATAATTGTGGCCAAAGAGGTAGACAGTTCATGCCACGGAATGTCTTATGGTAGCTGTGAGAAACGCACTGTCCTCCTTCAAAAAAATATTGGCCCGTTCCATGCATGTATCAAAAGGGGCACGAGATTTCACAGCTCCGGGAACTGCTGAGATACGAGCCCATGGGTGTAGGGAGTGTGGGAGGTGTGGGGGATGTATCCCCCCAGATTTTGGAGTGTGGGGGGCACTGGGGACGAGGATGGGGGGACAATGGGACAAAAGAATTTCCCCTCTCACTGCTATGATTTGCAGGGCCATTTTGTCCCAATGTATTTTGACATTTTCAGAAGCGGCTGCACACACTTTCAGAAGCGCTTTCAATCCTTCTGGGCCGCATGGGAGAGGGTTTCTGATTTTAAATTTCTTCTGGCACAGGACAAAGGTTGAAATTAAGGGGCCATCAGTCCTCCTTTTGTTTGATTATTCTAGCTGGAAGCTGTTTGGAGCCTCACGCCTAGCTGCTGTTTAAGAAACAAATGCACACAGCTTGCTATTACCTCACAGGTATCCAAGAGAGACATGGTGTAGGAAGTTGGCTCTGTATAAACTATTTCAAAGTAAGAAATAGTGTGCACAGAGTCCAAGGGTTCCCCTTAGAAGTAAGATAGTGGCAAAAAGAGATCTTTCTAATGCTCTATTTTGTTGGTAGTGTGGTCGAGCAGTAGGCTTATCAGAGGGTAGTGTTAAGCATTTGTTGTACACACACAGGCAATAAATGAGGAACACACACTCAAAGACTTACGCCAGGCCAATAGGTTTTTATATAGAAAAATATATTTTCTTAGTTTATTTTAAGAACCACAGGTTCAAGATTTACAAGTAATACTTAAAATGAAAGGTATTTCACTCAGGTATTCTAGGAACTAGGAATAATCACAATAGCATGTACAGTTTTGACAAAAATGGCAATAAGCTATTTTAAAAGTGGACACAGTGCAAAAATCAACAGTTCCTGGGGGAGGTAAGTAATTGTTAAGTTCACAGGTAAGTAAAACACTTACAGGTTTCAAAGTTTGGTCCAAGGTAGCTCACCGTTGGCGGTTCAAGGCAACTCCAAAATTACCACACCAGCAGCTCAGGGCCGGTCAGGTGCAGAGGTCAGAGAGGTGCCCAAAACACATAGGCTTCAATGGAGGACAGGGGTGCCCCGGTTCCAGTCTGCCAGCAGGTAAGTACCCGTGTCCTCGGAGGGCAGACCAGGGGGGTTTTGTAGGGCACCAGGGGGGACACAAGCAGGCACAGAAAGTACACCCTCAGCGGCACAAGGGCGGCCGGGTGCAGAGTGCAAACAGGCGTCGGGTTTTGTATTGAAAGCAATGGGGAGACCCGGGGGTCTCTTCAATGATGCAGGCAGACACAGGGGGGGCTCCTTGGGGTAGCCATCACCTGGGCTAGGCAGAGGGTCACCTGGGGGTCGCTCCTGCACTGGAGTTTGGTTCCTTAAGGTCCTGGCGGCTGCGGGTGCAGTGTTGGTTCCATGCTTCGGGTCCCTTGTTACAGGAAGTCACGGTCAGGGGGAGTCTCTGGATTTCCTCTGCAGGTTTCGCTGTGGGGGCTCCGGGGGGACAACTCTGGCTACTCACGGGCTCGCAGTCGCTGGGGAGTCCTCCCTGTAGTGTTGGTTTTCCCCAGGTCGAGCCGGAGGCGTCGGGTGCAGAGTAGAAAGACTCACGCTTCCGGCAGGAAACGTGAAGTCCTTGAAGTTGTTTCTTTGTTGCAAGAAAGTTGCAGATGGTTGAACAGAGCAGCTGTTCATGGACGTTTCTTGGTCCTTGGGTGCAGGGCAGTCCTGTGTGGCTGTCTGAGTGCTGAACCAGGCTGCTCAGACAAGTCATGACGCTGCTGTCATGCTGGTGACAGCAGCATTTTGATTGGTTTAAGGGGATTCTAGGAGCCTGTATGCTTCTGTGCTGCCGGGACTCAGGAAGAGAAGAGGACAGAGGAGAGATGGCAGCCATACATAGATTAGGTGTTCTTTTTTTTATTTTTCATCCCCTGCCTCACCACCCACATTTCTTAGCGGTCATCAGAGGCTTTCAGGCAAAAATAAAAGCACCAAGATAACTCTGTTGAATAATGTACCTGAGGGAGAGAGGTAGGGGTTATGCCTAGTGGCAGTTTTGACTCATTTAAGGTATCACAGATGGTTAATATGCCTGCTGCAAAGAATGTGTATCATGCAAACAACAGTATTTTATGTGCCTAGCACAGTCGGTTACTACTTTTGTCATAGAGATTCTTTTGCTTCTGTGCAAGTCATAAGTTACAATCGTAAGCTAGCACAGTGAGCTAGGAACTGCCATCAAAGAGCTGCATGCAAACAGCATGGCACAAATTAGAAAGTTATGTTTTGTTTTCTCAGTCTTTTATTTTTCTTATGCTGCTAATAAAGGTTTGCTTGTGTAGAAATATATTCTTATTATTAAAGTTAAAGCTAACCATTGTGTTATGTTCTGAATCCCGTGTTTGTGCTTCTCCACACCAAGTACTCCTAGAAAATGCCTACCAGTGTGGATGACATGTGAATCCTACACCTTGTAGCCCCCTGTAAAGTGCTCCAGTGCCTTACACTGGTATGAGGGTTGCAATTAAACAAATTAATTATACATGACGGAGAGGCTATGGAGAGACCTGAGGCCCTTATGGTTTACTACCTTTCCTCATTACATATTTATGTGAAAAAGCCTTTTCAAATCTTACGTACCTAAAAAACAAAAAAACAGAAATCACTTGGGAAATGTAGAATCTGACCTGAAGATTCAGCTTTCCTAAATTAGACCAAACATTGAAAAGTTTGTCACCTGAGATGCAGCACCAACCTTTCCATTCAAATTTTTCGATGCTTGGATATTTTTTCAATATAAAATAATTTGATCTTTAGTAATTTGAGTATTTGTTTGGTGTGAACTTGCTTGTGGTTTTTTTGCGAATTGCTGTTTTAATTTTTGAAATGTAAATTATACAAATTGCTCGGTGGTCCCCAGGTTCAAGTAGTGATTGTAATTTTAAGCTATTAAAATAGAGCAGAAGAAAGAAAAGCGACATTCTATTTGTTGCTTTAAACAGCTGCTTCAATTATGTTGGCTGCTGGCTCTGGCAGAAGGCAAGTCAAAACCGTACTGTAATAACATTATAATATTCGAGTTCTGATGTTTTTTCTTTATAATCGGTGACTTGATGCATCAGAAGTAGACGATTATATAGAAATTAATGACTGCTGTTTATATAGGGATCACAGAATCCCATGTATTAAATAGTCTGTAACACCAAGAGCTTCTTCAATGTAAATGCTTACAGTTTTGACTGATGTGGAGCTGAACTGCCCAAGATCGCAAAGAGGAGCAGAAGTTTTATTAGAACTATGGTTTCAGAGCACAGTTTACAATTACTGTACCTGATCGATTTTGATATGTCTAGTGCAGTTTCAATTTGCATGACGTGAGAGGCATGATCGTTGCAGGCACAAAAGGTATGTTCTTCCCTTTCTCCTTCCTACCTTATTTGCTTGGTGCTTGAAGATGCAAGGTTAATCAACGTGTTTTTTTTTCACATTTGTTCTAAATACTTTGTGAATTTAAATAACAATAAAACATAATTTCAAACTGACAACATGCCTTCTTTTCTCCCTATTTCAGGTCCAACCTATATGATTGTGCACATTTATCGGTGCCTGCATTTCACAAATAATGGGTGTTTTGTATAGGGTCAATCAAGAAGTCACCAAGGCTGTCGCTGCCCCCCACCCCTAGAAATGTATTGTCTCCTACACCCCTGTACGAGCCATCCTTCAATTACAAAGTTTGAACACAGGAAGCCCTACACAATGGTTCAGAGCAGTTGGGCCTTTGTTGGGTCTGTTAGGCAATTGTTTAGCACTGAGAAGCCCAGTTCTATGTCGTACCTTTTATTTTCTGTAAATTACCTGAACTCTGACCTGTTTTAACTCACTTGACAAGCTTTCCTAGTATTGTAGTAACTGCTGTCTGAAAGAACGCTTTGTGTAACCAGTTAATGGACTAATCTGACTTTGGAAAAACAAAAAATGTTCAATAAATAAAGATGTAAAAAAGCACTCTCAGGGGCATATTTATACTCTGCGCGGAATGTACGTCAAAAAATTTAAAGCACATTCAGCACAAACCGTGCACCATATTTAAACTTTGACGCCCGAGCCCGCGGACGTCAAATTTCCTCAGAGTGCGCCATTTTCTGGATGCGGGAAACCGCCTTGCGTTAATAACATGCAAGGTAGGTGTTCCCATCCCAAAAATGACTTAAACACCCGTACGCCATATTTATGCTACCACGCAAAAATGACGGATGGCTGGGAGGCAGAGTTGGAAAATGACGCGCAACCCGATTTGCGTAAAAAAATAACACCTGGGTCAGGGCAGGTGTTAAAATGGGGCAAACACACCTGTATTTAATGAAAACACACAGAAGCAACAGCAGAGCTCCAGAAGGAAGACATGGAGGTGCTTTTCATCCAGCATGCACGCAGAGCACAGGACCAACAACAGCAGCTTCAACAACACCAGGAGGGACCCCAAAGGCAACGCAGAAGTCAGGAGAGGATATTCCGCACCACGACAACCCTTATGGGACTCCGCCAACAAGACATCATTCAGAGGTACAGGCTGAACTGGCAAGCCATTCAGTAGCTGCTGCACAACATTGAGCCACAGTTGGCACCCAGCTTGCAGACACCCCGCACCATTCCACCAGAAACCAAGCTGCTAGCTGTACTACACATGTTGGCAAGGGGCTCCTTTCAAACCACTGGCGCCCTGGTTGCTGGGATCTCACAGCCATCATTCTCCGCCTTCCTACCCAAGGTACTGGATGCCATCATCTCACTCACACCCCGCCACATCAGCTTCCCCAACACACAGCTGAAGCAGCAGGAGACAAAACAGGGGTTTTACCAAATTAATGGCTTCCCACACGTCCTTGGTGCCATTGACTGCACATATGTATGCATTGTGCGACCTGCTGCAACTGAACATCTATACCGCAACAGGAAGCACACACACTCCATCAATGTGCAGGCCATTGTCGATCACTGGGGATTGATCACCAAGTGGCAAAGTATCCTGGGAGCGTACATCATTCATTCATCTTCCGTCACTGCACCATCAATCAACACTTCCAGGATGGAGGATATGGAAAAGGACTATTTGTTGGTAAGTACAGAAACCTACTTATGTACACACAGCACAGCAACCCTCTAGGGCACACAACACATACACCACAACATCGATACGTGGACAGGAACACACTGAGGTTGTGACACCGCTCGGCATGTTTGATATCTTCACCCAATGGGAGACACACCTAGAGACAAATGACCGTTCCAAATAACAACTGATGCCACTCCACAGACACAAGGGAAAAATGTAAAACAACACAATGACAAACACATGGACCCAACTGGCAGCACATCTGGGAAGATTAAACTTTCAATATCATATCAATAACACTCAATCCAACACCCTTCAAATAAATACGTACTGTGTAAGGGGTGTGTAATGTTTTTTGCTGCAGGTCAAACACCATGACACATATAGCATTATGATGACTCCAATGAAGGTCACGTGCAATCATTGAGGCCGTTCCAATATCTCACATCACTCCTGCTCTCACATTGCCCACTACCAAGAAGCAAGTGGACTGTGCGAAGAACACATCTTGATGGGACAACATTGAAAGTGCACATTCCTACACATATGCATTGCGACAAATTAACACACACAACAGATGTACTGCCATACGGACCTTTTGAAACTCTAAATGACAACCTCATAACCAAGTTAGCCCTCAGAACATGAACATGTTCAGTAGTATAGGAACACTTAACAACCTGAGTCGACTTGACAAGGGCAGAGAAATAGGTCTGCAGTGAACCTGTCTCACATGTGAAACTAGTGTATAGTCAATTGTTAACACATCAGTGCTCACAACGACCGGAAATGTTTTGCACATTGTCATCTTGCAAAATCTAAGGGTCTCACTGATGGTTAAATTAATCTATTGCACATGTCAAATTGTATGGGATGTCCAGGGTACATAGATGCAACCGTGTTACCACCACTGTCTAATTGATTCTGTGTATAGAACTCTCATCTCACCCCCAGTTAAGACACAGGGACACCTGAATCACAAGTCACAATGCAAGGGAGTACACACTGTATTGCAGCTCTCCAAAAATACTGCTGACATCCGGTCAACAGCCAAACACCCGTTCAGATAAGGAAACAACCCAATGCTGATGGTACATCCTAGAAGCCTAGGGGCAGACACAATAACACAAACACCAATGAGTCACAGACAACACAAGAGAACTACTGCCATGCAAGGTGATATTTATGTGGCAAGCTACATCAACATGTTCTCACTCATTTTCTTTTTCAGCTGATCAGGGGTATGAGATCCAGCCATTGATTATGACCCCATTTGCAACCCAAGCACTGCAGCAGAGCGTGCCTATAATGAGGCACAGAGGAGGACACGCACCATAGTAGAGAGGACCTTTGGCATCCTGAAGTCAAGATTCAGGTGCCTCGACATCACCGGAGGCAGCCTCCTATACTCACCAGAAATGGTGTGCAAAATAATTTTGACCTGTGCCATCCTGCACAACATATGTGTAAGAAGGAACATTCCCCTATATGAACCCAACCCACACATGCCTTAAGAGGAGGAAGAGGAGGATGCTGGCCATCAACATGAGGGGGACCATCCAAACACAGTTGCAGGATTGCGTCAGAGACAACATATTGCCCAAAATTTCTTTTAACCCTACTCACCCATCACCACAGTCTTACCATATGTAAATAAACATCTATACTAATCACCATATCATGGTCTGGATAATTATTTTTGCATAACATTATCTCTAACTACAGCTTCAGAGTGTAGCCCCATGGAGCATTGCTGAAATACCGATTAGGACACAGAACATTGCTAAACTAGTTAGATGCATATGAATGTACAGCCACATTCACTCACACTGTAAATGACATATATCCTGTACATGTCACATTTGAAGGGCAATAGCAGTGGACCACACCTATCTCGCACATACATGTTGGCAACATGGTTCATTGCAGCATATGGCACACAACTAAGACACCATCAGTCAATAATGGAAAAAATGCATCATACATGAGGCAGTGGATGTGCTATTGCATTAGTAACAGGAATGTATGACCAGACCCTTGACAGCAGTAACTGTTACATCACCTATCTTTGCAAGGACTATGTGTGACTAGGTTTCCATATAAGCAGCAAAGTCATAGCACAAGTGCCCCAGGTATGACTAGCATTGCTCACATGACATCCTCTGCACATGTCAGCCCATGTCCTAAGTCCTGACACACCCATGTTCCCAATCTCACCCCACCCATCTTCAGAGGTTCCTGGAATGGGAATATGTGTACCCACATAATCCCTCCTCTACACACTCCCAGACTCACAATCTAAATCCAGTGTGCTTCCTCCTTTAGTATGGTATGCCATAGTCATTGTACTTCTGTCTACATGGACGTCATGTTAAATAATGCACTGCCTTGTAGTTTCTAAGACCTGTTATCACCTGTACAGTGATTCCCATGTGAAAGGTACTGTTGGCCCTTTTAACTTGAATCTCACATACAGGACTTGTGAGAGACTGATGCTGCACACACCTGTGAGCACCTCCATGGAGACCAGCCATTTGAACATGTACTGCCGATGCTTGGAACAGCATAGAAGCTGCCATTTTATCGATAACACTGTTATGACTTGCTGTTTAACTCAGCTGTGTAACACAGCCCTTGGGTTAATGTGCTACCTTCCAAAACACAGGACAAACACAGTTTTCCATTTCAACTGTCTTGTTCCTCCTTTGACCAGTCTCAGTCTGACCACTGTGTATTTACCTTGTGAAATGTCTGGATCCTGATTGACCCTGCATCCTGTTAGCCTGACTGGCTCCTGTCTTTGCGTTACCCTAAAGGTTCCTTGTGGCTACATTTGTATCATGGTTGCTTTCCCAACCCTCATATTCCTCCTGGGGTATTGTGTCAGGTGGGTCTACAATACATACTCAAATACATTGTATAGCATAATCAGTTTATTTATCGTACCATGGGTGGGAACTTGTCTCCAAATACCCGAATCATGGCCTATCCCTTGTCTGGTTCTCATGTATGTATGAGTAACAAATTGTGACAGTGATAAAGGCTGTATGCAGGGATTGGGTATGGTGCCTCCAGCAGAACCAACAACGTCAGAAAATGTGCATGAAATGTCTAC
This sequence comes from Pleurodeles waltl, assembly GCF_031143425.1. Taxonomy (NCBI): domain Eukaryota; kingdom Metazoa; phylum Chordata; class Amphibia; order Caudata; family Salamandridae; genus Pleurodeles; species Pleurodeles waltl. Next base: position 893,544,441 of record NC_090446.1, read on the forward strand.
ACATGTTAGGACCCTGACAGTCCACATGCTGATTCACATTGCTCCCAACATATTGATGGAGCGGGCGTGTTGAATAGCTGTGAGATTAATCAGCACAGAGGCAATGATGTTCCCAGTTGCAGTGGGAATTTTAGAGGCCAACCTGTTTACAAATGTTGGGATGACACCTGCCGGTACAAGAATCCTGAGATATTAACTTTCTCAGCACACCAAGGTTGCCCTGTTGACAGTCTCATAACACGTCTGCAGTGACGGGGTTGGACCATCCCCATGTGGTTTCTCAAATCCTCATTGGCTTTACTTCTATTGATCTGCGAAGGATACTTTGTAGATACAGGAAATGGCGCCACAGACTCATGACTAGACCTGCACGTAACTGTGACAACATAGACCCCAATAATTATACAGGCTAAACATTGGCCCACACACATGAACCAGACACCTCTGTGCATTTGACCACTGGAAATATTTGAACGCGTGCTGCTTGGTCTGTGGTCCTCCACTGCCACAGGAGAGACATGGCTGAGTTACATGACCTCAACTGTGGCGTAACATTAAAAATGTGGTTTATATTTGGGTCTCCGTGTCACAAACATGGTACCCACATAGTATGTACCCGTGCCTGACTCATGGTGGGTTAACAACAAGTGCCTAGGAAGTAGTATTCAACATTCCAGGACACATGATGGCCAAGTTTTGGACCATTGACATAAACAACCATCTGCTATCTATCGAGTTCATGCTTTGTCATTGTGGTGTTTATGTTACAAAAAAACTATAAAGTGCACACAGCAGTTGTTGCTACATGTATGACTAACACATGTCCTCATTTCCACACTGACTTGCATCTGAGGGTTGGACACATTTACTCCACATGCATACAAGTATATTTGCTAAAATGCATCTTGTGATGGTCACACAGTGGGTCAACAACAAAAGCAGTAGCTACATCACACACATTGACCCACAGGAATTGAGTTATGGTACTTATGTGCGTCGCCTTGCTATCCTCTCTTGATGCCAAAACATGGCAAATTGGGTAATACATATTTGTAGCCCACACGTTTGGCCATCTATTGCGTCAGTGAAGAGTGAAAATCCTGTACACCAAGTAGCGGATCAGGATCTGCAGTAGTATGATCTGTCACATGTGCCCATACACCGTAATCCCCAAAGTGGGTGCAATCAGCCCATCTCTGTATTGTCACAACTGTAATGTACCATTAAAATGGAAAAAGGACCCAAAACCAGTTAATGTCTGAAATGTTGACGCATACGCATCAAAAAATGGTGCACATGCATCTAAAAATGACGCTTATGCTTTGAAATATGACACACAATGCCCTGAAACATCCATTGGCCCTGAGCAGTATTTCCCACAATGTACCCCCGGAAATTGGTTAAGTTTGAAAAATTTTTTAACCATATGGATGCAGGGTTAATTCTACTCATGTGCGTCAAAAAAAAATTACGCGCAAACTGTAAGCGTCATAATATTTTGACGCATAACAATAAAAACGCACCGCGTTTGAGGCAGGAAGTGATGTAATAGGATATTCTGTGTACAGAATTGGTACAGTGGGTGTACTTTCACTTTCACTTTGCAGTCTGTGATATTTCCTATGTGGCTGTGTCTAGAATTGTCTCTCTGTGCATTTTGTGAGTTTGTCTCCAGTGTGGTCTTTAAATTGTCTTTTTGTGTTTAATAACTGTCTGTGGTATCCTGTCTAAGAGTTTTTGTGGTCATTTGTGTTGTCAACATTTGTCTTTGTTGTGTTGGGAGTCTGTTGTGAGTAGTGGTAGTTTGGGTATAGTTGGGCTGTGTTTGTAGTTTTTTTGCATTTTTCCTGTCCTACTTTCTCTCTATTCTCCTTTGTTCCCCTTTATTCCCTCTTTAGCTTTTCTGAGATAATGTTGGGTACGCCTCGTCTTGGCAGGATGGGAGAGGAGGAGCTGGGTGGGTTCATTTGGCTGGTGTGCCATTTCCTACCCCTGATGATTGAGACAGGTGCTTGTGTGATCCAAGGTTATCACACAGAGGTATAGAGGCTCTGGTGGGCAAAGGTGGTGCACCATCTGCAGAGGATATACAACACACCACAAAATGACCACCAGCTGAAGCACCGCTGGGCTGACCTTGTATCCAGGGTGCAAGATCTGCTGGACCACCTGGGGATTGTGATTGGTGGCCCTGTTGGTGAGAACAAATCAGGGTAATGTGCACGTTTAAATGCTCTGTAGTGACAGTAGCTGATTTTTTCATAATCTTCCGGCAATGTTTTTGAACATGTGGAATGCTAGTGAAACATACAGGGCCATATTTCTACTTTGTTAGTACCGCAATTGCTACCTGTTTTGAAGCAAGAGCGGTGCAAACTTACAAAATACAATTGTATTTAGTAACTTTGCGCCGCCTTTGTGTCAAACAGCAACACAGTTGCTGTTCAGTGTATGTATACTTAACCAAAAAAAGTTTGCTTTTCTTCTCTAAAACTTTTTACAAAGTTCTGGAAAGTTTCCTAAAACTTCTAAAAGTTTTCTAAAAGTTAGAAAAAGTTTTTTTCTCTGTGCTTTAAAATGTTCTGAAACTTTTTCTTTCCTCTCCCTATCTCTAAACGCTTTGCTATCATGTCTGTGGTAGAGTCTGCTCCCAAAACTGTCAATGCTACTTATGACATTTTGAATTACAAGAGCTTAAGAACTCTCTGCTTAGGTAGAGGTTTAGTTATAGGAAAGAACCCTACAAAAGAGTTTCTGTTTAACGTGCTTATGGTGGCTGACCAGAACCAGTCTGGCCCATCCAATGAGAGGTTAGTAGAAGCTTCCCAGTCTGATTCAGAGGAACCCCTTGTGGAAGCTGGGGAGGGTTCTGATAAGGGTCTGCCCCCTAGCAGGACACCTAGTAATGTTGGTAGTAATGGAGGGTCCCATCACAGTAGGGCATCCTTTATTCCTAGAGGCCAAGTTACAAGGGTCCAGACAGATAGGGACAGATCCCCCTCTGAAATTTCCAATTTGTCAACTGTGTCAAAGCATTCCCAACCCACCCACCCGGAGGATAACTTGTTAGAAAGGGAACTCAAAATGTTAAGGGTTGAAGAGACCAGACTGAAGCGTAAAACAGCAACAGCTGGCCTTAGATAAGGAATCCCTAGACATTGAGAAGGAAAGAAAGAGATTGGGGTTAGGACCCCATGGTGGCAGCAGCAGTATTCCTGATAGTAATCCTGTTAGAGAGCATGATTCCAGGAATCTGCACAAGATAATCCCCCCTTACAAGGAGGGGGATGACATCAACAAGTGGTTTGCTGCACTTGAGAGGGCCTGTATGGTACAGTTGGTCCCTCAAAGGCAGTGGGCTGCTATTTTGTGGCAATCCTTCACTGGAAAGGGTAGGGATAGGCTCCTTACGGTTAGAGAAAGTGAAGCTAATAACTACACAGTATTGAAGGATGCACTCTTGGATGGATTTGGCTTAACCACTGAACAATAAAGGATTAAGTTCAGAGACACCAGAAAAGAGTCCTCTCAAGACTGGGCAGATTTTGTGGACTGTTCAGTGAAGGCCTTGGAAGGGTGGTTACATGGCAGTAAGGTATCTGACTATGAAAGCCTGTATAATCTTATTCTGAGAGAGCATATTCTGAACAACTGACTTGTTGCACCAATACCTAGTGGACTCGGATCTGACCTCTCCCCAAGAATTGGGAAAGAAGGCAGACAAGTGGGTCAGAACAAGGGTGAACAGAAAAGTTCATACAGGAGGTGACAAGGATGGCAAGAAGAAAGATGGTGAGAAATCTCAGGATAAGCATGGGGATAAGGGTAAAACCAAAGATCCCTCTTCAAATCCCAAACACTCTTCAGGGGGTGGGGATAAATCAAATTCTTTCTCTTCTTGACAACATACACACATTAAAAAGCCTTGGTGCTTTGTGTGTAAACATAAGGGCCATAGGCCAGGGGATAAGTGCTGTCCAGGTAACCCCCCTGAGCCTACCACCACTAATACATCAAACTCTAGTGCCCCTAGCAGTAGTGGTAATAGTGGTGGGACTGCTGGCAACAGTCAAAGTAAGGGTGTAGTTGGGTTCACTTATGGGTCCATCATAGAAACTGGGGTAGTCAGTCCCAGGACAGTTTCTCTCACACCTAGTGGCATTGGCCTTGCCACACTGGCTGCTTGTCCCCTTACAATGGATAAGTACAGGCAGACAGTTTCAATAAATGGTGTTCAGGCCCAGGCCTACAGGGACACAGGTGCCAGTATCACTTTGGTGACTGAAAACCTAGTGTCTCCTGAACAACACATCATTGGACAACAGTACAAGATTATTGATGTCCATAACTCCACTAAGTTTCTTCCCTTAGCTATAGTTCAGCTTAGTTGGGGTGGAGTTACTGGCCCTAAGCAGGTGGTAGTATCACCTAGCTTACCTGTAGACTGTCTCTTAGGTAATGACCTAGAGGCCGCAGGTTGGGCTGAGGTAGAGTTTCATACCCATGCAGCCATGCTGGGTATCCCTGGGGAATTGCTTCCTCTCATTTCTACTGAAATGAAAAAGCAAAGGAGAGAAAAAGGCCTGAGAACTCAGGATCCTTCGCCAACAACAGGTAAAAAGGGTATCAAAGTATCCCATACCCACCCTGCCATTTAGGATACCATTCCTGTTGTGGAAGAAACCTCTCCTGGGGTGGCACCTGTACCAAGGGAATCATAAGCTGGTACAGCTGAACTCCCTGAGGTAAAAGTACCTCTCTGTGGGATAACTAAAATTGGTGAGGAAAAGGGCACCATTTTAGTTAACATGGAGCATCCATCCAACCTCCCAGAGAAACTTTAGTGCAGAAACCCTGCACTGCCTCACAACACTTAGGACAACAGCCCTGCCCTAGTGTGGAGCTCATAGGACAGCATCCTTGCCCTACTCCAAATCAAGAGAAACAGCAACCCTTTTCTCTCTTACAGCCATATGGACAAAGTTTTTGCCCAGCTATGGCTTTACTGAGACAGCATCCCTGTCTGGCATTCTCATCATCAGATATAGGTTCAGTGGACAATTCCCACTGCTCTAAACTAAAACATACTAATAGGAACTCTGAAAATATAACTTCACATTGTTGGCTAGCTACAAAACTTCAAACAGGGCGGTTTACACCCCCACAGGGAAGTAACCATATAGTGGATGATAAAGGGAGTAACCAAGCTACTGCAGAGCTACTCTCTACTTATCACCGCTTAGACAATAAAGACTCAACTGGCCAAGGTTAGCCTTATTGTCGTTCGTTTGGGGGGTGGGGGGGGGGGTGTGTAGGATGGTAGCCTCTTTCTAGCCTTGTTACCCCCACTTTTGGCCTGTTTGTGAGTATATGTCAGGGTGTTTTCACTGTCTCACTGGGATCCTGCTAGCCAGGGCCCTGTGCTCATAGTGAAAACCCTAACAATTCTTACACAGGCCTGCCATTGCAGCCTGCTTGAAATAACATCCACGTTATTTCACAGCCATTTACCACTGCACATAAGTAACTTATAAGTCACCTATATGTCTAACCTTCACCTGGTGAAGGTTGGGTGCAAAGTTACTTAGTGTGTGGGCACCCTGGCACTAGCCAAGGTGCCCCCACATCGTTCAGGGCAAATTCCCTGGACTTTGTGAGTGCGGGGACACCATTACACGCATGCACTATACATGGGTCACTACCTATGTATAGCGTCACAATGGTAACTCCGAACATGGCCATGTAACATGTCTAAGATCATGGAATTGTCACCCCAATACCATTCTGGTATTGGGGGGACACTTCCATGATCCACCGGGTCTCTAGCACATAACCCGGGTACTGACATACTGCTTTTCCGGGGTCTCCACTGCAGCTGCTGCTGCTGCCAACCCCTCAGACAGGTTTCTGACCTCCTGGGGTCCAGGCAGCCCTGGCCCAGGAAGGCAGAACAAAGGATTTCCTCTGAGAGAGGGTGTTACACCCTCTCCTTTTGGAAATAGGTATGAAGAGCTGGGGAGGAGTAGCCTCCCCCAGCCTCTGGAAATGCTTTGATGGGCACAGATGGTGCCCATCTCTGCATAAGCCCGTCTACACCGGTTCAGGGATCCCCCAGCCCTGCTCTGGCGTGAAACTGGACAAAGGAAAGGGGAGTGACTACTCCCCTGACCAGAACCTCCCAGGGGAGGTGCCCAGAGCTCCTCCAGTGTGTCCCAGACCTCTGCCATCTTGGAAACAGGGGTGTTGTTGGCACACTGGACTGCTCTGAGTGGCCAGTGCCAGCAGGTGAGATCAGAGGCTCCTTCTGATAGGCTCTTACCTCTCTTGGTAGCCAATCCTCCTAACTTGGTAGCCAAACCTCCTTTTCTGGCTATTTAGGGTCTCTGCTCTGGGGAATTCTTCAGATAACGAAAGCAAGAGCTCACCAGAGTTCCTCTGCATCTCCTTCTTCACCTTCTACCAAGGATCGACCGCTGACTACTCCAGGACTCCTGCAAACCGCACAAAGTAGCAATACGACTACCAGCAACATTGTAGTACCTAATCCTGCCGGCTTTCTCGACTGTTTCCAGGTGGTGCATGCTTTGGGGGTAGCCTGCCTTCACCCTGCACCAGAAGCTCCGAAGAAATCCCGTGGGTCGGCGGAATCTTCCCCCTGCTAACGCAGGCACCAAAAGACTGCATCACTGGTCCTCTGGGTCCCCTCTCATCCTGACGAGCGTGGTCCCTGGAACACAGCAACTTTGGTGAAGTGACTCGCACAGTCCAGTGACTCTTCAGTCCAAGTTTGGTGGAGGTAAGTCCTTGCCTCCCCACGCTAGACTGCAAAGCTGTGTACTGCTTGATTTGCAGCTGCTCCGGCTCCTGTACACTCTTCCAGGATTTCCTTCATACACAGCCTAGCCTAGGTCCCCAGCACTCTGCCCTGCAGTGCACAACCTTCTGAGTTGTCCTCCGACGTCGTGGTACCCCCTTTTGTAACTTTGCATGGACTCCAGTTCACTCTTCTTCTAAGTGCCTTTTGGGGTACTTCTGCGGGTGCTACCTGCTTATGTGAGGGCTCTCTGAGTTGCTGAGTGCCCCCTCTGTCTCCTTCTCCAGAAGGCGAAATCCTGGTCCTTCCTGGTCCTCAGTAACTCCCAAAAACCTCTACCGCAACCCTTGCAGCTAGCAAGGCTTGTTTGTGGTATTTCTGCATGGGAACACCTCTGCAAGCTTCAACGCAACATGGGGCATCTGTCTTCCAAAGGAGACATTCCTAGTCCTCTTTTTCTTGCAGAACTCCAAGCTTCTTCCATCCGGAGGCAGCTTCCTCACACCTTCATCCGGGGTTTCCTGGGCTCCTGCCCCCCCTGGACACTGTTGTGACTATTGGACTTGGTCCCCTTGCCTTGCAGGTCCTCAGGTCCAGAAATCCGTTGTCAGTGCACTGCTGGTGTTTTTTCTTCCTGCAGAATCCCTCCATCACGACTATTGTGCTCTTTTGGGGTAGTGGGTGCACTTTACTTCAGGGTCGTGGGGTGGGGTATCTTGGACACCCTGACTGTTTTCTTACAGTCCCAGTGACCCTCTACAAGCTCACATAGGTCTGGGGTCCAATCGTGATTCGCATTCCACTTTTGGAGTATATGGTTTGTGTTGCCCCTATACCTATGCTTGCCTATTGCAACCTATTGTAATTCTACACTGTTTGCATTACTTTTCTTGCTCTTACTTACCTAATTTTGGTTTGTGTACATATAACTTGTGTATAGTACTTACCTTCTTACTGAGGGTACTCACTGAGATACTTTTGGCATATTGTCATAAAAATAAAGTACCTTTATTTTTAGTAACTCTGTGTATTGTGTTTTCTTATGATATAAGTGGTATAGTAGGAGCTTTGCATGTCTCCTAGTTCAGCCTAAACTGCTTTGCCATAGCTACTTTCTATCAGTCTAAGCTGTTAGAAACACCTCTTCTCTACTAATAAGGGATAACTGGACCTGGCACAAGGTGTAAGTACCTTTGGTACCCACCACAAGCCAGGCCAGCCTCCTACAGTCCCGCAACATGGCAAGAAAGATATCGCCATTAAACAGCCTCCGGAGCGTGGAGGGCATTTGCACAAGGGGACCCTTCCGTGTCTACCACAGCCACCACCACCAGCACCACCACTACCACCCAGGTGGCACCAACAGCAGCTGGGACCTTTGTGGGACCATCAACTGCAACAGCTCCAGGAGCAGTCACAGCACCACCTGCCCCGCAGCCTACAGACATTGCACCGACAAGGGCCCATACTTCCTCTGCTGGCACCCAGACCTCCCCTGCTGCAGCCATAGACCCTGCAGCTTTTGCAGACATGCAAAGGAACTTGGACCGTGTTCTACGAAAGATGACCAGACTGCAGCAGGAGGTGGCACAGGTCAACCGGCGGGTGCGTGCCATTAAAAAGACCCTGAGGAGGGCCAACCCGTAGGCATCAACTCGGACATGATTCCCTCCCCTCCCTCCTCTTTCCTGGTTCTTAAACTTTGTGGGTTTAGGGGGCTTAGTGTTAGGTTATTATAGGCTGTTAGTTTAGTTAGTAGTAGTGGGTGGGGGTTTCAGAATATTTCCACAGTTTTTTATTATGTGTGTCGGGCAATGTTGGGGTTTTGGTGTTAAAAAAAAATACAAAAGAAAATTTACAAAAAAATCTATATTTGTTTAATATAGGATAGTATGTGTTTAGGTTGGTATCTGTTGTCCTCCATGTGTCCCGTCTTATAAGGGGGGTGGGGAGTTGATGTTTAGATCGTTTCGTTAAATGTGATAAGTAAGTTTAGCTTAGGTTAGTTAGGGACAGTTGTGTGTAATGGGTAGTTAGAGTAGATAAGGTTATGTAAGGTGTTTCCCCTAGTTTTCACTTCTGTTTTTACTGTTTAATAAATATCTAGGTAACCCTTTACAGTATGTGTCAAATGCTTTTAGATCAGGGCCTTGCCATGAGTGAACAGTGTCTCTTTTGTATTAGCTTTTGTGTCCCATGCTGTAACCATATCCCAACTAAGCTGTTACATTGGCAGCTACCCCAAAGCTACTTAGCCAAGATTCGGCCATTCATTGCACCCACCACTCACAGTTACTATGGATCCCACAGTGTGGTTATTTTGTGATGTATGTTTTCAATGTCACATACTGTGGTACCAGATTTGGTATTGGGGACACTGTGTTAAGTCTGCCTGCAGCCTGATGTCCAAGCAAATGCTTATAAGGTGAGTGATAGTATGCTCTCTTGTAGTATAGGGTACATAACTCACACATATCGTTTGTTACAATGTTCAGCATGGTTACTTATTTGTATGGAAACTCATACACATCCCTTCATGCAGTTTGGCGTGTGTTAGGTTAAATTTGGGGCAAATGTCAAATACAAAAGTTTTTGCTTTCAGCAACAATTGAAGGCAGTATTTTCTGGCTTAGACATCCCTTGAGGAAGCGTTATTCTGTCCAACACAGCATTATACTGTATAGTTTCTATTTCCCTCAGAATTAACCCTCAGGTAGGGCAGATGATGGTACAATCCAGGCCACTGTGCATAGTTATCAGCCCACATTATTTCAGGGCAGTTGTATTGACAATCTATAATCATTGACAGGAGGCAAACATCACTGATCTACCGCACGGTTGGTGTGTCACATTACACAAAGACAAAGTGGTTGTGTAAGTGCTATTTATTTTAAAAGTGCTGTAGTGCTATATGTACATGGTCCATTATTGTGACATCTTCCATTGTGATCCTACACAAGTGCAAAAGGACATGTCATTGGACATGCTGTTGTGAAGTGTCAGACAGTGCAGAGGGTCAGGATTTGCCAATGAGTTAGTGAGAGACAATCACAGGGCAGGCTGACAAGATAAACAGTGGGTTGCAGAACAGTGCTTGAGTACAGGTGTTGCAAGACTGGCATGTTACAAAGCACAGGACGTTGGTAATAGGTGGCCATGTGGCAGGGACTAGTGCTACCGGGTACTCTTACGTGTGAAGGTGATCTGTTCCCCGTCTTCATCTTCTGATGTGTGTGTAGTCTCCTCTGCCCTTGGTGGTGGTGGTTGTGAAGGGGCAACACAAACCTCAGTTTTTGAAGACGTGTAGTCAGACATCCCGGTAGCTGCTAACTGTGGGGGTCTTAAGGGCAGTACTGTAGCAAGGAGGATCTGCTGGTTCTTAAGAATAGCAGCCGCATCACTGTGGTAGGCAGCCAGGTTGGCCCTGAGGGGTTCAATGTTGCATTCCTGCACGTTTTGACAGGATTGCTGTTGTAGGTGTTGGGTCAACTGTATTACGGCTGTGCTGATTTCCTTCAACCTTTTTTTGACTTCCTGCAAGATAGTTGTTCGCCCTTGCATAGCTGCTGCCTGTTCTTCAGTTGACATCATGCACGAACGCACCCCCTCTAGGCTGGCTGCCATATTTTCCATCCCCACCAGCACCTCCTTGGCCAGCTCCCACTGTACTCCAACTACAGTTCGCTCAAAGCTGGTGCCAGTGTTGTCAGAGTCCTCAGCTGTGTTGGAGCTGGCAGGTCGTACAATTGATGTTGTGTGTGGGTCCTCTGTGATGGCTGCTAGTTCTGTGCTCCTCCTTGTGACTGAAGGTGGGGTCTGGAGGGTTCCAAGGACCTCTTGGAGGGTCTGCTGGCTGATGTTTGTCAGCTCGCCATCCATATCATCAGGGTAGTCCTGGACAGGCATATCCGCAGGAGATCCATCGTACTCTGCAATGAAATACGGTACAATTAGCGTGTCTGTGTTGTGAGCTTTGTAATGTGACATGCCTCCCTTCTGATTATTTTCACATTGTGATCTTGGTTCCTGTTCATTGTTCCTGTCTTTCAGATTGGCATTCTCCCAGGCCTATGCCCCACCTGCATGTCACATGTATTGTGGTCAGTTTGTGGACTTGTCAGCATCATATCCTCTAGGTGTTGGTTCTGGCCAAATTGTGAATTGCCACCTTCTTGTCCTACTGAACCCTCCGTCTACTTCCATTCTCATGGTGAGGCCTTTCACTGGCTGTGTTTGCTCTCATGGCACTAGCACCACACTTAACAATCTGGACCTGCCCCAGTCTCTGATCTTTCACATCCACCTATATGTAGTTGAAATGTCGCATATACTATGTATAGCATTGTTATGGCACGATATGGATGTCAGCGTTGGTAATGTGTACTGCTGATGTTGGGGAATGTGTGGTACATTGGATTGCACTGTTAGTCGTGGCAGTGTCCTATTTCCTCCTCTGACTGTGCAGGTGTATTTCTGTGACCAGAGTTACATGTGTCCTCCCCCTCAATGCTGTTGTCTGAGCAGTATGACATTTGGGATGTTGCATGGTGTCATTGGAGCTATAGTGACAAGGCACAGGGTGGACCCTGACATATGCAGCATGGGTATGACATTAGTGCTGTGTACCTCCTAATGTTAATGACAATGGGTGAAGTTTGTGGCAACTTTTGGCAATCACATTTGACAGGATTGGAACATTTGTCTTGATTTCAGGGGATTGATAACATTGTCATCCTGAACCCTCTAATTTGGGTGTTTTAGATCCATGGGGACGTTACTGCCACTAGCTACTTGACCTGCACACACAGCAGAGGTGGTAGTGGCAACTGTTGTCAATGTTACATTCCACTTGCAGGTATGGCCAGAGGTTGTTAATTGGGCCCTAGTTAATGTAGGGAGTATACTGGCTGACGTGTGACAGGCTGCCAGTTTTACGTTGTACCCTGCCCTCCTGGCCTGGCCTTACCTTTGCAACATCCTTGGCATGGCAGCATACCCCCATTCAAAGGTTGTTGGTGTTTTGTAGTGGTGTGCCCCAGATTTCCTCAGTACGGGCCATGTCCCCGTGCCATGCCCCTTTACCCATTCCACTCCCTGAATATCATGACTAACATGCATTTTGTAGTAGGTATGTCCACCCCCCAGGGTTGCAGTTAACATTAGTGCATTTTTATTCCCCATGCGACTTACGCTGCATGTGCATTGTCTCCTGGTAGTCTGCGGTGTTCTGTCCTTGAATCCCTGTGACGATCTCCTCAGGGATGACGGCTGCGACCATCTCCTCCGTGTGGTCCAGGGGCTCCTGTGGTGCTGGACTCCCACCTCCAGTCTGCGTTGCTGCCTTCCTGTTCCTGGCCATCTTTTCCTTGGGCTTGCAGTCATGCAAGAGTTTCTTGCACTCGATGATTGTTCTGCGTACTTCTGCCACACAGTTGATCTTGTCAACAATTTGTTGCCATATTGCCTCTCTCCTACTGATTGGCAACTTTGAGGTGACAAACAATTGGTGCCGGTGTTCCGTCACCTCTTTCACCAGAATTTCCTGCTCCTCTGCACTGAAGCGACACTTTCTTTTCTTCTTCTCCCTGTCCTGGGTCTTGTGTGGGTCCTCCTAGCTGGTTCCTGGTCTGTTGTCATCTTCCTTGGGTCTGTCCAAGCATCTGGGATCCATTTTGGCTCTCCTCTGCACAATTTGCTTTGTTTGCGGCGATATTTGACACAATTGCATCAGAAAACGCTGCATATCCGGTTTGCGGTGTCGTAAACAGTCTCACAGTCATTTCTGCCGCGTTAACTTCATTTTCCTTTACAACGTGACATACTGGTATGCGTAAAAAAAATGACTCACACCTGTGGTTTGCGCCACCGTGCGTCAAAGTATAAATTTGACGCCCGCAAGGCGCAAAGAAATGGCATTAGCCGGCGGTAATATTTTTTACGGATAAATATGGGCCTCAGTCTTCTGATTTCAAACACACTCCTTGTAAAAATTCAAACCATTGTTTACTATTTTTGTGCACTCTTAACAAAAGTAAACAGGAACTTATTCCAACGTAATCTTAAAAACATATGCACACATCATCTAGCACAATAGGACACACTGAATCACATTTCACATCACAATGTTGGCGTTATAAGCAATGTATTACTCTCTTACATCAAGACTATAAATGGCTGAACAATGACGTAAGCTTCAACTACTCTATAAATGTAGTTGCAAACAAATCTTCCCTAAAGTCCAGTAATTTATGAAATTGTTAAGCTCAGGGTAGTACGAGGTTTGAACATAAACGTGCGTGATATACCATCTGCCATTGAACCAAACCAAATATTGTTCCATCCTCCAAGGAATCTTATGGGAATTTTGAAACAAAATCTTTTTGAGCTCACCATTTAGATTGAACCAAGATGACCAGGCTTGATTATTAAAGTCTCAAAGATATGACTATTCATTAAAGTTCCCTCACCTACCTAACGCAGAAAATAGAACGGGCTAGCAAAATTAGGGAATGAATAAAAATACTAAAACTAATATTCACATTTTTTTTGCTCCTTTAACGTAACATCGACTTGACCTAGTGAGTCAGTGTGCTTCACGTAAGGACAGTTACAGATAAAGAAGCATTTGAGTGTTTCATTGCAATGCATTTTGCTAAGGCTTCAACATAAGAAAACAATCAAAACCAATTTCCTCGAATTAGTTCAGTAGAAATTGCAAGGACCATTGGCAAATATTTGGATGCGCGCATGTGAGAAAATTCCCCTTTTTGCGGGGTCAATCCCATTTTTTGCTGAATTGTTTTGCTAGTTTTTAGACTCTGCACACTGGCACACTATGGACAGTGTTGAGTGTACATGCTCTGACCCTTAAACCATATAAAAATTGGCTAAACCCTGATGGGTTTCTCTATTTCTCCTATAAGGCCATAGTATTTGGTTTAACAACTACACTCATGGCATGGGAATTTAAATGATACCTGTAGACTGCAGCACCTATTGTGTCATCCACTAATGTGTCAAGGAAAACTTGGCTTCAGACCTACCAATGGTTATTGATAATCTGTAGGCTGACTTGGCAAGATTACCATTTTGGCAGTGGAAACACCTCCATTTTAAATACTTAAAAGTCACTCTTAAATAAGCCTTGTATCTCACAAAGCAGGGCACCTAGTATTTAAAAAATGGCACATGCAGAGATTTGGGGGCAGATGTAAGAACCCATAGTGCCTCCTTGTGCAACATTAGCATCATTTATTTCAATGCTAATGTGGCTCAAAGGGACCAAAATCACCATGCCAAATTTACAAAGTGGCGCAATGCCTGCATTGTGCCACTCTGTAACTCTTAGGACTACATTATGCCTCCAAAGGCATAATGTAAGCAACGGTGTCGTTCCCCCGTTAGGGGGGGGCGAAAAATGACGCAAAGAAATCAAAGAGGTTTCTTTGCATATTTTTTTCCGGCACTTTTAATGCCTGTCCAAAGTAGGTGTTAAAAAGAGGCACATCATTGTTTGCTATGGACCTCGTTGGCTTTGCAGGATTAGCGTAAATGTTTTTTACGCTAACCCTGCAAAGCTCCGAAACAGCATAAAAAATTCTATTGCTAGTTCCCTAAGTACCGCCTGGTGCACGGTATCTTAGATACGTCTGACACATGATGGCATTGGGGGACAGCAAGGGGCACCCAGCGCAGCGCCACTTTTCTGAAATCTGACCCTTAATGTTTACATTCCTTGTAAAACACTCTTGCTGTCCTATGAGAAAACCTGGAGTAAAGATTGAGTAAAGATTAAAATATTAATCTTCCTATCACAGGTTTCGCACAAGCTAGGGAAATGGATCCCACTATTTTTAATATTTATTAAAATCTAATTCAAGGGTAAAGTATGATGTGTCATAACTATTTAGAAAAAGTAACTTAGAAAGTCATCTTTTCCCTTCCTGAAGCTCCTGAAGGCTAATTTGGATTCGCCTGCTTCCAGCTGCCCATGCCAGTGCTTGACCTTCATGAAGTCTAAAAACTGCTCCCAGAGCTGAGAAAATGGCTTTGGCATAGTGGCAGAATGGGGTGGGTGAGTTAGGTGGCACCTGTTAGCCCAGGAGGAGCAGCTGTTATGAGTCAGGGTTTTAAAATATTATTGGGGAGCAAAATTAGGCATGCCCATTCATAGTTTAGTGAAAGGATAAACTGGGAGGATGAAACTCTGTAAACCTGGGATACATGGTAGCTGGCCTGACTCCATCACAGTGGGAGGGGGAGATGTCTCCGAACCAGTTTGGTGTAACTTAGAAGTAGGGTCTTGCTCTTTTCCCTAAACACATCCCGACTGGTGCACAAGGATTTTCCTTAGAATAGTGCACTCTGGGAAAGTCTGCAAAAAGGGAAACACAGGGTGCTGTAAAAGTGATCAGTGTTGAAACATTTTTACCATTGGTTAAGAAGTGTCCCTGTGTCACCCCCAAACACTGGCTACTGACCTTTACAAAAATGGACATCACCACCATCTTCTCAGAACTTTTTCTGGACTTGCCAAAGAACGGAAAAGGACTGAGTCTGCCTTCTGACCTCTGGGAGGAGACCTTTAGGACTGGATCTGCTTCCACCTGTACCCAGGACAAAGAAGAAAACTACAAGGGTCCGTTGGCTGGCCTCCTGTGTAGCTGCAGGGATACAAGAGGCTGCAAGGTCCTCTTATCTGATGGGGCTCCCCTGACCAGTAGTACATGGAACTGGACTGGACCCTGCTGGTGTCATCTTCTGGAGTGAGACCTAGCACCTAAATGCTGTCTCTGAGGTGCTGAGAGCCCCAGAAGTGGCCTAGAGAAGCTGTTCTAAAACCCCTGAAAAGTAGGGACTTTGAACATTTTTAATATTCCAAGACTGCTGCAGCATCAGCATGACCTCGCAGCAAAGGCATCCAATTTTTGTGTGATTTAATCAGTTACAGGATAGCTCTGCTGGAGGTTTTTGAGCTCCATGCCATCGAGATCGTAATCAGGCCCTAAGTGAGAAGGTGGAATCTTTGACCGGGGCAAACTTGTTTGGTGTATCCGACCCCTGCTCCATTGCGGTCGGCCTGAAATTGAGGCAAGGTCCTGGTCAGCTGCAAACATTGATTACTGATTGGTGTTTTACTTTTTCTTGACATTTTTTGCCTTCAATGTTAAAATGAATATATTTCTAGTTCCTTTATTGGATGTTTGATATTTGGCACTGTTTTTTTTATCAACTTTTTCTTTATCTTTATAAACTTGAGTGTATTGTGTTTTTAACTTTTTAATTGTCTTGGTACTTTGAAATGCTTTGCATATTTTTATTAAGTTAAGCCTGCCTTCTTTGTGCCTTAACTGCCAGGGTATGAGCTCAGATGTAATTACTGACACCATTTTCATGGACCTATCCAATTAGTGACTTATTACTACCATCTAGTCAAAATCATACACACTTTCTTACAGGGTATATAGACATATAATCTAGCCGCTCACTTGGAGTTAGTGCCATTGAGCCATCACACCTCTAATCCAGGGATCAAGCAGCATTGCATGCCACGTTTCTACATTTCTATGTAGTCTTTTAGTCATCTTATTATATTATAAGCAGATACAGCATTTCACTACCAGGGTGCAACATTGAATATTTAGAATTGAAAAAATGTATGAAAAAAGTACCAAGTGATTAATACTTCTGAGCAATTTCCAGCTTACTTAAATGCTTGGCCCAGTTGCTCTAGGGCTTAGAATCTTAGAGAAATTACTTTAAGCTCAATTGAATAGCAAACCTATGTAGACAGCCATTTTTGATTCCAACATAGCTACTGCCATTCGAACTAGGATCCATAAACACAAATTGAGGAGACTGTGGTCCTGTTATTTGCGCTATCTCATGAATTGTCTTAGTAGCCTCCTAAAGAGCCATGCCTGAGGGCACAGGTCAAGCGAGCTAGATTGAATTATCACCCCAATTATTCACTACAAGTTTGACACTGCTCCTGCAGCCTTCCATGCCAATGAATGACAAAGTATACAGGTGTCAGCTAGGAGGGTTCACTGTTCTCCAGGTTGTGCATGGGAACGATCAGGCTGCATCGGTCTTATGGAGGATGGGGAGGGGATAGGAAGATTTCTTGAACCAATCTCTAGACCCCTCCAGCATGCTCATTGGTCTCCTGAGATAACTATGAATGGTTGTATGCCGAAATATCAGAGGCAAAAACATTAAAATACAAAATATGCCTAAACAAAATGGAGAGCAAAAATATCACCTTCCCATACTTTGTATGTAAAGGACAACATAATGGCTACAAAAATGTAGAAGTCCAAAATATTGTCACAAAATAGGAAAGTTAAGAAAATCGGATTTTTATTATTAAACAATATAATAGCTTTAAAAATATATTTACTTAAAACAATGTTATAACATATAAACATAAAAAATGCATACTTTAAAATAAATGCAAAAAAGAAGCATTACAAATAAGTAAATACAATTATGAAATAAGCATTATATTTAGCAAACTTATGTTAAAAAACAATGCATTTAACATTTCAAAATGAAGAAAAATAATTACAAATTAAAATGAACACATTCAAAATTAAGATTTGAAAAAAACTTCAAAATAGTTACCAATAGTAACATCATAAAATGCATATATTTAAAATGTTTCCCAGACTACTATCCAAACACTCGAATGTCCACAAAAATAAATACCAAGATACAATAACTAAACAAACATGACTAAAACAAACATAAAAATGCCATTACAATCAATTAATATACACATTATTAGAATCAATTACATAATTTACAAAATCAGTAATCTATTTAACCAACCAACAATTACGGCCATTGCTTAACATTTTATTTAGGACTATTTTATAAATAATTCACAATGAAACTAGCTCACATAATAAAATTAACCTAAATAAAAAGATTTATAAGCATTTAGAAATAAATATTACAAAAACGTCCAACCTTGCTTTTTCTACAAATCCACTATCCCACTACTAAATACATTCAAATAAAATAAAAAACAGTTTTTAAAAATGTTACCAATTCAAGCAGCATTTACCTACCTTAAAAGATACACACAGTTAACATTAAAATAATAATACCTCAAGAAACAATGGCTAATAAAACTCAATAAATGGATTAAAAACTATGAAACATTCAACTGTATTAAAAAGGAGATACAATGTACCTAAAAAATGATGGGCTAGACGTATCAAAGTTCTATTTTGCATTACCTAAACAGTGAATTTTAGGTAATCGCTATTTCGATAATGCAAAATGCAATGTAACAAAATAGCGATTCCATAATAGCGAATTCTAAAATTCGTAATTACATTTAGGGAATCGTTATTAGGGAATGAGACTTAATTTGTTCCTATGGGTCTGGAGGACCATATGTGTGAGTGGATTTGCATTTCCTAATTTGCGAATTCCTAAAAGGAATTCCCAAATTAGGAAGTGACAAAAAACAAGGGTGCTGAGGGCCTAAGGCCCGCTTTGATGCACCCCCAAACAAATTGTGCACATGTAAAGGTCACACGTGCCCTAAGGGCATGTGTGCGCTACATGGCCCTTTAAAAATGCATTTTAAATGTGTTTTTTAAAATTGCACATAGTTACCATTAACTTGGAGTTGGTGGTAATAGCATTTCCTAAATGCCCGGTTCGCATTTAGGAAATGCTTGATACATGTGCATAGGGAATCGCAAATAGGAATTCTCTATTTGCGACTTTCTATTTAGGGAATCACAAGTTGTGATTCCCTATTTGGAGTCGCAATTTTAGGGAATCTCAAAAAATTGGGATTTCCTAAAATGGGACTGAAGTGCCTTTCATACGTTGTTAAGGGCTATTTTGCATTTGCAAACGGTGGAATGTTGCGATTCGCACTGTTTGTGAATGCAAAATAGTTTGAAACATCTGGCCTGATATTCCTAACTTCTGCATTCTGTCCCATTATATTTTTGACATTGCAGGACATTTGACATGTTACTTGTGTCAAGCGATATTTTTGAAACAGTATCTTGGTGGACCAACCTGTGAATAGGTTACTCAACTCTGGAGTCTCAAATGAATATAAGTACTACACCTGTAGTCTGAAACTAAGTGAAACCTACGGTGCAAATGACCAAGGGCCAGATGTAGCAAACTTTTGCGAGTCGCAAATGGCCCGAATCGCAATTTGCAACCCCGCAAAATCGGAAATGAGATGCAAAAACCCCATTTCCGAATCGCAAATTGCGCCGCGAGCCATTACCGACTCGCAAAAATTGCGACCCCATTGTGCGACCCGCAAATAGGAAGTCGAATTTGCGAGTCGCAAACCATATGAAATAGCCACTCGCAAATTTCGACTGGTCGCAAAAAGCCCATTTTGCACTTCCAATTCACCACTAACTCAGTGCAGGTAGTAACCATAACCAAAGTATAAAAGGAGACCCAGAAGGCACCTGGGTTACCCAAGATGGCGGAGATATATGTGATAGCAAGGAGGAGGAGAGCCCACGCCGCACAGCAGATGAGGAGGAGGAGCTAGAGACTGGAGAAGATATTCAGAACCAGACATACGCTATTCCAACAAACTGAGGAGGAAATCTATGATAAATACAGACTCAGCAGTGCAGCAATATTAGAATTAATAGATCTACTCAATCCGCAGCTTCAAGGCCAGCCTGTGCGCGGCAGCGCCATCCCCACACATGTGCAAGTGCTATGCTCACTGCACCGCTTGGCCTCGGGTAGCTATCAGGGGGTCATTGCTGTGGCAGGTGGGGTATCCCAAAGTGCACTCTCACGGTTCTTCAGATCATTCCTAGATGCCATACTCACACACATGTCCAGATACATATACCTACCCAGGAATGAGGCAGAAATCAACAGCACCAAGTTGGAATTCTACAGGACTGCCAACTTCCCTCATGTAATAGGGTGTGTAGACGGGACACATATACAAATATGCCCTCCTGCAAATCTGGAATATTTGTTCCGCAACCGGAAGTGTACCCACTCACTGAACATCCAGGTGGTATGTGACACCCATTATGTTATAACTGACATGGTAGCCAAATTTCCAGGGAGTACACATGACTCTTGCATTTTCAGGCACAGTGAGATACACCAACGCCTAGAACGTGGGGAGTTTGGAGACGGATATCTCCTAGGTATAGCTGAATACACCTTGCAGACATACACACAGGTCAATGTGGAACCCATCCATGCCCAGCTAACATTGTTCATTTTTTCCAAACAGGTGACAGTGCATATGCACTACGACTATGGATACTTACCCCGTACTTAACACCCAGCAATGAGACAGAGAGGTGATACAACAGTGCACATAGGAGGACCCAAAATGTTATAGAGAGGATCTTTGGACTTTTGAAGGCAAGATTCTGATGCCTCCACAGAAGTGGAGGTGCCCTCCAGTATGCCCCAATAACAGCATTCAAGATCGTTGACGCATGCGCTATACTGCACAACATTGCCACCAGACGTGGGCTACATCTCACCCCTGAAGAACCAGATTCGGAGGATGACGAGCAAGAGTTACCACATCGCCATCATGGGGATAGAAGCATTGCAAATCAAGGCAGACAGAGACGGGACCACATTGCAAACCAATACTTTGGAAGGTACGTGCTCACTGTCACCACACACACTAATGTCACACACAAAGAGCCCAGGTGTGAAGTGGAACAAACAAGAACTTTAATGAAGTGAACCAAAAAACTATAGAAATTAACTATTGATCAGGGGCTGTAAAAGTCCACCTGCTATGAGGACACATTAACCTCATGTGCCTCCATTGTTTGTAAGTGTGTAGCTCACATCCTACGCCTGGGACGCCCAGCATGGCTGGTGCCTGGAGCGTCTGCAGATCCCTGCCGTGCACTTCCACTACGCAAGACCCTGGTGTCTGTGGCAGAAGCACTACTTATAGTAGAGCCCTCCTCACTGTCTTGCGGCGTGTCTGCTGCGCCCCTAGCCACCTGTCGTGCCTCCATCATGTCCACAGCGTGGCTTATCCGTCCCAGGCCACGAGCCACATCGCTGGCAAAGTGGCCCATGTCGACCTGTAGACTGACTGTGCGGTGGGACAGCCCTGTGGTATTCACAGCCAGGCGGACGATGGAGGCAGCCATGCGGTCTAGTTGGTGGATTAGTTGGCGGTCACGGCGCCTTGCACTCTCTCCCTCCGTAACTAGTTCAGTCACTAGTTGTCTGATGGAGAGCGCAAGGTAACCTACATTACTGTTAAGGTTTTGTAGCTCTGTGTGGACCTGTGCCAGCCCTGTTGTCTGATTCCTCTCCATTCGCCGCATGGACCCTGATATCAGTCTCATTTGCCTTGTCTGCAGGCGCTGACCTTGGATGAGCGCTGCCTCGGCGGCGGACATGGAGGAGTCCCCTACATCTCCCTGGGACACTGCAGGGACATGGACACGTCACCTGCGATGCGGTGGAGCATCTGTGTCCTGTTGGCTGGCACTGTGGCTAGGACCAGGTGCTGGGTCTATCTCCACTATGGCCACTGGTGCATCTGGAGGGGACTGTGGTCGCGTGGTGCAGGTCCCTGTGGTGTCTGCTCCTGGGTCCTGTGCTGCCTGGTGGCTGACCTCTGCACCCTCGACGGTGTGGCTGGTGGTGGTGTCTTGTGGGAGACCTCTGGGACATAGGGAACACACTGTCAGTATCTACCATCTGTTGTATGCTTCCTAATAAACTGTTGCCTATCAGCTGCCTAATGGACTACATTGCCCATAATGCACCATTCTGGTGGTTGCTACTCTGAAAGGGAACTATTTTGGTTGTGCATGCTGCTGTGTACTAGGTGGGTGGGGGTATGGCAGATATGGGTGTACATGCATGTTTCATGGTACTCACTGGTTGATGGTCCTGGCGCTGACGTGTCCAGCTCTCCTATTCCAGACACTGCCTCTGGCTCCAGGGTCTCTTTCACTCTTTCCTCCATGGGTGTGGGTGGTGGGATGGTAGATGGGCCTCCTCCAGTGCCCCTCATCTCCCGGAGGTGCTCTGCCACCCTCTCCTTGGTCCTGGAGCGCAAGTCCTACCATCTTTTTTTAAGTTCATCTATGCTCCTGTGGCTCACCCGTATTGAATTCACCTTCTCCTAGATTTCCGTCCAAATCCTCCTTTTCTCCAACTCAGGCACACTGAGGGCTGCTCTTCCAAAAAGTTGATCATGGTGCTGGCAGCATTCATCCGTCAGCACCTCCAGTTCCTTTTCAGAAAATGTGTTTTTCCTCTTTCTGGCTGATTCCTCCATTGTTGCTGCTGTTCCTCCTGTTGGCTGTTCAGCAGTTGGAACTGGGTGTGGTCCTCCCTCCTCCTCCCAGGTGTATTTGTAAACTTCCTGGCTGTAATGTCATCATCAAGAGCCAGGAAGTGTTTTCTAGAGTGTTCTGCTGCACCTGCATGCAATTTGCGGCACAGTCGCAATTTGCGACACCCACTCGCAATTTGCGTGTTCGTTTTTAGCGAGGTCGCAAAAAGCGACCTCGCAAACAGCGGACTCGCAATCTGCGGTGCAACTTCATTTGCAAGTCGCAAAATGGAGTCGCTTCTTCTTGCTGGATACCTGTTTGCGAGTCGGAAATTGCGAGTCGCAAAGACTCGCAATTTCGGACTCGCAATTTTTTTCCTACCTACATCTGGCCCTAAATCCCTACAAATATAATTAAAATGTTTGGAATGATTTGGGACTCTTTAGGTTCAGATATGAATTATGCTTTGCCCAGGTGTGTCATTTTCCCCAACATGCCTAAAGGAGCCTAATGTAGGAAATAATATAATAAAGAAAAACCTCAAATAAAGTTGATGCTTTTAAAACATTTTTTCCTTTTTTTATGTCATCATCCAGCACCAGGGTTTAGAAGTTCTATTGTGGAGACAGTATGCCAATCCAACAAATGCATTCAGTCCTGATTGTAACCTTCTCCAACATAAACGCCTTGAACCTGCTGGCCCCACTGAGTTGTTTAGGAGGTTTGATCATTGGTATCTCTAGGCTCTCTTTCCACCCATGCAGTGTTCCTTCCTCTCCCTCTCTTAACCACCCAAGTCCATATTTACGCTCTGCACTCAGGTAAGTGTTTCTCCTTCAGCCTGACCCCCTGCAGGATCAATTACAAGCACTGGATAAACCTCAGAGGGACTGGGGATACCCATTTCTTACACAACTCCCTCATAGCCCACAGCACAAAATAGAATAACAAAGAGTTCTATCTTTTGGGCAGATTGTCTCTTGGCCCCTCTCTACAAAACACAAAAAATCACCAATAAGAGGTTTACGTTAATCTCACTATCCAATATTTTGGCTAGATACTTACCCACTTCCTGCCAGAAGAGTTGGTTCCTGGGACACTGCATAAACATATGTATATCACCTGCCTTCTGGAGTCCGCATTTCAGGCACCTCTTCACTGCTTGCTACCTGAGACAACAACCTACTCAGAGTCCAGTAAACTATGTGTAACATAAACAAATGATTCCTCCTTAAGGGCCAGATTTCACCACTTCATACATAGATACTTGGCACCATATACAATATCCCCCATGCCATGTCTTTTTTCCTGGGGGGACTATCTTGTAGATGGTGCTCAAAATCTACACTCCCTTTATCGCCTGCAAGGCTACCGCTGGCCAGCTAGACTGATATTGATATTTTTATCTGGACAGCATATCTTCCATTATCAACGGGATGTCTTCCCAAAAAAGGACACCCCCTTCTTGTATAAGCTGCCCCCACATATTCCACCATCCTTCAAGGGGGGGCTTGGCTATCCCTCAAATAGTACAGGGTGCCTGGAGAGTTTCACATGAGAGCAAATTCACTATAATATAGTATCCCCAATGCTGCACTGATCTATACACAAAGTCTACTGGCATCCCCGAAAAAGTAACCTTTTTATAAAAAAAAAACCTTTGGTGTCCACATTTGTACAAAACATGCTTACCTAATGCAGGTTCTCTTATTTCTTATCCCCCTAAACCAAGGTAATATTTCTTATCACCTTGGTTTTCCAAACAAAACTCTTCCCGCAACCTTCACCATACTCAAAATGAGCCAAACTTGCTCACTTCCCATTTCCTCTGGCATGTCCAATCCAAATAGCCTGCTAACGCCTCCTTAACATCCTGCAATCTACTCCCTAGGGTGACCCGCTACTGTGTCTTCTGCAGAGACTCCTGTATAACAGACTGAAGTCTAGAGATTTTTCCCTCAAGGTCTCTCAATTTTTATCTCACTTATCTATTGTTTGCACTACTAAACTATTGATTGTACCCCTCAAAAACACCTTAAAGGTATCCCAGACTGAGCAGAGAGGATCTCATCCCTCATTTAACTAAAACAATAACTGTGTCAGCTTACTTATAAAATGTTTTGGCTCAACACCAAACTTTTGTCAGTTGAAAAGATGGCTAAAATTAGATACTGTCTTCTTTTAGCAAATCCAACATCAATCAAGTGTAGCATAAAAAACGGCTTGAGAGAATCAAATATGTAATGCGGGAGAAGCCGCGAGTCTGGTCAGAGGTCGCGGCACTCACCGCGCCCCCTTCTTTAGTTTCTGCCGCAAGGGCAGACGCGGCAGAAATTGAGACCCCGAGTGGGTCTCAGACCTGCCGCGCATAGCGCATTTAGTGCACTTTACATTCAGACAAATTACATAACCTTCTGCTTCACCACTTACCAGTATTAACAGCCAAAAGCCGAATACCTGCACATGGTGGTGTTTTAATGCATGCCTTTTCCCTTTTCCAGCATGCTGCCCACTTCCTCTCTTCACAGCATGCATTGTTTCTCTCTGTTTGGACGCATTTTCTTTATTCACTGTCATACTCTTTTCCCCAATCCAAGATGGTGGTGTTTCTACTTCCTGTTTCCTACTTCCTGTATAGGGGTATATAAGGGGAATTCAGTGGCTTACTCATTGCGTTGCAACACTCCTTTGGTGGTAGTCACGCTCCGGCTGGTTTCCTCTTGTGGATCCAGTGTTTCCTGACCTGTCTTCATCTCCAGTTTTCCTGTACTCTCGGATCTTCAGTTCTAACGCCCTTGTGTCCTCCTTCTGTTTCAGGGAGTTCCTGTTGGAGGTTTTTTACCCTTCTGGGGTTTTTCCTCTGGGACTCCTTCTGGAGGGCACGGACTGTAGTGGCTTGCTATTGTCAAACAGCACCATGGCTACCGGAAGGGGTCGCCCCTACCTCGGCCAGAGCAGAACCTGCCGGAACCGGGGTCGTTTCCCAACCCTCATCAACTTCGACGGTAAGCCCAGTGAAAATCGTGACAGATTGCAATGCCCAAAAATCCAGTTGCAGTCCGGAACCATGGATAATCCAGTGGCAAATATGGAACCCACCAGCCAGACCCTGCTCATGACGATACAACAACAGGCTCAAGAACTCCAACAGCTCCGTACTGAAAATACCGACTAACGACAAGCCTTTGCATCCAGGACTACTGATGTCCCCTCAGTATCTGCCACTACACCTCGTTTCTCCGGGGATCCTAACAAATTGAGAGAATTCCTGGATGCCTTGACGGTTTACTTTGCCTTTCGCCACTCGCAATTTGTGCAAGACAAGACCAAGGTGGGGTATTTGATTAGCGCCTTATCGGGGCCAGCCTTGGCTTGGGCCACTCCTTTAGTGACAAGAAATGATCCCTGCCTGTCTAATTATTCCACCTTTGTCACTACCTTTAAACAGATGTTTGAGCGCCCTGGATTCGAGGCTTCAGCAGAAGAAGCTCTTTGCGATATCCAATAAGGGAATCAAGATGTATTACAATACATCACCCGTTTCAGACAATTAGCAGCAGAAACATCCTGGGTGGAACGTACCTTGGTGACACTGTTCCGCAGAGGTCTCAGAGAGGACATTAAGGACGAACTGGTGCACTCTGCTAGAATCGAGAACCTTAAAGGATTGATGGATCAGACTCTGACGATAGAATATCGGTTGAATGAACAAAGAATGGAGAAAAAGAAGAGTCGTTTGCCATCACACTCAGTGACATCTCGCACCTTCTCTCATCGTAACGAGGAAGTCCGTCCTGAAACTAAGGGGGCTACCGAGGAAGAGCCAATGTAAATTGATACGGCTCGAGGACCTTTATCAGCTAGTGAAAGAGAACACAGACGAAGGAAGGGACTTTGTCTATATTGTGGTGCAGCTGGTCACCTAATTCGCACCTGCCCCATTCGTCCAACCAAGCCTTTGGGAAACGCCAACTCCCGTCCTCAGTGAGAAGGGTGAGGACGGGATATCGTGACGTACCTTCCATTTGTTCTTCCAGGGAGGAAGGAACTGCTCTTTTTCTTTTGCCAGTTATCCTTCACTTAACTGATGGCCGGGAAGAAAGAACCCTGGCTTTATTGGACTGCGGAGCCAGTGGCATCTATTTAGATGAAGCATGGGCCAAAGAACGACAGATAGCACAAATACCTAAGGAAGTACAAGAACAAGTACACACGGTGGATGGATCACTCTTGGCCTCAGGACCCGTACAATATACCACCCCTACTTTCTGTCTACAGTTTAGGAAACACCAAGAAAACCTTTCGTTTGATTTAATTTCATCACCACACCACGTCATGATCCTGGGAATTCCATGGCTCACACGGCACAACCCTTACATCAACTGGGAAACAAGAACTATTTCTTTATCCTCGCACTTTTGCCAGCACCACTGCTATCTAGCAGGGGATTATTGGTCCCCAAAAGGTCTTTTAGCCGCACCCTCTAAGGTGGGATGCTCTATTAACGTCCTACAGGGAGTTCCCAGGCAATATCCGGAATACGCCGACGTATTCCAGAAGCCAGAAAGACCTGAACTGCCACCCCATAGAGAATACGATTGCGCCATTCCTTTAGAACCAAATACAGTGGTTCCTTTCGGGGCGAATGTATTCTCTCACAGAACCTGAGAAGCAGATTCTTAAGGAATACCTTGATGAGAACCTACAGAGCGGGTTAATTGATCCCTCCTCTTCACCTGCAGGGGCTCCTCTCTTCTTTGTTCCTAAGAAGACTAAAGATTTGCGTCCCTGTATTGATTTTAGAGGATTAAACAAGATCACTATTACGGATCGGTACCCGTTACCCCTCATTAGGGACATCCTAGAAGCAGTCAGAGGGGCAAAAAGATTCACCAAGCTGGATCTCAGAGGAGCCTACCATCTTTTAAGAATTAAAGAAGGTGATGAGTGGAAGACCGCTTTCAGAACACCTTTTGGTCACTACGAATATTGAGTAATGCCATTCGGACTCACCAATGCTCCTTCCATTTTTCAAAGGTTCATGGATTCTATCTTTTCCGATCTTTTGCAACAAACAGTAGTGGTTTATCTCGACGATATTTTAATCTTTTCTGTTCACCCAGAGGAACACTCTAAGCATGTTCGCCAAGTTCTAGAGCGACTCCGACAACACCATTTATTCTGCAAACCTGAAAAGTGCGAGTTTGACCAGACGGAAGTAAAATACTTGGGGTATTGCATTAATCAAACCTGAGTCGCCATGGATTCAGACAAGGTGCAAGCTATATTGAATTGGCCATCTCCTTCTTCCATCAAGGAGACTCAGGTGGTCATTCTGACCTCGGCGGTAAAAGGCGCCTACCGCCGGTCAGAAATCCTCCATAATCCCGCCGCGGTCGCGGAAACCCGCCACGGTCATTCTGACCCGCAGAAGGCAAACCTCCGAAAATCCGACCGCCACAACAGACCGCCAGACCAGCGGTCGGCGGAAAGGTGGAGGTGACCAAACCTCCACCGCCACGCCAACAGAAATACGCCCATCCCATTACGACCCACGAATCCACGCGGCGGTCATTCAAACGCGGTATTCCATTGGCGGGACACACCGGCGCGGTCAGAATACCCACCAACGAACAAAACTCACCCACATTGGACGATTTGAATCCCACACACCTGATACACATACACACACCACTCCCACACACACAATACAATATAAAACACCCACCCACATCACCCACAAACCCCTACGCTTACAAAATCGTAAAGAAGGCAAGAGAGAGACACCAGGATCCAAAACATAACAGCCACAGCCACTCAACACCATCACCCACACACTATCCACACACAAAACAACACACACCACCACACTCAACTCACTTAAATACACATACTCCACCCCACACATCATACACACCACCCCATGGCACCCCAAAGACAACCCCGCTTCACAGACGAAGAACTCAGGGTTATGGTGGAGGAAATCGTTCGTGTAGAGCCCCAGCTGTTCGGCACACAGGTCCAATACACCAGCATTGCCCGGAGGACGGAGCTATGGCAGAGGATTGTCGACAGGGTGAACGCAGTGGGACAGCACCCCAGAAATCGGGAAGACATCAGGAAGCGATGGAACGACCTACGGGGGAAGGTGCGTTCCATGGTATCCAGGCACAACATCGCCGTGCAGAAGACTGGCGGAGGACCCCCACCTCAACCCCCACAATTCACATCATGGGAGGAGGAAGTCTTGAACATCCTGCATCCTGACGGCCTCGCAGGAGTCGGCGGAGGAATGGATACTGGTAAGTTGAAGCTTCAATACTGCTTCCCCCCCACCTGCATGCCAAATCAGACCCCAACCCTCACCCCCATCCTCGAACCCCACCCTCACCCCCACCCCCATCCTCACCCCCACCCTCACCCCCACCACCATCCTCACCCCCACCACCATCCTCACCCCCACCCCCAGCACACCTATTCCCCGCCAATGTCTCACCATCACAACCCACACATCCCAAAACCTAGGCCTGCATGCGTCCACTAAGCATGGACACCCATCACCAAAGCATGCCCAATGCATATACACATCCCCCCCACAAGCCACCCTCACCAAAGCCCCCACACACGAATGCCAGCACTTGGGGACACGGGAACCCACAGATACACCCATATGCCACACATTGAAACTATAACCATACCTCTATACCCCTGCAGGACCCGACCGTCAACACACCGCGGCGGAGGGGCCAGAATTATCCACACCCCCCACCCAAGAGGCCGTCAGCGATGACAGCAGCTCTGTCGATCTGGACACCGATGACCAGCCCGGACCATCGGGGACCTCTGGACAGTCGGTTCCCCTCACACAGGCACAGGCCACTATAGACCCTAACCCCTCTGGGAACACCAGCACAGCTCCCACCCAGCGGGCCCATGCCTCTGTCTCCAGGGCGCGTCAATCTGCGGTGTGTCTACCACTACAGGGCACCCAGGATAACCCACCACCCCAACAACAACAGGGACCTGGGGGCAGTGGTAGTGGGCACACCGGCCAGGGGGCAGAGGCCCAGGGAAACAGGGCAACTCGGCGGGCAGCTGTGCGACAGGGGGGGGAGGAGAGGCCCAGGGAACCCACTCTCCACGAGGTCCTCACCACCATCATGGGAGCATACAACCGCTCCCAGGAGACGATGGCGACGGTACTGGCCCGGTTCCAGGAGATCCAGGTGCTGCAGGAGGAACACTATCGGGGGTACAGGGAGGACATCCGAGCCCTCAACACCACCCTGGTTACCATGGTAGGGCTGCTGCAGGACCTCGTAACCAGCAGGGCGGACACTGAACAACACCCAAGGGCCCCTGCCACTAGCCGGGACCAAGAACAGCCATCCACCTCCGCCGGCGCTAGTGGACAGGAGGCCCCCGCACAGCAGCAGCCCACCAGACCCCCACCTCCTGCAGGAGAAGAACCACCCCGCAAGAGGGCCCTGAGATCTCGCAAGACAGAGTAGGATGTCAAGACCCCCGCCAGCAATGGATACCACCTGATGTCATCCCACTGTCCCACATTGTCACCCTGTCCATCCTCGAACTGCCCATGCTCCATCTCTCCACAGGCCTCTGGACAATGCACCTGTGTGACTGTTACTCTGGACTCTGCCATGGACATTCCTTCACCATAGCCCCCACCCACTTGAAACCACCCATCCCATTTTGAGCACTTCAATAAACACCTATTTTGCACCAAAATATCAGGAGTCTGGCTGTGATTTCAATAGATTGTAATTGACATGACAGTGCAAATATGTCCTTGTACATGGTGAAGTCAACAAACAGCTGCCACAAAGCTGTAGTCCATGGGGAAACGAAGCACAGGACTCGTAGTGGGGACCCCAGATCTGAAATAGGGAGGGAAAAGCCAAAACTCAGTCATCATACACTGGGGCAAATAGACAGGCAGCAGAGATGCTGCAGAGTAGTTAACTTTTACTAAATTATCTTTGAAATGTTACCTGTGTCCTATTGGAAGTACTGTTCAATGATTCTGTCCCTGTTGTCTGTTTCAGCCCCGTCGTCTTCCTCCTCGTCACTCTCCTCAGGTTCCACCGCTGCCACAACACCACCGTCTCGACCATCCTCCTGCAGGAAAGGCACCTGGCGGCGCAAAGCCAGGTTGTGAAGCATGCAGCAGGCCACGATGATGTGACACACCTTCTTAGGTGAGTACATTAGGGATCCCCCGGTCATATGCAGGCAGCGAAACCTGGCCTTTAGGAGGCCAAAGGTGCGTTCGATCACCCTCCTAGTACGCCCATGGGCCTCATTGTACCGTTCCTCTGCCCTGGTCCGGGGATTCCTTACTGGGGTCAGTAGCCACGACAGGTTGGGGTACCCAGAGTCCCCCACTAGCCATACACGGTGTCTCTGTAGCTGTTCCATCACGTAAGGGATGCTGCTATTCCGCATGATGTAGGCGTCATGCACTGACCCTGGGAATTTGGCATTTACATGCGAGATGTACTGGTCAGCCAAACACACCACCTGGATGTTCATTGAATGGTAACTTTTTCTGTTCCTGTACACCTGCTCCCTGTCTCTTGGGGGAACCAAAGCCACATGGGTCCCATCAATGGCACCAATTACGTTGGGAATATGTCCAAGGGCGTAGAAATCACCCTTCACTGTAGCCAGTTCGCCCACCTCAGGGAAAATGATGTAGTTCCTCACGGATTTCATCAGGGCAGACAACACTCTGGATAACACCTTTGAAAACATGGGCTGAGACATCCCAGAAGCAATTCCCACTGTTGTCTGAAATGACCCACTTGCCAAGAAATGGAGTACTGACATGACCTGCACCAGAGGGGGAATCCCTGTGGGTTGGCGGATGGGGGACATCAGGTCGGGCTCCAGCCGGGCACACAGTTCATGGATAGTGGCACGGTTAAGACGGTAGGTCAGGATAATGTGGCGTTCTTCCATTGTCGACAGGTCCACCAGCGGTCGGTACACGGGAGGATTCATCCGTCTCCTCGCCCAACCCAGCGGACGGTGCCTAGGAAGGACAACATGGAGCACACAGTCAGGCAACCCACAGGTACGTACTCACAGCTAGCACAGTATACGATTCTCTATGCAGTGAATGGCGTGTATGAGTGGCTATGCAAGGCCTAGGCCTGTGTGACGCAGTTGAAATTGAGCCATGTGGGCCCTGGAAATGGCGGCTGCCTGACCTGTGAAGTGTGACAATGGGATGTGAGGTCAATGCGCTGGCGTGGCACACCGCGGCGGGCGGCGGGCCAAGACCGCGGCGCGAAGCCGCATTGGTTAACATTGAAGCCTATGGGTTTCAGGAGCCAATGGCGAAGGGCGCCGGCGGTGGCGGGACGCACCGCCGCGGTACGCACCGCCGCGGACGTGACCGCCATTTTCTATCTACTTATCCACTTGCGACTTGAACTTTCACAGGAGAGGACCTATACTGCAAGTGTTGCTGTGACCTCGGTCTGGAAGGGACAATGGCTGCTGCGACTGGGGAAAGGGCCCCTGCCTTCACTGGCGAGGAGTTGGAGAAACTTGTGGATGGGGTCCTCCCCCAGTATGCGCTACTCTACGGTCCTCCAGACCAACAAGTGAGTGTAATTCTATCTGGATTTGGGGCCACTGGCTGGCTTGGGGGCCTGGCGGGGATGGGGTGCATGTTGGGCCTGGCGGGGGCCTGGCGGGGATGGGGTGCAAGTTGGGCATGGCGGGGGGCCTGGCGGGGATGGGGGGCATGTTGGGGCTGGCGGGGGGCCTGGCGGGGATGGGGGGCATGTTGGGCATGGCGGGGGGCCTGGCGGGGGGCCTGGCGGGGATGGGGGGCATGTTGGGCATGGCGTGGGGCCTGGCGGGGGCCTGGCGGGGATGGGGGGCATGTTGGGCATGGCGGGGGGCCTGGCGGGGGGCCTGGCGGGGATGGGGGGCATGTTGGGCATGGCGGGGGGCCTGGCGGGGATGGGGGGCATGTTGGGCATGGCGGGGGGCCTGGCGGGGGGCCTGGCGGGGATGGGGGGCATGTTGGGCATGGCGGGGGGCCTGGCGGGGATGGGGGGCATGTTGGGGCTGGCGGGGGGCCTGGCGGGGATGGGGGGCATGTTGGGCATGGCGGGGGGCCTGGCGGGGGGCCTGGCGGGGATGGGGTGCATGTTGGGCCTGGCGGGGGGCCTGGCGGGGATGGGGGGCGTTGGGCCACTGGAAAGGAAAATGCTGAGTAACTTGAACGTGGTATTTCTCCCTCCCTGTACGTGTCACATAGGTCCGCGCCCATGAGAAGATTGGGATTTGGCGTGCCATCGCCAAGGAAGTCCGGGGCCTGGGGGTCCACCATCGACGGGGCACCCACTGCCGCAAGAGGTGGGAGGACATCCGCCGCGGGACAAAGAAGACCGCCGAGTCTCTGCTGGGGATGGCCTCCCAACGTAGGCGGGGTGCCTGCCGTCAACTGAGCCCCCTGATGTTCCGGATCCTGGCGGTGGCCTACCCTGATTTGGATGGGCGCGTGAGGGCAGCACAGCAGACACAAGGGGGTGAGTACAAGCATCATCTACTCTGTTGTCGTGCAGTGGAGGTGTCTGGGTGGGGGAGGAGGGCTGTGGGTCCCCCTAGGCCAGGGCGATATCTGTAGGCTGGGCACCCCCGTAAGCCCCTGTGTCCCCAGCCACCACCCTCAGTAGTGTGTCAGTACAGCCATCCCTGGGCCGTGTCATCCATGGCTGCAGTTGTCAACTCTAGGCGTGTAGGGCATGTTCCACGGAATGCGTAGCATACCCCAAGTGCGCAAGTTAGTGCAGGGGGCATCTGTGTCTGTCATGTCCGCTAACTGTACCGGAGATCCATGTACTCAATATCCCTTTATTTCTCTCTCCCCCCCCCTTTTTGTTTGTCTTTCTGTGCTTGTGTGCATCAGCATCATCAGGCGGAGGAGAAGTGGCATCGGGGCAGGAGGGAGCTGCATCTCACATGGCCCAGGAGGGCCATGCCACAGAGTCAGACTGGACCAGTGAGACGGAGGGCGAGGGGAGCTCCACGACGGGGACGACTGGAGCCTGCAGCGACACGGACACGTCCTCGGAAGGGGGCTCCCTTGCGGGGGTGGCACCATCCGTGCCCCCCGCCATTACAGGTACAGCCGCCACCCAGCGCACCATCTCCGCCCTCCCAGCAGCCCCTCCGCGTTCGCCCCGTGCCCGCTCTGCCAGGAAGCCGGGCATCTCCTTCGCCCCAGGCACCTCAGGCCCTGCCCCTGTTACCCCCGCTGCCCTCAGTGAGGAGGTCATTGACCTCCTCCGAACGCTCATTGTTGGGCAGACTACCCTTTTGAATGCCATCCAGGGGGTGGAGAGGGAGGTTCATCGCAGCAATGCGTACCTGGAGGGCATTCATTCGGGTCAGGCTGCCCATCAGCGATCGTTCCAGGCTCTGGCCTCAGCACTGACGGCAGCCATTGTCCCTGTCTCCTGCCTGCCTCTACTAACTCCCTCCTCCCAGTCTCCTGTTCCTCTGCCTGTCCCACCCACACCATCAGACCAGCCTGCACACACCTCAACACCCAAGAGAAGCTCATCCAAACATAAGCACCACAGATCACCCAGACATTCACACACGCAACATTCCGATGCAGACATGCCAACAGTCACTACCACCTCTGTGACCCCCACCTCCTCGTCTCCCTCCTCCCTCCCTGTGACGTCTACACTCACACCTCCATACACCTCACCATCAGCCAGTGTTTCCATCACCAGCACACCCTCCACTCCAGTCCGCACACGTGCAGTCACCACCCCCACTGCCATTTACACGTCCCCTGTGTCCTCTCCCACTGTGTCTGTCACCCCCTCTTCCACACCACACAAACGCAGCCACCCACCCACCCAACAGCCATCCACCTCACGACAGCCTATCCCTCCTGCACCTGCACCCAAAGACAGCAAACGTGACTCACCTACAACCACATCCTCTCCCTCCACTCCCATTCCCACTGTACCTACCACTCTCCATTGTCCCAAGAAGCTCTTCCTCGCCACTACTAACTTCTTTCCTGACCCTGAGCCCCCCCCTCCTTCTCGTCGGGGTAAGAAGAGCACCTCAGCCACCACCAGCCCTGCAGCCCCCTTGACAAGGGTGCAGGGGTATTGGAGCCCGCCAGCCCGCATGTCTGGATCTTCACCCAGCAGCAAGGGGACAGCCAGCCCACCCCCTGGGAAGAGGAGCAGAAGGCGGAAGGGGCGCCGCAGGAGCCCGCCTTCTACATCCCCCCCGGACACCACCCAGAGACAGTCACCAGCCACAGCTCCAAAGGGAGGCAAGGGCCACAGGCCGACGACTAAGGAGGGCAAGGGCAGCAAGTTGGAGAGGTCAGGCAGCAGGCCTGCTGCCCAGGAGGAGCCCACAACCCCCATAGCCGCTGCCCCGGGAGAGCCCACCACCCCCATAGCCGCTGCCCAGGGAGGACCCAGCCCAGCTGGCCAGGAGGGCCCCACCACCCACAGCCCAGGTGGGCATTGAAGGAGCACCATCCCCGCTGCCCAGGAGGGCACCACCATGCAATTAGCAGTTGGCCATAGACCGTCCGCCGTCTCAAGAACCGCTGAACTGGGCCCTTCAAGGCAAGAACCGCTGAACTGGGCCCCGCCGTCTCAAGAACCGCTGACCTGGGCCCTTCAAGGCAAGAACCGCTGAACTGGGCCCCGCCGTCTCAAGAACCGCTGAACTGGGCCCTTCAAGGCAAGAACCGCTGAACTGGGCCCTTCAAGGCAAGAACCGCTGAACTGGGCCCTTCAAGGCAAGAACCGCTGAACTGGGCCCTTCAAGGCAAGAACCGCTGAACTGGGCCCCGCCGTCTCAAGAACCGCTGAACTGGGCCCTTCAAGGCAAGAACCGCTGAACTGGGCCCCGCCGTCTCAAGAACCGCTGACTTGGGCCCTTCAAGGCAAGAACCGCTGAACTGGGCCCTTCAAGGCAAGAACCGCTGAACTGGGCCCCGCCGTCTCAAGAACCGCTGAACTGGGCCCTTCAAGGCAAGAACCGCTGAACTGGGCCCCGCCGTCTCAAGAACCGCTGACCTGGGCCCTTCAAGGCAAGAACCGCTGAACTGGGCCCCGCCGTCTCAAGAACCGCTGAACTGGGCCCTTCAAGGCAAGAACCGCTGAACTGGGCCCCGCCGTCTCAAGAACCGCTGAACTGGGCCCTTCAAGGCAAGAACCGCTGAACTGGGCCCCGCCGTCTCAAGAACCGCTGAACTGGGCCCTTCAAGGCAAGAACCGCTGAACTGGGCCCCGCCGTCTCAAGAACCGCTGACTTGGGCCCTTCAAGGCAAGAACCGCTGAACTGGGCCCTTCAAGGCAAGAACCGCTGAACTGGGCCCCGCCGTCTCAAGAACCGCTGAACTGGGCCCTTCAAGGCAAGAACCGCTGAACTGGGCCCCGCCGTCTCAAGAACCGCTGAACTGGGCCCTTCAAGGCAAGAACCGCTGAACTGGGCCCCGCCGTCTCAAGAACCGCTGACTTGGGCCCTTCAAGGCAAGAACCGCTGAACTGGGCCCTTCAAGGCAAGAACCGCTGAACTGGGCCCCGCCGTCTCAAGAACCGCTGAACTGGGCCCTTCAAGGCAAGAACCGCTGAACTGGGCTCCGCCGTCTCAAGAACCGCTGAACTGGGCCCTTCAAGGCAAGAACCGCTGAACTGGGCCCCGCCGTCTCAAGAACCGCTGACCTGGGCCCTTCAAGGCAAGAACCGCTGGCCCTTTGGCAGACGTGGCAGGGCAGGATCTATCTTGCGCAGGGCTGCAGGATGTCCTCTGGCCAACTTGCCTCCTCCAGTGGCAGTGGGGTCTGTTATGGACTGTTTGGACTGTGGCTTTGCTCTCCCCAGGATGGCCCAGTGGGCAGGCCACCCACTGTATGGACTGTGGCTTTGCTCTCCCCAGGATGGCCCAGTGGGCAGGCCACCCACTGTATGGACTGTGGCTTTGCTCTCCCCAGGATGGCCCAGTGGGCAGGCCACCCACTGTATGGACTGTATGGACTGTGGCTTTGCTCTCCCCAGGATGGCCCAGTGGGCAGGCCACCCACTGTATGGACTGTTTGGACTGTGGCTTTGCTCTCCCCAGGATGGCCCAGTGGGCAGGCCACCCACTGTATGGACTGTATGGACTGTGGCTTTGCTCTCCCCAGGATGGCCCAGTGGGCAGGCCACCCACTGTATGGACTGTTTGGACTGTGGCTTTGCTCTCCCCAGGATGGCCCAGTGGGCAGGCCACCCACTGTATGGACTGTATGGACTGTGGCTTTGCTCTCCCCAGGATGGCCCAGTGGGCAGGCCACCCACTGTATGGACTGTATGGACTGTGGCTTTGCTCTCCCCAGGATGGCCCAGTGGGCAGGCCACCCACTGTATGGACTGTATGGACTGTGGCTTTGCTCTCCCCAGGATGGCCCAGTGGGCAGGCCACCCACTGTATGGACTGTTTGGACTGTGGCTTTGCTCTCCCCAGGATGGCCCAGTGGTCATGGAGTCCCCTCGTGGATCTGGCGTCGTGTACTCAAGTGGCTGAGGTGCCCCCCCTTCCCTTCCCCCTGAGGTGCCTGTCCTATTTTCTTTCTGATGCCCCTGCAGTGTTCTCTCCGTGGAGTTCTTGTCGTGGGACTGGGCCTTGCCCCTTTGCACAGGACCCCTGTGATCCACGGACAGTGGTTGGACTACATTTAGTAGCTGTATATATTTTGTACATAGTTTATTTCAATATATCTGCCCGTTTCTGATCTCTTCTTTTGGTCTTTGCATTATTTCGGAGGGGGGTGGTTTGTGGGTTGTGACAGTGATCTGTGGGAATGCATTGATGTGTGTGTTGTAGTGGGTGTGGGTGGGTGGGTGTGTGCCGGTAATCTTTTCCCTCCCCTGTGTCGTAGGTGCAGTACTCACCGATGTCTTCCGCGCCGCCGGGCGTGCTCCTGGTATATGAGGAGGAATAGGAGTGCGGGGATGACCTGCAACTCTGGCTCCATACTGCCGGAATCTCCCGTGGAGTGCGTAGAGGTGAGCGTTTTCCCGTTCGTAGTCTGTTTCCGCCGTGTTCTTATCGGCGGTGCTCCCGCCCCGGAAAAGGTGGCAGATTGGTGGGTCGTAATAGGGTGGGCGGTACTTTGTCTGCCGCCGGGCTGTTGGCGGGAACCGCCGCGCTGTTTGTTTGTACCGCTGTGGCGGTCGGAGTGTTAAGTTGGCGGGCTGTGTTGGCGGTTCCCGCCAGGGTCAGAATGCCATTTTTAATACCGCCGGTCTGTTCGCGGTCCGACCGCCGCCTCTCCGCCGACCGCCAGGGTCAGAATGAGGGCCTCAGTGTTTTTTGGGATTAGCCAACTTCTATCGACAATTTATAGCAGACTTTGCCCAGAGAACCAGCTATATTACTCAAACCCTTAAAAAAGACCATCTAAAAAAGGGCTTTTGTTGGACACAAGACGCAGAGTTAGCCTTTCAAGACTTAAAGAAAGCCTTTATTCAAGCCCCCATTCTACGACACCCAGATACCAGCAAACAATTCATTGTGGTCGCAGACGCATCCGAAAGAGCCATTGGGGCTGCCTTACTGCAAAGACAAGACGATGATGATTTAGAGCACCCAGTATTCTACCTTTCCCACATTTTATCCGACTCAGAACGGAACTATTCCGTGCTAGAACGTGAATTACTCGCCTTAAAGACCGCATGCACAGAATGGAGACACTTTCTGATGGGCTCGAAAGAACCCTTTGAAGCCCGGACAGAGCACAGAAATCTACAGTGCTTCAGAAACTTTCAGTGTCAGAATAGCCGGCAGGCTCGATGGGCTTTCTTTTTCAGCCAATATGACTTTTATATCACATACATCCCTGGTTCTCAGAACATCCTGGCGGATGCCTTGTCCCGACGTTACCCTGAGTGCAGTGATTCTCCTGTTCAGAACCTATTTGACAATAACAAGATCATTGGTTTAGTACAGACTTTTTTAGACCAAGTCAGGTCCGAATATGCCCGTCTAGAAGACACAGAGCTGAATAAGTTGCGTCCGCAACTTCATATAGATCAAGGGTATTACTATCATGATAAGGCCCTGTTCTTACCCACTAAACTAGTTCAGACTGAAGCCTTACGTATGTGCCATGATTCCCCCATCGCAGGTCATCGAGGAATGGAAGCTACTCAAGAACTTCTGCTTCGCTCCTTCTGGTGGTCAACCCTCAAGACAGATACGGAAGAATATGTATCATCCTGTCCTATATGTGCTCAAGCCAAGACACCCCGTACTAAACCAGTAGGATTACTTTGCCCACTACCAGTTCCCCCAGGTCCATGGCACACCGTCTCCACAGATTTCATGTGCTCATTACCCTCTTCAATGGGAAATCACGTAATAATGGTAACCGTGGACTCCTTCACTAAGATGGCTCACTTCACGGCCTTAAGAAAGTTGCCAACGGCAAAAGAATTAGGTCAAATCTTCACACAAGAAATCTTTCGACTTCATGGATTACCTCAGGTCATTATATCGGATAGGGGTCCTCAATATATCTCCCGATTCTAGAAACAATTCTGTAAGACCTTGGGAATCGAAGTGGCCTTATTATCAGGGTTCCATCCTCAAACTAACGGACAGACGGAACGACTCACTCAAGGCCTTGAACAATATTTACGTAGCTTCTGCAATGCTATGCAGAGTAATTGGGCTACCTATTTACCGCTTGCAGAATTCTCCTACAACAACTCCATACACAGCGCCTCGAAGGTCTCCCCTTTCTATGGCTCCTACAGTTTCCATCCTAAGGCCTTTCCAACTCCCCTGAAAGATACTTTCAATCTTCCTGCCATCTCCTCCTATGTTCGACAGCTACGGGGTGTCCAACTTGTTCTCCATTCCAACCATGTGGCCACTAAGTCTCGCATGAAATAGATAGCTGATAAGAGACGTTGTGCGGCTCCTCACTTTCAGGTCCATGATAAAATTTGGCTCTCCTCTAGATTCCTACCTCTCCGACTTACTCAGAACAAATTCAAACCCTGTTTTTATGGTCCCTTCCTGATTCTCAAAAGGATTAACCCAGTGTCTGTGCGTCTTCGCCTGCCCCGGACTTGGAAGATACACCCTGTATTCCATGTCTCTCAACTTAAACCTTACCTTCCTGATCCTTTTCACAGACAATTCTCCTGTCCTCCCCCTCTGTTGGTTGATAATGTGCCCGAGTACGAGGTCCAGGAAATCTGTGACTCTGGTTTTTTCCATGGACACCTCCAATATCTTATTCGTTGGAAAGGCTACCCTATGAGTGAATGTTCCTGGGAGGATGCCCCTTCAGTTCATGCCCCTCTTTTGGTCCGTCGCTTTTTTTGACTCTTCCCTCACAAACCTGGGGCCTCGGGGGGGACCTACTGTCACGCTGCGGCGGGCGCGGCGGCCACGGCTGCAGGCTCAGGTCGCCGCGGCGCGGCATTTGATGAATGCCGCGGCCTGCATGCAAGACGCGGGAGAAGCCGCGGCTTGCAGACAGGCCGCGGGAGAAGCCGCGAGTCTGGTCAGGGGTTGCGGCACTCGCCGTGCCCCCTTCTTTCGTTTCTTCCGCAAGGGCAGACGCGGCAGGAATTGAGACCCCGAGTGGGTCTCAGACCTGCCGTGCATAGCACATTTAGTGCGCTTTACATTTAGACAAATTACATAACCTTCTGCTTCACCACTTACCAGTATTAACAGCCAAAAGCCGAATACCTACACATGGTGGTGTTTTTATGCATGCCTTTTACCTTTCCCAGCATGCTGCCCACTTCCTCTCTTCCCAGCATGCATTGTTTCTCTCTGTTTGGACGCATGTTCTTTATTCACTGTCATACTCTTTTCCCCAATCCAAGATGGTGGTGTTTCTACTTCCTGTTTCCTACTTCCTGTATAGGGGTATATAAGGGGAATTCAGTGGCTTACTCATTGCGTTGCAACACTCCTTTGGTGGTAGTCACGCTCCGGCTGGTTTCCTCTTGTGGATCCAGTGTTTCCTGACCTGTCTTCGTCTCCCGTTTTCCTGTACTCTCGGATCTTCAGTTCTAACGCCCTTGTGTCCTCCTTCTGTTTCAGGGAGTTCCTGTTGGAGGTTTTTTACCCTTCTGGGGTTTTTCCTCTGGTACTCCTTCTGGAGGGCACGGACTGTAGTGGCTTGCTATTGTCAAACAGCACCGTGGCTACCGGAAGGGGTCGCCCCTACCTCGGCCAGAGCAGAACCTGCCGGAACCGGGGTCGTTCCCCAACCCTCATCAACTTCGACGGTAAGCCCGGTGAAAGTCGTGACAGATGGTGGGGAAGCTTGTTTGCTGTTGCTGCTGGATCTCACTAAGGTATCTAGCACTATCAACCAATGGATTCTGATTAAAATCTTAGTGGATAGAAGGTCCATTTTGAACGAGACACTGCATGTTGTGCTACGAAAATAGCAGTAAATGCCAGGTGTAAGCTGGGGGTAAATCCTACCTCAAGTGCACATTTACCAAGCAACAGCAGCTGCTTAAACTCTCTATTCATGTTGTGCTGCATCTAGCATTATTTCTTAGTGCAAAATGCATCCTCACATCCATTTTGGGCATACGGGGCACTTTTTTGCTAAGAAAACATCGCTTAATACAGAATTAATTTTCTCATGTGATTCTGTGTAATCTCATCAAATTTTTGGGCAATTCTGCATGACTAAGCTACATGTTATTATGCGAGTTATGCCCTCCCAACACTAAATACTCCTAAGGATGAAGGAGAAAAAACATAACTCAGAAGAAAAAGAACAACAGATCTGATCTAGCTGCCTTCACCATATATAGGCCCTCGTTATGACTTTGGCGCTCAACAACGTAGCCCGCTGAAGTCCCACCAGCCACAAGACTGCCATATTATGACTGCTGGCGGCTCTCTGCCATAATTTGGGCCATACTGGTGCCAAAATTTGGGCCAAACTGGCGGTGGCGGTGCAGAGGAGGTTGCTCCGCTGGCACCACCACATCAACACAACACAACACTGCCACACCTATTACAACTTAGTAGTAGGTGTGGCTATGTTCTGTTGGTGGGGTGCTGGCACCAGAGCAAGCGCAATGGACCCCATTCCCTCCCGAACGACCACCGTGACCACCAGGTAAGGTGATCAACCAACAGGGAAAGGGGATGTTGAGTGTTGTGTGCGTGAATGGGGGTGTGTGTTTGTGTGAATGAAGGGGGGTGGATGGTGTCATGTGTGTTTGTGTGCGTGTGTATGCATGTGTATGTGTGCGTGTGTGAATACATGTATGCGGGGGTGGAGGGTGTTGGAATGGGAACTTGTTGGAATGGGGATCGGGGGTAAGGGGTGTCACGGCTTGGGGGGCTTCAGATGGGTTCAGGGTCGGGGAGGGTGCTACGAGGAGGGGGATTGGGGAGTCCTGCAGTGGTGACAGCAATCCAGTATCGTTACCGCCAGGGATTCCGTGGCGAAGCTGCTGCCACGGAATCCCTGGCAGCAAGGATGCACAAAATACCAAGGGCGGTGTTAGGTGGACCGCCGGGTCGAAGGTGATCTACCTTCGGCCAGGCGGTCCTACCACAATACAGCCAGTTCACTACCATTGTCAAAATTTGACGATCCTGCACTGCCACGCTGTCGGCGGTCTGGCCGCCACCACCAGCGTGGCGGTGCAGGACCGCCAGGGTCATAATGACACCCATAGTGTCAAAGAACTATCCACAAGAATATGTGGAATCGCAAGATAGCAGCCACAGTACTGATGATAAAAATGTTCATTCCTGTTTATGTAATAAGGTCAGTGAATGTGCAAGAGGTCCTACTATGCATTGTATTATTTTCACCTACAGGTGAAAATAGAACAATACATGGTTGCATCAATCTGGTTTGAACCGTAAACCACACTCTGCGGCTAACTGCTTCCACCCCACCTATTTGTTCAGACAATTGGCTACTGTTCAAGCTACCACCAGGGATGTGATAAGGAAAGCAAAAATTTCAAGGAAATAGTGGAAAAACCATTAATGGAAATAAAGCTGTTGGTAATCGTATCAACTTAGATAACGCTAAAACACACCTCAAACGATTGAATGATATACAGAGATAACCTGAATATCTGCCTCAAGGTGCCACCTCTGGAGTCAACAATTGTCAACAATCTTTGGATTTTTTTAAACGACAGACTTGCAATCTTGAAGACAGGACAAGAAGACCAAACCTCTTGTTTTAATGCATACCTTAACTAAAGTTTAGGCCTTTTCAGTGGAATTCATGACTGCATTACTAGAAGGTGTGCACCCAAAGCTGTAAATGTAGAGCTTTAACAAGAAAGTGCACTACACACAAATCTACAGGGTGAGATTGGTTCCTTTCAGATATTTAAATTTTTGAAGTCTTCAAAAGTGTTTAAGCCAGTAGTTTTATATGCCATACACTAGGGAAACCATAATCATGGAAAGGATTGAAATCGCAATACTACCAAACTTGAGTACAGTATCAAAGCCATTTGTTTCAAAACAGTGTGTGGCACTGCTAGTCAGTCTTGTACACAGACACTATGGGCTGGCTTGATGGGGTCTTTATTTTTGCTTTTGAAAATTGTTAATTCTGAGGATGTAGATGCCCAGTTGCCATTTTTCTTTCCACGTTATGATATGTGTAATATATTTCCTGCAGAATACAAGAAAGCCAGAATGTTGAAATGAACATATTATCTGGGAGCAGTAATGCTTTCAAGCTTCAGGTCTTTGTTCCTAGTTCCCTAGACTCTATTTTACTCAGGTCCATGTTACCTGTCAGACAAATCTTTTCTTAATAGCGTCTTAGATGCAGAAAAATTGACAGCGTACAAAGCCTGCAAGGTCCACCTCGCCTGCCCCGTACCATTCTTTCTACAACAGCCAAGGCCCTAATTGGTCTTACGCGTGCCTATGCAACTTAGAGCTCTGCTTACCCAGGCATAGCATGGGCTTCACGGACCTGACTCTTCTCGTGAATGACAGGCGCACAGATCATATACCACAGCCGCAGCAGCCAAAGAACAATTGTTTTTCTTTCCCTCACTGTGGCCACTGTGTAAATGAGTGTGAAGACGTGCATTGCGCAACATTACAAACAAAACCGCATTTTGGCAATTGCAGGAAGCATACACTACTTCATTTTTACAGAGACTCAATTCCCCTCCTCACTTTATT
Source organism: Pleurodeles waltl (assembly GCF_031143425.1). Lineage (NCBI taxonomy): Eukaryota > Metazoa > Chordata > Amphibia > Caudata > Salamandridae > Pleurodeles > Pleurodeles waltl. The sequence continues at coordinate 893,587,785 of NC_090446.1, forward strand.
TTGAAGTACTTCCATTGTTCGTAAATATCGGAATCAAAGCACAGAGTGCCAAAGGGATTGGTCTTGGATAATATGGTCTTTTGAATAAAATACAGTGTGATTACTGGATTACCATATATATCCTATTTCTATATTTTTAGACCGTTTTGTCAAAGCAATCCTCTTGCTGAGAGTTCATGAGGGTTCTTCACTGAAACTTTAAAAGAACGTTTGATAGTTTCTCATACTTGACAAGTTTTGGAGTTGCTCTCCCTCCTGATTGGATTACTGCTATGTTATGTACACAGCCCCTCCTCCCCCAGTAAACAATGCAAAAATCTGCAACAGACTCAACATTCGAACGACATCACATGCACTCTTCTAGCCTTCACTGGCAGTCAGTTATGCAAACAGTAGGCTTGAAGATGGCCTTTTCATCCTTCAATGTATAGTCAGTTAAGTAACTTCATTCTGCTTACAAAGTACCATTAAAGCACACGTTAAAACAAATAGCAATACAATTAGTAACTTATAATGATTGAAAACAATGATTTATAAGGATTGAAAACAGACACTTAGAAACCACAACCCTATACAAGAGCAGCCAAATACATTTAACAACGTGCATTATATAGACACGTATCTGTTTCTAATTCTCAGCGCTCAGCCAACATAACTGACCACTGCAACACAAATTTCCAGATCACACACTTTTTGCAGAAAGATAAACGCCTCTTAAAATGAAGCCTGGTCATTTAAAATTTACAATTCAAATTATTATTATAAATTAATGTTAGATATAATTTTACATCCCAGTGATCTTTTAGTCAGGTTATAGTTAAAACTGCTACCGAGTTTGTCAAAATTTCCCTGATGAAGGGTGCCCCGCCTTTCTCTGAATGCCACTTTCAGCTGGACCATTACATATTGTTTAATGTTTGATGGATTAAGAAAGAGTTAAGGGAAACCAAAGTCCCTAAAGCTCTTATGAATATATTTAACCCAGGGGATCACATTGGGCATAGTCCTTGGAGACACTATCTTCCAAAATATATGTTGAAAGTGAGAGTCTTACTTTACCCCAAATGTTGATCCAGAGTGGCAGGGGGTCCAACTTAATCTCATCCTACATGTACCTATGTACCTCCCAGGTACCCCCAAACGTCTATGCCACAGGTTACTACAACAATAGACTTCCTGTTGTATATACTGATCATTTCATGCACCGGCTTATGCCCTAGTTGGCACGCAAAAGTGAAAACCGACTTTGCTACTCTATGTCATTGTGTTGCCAACTAAAATTTTGATCCATGGTGATACCGAGGTAGTTTAAGGTTTTCACCCTGCATATTTAAGATCCTCATAAAAAAAATCTAGGTTTAGTGTTTTTTGGGCCAATGCACATAACAAATGATATGCTTCGATTGGTTTTAAGGACAAGCCGAGCCATAAAATCATAAAAAAGCATCAAAAAGGTGGTGTACCCTACTTAAGGTTCTAGAGAATAAAACAGTGTCATCAATGTACAGTAAAATAGGGAGAATGCTGGCCTTCACCATAGGCATATCTTTCCCTGCTTTACTCAAACACCTCTCTAAATTATTGAAATAGATTAAAAATAATAAGGGGGCCATCACACACCTCTGCTTAATCCCCAGCGAGGATTTGATTGCCCTCAGAACCATAACTCAGCCTAATCAGACAATCCAAGTACATCCTCTTCAGTAAACCAATTACACCCTTATCTATACCCATCATAGCCATGATGTTCCACAACTTGAACCTATTAACCAGGTCAAAGGCAGAGGAGATGTCCATAAACACAAGTTGAATGGAACCTCTTCTCGCCTTGACATACTTGCTGATGGCCAGCTGAAGGTTCATACATTGCTCTACTGTGCCCACCCTGGTGGAAACTCGAACTGTACTTTAGAAAGAGTCTGCTTGTCCTCAGCCAACAATCCAGGCTAATGGCTATAATTCTACCCAAGATTTTGATAAAGCTATCAAAAAGGAAAGGTGGTAGCAGCAGGGTGAGTGTCTGTCCCATTTCTTAAAAATGTGAATGACCACCTCTTCCTTCCAAAACAAAATAGGAGTCCCTTTATTAAAAGTTTGAAAAATATTGGCTAAAATGGGTGCCCAATGTGCAGTATTGTCTTTAAAAGGTCTAGCGGCACTGTATCTGGACATGGGGCTTTCCCAGTTGGGCTCTGGCGACTATTACAGCTTTAACTGAGATGGAATCACTTAGGGCCTGATTACGATCTTGGCAGATGGAATACTCTGTGACAAACATGATGGATATTTTGTTGGTCAATTTACAAATTTTATAGGATGTAATGGAATCTTAGTACGGCAGATGGGATATCTGTCATGTTTGTGAAGTAGTAACCTGTCCACCAAGATCGTAATCAGGCACTAAGGCGGTCATTATGAACATGGCAGGAAAGACCGCCGACCGCTGTGTGGGAGGTGAACAGAATCCCGTTGGCGGTGAATGGAAACCCGTCATATAATGAACGAAAAACCCCAACCCCGCCAAAAATCCCCAGACCACCACTCCCCACCATGATTCTGTCGGCGGGAATCCCGGACCACCCCACCCCGCCACCGCCAAGCACACCCACATCCCGCCCTCCAAATAATGATGCACAAATCACCTTGGCGGACAGTGGAGGCTGGATGACCATTGGCGCCTGCGACCGCCACGGGCGGCAAGTGGACTCAACAGCAAGAAGTGCACACATTGAATAGGCGTCTGACCCACACACCTGACACACATCCAGAAACCCATAAAACACCCCCAGACACACCCCACAATCCCTTGCAATGAAAGCAGGACAAGAAGACGGAGAGCACCAGAGCCAGACAGCGAACACCAGCATACAGGAGACGCACACCACCACACTCTCCAGGTCCCCCCCAAAAATCCACACCAAGGTGCAGCACACACCCATCATCTGGAAATTGGAACTGTGGCAGACCATTGTGAGCAGGGTGAATGCAGTGGGACACCATCCACGCACCAGGAACGACATCCGTGAGAGATGGAACGACATGCGGGGGAAGGTCCAGGGCATGGCATCCAGGCACCACAGTGCAGTGCAGAAGACTGGGGGAGGACTGCCACCAACACCACCCAATCACACCGACTGGGAGGAAAAGGTACTGGCCATCCTGCACCCAGAGGGACTCACAGGACTCACTGGAGGAATGGACTTGGGTAAGTCATCTACAATTACCCCATATCCACCACAGCTGCAATGCATGCACCACCCCACCCCACCCACACCCACCTGGACCTACACCCCACCCAGCCATTACTCACTATATCCACCCCCTCTGCATGACCTCAAACCCACTAACAGGCCCACATCACCACTCCCGCTGTGCACAGCCACCCACCCCTGCACATACCCACAATGGAACAATACCCACCACCACAATGCAACCCCACACTGGCGCTAAATGCAATGTCAACCTCACAAAGGGACCCTGGAAGGCCACTGAAAGTAACACCAGCCCAGTTATGTACACCTCAAACCTTCATGTATATGTAACAGACATGTCTATGTCCCCCAACAGGCACCACCACCCATGAAACCCTAACGGACGGGACAAGGAGTGCCACTGCCCTCCAGAGATACAGAGGCACCTCACAATACACTGGCGAAGGATCCCTGCACACTGATGAGCAGGCAGGCCCCTCACACAGTCCTGGACTCTCACCATGCAACAGCCCCACCCAGGAAACCACTGTCACCCCTCCCACCCAGTCAAGACCAGCAGCCCAGAGAAGGTGTACCCACATCAGTGTACCCAGGGCACAGACTGGTGGAACACAGGTACAGAGGCCACAGTCTCCCACTGCCAACATGCAGGAAGGCGAGGGCCCCAGTAAAAGTGGTACTGCCAGACCTGTGCAGGAGACACAGGCACAGGGGGCTAGGCCAAGTGCAAGGGTCGCGGTGGGCCAGGGCACAGAATGGATGCAGCAACCCAGAATGTGATATTGGAGGTATTGGGGGCCTACCAACATACCCAAGACAGGTTGGCACAGATTGTGTCCACCCTGGAGCAAAGTCAGAGGATGCAGCAGGAACAACACCAACAGGCCATGGAGCACTGGAAAGAGCACAATGCCTCAATGGCCACCATAGCAGGAGCACTGCTGCAGTTGGTCAAAAACCAGTCTGACACCCAAACCGGACAAGAGGCCCCCACAACAGCCCTGGACAACCAGCATCAGATGACCCAAGCAGCAGAAACATCCCAGGAACTGCCCTCCCAGGAAACCCAAGGGCCAACCATGTCACCCCATGAAGCTCCACAGCAGGCGCCCAAACGTACTCTTAGGCCAAGATATGGCACTGGAAACCCAGCTAAGAACAAGGCCCCCCTCCAACAACTGACTCTGCTACAAATGAAAAGCAACCATCCTACACATTCCCCAACAACACTTAGCTGAGGGCAATTTGAAGTACTGTTCAACAAAATGGACCCATCCATACTACCAACAAGGCTGCCACCATGTTGGTTTTGAGGACCCCCACCCTTACGACTCCCATCACTGTAAATACCACAATTCACTCACTTCTACCAATAAAACACAATTCACACCTGTAACACTGTCCCCTGTCTTAAATTGTGTACAAAGTTGAGTATGGATGCAACTGGCAGAGAACAACTTTATTGTCAATTCTGTGCATGATGGTAGTCCTGTGTGCCCAAATGGTGGCAAGGAGGTATTGCATATATTTTCAGTCAGTATCATGCAGAAGTGGGCCATGTATCGCCTATCATGACCAACTCCCCTATATGACAGAACACACTGACAGTATTAGTCACTAACCCCAATGACAGGCTTAAGTCCCACACAGTTATTGTAAGTAGAGTTGAATTGGTTGGTTCCTGGAATTGACATCTTCCCCTTCCTCATCCTCACCATCACTCTCCTCACCTTTCTGAGGTAGCTGATCAGGACCTATAGCACCCTCCAACTCCAATAGGGGGATAGAATGTCTCACTGCCACGTTGTGCAGCATGCAGCAGGCCACCACTATTCTACACACCTTATCAGGCCCATAGGCCAGGGAACCCCCAGAGATGTGTAGACACCAGAATCTAGCCTTCAGGAGACCTATAGTTTGCTCTATTACCCTCCTAGTACGTCCATGGGCCTCAATGTAATTCCTCTCTGCATCCGCCCTGGGATTTCTCACTAGTGTCAGGAGCGAACGCAAGTTTGGATAGCCAGAATCACCTACAAAATGGTGCAATAAAGACTCGTCATTGGTATGTACCCTAGTCAGACAGGCTGGTTTTCTGCAATGTGTCAGTTAGTGACAGGCAAACTTACCTATGATCCACCCTCTGTCCTCTTGTAGTTGTTCCATCTTCTGTGGCACACTACTGTTCCTCAACACAAATGAATCATGGACTGAACCTGGAAACATGGCATTCACATGGGAAATGTGCTGGTCTGTAGTACATACCAATTGGATATTCATGGAGTGAAAGTTCTTCCTGTTTCTGTACACCTGTTCACTCACTCTTGGGGGGATGATTGTTATGTGTGTGCCATCGATGGCACCTATGACATGGGGAATGTTGGCAAAGGCATAGAAGTCAGACTTGATGGCAGGGAGGTCAGTACTTTGGGGAAACCTCACATAGGATTGCAGATGTTGTACAAATGCATTCAGAAATCTTGTCAGTACCTGGCTGAACATTGGCTGTGAAAAACCAGCACCCATGCCCACTGTCACTTGAAATGAGCCCGTGGCCAGGAAATGGAGTGCGGAGAGCACCTGCACTTCTGTTGGAATGGCATGCTGATTACGATTAGTGCAGGATCCAGTAATACACAAAGGTCCTGAATAGTTGCATGTGTGAGTCTGTAAGTGATTATGATCTGACTCTCCACCATGGTCCCCATATCCACAAGTGGTCTGTACACCGATGGTGCCCTTCCTTGCCACAAGGGTCGGTACCTACGAAGGGTTACAAAAGGGAGCAATGTAAACACATACATAGGCACAGTTGTCATCATTTGTGCACGGCATTGTTCATTGTGGTGTCTCTAAAATAACTGCTACCTGACACATATACATGTACATCACAATGAGGGAACAGAGTATTTCATGTGTGCTACAATACTGAATGGACAGAGGCCTAGGAGCTTCATGTGGCTAGTAGGGTCTGCATTCTGAGTATTGATTAATTGTAGATGGTTAGGTGAAGGCAAAATGTCTGCCCACTGTTGTTCTGTCCTTTCGTTGTGGAAGTGACCTCATACCGCTAGCGGATTACATCACAGCGTAAGGCAGTGTTTACCACTGTTCGCACCCTCATTGGTTAACATGGATGCCAATGGGGAATCCTGGCGTATCATGATCGCTGCCGGCGGTGACGGTGCACACCGCCCAGAACGTATGCACGTTCGTCATCGTTTGATCATTTGACTCCCTGATCTCGTGTGGACAGGTACTTCACTCTGTGTACTGCTGTGGACTGCCTCTCGCTATGGATGTGCCACATGTTGCAGGGAAAAGGGCCCTGGCCCTCACCCAGGAAGAACTGGAGAAGCTGGTGGACGGGGTCCTGCCCCTGTACGCAAAACTGTATGGACGGCCAGAGGTACAGGTGAGTCTGGGTTTCGGGGTCACTGTGTGTGTGTAATGGATGGTGTTGATTGCACATATGTTTGTACCTCTGGGCCTGCATGGGGCATGGTGAATGGCATGCTGCGTGCGACTGTCCTGTATGTCTGAGTGTACTGTCCATCCCATAGTGGACGACTAGCCAGCTGTTCCTACCGTGCAAGTGCCTGACCTCTGTGTTCCATTTCTGTGTCACCCTTTCAGGTCAGCGCCCACCAGAAGAGGGCACATTGGCATGCCATCGCCAAGGAGGTACGGACATTGATGGTCTACAAACGGCGGAGCACCCACTGTAGAAAGAGGTGGGAGGACCTGCGGCGCTGGGCGCAAAAGATCAGTGAAGCCCAGCTGGGGAAGTCCTCCCAACGTGGAAGGGGTGCCCGTCGGGCACTGACCCCCCTCATGCGACGGATCCTGGCGGTGGCGTACAGAGACATGGATGGGCGCTTGAAGGCTGCACAGCAGTCATAAGGGGGTGAGTACTCATTGACCATACTTCAGTCTGGAAGGATGTCTGGGTGTCCAATATGGCTCTTGCTGCTTAGAGGCAGGGAATTTGACTGGTGTCCATCTACTGTGTGTTCCCCAAAGGGTGTAGCGATGTCTCTGTCAGGTTTCACCTACTTCTGTTCCGTTGGTATTTCAGGGGATGGGTGTAGAGCACTATTCTGGTCAGTAGTCAGGGGCATGGCCATGGGCATAGTGAACGGTGCTGCCTGTTGGGTGTGTTTTCTGGGTGGGTGTATGTCTGACTATTTTTTACCTGCATTCAGGTATTTACAAGTGTCTCTCCTATTTTGTCTCCCCATCCCTGTCCTCTTGTGTTGGTTTGGTACAGCATCAACATCAGACGAGGGAGCTGAGGCACCGGCACGTGGGGAGGCAGCGGCCCACGGATCCTCTGAGGCAGAGACAACCGACGCCCAGGGGACAAGTGGGTGGGAGGGCGAGGGGACTTCCACAGGGGAGGCTACTACCACAGGAGATAGTGACTCTGAGACCTCCTCCGCTGGGGGCCCCCGGCGGTGGTGGACCCTAGTGCACACACTACTAACGTTACATATTCCACCACCCCCATTCCATCACCGCCCTACCTTCTGCTGTCTACCGAGTTGCCCGTGCCCACCCACCCAGAAAGGTGGGCGTCTCCTTCGCCCCAGGCACCTCCTCCCCTGCCCCATTCAGCCCTGCTGCCCTCACAGAGGAGGCTATTGACCTCCTGAGAACCATCTCTGTAGGGCAGACAACCATCGTCAATGCAATCTAGAGGCTAGCATCAGAGGTGTAGCAGACCAATGCCTATCTGGATGGCATTCACGGTGCTGTGTCTGCCCTACAGAGATCTTTTCAGGCTCTGGCCTCCTCTTGGATGGCAGACAGTTTCCCTGGCCATTCCGTCCCCCCTCCAACCTCCTCTACCCCTTCCAGCACCCCACTCCCTTCACCCGTCCAAAGCACACGTTCAGACACGCTGACAAGCACATCAACACACAAGAAGCACACTTCAAAACACAAGCACCACACATCCCACCACAAGCATTCACACAGCCAACAGACACCTGCACAAACAACAGCATCCACTTTCCCCAGTGTGCCCACCTCTTCCGCCTCCCTGTCTGTCCCCTCTACATCCACACCCTCATGCGGTGCACCTTCACTCACTGTTACTGCTCCTCTTCCTGCACTCACCACAATAGCAGACAGCCATACATGCACCCCATACACCACACTTGCACTCACCACCTCTACTGTAGTTGACACATGCAGCACACTCACCAGACTTGCAGACACCCACCCAACATACATCTATACTAGCTGTCTGTCTTCTCCCACTGTGTCCACCCCACCTCCCAAGACACACAAACACACCAAGACACCCACCCATCAGACATCCACCACACCACAGCACCCTACTCCACATACATCCACTCCCTCTGCCTCCACTCCCATGCCCTCATCCACACCCACCCCAATTGCTCCAATGAAACTTTTCCTCTCCTGTGATGACCTCATCCAACCCACTGGCCCACCCCGTCTTGTCCCCAAACGTGCTCACCTCCTTGCCCTTTCTGATCCTTCCACATCACAGCCCCCCCTGTTCGTCCTTCACATTCCTGTGCCCCTTCCCCAGATAAGAAAAAGGCCTGGACAGAGCCTAGCCCATCCAGCTCCATCCATGCCAAACAGCCACCACACCCTTCATTGGAGAAGCCCACCCCCCTCCACCTTCCCAAAGAAAGTCAAAGGCCCACCCCTGCTGAAAATCCCCCCACCATTCCCTGCCCCCCTTCCATGAGGTGCCTTGATGCCCATATGGTGCCCCATTATGTGGAGTACCAAGCACTTGTGGGAGTCAGGTTGGGCCCGTTGTGGTCAATGACAATTGTCATGATACGGACTGGCCATTGGCCCTGTTTGGACTGTTTGGCTCTGTGAGCTTGTGATTAAAGTTTCTGTGTGGCCTGTGTTTAGGCTGCACGCCGTTGAACCCTGGTCATTTGTTTCATTTTTTATGGGTGCGGGGCTTTTGTATGTACTACGGTCAAGTTAGATTAGGCTTGTGTCAGGTAAGTACCTCTTGCTGTGGGATGTATGACTTGTGCTGATGTGAAGTGTTGGGGGGGCGTTGCAGGGTGGGTGGAGTGGGTGGGTATGTAACTGTGCCCTTTCTCCCTTGTTTCGTAGGTTGCGGTACTTACCATTGTCGTCTTCGTCAGCAGTCTCGGTCGTGGAGGTATATGGCAAGGAGCAGGGCTGGCATGATCTGCAGCTCTCTATCCATGGCTGCCATAGCACGTTCTGTGGGACTCCGGTGCGTGGTTCCTTATATTTGGTTCATTTCCGCCTGGCTTTGTGTGGCCGTGGTTCCCGCCCCGGAACTGGCAGTGGAATGGTGGTTCATAATTTGATGGGCGGGTTGGGCCTTTCCAACGGCCTGTGGGCAGACTCTTCCATCATCGTCGGCACTCCTCTCCTGGCGGTGGGTGGTTCGCAGGATGTGTGTGTTTCGTTTGGATCATTATTTGGCGGTCCGGACCACTCATCTGTTGGCGCTTCTACCGCCACTGCCGGCGGAGCGGAACGGACTGCCATGTTCATAATGAGGGCCTAAGTTTTAAAAAACAACTTCAAATTACCAAATCTGTATCATTGGTCTATAAAATAAACTCCAGAGATTCTGGATTAAAAATACTAATATAGTGATACACCCAAACCTGAACTGGGATTAACTGTGTCCACTGAAGGCTTTTCATACCCTGACAAAAATTGCTGATTAAGGACCTTCCGGAATAGTGCAGAATCTTGTGAATTAGAAGCTGTTTCCAAGTCTCCAAGTCCTACCACACAACAAAACCTTCCTGTTCATCTTCTCCCATTTTATCCTCATGTCCTTATTACGTGAGTGAAAGGGAGTCAAACTATCCTTTTTCCCTAGTGACCCCAGCAGGTAAAGCTCCAACATTACAGATAGGTGATTGTGATCGCTAATCCAAGAGATGGACACATTGGCCCTCATTACAACCATGGCGGTCGGTGTTAAAGCGGCGGTAATACCGCCAACAGGCCGGTGGAAAAAAAATTGAATCACGGCCATGGCGGAAACCGCCAACATTGACAGCCACTTTAACACTCCGACCGCCACGGCGGTAGAAACAAACACTGTGGCAGTCACCGCCAACAGACAGGGGGAGGACAAAGTACTGCCCACCGTATCACAACAGGCCTATCCGCCAACTTTTCTGGGGCGAAACCAACGCTATCAAAAGCACGGCGGAAACAGTACACCGAAGGGAAACCACTCACCTCTCGACACCCAACGAGGAACGAGGATGCCATGGAACTACTGTACACGTACTGCCTATTCCAGTCTTCCTCCTGCTCTATCAGGAGCAGGACAGACGCCGTCGACGACCACAGTGAGTACTGCACCTACAACACAGGGGAGGGGGGACGGAAAAGAGAGTGACACGCAACACGCAATACCTCAACCCCCACCTTCACCCACAACAGCATACACACAAATACATGCAGCAACATTACATATTCACCCCCCAACCCCCTGGGAGAACGCAAGGACAAAATTAAATGATTGTAACAATTGTAATCATGAAAAATATGATAGTGAACGTTCAAAATTCAGTATATACAAATATGTACACCAACTACACAAGTCTGGATAGTGTGCCAATCATGTCTGTGGACCAGTGGTCCCAAAATGCATGGGCGAAGCCCACACAAGATACCTGACTCGAAACGGAGAGAACACTGTAGGGGCATCAGATCGAAATAAACAGGCACCTCGGGGGAAGCTAAGGGGGGGCCACCTCATCCGGATGAACGCACGAAGCCACTGCTGCACGAGGGGGATCCATGCCCATTGCTGTATCCTGGGGAGTGCAAAACCACAGTCTCTCAAGTCTTTACAGTGGGTGGTTTGCCCACTGCTTTATCCTGGGGAGTGCAAAGCCACAGTCTCTCAAGTCTTTACAGTGGGTGGTTTGCCCACTGCTTTATCCTGGGGAGTGCAAAGCCACAGTCTCTCAAGTGGATAACAGTCTCCACTGGTTCTGGAAGGGGCCTGGTGCCCAGAGTGCTTCATCCTGCCAAGGACTGAGGTAGTGGATGTCATTCTCCACTGGTTCTGGTGGGGGCCTGGTGCCCAGAGTGCCCAGAGTGCTTCTTCCTGCCAAGGTCTGAGGTAGTGGATGTCATTCTCCACTGGTTCTGGAGGGAGCCTGGTTCCCAGAGTGCTCCACATGCAGTGTGGCAGTACCCATTCCTTCACCTGGGTGTGTGTGCCACAAGATTGCCTAGGAACAGGCAGCATGATACGCCATGGAGGCAGAGACATACCCCACATTGCTGCGGCTTTGCCTTCCACCTGCAGGTGCAAACAGTGATGGAAGTCATGCCTCATGGATGCTGGGCAGGGTCCAGGAAGTCTCCCCCAGCCTCGGACGACTGACCACTGGGGATGGTAGCCATGTCAGCGGTGGTGCCACTGTCCGAGCACGTTGCGGGCTGGTGGCGGTGCTTGCGGCGGTGTCTGTGGCGGCGGTGCTGGCGGTGGTGCATGGGTCAGCACCTGTTGAGGGACACAGCAGGACGCCTCCTGCAGCCTCCGACAACGGCCCACTGGGCAAGATGCTGGGGACTGTTACTAAGGCTGCAGACGTGCTTGTGGCGGTGCAGGTGGCTATGCAGGTGGTGGTGCAGGTGGCTGTGCAGGTGGCGGTGATGGTGGCGGTGCAGGTGGCGGTGCTGGTGGCGGGGCAGGTTGCAGTGTTTGCCGCTGTACAGGTTGGTGTAGTCGTGGACAGAAGGGGCAACACTAGTCCCTCAGTCGGTGCCACCGTGCCCTGTCCTGACCTGCTCTTCTGCTTTTGCCCCTTCGCCACCTTTGATGGTGCCGCAGGTGTTTGCCACTGTCCCCTTTTGGTGGCTGGTAGGTGCGGCTTCTCCCTTCGGGGTTTCGGCACCTTCTTCACCTTGGCAGGTGGCGGAATGCCCTTGCCCTCGATACGTGCCACACTGGCAGCCCTGATGGGTGGCACACTCGATGACCCCGCAGTTTGCTGGCACCACTGTGCCTGGGGATTTGGTGGCTGAGGTGCTGGGCTGGGACCTGGAATGCCTGGCCCTAGGGGAAGGACGGGGGTGGGGAGGTGAAGGGAAGAGTTCAAGGTTTGCCAGGAAAGGTTTTTTGGACACACTGGGACGGGAAGATGGAGGCGGTTTGAGAGTGGAGGAAGAGGTAGTGGTTGTAGGAGGTGTACGTTTGCTGAATTTGGGTGAAGGTGCATGGGTCGGAGGCTGTTGTGAGGTGGATGGCTGTTGGGTGGGTGTGTGGCTGCGTTTGTGTACTTTGGGCGGAGGGCTCGCAGACACACTGGGAGAGGACACTGGGGATGTGTGCATTGTAGTGGGGCTGGTGATTGCACGTGAGCGGTGTGAGGTGGTGGGCATGCTGGTGATGGAGGTGGTGGCTGAGGATGTAGTGCATGCAGGAGTGAGTGGAGACGAGACAGGGAGGGAGGAGAAGGATGCGGAGGAGGGGGACACAGTGGAGGCAGTGGATGTTGCTGTGTCTGCATGGGGATGGTGCTTGTGTGAGTGCTTGTGGGATGTGTGGTGCTTATGTTTGCCATGTCCACTCTTGTATGTTGATGAGTGTGCATGCTGGTCTGACGGTGTGATTGGGATAGGCTAAGGTACAGGGGATTGGGTCGGGGTGGAGGAAGTTGGAGGGGGGAGACTGGACACAGGGACATTGGCTGCCATCAGTGCTGAGGCCAGAGCCTGAAATGCTCTCTGTTGGGCTGCCTGCCCAGAATGAATGCCCTCCAAGTATGCATTTGTTTGCTGCAAATGCCTCTCAACACCCTGGATGGCATTAAAAATGGTAGATTGCCCAACAGTGAGGAATATCAGGAGGTCAATAGCCTTCTTACTGAGGGCAGCAGGGCTGACTGGGGCAGGGCCTGAGGTGCCTGGGGTGAAGGAGATGCCCACCCTCCTGGGTGAGCGGGCACAGGACACACGCTGTGGGGCTTCTGGGAGGGTGGTGCTGGTAGGGGGGGTGACGGCCGTACCTGTTGATGTGGTGGGCACAGAGGTGCCTGCCACCGCAAGGGAGCTCCCATCAGAGGAGGAGTCGCTGTCACTGGTGTATGCTCCTTTCCCCGTCGTGGAGCTCTTCTCGCCCTCCGTCCCACTGGTGGCTTCAGACTCCGTTGCTTCACCCTCCAGGGCCAAGTGGGTTGCAGCTCCCTCCTGCTCCTGTGCCACTGCTCCTCAGTCAGATGATGTTATTGCACACAAAAACAGGGAGACAAAACAAAAAGGGGGGGAAAGCCAGAAGTAAAACATGTTCAGTGCATGCAACACCACTACCGTTGGCGGACACAACACACAGGGAGCAGCCCTCTGCACTACGCCATGCACTAACAGCTCCTAGCAAATTCACATGCCTATGGGGTACAAGGCCTAAGCCCAATTGCTGCACACCTGGAAGTCACAGGAGCCTGACTAGGTGTAGATGGCTATTACCACTAGTGGGTTTGGGGTGCCACAGAGCCTGCCTAACAAGGGACCTTGCCTACCAAGTTTGCCCTGGCCTAGGGGAACCCACTGCCCACCTCCCCCACCCAGAGAGTGTACTCACCCCCTTGTGGCTGCTGTGATGCCCTCAAGCGCCCATCCAATTCCAGATAGGCCACCGCCAGGATCCGGTACATCAGGGGGGTCATGGTGCGACGGGCACCCCTTCCACATTGGGAGGCCATCCCCAGCTGGGCCTCTGCCGTCTTCTTGCTCCAGCGGCGCAGGTCCTCCCATCTTTTATGGCAGTGGGTGCTCCGTCTGTGGTAGACCCCCAAGTTCTGGACGTCCTTGGCGATGGCAAGCCAAAAAACCCTTCTTCTGGTGGGCGCTGACCTAGAGGAAAGGCACAGGAGGAAAGGAAATTACTCACCCGTCTGGACCGTCATACTCTTTGCCCACCAGTTCCCACCCATGCTCTGACGCACATACACTCACCATCCGCACATGCAGGCCTCAGCTCCCCCCATGTATCTTCCATTAACACCACTCAAACAGGCATTGCCCACGCAGCATGCTCACAGTGTACTCACCTGTTTGTCTGGAGGACCGTACAGTTGCGTGTACTGGTGGAGGACCCCATCCACTAGTTTCTCCAACTCCTCCAAAGTGAAGGCAGGGGCCCTTGCCCCAGACACTGTAGCCATTGTCGCTTCCAGACACAGGTCACAGCAGCACTTGCAGTGTAGGTCCTCTCCTGTGGAAGGTCAGGTATCAAGTGAGTGAACAGATAGAAAATGGCGGTCACGTCCACGGCAGTGCATACCGTCACCACTGGCGTACATCGTCATTGGCTCCTGGGACCCATAGGGCCCTATGTGAACCAATGCTGAATTGCGCAGCGGTCTTCGACCGCCCACCGCGACGGTGTCCAACGCCAGCAAAGTTACCTCATTTCCCCTTGTCCCACCTTACAGGTCAGGCAGCCGCCATTTCAGGGGGCCACATGGGATGCATAAAAACTGTGTCACACCTATCTAGGCTGGGGATACAGACAGATACTGGCACATTGTGAATTACCAACGTTTCTGCAAATAACACATTGTGATACCTCACTGTTGGATGACCCTCGGCTCGCTGTTCTCCTCCATAGGGCACGCCTGCTGGGGCAGGTGATGAGATGGCGCCATCATCCGGTGTACAGACCCTTGGTCGACCTGTCGACAATGGAAGAGAGACACATCATAATCACATACAGACTTGATCGTGCAACAATCCTGGAACTGTGTGCCCAGTTGGAGACATACCTGATTTCAGCTATCCGCCATCCCACAGGAATCCCCCCTCTAGTGCAGGTTCTGTCTGTATTCCATTTCCTGGCCAGTGGGTCTTTTCAAACAACAGTGGCCATGGCATCAGGGATGTACCAGCCAATATTCTGTAACGTGTTGTCCAGAGTGTTATCTGCCCTGCTGAAACACATGCGCAGCTACATCGTTTTCCTTGAGGTGGAGGATTTGCCCACAGTGAACGGTGACTTCTATGCCCTGGGACATATCCCCAACATCATTGGTGCCATTGTTGGTACACGTGTGGCATTTGTACCCCCCCAGCAGGAATGAACAGGTGTACAGAAACCGGAAAAGCTCCCATTCGATGAATGTGAAGATGGTGTGTTTGGCAGACCAGTACATCTCCCATGTGAATGCCAAGTATCCTGGCTCAGTGCATGACGCTTACATTTTGAGGAATATCCCTTATGTGATGGGGCAATCTCCTGAGGCACAGTGTGTGGCTAATAGGTGAGGCCAAGG
The DNA here is from genome assembly GCF_031143425.1 of Pleurodeles waltl. Lineage (NCBI taxonomy): Eukaryota > Metazoa > Chordata > Amphibia > Caudata > Salamandridae > Pleurodeles > Pleurodeles waltl. The sequence continues at coordinate 893,603,284 of NC_090446.1, forward strand.
TCCCAACACAGTTAACATAGGTGTCTGGGTATGGGGTTGTCCCTAAGGGTTAGTGTGTGTCTAACAGTTGTCCCTCGACATTTTCAGGTGACTCTGGTTACCCCAACCTGTCATGGCTACTGACCCCAGTGAGGAATCCCAGGACAAGGGCAGAGGAATGCCACAATGAGGCACATGGGCGAACTAGGAGGATTATAGAACGCACCTTCGTCCTCCTGAAGGCCAGGTTCTGGTGCCTCCATCTGACAGGTGGCTCCCTATACTACTCACCGAAGAAGGTGTGCCAAATAATCGTGGCCTGCTGTATGCTGCACAGCCTGGGTTTGCGAAGCCAGGTGCCTTTTCTGCAGGAGGATAGGCCAGATGGTGGTCTTGTGGCAGCTGTGGAGCCTGTGGACAGTGAAGAAGAGGAGGCAGAAGAAGAAGATATCGACAACCGAAACAACCTCATCATGCAATACCTCCAGTGAGACACAGGTAAGAAGATGTAACTGCTTCCCACATCTCATACAATTGTTGCAGCTAGCATAAGTCTGTCATTTTCACTCAGTGTATGGACACTGACTTGTTACTTTGGCTTTCCATTTCACAGATCTGGGTCCCACTTTGTGCCCTCTGCTATGTTTACTGTTGGCCTACAGCTGTGTTACATTGGTATGTGAACAAGTACATTGACATTGCTATATTCCAGAGATTTTGCAATTACCCATTTGTGAAAGCACAGACTGACTCCAGATTGTTTTGTGATTCAAGTGTGTTTATTTCTGTGCAAATAAGTGGAGGGGGTTGTAAAATGGGCTGGTGTGATGGTGGAGGAATGTCCATGGCAGAGTCCAGTCTATTTGTTTCACAGGGGCATTGTCCAATGGGGCACAGGAAGTGGAGCAATGGCAGTTTAAGGTGGACAGGGTGTCAAAGTGGGACAGAAGGGTGACATTCAGGGGGGTCTTTTTTCCTGGCGGGGGTTTTGGCAATGTTCTCTGTCTTGTTCCTGGATCTCAGGGACCGTTTGTGGGGTGGTTCTCCATCTGCACGGGGTGGGGTGCTGGTGGCCTGTTGTTCCTGTGGCGGTGCCTCCTGTCCACTAGCGCCGGCGGAGGTGGAGGGAAGTTCATTGTCCAGGCTAGTGTCAGGGACCCGTTGGTGTGCCACTGTGTCCCTCCTGGTGTCGAGAAGGTCTGCCAGCACCCCTGCAATGGTGACCAGAGTGGTGTTGATGGACTTCAAGTCCTCCCTGATCCCCAGGTAGTATTCCTCCTGCAGCCGCTGGGTCTCCTGAAACTTGGCTAGTACTGTGCCCATGGTCTCCTGGGAATGGTGGTAAGCTCCCATGATGTTGGAGAGTGCCTTGTGGAGTGTCGGTTCCCTGGGCCTGTCCTCCCCCGTCACACAGCAGTCCTCCCAGCTTCCCTGTTATCCTGTGCCTCTGTCCTCTGAAACTTGTGCTCACTGCCACTGCCCCCAGGTCCCTGATTGTCCTGTGTTAGTGGGGTTGCCTGGGTTCCCGTTAGTGGTGGACACACTGCTGATTAACGTGTCCTGGGGACAGAGGGATGGGCCCGCTGGGTGGATGCTGTGGTGGTGTTTCCTGAGGGGGGAGGTTCAGTGGTGGTTTTTGACTGTGTCTGGGGAACCGACTGTCCCGAGGTCCCTGATGGACCGGGCTGGTCATCTTGATCCAGGCGTGCAGAGCTGCTGTCGTCACCGTGGCCCTCTTCTATGGGGGGACTGGATATGTCTGGCACCTCCTGTCCAGTGACGTTGGGTAGGGGTCCTGTTGGGGTGCAAATGCATAGTTATTGTATCTGTGTGTGCTATCTTGTGCAATGGGTGAGTTACCCTCTACTCCTGTGCTTGCATAATTGGCTTGGCCTTTGTGTGATTGGTGATTTTGGGGCATGAGTGAGTCTCTCTACTGGACATGCTTTGGTGATGGGTGGCCATGCATTGGTGTTACATGCAGGGCTTGGTTTTGGGATGTGTGGGTTGTGTTAATGGGGTATCTGTGGGTTGTTGGGGTGATGGCTGTGAGGGTGAGGTTAGGAGTATATGATGGCATGCAGGTGGGGTGGGGGGATATGGTAATAAAGATATGACTTACCAGAGTCCAGTCCTCCTGCTACTCCTGCGAGGCCCTCAGGATGCATGATCACCAAGACTTGCTCCTCCCATGTTGTTGGTTGTGGGGGAGGGGGTGGGGGTCCACCGCCAGTCTCTGTACATCAATCTGGTGTCTGGATACCACGGAACGTACCATCCACCGTAGGTCGTTTCACCTCTTCCTGATGTCATCCCGTGTTCTTGGATGCTGTCCCACTGTGTTAACCCTGTCGAGAATTCTGTGCTATAGCTCCATCTTCCTTGCAATGGATTTCTGCTGCACCTGTGATCCGAATAGCTGTGGCTCTACCCGGATGATTTCCTCCACCATGACCCTGAGCTCCTTCTCAGAGAACCTGGGGTGTCTTTGAGGTGCCATGATGTGGTGTGGGTGATGTGTGAGGTGCTGTCTGTTGTGATGTGTGAGGGGATGTGTTGGTGTGTGTTGTTTGAGGTGCGTGGATGTTGAATGAGTGATGGTGTTGTGTGTCTGTGGATGCTGGTGTTGTGTTAGGTAGTCTCTCTCTCTGGCCTTCTTTCAAATTTTTGGTTGGAAGGGTTTGTGGGTGATGTGGGTGTGTACTTTATATTGGATTGGGCGTGTGGGTGTGGTGTGTGTATGTGTATCAGGTGTGTGTATTTTGAATTGTCCAATGTGGTTGTGTTTTGTTAGTGTGTGTGTATTTTGAGCGAGGCGGTGTGTACCGCCAATGGATTACCGCCGTTGAAAGAAGGCTGCTTTGATTCATGGGTCGTTACACTGTGGGCATATTTCTGTTGGCGTGACGGTGTAGGTTTTGGTATCGCCAGTTTATCACTGACCTTTGGTGTGGCAGACTTGTGTGGATGTCTGTATTGTGGCGGATTCCGAGCTGTGGGTCGTAATACCTGTAGGGGAATCCCACTGCCGCAACGGTATGTTGGCGGTCTTCTGCACGACAGAAAGCGGGATTTACCACCAGGGTTGTAATGAGGGCCATTGTAATCTAATATTAAATTAGCTAAATCCCGGGATAGCATAGTAAAGTCAATTTCACTACCCTTTCATGCACCGTTACATGTGGGAGTAAAGAGGCACCTAGTGCCTTAAAGCAGTGGTTCCCTACCCCTGGGAGTCTGTGAAGACTCCTCAGGAGGTCCGCGATTGCTTAGAAAGTTAAATAATATTAACAGATCAATAAAGTGTATATAATTAAAGTGGCTACATGTACAATTGAAAATTTTAAAGCATCCTGTAAATGTCAAGGAATTTGGAATTGGAGGCTAAAAATTAAATTATTATCTTCAGATTGATTTGTTAGAGCAGTGCAGGTGCATCAAACAGAATATAGTATGGACCCTGTATTGCTTCAATTGAATTTAGAAAAGTGCCAACCTTCCTATTAAAATTACATTTGTTTTTATTTATATTTGCTTACAAATTAAATAAAATGTTGTATACTTTGTGTATGTGTTTGATGAATGCTTGTTTCAAATCATCAATAATGTTTGGGCCAGGGTCCCCGGGTTCCAGTAATGACTCAGTGAGGGGTCCCCGGATTCCAATAATGATTCAGTGGGGGTTCCTGTTTTCCAGTAGTGATAAAGTGGGGGGTCCACAAAAGTCAAAAGGTTAGGAATCACTGCCCTATAGTCTTTAGCGAATAGCAAAGATCTAATAACCATCTATTTGTATAGAGCCTCCCCAAAAGCAGTGTGCTGAAAATGTACAGCTTCTTCCCCATCCGTTGTCTTAAAACCACAATCAGAGGGGTCTCCATTCCCACACAACCTTGTGTTGAAATCCCCCACCTATACTATCAATGTCTCCTTGTTGTAGATGTCATGAAAACTCTCTAAGTGCCTCTCCAGCTCTTCAATTAGGGTGATGAAACATGAGTCATAAGCGTTATTATACATATTAACCAAGACCACGTTGAAGCTGTACGGGACCTGCAATATCTACAGTTGATAATTAGGCCTACAGTGAATTACTCTAGTAGATAGGCTGTTTAGGAAGCTGGCCTGGCTTGTAGTGGGTACCAGAGGTACTTACACCTTGTGCCAGGTCCAGTTATCCCTTATTAGTGTAAAAGAGGTGTTTCTAGCAGCTTAGACTGATAGAAGGTAGCTATGGCAAAGCAGCTTAGGCTGAACTAGGAGACATGTAAAGCTCCTACTATACCACTGGTGTCATATGCACAATATCATAAGAAAACACAATACACAGAAGTACTAAAAATAAAGGTACTTTATTTTTATGACAATATGCCAAAAGTATCTCAGTGAGTACCCTCAGTATGAGGATAAGATATATACACAAGATATATGTACACAAACCAAACTTAGGTAAGTAATAGCAAGAAAAGTAATGCAAACAGTGTAGAATTACAATAGATTGCAATAGGAGCACATAGGTATAGGGGCAACACAAACCATATACTCCAAAAGTGGAATGCTAACCACAAATGGACCCCAAACCTATGTGAGCTTGTAGAGGGTTGCTGGGACTGTAAGAAAACAGTGAGGGTTAGAAAAATAGCCCACCCCATGACCCTGAAAGGTAGGTGTAAAGTGCACCTACTACCCCCAGAGAGCACAGAAGTCGTGATAGGGGGATTCTGCAGGATGAACAAACACTAGCAATGCAACAACAGTGGATTCCTGGACCTGAATACCTGTAAGACATGGGGACCAAGTCCAATAGTCGCGACAGTGTCGAGAGTGGGCAGGAGCCCATGAAATGCCAGCTGAGGGTGCAAGGAAGCTGCCACCGGATGGAAGAAGCTTGGAGTTCTGAAAGAAAGAAGAGAGCTAGGGACTTCTCCTTTGGATGACTGATGTCCCACGTTACGATGAAGGTTGCAGAGGTGTTTCCACGCAGAAAGACTACAAACAAGCCTTGCTAGCTGCAAGGGTTGCAGTAGAGGTTTTTGGGTGCTGCTGTGGTCCAGGAGGGACCAGGATGTCACCACTTGGAGGAGGAGACAGAGGGGGCACACAGCAACTCAGGGAGCCCTCACAAAAGTAGGCAGCACCCGCAGAAGTACCTGAACAGGCACTTGGAAGTAAAGTGAACCAGAGTCCATGCGAAGTAACAAAAGGAAGTCCCACAATATTGGAGGACAACTCAGAAGGTTGTGCACTGCAGGAAGGAGTGTCTGGGACCCAGGCTTGGCTGTGCACAAAGGAAATCCTGGAAAAGTGCACAGGAGCCGGAGCAGCTGCAAATCATGCGACACCCAGCAATGCAGTCTAGCGTGGGGAGACAAGGACTTACCTCCACCAAACTTGGACTGAAGAGTCACTGGACTGTGGGAGTCACTTGGACAGAGTTGCTGAGTTCCAGTGACCACGCTTGTTGGGCTGAGAGGGGACCCAGAGGACCAGTGATGCAGTCTTTTGCTGCCTGCGTTAGCAGGGGGAAGATTCCGTCGACCCACAGGAGATTTCTTAAGAGCTCCTGGTGCAGGGAGGAGGCAGGCTACTCCCAGAGCACGCACCACCTGGAAACAGTTGAGAAACCCGGCAGGATGAGGCGATACAAGGTTGCTAGTAGTCCTCTTGCTACTTTGTTGCGGTTTTGCAGGCGTCCTGAGCAGTCAGCGGTCAATCCTTTGGCAGAAGGTGAAGAGGGAGATGCAGAGGAAATCTGGTGAACTCTTGCATTCGTTATCTGAAGAATTCCCCAAAACAGAGACCCTAAATAGCCAGAAAAGGAGGTTTGGCTACCAAGGAAGGAGGATTGGCTACCAATAGAGGTAAGAGCCTATCAGAAGGAGTCTCTGACATCACCTGCTGCCACTGGCCACTCAGAGCAGTCCAGTGTGTCCCCAGCACCTCTAAATCCAAGATGGCAGAGGTCTGGGACACACTGGAGGAGCTCTGGGCACCTCCCCTGGGAGGTGCAGGTCAGGGGGGTGGTCTCTCCCCTTTCCTTTGTCCAGTTTCACACCAGAGCAGGGCTGGGGGATCCCTGAACTGGTGTAGACTGGCTTAAGCAGAGATGGGCACCATCTGTGCCCATCAAAGCATTTCCAGAGGCTGGGGGAGGCTACTCCTCCCCAGCCCTCACACCTATTTCCAAAGGGAGAGGGTGTTACACCCTCTCTCAGAGGAAGTCCTTTATTCTGCCTTCCTGGGCCAGGGCTGTCTGGACCCCAGGAGGGCAGAAACCTGTCTGAGTAGTTGGCAGCAGCAGCAGCTGCAGTGGAGACCCCGGAAAGGCAGTTTGGCAGTACCCGGGTACTATGCTAGAGACCCGGGGGATCATGGAATTATCCACCCAATGCCAGAATGGCATTGGGGTGACAATTCCATGATCTTAGACATGTTACATGGCCATGTTCGGAGTTACCATTGTGACGCTATACATAGTTAGTGACCTATGTATAGTGCACGCATGTAATAGTGTCCCCGCACTCACAAAGTCTGGGGAATTTGCCCTGAACGATGTGGGGGCACCTTGGCTAGTGCCAGGGTGCCCACACACTAAGTAACTATGCACCCAACCTTCACCAGGTGAAGGTTAGACATATAGGTGACTTATAAGTTACTTAAGTGCAGTGGTAAATGGCTGTGAAATAACGTGGATGTTATTTCACGCAGGCTGCAGTGGCAGGCCTGTGTAAGAATTGTCAGAGGTCCCTATGGGTGGCAAAAGAAATGCTGCAGCCCAAAGGGATCTCCTGGAACCCCAATACCCTGGGTACCTCAGTACTATATACTAGGGAATTATATGGGTGTTCCAGTATGCCAATGTGAATTGGAAAATTTAGTCACTAGCCTGTTAGTGACAAATTTGGAAAGCAGAGAGAACATAACCACTGAGGTTCTGGTTAGCAGAGCCTCAGTGAGAAAGTTAGGCATCACACAGGGAACACATACAGGGCACATACTTATGAGCACTGGGGCCCTGCCTGGCAGGGTCCCAGTGACACATAGACTAAAACAACATATATACAGTGAAATATGGGGGTAAAAAGATGGTACTTTTAGATAGCATAGATTAGCCAAATCACCCTTGGCTCTACCCATTAACACTAAAGTTCTCAAGCACCCAGGCCTCTTGCAATAATACAATATCTGTTTTATTAAAATCTAAAAGTCAATCAGGTTTTGAAAGTTTGGAACGAACCCCAGCTATGATTCAGGACACAATTCTCAGCCCTCTCTGCCCAGCACTTCCCCTCGCTGAGCTGGACTCGCAATCAGTAGAGGACGTTGAAGAGCCCCCCTCTGGAGGCCCAACCTGCCAGGCCCACCCAGTTGCTGCCATACCAAGAGGAGTCTGTGCTAGTTGGTTCCTGTTAGTAGAAAGTCAGCCCAAATCTTCTAGTGATGCAACAGCATCAAAAGAGTTCCGAACTTCGTCATTGTAAAATGAGTTCACAGCCTTCAGGGGGGACTCTACACCTTTTTCAAGTCATAGAGAAAACACCTCCGGCCTATAAAAATAACCTAATGGTAATTCATGAATAGCACTGGGAGTCAAGGGTCAAATATAGAAACACCTGAATAGAGATTTGGCTGTTGGGAGATTTAAAATTAACAATTACACAGTTCCCATTCACTTCCTTTGTACCAGGACCAACCCAGGGGGTTCTTCGGGCTATTAAAATGTATTTTGAAAAATCAAGCAACCACCCAGTACTTTTTCGTAGCCAATGGATTGCTTTGTTTTTCAGTACCGAGTGATCCTCTTTTAACAAGGGATTGAGGACAGGAACGTTCTTTAAAACCACCACATGTGGAGTTCTTCATTGGAAAGGGAGCTTTATTATAAGACCTAGCACTTCTCTCACTCAGTCTCTCTGTTGGATTTTTCCTGGAAATGTCTGTCAAAAGTGACATTTTCCACCAACCCCCAGGATTGCTACAACACCTACTCCTGATTAGTATTGACAAAGTCAGGGGTCTTGGGGCACCGAAAGTGGGGCGGAGAGCTGACCTTCTTAGCCTGGAGCGAAACTTCAGCTTGGACTGCCGCTGAGACTATTTCCATGGACTGTGAAGACAAAATTGAAGTCAGTTTAGATAGTTAACTCTCAGTCCTCCCCAGGCAGGCCAGAATAGGATCGAGTTTGTTATCCAAAGGTTTTAGGACCTTTTGACATATAATATCAGTTAAGTCCGTGAATTTCTTCCTATCCTCAAATCCTTCGCCCACTGGTGTGGGAGAGGTTGATAAACATGGCCTTTTTGACTTGAATGAGTTGATAAACATGGTGTTTTTGACTTGACCACACAGTCCACTCTCTTTCTCTTGCCCACTGTGCTCCTGGATTTTACTCCCAGTTGCTGTTCCTGGGGTTTCCCCTCCTGTGATACTTCAGGCGTACCATGTTCGGGGTTTTAGGTAGGGAGACTAAGAGCCGGGCTTCCCTTGACTGAATGGTCACAATAGGACTCACCACAATTGCAGGAACATCCCTTGTGCCTCCTGTATCAGTGATTGAGACTAAAGGGGATGAAGAGCGACATACAGTGTTCAGCCAGCTCAATCTTCATATTAATAACACCCACCGCTCTCTGTAAGAAACCATCTAATGTTGTTCTGGAGGTTCTGAGAGCAGTCACAGGAGGGTTACATGGAAACTCAATTACCTTACTCTTCCCGACTATTGGAATTAGAATAAATGCAACTTGAAGAAGCATTTGAGAGGCCTCGGGAAAGAGACAGAGACCGAAACCACTTCTACCTAATAAAAACACGAAAGCGGTGTTGCCCAGCCCCACCTCTTCCAGGCTCTGATGGGTGCAGGACGGGCCCACCCTGAGCCCAGGCGCTGCCCAGGCAGCACCTGAGCATATCCCACCTGCTTCCTGTCCTGCTTGCAGGGCGGCTGATTATATGCACCAGATGGTGCCCTGGATAGATCCCTGCCTCCTGGCAGTAGTGCAGTATGGGACTGTAAGTCCTAGTCCCTCGTAAAGTGTGTCCCATGCTGCAGTGCAAGGAAGCTGCATATGCACCCAATGGCACGCTGGATAGGACCATGGCTGTGGTGGAGTCTGGGACTGTAAGACCTAGACCCCTATGAAACGCGTCCTGCGCTGTGGTGCAGGAGGGCTGATTATATGTGCCTTATGGGTTGCTAGATAGGGTCATGTCTCCTGACAGTGATTCAATCTAGGACTGTCGGTCCTATAAAGCGCATCCCATGCTGCAGTGCAGTGGGTCTGATTATATGCGCCTGATGGCGCGATGGATAGGTCCCTGCCTCCTGGCAGTGGTACAGTCTGGGACTGTAAGTCTTAGTCCCCCATAAAGCACGTCCCATGTTGCAGTGCAGGGAGGGGCTGATTTTATGCACCCAATTGCACACTAGCTAGACCCTGCCTCCTGACAGTGATCCAGTCTGGGACTTATGTTCTAGTCCCCGGTAAAGCACTTACCCAAAGTATACTGATTTCAAGGCCTAAACACTTGAGCTAGCTGTCTCACGTCTGCATGTGCTCTCCCAACTGGATCACAAAAGGGCTTTTCAACAAAAAAAGTCCTTGAATGAAAATGGAGCTGGGTGATTACAATCCAACAAGTGTGGAACAAACTGAACCCACGATGAGGCAGCAATAGGACCGGTACCAGTTATGAAGAGAAGTGAAGACCACCCATTTCCCAAAAACATTACAGACACTGCAAACAAAACTAGTATTCAAGCTTGGCAGCTCCCACACATAGACAACAGCTTGATCTTCTTGCTTTCTGGAGGGAAAGATGATAGCCATCCACAACCAAAACTGCAATGCATCTAAGGAAATTGTGTATTTTACTTTCTGCAACTAAGGAAACTGTGTGTTTTACTGTCTGAATATCTTCTGTCTCTCTTTCATCTTTCCCTTTGGTAAGCTGAGGAAACTGTCTTGTGACATATAGTGAATAAGATATCACAGATAAATATATTCTATCAACCTATTTAGCACCAAGGAAAACATTTCAAGTGAAACAAGCTTTTGGAGAACGTTTTTCATAACCGAAAGAGATATTTCTTGACGGGGTAGATTTCACAAAATATTTGTTTACCCACGTCGCCCAGTTCTTCCCTCAAGTTACACCATTAGAACATGTGTTTAGTTCAACATATTGAGACTGGGGGCAAGCTGTTTAACTCCAACTTGAAACATCGCATCTTTACATATATAATAAGTCAGGATTAACCGGCTTCTAAGGAGATCCAATTTTGGATAAGGGATCTGAAGTAGGGCGATTAAAGGAAGTAGCCCATAATCACACAATTGGAGTAAAGCAGGGAGTCAGGAATAGAATAACCGTTTCCTATTTCCTCAGTTGACAATTTAGCCACATCACCATATCCCCACCACAGACACTAGATAAGTGTTTGTCTAGATATTTTCTCCAGAAACCCAATTTACAGCAGTGCCTAAGAGTCAGCTAAACCTAACATAAATATAACATGTATTTAAATCAAACTCATTCACTTGACAATTATTTCAACATTGTCAAACTACAGATGTGTGTTATTTCCAAACAAAATAGTACACATTTCATTCACCTCACAATGATGGAGGTCTGAGAGGACCTGCTGGGTTTAAGTCTATAACCAATGAGCTACAAGACCCACATTTCTGGCATATTTAAGATCAGACAATATCACATTCTGGCCAGTTTATATCAAGACTGATGGCTTGCTCCTTTCCATATCAGAGCACGCCCCAAAAATACAATGTCAGAAAGCTAGTTCGGGGAGCGCAAGAGCAAACAGATGTTACTGGACCCCAGCCCTTTTAATAAAAACTGTTCAACTCTGTCATTTTGGGGCTTCCATATTATAGACTCTCATTCTGACACCAAGTAATGCTTTTAGCACATAACTCTCAAGAGAGCGGACAACTAGTCCGAGTCTCTCGTAGAGGTACTGCGGAGTAACACTTACTAAATCAATGTCCAGAAATCACTTTTACTTTTAAAAGGTAAAGCATTTTAGTGTACACAAAGACAAACACCAAGCCAAAAATCACAAATATATGCACAATTAAATATATCCACAATTGCAGTGGATAAAGCAATACATAACTTCTCTTGAGGGAGCTCACAAGGATTACCATGGCGCAAATCGTCTAGCTAAAGGATCTATCGGAGGGTCTAACTAACATCAAAATCCTTGCCTGTTTCACAATCAGTGCAGCTCCCTGTAACAAAGTGCATGCCAGGAGGCACAGTCGTGCATCTCTATCACCAACGATAGTCATTCTAGAATTTTTGTTTATTTGATGATGTCTGCTCTGGTTTTGAGATCTATTAAAACACAATTCCACAGATGGGCTATTTAATTAAGGCCCAAAGATTTTAAAATGGGTTTTCATAACAATAAAGATAAAGCTCAGTCTACAGGTGTTGACATTCAGAGCCTACAGCCTTTGCAATAGCACCAGGTCTCTCTTAGAGAGACAACCCAGTTCACTGCTTATATCTAAAACTAATACCATAAGGTATCTCACCACAGACATTTAAAAAACTCATTGATCATACCTAAAATATTGAACCTTTAGCTTATGGTTTTCCCCTGGTCAGGCGAGGAAAACTTTTGCCAGGCTCACTTTTAAGAACAAAGAGCTCATGAAATCCAGTATATAATCTTGGCTTGGTGGATTACCCAGTTGGCTAGCAACCACACAGATATCCAGCTCATGTAAGGCTTCTGACCTAAAGCCTTACAGAATATATTAAATTCAAGGGCAACAGCTGTTTGCCTCACCAGGATATGTCGCTTCCAAAGGTGTCCTTCTGGGTCGAAAAAGCCTTCCTTTTTCCGGTGCATTTGCTTCAGAGTCAGAGTTCATCCTGCTCCCTCGAATTTCCCAGTACCAAGGAGCCCCTGTGGTCTTCCAAACCACGAATGCCACTGCGTTGTTCCCAGGACCAATCCTCACAACTTCCCTTGGGGTCGAAGGTCTGTACTGACTGCCTAATATAACTTTTCAAGTTCAACCAAAGGCAAAATTGAAATGCACACCATGTGAGGACAGGGTAGTTGAAAGAAGATCCAAAGAAGAATACTAGTCAGAGGTGGGACCCACCTTTTTGAGGTACCCACATCTGATGCTGCAAAATGAAATATAAAGATGACAGGGATGGGAAAGGGGACTACCCCTACAAAATCTCTCTTCAATCTCCCTTTGTGTCCAGAAGACACATTGTCTTCTGGAACATCACGTTAGCATCACCGGCCCTCATCTCTTCTATGTAATGCCAATAGACATACTGGTAAGTAGCATGGAAGTTAATAAGGCTCTTGTTTCTGAACAGTAGGGTCCACATCTTACAACCACCTCTGCTTGATACTGAGAAAATGGATAGAAGGCAGACAAAAGGATGGCTTGATACTGAGAAAAGGGATAGAAGGCAGACAAAAGGATGGCTAGAAGGGGACATTAACCAGTCGGCACCCCTGATGGCCAAGCTCAGCTGAAAAGGGTGAGGTGCACTGCTTTCAATGAGGGTCACCAGACTAAAGCTCTAGCTGCCCTACACCACCTCCCTATTGAAGGGTGGGCTTTGGGTTCAAGACACAGCCGTTTTTTGCAACATGACTGAAGGATTTAGTGTTCCTAATGCTCTTTAAACCTTTGCCTCTTGTTCTACTCCTGGCTCATATTCTTTCCAAATGGAAAGCCCATTAGCTTTTATAGGATGTTCAGCATTGCACAGTAAAACCTATGGGACTCAAATTGTTTTATCCCTTTAGTATGCAATAAAACTAATGAACTATGCACCAAAAAACAGAGACTGTAAAGCTTGCCAGGCAGGAGATCGGAGACTCTTAAACTGGGTGAAACCTTTGCTGAGAACAAAGCATCACTGACTTAGCTGCCCATTTCTGGAGGCACGGCATTTTAACTCAGGGCCTGATTTAGAGTTCTGCAGACTGGTTATTCCATCACAATCATTCCGGATATCCCATCTGCTGTGTTACAAATGCCATAAATTATTATCAGGGCCACTGGAATTATGCGATTGTGTGGCCATGGCAAATTTTGCATAATTGTAGATTTGCTTCATTTGCCACATACTCCATCATAAGCCGCATAATCTGCAGAAAATAACAAAAATACATTTTGTTTCTACCTCAAATGGTTCAAAAGTTTGTAAAAAAGGAGTGACACGTGTTGCCCTGCAGTGGAAGGCCCTTTGCGAAGGCTGACTCTTCACCTTTCTGTAGCGTATTTCTCTGTTAAACTTGTACTAATGATGTGCCAATAATGCCCAAACAGTGCTAACAAGTCTAAAAATTCCAAAATAATGAAGTAACACTATCACAAAGTGTGCCACAGAATGCTGCATAATTTGCCTTTTTTGCTGCATAATTTACTCAACCCTGATGCATGGTTTGACCCTCCCCTGTGCATAATTCCAGTGGTCTTGGTTATGATGCACTTATAAGAGTAATCCGTGTATAAATGCACTTCTCTAATTTCTTTATAATTTGTGACTAGTGACACACACAGTCAACTATTAAAAATCAGAACTCAACTATTATACATTAATACAGTAGAGTTCCAAGGTCACAATGCCTTTCTGCCAGAGCCAGCAGATGTGAAAGGCAGGTCAGGTCACAGAGTAGAATTAAATCAGCTGTTTAAAGCACCAAACAAAACATTGCTTTTCTTTCTTCTGCTCTGTTTTAATAGTTTACAATGACAAGCAGAGAGAATAAGTTTATTTTTTGTACTCCTTAGATAGGGAAAATATAGAATTTTTCTGCATGTTTCTATGCAATCTGTAAAAACTACTGACTTGTATTGAACTGTTTCTAATATCTGTTTTCAACAAATATCTAACAGGTTTGCAGTTTGTTTAGTTTTGCACTAGAGGGAGAGTTTTATTTTTATTCTTCATGTTTGCAAACATGCTCTCTCTTTCATACCAAAGAGCTAGCACCAAGGTGTTAGTGATTTATGGAGAAGGTGATGGTATGACCATGTTTTACTTTGGACAAAGTACCCTCTAGAGTCCATGGTAAGGATTTTGTAAGTCACCTCTGAGTTCCATTACCTTATAAAGGATCTCCTCCATGACTTGCAATATCCTTGTAATGGATGGCAGAGGGTACTTTATCCCTTATTTATTAAGCAGGACGGGAGATTGGTCACGTTTTAGCAGAATAACCCGCCCGCGAACTCTAAATCATGCCTTTGGTCTTCCACCTTACAACCTTTGTACAACCTGGTACTTGTTGTCTTATATTTACTGTATGAAGTGGAAGTAAACAAGGCATTATTCGGTGCTTCTGGGTTTGGTTTACAGACCAGGGTTGGTCTGACCCACGGCTTACTGGGAAATTGCCTGACACGTCAGTGCTCAAAGAACCCGGAAAATGCGAGGCACAGTGAGGCGAATGTTTGACGCCCTCTGTGCATTTTTGGTCTCTCTTTTGTTTGTGCGTTATCGTGTGGATTAAACGCATGCCTACGGTAGTTTAGTGTGCTTTGTGTAGGTGTCTCAGTGAGGGGAATCTCGTGTGGCACTTTTTATTGCAGGTGTACTTTGAATTTGAATGCAGCGTACGTAAGTTATCGAGGTGCGCGTGCGTGTAGGTGTTTCTAAGGACGGTGATATTGGTGTGTTCGTGTGCTTCGGGAGAGAGCAGCGCTGTACCTGCGGGTGCTCTGCGGGTTTGGGTGCGCTGCTGAAGTTAGAGGAAGAGACAAGTGGTGGGAGAAGCTCCCTCCTTCCCCTGGTATTCACATTTTGAGCTTCTCGTGTTCCCATAGCAGCTTCCCACACACAGCATAAGGCACCAAGGCCGTTTCCTCCAGAGGACAGAGTTGGCCAGGCGCAACAGTGCAGATATGACTGCGCAACACGACATTTTTCAGGTTTAATCATTTAGAAAATGAACAATGCGATGAAATAGACATAATTCGGGAGTGCTTATGAAGGCAAACATAGCACGGAAGGGCACTCTTATTGTGAGACGGGGCCTTCTTCCCCTAGTGCGCATACTGCCCCAGCTTTTCACCTGTATCGTGACGTATAGCAACCCTGATATTTCAAAGCTCGAACCATGAGGGTCGCATATCTTTTGGAGATGAGGGGCCAAAATTAGGGCCCTTCCCATAATGCCTTTTAGTACCTGATGCACCTCGCCCTCTTGATGGTGGTCCAGCTGCACCCTACAACAACTAGCTTCCTCACCACTAGATTCTCAAAGTACGACATCAAAGAACCGAAAGCTAAGTGCTGAAAGTTCTATAAAGACGTGAGCAGACCGTACCAATTCTGTCAAACGACCCCTCTGCTGAATTAGTTTATTTTGTTGTGTTTAAGGTGTGTCCTAATTGCCAAGCAAACAAGCATCCTTTTTAGGGTAAAGCGTGCAAGCGCTCTGGTTGTAATCTATCTGTGGGCTTTTAACCACTTCCACCACATACCCATCATTATCACTCGTTCATGGCTTGCCTTTCAAAAATTCTTTGTTATCACTGGTAAATGCCTTACGTTTGTCCCTCCTTGGGGCACTTTTGTTACCGCCTTGGCCATCGACCTTGCAAAATGGATAATAGCACGTTTGCCGTTATGTTTGACTGCAAGCAAACTTCTTTTTCCTTTCCCTTTGTGTCGCTCTATTGCGCTCATGCTCATGGTGGCCATGGCGCTTTGAAATGACTTGCATACTTCTACTGTTTTACTTTTCATTTTCAAATTATGTGGCAAGAAAAGCCCTCTTATGAATTTACAACGTTAATAGCTCTAGCCCGAGCAAACGCGAGACCCATTGCATTGCAAATGCTTGTTTTTTCTTCCAGGGTGGTTGTGCCTTGTGGAGAGGGCTGCTTCTTCCTTGCCTTCACTGTAATCCGAGAACCAGGGGTGTAGCACACTTCTGCTGCCTCTGCAGTGGAGAGAAGTTTAGCTACCTACAATGGCACAGATCCTTAAAGACGGTGCCGGGGGCCACTTGCAGCACTCCTAAGCTTTACAAAAAGGCCCCTTGGTGATCCGCAGCACTGCTCTGTGGTTTACTTGACTTAGCATTAACATTTAGAAGGTTGTAAAATGGGCAAGCATTTATTTAGGAAAAGAAGCAAAGAAAAGTGTCCTGCACCACTAATCTTTAGGCACATCTTACATTTTAGAGACATTGTGCAACAAAAGTAAAAATATTAAAAAGTCTCTTCAAAATTCAAAAAAGTGTGTTTCATTAACACCCAAAACAATTTCAATTTAGTATATTAGATTTTATCACTGCATTAAGAGGCATTTATTAAAAGTGAAAGTTTTCAAACATGAGTTCAGAAACATTAACACCACCTCTGTGCCCTGACAACAATGTCATTAATGACCAAGAGGCAAGTCAGTTGTCTTGTACACCTTCTGGGTGGCTTAGGTTGGTATTATACATGAAACAACACTATAGATAATTAAATCAAGCACAAGAGAAGGTTTTGTACCACACATATTCTGAACTCATGTGTTCCCATGTGCTCTCATATTTGGTAATGAATAAAAAGAAGGCAAAGGGAAATACAATAATTGCCTTAAAATCATACAATGTGGTCAAGTTGGAAAGCAGGAATTCATCCCTCATTTTTTGGTTTCACATTGTGCAATTCAGCCACTAGATGGGCAGCTCTTTCCCGCTTCCTTTTTACATCAACAGTAAATGTTTTGTCTTTAATGTAGGAAAGTGCCCCGTTCAGCATGGTTACCCCCCACTTTGTGTCTGATGTTGACACATGACTGAGAGTGTGCTGGGAACCTGCTAACCAGACCACAGCACCAGTGTGCATTCCCAAAACTGTACCATTGTTTCCCCAATTGTCACAACCCTAGCATACAGCTATGTCCCTTGTTAAAGGTACTCATGGTACCAAGGGCTGTGTGGCAAGGGAAGGTCCCCAAGGGCTGGATCATGTATTATGCCACCCTACGGGACCCCTCACCAAGCCCATGCACACTGCTATTGCATTTTGTGTGTTTTGGTGAGGAGAAGAAAGCAAAGTCGACATGGCACTCCTATGAGGGTGCCATGCCCACAAACCACTGACTGCGCCATAGGTAGGTCACCCCTCTAGCAGCAGCCCAATGGCAGAGATGCCCCCAATAATTTACTCAAACTTCTAGTGCAGGACTGACTGGTCTGTGCCAGCCTGCCACTTCCAGACAGGTTCCTGACCACATGAGGTGAGAGCTTTTGTGCTCTCTGTGGCCTGAAACAAAGCCTGCACTGGGTGGAGATGCTTCACTCCTCCCGCTGCAGGAACTGTAACACCTGGAGGTGAGCCTCAGAGGCTCAGGCTCGTGTTGCAGAGTACTCCAGCTAGTGGAGATCCTCACCACCGGGCAATGCCCCACTTTTGGTGGCAAGTCCAGCGGGAAAGTTATGAAAAATGAGGAGGAGTGACCACTTCAACTGGGACCAAACCTAAGGCATCCAGAGCTGAAGTGACCCCATCCCTACAGAATCCTCTATCTTGGTTTGGAGGGCAAAGACCAATAGGGTTAGGAGAATGCCCTCTCCCCAAAGAGAATGGGAACAGGTAGGGTGTAGCCACCTTCAGGGACAGTAGTCATTGGCTACTGCACTCTGACCCCTGTAACACCCCTAAATCTAGTATTCCTATTGTAGATTTCTTGTGACCTCAAAAAGATGACAAGAAGAAAGAAGAAGGACTGCTAAGCTGACCCCCAGCAGAGAAGATTGAAGACGCCAACTGATTTGGTCCCAGCTCTACCAGCCTGTCTCTAGCTTCTGAAGCCCCTGCTACAAAAAAAGGCAACACATCCTGCAGGACCAGCAACCTCTTAAGAGCCCCAAGAGGACTGCCTGTGTACCAGAGGACCAAGATCTCATGTGGACAATGGCCCTGTCCAGAAAGAATCTTCAGCAAAGGACTCCAGAACTGCCTCAGACCTGCGAGTCCTGCCCACTCTGCAGCTGACGCCCACAGCCCGTGTCCAGGTGGCCCACCAGTCCAGAGCAGGCCCCCTGGTGATTCCAACCTAGTGTCCACCCTGGGTTGACCCCTCCTGGCCAACACAAGGATGACTGCACCCTAAATCTGGAGAACCTCCCTAACCGGGAGAAAACCGTATGAAGATTCCTAATGCCTAAAGGTCCCCCTGCACCCATAGCCCCCTGGTGTTGTGGAATCCGACAACCATTCCAACAACATTCAGCTTGCAGCCCTCCTCCTTGTCCAGCCTGTGGTTTTCCGGAACCGACCCCATGGACCTAGCCTGCCGCATCTTTATGACTCTTGGGGTCCCCCTATAGAAAAGCATTGGAAGCTCGATCCGATGTTTGCACCCTGTACCCTGCCGCCCCTGTGCCTCTGAGGTTAGTGTGTTTGGTGCTGGCCTGTGCAACCCCCCAGTGCTCACCTAAAGCCTCCAGGTCTGCCCTCTAAAGACACAGGGACTTACCTGTAAGCAGGCCTGATACCCAGTGCCCCAGTCTCCATAGATCCCATTTTAAATCTCACATCATCTTTGACCTCTGCACCTGGCCAGTCCCTGTTGCTGGTGGTGGGTGTTTGGGGTTAACTTGAACCTAACCTGTGGACATCCTAACTCCTGGAGACTGGAACTGTAAGTCTTGTACTTACCTCAAAACTGTACCAACCTTTCTCCCCCCTAGAACTGTCTTTGAAAATTGCACTTTGTCAACTGTCAACCGTACTTACCTGCAAACAGAATCTTGTGGATCTAGAAATAAAGTAAAAAAAAATGTTTTGCCATATAAAAGTGTGTGGCCTGGAGCTAGTCATTGAGTGTAATTCATTTATTGCCTGTGTGTGTACAGAAAATGCTTTGCACTACCCTCTGAAAAGCCTAACTGCTCGACCACACTATCACAAAAGAAAGCATTAGTATTATCTACTTCAGCCTCTGTTAAGTCTCTGGGGAACCCTTGGACTCTGTGCACAGTATATCTCAATTTGTTATAGTATATACAGAGCCAGATTCCTACATTGGTAGATCAGCGGTGGAGTCTATGACTTTGCATTTGCTGGACTACTCAGTCAATACCTGATCACACAACTAAATTCCAAAATTGCCTTTAGTAACTGATTTTTGAATTTGGCAAATGTTTCTAATTTTTTTTAAAGTCTTGCTAGAGCCTTGGTTAAGTCCCCTTTCTGCTTTTTCAGATTTAAAAATATACTCTTCTACTCTAGGTAGGGTTAAGTAGCTAAAAGTAGGTTTTTAGTTCCTAAAAGTAATCCCCAACTTTAGTAACATAATGAGCAGCTCAGAGGATATGGATGTGGAGCTTAACCTCACCCCTTACCTCCATCTAGGGATGGGAGAGTTAGGGTCCCTCTGCAGACTGAAAAACAAACAGGTTCCAACCCTTCTAAGGTCAATTTCAAGGAACTCTTGGCAGAGTATACAAGGGAGCACCCTGCTGAAGAGCTAGACCTCCCCTCAGATAGGGAAAATATTGGGGATGTGGAGGATGAAGTCTCCCCTCCTCACCTAACTAGAGAGAACAGGGCCCCAAAGCCCCTATCTCCAAGGATAGTGCTCATATGACTTGGATATTCCACAGGAGAGTCCAGTTCCTCTGGGAACATTGAGGGCAACCCCAATGAAGAGGACTTCCTTTTAGCAAGGATGGCCAAATGATTAGCTTTGGAGCAACAGCTCGTAACTATAGAGAGGGAGACAGCAGAAATTGGCTCAGCATCCATTAATGATGGCAGCAATTTAAATAGGGTCAGAGAGCTTTCTGATTACCTAAAAATACCCAAAGGGATTGTCTCTAAATATGAAGAAGGTGATGACATCACCAAATGGTTCACAGCTTTTGAGATAGCGTGTGCAACCAGAAAACTAAACAAATCTTATTGGGGAGCTCTCCTTTGGGACCTGTTTACTGGTAAGTGTAGGGATAGGCTCATCACACTCACTGGTGCAGATGCTTAATCCTATGATTACATGAAAGCTACCCTGATTGAGGGCTTTGGATTGACCACGGAGGAGTATAGAATTAGGTTCAGGGGTGCTCACAGAACACCTCAAGCCAGTCCTGGGTTGATTTTGTAGAGTTCTGAGTGAAAACTCTAGATGGTTGGGTAACTGGATCACTATGATGGGCTTTATAATTTGTTTATGAAAGAACATCTTTTAAGCAACTGCTTCAATGACAAGTTGTATCAATATCTGATAGACCTAGGTCCAATTTCTGCTCAAGAATTGGGAAAGAAGGCAGTCCTTTTGGCCAAGACTAGGGTGACCAAGACGTCTACTGAGGGTGACCAAAAGAAAGGGGTTACAAAGCCTTCCCAGGGGAAGGGTGGTGAGACACCTACGGATATAAGTAAAGAGTCTTCTCAAGGGCCCCAAAAACCTACGCAGGAGGGTGGGCCCAAGCCTCTTCACACTCTTCACATGGGTACAAGGATGAAAATGTTGATCCCAAAAAGGACTGATGTTTTAGCTGTAAACAGCATGGACACCACACAGGAGACTTGGACTTCCTTAAAAAAGAATCCCCCTAGCACTGCTCCAGTTAGTACTAGTATTGCCAGTCTCCAAGTGGGAGCAACAGTGTGCCCAGAGCAAATCAGAGTTAACACTAAAACTACTTTAGTCACTGAGGGCGGAGTAGATGTTGCCACTCTTGCTGTCTGGCCCACTAACATGAACAAATACAGACAGCACCCCCTAATCCATGGGACAAAAGTAGAAGCTCTGAGGGATACAGGTGCCAGAGTCACTATGGTGACAGCAAAACTGGTTTCCCCAGGACAGTATTTGTCTGAACAAACATATCCAGTTACCAGTGCTAACAATGTAACTAAGGTCCATCTCATGACTATGGTGACCTTAGAATGTGGAGGGGTTACTGGCTTTAAACAGATAGTGGTCTCTTCTGCAATCCTATTGGAATGCTTGCTAGGGAATGATCTGGAGTCCTCAGCTTGGACTGAGGTAGAACTCACAACCCATGCAGCCATGCTGGGAATCCCTGAACTGGAGTGTGTGTGAAAACTAGAGCACAAAGTTGAACACAGGGTGAAAAAGAAGTGTTAGAGCGTGGAATAATGGCCCAACCTTCCAAGAGAAGAGCAAGAAAACTGGAGGGCCAGCTTCTAAGCAACAAAAGAAACAAGATTCCTCTTCTTAGGAAGAAGCCTTATCCTCTGAGGGAACTGAGTCCATGGAGTTGGATCCTAATCAGGTAGAGCTCTTGGGTCCGGGGGGGCCCTCAAGGGAACAGCTGTGCCAGGGACAGAAGACCTGTCCTACTCTTGAAGGCCCGAGGCAGCAAGCAGCTGCACAGGAGAAGGGAGATGTCAGTGGCTCCCATAGGGTCTATTGGGTAGTTGGACTCCTATACACAGAGGCCAGATACCCAAAACCTGGTGCAACCAGGAGACTGGTAGTCCCTCAGCAGTTTAGGGAACTTATCCTACCTTTGGCCCATGATATTCCCCTAGCTGTGCATCTGGGGTAGACAAATACTTGGAATAGGCTTGTCAGCAATTTCTACTGGCCCAATATGTCCCAGAAGGAGAAGGAGCTTTGTAAGTCCTGTGTCACCTACCAAGCCAGTAGTAAGGCAGATGACTCCTCGAAAGCCCCCCTGTTTCCATTCCCTGTGGTGGGGTTCAATTTGAAAGGGTTGGTGTGGATATTTTGGGTCCACCTGAACCACCCACAGCCTCAGGAAATCAGCACATACTTGTAGTATTGCATTATGCTAGCAGATATCCTGAAGCAATTTCCCTTAGGCCTACTACAGCTCCTGCAGTAGCCAAGGCCCTGATCAGTATTTTTACCAGGCTAGGGATTCCTAAGAAGGTAGTTTCTGACAGGGGGACACACTTCATGTCAGCTTACATGAAACACGTGTGGAATGATTGTGGGGTGACTTATAAGTTCACCACACCATACCATCCACAAACCAATGGACTTGTTGAGAGATTCAAGAAGACATTGAAGGGCATGAGCATAGGGCTCCCGGAGAAACTCAAAAGGAGATGCAGTATCCTCCTGCGATGCTTGCTTTTCATCTACAGAGAGGTACCTCAGAAGGGAGTATGGTTTTCCCCCTTTGAACTTCTGTTTAACCACTCTGTTAGGGGACCACTTGCACTTGTAAAAAAGGCTTAGAGAGACCTCTCCATGAGCCTGAACAAGACGTGAAGGACTATGTGATTGGCCTCCGCTCAAGGATGAGTGAGTACATGGAAAAGGCATCCAAAAACCTTGAGGCCAGTCAACAGCTCAAGAAGCAGTGGTATAACCAAAAAGCTGCATTGGTATAATTCAAACCAGGGCAGAAAGCATGGGTTCTGGAGCCTGTGGCTCTCAATGCACTTCAGGACAGATGGAGTGGTCCTTACCCTGTACTAGAAAAGAAGAGTGATGTCACCTACTTGGTAGACCTGGGCACCAGCAAGACACCCAAGAGGATGATCTATGTAAACCGCTTAAACCTCTATTGTGACAGGGCAGATTTAAACATGCTGATGGTTACTGATGAAGAGCAGGAAGCAGAGTGAACCTCTCCCTGACCTCCTCTCTCATGACCCTTAAGATGGAGTTGTCTACTCAGACACCCTCACTGTTCAACAGCAAGTGTTTGACCCCTGGAAAGGCCCACCTGCGTACTCATGATGTTGTGACAGGGGACAGTTTACCTGTCAAAACAAAAATCTATAGACAGTCTGACCAAGTCAAAGAGAGGATCAAAATGGAAGTCCACAAGATGCTGGATTTAGGGGTTATTGAGCACTCTCAATGTCCCTGGGCTAGCACAGTGGGCTTGGTCCCCAAACCTCATTCCAAGGATGGGAAGAGAGAGATGAGGTTTTGTGTGGACTACGGGGGTCTCAGCACTGTCGCCAAGACAGATGCTCACCCTATACCAAGAACAAATGAACTAATAGACGAATTAGCTGCAGCCAAAATCCTTATGACATTTGACTTAACTGCAGGGTTCTGGCAAATTAGGATGGCACATGGAGCAAAAGAGAAGGCAGCATTCTCTAAACCTGATGGGCATTATCTGTTTACTGTTATGCCCTTTGGTTTAAAGAATGTCCCTGTCACTTTCCAAAGGATGGTGAATCAAGTCCTTGCTGGTTTGTAGTTCTTTAGTGCGGCATATCTAGATGACATTGCTGTCTTCAGCTCCTCATGGCAGGATCACCTGATCCACCTGGGGAAGGTTTTGCAGGCCTTGCAATCAGCAGACCTCACTATCAAAGCATCAAAATTCCAGCTAGGCTAGGGCACTGTTGTATACCTGGGCCTTCTTGTGGGTTGAGGCCAAGTACAACCTTTACAGCCCAAGATCCAGACAATTCTAGACTTGGAAGCTCCAAAAACCCAGAATCAAGTCAGGGCATTCATTGGCTAGGAGTTTTGTGAAGGGATATGGGTCCATTGTGACCCCCCTCACAGAACTGACCTCAAAGAAAATGGCCAGAAAAGTAAACTGGACTCTTGATTATCAAAAGGAAATGCCACCCTGAAGGACACAATGGTGGTCATTACAACCCTCGCGGGCGGTGTTCAAGCAGCGGTAAAACTGGCAACAGTCCTGCGGTTAAAAAAAATTGAATTACGACCGTGGCGGAAACCGCCAACATAGAAAGCCACTTTAACACTCCGACCGCCACGGCGGTACAAACATACACCGCGGCGGTAACCGCCAACAGACAGGCGGAGGACAATGTATCGCCCACAGAATTAACCCACCAATCCGCCGCCTTTTCCGGGGTGATTCACCGCGAACAAAAACACGGCAGAAACAGGACTTAGAAGGGAAAACGCTCACCTCCACACACCCCACGAGGAACCAGGACGCCATGGAACCGGAGCTCCAAATTCTGCCAGCCTTTATCTTCCTGCTCCTCTACCAGGAGCACGAACGCTGGTGGCGAAGACCACGGTGAGTACTGCACCTATGACACAGGGGAGGGGGGAGGGAAAAAACAGTGACACGCAACACACAAAACGCCCACCCCCACCCTCACCCACTGCAACACACACACAAGTACATGTTGATACATCACATTTACACCCCCCATCCCTCCCTGGAAGAATGCAAGGACAAAAGGAAATGAGTCGAATGATTGTAATATATTCAAAGACAGTAATCCAAAATATTTACATACATACACATTTACACTATGAACAATTATATACACCAAGAACACAAGTCCAAGGGATTCCACCATCATAGTCCGTGGATCACTGGGCCCAAAAGGCATGGGCGAGGCCCACACTCAATACACGATCAAAACGGAGAGAACACTGCAGGGGCATCAGATAGAAATAAAACAGGCACCTCAGGGGGAAGGGAAGGGGGGGCACCTCAGGCGGTTGAGTGCACGACGCCAGATCCACGAGGGGGCTCCATGCCCATTGATGTATCCTGGGGAGTGCAAAGCCAGAGTCTCACAAGTCTCTACAGTGGGTGATTTGCCCACTGTTCAATCCTGGGGAGTGCAAAGCCACAGTCTCTCAAGTCTCTACAGTGGGTGGTTTGCCCACTGTTCAATCCTGGGGAGTGCAAAGCCACAGTCTCTCAAGTCTCTACAGTGGGTGGTTTGCCCACTGTTCAATCCTGGGGAGTGCAAAGCCACAGTCTCTCAAGTGGATAACAGTCTTCACTGGTTCTGGAGGGGGCCTTGTGCCCAGACTGCTTCATCCTGCCAAGGACAGAGGTAGTGGATGTATCTCTCCACTGGTTCTAGAGGGGGCCTTGTGCCCAGAGTGCTTCATCCTGCCAAGGACAGAGGTAGTGGATGCATCTCTCCACTGGTTCTGGAGGGGGCCTTGTGCCCAGAGTGCTTCATCCTGCCAAGGACAGACGTAGTGGGTGTATCTCTCCACTTGTTCTGGAGGGGGCCTTGTGCCCAGAGTGCTTCATCCTACCAAGGACAGAGGTAGTGGATGTATCTCTCCACTGGTTCTGGAGGGGGCCTTGTGCCCAGAGTGCTTCATCCTGCCCGTGGCGGACTCAGTAGCACCGGAATCATTTGCTCGGACTGGCCTGTGGGGCTGTTGGCGGCGGTGTCCTGGGCAGCGATGCTTGTGGCGGTGTCCTTGGCAGCGCTGCTTGTGGCGGCGGTGTCCTGGGCAGCGGTGCTTGTGGCGGTGTCCTGGGCAGCGGTGCTTGTGGCGGTGTCCTTGGCAGCGCTGCTTGTGGCGGCGGTGTCCAAGGCAGTGGTGCTTGTGGCGGTGTCCTGGGCAGTGGTGCTTGTGGCGGTGTCCTTGGCAGCGCTGCTTGTGGCGGCAGTGTCCTGGGCAGCGGTGCTTGTGGCGGTGTCCTTGGCAGCGCTGCTTGTGGCGGCGGTGTCCTGGGCAGCGGTTCAACTGCTGGCGGTCTTGTTCTGCCCTGCGGGGCTGCTGGCGGCGGTGTCCTGGGCAGCAGTTCAGCTGCTGGCGGTCCTGTCTGTGGCTGTGGGGCTGCTGCTGGCGGTCGCTTCCTGGGCAGTGGGGCTGCTGGCGGTCCTGTCTGTGGCAGCGGGGCTGCTGCTGACGGTCGCTTCCTGGGCAGTGGGGCTGCTGGTGGTCTTGTCTGTGGCAGCGGGGCTGCTGCTGGCAGTCGCTTCCTGGGCAGCGGGGCTGCTGGCGGTCTTGTCTGTGGCAGCGGGGCCGCTGGCGGTCCTGTCTGTGGCTGCGGGGCTGCTGCTGGCAGTCGCTTCCTGGGCAGCGGGGCTGCTGGCGGTCCTGTCTGTGGCAGGGGGGCAGCTGCTGTCAGTCGCTTTCTGGGCAGCGGGGCTGCTGGCGATCCTGTCTGTGGCTGCGGGGCTGCTGCTGGCAGTCGCTTCCTGGGCAGCGGGGCTGCTGGAGATCCTGTCTGTGGCAGCGGGGCTGCTGCTGGCGGTCACTTCCTGGGCAGCGAGGCTGCTGGCAGGCCTGTCTGTGGCAGCGGGGCTGCTGCTGGTGGTCGCTTCCTGGGCAGCGGGGCTGCTGGTGGTCTTGTCCGCTGTGCTAATCTTCCCAGACTTGCCGCTTTTACTGTGCCCTTTTCCCCCTTGGATGTTGTTGCAGCTGTCTCCACACTCCAAACTTGACCCCTGGGAGCGGGTTTGGTGGCTGGTTTCTTTCCCCTCTCCCGCCGGGCACTGTCCAACTTTTTATGCTTGAAAGGTGGGGCGCTGTCTGTGCTCTGGCTCCTTGCCACACTGCCTGCCCTGCTGCCTGGTGCACTCCATAATCCGGTGACTACTGGCACCAATGGTCCCACTGATGTTGTGGCTGAGGTGCTAGGTTGGGACCTGGAGAGTCGGGCCCTAGGAGACTGTCGGGGTGGGGGAGGTGAGGAAAAGAGGTCAAGGCTGGACAGGAACCGTTTCTTAGGAACACTGGGACGGGTAGCTGGAGGGGGTTTGGGAGTGGAGGAAGAGGTAGTGGTTGTAGGCGGTGTACGTTTGGTGACTTTGGGTGAAGGTGCATGGGCTGGAGGGTGTTGTGAGGTGGATGGCTGTTGGGTGGGTGTGTGGTTGCATTTGTGTACCTTGGGAGGTGGCCTCACAGACACACACTGGGAGAGGACACAGGGGATGTGTGAATGGTAGTGGGATGGTGAGTGCACGTGAGCGGGGTGAGGTGCTGGGTGTGCTGGTGATGGACGTAGTGGCTGAGGATGTAGTGCATGCAGGTTTGAGTGGAGATGAGACTGGGAGGGAGGAGAGAGACGAGGAGGAGGGGGACACAGTGGAGGCAGTGGATGTTGGTGTGTCTGCATGTGTGTGATGCTTGTGTGAGTGCCTGTGGGATGTGTGGTGCTTATGTTTGCCAGAGCTTCCCTTGTGTGTTGAGGTGTGTGCATGCTGGTCTGATGGTGTGCTTGGGATAGGCTGAGGTAGAGGGGTGTGGGTCTGGGTGGAGGAAGTTGGAGGGGGGAGGCTAGAGACAGGGACAATGGCTGCCATCAGTGCTGAGGCAAGAGTCTGAAAAGTTCACTGAAGGGCTGCCTGCCCAGAGTGAATGCCCTCCAGGAATGCATTGGTTTGTTGCAACTGCCTCTCTACACCCTGGATGGCATTCAAAATGGTAGACTGCCCAACAGTGAGGGACCTGAGGAGGTCAGTGGCCTCCTCACTGAGGGCAGCAGGGGTGACAGGGGCAGGGTCTGAGGTGCCTGGGGCGAAGGCAATGCCTACCCTCCTGGGTAAGTGGGCCTGGGGCAAAGGCTGAGGGGCTGCTGGGAAGGTGGTGCTGGTAGAGGGGGTGGCGGCTGTACCTGTACATGCGGGGGCACAGATGGGGCCGCCACCGCAAGGGAGCTCCCATCAGAGGAGGAGTCCGTCTCGCTGGTGTCAGCTCCTGTCCCCGCCGTGGAGCTCCCCTCACCCTCCGTCCCACTGGTGAATTCGTAGTCCCTAGTCTCGTCCCACAGGGCCATGTGGGATGCAGCTCCCTCCTGCTCCGGTGCCACTGCTCCTCCGCCTGATGATGCTAATGCACACAAGTACAGGGAGACCACAAAAAGGGGGGGAGACAGAAGAAAGACATGTTCAGTGCATGCAATACCGCTACCGTTGGCGGACACGACAGACACAGAAGGCCCCTGCACTACGCCGCGCACTTGGGCTCCACTATTCAATCCCTGGGACATGGCTTACAAAGCTATGGCCGATTTCTGCACACATGGATGTTACAGGAGCCTGACTAGGTGTAGTTGGCACTGCACACAGGTGGGTTGGGGTGCCACAGGGCCTGCCTGAAGTAGGGAACTTAACTACCAAACTCGCCCTGGCCTAGGGGAACCCACAGCCCACCCAGACACCTAAAATGCGTGCTGAATCAGCAGAATGAGAGTGTACTCACCCCCTTGTGGCTGCTGTGATGCCCTCTAGCGCCCATCCAACTCCGGATAGGCCACTGCCAGGATCCTGAACATCAGGGGGGTCATGGTGCGACAGGCACCCTTCCCACGTTGGGAGGCCATCCCCAGCTGGGCCTCCACCGTCTTCTTTCTCCAGCGGCGAATGTCCTCCCATCTTTTCCGGCAGTGGGTGCTCCGTCTGTGGTAGACCCCCAGGGTCCGGACTTCCTTGGTGATGGCACGCCAGATGCCCTTCTTCTGGTGGGCGCAGACCTACAGGAATTGTACAGGGGAAAAGAGAAGTAATTACCAACTGCACCGTCACAGTCATTGGCTCGCATCCCTACCCTTGCCATGACGTACATGCACTCACCGTCTTTTCATGCACGCCTCATTCTCACCCCCCCATCTTTCATCCACCCCACTCCACACAGGCATTGCCCATACAGCATGCTCACAGTGTACTTACCTGTTTGTCTGGAGGACCGTAGAGTAGTGTGTACTGGGGGAGGACCCCATCCACGAGTTTCTCCAACTCCTCTGTGCTGAGGCAGGTGCCCTTTCCCCAGACACACAAGCCATTGTCTCTTCCAGACTGAGGTCACAGCAGCACTTGCAGTGTAGGTCCTTTCCTGTCGAAGATCAGGTGTCGAGTGATTAAACAGAGAGAAAATGGTGGTCACGTCCGTGGCGGTGCGTACCGTCACCACCGGCGTACATCGTCATTGGTTCCTGGGACCCATAGGGCCCAATGTTAACCAATGCAGATTTGCGCTGCGGTCTTCGACCGCCTACCGCGATGGTGTACAACGCCAGCGCAGTTACCTCATATCCCCCTGTCCCACTTCAAATCAAATCAAATCAAATCATTAACATTTATAAAGCGCGCTACTCACCCGTGCGGGTCTCAAGGCGCTAGGGGGGAAAGGGGGGGTTATCGCTGCTCGAACAGCCAAGTCTTTAGGAGTCTCCGGAAAGCGGAGTGGTCCTGGGTGGTCCTGAGGCTGGTGGGGAGGGAGTTCCAGGTCTTGGCCGCCAGGAAGGAGAAAGATCTCCCACCCGCCGTGGAGCGGCGGGTGCGAGGGACGGCAGCAAGTGCGAGGCCAGCGGAGCGGAGGGGGCGGGTGGGGACGTAGAAGCTGAGGCGTCTGTTGAGGTATTCCGGTCCCTTGTTGTGGAGGGCTTTGTGTGCGTGGGTGAGAAGACGGAAGGTGATCCTTTTGCTGACTGGGAGCCAATGCAGGTGTCTCAGGTGTGCGGAGATGTGGCTGTTGCGGGGTACGTCGAGGATGAGGCGGGCCGAGGCGTTTTGGATGCGTTGCAGGCGGTTTTGGAGTTTGGCTGTGGTCCCGGCGTAGAGGGTGTTGCCGTAGTCCAGGCGGCTCGTGACGAGGGCGTGGGTCACGGTTTTTCTGGTGTCGGCGGGGATCCAGCGGAAGATCTTACGGAGCATGCGGAGAGTGAGGAAGCAGGCGGAGGACACGGCGTTGACTTGCTTGGTCATGGTGAGAAGAGGGTCCAAGATGAAGCCGAGGTTGCGGGCGTGGTCTGCGGGGGTCGGTGCGGTGCAGAGGGCCGTGGGCCACCAGGAGTGTTCCCAGGCGGACGGGGTGTTGCCGAGGATGAGGACTTCCGTTTTTTCAGAGTTCAGCTTTAGGCGGCTGAGCCTCATCCAATCTGCGACGTCCTTCATACCCTCTTGTAGGTTGGTCTTGGCGCTGGCGGGGTCCTTGGTGAGGGAGAGTACAAGTTGGGTGTCGTCGGCGTAGGAGGTGATGATGATGTCGTGCTTGCGTACGATGTCGGCGAGGGGGCTCATGTAGACATTGAAGAGTGTCGGGCTGAGCGATGAGCCTTGAGGTACGCCGCAGATGATCTTGGTGGGTTCTGAGCGAAACGGAGGGAGGTAAACTCTTTGGGAGCGGTTAGCGAGGAAGGAGGCGATCCAGTCCAGGGCCTGGCCTTGGATCCCGGTGGAGCGTAGGCGGGTGATTAGGGTGCGGTGACAGACGGTGTCAAAGGCAGCCGAGAGGTCGAGGAGAATGAGGGCGACTGTTTCACCGTTGTCCATCAGGGTTCTGATGTCGTCTGTGACTGAGATGAGGGCGGTTTCCGTGCTGTGGTTGGTTTGGAATCCGGTTTGTGAAGGGTCGAGCAGGTTGTTGTCTTCCAGGAAGGTGGTCAGCTGTTTGTTGACGGTCTTTTCTATTACCTTGGCTGGGAAAGGTAGAAGAGAGATGGGGCGGAAGTTTTTCAGGTCGCTTGGGTCAGCCGTAGGTTTCTTTAGTAGGGCGTTGACTTCAGCGTGCTTCCAGCATTCGGGGAAGGTAGCAGAAGAAAAAGAAGAGTTGATGACGGTCTGGAGGTGCGGGGCGATGATGTCGTCGGCTTTGTTAAAGATGAAGTGCGGGCAGGGGTCCGAAGGGGCGCCGGAGTGGATAGAGTTCATGATGGATTTGGTTTCTTCCGTGTTGATGTGGGTCCAGTTGTTGAGGGTGATGTCCGGGGAAGCGGGTTCAGTGGTGTATGGTTGGGTCTGGTGTCCGAAGCTGTCGTGGAGGTCGCTGATCTTGCGATGGAAGAAAGTGGCGAGGGATTCGCACAAATCCTGTGAGGGCGTGACGGCGTTGGCGCTGGCGCTGGGGTTGGAGAACTCTTTGACGATGCTGAAGAGTTCTCTGCTGTTGTGGCTGTTTTTGTCTAGTCTGTCGGTGAAAAAGTTCCTTTTGGCAGTGCGGATCAGGTGGTGGTGTTCGCGTGTAGCGTTCTTGAGGGCGGTCATGTTGTCAGCGGTGTGGTCCTTGCGCCAGGCCTTCTCAAGGGCACGACAAGTTTTCTTTGATTCTTTGAGGGTGTCAGAGAACCAGAGAGGTTTTTTGGTGTTGGTCTGTCGATGCGTGCGTTTGAGGGGAGCAAGGTTGTCAGCGCAGTTGGAGATCCAGTTTGTGAGGTTGAGAGCTGCGTCGTTGGGGTCGGTGGTGAGGGTGGGTTGGTTGGCGGCGAGAGCGGAGAAGAGTTGCTCTTCAGGGATCTTGTTCCACTGTCGATGAGGGATGGGTTGAGTGCGGAGGTGGGAGGTCTCGCGTCGGAATGTGAAGTGGACGCAGCTGTGGTCGGTCCAGTGTAGGGCAGAGGTGTGGCTGAAGAAGACGTGTTTGCTGGCGGAGAAGATAGGGTCGAGCGTGTGTCCGGCGATGTGGGTGGCGGTGTTCACCAGTTGTTTGAGGCCGAGGTTGGCGAGGTTGTCGAGCAGGGTGGTGGTGTTGGGGTCGTTGTTTTGTTCCAGATGGAAGTTGAGGTCGCCTAGGAGGATGTAGTCCGGTGAGGCGAGGGCGTGCGGGGAGATGAAGTCGGCGATGGCGTCGCTGAAAGAGGCGCGAGGTCCGGGAGGACGGTAGACGAGGGATCCTCTGAGGGTGGTCCTTGGGTCGGTGCGAATCTGAAAATGCAGGTGTTCAGCGGCGAGGGAGGGGTCTTCGGTGGAGGTGGTGACGCTGATGGAGTCTTTGAAGATGATGGCGACACCTCCTCCTACTTGGTTGGTGCGGTCTTTTCTGGAGATCTTGTAGCCTTCGGGGATGGCGGTAGCGATGTCTGGAGCAGAGGAGGCGTTCATCCATGTCTCCGTGATGAAGGCGACGTCCGGGGCTGTGGAGTCCAGGAGGTCCCAAAGTTCAACGGCGTGCTTGTGGACGGAACGAGCGTTGATCAGGATGCACTTGAGGTGGTTGATGGCGCGTGGGCTTGTGGTCGTGGTAGTTGCGTGGTGGAAGATGCGTTTGCAGGAGTTGCAGGCGAAGGGTCCATGGGTGCGTTTGGGGTGAGCTAGGAAGCAGGTTTTGGAGCGCCCTGGGTTGAGGGCGTGGAGGGTGGTGGGGTCGTAGCGGATCAGCGGGGCTTGGGGGAGCTGGGGACCAGGGGTCGTGGCGCTGGGCGCGGGCCAGGCGCGGACGGGCACAGACGGGCTTGCCTCTGGCGCGCCTCCGGCGCGCCAGCGGCGTGCCCGCTGCGCAGTCGCGCAGCGGCCGCCATAAGAGGTAGGAGGGGGGGGGAGGGGTCAGCTGGGGGCGAATGGGAGCTGGGGGGCGGGGGCGTGCAGGAGGTCGCGGCGGGAAAGCGCGAGGGAGGGGGGGGGACAGGTAGAGTGAGAGGAGCTGGGGGAGGGGGTTTAGGGTGGAGGAGGGTGAGTGTTAGGAGGTTTGGAGATTAGGGAGAGAGATAGGAGTAGGGTTGTGAAGATAGGGGAGGGGGGGTTGTAGAGGTGGGTGAGGGAGAGAGGTAGAGTGAGGGGATAGGGAGATAGGTAGTAGAGGGGGTGGCGGGAGGGGGGGAGAGATAGAGAAATAGATAGAGAAAATAGATAGAGAAGTCGATAGATAGGGAAATAGATAGATAGACAGATAGGTAGGTAGGAGGAGGTGGAGAGTGGGGGAGTTAGATAGTGAGATAGGGAGCTAGAGAGATAGGAAGATAGGAGGAGTGAGGGAGGTAGATAGCGAACGGGTTAGCTAGGGGTGAGAGAGGGGGAGGCGAGTGAGGGAGGGGGATGAGGAAGGAGCAGGAGGGCAGGCTCGGGGGAAGAAGACGGAGGAGGTAGAAGAGCCGAAGACAGGAGAACAGAAGACAGAAGAACAGAAGACCGGAAGAGCAGAAGAACAGAAGAACAGAAGCACAGAAGATCAGAAGAGCAGAAGAACAGAGAAGAACAGAGAAGAACACAGAAGAACACAGAAGAACCGAGAAGAAGAACACAGAAGCACTGAGAAGAAGAACACAGAAGAAGAACACAGAAGACCGGAAGAACACAGAAGAACAGAAGGGAAGAACAGAAGAACAGAAGAGAAGAACAGAAGAACACAGAAGAAGATTGCAGAGGGGGGGCGAGGAGGAAGAGACAGAGAGGAGGAAAAGAAGCAGGAGCAGGAGAGAAGGTGAGTGGCGCGGGGCAGGGCGAGGGGCTGGGAGGAGGGGGGTACTTACAGTTAGGTGGGTCTCAGGAACACAGGAACTCGGGAACTTGGAGGAGCTGCAGCGGCAGGGGGAGCGACCTACCCTTGGGTCAAGGGTCGCTACCACTGTCGCGCAGCGGCCGCCATAAGAGGTAGGAGGGGGGGGAGGGGTCAGCTGGGGGCGAATGGGAGCTGGGGGGCGGGGGCGTGCAGGAGGTCGCGGCGGGAAAGCGCGAGGGAGGGGGGGGACAGGTAGAGTGAGAGGAGCTGGGGGAGGGGGTTTAGGGTGGAGGAGGGTGAGTGTTAGGAGGTTTGGAGATTAGGGAGAGAGATAGGAGTAGGGTTGTGAAGATAGGGGAGGGGGGGTTGTAGAGGTGGGTGAGGGAGAGAGGTAGAGTGAGAGGATAGGGAGATAGGTAGTAGAGGGGGTGGCGGGAGGGGGGGAGAGATAGAGAAATAGATAGAGAAAATAGATAGAGAAGTCGATAGATAGGGAAATAGATAGATAGACAGATGGGTAGGTAGGAGGAGGTGGAGAGTGGGGGAGTTAGATAGTGAGATAGGGAGCTAGAGAGATAGGAAGATAGGAGGAGTGAGGGAGGTAGATAGCGAACGGGTTAGCTAGGGGTGAGAGAGGGGGAGGCGAGTGAGGGAGGGGGATGAGGAAGGAGCAGGAGGGCAGGCTCGGGGGAAGAAGACGGAGGAGGTAGAAGAGCCAAAGACAGGAGAACAGAAGACAGAAGAACAGAAGACCGGAAGAGCAGAAGACAGAAGAACAGAAGAACAGAAGAACAGAAGAACAGAAGAACAGAAGACAGAAGCACAGAAGATCGGAAGAGCAGAAGAACAGAGAAGAACAGAGAAGAACAGAGAAGAACACAGAAGAACCGAGAAGAAGAACACAGAAGCACCGAGAAGAACAGAGAAGAAGAACACAGAAGACCGGAAGAACACAGAAGAACAGAAGGGAAGAACAGAAGAACAGAAGAGAAGAACAGAAGAACACTGAAGAAGATTGCAGAGGGGGGGCGAGGAGGAAGAGACAGAGAGGAGGAAAAGAAGCAGGAGCAGGAGAGAAGGTGAGTGGCGCAGGGCAGGGCGAGGGGCTGGGAGGAGGGGGGTACTTACAGTTAGGTGGGTCTCAGGAACACAGGAACTCGGGAACTTGGAGGAGCTGCAGCGGCAGGGGGAGCGACCTACCCTTGGGTCAAGGGTCGCTTCACAGGTCAGGCAGCCGCCATTTCAGGGGCCCACATGGCATTATTTGTGACTGCATCACACATACCTGGGCCTTGCCTAACCACTCATACAGGCAAATTTAGATTTATGAATATTTTCAGAGTAAGCTGTGTTTACGTACCTTAGAGTTGGTTGGCTATTTGCTCGCTGTTCTCCTCCATAGGCACCGTCCGCTGGGGCATGTGAGGAGATGGCGGCATCCTCCGGTGTACAGACCGCTGGTGGACCTATCAACAATGGAGGAAATACATGTGATCATCACCTATAGGCTTGATCGTGCCACAATCCAGGAACTGTGTGCCCAGTTGGAGCCAGACCTGATGTCAGCTATCCACCATCCCACAGGAATCCCCCCTCAAGTGCTGTCAGTACTCCATTTCCTAGCAAGTGGGTCTTTTCAAACAACAGTGGCCATAGCATCAGGGATGCCCCAGCCTATGTTTTCCAACGTGTTGTCCAGATTTGTGTCTGCCCTGCTGAAACACATGCGGAGCTACATCGTTTTCCCTCAGGTGGAGGATTTGCCTACAGTGAAAGGTGACTTCTATGCCCTGGGACATATCCCCAACATCATAGGTGCCATTGATGGGACACATGTGGCCTTGGTCCCCCCCGCAGGAGTGAACAGGTGTACAGAAACCAGAAGAGTTACCATTCGATGAATGTGCAGATGGTGTGTTTGGCAGACCAGTACATCTCCCATGTTAAAGCCAAATTCCCTGGCTCAGTGCATGACGCTTACATTCTGCGGAATAGCAGCATCCCTTATGTGATGGGGCAACTCCAGAGGCACCGGGTGTGGCTATTAGGTGAGCACCTGGACCCAAATCAGTGGGAATAGTTGTCTGGGTCTGTGGATGTCCCTATGAGTAAGTGTGTGTCTCACGGTTGTCCCTCGCCATTTGCGGGTGACTCTGGTTACCCCAACCTCTCATGGCTACTGAACCCAGTGAGGAATCCCAGGACAAGGGCAAAGGAACGCTACAATGAGGCCCATGGGCAAACTAGGAAGATTATAGAGCGGACCTTCGGCCTCCTGAAGGCCAGGTTCCGGTGCCTCCATATGACAGGTGGTTCCCTATTCTACTCACCAAAGAAGGTTTGCCAGGTCATCGTGGACTGCTGTATGCTTCACAACTTGGCTTTGCGACGGCAGGTGCCTTTTCTGCAGGAGGATGGTCCAGATGGAGGTGTTGTGGCAGCTGTGGACCCTGTGGACAGTGAAGACGAGGAAGCAGAAGAAGAGGACATCGACAACAGGAACACGATGATCATGCAATACTTCCAGTGAGACACATCTGCTACATCTGATTTTAATCCACTACCTCTCTACTGTCTGTCATTTTCACCCAGTGTATGGTCACTGAGTTGTCACTTTCTCTTACGATTTCACAGATGTGGGTCCCACTGTGTGACATCTGGTTTGTTGCCTCATGGACTAGAGCTGTGTGACATAGGTATGTTGACATTACATTTGAAAGAGCATTTTGCCACTGTAATTGCTAAAACACTATTTTGAAATCACAGACAGACTCCTGATTGTTTTGTGCTTTAAGGGTGTTTATTTAAGTGCTCAATATTGGAGGGGGTTGTAAAATGGTGATTGGTGATGGTGGAGGAATGTCCATGGCAGAGTCCAGTCTATTAGTCTCACAGGTGCATTGTCCAAAGGGCCATAGGAAGTGGAGCTGGGGCAGTTTAAGGATGGACAGGGTGATAAGGTGGGACAAAAGGATGACAATCAGGGTGGTTTCATTTCTTGGCGGGGTCTTGGCATTGTTCTCTGTCTTTGTCCTGGATCTCAAGGACCGCTTGCGGGGTGGCTCTCCATCTGCAGGGGGTGGGGTGATGGTGTTGTGGTCCTGTGGTGGTGCCTCCTGTCCACTAGCGCCGGTGGAGGTGGTGGGCAGTTCATCGTCCAGGCTAGTGTCAGGGGCCCCTTGTTGTGCCACAGTGTCCCTCTTGGTGTTGAGGAGTTCCTTCAGCACCTCTACAACGGTGCCCAGGATGGAATTGATGGATCTGAGTTCCTCCCTGAACCCCAAATACTGTTCCTCCTGCAGCCGTTGGGTCTCCTGAAACTTGACCAGTACCGTTGCCATCGTCTCCTGGGAATGGTGGTAGGTTCCCATGATGTTGGAGAGGGCCTTGTGAAGAGTGGGTTCCCTGGGCCTGTCCTCCCCCTGTCGCACAGCAGCCCTCCCAGTTCCCCTGTGTTCCTGGGCCTTTGTCCCCTGAACCGTGTGCCCACTACTACTGCCAACAGGTCCCTGGTGTTGTTGGGGTGGTGGGTTATCCTGGGTTCCCTGTAGTGGTGGACACACTGCTGCTTGACGTGTCCTGGGGACAGAGGTATGGGCCCGCTGGGTGGGTGCTGTGCTGGTGTTTCCAGAGGGGGCAAGCTCTGTAGTGGCCTGTGCTAGTGTGAGGGGAACCGGCTGTCCCGAGGTCCCAGATGGGCCAGGCTGGTCATCTAGATCCAGTTGGACAGAGCTGCAGTCATCACTGTGGGCCTCTTCTGTGGGTGGAGTGGACATGTCTGGACCCTCCTGTCCGGTGACATTGGGTAGGGGTCCTGCAGGGGTGTAAAGGCATGATTATTGCATCTGTATGTGCCATGGTGTGCAATGTGTGGGTGGCCGTGTACCCCAGTGCTTGCATTCCTGTGTA
Source organism: Pleurodeles waltl (assembly GCF_031143425.1). NCBI lineage: Eukaryota > Metazoa > Chordata > Amphibia > Caudata > Salamandridae > Pleurodeles > Pleurodeles waltl. The sequence continues at coordinate 893,639,987 of NC_090446.1, forward strand.
GGACCTTGTGTGATGATGGTTTAGAGGGGTGTATGGGTATGTGCAGTGGCCATGCATTGGTGATGGGTGTCCATGCTTTGGTGTTGCATGCAGTGCTTGGTGTTGGGATGGGTGGTTTGTGATATTGGGACATGTGTGAGGAGTAGGAGTGATGGGGGTGAGGACGAGGGTGGGGGTATGTGATGGCATGCAGGTAGGGTGGGGGATGTAATAGTAAAGATTTGACTTACCAGAGTCCATTCCTCCAGCTACTCCTGCAAGGCCTTCAGGATGCAGAATAGCCAAGACCTGCTCCTCCCATGTTGTTAGTTGTGGTGGAGGAGGTGGGGGTCCGCCGCCAGTCCTCTGTACCACGATGTGGTGTCTTGAGACCACAGAACGCACCTTCCCCCGTAGGTTGTTCCACCTCTTCCTGATGTCATCCCTATTTCTTGGGTGCTGTCCCACTGCGTTGACCCTGTCCACGATTCTTCGCCATAGCTCCATCTTCCTAGCTATGGAGGTGTGCTGCACTTGTGATCCGAATAGCTGTGGCTCTACCCGGATGATTTCCTCCACCATGACCCTGAGCTCCTCCTCAGAGAACCTGGGGTGTCTTTGCCGTGTCATGGGGTGGTGTGGGTGATGTGTGGGGTGGTGTGTGTTGTGATGTGTGGGGTGATTTTAGAGGTGTGTTGTGTGAGGTGCGTGGATGCTATGTGGGTGATGGTGTTGAGTGCCTGTGGATGTTCGTTTCTAGATGGCGGTGTCTCTCTGTGGCCTTCAGTCGCAATTGTGTTCGTAAGGGTTTGTGGGTGATGTGGGTGTGTGTTTTATAGTGTATTGGGTGTGTGGGAGTGGTGTGTGTATGTGTATCAGGTGTGTGTATTTTGAATTGTCCAATGTGGATGTGTTTTGTATATGTGTGTGTATTTTGAGCCCGGCGGTGTGTACCGCCAATGGAATACCGCGGTTGAAAGCCCGCCGCGTGGATTTGTGGGTTGTGATAGTGTGGGCGTATTCCTGTTGGCGTGACGGTGGAGGATTTGTTATCGCCAGTTTATCACTGACCTTTGGTGTGGCGGACTTGTGTGGGTGTCTAGATTTTGGCGGATTCCGGCCTTTGGGTTATAATGACGTGGCGGAATTCCGCGGTGGTGTGTTGGCGGTCTTCTGCACGGCGGTATGCGGCTTTTACCGCCAATGTTGTAAGGACCCCCAATGTGCTAAGCACCAGTACTCAAAGTTTAAGATTATTCTAAGCAGTTCATTATGCAGACAGATGCCTCTGAACATGGTTCAACATTGGTTTGGGAGCAGTCCTGTCCCAAATCAATGACGATGGCCATGACCAGCCTTTTGCTTGTAATATTAGGAGGTTACTCTCCAGGGAGCAGCATTAGAGTGCCATTGAGAGGAGGTCTTTGCTGTGGTTTGGTCACTGAAAAAGCTGAGACCATACTTGTTTGGTACTCACTTTATTGTTCAAACTGACCACAGACCTCTCAGAAGGCTGATGTAAATTAAAGGTGACAACCCTAAACTTTTGAGGTGGTCCATCTCCCTACAGAGAATTGACTTTTCAGTGGAGCACAGACCTGGGACTTCCCATGCCAATGCAAATGGCCTTTCCAGGTTCTTCCACTTAGACAATGAAGACTCTCTTGGGAAAGGTTAGTCTCATCCTCTTTCGTTTGGGAGCAGTTTGGGGGAAAGTGCCCCTTTTGGCATGGTTACTCCCCCCCCACCTTTTGCCAGATATTGATGCTGACTTGACTGAGAGTGTGCTAGGAACCTCATAACCAGACCACAGCACCAGTGTGCATTCACAAAACTGTACCATTGTTTCCCCAATTTGCACACCCCTGGCATACAACTAAGTCTCTTGTAAAAGGTACCCATGGTACCAAGGGCTCTGTGGCCAGGGAAGGTCCCCAAGGGTCGCAGCATGCACATGCCATTGCAGCTTGTGTGTGTTGGTTGGGAGAAAAAGGCAAAGTCAACATGGCACCCCTCTTAGGGTGCCATAACAACAAACCAATGCATGTGGCAGAGGTAAGTCACCCCTCTAGCAGGCCTTACAGCCCTAAAACAGGGTCACTATACCACAGGTGAGGGCATACCTGCATGAGTAATATGCCCCTACAGTGACTAGATCCATTCTTAAACATTGTAAGTGCAGTGTGGCCATATAAAGTACATGGGCTTGGAGTTTGTCATTATGAACTTCACAGCTCTATGATGGCTGCACTGAAGTCTTCACTGAAGTCTGTGACGTTTGCCACCATACTTTTCAGCACAATAAACCCACACTGATGTCAGTGTTGGATTTATTGGAAAAAGCACCCTGAGTGCATTTTAGAGATGCCCTCTATATTTTAAACAAATTTCTAGCGCAGGATTGACTGTTATGTGCCAGTCTGCCACTTCCAGACAAGTTTCTGACCACATGGGGTGAGAGTCTTTGTGCTCTCTGCAGCCAGAAACAAAGCCTGCACTGGGTGGAGGTGCTTCACACCTCCCCCTGCAGGAACTGTAACACCTGGCGGTGAGCCTCAAAGGCTTAGGCCCCATGTTGCAGAGCCCCACTGCACTCCAGCTAGTGGAGATGCCCCCCCCCAGACAAAGCCCCACTTTTGGCGGTAAGTCTGGTGGGAAAGTTAAGAAAAACAAGGCATGACGACTTCAGCTGGGACCACCCCTAAGATGTCCAAAGCTGAAGTGACCCCCTCCCTGCAGAATCCTCCATCTTGGTTTTGTGGACAGGGACCAGTAGGGTTAGGAGTGTGCCCCCTCTTCAAAGAGAGTGAGCACAGAAAGAGTGTAGCCACCCTCCGGGACAGTAGCCATTGATCCCTGTAATGCCCCTAAATCTAGTATTTGAGGGCACCCCTAAACCTAGCTCACCGGATCCCTGGTGACCTCAAGAAGAAAGAAGAAGGACTGCTAAGCTGACCCCCAGCTGAGAAGACTGAAGACACAAACTGATTTGGCCCCAGACCTACTGGCCTGTCTCCAGCTTCTGAAGCCCCAGCCACAAAAAGGTGATGCATCTTCCCTGTCCAGAAGGAAACTCCAGCAAAAGACTCCAGAGCTGCCCCGAATCTGCCAGCCCTGCCCCTCTCTACCTGACCCCCACTTCCCATGTCCAGGTGGCCCACCAGTCCAGAGCAGGTCCCCAGGTTTTTCTGACCTAGTGTCCACCCTAGGTTGACCCTCCTGGCCAACACAACAACACCCGCAGCCTAAATCTGGGGGACCCACTTAACTGCAAGAGAACCAGACAAAGATTCTCAGCACCTAAAGGTACAACGGCACCCCTGGTCTTGAGGAATCCGACCACCGGTCCAGCAATGCTCAGCAGGCAGCCCTCCTCCTTGTCTAGCCTGTGGTTTTCTGGAACCGACCTCTTGGACCTATCCTGCAGCATCTTTGTGACCCTCAGCATTCCCCTATAGAAAAGCATTGAGAGCCTGACGCTGTGTTTGCACCCTGTACCCAGTCACCCCTATGCCACTTTAGGTGCTGACCTGTTGCCCACCCTGGTGCTCACCTAAACCCCCCCAGGTCTGCCCTCTGAAGACACAAGTGCTTCCCTGCAAGCAGGCCGGATTCGGAGTGCCCCTGGTCTTCATAGGAACCCATTATAAATCTTGCATCATCTTTGAACTCTGCACCTGGCCGGCCCATGTTGCTGGTGGAGGGTGTTTGGGGTTAACTTGAACCCCAACCTGTGGACCTCCTAACAAACAAAGACTGGAACTGCAAGTCTTGTACTTACTTCAAAACTGTACTAACGTTTCTTCACTCCTAGAACTGTCTTTGAAAAATGCAGTGTGTCAATTTTTAAAACATATTTTATTGAAAACTGTTTAACTTGCCAAATTGAAGCTAAATGGTGTTGATATATATGCTTGCTACTTACTTGAAAATGTAGTTACCTGCAAACTGAATATTGTGGTTCTAGAAATAAAGTAACAAAATATATTTTTTCCATATAAAAACAATTGGCTTGGAGTTTGTCATTTAGGGCCAGATGTATCAAGTTTTTTTGCATTCGCAAACGGTGCGAATGCCCGTTTGCGAATGGAAAAAGCCAGTTCAGAATGTATGAAAGACATTCTGAATGCAATTTTAAGGAATCGTGATTCCTTAAAATTGCGACCCTGTTTAGAGAGTCGCAAATTGCGACTCTCTAAATAAGAAATCTCAAATAAGCATTCCTTATTTGCGATTTCTTAGCACATGTATGAAGCCATTCCTAAATGCGATTTGGGCATTTAGGAATCGCTATTTACCACCAGGTTGAGCCTGGTGGTAACCATGTGCAAAATTAAAAAATGCATTTAAAATGCATTTTTAAAATGTACATGTAAAGCACACATGCCCTTTTGGCATGAGTGCACCTTACATGTCCCAAAAAAAACAATTGGGGTGCCGCAGAGGGGGCCTTAGGCCCCCAGCAGCCTGGGGTTTTGCATTTCCAAAATTGCAATTTCTGGTTAAGAAATCGCAATTTTGGAAATGCAAAAAATTCACAGATGTGGGCCAACAGGCCCATAGGTGCAAATGGGGACAGATTCTCTATTTGCGATTCGGTAATAGCATTTGCGATTTTTAAGAAATCGCTATTACCGAATCGGAAAAATCATACATACCTTTTTGCATTTCTGAAATAGCGATTTCTTAAAAATCGCTATTTGAGAATCGCAAATCGGTTGTATGATACATCTGGCCCTTAGTATGTACTTCATTTATTGCCTGTGTGTGTGCAACACATTATTTGCATTACCCTTTGATAAGCTTAACTGCTTGGCCACACTACCACAAAAGAGAACATTAGTATTATCTACATTAGCCTCTGTTAAGCCTCTGGGGATCCCCTGCACTCTGCGCACACTATGGGCCTGATTTAGATATTGGCGGATAGGTTACTCTGTCACATCAGTGACGGATATCCCGTCCGCTGAAATCTAAATACTATTATTCCCTATGATATTTAGATTTTGGCAGACAGGATATCCGTCACTGTTGTGATGGAGTAACCCATCCACCAATATCTAAATCATGCCCTATATCTCATTTTGATATAGTATATACAGAGCCAGCTTCCTACATTTAATTCTTGCCGCACGATGTTGGAATGTGGGGGGAAGACAAAAGGCACATGAAAGCTTGGTTCATTTTGGCAGCGAGGATCCAAGAGAACTTCGAGTTGAGCTAGACTCAGGCCTCTGGCTTGAGCTTGGCTCAAACTTTCGATCACGTAATGGCAATAAGAGGACATAGGCATAAGAAGGTTATGATTTACCTATAAACAATTTGGTGACGTAGAAGTACCAGCACTACAATGCAGTACTCCTCATTTCAAGATTCATCACTTTCACACTATGGCCCTCATTATGACTCCGGCGGGCGGCGGAGGCCGCCCGCCAGAATTCCGCCCTCCGTAATACCGCTCCGCGGTCAGAAGACCGCGGAGGGTATTATGAGTTTTTCCCTGGGCTGGCGGGAGGTCTCCAAAAGACCGCCCGCCAGCCCAGGGAAAAACTCCCTTCCCACGAGGATGCCGGCTCGTAATAGAGCCGGCGGAGTGGGAAGGTGCGACGGGTGCTGTTGCACCCGTCGCGTATTTCACTGTCTGCAAGGCAGACAGTGAAATACATTTTGGGGCCCTCTTACGGGGGCCCCTGCAGTGCCCATGCCGTTGGCATGGGCACTGCAGGGGCCCCCAGGGGCCCCGCGACTCCCCCTCCCGCCATCCGGTTCCGGCGGGAGAACCGCCAGGAACTGGATGGCGGGAGGGGGAGTCGGAATCCCCAAGCCGGCGCAGCAAGCTGCGCCGGCTTGGAGGATTCCTTGGGGGCAGCGGGAAACCGGCGGGAGACCGCCGGTTTCCCTTCTCTGACCGCGGCTAAGCCGCCGCGGTCAGAATGCCCCGCGGGGCACCGCCGGCCTGTCGGCGGTGCCTCCGCATCCAGCGGCCCTGGCGGTTACAAACCGCCAGGGTCGTAATGAGGGCCTATGTGTATTTGAAGGTGTGGACTATGAGACTCGTTGTTCCCACTCCAATGGGTAACATCAAATGCTTATTGGGTTACAGTCCCATTATCATATCACATAATTCCTACCAGCATTTAATGCTCTCCTTGTCCTTTAAGAAAAATGTAGCAATTTTTTTTTCAGAAAGTGATTACTCAAGAGTGCAGAATTTGAAATAAGTGAATATCGAACTTAATAAAATTCAACCATACTGGTTCCATAACGTCCATCTTACTCATACACAACAACTAGTGTGTGAGTGGTTCCAGTGGTGAGAATCATAGATTGCTTCCACCAAAGAACTACTGCTTTGGAACCTACCTATACTTTAAATACAGAAATCGCAATCACCATGTTTTGGCACAATGATAACGTCAGAATTATTAAAGATTAAGCCCCAGATTTACAAGTAGTTAGCGCCACATTTGCGCCACAATTTTTGGCACAACTGTGCAAAAAAAGTTGCGTTTTTTTTTGCTAAATGGTGCTAGACCTGTTTAGTGCCACTTCACTGGTCCTTGCGCCATTTTTCACTAGCACCACCAAACCTTGCACCATTTTACAAAAATGATATGCAGATGGGCGCTCCCTACTAAAAAATGGCACAAGCCACCCAACTCCAAATTAACAAGCATGGCAAAAAATTGTGAGTGGATAAGAAAAACATCACAAATACCCATTAGTGCCGAAAAAACAACACCTGGTCAGACAAGGTGTTAAAATGGCGCAAATCGTCAATTCTAAATGGGAAACACACATTAGGCACTCTGACAACTACCAGAGAAACATTAACCTGTTACTGATCCAGCTAGGCACGAGGAGAAGAAGACAGAGATGTCGCCAAGCACTGCCAGACCGACCGCAGGAACCTCCATCACTACTACAACAACCACAAGGGCAGTGCGGAAGGAGAGAGTTCATCTATCGACAACGGATGTCCATCCATGGCCAAAGAGAGGAAAATGTCTTCAGGTACTACCAGCTGACGCCAGAGACCATTGTGCAGCTGCTACATGACACAGCACCAGCTATCACACCCAGGATGCATAGGTCAACCAACATATCACCCATGACAAAGTTCCTGGCTGTGCTGCACATGCTGGGCTCTGGAACTTTCCAATCAACTGTGGCAGAAATGCGTGGATTGTCCCAGCTCTTCCTCTCAGCCCTACTGCCAAAGGTGTTTGATGTCATCATCTGCCTCACTCTTCGCCATATCCTGTTCACCAACACCGAGCAACTCAAACAGGAGACCAAATGGGGAGTTAATGCAGTTGCAGGCTTCCCACATGTGCTGGGTGCCATGGACTGCACACATGTGCTAATTGCCTCTCCTGGTGACACTGAATACCTGTACACGAACAGGAAGCACACACATTCCATCAACGTGCAGGCTATTGTGGACCACAAGGGACTATTCACAAATGTGCTGGACAAGTATCCTGGAAGTGTGCAGGATGCCTACCTAAGATGATTCCACCAACAACCAACACTTCCAGGATGGACAATATGGCAATGGCCTGCTAGCAGATAACCAAACAGCTGTCACTTAATACCTACAACACACAACACACATGGTGCAAACTATACACACACAACACTCCCCATAAATGGCTAGAGATACATGGAGCAACAATCAGCAACACACATGCAACGTGCATCACAGCAAACTTACAATACACATCTCCAGCACATAAGGATCACTGTACAAGCCCCCAGTGCCACTTGTGTGGCATTTATAATGATTCTCCTTTCTAGCAGTGCCTGCACTTCATTCACAATGTGGTGTACAACACCTCCTTTATCTCTTTAAGCAGCTGTGTCAAAATAGCTGTACCTCATCTACCCCTGAGTGTGGAAGGACCTCACATTGGGTCAAGGTGTGGTTGTGCCACCACATAATATATTGCATATTTGCATTGGCACATATATTTTGCCATATGTACACATTTGTGTGTAAGACATTTCTTGCTATCAAGATTTGCTTTCACCATGTGTGACCAATTCACTTACACACATGAGGAGTGCAAATATAGATTAAGGAGTGTTGTCATTCAGAATGCGCCACCTTTCTGCACATACTGCAACAGTCACCTGAAGGCCTGCCACACATTGCAGCATGGTGCCAGGATACCAGCGTTGGTGCAGGGCTGTAGATCATACACATTAGCTACTGTAGGCACACATTTTGTCATTGCTATATTTCGTGTCACCACCCATGAACCCTGCTTGTAGAAAAGTACAGATCAGTTTCTATGTATATATATCCCACTTTGTTTCTAATTCACATGATAAGTTCTGTTAAAAATGTATTCACCTCATGCATAGAGTGTCACAGATGATGTATAACAGGGATTTATTTAGTTATCAATTGTGATGTCTTGATTCGGATCATTGCAAATAAGATAAACCACACTGGAAATAGTTTTCATTAGATGCCCAATGAGATACAAGAGGCAGGGGAACAAGTAACCAGACATGTGTGGGAGAGGAGTGGTTCAGTCGAGGGATGGTCACATAGGCAGTAGATAGGTTGGGGAACATTGACATTCCATAGGCCTGATTGGTCAGCAGCGGGGAAGATAAGTAGGGACATAGATTGTTTTAAGGACACTGGCACAATCTTTAACACAGAGCTAAAGAGAAACTGGCCATGGGCCACGGACTGTAGCTACTGGGCTATATTCCGAGTAAAAATACTTTGTTCCTCATCTTCATCTTCTGATGTGTGCGATGCCTCCTGTGCCAGGGATTGTGGTTGAGTTGTTCTTGAGGGTGACACACACACACATCAGGGGCAGAAGAAGTGGAATCGTAGGTCCCAGTAGCTGTCATCTGTGGGAAGTTGTGAGTCATCACTGCAGCAAGGAGGAACTGCTGGTTTCTCAACACTGCAGCAATGTGACGGTGGTAGGCAGCCAAGTACTCCTTGATGGATACCAGCTCCTGCCGCATGGACTGCATGACAGTGAGCATTTCCCCCAACCTGTTGGGAACCTCAATGGTGCCACTTTGGTAGGGCATTTGGATATGCCTTTGCCTAAGGACACCAGCGATTTAGGCCAGGGACTGCTTCTGTCTGTGCGACCGGGAGTGAGTGCCTCTGATGGCAGCAGAGTTGTCCCTGTTGGGACTGAGGCACCTCTGTACTTCAGCTAAGCTGCCCGCCATGGTCTCTATCCCGACCCACACATTTTGTGCCAGCTCCCACTGGACTCCTACTGCTTGATTTAGAAAAACTATTTCAGGGTCCTGGGAGTGCAGGGCTGTGTGTGAGCTGGCAGGTGGTGTGTTTGCTCTGTTGGGTAAGTCATGTGGAGAACCCGCAAAGATGTGTGTCCTCCCTGCAACTGGAGATGGCGACTGGATGGATCCCAGGATCTGCTGGATGGTGTCTGGATTGATGGAAGGTAGCTGGTCATCGAGGCCATCTTGGAAGTCCATGATAGGCAGCTGGCTAGGAGGGATGAGAAATGTGGCTGTTTGTTCTGCACTAGCTATTAAATCTAGTTATCCCTTGGAATTTTACGATTTCCAAATTTTAATGACACAGAGCCACACATGAAGTCCCCAAATCACAGGCCCTTGGATGCACACACTGCCACCAGGACATGTATTTGAATGGTCCTCTATAGACACATTGTGCAAGCCCTCTTGTCCAAGTCTTGCCACCTCTCAGTTACACAGCTTTAATTTTGACGCTGCATGTGAACCATTTCTTGGTGTACGTAGCATGGTATTTGAATGTTATAAGTGTTGTTTGTGGTGTACCCATGCAAGACCCATGGAATCAGGGATAATCTGGTGCATTGCCAAATCTGCAATTTTGGGACTAGGTCTGGTCCCTATGCGTGACCCATTTGTGTTGTAGAAGTGATGCAAGGGTGGTAACAGTCAACATTCATCCTCCATGAGATCTCTTGCTTTTTGTGCATTATCCTGCACTATCCAGAGTAAGATGCACACACCCTGTGTGCATGTGTCCATACAAGGAAGTGTCCCTTCATGCCAAAAAGGGATCATGTCCTCAACACAGACCCCCTTGCATTATGGTGTTGATGAGTCTGCATAGGCACATGATAGCAAACTGTGCAGCAGCCCAAGTGGTGAGGACAGTAAAAGGCCATCTGTTGTGTGCAAGTTACATTAGTTCCCTTTCCCAGTGGCACGGGCAGACCTTTCCCAGCCCTTGGTGCCTCCCCATGCACAACATGCCTGGTCCGTGCTTCTGATTAAGGGTCAGAAATGGCTAGATGATACAGTTGACACAGCAAAGGTAGTGCTGTAAAGGTAGTGAAGTGGTCTGTGCATATAGCGGGTGGAGCTGGGTCTGTGGACATTACATCCATAAGATGTTTAGCCATTAGTATGCCCCCATAAGCATGCAGCCTCTGCCTCCAAAGTGCCTCCCACCTTATGTCATTTGTGGGTTACAACATTGCCCCCCACTGTGCCTTACCCTGTGTTTGTTGTGACATCTGAATTGCTGCAGTGTCCTGACTCTGGACTCCTTCCACCACCTCATCCAGGATGACTACTGCCTCCATCTTCTCCTGCTCATCCATGTCCTCCTGGGGTGTAGGGCTTCCACCTCCACTAAGCAGTGCTGCCTTTCTGTTGCTAGCCAGTTTCTCTTTAGTTCTGCACTTGCGATCATGCCAACGCTTCTTCCAATCCACCACAGTTCTTGTTGTCCCTGCTACACTGTTGACTTTATCAACTATTGACTGCCAAATGGTCTCCTTCCTTCCTAATGCCATTTTAGAGGTGACAAAGAGCTGGTGTTGGAGCTCTGTCACCTCTGTGATCAGTATTTTGTTTTCCTCCTGACTGCACCTGCACTTCCTTTTACCTTTCTCCGGTGGATATGCATGGGCATCCTGGCTGGTACCTGGCTCATTGGGGCTCTCTGTGGGCTCTCTCCTGTCCAATATCCTCAATATTTGCAGGCTTTTTTCTGTTTGGCATTTTCGCAGGTTTTTTTTTAAGCTTTCAGCCGAAAAGTGATGCTATTACGATTAGCATCACATAATGTACCGCAAATCAGGTGAGCGCCACTTTTGCGGCAATAGTGATATTTTCTTTTTCGACACACCACTTACGTTAGCGCCATTTTCTGTGGCACTAAACTTTTATTACTGCCATGTAGCACCATGTTGCAAATTTGGCGCACACAAGGAAATTTTGTAGCGCGGCGTTCATTTATTTTACGCAAAACTGCGCTAGTGCACTTTTGAGCCATTTGTTGTAAATCTGGGCCTAAGTTTCATAGTGCCATGGGTAAAACTTTCCCATTGGTCCATGTCTAAGCAGTGGAGATTGGGTATTTGCATCTGCTCACCTTAGTGAACTGCACACTTAATTAGGAGGGTCTTTGACAAGGATTTTTTTAAAGTGCCCGCTACCTTAAGAGAGCCTGTTTCAAAGCACTCCTAATGTTTACCGATAAGAGACTAAAGGCACAAAGAGATTGTGAGGCCTATTACTCTATTTCATTCCCATTCAGTAATTAAGTGTACACCTGATTTGTAAAAGGTAGGGACAGCAAGCAGAGAAGAAACCCCAGTGTTTTTCCTCCCTGCTTTCTATGGTGTGCTATTGCCTGTGTAACAATATATAACAATAAATCTGCATACGCTTTTTCCAGTTCCACTTCTGAAGCTTTTTAGCAAAAGAGACAAGCGCTTCCAGCGGGTTGTGAACAGACAAAATTGCAGCAGATCACGAAAGTGCTTGTTAAGAGTGTGGAAGAAAGATAGTGATTCAGAAACATCATAACACTGTATTGTCAAATCTATGACTCTTCTTGAGACTAGCAGCTTAATTGATGGATCATTATGGAAAGAACCCCTCAAAAAACTCACCGCTCACTGTCATGTCATGTACATATTTAACTTCCTATTTGCCCAACTTACTACTCCCCTCCACTCTCTTGCTCCTCGCCATGGTGTTATCAGCACGGCCTTTTGTTACACCCCAGACCATACTTTTTGGCCTATTGGAAAATGCCATGTCGTAGGGGGACCCACTTGATAGTCCCACTCCACTGCTCGAGCACTTTCATAAAGCTAAAACTCAATCTCATTTCAAATTGATAGTCTAAGATAGTTACCACACTAGACACTAAAAGGGAGGACCCAGACATGGGTTGCAGGCCAGAGCCCCACATTCTGATAAATTACTGCTTATTCTTTAACATGGAGATTGGTGTTTATAAACTGTTCTCACTTTGCAGCCAAAGAAAGAAAAGTAACGTGTATTGTGTGACAATCTTGTTCTGGTACGAGAAGTTTGAACTGTACACATTTAGGAAAGCAAAAATGAAGCAATTTTTTGTATTTCTGAAGTGTGATATAAGAAAGATTTTAATAGGATGAAAACAAACAAGACACTTGGGGCTGATCTATGAAACGTGGTGCTGCACCACTTTCCTTGCACCCCTTAGCGCCCCCTACCGCCACCATGTGTGCGCCATACTTAAAATATGGCGCACCATCGCACAGGGTAGGGGGCAATAGCATCAGAATTCCTGACGCTATTGATGCACTCTGCAGGAGTAGCGCCAAAATGTTGTTGCTACTTCTGCAGAATACATAGGGGCCCATTGTATTCAATGGCATGCCCCCTTTTAACGCCAGCTCTGAGCAAGCTTTAGAAGTGCCGAAAAATGGCACAAGAAAATTACTTAGATTTCCTTGTGCCATTTTTTTGCCCTCCCCCAACAGGGGAATGCCCCCCTTGCATACATTATGCCTGCCACAGGCATAATGTGGCACAAGGGTTTACAAAGTGGTGTAATGTATGCATTACACCACTTTGTAAATATGGTCTGTGTGAAAAAACCACTGTAGCGCTGCCTTAGCGTAAAAAAATGACGCTATGGTGCCGCTAACGTGGCCCAAGGGCCTCTTAGATCAGGCCCTTTATTTGGTGATGTAAAAATTATAAATATTAATTGAAACTTGATTTCCAGATATTTTCATTTGTGTGTTTTTATTAGTACAGTCGTATGGCTGCAAAGATGTAGGAGCCATTTCAATGCAAAATGTGCTTTTTGTAAATGACAGTGCACTACCACATGATGCTTTAGTTACATTAAAAAAGTGCCCATACATTAAAGCTAAAAGGGCCGCAAATGTTTGTTGCTCTAAAAAGTGGGTTGTGAAGCACATTCATAGAACGATTATCATCTCTTTGAAGCTCATTTTGGTAACACAATTTTTCGACTCCTGATAGGATACAGGCTAGGTTGGGGGAAATGAATGAATGACTAGGGCTTATATGGGCTGGACCATGTGTGGGACTTGATATCATGGATTACCCATGGTGGAGGTGAAAGGGGTGGCACTGGCTCATGGCATAACATTTGTGGAGAATGTGTCAGGAGGTGAATAGCGGAGGCATCACGTCAAAGTGGAATATAGAAAATGCACATAGTTCCATTACCGACTGCTGCAGGGGGAGCTCACCTTCAGCAAAGAACAGGCACAGAACGTCAGCAGCAGTGCAAGTTACCCTCGCATACACCCAGCAGGAACAGCAGGGTCGGCAGTATTACAGGCTTCCATGCATACACAGAACTATTACACAGCAGGCAGAGGCTGTGCAAGCGTCACACACACAGAGGTCAAGCACATCATGGAAAACAGTTTTTCTGTCCAAGAAAATCATATCAAATGATGTCAAGTGTGAGAAAGCTGCATAGAGGCCAATAAACATTTTTGTGTGCAGAAAAAGTGATTAAATCAACCGAAAAATGCTATAGTCCTCATCTACAATATTGTGTGCTCTTCAGGAACATGTATCTGGGGTACTCTGTCCTGTACAGGTCTGAGAGCACTACATCCAGTGTAGGAAAAGCTTAGAGCATGTTGCTTACTTATAGAGGTTACTTCTGTGTTTTTAATTGTGTTCAGTATTGGAGATTTATCTGGAGCAGCCAATCTACCTCTGGAAGCCTCATCTGTAGTATTGTGTTCAGATCTGTAATGAATGAAGAATGGTAACTGGGGAATGAATAATGGCTGGAAAGTGAATGATGATCGGTGTCTGACGGAATTGTAGGTTTCGGACAGAGTGAATAGTGACTGAGGAATAAAGAGTAACTGATGACTGCAGAGTGACTAGTGACTGCTGAGTGAATAGTAACTTGTGACTGTAGACAGAATGGTGAACGCAGAGTGAATGGTGACTGCAGAGAGAATGATGACTGCAGAGTGAATTGTGTCTTGTGACTGCAGAGACAATGGTGACTGCACAGTGAATGGTAACTTGTGACTGCAGAGCCAATGGTGACTGTAGAGCGAATAGGCAGCACTCATTGCATGGTGACTGGTGACTCCAGAGTTAATGGTGCTTGAAGAGTGAATTATGCCTTCATAGTGAATGATAATTACAGTGCTGCATAGTGAATGGTGAATGCGGTTGGAATGGTTAAACGGTATCATTTGAGTCCAACACATACCTTCTGCCACATAATACCCCTGTTTGTTGTTTAGAGTGGGTCACCAGTTGAGGTTTGGACCAACAGTTTTATGGGAGAAAAGTAGAATTAAATTCCAAGATGAAGCATATTTGTTCTTGAAAGGTGATTTTTAATTCAGAGTGATTTCTCCAAATGGTTTTTCAACAGTTAAGGTTGTTATATCTCAAGGTATCCAGGTTCTTGAAAATGAAGATTTGAGAAAACAGCCAACACGTGTTTCGCCCGTTACACAACTGAGAGCCTGGGGCTTTCTCAAGGCTGCAAAGACAAATGCATAAATCACTAATGAGTCTTTAGAACCTTTGGAAAAGTATGACCTTCACCCAATGTGACAAGATGAGGAATGAAAAAGTGAAGAAATTAACATCCAATGATGATTCAAAAAGTGAAGAAGAACAGTATCTTATCCAGAGATGGCCTATAGTACAGGGTTTTCTCTCAATTTTAGGGTAAGCAGGAATAAAGATAGTGTTAAGAATACATTCTCTCCTGTTTAGAGAACCTCACGGGAAAAGGAGAAACATAATTTAATATAAAGTGCTGAACAAAGAGTAACAGGGAGAAACAATTACAGTTTAAGAGGGTGAAATCTTACCAGTGCTGGAGTGTTGAAAGATAGGCCAAGGGTAGGTGCCTAAGGAGAGATTTATTTTATGTCAGGATTGTTCTTAGGTAACATGAGCACAGGAGCTAGAGAGTATAGGCCTTTACCTGCATGCACAGCAAAAGAAGATGCTGAGTTTTAGTTAATGAAAATAGGAAATAAGGTACCTCCAATTATAATAGGTAGGAATAATTTTCATATACAGTTCAATTGGTTTTCAAGCTGCAGTTTCAACATGAATACATCTGAATATAAAAATAAACCCAGTCAAACCTGAATATGTCATTGTTATATAAACAGTAAGAATATACTTACTTATGTTGAAAGGATCACATACAAGATAAACCATGTTCTCAAAAGGCCTGGGAATAAAGATTTCCATTAGGTCAGGCCATAATTACACTTTTACAAATACATCGTGCATTTAATTAGGGTGTTGTGCTGTCAAAAGTACGTCTTGTGTGGCATCGAGCTGCCTTAGGAGTAGTAAATTAAGCTCCCTACTAGCGGGCGGGACACTGTTAGATCGTTCATATAATTCTGCTTCAAGACAGTACCAGGGTCTATTTATGGAAGACTATTAAAGCCCAGGTATACGAGCTATGATTTTTCATTCTTCTTTTTCAGAAGATACACTCACCAAATTTAATAGAGTCCAGCTTACGCTATATTTCCCAGGCTAAAACCTGAAAGGTACTTGGCATCTGATCGCCATAGTGGTAGGTGTTCTTGTTGTGCACCATATTTTGTGAGGGGAGAGTCCCTCTTCTATCTCACTGAGTCTCAGCAATGATGGATGAAAGTGCCAAAGGCATGGCCACCATAATAGAGTGGTTTTGACAAGACTGAAAAATCTAGCATTTATTAATTGATTAATTCGAGAATGACTTATGAAGAATGTAGAAATTAAGGGACCACATTTCTGAAGGCAGAGAGGTACTGCTGGGATGGTCATCTTGATTGAGATATATTTCACACGATAGATGGGCATATATTAACTATATGGAGACCATTTATAACTCAGCAATACTGGCTTTAATAAAAAAAGCAGTAAATTATTGTGAATTACTCATGGAAATTGGTTCTATGAAGAAAACCATATGTGTTCCACTTGAGTATGTGGTACCTGTCTATCTAATGCTCCTATTTCAATAGGTTTTCTAAAGTAACAACATACTGGGCTACACTGTGGCCTCCATCTTGGATGTGTGCCTCCTATATTGATATCACTTGGACAACATGGTAATGATCGTCATATAATCGTGATTAGAGAAGCGGTGACAAGAGGGTTTAATAAGAGATGTAGCAATTTGGGGTGCATATGGCCCTATCACTTATTTCAGTGTTACCACAAGGAGCTGCCAAAATAACTGCATCCTCGGCTGATAGGTAGCCACCATATTGGATGTGTGCCTCGTGGATAAATGCCAATAACTAACAGAGAGGTGATCATCAAGATTGTAACCTGAAAAGCTAAAAACAAAAGCAAAAACAAAAGGCACAGAGGTCTACCCCGGAAAGAATCTAAATTGATCTAGGGGGATATTGGCTCAGAAGCATAGAGCAAGCCTGGAAGTTATACATGCAGGCTTATCATTTAGTTAAAGTAGTGTTAAAGAATAAAAGATCCACATTTTATGCAATGAGAATCAAATACACACAATCAAATGTACATTAATAAGACTAAGCAATCAAATAAAGTAAAGGTAGTGTTCTCAAGAGGATTCCATAATTAGGTGCTCCTTGTATCATCTTCCATTCTTCACATATAAGTGAGTAAATGGTCCCTTTTACAGAAGATTTACAAGAGTTTGAGTCAGTAGTGCCATTCAGTTTCCAAACAACTACTGCATTTCTTCTGAGTAGGTCTTTAGACTACCAGTTGTCTAGGTGGTCTCTTAGTTTATCCTGTATCTCCCTTGTTGGATTGCCTGATAATTTCATGTAACTCCCAGTATCTTTCAGTTGTCTGTATGCCTCATAGAGATAATCCTATTTATTCAAAATAACGATGTTTCCTCCTTTATCTGCTTCTTTATTGATCATGGTGTTGTCTTCACGAAGTTACTTCAGTGCTAGTCTTTGTTTGTAGGTGGTATTTAGAAGAAGATATTTTCTTTCAGATAAATAGCTTTGATGCAGCTTATTGAGGACCCTCACCATGGCTGTGAAAAATAGATCTATCATGTTGCCTGGTGGTAAGGTGGGCATGACACTAAATTTAATGGGAAGTTTCTGTGGCTTGGAATGTGAAGTAGCAATACCTAGTTCAAATGCTGTTTCAGATATAGGTTGGTCAGTAAGTGAATTGTTTCCAAATCCTGAATAGTAAGGTCGCTTATTTTAATTGGTAGGGGGACATTGGTTTAACCACATCTGGAGAAGTCCCTCTGAATTATAAATCACCTCTCAAGAACGGATATGCTTCATCTTAAAATTTAATTCTGGGTGTGTTCACTTACTTTTCTCCCATAATGCAGTGGGAAAAGTGACTGCAGAGTGTTGTGAAAGGTAATGAATAGCCTCAGAAAAAATGTTGATGATGACTACAGAATAAATAGGGACTACAGAGTGAATAGAAATTGGAGAATGCAAAGTGAATTGTTCAATTTCATTGCCATTCATATATTAGT
This sequence comes from Pleurodeles waltl, assembly GCF_031143425.1. NCBI lineage: Eukaryota > Metazoa > Chordata > Amphibia > Caudata > Salamandridae > Pleurodeles > Pleurodeles waltl. The sequence goes on from NC_090446.1 coordinate 893,657,730, forward strand.
TCTAAAAGGTTGGTGATGTATTTGTCAGGTACCATTTCCCAAGTTAACACATTTCTCCTGCTGGCATTTGTTTACATGTCTATTAACTATTATCTACTTATTATTCAAATACAAGAATGTGAAAAAGACAGTTGTAACGATTTTTCCTCTCTACATTCTATGTTGTGCCATTGCCTGTGGAACAATATACAACATTACAATAACACAACTAGTTCGTATTACAGAGGAGGTCTGCGATCCCTGCACTAGATCACAGAACGTTGTTTGTGTGTCAATGGTGCCCAAACAGAGCTCTTTGTGACTGGAAATTCCAAGTTCAATGCGTTACTGCTTGCCTGGCTCACATATTGTGCAACACCTACACCACCGCTTCAAACGTGGTGAACTCTGGAATTCTCTTCAACTACAAGCTCGCTTTTGCTCCAGAGATAAATGCTGTTGCAGAATGAAAACATCGCAGCTCATACACTGTGGTTGTAAAACTTTACCACAATTGCCTTTACGGGGAGGCTTTATTACGCATCTCTTTATCACAAAAATGCCTTTACCACGTATGCCTTTATGACATAGGTTACAGGGACGTTATAGTTAGATTTCGATTTTACACATAAAAAAACATAGAAATTCAGCAATTATAGTTAGAGTTGTCTCGAGAAACTATAACTAGCGCCCTAAGATAACTACAACTCGTGCCCTTGCCATGCAGTTTTCTCATCAATAATTTAATTGCAAATTTTGCAGTGATATTATAAACGATGTCATAGAAAATTTCAGGACTGATGTAATATGTGGGAAAATTAGCAATGGGTGACGAGGGTGCGAGTTATAGTTACCTTAGGGCATGAGGTTTAGTTACATGCCAATCCCCACATGCAGCCAGCCCCACTCTATGCACGGCCTTGGGCCCTGTGTGTTGGACGGTTTGCTGCAGGGCCTGGCCATAGGCCAGACCCTGCAGGCAACCCCTTGCATGCAGCCAAACTCAAGCCGCACACAGCCTTTGGTCATGCACTATGAGAGGTTTGCCACAAGGCCTGTCCTGCGGCCAGGCCTTTGGCTAACACCCCAAAAGCAGTCAACCCGAGGAGGGGGGCCTGCAGACCAACTCAGTGGGCTGATTTAGCCCTGGGTACTCCATGCTTTTGCCCACAGGGAGCAACCTAGGGCTAATTCACAAAGGGCCTCTGCTGTCACAGCAGGGGTCTCAAACTTGTGGGGGGAACTCTGTACAGCAGTTTCCCATTGAGGAGATCCCTCCATGAGTGCAGGACCTCCTCCTTGAATAAGAGGCCATCACCGCAACTGCAGAGGCACATTGTGAGTTAGGCCCTTAGTGTGCACTCTTGCTTGGTGGGAGCTTTGAAATTGTTCCCGCCAAGCAAGAACAAACACAGGGTTTTCTGCCTGAGCCAGTGCTTGCAGGGAACCCACTATGTCCCAGGGATGAGCACCCCGGAACATAGTAGGAGCAGACTCTGGGGGATGGAGTCCCCAGGGCCATTAATGGCTCCAGGAGGGAGGCTGTGCAGCCCCTCCTCACTGTTAGATGCACAGCTGGGCCCCATGGGATATGATTTCCAGGGCCGAATGTGGTGTGGGGAGGGGAGCTGGGTGGCTCCCCTTCCCTATTTTTACTAAGGCCAGGCCTGGGGGATGGAGTCCCCAAGGCCAAAATTGGCCTGGGAGGATGGCCGCATATCCCACTCCCCTTTTGATTTTTACAGACAAGCCCCAGGGGAGAGGGATCCCGGTGCCAAAATCGGCCTGGGAGGGTGGCTGTGTGGCCCTTTCTCCTTAACAATATAGGCCGGGACCCAGGGGATGGGGCCCCCGGGCCAAAATCAGCCTGGGGAAAGGTGCTTAGTGTGCAACCCTCCCGAATTTCAAAAATAGCAGTATCCCCCTGGACCTGGCCTGCCAGGGAGTTAATAATAACAAGCTCAGGAAACCACACTTATTTTTTTTTGTGGGACACCACAATCAGACCTCGGGATCAGGGTATTCCTACCCTTATTTTAAATTATTTTTTTACTGGGCCGCGTCCTAGTCCACAGATGGCTTCCACCACTTCCTGGCTGAAATGGTAGCAGACAATGAGATGTAATTTTGAGATCTGTCGGATTCGCGTTTGCATCTCTAGACATACATAAACATTTTGGGCCTGATTACGACCCTGGCAGTCTCCCGACCGCCAGGTTCATGGTGGCAGTCAGACTGCCACCAATGTGGCAGTCCGAGTGCCACATTACGACTGCTATGGTTGTGCTGCGGTCAGACCACCAGCACCCCCAGAATTAGTCATCCTGGCAGTCTGACGGTCGTGGAAGTCCTAATCTGCCAGGGCAGCACTGCAAGCAGTTCATTCCACCGCCATGAAAAGGTTGGCGGAGAATAGGTGCAGGGGACCTCCTGGGGGGCTCCTGCTCTGCCCATGCACTTGACATGGGGAGTTCAGGGGCTCCCCTGGCCAGCACCCTGCTTTGCAGACAGTGAACTTTTCGAGGGTGCTGGTGCACCCTACAACCTGCAGCATTGTCGCTGGCTCGATTACGAGCTGGAGACAATGCTGTAGGCTGTTTTCTGCTGGGCCAGTGGGCGGAAACTGAGATTTATGCCCACTGACCCAGAGGGAAATTCGTAATGAGGTAACCTCCCCGTTGGAATTTTGGCGGACGGGCATTTTTGTCAGCCGAAATTGTAATAAGGCCCCTTTTCTGTAACAAATCCAAAACTTCTGAAAGGATTTATACCAAATTACAAAAAACTCTTTCTGGACCAAAATATTACTTTCTGCCAAATTTGGTGTAATTCAGTTCAGTGGTTCCAGCTGAAGGCGAGTTCAAAATCCCTATAGGAAGTTGCATGGGGAAAATACATTTTGGGACCCTCCCTTTTTTCAGCACCCGCTTGGTGAATCACCCCAAAACTTTACAGACAGCAGCTGAACTGGCTGACACCCTAGTTTTGAAAATTTTGTGAAGATTTGTTAAACAGCACAAAAGTTATTAGCAAAAGAAAAAATGTTTTTCCTATGAAAACTTGGTCTTAACTTGACCTACCTACCTACTTATAATTTTTTTTTAACATTATATTATATTTTTTTTTTTTGGGGGGGACACCCTTCCAAACCCTCTTTTCAAGGTTACACCTAACCTTCCTTTACTGCTGCCCCCAAACCTTATAATTACCCTTTTGTACCCCCTTTACCTCTACTCAGTGCTAAAGCCTCAAGACTAAGATTACTTTTACCACCCCTGAACCTTAAAATGTATATACATATATATTTATCAACAACATTCATGAAATACTTCACGAACGACCGCACTCCGGGATCTCTTATTTCAAAAAATTCATTTATTCAGGTTCCGTTAACTTCGTTTACAGCTCAACAATCACCTGCTCTACGCATTTCGGTCTGAGAGACCTTGGGGGATGAATCAGGATGAGGAGTTATTTGTACATTTGTAATTTTACATGGCAGCCATTGCAAATAATCATAAAACACAGTTTTTTCTATTTTCTATTTTCTATTCTGTAGCGCTTGCAGGTAATATTCAGTTTGGTTAATATTTTAGTTTTGTTATTATGGGGGGAGACACGGACAGTATGTCACATATTCACATTTATGAGGTGTATCAACATATTGGTTAAATTGGTTTTGTTTTGCGGTAACTACAACTCCCAGAATGCAGCATTATAAGTTTATAGTGCACTAGTTAATAATTGAATTTATTTGGAAATTATGGGTGAGTTTTAGTTGTGTAGACCGCAGTTATTAAACTTAACAAGCAGAGAGAAGTAGTTTCTAAGTGCATTTAGAAATATGTTGAGTCTTAATGAATTGGTATCTGTAGATATAAATGTGGAAACAGAAACCCCCTACTGGAAATGCCCGTGATCAAGGTCTCTCAGACCGAAACGCGTAGGGCAGGTGATTGTTGAGCTGTAAATGAAGTTAACGGAGCCTGAATAAATGAATTTTGTGAAATAAGAGATCCCGGAGTGCGGTCGTTCGTGAAGTATTTCATAAATGTTGTTGATAAATTACGGAGTGTCCTGCCGTCACCAGCACCACCGCTGAATTAAGTGCGCTAGTACATGCCAAAACAGGGACAATCTTTGAAATGCTTACATATATATTTTTATATATATATATATATTCAGTCCAAGTCCCTACCATAACATGCAGACAATTGTGTTGAAGTCTCACCCGTGTTTATTTTACCACATTCCGAAGAGCAGCAAAAAGGGATGGGGACCCTTTGGCCACTCAGAGGCTCAGGGAGGAGGCACCCTCCCAAAAAAATGAAATGCATCACCCCTGGGCTCTGGTCCACCTTGGCGGGGTTTAATAAAACAAGCTCAGAGCCTGTACTTGTTTTTTTGCTGCATATTCGCATCTCCATTGTGAATTTGCAGCAACATACAAAAAAATATATGTTTGAGACACCACCACCAGGCATAAGTGTCATGTATCATTACCCTGCCCTCTATGTTTTTCTGCATTTGTTTAGGATTCTGGGCTTAATTCCAAGTCCTAAGATAGCAGCCACCTTTTCCTGGTTGATGTGGTGGCAGCCAACCCGATCTCACTGACCATTGGGTCTGGTTATCCTCCGTGGCGTGATGTATACAACGTTTTGAGCCGTCAAGCCCTCCCCTGAAGCTTTTCGTGCACAATCTAGTCAAGAAGTAGAACTCTTTTGGAAAGTTTGTGAATATCCGTCAAATGGCACTGGAATATGTTTAGCCTTAGAAACACTGACCCATATCAGACTTGCTCTTAAAGTTCCCACTGGTTGCCAGTAGATACCAGAATTAAATTCAGGGTCCTCTGCACCAGCCGCAAAGTATGTTGGAGCAAAGCTCCCATCTTCCTTTAGGAGCCGACACCTACTACATCCCTTCAGAGATCATATCTATGTGTTAGCTTACCTTATTAACTTGTGGTCCTTCAAGTGAGTAAAACACAGGCACCGATCTCTAGGTCGAAAGTCGAGATGCTGCACTGCCATTGCACCCAACCACAAGAAGTTCAGAAAACTCTTGAAACAGAACTTTCCAGGCTTGCTTTCATCTAGTATTGTCCGGAGCTAGAGTTGTGCTGACGAAAATATAACATGGTTACACACGTTCTTTCAAGACTGTTACCTCTCTCCTCACACCACTCTGACAGCACCTTAAAAGCAAAAGACGGCATTGTATGAAATAAATAAACATGAGCTGTCCCTCTCTGCAACAGTGGAATGTAATGCTGCAGAGGATGTGAACTCTTTTATGATGATGTAATACTGCTTAAACAACTGTCATATTAACCAGCATCCATTTTGCTAGGCCATTGTTATACTAATGTGTTTGAGCTTTCTTGCCTCTAACATTCACAAGCCTCGTTTTCTTGCTTGGCACAGTAAAGTGACAATTCTCAAAAAAGCTAGCTCAGTGTCTGATATCTTCACTGTTGTAGCTTTCCTCAAGGGTTTTTTGCACTGTTCTCATCTGACAATACAGCAGTAGTTAGTACCATTATCTAACGTTTCAATTTCAGTTATGTGTACGCTGCTTCAAGCTTCTTTGTGAAGAAAAAGTATGCACTTTGTTTAAAATTGGCTATGTGCTATCGTTTGTTGCTGATGTGTTTCAGCTCTGTTTCTCTGAGTTGCAACATCGCTAGTTTTGCTTTTTTGTAAAATAAACATGTTTTAAACATCAAGTCGGCTCGTAGCTGCTATTTGTCTTTCACAAAAGTAATTATGATGTGCACAGGTTAATTCGAACACTCCATCCATTACTGTTTTTCATTTTCCCGCACTTGTAGATGCATTTCAAATTGAAGTCCAAATGAGGTGCCCATAGTACATATGGGGAAAACACAGTTAAAACGTTTGTGAGAGGCAAGAGGAGAACTTTTCTTCTGAAAGTTTCAAGAAAAAACGAAAAAATATGCGGTGAAACAGGATCTTATTTAAAATGTCAACTATTCTTGTAAATTAGATTGTTGGTAATATCTCCCAAGATAAAACTCTGAATTATGAGTTAATTTTTGCAAAGTTATTGCAGACATTATGATAAAATCCAGTGGCTGTTATTTCTGACTCTCTTAGATATAAGCTTTAAGTTAAGAAGTAAAGCAGGCATGGATAGGGCAATAATGTGCTGATAAATATTTGATTGTACTCAACTTTTTTCCTTTCATATCAAGTTTATCTATATGCTCCCTGAACACTGAAGTGGCTGAAACACGTACCACGGGAAATCTCCTTCTGGTGACCTGCTCCTATAGCGTTAAGTATGTGTTTTAAGTTTATTGTCACATTTGCATTTTCTTTATTAAACGTGTGATTATATACCGTGCTTTCAGTCACATCATTTTGCAAGGATTTTGTGAATGTGTTTGTCCATGCTTCCTTTTAGTATAATGTGTAACATGTGAACACACAAAAATATTTTACCAGTTTTTATAGTTATAATCAGAAACGTGAGTTGTGGGCCAGTTTTTGAGAAAATTCATGGTTCATTAAGATTCATATCAATGTCCTATAAGGCTTTTTGTCAGACTCCATTTGGTGGACCACAAACAGGAGCTTCTGGACCCAGTTGTGGTGGTTGTTGTTTGCTACTGGTTGACTAGTCCCTGCTTTACCAAGGCTCTACAAACTGTGTCCAGTACACTCTTTCTACACTTAACTCTCAAAGAAAAGAGGCCAGCAGTCCAGGGCATCTCAAGGAGGTAGGTAGTGTGAGGGCAGAGAGTCACAACTCAATCACTGAGTAGAGTGAACAATGTAATGTAATGTCGAGCCCAACTATTGTCTTTTTAGAAAAACATTAGTATATTAATCACAACAGACCTTAGTATGGTTTGGAAGGAGTAAGCAGTTCTTCCCGGATGATTTTGGAGTCTGCAAGTTTCTTTACAGAATTAAAACTTCAAAATAATCTTGATTAAAGCTCAGGTGCAAGCTCGCTAGGGTTCAGTGGATCAGCTTCCTCCTGTAGGTTAGGTGGTAGCAGTTGGAGGGTGGGTCATTAGTTGTGTGGCCTGCACAAGTAATGGATCTGCACTCAACCACTACTGGAAACCGAAACACCCCATTGTTGTGCTTGACTCTCAAAGGGTAGCCTTGCAGAGCAGTCCAAGGCTTACTAAAGGGAAGTGGTGTGGGCTGGTAATCACCATTCAGAAGATCACAAGAATAGCACTCAATAAATCATTATCCAGTCAGTGCTTTTTCTTTTAATAAAGTAAAAGTATATTTATTACACACACTACTCAATTCTATGCAACAATTTACAAATGTACACCAGATGATGGAATTACTTTGGATGACATTGCATAATCATTCTTGTCTCCCACAACGGACACGGAAAAACCTTCACTTGTATTCAAATGCAATATTTGACTGTAACTTGGAGGGAAAGCACCTGATAATGGAAATAAAATACATTTACTTTGCTCACTAGTGGCTATCAGTTTTGTTATTACTCAAATAAGTATCAACAAGAAACATGTATTGGCAGATTGGAATGATCTGCACTGTTACGATTGCTCTCAGCATGATCTACGCAACCTAACCACACCCTTAAAGGGTGTGGACAAGGGTACATCATATTCTACATTGAAGCATTCAAAATAAAAATTATGCACAGTTGACGCAGTCTCTAGAGGATATAACTTGGTTGTTAAGCATTGTGTAGTACCATCTTTGATCCCTAGAGGGTGCTTTTTCACATGACCATATACCGGTCCCCTCATTGGCCATAATGCAGCGGAATTAGTCATCCTGGAACAACGCATGCCTGAACAACGAGGTCGGAACAACGACCGCATGTTACCACTAATGCCTTTACCATGAATGCCTTAACAACGATTTCACGTTGTTAAGGCATTCCTGGTAAAGGCATTAGTGATAGGCATGCATGGTTCCAGCATGCGTCCCCCGTGGCCCCCACCCCCACCCCTAAACATTACCCGACCCCCCCACACCCTCCGCTAAAACCATGCTAACCCCCCACCCTTGCCCCTAAAACTACCCCAACCCCCCAAATCATCCCTAAAATTACCGCAACCCCCGCCCTGCCCCTAAAACAACCCCAACCCCCACCCCATCCCTGAAACCTAAAGTACCCCAACACCCACCCCTTAAACCTAAAGCCACCCAGCCCCTAAAACTACCCAGAGCCCCCCACCCCGCCCCTAAAACCTAAAGTCCCCCAAGCCCCCACCCACCCCTAAAATTACTCGACCGCCCAACCCACCCCTAAAACCTAAAACCACCCCAACCCCCATCCCTAAAACAACCCCAACCCTCACCCCATCCCTAAAACCTAAACTACCCCAACCCCCACCCCTAAAACCTAAAACCACCCCAACACCCCTGCCCCTAAAACTACCCCAAGCCCCCCACCCCACCCCTAAAACCTAAAACCCCCCAAGCCCCCCACCCGCCCCTAAAATTACCCGACCCCCAACCCACCCCTAAAACCTAAAACCACCCCAACCCCCACCCCTAAAATTACCGGAACCTCTCACCCCGCCCCTGAAACCTAAAACCACCCCAACCCCCACCCCTAAAACCTAAACCACCCCAATTCCCCACCCATAAAAACCTAAACCACCCTGACCCCCATCCCCAAATACTAAAAATACCTGACCCCCACCCCGTCCTTAAAACTAAAAATACCCCTCCCCCAAACCTAGACCGCCCGACCCCCCACCCCTAAAACTAAAAATACCCCAACCCCCTACCCTCGCCCCTAAAACTAAAAATACCCCTCCCTCCCCTGCCCTAAACCTAAACCGCCCCTCCCCTAAAGCTAAAACCCCAAGCCACACCCCTGCTCCTAAAACTAAAAATACCCTGACCCCCACCCCGCCCCTAAAACTAAAAACCCGAACCCCACCCCTAAAACTAAAAATACCCCAACCCCGCCCCTAAAACTAAAACCCCCACCCCTGCCCCTAAAACTAAAACCCCAACCCGCCCCTAAAACTAAAAATACCCCGACCCCCCACCCCACCCCTAAAACTAAAACCCAACCCCCCACCCCCGCCCTGCAAACTAAAAATACCCCGACCCCACAGCCCCGCCCCTAAAACTAAAACCCCAACCCCCCACCTCCACCCCTAAAACTAAAAATACCCTGACCACCCACCCCCGTCCCTAAAACTAAAACTAAAACCCCAAACCCCCACTCCACTTACCTGACTCATCGCGTCGTCCTCCTCATCCGACTCCCTTGTTCTGTGCCTTAACCACGCATGTGCGTTGTTCAGCACATGCGTGGTTAAGGCACAAAACAACAAAGTCGTGGTTAAGGAAAGCGTTGTTCCGCTTTCGTTAACCACGACTTTGTTGTTATGGAGTCGTCTTTCACGGCGTTTCCCAATGCTGCAGCCAGACATTTTCAAGGAGCACAACATGCTGCACTTTAACCATACTCCCTAAAGAACTCCATTTCTGTAAAAAAAAAAAAGAATGCCTATAATTACAGACTTTCACCCCCACAGTGAATTCAACATTATAACAAACCACTGTTATCACTATTCAGGCCACAAGGACTACAGCCATGACTTTCACCCCTGGAGGATGTAACTCTACTACCCTGAAACAAGTGACGAGTGGTTTTAGGCGCCATTTGGGGCAGGTCGCACATGGCTATATGGGACGCTTCTGCAGGAACATGCAATCTTGATTAGCGGCTCTCCCGCTGTGCTGGGGAGAGCTGCTTGCTTCCTTTTGTGATGCCTCTGCCATGGTTTTCCTTGTGGCCTCACGCCGTAGTGTGCTCTTTTCCTGGGGTGTCTGGTCCCACCAAGACACCCCCACTCCAGGTATGTTCTTTTGGGGAGTGGCGCAGGGAGCCCACCCCCCACTCCCACCATTTCCTAACGTGGCCAGCACACTCTAGTGATGCCGCAGGAGCCGGCACTCTGCTGCGGTCTGCTTGCTCTTGGGGGCAGACTCCTTCAGTCTTGCTGGCAGTCCACCCACTTTTGCGGTCAGTTCTGGCGGAGGCTGTTGCACAGGAGTTGGCACGTCAGTGCTCCCCTGCCTCTCCTTCTTCTGTCTGCCTGCTACTGCAGGCAGACATGATTTCACCGGCGGCTGTTCTGGCCACACAGGGGAGTGTGACTGCACTCCCCCCCACCAATCTTTGGGTACAGGGGCCGAAGGATGGGGTCTAGTCCCCCCAGCAGAAAATCTTCATGGGAAGTACAACAGCGCTTCCTGGCTTCAATGTTTGCCCAGGGATGAGGTCCTGGGCCCTGCCCTCCTCCTTTCACTTTGAGACATTTTTCACAGAGAGCACAACAGCACTCCCGGACTGCATCTTCCTGGTCAGGGGCACAGGGATGGGGTCCTTGGCCCCTCCCCTCCACTATCATGGGGGCATAACGGTGCTCCTTTGCAACCGTTGCTTTTGCCAGGAAAGCACAATGGCACTCCCAGCTTATGGATCTTCTTGGGGCAGTCCCCGGGCCCTGGCCCTCCCCAGGGGCAACATTGGAATCCGTGGAGGAATCCCACCTGCTTTGTCGCTGGTCCTCTGTGGGGGTCAAAGGTCATGTGCCTTTCCTCAGGGATAACTCAGACCCCTGCAGACCAATTCCGACAATCTTTGGCTCATTTGGCTCCTGATGGCAAGCCCTTGCCACCTGGAGCACTTTCTTTACGCTTCCTGGCCTAGGAGCTTTGCAATTGGTAGGGAGCCGGTCCCACTGACTCCCTGCATCCGCCTTTCAATTGGGTGCCTTCCTGTCATCTGTGCAGCGTGCTCTCCTTGCGCCAAAGCCCAGTCTTTACCCCAAATGGTCCTCAGGGGGAGTAACGGGACCAGCTTACCTGGTCCTGGGGAGTGCCCCACTGGGTCTGGGGCCACCTAGGAGCAGAGTCCTTGCCCCAGTTGTCCAGGACACCCGTCTTCAGTCCCAGTGTTCAGCTAAAAAGCACATCCAAGAGAGAGCTCTCTCTCCTGTGCAGGGCCCTGTAAGTGGGGGCAGAAGGGTCCAGCAGGACTGTGTCTCTGGCCTGTCCTGATGTGCCACATCCCTTCTCTGCCCCTGTCCCAACCTCCCTGCACAGTCTTCTTGGATAGCTCAAAATGGCGTCATCCAAAAGTCAGTTGCCACGTGCTCTGAGAGACTCACCCCCTCCTTCCAGACATTCCTGCCAGGGCCTCCCCCAACAATTCCTCCAAGGAGCCCCTCTTAGCTGAGGGGCCTGGGGCAGGCCCAATTCCTGGCACAGAATGACAGCTGGCTGATTGATGCAAGGCCCTGCTCCTGTAACTGGACAGAGCAGTGATCAGCACTAATCCTGATCTGAGTCAGAAAAAGATGACATTCATGGATGACCCCTGTGGCTGCACAGATATTCTTTTGTAACCTACTGCATTATTCTTTTGAAAGAGGTTACAGTGTACATTGGTGTGACTCTGGAGACTGTGGAACCTAGGAAACTGGAGTTGCCTCCTAAGGCAGCCTTTCCCATTTGCATGTAATGGAGTGTCACTACAATGAAGACAGTAAGTATACTGACTATCCCTCACATGTGTACCCCATCTCATGAGGCCTTCTCCAGGTCAACATTCACTCTGCATGGTCTCTTCTGTGCCGGGCTACTTAGAACAGTTCTTGGGCTATGCATGACAGTAATCCTCCACGCACAGCCCTTGCACAAGTGCACACACCTGTGCACACGTGGTTACGTGTTCACCAGCCCTGGGCCTCCTGCCCTTGATGTATCACAACAGCTGTTGCTTAACAAGACCGCATGGACAGTAAACATGTGCAATCCATTTTACCATGAGTTTACAGTGGGGAGTCCCAAACTATGAGGCTTCCTCACAGAAAAAGGTAAAAAACCAGGTGATCCAAAAACATAAAATCAGGGCCGACGAGGTAGTCAGACCCGTCTTCTCACAGTAGCAAATGACTATTCAGTTCTTGTGAAGGATCGCAAAGGCGATAAACCAACTCACAAAGCTCTGTTAGCCAATGTTGCTCAGGTATATGGAATTAAATGAAATTGTTTGCACTCAAAATTAGCAAGTGCAGGTGTGCAGGAGGATGGGGCACGGGGAGAGCCGTCATGCCCACTAATGCTCGTTCAGTCAACCCTGTCTCCTTCTCTCCACAGTTAGCCAGCTGGCAGGGCCTCCACAAAGACTCCCTCAGCAGTCTGCACCAGTGGGCGCAGTGGAAGTTTTTTTTTGCTTCAGTCCAGGGTGATGGTGTAATTGCTGAAGTGCCATGAAGTTAAGATCCACACAGGATGTTTGCACCTTTCTACACAGCAGTCTCTAAATTGAGTCTTTACTTGATGATTGACACTTGCAAGTCAAGTCTGATCTCTCCTCAGTCAAACATTACCAGGAATTTGGGCCGGGAGACCGTTAGATCTTCGGCACTTCACAGTTCCTTTCAGCATTATCCCACATTCACTTTTCTCATTCTGGGCTGCTCCTCACACTCAGCTCAGCATCTAAGTTTTCTTCTATGGACAGGCAGACTACAGTAGAAGAAGACTCTTTCTCCTCTTCCCTTTCGAAAGGCAGGCAGGGTTACTAGCAGACCCAGAGCTTTTGCTGGCATGGCTTGCAGAACCCAGACTATCCACCTTAGCTTTTAGGCAATTGGCTATTGGTGATGCAAGACCTGGAGCACAGACACTCTTCTCCTCTGGCAATGAAGCAGCTTTAATTGGAACAAAGTTGTAAAGTCTGGGGCCCACTTTTATTTGCAGAGAAGAGTTGGGTATCCACTGTCTGGGTTTAGAAAATGGTTTGGTCTGGCTTCTTTTCATATTAAATTTTTCTCTGCAGCTCAGGCAGGGTCTTTGTACAAGGTGATGTTTCCTCACAGCAGATAGTGATGATATGATGCTGGCTTCAAGTTGAGTACCCACAACATGAGCACAATAAGTCTGAAACTCTGTACCTGGCTCTCATCAGCTTTCCAGATGGGCTAATCAAATTAAAAGAAATGTTATAGGCTTTCCCCAGAAACATCTGTTTTAATAGCACTGTTTCTGCCCAGGAAGAACTAAATAGCAATACCTTGGTAAAACAGTCACAGAGAATTTTTAAAGACAGTCCTGTCTAAACCTCTCCATACTTCTGTGTCTGTTGTGTATAGACCTATGCTCTCTTCCTCAGTGGGACTGTTTTACAATTTCCATCATGGGTCATGCCAATCCAAAATGGATTTCATTGATAGCTGCATTCATACTCTCAAGGAAACAATATGCTGTCTTGCTACTGTTGTGAGTACACTAGCATATCCAAGATCATGATTACAGTAAGGTGTTGTTGCTTGCAACATTCAGACTTATTTGGGTACATTCATTACATCCTTGAATATAACGTTTGCAATTACCAATGTTTGTTAAATGTCTCATTTATACACATTGTATTCCACCTGCTAAACTCGTGCCAACTGTAACTGCCTAGACATGTGTTCTTCACAATATGATCTGTAATGAACATGTGCCACAATCAGGAGGATAATTGCTCATTTTCTTAACAAGCAACCAACTGCCTTTCCTCCTGCTCCAACTGTAACTGCCAAGCATGTGCTCTTCACAATGTGATCTGTGTTGAACATGTGCCAAAATCAGGAGGATTATGGAGGATAGACATTAAGGAAAGATATATTTCCTGTAACAAGCTCTCCCCTGAGAATTAGGAGATCAGAACTAGAGCAAGTTTATCAAAACTATTATTGGCAAGAGATTACACCAGAACACAAAGAAGTGCTTTACTCAAGTTGATTGTTTTTGAGTTTGGACATTGCTTCAGAGACTCTGAAAGTATTGTAAAAAGAGGAAGAGACTTGTTTAGCCTTGTAGAAATGCATTCACAATGTGTCAACAATAACTTACATTATGCAATGTACAATAGCTTATGCAAGTTAAATTTATTAATTAAATCATTCTTTTGCAGCCCAGAATCCTAAAAAAACAAGAACCCAGTATTTTGAGAAATCAGAAGACCTGACCCCCAACATGACACACAGTCCACGGTCCAGCAGTCCGATTCTGCAGTCTGATTCTGCAGTCCATGAAGCAGAAGCTGATATTTTCTCTTTTTCACTTCCTAAAACACCCTTGCCCTTGAGGACTAGCAAGAGGGCAATGTACTCTTCATCGCTGTCACATTAGTCCTCACCAGGATTGGGGAGTTGTCATCGCCTCATCCGAACACCTGGAATTCAGGTGAGTAGGTTGCACAGAACAACTATCATCCACAGGCAGGTACACAGATGACATTAATTTGAGGTTGTCAGTGTATGTTTTAGTGATAACACAAGAGTGTAATTTTACTCCAGTGGGCCTATAAGCAAGCTCACATATACTTAAATAGGTTTAAGCTAAAGTATAACAGATTTGCATTTCACAAAATGACAGATTTGCATTTCACAGATTTTGGATAGTTATACAAAAGCAAGTTACATGAATTTTGCATACCCCTATTAAAAAGGCCTGCTCAGGGACTGATCAATAAAAATATGGTAATGTATATCACCACTCACAGGATGAGGCAAGGTGCATAGATGATAGTCTCCTGGTCAGACAAGAGTATGCTTTATAGGCCCCTCCATGACCTCTGTGCCTGGCTTTGGGACTGAATATCAATTTCGGCCTAGGACTGCAGTGCACACATGGGTAGTCATTACAACATTGGCGGTAAAAGCCGCTTACCGTCGTGCCAACACACCGCCACGGACGCGGAATTCCGCCACAGCTATTATGACCCACAGCACGGAATCCGCCAATATTCAGACACCCACACTAGCCCGCCACACCAAAGGTCAGTGATAAACTGGCGAAAACAAAACCTCCACCGTCACGCCAACAGAAATATGCCCACACTATCACGACCCACGAATCCACGCGCTCAAAATACACACACACTTACAAAACACAGCCACATTGGACAATTCGAAATACACACACCTGATACACATACACACACCACTCCCACACACCCAATACAATATAAAACACACACCCACATCACCAACAAACCCCTACGACCACAATTGAGAATGAAGCACAGAGAGAGACACCACCATCAACAATACTAGCATCCACAGGCACACAACACCATCACCCACATAACTTCCACGCACCTCACACAACACCCCACTACATATCAGCACACTTATCACCACACACACCACCCCACACATCACCCACACCACCCCTTGGCACAGCAAAGACACCCCAGATTCTCGGAGGAGGAGCTCAGGGTCATGGTGGAGGAAATCGTCCGGGTAGAGCCACAGCTATTCGGCTCACAGGTGCAGCACACCTCCATTGCAAGGAAGATGGAGCTATGGCGAAGAATAGTGGACAGGGTCAACTCAGTGGGACCGCACCCAAGAAATCAGGATGACATCAGGAAGAGGTGGAACGACCTACGGAGGAAGGTGCGTTCCGTGGTCTCAAGACACCACCTTGCATTTTAGCGGACTGGCGACAGACCCCCACCTCCTCCCCCACAACTAACAACATGGGAGGAGCAGGTCTTGGCGATTCTGCATCCTGAGGGCCTCGCAGGAGTAGCTGGAGGAATGGACTCTGGTAAGTCAAATCTTAACTATTACACCCCCCACCCTACCTGCATGCCATCACATACCCCCGCCCTCAACCTCACCCCCATCACTCCAACTCCTCACAAATGTCCCAACATCACAAACCACACATCCTAACACCAAGCCCTGCATGCAACAACAAAGCATGGACACCCATCACTAAAGCATGTCCACTGCACGTACCCATACACCCCCCAAACCATCATCACACAATGTCCCACACAGGAATGCAAGCACTGGGGTACACGGTCATCCACCCATTGCACACCATGGCACACACAGATGTAATAAACATCCTTTTATACCCCTGCAGGACTCCTACCCAACGTCACCGGACAGGAGGGTCCACACATGTCCACACCACCAACAGAAGAGGCCCACAGTGATGACAGCACCTCTGTCCAACTGGATCTAGATGATCAGCCCGGCCTATCGGGGACCTCGGGACAGTCGGTTCCCATCACACAGTCACAGGCCACTACAGAGCTTCCCCCCTCTGGACACACCAGCACAGCACCCACCCAGCGGGCCCATACCTCTGTCCCCAGGACACGTCAATCAGCAGTGTGTCCACCACTACAGGGAACCCAGGCTAACTCACCACCCCAATAACAACAGGGACCTGGGGGCAGTGGCAGTGGGCACACGGTCCAGGGGACGGAGGCCCAGGAACACAGGGGAACTGGGAGGGCTGCTGTGCGACAGGGGGTGGGGGGTCCGCCAAGGGAACCCACTCTCCACGAGGCCCTCTCCAACATCATGGGAGCCTACCACCACTCCCAGGAGACGATAGCAACGGTACTGGCCAAGTTTCAGGAGACCCAGCGCCTGCAGGAGGAACAGTATTTTGGCTTCAGGGAGGAACTCAGAGCCATCAGTTCCAATCTGGGCACCATCGTATGGGTGCTGAAGGAAGTACTCAACACCAGGAGGGACACTGTGGCACTACAAGGGGCCCCTGACACTAGCCTGGACGATGAACTGCCCACCACCTCCGCTGGCGCTATTGGACAGGATGCACCACCACAGGACCACCACACCAGCACCCCACCCCCTGCAGAGGGAGAACCACCTTGCAAATGGTCCCTGAGATCCAGGACAAAGACAGAGAACGATGCCAAGACCCCCGCCAAGAAATGAGACCACCCTGAATGTCATCCTTCTGTCCCACTTTGTCACCCTGTCCATCCTTAAACTACCCCAGCTCCACTTCCTATGCCCATTTGGGCAATGCACCTGTGAGACTAATAGATTGGACTCTGCCATGGACATTCCTCCACCATCACCCCTCACCATTTTGCTACCCCCTCAAATATTGAGCACTAAAATTAACACCCTTAAAGCACAGAACAATCTGGAGTCAGGCTGTGACTTCGGAATAGTGTATTAGCAATTCCAGTGTCAAAAAGCTCTTTCATTTGTAATGTCAACATACCTATGTCACAAAGCTCTAGTCCATGAGGAATCAAAGCAGATGTCACACTGTGGGACCCACATCTGTGAAATCGTAAGGGAAAGTGACAACTCAGTGACCATACACTGGGTGAAAACGACAGACAGTAGAGAGGTAGTAGTGTTAAAGTACATGTAGTAGGCAGGTTTGCATTCTTACCTGTGTTTCACTGGAAATATTGCTGGATTACTGAGTCCCTGTTGTCCATGTCTTCTTCTTCTGCTTCCTTGTCTTCACTGTCCACAGGCTCCACAGCTGCAACAAAACCACCATCTGGACCATCCTCCTGCAGAAAAGGCACCTGTCGTCGCAAAGCTAAGTTGTGAAGCATACAGCATGCCACAATGATCTGGCACACCTTCTTTGGTGAGTAGAATAGGGATCCACCAGTCATATGGAGGCACCTGAACCTGGCCTTCAGGAGGCCGAAGGTCCGCTCGATTATCCACCATGTTCACCCATGGGCCTCATTGTAGTGTTCCTCTGCCCTTGTCCTGGGATTCCTCACTGGGGTCAGTAGCCATGACAGGTTGGGGTAACCAGAGTCACTTGCAAATGGCGAGGGAAAACTGTTAGACACACACTAACTCATAGGGACATCCACAGACCCAGACAACCATTCCCACTGTCTTGCTTCCAGTTGCTCACCTAATAGCCACACACGGTGCCTCTGGAGTTGACCCATCACATAAGGGATGCTGCTATTCCGCAGGATGTATGTGTCTTGCACTGAGCCAGGGAACTTGGCATTCACATGGGAGATGTACTGGTCTGCCAAACATACCATATGTACATTCATGGAATGGTAACTCTTCCGGTTTCTGTACACCTGTTCACTCCTGCGGGGGGGACCAAAGCCACATGGGTCCCATCAATGGCACCTATGATGTTGGGGATATGTCCCAGGGCATAGAAATCACCATTCACTGTAGGCAAATCCTCCACCTGAGGGAAAACGATGTAGCTCCACATGTGTTCCAGCAAGGCAGACAACACTCTGGACAACACGTTGGAAAACATAGGCTGGGACATCCCTGATACAATGGCCACAGTTGTTTGAAATGACCCACTTGCAAGGAAATGGAGCACTGACAGGACCTGCACTTGAGGGGGGATTCCTGTGGGATGGCAGATAGCTGACATCAGGTCTGGCTCCAGCTGGGTACACAGATCCTGGATTGTGGCACGGTCAAGTCTGTAGGTGATGATCACATGTCTTTCCTCCATTGTCGACAGGTCCACCAACGGTCGGTACACCGGTGGATGCCGCCATCTCCTCACATGTCCCAGCGGACGGTGCCTATGAAGGACAACAGCGAGCAGAGTCAACCAACTCAGAGGTACATACTCACAGCTTACACAGAACACAAATCATAATCCAAAAAGTGGCCTGTATGTGTGTTGAGTCTAGGCCTAGGTATGTGTGACGCAGTTAAAAATGAAGCCATGTGGGCCCCTGAAATGGCGGCTGCCTGACCTCTAAAGTGGGACAATGGGATGTGAGGTAACTGCGCTGGTGTTGTACACCGTATCGGTAGGCGGTCGAAGACCGCAGCGCAATGCTGCATTGGTTAACATTGGACCCTATGGGTCCCAGGAGCCAATGACGATGTATGCCGGCGGTGACGGTACGCACCGCCGCGGACGTGACCGCCATTTTCTATCTGTTCAATCACTCGATACCTGATCTTCGACAGGAGAGGACCTACACTGCAAGTGCTGCTGTGACCTCGGTCTGGAAGAGACAATGGCTCGAGTGTCTGGGGAAAGGGCCCCTGCCTTCACATCGGAGGAGTTGGAGAAACTCGTGGACGGGGTCCTCCCCCAGTACACGCTACTCTACGGTCCTCCAGACAAACAGGTAAGTACACTGGGAGCATGCTGTATGGGCTATGCCTGTGTGGAGTGGGGTGGATGTAAGAAGGGGGGGGAGATTGTGGCATGCATGAAATGACGGTGAGTGCATGTGCCACAAAGCGAGGGTAAGGGTGGGGGCCAATGACTGTGACGGTGCAGTTGGTAATAAATTTCTCTTCCCCCTGTACAATTCATGTAGGTCTGCGCCCACCAGAAAAAAGATATTTGGCGTGCCATCGCCAAGGACGTCCGGACCCTGGGGGTCTACCACAGACGGAGCACCCACTGCCGGAAAAGATGGGAGGACATTCGCCGCTGGAGCAAGAAGACGGTGAAGGCTCAGCTGTGGATAGCCTCCCAACATGGGAGGGGTGCCCGTCGCACCATGACCCCCCTGATGTTCAGGATCCTGGCGGTGGCGTACCCAGAGTTGGATGGGCGCTTGAGAGCATCACAGCAGCCACAAGGGGGTGAGTACACTCTCATCCTGCTGATTTTGCGTGCAGTGGAGGTGTCGGGGAGTTGGGCTGTGGGTTTCCCTAGGCCATGGCGAGTTTCGTAGGCAAGGTCCCTCCGTAAGGCAGGCCATGTGGCACCCCACCCCACCTCTGTAGAGTGCCAAGTACACCTAATCATGCCCCTGTGTCATCCATGTGTGCAGATGTCATCCATAGCCTAGTGGGCCATTTTCCAGGGATTGAACAGTGGAGCCTAAGAGCGCGGCATAGTGCAGGGGGCTTCTGTGTCTGTCGTGTCCGCCAACGGTAGCGGTAATGCATGCACTGAACATGTCTTTCTTCTGTCGCCCCCCCCTTTTTGTGGTCTCCCTGTTCTTGAGTGCATTAGCATTATTAGGCAGAGGAGCAGTGGCACCGGAGCACGAGGGGGCTGCATCCCACATGGCCATGGAGGGCCACACTACGGACTCGGACTTCACCAGTGGGATGGAGGGCGAGGGGCGCTCCACGGCGGGGAAAGGAGCTGGGCCCAGCAACCCGGACTCATCCTCTGATGGGAGCTCCCTTGTGGTGGCGGCAACATCTGTGCCCCCCATCTACAGGTACAGCCGCCACCCCCCTACCAGCACCGCCCTCCCAGCCGCCCCTAAGCCTTTGCCCCGTGCCCGCTCACCCAGGAGGGTGGGCAACACCTTCGCCCCAGGCACCTGAGCCCCTGCCCCAGTCACCCCTGCTGCCCTCAGTGAGGAGGCCATTGACCTCCTCAGGTCCCTCACTGTTGGGCAGTCTACCATTTTGAATGCCATCCAGGGTGAAGAAAGGCAGTTGCAACAAACAAATGCATTCCTGGAGGGCATTCATTCTGGTCAGGTGCCCCTTCAACGAGCTTTTCAGACTCTGGCCTCAGCACTGATGGCAGCCATTGTCCCTGTCTCTAGCCTCCCCCCTCCAACTTCCTCCACCCAGACCCAATCCCCTGCACCCCAGCCTATCACAAGCACACCTACAGACCAGCATGCACACACGTCAACACATAAGGGAAGCTCTGTCAAACATAAGCACCACACATCCCACAGGCACTCACGCAAGCATCAGACACATGCAAACACACCAACATCCACTGCCTCCACTGTGTCCCCCTCCTCCTCGTCTCCCTCCTCCCTCCCAGTCTCGTCTACACTCACACCTGCATGCACTACATCTACAGCCACTACTGCCATCACCAGCACACCCAGCACCACACTCCGCTCACGTGCAGTCATCACCCCCACTACCATTCACACGTCCCCTGTGCCCTCTCCCAGTGTGTCTGTGACGCCACCTCCCAAGATACACAAACGCAGGCACACACCCACCCAACAGCCATCCACCTCACGCCAGCCTCCAGCCCATGCACCTTCAACCAAAGTCAGCAAACGAACACCTCCTACAACCACAACCTCTTCCTCCACTCCCAAACCCCCTCCAGCTACCTGTCCCAGTGTCTCCAAAAAACTTTTCCTGTCCAACCTTGAACTCTTTCCCACACCTCCCCCACCCCGTCCGTCTCCAAGGTCCCGAACTAGCACCTCAGCCACAACATCTCCGGGACCAGTGGTGCCTGTAGTCACCGGAATCTGGAGTGCACCGGCCACCAGCGAAGCCAATGTGGCACGGAGCCACAGCACGGACAGTCCCCCACCTGTGAAGCATCAAAAGTTGGCCAGTGCCCTGGGGAGAGGGGGAAGACTCCAGCCACCAAAGCCGCTCCCAGGGGTCCCGGCGGGAGTGTGGAGTCAGCTGCGACACCTTCCAAGGTGGGGAAGGGCCACAAGAAACCAGGAAAGTCTGGGAAGAGCAGCACGGCGGAGGCCACCGCCATCATCCCTGCTGGGACAGAGAGGACCGCCAGCACTAGCCCCGCTGGGCTAGAGAGGACCGCCAGCACAAGCCCCGCTGGGCTAGAGAGGACCGCCAGCACAAGCCCCGTTGGGCTAGAGAGGACCGCCAGCACAAGCCCCGCTGGGACAGAGAGGACCACCAGCACAAGCCCCGTTGGGCTAGAGAGGACCGCCAGCACAAGCCCGCTGGGCTAGAGAGGACCGCCAAAACAAGCCCCGCTGGGCCAGAGAGGACCGCCAGCACAAGCCCCGCTGGGACAGAGAGGACCACCAGCACAAGCCCCGTTGGGCTAGAGAAGACCACCAGCACAAGCCCCGCTGGGCTAGAGAGGACCGCCAGCACAAGCCCCGCTGGGCTAGAGAGGACCGCCAGCACAAGCCCCGCTGGGACACAGAGGACCGCCAGCAGCTGAGTCACTGCAAAGGAGCCCGCCGCCTCAAGCACCGCTGAACAGTGCACCGCCGCTCCAAGCACCGCTGAACAGGGCCCGCCGCCTCAAGCACCGATGAACAGGGCACCGCCGCCTCAAGCACCGCTTAACAGGGCATCGCCGCTCCAAGCACCGCTGAACAGGGCACCGCCGCCTCAAGCACCGCTGAACAGGGCACCGCCGCCTCAAGCACCGCTGAACAGGGCACTGCCGCTCCAAGCACCGCTGAACAGGGCACCGCCGCCTCAAGCACCGCTGAACAGGGCACCGCCGCTTCAAGCACCGCTGAACAGGGCACCGCCGCTCCAAGCACCGCTGGACAGGGCACCGCCGCCTCAAGCACCGCTGAACAGGGCACCGCCGCATCAAGCACCGCTGAACAGGGCACCGCCACTCCAAGCACAGCTGAACAGGGCACCGCCGCCTCAAGCACCGCTGAACAGGGCACCGCCACCTCAAGCACCGCTGAACAGGGCACCGCCACCTCAAGCACCACTGAACAGGGCACCGCCGCCTCAAGCACCACTGAACAGGGCACCGCCGCCTCAAGCACCGCTGAACAGGGCACCGCCGCCTCAAGCACCGCTGGCCCATGAGCGCCAAGGGCAGTGACGCTACTGAGTCCGTCACGAGCAGGATGAAGCACTCTGGGCACCATGCCCCCTCCAGAACCAGTGGAGAGATACATCCACTACCTCTGTCTTTAGCAGGATGAAGCACTCTGGGAACAATGCCCCCTCCAGAACCAGTGGAGAGCTACATCCACTACCTCTGTCCTTAGCAGGATGAAGCACTCTGGGCACAGAGCCCCCTCCAGAACCAGTGGAGACTGTCATCCACTTGAGAGACTGTGGCTTTGCACTCCCCAGGATTGAACAGTGGGCAACACACCCACTGGAGAGACTTGAGAGACTGTGGCTTTGCACTCCACAGGAATGAACAGTGGGCAACCCACCCTCTGTAGAGACTTGAGAGACTGTGGCTTTGCACTCCCCAGGATGGAACAGTGGGCATGTAGCCCTCTCGTGGATTTGGCGTCGTGCACTCAACCGGCTGAGGTGCCCCCCTTTCCCTCCCCATGAGGTGCCTGTTTTCTTGCTCTCTGATGCCCCTGCAGTGTTCTCTCCGTCATGGTCGGGGATCTTGTGTGGGCCTCGCCCATACCGTGTGGGCCCAGTGTTCCACGGACTTCATTGGAGCACTACCTGGACTACTAAGCTTGGTGTATATTTTGTTTATGGTGTATATATATCTATTTTTGCGTACTTGATTTTAATATATTACAATGGTTACACTCATTTTCTTTTGTTTTTGCATTCTTCCGGGGGGGTTGGTGGGTGTAACTATCATGTATAAATATGTATTAGCGTGTGTGTTGTAGTGGGTAAGGGTGGGGGTGGGGGTGTTGCATGTGTGGGTCCCTGTTTCCCCCCCCCCTGTGTCGTAGGTGCAGTACTCACCATGGTTATCGCCGCTGGCGTTCGTGCTCCTGGTAGAGGAGCAGGAAGACTATTGCAGGAAGAATTTGGAGTTCCAACTCCATGGTGTCCTGGTTCCTCGTGGGGTGTGCAGAGGTGAGCGTTTTCCCTTCGAAGTCCTGTTTCCGCCATGTTTTTATCTGCGGTGAATCCTCCCCGGAAAAGGTGGCGGATTGGTAGGTTGTGATACTGTGGGCGTTACTTTGTCTTCTGCCTGTCTGTTGGCGGTGACCGCCAAGCTGTTTGTCTGTACCGCCGTTGCGGTCGGAATGTTAAAGTGGCTGTCTTTGTTGGCGGTTTCCGCCACGGTCGTAATTCAAATTTTTTTACCGCCGGCCTGTTGGCGGTCTTACCGCCGCTTTATCACCGACCGCCAGGGTTGTAATGACCACCATAGTGTGTTCCAAGGCCAAAATATAGTGAGGATACCAGATTCATTTGCAGTTAGGGTACTCAGTGCTGGAGCACACATCCTTTTTCAGGTATGGGCACATTCCCATCACAACAATTCTATAAATTGTTAAGGATCCCTGATTGCATATTAAAGTGGTGTGAAACGTGTCTTAGAGAAAGCAACTTAGATAGTTAGCATGGATTTAAAGGGCAGAAGCGATAGGGGGCAGTCCAGAAATGATGGAGAGATTTGAAAGTCTTCTAACAAGAAGAGGTCTTGTGTTATTCTTGTGAGGGATCAAATTTATCTAAAAATGGGAAAAGCAAGATGAATATAGGAGTGCACAAGGAAAGGTATGCCACTAGCAAAAAAGAGAGGTTGTATTACCACTCTACACATCACAATATGCCATTTTTGGAGCATTGTACCAACTGCGTGGCAGTTTTGTTCAGATTACTGTGTAGCGGTCTGGCAGCTTGAGCATTTAGTCCAGTTCAAAACCCCGATTGCAGGAATAACTGAAGGTATGTGAGAGTGTACCATCGGCACAGGTGCCCAACAGAACAGAAAGCCCATTTCTCAAGAATTTGGGCTGTCTTTAGCACTTGCTATAAGCAGGAAAATCTGTGAGTAGAGTAGCAATCAATCAATCAATCAGTTTTTGTAAAGCACGGCTACTCACCCGTGAGGGTCTCAAGGTGCTGGGGGGAGGGAGGGGTGGAGCCTCATCTGAAAAGCCACTTCTTGAGGTTCTTCCTGAAGATGGTGAATGATGAACTTTGATTGAGGTATAGGGGTAGGTTGTTCCAGCTCTTTGCTTTGATGTAGGTGAAGGATCGTCCTCTGGCAGTGGTTTATGAATGCAAGGGCTAGTGGCCAGAGCCAGTTCAGCAGAGCGGAGGGATCTGTTGGAGATGTGGAAGGTGATGCAGTGGTTCAGGTAGGCCATTCTGACGTTATGTATGGCTTTGTACGTGTGGGTGAGTAGCTTGAAGGTGATTTGTTTTTCTACCGGGAGCCAGTGGAGGGACCTCAGGTGCTGGGAGATATATTCTTGGTGTGGGAGGTTAAGGACAAGTCTGGCAGAGGTGTTGTGGATGAGTTGCAGCTTCTTTATGTTTCTCAGCGTGGTGCCGGCATAGAGAGCATTGCTTGTGACTATGGTGTGGGTGACTGTCATGTGGCAGTCTGCTGGGATCCATTAAATAATTTGCAGAGTTTGTGGAGGGTGTGAGTAGGTGATTGAGTTTGCCTGTCGGGTCATAGATAGGGAGGAGTCGAGGATGATACCTAGGTTGCAGACGTGCTCAGTCGGTCAAGGCGGGGTGCTGAGAGATGTGGGCCACCAGGAGTTGTCCCATGCTGAGGTGGCATTTCCAAAAATGATGAGCTCTATCTTGTCAGAGTTGAGCTTGAGGCAGCTTTTTCTCATCCAGGTGGCGACAACTTCCATTCTCGAGTGGAAATTCCTTTTGCCCGTGCCCGGGTATTCTGTGAGGAAAATGATGAGTTGTGTGTCATCGGCGTATGACACACTGTCTATTCCGTGGCATATGATGATAGCTGCGAGTGGAGTCATGTATATGTTGAAAAGAGTTGGACTCAGAGAAGATCCTTGGGAAACTCCTCAGCTGACTCCTGTGGGTTTAGATGTGTAGGGAGGAAGCCTGACCCTCTGAGTCCTTCCGGAGAGGAAGGAGTGGATTCATTTCTGGATTGTTCTGCAGATTCCTACGTCATGGAGTCTGGTGCATAGTGTGCTGTGTGAGACTGTGTTGAAAGCTCCCGAGAGGTCGAGGAGTATGAGTGCTACGGTGTGGCTGTGGTCTAGAAGTGATAGGATGTTGTTGGTGGCTGCAAGAAGAGCTGTCTTCATGCTGTGGTTGCTGCAGAACCCAGACTGGGAGCTGTCCAGAGAGTTGTTGACTTCAATGACATTTTGTAGTTGTGTGTTGATGGTTTTCTCCAGTGCTTTGGCTGGGTAGGGTAGCAGCGAAATGGGCCGAAAGTTCTTTAGTTCTGATGGATCAGCCGAGGGTTTCTTAAGGAGGGGAGGGTACTTACGGTATGTTTCCAGTCCTTGGGGAAGGTGCCAGTGTTGATGAAGCAGTTTATCATGTTTCACAGCTTGGGGGCGATGGATGTGCTGGCTCTGACATAGATTTGGTACGAGAAAGGGTCCGTGGGGGCTCCGGAATGGGTGCTGTTCATGATGCTTTCTGTTCCTTCTGTGGTGAGCATGGACCAGCTGTGGATGGTCTGGGTGAGTTCTGGGGGGATGGGTCAGTCGTAGGTTCTGGTGCTGGGTTTGTTTTCTGGGAGGAAGCTGTCGTAGATGTCTTGGATCTTGCAATGGATGAAGGTGGCAAGTTTGTCTCAGAGGTCTTGCGATGGGGGGATGCTGGAGGTTTCGGAGGGGGGATTTGTGAACTTGTTTATGACTGAGAAAATTTCCTTCATGTTGTGTGTGGAGGAGTTGATGGACTCCCTGAGTGCGTTCTTTCTTGCATTTTTGATATGTCGGCGGTGGATAGTGGATGGCGGTTGCGGCTAGGTCTACACTGGTTTGACTATTCCTCCATTTTTTCACTAGGCACCTGCTAGTGCGTTTGGATTCTTGGGGTTGGGTGGTGAACCAGCTAGTTTTCTTTGGTATGCACTTGGCCGACATCAAACAGAGGGGGGCTACAGGGTTTGAGCCTTCGGTGATCCATGGATTGAGATTTTGCTCTGAGGTGTTGACGTCATTGGAGGGAGGCGGGAGGGATTTGGCGAGAGTTGTGATGAGTTGCTCATTGGTTATTTCATTCCATTGATTGTGGGGGGTCTTGGGGCACACATGCGGCTACTAGGTGCGGTGATGGTGAAGTGTAGGCAGCAGTGGTCGGTCCAGTCTGGGGTGGAGATGGTCTCAATGATAATCTATTTGCTTGAGGTGAAGATGGGGTCCATTGTGTGTCCTGCAATGTGCTTGGGCACGGTGATCAGCTGCCTGAGGCCGAGGTTGTTGAGTAGAACGGTGGTCTTTGGATTGTTGCGGCCTTCGAGGTGGAAATTCAGGTTGCCGAGGAGGAGGTAGTCGTTGAATGCCAGAGTCTGGGGGTGGCGATGTCTACAATGTTGCTGATGAATGCTGGGTGGGGACTTGGAGGTCTGTAGACCAGGGTGTCACGGATAGAGGAGCTGTGATCAGTGTGGACCAGGAAGTGAAGGTCTTCCATGATGGTGCACTATTCTTCTGAGTTGGCCTTGATCGTAGGCTGGAGGGCTGGTCCCCCCTTAAGATGCTGTATCCTTCTGGGATGGCGATGGCAATGTCTAATCCCCAGGTGGGGTTGGTCCAGGTCTAGGTAAGGAAGGCGATGTCCGGTCATGTGGTGTCAATCAAATCCCAGAGTTTGGTGGCGTGCCTGTGGAGGAAGCAGATGTTAAGGAGTAGGCAGTTGATGGGGTTGTGGTGGGTGTTGTTGTTTCTGGGTGTGGGGAGTACCTTCTTCTTGTTCTGGCCGGCACTGAACTTGCAGTTCCTCCACAAAAAAGGTCAGTGGGTGTCCTTGGGGGATGTGGTGCAGTAGTCATTGAGACATCCTGTGTTAAGGCAGTGGAGGGTCACAGCATCATAATGGATGCTGGCCACGGGATGGCTTGTCAGAGATCCTGATTTCTAGCCTTATTATTATTTGTTTTTAATAATGTCTGCTTCGTCTGCCCCCAGTCTTCCTATGTCTTCTTACTATAAAGTATCTAAAACATTAGCACAATCTTTGTCAGATCCAATAGTTTTTGTATTTCTAGAGCAGACCGACTTTCCGATCTTCAAAACCACACAAAAAACAGGAACAGTGCTGGAATGAGCACTGCAAGGGTCTATCCCACGCGCAGAGCAGGCATTGTACAGCAGTAGATGTAACAGTGCAAGCTTCAAAGCGTCACTTACACGTACAGACTGGATAGAACAAGGGCGACAGCATTGTGCTCTTCTTGGACACAGATGCACATGTTTAATGCACAATCGAAGAAGCAAACCAGAACATTGTGAAGTCTTCTTTATCAACTCGGAAAAAGATGTCGCATTCACGACGGCATGAACATTTAGGGTTAAACACTAAAGAACACATAATTAAATACTGAAATAATTTTATAAAATATTAATATGGCCAACGCTCACAAACAGATGTAGGTAAGTGTTTCACCCAGGCACCCCACTGGCAAAAATATGTCATGCAACTTGTAGTAACTTGTCACGGCCATCCAATCAGTGCAAGTACACTGTTGTTACGGGATTACAGTGTGGCCTGACAATGAATAAGCAGCGCCATCTCACAC
Organism: Pleurodeles waltl; assembly: GCF_031143425.1. Classification (NCBI taxonomy): domain Eukaryota; kingdom Metazoa; phylum Chordata; class Amphibia; order Caudata; family Salamandridae; genus Pleurodeles; species Pleurodeles waltl. Next base: position 893,685,605 of record NC_090446.1, read on the forward strand.
TGTTAATGCAGGTTGCTGCCTGGAACAGTGGCTTACAGCGCATCCTTTTTTCGGCAAGGGCATGTTTGATCAATACTACATTATGGTAGCGCATGCAGCCAGGGCCGCTGTCCCTGTGCCCCTCGGATGAGACTGGATGATATGCTCTGGCATGCTATGAATCCCTCGGACATGGCATGGGGAATGGTGAATGCAGATGTGGTGCCCTCACAGGATTGACGTCACAGCTTAGAGTCATGCAGTCATTCCTCAATATCTGGGACACTATCGCATGGGCATATTTTGGAGTGTGGGGGACAAGGGGACAAGGGTGGGGGGACAAGGGGACAAAAATAAATTCCCTCTAACTTCTATGATTTACAAGGCCAAAAGCGCTACTTAGAGTGGCCCTGTTTGCTGATTGCTGTCTGCATCCTGCTATCCTCGGCCCAACCCCAATTGCCGCATAGAAGATGAGCCCTGCAGGATAGTGAGGAAGACTCCTGCAGGCTAGAAATGAGTCTACCCAGCCAAGAAGTTGGGCCCCAGTAAAATATCGCAAATTCATCTCGATGTAGTGTAGCAGGACATTTTCAATAGTGCGTGTACACACTTTTAGAAGCGTTTTCATTCCTTCTGGGCAGCGTAGGAGAGGGCTTTCTGATTTTAAATTCCAGCTGGCATAGGACAAAGGCTGAAATTAAGTGGCCATCAGGCCTCCTTTTGTTTGATTATTCCAGCTGGAAGCTGTCTGGAGCCTCATAGCTAGCTGCTATGGAGGAAACAAAAGCACACAGCTTGCTATTACTTCACAGTATCTAAGAAAGAAGTGGTTTTCACTTTGTTTAGTCCCTGCATATAAGAGATATGTATGCACTGTAAGAATGTCAGATGTGTTGGTCTGCCGAGTATTTACACAAATATCAATTTAAATACCACTATTTTTCTTTATTTCTTTTATAGCGCTACTCAATCCAATGCAGGGTGTACACGCGCTTTACATCATACATACACGTTATAATTATTCCCTGAGACATACTGGGCACACAAAGATTTCTTCAGCAGATGCCTGAACAGACACAAGATATTTTAAAATGCAGTGCAACCAATTAAGCAGAACTGATTTACTGCCTCTAAAAAATAAATTCATAAATTGAGGCCCAGATTTTCTGTCAGAGTTGCGTAACTTTTTTGACACAACCCCAAAGGAAAATCTCACTTGTTAAATGTAGTAATGTGCTCAATTGTGCTCATGATAGACCTGCTAAAAATATGTCTTGAGGTATTAAGATTTGAAGCCACTTACTGTGAGGTCATGGGTTGTGATGCCAAGTGCAATGTCATGCGCCATGATGTCATGTGTTGTGATGTCACTTGCATACTGCCTAACTTGGTTAGTCCCCCCACTTCTTTTTTTAGGACTTGTGCCCTGAGTATTTGTAGATGCCTAGGATCACACCATTTAGTGAAACAGATAAGGCAAGATTTTACCTTTTCACACTATACAATTTAGCTACTAGAATGGTATCTCTTTCTAACTGTTGGAAAGTGGATTATTGGTAAGGGCAGGTAAGTACCTACACCTAGCAATGGGCCACTAACCCCCACTTATGTCCAGTTAGGTCTCAAGAAATGAAACCCAGCTCAAACCTTGGTAGCTTGGCGACATGCGACAAGGCTTAACTTAGGAGACAAATGTGTAAAGCATTTAAAAATCACAAAACAGTGAATAAGTAAAACATGAAACACAATAATAATCCAACACCAATTTATAAAAATAGATTTTACTTTTATCTTTTAAATTACATCAAAATGATTAAAATCGGATAAGGTGAACGGTAGATATGAATTTTTAAACAATTAATGCTTTTTAGTGCATACAAACTAAAAGCACCAATCTGGTCATCTGGTCGCATTAGACCGGGGCAAAGTCAAAGTTTGAAGCCGACCGCGACGGAGCCCTACTCGGCTACAGTAAGCAAGAGGCCTCAGTCAAAAGTTTAACTTTGGACTTAGGGCCTGATTCTAATGTTGGCGGGCGGCGGGAACCGCCCGCCAAGCTACCGCCGCTGAATGACCGCACCGGCCATTTAGACATTTCCTCTGGGCCGGTGGGCGCTCTCCAAAAGAGCGCCCGCCGGCCCAGAGGAAATGCCCCTGCAACGAGGACGCCGGCTCAGAATTGAGCCGGCGGAGTTGCAGGGGTGCGACGGGTGCAGTTTGCACCCGTCGCGTATTTCAGTGTCTGCTTAGCAGACACTGAAATACTTTGCGGGGCCCTCTTATGGGGGCCCCTGCCGTGCCCATGCCATTGGCATGGGCACGGCAGGGGCCCCCAGGGGCCCCGCGGCACCCCCTACCGCCATCCTGTTCCTGGCGGGCGAACCGCCAGGAACAGGATGGCGGTAGGGGGTGTCAGAATCCCCCATGGCGGCGTAGCAAGCTGCGCCGCCATGGGGGATTCAAAGGGCAGCGGTAAACCGGCGGGAGACCGCCGGTTTGCCTCTTCTGACAGAATGCCCTGCGGGGCACCGCCGGCCTGTCGGCAGTGCTCCCGCCGACCCTGGCCCCGGCGGTCTTAGACCGCCGGGGTCAGAATGACCCCTTTAGTCTTCTTCTTGAAGATTTTCTTCAGCGGGACGAAGTCACCAATCCGATCCAACCTCCCTGTAGCCCTCTTCGGATACGTGTCGCACAAAACCTTGGTGAAGAATTCTACCTTTGGACTTAGGCAATTTTTCAGGATGGAAATCTTCATCTGGGCCAAAGCTGAATCTTGATCCGACGTGTCTGGAGCTCTCCTCGGATGGGCTGCATGGGAAGTCCCGGTCAACTTTTTAAGTTAGGACGTTGTCACTTTTTTGGAACTTTTTCCTTCCATCTGGGGTCAACTCTCTCAGCAAGCCGATTTTGATGTGAGGTCATGGGATCACCTTTCTAGGAGCCCCCGGTGAAATCCTGAAAGTCTGGGATTCTGGAGCTTTTTAGCGGGACAAACCTGCAAGTCAGGCCAGGTTGCACTGAGGTAAGCCAGCTTAACTCACCACGGCGGGTTGGTCCCTTTATGCAGCTTTTTACCAAAAGTTCTCCAATCTTCTCCAAGCTTGTAGATCTTCTTCCAGAAGGTCCTTGAAAGTCCTTCAGGAGTCCACAGCTCACCCCAAGGTTCCAGAAGCTCTGAGTTGCTCATTGAAGGTTAGGACTCCAACTTCCAGAATGCACCTGGTTCAAACTCCAAAATGACCACTGGACAGTGGTCAGCTCGCTCCTTCAGGATTTGATGCAGGAGACTCTGGTTAGCTAATTTTCACCTTTAGCAAGCAGGGAGTCCATTCTTGGACCAGTTGAAGCCAGACAAAGTCATTTTTGTGGTGAAGCCCAAATGTGCAGCTGGTGCTGTCCTTCAGAGTGCAGTGTCCAGGTGCAGGTCAGGGATCCAGCAGGGCAGTCCTTCTTCTGATGTTGTTCACTGTATGGATCTGAGGTGTGGGTGCAGCTTTGCCAAATTTATCATTGCTTCCAGGGTGAAAAGCGGGGGGCAACTGTCGAATCACAGGCAGGCCACCACCCTCTTGGATGACCACTTCCTGGGAAGTGTGGCAAAAATCAATCCTAGGGAGCAACATTCCTTAAAAATCTAAAATGACCAAAACTGAATTTTGAAGGCTAGGTTGGCTGAGTCCACCCACAGTTGTGGCTAAAAATCCTTAACACACCCCTCTTCTGCCCTCTCCTAATCTAATCAGTGGGGCACCTGATTGTCTGGGTTTACAGGAAATGGGGGAGGCCCTGAGCTGCTCCAATTGTCCTTCCCTTCTTTGAAGACCAGTTTGGCTGCTTTCCCCCATCCTGTTTCACCATCTGTTGAGGCAGATCTCCTCCCCCAGGCACATGCCTTGTCTTCAGCCGAGGCCACTTCACACCTCATCACGGCAGCCTGGCCAGGCTGCAAGGCTGGGCAATCAGAGGGGGGCACTACAGAGCTGAAGTTAGCAACTTTCAGGTAAAGTTCTAAAACACTTTCCCTGAACTAGTTATATTAAATTCAATAATGGCAAGTTGTTGCATTTATTATAACAATCGGTTTGATTCCAAACTTGAAATATCTAGCTCATTGGGACTTTATTGATTAAAATAAAGGGGGTCATTCCAACCCTGGCGGTCGGTGATAAAGCGGCGGCCAACCCGCCAACAGGCAGGCGGTCAAAAAAATGGAATTCTGACCCTGGTGGGAACCGCCAATACAGACCGCCACCTTAACACTCCGACCGCCACGGCGGGACAGACAAACAGCGCGGCGGTCACCGCCAACAGGCAGGCGGCAGACAATGTACCGCCCACCCTATCACAACTCACCAATCCGCTACCTTTTCCGGGGCGGGAGCCCCACCGATAAAAACACGGCGGAAACAGACTACGAACGGGAAAACGCTCACCTATACACACTCCACGAGGACGGAGGACAGCATGGAACCCGAATTAAACATCCTACCAGCTATTGTCTACCTGCTCATCTACCACGAGTACGAACGCCGGCGCAGACGACAACAGTGAGTACTGCACCTACGACACAGGGGAGGGGGGAGGAGGAAAGCTAACGGGCACACACATACGCCATACACCCACCCCCCCACCCCAAATACCTACACACCAATGCATAGCAACAAGTCAGAGTGACACCCCCCAAACCCACCGGGATAATGCAAAGACACAAATAAAATGATCTTGAAAATATATGTATAATAAAGCTCCATTGAAGTCATGGGAAATATGCAAAATTAAAGATACAACATAAGGAATGAACATAGTTAAAAATATATACATAGGCAATAAGTCCTGCCCATTCTGTCAAAGTTCCATAGTCCGTGGGCCAATGTGCACAAACACAGGGGCAAAGCCCACACACGAGACCAGATACCATTGGAGAGAACACTGCTGGGGCATCAGATGATAAAACTACAGGCACCTGAGGGGGAAGGGAAGGGGGGGCACCTCAGCCACATGAGTCCACGACGCCAGATCCACGAGGGGCATCCATGCCCACTGTGCCATCCTGGGGAGTGCAAAGACACAGTCTCACAAGTCTCTACAGTGGGTGGGTTGCCCACTGTGCCATCCTGGGGAGTGCAAAGCCACAGTCTCACAAGTCTCTACAGTGGGTGGGTTGCCCACTGTGCCATCCTGGGGAGTGCAAAGCCACAGTCTCACAAGTCTCTACAGTGGGTGGCGTGCCCACTGTGCCATCCTGGGGAGTGCAAAGCCACAGTCTCACAAGTCTCTACAGTGGGTGGGTTGCCCACTGTGCCATCCTGGAGAGTGCAAAGCCACAGTCCATCAGATGGATTACCGACTCCACTGTTAATGGAGGAGCCATGGTGCCCAGAGTGCTTCGTGAAGCCCTGCTCGACACAGAACCGGCACTGTCACTGGGCCAGCGGTGCTTGAGATGGCGGTGCCCAGCGGAGCGGTGCTGACAGGAAGGGCCCAGCGGAGCGGTGCTTGACAGGAAGGGCCCAGCGGAGCGGTGCTTGAGACGGCGGTGCCCAGCGGAGCGGTGCTTGACAGGAAGGGCCCAGCGGAGCGGTGCTCGACAGGAAGGGCCCAGCGGAGCGGTGCTCGACAGGAAGGGCCCAGCGGAGCGGTGTTTGACAGGAAGGGCCCAGCGGAGCGGTGCTGGACAGGAAGGGCCCAGCGGAGCGGTGCTTGAGACGGCGGTGCCCAGCGGAGCGGTGCTTGACAGGAAGGGCCCAGCGGAGCGGTGCTTGACAGGAAGGGCCCTGCGGAGCGGTGCTTGAGACGGCGGTGGCCAGCGGAGCGGTGCTTGACAGGAAGGGCCTAGCGGTGCTTGAGACGGCGGTGGCCAGCGGAGCGGTGCTTGACAGGAAGGGCCCAGCGGAGCGGTGCTCGACAGGAAGGGCCCAGCGGAGCGGTGCTTGACAGGAAGGGCCCAGCGGAGCGGTGCTTGACAGGAAGGGCCCAGCGGAGCGGTGCTTGAGACGGCGGTGCCCAGCGGAGCGGTGCTTGACAGGAAGGGCCCAGCGGAGCGGTGCTTGAGACGGCGGTGCCCAGCGGAGCAGTGCTTGACAGGAAGGGCCCAGCGGAGCGGTGCTTGAGACGGCGGGCCCCAGTTCAGCGTTTCTTGTCACGTCGGGGCCCTGTTCAGCGGTTCTTCTCACAGCGGGCCCCTGTTCAGCGGTTCTTGTCACGGCGGGCCCCTGTTCAGCGGTTCTTCTCACGGCGGGCCCCTGTTCAGCGGTTCTTCTCACGGCAGGCCCCTGTTCAGCAGTTCTTGTCACGGCGGGCCCCTGTTCAGCGGTACTTCTCACGGCGGGGCCCTGTTCAGTGGTCCCAGCGGAGCGGTGCTCGACAGGAAGGGCCCAGCGGAGCGGTGCTCGACAGGAAGGGCCCAGCGGAGCGGTGCTTGACAGGAAGGGCCCAGCGGAGCGGTGTTTGACAGGAAGAGCCCAGCGGAGCGGTGCTTGACAGGAAGGGCCCAGCGGAGCGGTGCTTGAGACGGCGGTGGCCAGCGGAGCGGTGCTTGACAGGAAGGGCCCAGCGGAGCGGTGCTTGACAGGAAGGGCCCAGCGGAGCGGTGCTTGAGACGGCGGTGCCCAGCGGAGCGGTGCTTGACAGGAAGGGCCCAGCGGAGCGGTGCTTGAGACGGCGGGCCCCTGTTCAGCGGTTCTTGTCACGGCGGGGCCCTGTTCAGCGGTTCTTCTCACGGCGGGCCCCTGTTCAGCGGTTCTTGTCACGGCGGGCCCCTGTTCAGCGGTTCTTCTCACGGCGGGCCCCTGTTCAGCGGTTCTTCTCACGGCGGGCCCCTGTTCAGCAGTTCTTGTCACGGCGGGCCCCTGTTCAGCGGTACTTCTCACGGCGGGGCCCTGTTCAGTGGTGCTTCTCACGGCGGGGCCCTGTTCAGCGGTGCTTCTCACGGCGGGCCCCTGTTCAGCGGTGCTTCTCACGGCGGGCCCCTGTTCAGCAGTTCTTGTCCTGTGTTTCTAGGGAGCCAGACCTGGCCAAGACTTCCCGCTCACTCGCCATCCGACGTTGTGGTCGTGGGGCCCTCCTGTGATGGAGTCCTGGGCCCGTGGCTGTCGTCCGTCACAACCGGAATGGGGCTGGTGGGGCCCTCCTGGGCAGCTCGCCTGCTGCTTGACTTCTCCGCCCAGCTGCCCTTGCCCTCCTTCGCTAAAGCCCTGTGGCCCTTGCCTCCCTTTGATGATGTGGCAGGTGACGGGGCAAGGCTACTGTCCTTGGTGGCAGCCGTCTCAGGCTTGTCGCACCGGCCCTTAGTTTTCCTTGTCCTTTTCCCAGGGGGTGGGCTGGCTGTCCCCTTGCTGCTGGCCGATGTTCCTGCCCTAGGAGCTGGTGGACTCCAATAGCCCTGCACTATGGTCATATTAGATGCAGGGCTGGTGGTGGCTGAGGTGCTTTTTTTACTCTTACCAGATGGAGGGGGTGGGTCAGTGATTGGAACGAGCTCAAGGTTGGAAAGGAACTGCACTTGGGAAGGACAGGGACGGGTAGGTGTAGTGGGTATGGGAGTGGAGGAAGAGGATGTGGTTGTAGGAGAGTCAAGTGTGCTGTCTTTGGGTGCAGGTGCTTGTGACGGAGGCTGTGGTGAGGTGGATGGCTGTTGGGTGGGTGGCTGCCTGCGTTTGTGTGGTTTGGAAGAGGGGGTGACAGACACACTGGGAGAGGACACAGGGGACGTGTAAATGGCAGTGGGGGTTGTGACTGCACGTGTGCAGACTGTAATGGAGGGTGTGCTGGTGATGGAAGTACTGGCTGATGGTGGTGTGCATGCAGGTGTGAGTGGAGACGTCACAGGGAGGGAGGAGGGAGATGAGGAGGTGGGGGACACAGAGGTGGTAGTGACTGTTGGCATGTCTGCATCTGGATGTTGCTTGGGTGAATGCTTGTGGGATCTGTGGTGCTTATGTCTGGATGAGCTGCCCTTGGGTGTAGAGGTGTGTGCAGGCTGGTCTGATGGTGTGGATGGGATAGGCAGAGGAACAGGAGACTGGGACTGGGTGGAGGGAGTTTGAAGAGGGAGGCTGGAGACAGGGACAATGGCTGCCGTCAGTGCTGAGGCCAGAGCATTGAACGATCGCTGATGGGCAGCCTGACCCGAATGAATGCCCTCCAGGTATGCATTGCTCCGATGCACCTCCCTTTCTGCACCTGGATGGCATTCAAAAGGGTAGACTGCCCAACAATGAGCGTCCTGAGGAGGTCAATGACCTCCTCACTGAGGGCAGCAGGGGTAACTGGGGCAGGGCCTGAGGTGCCTGGGGCGAAGGAGATGCCCGCCTTCCTGGGCGAGCGGGCATGGAGCGAAGGCTGAGGGGCTGCTGGGAGGGCGGCGCTGGTGCGCTGGGTGGCGGCTGTACCTGTTGTGGCGGTGGGCATGGATGTTGCCGCCACCGCAAGGGAGCTCCCTTCCGAGGACGTGACGGTGTCGCTGACGTCTCCACGGGTCCCCGTTGTGGAGCTCCACTCGCCCTCCGTCTCACTGGTGTGCTCGGAGTCTGTTGCATGGCCCTCCGGGGCCATGTGAGATGCAGCTCCCTCGTGCGCCGATGCCACTTCTCCTCCGCCTGATGATGCTAATGCACACATGAACAGGAAGACAAAGAAAATGGTGGGGGGGAGAAATGAAGACAGGTTGAGTGCATGCATTGGCAACACCCTTGGCGGAGAGGACAGACACAGAAGCCCCCTGCACTAGGCCATGCAATCGGGGTACACTACTCAGTTATTGTGACTAGGCCTACAGGTCGATGGATGACAAATGCACACATGGGTGAGGCCGGACCCTGGATAGCTGTATTTGGCACCCTACAGACGTGGGGGTTGGGGGCACAGGGCCATGCCTAACGGAGGGGCCTAGCCTACAGAATGCGCCCTGGCCTAGAGATAGCCACAGCCCTCCTCCCCCACCCAGACACCTTCACTGCGCGCAAAGATAGCAGAATGTGCTGATACTCACCCCCTTGTGTCTGCTGTGATGTCCTCACGCGCCCATCCAAATCGGGGTAGGCCACCGCCAGGATCCGGGACATCAGGGGGGTCAATTGGCGGCTGCCACCCCTCCTACGTTGGGAGGCCATCCCCAGCGGAGACTCAGCGGTCTTTCTGGTCCCACGGCGGATGTCCTCCCACCTCTTTCGGCAGTGGGTGCCCCGTCTGTTGTGGACCCCCAGGGCCCGGATGTCCTTGGCGATGGCACGCCAAATGTCGATCTTCTGATGGGCGCTGACCTATGTGACATGTACAGGGTGGTAAAGGGAATCTCATTACTTTTCTGCCTGGTCAATGTGAGTGGCCCTCCCCTCCCCAACCTTGCCATGTGGCACATGCTCTCATCTTTCGTGCGTTGCACTCCTCATTCACTCCCCACCATCTTACATACACCCCACTCAACACAGGCATAGCCCATTCAACGTGCACCCTGTGTACTTACCTGTTGGTCTGGAGGACCGTAGAGTAGCGCATACTGGGGGAGGACCCCATCAACAAGTTTCTCCAATTCTTCAGAAGTGAAGGCAGGGGCCCTTTCCCCAGTCACAGCAGCCATTGTATCTTCCAGACCGAGGTCACAGCAGCACTTGCAGTATAGGTCCTCTCCTGTGGATGATCAGGTCTCAAGTGATTAATCAGATAGAAAATGGCGGTCACGCCCCGGCGGTGCGTACCGCCACGGTGCGTACCGCCGGCTTACATCCTCATTGGCTACTGAAACCCATAGGGTTCATTGTTAACCAATGCGGCTTAGCACCGCGGTCTTCGACCGCCTACCGCCACGGTGTGCCACGCCAGCGCATTGACCTCACATCCCACTGTCACACTTCACAGGTCAGGCAGCCGCCATTTCAAGGGCCCACATGGCATAATTTTTACTGCGTCACACAGGCCTAGGCCTTGCATTGCCACTCATACAAGCCTTTCCATGCATAGCGATTCGTGTACTGTGCAAGCTGTGTGAACGTACCTGTGGGTTGCTTGACTCTGTGCTCCATGTTGTCCTTCCTAGGCACCGTCCGCTGGGACTTGCGAGGAGAAGGATGAATCCTCCTGTGTACCGACCGCTGGTGGACCTGTCGACAATGGAAGAACGACATATCATACTTACATACCGGCTTGACAGAGCAACTATCCATGAACTATGTGCCCAGCTGGAGCCAGACCTGATGTCCCCCATCCGCCAACCCACAGGGATTCCCCCTCTGGTGCAGGTTCTGTCAGTACTCCATTTTTTGGCAAGTGGGTCTTTTCAGACAACAGTGGCCATGTCATCTGGGATGTCTCAGCCTATGTTTTCAAAGGTTTTGTCCAGAGTGTTGTCTGCCCTGATGAAATACATGCGGAGCTACATTATTTTCCCTGAGGTGGGCGAATTGGCTACAGTGAAGGGTGATTTCTATGCCCTTGGACATATCCCCAACATCATTGGTGCCATTGATGGGACCCATGTGGCCTTGGTTCCCCCCAAAGAAAGTGAGCAGGTATACAGAAACAGAAAAAGTTATCATTCGATGAATGTCCAGGTGGTCTGTTTGGCTGACCAGTACATCTCCCATGTAAATGCCAAGTTCCCTGGGTCAGTGCATGACGCGTATGTCATGCGAAATAGCAGCATCCCTTATGTGATGGAACAGCTACAGAGACACCGTGTGTGGCTAATTGGTGACTCTGGTTACCCCAACCTGTCGTGGCTACTGACCCCAGTGAGGAATCCCCGGACCAGGGCAGAGGAACGGTACAATGAGGCCCATGGGCGAACTAGGAGGATCATAGAAAGGACCTTCGGGGTCCTGAAGGCCAGGTTTAGGTGCCTGCATATGACAAGGGGATCCCTAATGTACTCACCAAAGAAGGTGTGCCATATCATCGTGGCCTGCTGTATGCTTCACAATCTTGCTTTGCGACGCCATGTGCCTTTTCTGCAGGAGGATGGTCCAGATGGTGGTGTTGTAGCAGCTGTGGAGCCTGTGGAGAGTGAAGAGGAGGAAGACGACGGGGACGACACGGACAACAGGGATACAGTCATACAACAATATTTTCAGTAGCACACAGGTAAGATTCACCCACGCCATATTACATTTACTTAAGGCCTCATGCGTCTCTACTGTCTGTGTTTCCCCCCAGTTCCTGTTCACTGATTTGTGACTTTCCCTTCCCTTTTTAGAGCTGTATGACCCACTGCGTGACTTCTGCTTTGTTTGCCCATGGACTAAAGCTTATTGATCTTGGTATGTTGTCATCACAAAGTAACTGGACATTATTGCACCGTTATGTGTTTTACATTTGTTAAGAATACAAGCAGACGCCTGTTATTTTAAGTGCAATAAGTGGTTTATTTTAAGTGCTACATATAGGTACATGATAGTAAAACGGTAATGGGTGGGGGTGGAGTAATGTCTATGGCAGAGTCCAGTTCTCAGACGCACAGGTGCATTGTCCATATGCCTGTGGAAGGATGGAGCAGGGGCAGTCAAAGGTTGGACAGGGTGACAATGTGGGACAGTGGGATGACATCAGGGGGTATCTTATGCTGGCGGGGGTCTTGCAAGTAGTGGAGATTTGACTTACCAGAGTCCATTCCTCTGCCTACTCCTGCGAGGCCCTCAGGATGCAGGAAGTGCAAGACTTCCTCCTCCCATGCTGTGAATTCTGGGGGAGTAGGTGGGGGTCCGCCGCCAGTCTTTTGCACCGCAATGTTGTGCCTTGATACCATCGAACGCACCTTCCCCCGTAGGTCGTTCCAGCGCTTCCTTATGTCATCCCGATTGCGTGGATGCTGTCCCACCGCGTTGACCCTGTCCACTATCCTTTGCCATAGCTCCATCTTCCTGGCAATTGTGGTATGCTGCACCTGTGCCCCGAAGAGCTGGGGCTCGACACGGACGATTTCCTCCACCATTACCCTGAGTTCTGCGTCACTGAACCTGGGGTGTCTTTGGGGTGCCATGGGGTGGTGTGGATGAGGTGTGGGGTGGCGTTTGTGGTGATGAGTGTGGTGTGTGTAGTGGTGTGTGGTGTTTGGTGCGTGGATTCTGTGTGGGTGATGGTGTTGTGTGCCTCTGTGTTGTGGGTTTGTCTATTCTGTGCTCACTCTCTAGCCTTCGTCAATAATTTCGGGTCGTAGGGGTTTGTGGGTGATGTGGGTGTGTGTTTTATATTTTGTTGGGTGTGTGGGAGTGGTGTCAGTATGTGTATCAGGTGTGTGTGTTTCAAAATGACCAAGGTGGCTGAGTTTTCTATGTGTGTGTGTATTTTGACCGCGGCGGTGTGTACCGCTAATGGAAAACCGCGTTTGAAAGAGCGCCGCGTGGATTCGTGTGTAGTGATAGTGTGGGCGTATTTCTGTTGGCATGACGGTGGAGGTTTGGTCATCGCCATCTTTTCGCTGACCTTTGGTATGGCGGACTTTTGTGGATGTCGGGTTTTTGGAGGTTTGCAAGTTGCGGGTCAGAATGACCGTGGCGGTTTACCGCGGCCACGGCGGTGTTATGGCGGTTTTCTGACCGGCGGTCTCCCCATTCTTGCCTATGGAGCCCATTCACTACAGTGAGGAAAAAACGAAAGTGGCTATTTTACCTCACCAGGGTTTATAAAACAATTTTTATAAGGTCCCTGCTTATAGTTACACAGCACCCAGCCCCGGGGGAATTTAGGGCCCCATAGGGATGACTTATATGTAAAAATAAGGTTGACTAAGACTTTGAAAGTACTTTTAATTCCAAAGTTGAATTTGCATATAACTTTAGTTTAAAAATATCCCTCAAGGCATGCCTGCCTTTAAAATGACACTAGGCACCTCAGCAGGGAACCTATGGGTGCACCACCTATTCTGGTGTCCCTAAATCAACATGCCCTGTCATATACTAGGGACTTATAGGTAGGTAGACATAGCCAATTATAATTAGCCTAATTTGCATTCTCATTTTACATAGGCCCTGGGACTGGTTAGCAGTGCCCAGGGCACTGTCAGATTCAGGAGAACCCGTTTGCCACGAGTTGGGTTTCAACACACATCATGCACTTTTTGATGTATTCTTAACAAATCCTTGTTTTACAGGGCGACCTGATTGTTTAGCTTGACCGGACAAATAGTACGCTTTAATGTAAGTGACTGTTCCCTAGCATATTGACTAGCAAGACCTATTAGTGTCTTTATACAGACTGTTTTGATTCAGGAGATGTTGGTTTTTTTTGGTCCTGATGAAGCGTCATTGGATCCGGCTGGACCACCAGACGTGAAAAATGTTGACCCAAGTTTAGAGGTTTTGTGATAATTCCCGTCCTCTTACTTATTTAGAAAGTGATTGAGCATGATCTCTCAACTATCACTTTAATTTTGTTTTTAACCTTTGGCTTACTCCTTTTACTAGCTGATTAAAAATGGTGATGTTTGTCGAGGTTTAGAGCCAATTTTATATTTCCCTCTCCTGCTCACTTAGGGGGTCAGCCAGGGTCAGCAGGAGCATTGCCGACAGACCGGCGGTGCCCCGCAGGGCATTCTGACTGCGGCGGTTCGGCCGCGGTCAGACAAGGAAAACCGGCGGTCTCCCACCGGTTTTCCGCTGCCCTACAGAATCCTCCATCGCAGCCATGGGGATTCTGACACCCCCTCCCGCCATCCTGTTCCTGGCGGGTCTCCCGCCAGGAACAGGATGGCGGTAGGGGGTGCCGCGGGGCCCCCGTAAGAGGGCCCCACAAAGTATTTCAGTGTCTGCTATGCAGACACTGAAATACGCGACGGGTGCCACTGCACCCGTCGCACCTTCCCACTACGCCGGCTCAATTCTGAGCCGGCGTCCTCGTGGGAAGGTTGATTTGCCCTGGGCTGGCGGGCGGCCTTTTGGCGGCTGCCCGCCCGCCCAGGGCAAATCCTAAAATACCCTCAGCGGTCTTTAGTCCGCGGAGCGGTATTTTGGTGGGGGAACTTCGGCGGGCGGCGATGTTAGAATCACCCCCTTAGTGTCTGCGTGTAGGCATTACCCATTAGTATATTCTACCACGGCAGTCACCATTAAAGATCTCCACCAAAGAGCCCCCTTACAGGGAGCCCGTCAGACATTGCAGCGCCGGTCTGACGAGGAACATCCCCGATGATGAAGCATGACATCCGATTGGATGTGTGAGGGCTCTTGCTCCTAAATATAAAGGTTTCCCTCTTACGCTTTTTTGGAACAGTGTACTCATTGTTTTGTTAGAATCAGGAGAACACCAGCAAAAAGTGAAAAATAGGGGCAAAAAGTTAGGGGGCCTCTGCAATCAGCCAAGTTTTCTCACACTAACATTTACACATAGTATTTTTTATCTAAGTAATGAAGGAATGGATTACAGTGTGGCTAACAGGGAAAGCCATGTTTCATTTTGGGCAGTATTGACTAGAGTTATTACTTATGTTGTTGTTATTGTTACATACATAAGCATATTGAAGTATATTGAAGTATATTATCATTTCTGTTCTTAACATTCTCGTTTAACTTGTATTATATTTTTTTTATTAATTTTCAATATTTATGAGTAGGGACAGAATAATAGTTACACTAGAATTATGCAGCAGGCATGTGGCAGGGTTGACGTAGTTATGCAGCAAGAAGAGGCAAATTATGCAACATAATGTGACACATTTTGTGATAGTATTTCATTGTTTTGTCATTTTTACACTTGTTGACACTCTCTGGGCGTAGGTTGCATCTCATTAGTACCAGCCTAAAACCATGGCAGCAAGCAAAAGAGAGGTTAGCAGTAAACTTTTGCAAAGTGTCCGTCCACTGTGCACCAACACGTGTTGCTGTGCTTTTAGTAACTTTGTGAGGTAGGGACGGCTGAAGGTGCACAGGTCTGGGAGAAGGGGGAATGGAGTATCAGTGTGCAGGTACACCAAGCTTTGCATGAGGTTATAACTTTCAGTTCTTAATATAAGGGATAAAGTACCACCTGCCATACAGTATAAGGATATTGCAAGTCACGGAGGAGTTCTATAAACATATAGAGGAACAAGGCTGAAGGCTGAGTTCATTAGGTCGATGCTGTCTGGTTTGCTAAAGTCATTTAAGGGACATTTGGAAAACTTCGCTGGGAATGTATTTCACCCATTGCTTACCTTTGGCTTTGTGCTTTGTAACTCACATTTGCTTGGTTTCTATTTGCTAGCTGCATTTAATTTAGTCTGTCCAGCTTGAGTTTGTCCCTCCAGTAGAGCATCCCCTGTTTTCTGTATCCTTCCACCAGTGTAAGAATTCTGTAAACAGGCCTTCAAATATTGTTCTTATCTTGTTTCACTTGCTGTGCATTCAAAGACCAAGGTCAAATGACGGGCTCTGTCTTCCCATAGAGCTTGGTGTGTATCCTTCTTTCTGTGGCTTCAAAGTGAGATGACCTATATGACAATCATGTTGGCTATTGGGGGTGTGGTAAAAGAAGGCTTTTCTACCACACAACAAACTTCAAATGTCTGTAAATGAAATGTTCAGATATTTAAGAATATAAGTGTGGTAGAAACAAATATTTTAAGACGATCAAAACAAATCAATATGCTAGGTAATGACATTTACACACATTAACATTTGTGTGCTGCATACTTTTATCAGTAAAACTGTATGTCATTGCAAATGTAATGGTCATTTCAAATGAAGATATGTTACCTGTAATAGCAGTGTGATATCACACTATACATACTCCACTTTCTGTCACTCCAGTCCACTCTACTCTGCACCACTCCATGCCACTGCACTCTACTCTGCACCACTGCATTCTGAACCTCTCTACTGTACTCTATACAACTCTACTTTATGCCAATGCACTCTAGCCCACTCCAGTCTAGGCCACTTCACTCTACTCTACACCACTGCAGTCTATGCCAATGCACTCTACACCACTCTACTATACACCACTGTACTTTACTGCAGCACTCTAGTCTATAAAACTGCACTATGTGCCACTCTATTCTGCTCAGAACCACTGCACTCTACACCAGTGCTCTCTACATCACTCTGCACCACTGTACTCTACGCCACTCGAGGCAACTGCACTCTATGCAACGCACTCTATGACACTCTACTCTACACCACTGTCCTTTTATGACACTCTACTCTGGAACACTGAATACTTTGCCACTGAACTCTGCACCACTGTGCTCTACTCGCCACTGCTCAACTCTGTGCCACTCTACTGCACTCTGCACCAATGCACTCTATGGCACTACACTCTGTGCCACTCTACTCTGCATCACTACACTCTATGCCACTCTCTTGTTTTGCACCACTCTACTCTGCCATACACCACATCACTCTGGGACACAGCACTCGTCACCACTGCACTTTGCACCACTGCGATCTCTGCTGTACCACTTAACTTTGCGGCCCTCTACTCTTCACCACTAGAGTAGTGCACGCTACTCTAAACCAATGCTATCTGAACCAATGCACTCTACACCACTTTACTAAAAACCAATACACTCTATGCTAATTTATTCTGCACCACTGTACTCGGCACCACTTCACTCTAGACCGCTCTACGACACTCCAGTCTATGACATTACACTCCATGATACTCCACTCTGACAGTCAACTCCATTAGACTCTCTGCACAACTGCCTCTTCACCACTCCATGACACTTTACTCCACTCTATTCTATGCCACACTACTCCACTCTATGCCTCTCAATGCCATTCTTTGCCACTTCAGTCTACAATACTCTACTCCACTCTACTCCATGCCACTGCACTATATGACAATATACTATGCTCAATGACACCCTATTCAACTCTCTCTATGCCACTTCGTGTTAATTTACTCCACTCTATGCCACGCCACTCTCCTTTATGCCTCTCTACTCTACTCCACTCTATGACACTGCTCCACCTATGGCACACTGCTCACTCCTCGACACTCTATGCCACACCAATCAACAACAGTCATTCCTCCTTTATGCCATTAACTTATAGCCATGCTGGACAGTAGCCATGCTAGTTTACAACAGGGCTAAACACACTGGCAAAGCCAATAGCTCTGCATAGGTGAGATCTATTGTCTTTGCCAATACTTATTTATAAAGTTTGGAATTCCAAGGTGACTTGCAGAGTCCTTATCATTTACGCCAAGAGGTGCAATAGCCCATATAATACATGGCACACCATCAACTTACCCACAAACCATTTAAAACCTTATTGCAGCAGTTCCCAACCTGTGGTCTAGCCCCACCCCAAGGGTGTGTGACATATTCTCATGGGATCCGCAGACATGGGCCAGCAGGAAGGTACTTCTCCAGCTGGGGCCCCTAAAAACACAAGCTTTTTTATATTTATTACTTCCCTTGTATGGCAGTTTTAAAAGCCCTGCAAAGTTCCTTGTACATCCTGCTCTGAGCAGTGCAAAAAGGAAAAATAAAATGATAATAACACAATGTTATCATTTTATTTTTCAGTGATGAGCGAGGTTAGGGGGGGTGATGCTGGGCTGTGTCACAGGGAGGAGGAGTGGTGTGTGCACCATAAATGCACGTGGTGATTTGGCTGGCCGTGCTGGGCCTGCCAAACAGACATGCGCATTTAGAATTTCTCCAACCAGCTGGATTGCACAGCCAGGTGGAGAACTTGCACGGGCATCCACTCCCTATCTGAGCACTAAACCAAGCCAATCATGATGCTGCTGTCATGCTGGTGACAGCAGCGTCATGATTGGCTTAGGGGAATCTGGGAGCCTGTGTGCTTCTGTGCTGCTAGGAGTCCGGAAGAGAAGAGGATGGTGAAGAGATGGCAGCGCACACAGATAAGTGTTCCTTTTTTTTCTTTCCTTCCCCCTCATCCCAGTACGCACATTCTGTAGAAGCCACTGGCTTTTGGGCAAAAATAAAAGCATCAAGATAACTCTGATGATTAATGTACCTGGAGGAGAGAAGTAGGGGTTTTGACTGGTGACAGTTTTGACTCACCTAAGATAGTGCAGATTGTTATTATGCCGCTGCAAAGAATGTGTATCATGCAAAGAACAGTATTTTATGTGCATCACACGGTGGGTTACTACTTTTGCTAAAAAGATTCTTTTGTTACTGTGCAGTGCATAGGTTACAATCGTAGTCTAGTACAGTAAGCTATTAACTGCCTTATTATTAAAGTCATTGCTAACCACTGTGTTATGTTCTTAATCCTGAGTTTGTGCTTCTCCAGGCCAAGCACTTTTAGAAAATGCCTACCAGTGTGGATGACATGTGAATCCTTTACCTTGTAGTCCACTCTAAAGTGCTCCAACACCCTACACTAATATGAGAGGTACTATAGAACAAATAAATTACATGTGGCAGAGAGGCTATGGAGAGATGAGAAGCCCTCATGGTTTTACTTCCCTTCCCCACCACATATTTATGTGAAAAAACTTTCTCAGATCTTACAAACCTAATAAATAAAAACAGAAATCGCTTGGGAAATGTAAAATCTGGCTTGAGGATTCAGCTTTCCTAAATAAGACCAAACATTAAAAGGTTGGTGGCCTGAGATGCAGCACCTCCTTTCCATTAAAACTTTTGGATTCTTGCATACTTTTTCAGTATAAAATAATTCTATTTTTAGTAATTCTGGTATTTGTTTGGTGTGAACTTGTTTGTGTACTTTTTGTGAATTACTGTTTTCATGGTTGAATTTTAAATCCTACAAATTACTTAGGGGTCCCCGGCTTCCAGTAGTGATTGAGTGGGGTACCTCAGGTGTCAAAAGGTTGGGAACCACTGCCTTAGTGCATAGAGTCTCTCATTGTAAGCTATTAAAATAGAGCTGAAGAAAGAAAAGCAACTTTCAATTTGTTGCTTCAAACTGATGCTTTAATTATGTTTTGTGACCTGACCTACCTTTCACCGTGGCTGCTGGCTCTGGCAGAAGGCATTGTGAGTCAGAACTCAACTGTAATGGTTGAGTTCTGATGTCTTTTCTTTATAATGCGTGACTTGATGCATTAGAAGTAGCCGATAATATAGGAACTAATGACTGCATTTTATGCAGGATCACAGAATCCCACATATTAAATAACCTGTAATACAAAGAACGTCTTCCATGTAAATACTCCTAGTTTTTACCCTTCTCCTCTGTGCCCAAGATCGTACAGAGGAGAAGAAGTGTTATTAGAACTATGGCTTCAGAGCACAGTTTACAATTATTGTACCTGATTGCTTTTGATAACTCCAGTGTGGTTTCAGTTTGCATGAGTTGAGGTGCATGATCGTGAGGGGCACAAGTGTATATTCTTTCTTTTCTCCCTCCTAACTTTATTTGCTTGGTGCATGAAGATGCAACGTTACTCAACATGTTTTTTTCACATTTGGTCTAAATACTTTGTGAATGTAATAACAATAAAACATACTTTCAAACTGTGACAACATGCCTTCCATTCTCCCTATTTCACTTCCAAACTGTGATTGTGTACATTTATCAAAGCTTGCATTTCGCAAATAACAGGTGATTTGTATAGGGCCAAATTAAAAGTCCCCAAGATTGTCATTGTGTATTTTCTCCAATGCCTCTGCACTATCGCATTGTGGAGTGGAGCACGTAAGGTACAGTTACATGTCATGTCACCGTGAGTCACATCTATGAGGGGCTGCCGAGAAACCGAGCAGGGAGGTGCCTCGCGAGGTATTGCTCAGACATAAACCTTTGCGTACAACAAAGAGGACTGGCGTCACAGTTCAGAGTCATGCACTCATTCCTCAATGTCTGGGACACTATTTCGTAGGGGAACAGAGCATATAAGTTACAATTACATCATGTCACTGTGAGTCACATCTGTGGGTGGCTGCAGAGAAACCAAGCAATGAGGTTCCCTGAAAGGGATTGTCAAAATGAGTCCTTTTCAAGCAGCAAATATTTAAAAGTTCAACCATTGTTCTGGAAAGGCAAAATACAACACTAAATTGTACCCACAAATATACTGCAGTTCTGCCGTACATAACGGAGCACTCAGGGAAGAGAAAACAGGAAGTCGCGCCGCTCCTCCATCCCACAAACTATCATAATACCAAGTACTCCATGCCACAAGTACACTCTCTATATCATGTGCCCTTCAGCATGGCCTGGTCGTGATTGCAAGAGAATGGACTTAAAATGCTCGGCTTCACATAATGAAAGAGATAGCATAAATAAGAGACTCAACGTAGTTTAGTGTCCTTCCTCTGTGATTAAATGTACATCTTCTGACAATTTAGGATTGCTGCTGTTTACTTAGAACTGCAGGGATGGGCTGGCCCAGGAGTTCTTGCAGAACTCCGTGCTCCAAATGAAGAGCAGAGTAGAAAAACTTTGCAAACTCCACTGGTGGAATGGGTTTGCTGCGACCACTGCAATTCAGTTTCCATCCAGTCATCTAAAATTGTTATCCTGAAGGACAGACTTCAGCTTCTGACGCATCAATAAGGCAGCATCTACAAGGCGTTAGTATTCAAATCAAGGGCCTCATTACGAGTTTGGCAGTCCGTGGACCGCCATGGCGGTGTTGGCAGTCCAACTGCTGTTGGGTTGGTGGTCAGACTGTCGTATTATGAGCCATGTTGGCTTATGGAGTAAAGACTGCTCCAGTCCTGCCAGCAACACCAGACAGCACAGACCGCCGTGGTCATGAGGCATCACAAACAGGCCAGTGGAGCCTGTGTTGCCACCAGACACATTATGAGGTTGTACACCAATGTGACTGTGGTGGTCTAACCATCATGTCTCAGCAGGCGGAAACAAGGACGATAAAGGGAGACAGTCATCTGCAGGCAGCCTCACACGTCCGATGCCACCATGGAGCACATCACACACGTCCTGTTGCTGACGATGATTTTTGAAGGAGCACAAAATCCATGCCACCGTAGGAGCAACGGAACGTAAGTAAACCTACCTGTGTCATTAATCTTAACAACAGATTGTTGTACTGTCATCCACATCATATGGGGGTTACGGTATGGGCACCAAGTACAATTGTCATTGTCCCATGTCCGAATCACACACAAAGAAGGACACAATCACAGTCACAATACATCCACTTTGGGCAGTTCATTCAAACTGAACTGCAGTACTACACAAAAACACACATCTGCTCATCTCAGGCAAAGGGATAGCGAAGTGTACACAACATTGTCTCACACAACACCAACAACACACCAACATCACATCCACAAATACAACTCACACACTCACATTGCACACATGCAATGGACTGTCATCACATTGAACACATATTTGTAGGGATGTGGCATGGAACACAAACTCAACTACCATCAAACAGCCCTGCAATGGACTCACACATCAGCCACATTGCAACACAATGGAAGGACAATGGGATGCACAATAGACAGAGACACATTAACAAAGAGATCTATGCAAACATTCCCTGCACAATAGGAATGGGGGCATCTGGAACACTCAGGGAAGGAGGCTGCACTGGGACACATATCACTTTATACATACACCTTAAAAAACATTTGCACAGGAACTGGCCCTACATGTACCTCAGGGGCAAACAAAACTAGACCCAAATGACATGCCTATCTGCACAATGTGGAAGTGCAAGTCAACAAAGCACATACACTCCAAATGCATGGGGCATACCTCTACATAAAGTAGCTGCGAGGTACACACAGCTAAATTCACACATGCACAGTCAAATGCAAACAAAGGCAGCACAATTGAACACACTCCATGTCTGCACAAACAAAACTCAAGCGGCCACACATTAGATGAATCCATGAGCCATATGGGGGGCATGTCTAACACAATACATGCTCACATTGGACAACACAAGATTAAATACTTACCATATCAAACAGTACACAATGCCATGACACCACAATTGTGTTTACACCTACATATCCATACAATCTGCATATACCCTTGTCTTGGGAGACACCAGCACTACCCACAAAGTCCGATACTACAAACAACAGCAAATGGATCTGCAAGCAGGCTGAAACAGACACAACTGTAGGCAGACAACACAAGTTTCTCAGGAACAATATAAAGGTAGAAAAGGAATTGCAGGACAAATGCGTATCTAAAGAAAAAACTGTTTAGGTTTTTTCACTGCAAATTTTGTTAGGTCCAAGGAATTGCCCAGTCTAATTGTCCCAGAACAGGCACATTATGGTCACTTGACTCCTAACTACCAGGGAACCTCCACAGGAAGGGACATCAAGTGAGCAGGCAGGTACCTCAGGGATCATCTTTGGGGGAGTCGGATTCTGGATGGGTGGGTTTGGTCTTGGGTTTGGGTGGGGTTGGGAGTAGGGTCGGGGTCTCTTGGGTGTGGGACGGGGTGTCGGGAATAGGTCAACATAAAAAAAACATTCTTAAGGACACAGGAGGGTCAGCAGAAGGGGTGGGGATTTGGAGGTCGAGGGAGAGGTTGTCTGCTGTGTCGTGTGGATGTTGTGGGTGCATGCAAGTGGGAGGTATGCTTGTGCTTGGGTGATGTCTGTTGTGTGGGTTAGTGTGTGTGCTTGTGTGTCTTGGGGTGGGAGGTGCTGGGGATGGAGAGGTGGATGTGTGGGTGTCTATTGGTGTGGTGTCTGCAGGTATGCTGGTAGTGATGGATGTCTGTGTGTTTGTTGGGGTGGTGTCTGTGGGTATGCTGGTAGTGGTTATTGTCTGCATGTTTGTTGGGGTGGTGGCTGCAGGTATGGTGGGTGTGGTGGATGTCTGTGTGTCTGTTGGGGTGGTGACTGCAGGTATGCTGGGTGTGGTGGTTGTGTCACTGGCTGTTGTGGTGGTGCCTGTGGATATGCTGGATGTCGTGTGTGGGACGGTGGGGTAGTGGGGTTATCTGGGGAAGTAGTGATTGACGTTGTATCTGTCTCTTGTTTGCTTGCAAACCGTGTGTTTTGTAGTGCTTGTGTCTGTGTATGCTGCTCTTGTGTGTTGAGGTGGGTGCGTGCAGATCGGTCTGTGTGCTTTGGGTAGGTAGGGGAATGGGGTATGTGGAGGGGGGGCGGAAGGTGGGAGGTGACTGGCTGCTGTCAATGTAGAGGCCAGAGCCTGAAAAGATCTCTATAGGCCAGACATTGCACCATGAATGCATTCCAGGAATGCACTTGTCTAATCGAGTTGGGTTGCCAATCCCAGGGTGGCATTCTCAATGGCTGTCTGACCCACAGAGATACTTCTCAGGAGGTCAATAGCCTCCTCACTGACAATAGGAGGAGTAATAGGGGGTGGGGCAGAGGTGTCTGCAGAACAGGAGGTGCCCACTTTCTTGGGTGAGCAGGCATGGCCAACTACGTGAAGAGCAACAGGGAGGGCGGTGATAGAATGGGGGGTGGTTGACAAAAATGGTACAGCAGAATGCCCCAATGGGTCCGCCAACACTAGGGAGTGTCCACTGGAGGAAGATTTTGATGATGAAAAGGATGTTCCAGTCTACCCTGTGGCACTCCACTCACCCTCTGGACCACTTGGTCCCTCTGTGTTCATGGTGTCTAGACCCGAGGTCCGTGGCCAGATTAGTCCCCATTCGGCTGTGCTCTGTCTCCTTTGCTTGTGGGTGTTGATGCTGCAAATACAAGGAGAAGTGGGGGTCATCACAGGTTCATGATCACACTAGAACAACAGATCTGATTAGCAAACATTACCAGGATGTCAAGTAGGCCCCAGCAACAAACTTCACCTAAGTGACCCATACATGTGCCATTCCATATGCATGCATGCCATATGAACTATCAACAGTTGCCTACAGAAAAGTCAGGATCTTGGACCACTATAGTTGCATGGCTGAAGTGGTGCAATCACAGTAAACACTAAACAAGTAGGAGACCTCATCACCCTCAAAGCTTTGTCCCATGGAGTAGACCTCACTTACATGTTGTCATACATTAGTGGCCTAATGCCACCTGCATTCACACAGATCCCACTCAAGGTCATGCACACATCTGTTTCTCAGATACATAATGACCCAACAATAAGAAACGATGCTCCAAAATCCTGCCATATTCTGTATTGTACAAAAACACAATATAACTGCAAGTCACTTCATTATGCATGCCAACAGTCAGGTTACAGACCTTACCCATTACGCATGTTAAGTGCACTTACCCACCTGATGCCACATCAATGGCATAGAAATGCACATTGTGGCTCAAAACTCTAGGCCTACCTGTCATGTCCTTCATTGCTACTGCAGCTGTACATGCCAACTGGCGTGCTATGAAGCATGAGAGAATGTGTCAGCAAATACACAATGGTGACACACTCCTGTATGTGGCACAAAATCAATTGACTCTCATTGTAAATGTCTAATTCCACACACAGGTTGCCAGGGACGTATATGTGAGGGAATTCAGACATCATCCTATCAACACAGGTAGACCTTGCATGAAACTGCAGCTTACAGATGTTTTGCTAATGAGAAAGGGACACATGCTGACATGCACACACAAGGAATGTTGGCCACAGTGATGGCACATAAATCATGTCAATGGACATCCCCCACTTACCAAGTGAAAGTACTGACCTGTAGCTGCATCCAAAGTACAATGTCAGCTCTGACACATGTATGATAGCCATCTTCACACTACAGACTGCAGTGAGGCACCAGCACCTGTCATACAATGAAGACAACTAGCCTCTGGGTGGCAGATGCCACTATACTGATTTACCCAGGCAGATGGCTGAGGACAGTAATCCATCACTTCCTTACCTTTGCCCTGTAACATTGAGGAGTAGTGGTCTGTTGCATAAAATGTACACACATTACAACAACAAACAGTACTTGATTGATCACTGTACACAGCCATATGTTGTCCCTGGAGAGCAAGTGGTTTGTAGATTGTACACAGTTGTGCCCTAGGTCCCTCGGCCAACTGGCAAGGCACATTAGTATACAACACATGACATGTCTACACAAACAATCACTCTCATCTACTGTGTGACACATTTCTCATCCTTAATTATCAGGGAAAGCTGTCAGAACGTAACACATTCACTTGACAATGTGACAGGCCCTCTTGTGGCTGCTGTGCTTTCTTCAAACACCCATCATGCTCTCGACAAGCCGCCGTCAGAATGCGGGCCATTAGGGGGGTCATGGTCCAACGGGTACCCCACCCATGTTGGGAGGACAGCCCCAGCTGGACCTCTGCCATTTTCCAGGTCCAACATTTCAGGTCCTTCCACCTTTTCCTGTAGTGAGCGCTCTGCCGGCTGTGGACCCTCAAGGTCTGCATCTTTTTGAC
Organism: Pleurodeles waltl; assembly: GCF_031143425.1. Taxonomy (NCBI): domain Eukaryota; kingdom Metazoa; phylum Chordata; class Amphibia; order Caudata; family Salamandridae; genus Pleurodeles; species Pleurodeles waltl. The sequence goes on from NC_090446.1 coordinate 893,710,791, forward strand.
GATGGTTCGCCATAGTGCATTCTTTTAATGAGTGTTGACCTGCATGAATGCAAAAAACAAATCAAGAGATTATAATCATGTTGCATCACAAATTTTGAGTCACATACATGTAAGTAACATCAAGCTAGGACTTTTCTATTTGTCAATACTCCCCAAGTGTGAAACACACAAGCCAATAAATACAGGAACGTGAACACAGACATATACATTTCCATCTGTAGAATAACCCACTACCCTGCTCATGGCCTGCAATGACTAAGCAAGCTAACTGACATTAGGTAGCCCATGCTCTAGCAAGCTGTACTGTGATGTGAGCCACAATGAAACACTACATACCTTTGTGGCTTCTGAAGGGTAAACTCCTTATGCATGAATGGACCAACCCATTCATATTCTATGAGAATGACTCACTGCATGCAGTCCCTACAGGCAACTGCCAGAGTACAAACTTCAACATTACATATGAATAACAATGAAGGAGCTGGCAAGGTGAGTACAGAAAGTGTCTTCCTTGTCCATGTGTGGACATGAGGACTAACAAATGCAGACTCATGCCACTTCAGGGGGCTGTGTTCTGTGGTATGTACCTGTACTACAGAACACTCCTTTGGACATATGTTTTCATCCTACAGAGATGGCATCCAACAAACAAAGGTATTCATTGTACAGTTTCTGCTATGTGACCAAGCAACTAAGGGCCAGATGTAGCAAGGCATTAGCGCCTCGCAAACGGCGAAAAACGCCGTTTGCGAGGCGCTAATGCCTGTGCGCGATGCAGAAACACATTTTGCGAGTCGGAACCGACTCGCAAAATGTGTTTCCGACTTGCAAATAGGAAGGGGTGTTCCCTTCCTATTTGCAACTCGCACCGCGATGTAAGTTGATTTGTGACCGCAAAAGCGGTCACAAATCAACTCGCAGTTACCATCCACTTGAAGTGGATGGTAACTCATTCGCAAACGGGAAGGGGTCCCCATGGGACCCCTTCCCCTTTGTGAATGATCACAAAAATAATTTTTCAGAGCAGGCAGTGGTCCAATGGACCACTACCTGCCCTGAAAAATACCGAAACAAAAGGTTTCGGTTTATTTTTCAAAGTGCAGCTCGTTTTCCTTTAACGAAAACGGGTTGCACTTTGAAAAAAAAAACCTGCTTTATTGAAAAGCAGTCGCAAACATGGAGGTCTGCTGACGACAGCAGGCCTCCATGTTTGCGAGTGCCCATAGTCGGTATGGGGCCGCAATTTGCGACCCACCTCATTAATATTAATGAGGTGGGTCATTGCGACCCCATACCGACTCGCAGAAGGTGTCTGAGACACCTTTCTGCATGTGGTTTTGCGAGTTGCAATTTGCGAGTCTCTATGACTCGCAAATTGCAACTCGCAAAACCATACTTACCTACATCTGGCCCTAAGTCACATATCACGGCCTCCCAGGAATCAACACACTGTCTGCACTGTGGGACTGCGACTGGTAGTTATGCAATATGCCTTTACAAGACAAATATGACCTGTGTGAAGGTGACAACATAGCTGTGGGAGTAAGGGATGTTTCATGAGTCCAAGCCACACACTGACAATGATGCTAAATTCACATATGGACTAGATTCATGATTTACTACTGTACCCTTTCCTAATCTAGTTTAAGGAATGAGGCATTCAGGGCAGATTTTGCCTCTAGAGTATCATACTGGCCACATGACAGGATCTTCTGGTGTACAGTGAGTGGGCTCAGTGTCACAGCTGCATAGCCCCAGTGACTCTCCCACAGCCTAGACTAGGTCCCATACTGGAAGATACACATGACAGGCTCTGGTCTCTGCAATGCAAGCTGAGCTGACAGAACCTACATGACACTCCATTTCCATTACTTCCATGCATGACAGTACATCATATTGCCAACAGCAATTTGGCATGTGGTGTGTGTGTCAACCTGAAGGGCAGAGTGACTCATGATATGCCTTCCACCCAACAGTTTAGAAAAGGCAGATGTGGTTTGAAAGATCTGTGCCACTATACACATTGCTCACATGTCTCTGAACTGACTCCTAAAACATGCATCACAGCTCATACTGTCATGCACATACATGTTGTCTGACATGAAAAACAATCATGAGGAAAGAGATGTCAGTAGATGGCATTAATGTATCCGTAACTAGTTATGTGCATCCAATACAAAGATGATCTAGGAGCCCTAAAACCTCACACAATACAATGTGACTGAACTTCACACATGGCACTGGCCACCAATACCTGCACATTGCCCATCCCATTGATGCCTCACAGACTGCAAAAACAGGCATACGAGTATTCTAACTTGCACACATCAGCACAATTTAGCCTGTGAAGAGGCAAAGGATGGTGAAGTAAAGATAAAATTATGCACATTAGGTACTTACCTGCTCCTTTGGTCAGCCATAGAACTGTCCATACAGAGGTAGGACCTCATTGACTAGCCTCTCCAGATCCTCTGGAGAGAAGACCAGGGCTCTATCATCTGCTGGATCTGGCACGATTGCTCCCAGAGGCGGTACACAGCAGCTCAGGTTGTGGAGGTCTTGCTGGCAGGAGTGCCAGGAGTCAAGTGAGTGAATCTGCAGAACATGGCAGTCACGTCCGCCACATATGGGGTTGTCACCACTGGTGGACACAGCCATTGGTCCGGGACCACCACTGGCAACAACATTAGCCTATGGCTGTGTCTGCCGCGGGTACAACCACCTTCCGCCATGATAACTTCCAACAGCGATCGTGGGCTGTTCCGGATGTCCAGTGAAGTAGGTCAGGCAGCTGCAATTTTGGCTGCCTGAAATGCTGTATTTGGCTATATAAACTGTGTCACACCTCCAAAATTAGATTTTTGACCTCACAAACATGCTTATACTGTTTTGTCATGTAGGTCCTACTACTCAAACAATATCGTAGTATGCTTCTGGGCACAGATGGCATTTAACAGAGGGGCACCGTCCATGCACTGCTAATAGTCATTTTGACAATAGGGATATCCAGTCACATTTCGTGGGGATAACTGTGTTGCACATCTTTGAGTTTGGTCCATATACATGTTATGGCCATATGTGTGGAAAACCATGGTGGGCCCCTGTGACCCTTGTGTAATTGCAGCTGTGATGTGTACTGTTTGTCATGTCTATCCATTCAGAAATGCCTTGTCGCATGATATAATTGAGATGCATCATGTATATTGCTGTGGATGAAAAATGCCCAACAGAAAGAACTTACATTCTATCAATGGGCAAGTTGTCTGCTTGGCGAATCTCTACATTTCACAGGTCTGTGCCCATTATCCGGGTTCAGCCCATGATTCCTTCATAATGCAGAACAGCGCCATACCTCAGCTGATGTCACAACTGTACCCAGAGAGGGCCTGGCTGGTTGGTATGTCACATCTGTCCTGTTTTTGTGTGTCCAATGTCAGGTGATAAAATCATGAAGTGAGTGACTCATTGTTGCGCATATGTCCTATTGCTTCACAGGAGATTCCGCATATCCAAACTTTCCTTGGTTATTGACCCCACTAAGGAATTCAACTACACCAGGTGAAGTCCATTTCAATGAGGGCCATGGAAGAACAGGGTAGATAGTGGAGCAGGGTTTTGGGCTTCTGGAGGCCAGAATTAGGTGTCTGGACTGGACTGGTGGAGCCCTCCTCTACCCACCAGGAAAAGTGTTTCAGATTAATGTGGCATGCTGCAAGCTCCACAACATCACCCTGTTGAGGAATATCCCGTACATCCCAGAGTAAGGGGAGCCTGCAGTGCCACCGGATGAGACTCCTGAAATGCCAAGTGAGGATGATAGTGGTGAAGAGGAAGGAGATGTCTTGCGGTAAGATCTAATCAACAGCTACTTTTCATGAATATAAGTATGTTTTGTGATATAGTGACTATGACTGAACAATAAACTGTAGTTGTAAGACTGTGTGAAGTTGAGTGTTTTAGCAACAACTAGGGAGCTGATACTCTGCAATACTAGCCAAAGGCTCCTTGAAGAGTTAGCCTTTGACATCTCCCCACCTTGATGATGCTGCTTTGTATGTGTCAATCTCATTGCAATGTACTTTCATTTCCAGATGATTGCTATGTGATTAGTGTAAATAGGTATGTTTTCAAGCCTATACTGGTTGCTTTGTCTTTGTAGAGGTACCTTCACCATGACATCCTCATGTGGGCATTTCAGAGTTGTGACATTGGCAGGTATTGGATGTTGTTTTGACATGCAAGGTGGACATGGATAGTTCCAGGTAATGTAGGTCACAGACTTGGGGTGTATGAGACCAAGGCAGCTTGAACAGTGTTTGGGTGGAAGGACAGAAGTGCACATTGGACTTGTTTTGTGTGTCTTGTTGGGCGGATAGCATCATGCGGGTGCATAAAATATTTATTCATAAATTGCAAGCAAGTCATTCACCCTTCACATTAGCCAAACACTCTTCTTGCATGGCCTGTATATAGCTGTAGATGTCTTTCAGCAGTGCAGACCACAGTGCCTGCGCCACAACACTGACACATGTTTTTGTCATACCACCAGATGCCTGGTCATTGATTATGATGGGCCTGTGATCAGGGACTGTTGCACTGGCATCTGTCTGTATCTTGGATTATGTGATGTTGGATTACCTTGGTGTGGTATGTGATAAGGCTCAAAGTGCTGATATCATCCACTTTAATGTTTGCCTAATCTACAGGACAATGTCTGACAAATCCCTCCCTTGTGTGGTCTGCAAAGGGATGTACCCTGGGGGATGTACTTTGACTTAGTATGAGTCACTTATTCTTATGTCACAAAGGTCCAGACATATTGACAGCCTATGTGCTGTACACTGGAATAAAATATTTGTTGTTGACCAGACACTTGTACTGATGTGTTTGTGTCTAACAGTTGTAATCCTGTGCAGAATGCTGTGTACCTGTGATATATTCCTCCTTGCACAAGTAAGTCATCTCTTCATCATATGGTTCACATGGTCTTACATCTCTACATAGTAAAATGTAGAAATCAAGCAAGCAGACAATGAGTTTGTGATGAGTGACTGTTTTACAGTACTGATGCAGTAAATCAAAATTGGACAGTAAAAAAGACAAAATAATAAAGTGAAGTTGTAGGTCATGGTGAATGAAATCCTTGGAGTAGATGCCACACCATTGGGAGTCCAAAGTCCAGAGTACTCCTCCCATCGGAACTGGTGGGTAGTTCAGGATCAGTTAACAGAGTGAATGTGTGACACACTAAGGAGTTCATTTAGAAGAGGTCACTTGCTGGCATTGGTGGGTGTTTTGCCATCCGCACCTTCTAGATTCTTTGCTAGATGTCCCGCTTGCATGGTGGGGGGCAGATCTGCTGCTACAGAGGCAAGGGTGTCTGGGGCGTGTTCCTCTGGTAGGGCCTCCCTTCCAGCGGCTGACACCAATATAGAAGGGCCTGGTGTTGATTCATCAAAGGAAGGGGTAGAGTGGTGTTTTAGAGCACAGTTCAGAGTCTTGCTAATGACCCTCATCACGCCTGTTAGGGAGGCCGTGTTCAGAGTTCAGTTACTACCTGGCCCATCATGCCTTAGGACTCCTGATAGACCCCCAAGATGTGGCTTATGGTGTCCTGGCCAGGAGCAGGCCCAGTGGCCTCCCCACACTGTCCCACAGCATCCCTCCCACACACCCTACCCCATGGCCCTGTGCCCTTGCCACAGGGTGCCCTCTCTCACTGGGTCCTGGACCCTCGATGTTGGAAATGTTGCATTGCAACTCAGGATCCAGGACTGGGGTGCACAAGATGGTAGACAGTGTGCTCAGAACACAGGTTGCCTGTGATGTAAAGGCAACTGGGCTGGGAGGTGTGATGTGGGCACAGTAAGACTCACTGTTGGTGTCTGACCAGGTTGCCCTGATGGGCCAGAACCATCCTCCATGTCCAGACGTCCAGGAGTCTCTTCTTCACTGAGGGTTTCATCCAGGTGGGTAGTGACAGTCTCTTCTGTATCCTCTGTGTGGCCAGTGGCAGCTTGACCTCTTGATGTGAAAGATACAATGTTAGTGGTTGTATTGTGACATCTACCTCCAACAATTTAGTGTTACAGTAAGCATATAGCTGTACAAAGTTATTTTGCAGTTAATCTTATTGTGGGAAGTATACATGGTATTGGTTGTATGGACATGCCATTTGTGGAGCATGCCAGATCATTTTGACTGAAACAACTGCTGAGATGTGCAGATCATTAGCTCTTTGGAAGGATGGTCTGAGAATCCCATCTTGCCACCACTGCAGGGAAAACAGTGGCTAGGCAAGATATGTCTTTAGCCATTTTGAGGCCTAGTTGATTACAATGCAGGCAGACCCAGGAGTTTGCTGTATATGCAACTGGAGTCGTCATGTGGTCAGTGCATTGTGAATGTGTCTGCCGCCAATACCATTCTGGGGATGAATCTTGAGGCCTTTGTGAATATTGTTTTGCACACTGGATAACCGGTCCTTCCTACCCTCAATAGATTCAACTTGGGTTAGCAGGTCAAGATGGAGCTAGGTAGCCATACATATCTCTGTGCTGAGCATGATCTGTATCTTGGTCCTTCCCATGTGAGTAAACTTCAACTGAGAGTTAGCAGGCAAGGGCATTTGAGCAAGTGACCATTGTTCTGGTGTTTGGAGGTATTGCAACAGTCCCTCCTGGGAGTCCAGTCATGTCATTCTCCATAGTACACACACTTGACGGTATCCTCCCAGGTGAGTGAACTTCAATTGAGAGTTCATGAATAGATAGATTTGGGCCATTGAACATTGTTTTGTGGTTGGAGTTAGGGACTTAGGGCCTGTTGGGTTTTGCATTCCGGTCACTCCCTCTACTTCCTGCCACCATACAACTGTTATCCTCCCTCATGAGTAAACTTAATTTGAGAGTTAAGATACAGGTGTATTTGGGAATTTGACCACACATGAGTCTTTGGAGAAGAGGACACTGAACTTGTGGTTGGAGTGACAGTGAGAGAGCCTCCTGGGAGTTCCAGTTGTGTAACTCCCTGTACTACACACGCTATACAAATGGTTTCCTCCCAGGTGAGGACACGTCAATTGAGAGTTGAGACACAGGGGTCTTTGGGCAAGTGAACACTGGTCTGGTATTTGGAGTTATTGAAACAGGGCCTCCTGGGAGTTGCAGTCAGGTCACTCTCACCACTCCCAAATACTTGACAAAATGGTATTCCCCATGAGAGTAAACTTAATTTGAGAATTGACAAATAGTGGTCTTTGGGCAAGAGTAAACTGTGCTGGTGGTTGGAGTTAGAGAAACAGTGCCTCCTGGGAGTTTCAGTCAGGTCTCACTCCTTACTCCCCAATACTTGACAAATGGTATCCTCCAGGAGAGTAAACTTAATTTGGGAATTGACAAACAGTCGTCTTTGGAGAAGAGAACACTGTGCTGGTGTTTGGAGTTACAGAAACAGGGCCTCCTGGGAGTTTCAGTCATGTCACTATCACTACTCCCCAATACTTGACAAATGGTATCCCAACAGGTGAGTAAACTTCAAAGGGAATTTACAAACAGTGGTCTTTGAACAAGAGTACACTGTGCTGGTGCTTGGAGTTACAGATACATGACCTGCTGGGAGCTGCAGTGATGTCACTCTCTGTCCTACACATACTATAAAAATGGTATACTCCAAGTTGTGTACCCTTAAATTGATGTGTACAAAACCGGGCTATTTGGAGAAATGACCATTGGCTGGTGATTGGAGTTCTAGAGCAGTGCCTGCTGGAACTTGTAGTCAGGTCAGTCCCTGCACTACACACACTATACAAATGTCATCTCCCAAGTGGGAAAACTTCAAATGTGAGTTGCACAATAGAGGTCTTTGGACAGTTGAACACTGGGCTGGGGAGTTGAGTAACAGTAAATGAGGCAATAGGTGAGCTATGAGCATGAATGGCATAGCATTTGTGTGACATTTTTAGTATTGTGACTTACCAGACTCCTGTCCCCAAGGTAATCCTGTCAAGCCCTCAGGATGCAGGATGGCCAAAACCTCCTCCTCCCAGGGAAAGAGATGTAATGGAGCACGGGGAGGGTCACCACAAGTCTTCTTAACCTGCAGCTGGTGCCTGTAGACCAGGGAGTGGACCTTGCCCCTGAGGTTGTTCTACCTTTTCCTAATGTCCTCTTTGTGCGCATGGTGGTGCCTACAACATTCACTTTGTCAACAATTCTGTCCCACTTTTTGATTTTCCTACTGAGAGGAGTATGCTGGACTTGTGCTCCAAACAATTGTGGCTCTACTCTTATGATTTCATCCACCATGACTCTTACCTCATCCTCAGAAAAACTGTGATTTTTTTAACATGATATTGTGGAAAAAATATAAAAACTTGTGACAGTGACTTACTAAAGAAGGGAAGTGCCAAACGGTGTGACTGTACAAAAGTGTGTGCAGGGTGTTCTCTAGGATGGTAAACAAAGGATACCTAATCTATGCAGTAATTTGGAAATTAGGTGCTCTGGCTTCAGTGTTTGGTGTTAATAATGCAAAGAATTGTGGTATGTGAAGGGGTGTGTTTTATAGTGTTTTTGCATATGTGTCCAGTGTGTCAATGTCTGTCAGCTGTGTTGTTTTCAAATTCATCCAATGTGCAGTTGTGTATTACTTTAGTGACCTCAGACCGCCGTGGTTTGGTTCATCATTGGCTAACTGCCATGGGGATCAGCTATAGTGATTGTGTGCTTGTCAATCATCCAGTCAATCAGGAGGTTCTTGTACAGCACAAGCTTGTCAACCTGGGGGGTTTCCAGGTGTTGGTTTGATACTGCGGTCTTACCTGGCTGGTGGAGGTGGTGGTTGAAGATCCAGGTCTTGAGCTGTTTTCTAAAGTCCTTCAGGGAGGGGGATCTGTGAAGGAGAAGGTGGAGGGGAAAGTCCTCTGAAGCGTTTGCTGCAGATGCAGGAACATGAGCCTGGGAGAGGGAGGCTGTGCAGAGTTCTCTGGTCAGTCTGTGGAAGATTAGGGGGGTGTTGATAAAGATGGTTCCAGCCTTGTGGAGGGCCTTGTAGGCGTGTGTGAGGAGTTTGAAGAGGTATCTTTGCTGTATGGGGAAAGTGGAGGGCCCTGAGGTGGGGAGTGATGCTGGTACTTCTGGGGAGGTCGAGGATGAGTCTTGCTGCAGCATTCTGGATGATCTGGAAATGGTTCAAGAGCTGCTTTGTAGTTCTAGCATAGAGCAAATTGCCGTAGTGGAGGTGGCTGGAGATGAGGGCCTGGGTGACTGTCTTCCTAGTGGAGATGCGTATCCAACAGAAAATTTTGAGGAACATGTAGAGGATGTTGATACAGGCTGAGGAGATGGTGTTGATCTGTTGCTTCCTGGTCATTTGGGTGTCCAGGATGATCCTGAGATTATGAGCGTGGCTGGAGAGTGAGGGTGGTGGGTGGCGGGCCACAACAAGTCATCCCAGGGGGATGCTCTGATCCACAAGATGAGAATTTCCATTTTGTCTGAGTTGATCTAGAGGTAGTTGTTCCTCATCCAAGCATCAATGTCGGTCATGGTGTTTTGGAAGTTGGTTCATGTGGTGGAGGTGTCATCTGTGAGGGAGAGGACGAGCTGGGTGTCGTCGGCATAGGAGATGATGTTGAGTCTGTGCGAGTGTGCACCGTTGGCTAGAGGAGTCATGTAGAAATTCTAAAGGGTGGGTCTGAGGGAGGAGCCCTGGGGAATGCCATAGATGAAGTCTTTGGGGCGGGGATGAAGGGTTGGAAGAGAATCCTCTGTGTTCAGCCTGAGAGGAAGAAGGAGATCCAGTTAAGTGCGTTGTCTTGGATGCCAATGCTGTGGAGTCTGGTGACAAGAGTGTGGTGGGAAACAAAGTCGAAAGCTGCTGAAAGGTCAAGAAGGATAAAAGCCGCTGTTCCGCCGAGGTTGAGGAGGCATCTGATGTTGTCAGTTACCGCGATCAGGGTGGTCTCAGTGCTGTAATTCAGCTGGAAGCCGGATTGGGAAAGATTGAGTAAGTTGCTGTGTTCGAAGTAGTCCATTAGCTGGCGGTTGTTGGCCCTTTCCAGGACTTTGGCGGGGAAGAGGAGGAGCAATCATTTTTTAGCTTGTTGGAGTCCACTGAGGGTTTCTTTAGAAGTGGCTTGACCTTGGCGTGTTTCCAGGTATTGGGGATGGCGGCTGTGGTGATGGAGGTATTGAGGATTGCTACGAGGGATGCGTCTATTCCTTCTTTTCCTTGGTTGTAGAAGTGGTGCAGGCAGGGGTCTGCATAGTACCCGGAGGTCATGATGGCGATGTCATCTTCAGCTTCCATTCGATGATCTAGGGGGGAGAGTAGTGTTGGTTAGGTTGTGGGGAGCTGAGGTCTGTGGGCTGGGCCTCGATGCTGCTGTAGATGTCAGAGATCTTGTGGTGGAAGAAGTCCGATAGCTTGTTGAAGAGGGCTTGGGAGGGGTTGATTGTGTTCTCCTTGGAAGAAGGGCAGGAAAATTCTCTGACGATGCTGAAGAGTTCTCTGGCGTGATTGGTACTAGCCTCGATGCAGCTGGTGAGTGCTCCTTTCTCCCTGAGTAAGTGGTGGTATGCGTTGAGGGAAGTCCTGAAGGTTGGTGGCAGTTTTGTTGGAACACCAGTGTCTCTCTAGTTTCCTGCAGTGACATTTGAGAGTCTGGAGTTCTGGGGTGAACCATGTGGCTGGCTTGATGGGTTTGCTGCTGGTGGTGGTGTGTGTCGGTGGCAGATGAAAGTCAGTTGGAGAGATTTTGGATGCATAGTTTGAGGGTGTCTGCTGGTCTGGGTCTGTTGTCCTTGAGGGTGGTAATCCAGGGATTTCCGTAACTTTGCCACAGTTGCAGTGGGGTAGGGTGGGTCCCATTGAGGAGTTGTGCAGTTGATCGATGGTGAAGTGTACGATGTTGTGGTCGGTCCATGTTACCCCAGTGGTGTGGGAGAATTTGGCTCTGTCGCTAGTGGAGAAAATGGGGTCCAGCGTGTGTCCTGCACTGTGGGTGGGGGCGGTGACCAACTGCGAGAGCCAATGGTGCTCATGTTTTTGAGGAGTGAGGTGGAGTTGGGGTCATTCGGGTCTTCTAGGTGGAAGATCAGGTCTTCACCTATTAGACCCAAACTTGTTAATACTTGTAATAATTGTAATACGGTCAACGGTTAGTGGCGGTGTTGTCGGTGCTAGAGGTTGGCCCGCCTACTTCCAGGCTTTTACGGCACTGCCAGTCCATCTTTTTTGGTTGGCAATTGGCGGTCCGGCCTGTATGACTCGTAATAGGGCGGTCTGAAAGACCACCAACGTGACGGTCTTGCGGTCAGACCGCCAAGCTCGTAATGAGGCCCCAAGTATGTTGTTCTGAGTCTACAGTTGTTTTCAGTAATTTTGCAGTGTGTGGGAGACTGAATAATTCATATATTGGTCAATGCCTACTGAATACATCTGTATTTTTTACACATGCTATTTTGAAAACTGTGGATACCCTTCCTTGGGTTACTCTAACACTCATTTGAGGTCTGAATGGGTTGACTAGGATATTAAATATTCAGGGGCATATTTATCTAGGTTTTTGCATCACCCTTGTGCCACTTAAGCGGGCGCAAGGTTGATGCAAAACCTAAGTGAGATTTATCAAACCAGGCAAGACCAACTTGCTTGGCCCTTAGTGGCTTGATAATTCTGGAGTAACCCAAGGCAGCACAAATTGCTGCTTTGTGTTACTCTGCCCCAAGGAGGCATTTCATGGGTGGGGCGTGGGATTTCCTATGCACCCACCCGTGGATTTTAGCACTTTCCCAGATTTACCAGCACTGTTAAACCTGGGAATGCATCAAAATACCAAACCTTACCGGGGGAGATGCAACAAAGAGAAATATCTTTATTTCTCTTTGTCGTTTCCTCTTTCTCAGTGTGCTACATTCTACAGCACACTTAAAACAAGGAAAATGCCTCTGAGGATTATTATTATTTTTTTTGCAGGAAGGTGCCCTTTCCTGCACAAAAACCATCCTACCTGCAATGCAGGCACCCTTGCACCATGGTGCATTGTGTGCCAACGCAAGGAAAGGACAGGATTGCACTATATGATAGTAAATACACCACAATCCTGCCCTTTCACGCAGTGCAGCAAGGTGGCTTGCTGCACTGTCCTGCTTGAAATAACGACAAATCTGCCCCTCAATCTTGAAACATTTTGACTCACAGTAACTCAACAGACGAGCATGTAATTGACGATTTCACAAATTTGAAATTGATCAGAATATATGGGAAGCCACGCCATCTGTGTAGATTGGTTATCCAGATGTAGATTGCTAGAGGGGGGTTTACCTGGCTGAAGAATTATTTTTCAATGCCAATAGCACTTTAGAGTAATGTAAGTTTGTTTTGAATATATAGGGGTACTTTAATACTTGTCCCAACAAAATATTCTACAATTGCTTTACAAATCTATTGTAAATTGGGCTGAATGACCAGAGGTTTCCTGAACTTGTCAATAATTGAAAATATATATATTTTTAGAGTTAGAGATAGCCACCTGATCTAAACAGTGACATTTCCAATGTCTAGTTTTGGTGGATAAAGCTGGGCTCATCTAAACTTGGAGTAGTCCAGTTGATAGAAATTCATTTGGAGTATAATGTCCATTTCAAGCTTACCTGAAGGAAAATTTGCCCATTACCATCCCTCAGTGAAAAGATGCTTCCCTGCACCTTCATCACTCATTACCTCCTCAACCCTATTTCTCGTCCCACCCCTTACTAAATGAGGTATTTCACCGCTACCCATACCCATGTGCCCTAGCCAGGTCCAAACTAAAATTTCCCTTCAAACTCGTCCCTTGCCTCTCCTATCCTCCAATTACTCTATACCAATATAAGGGCAAGGAACTCAGAAAAAAAAACATGTTTTTTTTGTCTGCTCAGGTTCCTGAGTTGTTCTGGGCAGGTAAGCGGGGACTGTTGGGAGTTTTGTTTCTTTTCCCATTTGTTTCCCTGTTATGGCATTGTGCTGGCCACTCTGTTAGGGATTGCATGGAGGTTGTTGGGTTGTTGGGCTTCCCCTTAGGTGGCCTCCTGCTTATGTTTTCTTGTATTGGCTGGGTCACTGCCTTCCCCGCTATTCCTGACAATGCAAGCTGGCAGGGAGTGCGTGCGGTGTGTTCCTGGGCTGCTCGATGAGACCGGGTATCTGACCTGTTATATGGTGGCCGGTCGCTAGGGGCACGGCTGCTGTCACCTTCTCCGGTTGCAATCGCATGTCGGCAGAGGAGAAAAGCGGCTGTGTCCCCCGCATAGTGGTGCGGTTTTGTGTCTGGTGTGAATTTCATGTGACGCACTGCTGCTGGCTGGGGGCGCGCCTCACTGTTGGTTTAAGGGTCGCGTGGGCCACGCCCTTGTGTGGTGGGAGGACGGAGGTGCCCTGTTTCCCATTGTCATGGAAACAGGCTTCTGCGTTCTCAGCTAACGTCTGCTTCAGACGTGAACCCTTCAGGATTGTTGTGTGATTCTGGGTTCATCCGAGGGCATCATTTCTTTCGTGATGGGCATAAACTAATGTATATGTGCTTTTTGTATGTTATCCTGTGTCTCCCCGCTTTTGGCACCTGTCCAATGCTGGCTCAGTCACGCCCAATGCTGGCTCAGTCACGCCAATTTAGCTAGGAGTTTTCCTCTGGCTACCCCCCTCCAAGGGTGATTACAACCGATGCCAGCAGTCTGGGGTGGTGTGCCACTTTAGACGATCTGTCAGTTCAGGGATGATGGTCTCCTCTGGAGAGCAGGCTCTCGCAAAATCAACGGAGCTGAAAGCAATGTCTCTGGCTCTGTTACATTTTTGCCCCTTGATCAAGGATCAGGTGGTGCTAGTCCAGATGGACAACACTGTCGCCAAGTCTTACGTAAACAGGCAGTCAGGCACGGGATCCCACTCCTTGGCCGCTCTGGCATTTCAAGTAGGGTGTTGGGCAGAATCCCATCTTCTCGCTCTCTGTAGGCAGCGTATATTTGAGGAAAGGGCAATGTTCTGGCCGACAAACTCAACAGGGTTTTTCCTTCTTCCCTCGACTTTTGTCTGGCCCCTTCCATTTTCGCTCACCTTTGCCACAGGTTTGGCACTCCTCTGGTATACCTGTTTGCTTCAGCAGAGAATTGCCTCCTTCCACATTTCTTCTCCAGGTCCCCAGAACAAGGGTCTTGGGGGTGGATGCTCTGTCCCTTCCATGGCCTCCAGTTCTTCTGTATTCTTTCCTCCGTTTCATCTTCTGCCCAAACTCTTGGCCAGACTGCGGAGGGAGCCAGCCTGAATCATTCTAGTGGCGCCTTTTTAGCCTCAGATAGGGTGGTTTCCTCTATTGAGGTTGATGGAGACTGCACCAGAGTGCACCAGAGTGGGTCCTACCTTTCCATTCGTGTCCCCCTCCAGACCCCTCTCCTTCCACCTGCCACTTGTCAAAGACTGCATCTGATGGCTTGGCTCTTGAAAGGAGGGGTTTGAGGTTGCAAGGTCTATCATCTCCAGTGGTTTCTTCCATTCAAGGCCTATGCTCATCATTGGTCTTCATTTGGTCAGTGGTGTGAGAATAAGCAGTTGGATCCTGTTTCCTGTCCCGCCTCTGAGGTTTTTCAATTCCTACAGGACAGTTTTCAGAAAGGTCTAATGGTTGCTACTTTAAGAATAGAGTGGGCTGCTATTAGGGCACTTCGTTTTTCTTTTGATGTTCCTGAGTTATTGCCTTTTGGTTCCCGCTTTCTCAGGGGTTTTTCCCTGTTGCGGCCTTGTGTTCATTCTGTGGTTTCTGCTCGGGATCTGCCTTTAGACCTTCGGGCTCCTCAGACTGCGCCTTTTGAGCCCCTGGAAGTTCTGAGTTTGAAACTCCTTTCTTTGAAGGTGTGCTTCTTGGTGGCCATCACCTCTGCTCGTCATTTGGGTGAGATTGTCTCTTTCTCTATCAGGCACCCCTATTTGCAATTGTTTTCTGATAGGCTTGTTATGTTCTTAGGTCCGGACTTATTCCCAAAATGGTTTGTTCTTTTCACAAGCACTAGGATATTACGCTGCCCTCCTTTTATCCAGAGCATGGTACTCCTGAGGAGGAATCCTTGAATACTTTGGATGTGATGCGAGCTGTGTCTATTTATTTCACATGCACCAGGGATTTTCGCATGTGAGAGAGACTTTTTGTGAACTATGGAATCTTTTGTCACTGTCTCAGGGTTTCTACCCCCACTTTGGGTTGTATTTGTTCCTTGAATTCCCTGGCTAATATTTCTTGAAGTGTTGCTGTGTCAGGTGGTGTCAGGGATGTTTCACAAGGGGCATTGCGGCTGTTTGGGCTGAAGCGCAAAGAGTTTCTATTCGGGACATTTGTCAAGCAGCTACATGGGCAACTCCCTCTACCTTTGTTTCACATTACAGGTTGAATGTTCTTGATCCCCTGTCCTTCAGCTTTTAGGTTTCGGCTGCTGTTGTTCCATGAGGAATCTAACTCTTCTGTTTGCTGCACTTCTGGTTTGCAATAAAGTTGTTATGCATTCTCCAGTGGTTTGTGGCTGTTTTTCTTGGGGGAGTCAGGTTGTTTGTTCTGCTTTGGTATATCCTCAATTAGTAAGGATTGGGACGAGAAATAGAGTTGAGGAGGTAATGAATTAATTACTTATTGGTAATTCTAATTACTCTAATACCCTGTTTCTCGTCACAATACTTATGTCCCTCCCTCCCTGTCCCTGCCAGGATTTCGACCTCACTCCCTTTTTGTTCTGTTGCTTGGGGACATTCAGCTCGTTTTCTGGGCTCTTAGTCCTTATATGGGTATAGGGTAATTGGAGGATATGAAAGGGAGGTGAGGAGTTTCAGGGGAACTTTTTGATTGGACCTGGCTAGGGCAGGTGTGCCAGGGTAGAAGTGAAATACCTCATTTAGGAAGTATTGGTACGAAAAACAGGGTATTCGGAGTAAGGAGTGTACTCAATCCGCACTGTGTTTAGCTCCAGCAACCAAAGTCCCTTGTAACAGCTCTCACATGCAGCGCTTGACCTTTGACGATCCAAAACAGTCCTAATCCCAGCCCAGAAAGCCTGTTGAGGATAAAAAGAAACCAGGGTATAAAACAGCCTCTCCTTTGGTCTGTAGTATCTGAGACACAGGGCATGTGCGCCCAAACCCAACAGTGAGGCACATTCAGCTATAAGCAACTTTGAGCCAATAGAACAACTCTACTGAAACCGAAGTTTCTGTATTACTGGCTTGTTTTGTTCTCATTGCTCCCTAACTAAAATGCATCCACAGCTCTGTACACCACCAATGCAACATCAAATTCTGACTAAATTGCCAGAAACTGAGATACCAAAGGGTCTCCCTTTTCTGATTTAGAGAGCACTGATAGCATTAGGAAAACCCTCACGCTATCTCAGTAATTCGTATCAACAAAACCGACTGTGTTTCACCAAGTTTTACATTTGCAGGTTCTTTGTTTGATGTCATGTTCGAATTAGGGAAACTATTTCACTTAATAATGCAAACTGTCATGACACCAACCTTTTTGTCTTTAGGTCTACGGAAATGAAGTGAATTGGTAAATGAAAAAGAAACACAAGCGAGTGGCAGAAAGGACGCAGTTGGGAAGAAGTACAGAGTGTGCGATCACGGAGGGACAAGAGGGTGGGGGAGCAAAACAAAGGGCAGGTGCAGCAACACTTGGGCACAATATGGAGGGCGTGAACGGAGGAAGCAGCATTGAAGCCTCGTGGAGGGAAGCAAACGGAAAAGAGCAACGCAGGAGGTGGGTGAAAGTGAGAAAACGAGACCACATCCTGGAGCTATAGCAAACGATAAGTGGCTTGAAGTGTGAAATTGTGTAAAAGTGAAAGCATGTGCAGGAGCTACTTGAAGGATAAAGTTGTGGAAAATTAAATTGTTATAAGAGTTATGAAAAGAAATGCGCTGACAGAAATGAGCAAAGACCCTGAATGGTAAAAACCCAAGCACTCTCGTGCAATGCTCATGAAAAGTTATGTGCTGGCAGAAGTGGAAAAACAGAGGGGAGAGAAATTCATGCAACCTCATGACCTGCTCTTAGCTAAATAAAAAAAGTCCCTAAAAAGAAGACATTTGGGGAAGAAGAAAAAGAGCCAGTCAGAGCTATGGTAAACAGGATCTGTACCACAGGAGGGAGAAAGACTATAGAGACAGCCTGAAACAAATAAAGCCATTGAATAGATAACAAGAAAAGAGGAATGACAACACAAAACGTCAATGGAACTCAGTTGGCGGAGTTGTTGTCTAGTTTATTTACCAACATCTCCCTAGGTGCATTGTCTGGCAGACTTCGACCTGAAAAAACAAAGGTCCTCGTTTCTACTTTCCTTACTGCCAATATATTAAAATGTTTTAAGATCCATTTATATTTTGTTGAGTACTAGAAAACATTTGACATCCTGCAGACTTTCATTTCACACTCCCTGTACCCCAGTAAGGTTGACACTTAGTTCATGTAACAAAATCGCCTCATTTTTGTAGTTAGGGACAGAAAAATAAACAGTAATCTATGTCGAAAGTACAGACTTAGACATTGCTGACATGTGTGCACTCTCAGCAAATGTGAGAAGATAAAACAATCTCAAAACTATTTTATTTCTTATTCTCTTTGTCAACTCTGGCTTATTTATTTTGGGGGTGATGCAGGACCTCCCGCACCTTAATTTCAGCACCCATGGCAGGAATAAGCTACTTTGGGTCAGTGGTGTATTTAACAATACACAATATAAAAGGGGTTCTTAAGGGCAGGATAGAGTGGCTTTGGAAGAGCTGCCTGTAGATCACAGTGTTTGGGTAGCAGAGTGATCCAAAATCAAAGTGCCTCTTCTTGACATCTGTGTCAAGGTAAAAGTGATACTATTGAGTGCTGAATATAGCAGAGAATGTCACAGGATAGGCTGGAGGAGCCCTGGCAGAGCTGCTTGATGAACTGTAAAAAGAGTGGACTAAGAGGGAGTGTACTCCAGGACTCAGGAGCTTTCACTGAGCTTTGTTTTCAAACCGTTACAGAATAGAAGTAATGCCTCAGAGAATTATATAAGATCCTTAGCAAATCCATATGTCCCTCTCAGTGTTAGGTAAGAAGGGATGCCACAGGGTTCTAATCACATGAATGAAGTGAGTATCACACTGCACCATTTTGCTGGTTGCCTCTTCTAGTAAATGTCCAGTGGCCATTGAAAGAACAACAAATCACTGAAATAAGGAACATGAACAGGGGATGTGTCTTAAACTATCAAATGCTCAAAAGCCTGGACCAATCAAACTTATTACCAGAACAAAAATAGACAGTAGTCACTGGAGGAAAATTGATTGAGTATTGGCGAAGTTTGGTGGCAGGAGATCGGACAGCCAGCATTAGTATGCATTATACCTTGAGCTCTGCGTTGATACCTGAAGAATATAGCACTACGGTAATGTCACTTTTACTCCTCAGAGTAGCTGACAACAGTGGTCAGAGGAATACCTCTCAATAACCTGTAACCATCCATTGCAGGATGTTGGGCGCAAAGCGTCATAGACTATGACCACCCATCTCAGGGACTCATATTCAAAGCCTCGGTGGATATCCATCTCAGAGTCCAATATCTGGAATTCCAGCAGTGACAGTTATTTAATATCCATCTCATGAATGTGGAAAGAAGCAAACTACGTCATCACTTGCAATAGTCTATGTTAGAGACTCTGACAAACATTTCAGAATTTGAGTAATACTAAATGTTTAATTAACTCAAAGAATGTGATAAAGTTAACCACAGGCTGCTAATGATCTCCTCCATGAGAACATTGATGCTGTGTCACATTATGTCCCTACATTCCAAAAGGCCTATCATAAGAACTATGGGACTGATTTAAAGTTTGGCAGATGGGTTACTCTGTCACAAATGTGGTGGATATCCCATCTGCCTTATTACAATTTTGATAGGATAAAATGGAATCGTAATACGGCGGATGAGATATCTGTCACATTTGTGATGGAGTAATCCTGTCTGCCAAACTCTAAATCAGGCCCTATGTCTGGGGTACATGTATGTAAATAATGCAATATTTAGGTCTTGGTACGTATTTATGCTTACAGATTAAATTATCAGTAGGGCTATTTGGGGGCCTCATCATGTAGTAATGGTGTAGCCGGTCTTCTATCTTATCTGGTGAGCTGTGTGTAATTGAGCAGTAGCATTACTGTATGAGTCTCTATGCTTTGTGTATCAAGGCTTTCCATAACTTGTGATTGCCAGACTTGTTCAACTTGATTTCTCTGTCTTGCCCTTTCAAGTAGATTTTCAGACTCTACTTCAAAGGGGCAGGATAGAAAAATAAAGAGAAGAATGATGCACCATACATTTTGATAAATTATATAAATTCCATAGAGGGATATTTTTAATACCATGTAACACACCTTATGCGTTCGAATTTGTTTTAGAGAATTTGTGCTAAAATGCACTGCTTTTCCACCAGTGTTCAAAGTAGTATTGGGAAAGGTAAGCTTCAAAACCCCCTGAGTTAGTCTTGCCTAGCACACTACAAACGTTTTGGAATAGTCGATTACTGTCCCCTCCGAGAGTTAGGAGAGAATGCTCCAAACTCTACTGAAAAAAAATAAGGCTCACTTGCTTCGCTCGCTCGTACAATCATATTGTTGGCTTGCATTTAGGTCCACCACTTTACAAGCTCACCAGTCATCACTGCTTGCAGACAGGTCTGATGCTAACATGAAAAACAGATGGTGCTGTTCCCAAGGCAGTTGGGGGCACTGGTAGTGGAGCTGGAAGTCCAAGTGGGCCATCTCGCCGGAATGAAATGTTTTGTGTTTGAGCCCAGTATTTATTTCTTTATTTGTTTATATATTTATCTATTTTACAAATGAAACACTGCATATAGCTAAATAAACAGAAATACAGTAAAAAGAGAGAAAACCACATAGAAAATAAGGTGGCGGAAAAGAAACTTGAAAAAAGATGAGACAATCAAGATGGTGAAAGGAAAATTGGATTGGGAAGGAGAAAGGAAAGTGAAACGAAGGAGATAAGTAAAGAGAAAAGACAATCAAAAAGAGGAATGTAAAACAAAGGAAATGTACTGGCTATGACCAAAACAATAGCTGAGGACTGATGGGCAAGGAGTAAAAGAAATCAGGTGTCACTAGAAGAGACAAGCACATTAAAGAGATGTGTCAGAGGTATTAATGAACAAGCAGAAGAGTGAGCAAAGAGAAAAGAAAAGCCAGGGAAAAGGATAGGTGACAAAGGAAAAGGAAACAGAAGAGCTAGGAAAGAAGATGAGAGAAGCAAGGATAAAAGCAAGAAGGGATTAACAAAGAGATGAAGAAGATGAGCAAATGGACAAACAAGAGGGACTGGAAAAGATAGTCAAGGAAAGAGAAGTTAGAGGCAAACAGACGAAATAAGAACGAAGAAGAAAAGATGAGAAAGAAAAAGAAAAGGGGGATGAGTAAGGGGAAAGATTGCAAGTGCAACAAGCAAACAAGAAATGAGGCGATTAGGCAGCAAAGGCAATCATGTAGAGGATTAAGCAGGTGTAAGTGGAGAGTAAGAAAATGTAAGAAAAGTAAGAAAAATCAAGAAGAGACACAAAAAGGTAAGATATGGGGCTGGTCAAGCAGCAGGCAGAGGCGGGACAAGCAGTGAAAACAATCGGGCATGCAGAGGAATCAACAAGTAGAAGAAACAAGCAAGTAGAAGAGGCGCGGAAGGAGAAGCGGTGAACATGCCTGAAAAGTTGTGGAAGGACAAGAGTCAAGTAATTGCAGCAGATGGGCACAGCAAGGGGAATTACAAGGAGCGTTTAGAAGACAGGAACAAGGGTAAGAATTAATAGATCAGAAGTTAAAGAACGGAGAAGAAAAGAAAGAACAATACAACCTTAAAACTTTTTAAACTGGTTGGTGTTGGCAATTTTTTTCCGCAAAAAAAAGTTACAAGGGAGGTGAAAGAATCTATTTTAATGTAAAGACTGGCAGAAAAGTTTGTAAAATACGGGAAGTAATCTCAGTATTCACAGGAACTGCAAAAAGTTGGAGTAAACATTTTTCAAAAAACCTAATCTCCATCCCAAGGTAAACCTCGCTCGCTAAACAAATTGAAAGTAGTTGAATGAATAAAAGATGGAACTGTAACACAGAGTAATTGGCCAACAGCAGCACGCCCGAGGCAGTGCTGGGACCCTGTGGCTGGGAGCTGGTGCTGTGCCGGTATCCAGTGCCGAGACTGATGTCAGTGCCAAGTGTGTTGCTGCAGCTCCATGGTTAGGCGATTGTTCTCTGCATGACTAATACAATGGATGTGCCTTTGAGCACAACTTTGCATGGGGGAGACCAGATGGAGGCTAGATTTCCTGGATAAAGTGAGAGAAGCATATCAATGGGGGGCCAGGACAATATAAATATTATGAGCACTTGTTGCCAAGCATGTGGAATACTGTTAGAGAGAGATGATAGACAATCTAGCACCTGTTCAGGTCATGTTATATAACTCTAGGTCAAGTCATATAACCCTAATGTACACCTCTGCCCCCGGTTTTTAGAGCAGCTAAAAGCAGTAACAGAGGTCCTCCAGAAACCTAAAAAACCTTGGAGGAGGTCATACAGTGTCTTGCAAACGCGGAGCACCCTAAACAAATGCGCAAGTCCAACCACTAGATTCGGAAACAGAAAAGGGCATTTGATTGAAGAACAATGTTTCATTCCCCCATAATAGCAAGAAACTATTTAAAGCATTGAGTCTGAGCAGTTAAAAAATGATCTACTGCACTCCAAACAACTTAAATGTATTTCTTGTGGACAAAATTCAGAAGATTAGAAACAGTCTTTCTCGCGGTAAACCTCAAGTGATCCCTGCTTCTACTTTGCCATCCCTAAACTCTGTGTAGGAAAGAAAGCTGACACATGCCCACATGTTTTCATGCGAAAAAATACATTTTGCTAAACGTGTGCATGATGATTTTCAGATTAAAGTGTAATGCAAAATAGGAATGTGTGTGCATGAAATCTGAAAACATTTGCGAAAATCAAAGACAACATGAATACTACTGGGTGTTTTGCAAACAGAATCCTCAGTCATGAAACCTCTGCAATAATAGGTGGAAAATGCTCAATTTATGTGGAAGGCAGGCCCCTGAATACGCTCGTTTTCCATCCCAATCCACACCAATTAAAGGTTGAAAATGTGTCTCTGTAGATTTTCTAAAAAATATGAAATATATCAACTTTTCGAAGATTAACAAAGAGAGATCCGCATCACCTGTAGATTGACAGGGGTAATAAAGAGCATAAACTTTGCTCACGTAGAATCACCAACAGGAAGAACTTACTGCAAGTACATATATCAGGCGACATGTTTCACCACAGTAAGACCACTTCCCTTGTATACCCATTACACAGTGTTGTTCCCACCCAGTAAGGCACCAAAAAACACAAACCTGCTCCTCTGAGAGAAGCACGTTTATGTTTGTTCCAAAGGAGATAAACTACCTGCACGGGGGATGTTACTATCCTCAACCCTATGTATTTGTAGATGTTCACAAACTCATGCAACAAGGCCTAGAGCGAAACGTCCACAAATTCACTCTGAACCTTAAATTTCCGAATATGAAACCAGCACGCCATATTTTGTGCGGAAAATGTAAACTTTGCGTACTTTTTGTGGGGACGATGCGCAGTTGTAGACTCCCTACAGCTCTATCTCAATCCTCATAAACCGGATCCCAGGCATTGTAAGCAGTGAGGCGTTTTCAACTATTTGGCCATTTTATGTTTTTAATTCTACATGTTCCGGTTGAGCGCCCGGCAGCCGCTCCTCCTGATGTTTCTGAGAAGGGTTTCGACAGAAGGCTGGGAGATCGGCGTCGCTGGTGAATATGGTCGTTGCACTTCTGTTACCGAATAAATGTAGTTGTTTGACTCATTTTCTATGTTCAGCGTGTTTTTCCCTGCTGACAGCGTGTCAGGATTTTGCAGGACGTTTTCACTGGAAGTCCGGTAGGGGGATGTGTAAGTCAGTGACAACAGTCGCCACCAGCCTCTGTCCTCACCGGCATGGCTCTCACGACTCGAGTGATCTCCAAGGCGCTGTTAAAGCTTTTCCTGCCTGTACCAAGCCTCATCTTTCAGCTAAAATATTTCCATTTAGCACATCTTCCTGTCCTGTCGTGTAAAGCTGTACCGAATAGTAGCGCCCTCTGGGGGCAAGACCATGTATGACGGCTTCAAACTTCGAATTCTTTCATTTCACTCACTTGAGAGACGTGGACGTGAAAGATCCAAAGCCGAGTACGCCTACCTTTGACTCTGAAGAGGTTACATAAAATTGTGAAGTGAGAATAATGAGATTAGATTGAAGCAGGCAGTCTTGTGATAATCATTTGACATCCGTGGAAATGTACGGTGACTGCAAAGCGAGTGACAATGCATTGAAGTTTAGGAGGCCACGCACGTTGGGAGTACGACTCCGCTGAGGTGATTACGCTGTGGAACTGCATTGCCGCATGAGACAACAGCGATGCAGAATGAATGAAACTACCGAATAGTACAAGATCGAAGCGAGCCATGAACCTACTGGCGAATTTGATGTGCGACCTGCGTACCACAGGGTGAAAACCACGGACATTTATCATTTGGCACTGATTGGCTCAGTTATAGGAAAAACTTATTATGCAATTAAATATTCAGTGAAAATAGATGAGGTTCCTATGGAGTGTCTAAGGGGCTTGATTAAACTTCGACTGGAGACCTGCCAGCCAGCTCTGATAGAAGACTGTCAGTCTAAATGAGGGATCCCAGCATGCTTGGTGGGGATCGCTTTTTCAGTGCATCAGCTGGTGCGACAGAGATGGAAGAACAGAATGCCAAGTGGGTGTTTTTTGTTCCTGGTTGGCCTTCTCTTTTTCAGAAACAAACTCCCAAAGCAACAGAAACCTATTTTATTGCACTGACAAGCAAAGGAGTTTTCTTGCTGCATATCACAGGTACTCTTCCTTCCCAGGACCACCATGCCCCTTATGTTGGTCACAGGCATGGAAATTCAGTGGTGGTAAATCTGCTTTAAATAGGTAGGGAGATAACCACAGTGATCCTGCAGTAAGGTGTAATATGTCTGTAGAAAAGTACCATCTTGCCTGGCATGTTACCCCCATATTTCACTGTATATATGTTGTTTTAGTTGTATGTGTCACTGGGACCCTGCCAGCCAGGGCCCCAGTGCTCATAAGTGTGCCCTGTATGTGTTACCTGTGTTATGACTAACTGTCTCACTGAGGCTCTGCTAATCAGAACCTCAGTGGTTATGCTCTCTCACTGCTTTCCAAATTGTCACTAACAGGCTAGTGACCAATTTCACCAATTTACATTTGCATACTGGAACACCCTTATAATTCCCTAGTATATGGTACTGAGGTACCCAGGGTATTGGGGTTCCAGGAGATCCCTATGGGCTGCAGCATTTCTTTTGCCACCCATAGGGAGCTCTGACAATTCTTACACAGGCCTGCCACTGCAGCCTGAGTGAAATAACGTCCACGTTATTTCACAGCCATTTTACACTGCACTTAAGTAACTTATAAGTCACCTATATGTCTAACCTTTACCTGGTAAAGGTTGGGTGCTAAGTTACTTAGTGTGTGGGCACCCTGGCACTAGCCACCCACATTGTTCAGGGCCAATTCCCCGGACTTTGTGAGTGCGGGGACACCATTACACGTGTGCACTATACATAGGTCACTACCTATGTATAGCTTCACAATGGTAACTCCGAATATGGCCATGTAACATGTCTATGATCATGGAATTGCCCCCTCAATGCCATCCTGGCATTGTTGGCACAATCCCATGATCCCACGGGTCTCTAGCACAGACCCGGGTACTGCCAAACTGCCTTTTCAGGGGTTTCACTGCAGCTGCTGCCAACCCCTCAGACAGGTTTCTGCCCTCCTTGGGTCCAGCCAGGCTTGGCCCAGGAAGGCAGAACAAAGGACTTCCTCAGAGAGAGGGTGTTACACCCTCTCCCTTTAGAAAAAGGTGTTAAGGCAGGGGAGGAGTAGCCTCTGCATAAGCCAGTCTGCACCGGTTCAGGGATCCCTCAGCCCTGCTCTGGCGCGAAACTGGACAAAGGAAAGGGGAGTGACTACTCCCCTGACCTGCACCTCCCCTGGGAGGTGCCCAGAGCTCCTCCAGTGTGCTCCAGACCTCTGCCATCTTGGAAACAGAGGTGCTGCTGGCACACTGGACTGCTCTGAGTGGCCAGGGCCAGCAGGTGACGTCAGAGACTCCTTCTGATAGGCTCCTTCAGGTGTTGCTAGCCTATCCTCTCTCCTAAGTAGCCAAACCCTCTTTTCTGGCTATTTAGGGTCTCTGCTTTGGGGAATTCCTTAGATAACGAATGCAAGAGCTCATCAGAGTTCCTCTGCATCTCTCTCTTCACCTTCTGCCAAGGAATCGACTGCTGACCGCGCTGGAAGCCTGCAAAACTGCAACAAAGTAGCAAAGACGACTACTGCGACCTTGTAACGCTGATCCTGCTGCCTTCTCGACTGTTTTCCTGGTGGTGCATGCTGTGGGGGTAGTCTGCCTCCTCTCTGCACTAGAAGCTCCAAAGAAATCTCCTGTGGGTCGACGGAATCTTCCCCCTGCAACCGCAGGCACCAAAGAACTGCATCACCGGTCCTCTGGGTCTCCTCTCAGCACGACGAGCGAGGTCCCTTGAACTCAGCAACTCTGTCCAAGTGACTCCCACAGTCCAGTGACTCTTCAGTCCAAGTTTGGTGGAGGTAAGTCCTTGCCTCCCCACGCCAGACTGCATTGCTGGGACCCGCAGGTTTTGCAGCTACTCCGGCTCCTGTGCACTTTTCCAGGATTTCCTTTGTGCACAGCCAAGCCTGGGTCCACGGCACTCTAACCTGCATTGCACGACCTCCTGAGTTGTCCTCCGGCGGCATGGGACTCTCTTGTGCAACTTCAGGTGAGCACTGTTTCACTCCACTTTGTAGTGCCTGTTCCGGCACTTCTCCGGGTGCTGCTTGCTTCTGAGAGGGCTCCCTGTCTTGCTGGACGCCCCCTCTGTCCCCTCACGCAATTGACGACATCCTGGTCCCTCCTGGGCCACAGCAGCATCCAAAAACCCTAACCGCAAGCTTTGCAGCTAGCAAGGCTTGTTTGCAGTATTTCTGTGGGAAAACACTTCTGCACGACTCTTCACGATGTGGGACATTTATCCTCCAAAGGGGAAGTTTCTAGCCTTTGTCGTTCTTGCAGAATTCTCAGCTTCTACCATCCGGTGGCAGCTTCTTTGCACCCACAGCTGGCATTTCCTGGGCATCTGCCCACTCTCGACTTGATCGTGACTTTTGGACTTGGTCCCCTTGTTCCACAGGTACTCTCATCTGGAAATCCATCATTGTTGCATTACTGGTGTTGGTCTTTCCTGCAGAATTCCCCTATCACGACTTCTGTGCTCTTTGGGGAACTTCAGTGCACTTTGCACTCACTTTTCAGGGTCTTGGGGTGGGCTATTTTTCTAACCCTCACTGTTTTCTTACAGTCCCAGCGACCCTCTACAAGGTCACATAGGTTTGGGGTCCATTCGTGGTTCGCATGCCACTTCTAGAGTATATGGTTTGTGTTGCCCCTATCCCTATGTGCCCCCATTGCATCCTATTGTAACTATACATTGTTTGCACTGTTTTCCATTGCTATACTTCATATTTTTGGTATTGTGTACATATATCTTGTGTATATTTGCTATCCTCATACTGAGGGTACTCACTGAGATACTTTGGCATATTGTCATAAAAATAAAGTACCTTTATTTTTAGTATATCTGTGTATTGTGTTTTCTTATGATATTGTGCAAGTGACACTAGTGGTACTGTAGGAGCTTCACTCGTCTCCTAGTTCAGCCTAAGCTGCTCTGCTAAGCTACCATTTTCTATCAGCCTAAGCTGCTACACACCCCTATACACTAATAAGGGACACCTGGGCTTGGTGCAAGGTGTAAGTACCCCTTGGTACTCACTACAAGCCAGTCCAGCCTCCTACAATGTCCCACTAGTTTAAGTGTTTTCAGCTAGTAAGGCTGATTGAGGCACCCCTAGTGCAACTCCAATAGTCCCCCCACCTCTAAGAGGGTGAGGAATAGGGTGACCATCTGGCATTGAGGCAAATTCTGGACAGGACTGTAAAAAATTCAGGACAAAGGGTCAAAATTCAGGACAAAAATTCAGGACTAAGGGTCAAAATTCAGGACAAAAATGTAAGACAAACATCAGTTTCACGGACGCACCCAAGAGAGGCCATACCCCATTACGTTATAAGTGCATTTATTTACTATTTTTTAAGATAGCACTATTTATTCACCGTGGTCTTTTTGTGATTGCCCCCTCGTATGCTACATTCAGGTGTCACATTACGTCCTTGTTCAGTAGTAAATTAATACCCTTCAGCACAAGGCTATCACCCCTACCCAAATCTACCCAATCTTTCTTAAAGAGAAAGTAACAACAGCATTTTGATTATGTTTCTGAACATATTAAAACCCCTGGCAAACAGTTTGGGAAACATAAAGGTAATTAACCTTATGCTAGCTTAAACAAATTAAACAAAAACATCTCGCTCACCCCAACTGCCCATGTACTTTCAACCTAAAAAAATGTAATGAGGCAGAGCAAATTGTGTGGGCGACAGTCTCACACCTAATGTTAGGATGTGAGGTACCCACAACTTGTCTGTAGTCTCACAGCACTAGAGTGTATGTCTGGGACTCTACATTTATCTCAGAACTGGGAGCCCGGACTACCAATCAAAGATAATCAAAGAGGAGGATGAAATTAAGATCAAATGGGAGGTTGTTGCTAAGAACGGGATAAAAAAGGAAGAGAAGAACAAGATGGGACAGTTCCTAAAATCAGACAAGATGGGTCCACCAAGACTATTGGAAGGTATTGGGTACCTGGGGAGTTGTCTCTGCAGACAGGAGGGAATCAGAAGAGGCACTGTCAAGTGGTTTAACAAGCAGCACCCACCCACCTTGGCAAACTCTTTTGGTGCAATAGTCTGCTGTTCGTGCTTGTGAAGGGTGAGCAGGGGCCAGACCCCTTGCAAGGTTGTGCAAGGCAATTGCCCGCTTTGTCAATGTCTTAAAATGGTTTTGAAATTGAGCAAAAGCCAAACTAGTGATTTGGGTAATCTTCAAAATATTTGGGATGTGAATTGCACAAACAAAATGTAAACATTTTAAAATGTAATTAGTGTTTCTTTAACATATGGCACTGTTTACCCCTTTATATACAATTAGACCTCAGATTGAACTGGGAACCAGTTGCTTTTCGATACTAATGATTAATATCTACCATTCTCCCACAGATTTGAAGGAGGGAAACCTCGGCAAGAATGTCACTGTCCCTCCGAGCCCAATTTGCTTTTTGGTCTTCTCTTCTACTTTACTTTACTGGGCCCCATGACACTAGTGAAAATGGTGTGCTACCCCAATGATAGTATTATTTTGCAAACTTTCCACTGCTCATCCTTTCCTTCTTCAGTCATGCCATACATCTGATTTGGTTGCTGGGGCACCACCGGGTAGATCTTTCCACACTAAAGCTACCTGTGACTGTGGGTGGATTAGGCCTTCTGGACTTAAAATGCTATTATTCAGCTGCACAGGTCCAATGGGTGGCTCACTGGCTTTCTGCCTGTCCCCCTGCATGAGATGGGGTTTATCCATAAAGACTTTTAAGGAGGGCTTACTGCACTGCTTATTGCTTCCTACTGACCATTCTATGGATCACCATTTGGGGTTATCATGCACAGCTTTCTATTGCCTTGCTAGAACCTGTAAACTCTCTGACACTAAGAAGCCCTGTGCTTCTGTACTACCTTTGCTAAACCTTCCCACTCGCACAGGATGGCTGTGTTCAGAGCAACTCCATCAGTGGCATGCTGCAGATGTTAAAAATTGGGGATTTGTTTCTGAACTGCAAGCTACTAAATTTACAAACCCTTGTGACAGACTACCATCTTCACCCCGGTCAACTCCTTACTTACAACCATCTTAAATAATCATTAAATGCCCTATTCCATGTCTGCCTTCTAGCACTAACTCTACACAAGGTGTGCCAGAAGCTCTACACCATAGGGACGGGTGACAAACTGATAGAAAGGGTGTACAGACCTTTCCTGCAACACTGAGACCGCTCCAGGTCATCTCATCATATTACCTGGGTTATGGATGTGGCCAAACCTCTGCAAGAGAATGACTGGACTAAAATACTGGACTTTCCCCACAAAGTATTCCACGGCTCTCACTTTAAGTACATTCATAGAGCTTTCTTGGGAATAAATTCCACCTGTTGCTTGCCATTGGCTCTGTGGTTTGTAACTCACATTTCATTGCTTTCAATTTGCTGGCTTTATTTGTTTTAGGCTATGCAGCTTGAGTTCGTCCCTTTCCTTGCCCAAACCTTATGTAAAGTATTCTACCGAGAGCTTCCTTTCTGTAAACAGGCCTGTAAATCTTGTTCTTATCTCATCACATTTGCTGTACATTCAAAGAACAAGGTGAATCTCAGGTTCTAGCTTCGGTAGGAACTTAGGCCCTCATTACAACCCTGGCGGTCAGTGATAAAGTGGCAGTACTACCGCCAACAGGCTGGCGGTAACTACCGCCAAATTATGACCATGGTGAAAGAACTCAGATAGACAGACACTTTACTACACCGACTGACAGGGCGGAAACAACAGGCACCATGGCGGTAGCCACCTATAGCCAGGCGGAAGTCAATGTTCCGCCCACCATATAATGACCACCTTTTCCAGGGTGGTACCAATGACAGCAAAAGCCTGGTGGAAACACTGCACAGAAGTGAAAGGACTCACCTTTGGAGACACAGGGAACAACCACAACGTCATGGAGCCCGAGCTGCAAATCTTTCCCGTGATATTTTACGTTCTGTTCCACCATGAACGCCAACGACCCCGAAGATGACCACAGTGAGTCCAGCCGCCTAGCACACAGGGGAGGGGTGGGAGGAAAAAGAGAGTGACAAACACACGCACAACACACCCCCTCACTCCCAACACCATACACACAATCAGATGCAGTAAGAAAACATATTGACCCCCTACCCCTCAGGAATAATGCAAGGACAACACGAATAGATGAAAGTGAGTGTGATAATATAAATACAGTAAAAATATGAACATTCAGTCCAAAAGTATAGCCATATGTGCAGTTCAAGGGACACTGCCCTGTCCTCAATGTGCGTGGGCCACAGGGCCACATGACAAAGTCCAAGGCCCCACCTGTGTCCAGCACCAACACAGAGAGAACACTGCAGGGGCATCAGTTGGAAAATAGGCAGGCACCTAAGGAGGATGGGGAACAGGGGGGCTCCTCAGCCAGCACATGGAAGAAATCCACTGGTTCTGGAGGGGGCAACATGCCCTGTGCTTGGTCCTGGGGAGTGCAAGGCCACAGTCTCTCAAGTGGGTGACTTTTCCACTGGGTCAGGAGGGGGCAACATGCCCTGTGCTTGGTCCTGGGCAGTGCAAGGCCACGTCTCTCAAGTGGGTGACTTGCCCACTGGCTCTGGAGGGGGCAACATGCCCTGTGCTTGGCCCTTGGGAGTGCCAGGTCACAGTCTCTCAAGTGGGTGTCATACCTACTGGCTCTGGAGGGGACATCGTGCCCTGTGCTTCTGATCCTGGGGAGGATGGGGCGAGTGGGTGTCATACCCACTGGTTCTAGAGGGGGCATCACGCTCTGTGCTTCTGATCCTGGGGAGTGCAAGGCCACAGTCTCTCGAATGGGTGTCATAACCACTGGTTCTGGAGGGGGCATCGTGCCCTGTGCTTCTGATCCTTGGGAGGATGGGTGAGTGGGTGTCATACCCACTGGTTCTGGAGGGGACATCGTGCCCTGTGCTTCTGATCCTGGGGATTGCAAGGCCACTGTCTCTCAAGTGGGAGTCATACCCACTGGTTCTGGAGGGGACATTGTGCCTGGGGCTTCTGATCCTGGGAGGATGGGATGAGTGGGTGTCATACCCACTGGTTCTGGAGGGGGCTATCATGCCCTGTGCTTCTGATCCTGGGGAGGATGGGGTGAGTGGGTGTCATACCGACTGGTTCTGGAGGGGGCAACATGCCCTGTGCTTCTGATCCTGGGGAGTGCAAAGTCACAGTCTCTCAGCTGGGTGTCAAACCCACAGGATTTGCAGGGGGCAGGCTGCACAACAGCCCATGGAGGCAGGTCTACAGACCGTCTGCCGGCGATGATGGCTGCTCATTGGTGCTGCTGCTGGTGGCGGTTGTAGGGGGAAGCTCCAGCCCATCCCCAGCAGCCTCGGACGGCTGCCCACTGCTGGTGGTGGTGGTGCTGCTGGCGGTTGTGGGGGGAACTCCCGCCCATCCCCAGCAGCCTTGGATGGCTGCCCACTTCTGGTGGTGGTGGTGCTGCTGCTGGTGGCGGTTGTGGGGGGAAGCTCCTGCCTATCCCCTGAGCCTCGGACAGCTGCCCACTGCTGGTAGTGGTGGTGCTGCTGGCGGTTGTGGGGGGAAGCTCCTGCCCATCCCCAGCAGCCTTCAACGGCTGCCCACTGCTGGTGGCGCTGCTGCTGGTGGCAGTTGTGGGGGGAAGCTCCTGCCCATTTCCTGCAGCCTTGGACAGCTGCCCACTGTTGGTGGTGGTGGTGCTGCTGCTTGCTGGTGGCGGGTGTGGGGGGAAGCTCCTGCCCATCCCCAGCAGCCATGGACGGATGCCCACTGCTGGTGGTGGTGGTGCTGCTGCTGCTGGTGGCTGTTGTCAGGGGAAGCTCCTGCCCATCCTCTGCAGCCTCGGACGGCTGCACAACCATGGTTGGTGGTGGAGGCTCCGATTGAGTCCCAGTACCAGGCCCCTTGTCCTTCCTGCCTGCTGGTGCTGGCCCCTTGCCCATCCTGGCAGCAGCTGGCGATTTCTCCTTGCTCTTCTTTGCAGCACTTGGGGCAGGCTCTTTGCCCTTCCTGGCAGCAGCTGGGGATGGCACCTTGCCCTTCTTTGCAGCACTTGGGGCAGGCTCTTTGCCCTTCTGGGCAGCACTTGGGAATGGCACCCCTTCCTTGAGGTTGCCTGGTGCCCTGCATCCTTCACCACCACAAGTGAGTGTGGAAACTACTGTGCCCGTGGACTGGGTGGCTGAGGTGCTTGCTTGGGTTTTTGCCACCCTAGCAAGACCTGAAGGATGGGTGGGGAGAGTTAGGGAAGAGGTCAATGGTGGAGAAGAAAAGCTTCTTAGAGACACTGGGGTGGGAAGAGGGAGAAGGTTTGGGAGTGGAGAAAGAGGGAGTGGTTGTAGGAGGTGTCTGCTGTGTTTGGATGCAGGTGCATGGGCTGGATGCTGTTGTGAGGTGGATGGCTATTGGGTGTCTGAGTTCTTGCGTTTGTGTACCTTGGGAGGGGGGACAGACACAGTGGGAGAGGAAAAAGGGGATGTGTGCATGGCTGTTGTGGAGGTGTCTGCCAGTGAGGTGTGTGTTCTGCTAGATGTGGTAGTGATGCTGGTAGTGGATGAGGCTGTAGTGCATGCAGGTGTGAGTGTAGACGCAACTGGGAGTGAGGTGGAGGAGGAGGAGGAGGGGGACACAGTGGAGGCAGTGGATGTTGGTATGTCTGCATCTGGATGGTGTTTGTGTGAGTGCCTGTGGGATGATGTGTGGTGCCTGTGTTTGCCAGTGTCACTCGTTTGTTGTCTTGTGTGCATGCTCCTCTGCCTGTGTGCTTGGGGTAGGTTGGGGTTGAGGGGAATGGGATTGGGAAGAGGAAGTTGGAGTGGGGAGGGTGGAAACAGGGACAATGGCTGCCATCAGAGAGGAGGCCAGAGCCTGGATTGATATTTGTTCGGCCGCAAGGCCCATGTGAATGCCCTCCAGAAATGCATTAGTCTGTTGCATTTGGGCTGCCAGCCCCTGGATGGCATTCACAATGGTTGACTGCCCAACAGGGATAGATCTCAGGAGGTCAATAGCCTCCTCACTCAGAGCAGCAGGGCTCACTGGGGCAGGGCCTGAGGTGCCTGGGGCAAAGGAGATGCCCTCCCTCCTGGGTGAGCAGGCACGGGCAACTGGATGAGGGGCTGCTGGGAGGGCGATGCTGGTACGGGGGTTGCGGCCGTACCTGTAGCTGGGGTGGTCGCAGAAGTGTCCGGAACCACCAGAGAGCTTCCATCGGAGGAGGTCTCTGTGTCAGAACTGTCCCCTCCTGTCTCCGCCGTGGTGCTCCCCTCGCCCTCCATCCCACTGGTGTCCTCAACGTCAGTGGACTCTGTCTCCTGGGCCCTCAGGGATGCAGCTCCCTCCGTCACTGGTGCCTCTGCTCCTCGGCCAGATGATGCTAATGCACATAAGGACAGGATGACAAAACAAAGGATACACCTGGTCAATGGCTGCACCAACACCACCATTGGCATACATATCACACTCACACACAGGGAACAGGCCTACGCACTATGCAGTTCACTACCAGTACCAATGCTAGCCACCAAGGCATGGGGAGGGACACATACCACCAATTGCAGCATACCTGGGACCCACACAGCCCTGCCCAGTAGAGGATGCCAACAAGCTAGGTAGGAGGAATATCACTTCAGAACCCTGCCCAACATGGGACCTACTCTGTAATGTCAGGCCTGGCCTAGGGACACCCACAGACACACATCCACCACCCAGATACCAACCTACCTTGCGTAAGTTGTAATGATGGGCACTGTACTCACCCCCTTGTGGATAGGCCTCCCGCAACGGCGCAGAACATCAGCGGAATTACCTCACTTCCACCTGTCCCTCCACACAGGACAGGCGGGCGCCATTTCAGGGGGTGAAGGCCCTGGATTTGGGATCGTATACTAAAAGTATATGATGTCTTGTTGGCCGAACAAGATTGGCCGCCTGACTTTGTCCGTACCTGCCCATATGGAGAAGATGTGATTAAGCCTTCTTTCTCTCCCCTTGTTCCAGAGGAACTCTCTGAATCCTATTCCATTGAATGGGCTTTGGCACAAGCACCTGTATCATACAGAAATCACGTGGGATGGTATAAAGAATCTCCCTACCATGTAATACCAATTAAGAACGAACCTCAGCCACAACCGCAGTATCCTATAAAACATGAAGCAAAAGCACCAGTGAGAGAAATACTCATGCAATTAGAGTACCAGGGTGTGATTGAACCATGTGTCTCGCCAATGAATAACCCATTATTCCACGTAGCTATTCATACAGAATAGTCTTAGACTACAGACATTTAAACAGTCATACATGTACTTATGCTATCCAAAACTCGCACAGCACAGCACTAATGAGCAACATAGTGCGTAAAAAATACAAAATAACACTAGACATTTCCAATGGGTTTTTCTGCCAGAATATAGCGCCTGAGAGTAGAGAATTAACAAGTTTCAGCGCATTAGGCTCCCGGAAAAAATTATTTTGTTTACCTCAGGGGTATAACAACAGCCCAGGACTGTTTGCGGCTCGTGTCACTGCTATTTTGCACGAGATTGACCCTGAAGCATTGTCCTATGTAGGTGATATCTATCTCATGGATGATGAACTGCTACAACATTTAAGACAGGTAGCCCGCACTGTTGTAGGGTTTGCCGAATTTGGCTACAAATTTAACTTAAAAAAAACAAAAATAGCCTTCCTCAGCGTCCTGTTCCTAGGATATGAGCTGTCAAGTGAAGGGAAGAGCCTTGTGCTACAATTCTTAGAGAAATGCACACAGTTACAACCACCGAATATGATTAAAAAACTGCAATCATCATTGGGTTTCTTAAATTTTGGCAGAACTTACATTCCAGATTATGCTACACGCATAAAACCTTTTTATGACTTAATACGTCCCGATTTTTCAAGTCAATTCTGGACAATTGAACATACACGCATTCTTTGAGAGTTGCAGTCAGACATGCTTGCAGCACAACATTAACACACAAGAGACAACAAAACACATTTGGTCATCAGAGTAATAGCTGGGGCCATCGGTTTCACCTATGTGACGTTTAATGAAGGTGAGACAGTCCCGATAGCATACAAATCGCTTTTGTACTCAGCAGCAGAAAATTGTCACTGCTGTATAGATGGCTGTCATTAAAGAAAGACCTCTTGCCCAAGGAAAACACATTATTGTCGTTTCTCCAATCCCAGCCCTAGAGGCTGTCACAAAAGCTAGCGTTCCAAACGCAAAAGCATTACCTCCACGTTGGATACAATGGGCTACCTCTCTGACAGCCACTGATGTAGACAAAATCTTTGACCCAAAGCTATAAACTCAAGAATTTCTACAATATGAAATAGAATATCCAGTTCGAGCAAATACTTTGCCTATTGATCAGTATTATAGAGTCATGAACACCGATGGATCTGCACAACCTGCAATTGGAACTAAACATCAATATTCTGCTGCTTGCGCAGTCGTAAGTGGCTATATGGAGGGCGATACATTTTGTCCTCTGCATACCTTTACACAAACCCTAGGGGATTGTACAGCACAAATGGCTGAGCTAAAAGCTCTGCTGATGGGACTGGAACACACGGATCCTGCACAGCCTACGCTGATAGTTTGTGATTCATATTACTGTGTTCAGTCCTTTAATGAATACCTGCATTATTGGTGCCAGAATGGGTTCAGAGATTCCAAAGGCAACACCATAAACACAGACTACTGTGGGGGAAAGTAGCTGACCTGAAAGAGACGCTACAGAATGTCCATGTTGTACACACACTTGGACACCAGTGCGTTGGAATACACGTTGCTGGAAATACACTGGCTGATGAAGCCACAAAGTCAGCAGTGGCTGTGGCCGCTGTAGCTGCAGTGACTCGTTTGAGCTCAAAACCGGACGCAGACATCTGGGCTACTGTGACAGATACAGCTGATGGTACGCCCTATCCTAAAGGATTTCCTAATAAATATCACTATCGTATGGGAGGTATGCTGAACGCTGAGGTTAAGATACCAGGCGTAGGTGTACGAGACATCCCCAATAAAGACATAAGATCACAATTGATTAAAGCAGCGCATGAGGGGCTGGCATCTGCCCATGCTGGTGTGGCGGCTACAATTTTGATCTTGCAGGCCCACTATTGGTGGCCAGGTCTCTACAAAGAGACTAAGCAGTATGCCCTTTGTGTGACATCTGTCAACAAATCATAGTTTCCACTGCCAAGCACCCGCCGCAGACACCCCTCTTAATTTCAAACAAACCATTACAATGTGTGTACTTGGACCACTGTGGTCCCTTAACACCTGATAGTGCAAACAAATATATCTTAGTCACTGTTGATTCATGCTCCAGATTTGTATGGGTGTGGCCACAACGCTCGGCTGACGCTCGGACTGTTATTAAAGATTTGCGCGTCTTTATCGGTACATATGCAGTTGCAGCTTTCCATTCAGACCAGGGCCCTGCTTTCGCCTCAAGGGCATTCCGGGATGCCATGGCTTCATTGGGGGTCCAACTCATCTCCATTTCATCCAGAGGGAAATAGAGTTGTGGAGTGTCGTGGAGCGATTAAACTGTGATTTAAAGCAATCCTTAACAGCCAGAGTCTTAGGTACAGGTCGTAGTTGGCGTAATCACCTCTATGGAGTACAGAGAGCACAAAATAACCTCCATAGAAGGTCCCTGGGGGGTCGTACTTCATATGAGTGCCTGTTCGGAACTCAAATGTATGTTCCGGATCTTGATAGTCCTGGCGTGGAGGGAGCAGAAACACCTTTTGACATAAATGAACGTGTCACTGTCTTACAGGAATTGCAACAGTTCCATGATGATAATTCTTCCAAAAGTGCCGCCTCCTCAGGAATTAAGGATGTGCCTGTAACATCTACCGGCTGGATTCCCAGAGTTGGGGATCTTGTACGTGAAAAAGTCGCAGTGAAAAAGGAATTTGGCCCTTCTTAGCGAGCACCATTCCCTGTACTAGGGATACACGGTACCAGAACTGTCATTCTACCACCGTTGGCAGGTGCCAAAGAAAATCATTTTGTCTCTAGTGACAATGTCAAACGACACCATGTGGCCGATCCTGCATAGCCGACCAAGAGGAACATCCAGTAGTTCCCGAATCCCTCTCACTACTGGCAAAGAAGTTCCTCTACAAGTTGTTTACACCAACACCCACACCTCTGTGGGGAGGATGGAAGATGATCTTCCATTAGTTCCACTAACGTCGACTAATTTAGAAACATTTGACCAAGTCAACTAGACTTCAAGTCAAGCGGATGGTGCTGTCTATAGTGTGCCACCGCAGGAAACACCAGCTCCACCACTGACAACGGCTCCGCCATTTGCAAGAACTGCCTCTGGTTATTTTGCCGACTTCAACAATGATTTCTCAGACTCATTCGCCTCTTCGACAGCTGATTTGTCAAGTACACGTAAGCTAACAAACTAGCTTAAAGAAACTTATTTTATTTTTCCATGGAATTATCTATGGCTCTCTTTGATTGTCCTAGCCTTTCTACTTTCGATTGGTTTTGTCATTACCTTTTTCCTGTTAATACATGGTCATTTTTTACCTGAAAGATCAACAGTTGAACTGGTGGAGGAGGTTTTGAAACCACATTTTTCTTCACATAAAGTCCAAAGAGTCTTGTCCTTTGTGAACATTTCCGCAGTGTCAATTCCTGATGGGATTGTTTAGGACAAAGTAATGTTTGATATATATGGCCCCACAGAAGTTATTCAAATACCGTATGTGTTCAAATTATGAATTAATGATATAGTGATACCAGGCATTGTTTGTGATGATTGGGATGTTAAAACGGTTAATTCTATGATGACTGAATTGCAATATTATACTGTCTTTGAGAACGAAGATGTTTACCAATTTAAAGAAAACTATGGTGATATGTTTTGCTATAATTACTATGGGCACCATTTCATACATGGAGCGAGAGGCCCAAAACTGTATTTATTTACACGCAATGGGAACATTGCCCAACTCCACTGCAAGGGAGTTCCAAAACATATTCTGAAACGTTTGCATTTTTTCCTGGGCACAATCAAAAGAATGCTGAGTCATATTATTTTAAGGTACCACCTACTAATGATATACACATATTATTGACCAATAAGAAATTTATATATTCGGAATCCTTTGTTTACCGGTTATCGATATAAGGCTATGAATATTGGTCCAAGTCCATTGATCTGAAAAGTGTCTGGGGCACAATAAGTTGGCAAAATAAGGGAAAAGAAACATTGTTTAGAGCATGCCTCATTCCTGTACAAATGATCTTTTTAAATGAAACAGTGCAACAAACGAGTTGTATAGGCTTAGCAACAATCACAGAATTAAACATGCCCAGCATACCTGCCCCCCTAAATTTTACAAATGGCAAAAATATACGAATGCAATGGAAGATGAGCTTGATGAGTGGGTCCAGAATGGTACGTTTAATGCTTTACTGACACATCCAGGCGGGTGGATATTGTGGCCAATAGATACCAATGGGTGTCATCAACGTTTTATTAACTCCTCAGGGGGTGTTAGAACGAGTAGGCCAGACCCTCGCTATATAGCACTAGAGCATGCAGACATAATTACAACATGTAGTGTGGGAAAATTATGCCAGCAGTGGCTAAAATCATCCTCACTAGACGCAGTTAGAGAACACCTCAGTCTCCTGTCTAACTCCACTGCCTTACAAGATTTCTTGTTAGGCCCCAGAACACCACTTAGGAAGTGTTTCTTATATGCAGTATACAATGAAATTTGGAAACTTTCCCAACAAGATGCTGCTGCTCGGTTAAGGCAAATAGATCAGGAAAATCTAGAAATGGCATTAGCCGTTGTGGATAATGGGATTAACACCTTGTCCGACTGGATATACACCATAAACAACATTGTCTCTTCTGCTATAGACTTTATACAATCAGATATGTCTTCTTTATACCATGGACAGAGTTAGATCAGGTCCATTATGCAGTTGGGTTGGACGCTTCAAACACTGAAGGAGGGTCGCGTTCCATGGCAGCACGTCAGTGCAAGGGAGATATTTTCTTCCTTTAATTTAACGCGACAACAACAACTAATGGCTAAGAAGGAAGCAACTTATGTCATGCTTAACATAGAGAAATTAGAAAAGCTTCCTTTTACTGTGGCCGAAATACCATCGGCTGATTGGTTAATACATGGGGTTATTAATCTGCCTATTTCCACACTACAATTCACCTCCTGTTTAAAACACATTCCGGTAGGCAGATCTGAAAAGCTGCGAGATAGTTACATCCATGAGGTGTGGGAGCTTCCCTTCTCGTACAAATGCTTCAATGGCATGAAATAGGTCTTTCTTAGCGGTAGTGAATGCGAGACTTCAGTCAGCCATTCGATGATTTGTAAACAGCTGTCCATGCGTGGGGCGTGTAACGCCTCAGCTACAAACTTGGCTTGTTATCTTAAGGGAGTCCCAGTCCCTTTGATTAGACCCACGTTCCAGGTGCTTTCAAATGGCAGCTACGTCCTTCTCAATAGTGAAGACTGTTGTGGCATGTGGGCCGGAATAGTTTACGTTGTTTCGGTCTCTAAGGCCGTAACATGCTGTGGGAACATACTGTTTCCCCCCACTAAATTTAAGGAGGTAACTGATATTTGGCCTGACATTGCTACTTCAAACGTGAATTTTGAAAAGTTGAGTAGACTCAAGGCTTTACTGTTTCAAAAGCACGTGGCCCTTACATCTGCGCGTGAGACCTACGCACTTCAAGTGGCAAGGTCACCATCAGAAATACAGTCCCTGTTAAATACGAACTTTCCTAGACACTTTGGTGAACTCGTGGGATGAATATTTAATGCATCCAGCACGACTGGACTCGCACATTTTTCCAAAGCTGTTGGTTCTGGTTTTGTTCACACCTTCTCCTCCATATTCGGTTTGACACCTTTAGCTATCCACTCAATTTTCAGTAGTATTTTTGGGGGATTTCCGATAACTTTGGCTTTATTAGCTGGCATCCTGCTGGTGCTGTTGCTGTTGTTTATGCGCAATGGCTGGCCCTCCGCAATGAGGAGAAATGACGGCGCTCCCATCAGCGCAGCTGTGTTGTGAGCGTATGATGCAGCATTTTGGAGCAACACTCCTGGAGCAATTGGAATGTGACTGGCCTTTGTCATTCAGACGGGTTCTGTATTGTGTGCAGCTCGTGTTTCGGTGCCTCTGGTGCTCTTTTAAACATGCACTGGAAGTTTGTCTTTCACAGCAGCGCCCCCCAGCAATAGATGCTGATCTGTTGATGTTCTCGCTGAGGGTTCATTACCAGATATGCGCACTGAGGTTGCGTTTGCTACGTGAAGCTAATTATGAGTTACCCTTCCTGGAGGAAGTTGCCAACTCATCAATGGGCACTCCACAGGATGCCGCCTTGATTAACACTGGGGCTATGGAACACACTTGCTCCTTGATCATTTTTGGCGCGGACTTTCCGGTTCTGACACCTGGCGAAGTGGTAGATCTCCTGTTCTCCATGGCTCGTACTTAGTTTGGAACTTTTCTAAATTGACATGTCTTTTGAATTTGGTTATAAGTCACATGCTCATGTTTTAAATTGCCATGTAGTATGCTTGTGTGTCCTTTTAACTTGTCAAAATTTACCTGTTTTTTATATATATCTTGGGTTGAGCTTTTTAGTAATGAAATTTTAGTTTTGGCTTTGAACCACTTTCAACCGACAAGGGGAGGGTGTTGTGTAGCCATTTTAGCTATAGCTCCATGCACATTAGATTAACACACTAGGCCACTGTGCACTTTGACCTAGATATATTTTATTCAGCTTTGCATTGTTATTTTGACAATAACCCGTTTTACGGTCTTGTTATATTTTCATCTATTTAATCGTTTTTGCTTAGCCCAGCACTGTGTTCTCAAACAAGACATTCTTGATCACTTTGTGCTTTAGTCAAGGCTACAGTTTGGTACATTGCCGGTGAATGTGGTAGAAGTTTAGTCTCCAACATTCGTAGAAAATACACATCCTTACGTAGGGACATTTTCTTAGAATATCAGCTGTGTTATTATAAACACACTTCTTAGTCCCATTACACATTAAGAAGGAGATTCCAGCCAGGGAACCATGACTGTATGCTGATTGCTGAATGCTTTGCTGCAGATGCTAATGCAGACTACAGGCCTTTGCTCAGGTATGAGGGTTGATGTCCTCCCGGGGGAATCTGAAAGGCAGAATTAGAGTTCAACATGCTGTGCTCAGATTATGACTTAGACAGGAAATAGTCCATAAATCCTAGTGGCAATATGATAGCATTATTCTTGTACTTCACTTTCCTCGTCACCATTTTAATATTGTCATGTTGTGTCGTCCTGGTTATTGCAGCTCACGCTTTGCTATCTAAAATGCAGTCATTTTATTAAAGTCATTAAAGCTCATACTGCTTCTTATTGTCATTTATATATGAGACTGAATTGTGAAGGAGCGAACCGGATGCGACCTGAGAAGCCTACTATGTCATGCACTTGGCTGCCCAATCATCCCTATCTTCTGGTAGAGATGAGGCACTGCTAGTTAGCCAGAGCAAAACCCGGATTTAGAGCGACAGGTGTCACCCACAGTGGGTCAGACTCAGTCTCCCACACCGTGGACGATCTTGCTGCTCAAAATCCAGACGATTCATTAGAATAATGAGAGCCTACGCGACACTGTTGTCCGGTGCCTCTGTCCCCTGAACTGTGTGCCCACTGCCACTGACTCCAGGCCCCTGATTGCCTTGTGGGTGAGGTGTGCCCTGGGGTCCCTGTAGTGGTAGACACACTGCTGATTGGCAGGTCCTGGGGACGGAGGTATGGGTACGCTGGGTGGGTGCTGTGGTGGTGTTTCCTGAGGGGGGAGGCTCTGTGGTGGTGTGTGGCTGTGGCTGGGTTACCTACTGTCCAGAGGTCCCTGATGGGCCAGGTTGGTCATCCTGATGCAGGCGTCCAGAGTCGCTGTCATCATTGTGGGCCTCTTCTGTGGGAGGACTGTGGGAGGACTGGATATTGCTGGCACCTCCTCTCCGGTGATATTGGCTGGGGTACCTGTGGGGATGTGAATGCAGAGTTATTGTTTCTGTGTGTGACATATTATACATATTATACATCTGTGGGTTGCCCTCTTTGGTTGTATTCGCCCTGGCAGCTTTCACTTGTGTACGCTGGTGTATGGAAGGATGATTTGTTCTCTCTAGTGT
The DNA here is from genome assembly GCF_031143425.1 of Pleurodeles waltl. Taxonomy (NCBI): domain Eukaryota; kingdom Metazoa; phylum Chordata; class Amphibia; order Caudata; family Salamandridae; genus Pleurodeles; species Pleurodeles waltl. Next base: position 893,753,050 of record NC_090446.1, read on the forward strand.
GCATACTTTAGTGATAGGTGTCCATGCAGGTTAGTGGGTGGTGCCCATGCATTGGTCTGGCATGTAAGGCTTGGCATTGGATGGGTGAGATGTGATGGTGGGGTGTGCGGGAAGTGGTGGAGTGATGGGAGTGAGGGTGAGGGTATGTGATGGCATGCAGGTAGGGGGGGGTGATAGGACTAGTGAGTTGACTTACCAGAGTCCAGTCCTCCTGCTACTCCTGCCAGGCCCTCAGGATGCATGATTGCCAAGACTTGCTCCTCCCATGTTGTTAGTTGTGGGGGAATAGGTGGGGGTCCACTGCCACTCCTCTGTACAGAGAGTTGGTGTCTTGCTGCAATGGAACGTACCTTCCCCATAGGTCGTTCCACCTCTTTCTGATGTCATCCCTGGTTCTTGGGTGCTGTCCCACAGCGTTGATCCTGTCCACAATCCTCCACCATAGTTCCATCTTCCTAGCAATGGATATCTGCTGCACCTGTGCTCCAAATAGCTGAGTCTCTACCCAGATGATTTCCTCCACCATGACCCTTAGCTCCTCCTCTGAGAATCGGGGGTGTCTTTGTGGTGCCATGGGTGTTGTGTGAGTAGTGTGGGTGAGTGTGTGTAGGGTGATGTATTGGGGTGTGTGATGTAAGGTGCGTGGGTAGTGTATAGGTGATGGTGGTGTGTGGGTCTGGTCTTGTCTGTAGTCTTGATGTCAGTCTGTTGGCAATGATTTGTATTCGTAAGGGGTTGTGGGTAATGTGGGTGTGTGTTTTTCATTAGTGTGGATGTGTGGGTGTGGTGTGTGTATGTGTGTCAGGTGTGTGTTGTTTGAATTGTCCAATGTGGTGTTGTTTTGTATGTATGTGTGTATTTTGAGCGCGGCAGTGTGTACCGCCACTGGTTTACCACGGTTGAATGTCCGCTGTGGTGATTCGTGGGTCATTATGTGGTGGGCAGAGTTCTGTTAGCGTAACCGTGTGGGTTTTGATACCGCCAGTTTATCACTGACCTTCGGTGTGGCTGACTTGTGTCTGTGGCTGAATAGTGACGGATTGGTGTGTGTGTGTCATAATATGGTAGGTGGATGTCTGCCGTGGCGGCGGTAGGTTGGCGGCAGTCAGCGTGGCGGTAAGTGGGATTTTCCACCAGTGTCATAATGAGGGCCTTAGTGTTTAGTTTTCTTTCTCTGACTTCAAAGTGAGAGGGTTTATGCGACAATCTTGCTGGATACTGGGGTTACGAATGCGTTTTTTCTATCACATGACAACATTTAAATAAACTTCATAATATATCAGAATTAGGAGTACAATTGAAGCCCATTTTGTTAATTCTGAACTGTGCTGGAAACAAATACCTTTATATGATTAAAATAAATCATTGCATTAGGTGATGCAATTTCCACACATCATCGTCTATGCACTGTATAGTTTTATTTGACAAACTTTATGTCTGTGCAATGTAATGGTCAAAAACGTGTTGTCTGTAATGGCAGTGTGTTACCACATCATGAATACTCCACTCCACTCTGCTCTGCACCACTCCACACCACTGCACCCTACTCTGCATCACTCCAATTTACACCACTCCATGCCACTGCACTGTGGGACACTGCACTCTTCTCCACTCTATGCCACTGCACTCTGTGCTACCTCACACTACACCTCTCTACTCTACTCTGTACCACTCTATTCTATGCCAATGCACTTTACCCCTCTCTACAACACTGTGCTCTGCGCCTCTGCACACTATACCACTCCAGTCTAGGCAACACCAATCTGGTCAGCACAATTCCACTGTATGCCACTCTGTAACACTGCACTCTATGCCACTGCACTCTATGCTAATACATTCTATGCTAGTGCACTTTACTCTGTAACATTCAACTCTATGCTCCTACACTCTACATCAGTACACTGTCCGTCACTTTAACCTACTCTATGCCACGGCAGTCTACACCACTTCACTCTATGCCATCACACTCTGTACTACTGCATTTTGCACCAATACACTCTATTCCACTGCACTCTATACCACTCTACTGTGCATAACTCCACTCTACGTCACTGCACTTTACAGCACTTTACTCTGCTCTTCACTGCACCATTCTACACTACTCCACTCTGCACCACTCTACACCACTGCACTCTATGCCACTCGAGTCTACTCTGCACTCTATGCCACTGCACCACTCTACACTACTGCACTCTCTGCCACTCTATTGTATACCAATATACTCCACTGCATACAATGCCACTCTATCCTGCCAATGCCACTCTATACCACTGCACTCTATGCCAATGCACTATAAACTGCACTGTGCACCACTTCCCTCTACTCTGTACCACTGTACTCCACACCACTGCTCTCTGCCACCTTACACCACTGCACTGACACTCTACTCTGCAACATTGCACTCTCTACCACTGTACTCTATACCACTCTACTCTGTACTAGTTCACTCTACCCCTCTGCAATCTACAATACTGCACTCTACAGCACTGCACTCTACAGCACTATACTCTACTCTGCACTGCACCACTCTACACTACTCCACTCTGCACCACTCAATACCACTGCACTCTCTGACATTCTAGTGTATGCCACTCTACTCCACTGCACTCTGCCGCTCTACTCTGTCCCATGCCACTCCATGCCACTGCACTCTAAGCCACAACACTCTACACCAAAGTACTCTAAACAACTGCACTGTACCCCACTGCACTCTACGTTGCACCACTGTGCTCTATCCACTGCTCCTAAGCTACTGTACTCCACTCTACACACTATGCCACTAACGTTTAGCCATGCAGAGCAGCAGCCACTCTGGTGTATAACATGGTAAAACACATTGACAAAGCCAATTACTCTTGTGTGGACGAGACCTATTGGCTGTGCCAATGTTTGTTAGTACTATGAGGTACCAAGGTCCCTGAAAGAACTGTAAATGTGTAAGTCCTTATTTTACACATGCATTACACATAGCATAATATAGGCTGCTACAAAATGTGCAAATACATTTTGGTTAAATTGAAAAAAATATTCTAAAATACAGATTTGAATAAGATATAGTTTATACCTAGTACTAACATTTTTTATAACAGTCCAATAAAACCACACACTCCACAGTTCACCTTGCAACAGCCTTAGAGTACCTCACTAAAAGAAAATATCTTAGTCACCAGAAAGCTTCAAGTGACTCCTTTGATTAAAGTCAATGCAGGTTTCCAGGCCCCTTTACATTTGCAGATTTACCAATTGCACACATTTGCATTTCTTTAGGGAAGGAGACACCCTGGCAAGAAGGCCTTTTCTTCTCTGTCTGCCCCTGCCTCCCGCAGGGCAGACACATATCTCCCTGCCTTTCAATCCAGCTGAGAAAACTGATCTGTGCTAATTACATTTTGTCCTTTAGGTGAAAGGCTAAAATTATGGACAAATGCTGTCCGTTAAGCCTTTCACCACGGACAACGGATGGCAGAGCGCAATTACGAGCAGTCCGTGAAAACTACGGACGGGTGGTCACCCTAGTAAGGAAAAGTGGGAGATGAGACATCCACCATTTTTAGGTCTTGTCTGTGACAGTGTATTTGCTTCATGTGCTTTTGGTTGCAAGGGATATTGTTAATGATAAAGGGCTTGGAGCCATCCCATTGCTTACCGTTCATTGGCTTTATTGCCACACTTATTTGCTACCTTCCAATTGGCCAGGAGTGCCAGGTATCTCTTTTTTTACTTTCTGTGGAGCATGGACCAAGCACAGATTGATTCAATGTAATTAATGTCCATCTGCTGATTGTGCTATGATTCAGACATCTGTTGCAGGTAATTTCCTCTTCTTCAAGTTTTCCTGCTGCTTTCTCCATTCATTATTTTTTCAAATACATTTTTGGATCTTGACAATCTATGCCTCCATCTTTTGGCTGATTCATGCAGCTACAATATAATGACATTTTAAATGGGTTGATTTAAGCAGTTATAATGCATAAATGCCACATTAACAATCTATTCACACCTTCATGATGCTTGCCACTGCATCCCTATTTTTGGTACCGTTTCAGCTATATATCCCTTTTATGCCTCATACCATTGCATTACGTTTAGGTTTGGCTCCTTTATTAAGTTGCAAACACAGCTGTACTAGTCTACTCAACTCTACTACACCCTAGTCCACTCTACACCACTTCACTCCACTCTACACAACTCCACTCCACTTGCACCACTTAACTCTATACCATGCCACTGTATGCTATTCCACTCTATGCCACTTTATGCCTGTTTACTGTGTGTCACTCCACTCTAGTCTAACCCACTTTACTCTCCACTACACCACACCTCTCTACACAACTTCACTCACCACTTTGCCATTCCACTCTACACCACTAAACTCTACACTACTCCACTGCACTCTACTCTGCTTTGCTTTACACAACTCCATGCCACTCTATGAAATGCAGTGCCAGTCTACTCCATGCTACACCACTCAACTCTACTACACTCTATGCCACTCCACTCTGTGCCACTCTAATCTACACTACTCCACTCAATGCTACTCAACTTGGCACAACTCCACTCTACATCACTTCACTCTATGCCATTCTGCACCACTCTACTTAACACCAATCCACTATATGCCACTGTACTCTCTGCCACTCTACTTTATGCCAGTCCACTTTATGTCACTCCACTCTACACTATGCTTCTCTAATTTACTGTATGCCACTCCACTCTCTGCCACTTCACTCCAGTCACTTCTCTCTTCACCACTCTATTCCACTTTACACAATCCACGCCGCTCTGTGCCATTCTGTGCCAGTCCACACTAATCTATGCCACTCCACTCTACATCACTCTACTCTTCACCACTCCACTTTATGCCACTCCAAACTTCTCTATGCCACTCCATTCTAATATATGCGGCTCTATTTCCCACCATACCACTGTATTCCAAACCACTCCACCCTACTCTACATCACTCTGTGACACTGCATGCCACTACACACCACTTTACAAAACTCCGTGGCACTCCACTCCGTGTCACTCTACTTTACACCATTCTAATCTACACCACTTGATGGCACTCCACTCCACTCCACTCTACACCATTCCATCCAATGCGACTTCACTCCACTCTATACCATTCCACTCTACACCACACCGCTCTACATTACTTTATTCAATGCCACTCTACTCTACACCACTCCATGCTACTCTATGCCATTCTGTGCTATGGCACTCTACTCCAACCCACTTCACGCCACTCTATGCCACTCCACTCTACATCACCCTCTATGCCACTCTACATCACTCCACTTTATACCTCTCCAGACCACTCCACTCTATGCCACTTCACTCTACTCAATGCCACTCCACTCTACCCCACTACATGCAGTTCTACACCACTCCATGGTATGTCACTCTACACTACACCACTGTATGCCACTCCACTCTATGCAATGCTAACCTACTCTGCTCGATGGCACTACTCTATGCTACTCTATGACACATTACTCTCTGCCACGCCACTCTAAGCCACTTCAGTCTATGCCACTCTATTCTTCTATGCACTCCATGCCACTCTACACCACTCCACTCTATGCCACTCCACTCTATGCCATTCCACTCTACATCATGCCACTCTGCACCACTCTCCTCAACACCACTTCACTCTACACCACTCCAGGCTACTCTATGCCATTCAATGTCATGCCACTCCACTCTATGCCACACCACTCTACATCATTTTACACCACTTCACTCAATGGCACTCTACTCCACTCTATACTACACCACTCCAATTAACGTCCCTCGACTCCACTCTGTACCTCTCAACTCTATGCCATGCCACTGTACAGTCTGCTCAATACCACTTCACTGAACTCAAAGCCACTCCACTCTAGGGCACTCCACACAACTTTACGCCACTCCACTCCACTGATTGCCATGCCACTCTACACCACTCTTTTCTACTCCACTCTACACCACTCCACTTTATGCCACGCCATTTTATGCCTCTTCACTCTATGCCATGCCACTCTATACCACTCTAATCTACACCACTCCACTCTATGCCACTCCAGTCTATGCTATGTTACTGTACTCCACTCTACTCTATGGCACTCCAGCACTACTTTACACCACTCTATAACACATCACTTCAGTCTATGCCACTGTGTGCCAATCCCCTCTTTGCCACTCTATACCACTCCTGTTGTGAGGCATGAAGCTACAGTTTCCTGTAATTTTCGGCAAAATATGTAAAAGACACACTCACAGGATGGGGCAAAGTTTTGATTATAGTGGTGAAATTCCTGAATTACAGGATACAGGAATAGTGCTACATTCCTCATAATATGGCATTACCCTTAGCAAAACGTGCATTATTTCATGACACATTAGATATCCCAGATGCATCATCCAAATGCAGACGGTGGACCTCCACTTCGTTGACTGTTGCCACTGGAAATCTCAACATACGCTCTTGTATTAGGAATGGTTGTTGGAACAGTACCATAAAGCTTCCGACTAATGTGTTATTAAAGTGTTCAGGACATGGTGGGCGTTTGTGACTGAATATGGTTGTCCTTAGTAGGCAATTAATGAATCCCTGTTTAGGGCATTAAAACGTTTCCTCTTCTATGTCAGTTATTTATTTTCCTTGTCACCACCTAAAACATGGCCTCACATGTATGACTACTGTGATCCCACCATGGGAAAAGCATCAAAAATCAGACTCATTTTTTTTTAGTAAGGGAAGTCTTACTTGGCAACAGACCTGGCTATTCTACCTGAACCATGCTTCTCTAGGTGCTGATTTTTATGGTGTACCCATAGCCCAGGTTGTTTGTGCTCAGGCTTGGACACTACTCTCTTCTCTACTCCTCTTCCCACTGTTTTCAGTTCTGTAATTCGTAATACCCACTGTTTGGCGATTTTGTTACACTGTATTGCGGTTTACAATTCAGTAATGGGTGCTACGGTATTTTCCATAGAACTGTTCAATGCTCAATTTAATTCTGTAACTGCAGCTACTACTGAATGGATATTTGTTGTTTGTAATTCATAGATCCAAATAAACAGCTGTTTACAAATAAAACTTCCCTACTCCTAAAGTTCTCCAGACATGCCTCCTGTCTGACCAGTAAACTACCCTCCGCTCTCAAAGGCCCGTCTATCATAATCGGACACCTCTGACATAGGTCATGCCGCCTTCCCCTATCCCTCTCAAGCTACCAGGGCACACAAGCATGAGGGCCTAGAGGCAGAAAATGGCGAGTCAGGGTAAGGGTGGACTGAGGTGACAAAGGGGGAGAAGTCTGGAAGGAAACAAAAGTATTAACGAATTTGAAGTCTGCAACTGAAGTGCACCTTTTCAACACAACACTTTCCAATCACCCTATAATAAATTGGAAGGCAAGGTCACTTCATAGCCTTACCTGTTTTTCACTCTGCAAGAGTAAAGAGGGGGTCAATCTCCACCCCCCAAAACGGATACATTTAGACAGTACGGGAAAACCCTTTCCTATGTCTATCCGTAATAATGACCTGTACTTTTTACGCAATCTTTCAGGGGCCCTTCTAATCCCATAAGGTTTTCCCAGCATCTCCGCCACTGAACTAATTAGAGCAGCCTTTTCAGTTAATAGGCTCCTGCGGTAATGGATTTCTCCGCTTCTCCTAATTGAAATGCGAAATAATAAAATAATTATTTTTTCAATGCACACCAGAAAGTGAAATGCCAATCGCGAGGACGAGAGGCCCTCAGGAAGAGCCGTGTGTGTGTAATCTTCAGCAGCATAGGCTGCCTTTCTTCTCCTTAATGTCACTTGTGATGTTAATAACACCACGGGGGAAAAATCGTTTGTTCCCTCTGTACTGTGAATTTTCAGCGCGCTCGCCAGACATCAATAGGAACAGAGTGGCCCGTTTCAAGCACTTTCTCTCAGGGTCCTTCCGCTCTGTTCCCATCTCTGGGTGCCCACCCGTCTTCCTTGCTAGACTGTCGCCAGTGTGCATGCCCTCCTTCCCTCTACTACCAGTTCTATTGTTAAGGTGCACAAAATCTGGATAATTTGCTTTGGGAGATTTACATGAAATTCTGCAAAAATACACACCACTATGAGAAATGGCATTTAGCACTTTATTTTCATGTGAAATATCTCACTATATCCCTTTTGTAGATGAGAGTGCAGGCTGAGCTAAAACAAAATAGCACAAATACCTGGCAGTCACTCCTGGTCTGGTCATTTGCATTGTTCAAGTGAGCCTGCACTAAAAGTTTGCTACAAATGTGGTGTAATTCTGTCGTGTGTCACAATGGTGTAATTTAAGGAATTTCGCATAAGAAGGCCAGTACGAAATTAGTGAAATTACATAAGATTGCGCTGGCATAATGGAAATCTCGCGCAGGCCATTTTCATTGGTGGCGAGTGCTCTTGCTCCTTTCCCGAACACCAGGCATGAGTCTCCCCGTGAAAGCAGGCATACGTATTGCCCTTCAGTTGTGTCCTCTTCACACCTTTAAACGCAGCATCTTGACAGCTGTCTCAGAACTCCTTAACTGCAATTTTGTTAGGTAGAAAGTGGCCCAGAACAGTTGACACCTGCCCAGTCAATTGGAAACAGAAAATTGGAGGAGCTGAGAGCTGGCCTGTAGCCTCATCTGTAAATGGGAGCAGGGGTTTAGGGAAGCAGTCAGCTATTCTTCACACTAGGAAAAAAAATGGCAAACCCAATAGGCCTCACCAGCACAATATCTATTGGCTTTGCCTAAGTATTTTAGCCACGCTGTACACCAGTGTGGCTGCTGTTCAGCATGTCTGAAAGTTAGTGGCATAGAGGAAAGGAGAGTGGCATGGAGTGGCTTTTTGTAAAATGGAGTGGCATAAAGTGGAGCACAGTAGTGCAGAGTGCAGTGTAGAGGCATAGCGTGGAGGGAAGCATAGTGGAGTAGAGTAGTGTCATAGAATGGAGTGGCCTGGAGTTGAGTAAAGTGTCATAGGCTAGAGCGACATAGAGTGGATTAGAGTGTCATAGAGTGGAGTGACATAGAGTGGAGTGACGTAGAGTGGCATGTCATAGAGTGGAATGTCAAAGAGTGGAGTAGAGTGGCATAGAGTGGAGTAGAGGAGAGTGTTGTGGGGTGGAGTGACATACAGTTTTGTAGAGTAGAGTTTTGTAGCATGTTGCAGAGTGTCGTACAGTGGAATGGTGGAGAATGGCGTAGAATGTGTTAAAGTTGAGTGTCGCATAGTGGAGTAGAGTAGAGTGGCGAAGAGTGGAGTACAGTAGAGTCTCATAGAGTGGAGGAGCACAGAGCAGAGTGTTGTGTTGTGTTCTATCATGGCATAGAGTGGCACAGAGTGGAGTTGAATAGAGTGACGTAGAGTGTCATAGAATGAGTAGCCATGAGTAGAGTAGAGTGTTGTAAAGTTAAGTGTCATAGAGTTGAGCAGATTCAAGTGATGTGGAGTTTAGTTGAGTGTTGTAGAGTGGAGTGGTGTAAAGTGGAGTACAGAGGTGTAGAGTGCAGTGGAGTGCCGTAGAGCAGAGTGGCATAGAGTGGAGTAGACGCTCATACAGTGTACTGAAATAGAGTGTCAGAGAGTAGAGAGGCATAGAGTGGAATGGCATACAGTGTTGTAGAACAGAGTGTTATCCAGCAGAGTGGAGTGTTGTATATTGTTGTATAGTGGCATAGAGTTGCATTGATTGGAGTGTCATAGAGGGGAGTAGATAGAGTGTAGTGAAGTGGCATAGAGTGGAATGGAGTAGAGTGTGATATAGTGGAGTGACATTCAGGGCCCGATTACGAGTGTGGTGGTCTGGACCACCACCAACGCAGCGGTCCGATCGCCACATTACAACCCTGGCAGTGGGGCCACCAAGGAACCACCAGCTCCACCAGGATCTCAGATCCCGGTGGATTGGAGGTTGGTGGTGGTCCTAATCCATCAGGGGTTTCATGGCAGTAGCCCCACCATGAAAAGGTTGGCAGAGAACAGGGCGGTACAGAGGCCCTCCTGGTCTGCAGACAGTGAACCTTGCAAGGTTATTGATGCACCCTCCAGCACTTCTGAAGCTTGATTATGACCTGCAGAAAATGCTGTAGCCTGTTTCCTGCTAGGCCAGGGGACTGAAACTCAGGTCTCCTGCCAAACTCGCAGGAAACTCTTAATAAATCCAGCAGGGAGATTGCAGCGTGGGCGGCGACCACCCTGTCGAGAGTTTGGCAGACAGGCTTTCCCATCCGCCAAGCTTATAAAAGGGGCCACAGTGTCTTGAAGTGGAGAGCTATATAGTGCTATACAGTGGAGTGGCAAAGAGTGGAACAGAGTGCCATAAGTGGAGTAGAGTGATGTAGAATGTAGTGGAGTAGAGAAGAGTTTCATATAGTGCAGTGGCATAGAGCGGCGTAGAGTATATTGCCTTAGAGTGAACTGAAGTTTGGTGTTGTAGAGCGGAGTGTTGTATAGTGTTGCAGAGTGTTGTACAGTGGGGTGGCAGAGAGTGGAGTAGAGTGTCATAAAGTGGAGTGTTGTAGAGTGGAGTACAGTGAAGTGGCGCAGAGTAGAATGGAATAGAGTAGAGTGTCATAGAGTGAAGTAGCATAGAGTGGCATAGAGTAGAGTGTTTTAGAGTGTTGTATAGTGGCATAGAGTAGAGTGTCCTAGAGTGGAGTAGAGTAGAATCACATCGAGTAGTGTGGTGTAGATTAGAGTAGAGTATACTGTCTTAGAGTGGAGTGATGTACAGTGCCTTAGAGTGGAGTATTGTATAATGTCGTACAGTGTCATACAGTGTAATAGCAGTGAGTGTCATTAGGTGGTGTGTCATAGAGGGGAGTAGAGTAATGTAGAGTGGTGTAGAGCAGGATTTCAAAAAGTGGAGTGGCATAGAGTGGCATAGAGTGGAGTGCTATATAGTATTGTGTAGTGCCATAGAGTGCTTTGAGTGGAGTGTTGTAAAGTTGAGTAGAGTGGAGTGGTGTTGTGTTGTGTAGAGTGGCGTGGTGTAGTGTAGTGTGCCATTGAGTGGAATGGTATATAGTGGAGAAGTGGTTCTTTTGACTGTTGTAGAATGGAGTGTCGTAGAGTGGAGCGGCTTAAAATGGAGTATAGTGGAGTGATGTAGAGTGTCTCTGAGTGGAATGACATAGAATGAAGTTGAATAGTGTGAAGTGTCATAGAGTGGAGTGGAGTGGAGTGGATTAGAGAGTCATGGAGTGCCAGAAAGTGCAGTGGAGAAGATTTTAGTGGAGTGGTGTAGAGTAAAGTAGAGTGTCCTAGAGTAGAGTGCCATGGAGTGGAATGTTGAAGAGAGTGGAGTATCTTAGAGTGGAGTATCCTAGAGTGGAGTGTCATACTGAAGAGTAGAGTGTTGTAGAGTGGAGTGGACTGCTGTAGAGTGTTTTGGCTTGAAGTGGAGTGGCATAGAGTGGAAAAAAGTGTCACAGAGTGGAGCGGCATAAAGTGGAGTGGAGTGGAAAAGAGTGGAAAAGAGTAGGGTGGCGTACAGTAGAGTATCATGCAGTGTCATAGAGTGGAGTAGAGGGTCTTAGAGTGGAGTAGAGTGCTGTAGAATAGAGTGGAGTGGTGTAGAGTTTAGAGTTGAGTGACATAAAGTTGAGTGAAGTGTCATAGAATGGAGTTGAGTGTCATACAGTGGAGTGACACAGAGTGGAGTAAAGTGTTGTGGAGTAGAGTGGCATAGAGTGGAGTGAAGTGGTATGGAGTGGCGAAGAGTGGAGCAGAGTACTGTTAAGTGGAGTGCCATAGCGTGAAGTCCCCAAAGAGTGAAGTGGCACTGAGTCGAGTGATGCAGAGTGGAGTAGCGTGGAGTAGTGTAGAGTGGCATAGAGTGCAGTGTCATAAACTGGAGTAGGGAGTCAGAGTTGAATGGAATAGAGTGGGAAGGCATAGAGTTGAGTGTCATGGACAGACAGAGTGGCATAGTGTGGAGTACTGTAGAGTGACATACAGTGGACTGGCAGAGTGGAGTGGCATAAAGTGTAGTAGAGTGTCATGTTGTGGAGTGGAATAAAGAAGAGTGGAGTGGCACAGAGTGGAGTATAGTGGAGTAGTCTGGAATGGCATAGAGTAGCATAGAGTAGAGTAGTTTATAGTGGCATAGAGTAGGGTAGCACAGAGTGGAGTAGAGTGTCATAAAGTAGAGTGGTGTAGAGCAGATTAGAGTGGCTTAGAGTGGAGTAGAGTGCAGTACAGTTGAGTGCTATAGAGTGGAGTGCCGAAGGTGGAGTACAGTTTTGTAGCGTGGGGTGGCATAGAGTGGAGTGGCATAGAGTGGCATAGAGTGAAGTGGCACAGATGGAAGTAAAGTGTCATAGAGTTGAGTAGAGTAAAGTGGAGTGGAGTAGAGTGGAATAGAGTGAAGTGGCATAAAGTGAAATGGCATACAGTGGAGAGGTATAGAGTGGAATATAGTGGGTGGGTTGGCGCAGAGTGGAGTAGAGTTACATAGGTGGAGTGGCATACAGCAAAATGGCACAAAATGGAGTAGAGTTTACTTGAAAGGGGTAGCATTGAGTGGAGTGGCATAAAATGTAGTAGAGTGGCATATAGTGGAGTGGAGTGGAGTGGTGAAGAGTGAAGTGGCATGGACTTACATAAAGTGGCAGGGCATAGAGTGGAGGGGTATAGAAGGCATTGAGTAGAGTAGAGCATTGTAGAGTGGAGCGGTTTAAAGTGGCGTAAAGTGGAGCAGAGTGTTGTAGAGAAATAGATTGGTTTTTAAATATTTGCCACCACAATTCAGAATTGCAACAAAATGTGCTTCTTTTTTGTGATTTCCTAATTCTAATTCTGATATATTATGACGTTTTTGTGCAGTTGATTCACTGCCATTTACATTTTTGTTGTGTGCTAGAAAAAAGCAACATGCTTTCCCTTCACACCCCTACTACCCAACAAAATATATCCACTCACTTTGCAAAAGTAAACACCAAACGCCTTCAGAATACAGAGCCTAAGATTTAGCATTTGTCTTTGAATGTACAGCAAATTTGACAAGATAAATACAAAATGTTAAGGCCTGTTTATTGCTTATCCCTTTTGAACTCTAGCATGGTTATTTTTGGGTAGGTTCAGCACCCCCAACCCCTGACTTCCAGATCCCATGGCATGGGCATGAAGTTGAGGAAGAGAGTCATTTAAGTTATATTTATAAAGAATACTGACCAAAATAAACAAGCTTGTGGGCAGAACATTGTTCATCACAGACATGCAAGACTGATGAACTGATAATTCCAGATATAAGTAGAATTAGTCAAGCAGAAACATCTGAAGCAAGAAACCTTTAAAAAAATACAGCACGTTTATGGCTTCCTGAACTAGGATACAAAGGAGTCAAGTAAAAACACATGTACTCTTATGGAGTGCCTCATGAAAAACAAAAAAGAGTTTCCAGAAAGCGAGCACTCGCTTAAGAATACAAGGAGCTAGTCAGTGAGGTGGTAAACAGGCTATGCTCCATGGGAGTGACAAAGAAATATTGGACAGCCTAAAACACATAAAGCCAGCAAAAAGAAAGCAAGAAAATGTAACTTACAAAACACAAAGCCAATGGTAAGCAATGGGAGTAATGCATTTCTTGGGAAACTTTCAGTGTGTCACCAATATGCTTTTGCAACCGGATAGTTCCCTTGTCTTTTAGGCTTTGACTTAATGCGTAAAAAAGAGAACTCCTTCAAGTAACAGCTGCCATAGTATCCTTTTCACAATTTTGACCCACGCATAGGTGCAATTGTCAGCTGTTTCCAATGTGCATGACCATATGCCTCCAACACAGCAAGTTATGTTAAGTGTAATGTAATATATGATGTCTCTCATGGCATCTCAATGTCATTTACCATGTCCTCTCTGAGGTCATCAGCAATACATGGGGGGATTGTAAGGTTCCATTGCTAACCACAACTGGTGAACTTCAATGTTTGTGAAACTTTAGATTGCACTAGAACAACCTTTCAAAGAAGTTAAGTTGTTTCAAGTGTATGTGTTTTTATGAAACAATTATTTTATCCTTCTATGGTGTCCTTAATGAAAATAATTTCCCTTTCAATAATTTTTTTAAGCAACTAAATTAACACAAGCACTCTGACTAGCACACACAGACTTTCCTCTGCATACGTAGCCCAAATACACATATAAACAGAGCTGGTATATACATTAAACCAATATAGCAAGAGAAAGGCCTACAACACCTACACTGCCGGCCAGTAACATTTACACGCCTACATAGATCTTCTGTATAAGCACTTAAGCATTCACAACCTGAAACACAGAGCTTATTTTGTAAAACAGCTTCTATATACAAACGCCAGAACCCGTTCTCCTACACAGTCCAACATACTTTTTTTCTGCCATAATTTACGAGTATGGCTGCAGCCCTGGATGAGAAAGTGTGACTCCAGCCATTAGCTGAACAGTTTCCTAATCAATCAATATTAATAATAATAAGCATCCAACCAGAGCTCTGGTAAATACAATAACAAGTAAATCAGGCTGTCCTGCTGGCAGCCTGCGGACACTGCTGAAAGTCAGCAATACAGGCTCTGCAGGACAGTGCGGCAAGTGGAGGCACCGAGCAATGCATGTCATGCCCTCCTCCAGGCACACTGTGTATTCAGACAAACGATATGCGTATGACACAGTACATATTCTGCTTAAGGACCACTGAACATTAACGCACCCTACACATTCAGGATCAGACACAATGCAAGGTCTATTCATCAACAGCACTTTGTACAATTCTTAGTACCATAGTAGTACTCATATTACAACAAGCTATTCCTAGTCCTATGTGCCGAGGCCTCTAGCTCCCTTATCTTTTCAAAGTGGGGGGTCCCTACACACCTAAGTTACAACAGACAACAAGCACTGGCAAAGCCAATAGGTCTCGCTAATGGGTGATCTATTTTCTTTGGCAATCGGGTGGGGGTGGTGAACGGTAGGGCGGGTGTAGGTGATGAACAGGACGCACTTAGGCCCATATTTATAGTTTTTTGTGACACATTTGTGTCATTTCTTGATGCAAAAGCAGTACAAAGTTACAAAATATAGGCCATATTTATACTTTTTGATGCAAACCTGCATTAGCGCAGGTTTGCGTCAAAAAGTATATTGCTGACTAGCGCCATTCCAGGACGCCAGCCGGGCGCCATATTTAAGTAATGGCGGAAGACGGTGCTAAGGCCCGGTTAGTGTCAAAATACATTACGCTAACCGAGTAGGGGAGGCGTAGGGGAAAACTGGAGTTTGTGCGGGAAAGAATGGCGCTAGTCAGGTTAGAGTAAAAAAAGGACTCTAACCTGACTAGCGTAATTTGTTTGATGCACAACCCCCATGGACATGACTCCTGTCTTAGTAAAGACAGGAGTCATGCCACCCAGCCCAATGGCCATGTAGGGGGGCCCACGTTAGGCACCCCTATGGCACTTCAAAAATGAAATAAAAATACTTACCCGGACTTACCTGGGATGTGTCTCCCCATCTTTAGGTGTCCTCCAGGTGTGGGTGCAGGTGGGGGTGTCCCTCGGGGCAGAGAAGGGCACCTGTGGGCTGTTTCCATGGTCTCTGACCATGGAAAAGGCCCACAGGTCCCATAACGCCTGCCCATACCAAGGCGTTAAACAATGGCACTAAGCAGGCTTAGCGCCAATATTTAAGGCCCTCCTCCTCCCGTGAGTGATTTTTGCACAGGAGGATAAATAAGGCGCTAGGGCCTTAGAGTAATTTTTTTGCCCGGGAACGCCTACCTTTCATCTCATTGACGCACTGTAGTTTTCCACAGGCAAAAAATGACGTTAACTCCAATGTTTTAGCGCTAGACATGTCTACCGCCAAAATATAAATATGGAGTTAAGTTTGCGCCGGATTTGCGTAAAAAAACACAAATCTGGCACAAACAGAGTATAAATATGCCCCTTACTGTCTGCAGTCTCTTCACTACCTGTTGCAAGATTTATTCTTGCACTAGTGCATGCAATACTCAAGGTCCCGCACTTCTTGTCTGCAGCCTCTACATTGTTTGGGCTCTTTGCTACCCATTGTTGGGTGCGTTCTAGCCCTGTCTAGGCCTGAGAGGCAAAGTAGAAAGTAGAGAGCCAGCATATACACCATTAGCAGGACCCTGGCGGGAGCAACCTAGCTCCAGTTCATTCACCCATTCTAACTGTAACTGAACAATGTCATTAATTGTTTTCTATAGTCAAGCACTAAATATGACCTTAGCTTCATAAACGAATCCCTGTCTGTAACATTAGGATTTTTTGTACTTAATACACATTTACTTAACATTTGATGTAGGAAGAATTTTACAATAACCACCTTATGGTTCTCCAGTAAATTCAGCATGTGCTATTTGTATTGTACGAACATAGCTGAAAGGCCTGGGGACACAGTACAAGTGATAGGTGCTGAGAAGAAGGCCTGCACCATTTACGACTTCACTGTATATTTAAAAAGGAAATACTGCTCTTTTGCCATTTTGTAAACGTAGTAAATAACATTGTCACCCAATGTAACAGCCCATCCTTCAAAGAGTGGTAAACAGTTTGGCAGAGGCAGCTGTGCTGGGATTCTAACTGATGTGCTGCAGATCACACTATGAAACATCGAGCATTTAAGCGACTTTCATGCCAGCAGGATGAGGGACTGATGTATTCCAAAACACCAGAGTAGTCTTAACCAGTGGCAGAAGTTTTGACACTTGCCAAAGTAGGCCCATTTTTTGCTGGAGTACTCACAACATCCTCAAGCAGACTGCGACGAATGGATCTGACTACAAACTAACATGGGTGAAAACATCATTGCTCATTGAGAGCAGCAGCTTAAACAGCAAGCTGCGGTGAACTGATGCCACGCAGGTGAAAGGGTCTCTGCTGTCAATCATCAAGGGGTGGTGAGGAGCAACAGAGGAGACATGCAAATAATTTAACCACCAATACCAGGTTACTATGTGATGTCACGTCAGAATTGTGAAGCCTCATGCAAGCCTTCGGACTCAAGAACCATGTTCGAGTTTCACTGATAGGCTCACCACCATGTGACTCAGGGCAAATCTCTTAAGCTTCCTGTGCCAAGAAAAATGAATGTGTCCTTGTGTAATGTACTGGTGCTCATGTAAAGCACTCCAATACCTTTGGGTCCAGTTTGCACTATGTAGAAATAGCCACAAGACAAAGGGATCGAGGGCGAGCTGGCCCTGGAAATACTCCCAACTGTTTAGTTTTTGTTTGAAGAGGGAGGGTAGGGGTAGGGAGAACTGGTGGAGGACTTGCTGTTAGTTCATGCTCCCCCAGGCTTGGCGCTGACAGTCCTGGAGGGGAACATTTGGGGGCAGAGGGTTGAGAGAGTAGCACACAGGAAACAGATACAGGGGCTCAATCAGACAATGCCAGCCCTCCCGCCACACCACACCTATGCTACTTTCAGTTGGCCACTTGTCTCCCTTACAACACTTGAAAGGGAAAACATCATCCAGAAGTTGGAGCAGTGAAGCAATTAAATGAAACTAAGGCAGCAGCAAGCTGCACCAGTCACTGAATTCACCTTCTAATAACAGCAATTGCTTAACCCCCACGTCTCCAACACAGGTGGCAATCACAACCACTTGAAAAGTTGTCTCTTGGTTCCCTAAGTGGAGGCTGTCATACAGCATGTGGAGGAGGTTAGAGGCTGGTGGAATTAACTAGATCCACACACTGAAAACTCAGAAATGAGGCAATGTACAAGAACGCTTGAACCACTTCCACTGCACCAATCGCATAGCAAATAAGATACCGCTATCTGCAACTCAAATGGCGCTTCGAAGTCAGCAAACAAATGTGGATGGGCAAAACAACAGCTAGTGTCTAGCAGCAAGTCTGCATGGCATAGCAACATCAATAAGAATAGCAGTGGAGGTCTGTAGGAGGCACAGAAGAAATGTCATGCACTCATGCCCTTTTTCATCTAGAAGCGGGTAGTTAAAGGCCACCAAACCAAGCAGATTTCATTCATAAAAATACTAATAATAAGACAATAACTGCAACTATGTAGCAATTACTGCAATAAATGTAGTTATATTAATCCAGCTGGATGATCAACCAGCTTGAAGGGTGGAGTACAACTATCATACTGAGGCACATAAGAAAGTGGACACACTCGGGCTATTAAGCAAACACAAAGAGTCTGAACAGAGTACACACGTGGGAAAACATTTTTCAAATAAAGGGAATCAAAACCAAGACACAGTTGGGGCAAATGTGGTGAGAAAATAGAGCGCATCTGCCCTCACCAGCTGCAGAGCACCCCCGTCACAGTAGCTCCGATCAGAGCATAACAACTAGTCTTTTCTGTCTTGCGAGGCAGTGGGAGGAAGACACTGCAATGAAATTCAAGTAGCTATGGCCTGAAGCACCCACGGTATAACAGGAGCAACAAAGAAATGATAAAATAGTCCCTCAAAGCAAGAGATAAAGAACCAAAGTGGAAATTTACAGTAGTTAGTTACTGCTCCCTGGGACGAACAAAAGAGAAAAAGGAGGGACAAAGTGGTAGGACTGACCAAAAGCAAGCAAGGATTTTTAAAGGACACTGAAACAAATGAGAGGCAGGGATGGCTTTAAGCCCACAGAGATGTATACTAAAGTGTATATGAGGTTATGCATGCTGCCTAGAAAGGACCCAAAACAGTCCTAAATGTACTCCAGTCAGTCCTAGAATTAGTCCAGCACTACACATGATCAATCACAGGTACTGCAACACACCTGAATAAAAAATAATGGAGTTAGGGTCTTAAAACAACCACTGGAAACTTTGTCATACCACATATATATTGTGAGACATGCCACACATTCAGCATCGGAACCACTGGGCATTTCAGCACACTGCACATTCAGTGTCAGACACAGAATATATACGCAGCATTACGACCACTATGCATTTTGCCACACTGCACATTCAGTATCAGATACATAATATATACACAGTATCAAGACCAATGTGCACTCTGGCATAATGTTTTTTCTGTACCGGACACACAACTTATTCAGCTTCAGGATCACTATGCAATTCATCACATTGTCCATCCAGTATCAGATACACTATATATTCAACTTCAAGACCACTTTACCCTCCAGCACACTATGCATTCCATGTCAGACACACTATATATTTACCTTCAGAACCACTATACACTATATGACGTCCAGCACTTTAAGTGGGATGGGTCCAGAAAAGTCTGAATATCAACTTTGAAATGAGTCTCTCTCAGGCTCGATATGCATGTCATTAATTTCACTAGCAAAAACATCCAACAACTGCTGTAGAACCCCTTAATGTGTTTCATGTCAGCACTGCAATCCCTGTTTATGTTTCTCTTTCTTTACTTCATCCCATATTCTCTTTTTTTTTTTTTTTAAACATGTAGTATTTCTGTAGTATTTTTGTTCAAGCATCATATTATATATTGCACACTTTGAACTAAGGCTCCTGACAGTGTCTGGGTGAGAACTGGTTGTGGGTCAGTGTTTATGGCAGCCAACAACTGAAGGCTCTGAAGGTGAATTTCTGACTATGCCAGTTAGTGGGTTATGGAAGGGTTCAGCCTACAATCCCATATAATCCTTGACCTCTCTACAGGACACATAGGGGGTTATTCTAACTTTGGAGGAGTGTTAATCCGTCCCAAAAGTGATGGTAAAGTGACGGATATACCACCAGCCGTATTACGAGTTCCATAGGATATAATGGACTCGTAATACGGCTGGTGGTAAATCCGTCACTTTTCCGTCACTTTTGGGACGGATTAACACCTCCTCCAAAGTTAGAATAACCCCCATAGAGTGATAGTTGCATGTGACTGACCTAATTGTTAGAAAGTGTGAGATATGCAGATGGGGCATTTCAGAAAGATATGTCGAGTAAAAGGGTATATGTGTCTAATAGAGGGACTGCAGAAGTAAGTTTTGTGATAGACTGAACAGGAATAATTGGGACAATCTGAAAATGCCCTCTTCCACAGACCTTAGCAATGCCTAATTCAATCTCATATTTTCAGACTTGAAACATTTTCAGTTCTAATTAATCACAATGCCATCACTGTTTTAATTCATTTATCTGACACAGCAAATATGCATTGCTAAAGCTTACAGGTCTAGCTTGTTTTGGGGATACATGTTTGTTGCTGTGTGACATGTCTTAATGCAATAAATGAAAACTCACATAGAAGCATCCAAATACTGGTTAGGAACCAAGCTGTGCGAAGCACAGGATTTTAGTCTGCATGTTTTACGTCATGCCCTTAATTACATAAGCCAATGGTTTGGATGGAATTCCTAGTTATGTTTCATTGGTCATGCCCCTTTTAATCCCTTGGTCGCCAAGGATGTAACGGTTACATCCTTGGCTGCAGCACTCAGGCGCCAAGGATGTAACTGTTACGTGCTGGGTCCGGCACATGGGGGGAGCGCTAGCACTCCCCCTCATGAGCCTCCCACCCACCCCCCCAGGGCAGGGATGAAAGGCGAATTGCTTCCCCTTGCACCCCCCCTCTCCCAGGGGGACAGAAACCACTGGGCACCAGGGATTTAAAAAAAATGTTTGTACTAATGGGGGGCGACTCCTCAGGCAAGGGTCGCTCCTCTGTGGGACAATTTTATTTTAGGCCATTTCTGCCCCCTTTGGGTGCAGATCAGCCTACTTTTCTTAGGCCAATCTGCCCCCGGGGGGGCAGACACCAGGGATTTTTTTTGTGCCAATTTCACTCAAGGGTAGCAACCCCTTAGGCAAGAGTCGCTTCCCTGGAGGGGCAAATTTATTTTAGGCCATTTCTGCCCCCCTTGGGGGCAGATTGGCCTATTTTAATTAAGCCGATCTGCCACCAAGGGGGGCAGAAAACACTAGGCACCAGGGAATTTTTTAATTTTTTACAGATAGGGAGCGACACCTTATGCAAGGGTTGCTCCTCTGGAGGCAAATTTATTTTAGGCCAATTCTGCCCTCTTTGGGGGCAGATCGGCCTATTTCTATTAGGTTGATCTGCCCCCGGGGGGTAGAAACCACTTAGGCACTAGGGATTGGTGTGTGTGTGTTTTTGGGGCAACCCCTTGGGCAAGGGTCACTCCCCATGGGGCCACATTACTGTTGGCCATTTCTGCCCCCCTTAGGGGCAGATTGGCCTATTTCTGTAAGGCCCATCTGCCCCCAATGGGGGCAGAAAGCCCACCAGAGAACAGGGAAGAATTGTTTTTAAAAAAAGAGGGTGGGGGTATGGCTATACCCCCACCCCAAATAAATGGGGACAAAGTTGTTCTGGCCACCGGTGAGCAGATGGGGCAATTACCCCCAATCCATTCCCTTGGAGGCAGAAAGCCTACTAGATGCCAGGGAATAAAAAAAAAATAGTGGGCTGGTGGCTGCCAAACAGTATGGGCATGGTTATGCCCCTACCCAACTAGAGGAGGTAACACTCGTTCAGCTCTGCCCTCGCATACTAAAAGATTTTATCCCAATGGCAAGGAAGAGGACGTCTGATTATTTTGGGTTTTGGTTTTACATTTGGGCCATGAGAGCTTGTCTACCTCTCAAAATCGTCCCACTTGGAATGGTGAGGGCTGCACTTTTTGGACTTTGGGACGCTGCCATGTAGAAAAATCAACGAGACGTAGACACATCTGAAAACTAAACATCTGGGTAAGTCCAGGGTGGTGCGCTTCACATGCACCCCGCACCATTTTCTTACCACAATGCCCTGCAGCCTAAAAACATTTTTTTTCAAACTGTCCTTTTGGACCCGCTTTGGTTCCCTTCAATTTCAACTTGTTTTTGGCTCTTCCCTGTCACAGGCAGTTGGCCCAACTACACAAGTGAGGTATCATTTTTATTGGGAGACTGAGGGGAACGTTAGCTGGTAGGAAATTTGTGCCGGTGTTGTGATCCCACACAGAAATGTGGGAAACATTTGTTTTTTTTAGCTACATTTGAGGTTAGCTGAGGATTCTGGGTAAGAAAACACTGAGGGATCCATGCAAGTTACACCTCTCTGGACTCCCTCGGGTGTCTAGGTTTCAGAAATGTCTGGGTCTGGTAGGTTTCCCTAGATGGCTGCTGAGCCCAGGACCAAAAACACAGGTGCCTCCCCCGAAAAAACAGGTAGTTTTGTATTAGATCATTTTGATGTGCCAACATAGTGTTTTGGGGCATTTCCTGTCACGGGCACTATGCCTACCTACACAAGTGAGGTACCATTTTTATCGGGAGACGTGGGGGAATGCGGGTGGAAGGAAATTTGTGGCTCCTCTCAGATTCCAGATATTTCTATCACCGAAATGTAAGGAAAAAGTGGTGTTTTTGCCAATTTTTGAGGTTTGCAAAGGACTCTGCGAAACAGGACCTGGTGAGAGCACCACAAGTTACCCCATCCTCGGATCCCCTTAGTGTCTAGTTTTCCAAAATGCATGGGTTTGATAGGGTTTCCTAGGTGCTGGCCGAGCTAGAGACCAAAATCCACAGCTAAGCACTTTCCAAAAAACACTTCAGTTGTCAATGTAGAAATGTGATGTGTCCACGTTGCGTTTTGGGGCCTTTCCTGTCACGGTCACAAGGCCTACCCACACAAGTGAGGTACCGTTTTGATTGGGAGACTTGGGGGAATGCTGAGTGGAAGTGCATTTGTGGCTCCTCTCAGATTTTAGAACTTTCTATCACCGAAATTTGAGGAAAAGGTGTTTTTTTGCCAAATGTTGAGGTTTGCAAAGAATTCTGGGTAACAGAACCTGATGAGAGCCACACAAGTCACCCCATTCTAAATGTCTCTAGGTGTCTAGTTTTTAAAAATGTATAGGTTTGGTAGGTTTCCCTAGGTGCCGGCTGAGCTAGAGGCCAAAATCCACAGCTAGGAACTTTGCAAAAAACAGGTCAGTTTTCTTTGGGAAAATGTGATGTGTCCATGTTGTGTTTTGGGGCATTTCCTGTTGCGGGCACTAGGCCTACCCACACAAATGAGGTACCATTTTTATTGGGAGACTTGGGGAAATGCTGGGTGGAAGGAAATGTGTGGCTCCTCTCAGATTCTAGAACTTTCTACCACCGAAATGTGACGAAAAAGTATTTTTTTGCCAAATTTGAGGTTTGCAAAGGATTCTGGGTAACAGAACCTGGTGAGAGCCCCACATGTCACCCCATCCTTGATTCCCCTAGGTGTATAATTTTGAAAAATGCACAGATTTGGTAGGTTTCCCTAGGTGCCGGCTGAGCTAGAGGCCAAAATCCAGAGCTAGGCACTTTTGAAAAAACACGTCAGATTTCAATGTAAAAATGTGATGTGTCCATGTTGCATTTCCTGTTGGGGGCACTAGGCCTACCCATATAAGTGAGGTACCATTTTTATTGGGAGACTTGGGGAAACACAGAATAGCAGAACAAGTGTTATTGCACCTTGTCTTTCTCTACATTTGTTCTTTCCAAACGTAAACTAGTGTGTAAAAAAGATGTCTATTTGAGAAATGCCCTGTAATTCACATGCTAGCATGGGGACCCCAGAATTCAGAAATGTGCAAATAACCACTGCTTCTCAACACCTTATCTTGTGCCCATTTTGGAAATATAGAGGTTTCCTTGATACCTATTTTTCAGTCTTCATATTTCACCAAATGAATTGCCGTATACCTGGAATACAATGAAAACCCATTGCAAGGTGCAGCTCATTTATTGGCTCTGGGTACCTAGGGTTCTTGATGAACCTACAAGCCCTATATATCCCCACAACCAGAAGACGCCAGCAGACGTAACAGTATATTGCTTTCAAAAATCTGCCATGGCTGGAAAAAGTTATAGAAGAAAATGTGAACAGAAATGGCTCTTTCTACACCTCAATTTCAATATTATTTTATTTTAGCTGTTACTTTCTGTTGAAAAACCTTGAAGGATCTACACAAATGACCCCTTGCTGAATTCAGAATTTTGTCTATTTTTCAGAAATGTTTAGCTGTCCAGGATCCAGCATTGGTTTCATACCCATATCTGTCACTAACTGGGAGGCGGCTGAAAGCACAAAAAATAGTAAAAATGGGATATGCAACAGTAAATGCCAAAACTGTGTTGAAAAATGTCGTTTTCAGATTCAAGTCTGCCGGTTCCTGAAAGCTGGGGAAATGGTAATTTTAGCACCACAAACCATTTGCTGGTGCCATTTACAAGGAAAAAACCACAAGCTTTCTTCTGCAGCCCTTTTTTTCCCATTTTGTTTTTAAAAAACAAAATTGTTGCTGTATTTTCGCTAATTTCTTGAACTTCTCCAGGGGAACCCACAAACTCTGGGTACCTCTAGAATCCCTCGGATGTTGGAAAACAATATGTGAACAAAGTTATGAGGGCCTGAGCACAAGCTGCCCCAAATAGCCAAAAAAAGGCCTGGCACCTGAGGGGGAAAAGGCCTGGCAGCGATGGGTTAAAGACCACCTCCTGTTTTCATCCCCTTAAATCACTGGTCATGCCCCACAGTCGGAATCACTCTCCCCTCCTCCCCTCAGCACACTACACATTCATTGTCAGTCACGCTACATATCCTGCTTTGGGACCACTGTACATTGAGGCCCCCGCACTTTCAGTATCATACAATCAAATTTTCTCAACATAAAGTAGACTACTCCATACACCAGCACCATGTACATTCAGTGTAAGACACATTATATATTGAGCATCAGGACACGCTGTATACTCTGGCACACTTCTTATTTTTAAGATCAGAAACACTTCATATTCAGCACAAAGACCACTGTGTACTCAGGCTCACTTATTTTTCAATATTATACATGTTGTATATTCAGCTTCAGGGCCATTGCGCACTTCTGTACACTGCAAGTTCAGTGTCTAGTTACACCCTATGCTAGGCTTCAGGACCGCTATACACCAAGGCAATCTGGTATTCTGTGTCAGTGACACTATGTATTCAGCATTATCCTCGTTGTACCATCAGGGACACTGCACATTCAGTAACAGACACAGTACATATTCCGCACTGTACGTTCCAACATACTGCACATTCAGGCCCAGATTTGCTAACACTTTGTTCAGGGTTTTTCTTACTTTTCTTTTGTAATGCAAACCTGACACAAAGTGTTGTGGTGGTATTTACTCTCCAATGAAAATCAGGATTTATGATGGAATGTTGGCCATCATAATGCAAAGTAGTGCATACTTTGAGTCAAGGTGGCATTAGGTGGTTGGTACATGAGTGTTCTCAGGCAACAACCCAGGGGTTTTGATGCAAAACCCTTAACTACTTATGGCTATACTTATGGCAGTCATATAGCTCCACTTCTATCTACCCTGGGCAAGACTCTGGAGGGTGCCCCAGCCGTGGTTCAGGGCCCTCATTTCTGTTTCTACAGTTCGCATCCAGGGGTTCCTGGTCCTGCTTCTCTTCCATTTAACTTCTGGGGTCCAGTGAAGAGCTGTTCTTGTGATGGAGTCTTTTTCTCTGCTGATGGTGTGTCCTATAGATCTCTCTCTTTTTCTCATAAATATGGTGTCCATTATGTTTTGCTTGCATTTGGAAAGCAGTTCATGGTTGGAGATGATTCATGGTCAGAACATGCCCAAGATTCTTCTCAGATACTGTTGTGGAAGGCTGACAGTTTGATGATTTTACTTTTCGTCATCTGCTAGCATTCTGATCCATACAAGAATGTGGATAGAATGCAGCTCTGGTAAACACTCAGCTTGGTGTTGGTGCTGTACTGAAATGGCCTTCATACGTTGTTCAGCATCCTTAGCAATTCCTGGGCTTGTTCAGTCTACTCTTGCTGTCACTTGCTGCCCTTGCATCATGTCCGATAGTACTGCCTAGGTAGGTGAGTTCTTCAGTTATGGCTAGGTCCTCTCCATCCACCCAGATTGGTGAAGAGTTTAGAATGTTGAGTGGCAAGATGTCTGATTTCTGCATGTTGATCTTCAGGCCCACTTGCTATGCATAGATGCTGTGGCAAGACGTTGCAAATCCCTATGTACTAACATTGCCAGACTTGGATTTGCACCAATAACTTATGCCTTTGCGAGGCAAGTGTAACTGTGGAAGAAAATGTAAAACTCTCCATATTTTTCCAACTTTGCATGTGGACAGCATACATATAGAGTAGGAAAAGTATTAAACCATAGTTTTTGTACTGGACGGGTCCCCTTCTAGTACAAAAAGTATGCTTGATAGAACGTGCACATCCTTGTACTACGATGGAAAGATTTGTGTACTGGTGCATGACAGGTTAAGTTGTGCTAGCACTAAAATGAGAGGAAAACAGTGCCATACTTTGTTTTTTATTGTGTTGTACTCTCTATTTCATGCAGTTCAGCACAGGAGCTTTGGTCGCTGTATTGTGTTATGAGAAAAGTTAGCAAATTGACCACACACTTTCAGACACGCTACATATTCATCATCAGGACTTATGTACAGTTAGACACACTGCTCAATCAGCAATATGTGCACTGTGCATACAGCATCAGACACACATAGCATTCATCTGCCAGAATTGTGCATACACAGCAGCAGCCACACTGCCATTCTGTATCAGGCAAATGTTTAATTAGCACCAGGCACACTGCACTTTCATATTAAGGCACAATGTGCACTGATCGTCTGTCACACTGTGTGTTCCTTTTCTACCTTACTGTTTATCCAGCATCAAATATGCTGCACATTTAGCATAAATCATCTCTGTCTACCAACCACCAGACCATTGGGCATCCAGCATTAACGTTGTGTACCTATCATCAGACAAACTGAGTACAGCATCAGTCAATTCCTTGTACCCACCAAGAACACACTGTGCATTCAGCATCAGTCAAATCTGTGTACACACTGTCGGACACATTGTGCATCCAGCATCAATCAACACTGTGTTCCCATCAAACACTCTATGCATTCCGCATCTGACCCGTTGTTTGTTGACTGTATCACCTAATTGTATGGAAAAGAAAGCACTCTATAGGTTATTCTATCCTAATTTCCTAAAGGTTAATCTTTTAAATGTTAGTGATTTTATGATAGTTGTTTCATTTTACTGCCTTACTACCAGTGCTTAATTTGTAAAAGGATAAGTACCGTTGCCCAAAACTCTGCTCAGAGGTTCATGGCCAGTAAAATTAAATGTAAGCACATCCAATACCAATGCTGCATAGTCTTGAACCCACCACATGCCTTTTTAATCCACTACCAGACACTCACTCTCCCTTTATTTGACTCGCATCTTCTTGCTTTTTCCATTTCTGAAGGTTTTTCCATCTTTCTCCTCCTCCATCTTTCTGCTGTTTGTTTTTCCCTTTCTTCCTCTCTGTAATGTGTGTTGCAGAAAAATAACTGCCCCTCCCCAACAAATGAGTGGACAGCAACCACCTGCTCAAATTAAGCACTGCTTATCACTATCCTACTGTGTCATAGTCCTTTCTTTAAGGTTCACCTTTAGGAAGGCATAGAAGTTTACGCATTCTCTATATGGAGCATAACGCACTAAGGGGCTCATTTATAAGCCTCTTGCGCTGATGTAGCATCATTTTTTCTGGTGCTAAGGCGGCACAGAACACTCTCCCACCCACGCTATATTTACAAGCTGGTGCAATGGTACCAATGCTCCAGTGTGTATCCCGTTTGCCACATTATACCTGCGCCAGGTATAATGTATGCAGAGGAGACATTCCCCTGCAAGGAGGCCCTTAGGAATGGCGCAGTGAAATCTACAAGATTCTAGTGTCATTTATTAACGCATGCTCAGAGCAGGAGGTAAAGTGATGCTTTGCTTTGTTCCATGGGCCTCCCTGCACTTTGCTGGACTAGCGTCAACATTTTTGATACTAGTCCATCGATGTGCCACAACTGTGTTAGAAATTCTGATGCAGCTGTGCTAACGAGTGCCATGGTGCATTGTATTGTAAATACAGCACTACCATGATGTCGTTAGAGGAGCGCAGGGTGGCGCAAGTAAACTGGCGCATAGTGAGCAATTCACCAGTTTGCAGTATATATGAGGCCGTAACTCTGCATATTCTGCATCAGTCACTCACCCTGTAGACTCAGTATCAGGCACTATGTGTCACATTCTGTACCACACACTCAATCTGCACATTTAGCATCAAACACTCACTCTGAATGTCCTACTTCAGGCACTCACTTTGCACATTCAACATCAGTTACTCCATCTGTAAGTCCATCATCAGGCTGCACTCACTTTGCAGATTCAGCAAAAGCAATTCACTCTGTCCATCCATCATCAGGCACGCAGTTTGCACAATTAGCATCAAGCACTCCCACCACACATTGAGCATCAGTCACTCACCATATACATCCATCACAGACGCTTTGCACAATCAGTCAGTCAGTGTTTGTATAGTGCTGCTAATCATCTGCATGAGTAGCCAGATACTAGGTAGCAGGGTTCATTCGAAAAGCCAGGCTTTGAATCTCTTCCTGAACTCCTCCAGCAAGGGTGACATATGGAGGGGAAATCCATTCCAGGACTTGGAGTTAGGAGAAGGCATGGCCTCTGCTGTGGTTTCAGCAGATGTGTGGTGTCTATGCGAGGGCGAGGGTGGCAAAGCGAAGGTCTTTAGACGATTGATAGGTCAGGTGGCGGTTGATGTATGCTTCTCCTAGGTCATGGAGGGCTTTGTAGACATGTGTCAATATCTTCAATTGGCACCCTTTGTGGATGGGGAGCTAGTGAAAGTTCCTCATATGTGTGGTGATGTGGGTCTAGTTGGGCAGGTTGAGGATGAGTATGGCTGCTGAGTTCTGTATCGTTTGTAGTCTGTTCATAAATCTGGCTGTGGTTCCTGCCTACAATGGTGGCTGTGGTCCAGCCGACTGGTGACTGGGGCTTGAGTGATGGTTTTCTTTGTGCCAATCGGGAGCCATTTGAAGATTCTTCAAAGTACTGAGATGGTGAGAAAGCAAGCAAAGGAGACTTCATTGATCTGTCGCTTCATGGTGAGTTTGTTGTCTAAGATGATGCAGAGTTGCGGGTGTGGTCTGTTGATGTGGAAGTGGGTCCTAGTTTGACGGGCCACCAGGTGTCATTCCAAGGTGAGTCTTGTTGCCATTGTTCAGCACCTAGGTCTTGTCAGTGTTGAGCTTCAGACAGTTTGTCTTCATCCAGTCAGTGACATTCTTCATGGATGCAACGAGGAGAAATGTTTTCATTTCTCTCATTTTTTGCTCTTTCTATGTGTGCTGCATTTTTGCAGTGCACATAGAAATGGCAAATCACTATACAAGATTGTTTTTGTGCAGGAAGGTGTTCTTTGCTGCACAAAAACAATCTCCCCCTCAACACAGCCATCCTTGCACAATGGTGCACGGGTTGCTGCGTTGGTACACGGCAGCCAAGTCAGCATCGCCGCAGGGGTATTCTATTAAATACAGCACATCCCTGCATTGTGAAAAAGATAGTGCCTGATGCTGCCAAAGCTGGCTCAGCGATGTGCACCTTCATTTTCCCTCAAAGCTGGCCCCAAATTTGGGAGGCGTTGAGCAGGTTGTTTCTCTCTAGGTATTCAGTAAGCTGCTGTTTAATGGCCTTTTCTAGGAGCAGCGAGATGGGGTGGTAGTTCTTGAGTTCCCTGGGGCCAGGGGAGGACTTCTTGAGGAAAGGTCAGACTTTTGCGTGTTTCCATGCATCGGGGAAGGTGGCTGTGGTGATGGATGCATTGAGGATGGTGATGAGTTGGTGGCTGATATCCTTTCCTCTGAGGCTGAAGAGGTGGTGAGGCTCCTGGGTGGATGGAGTTCATGATGGCTGTGGTGTTCTGTGTAGTGAGTTGGTCCCAAGCTGTGAGTGGCTGACTGGAGGAGACTTCCATTGTAGCAAGAAGGAAGTGGGGGTTAGTGGATTGGAGCTTGAAGTTCTTGTAGATGGCGGATATCTGGTTGTAGAAGTGGTCTGCTAGAGTGTTGCAGATTTCCTGTGAGGGAGGCATCATGTTCTCAGTGGCTGTGGGGCAGGAGAACTCTCTGACGGTGCTGAAGAGTTCCTTGGTGTGGTTTGCACTTGCCTCACTGCAGTTTGCCAGGGCATCTTTTTTGTGTCTTTGAGTAGCCGTTGGTATTTGTTGTGGGCTGACTTGAAAGTGGTTCGGTCTGTGGTGTCTCCCCTGCAGCGCCATCTGCTCTCCAGTTGTTTGCAGATGCGTTTCATTGTCCTGAGTTCTGGTGCATACGAGCTGGTTTGTTTGGTGGCTCAGCCTGTCTTTGCTTGCTTGATGGGGCAACTCGTTCAGCGGTGTTGGTGATCCAGGTAGTGAAGTTCTGGACTGCTTGTTCTAGGTTGGTTGCGAGGTTGGGCTGGGTGGTGTTGAGGGCATCCATCCATTAGGTCTGTGTCACCTTGCTTGAGGAGACTGGTGGCAGTGCATGGTGATCCTCCAATGGTGAAGTGAATGACGGAGTGGTAAGTCCAGGTGAGTTCTGTGGCATGGCAGTATTTGACTTTCTAATTAAACCCAGTTCAAATTTGTATAATTTCTATTACGTGAATTACAGGAAATGTCCAAAAATGATGCTAAATTTACAAAATTTCAGATCAGTTACTTGTTACCAAAGTGTAGGCGAGAATACTTTCATGCAAAAAATAGCTTAGAATTGCATTTGATGATAACAGCAGTTGTTTGTATTCAGTTTGTTAGATTTGTTCCCATGCCCCGGTGATAATTTGTTTCATGAAACAAAATCTTGTTAAATGTTCGTCTGGTACCCACATACAAAATGGACATGAGGGTTAATTCTGTGGTATTTAGAAAGAATATCAGAAACAGAAATATCGTGGACCAAAACATTGTGTCAAGAATTTCGAGGACACAAATATTGTGAAGGTAAGTTTCTATAGGTAAGAAAAGTCTGACTATATATAACTCCACATGTATGTATCATGATGATATATATCTTTAAGGTAAGCAGATGGGGAGTTAAGAATAGTAATTCTATACTTACCTAGTCGCACTCACCTTCTCGATATTTTGGTTCTTTATATTTTCAATGCAATATTATGGCCACACAATATTTCTGTTTCTGATATTCTGTCATTGATCTGAGTTTCATGCTTAAAATTATTGTGAAACTGCGCCTGTCTCAAGCATCTGCCCCTCACAATCTATTCATTTGCATTGTTCCCATGCTCTTGCAAAAGGATTTTTACCCAAAAGAAACTCTGTTTACGTTATGTGTCATGAACTCAAGCATTTGGCATACTAATCCTAATGCAAAATGCTAGAAATTAAGTGACATACATCACTGTAAACTAAACTTTTGACTGGGCCTAGCTCTAAAATCTAAATGTAAATCAACTTACCACACCACAGAATCTTTATTATACTTAAATATACCTAGGTTCTTGAAAACATCATAACCAAATATCATAAGGGAGGGGTGCACAGAACTAGCACCAAAAAGTTAAGATGTGAAAGGGATGAAAATATTTAGGGCCTTATTTATACTTTTTGGTGCAAAACTGAGTTAGTTCAGTTTTGCACCAAATAGTTTTGCACCGGCTTGCACCATTTTTTAGCACCAGCTGGGCACCATATTTATGGAATGGTGCAAGCCGGTGCAAAGGGTAGGATAGCTTAAAAAAAAATGACGTTAGGCAGGTTTAAGTCAAAATAAATGATTCTGACCAGATTAGCATCATTTTTTTTACGCTAAGGGGCATATTTATACTCTGTTTGCACTGAATTTGCGTCATTTTTTAAAAACTCTAATTCAGTGCAAAACTATCTCTATATTTATACTTTGGTGCTAGACCCGTCTAGCGCCAAATTTATGGAGTTAAAGTCATGTTTTGGAAGTGGAAACCTACCTTGCATTTATGAGATGCAAGGTAGGCGTTCCCGTGCAAAAAATGACTCTATGGCCTTAACGCCATATTTATTCTCCCATGCAAAAATGGTGCAAAGGAGGGAGGAGGGGTAAAAAAATGGGGCAGAGCTTGCTTTGCCCCATTTTTTAAGACCTGGGTCAGGGCAGGCGTTAGGGGACCTGTGGGCCTATTTCCATGGTGGAACACCATGGAATAAGCCCACAGGTTCCCCCCCCGGGCCCCAGGGGCACCCCCACCCACACTAGAGGGACTGCGAGGATGGGGGCACCCCAGGTAAGTACAGGTAAGATTGCATTTTATTTTTGAAAGTGCCATAGGGGGCCATGAAATGGGCCCCCATACATGGCACAGGATGCAATGGCCATGCCCAGGGGACCACTGTCCTCTGTGCTGCCCATTGGGGTGGTGGGCATGACTCCTGCCTTTTCTAAGGCAGGAGTCATTTGGCGTGGTAGGTTTAGCATCATAAAATGACGCTAATCTGGTTAGAGTCATTTTTTTTTTCTCTAACCTGCCTAAAGCCATTTTTTGGTGCTAAACCCTCTTCTTCTATACTGCCGGCCCCACCCGACTAAAGTAATTTTTTTTAACTCTAGCCTACCCTTTGCACCGGCTTGCACCATTACATAAATATGGTGCCCGGCTGGTGCACAGAAATGGTGCAAGCCAGTGCTAAACTTTTTGGTGCAAAACTGAGTTAGTGCAGTTTTGCAGCAAAAAAAGTATAAATAAGGGGCAATATTTTGTGAGTTTGCGCCACTTTTGCGTCAAAAAATGACGTTAATGCGGTGCAAAAAAAGTATAAATCAGGGCCTTGGTGCTAGACTGGTCTAGCACCAAAGTATAAATATGGAGTTAGATTTGCACCGAATTAGAGTAAAAAAATGACGCTGATTCGGTGCAAACAGAGTATAAATATGCCGCAGAGTAGAAATATGCCCCTAAATATGGCGTTAAGGCCATAGAGTCATTTTTTGCACGGGAACGCCTACCTTGCATCTCATTAGGGCAAGGTAAGTCTTCACTTTCATAAAATGACTTTAACTCCATAAATGTGGTGCTAGAGGGGGCCAGCACCAAAGTATAAATATGGAGTTAGTTTTGCACCGAATTAGAGTTAAAAAAAATGACACTTATTCGGTGCAAACAGAGTATAAATATGCCCCTTAATCTCAAGAACCGAGTGGTGAGAAGTGATAGCACGTTTTTGACATCTGTTTTTGATTCAGAATAGGGTTGGACACTCCAGAAAGGGTGCGCATTGTTTAATTAATTGTACCCATAGAATCAAACCCAGGAAATGAGTTTCAACCAGTGTTTAGATAGCATCCACTCCCCAACCCCACGCTATATTCCTGGACATGAGGCGATTGGGCACATATCTTTCTAAACAGCCACCTTCTGAAGTGCCAAAGGAAAGGATTTAGACTCCTCTATTCAATTAAAAACTATTCCTTTGTGAAAAAGCTATAGCCTACATGGTCGGAAAGTACATAATTCGGCCACAAAGATGCAGATAGGTGGTGAACTCTCACCATTTGTTGTCTGATTCCACAGAAAGAATAAATATTTCAGCCTTTTCATAAGAGATCTTAAACATCATAAAATGGTTTGAATGTGGAGAGAAATTTACAGAAACAACAGACCCTGCGAAGGGGGAATGGAATATGAGAAAGAAACAGAGATAGTGGATATTGCCACTCTGACTCATTACTGGGCACTAACCTCTCCACTCTGGATGCAAACTGCTTATTCACAGCGGATCTCTAAAGGCACGATTAATAACATTATTTGAAAACACATCTCCACATGGAGCCATCTTCCCTAGCTGCTGCAAATGATAAGGCTCCAGCGTATCTCTAAACCTCAGGCTCTATTTATTGATGGAATTCTGGTGTTCCTGGATTCGAACATAAACAGATTTCTAGTAAAGTAAATACTTACGTTTGTCCTACTTGTACTCCCTTTCTTGATAAGGTAACTAACTACCTTTGGTTATGTAGGTACAGCTGATTGTAATATATAATCAAGGTGGATCTGTAAACTGATAATCAAGGAGAAGTGTCTATCTTCCTTAAACATATACAACAGCCTTAAATACAAGACAATCATCATGAGAACGTCAAACATTTTTAAGGTATTGAGGATCCTTCCCTTACCTCAGAGTGTTACATTCAAGTGCAACAAAAATATAGTTTAAGCACCTTTAAGGCTAATCTTGGAAATTGCATTTTAAGTACTCAAATTTTCCAAGATACAATTAAATTCCTAAGAATGCTTCTCTGTAGTCAGTTTTGACTTCACAGTGCATTTAAAACAAATTAAACCGTCTGTGGGGGTTTAAGAAGATCTGTCAAATAATTCTGGCTACATCAACAAAGTATCCTGATTGCCCAGCATGGACTCTCTGAACAATGATGATACTTATATTTGAATAACTTCAAAACTGCTTCTATACATGAGTGCCAGTATATAGTGCATCCTCTAGCCTGAAGCCTTTCGCCAAGAGGCATTCACGCTCTGAGAGAACTGCCCGCCTTTCCTTCCCCACAATGAACTCTGCCGGAGCACAGTATGGGATGGCAATGTCCCACAAAACGAAAAAGGCAAATAAAGGTTGTGTCTGGGAAAAGACAGTTACATAGGGCATTACTGCTCCTTTACTCATTATGAATCAGACTCTGCACTCCAAAGCATGAGACACACTACAGTTGCTTAGCAGTAATTTGGTTTACGTAGTTTGTAATACAATTCAGCAAAACATAATGTTAATCTATAAATTAGTCCTCTGCTAGCACTGAGGTATCTTCTGTGCCGTACAGACACAGAAGTTGCAGCCTGCTTGGCTTTCCAGAAAAGAAGAAGTGGGCATGAGCGAGAGATCTTGGGTTAAGAAAACACAAGCAGCGCCTGTGCCTTTTCTGGCAAAACTTCATTGTGATCATGTGCAGAGACAGTGACCCAGCCTCTGGGACCCTGGCTCCACAGTTCCCACTTAGGCGTTAAACTTCATTTCCCGTGCATTTTGGGGGCTTTAGGCACATCCAGGTTCATGTGTTGTAGCTCCTGGTCCAGCTGTTTGTGATTAGTGAGGAGGCTTGAGTTCGGGAAAGAGGATTGCCTAATGAAAGTTCACTAAATGATCATTTGTGCATGATCAAGAGTGCTACTGCAGCGAATGATGCAGGAGTTTAAGTCCATTTTACCTTTGATTGCCTCTGGACCTGCTCCTCAGTTGAAATGATTGCATGGAATTTTCATATCTCATCTCTACTTCCAATCAGAGAGCTCGCCTCCTCTAAAGTCCCTCCCCACCAGACTGCTTCAAACATGCTTGCTTGTTTCTTTCATGATCGCATCCGAGCCCTCGGGTCCAGTTCGTCTTCCTTTTTAACATGCACTTTCAATTGTTACATCTCTTTGGAAGAATCTCTTAGGTCCTTCGCCGGAGAGCGGATAGGATTCAGTATCTGTGCCTCAGAGCTCCCTTTATAGATAGGGAGAAGGATCCAGGGGCTTATCAGTAGCTACTGAGGTATCAGAACGTGTGGAGAGATTTACAAGAAGGTGGCCCAGGTCGGCGAAATATTGATGTCTTGTTAATGCTTTAATGATATAGGAAACTGATGAGAGATACTGGTGACAAGCGGGAAGGCAGCTATCGTAGCATCACTTTATCAAAGTCAGAAGAACTTAAACGGCGTTTATTGATATGCCTGTCCTATCTGCAGTGCATTATGTTACACCTTTTCTCGTGCTATCAATTTTCTCCTATATTGCCTGTTTTCCTTCTGTTGCAGCCTTTCTCTCTTATTCCCTTTCTACCTTCCCTTTCTCTGTTTGTTTGTTTCTTTCTTACCTCTCACTTTTATGTCTTTCCTTCTTAATGCGACTTGCTTTACTTCTTTCTGTATTATTTTTTTCTCAATTACTCACAGTATTTATTTTCTTTATCTTTCCTCTGCCCTTCAGTTCCATTTCCTTTTAATTCACTTTTTCCATAATTTGTTTCGGTATTCTCATTCTTATTGGCTTATTTATTTTCAACTGCCCTTTCCTTAGTTCGCTTTCCTTTTTAAATTCTTCACACTTCCATTCGTGATTATTTCTTTTCTTACAGTCATTTTCGTTTTATTTGCGTCCTGGTCTTCTCCACATAATTTCTCTTCTTGCTATTTTGACTGTTTCTATTTGTTATTTTATTTCTTCTGCTCTTGTTTCTTTATTTACTCACATCGTTTATTTATTTAAGAT
Source organism: Pleurodeles waltl (assembly GCF_031143425.1). Taxonomy (NCBI): domain Eukaryota; kingdom Metazoa; phylum Chordata; class Amphibia; order Caudata; family Salamandridae; genus Pleurodeles; species Pleurodeles waltl. Next base: position 893,789,147 of record NC_090446.1, read on the forward strand.
CTTTTTTTTCTTTTTATTCTTATACTCAATCATCACCGTTGAGATTAAATTCTGATTATCTTTTTCTTTACAAATTAGTTGCACAAAATATTAACCAAGCCAATGAGAAGGTACCACATATTTTCCCTAATGATTAACGAGCTACCGCATTAAGTAGATCTTCATAGAATGTGTTTTACTTGGATGCGCCTATGATGCTGCACGAGTAAGCAAAGCATGTGAGATCTGCAGATCGCCATGAAAGACCCCTCACCCATACTTGTAATACTTGAACAGAATGCAATTATTAGGCTCACTCTGTTTTAATGATATGGTCATTCCAGGTAAAATATCTTCTTTATTGGGACATTAGTCAAACATGAGGAATGTAAAGTACTTTCTTCATCACCATCTTCTTACATGATTTTGAAGGAACATATTATCAGAGCCCGCTTCAGCTTCTGCATCACATTTATACTGATCATCTCTATCACAAATTCTGTCAAACTGAAAAATTATCCTTCCATAGCCGTTGGAAAATATTTACACCTGATTCGGTGTCTGAGGTAGTCACAGTGTCCCAGCATCAGAGAATTTTCGACAGAGAGAACCCAGTATAAGGGGACACCTAGTCAAGAAAACAAGAAGCTATGAAAAGATGTTACAATCTTTCTCTGGTTAGGTGAGTGTCGGTAATATAGCAAAAAAAGGCATGTGTTTGTGAGGCCGTGTAGATGGATCAAACAAAGCAGCAGCGACAGTTAAAGAAATCAGGAAGCATGCCTCCCACAAGTCTCACAAACTGCATCTAAACATGATATACCTATGGGGTTGTACAAGGAGACTAGGGATGAAAAAAGGTTTTACCGACACCAAGGCAATCTGGCAAATTTGCATATTTGACACTGGTAGAGTTTTCTGATTCTTCATGACTGCTGATGAGAAGACCCCTCGTCCATGGATCCTGCTCAAATTTGCTGTTTTCCAGCACAGGATGCCCAGCCCATGAAAGGTAGGTCATCGTTTGATAGGAAAACAACTTTGAAGTGTAAGATCTGGAGGAGTATGGGGCATGTTATGGGGCTGAAGGTTAGGCAAGGGGAACCATAGCTCCATCCCCAAGCATGGGGCAAAAAGGGGTGACCCATGTGGACCTGTCGTGGAAATGGGGACCGGGATGCTGCCATAGACAGGAAGAGCTGTAAGAGACATCTAAGGGGAAAGGAGTCTGACAGGTAACAAGTTGCAGCATTCCACCTGCAACCCCTCATCAAAGCCGAAGTGATTTCACACTCCTGGATGAGTTGCTGAAATTGCACTCTTTCAACTTTTTCAAATCCTTACATGATTTGTACTTCATGAAGCTTGGAATTCTTTCAACAAGAAATTGCAATGTTGCAAGTGTATGGACTTTGCACACCCCTGATAGAAATTGGAAGCTGTGGGATGCTGATCCCACATTAGTGATGCACTCAACTATACCATGCCGGAGACACTGGATGAATGTCCAACCACGTACACTAGGTATGTACCTTGAGGCGAGGATGTGTGTCTCTGTACACCATAAAGAGCTCAGCTGTGAGCCAGCCACCAGCTGCATACCAGGGCAGGCTTAGACAAGGAACAACCGTGACCAAAGCTCATCGGGCCAAAAAGAACACCAGAACCTTTATTTGGAGATTCAGGCAACCAGATTCAGCTTTGATCACCACCACAGGCCTCTCTTCAGATGTCTCAAATACATTTGCTGCTGGAACATTGAGAAAGGAAATAGGAAGTACCGGGGAGGGGCTGACACCGGATGGCAATCCTCCAGCAGCACCTCTAAGTCACTCTTCTCAGTGGTGATAGAGCGGTCCGTAGTAATAATTTACTTACGTTTGGACGCTCTTTAGGCTGATGAATCTTTTGACTAAGTGGGAACTCTCTGTACTCTTATATCGATCAGTCGCATCAAATCAATAATCAATAACGAACATAAGCAACACCCTGAACAACATAACACTTAACAATTAATCCAGAATACATTTTGGCGAACCCTGACCTTTCAGTCAGGAATAACCACACCAGTTTATTGCAAAGTTAGTGAATTTATTTCCCTATATTAACAAAGCTAGCACAATATAAATGTGTCTCAACACCAAATGATAAACATATATGAACATTAATAGCTGTCCATAGCGTCGGAACAAGTGTAATCTATGTAGCATTTGAATCACAAGGCATTCGATAATGGCAATGCAAATCACTAATACGATAATCTGTAATGAACTAATGGCATACATTTAGTCAGCATAACAAGATCTCAAATTGCATCGTGCGACATATGGAATCCTCGTCTAACCTCAAATTAGCATCGGCATGTGGGACTTCATGCAAAAACAATTTAGCAACATAAATTTAGAAAACTCCTAGATAGGGACCTTATCAAAATCAGCAGTTGGTTACCTAAAAGAAACACAATGCAATTTTACAATTTCCTTTCATATTTACCAATTACGATCAGCATACAAGGAAGTCTTCGTCTCACAGGTACCGTTCTTCGGTCAGCATGGGTACCGTTTCTCGATCAGCATGGGACGGGACAAAGGGGCAGGGGTGAACGGGGCAAATGCCTCACGGCGGCAAGGTAAAACTAATTACTTCATGCAAAGGGATCAAAGTTAAAGTTAAAGTCTCTAGGGCAAGAATCAGTTAAAGTCTCTTTCTCTCGATTAGAGAAAGCATCAAAGTCTCTTTCAAAATGGCGTCGCAGCAAAGTGGGCCATAATAGCTACGAAGTCTGCAAAATGGCGGGTATCGAGCTGGTAATGGCTTCAATAGCTCAATGGCCACCTTCTTCTCGTGCACCTGGGTTTTATAGACAACAGTTCGAATCCAGTAGGGTCTCCATTGGAGGGTTCATAGGTTAGCTTCAAATTGACCAATCAAAAACGACAGTTCTCAAGCTTTTACTTAAGCATACATTATCCTTGGAGATGGGTACGCAAATCGCAACATTGTCTCCCAATTAGCTTACTCTCAGAGCCTCCATTGTCCGCACCTGCAAGTCGACCTTGAATTAAAGAGAAAATATGCCAGGCTGGCACTAACTTTAAGATAAGCATGTGAACAGTTTCTGTGGAAAAGTACAGCTTCAAGCTAAAATACACGTTTATTAGCACAGTAAAAAAATACGAGCATCTAAACCGTGAGACCAGGCAACTAGGCCAAAGCCTCCGCTAAAGTAATGCTAAGCTAAAACATTTCAAACAAGCAAATCGTAGCACACGTTTATGATTATGTCGGATTAGTGCAATTCTAATTCACCATGTTATATAAAGCACGCGTATAAATGATGGCAAACTACTCTGAGGGCACATTTTGTCCCCGTACAATCTTAATTAGTTCGGTTAAAGTCACACATGATTATTTCAGCACTACGTTTAAGCGTTAATAAATCAAAACCTTCATTTTCTGCTTCATCAGTGGCGAAGCCAAACTTTTGAGGGCTCCCCTTGCAAAGTGCATGCTTGACCCACCACCTACCGTTCTTGTTCAGGGGGCCCTTCGGGTCGCAGCCCTCCCCCAACCCCCGCAGGGAGGGAGCTGCGGGATAGGAGGGGGGTTATTACGCCACTGACTCATCTCCCTCGTTCTGTGGGTTTGCTTTCCAAACGTAGAATCTTGACTGAAGAAGAAGCATGCCTGCCTTCTTCCTATCTTGGAAGAAGGGACTCGGAGAAGAAGCAGAGCCATTGCAGTCAATCCACCCACAATGCCACCATTTTAATGTATTCTTTTGGAGTTATTTTCTTTTCATGTTTTCTTTACCTTTCCTCCTGTCACTGATGTATTTTACTTCTTTTTAAGTCTACTCTCTAGTGTTCTAACTCACTCTCTTTCTTTTTCTGTATCATGTTTACTGTCTCCACACACTCTTCTACTCTTTCTCTCGCACGCAGCTTCTCTTGCGGGTTTACCAGCCCCCCGTCTTGTGATGTCATTTGTCATTTTCTAAGCAAGCGTTGGCTGAGTGGGTACAAACATGCAAACGCCTTGACGGGTCTCATCCTGCTGAATACAGAGCTACACAGGCTAATGACGAATTGTACTTGTTCTCGTGACAGGCATGGCAGGGCTTTCAGACTGCGACACGCTGGGGCTGTCTTCAAAGCAGACAGGCATATTACTTCCAGGACTTCATTTGAATGTTTCAGGCGAACCATCATTAAAAAACGAATGGTCGCGTAAGGCCACCAGTCTCTGATTGTAAAGGGCCTGCTTTTAAACAACTTCTTTCATTTTGCGATCTGCTTTACTGTTGTTCATGAGCCTGATGACAATACAGGATAGTTCAAGGTTTTCAGGTTCCTGGAGTATAGGCTTTTTTGGGGCAACGTACGTATTTTTTTTCAGTTCCTTTGCATGATCTCTTTATCGGATAGAATAAGTTATTTGTCAGGAGTACGGTTAAAGTATACATGACACGTGCCCAGCCACGTTGGCTTTACTGGTGAATGGATATGTTTTAACTGATTTACCTGATTGCCACTGTGTAACTATAGTTTGGTCAGAATTTCCTTAGAAAGAGTGCTTTTTGGTTTTCTATTAATTTTATAATTTTGGCTCCCCCTGACAAATCTGCATGAAATTGTGCATACAAATCATCTATTTCGACACATAACTATACGATCATTTGGTCTTTGGGGTTTTCAGTGATTTTTTATAAATATATATATTATATATCTGTATATGTATAGATATAACTATAACTCTGGCAAAAGGTAACTATAACTCGCAGCCCGCCATGCACAGTTTATTCTTCAATAATTTGATTTCTAATATTTCATTGCTATTTTTATTGACATTAGAAAAGTTGTCATGAGTGTTGTAATATCTGGAGTAATTAGCAGTGCATGGTGAGGGTGCAAGTCATAGTTACCTTAGGCTGAAAGCTATAGTTACTTGAAATAACTGTAACTATAACTGTTGAAAGTTCTCTGGTTTTGTGAGAGTAAATTCAGAACCTATCTATAACATGCCTTTGTGTTTTTTAAGTGAATTTGTAACATTTTTTAAAATTCTGATACCTAGCTATAACAGCGTTGTAACCAGTGCTTAATTTGAAAATAAAAACGTGCCAGTGCCCAAAGCCCTTCTCTTAAACAAGCGGCTGCTGCAATTAAATGTGCGAATACAGAATACGGAGGCAGCGTAATCCTGAAGCCATCTCGGGCTTCTTCAATCCACTTAAAGCCAGTCCCTGCCCTTCAGCTCACTCTTGCAGCTTTCTGCTTTCTCGCATTGTGACGCTTTTTCGTTTTTCTCTTCCTCCGTCTTCCCCATATGTGTTGTTTGCTTGCAGTAAATGCTTGAGGCAGAAAAATAAGTCCCGGCCCTCAAAAATAAGTGCTGGTTCTCTGCACTGGAAAAAAACAAGCACAAATTAAACACTGCCTATATCCTTTAGCTTTTTCAGGGAATGTCTATGTTTATTTAACGTAAAGTTAATCCAGCCACCGCCAAGCACTGCCTTCGGCCGTGTGTAGCAGAGGTTGCCCGCAGGAGCTGCAGCCAGAACCTGCAGCCAACTCCCTGTAAACACCCAACCACGTGCCACACATGTCCTTCTGCTGTGCATAACAGGGGCTGGCCGCAGGGCCTGGTTTTCCCCCAGTCCATGCAGCCAATCCCCTAACCACCCACCTGAACACTGTGCACGGCGGTTTGGCCGTGTTGCAGCAGGAGTTGTCCACAGCGCCTTTCTCTCTGGATGTGAGAATAGGTGTGAGAGGGTTTCGCTGGGTGGGACAATGGCTGTGAGTGTCTTCCTGGGTGTGGGAGAGGTTGTGAGAGGGAGTACTTTCTGTGGGTGAGTGACAAGTGAGGGGGAGGTGGGCCGTTGCACCACCCATTCCTCAGCCGATTTCGGCCCAGGGACCCCATCCCCAGGGCCTAATACATTTCAATGGCAGGGGGTTGCAGAGCCTCCCCTCCCCATGCTAACCATGGCCCCAGGGACCTTAGCTCCCAGGCTCCAGCCTTCATTAAATCTAGGAGGGGCCATGTGGTCCCCCTACCTAGCCCATTTTGCTGCTGGAGACCCCATCCACTGGGGCCCAGCCGTAAAAGAAATTTGGGGGAGGGGGAAGGGTGCCCACCCTCCTTGGGGCAATTTTTGCCCCAGGGACCCAATTCCCCATTCTCCTTTGCTGCAAGTGGAGTGTTTGCTCTTACTTGTCGGGAGCTGTCAAAGCTCCTGCCAAGTGATAGCAAACATTTATGTCCCCTGGACATAGGTGGAGCTGGCCCTCAAGGGAGGGCCACACGGCCCTCCGCCAATGTTAAGTAGCCCCTGGGAAGTGGTTGCCCGAGAGGTCCATGACAGACTCCCATCATTCTTTAAGTTCATCCCTGTGGAGATGATTATCCTCAGGGATGCACCCTGCATTTATTATTACCTAAGCCCAAGGGAGGTGGTTGTCCCCAGGGCTGCTGGGGGGATGCATGCCCCCGCATTCTATATGACTTAAGCCCCATGGATGTGGTGTACCTAGGGGATGTGGGGTGACTGCACAGCACCCCACATGCAATGAGAGTTAAGCCCCTGGGAGGAGGCTGTCCCTGGGGCATAACAATGCCCTAGGAGGGGGACCTCATATGCCCACTTCTTTATATTAAAATGTCCCCGGGGCCTGACCCATCTAGGAGCTTTATGAAAACAAGTGCAGAGTCTGCACTTGTTTTTTCTTTTACATTTTTGCCATGGATTTTTAAACCTGTGCCATTTTGCAGCAAAAAAAAAAATATATATGTTTGGTGCCCTGGGGGGTTCCTATGGGCTGCCAGCACCAGAGCTCAGGGGCCAGGGTGTCCCTACCCTGGGCCCTTTCCTTTTTTTTAACCTTTTTTTTCTGACTCGGCTAAAGCTGAGTCCCAAGATGGGTGCCAACCCTTCCTTGTTGAAGTGTTGGCAGCCTCAGATCTCGACGCAAGATCGGGAGGGCTCGCGGAGCCTTCTCATCCCTGTATAGTAGTTGTATATACAAATTTGTTTTTTCTATAATATTTAAAAAACTACTGAATGGATTTACACCAAATCACAAAAAGGTCCCTTTGTCCACCGCAAGCTACCTTTCTGCGAAATTTGGTGTAATTCTGTCCAGAGGTTCAGACAGTATTCCTATTCTAAATCCCCACGGAAATGAACATGGAGAAAACACATTTTGGGACCATCCCTTTTTCTCGGTTAAATGGATCACCACGAAGCTTTCCAGACAGCAGCTGACGTGAGCATCGTATTTTTGGGGGAAAATTTTGTGATGATTTGTCAACCGGTGGTTAAGATATAGGCAAGTAAAAATCACTTTTTCTACAGAAACTAGGTCCTAACTATAACTACCTAGTCTAGCTAGTGGTGACCGCCACTAGGAAATATATATATATATATATATATATATATATATATATATATATATATATATATATATATACTCCTTTAATTATTTTATTCAATAAACATTTCACAACTGCACAGACACATTTCAACCAAACGGGCTTTCTCGTGGCTGGCAAGTCCTTTCACTATGTTTGCTTTAACCTACCACTCCAAACTACCTAGAATAAGACTTCATGGAACTTGTAGTAAAAAATCAAAATGAAATAATCTTAAAGCAAATACACACAATAATAACCCACTATTCCCAAAAACAAACAGGACATATGTGTCAGATTCCCCTAAACCTTATCACCTTGATGTCCTCAATTCATGTAATGTGTGTTGCATGACTTTACTTGTACACACTCCTGTACACTCGTACACCCTACTAAATCTACTAATTAAATCCATTGGTACATCCTAATTGCTATACTAATAACACTTACATTTTGTAATTAGATCCCCTATTTTGGTATAGTACTCATAAGAGTCAGTTATACATAGATTTAAGGGTCCAGTGCACACTTACAGTCATGACTCACTCTTTATATCAAGAGTTTTAGTTTTTTCATAATCTAGCATCAATTTAACAACAAATCTAATCACACATAATCCTTTTACCTACAGAAGCTTCAAAGCCCATCTTTTCATGATCAATTACATATTCATCCCCATGTAATATTCCTGATTCCAGTAAAATTAAAACAAAGTGATAAGGAAATTATAAGTGAACATGTAAATCTTCATCATAGTTCAGACCAAAAGGGACCATTGTACGCAACTGAATTATAAATCTTGATACAAGCTGTCACAGTTTTTTTGTTCTATCACCACCCATCTCATGCTCAGGCACGTGATCTATACCATAATATCTCAACATTCATTTGATGTGTTTGTAGTTGCGTGGCAACTGCAGAGGTCTGAACATTGTGTGTAATTGCTCTAGTATGTTCCAAGATCCTTTTCCATACTCCCTGTATATTTGAGACAGTAATAGCATTCAATAATGCCCAAGTTAATTTGATCGCACAAGTAATTCTGTGTTTGATCAAAATTTGCTCATTTTCTTGATTGTGAATGTCTTTGTTTTTAACCTAATTTTGCATGCTTTACGATTGTTGCACTTTACAAAACCTTGATGTTGTTGCAGTAGCCAAATATTTACTGGTTTCTGAGAGAAATAGCTCCTGACTAATATGTCTCTTAAAGATGGCACTTTTCAATATGTTAGAGATGTTTTCTCACCCACCCGGGGTGCCAATATCAGGGTCTCAAGGTTTCCGATTCCAATGGTTCTATAGGATTTTCTTAATTATCCCACTTTCCTTACTGTAAGTTGTGATGACACTCAAACAGTTCTCCACATCTGTATTTTTGCTGTTCTCAAGCTTAGGAATCAGTACATCATTTTGAGTTTTGTCCTTTATTTTCTCCATTAATTTATTGAGAACACTCTGGGCCACATTTATAAGGCCCTAGCGCCACCAGAGCATCACTTTTAGTGACTGTCCAGTGCAGTATTCACTGCACCATATTTATAAGGAGGCGTTAAGCCACTTTTTGTGGCTTAACGCCTCGTTGTAAATAATGTCCCAACGCAGTTTTTTGCTGCAGAGGGGCGTGCAATGGGTGTTGCTGTGGTGTTCCACTGCAACACCCATGCTTTTGACGCTGGCCCAGGAAGGCCGTCTGCTGATCTGTTTTATCTGTTCAATTTTATTCTGTGAGAAGGAAATCAAAGGAAAAAGAAAACAATGTTTTCCCTCCTGTCATGACATAGCTCCCCTGTGGAGTTGAGGGAGGTGGTCTTTTATTGGTGTTTATTCTTGTCTCTGTCCTCCTCTTTTCTTTTTAGGTTGGAACTCCTTCTTTGGGTCGGATGACAGGAAGCTCTCTGCACCTCAGGAAGAAGGTAGAACGATATGAGGTAAGTAGTGGGGTTTCTATAATCGTAGTGCTCTAAAGGGGGGGAAGGGAAGGGACTGATGAGGTCTTGTAAGGGCACTGATTATTCCTCATGATCCCACTCTTGTTTTCTGTTACTGCTTTGCCACTTGTTTTATATCAGTAGCGACCAGGAGTCACGCTTTTACTCTTGTGCTCAGAGTCAATACCGCTGCAGGTTTTGTGAACCCAGAGCATGCAAACAAAGAGGAAAATTAAAAGGATACAGTGTTCAAATAAGGAATAAATCAATTATTGGTGTGTCAACCTGTCCACTCCTAAGTTTCCCCCTTCAGCCCAGAAACCACCCATACCCACTGCGTATGCGGTCCCGTACCATGGAGAGCCACGTCCCTCATGGTACACAGCTGGAAATCGCTCCCGTCTTCTCTTCTGGGCTGTCAAGGTTGCTTTTTTCACAGTCGGTCCTCAGACTAGTCTGGGGCATTTAGGATCAGTCCTCTCACTGCAATCCTCCATCACCTGTCCGTACTGTTGGTGTCTCCTGGACGTCGCACTCTTCACTTCGTGGCTCCTCTGACCTATCAGCGCTGCCGTTGGTGCACGCTGCCTCTCTTGCACTCGTATTCTCCCCCTCATAGGTCCCCCTGGGGCACAATTGGCAGGATTCCACAAGCGCTGCGTCCTCAACGTCCCGTCACACTGATTTAAATAGAGATTCTGATTCAATCTCTCTCAAATCTTTTAACAGGAGGCTCCACAATTTAGCCTCCAACAGAGAGAAAGCTCCTCCTCCTAATCTTGCCTTTCGAGCTGTGAGAACACATAGTAAACCCTGATTGGAGGAAAGAAGCTGTCTTCCTGGAGAATTTTCCTTAAATCTTTTCTGCAGATATAGAGACCCCTTTTTATGCATGGCTCTAAAGGTAATCAACAGGGCCTTATATGTAATCCTTTTGCTTATTGGTAACCAGTGCAGTTTATTTAAGCCCGCTGAAATAGACTGCCTCCTGTTACAGTTCAGGATCAGAAAAGCAGCTGTATTTTGACCCAGCTGTAACGCATTTAATAACCCTGATGGGTCCCCCATATGAAGAGAGTTCACATACTCTCATCTGGAGGTCACTAGCGAGCGCTTAATGTCTTCTTGAGTGTGGTCAGGTAGAAGTTTCAAGATCTTTATCAATGACTTGAGGACAGCAAAAGATCGCCATCAAAATGTATCTGTAGACTTCTCAGTATTGAAGTATGGGGCAAGGATTCTCCAAGATGTTTAGGTCACAGTCTCAATCAGTTAAGGGGGCAAGAGTTGCCAAAGACCATCATTTTGTATCCCTGCCACTGGAGTTAAAATGGACCTCACTATCTGAAAGTTCTCCCGTGGAGAATTGTCTGCCTAGCCAATTTGGTTAGAGAACACTTCCCACTCACGTCTTTCTAATCCTTTTTGAAAAAATCTCTTGGGGCTGATTTATACAACACCATGGGGGTTATTCTAACTTTGGAGGAGGTGTTAATCCGTCCCAAAAGTGACGGAAAAGTGACGGATTTACCACCAGCCGTATTACGAGTCCATTATATCCTATGGAACTCGTAATACGGCTGGTGGTATATCCGTCACTTTACCGTCACTTTTGGGACGGATTAACACTCCTCCAAAGTTAGAATAACCCCCCATGTCCTCAAGACAGTGGTACTTCTTCCATTTCCTTTCTAAATATTTGTTTCAGTGTTTTTCAGCCTGCAACAGGGTGGAGAACCATGCATCTGACTGCAACTTCCTCTTTGCTTGGCCTCTTTCAGTAGAGTCAATTTTCAATTGCCTGCCCAAGCGAGAAATTGAAGGAACTAATTGCTTCTTCCAAGATTGCATCCAGAGAGATCCCTGTTTGATCTAGGGTGTCAATTAATTTGACTCTATAATTTTGCACAAGAGCCGTATCGCTATAACTGGCTTTGTTGCTATTACAGTTTTTTCCAGTATTAACCAGGCAAATTAAGAAATGGTCTGACTGCATCAATGTGTATGCTTTTTAGTAGTAAGTGATGGAAAATTAGTAAAGATAAAACCTAATGTTTCTGCGTAGGTCCTACCACTTTTTGCTGAAGATTGAGATGTGCCATCACTTCATTTAACTAGCCAGCCATTTTGAATTCAATGTTGTCCATATGGATGTTAAATCACCCGAAACTGTAAAATTAGCATACTGCATGTATAGAGGGACAACTGCCTTACAAAGTAGCCCCCCAGGGGTGGATGAATATTCAGGCAGGTGATGTATCAGAGCTCCTCAGAAGGAACAATTGTCAGATAGCTTAAGAGAAATATTAAGTCCCTCAGCCCCATACAGATCCTCTGAACTCTTTCTTGTACAAAGAAAATCTGAGGGCTAAATCACCCTGCCCCTCCCTCCCATTCTGTTATTGTTGGACCTGACCCTTTTTCAGGGTCATCCCCAAACTTTTTGCCTCTTTCCACCTATTTTTTCTGACCTCTTGCTTTCGGCTCTAGCACTTTATCACTGCTGATCAGTGCTAAAGTGCAGGTGCCCTCCCTTCTAAAGCTGGTATGATTGGCTTACACTTAATTGCCACATTTCATTTATCTAGAAGTCCTTTGTACAGCGGTGTCCCCATACCCAGGGCCTGTAAATTAAATGCTACTAGTGGGCCTGAGGCGCTGCTTGCGCCACCCACAGAAGTAGCCTTTCAAACCTGTATCCGACCTACTAGAGGAGTGCCTGCATGAGCAGTTTTATGACACAGGGATTTGGCATCTAACTTTACTTGCCAGGCTCAGAACTCCCATTTTACTACATGTAAGTCACCCCTAAGTTAGGCCCTAGGTAGCCCTGTGGGCAGGGTGCTATGTATGCAGAAGGCAGGACATGTGCCTGGTTGTGTGGTCTGTCCTGGTAGTGACAAACAGCCTATTTGGTTTCTCACTGCCGTGAGTGCTGCCTTGCTCATAGGATTGCATTGAAAATGCCCTGCCGTATGTCTAGGGGGTATTGTCTGATTTATGAGGGGTAGCATAGGCATGTTTGGTATGGTTGTACTGGTAGTGAGAAATGCTGCCTACTGGTGTAGGTGGATTTGTTATTATCATTATAGAAATGCCACTTCTAGAAAGTGAGCATTACTCTGTGCTTGTGATTCTGGTGCTTTGCAGCTTGAGTCCATTCCACACCTAAGGCAGAGTGACAGCTGGGCCTTGTGCATACTTTTCAGACAGCCTGTACACAGGGAGGGTGGAGGTGTCACTGAGGTGCATATGCATATTGAATGGTCTTCCTGGGCTGAGAGAAGGGGAGACGGGGCACACCTGCATGTATAAAGGCTGTGCCCTGGCCTCACACAAAGAACTTGTTTACTGCCAACTGATTGTCTGGAGCCTGTGCTGAAGGAGAGAGGGGACACACCTAGAACCAGGTGTAACTGGTTGAAACCTCCTCTCCCCCTCTTTTGAGAGTGTTGTGCAAAACTGAATATAAGTACAGGAGACACACAAGAAATGGACACAGAATGCTGCTGGAGCAACTCACCAAGAACCGCCTTGGACTGCTGCTGCTGTGCTGACCTGTGACCTGCTGGGTCACTAGGAGGAACTGCCACTGACTGCAATCCCTTGTGCTGGCCTGTGTTCTTGGGCCCTACCGCCCTGTGCTCCCACCTGTTGTCTCCAGGGGCTGGGTGCTGTGACCCCTGGTCCCTTGCCATTCTTATCCTTAACACACTGGAAAAGTGCTTTTCTCTCCCTAAGTGAGAGGACAGCACTATGTTTGGATGCAGGAGCATAGCGACTGACGATTATTCTACTTCATTTGCTTAAAAGCGCACTGGAGCACTTCTCTTTGCCTCCCCGAGGGAGATATCACCACCACAGTCCAGGTGGACTGTCAGGATCAAGCACGTCTGAAACGTTCTTCTCAGAGTGCCCCCAGGGCAGGGAAAGATGAAGGCTGGAGGGAGCGCGCTCTTTGTAGTGCCCCAGGGGCAACAAGCACTGAGCACAGTGCCCCCGGGGGCACCAGCAGGCACCCACTCTGGCCGGAATCACTGCTGCAACCCGGAGATTGATGCAGGCACTCACACACCAGTTCTGGGGCGGTGAGTGTAGAGGAGCAGCCCCAGGAGGGAGGGAGACCTCATTGGAGGTCCCTCCTGCACCCTAGGGCCCACGACGATGACAGTGTGCTCGAGGGAGATGAGTGGTCCCCCAAGGTGCCTAAGGCTGCAAGAGCCCCTGTTTCCCCCACTGGGTGACGAGGAAGCCTCAGTGGAGGCCCCCTGGAGAAAGGGGGTTACACAGTGTCCCTGGTCGAGGAGGGGGCACCCAGAGGGCAGGACACAGGGGAGACAAGGGTAAGCCGCTCTTCCCCAGTTGCTGCATGAGGAGAGCAAACGCTCCAGTATTGCTTTACTTTCTGTGGCTCCCCTGCCCCGGCGAAGGCCAGTCATATCCCCTGGGGCAATTTGCACACCTTGTTGGCATTATCTCTGAGAGGGGAGAGCCCCCCCCCACAGGATCGGAAGGGGTGCGTACCACCCCCCTCCCTCACCCATATTCAAACAGCTTCCTTTAGCGCAGAAGGAGCGCTGAAGCCCCCCTTTATGTGGCCACAGGGATTTGGCCTGTAAACAGGCAAGGGATGGTACCTCGTTATGGGCATTCCTGATGTTTTGGTGTCATTTGCAGAAGATGATTCTCACTGTGCATTACGTGATACTGTTTTTACAATTGTTGGTGATATATGTTTTCATAATATATACAAACCTGAAGGTATGGTGATTTTTGGGCAATAAAAGTGCTACCCTGTACATTCATGACTTGCCAGGTGTTATCTGATGTTCCTTTTATGGGCATTTATGATAATAGAATGACATGTGCATTTTTTTTGTAATGTGTACCTGACTACTGCTTATGTTGCAGAATAACCAGTAACCTATGTGTTGTATGTGATTACTGCTGGCTTTTGCAGAGAAGTAGTATTGTGTAATGTTCTGACAACTGCTTGAGTAGCAGGGTATTACTAACATGTTGTGTTTGGTCTAATGATGTTGTATACGATACAGTTTGTTCTTTTATAACTTGGTGTTGTGTTTCCTCTGTGGTGGCAGATAGTGCATCATGTGTGTTGTGTGTGTTGTGCAAATGCTTTACACATTGCCTATACAGTAGGATAGCCCTGACTGCTCGTGCCAAGCTACCAAGTGGTGAGCAGGGGTTATCTTGGGTGTGTAACTCACTCACCCTGACTAGAGTGAGTGGGTTCTGTCTGGCCTAAGTGCATACCATAGCCAAGCAGAAACCCCATTTCTAACAGTTATCAAAATGCAAATGTAAAATAGAATATCCATCAGCTATGCCTACGCAATATCGAGGCCCACAAGACATTCCATGTCAGGTTTCAGTTTCAAACAAATCATCCCAAGTATTGTCATTCAAAACTCCTCCTCATATTACACCACTCGTGATATTGAGGGCTACATGTACTAAAGTTTTGCAAGTCGCAAATTGGTCGCAGCGATATTTGCAACCGTGCAAAAAGTGAAATGGTATGTTCCAATGCCATTGCGGAGTCCCAAATAGCGATGCGACCAAGTACCGACTCGCAAAATTTGTGACTTGAGATTGTGACTCGCAATGGAGAAATCGCAATTTGCCAGTCGCAAACCACATGTACAAGGTAGTCGCAAAATGCGAATAGTCGCAAAAAGGCCGTTTTGCACACCAAGATTAGCACTGATTCCAAACAGGTGGTAACCAGAACCAAAGTATAAAAGCAGACCCAAAAGGCATCTGGGTTTCTCAAAATGGCTGCACTCTACATGATTGCATGGAGGAGGAGAGTCTAGGCTGCCCAGCAGAGGAGGAGGAGTCGGAGACAGGAGAGGATATACAGAACCAGGCAGACCATATTTCAACAAACTGAGGAGGAAATATATGACAAATACAGACTGAGCAGCACAGTTATTTTAGAGATTATTGAACTGCTGAAACCTCAGCTAGAACACCAGACCTTGCGCAGCTGCTCCATCCCCACACATGTGCAAGTGCTCTGCTCACTGCACCTCTTGGCCTCGGGTAGCTACCAGGAGGTGATTGCTGTTGCTGGTGGGGTGTCCCAAAGTGCCCTGTCACGATTCTTTAGACGGTTCTTAGATGCCATACTCACACACATGTCCAGATATATGTACCTTCCCAGGAATGAGGAGGAAATACACAACACCAAATTGGACTTCTACAGAATTGCAAACTTTCCCCATGTAATAGGGTGTGGGGACGGGACACATATACCCATTTGCCCACCTGCAAATCTGGAATATGTGTTCTGCAATAGGAAATGTACTCACTCACTCATCCAGGTGGTATGTGATGCCCATAATATAATAACTGATATAGGGGGTCATTCTGACCCCGGCCGGCGGCAGAAGCCGCAGGCCTGGTTGGAACCGCCAGAATACCGCTGCACGGTCAAAAGACCGCCGCGGGTATTCTGGGTTTCCCGCTGGGCTGGCGGGCGACCGCCAGAAGGCCGCCCGCCAGCCCAGCGGGAAACACCCTTCCATGAGGATGCCGGCTCCGAAGGGAGCCGGCGGAGTGGAAGGGGTGCGACGGGTGCAGTTGCACGGCAGACACTGAAAATCTTGGTGGGGCCCTGTTACGGGGGCCCCTGCAGTGCCCATGCCATTGGCCCACGACACCCCATACCGCCATCCTGTGCCTGGCGGCCAAAACCGCCAGGAACAGGATGGTGGTATGGGGGTCGGAATCCCCATGGAGGATTCCCCAGGGCAGCGGGAAACCGGCGGTACACCGCGGCTGCCCAAGGGAGCACCGCCAGCCTGTTGGCGGTGCTCCCGCGGTCGTTGGCGGATTTTACCGCCAGGGTCAGAATGACCCCCATAGTGGCAAAATTTCCAGGGAGCGCACATGATGCATACATATTCAGACACAGTGGGATACACCAACGCCTAGAACGTGGAGAGTTTGGTGAAGGATATTTATTAGGTACTGTGTAGTACACACCGATGTCATAAATACATATCACTGCATAACCATGTGAAGCCATGCTCATATCTGCTGTTTTGTTCCACAGGTGACAGTACATATGCTCTAAGGCCATGGATACTCACACCATACCTAACACCTGCCAATCAGAACGAGAGGCGCTACAACATTGGACATCGGCGAACCAGAACCGTCATTGAGAGGACCTTTGGCATGTTGAAGTCACATTTTCGATGCCTGCACAAAAGTGGAGGGGCACTCCAGTATGCCCGAGAGACTGCATGCAAGATTGTGGTGACATGTGCCATCCTACACAACATAGCAACCAGACGTGGACTACATCTCACTCTAGATAACACAGATTCGGAGGATGAGGAGCAAGAACTACCACAGTGACAGCCTGGGGATGGTAACATCTCAATGGAGGGCAGAGGGAAATGGTACCACACTGCAACTCACTAATTTGGCAGGTACGTGGCAACCGTTACAGCACTCACAAATGTAAGACACACATAGCCAGATTATGCAAAAAAAAATATCCCTTTACTGTCAGGAGTTTAATAATGAACTGTTGACGTTAAACTAGCAATAAAAACGTAAAATGTAACAGCGTCTGACACATTTACATCATGTGCCTCAGGCAAATCCCAGATAAGCATAATCACACCCTCCCGCGACAACAGCCACCATGGCCCGGTCCTGGTGGGTCCCCTGATGTTTGTCAGGCACTGCTACTTCGCAGGATGCATGCATCTGAGGCAGAAACGCTGCTCAATTTGGAGATGTCCTCATTATCCTGAGGGGTATCGCCAATGCCATTTGCTGCCTGGGTGGTCTGTATTACGTCCACAGCATGACTGATGCACCCTAATCCCCTTGCGACATCTCCAGCAAAATGCCCAAGTTCCACCTGTAGCGTAACAGTGCGCCTTGACAGGCAGGTAGTTGTGGTTGCGAGACGGCCAATCCACTGACTCAGCAAGTCCAAACGGGCAGCAGTGTTGTGCTCTCTGCACATTGCATGGACCCTAATCGCTACCATTTCCCTGCACAAGTCATTGATGGCAGTGGTGAGGTTTGCCATGTTGTTGTTCATGGTGGTGAATTGTGTGTCAACATTGGCATATCCCTGTGAGAGGGTCTGTTGCAGTCTGTGCAGGTTCCTGTTCATCAACCGCATATGTTTATTTTGCAGACAGTGACTGCTCAGTAAGGATGTCTCCAGTCCTAGGAATTGTTCACTTGTGACATCCTCCTCACCTGCTGACTATGTTTGACGTCGCCGTCTCTGCCCAGACCCAGCTGATCTATATGGCCGACACACACTCATCTGTGGCCCTGGTGTCAGGTTGCCTGTCTCAGTGTCCACATCTGTCTCCTCAGTGGTCTCGCATGCATGGTGGACAAGTGGTGTGGTCATCCACTCCCCTGCAGATACACTGGCCACCTTGTCTTCTGTGATGGTGGCATATCATCTCCCTGCACACTAGGGTCATCGGTGGGTACTTGTGGGAGACCTGTGGGACACAGGGGATACACTGTCAGTGCCTCTCAGATGTGTGGTGTATCAAAATAAATATTCCTCAAAAGTTTGACTTCTGTACTACATTGCTCATGATGCATTGTTCTGTAGGTTGCAATATAGGCATGGAACAAATTTGGATGATGCATGTTTTTGTGTACTGTGGTTGTGTGCATGGTGCATTGAATGGTGTAAGTAAGTGAGATTTGCTTTTTACTTTTGGATGTTCCCGGTGCTGAACTGTCCAGGTCCCCAATTCCTACAACAGCCTCCGGCTCCAGTGTGGTCTCCACCATGCTTTCTATGGCTGTAGGAGGTGGTGCTGTTGATGGTCCTCCACCAGTTCCATGCGCCTCCCTCATCCGCTCTGCCACCATTTATTTGGTCCTGGACCTGAGGTCGTACCACCTTTTGCGGACCTCGTCAATGGTGCGATGGCTGACTCCTATCGCATTGATCTTACTCTGAATGTCCAGCCAGATCTTCTTCTTCTGTGTGTCAGGGACACTCATTGATGCCTTGCCAAACAGGACCTCATGGTGCAGGCAACACTCCTCAGTCAGGACCTCCAGCTCCTTATCAGAGAATTTCAGTTTTCTCTTCCCCCCTGCATTGGGTGTCTCCTTGGTCTGAGTTGACATGGCTGCAGTTGCTCCTCTCAGCTGGGTGTGCCTCTGCTGTCTATGCTGGGTAGAGTCCTCCCAGTTCCATGGGAGTACTTCCTGGTTCTGATGTCATCACTCAGAACCAGGAAGTGTGTTTTCTTCTTTTTTTTTGGCACCCGCTTGCAAATTGTGACACCGTCGCAATTTGCGACTCCGGGCTACACCAATGTGCAATTTGTGAAATCGCAATTTGCAATTTTGCAAATTGCGATGCGGCTCTGCACCAAATCGCAAAATGGGATTGCGATTTCCAGTTACATCACGTTTTGCGAGTTGGAAATAGCGATTCGCATTGAGTCGCTATTTCCGACTCGCAATTCTTCAGCTTTGTACATGTAGCCCTAGTTGTTCTCATTAATGACATCACTGAATAGCTGGAGTTTTTGTAATGAAAGCTAAGATCTTAATAAAATTCCTAACGCTAACATCGCTTTAACATTTGTTTTTAATGAATTTCTATTTTTGTGATCATATATGTGCAACACCCCCCTTTGTGCATCTGCCCACGTACCCATGTCCTACCAACCACCCCTGTGCACATCCTTCAGCTATGCACAGTTGTAGTTTGGTCACAAGGTCAAACCTGCCAGGGGTGACCAAAACTCCACCATGCACTGCCTCCTGCTGTGTGCAGCATGTGGTTGGCCATAGGGCCTGGCCTATAGAAAGGCCATGTACTCAGCCCCTTGATGGACACCCAACTCCTCGCTGTGACTGGCCTTTGCCAACGTGTAGCAGGTGATGGCTGAGGGATTGGTTGCCGGACAGGCTCCCAAACCCACACAGCTGGACGGTTCCCCCACTGTTCAAGTTCACATCAAACAGCTTTCACAATGTGCTCAATTTTGCACTATGGATTCTATTTTTATTCTTCATGTTTCAGACGTGTCTCTCTTTCATATGAAAGAGATATGCACCAAGGATTTAAGTGGTTTGTGGGGAAGATGATAGTGTGACCATGTATTATAAGGAATAAAGTACCCCCGGCTATAAACCATAAGGATATTGCGAGTCAGAAAGGAGTTCCATAACCTTATAAAGCATCTTGGTGCTTGGCCTCGTTGCTCTATATAGTCATGGAACTCCTCAGCGACATGCAATTTCCTTATAATATACATCAGGGATTACTTTATCTCATATATCTCCAAAACCACTACTGTTCATCTTTCATTGAACATAACATGATAGTTCTATTTTCAAACAGATAAAGACATATTGTATTTGCATGAAACACAAAACAATGGCACATGCTTAACAAGCCTATATTTCCAGATGTCTGGTAATATTAATAGCACAATTTCCTCTTAATGTTCTGTATAGCCTGGTTGTCAGCTGCGAATGTCAATGGTTTTCTGTGATGTGCCATTGGGAAGGAAGCAAGAATATGAAATTTAAATTTGAGTAACTGCTCATGTCACATGATCTGTGTGACCAATGACAATCATGTAGGCTTTTCTCTAACAAGATAAAGAGTGCCATTGATTAATCATACCACCTGAATATAAGTTCACTTCTTTACACTGAAGAGAAGGGGGAGCGCACTCGAGGAACCCTTAATTCTAGCAGGACACGTGCTTCTGATCACTCTCGCCTTCATTCTCACCACAGAATGATGGCTGATTGGTTTGACAAACTGTTCACGGTCGTAAATGCAAGGTTTAAGTTAAAAATGTACTTGAATAAGCAGGGCGTTCCCGAGGTGAGAATTTAGACCTTAAAAGCGCAGCCTACCCTCCAAAAGAGTAATCTGCTTGCTAGAACAATAGTCTTTCTCCGTAACAAATCAAGTCTCTTTATTATTATTAAAATATAATATCATTCGGCATTGATCTACTCAGTGAACTAAAGGAAAATTGTAGATTCACGTGTCTATTCCGAGACCTGCCTTTCAAGTATATGAAACAATGGAAGTAAAGCACGGCACTCATGCATCCATCTAAACTATTCAGTCAGTCAGATGCCCTCGTGAATTTAAGTACAGCGTGAACAGGTCTTAGTCCTCTGGGGCCTTTCTTTTCTTGCCTGGTACTTTAAATGGCTTCTTTCCCGCCATTGTAGGGCAGCTAGCAGTGAGAGGCCTGCATTCACAGTAGGAACACTGGCTTTTATCAAAGACTTTACTCTTTCAAACAAGAGAAGGGAGCATCAGCTGTGTGCGTGTTTGCGCAGGTGTGTGTTTGTGCACGTGTGTGTTCGCGCAGGTGTGTGTGTAAGAGAAAGGAACTGCTGCTGTCTGTGAAGTGCATTTTCGGTGCGAGTGAAGGCTGTGTGTTTGGGTTATGTATATATGTAATAATAAGCTACACCTGCAGCTTTTTAGCAAATTGTATGATGCTCCTATGGGTTATTCCCCAAAGCGCTTTAGTATAAACTATGCCCGACGGGGCTCTAAATCAGCGACTATGTAACATGAAAGAGGGGGGAGAATGAAACAGCAGAACTGTGGACACGATGACAAGATAGCAGAAAGGCGAAGACAGTATCAATTTAATGGTCATAACCAAACGATGGCTTCCATACGAACAAGTATCAAAGACCCCGTCTAAAAATAAGAGGGAGATAAAGTTTCTCGTGAATACTAATGCCTTGTCCGAGGTCTACATGTTATACTTATGTAAACTGTACACTATTTCTAACTATGCTGGATACGTACTTTTTATGAGCCAGCCTCCAAGGCTGGGCCTCTTCAGTATAGGGAAAGAAAGAAGTGATGGGAGAAATACTAGAATTCATCTCACCTAATGGCAATTACTCAGGGCCACATTCCAGTCCATCATTTTTTGCCCACCTTTCCTCTCTAGACAGAGACCAACCTGATGCGAATCAGCTAGGATCTGTCCAAGCCGAACTGCCGGGTCACGTGCCCTCCAGATTGTATCACGAGCAGCCACCTCTAGCTGTGACCTATGTCGGCCCCATCAGTGAGGTCTAGTGCCTGCGATTGATTCTGGCACTGCACCGGTTACCTTATTTTGTTTTCTTCTGTGTGGGGGATTTGCAGTCCTCCGCTTTGCGCTGTATGTTCGGTGTATGAGAAAGTTTACACAGAAGTTGCTGTTTCATAACCACTGTGTGTTGTATGGAAGTTTGTGTTCAAGAGTACCCAGAAGCTACTCTGACACCTTTATGTGCAAAAAGTTTGCATTACTGTTGTCAACTTGTACTGTATGTTTGGGAGAGTGTTTTGTGTTGGATAGCAAGAGATAGTATTTGCGATGGATGCAATGTGTTTGTGATTGTATGTCTGTGTCTCTCTCACTAAAAAGTAAATGTTGGGAGTCAAGATTGTTTTCACCAGGAGTCTGCTGACCAGGTGTCTGCTGGCATCACTGTCGAATGGCATGCTGCCACGTATCAGGGATGCCAAAACTTAATTCCACCGCAAACCTCTTTCTTCTGCTACCTTACCCTTTCTGTCTCTTCATCTTAATCGTGCAAGTTCTTTTGCATCGCTGTTCCTTGCTTTTTCGGTGTTTTCCTAGCTGTTTTTTCCTCCTTCTCTTTATCCTTTCAGCTTTTCTCTTTCTCTTTCTGGATCAAAGTGGAATGATGAAAAATGGGTTCCGAGCCACAAAACCGAACTCCGGTGCCCAAAGGCTGCAGACAGTGACTGGCACAAGTATCTGCACCTTTTCCCTATGTAAGAGAACTTTCCCCTATGCCTTTGCCTAATGTTTAAGGAGGGGGGTTCGAAGGAGCTGTCCTAGGGGAATCTCCAAGTTTTCCATTAGGCCAGTGTGCCTAAAGGGTTGGGAAGTTAAACGTGTGTAGACCTTTTTCTTCATCAGAATGAAAACCGTGCTAGTAGGGACCACCTGCACCACATTAAAAATATGTCCCTTCTATGCTTCACTTGCATTGCATAGTAGAGGCCCACCAGTCGTTTAGCGCCGCAGCAAGGCTTGCGCAGTCACAGGGGGGAAAGTGGGGAGAGAAGGGGTCCAATGGCGTCGCTTCGGTAATTCTCCAAAGCAAAATAATCCATTTTAATGAGAAATCACAAGCTTCCAGGGGATGGGAAACAATGTTGTCAGCTAAGCTGTTGCATTATTCACTTTTATTTGTACAAGGTTCTGCAATCGAGGCCCTTCCATTAATATTTGACTACAAGAGAACGCAATTAAAAATTTTCTAGTTGAATAAGCCTTCCACCCGCTTGTTACTTAAAGGAAAGCCAGAATGGAAGATTACTTTTTCGGCGTTCTCTCTTGTTGAGCTGTTCATGGTGCTCTCGGTTAGGTGGGGGTACGCGGGCGTGATTTTATTTGACTTCCCAGCTACAAGCCTGCGTGGGTGGTGATTACATGAAGGCACAGGTATGTTCTTAGATGATGCCGGGGATGTGTGGCAAGCATTCTAGCACCACGGAGCCTGCTCTACAGCCTAGCAACAGAGAAGCCAAGGAAGGGGCTGTCCCCTCCCAACCAGAGCTGGACAAGCGCTGGACATAAAAGATGGGGATATATATTTGCAGGAATAAATCTACAGTTTGACTAAACCCCAGCACTCATCTGATTCTCAAAGGTTCCCTTGAAATTACCGATACTCAAAGGATTCATACTCATAAACAAATCTGCATGCAGAAATGTAGCAAGCCTCCCGAAGAAACGTGCTAATTATCTTTTGTTTCTTTTGTTTCTTCCTGCACCAAGCCATTGTGACGTATTCCCTTCAAATTCACATCCCAATTACAAACTTACTTTTACTCTTAATAGAAGTAAATATCTGACTGTAACCAAAGTACAAAGTAGAAACCAGTTTGCCAAACGTTTGGAATAATATACATTGGCAACATTATGGGTGCTTACCTTCTTTTCAAGTATTCCCCGTCCTAAAATGTCAAAGCCCACCGCACAATGGAGCCACAATCAGACAGTGTTTGCACACGTAAGTGACATATGTTTGCACA
Organism: Pleurodeles waltl; assembly: GCF_031143425.1. Lineage (NCBI taxonomy): Eukaryota > Metazoa > Chordata > Amphibia > Caudata > Salamandridae > Pleurodeles > Pleurodeles waltl. The sequence continues at coordinate 893,812,562 of NC_090446.1, forward strand.
AATGCTTCATTTAGAAGTGCAACTTAAGTATTCTGGTTAAAAAAAGTGATTTGCACCTGTAAAAAAAGTATACATTTTAATAAATCTTCCCACAGGGTGATTTGTGGACTGTACATGCTGGACGCGCATGCAAACACAACAAACACAAGTGTGAAGGTGTCTACCAACCTTTTATGTGGAGTTTTCCCTCCCTGAAAAAGAAGGTTAGACAAAAGAATTGGTAATTCCTAGAGCGAATTTCCAACTTTCTTTTTTAAGTGACCCTCATGTGAACAGATTTACTTACATAAAAAATGTTGCTATAACGGTGAGTGAAATACATTAAGAGTGTTTTTTGTTGCAGTGTGAGGGGTATGCCTAGAGTAGGGTCCATGCTTAGATATGCCACAAGACTGCATATTTCACTGTAACGAGGTAAGTAGGTCTAAACCTGTCTGGGCTTCCGTAAATTCCCATCCGAGAGGACCTAACCTGGCAGTTCAGACTAGATTATTCCTATGGGCGCATAAGCAAGAGTGAACTGCTTATGGCTGGTTTCTGTCTTGAGTGGTATAATGTGCCATATAATGTGCAAAAAACAATGGAATATGATTTGGCCTTAAGCAATTGTTTTGGGCTGAGATTGATTTAGGCATATTGTCCATTACCTTGTTTTTTGTTGCACAAAACATTGAAAGCACCACTTCAGATCAATCAATCAATCAAACATTTGTATGGGACACTTGTCACCAGTGAGAGTATTCAAGCGCTGTAACTGCTGCATGGGTCTCAGACTGATCTCAGTCAAAAAGCCAGGCCTTAGGTTGCGTTCTGAAATCCTGGATGGAAGGAGATGCTCTTAGTTGGATGGGGAGATTGTTCCAGGATTTCGCTACCAGGTAGGAGAAAGCTCATGCTCCGTAGTTGCTCTTGCGAATGCGGGTGTGTGGGCAAGATAGCAGGAGGCATAGAACAGGTATCTGGAAGGTCTGTGAAAGTTCACTCAGTGGTTGAGCAGGCTGTACAATGGTTATGTTGGGCATTGTAGTTGAGAGTCATCAGTTTGAATTGGCATTGATTGTATACGGGGAGCCAGTTCAGGTGTCTGAGGTGTGAAGAAATGTTGGTCCGCCTTGGGAGGTCGAGGCTGAGCGTGGCTACTGTGTTCTAGATGATTTGAAGTCTTTTTGTGAGGTGGGTGGTAATTCCAGCGCACAGAGCATTTCCGTAATCGAGGCAGCTGGTGACAAGGGCCTGTGTGATTGTGCGCCTGGAATCAGTGGGAAGCCATTTGAAAATCTTCTGTAGTAGTCAGAGGATGTGTAAGCAGGAAGTGGATGTCATTTTAACTTGGTTCTGCATGTTTAATTTGTTGTCTATGATGACTCCCAGGTTCCAGGCATGTTCTGTCAATGAGGGGGGTCTCTAGGTCTGTTAGTCAACAAGAGTTGTCCCACAGAGAGGTGGTGTTGCTGAATGGGAAAACTTTAATGCCGATGTCCAGTTTGAAGCAATTATTTCTCATCCAGTCAGCGATGAAGGTCATGCAGAGGTGGAAGTTAGTTTTAGTCGAGGCATAGTCTTCGGAGAGCGAGAGGATCAGCTGCGTGTCGGCTGCATAGGAGATGATATACAGCCTCATACGATTCAGGCCAGTGGGGTCATATAGTTGTTGAAGAGGGTCGGGCTGAGGAAAGATCCTTGGGGGACTCCACAAATGATGGGCTTGGGTTGCAAGGTGAAAGACGGGGATCAAAACTCTCTTGGTTTGTTTGGAGAGAAAAGATGCAATGTATTTCAGGGCATCACCTCGGATGCCAATATTATGGAGTCTCTTGAGCAGGGTGTGGTGAAAGACTGCGTTGAAGGCTGCTGAGACAGCTAAGAGGATGAGGGCAGATGATTCTCCTTGGTCTAGGAGGGTTCTGATGTTGTCTGTAGCCGCAATGAGGTCCTTATCCGTACTGTGTTTGGAGCGGAATACAGACTGGGACAGGTCCAGGTAGTTGTTGACTTCAAGATGTTTTGAGTGTTGCTGGCTGATGTCTTTCTCCATCAATATGGCTGGGACGGCGAGCAGGGGGATCGGTCAGTAGTTTTTGAGGCAGTTGGGGTTGGCAGACAGTTTCTTGAGGAGGGGCTTGACTCCCGTGTGTTTCCAGTCGTCTGGATAGGTGGCTGAGTTGATCAATGAGTTGAGGATGTCCGTGAGTCTGCTGCTGATGCTATTGATGCCAAGGTTGAAAATGTGATGCAGGCAGGGGTCGGTGGATGTAGCTGAGTAGATGATCTCCATGATGTCTGTGGTGTTTACGGTGGTGAGCTGATTCTATTTGAAGAGTATGTTTTTTGGGGGGGGATCGTCATGGTTAAAAAGGTTGATGATGTCTGCTGCGGTGGGATGGGATGCAAAGTTTTCATAGATGCTCAATATTTTCTCATGGAAGTAGGTGGCAAGGGAGTCACAGAGATCTTAGGTTCCGGGTGTTGAGTTTTCTCGTACTGTGGGGTTGGCACACTTCTTGATGATGTTAAAGAGTTCTTTGCTATGGTTGGCGCTGGCTTGGATGCGGGTGGTTAGGGCATGTTTCCTGGCAGTTTTTAGGAGTTTGTGATAATGTCTGAGTGTGTTTTTGACGGCTGTTCAGACATTGGTGAGTTTGGAGTAGTGCCATTTCTTTTCTAGTTGTTTGCAGTGTCATTTAGCGGAGCACAGATCTTGCATATACCAGACGACTTGCTTGGAGGGTCTGTTGGCCTTGGAGGATTTGACGGGGGCGACTATGCCGGTGCAGCTGGCTATCCAGCAGGTGAAGTTTATGACAATTCTGTTGATACATGGGGTGGAGCCAGGTGCTTGTCGTGGGGGTCTGGGTAGTGGGTATTGAGGGCGTTAGTCCATTGGTCTTCGGATAACTTGCTCCAGTTACAGTGTGATGTGATGGGAGGTCTGGGTGCTCTGTCAGATGTGATGAGGTAATTGAAATGGAGTATGAAGTGGTCGGTCCAGGTGAGTTTGGTGGTGTGGTTGTATTTGATCCTTCTGCTAGAGGTGAGAATGGGGTCCAGAGTGTGTCGGCGATGTGAGTGGCATTGGTGACGATCTTTCTGAGGCTTATGCTTTCCATGTTGTCTATGAGGTTGTTGCTGCTAGCATCATTTGGGTCATATAGGTGAAAGTTAAGGTCTCCAAGGAAGATGTAGTGCTCGGTGTCAATGGCTTGGGGGGCCACGATTTCTGAGATGGCATGGCAGAAACTGGGATGTAGTTCGGAGGGTCTATAGGCAAGAGTTCCTTAGATAATGGTGTTGTTGCCTTCAAAAGAGGAAAGTAAATACTTGCTAACTTTCAAATGCATTTCGACTGTGAATTGAAGTGCGTAGTAGGTGACTGCTCCTATCTTGTCACATGAATGGCACCAACAGATAACTGCATGACATGATAGTGAAACATGAATGTAAAATACATTTTTATTGGCATAATTGTGTTATAGGTGTCTTATTCTGTTGTCTAACAGGTATGGAAAGGACATTCAACTGCACAACATGCAAGTTTCCAATAAATATATTCACAACACAAGGTTTTTGAAATGAGCAAAAGTTTGGGAATGCCAGCTATGGTGTCCCTATTTTGTAGTTGAAAGGCCTGAAGTCTTTGCATCTAGTGTCATGCAAGGCCTGTATAAGATATGACAGCCACGAAGGGCATGCAATGGCCTAGATGGTGCATGTAAAAGGCCAGTTTAAACATCTTGAAGTTTCAAGTTTATTTTTATTTATGTTAAAGAACTCTCAAAGAGATCCACATAAAAGAATAAATAGATAAATAACCCCCTACATACATTACACATGCATAAGCTTAAAAATCACAATAACCTGATACATTACACTTGATACAAATTTAAAAAAACACTTTAAAAAGTTAAATATAATGTAACAAAACATTTAATGGAGATGCATACAATGACTATAGTTACTCCGAGGCAGAGAGAATAGACAACTGGAGGCAAATGGGTCCCAGCCATTTGCGCCAAAATGGTAAAAGTGCAGGACAGATAAATAAAACGTGATTTAGATCTTGAACTTTAGATTGACAAAGGTAACAATCCACTGCAGTACCATACCATTTCGACAGAAGGGCATTCAGTGGAAGCAAACCCTGCCGCAGCATGATCCAAAACTGCCTAACGCATGTGACAAATTCCACATAATATAGGGTTGCATTTTATTTTTACTAAGATGGAGTCTATTAGATTCTATCACTAGAGGTGAGATTTCTAAGGATTCTACCCTCCATCAAGTTCAGAAAGCCCCATTTAGATATGTCAGTCAATTCCAGACCATAGAGGAGGGACACTGGAAGTTTAGCATGATAGATCTCAAGGAGATTCAAAAAGTGTCTCCTCCCAGTCACCCTGTATAAAGCCCCTAAACCTTTTGCCTGGGAACTGGCTTTACACATATTATTTTCCATATGGGCCTCATCACTGAGATTTCCATGCATTTTCTTTCCCCAGGAAGGTATATGATCTCAAGATTTCTAACCTTTGTGATATGGTAAATTTAAAAAGAAATAATATAATGAAGTAGGACAATAGTAATTTGTGTGTTATTGATCCACAAAATGTTAGATAACTGGTCCCTTGAGAGTCAATTTGTTCTTATGAGTTGATTTAGAATACCAGGCAGCAAGCCCCACCCATCTAAGCTGTCATTTCGGTTTTGGATGGGGGAATTTATCAGTTCCCTAAGTGTCACCTGCCTAACATTCTCTATGAGGAAGACTTTCAACCCCTGGAAATCTACAATGTACTTGCTGTTATTGGGGGTCTGGAAAAGGGTTAGGGCCCTTTATCCCCCTCGGTAACTTGGGCTAGGGCCCTCCCCACCAGCGTATTTTCCCTTCTCTCCCAGGAATGGTACAGCATCATTTCCCCTAAATTGCATACATTCAGCGTTTTGTAAAATCATATTAACTGTAAGCTTGGAATAAAAAGTCACCCTTGACTTGAATCCCAACCTAGAGTACAACAAGGAAACCACATATATATTGCTGCTTTGAGTTAACCTCAAAGAATCAGACTCATAAAAGCATTTGAGCAAAGTAGATCTGTTCAAAATTATATCTGCATCAAAGATGGGTGCAAAATCTAACATGCGCGTGTCCACATTGCACCAAACAGTGATGTTTCCTTCTGATTTAGGTAAATCAGTGAAGCCTTTCTTCAAGTGAGGGTCCACCAAAGAAATAGCCAATGCATTCAATGCAGGCACCACCTCAGGGGGTTGTTCAGCAGCAGTTTCTATTGCTGAACCTCATCTGACTCCTCTATAGATGGCCTTGTGGACTCAGACTCGGTACCTACTACCAGGGAGGTAAGGCAGACAGATCGCAGTAACCCCTCTGACCTTTGAAGGGGTTCTGCCTCGTCTCTAAATTGCATTATCCTTCTACCTTTCCTTGTAATTCTACAGATTGGTCTTTTCATGCCCCTCCATTTTTTCCTTTTATTGTTGCAATTATTTTTGGTATTGAGGAGAGGCGATCATAACACCTCAGCACTTTTCGCCGCGATCATAACACCTCAGCACTTTTCGCTTGCTTGGTCAGTGTTTTAAAGATTGGAAACACTTCCTGTTCAATGGAAGAAACTTTTATCGGCCACTCCCTCCTGAAAAGGAAATTGTTGAAAAAGAAGTGTATTGAATCCACTGGGCTTCCGACCAAATCAGTTTTAATGAATAGCTCTTCACACTGCGGTTTACTTGCCTAACGTTGATGTGAGGCCGAACAGGTATGCTCTCAGATGCTCTAGCTGACAATGGAAATAAATTCAGTGGAGCAGACAGTTCTTGCTTTGAGCCCCTGATTTGATCATCCTTAGTCAGTTCTTTCAAGATTGCAGTCACAGTCTCAAAAATACAATCAGACCCTCCTACACATTTCTCCAGCAACTTTAAAATTGAGAAACGAAATCTTTCTAAGATAAGTAATGAGGCAGAGACCTTTACTCCCTAGTCAGGAGGCTGACTTGGCAATTTATAGCTTAGTTTCAGAGCTAGCATCACAGACAAACTAGAATACAATGATGCACGGGATAAGAGTGCTGCTAAAAAGTTGCAACCCTGTAGATAATGGCAGGGGCATAGTCCCTGCAAGAAGCACATTATGATTCTTATCCTGTTGCCATATCTCCTGCATAAGTCTAAATCCAAATCTGGCAATGTAAAGTCCTCATGCAGGGACCCCGCATCCAGAGACTGGTGGCTGTGATTTGGGGGAAACCCTCTTGAATGGATGAAGAGGGCTTAACCACCACCACGGGGCTAGAGGAAGGGGGCCTGACTCGGAGCATATGGGGAAAGAAAGCAAAGAAGGAGAGCCTGAGGGCACCCCAAGCGAGCCGTGGTCTTCTTTTTGTGAATGGTTCTGTTGAAATTATATGCTTGCTGTGCCCCCTGCCCAGGGGATTGTTGGTGAGAAGACACCTTTTAGGCAAGACAACCTTGGGACCACCAGCCTCGGGACTCCCTTAGGCTCGTTCACCGAGGATGAAAGCAAATTTCCAAACCTCTTGAGGAGTGTTCTCTCTTTCCCACAGGGTGAAAATTTGGTTCTTACCCTTCAATATCGTAGCAGGGTTAACTCTGTTCCATAAAGGGTTAGGTTTAGTTTTCATACATGCCCTCCCTGTGAGCAAAAGCTGAGATCTTAGTTTTTTTACAGCCTTCGTATTCCTTAGATGTAAATAAGATGAGCCAATTCCTTGTTACTCTCTTGTACCTTTTATATTTCTGAGCGCCACCACACCATGTCAAACTTTTCTAAGGGGGCACAAGCATGCTCTACTTGATATCTTTAAATATTTTGTCATCTAGGGTAGCAAAAATGACTGCCAGGCGTACCATCCCCCATATGACCTAGGTGGACTGTGCAAAAATTGTGGCGTGGCCTGGTTAGGGAGGGAACAGTTCAGGTAAGCGGACCCACTGTGAGAGCAAGCCACACTGGACTAATGCCGACCACTTCCACCCCACGCAGTGGGGGACCGCAGCCAGACATACGGGCACTCTTCATAGAATGGTTTCCATTAGATTCAGCATAGAAATGTACTCCCTCCTTCTCCCTGGTTCCCCTTTCCCCTTTTTGCATCCTTTTACTTTTTTCAGGTCCAAATCCAATACTCCAAGTGCTCCAAGGGCTGACCAGACCGGTGGGGCCCTCAAAGTTATCAAGGTAGGCCTCTTTAATGTCAGGGTTAGCCACATTTAATTACAGCTCACATCTGCCCATTTTATAAAAATGAGCTCTTGTCCTTCAGCCATGATGCCTCAAGAACTTTCTATAACAGCGGCTGAGGACTCCCGGCTTTGGATGTTAGCACCACGGGCGGTAGGCAGCAAGGTTTGCCGCCAAGAGAACTCCTTTGGTTGCCTGTTGTTCTGTTCTTCCTGGCACCTCTCAGCTGTGCCTCAACCCTTGAAGCCCTAAAAGGCTTGAGCAACCCAGGTCGCCCAGGCGGCGCACCACATCCTTGTGGTGGACTTCTTTCCACTGCCGCACCACAGTTGAACCACCATGGTGCATCACGGTACATCGCTTCTGCTGGTCTCTCGCAGGGTCCCTGCTCTTGGATTTCGGCCCCAGACCCCACCTTCCCGGTTCTGGCTCCCACACTGCCACTGCCGGCTTCCAATACAGCACCGCCTCCCAACCCTAACTTCCAACCTCCACCGCTGACTTGCGATCTTGTGTGTCTTTCTGTTCTTTATCAGGAGTCATAATTTTTTTTAAAGTGAAACTTCAGCTGAACAGTAGCAGTAGTATGCAAAAGCTGTACATAAAAAGGCAGTAACAGTAATGCTAGGAAACATTGCAAAATGTGAATCATGTCAATTGAAGAGCTGAGACATGTCAAGGCTATCAAATGACTCTAATTCACACCTTTTTTTCCTTCAAAGACACGTTATTCTGATTCCAATATTGCTATTATATGTCAGCCTCTAATACATATACATTCACATCAATGTTTTGTTTTTATTACATAGCACGAATTCGAGGCAAGATTAATCTAAGATTGCATATGTAATCCATCCACATACAACAGCAGGACACAAAAACACAGCAGAAATGCAAGTTTACAGACTGGGACCTTGAAATATTGGTGAACAATAAAACTTCTATAGAACACCAGATAATAGGATCTAAAGCCCATCACAAGCGTATTTTGTTAAAAAATTATATTTGGCTGAAAATATTGTGTAAAGTCAATGCAGTTTCACGGGTAAGGTGAAATAAGTAGTATTGCGAAAGAAGCATTGACACAGCTTATAGATCTCACCTTCACATTGCACGACTTAAGCTACTGGTTTGCCATTGCATGTTTGTAAAACATTTTTAAAATACATTTTTTTAATACTCCTTGTAATTGTGACACAACACAATATTGTTGACTCTAAGGTTATTAACTTAACCCCAGTCAGGCCTGTATCTTCTCTGGCTTGTCCCTAGAAATGAATGAATTGCAGATGACATGCTTCAGTCCACCATGAGCAAAGAGCTAATGGGATCAATTTGGAAATAGAAAGGCACAATGTGGTAACTTTTAAGACCAACAGTGCAGGAACTAAGGCCCAAATTTATACTTTTTGATGCAAACCTGCGTTAGCGCAGGTTTGCATCAAAAAGTATAGCGCCGGCTAGCGCCATTCCAAGACGCCGGCCGGGCGTCATACTTATGGAATGGCACTAGTGTCGGAGTCACCAGATCTTCGGGGTCTGTGCATGTTCCCAACACTCCCACCACAAGACAGCTCCAATACTCTGATTAGAATTGTCACAGAGTCTAAGAGAGTCCAAGTGGGGAAAAGGGGATTAGGAAGGGAACAGCTGGGAAGGAGACCTGTAGGAAGCAAAAAGGTTAACACACACAATATCAAAATTACATCATATGAATCAGTACTAGGCTATGACTCTAACCATTGTCATTCTGAAAACATGAACAACCTAAGCATAAACTTAAAATGACTAGGCTTCAAGATGACTGGATACCTGTGAGGGAATCAAGAAAAGTTAAATGCAATTTTCAGATTCAAGTATTATCCTTTGCATGATGATTAGGAAACAATCTGAAGGATTTTCTAAAGCATCATATGAATCGTGTTTGAGAAGCATATTAAGAACACATAACATTACATCTAGAACTCTGGCTTTTTGTTCTCACAAAATTGCCAGAACATGAATTGCGCACTTTGCAGATTTTCACATTAATAGTAAATACCACAGAATGATTGTGCACCATGAATAACACAAATTAGACTCAAGGAATAAATCACGCGACTTGCCAACTCGAAAGCCACCAAGTAAATGCCTTAACATAGTAGCGTACAATGGGTAACATGAATTAGACTCAGGAAATGAATCGCGCGTCTTGCCGATTCGAATACTACCATGTAACTGCCAAGGAATGGTAGCGCACAATGAATATCAAAGGTTAAAGCACAAGAAAACGAATCGCACGTCTTGCAGATTCGAAGGCCACTATGTAACTGCCGAGGAATGGTAGCGCACAATGAACATCAAGGGTTAAGGCACTAGAAAACGAATTGCACGTATTGCCGATTCGAAGGCCACCATGTAACTGTCAAAGAATGGTTGCGCTTAATGAATAACATGAATTAAGCACGAGGAAAGAATTGCGCGCCTTGCCGATTCGAATGCCACCATGTAACTATCAAGGAATGGTAACACACAATGAATAACATGAATTAAGCACGAGAAAGGAATCAAGCATTTTGCCGATTCGAATGCCACCATGTAACTGCCAAGGAATGGTAGAGCACAATGAATAACATAAATTAAGCTTGAGGAAAGAATTGCGCGTCTTGCCGATTCGAATGCCACCATGAAGCTGCCAAGAAATGGTAGCGCACAATGAGTAACATGAATTAAGCTCGAGAAAACGAATTGCGCGTTTTGCCGATTCAAATGCCACCATGAAACTGCCAAGGAATGGTAGCATACAATGAATATCATGAATTAACACACAAGAAAAGAATTGCATGTCTTGCCGATTCGAACACTAACTTGTAAATGCCATAAAATGGTAGCGCACAATGAATTTCAAGAGTTAACACACAAGAAAAGAATTGCGCATCTTGCCGATTCGAACAACAGCATGCAAATGCCACAAAACGACCAAGCGCACATTTACAGGCACAAGAATAAAGTTGTTTTGTCATGCAAGATTAGGCCCAAGAACTTGAGCGCACTTGATAACGGGGTCCAGGGCCCAGCCCAACCACCGTCTTACCGCCCTGCTTAAGGATCACCAAAGTAGTATGAAGGGCAGAGGCATGGGGGATCAAAGTAGGCCACCGGAACAGGAGCTCAGGAAGTTGCTGCTGCTCTGTACCGGGACCTCTGAATAGTGAGCACGTGGAGTTGGGCTGACTCCCTTTTATAGAGTCTTGGCCCAGCCCATAACCACACCCAGGCATTCTGCATGGAAAGCTTCTAGAAGGCCCTGGAAAGGGACCACGCCCTGACACACTCTGAAAACCTGCAGCAATACATTACAAAAGCACAATATTTATAAGCACCTTAAAAATAGGTCTTCAGGATCGAACTATGCAATGCAAAAGGTTAAACAACAACATATCAACACAATGCATAAATTACGTTGTCTTGAGAGTGCTGGATTTTTGCATTCTAGTCACCCATAGAGCGCGCACTGCCCTGGTGTTGACAACTAGCCAGCACTAATGCCCTGTTAGTGTCCTTGGAAAGACTCTAACAGGGCTGGGGAGGCGTAGGGGGAACCGGGGCTTGTGCGCCAGATTATGGCACTACACTGTTTAGAGGCAAAAAACTTGCCTCTAAGCAGTGTAGCATCATTTTCTGGTGCACAACCCCTATGGACATGGTTCCTGTCTTTATAAAGACAGGAGCCATGCCCTCCACCCCAGTGGCCATTTCCAGGGGACGAATTGGGCATGGCCATTGGGACCAGTGCCGTACAGGGGGCCCCAAGTCAGGGCCCCCGAGCAGTGTTGGGGTAAAAAAAAAATACTCACCCGGACTTACCTGGGATGGGTCCCCCATCCTTAGGTGTCCTCCTGGTGTGGGTGGGGGTGGGTAGGGTTGTCCCTGGGGCCACGGAAGGGCACGTGTGGGCAATTTCCATAGTCTCCGACCATGAAAATATGCCTACAGGTCCCCTTAAGCCTGCCCAGACCCAGGCGTTAAATAATGGCGCTATGCAAGCTTAGCATAATTATTTAAGGCCTCCATCCCCCCGGGCTGGATTTTAGCATGGGGGATAAATATGGTGCAAAGGTCATATTGTCCTTTTCTGGATGGGAATGCCTACCTTGCATCTCAGTGACGCAAGATAGGTTTTCACCTCCAGAAAACCACGTAAACTCCATAACTTTGGCGCTAGACGTGTCTAACCCCAAAGTATAAATATGGAGTTAGGTTTGCTGGGCGTAGAAACAGTGCCTTTGACTCAAAAAAATCAAGAGACTGGAGGATAAACAAGTACGTTTTTTAAGGTACCTTGAAATGTAATCATAAATACAATATTTTCAAACTTTCTAAACCGCACAGCTTATTTTTCAAATTTCATGTAGGAAAATTTGTACAGAATTAAAAAAAACTATTGCTTGTGATCAAGCTTAAAAATAACGCAGGTCTAGTTACAGACACTTAGGAAAACACAACTGTCTGAAATAGGTCAGAATTTAAATGGAAATTTTGTAATTTATTTTCTATGTGACTAGGAAATAGACATAATGCTACAGCAATGTAGTTCTCCAGAGCACAACTTTCTCCAGGAGAAGTGTCATAATTCCGGCCAATTTTCAGTAGAAACCTGTCCCTTCAGCAGTACCATAATGCTGCCTTTGTGCACATTTGTTTGCCACGGCCGGGGCTTAATGCCACATGTGAAATGTAGGGGATAAAAAAGTTAACAGTCTGATAAAGTCTGCGCTTTAATCAAGACTAGTAAAATATACCTTTGCTATGATTTTGTGGAAAAGAAGAAAGGGGTGTAGAAAAAACATAGAGAAAGGGAGAGCAAAGATGTTTGGAGGAATCAGCCTATAGGAAAGAGAGCAAGAAAATACATGCACTTTCATCGAGTGTGCAGATAAAAATAAAAATGCAGATCTTCAATGTGAGCCATGGCAGGATACAAGTCATCCAATAAAAGAATGGTGAATAAGCTATCTTCCAGGGAAGGGACAAACACAAGTAGAGGATTAGGAAGCCAGTGAATTAGAAGCAAGCAACTCAGATTGACAAGAAACCCAACAATTGATGAGCAATAGCTTACCCAAATCCCACACTAGATATTTCAATAAATAGGAATTTGACAGAAGACAGCTAAAAGATGTCTGTAGGTGACTGCAAACTTTTGTATTTTATTACAAGCATATCAAGGAAAACATCACCGAAAGAACAGAGCAGAGGAAAAAGGTGACCATGCATTGGCATTGGAATGAGCCAGAAACCCTAAGCCCTTACTACCATGGATTTGAGGTCAATTGAGCTAATCAATGCTGTGGATACAAAGATGAAGAATGGTGCTATGCTCTCTGTCTCATAATGGCGAGACTACATTTTTAAGTGCAGACCTTGCTGTTTGTACCGTGATCGTAAAAATGCCAGCTATCATTCACAGATATTGTTGAAGCAAGCCACATGCATCATGCCCTGGAGGAGGAGTCTGCAGATGAGACTATAACAAAGGAACGGAGGGGGGTCAGGAAATCTTTCACTTTCGTGCAGCATTCTTGCTGTTTTCACCTTCTAAGCAGTATGAGTACACAGGAATTAGGTGGTGACATTGCCTATGTTTCATGAGGAAACCATTGGGTGCCCCATTGTTACTCAAATTTGGGGAAAAGATAACCAAAACAGTACAAGCTCATAGAAAGTCTAAAATGAGAAAGTATCTCAGAACCACAGCACTTATCATGAAATCACAAACAGCTATGAGATATGGAACTTCAACAGTGTTGTTGAGGGGTTGGTGACAGCTCTTGAAAACAATGGCTGAAGTACTGAGACATTCCATGCTGCAGTTGCTGAGTTCATATCCGCTCCCTGCCCGTGATCAAATGTGAAGGGCCGGATGCTTTAGGTACATGCACAGAGACAATTGTGCCCTCTTTTGTGCTACATGTCCTCCTTTGAAGAAAACACAGGCAACCTGCTCTACAGAGGAAGTGGTAAATGTTCATGTACATAGGGGCATATTTAGGAGCACCTAGCGCCTTCTTGTGCCACATTTAGCGTAATATTTTTTACGCTAATGTGGCCCAACCAGGCCAAAATCCCCGGGCCATATTTACAAAGTGGCGCACTGCATGCATTGTGCCACTTTGTAAACCTTTGCTCTAAATTATGCCTGTGCCAGGCATAATGTATGCAAAGGGGGCCTACCCCTATTAGGAGGGCCAGACAAATGGCGCAAAAAAATCTAAGAGATTTCTTTGCCTTATTTATTTCGGCACTTTTAACACCTGCTCAGTGCAGACATTACAAGGAGGCACACCATTGATTACAATCGGCCTTAATGGGCTTAGAGTCAACATTTTTGTTGCTAATCCAGCAAAGCTCCGGACTAGCATCACAAATTATGACACTAGGCCCCTATTTACTGCCATGGTGCTCCGTATTTTAAATACGGCGCACACATTGTGGGGTTAGGAGGGGCGCTAAGGGGTGCAAGAAAAGTGGCGCTGCACAGCGTGCAGTGCCATTTTTCTTAAATATGCCCTATAGTGTTTACTAGCACTTATATATTCAACATTACAAGCCCCTTAATTCTAAGTGGAAAGAGGTGTCACTACAGTCACTATTGCAGAGCAAAATTGAATTACATGTTACAAGAACAGTTATGTACATAAAATAAAGATAAAAGTAAAAATCGTATGTTGCATGCCATGAGAGATGCTTGTGTGAACAGAGTGAGAAGTACGTGCATTGGGAAAGAATTGTGCCAGACAATCAACGGAACTGGCCTATGGCGGGGAGTTATAAAGCACGATGGCCACATTGAAAACTTCCCGTAAGTCAGTTATCAACTTTATGTCCAGTAAAGATGTGTTGACAAATGTTCCAGAAATCCTCTATGATCTTTCAAAATGTTCTCAGCATGCCTCAGTGTCATCATCACCTCCACTTTGAGACTGCTTCTTTTATTTCGGCAGGGGCGCTTTTCACTGAATCAACGCTGCTGAAATCAGATTTCCTGCAAACCAAATAATTTCCTGATTTTATTGTCGTTTTTTGATACAAGTAGCATTATACTCCTCCTCATATTCTAATGGGAGATCAAGAATTGGCGTCATTAAGCATGTCTGCAGGAGATGAGTCAAAAGCAATTAACAATCTAAAAATAGTGGTTTGAGAGAAATATGACCTGCACACATGTCTTCTTATTCAAAAATAATGACGTCTGGACTCATCCAGAGTCGAGCCAGGCTCAATGCTGTACCTCATGTGCTCATTCAGAATACTTGACATAGCAGTGTGTCACCAGCTGGCAAGCATCACCTCTTGTCAACATTCATGGAGTCGCTCATTTTTCTATTCCTGAATATTTGTTCTGTGGATACCAGGGATATGATCCTTGGATGGTTGCAATCTAGGCATTCAATAGTTTTTAGAAATGTTTAGAACACGTCCCTTTACAGTACTCATTTCAGCATTGCTTTGTGGAATCTCGGAACCGCGTTGCACCTCAGTACTTGGTTAAGTGTCCATGAGAAGGAAGGCTGCGAGATTCCATCCGCCACAGCGGCTGTGGCTAGAAAGGAACCAGTCACAAAGAAATGCAGGTCTGAGAAAAACTTCACCAAAGAAGGCAGCGCAATATGGTTTTTGGTGAAAGGCATCAGGTTTAGCCTTATAATGGCCCAACATGTCCAGGAAGTTTTCCTCATCAGGTCTGTATGCAGACAGTTCTTACAGTGGGCACCAAGAAATCAAAATACCATTGGAAACCCGGCCTATGTGAAGTGCATTTGTTTTAGATCAATTCATGACTAAATTGTAGCTGTAAATGGCCTCTTGCCCGACTCTCCGTGCTGCTCTCAGTATCTCCAAGTGCCTTCTGAGGATTTGCAGGCCGTTCTTCCAGCAAAGTTTCACTCAGGTTTGTCCAAGACAGGATTGGACTAGCTTGGACAATCTGAGGAGGATCAGCACACCAGTCCTTCAAAGTCAGTAAAAGTAAAACTCTTCCTGATATGGAAAGCTGGATGGTAGACTAACTTATTTTGTGGGTTCAAGTACATGCACAGCAACACATGCAGAAGACTGTTACTTCTGATCGAGGGGAGAGGTGGCCTTGCAAAATGAGTTAATGCATGGATTATAAGGTCTCCCTTACAGAAATCCCTAAAGCCAGGAATTTCCAACCATACAGATGTTTGGCAGACAGGTTATTCCATCACAAAGGTGTTGGATATTCTGTCCTCCATTTTACAATTACAATATATCCTGTAGGTAATACAGTGGCTGGGTTATCCGTTACCTTAAACCTATTACATTATTTGAAAACTCTTCTTACACAGATCACATTAAAACCATAACACTTGTGCACAGTGCGGTAACTAGGTTGCCATGGGCCCTAGTGCACGCAAAGTAACTGGGCCCTCTCACTAGGGCGACGTGTCAGTCTGTCAGTGGCTCCAGATACTCCTCAACCTTCTTCAACTGGATCTATATCTGTGAACTCAAACCTCACTGCCATTCTCATACACACACTATTGTATCCCACTACCTACACTACATTTCTGTAATTCAAAACCACAACCCTAAAAAGCATTATTAAAGCTAATATGTTTAGCCCTTGTAAAGTGCCTTCACACTCACAGTGCTGCTCTCACATAGGCATATCCCTCATGCTGCACTCAACCAAGCCTATACCACACTTTGCAATTACACAGGGCTAGATTTCAACCTGTAGACCACTTACCCTGCACTTACAAAATACAATAGTCATCCTGTATTTATAGAGGCACACTCATTTCAGTGCATTTGCAAAACATGATGGCTATTCTGCACTCACACTAGAACACTGCAGTTTGGACAGCAGAGTTTGGACAGATCGTGTATTAGGAGGGACAGGTTGAGTAGCTTTTGCATTGGTCCTCTAGTGGAATTCAAAGGTATTGAACTAAGCTACACTGAAGCCTGAATGTCCATTGAGGTTATCTAATCTCCCATCAGCCACACTTGGAGCAGCACTGCAGACAATGTGAGTCTGGTCTTTGTAATTTTGCGTGGAAGAGTCTTGGAATAAAAAAAAGTTTCACTTGCCTTCTTAAAAGTAGGGTGTTGATTTTCCTTGTAGTGCAAACATATGCTAAAATAAACAAAGAAATAAAGAAAAAGAAAAGAAAAATATGTCAACTTCACGTGGAGGGCATGTTCTTCAATAAAATAAAAAGTAAAGCTTCATACTAGTCTATCTTCAAACAGTGAACAATGAGAGTATGAGTGATGCCTGCTGCTCTGCATAAGAAAGACATGTTCCAGTTGCAATTGCTGCAGAGATGTTGGTACTCTAATTGCTCAATAAGCACTGGTCTCTGTTTGCAGGTGAGCTGCTGGGAGATGAACTAAAGGAACTGTTTTTCAGAGGTCAGATTCCTCTAGATGCAAGTAACACAGAGTGAACAGGAAAAATACTGTTACTCACACTACCTGATACCCTGAATACCAGTGGTTGTCTACTAGGCAGAATCAATTATTGCCAACAAAGCTAATAACTAAAGAGAGCTGATCCTCTTCCCAACTGCATGTTTGCCATTTCTGTAGGTCTAAACTAATATGTGAATGCCACTCTGTCTGATGACCCTAAGCCCATTTTCTCTTGGTAAGATTATGTAGCTAATGTATTATGTTTGAAAAACATGAGACTGATGAGATAGCTAAGGCAGTCTTTTAGTCAGACCTAAACACACACAGAAGTAGAGAAAGCACACAGATTGGAAGTGCAGCTTGGGAATGTGCGCTTACATTCATAAGACAAACAGCATTGGTCAAGAGCATCAAAATTTTCCTTGAAAGACATGCAACATGTGTCAATGTCAGGAAAACTATTGCCGGCGTTGTTACGTTCTTCCGTCAGCACAAATGATTCCCCTTTTCCTTGTACCCACGTTGGTTCCAGCGGCATCCTCACTCCCGGTGGCTCTTGCGGAGTCTGTTCTTAGAACTAGCTTCTTCAGGTTTAACTGCCACTCAAGATGGTGTCCGCAAATCCTTTTGAGGTCAGCGCTCTAGTGTTTCTACCTTAGTCTTGTGCTGAAGCTTCCCTCCAGATGTTTCTCTTTAGGAGCCCTGCACTTCAACTGTCACCCTGAGGAAAATGAGCAGTGTTCCTGAGGTGCTTTGTTTCATAGATAATTCTTCCAGTTTTGAGTAATTAAGTCTTTTTCTTGTTACTGTGTGCACACCAGCTACTTTTTCCCTTTTGAGGAAGCTGAACTTTTTCCTTCTTCCAACAACTGGCTTTCGGCTTTCTGAGGAGAATTTGTTTTGGCTTAACAGAACTTCAAGCAACTGCAGTGAGGAATCCTTTTGTATGAGTTCCAGACTTGCCAATATATAAATGTACATATATATTCAAGAACTCTTTGCTTTGAAGACTTGTCAGTCATAGAGACAAACGCAGTGCTCAGACTAAGGGCCAGATGTACCAAAGGATTTTACCCATTCAGTGTCTATGGGAAAAAGCTTTCCTACATATGGCCCTAAATCCTAGCGACTGTGATTGAGAAAACTGAACGTTGAGAAGGAGTTTTCGTTTCCTGTAAAAGACATTAGTAGTTTGTATATTTGTGACCTTTTGAATGGTTCCCCAGAGAACCTTGGAAACCTCTAACTCCAGGAGAAAATAAGATATTAAGTTAACATTTTTCTCTTAGAGAGAGGCTAGTCTCTCAAAAGATCCAGGTAAGGAGAACAAAAGAATTGGGTGAATGTGAATGGCTGAACAGTTGAATGCGCAATAGGAATGTACTTATCTATGCTCTTAACACCCGACTGCAGGTGGGGCGTGGCCACGTGAGTTAAGATGGCGGACGCGTAGTCAGTGAGCTCCGGCGGGGCCTTCTACTTCTCCGTTAAATAGAGCCCCATCCTGGAGTCATCGGCACAGAAGACCTGTGCGATCCCGGACAGAGGAGACGGTGGTGCACGCTGGTGGTCTGCTGGGCCTCGGCACGAGCTGGTCCGGCGCAGCGGGGTGGCGCCATCGTGCCCTGGGGCCTTGGACGTGAGACGGGGGCTCGAGTAGGTGAGGCGCGCCGGGCGCAGCCCTGGGGACGCAGCGGCAGAAGGAGCCGTTTTTCACTTCCGGGCCCTCTGGGTCTGTGAGAGGGGCCCGCGACTGCTGAGAGCCGGGATGCAAGGGCGTCGGAGCAGACCCGGCGGAGCAACTGAGGGGGCCAGTGGAAGCTCCCCCCTTCAGTGAAGGGGGATCAGGTGAGCAGGGTCCCGACCGGGGCCCTGTGGAAGTGGGAGACCCCAGGCCCCCTTTGAACAGGAGAGAGGTGCTGTCTGGGGAGCGATGCGGCATAAAGGAACCCCCGACCCTTCCAAGGCGGAAGACAGCACAGAGAGTGCAGGATAGACGGCAGGACTGGGCCCATTGAAAAGGAGCCGGTCTTCGTTTCCGGGCCCCTCGGGTCTAGGAGGGGGAGCCCGCGACTGTTGAGAACCGGGAGGCGAAGGCCTCTAAACCATCCTGGCGAAGCGACAGGAGTAGCCGGCGGGACCCCGGACCTCCTTTGAACTGGAGAGAGGTGCCGACTTAGGAGCGAGGTGGCAGAAAGGAACCATCTGACCCTTACAAGTCGGAAGACAGCGCAGGGAGTGTGCAGTAGACAGCAGGACTGGGCCCACTGAAAGTAGTCGGCGGGCTCCAGGCAAAACCTTTTTGGGGCACAGGCGACGACGAGAGAACCCCGGGGAGGCCGGAACTGCCAACGGGTGTTCCGGGAGGGCACTGGGAGAAGAGGAGGACTTATCGAGCCCTGCGGCACTAAACGGGCTCCTCCGGGGCGCGGGGGAGAGGTCTGCATCGGCCCCTGGTGAAGTGTCTAAGCGGGAGGACCCAAGGGATCCTGGTGGAGGCCCAATAGGGACGGGAGTGAGGAGCAACAACCCCAGCGAAGAGGGCAACGGCTGACCAGGACTCTGGTGAAACACCACAAACCGCAAGGAGGGTCCACATGATCGGGACCAAGGGGACCAAGTGACATCCGAGTACAGGCTGCCGGCCACAGCAGGGAGCCGGATATCCGGTCTTTCAGTGCTGATGCCCACAAGAAGTCAACGCGGAGGGAAGAAGATGGACCGCCCAACACCTAACGAAATGAAAGGAGAGGACATGCGTGACCTTGCGCAGTCCAAAGTGCAGGACATGCTAGACAAAATCCTAGGCGCAATTGAGGACACAGAAGCTACCCTACAGCACAACATCAATCAGGTCGCAGTGGAGGTTAGCCTCCTCCGGGCAGACCACCAAAAATTGACAGACAGGGTCCAAGAAACAGAGGTCACACTAACAGACCTAGTGCCGAGACAAAAGGACCTGGTGTCCACAAAGCTGCATCTAACAAAGAAAATAACATGACTGGAGCAAAGGGCGGAGGATGCTGAGGAGAGAAACCGAAGGAACAATGTGCGAGTGGTGGGCCTTCCGGAGGGATCGGAAGGCACAAACATGGTGGAACTTCTGGAGGAATTAATGCATACGACAGTGGCCCCAGGACGTCTGACACCGTTCTTTACTCGGAATAGAGCGCACCTGGTCCCCTCGAGGCCCCCGGTGCCCGGAAGACCACCTAGAGTGGTGATTGCACATCTGCTGCACTATAAAGACAGAGACATCCGGCTCCAGAGGGCCAGGGAGACAGGTCCTTACAGAGTGGCAAATGGTGAAGTGACCCTTTTTCCGGATTTTACTATTGAGATTCAAATAAGGAGATCTTCCTTTCTTGCGGTGAAGAGAGCGATGAGGGAGGAAGGAATCCAATACTCGCTCCTCTTCCCAGCCAGATTGAAGGTCATGGAGGAGGGCAAGTCTACCTTCTTTCAAAACCCTGAGGAAGCATGGGAATGGTTAGAGGCCTGTGGAGGACAGAGAAAACGGCGTGGGGGACCGGGTGGGACCGGCCCCCAGAGGTATGGGGGGGCGGCAGTTCCAGACCCGCCCCTGGACCGAGCCATCACAATCTCAAAAAGTTCTGAGCAAGAAGGAGGCCCTGAGGGCAGTTGCATCAATGGGTAGAGAGGCTTCCCCGCAGGGGAACGATGAAAGAGACTCAGATGGTACTACGGCTTCATCAGTGGAGAACTCCGGCTGCGTGGAGCGGCCACCGAGGGTGACCCCGCAGACGGCAGATGAACTGGGATGACCAAATGTGCAGATGGACTCTGGGGTTGGGCACACTGAATAGACGATCGGTCCCAACGGACATTGAGCCACCCCCCGACTGGTTTCTCGTCCAATCAGTTGGAATGGTGAGAACTAAGCTTATTTGTTGGACTACGTTGCTTGGTTTCACAGTTTACTTGGGCAGCCTACAGTTAGGGAGGTGCCCTAGGGTGGGGGAGTTGGGGTTTTTCAAGTTTGAATTTCGATGGTGCCTGGAGAGTATAGGTTATACACACGAGGTTCCTCAGATTACACAAAGGGGCGAGGGTGGCAACGGGACGTGGTGGGGCCCGCATTTTCTCCATGATGTATCCAGATGGTAGACTATAATCTCTTAACATGGAACATATGTGGGATGGGTTCACCTGCAAAAAGTCATAGAATACTGTCCCACCGGAAGAGTAGGGGCATACATGTTGCGATGCTCCAAGAAACCCACTTGACAACGAGCGAGGTGGAGAAGCTGCGGCGCAGATGGCGAGGGCAGATGTTTGCTACTAGGTACTCTGCCTATTCTAGGGGAGCACTAATCTGGATTCGCGCCGAAGTACCCTTCGAAGCAATATCCATAGACATAGATCATGAGGGCAGATTTGTAGTGGTGGAGGGAAGGCTCCATGGGATCCCAATAACATTGGGAAGCATATATGCCCCCAACCAGGACCAGGACCCCTTCCTGCAGCATCTCTCGAGTCACATTACCCGCCAGCAGCATGGGGAACTATTATTAGGAGGAGACTTTACCAGTCTTCTGGACGTCGATATGGACCGCTCCTCACCCCGCTGCTGGGCGCAGTGAAACATAAAATAGCCAATAGAGTAAGAGTTCTTGCGACCACTCGCAACCCTGCGAACCATGACTAATGAAGATGGTGAAGAGCTGGGGGTTCCGGTGACGACGGAGGAGGTACTGGAGGCCATCTTGCAGCTGGCACCAGGGAAAACACCTAGCACTGACGGGCTGCCAATGGACTTTTATAAGAAATACTCCAAGTTACTGGCCCCACAGCTGGTGGACCTTTATGCAGAAGCACTACACCTTGGCCTACTGCCAGACACGCTCAGAGAAGCACTAGTGATCCCTCTACCAAAGACGAAATCGGGTGAAGCATCGGTCACCGATTTCAGACCACTCTCAATGCTGAACAGCGATTTTAAAATCCTTAGTAAAATATTGGCCAACCGCCTGCTTCAGCATATACCCACTCTAGTACACGCGGACCAAAATGGGTTTGTCCCGAACCGTAATACGTTGCTAAATCTTAGATGCCTCTTCGCTATGTTACAAATGCCAAGTGCAGTGAAACCCCCAAAAGGAATGCTATTAGCAATAGATTTTGAGAAAGCCTTTGACTCGATCCGCTGGGACTACCTGAGGACAGTGATGTTAAGGATGGGCTTGGGAGCTAGGTGGGTTAAGTGGGTGGATCTTCTCTATACAGCCCCACAAGCGAGAGTGAAGACAGGAAAAACAATCTCAAGTCCCTACCCCATACATAGGGGCACTAGGCAAGGATGTCCCTTATTGCCACTATTATTTGCCCTAACTATTGAGCCATTGGCAGCATACCTGCGGATGGAGGGTGGGGGCAGGGTAGTGAAGTGGGGAGGAACCGAACACAACATCTCACTCTATGCCGATGATATCCTACTCTACCTCAGAAATGGGGAATCAAGGCTATTTTGGGCCTTACAGGCTCTGTATCACTTTGGAGGTCTCTCGGGCTTACAACTCAATAGAGGCAAAACCT
This sequence comes from Pleurodeles waltl, assembly GCF_031143425.1. Lineage (NCBI taxonomy): Eukaryota > Metazoa > Chordata > Amphibia > Caudata > Salamandridae > Pleurodeles > Pleurodeles waltl. Next base: position 893,834,760 of record NC_090446.1, read on the forward strand.
TCGTCTTCGTGATGACAGCAGGTTGCGTCCAACCTCCTCCATTCCCGGAGGCCGTGGTATGGGCTCCTAACACATTTAATTACCTAGGGATACAGGTATTTCATGACCTGTGGGACTTACGAGATGGGAACATAGGTAGAGCGCTCAGCTCCCTTAGAGCGTCCGTGGTGTTTTGGAGGTCACTGAAACTATCCACAATGGCCAGGATATCACTGTCCAAAATGATTATGTTACCTCGTCTCCTTTATTATTTTACTAATTTACCGGTACAGATCCCTGCGTCATGGTTCAGGGAGTTGAACACCTTACTCAGAGATCTGGTATGGGACGGAAGCCGACGCCGCACAGCACTATCGATTTTATGTAGACCACCCACTGAGGGAGGACTCATCGTCCCGGACTTCGAACTATATTACTTAGCATGCCAATTACAGTGGACCTCTAGATGGTTTGCGGGCGGCGGTCACCTAGATAGGTGTACTGCGAAAAGAGAAACGGGAGCGGAGGAGATTATTTCAGATATGGTGGGACGGAAGATGAAGACACAGGAAAAGAGCACGCTGACGAGGGTGGCCTTGGCCTGTTGGAAGAGGTGCTCAAGGCGAGTGGGGGTGGGGAAGGCCTATTCCCCTGCATTGCCACTAACCATGCTGAGGGTGGAAACGAATGCGGGGAACCGGGTGGACTTCGATCTGGGGGTGTGGACGAAGGCTGGAGTGGAGACAATCGGAGACCTGTTCTGCGGGGGATGTTGAGCTCATTCACTGAATTAGTGGACAATAGGGGATCCCTAAGGGACAGTTCCTATTGTACCAGAGTCTAATTCATATCTTAAGGGAACTCTGTGAAATGATTAACGCGGAGCCTGCCACACACCGGGTGCTGCACCTGCTACTGACATCGGGCGCAGATACCCACCTAATTACAAAACTGTGCAGAACTCAAATCGAAGACACATTAGACCAGCTGCGACGCCAGAGAGATAGATGGGAAGGGACCCTCACTCGGGAGCTGTCAGATACTGAGTGGAAGAAGCTATTGGCACACCCAAAGGTAGTCTCAAGGAACACGCGCTTGAGATACATTCAGTTCAACTACACACACAGGACATATCTCACCCCACTCCGCTTAACCCGCATACATGTAGGTGTTCCTAAGGTATGCCACAAATGGGACACCACGGATGCCAATCTTGATCACATGATCTGGCATTGCCCAGAGGTTCAGGCAGGGTGGGGAACGGTGGTGAGGGACCTGGAGAGGCTGTTGGGAGAGTCAATACCACAAACCCCAGCAGTGTGCCTAGTAGGCCTGAAAACAGGATTAACAATTGGGAAGGTGCAGGAGAACTTTGTGGATATTGCACTAGTACTATATAGGAGATTAATTGCCATGGGTTGGAAGTCGCCCAGGAGCCCGACCATGACTGAGTGGAGGCGTGATGTATTGAGATGGGCTGGGGCTGAATTACAGGTCCTGAAGGGGGAAGAGGCGAGAGGCCTACGCCAGACACCAATTGCCCCGGTCTGGGAGGAGGTGTTGATGGAGTGGAGGAAAGTAGTGATGGGGGAAGGCAGTGAAACCGGGAAATCGAGTTGACAGAGTAGCCAGACAACTGGGACAACTGGGAGAAGAACCCACTACATTTTTACATAACATGGAGGAGGAGCTGTGGAAACATAAAGCCACTAAGAAGCAGGAGGGAGGCACAGAACGAGGAAGGACACAGAGGGGGAGCTGGAGAATAGCAGAGTGATAATCAGATGACCCATCACACATGGAAGGAATGTCGGGGATCGGGTAAGGGCCAGACACCACAGAGGCATTGCTACATCAAGTCTCCCTTCAACAGATTGATTTGTAAGGAACCAATGCACCATCACGTTCATGTTCATGTTTATGTTAATGTTAATGTTGCCTGATATTGGTTTAAGGCCAGTATGTAAGGAAATGTCAGTGAAGGTATGTGGCAGAGCCACATTGTTAGAACACGCTTAAGCACAAGGAAGACGGATAAACTAAGGTGCACTAATGTTACCAAGACACAGTATATTAAGTGCCAGCCTTAGATGTATGTTAAAGGGGAACGATTACTAGAACCCATAGTAATGTTTAAGATTGACAATGCCTTAAATAACCTAACCTGTATGCCAGCAAAATGTTAATAAAAAAACATTTAAAAATATGTAAATAAGATATAATGAAATGTAAGGCTGCCTCAATAAATTTCCTTCTCCCAGTTTCACAACCTAAACAAATTTAAAATAAAAGTCCATCGTTTTTCTGCAAAAAAAAAAAAAAAAAAAAAAATCACCCGACTGCAGGTCCTTCCTTCACAGAAATCCCAATTAGAAGAAAGGTGCAGGTTTTCAGAGACACACTCTGAATATCCTATCTTCAGGTGGGAAACACAGGCTGGAATTGGATCTGGAGGCAGTCTCTCTTTTTCTATTCTCATTCTCCTTTCCCCCTAGTGGATGCAAGGTCATATAATCAGTTAAAAGTCTGAGCACACATCTGTTGGAGGGAGTTGTATAAAAGACATCTGCTCTTGTGGAAGTTTGATTTAACGGGTAATCTTCCGACAGTCAATATGCAGTGCCAGCTAGTGCAAGGTTCCTTCAAAGATATGGAATAAGCATGTTATTGCATAGCTAGTTGGTACAGGCTTCCTTCAAAAACAGGGAACATGTGTGGTACTCAGGGCCAGTGCAAGTTTGCTTCAAAGACATAGAACAAGGATGACAGCACAGAGCCGGCCATTGTAAACTTCCTTCAAAGACATAAAATAAGTGTGGCACTGGGCAGTACCATTTAACGCCTTGCTTAGATACAACATACAAATAGCATTTCAGATTTGAGGGACATGTAAGGAGCAACACTGGGGTGTGTGAGTGCAATCTTGACTCAAGAATACCCAGCGTCAAGTTAAAAGTTGATTGAGCCACTGAAAGATCAAGCCAGAAACTAGGCTCTGGTTCAGCTGAAGGTTCTTTGAGCCCTCAAGCAAAAAATTAGCTAAGTATTCTTGTGGCTTCTCCCTGTTACCCACACTCTACCCTAATGCACCAAGAATGAAAGACAAAGCATTAAACTTTGATGTCAAAGAGGAGTGAGAAAGGGATACCGGTTTAGTGGCTGAATTACACAATGTGAAACCAGAAAACATGAATCAATCCTGACTTGGCCACTTGACCAAATTGTGTGATCCCTGGCAATTATTTTAGTTTATTGTGCCTCCTATTTTTTCGTTATTGCGTATGAGAAAACTTTGGAATACTTGAGGATGTGCGCTGCACAAAAATCTCTCTTGTATTTGACTTAATGCACAATAAAGGTGATCCATGTAATATATAGCCTACATACAGGGATATAGAGTCACGTGACAACTGACTTGCTTCTTAAGTCACTGATGGTAGGGTCAGAATGTGGTGTGGGGGAATGAATGTCTCTAAGTTCATGTTTAAAAACTATTACTTTTAATCAACGCCTCTCAATGCAGTGATATAAAGTTATGTTCTAAGGTGTAACACTTGTCAAGCATATTTGTTTGAATTTTGAAGACACTATATCATATTTTCACGTAACATTTATGCCATATTTCCATCCGAACTGTTCGTGCCTGAATTCTTAGAGCCAAGGCAGACCCTAAACTCGACTCTTCCTGTTAACTTGTTGGTTCTCCCACCTCTACTAAACAGTGGTGGCTGGTGACATTTGAAAGTGGTGGGGCCTAATGGTCTGGGTACCACTTTTATATAGCGAGTGAAGCAAGAAAGCTCAATGGACAAACGTGGGTTCCCGGGCCGGTCCTCTTCCCAAGACAAAATTGAAAAAAGATTGACAAATGGTGCATTTGAAAGGAAATAAATTTAGTGAGAAAGCAAGGGTTATAAAGCAGTGGTAATGTATAAACTCAAATATTAAAAACATTAAAACTATCCCATATCTTATTGCCTTAATATGTTCACCCTTTAATGTGCGAATTGTACACAGCAACAAGTTCAGGCACTTTAAAGTGTGTGCTTACCCAGTGTCTTGCACTGCATGCAGCATCAACTTTGGAAGAAAATGGTCTAACTAGACATCAGGAAGCACCCATGGCTGCTGGCTGCAATCGGTCATGCAGAAATACGTGCAGACAGGTCTTTAAGTGAGATGAAAAAAGTGGGGGAATGTCTAAAAAGGAACATGCAAAATAAATTTCTGTGATTCCCGTGGTGCCACCTGGTCTGTATTTTGGTTTCTCTCTGATATGTTATTGCATCCAGAAATATAACACAACAACTGACATACACTTACAACCTGTCAGTACTGTTTGGCTTTATGAATGGTTGTTAGCTGTTTAAGATAAATGAGTAACAACAATAAATAGTTATAAGTAATTATTATTAGAAATGTTTCAATTCTGAAATTGTGAGACTGTGAATTAAATGTTATTGAGGCCTGTAGAAGGAGTAGGACATTCAGTTATGTGTGCTTCATCTTAGGTATGTTTTCCCTTTTTCTTTTCACATCTCAACCATCTGCACATTTTCAATCTCCTCTCTCCTCTTCAGCACCCTCTCTTCACTCTCACCTGAATGCACTTCCTAGCACCTACCTCATTTTACCACCCCAATCATATACTTTAATCACTCACATTTAAGCACTTTATTTCCTTTTGCCTTCTAAATATTTTGACTTTTGTCCACTCCCTTCACACATATTTACACTGAATTCCAATTGTAACTGGAATGTATGACAGTTGTTCTGTGTGCTCTGCAGAGACGTCAACCCACTGACTGGAACTTTGCTTTACCTTCAGCCTCAAAACCACCGCTCTCAATCAGAACCCCTTATAAACACCAGGCACGAGTCAAAGTGTGCACTATGCAAGAGTAACACAATAGACAGAAAACCAGCATGATGAAGCAGCTAACTCTCTTGGGGAATGCAATATTAAGTAAAACATGAGAAATAAGTGGAACTAAATCGCCTTTTAACATTCATTGTTTGCATATCAATCCAGGTTTTTGGCATTAATGCTAAGGGCATGAGGATAGGGCGAGTTTTAAAATCATACAGCAGATAAGTGCCTTTACTGTAAACACATATTTCTCCATTCGTGCTTGACTACGATATTTGGATCAATTTTGCAAGGGAGCAAGAACTGTGCTCGTCTTTTGGATTGATTTCCTCAGGGAACAAATACAGCAGCTCTACTTCTAAAGGAGCCAGCGACTTGCAGTCAGGGCCAGGGGTGTCACAGTGGGAAATGTTCGTGTGACAAGTGGTCTTAGTACCAATAAAAATAACACAAGATAATCATTGTAACACTTACCATTACCAAAGCCAAGGCACCAAATTACATGTGCTTGCATCCACTCCTACTGCATGACGGATTGGGAAAGGGTGGCATCTATGCCTCTGAATGATGGATGGCTGTCTTCAAACAGGGATGAAGACTCTGACGCCTGAAATCATGACACTAAAAGTGTCACTGGCCTATAGTGGACTGAGCCCTGTGTTAAAATGCGGATACAAGTTAGATTTAACCACAGCTTTATTCCAGTACCACCAACCCAGGACAGAGCGGCTTCACTCGACGCTCACTCTGTCCAACTGCCAAAGAACCTCCTTTGCTCATCACTCGCACAAGGAACCCTGATGAAGTGAGGGTTCTAATATGTGCCTTACATTGACAGAATCATAACCAGGTAACTATAACACATCCCCCTTACCCCAAATCAAACACTAAAGAAAAGATAGGGAACATGTTTTAAAAGGAAAGAAAAATAATATTTACATACTAGGAAGGAAATATAACTTACTACATATTGCTAACAGGTTTCCACTATGATGTAAAAATATGCAAACCTACTACATGTTACTATAAAGATTATACTATGTTGCGAGTATAAGCAAGGCACCATGTGTTAAGCACAGTACCAATAAATTCTAATGCACAAAATCTTTTAACCATTTTGGTTCAGAGCGTAACCTGGAAGAAACCTTGGTCTGAACCCCGCCCTCGGACTCATGACTATTTTTCATTCCTTGGTTCTCTGGAGAAGTGGAATCTTTCACAATCCTGGACATACTCCACACATCTCCATTTTCCAAAACAACAACATTTTTTCTTACTTCCTTAATACTGTAAGGACCCTTGAATCTCGATCTTCCCTTTGTTACAAAAGTAGGATCCTTTACCAGCACCATGTCACCAATCTTCCATTTAACATTAGAAACGCCCCATTTTGAGTCATAACGCAATTTGTATTTCCCTTGATAGTTCCTCTTACGGTCATACGCCTTATCGACCCTCTTAAAGTCAAAATGATCAAAATCCTTCAGCTCCAATCTGTTTTTCATCCAAGCTGGAAACATTTTGGTGCACCCTGACCTGCCTCTCATATACTCAAAAGGAGCAATGTTGGTAATACTATTAGGGGTATTCCGATGTGCCCACCACAAGTCTCTGAGCAAACCAGCCAATGGAGCTCTGGTCACAACAGCCTCTTGTACACATGATTTAACCATTCTATTCATACGCTCTGCAAGACCGTTAGCCTGAGGTAAATAGAGAGATGTCCTTAAATGTACCACAGCCAAAGATTCCAAGAAAAGTTTCATTTCTTGAGATGTCAGCTGTACCCCATTGTCCGTGACCAAATGACTTGGCACACCTTCCCGAGAAAATTCTTCCCTCAGAAACTCAATAACCGTTCTGGTGTCTATCGAACACACACACTTCGTTACCACCCATTTCGATGCATAATCAACCAACAACAATACATTCCGTTCATTGGCAGGCAAAAGATGAAAAGGTCCCATGAAATCAAGACCCAATTTCAACCAAGGCTTCTCAGGTGTTTCTACAGGGTACAGTGGAGCTTTCCTCATAACCTTACTTTTGTCACTGCATGCGCAAGATACACAATCTTTCACAACAGCCTCTGCATCTCGGTCAAGCCCAGGCCACCAGTACACAGCTCTCAGTCTAGATTTGGTTAAACTTCTGCCCAGGTGTCCTTCATGAGCCAAGTTAATTATTTTACTTCTCAAAGCAACTGGAGGTATGGACTTAGAACCCCTAAATAATCCACCTTCACTCAAACTCAGCTCATCTCTTACATTCCAATATTTCCTCAACGAATCAGAGATATCTTTATACTCTGGCCAACCTTTCACAATGAACTCTGCAAGAGATTTCCTGTCAGGATCCTGCTCTACTGCCACCTTCCACTCGTCTTGAGTTATAGCCATTTCTCTCACCCAATTGATCACCATCGATACATCCGAAGAATCATCAATGGAATCATCCTTACAGCTGACAGAAGCACGGGACAAGAAATCCGCTACTACATTCTTCGGACCAGGTATATATTCCACCAACAAATTATATTCCATCAGCCCTTCCACCCATCTTCTTATCCTAGGTGTGAGGTCATCTCCTTTTTTTGCAGAAAAAATTTGGACAAGGGGTCTATGATCTGATCTGACCACAAAAGGTAAACCCCATAAGTAAAACCTAAAATGTTTGATTGCCCACATACACGCTAGTGCCTCTCTCTCTATAACTGAATAGTGTTGTCCAGCTTCTTTAAGAGAGCGAGACGCAAAGGCAATGACTTTTTCTTCCTGGTCTATCCTTTGAATCAAAACAGCTCCTAAACCCTTGACACTTGCATCCCTGTACAAGAAAGTTTTTGCGAAGGCATTAAAATGCCCCAAAGTGGGCATTTTTCTGATACTATCTTTGACAGACGTGAAAGCAGAAATGCAATCAGCAGTCCAATTAAACTCACACCCTTTCTTCAGGAGAGATCTTAGGGGTTGAGTTACACTAGAAAAGTTAGCAATGAACTTGGAGTAATATTCTGCCAATCCCCAAAAGGATCTGACGCCATCTTTATCCCTGGGCTCAGGTGCTCGGATGATGGAATCAACTAATTCTATCTTGGGCTTAATTCCATCACCTGATATGGTGTGACCAAGGTAAGCTACTGAAGTGACCCTGAATTTGCACTTCTCTTTCTTAACAGTGAGACCTGACTGGGCAAGCTTCCTCAACACTTTCCTGAGAATTCCATCATGGTCACTTACAGTCTTACCATCGATCAAAATGTCGTCTTGGAAAAATAAAATCCCAGAGATCCCTTCAAGAGTCTTCTTCATGACCCTTTGAAAACATGCAGCTGCTGAAGCCAATCCAAATGGCATTCTTAAGAATTGATATGCTCCCACTGGTGTTACAAAGGAGGTGAGATGCCTAGATTCAGGATGTAAGATAATCTGATGGTAAGCAGAGGATAAGTCTAACACACTGAAGATTCTCGACCCTCCCAAACGCGATAATTCCTCAGATATGTTCGGAAGAGGTTGGCGATCTACCCAAATATGCCTGTTTAGATCTCTAAGATCCACGCACATGCGTATCTGTTTTCCATTATCCTTGGGAGCCAAAACCACAGGGGCAAGCCATTCTGAAGATTCTATCTCCTCAATTATTCCCGCATCCAACAACTTTTTCAATTCAGCCTTGAGAGGCTCCATCATCAGTCTCGGAACCCTCCTTGCCTTGTGCATGGATGGGACTGCACCCCTTTTTAGTATTACTCTGTGCTCGAAATTGGTTAAACATCCTAACAAGTCACAGAAAACTTCAGGAAATTCTTTGAAAATCTCTAGGTCAGCATTATCATCACTCACCACTGAAACTTGAGAATCAGAGTTGGGATCCAATCTAATTCCCATGTCACGCTGGTGACGCCATCCCAGAAGATTATTCCCTTGCTTGGCTACATAGACTTTACCCATAGTGGATTTATTCTGAAACTGGATTTCCATAACCTTATAACCAATTACATCTATTTTCGTACCACCATAACTGACGGGGTTAATGTCCGGTTCAATTAAGGAATTACAGTTCTCACCAAATACTGCTTGCTAATTCTTGTCGCCTACCATGGTGTACGGGGAACCTGAGTCTGCTAAAACTTTAACAACCTTGCCATCAAGACGAATTGTGCATTCAGGCAAAATAATGGGCCCATCATCAACCATACCCATGCTAATTCCTACATGATTAATATTTGGCTCAACGCATAGAACCATCTTAATAATATTATCAGTAACAGCATCTACTGTACTCTGTTTGTCACTATTACAAATTCTCGCATAATGGCCTTTTTTCCCACATTTCCTACATGTTGAATTGCGTGCAAAACAGTTTGGGCTATTCGCTGAGTGCCCAGTATTGCCACAACGATAACACCGTAGTCCTGAATGTTTCTTCTTCTCCTGGGATGATACATCAAAACCAACTCTTGAAATCTCTTCCTGAACTCGTGACGCTTGTGCTAAGCACAAATTATCTCCTTCATGATTGTTCATTTCTTTGATCCAGCTATTGGTGCTCTCCATACCTTCTACGATCGCAATAGCCTCTCGCAAATTGGGATTCTTTGTTAAAAGCTTCTCCTGAACCCGCTTGCTGTTAGTACAGCGAACTAATTGGTCGTGGATAAGAGAATCAGAGATGTCTCCAAAGTCACAGGTACGTGCTAGAGTACGTAAGGCAGCAACAAAGTTCCCAGCACTCTCCAATTTACCTTGAGATCTCGCAAAGAATTTGTGTCTCTCTAACACCACATTAAGTTTGGATTCAAAATGAGCTGCCAACATAGTTATAGACATGTCATAAATATCTCTTGGTTCACCTTCCGCTCCTCCAAAGGGTAATGTTTCAAGACTGTCATAGATGTTCTTCCCTTCAATGCCCAAATTGTGTAAAAGAACAGCTTGTTTCCTAGCTGGGGAAATTTTTTCCCCACCTATTGCTATTAAATATGAGTCAAAAAGATTTTTCCAACGCTTCCAGGGTAAAATGGGCTCACCTTTATCAGAGAGAAAAGGAGGAGGTTGAGACATCGTGGTTGCAGACATCATTGTAACAGTCGGTAAAATCCCTAACGAATTCCAATAATAAAGAAGCTCACAGAGTTCAGCAGTCTAGTTTCTTTTTCCAGTCCCCTTGGTAACAGGAATACAGTATCAAGCAGTTGAATGCAGAGACTATGCAGTGCTTCTAGGTGGTTGCTAGGCAACACAAGTGCATCGGAAGAAAACAGACAACCGTGTCACGAGACAGGATTGTGCGCAGTTGCCTCACGTGCAACAATCAACAGATGGCCAAAAAAACTTAAATGTTCATGAAATGTCGGAAGGAGATGCCAACACGGACGAACATATGGCCACAGGGAGAACTGCTTCAACTTGTGGCGGACGCACAGAAAGTCTTACCGCGAGCCGCGGCGGCAAACCGCAGCGACGTCTCTTCTCAGGCAGCAGGCAAGAAATGGATGGTCCCACAGGGACAATCACGGACCGGAACGACGGCCCAACAGGAACGGCTCTACAGGACCCACTCACATGCGGCCGCAAATACCGGAATGAAGCAAGGCAATTCCAACGGTGGGTCCAGGGTTGGTGGCAGCGCCTGTGACAACCAGGCCCTCGTCGCCAGTGTTAAAATGCGGATACAAGTTAGATTTAACCACAGCTTTATCCCAGTACCACCAACCCAGGACAGAGAGGCTACACTCGACGCTCACTCTGTCCAACTGCCAAAGAACCTCCTTTGCTCATCACTCGCACAAGGAACCCTGATGAAGTGAGGGTTCTAATATGTGCCTTACATTGACAGAATCATAACCAGGTAACTATAACACCCTGCCTCATATGTCAAAGTGTAGAAAGTTGATTTACTGCCTGGCTTCCATCTCCTGCTTCAAAGCGAGGTGGGGCAGGCAGCCTAGGGCAAACAAACAGCCCAGACTTAAATGCATCATACTTGCGATCGCATCTCTGAACAAACTGATCTATTTATTATTTTTTGCTGTAAATGTGTAGGAATTTCAGAGGGGCACAGCCACTCAGCCCTAAAGGAGAAACCAACCGCAACTACAGTACTGTGTATAACAGTCACCCAAGCCCTCCCTCTCTAAGGATCTTGCTTCGCGAATATTGTTTGTTTTGAAGATTCTGACTGGTTTCTGTGTGTCTCAGAAGGATAAATATTCCTATTTTTGGTTTTAATAAGGAATAATTGTGCATTAGCAACCCCATGAAGTGGTTTTAAAGTTACCTGTTCTTTTTGCATAAAAAACAAACAAAGCGGAAATCATTCTTTTTTTGTCCTAAGTAAGTCTATGTTCTTATACTAACTTCCGTCATCTGCCCTCCACCCACCAGGCTTAACTTAGTGATTACTGTGACTGTTGTGTCTTCAGAAGCCACACAGCAGCATGAGTATAACTTGTTATTTGACCTCTACTAGTATCAGGCAGCCAGGGCTGAATGGCGCACTCTGAATTAAAAAAAGTGAGCATGCACATTGTTCAGTCATGCAATGCATGCACAATGAGGCCTTTGTAGTGCCCCCACTGGTGCTTCCAAAGATTCTGCTTCTCTAAGGGAAGTGGACAGAACTAACAGCAAGCTCTCAGTCAATAACAGCTTCTGTCGCCCTGTGAGGCAGTGGTCCTAGAACAATTTTCAGACATGTGGTATTGCCATCTGTAGGAGGCTGACCTGGTTTGTAGTAGGTACCTAAGGTACTTACACCTTATACCAGGACCAGTTGTGGCTTATTAGTGAAATTTAGTCAGTGTCTACAAGCCAGGCTCTCTAGGGGTAATGTGGATGAGCAGCCAAGCCTAACTAGGAGTCATGCAAATCTCATGCAATACCACTGTAGTCACACAGTACTCACACACATGAAAGAAAATACTCATTGTTACAAAAATAAAGGTACTTTATTTTGGTGACACGAATGCCAAAACTACATTAGATACTAAACTCCCTTAGGGCTTAAGTAATATACACAGTATATAGACTAGAATGCAGAAATAGCTGTAAAAACACTTAGAAAACAGTGCAAATAGTGAAAATCACAATAGTTAAAAATGGGCCTAAGGGGAACACAAACTATATACTAAAATAGTGGAATGCAAAAGTCGGTTTCCCACCTAGGCAAGTAATAAAACCCACCCCAAAGGTAAGTAGTAGAACCCACGCCAGAGCCCAGGAAAGCAGGAGTAAATCAGTAACTTTCCTAGAACACACAAGAACACATGATAGAAGATTTTGCAAGAACCAGGAGAGACTACAAGACACCAATGATGGATTCCTGGACCTGAGGACCTGTCGAAGAAGGGGACCAAGTCCAAGAAGCACTGAAGATTCCAAAGGGAGCAAGAGCCCCTGCTAACCCAGATGAAGGTGCAAACGAAGAACCACTGGAGAAGAAGAACAGTCAGTATTGCATCCAAGAAGACGGATGCGGGTTCCTTGGTGCAGATGATGTCCCACGCCAAATGGATGATTGCAGTCTGGTTTGTGTTGCTGGATTCCGCCAATAAGCCTGACACATGCAAAGCTCACGGTTAGCGGAAAATGGTGCTGCCCGGGACCAGGAGGGACCTGGTGGCCTCTACCCAGGAGGGGGAGACAGACAGCAACTCAGAGAGCCCTCAGAAGACCAGGCAGCGTGCACAGGAGTCCCGCAGCATGGGGAAAAAGAAGGTGCAAAAGGAGCCCCATGCAGCGCTACACAAAGGGATCCCAAGCCACTGGAGAACCATGCAGGAGGCTGTGCATCGCAGGAAGGAGTGTGGTGGTTGGAGCAGCATGGTGCATGAAGAACTTCATGGAAGGATGCCAACATGCCTTGGAAACTGCAAAACATGCAGTGCACAGGAGTACTGCCCTTGGAGGATGCCCAACCTGGAACCAGTTGCAGTTGCTGGCAGGTGTTGAAGATTCAATGTTGCAAAAGTCGTATTTGCTTCTTTGTTGCAGTTTGTAGAGTTCCTGGAGGGTCAAGATGTAGTTTCATTGGTAGAAGGTGAAGTAAAGGATGCAGAGGACTCCTGCTGGGGTCTTGCAATCAGAATCTGAGGAAACACCCAGAGGAGAGACCCTAAATAGCCCTAAAGGGGGGATTGGTCAGCTACACATGTAAGCACCTATGGGGAGGGTTCTGATGTCACCTGCTGGCACTGGCCACTCAGATGCTCCCAGAGTTCCCTACCACCTTGGAATCCAAGATGGCAAAACCCAGGGACCCTCTGGAGGAGCTTTGAGCACCACCCCTGGGGTGTTGATGGAGAGGGGAGTGGTCACTCCCCTTTCCTTTTTACAGTTTTGTGCCAAAGCACAGACTGGGGGTCCCTGAACCAGTGTGGACTGGATTATGCAAGGAGGGCAACATCTGTGCCCTTCAAAGCATCTCCAGAGGCTCTGGGGCTACCCCTCCTATGCCTGTAACACCTATTTCCAAGGGGAGAGGGTATAACATCCCTCTCCCAAAGGAAATCCTCTGTATTGCCTTCCTGGACTTGAGCTGCTCAAGCAACAGGAAGGCAGAAACCTGTCTGTAAGGTGGAAGCAGCGTAGGCTGCATGGAAAACCTCAGAAGGCTGTAATGGCAGTACTAGGGGTCCTCTACGGAGCCCCCAGAGTGCATGGAATAATACAACCAATACTTGTAAAAGCCTTGGAGTATGATTCCAACATGTTTTAAACCAAACATGGCCATATTCGGAGTTACCATTGTGAAGCTGTACATAGGTAGTGACCTATGTATAGTGTAGGCATAAAATGGCGTCCCCGTACTCACGAAGTCTGGGAAAATGGTCCTGGATGATTTGGGGACACCTCTGCTAGTGCAGAGGTGCCCTCACACACACGTACTCTGCACCCAGCCTTCAGGTTTGGATGGCCTGGTATACGGGTGACTTATAAGTGACCTGGTGCTGTGTAAACAGGCTGTGAATGGGTGCGTGCACCATTTCACACAGGCTGCAATGGCAGTCCTGTAGAAGCCTTTGCATGGACTGCCTATCGGTGGCAAAAGAAATGCTGCAGCCCAAATGGATTCCCTGAAACCCCACTGCCCTGGGTACCTAGGTACCATATACTAGGGACTTATAAGGGGTGACCAGTATGCTAATTTGGGATGAAATACTGGGTTACCAGTAGGTGATGACAAAATTTAGAGGAGAGAGCATAATCACTGTGGTCCTGGTTAGCAGAATCCCAGTGACACAGTCAAACACCCTGACATCAGGCAGAAATTGGGGGTAACATGCCAAAACACCATCAATGTTACATTACTGAACCCTTAAGGATTCTGGGAAAAAACAAGCATCACACAAAGACAAAAGTGTGGCAAATGAGCCACACCCATTTAGCAGTAGAGTGGTAAGGGTGCAGTATGTAACTGGCATTGCCTTTGGAGCACACAGTCAAATAATTGTTACTGAAGCATGGTGTGGTAGCCACCGTCATTTACAGGCAGCACATTTTCCGTTGAAATGGCCACATAGTTTGCACATACATTTTTACTGGTAAAACTAAATAGCGCACAAACGATGATGTGTGGAAATTGAATTTCAGTTAATACTTGTCATGGACAGCATACACAAAATGCAGTAGCCAGAATAGATCTGGCCCCCTCACGTGGGATCAGCACTTGCCCACACTCTGCTAGGGACAATATTTCCCCAGCAAATTCAAAAACATTTGAATCGCCTGCACACCAACACCCGCATTGACCTCTCTCAAAAGCTACCATTTATCAATGTGCTTGAGGCAAACCTTGAAAAATATGTTTTCTGATGTATTCAGTTTCCTGAACTATGCTAAGCCTTACCAGGCTACACAGCCTCACCAGCCAACCAACTATAGTGGCACTCTATCAAATCCTCTGCACAGATATTATTCAGTATACAACAACAGAATGCATCCCCATACTGCATTCAATTACCATTATTTCTCAATCACTCCCCATATACCCACCCCAGCCACACAAAACAACAAATAATGCCACAAACATGCATGCACATCACATTAGACATAATTTACTTCCAGGTGACAAATGCAGTAGATTTCGAGTGTGCACTACCCTAACCAGGCCCTAAGAAACTCTTCAGATAAACAATGAATGTTTCTAATAAAAAAGCAGTCTATTAAATTAGCTAAAAAGATAATTACAATGGCGTAAACTCAGAAGCACAGTCAATGATATGCTACTGACGATATCGGCTGAAGACGCCCTCAAAGCTGCCACGTTGTACAATCTGACATCCTCTAAGAGCTTCAGAAAATTCCCAGGGAAGAAATAACCACTGGACAAACAGCTTATCAAAACTCAAACAGGACCAACACTAGGGCACTCCCACAAAGCCAGCTGTCCGCCTTGTGGAAAATCTTGTAAGGGAACATCAAATTTGGTGGGAACTGGAAACTCGTTCTTCCTTCCTGCCCCCTTGCACTCTTCTCCATGTGACGGGGTTTACCCTTTTGCTGCATGCTTTCTTGTTTCTTGCGTGCTTTTCTCTTTTTGTTGATGGTGGCTTTCTTAAGAGGCACGGACACAGAGAGAGATCAGTTTTATCGGCGGCAGCACACCCCGGCGTCTCACTCTGACACTGAGCATCATACTAGTGCTCTTCGGTGCATTCATGAGAGATATTGCAAAGGGACTGACACGAAGCAATATGTGTTATTGTATGGTGCTGCTGTCACAGTAGAATCGTCATGGCTTATATTGAAAGCATATTAATTTCAGCGCTAATATTGAGCTTGTAATGACATATAAATTCAAACTTGTAATAAAATCCAAGGGAACAGTTTGAGCCAATCGACAGTATTATTAACTTATAAAGTACAATGTTTCTAAACACATTTTAAACCCACACCTAGAGCCATCTGGGTCTGAGTGCTCCCAGCCTCAATAGCTGCATTGTTTTTTGTTTTTGTGTAATTCTGATTAGAGCTAAACAAAGCGTTTTATGTATGTCGTAAATTAGAGGGCAAATGAACAGTAAGTGATAGGAAAAAACTACTGAACAGAGCTAGCAACAGATTTGCTGTCGCCTGGCTTCATTTCGTCGAGCAAATATATACAGATGATAACCATTCCCAACGTTTTGCGGGTTGGTGTTTAACATCTGGGACCCATCAAGCAATGTTAAACCTCCTATTGGATTTGGAAGGCACAAGATATTGCACCGCTTTACACCTTCGTGCCCGTTTACTGCCTGGCGCAGGGCACTGGCACGGTCAGGACCATGTTCAGAGATCCCTGTACTCATGGCTGAAATCTGTCGACATCCAGCGTTGTTGCAGAGGGGCTGACAGAGGCTGCCTGCATCTAGATTCTGCTGCGCACAGGGGAAGCCAGTGAGCACCTGGTTTGGAGGCACACAGGCTAGGCAGGGCCTGGCCACAAACCAGGTACTTCACCCGCGCCTCGTGTGCACCGTTCGAGGACGTGTGCACTAGCTCAGAGGACCTCCACACAGAGCCTCCTCTCTTCCCTTGGTCTCGTTTCCTATCTTCTACCATTTTCACCATTTTAGCCTCATTGTAATAGTTCCTTGCAGCACTACCCATCGTGGAAGAGCTGAAGATTGCTCAGTGATTGAATGCACCCATGGCACAGATCTGTGCACAATCCGCAGGTCAGAGGGTTGAGTCCTCATGGGGAAGACTTGCATATTATCATCCTTAAGGCAATGAAATGAGTTCATTTGGGTTGAGTAATATTAATACCGGCCAAGCACAAGGCAATGAAGCAGCAATAACGACAGTATGCGCAAACACTTACTAAAACTGTATGGACAAGTACATTATTGGCAAAAAGTGGCTTTTACAAACACTCAGGCGGCTTTCATCGCGCTTTGCTTCGACAGTACATGCAGAATTAATTAAAGCAGGCTGCAGTGTTTTCTCTTAATTGACACCAGCGGTCCCAGAATCCTTTGGGGAGACATTCTCCTGCCTCTGCTTGATTTAAGTGGGGCTGAGCTATTTTCCCAGCAAACCGGCGGTTCTCATGCTCAGCAGTTCCCGCGGGAGGGTTCACGTCACCCTGCTGCTGGCAGGGTTTGGAAAGCTGCTTGAGATACCAATCGACTTCCAGTTTCCATCACTTTAACCCTAACACCACGCTCTCTCACCCGTTGCCCCCTCGCCCTCCTCCGCTCCTCAAGCACTCACCAGATGCTGATTCTCATTGGGTTCTAGGCTGGGAAGCGGGTGTCCTTTGTAAACTTTCCCATCGTTTTGCAAACTTTTTTTTAGCACTGGCCGCGAAACGACTTTTTTCAGAGCTGTGAAGAAATAAGAGGAAAAGAATGAACAACTAACTACTCTTGATACTTAGAAAATGAAAAATAAAGCTGGGAAACAGCATCGCCCTCCCCGTGTGTCTAAATTGTGAAATTATTTTCCTGGCATGTCCCCCGAGACCGTCAGTGCAATATCAATCAGTATTATCATATAGCAACAACACATTCCCGTTAACCCCTTGCTGGCCAGCGCTAGTTAGTTAGCGGAACAGCGCTAACTTTAGCGCCCTTGTCACGCCGCGGATGTTTGTTTGTGAAGAGGGATACATTTACCTTGGCTCAAGGACTGTTGGAGTTATTTCAGTGACATCACTAATTGAACTCTTCCATGCAAAATTTTGCCTGACTAGAAATCGGAGGCATCGGATTTGAATAATTTGCATAGGATCACACAATTTGGCAAGGACAAAGAACTGGAGATAATGATTTGTATTGCAGCAGGAACATTAACACTGGCCAGCCTTAATGAAGGTTTAGCTGTTAAGTCGGTCTTCACAACTCAGCTGTTTGCAAGCTCAATTGCTACAAGCTCTTTAAAATATACAGAGTGGCATTTGGCTCCTCCCAGAGAAGCATTTTATTCTTACCTCTGCCATTAGCTCTTTAGTTTATGTTTCCACTTAAGTGTTTCCATTTGAATGTATGAGGAACCATTTTACTTCTGTAAAGCAGTGATGCCAGCGCCTCGAGACCATCAAGGGTGATTCATCGCGCTTTACAAAACCTCTTTGATTGATTGATTAATATCCCTTCCACTATCAATTCTCTGTCTCCTACATGCATTCTCTACAGAAAAGAAATAATTGTCAGTACTATTTCCTCAGTACTGGCAAAGCCATTAGAGGTGCCTCCTGAACGCGATAGGCTGAATTTGTACCTCTCTTTACAATAAAGCCAAATGTGTTGGCTTTGCCAGTGCTTGCTTAGAGTGCAGTTACTTGATGGTATTTGCAGTGTCTAATGAGCTGGCTGACTAGGTTTGGACCTGGTGATCTGTTGTTTCTATATAAAGCAATCAGATACCCAAATATAACAGGAACACTAACCTACATCTTCAATAAGGAATAGCCCCACAAGTGTGGAAAGACTCGATTAAAGGTGCTCCCTATGATGAAGGATGGCAACAAAAAAGAAAACCTGCAATGACCAAAGGAAGCAAAAAAATCCAACTACTATCCTGCCATTCCTCATTGAAGAGATTTCTACAAACCTTAGCACACCAGTAACCCAGTCTCAGTGGAACCTGGTGCCCACACTGGATGGAACCTGAACATCACTGCTTCAGTTTGCTTCAAATGGGAAAGAAGTATCAATACGCTAAGTAAAACATCACCGTACACAAAGAAGGTCACTAGTATTCCTGTCGAGTCTATTTATCTGTTAGTCGGCTGTAAGTGCAAGTCAACAGTGCAACATACGCATCATTAACATAAACTGAAGCCTGTAAATAAGAAATAAATAAGCATTTATCTAAAAGGGCTGAATTTGCTATTTTCAATACAAAGCAAATATGTTATCGGAAGAATATGAGAAAAGTGACAGTGGCTGAACATACATGTTGAAGTGACTGGAAACTAGTTTTATTCATCCTGTGAAAGTCACAGAGGACAAAGCTACTTTGGACAATAAAAAAGATTAACAAAAGATTTTGTAATTTTTTTGGTTCATTCTGTTCCAAGAAACATCCAAACAAAAATAAAATGGACAACGTTATGGGCTACTTAGGTTTCCTGGTAGCTCCACACTATTTTGCATGCATTACACTGGATGGTAAAGAGATGATATTCACCGAATCGAGCTAACAACTACATTGTAAGGTAAGTCTAGGTAAGTAGGTATGGAAGTACGTATAATAATTAAGGGCTAGAACCATACAACTGTTCAACGGTTGTACCCCATGCAATTTGGAAAACCATAGAGTTTGTGACTGCAAAATAGTGAGAAAGTTTGACTTATCCCAGTGATAAAAAATATTTGGTCTTTCACCCTCAGTGAGAGCATCCAGATACGTAACAATAATAGCCAATTTATCATAGCCTTTCCAATAGAAACCACAGCAACCTAGGAATTTTGAGTTATCATTAAGAGATACAAACTGTCTAATTTGCACAAATCACAAAAAGGTTTATAGGAACCTAAAGTCAGAACGAGAAGAGGCAAGATCTTTGTCTCAATGGGTGGGTTAAGATCAATTCTATAAAACTGAAATTGCTGCCAAAACCATTTTATATATAATTCAAAATGTATGTCTGCAAAGTAAGAACTCAACATATTACCATTACTAAAAATTATCAAAAGATTTTATTTGGTTTTCCGAGGCAAAGTCTATAGTGCAGTTCCAAAGGATGAAGATCCCTTGCAGTCTCCAAAGCACCACTTTGAATACCTACTTTGTTTTCAGAATCTCTAACAAAGAAGGATATAAACTAGGGGCTAAAAAGAGGTATGTCAGTTTGTCCCTAATGGTTAAAGGACTAAAACCCATTGAATGACGGGCATTATATTTCATGAGCGACTGTTCATAGTTGGTTATTAAACTAAATGAAAGAGGTGGTTTCAGTGTCTACGTGTGCCATGATGGGAGAAAATCCAGTATCAAAATTATTTTGAAAAGCCAATATTTACAGAACTGGATTAAACAAGGTGGCTTCACGTTCATCTTAGTGTTAGATGGCAACATCTGCTCTACAAACACCAGAAACTACCAACAAGGGAACATTAGAATTAACAGTTATTGAAGCAGTTAAAATCCTCACCTCTGACACTGATCAATATTAAAATATGTCAGCTTAGTTTGGTGATGAAGGCTGTGTATTCACTGTACTCTAAATCCTGGATAAACACATTAAACTTGATAATATTAACTTGTTAGATAGGTTACATTTGGCTGGGAAAAATTTGTAAATGTGCTATTCTGAAAGCAACTTGGAGTAAATACTATAGCCTTAGAGCCTGCTGTAGCGGGCTATACTGGCCATTAAGTCGGCTCGGGCCTTTAACAAGGGAGTGGGACTTTAATTGCCGGTATAGCCCAGCTACGAAGGGCTATAAGGCTATTACAACATTCTTCAACAAGGGAGCAGAATGTTCTAATGAATAAAACAAAGTCCTCACAGAGCCCAACGGGATTAAAATCCCCTCGGGCTCCGTGAGGTCTTTGTTCACAGCTGTTGCTGTGAACAAAGAACATTGGAATGTGCTCCGGGATTTTACCAGCCAGTAAAAGCCCAGAGCACTCCATTGTGTCCAATGGAGCCCCAACATTCCAATGTTCTAATTGTCATTAGAGCTTTGGAAAGTTGGGATCTCCATTGATAAGAATGGGCTGCTGCGGGCTTCTAACGGCCAGTAGCAGCCCAGAGTCCCAACATTCCAATGCTTGTGTTGACAGCTGTTGCTGTGAACAAAGGCCCGAAGGGATTTTAATCCTCCATGAGGATTTTTGTTTTATTTATTAATTATTCTGCCCTCTAGTGGCAAAATGTTCTAAGAGCCTTATAACCCTTCGTAGCTGGGCTACTCTGACATTAATTGCCCACTCCTTTGTTAAAGGCCCTCGCCTTCGCCTTCGGCTTAGGTCTTTAACGCTGGAGCAGGCCTTTAATGGCCAAAATAGCCCGCTACGGTAGAAAATAAGGCTGTAATGGTGTGCAAAGACTGTGACAATTTGCAAAGCATTTTTCTGAGCAACACAGCAAAATATTTATTAAGGATGAATAGGACTCCAGTGACTATGTTAATTTGACAGTTCAGAACCTATACTGAAGTAAAATCCGAAGAAGGAGCAACGGTCCCAATGCTATCCTAATTCATGTTTCCATGAACACTGTCGATAATTCTTCATAGTGGGAAGACATAGCCAAAATGTTCCATTTAAGAATCTCAATGGGAGCATGCATGACCAAGTCAATCGCTTCGTTCAATGATGTTTCCACATGGAAGGAATGTTTAATTCATGCACATAGTGAGTTTAACAAGGGCTAATGGTTGAGAAAAGGATGGTGTTCAGGAACCAGATACCAAAGTCTTCAATTATAATTGAGCATTGAACTGAAGAACTGTTTTTCGCAGTGCTCACTGTGAGGATAATGTGCACACTAGGAATCAATGTTCAATGGGTACCACAGCTACGAGTGGAATATTCTGGAATTATATGATTGAAATAACTCACAATCTGAGTGCTTTTCCTATCATAAAAGTTGAAAGCAACTGGATGCTTCATACTAGGCTGCCTATGAGTCTAAGCAGTCACGGAATTCACTGTGACTTTTGAAAAGTATGTTTGGTAATTATTTCCTGTAGGTTTCTATTGAAAAACAAGTCTGCCAACTTTCTATAAGTGTCCTGAATAATCCTCATTTGTCCAACTTTATGTAGTTCTCTATGTCTAATATCTCACTGTTTGAAATATTTTTTTGTAAATTATCACAATTTAGGGCCTACCTTGAAATGTATCCTTCTCCCTTAGGAGAGGTTTTTAAAGGAGAAATAAACATAAGACATCACAGGTACAAAAAGTAGAAGATCACCAGTAAATGAACTGAGATCTCCCAGGATCAAAACCCAGATATAAAGCATAAGGGAAAAGAGCAACTACAATCTATTAACAGTGCTTAATTTGAGCATGTGGTTGCCATTGGAGTCCACCAACACTCACTTTTGGGGACCGCACTTTTATTTCTTCATGAGACATTGAGTCCGAGCAAATGAGGAAAAAACACACAAAAAGGAAAGAAATAGGAACAGAAAACCAGAAGAGTGTCACAAAAGGAGAAAGCAGGAACCTGAAAAGGTAAGAGAAAGGGTCAGCGAGTGCCACACCCTACACTCACCCCTCCGAATCAATAGCACCCAGCACCCCACCGATTTAGATTCACACAAACCAGAAACCAGGTCACGCTCACACATACCAACCACCACCCACGCAACACGCCACACCCTCAGCCATGCTCCTCAGGATGTGCTTGCTCACCAGATATGGCACAGAGATATGGGTGCCTGTGGCACTACCACGCTCCCGACCTGCCTGCTCTTCCTCCAGGAAGCTAAAACCAAACTCTGCA
The DNA here is from genome assembly GCF_031143425.1 of Pleurodeles waltl. Classification (NCBI taxonomy): domain Eukaryota; kingdom Metazoa; phylum Chordata; class Amphibia; order Caudata; family Salamandridae; genus Pleurodeles; species Pleurodeles waltl. The sequence goes on from NC_090446.1 coordinate 893,857,006, forward strand.
CGTGACACCACAACAGCCTCTTCTAAGGCAGCAATGGGAAAGAAAGTTGTCACTTTCTACTTCAATAACCTATGCTTACATAGACTCGAAGTCCTTTTTTGCATTTAATTCCAATTCTCATTTGCAGACGCTTTCCTTTGAAGTGCAGAAATGAATGTGCAATTTTTTATGGAAAGCACAGTTTTTTTTAAATAATCCTGCTCATTGGCATCCACGTACTTTGACAAGTTTCCGGCTTATCTTTGAATTTGACATATTATTTTATTTCCCACTTGATTACATGACATAATATATTCGCAAGTGTTAGTATTGCTCTGGAGCTGGATCTACTATTTTCTCACGAGCTTACTGAGAAGCCAGATGTGCGTTGGGTTTGCTGTGTTTTTCTTCTGACCCTAAAAAAGGATGGAACACTCTGGCACTCGTGAGGGTAAACTGTGCTAAATTAGTACACTTGCATGCAAAACAAAGGATGTTTACCGCGGCGCCCAAAAAAATTCTGCAATGTCTTTCAGATGTCGGAAAACCTTTATGGTGAAAATAGGGAGAAAGCTTTGTGAAAGTCCTCCTTTTTACAAAGCTCGGTACGTTGACCGTAACAATCGTTGCATATTTTTTGAGAAACAAGTGAAAGTCATGAAAGATTGTACACACGCTCCCAATTACAATTTGGGGCCAGATTTACAAGGACTTTACGCCCCTTAGCGCCACATTTACAGCAAAATATTTGCCGCAAATGTGACGCTAACGGGCCACTACCATAGCACCATATTTAAAAGTTTGTTTGCGCCACCTTGTGAACCCTTTGCACCAGATAATGCATAATATGTGCATGATGTATAGCATCATTTTTAACGTCTGCTTAAAGCAGGCGTTAAAACGAGGCTCCCATTGATTTCAATGGGCCTCTTAACACTATACTGGATTAGCGGAATTGTTTTTTTGCTAATCCAGTTTAGTGTTACAATAACGTTAAAAAAAAGACGCCATTGCCCCTAACATGCACCATTGTGTGTTGTAGTGTAAATATATCACTACCATGGTGGCGTTAGGGGAGGCAAGGGGAGAGCAAGAAAAGTGGTGCATCCATAGTGATGCACCACTTTCTAGTGTATATGGCCCTTGGTTTTTGTTCTAAGTGTAGCCATTTTTATTACACCTGTAAAGTCAGAAAAATTCAGAAAATATCTGGCTTTGGGAATAGCCCAAAGCTTTTTTATTTTACATAGCCATGCAAGGCCTTTTAGAACACCAAAATAATGGGAGTTCCATTGAAGATAATGGTTGGTACAGACTTTCTGCATCAACATTTCAGTGATGTCTATGTTTAGTTTAGGGGATGTGGCATTACGACCAGAGCTGCCGACTTTAGAACTGGGTAATCAGGTTCCAGTCTTGGCATCAGCGCAACATCCTGTGATTCCTGGCAATTCACTCAATCTCCTGCGCCTATAAAATTATTGTGACATTGTGTAATGCAACTGGTGCTCTAGCTCTCCTATACCTTCGGGCCGAGTTTGTGCTACATAAAAGTGTAAAAAGCAAAGAAAAAACTTCTACCCTTAGTGGATGGAAAGCTGTAATAGTTTTACAGCCACTGCTGCCTCTGGCTATGGTCGTCATTAAAGTCCCTTTTTCTCATTATACGCACTCATTAGAGCCGGGGGCCCATAACTTAATTGGTGAGTCTTCAATAGCTGTTACTGTAATGCTATGGTATAAAACTGCCCCTTTGCATCTCCATGAGTATCCCCGGGTCCAGTGTTTCTGGGTATGACACTCTAGGGAAGGAAATGGAGGACTAGAAGGCTGCTTACGTCTTCCATTACCAGTAGAGGTCAGTTACAATGGAAAGGATACCACAGAGGGCACAGTTGAGTGGGCTGGTGGAGGCATAAAGGTATGGATTGGTTGTGAAAGGGATAGATCACCAGGAACTTTGCCCTGGGAACACAGTCAAAGCAGGGAAGAGCAGAGCGAGGTTGAATGGTACCAGTCACGATTTTCTTTGAAGGCACCTTAATGCAGTGGAGCGGATCCACCATCACAAGGGGACGCTGTGCTACCTCGCTATTTCTTAAAGTACCAAGTACTTCACACTTTGCATGAATCTCATAGTCTAAAAAGTGTAGCTTAGAAAAGCTTTAGACATTGCAAATTTGGACTCTCTTTATTTTTATAAGAGTTTCAATTTTATTATTAACCAAGTAAGAATCTCTTTACCGAAACTGACAGACACCTGTAGGGGTAATACTGCACATAAAAAGTCAACTACCCCATCGTGAGGACACTTCTGGCTGTGGTATTATCTCCTTGTTATGAATCTGCCCTTAATGAAATGCGGAATGAGCAATTCTGTGGTACTTAGAAGGAGGGGGTAGCTATTACGCATGTTATCAGATTCAGAATGATGACCCATGGAGTATGAGGTGCCCTCCGGCAATTTAAGTTGTGACCTGTGTTTGCACAGGCATTTCTCAGAGGGGCACATTATAAAAATTAACTATTTCACCAGGCTACTGAAATATGATGAATGGCATCGCTGAAGCCTTATTAAAAAACACAAGGAATTTGCAACGATTTCTGTAAACCTAATAGCCCATAATACGATCTGCTCTTGTGTGTTTTTATGTAAATCTTTGTTTTATGTAAATGAAACTCAAGTAGAGCTATGAAAAATCTGCATCTATTGAGTTCAACGGGAAGTGTCCAGGGAGCCCTCCTGGAGAATTGAGGGCCAAGGGAGGGAGTGGGGTAAGTTAGGACTGTAGTTTGACATGCTGCCTTTTCCCTAAGTAGACTCTTGCACCAAAAACGGCTATGTCTTTGATTGAGCTTCTCCATTTAACCTTTTATTTTAGTTAAAACGATTTAATTCGAGCCTCTCTGTTGATCTGGCATGGCAACAGGGGTGGGAGAGAGGGGATCGGAAAACTTACAAGAACATTTTGAGATTTTCCAACCAGATTTTTGTCTTGTAAGCCAGCAGGTCTGGAGTGTAGTGTTCTGTGTAACACCATTTTCAGCAGAATCATATATATATAGATATATATATTCGATACAAAAGACTCTGGGGCCAAGGCAGAAATTGGCGCACCTTTTCTTTCAGTCATATAAATAATATTTATCAATGATTGTGGACAAAAAGTGCACAAGTCTTCAGGATCAGCCCCGCAATCCTCAGTCACCACAACTCAAGGTGCTACAATTAAACAACGAGACTCAGCACATATATACATCCACCTGTGGAAGAAGTTAAAATCTCCTTATGTATCTTCACATCCTTATGCAGCACCATATGTACACATGGGGGATGGGGATGGGGGACAGCGGGGGAGCATGAAATCCCCCACTATTCCAGCTGGCTCCCCCCCTCCTGCGGGAGCCAGAATTGTTGTCACAGAGAGGGAGCTGCTAAAGATGCAGCCCCCTCTCTTTGAGACCAATAGTTCCTCTGTTTCCCTGCCTGCATGCCTGCAGGCAGGGTTACAGAGGAAATCTCTACTTCCAGAAAGTGAGAGCTGTTTGGCAGTTCTCACTTCTTGGAACCGGAGGGTTTGCTCTGACTTGGCGGAAGCTGTAACCAGTTCCAAAGCTGTTTATAGGTAAAACAAGACTGAGGGACAGGTAACAGTATTGCTTTCTTTAATGGAAGGATAATGTTTCCTTGTTTGAGTGCACCCGGAAAAATTTCTTATAAGAGAGCATGTTCTTTTGAAAAAATTACATTTCCAGTAAGTAATCTGAAAGTGTAATTTTTATATGGGTTAATATCAGACTGATGAGGTTGTGAACTATACCTTTGTTTAAGACCAACTGGAAGGTGATCCATTTGATAGTGATTCATGTTGCCATGAGTGTTTCAATGGGAGCCTTATGTATTGTGGGTGAGGTATTTACTTTTCAAGCAAAGTTAGGTGAAAATTTAAAGTTCAGTCAACTTTGTCCAAGGTTTCTTAGAATGGCAGCAGTTATAATTTCCCATTGTATGATATCACATGTAGAAGACATCTTGCTTAAGGAGCCACACATTACAAGTCTGCCATCCACCGAGCACTCTTCTGCTACAAAGTGGTGGGGATTAGGAGGGGATGGTGCAGAAGATGGGAGCGAGGGTGGTCACGTGAGTAGTGGGTTCTACAGAGGGAATGATGCATGACAGAAAGAGTCCCAGGGGATGGTGCTTTTTTTATTGGACTGAGCAAGGGGCAATGAGGCTCATTTGTTAGGAACTTTGCCACAGACGGCTGAGAGAGGAGACGATTAAGAGTGTGCACAGACTGGCATCTCATGTCAGACCTATCTCTCAGATGGCGGGTGTGCATATTAAGGTGTGCACATGGACTGGCCTCTCCTGTCAGACCTGTCTCTCAGATGATGGGTGTGCATAGTAGGGTGTGTACATAGACAAGCCTCTCCTTACAGACCTCTCTCTCAGATGACGGTTGTGCATAGTAGGGTGTGTGGAGAGAGCCTGGTGTCTCCACTGAGACCTCTATCTCAGATCAGAGGTGTGAGTAGTAGGGCATCTGGAGAAAGGCTGGTCTCTCTTCTGAGACATCTCTCTCAGATGATGGGTGTATGTAGTAGTGAGTGGAAAGGGACTGCCAACTTGCAAATAAAGCCAATTCATCCACAGCCCTTTGGAGCTGTGGGAATGGTTTTCCAACACTGCAAGGGGTCATTTACATTTTACAACTCTGCGCACATTGCTTGCAAATGAAAAAAACTGTGATGCTGTTAGTCAATAGACCTGGTAACTTTGCACACTCCTTATTGTGTAGAGCTGATGATATGCTTCCCAATCCTGTTCATTACCTCAGAAAGTTCTGATGGATGGCACTTCATATGTTTGTTTCATAAAGTATCTGCTGTCACAATGGTTGTTGACTTTTAGGAAGGCCCTGAATCTATTGGAAGTTACCTTTCATAAGCTGAGCACAGATATTTCAGTTGTGTTAGAACATTGTGGATCTATGTTTTGCAACATTCGGTTTCTTGCATGAAAATGGATTGATTGCTACCAGGAGGTTATTGGGTGACCAGTATACAGAGACCTTCAGTTTTGTGGATCAATTCTTTAGATGGGCATGCATGCTTACGTCAGCTTGTAGGGTGGTATTTATTTAGTTCAGGATTGTTTCATAACTTATGTGAGTTGATTTGAGGCTAATATCACTATGATGCCTTCCTTCACTAGATTAGTAGAAAATTCCCTAAGGGAGCAGTGGTAATGCTAAGAGGGACTAGGCTGGCCATAGTGGATAGATCGATTGTGTTAGGTGGGAATTTGGATGGAGATGTTGTCTTTCCAGAACAGTGGCAATGGAAAGTTGTGGTGTTCATCCGTCGTTGTAGACAATGACCAAGGACATCACGTTGAGGAGGCTGACTGGGTACGGTGTGTCCGGCTGTTTCTGATCAGTCAGATGAAGGCTCGGAAAGCTCTGCCACTTGTTGGGCACAAGTGGTCTGCTGGGTTGGTTGGCAAAGTGTTTGCTATGAATTTGTGCAGCTCACGCTTCTTCTGCGACTCAGTAATCCTGCTCTGCTTGTAGGAGGTAGTGCCCTTGCTGATACAGCTTCGCCAGGTGGAGCGGTCTTGCGTTAGGATTTCCCAAGAGTCCGGGTCAATGCCAAAGCTCTTCAGAGAGGTTTTCAGCATGTCCTCGAAGTGCTTTTTCTGCCCACCTTGTGTGCATTTGCCTTCTCCCAGTTCACCATAGAACAGTCTCTTGGGGAGGCGTATGTCTGGCATACATGCAAGGTGGTCTGCCCACCTGACTTAGGCTCTCCTAAGCAGGGTGTAGATACTTGGCAGACCAGCGTGAGAGAGGACATCAGTGTCTGGAACTTTGTCCTGCCAGGTAATTTTCAGCAGCCTTCTTAAGTAGTTCATGTGGAAGCGATTCAGCTTTTTAGCATGGTGCTCATGCACAGTCCATGTCTCACAGGCATACAGTAGTGTGGCAATATGACTGCCTTATACATCTTCAGCTTTGTGGACAACTTGACACCTCTCCTCTCCCACACTGACTCCTGCAACCATCCAATTGCAGAGCTTGCCTTGGCGATGCATGTGTCTATTTCATGGTCAATGTTCACAATCTGGAGAGTGTGCTGCCGAGGTATGTAAACTTGTCAACAGCCTTCAGGATTTCTCCTTCAGTGGTGATAGTTTGTTCTGTATACTTCTTCTGTGGTGCGGGCTGATGCAAGACCTCAATCTTCTCGGTACTGATTGTGAGGCTGCAATTTCTGCAGGCATTGGAAGAACGGTTCATGCTCTGCTGTATCTGGGCCTCTGTGGCAGCGTTGAGTGCGCAGTCATCTGCTACCAGGAAATCCTGCACAGATTTGTCTTCAACTTTGGTCTTGGCCTGTAGCCTTCGCATGTTGAAGAGGCTGCCATCAGTCCTATATCTGATCTTTATGCTGGTTTCATCATCGTTGCAGAAGGCATTTGAGAGCATGGCCGAAAACATCATGCTGTACAGCGTAGGTGCCAGTACACAGCCTTGCTTGACCCTGTTGGTGACTGGGAGGGCATCAGAGGAGTCTCCATGCACTGGAAAGTGGCATTTGAAAGATGACACAGAAGTTACAACTAGATCTAGAGCAAAGCTGTTGATGTGAGTTGGGTCAGTTATGGGTTAAGGTTCAGGGGATTAATGAAGTGAAATAATGATCTTGGGAAAGGTTAGAACCGAGGCTCCAGGACAGTACAAGATCTCAAAGTTTGTGGATGATCATTAGGTCTTCTCTTCCTTATGGTTGTGGATGAAGCTTTGTATGCCGAAGCACATGTGTGTGTGTTGACTGAGAGTGTGCCACATTTGTGTGTTGTAGATTGTATCAAAATGTGGCATGTTAACATATATGTACTTTTTTCATTGTGGTATTCTATTGAATGTTTGTTGATGAGCCTGAGGTATGGTCTCTTTATGCATGTGTGTTGTCAGTGATACTGAATGGAATCATTATTTATTTATCTATTTTATTGATTTGTAAAATGCTGACTTGTGGCATAGCTATACTTTTCAGGACTATATCATTCGGTTTGCAAGCTCCATGTGTTGTTTTGGATTGTTTGCCGTATTGGCTGTTTTCACTTTATTATTGTTTGTAGTTCTGCATAAATACTTTGCTTGTGTTTCACTCTGACAGAGATGGAGGTTGCTACTTGAGTAGGGTTTTGCCCCACTCAACCAGTAACCCAATTTCCAACTGTGTCCTCTTAATATCGATAGCTGTTTTTGAGTTGCCCATTGAACAGTGGGAATAGCATAAAAATAATCTTGTGATATAGGTCATGTGACAGTTTCAAGACAGCTTTGACCATCAAGATGGAGCAATAGAACAGGGGGAAAATGCTGCCCATTGTGAAGTAAAGGACTTGGTCGCAGCTGCTGTTTCCTTAATCAGATTTCTATGCATCAATGCTAATCATCACACACTGGGCCATATTTATACTTTTTGACGCAAAACTGCGCTATCGCAGTTTTGCGCCAAAAAGATTAGCGCCGGCTAACGCCATTCTGAAGCGCCATGCGGGCGCCGTATTTATTGAATGGTGTTAGCCGGCGCTAGCAGACCGGCGCTGCCTGGTGTGCGTGGAAAAAAACCAAGTACACCAGGCAGCGCCGGCGTTGGGGAAAATGGCGTTAGGGCGTCTTAAAATGGGGCAAGTCAGGTAGAGGCAAAAAAATCGCCTCCACCCGATTTGCGCCATTTTTAACGACGCCCAGACGCCATTTACATGACTCCTGTCCTAGTATAGACAGGAGTCATGCCCCCTTGCCCAATGGCCATGCCCAGGGGACTTATGTCCCCTGGGCATGGTCATTGGGCATTGTGGCATGTAGGGGGGCACAAATCAGGCCCCCCTATGCCAAAAAAAAATTAAAAAAAAAAAAATTATACTTACCTGAACTTACCTGAATGTCCCTGGGATGGATCCCTCCATCCTTGGGTGTCCTCCTGGGGTGGGCAAGGGTGGCAGGGGGGGTCCCTGGGGGCATGGGAGGACAGCTGTGGGCTCATTTTGAGCCCACAGGTCCCTTAACGCCTGCCCTGACCCAGGCGTTAAAAAGAGGCGCAAATGCGGGGTTTTTTGCCCCGCCCACTCCCGAGCGTGATTTTTGCCCGGGAGTATAAATACGACGCATTTGCGTCGCAGTCATTTTTTTAGACGGGAACGCCTACCTTGCATCTCATTAACGCAAGGAAGGCGTTCACGCAAAAAAATGACGCTCATTCCTCATACTTTGGCGCTAGACGCGTCTAACGCCAAAGTATAAATATGGAGTTAGTTTTGCGTCGAATTTGCGTTGAAAAAAACGACGCAAATTCGGCGCAAACGGAGTATAAATATGCCCCACTGTATCTATTGCTTTTGTACCAGGCAATCATAAATAAGCCAAGGTATCTGTAGCACCGTATGTAAACCCTGGGAATTGTGAACAATGATTTACATCGAAAATTAAAAGGAAAGTGAAATATCAGTGTGAAATAATGAATTAACTTAGACAATGAAAGTATGGTGGCTCCGAAAGTGTTAGTGAGTTTATTCTGTTGCGTTATCATTGTGTTTCATGATAAACAGTAAAGTTTCAGCTAACCAGCTGAGGGTTGGAACAGATATGTGCCCCAAATAAAAAGCCATGCAAGGAGCATGTGTCTCTTATTTCCCTTAGGACACACACAGAATGGAAGTGAATCCCAATCAACAGGCATGGATTAAAACACAAAGCTCTTTCGAAAAAAAGAAGCATTGATGGGATTCACCAAACAGAGAAAAGAAATTGGTCTAAACCACTTACACGGGAAGTAGATCTAGGTTTTAACTAAAATGGTAAAGCAAGTAAATGACGTCCAAACAAGCCAAAAAAATACTGTGAGGAATAGTAATGATCCTCAACCAGTATTTCACATAAGTAATGACCATGGGGGTCATTACAACATTGACGGTAAAAGCCGCTTACCGCCGTGCAGAAGACCGCCAATACACCGCCGCTGCAGACTGCCACAGCTATTATGACACACATCTCGGAATCCGCCGAAATTCAGACACCCACACAACACCGTCACACCAAAGGTCAGTGATAAACTGGCGGAAACAATTCCTCCACGTCCACGCCAACAGAAACACGCCCATGCTATTACGACCCACGAATCCACGCGGCGGTCTTTCAACCGCGGTATTCCATTGGCGGTACACACAGCCGCGCTCAAAATACACACACATCTACAAAACACTGCCACATTGGACAATTCCAAATACACACACCTGATACACATACACACACCACTCCCACAAACCCAATACAATATAAAACACACACCCACATCACCCACAAACCCCTACGACCAGAAATTCTGAAAGAAGGCCAGAGAGAAAGTACAGCAATTGACAACCCCATCACACAGAGGCACACAACACCATCACCCACACAACATCCACGCACAAACCACCACACACCACTACACTCACCACACTCATCACCACATACAACACTCCACATCTCACCCACACCACCCCATGGCACGCCAAAGACACCCCCGCTTCTCCGAGGAGGAGCTCAGGGTCATGGTGGAGGAAATCGTCCGGGTACAGCCACAGCTATTTGGCTCACAGGTACAGCACACATCAATAGCCAGGAAGATGGAGTTACGGCGCAGAATAGTGAACAGGGTGAACGCCGTGGGACAGCACCCAAGAAATAGGGAGGACATCAGGAAGAGGTGGAACGACCTACGGGGGATAGTGCGTTCAACGGTCTCCAGGCACAACATCGCGGTGCAGCGGACTGGCGGCGGACCCCCACCTCCTCCCCCACAACTAACAACATGGGAGGAGCAAGTCTTGACCATCTTGCATCCTGAGGGCCTCGGAGGAGTCGGTGGAGGATGGGACACTGGTAAGTCAAATCTTAAATATCAGATCCCCCACCCTACCTGCATGCTCTCACACGCCCCCTCCCTCATCCCCTCCCCTATCACTAGAACTCCTCACTAATGTACCCATGACACCAACCACCCAGCCCAACATCAAGCCCTGCATGACACAACTAAGCATGGACACCCAGCACTAAAGCATGCCCACTGCATATACCCAGAACACCCCCCCAACCATCATCACACAAACCCACACACAGGAATGCTTGCACTGGGGTACACAAACACCCACCCATTGCACACCATACACACACACATGCAATAATCATGCTCTTATGCCCCTGCAGGAACCCGAAGGACCGTCACCACCCCCAGAAGAGGCCCACAGTGACGAGAGCAGCTCTGCCCTACTGGATCTTAATGACCAGCCCGGACCATCGTGGGCCTCAGGACAGTCGGTTCCCCTTGCACAGGCACAGCCTAACACCGACCTTCCACCCTCTGGTAACACCAGCACAGCACCCACCCAGCGGGCCCAAACCTCCCTACCCAGGACAGGTCAATCAGCGGTGTGTCCACAACTACAGGGCACCCAGGGTAACCCACCACCCCAACAACAACAGGGATCTGGGGGCAGTGGTAGTGGGCACACGGTTCAGGGGACGGAGGCACAGGAACACAGGGGAACTGGGAGGGCTGCTGTGTGACAGGGGCAGACAGGCCAAGGGAACCCACTCTCCACGAGGCCCTAGCCTCCATCATGGGAGCATGCCACCACTCCCAGGAGACGATGGCCACGGTCCTGGACAAGTTGCAGGAGACCCTGCGCCTGCAGGAGGAGCAGTATTTGGGGTTCAGGGAGGAGCTCAGGACCATCAGCTCCACCCTGGGCCCCATCGTAGGGGTGCTGAAGGACATACAGCAGACCTTGAGTGACACCGTGGCACTCCAAGGGGCCCCTGACACTAGCCACGACGATGAACTGCCCACCACCTCCGCCGGCGCTAGTGGACAGGACGCCCCGCCACAGGACCAACACACCAGCGCTCCACCCCCTGCAGACGGACAACCACCACGCAAGTAGTCCCTGAGATCCAGGAACAGTACAGAGCAAGATGGCAAGACCCCCGCCAGGAAATTAGACCACCCTGATTGTCCTCCCACTGTCCCACTTTGTTACCCTGTCCATATTCGAACTGCCCCAGCTCCACTTCCTATGCCCAGATGGGCAGTGCACCTGTGAGACTAATAGGACTCTGCCATGGACATTCCTCCACCATCCCCTTTCACCATTTTACAACCCCCCTTCATTTTCTGAGCACTTAAATAAACACCCTTGAAACACAAAACAATCTGGAGTCAGTCTATGATTTGGTAATTTGTATTATCAATGACAGTGTCATAATGGCTGTACCATTGTAAGGCTAACATACCTATGTCACACATCACAAGCCCTTGAAGGATGCAAGCAGTTGACACGTAGGTTACCACACCTGTGAAACCATAATGGAAGGGTACAACTCAGTTAATAAATAGTGATTGAAATTGAGAAACAGGATAGAGGTAGACGTGTGAAAGTTAATGTAATGTTAAACCTGAAAATGTTCTCACCTGTGTGTCACTGGAAATATTGCTGTATGACTGACTTCCTGTTGTCGTTGTTTTCTTCCTCAGTATCATCCTCATCACTGTCCACAGGCTCCACAGACTCCACAGATGCTACAACACCGTCATCTGGATCATCCTCCTGCAGAAAAGGCACCTGGCATCGCAAAGCCAAATTATGGAGCATGGAGCAGGCGATGATGATGTCGCACACCTTCTTTGGTGAGTAGAATAGGGATCCACCTGTCATATGGAGGCACCTGAACCTGGCCTTCAGGAGGCCGAAGGTGCGTTCGATCACCCTCCTAGTCCGCCCATGGGCATCATTGTACCGTTCCTCTGCCCTGGTCCTGGGATTCCTCACTGAGGTCAATAGGCAGGACAGGTTGGTGTAACCAGAGTCCCCCAATAGCCATACACAGTGCCTCTGGAGTTGACCCATCATATCAGGAATGCTGCTATTCCGCAGGATGTAGGCGTCATGCACAGAGCCAGGGAACATAGCATTTACCTGCGAGATGTACTGGTCTGCCAAACAGACCATCTGGACATTCATGGAACAATAACTCTTCCTGTTCCTGTACACCTGTTCACTCCTGTGGGGGGGGACCAGAGCTGCATGGGTCCCATCAATGGCACCTATGACATTGGGGATATGTCCAAGGGCATAGAAGTCACCTTTGACTGTAGGCAAATCCTCCACCTGAGGGAAAATTATGTATTTCCTTACGTGTTTCAGCTGGGCAGCCAACACTCTGGACAACACGTTGGAAAACATAGGTTGGGACATCCCTGATGCCATGGCCACAGTAGTCTGAAATGACCCACTTGCAAGGAAATGGAGCACTGACAGCACCTGCACGTCAGGGGGGATTCCAGTCGGATGGCTGATCGGTGACATCAGGTCTGGCTCCAACTGGGTACATAGTTCCTGGATAGTGGCACGGTCAAACCGGTAGGTGACGATGACATGTCTTTCTTCCATTGTCAACAGGTCCACCAGCGGTCGGTACACTGGAGGATTCCGCCATCTTCTCATATGTCCCAGCTGACGGTGCCTACGAAGGGCAACAGCGAAGAACCAGTCATTATTCCTCCAGGTATGTACCCACAGTTACACACAAGACTACACCAGACACAAAACCCTTCCTGTATGTGTGTTGAGTGTAGGCCTAGCTATGTGTGACGCAGTAGTAAATGAAGCCATGTGGGCCCCTGAAATGGCGGCTGCCTGACCTCTAAACTGGGACAATGGGATTGTGGTCGTAGACCGCGGCGCAATGCTGCATTGGTTAACATTGTACCCTATGGGTCCCAGGAGCCAATGAACAGGTGCGCCGGTGGTGATGATGCGCACCGCCGCGGACGTCACCACCGCGGACGTGACCGCCATTTTCTATCTGTTCAATCACTAGATACCTGACCTTCGACAGGAGAGGACCTACACTTCTAGTGCTGCTGTGACCTCGGTCTGGAAGCGACGATGGCTTCTGCGTCTAGGGAAAGGGCCCCTGCCTTCACTGCACAGGAGTTGGAGAAACTTGTTGATGGGGTCCTCCCCCAGTACACGCTACTCTACGGTCCTCCAGACCAACAGGTTAGTACACAGGGAGCACGTTGTATGGGCTAGGCCTGGGTGGAGAGGGCTGGGTGGAAGAGGGAATGGGGCAGAGTTCATAGAACATTAATGCATGGGAATGAATGGGCCACATGGCCAGAGTAGGGAGGGGGCCACTCACATTGACGGTGCAGTTGGTAATCACTGTTCCTCTTCCCTTGTGCATGTCATGTAGGTCAGCGCCCACCAGAAGAGGGACATCTGGTGTGCCATCGCTAAGGAGGTCCGGACCCTGGGGGCCCACCAGAGACAGGGCACCCACTGCTGGAAGAGATGGGAGGACATTCACCGCTGCAGCAAGAAGATGGCAGAGGCTCAGCTGGGGATGGCCTCCCAACGTGGGAGGGGTGCCCGTCGCACCATGACCCCCCTGATGTTCCGGATCCTGGCGGTGGCCTACCCGGAGTTGGATGGGTGCTTGAGGACATCACAGCAGACACAAGGGGGTGAGTACAACCTCATTCTGCGCACTTTGCGTGCAGTGGAGGGGTCTGGGTGGGGGAGGTGGGCTGTGGGTGTCCCTAGGCCAGGGCGAGTTAGGTAGGTAAGGCCCCTCCGTAATGTAGGCCATGTGGCACTCAACCCCACCTCAGCAGAGTGCCAAGTCGAGGTATAGTTGCCCCTGTGGCATCCATGTGCGCAGATGTCCACCTTTGCATGTAGGCCATAACCCAGAAATTGCGTGTGCAGAGTGCAGGAGCACGGCGTAATGCAAGGGGCTGCTGCGTCTGTCTTGTCCACCAACAGTAGCGGAATGCCATGCACTAAAACTCTCTTTCTTCTGTCTCCCCCCCCTTTTCCTGCTCTCCCGGTCCTTTTGTACATCAGCATCAACAGGCGGAGGTACAGTGGCACCGGAGCACGAGGGAGCTGCATCCCACATGACCATGGAGGGCCACACCATGGACTCTGAATGCACCAGTGGGATGGAGGGCGAGGGGAGCTTCACGTCGGCCACCGGATCACCAACCAGCGACACGGACTCGTCCGCCGATGGGAGCTCCCCTGTGGTGGCAGCACCATCTGTGCCCACCACTTCAACAGGTACAGCCGCCACCTCCCCTACCAGCACCGCCCTCCCAGCAGCCCCTCAGCATTCGCCCCGTGCCCGCTCACTCAGGAGGGTGGGCATCACCTTCGCCCCAGGCACCTCAGGCTCTGCCCCAGTCACCCCTGCTGCCCTCAGTGAGGAGGCCATTGACCTCCTCAGGTCACTCACTGTTGGGCAGTCTACCATTGTGAATGCCATCCAGGGTGTAGAACGAGAGTTGCAACACGGTAATGCATTCCTGGAGGGCATTCATTCTGGTCAGGCTGTCCTTCAGCGAACCCTGCAATCTCTGGCCTCAGCACTGATGGCAGCCATTTTCCCTGTGTCTAGCCTCCCCCCTCCAACTTCCTCCACCCAGACCCAATCCCCTATACCCAGCCCATCCCAAGCACACCTACAGACCAGCATGCACACAAGTCAACACACAAAAGTAGCTCAAGCAAACATAGGCACCACACATCCCACAGGCATTCACACAAGCATCACACCCATACAGACACAGCAACATCCACTGTCTCCACTGTGTCCCCCTCCTCCTATTCTCCCTCCTCCCTCCCAGTCTCGTCTACACACACACCTGCATGCACCACATCTACAGGCACCATGAATCGCACCAGGACACCCAGCACCACAAGCCGCTCACCTGCACTCACCACCTCCACTGCCATTTACACGTCCCCTGTGTCCTCTCCCAGTGTGTCTGTGACGCCCCCTCCCAAAGTACACAAACGCCGGCAATCACTCACCCAACATCCATCCACCTCACGACAGCCTCCAGTACCTGCACCCAAAACAGCTAAAGTGACACCTCCGACAACCACCTCCTCTTCCGCCACTCCCAGATCCCGTCCAGCTACCCATCCCAGTGTTCGTCAGAAACTGTCCCTGTGTAAAATTGACCTTTTTGCCCCCACCCCCCCTCCAATTCATCAGTCCCATCGTAGCGCCTCAGCCAAAAAGCCTCCAATACCAGTGGTGCGTGTTCAAGGCTTGTGGAGTGCACCGGCCACTAGGGCAGGCAGTAGGACCCGGAGCCAAGGCACTGGCAGCCCACCCCCTGTAAAGGCTCTAAAATTGGAGAGTGGACAACGGGACCGTGTTAAGACTCCTGGTGGGACAACAACTGACATGGGTTCGAAGGGGATTGGTGAGTCAGCTGGGACTCCACCAAAGGTGGGGAAGGTCCAGAGGAAGTCTGCCCAGCCTGTTGTGAGTGTCACGGCAGAGAAGTGCACCATCATTTCCGGCGGTCCAGACACAACCGCCAGCACCGTCGTCACTGGTCCAGAGACCACCGCCAGAGTCACAGCCCAGGAGGGCCCAAGTATCGTCACTGGTCCAGAGACCACCGCCAGGGTCACAGCCCAGGAGGGCCCAAGTATCGTCACTGGTCCAGAGACCACCGCCGGAGTCACAGCCAAGGAGGGCACAAGTATCGTCACTGGTCCAGAGACCACCGCCGGAGTCACAGCCCAGAAGGGCCCAAGTATCGTCACTGGTCCAGAGACCACCGCCGGAGTCACAGCCCAGGAGGGCTCAAGTATCATCACTGGTCCAGAGACCACCGCCGGAGTCACAGCCCAGGAGGGCACAGGTCCAGAGACCACCGCCGGAGTCACAGCCCAGGAGGGCTCAAGTATCGTCACTGGTCCAGAGATCACCGCCAGAGTCACAGCCCAGGAGGGCCCAAGTATCGTCACTGGTCCAGAGACCACCGCCGGAGTCACAGCCCAGGAGGGCACAAGTATCGTCACTGGTCCAGAGACCACCGCCGGAGTCACAGCCCAGGAGGGCTCAAGTATCGTCACTGGTCCAGAGACCACCGCCGGAGTCACAGCCCAGGAGGGCACAGGTCCAGAGACCACAGCCGGAGTCACAGCCCAGGAGGGCTCAAGTATCGTCACTGGTCCAGAGACCACCGCCGGAGTCACAGCCCAGGAGGGCACAGGTCCAGAGACCACCGCCGGAGTCACAGCCCAGGAGGGCTCAAGTATCGTCACTGGTCCAGAGACCACCGCCGGAGTCACAACCCAGGAGGGCACAGGTCCAGAGACCACCGCCGGAGTCACAGCCCAGGAGGGCTCAAGTATCGTCACTGGTCCAGAGACCACCGCCAGAGTCACAGCCCAGGAGGGCACAAGTATCGTCACTGGTCCAGAGACCACCGCCAGAGTCACAGCCCAGGGGGGCACAAGTATCGTCA
Organism: Pleurodeles waltl; assembly: GCF_031143425.1. NCBI lineage: Eukaryota > Metazoa > Chordata > Amphibia > Caudata > Salamandridae > Pleurodeles > Pleurodeles waltl. Next base: position 893,873,380 of record NC_090446.1, read on the forward strand.
CTGGTCCAGAGGCCACCGCCAGAGTCACAGCCCAGGAGGGCCCCGGCTGCCACAGCCCCGCGGGGCAATGATGGAATGTCATGCCACACACCAATGCCCATTGTGAAGAACATCATGCCACACACCAATAACCAGTGTGAAGAACGTCATGCCACACACCAATGCCCAGTGTAGAGATCGTCATGCCACACACCAATGTCCGTATCAGAACCGCCATGTCAAAGCACCGCTGAACAGTCCAGAACCGCCATGTCAAAGCACCGCTAAACAGGGCAAAGACCGCCATGGCAAAGCACCGCTGAACAGGGCAAAGACCGCCATGTCAAAGCACCGCTGAACAGTCAAGAACCGCCATGTCAAAGCACCGCTGAACAGGTCAAAGACTGCCATGGCAAAGCACCGCTGAACAGTCCAGAACCGCCATGTCAAAGCACTGCTGAACAGGGGAAAGACCACCATGGCAAAGCACCGCTGAACAGGGCAAAGACCGCCATGTCAAAGCACCGGTGAACAGTCCAGAACCGCCATGTCAAAGCACCGCTGAACAGGGCAAAGACCGCCATGGCAAAGCACCGCTGAACAGGGCAAAGACCGCCATGTCAAAGCACTGCTGAACAGTACAGAATCGCCATGTCAAAGCACCGCTGAACAGGGCAAAGACTGCCATGGCAAAGCACCGCTGAACAGGGCAAAGACCGCCATGGCAAAGCACTGCTGAACAGTCCAGAACCGCCATGTCAAAGCACCGCTGAACAGGGCAAAGACCGCCATGGCAAAGCACCGCTGACAGGGCAAAGACCGCCATGGCAAAGCACCGCTGAACAGTCCAGAACCGGCATGGTGAAGACCGCTGACCAGGGCTAAGACCGCCATGGCAAATCACCGCTGAACAGGGCAAATACCGCCATGTCAAAGCACCGCTGAACAGTCCAGAACCGCCATGTCAAATCACCGCTGAACAGGGCAAAGACCGCCATGGCAAATCACCGCTGAACAGTCCAGAACCGCCACGTCAAAGCACCGCTGAACAGGGCAAAGACCGCCATGGCAAAGCACAGCTGAACAGGGCAAAGACCGCCATGTCAAACCACCGCTGAACAGTCCAGAACCGCCATGTCAAAGCACCGCTGAACAGGGCAAAGACCGCCATGGCAAAGCACAGCTGAACAGGGCAAAGACCGCCATGTCAAAGCACCGCTGAACAGTCCAGAACCGCCATGTCAAAGCACCGCTGAACAGGGCAAAGACCGCCATGGCAAAGCACCACTGAACAGGGCAAAGACCGCCATGTCAAAGCAACGCTGAACAGTCCAGAACCGCCATGTCAAAGCACCGCTGAACAGGGCAAAGACCGCCATGGCAAAGCACCGCTGAACAGGGCAAAGACCGCCATGGCAAAGCACCGCTGAACAGTCCAGAACCAGCATGGTGAAGACCGCTGAACAGGGCAAAGACCGCCATGTCAAAGCACCGCTGAACAGGGCAAGCACCGTGTAGGAATGAATAGCCCACCACATCAGGCATCCTTATCCCATGTGCAGCTGGGACAGTGACAGGACAGGAACATTCACGGGGAGACTCATCCAGTCTGGGCACCAGTCCCACCCAGTACCAGTAGAGAACTGCATCTACTTGAGAGACTGTGGCTTTGCACTCCCCAGGATGGCACAGTGGGCAACCCACCCACTGTAGTGACTTGAGAGACTGTAGCTTTGCGCTCCCCAGGATGGCACAGTGGGCATACCACCCACTGTAGAGACTTGAGAGACTGTGGCTTTGCACTTCCCAGGATACATCAATGGGCATGGAGCCCCGTCGTGGATCTGGCTTTGCATTCATCCGGCTGAGGTGCCCCCCCTTCCCTTCCCCCTGAGGTGCCTGTAGTATTTCGATCTGATGCCCCGGCAGTGTTCTCTCCGATAGTGGTCAGGTATTGTTTGTGGGCCTCGCCCATGCATTTTTGGACTGTTGGTGCACGGACATTGTTGTGTACATATCTGGACTACTTCTCGTATTGTATATATAATTATGACTGATTTTCAAATATATATCTGTATATTTTTGTATGACATGTATATTGGCACATTATAATGTTTGACCAAATTTCGCATTGTCTTTTCATTCTCCCGGGGGGATTGTGGGTTGTTCTTGTGATTTTTGTGAATGCATTGGTGTGTATGTTGTAATATGCGAGGGTGGGGGTGGGGGTGTTTGGTAGGTGTCCCCCTAACTTTTGCCTCCCCGTGTCGTAGGTGCAGTACTCAGCGGTGTCTTCGGCGCCTACGTAGCTGTTGGTCGTAAAGGAGCAGAAAGACAAGGGCAGGGAGTATTTGTAATTCCGGCTCCATGGTGGCCTCCTTCCTCGTGGGATGTGTTCAGGTGAGCGTTTTCCCATTGCAAAAGCTGTTTCCGCCGTGTTTTTATCCACGGTGAATCCGCCCCGGAAAAGGTGGCGGATTGGCGGTTTGTAATACTGTGGGCGGTACATTGTCTCCCGCCTGTCTGTTGGCGGTAACTGCCGCGCTGCTTGTCTGTACTGCCGTGGCGGGCGGTGTGTTAAAGTGGCTGTCTATGTTGGCGGTTTCCGCCAGGGTCATAATTCCCTTTTTTTTGTCCGCCGGCCTGTTTGCAGTATTTCCGCAGCTTTAACACCGTCCGCCAGGGTTGTAATGACCACCATAGTGTCTGATGCCTATGATAAATCAGGATTAGAACAACGTCTCCAGTAACTAGGCCATGTCAAAAGTAGATCTGAGTCTGAGAGTACATTAGGGACTGCACTTAATCTCAACAATTGAGGCCGAGTGAGTAATAGAACAGGGTAGTCACATATGCTTCACAAGGAACATGACTGGGCCCTACAAAGCAAAGCCATATAATAGACATACATGAGTCTCAGACAAAATGCTTATCACAGGACAAAGAGAAGCCCCCCGCATGGCTCTGCCTCAAATTTACTGTAGGGTCCCCTTTCACCCCTACATCAGCACATACAACCATTTATGTATGCATGCTAGAGGCAGTTTAATAATAAGGACTAAGACCCAAAGCCAGGCTCTGCGGTTGAAGATACACCTTCTTTGTCATGAGCATGATTACTGTTGATCTACTGGGCTCTAAAGGAGGGACAGTGGTGGCAGCAGTGTGATTTGGTAGCAAGACACACTTCACTTATTGTGAAGAGTAGCTCACTGGCCTCTTGGCCTCTCTTGTATTATTAAATTGGTCTGGCGCTCCCTCAACGGGGTCTTCCACCTATCCTTGTGGGATAAGTATGTCACATATATGTACTGTGTAGTCTGTAGATGACGCTTGCGTGGAGCGTGTGTGACAGCAGTGACCATAGACCCACAGAGATCCACGGTCTTGTCTACATTACATTGGTACGAAAGATAAGGGGTTTAAGAGCGAGCCCGGATAACAGTTGTAAATTACAGGGCACTCTAAAAAACATTTAAGAGATCTTTTATAGTGCCAGACTCAGGAAATTTAAGGAAAAAAGGGCTCCTTTGAAGCCAGGGATTTTCCCCCTGTTTTTCCTGGCCTATTGCTCCCGGGAGGATTACTCTCTAAATCTTAACAGGTACTTAAATGGTGCAGCTTAACTTGCCTTTGTGCCCTAGTTTTGCGTTTCTCCAGCCTGGAGACTCCCAGCTCCTTCACACCTTCCTGCACACAGTCTGTGACAAAGGCCTTGATTAAACAAGTCTGAATGGATTGAGTAAAAGGGCAGGAAGGGCCAGAACCGGTCTCACGACTAACTGTTGGAATACACAACCTCTGTCTGCTACTTTAGGACAAAGATGGGGCTGAAGCTTTCAGCCAGTGTGGGGAGATGGGGAGAAACCTGGATTCTGCACCAGCAGTGGTGACTGAGAGAGAAAATCTTCTGAACTCCAGGACAGGCGTAGCTAGCTCCACCTCCCCTTGCCAGTTTATTGATCAGAAACCTAAAGAAGTTCTACAAGCCTGCCAGGAAGGGCTGCTTGAACAATTCTTGAACAATTCTGGAAGGTAGGAGGGATGCTGGAGGTGTCTTGTGTAGTGTTTACTTTAACCCCTTCTGTGCCCAGGACGTAATGGTTACGTCCTCAGGCACAGTGCTCATGTGCCCAGGACGTAACCATTACGTCCTGGGAACAGAGCCCACAGGGAGAGCTAGCGCTCCCTCTGTAGGGTTCCTCCCAACCCCCAAGGCAGGGATGGAAGGGTAAGACCTTCCCCTTCCACCCCTTCCACCCCTTCCACCCCCACCCCCCTGTGACATCAGCACTTGATTGCGCGCTGATTGTCAGAGAGGGCCTCCTCCATGCGATCGGAAGAGAAATGCAAAGCATTTCTCTTCCGATCACGTGGAGGAGGCCAGAGAGGCTTCAAAGGGAAGGAAAGGAATTCCTCCCCTTTGAAGTCTCTCTCAGCGTTTCAAAAGCCGGATTGCTTTACAATCCGACTTTTGAAATGCCCACTAGACATCAGGGATTTATTTTTGTAAATGAAACTGGCATGAGGGAGCGACCCCTTGGGCAAGGGTCGCTCCGGGGGGGGGGGGCATTTTTTTTTAAGGCCTTTTCTGTCCCCCCGGGGGCAGATCGGCCTATTATTCGGCCGGTTTCTGCCCCCAGGAGGGGCAGAAACCTCTAGGCACCAGGGCTAAAAAAAAAATTTTGTTTTGTTTTTAATTTTAGAAGTGTGGAGTGACCCCTTAGGCAAGGGTCGCTCCCATAAGGGGCAAATTATATTTAGGCCATTTCTGCCCCCTTGGGGGCAGATTGGCCTATTTTTATGAGTCCAATCTGCCCCCAAGGGGGACAGAAACCACTAGACACCAGGGAGGTTTTTTTTTTTTCTCGTGAATTTCACGCAAGGGGAGCGACCCCTTAGGCAAGGGTCGTTTCCCTGGGGGGCAAATTTATTTTACGCCATTTCTGCTCTATTGGGGGGCAGATCAGCCTATTTTAATTAGGCTGATCTGCCCCCAAGGGGAGGCAGAAACCACTAGGAACCGTTTTTTTGTTGTTGTTGTTGTTTTACAGATGGGGAGCTACACCTTTGGCAAGGGTCGTTCCCCTGGAGGGGCAAATTGTATTTAGGCCATTTCTGCCCGCTTTGGGGGCTGATCGGCTGATTTTAGGTCACACCAGGGATCTTTTTTTTTGCGCCGTCACGCAAGGGGGCTGATCGGCCTATTGTTATTAGGCCAATCTGCCCCTAGAGGGGGCAGAAACCTCTAGGCCCCAGGACAAATTTTTTGTTTGTGTTTTTTTTTTGTTCGTTTGTTTTTTTAGAGATGGGGAGCGACCCATTAGGCAAGGGTCGCTCCCCTGGGGGGCAAATTGTATTTAGACCATTTCTGCCACCCTTGGGGACAAATCGGTGGATTTTAGGTCAATCTGGCCCCCAAGGAGGGGCAGAAACAACTAGGCACCGGGGATTTTTTTTTTTGCGGCAATGTCACGCAAGGGGAGTGACCCCGTAGGCAAGGGTCACTCCCCAGCGGGGGTTGGGGGGCAAATTTATTTTAGCACACTTCTGCCCCCCCTGGGGGCAGAAACCTCTAGGCGCCAGGGCTAATTTTTTGTTTGTATTTTTTTTTTGTTTTGTTTTTTTAGAGATGGGGAGCGACCCTTTAGGCAAGGGTTGTTCCCCTGGAGGGGAACATTTATTTTAGGCCATTTCTGCCCCCTTGGGGGGCAGATCAGCCTATTTTAATTAGGCTGATCTGCCCCCAAGGGGGGGCAGAAACCACTAGGCACCTTTTTTTTTTTTGTTTTGTTGTTGTTTTACAGATGGGGAGCTACCCTTAGGCAAGGGTCGCTCCCCTGGAGGAGCAAATTGTATTTAGGCCATTTCTGCCCGCTTTGGGGGCAGATTGGCCGATTTGATGTCAATCTGCCCCCAAACCACTAGGCACTAGGGATCTTTTTTGTTGCACTGTCACGCAAGGGGAGCGACCCAGTAGACAAGGGTCGCTCCCCAGGGGAGTGGGGGGGAAATTTATTTTAGGCCATTTCTGCCCCCCGGGGGCAGATCAGCCTATAGGTATTAGGCCAATCTGCCCCTAGGGGGGCAGAAACCTCTAGGCGCCAGGGCAAATTTTGTTTTGTGTTTTTTTTGTTTGATTGTTTTTTAGAGATGGGGAGCGACCCATTAGGCAAGGGTCGCTCCCCTGGGGGGCAAATTGTATTTAGACCATTTCTGCCCCCCTTGGGGGCAGATCGGCGGATTTTAGGTCAATCTGTCCCCAAGGGGGGCAGAAACAACTAGGCACCAGGGATTTTTTTTTGCACCAATGTCACGCAAGGGGAGTGACCCCGTAGGCAAGGGTCGCTCCCCAGGGGGTTTGGGGGTGGGGGGGTCAATTTTATTTTAGCCCCCTTCTATTGTTATTAGGCCGATCTGCCCCCGGGGGGGGCAGAAACCTCTCGGCGCCAGGGCTAATTTTTTTTGGGTGTTTTGTTTGTTTGTTTTTTTAGAGATGGGGAGCGACCCATTAGGCAAGGGTCGCTCCCCTGGGGGGCAAATTGTATTTAGACCATTTCTCAGCGGATTTTAGGTCAATCTGCCCCCAAGGGGGGGGCAGAACCAACTAGGCACCGGGGATTTTTTTTTTGCACCAATGTCACGCAAGGGGAGTGACCCCGTAGACAAGGGTCGCTCCCCAGGGGGTTTGGGGGTGGGGGGTCAATGTTATTTTAGCCCACTTCTATTGTTATTAGGCCGATCTGCCCCCAGGGGGGGCAGAAACCTCTAGGCGCCAGGGCAAATTTGTTTTTTGTGTTTTTTTTTTTTTTTTTTTTTAGAGATGGGGAGCGACCCATTAGGCAAGGTTCGCTCCCCTGGGGGGCAAATTGTATTTAGACCATTTCTCGGAGGATTTTAGGTCAATCTGCCCCCAAGGGGGGGCAGAACCAACTAGGCACCGGGGATTTTTTTTTTTGCGCCAATGTCACCCAAGGGGAGCGACCCCGTAGGCAAGGGACGCTCCCCGGGGGGGTTGGGGAGGCAGGGGGGCAAATTTTTTTTAGGCCATTTCTGCCCTTTCTGGGGGCAGATCGGCCTATTGTTATTAGGCTGATCTGCCCCCAAAGGGGGCAAAAACCTCTAGGCGCCAGGGCAATTTTTGTTTGTGTTTTTATTTTTTTGTTTGTTTGCTTTTTTAGAGATGGGGGGCGACCCATTAGGCAAGGGTCGCTCCCATGGGTGGCAAATTGTATTTAGACCATTTCTGCCACCCTTGGGGGCAAATCGGGCGATTTTAGGTCAATCTGCCCCCAAGGGGGGCACAAACAACTAGGCACTGGGGATCTTTTTTTTGCGCCAATGTCACGCAGGGGGAGCGACCCCGTAGGCAAGGGTCGCTCCCCCGGGGGATTTGGGGGCGCAAATTTATTTTAGGCCATTTTTGCCCCACCTGGGGCCGGCTGAGCTAGAGGACAAAATCCACAGGTAGGCACTTTGCAAAAAACACCTCTGTTTTCTTTGAAAAAATGTGATGTGTCCACGTTGTGTTTTGGGACATTTCCTTTCGTGGGCGCTAGGCCTACCCACACAAGTGGGGTACCATTTTTATCGGGAGACTTGGGGGAACACAGAATAGCAAAACAAGTGTTATTGCCCCTTGTCTTTCTATAAATGTTTTCCTTCCAAGTGTAAGGCAGTGTGTAAAAAAGACGTCTATTTGAGAAATGCCCTGTAATTCACATGCTAGTATGGGCACCACGGAGATGTGCAAATAACCACTGCTTCTCAACATCTTATCTTGTGGCCATTTTGTAAATACAAAGGTTTTCTTGATACCTATTTTTCACTTTTTATATTTCAGCAAATTAATTGCTGTATACCCGGTATAGAATAAAAACCCATTGCAAGGTGCAGCTAATTTATTGGCTCTGGGTACCTAGAGTTCTTAATGAACCTACAAGCCCTATATATCCCCGCAACCAGAAGAGTTCAGCTGACATAACAGTATATTGCTTTTGAGAAGCAGACCTTTACTTATAGAATCCCAAGTGAGGAATAGGAGTGGGTCTTAGATGAAGGGGCCATCAATCTTTAAAACTAGAGCCAATCCCAAACTTAATTTAAATCTCAGCCCCAAATCTCACCCTCAAATCAAATTCGATTTCCAAATGCATCTCATATCACAACCACTATCCCATTCTCTGCCAAAATGGCTATATTTCATTGGCTTGGCAGTCCAGTTCCGCTGTGCAATGTGAAGGGTATCATAGGTCCAGGCCATTGATTCCGAATCCGGGAGTGTCCCTGCTCTCCAGGACAGCCTTCTTGTGGAATGTAGCTGGAGATGTATCCTCAGGCTCTGGACCTGCTGTTGAGGAATTCCTGCGGCCGAGCTGCAAGGAGGGATACAGTGAAGAGCACGTTTCAACACAGACAGAAAGTTTGGAAGGCAAAGCTTCAAAGGCTAGCTTCCCTTTGAACTGTGCGTGTGAGTTCATGTGCATAGGCCTCCTAATGAATAATGAATAAACGCATGGAGAGCCTGGGATAGGGCTCTGAGACACAGGCCACCAATCTATAATTTATTTCACAGAGTTGCATTCAGGTTGCTTTCATCGCTGTTTTCTTTTTTTTTTCTCTCACAACCTTCTTCATTCTTCTTTCCCACTCCATCTCTTCCTCGTGTTCTTCTCTCTCTTTCACGTTTTTTGATCCTACATGTTAATGTAACCTACTTTGTGCGTTTCTATTCTTAGGGGTTCTCTAATATTTCAATTGCTTCCTACGTTTTTCTTTCTAACCCACTTCCCTTACTTTTCCACTTCTCTAGTCCATTCTCTCCTCATAATTTGTTCACAATTTCCATTTTCTTTTCTTCTTATTCCCACCAATCCAGTCCCTTTCTCTACGTCCTTCTTCTTTGCACTCACTTCCTGGCAGTATAAAAGCACTTCTCAAGTACAGCTTTGCAGATGTTTTCCTTTTTACTCTGCACTCTTTGCTTCTTGTTCTGTTTCTAAGTGTAAAATCTAATCTCCCGATGAGAGGATATTCTACAGCTGCTCCTCATTTGTCCCACCTCGTATTGGCTATCAAGCTTCCAGTCGGAAGGCCAAATCACATGATTTGCATTGTCCCTTTTCACAAAAAGAGTCAGATACACGCACTCAAAGCACTAAAGGGCTTACTTAAGAGCGCTAGCGCCATCCTAACGACACATTAGCATCATTTTTTAAAATCAAATGTGTCATGCATTGCCCACTTTGTAACCCTTTGTGCTACGCTATGCCTGAAAAAAGGGTGCAAGGAAATCTAGGAGATCAAGCAGGCGTTAAAAGGGGGCTTGCCATTAAATACAATGCCCCCATGTACTCTTCAGGAGCAGTGCCAAAATTTTGCCATTACTCCTGCATTACTCCTGCAGAATACATAGGCGGTCATTCTGATCGCGGCGGGCGGCGTTCGCCGCCCGCCATGCGGTTACCGCCGAATGACCGCCCCGCGGTCAAAAGACCGCGGCGGCCATTCCAACTTTCCCGCTGGGCCGGCGGGCGACCGCCAAAAGGCCGCCAGCCGGCCCAGCGGGAAGCCCCTGCAACGAGGAAGCCGGCTCCGAATGGAGCCGGCGGAGTTGCAGGGGTGCGACGGGTGCAGTGGCACCCATCGCGATTTTCACTGTCTGCAAAGCAGACAGTGAAAATCTGTATGGGGCCTGTTAGGGGGCCCCTGCACTGCCCATGCCAGTGGCATGGGCAGTGCAGGGGCCCCCAGGGGCCCCACGACACCCGTTCCCGCCATCCTGGTTCTGGCGGTGAAAACCGCAAGAAACAGGCTGGCGGGAAGGGGGTCGGAATCCCCATGGCGGCGCTGCAAGCAGCGCCACCATGGAGGATTCCCTGGGCCAGGGGAAAACCGGCGGGAAACCGCCGGTTCCCCTTTTCTGACAGCGGCTTTACCGCCGCGGTCAGAATAGCCCAGGAAGCACCGCCAGCCTGTTGGCGGTGCTTCCGCTGCCCTCCGCCCTGGCGGTCACATACCGCCAGGGTCGGAATGAGGCCCATAGTGTCAACAATAATGATGCTGTTGCCACCTACCCTGCACTATGGTGTGCCGTATTTTAAATACAACACACACATGGTGGCGGTAGAGAGGTGCTAAGGCACACAAGGAATGTGGTGCTGCTCTGGGCGCAGTGCCAACTTTCTTAAATCAGCCCCTAAATATCTGTAAGAACATTTTGTACACACACACACAACAATTACTTCTATTGTACAGGATGTTGCTGGGAGTCATCGCTTTTCGAAGAATGTTCTGTGCCTTAATGAACATAAAATATTTTTTTTTAACAGTGCCCTTATCATAGATATGCTTTACATTCTCTTGTCAATCTCAATTGAATTTTGCTGGTTTATCGCAGCTTGGCATTGGGGCAATGTGAGAAAGAGAAACAAGTATTCGCAATGCAATGGGTCTAGTTAGAGCTGTTAATGTTGTAAATTCCTAAATGGACTTTTCATGCCACTTAAATTGAAACTGAAAAGTAAAGCAGTTGACATAAGTGAGCCGATTCAAAGTGCCATGGCCGCCATGAGCATGAGTGCGAAGGAGAGACACAAAAGGAAAAAGAAGTTTGCTCGCAGTCAACCATTTCAACAATCGAGCAATTATCCATATAACAGGGTCGATGTCCAAGGCAGTAACCAAACCGCCCAAAGGAGGGACAAACATAAAGCATTTACTAATGATAACAAAGGATTTTTGAAAGGCAAGCCCACGAACGAGTGTAGTGACAGGCATGCGGTGGGCGTGGTTAAAAGCCCACAGATGAATTACAACAGGTCAGAGCACTTGCACGCTCAACTTAAAAATGAAGCCAGTCATTCTCTATTTTTTTACACTGATCAACCTGCACGTGGGCTTGGGCATTGCATGGGTGTTTTCGTCATTTGAATAGTGTTGACATACCATAGCCAGCCATATACTGATAAAATAAATGCAAAGGAATAAAGACTTCAAGAAAATTACAGCAATCAGAACATTTTTCTTTGTAGAAATTATGTTGCCAGCCATTTCATAAGGTAATAGACCAATGGCAGCCAGTGGAGGTGCTAAAACAAGTGTTGTAGTAAACATTTTTAATGAGTGTTTATGAAATTTGGATAATAATTTTATGTAGAAAATAAAATAACGTAGAAAAATAACGCACGCATTTGAAAATGTGATTACGAAGAATGGCCACCAATGGTAACGAAATGTACTAATCAATGATTTAATAAGATGAAATGTTGACTATATGTTTGACTAATGTAGTAATATGTCATATTGAAGGTTTTGCAATAAGCTTTAGCTTTATTAATTGTAGGCCTCAACTTAACGAGTGTCTTGTCCTACTTGCCAGGCCTCATGTAAAAGCTGTATTTCCTAGCATTTAATTAAAATGGATGTTCTACAAAGTTAAACTGTGAATTTCTGTTGTATTGTTTAAATGTGCTCATAATGGAAGCTTCATGTGTGAACCGATTGCTAGTATATGATGTTTCTGCTAATGCAACATTTTATGTGTAATGTGTGTGAGATTGAACAATGAAGATACTGACTAGAGTACAAGCTGCAACAATATTGTTACCTGACAAGCCGGATGAAGAGGACATTGCAAGACAAACCAGTCAACGACATGTAAACGGAGTAGTATTAGAATTCATAGATTTGGGATTTTAGTTTTATTGGACAGAGCGTGAACATATGATTAACTGACCAGTAAGGATTTGGGGGTAGTTTTAACAGTTTTTACTTAACAAGAGTACACGGAGAGAAGACCGACATTCTGAGACATTCTGAAACATTCATTTGCAACAGCCTTACCTGTTTTTTTGTGCGCAGTTACAGCAGTTGGTCAGAGCCTTACACAGTGTGAGGGCATTGTGATGGGACAACCCCTGACTGTAATGGTCCCTCACTCTATTGATATTTTACTTACAAGGATGAAAACCCAATATTTGACTGGTACAAGGTTGACTAGATATGAAACGAGTAATTTAGGGTCACCAAATGTGTCATTGAAAAGATGTACAGTGCTGAACCCGGTAACCTTACTTCCAAATGAAAATATTGAAATTGAAAAAGTGGAAGATGTTGAGCATGATTGTCTTGAAGTAACTGACTTGTGCACAAAATCAAGTCCTGACATTAGAAATACCCAATTAGAAGAAAATGACCAAATTATCTTTGTTGATGGTTCTTGTCTGAGAGACAATACAGGGATACTGAGAGCAGGATTTGCAGTGTGCACAATTACTGGTACCTTGGAAGCTTCTTGGCTTTGAGGAGTGTCTTCTGCTCAAGCAGCAGATCTGGTAACCCTTACTAGAGCATGCCATGTCTCTGCTAAGCTGAAAGTTACAATCTATGCGGATAGCCAGTATGGATTTGGAATAGTCCATGGTTTTGCCCAGTTGTAGTCACAGAGAGGTTTCCTGACCACTTCTAGTTCACCAGTGAAAAATGGTGAGAGAATTGAAGAATTGTTACATGCTATTCAAATGCCTGAAAAGATTGCCATGGTAAAATGCAGTGCACTTCTGAAGTCGCAGGACTTTGTGTCATTGGGAAATGGATATGCAGAACAGGTCGCAAAGTTTTGCGCATTGAATTGTGTATCATTCAAAGACAAGTGGGAATTATTACCTGAAGAAGATGAAACTTGTACAAACTATGCATTGAAAATAATTGACACCTTGGAAGAATTGAAAATGTTGCAGAATAATGTTGACAGGGAGGAGAAACTTTCATGGAGCACAATGAAATGTGTGCAAAAACAAGATGAATTGCGAGTCTCAGAGGAGGGTCAGTTAGTTTTGCCAAATAGCTTGTTATCTCAAATGAGGAGGTGTAATCATGGTCAAGTACATATTGGGAGCGATGCAATGATTCATTCATTCAAACAAGATTGGTTCAACCCAAAGTTTAGACAAGTTGCTGAAGCATCTTTAGTCATTGGATTGAATCTTACCCTACACGAAGAAATTATAGTCTCACAGTAGCAAAACTACTGCTTAGGGAACTGATACCGCGTTCGGGATTTCCGATCTCTTTAGAATCAGATAGGAGAAGTCACTTCAACAATGAAGTAATTAAATTACTGTGTGCAGCATTGAACATTGAGCAGAAGTTGCATTGTAGTTACCGCCCTAGAGCATCAGGACTAGTGGAACAGATGAAAGGTACATTGAAGTCAAGAGTTGCAAAGATGTGTCCGTCCATGAATTCGAAATGTCCTGACACATTGCCTTTAGTGTTGATGTCAATGAGAAACACACCTGACAGGAAGACAGGATTCTCACAGCATGAGATGCTCATAGGCAGAGCAATGAGGCTACCAGCGGTGCCTGCAAATGCACTTTTCAACATTACAGATGGTATGGAGTTGGATTAGCGCAAAGGTCTGGCTGATGTGGTTCGCTCTTTTTCTCAGCAGGTGGAAGCCACCACACTGCCACCGATCCATGACCGAGGGCACAACCTGAGAGCTGGGGACTGGGTTGTGATCCAAAAACACATGAGAAAAATGTGTTTGGAGGCTCTTTGGAAGGGACCTTATCAGTTAGTTTTGATAACTACCACAGCTGTGTAGTGTGCTGGAATTCCGAACTGGATTCATGCAACCATATGAAGAAAGTGGCATGTCCACTGGATCAGGAAGAAGCGTTGTTGAGAGTACCAACAACAGTGAGAGAAGTCTCAGGGCCAGAAGGAGAACACAGGGGAACTGATACTGGATCTGAGCCTGTTGAAGACTGCTCAGTCACTCCTGTGAGAGACGAAGGAAAAGACCTCCAGGATGGTGAGGTAGACCCTATCTCAACTGAAGCAGCAGGAGATCCTAGTCAGAGGAGGGCTTTCCCAGAAGCAGATGATCTTGAGATACAAACGGAGCAGTTGCCAGACCCAGAAGGGGGAGGAGTTGAGGTAGATTAAAGTCAATGTGATCTGACTCCTCCTCAATCGGTTGCAGGTCCATCGAGAGAAAACAAAACAGAACAAGGAGAAGGTTCAAGTTCGACTCTGAAGAGAACACTGACAAAGGGTCCACTGAAAGAAGATAAGTGGCCAGAGTCACAGGTGGAAAAAGGGAAAGAGGTGGTTGTTGAGCCAACAATCGAGGAAGAAGTAGATACCACAAGAAGAGAAGATCTAAGCGAAGGAGAACTGAATGGTGATCGAAAATTGAAAGAGAATAGCAAGTTGACGATACGCAGGTCCTGAATGGGCGTATGCAACTACGAATGAATGGCAACAAGAGTTTTTGTCTTTTTGCTTTGATAGAGAAGTTCCGGGTCAGTATTTTGGCACGTGAAGGAAGCGACTGAACTGAACTGTTGAAACAATCTGAGAGAAATTTTTTGAGAAAATAGAACTGTTGAAAGTATCCGGAAGAGACATTGATAACCTAATTTGACTTTTGAAACCTGATTTTGACAAAGCTGCTAACCGATTTTGATGAGGATCCTGGAAGTGAGACTTAACTGCTGAAAGAAGATTTGTCCATTTTAGATTTTTGCTGCAAGTTTTTCAAAATTTTCTTCTGCTTTCTGATTCTTTACAGATCATGAGTAACATTAGTCAACAGAGTAGAGATGCTGGGTGCTGTAAATACATGTGCATTGGTTTGGCGATTATGTGTGGGATATTGTTTGTGGTGTTGATTGTGGGTATGTCTGTTCTTGATAAGAGAGAAGCCAACCATACTTCTGCTTTTGAGGTGACTACTGCACTAATGGCATTAGAGAAGTTTAGGTTTGATGAGAAATATTTGCATGAGGATACTAATGTGCAGGGAGAACTTTCTTCTAATGTTTTCTATCGCTTATTGAATGAGTATGTTGAGACAATGGATGCGAAGAATTGCTTTGTGTGTACGCATATTCCTTCATCAGTGGAGGAAGCAGTCACCTATCATAGTCTGCCTTCAACTTATGGGATAAGTTGTAGTGTTACTAACAAGATTTTATAACCAGGAGTACATTCAGTATTTGTATTCAAATTACGATGTTGTGTTTTCGTTTGTTCCTATAATTAGGTACTGGAGTAGAGTAGCTAAGGATAATGACATAGGTGGTCATTACAACCCTGGCGGTCGGTGTTAAAGCGACTGTAAGACCGCCAACAGGCCGGCGGTAAATAATTTGCAATTACGACTGTGGCGGACACCGGCAACAAAGACAGACACTTTAACACTTTAAATAGCGCAGCGGTCACCGCCAACAGACAGACGGAGGACAAAGTACCGCCCACAGTATCACAACAGGCCAATCCGCCACCTTTTCCGGGGCAGATTCACAGCGGATAAAAACACGGCAGAAACAGGATTCCGAAGGGGAAACGCTCCCCTCTACACACCCCACGAGGAACTAGGACACCATGGAGCCGGAACTCCAAATTCTCCCTGCAATAGTCTTCCTGCTCCTCTACCAGGAGCACGAACGCCGGCGGCGAAGACCACGGTGAGTACTGCACCTATGACACAGGGGAGGGGGGAGGGAAAAAACAGGGACTCACACACGCAACACCCCCACACACTACAACACACACACTAATACATATTAATACATGATAGTTACACCCCCCCAACCACCCCGGAAGAATGCAAAGACAAAAGGAAATGAGTGTAACCATTGTAATATATTAAAATCAAGTACGCAAAATATAAATATACACCATAAACAAAATATACACCAAGCATAGTAGTCCAGGTAGTGCTCCAATTAAGTCTGTGGAACACTGGGCCCACACGGAATGGGCGAGGCCCACACAAGATCCCCGACCATGACGGAGAGAACACTGCAGGGGCATCAGAGAGCAAGAAAACAGGCACCTCAGGGGGATGGAAAGGGGGGGCACCTCAGCCGGTTGAGTGCACGACGCCAAATCCACGAGAGGGCCACATGCCCACTGTTCCATCCTGGGGAGTGCAAAGCCACAGTCTCTCAAGTCTCTACAGTGGGTGGGTTGTTCCATCCTGGGGAGTGCAAAGCCACAGTCTCTCAAGTCTCTAAAGTGGGTGGGTTGCCCACGGTTCCATCCTGGGGAGTGCAAAGCCACAGTCTCTCAAGTGGATAACAGTCTCCACTGGTTCTGGAGGGGGGATTGTGCCCAGAGTGCTTCCTCCTGCTAAGGACAGAGGTAGTGGAAGTATCTCTCCACTGGTTCTGGAAGGGGCATTGTGCCCAGAGTGCTTCATCCTGCTAAGGACAGAGGTAGTGGATGTATCTCTCCACTGGTTCTGGAGGGGGCATTTTGCCCAGAGTGCTTCATCCTGCTAAGGACAGAGGTAGTGGATGTATCTCTACACTGGTTCTGGAGGGGGCTTTTTGCCCATAGTGCTTCATCCTGCTAAGGACAGAGGTAGTGGATGCATCTCTACACTGGTTCTGGAGGGGGCTTTTTGCCCAGAGTGCCTCATCCTGCTAAGGACAGAGGTAGTGGATGTATTTCTCCACTGGTTCTGGAGGGGGTATTGTGCCCAGAGTGCTTCATCCTGCTAAGGACAGAGGTAGTGGATGTATTTCTCCACTGGTTCTGGAGGGGGCTTTGTGCCCAGAGTGCTTCATCCTGCCCATGACGGACTCAGTAGCGTCAGTGCCCTTGGCGCTCATGGGCCAGCGGTGCTTGAGGCAGTGGGGCCCTGTTCAGCAGTGCTTGGAGTGGCGGTGCCCTGTTCAGTGGTGCTTGAGGCGGCGGTGCCCTGTTCAGGGGTGCTTGGAGCAGCGGTGACCTGTTCAGTGGTGCTTGGAGCGGCAGTGCCCTGTTCAGCGGTGCTTGGAGCGGCGGTGCCCTGTTCAGCGGTGCTTGGAGCGGTGGTGCCCTGTTCAGCGGTGCTTGGAGCGGCGGGCTCCTTTGCAGTGACTCAGCTGCTGGCGGTCCTCTCTAGCCCAGCAGGGCTTGTGCTGGCGGTCCTCTCTAGCCCAGCGGGGCTTGTGCTGGAGGTCCTCTCTGTCCCAGCGGGGCTTGTGCTGGGGGTCCTCCCTGTCCCAGCGGGGCTTGTGCTGGCGGTCCTCTCGGGCCCAGCGGGGCTTGTGATGGCGGTCCTCTCTAGCCCAGCGGGGCTTGTGATGGCGGTCCTCTCTAGCCCAGCGGGGCTTGTGCTGGTGGTCCTCTCTGTCCCAGCGGGGCTTGTACTGGTGGTCCTCTCTGTCCCAGCGGGGCTTGTGCTGGCGGTCCTCTCTGTCCCAGCGGGGTTTGTGCTGGCGGTCCTCTCTGTCCCAGTGGGGCTTGTGCTGGCGGTCCTCTTTGTCCCAGCGGGGCTTGTGCTGGCGGTCCTCTCTAGCCCAGCGGGGCTTGTGCTGGCGGTCCTCTCTGTCCCAGCGGGGCTTGTGCTGGCAGTCCTCTCTAGCCCAGCGGGGCTTGTGCTGGCGGTGGCCTCCTGGGCAGCGGGGCTGATAGCTGTGGCCTCCTGGGCAGCAGGGATGATGGCGGTGGCCTCCTGGGCAGGGGGGATGATGGCTGTGGCCTCCTGGGCAGCGGGGATGATGGCGGTGGCCTCCTGGGCAGCGGGGAAGATGGCGGTGGCCTCCGGCGTGCTGCTCTTCCCAGACTTTCCTGGTTTCTTGTGTCCCTTCCCCACCTTGGAAGGTGTGGCAGCTGACCCACACTCCCACCGGGTACCCTGGGAGCGGCTTTGGTGGCTGGAGTCTTCCCCCTCTCCCGCCGGGCACTGGCCAACTTTTGATGCTTTACAGGTGGGGGACTGTCTGTGCTGTGGCTCTGTGCCACACTGGCTGCCCTGGTGGCTGGTGCACTCCATATTCCGGTGACTACAGGCACCACTGGTCCCGGAGATGTTGTGGCTGAGGTGCTAGTTCGGGACCTAGGAGACGGATGGGGTGGGGGAGGTGTGGGAAAGAGGTCAAGGTTGGACAGGGAAAGTTTTTTGGAGACATTGGGACGGGTAGCTGGAGGGGGTTTGGGAGTGGAGGAAGAGGTTGTGGTTGTAGGAGGGGTTTGTTTGGTGACTTTGCATGAAGGTGCATGCGCTGGAGGCTGTCGTGAGGTGGATGGATGTTGGGTGGGTGTGTGCCTGCGTTTGTGTATCTTGGGAGGTGGCGTCACAGACACACTGGGAGAGGACACAGGGGACATGTGAAAGGTAGTGGGGGTGGTGACTGCACGTGAGCGGGGTGTGGTGGTGGGTGTGCTTGTGATGGCAGTAGTGGTTGTAGATGTAGTGCATGTAGGTGTGAGTGTAGACGAGACTGGGAGGGAGGAGGGAGACGAGGAGGAGGGGGACACAGTGGAGGCAGTGGATGTTGGTGTGTCTGCATGTGTGTGATGCTTGCGTGACTGCTTGTGGGATGTGTGGTGCTTATGTCTGCCTGAGCTTCCCTTGTGTGGTGAGGTGTGTGCATGCTGGTCTGAAGGTGTGCTTGGGATAGGCTGGGGTACAGGGGATTGGGTATGGGTGGAGGAAGTTGGAGGGGGGAGGCTAGAGACAGGGACAATGGCTGCCATCAGTGCTGAGGCCAGAGTCTGAAAAGCTTGCTGAAGGGCAGCCTGACCAGAATGAATGCACTCCAGGAATCCATTTGTTTGTTGCAACTGCCTTTCTACAACCTGGATGGCATTCAAAATGGTAGACTGCCCAACAGTGAGGGACCTGAGGAGGTCAATGGCCTCCTCACTGAGGGCAGCAGGGGTGACTGGGGCAGGGCCTGAGGTGCCTGGGGCGAAGGTGATGCCCACCCTCCTGGGTGAGCGGGCACGGGGCAAAGGCTGAGGGGCTGCTTGGAGGGCGGTGCTGGTAGGGGGGGTGGCGGTTGTACCTGTAGATGCGGCGGCACAGATGTTGCCGCCACCACCAGGGAGCTCCCATCAGAGGACGAGTCCGTGTCGCTGGTGTCAGCTCCTGTTCCCGCCGGGGAGCTCCCCTCATCCTCCATCCCACTGGTGAACTCCGAGTCCGTAGTTTCGCCCTCGTGGGATGCCACTCCCTCGTGCTCCGGTGCCACTGCTCCTCCGCCTGATGATGCTAATGCACACAAGAACAGGTAGACCACAAAAGGAGGGGGACGACAGAAGAAAGACATGTTAAGTGCACCGTTGGCACCGACTGACACAGAAGCCCCCTGCACTACGCCGCGCTCTTGGGCTCCACTGTTCAATTCCTGGGAAATGGCCCACTAGGCTATGCACGACATCTGCACACATGGATGACACAGGGGCATGACTAGGTGTACTTGGCACTCTACGGAGGTGGGGTGCCACATGGCCTGCCTTACGGAGGGACCTTGCCTACGAAACTCGCCCTGGGCTAGGGAAACCCACAGCCCACCTCCCCCACCCAGACCCCTCCACTGTGCGCAAAATCAGCAGGATGAGAGTGTACTCACCCCCTTGTGGCTGCTGTGATGCCCTCAAGCGCCCATCCAACTCCGGGTACACCACCGCCAGGATCCTAAACATCAGGGGGGTCATGGTGCGACGGGCACCCCTCCCACGTTGGGAGGCCATCCCCAGCTGAGCCTCTGCCTTCTTCTTGCTCCAGCGGCGAATGTCCTCCCATCTTTTCCGGCAGTGGGTGCCCTGTCTGTGGTAGACCCCCAGGGTCCGGACGTCCTTGGTGATGGCACGCCAAATATCTTTTTTCTGGTGGGCGCTGACCTACATGATTTGTACAGGAGGAAGAGAAACTTATTACCAACTGCACTGTCACAGTCATTGGCCCCCATCCCTACCGTTGCCATGTGGCACATGCGCTCACCGTTGTTTCATGCACGCCGCACTCTCCCCCTTCCTTCTTACATCCACCCCTCTCCACACAGGCATAGCCCATGCAGCATGCTCACAGTGTACCTACCTGTTTGTCTGGAGGACCGTAGAGTAGCGTGTATTGGGGGAGGACCCCATCCACAAGTTTCTCCAACTCCTCTGATGTGAAGGCAGGGACCCTTTCCCCAGACACTCGAGCCATTGTCTCTTCGAGACCAAGGTCACAGCAGCATTTGCAGTGTAGGTCCTCTCCTGACAAAGATCAGGTATCGAGTGATTGAACAGATAGAAAATGGCGGTCACGTCCGCGGTGGTGCGTACCGTCACCGCCGGCGTACATCGTCATTGGCTCCTGGGACCCATAGGGTCCACTGTTAACCAATGCAGCATTGCGCCGCGGTCTTCGACCGCCTACCGCGACGGTGTACAACGCCAGCGCAGTTACCTCACATCCAATTGTCCCACTTTACAGGTCAGGCAGCCGCCATTTCAGGGGCCCACATGGCTTCATTTTTTACTGCGTCACACATATCTAGGCCTAGACTCAACACACATACAGGCCACTTTTTGGATTATGATTGGTGTTCTGTGTAAGCTGTGGGTACGTACCTCTGAGTTGTTTGACTCTGTGCTCGCTGTTGTCCTTCATAGGCACCGTCCGCTGGGGCATGTGAGGAGATGGCGGCATCCTCCGGTGTACAGACCGCTGGTGGACCTGTCGACAATGGAAGAAAGACATGTGATCATCACCTACAGGCTTGACCGTGCCACAATCCAGGAACTGTGTACCCAGCTGGAGCCAGACCTGATGTCAGCTATCCGCCATCCCACAGGAATCCCCCCTCAAGTTCAGGTGCTGTCAGTGCTCCATTTCCTTGCAAGTGGGTCATTTCAAACAACAGTGGCCATAGCATCAGGGATGTCCCAGCCTATGTTTTCCAACGTGTTGTCCAGAGTGTTGTCTGCCCTGCTGAAACACATGCGGAGATACATTGTTTTCCCTCAGGTGGAGGATTTGCCTACAGTGAAAGGGGATTTCTATGCCATGGGACATATCCCCAACATCATAGGTGCCTTTGATGGGACACATGTGGCTTTGGTCCCCCCCCCCACAGGAGTGAACAGGTGTACAAAAACCGGGGGAGTTATCATTCGATGAATGCACAGATGGTATGTTTGTCAGACCAGTACATCTCCCATGTGAATGCCAAGCTCCCTGGCTCAGTGCATGACGCCTACATCTTGCGGAATAGCAGCATCCCTTATGTGATGGGTCAACTCCAGAGGCACCGTGTGTGGCTATTAGGTGAGCACCTGGAAGCAAGACAGTGGGAATGGTTGTCTGGGTCTGGGGATATCCCTACAGGTTATTGTGTGTCTAACAGTTGTCCCTCACCATTTGCAGGTGACTCTGGTTACCCCAACCTGTCATGGCTACTGACCCCAGTGAGGAATCCCAGGACAAGCGCAGAGGAATGCTACAATGAGGCCCATGGGCGAACTAGGAGGGTGATCGAACAGACCTTCGGCCTCCTGAAGGCCAGGTTCAGGTGCCTCCATATGACTGGTGGATCCCTATTCTACTCACCAAAGAAGGTGTGCCAGATCACCGTGGCCTGCTGTATGCTTCTCAACTTGGCTTTGCGACGACAGGTGCCTTTTCTGCAGGAGGATGGTCCAGATGGCGGTGTTGTTGCAGCTGTGGAGCCTGTGGACAGTGAAGATGAGGAAGCAGAAGAGAAAGACATGGACTAACAGGAACTCAGTGATCCAGCAATATATCCATTGAAACACAGGTAAGAATACAAACCTGCCTACTACATGTACTTTAACACCATTACCTCTCTACTGTCTGTCGTTTTCACCCAGTGTATGGTCACTGAGTTGTCACTTTCCCTTACGATTTCACAGATGTGGGTCCTAATGTGTGACATCTGCTTTGATTCCTCATGGACTACAGCTGTGTGACATAGGTATGTTGACATTACAAATGAAAGAGATTTTTGCCACAGTAATTGCTACACTATTCTGAAATCACAGACTGACTCCAGATTGTTTTGTGCTTTAAGGGTGTTTATTTTAGTGCTCAAAATTGGAGGGGGTAGCAAAATGGTGAGGGGTGATGGCGGAGGAATGTCCATGGCGGAGTCCAGTCTATTAGTCTCACAGGTGCATTGCCCAAATGGGCATAGGAAGTGGAGCTGGGGCAGTTTAAGGATGGACAGGGTGACAAAGTGGGACAGAAGGATGGCATTCAGGGTGGTCTCATTTCTTGGCGGGGGACTTGGCATCGTTCTCTGTCTTTGTCCTGGATCTCAGGGACCGTTTGCGAGGTGGTTCTCCTTCTGCAGGGGGTGGGGTGCTGGTGTGGTGGTCCTGTGGCGGTGCCTCCTGTCCACTAGCGCCGGCGGAGGTGGTGGACAGTTCATCGTCCAGGCTAGTGTCAGGGTCCCCTTGTAATGCTACAGCTTAACTTTAATGCTTAAAGACTTTGCATTTCCTGAACTTTGATTCTGAATCCTGATTGCTTGCTGATCGACTGATGTCCTGAGGAAGAAGACTTATTCTGCTTTGCTGATACATATTGAGGATAGGTATAACCTAAACTGTGGTTACTATGCTTATTTGCTTTTCTTTCTAGATACCAACTGCGCTGTTTTGATAGAGCCATAGTTAGATGTTTTTCCAAAGTTGTGTTGCTAAATTGTTTTGCATAAAGTCCAACATGCTGATGCTAATTTGATGCTAATTGAGGATTCTCATTAATGAATTATGATAACAGGGACTAATGTTTGACGAATGTCGCTGCTTAACTTCATGTACATAATTTCATTGACGCAGTTGACTTTGCTATTGATTTGCACCATAACCTTAGAATATGTTGTACTTCAAGCACTGATTAGATTATGGTTCTTCCGCCATTTTGGTCAGCCAGTATTGTTTCTTTATGTGTTTCATTTGATATTGAGATTAATCTACATGAATTTAGCATTGTTAATATAGGGAAATAAACATTCTAAACTTTTGCTAAATGTGTGGTTATTCATGACTGAAAGGTCATGGTGCGTTACAATTTCTGACTATCAATATTGATGTTATTGATTATTAATGATTATTGATTATTGTGTGTTGACTATTGATTAGGTACTGGAGCTATGGTAAGAACATCTTAATTGCGAGTCAAAAGGTCTATCGACCTATTCGCATCCCTTGTAAGTTTACTTATTAAGGTCAGACGCACTAACAGAGGTAAAACCTAAACTGGATCCCCACCTGATAAAACAACAGGCACCAGGAATACACAATATCTGGATTGTAAATCTTTGGAGTTCATCCCACACCCGGACCCCATAGCTGATGAAAATAAACTCAAACTCATGAGCAGCTCAATACCATACTAGTTCCCCATTGCTCAGGATTACAACTGCGTGTGACACGGCTACTTGCTGTAAGGACTGTCAGCACTGGTGTAACGAAACATGAGGGGGCCCCCTGCAAAGTACATGGATAGGCCCCCTCTCTAGTTTCCCTAGTAACTCTCAGACCAGGGTACTGGAGCTCAGGCCCCTCCCACCCATTCTGTGGGGGCTGCAGGGCCTTCGTTACACCACTGTGTCTCTTTAGGCTCTTCCCAGTGGTTGCATTCTGAACCAAAGTCACATGGGTTGCCCTGAAACCCCATCAAACCTAAGCTGGTGACAGACACCAGCACAGAGGCCCCCACCATCACCTATATTGCTGTATAGCTTGCATTTGTTCCTTGCCATTCTCTTTGCCATTTTCCAATCACCCTTTTTGCTACTGTGATTTTCAAAAGAATGTTACTGCTGCTTACATTGGTGCTCGCTTTATCACTTGCTGATGGATGAATGTGGTTTGAAAAAGTAGTGGCCCGAGATCTTCCAGTGCCTGCAGCACAAATCACCAATACACAATAATATTGCCCTTCTGTATTACCCAGACTCCCTTATAGATTACCTTGTTGGTTTGGAAGATTACACTCATAGGCTACCTTTTCAAACAGTAGGAGTGTCATATGATGTTCCACCTGCCTCTATGTTGAAAATGGAAGTGAAATCACCATGCCAAACTTGTGTATCACTGCTATTGCTAAGTAGTATGTCCTAGGGTTCAATCATCCGTGCATCCCTGCCACTAGAAGCGTGGTACTCCGTTAGATGTAGGCCAGGATGAAATTTGTTATGCCAGTGTAATTTGCATAATTTGACACTTTTGCTTTACACTTGCTATGCAAAACTCATGAAATTATACCATTATGCCACATTGTGTACTTACCAAAAACACAAATGGCCCTGAAGAGGGATGAATAACCCTAGACGTCCATGGCAGTCTTGATTCACAAACCTTCAATAGATAGGTTACACTTAGACAAAATTATTAATTACAACAATGCACTTAAACACAATTATTTAGAAAAATATTTAAAACACATCAAGAACATATTTTAGTTCTGAAAAACAAACATATAACAGGTGCTCCCAAAAGTGTATTGGGGCAGTGCAAGTGATCAAATGAATAAATAGTCTGCAAGTTATATACAACATGCAAATATGTACAGGAGGTTGATAAGAGCATCTAGATGGAATGAACAACTCTCCAAACAAGAGTGCAAAAATCCTCAATCAAACGTAAAAAACGGTCGTCTGCAAAAAGTTGTAGATGTTTCGACCCACATAATACAATAACTTAGACAAGGGTCATCATCAGGACAGAAATATTTTGCGCAGGAGACACCAACTATCAATCAATCAATCAATCAATACTTTTATAGAGCGCAATACATACCTGTGAGGGTCTCAAGGCGCTGGGGAAAAAAGGGGGGGTGCTGCTACTGCTCGAAGAGCCAGGTCTTGAGGTGTCTTCTGAAGGTGAGCAGGTCCTGGGTCTTTCTTAGGTCAGACAGGAGGGTATTCCAGATCTTGGCGGCGAGGTGGGAAAAAGATCTGCCGCCGGAGGATTTGCGTCAGATGCGGGGGATGCTGGCGAGGGCGAGGTTGGAAGAGCAGAGTTGTTGGGTGGAGGTGTAGAAGCTGAGTCTGTTGTTAAGGTAGGCTGGTCCGGTGTTGTGTGCGTGGGTGAGGAGTTTGAAGGTGGTAAGTCACCACCACTGTCCTAAGATCTGTGTGGGAGGCCGTACTGACCTAGGCATTATGGCATGGACTAAATCCAACTCTTGGTGCAGACACCACTCGCGCAAACTTGAGCCACTGGTGGATAGGTCACAGTCCAATTCATAATTAAACATTCATCAATGCTAAGCCCTCAGCTTGGGAGACAGATGCGTTGGCCTCTATACATGCAGGGCCAGAAAACCCAGCACGTATAGAGGCCAATGTGGCTGTCTCCTGAGCTGAGGGCTTGGCAATGATGATTCACACACGTCTTCCCTGACAGACTCATGCTCACTGCTCATTTCCTCCGGAAGCCTCATCGTATTGTTAAATCTGTCTAAGTGCAACCTATCTAGGGAAGGTTTGTGTATCAATACTGCAGAGGAATTCCAGGGTTATACTTCCCCCTTCAGGACCCTTTGTGATTTTGATAATTGTCTTACCCAGTTCCTAGGGGTTACTGGGTAGCCCCTTATTCTTTATAAAGGTTGTGTAGTTATGTCATTCATGGCATACGTTTACAGTGAATTCACAAGAATAATGCTAACAGCCAGAACATTAGCTCATTTCCAGGTCATCTAGGGCTCTCTAAATAGTTTTGGTTTCTGTCATTTGCTCAATTGTTGAGAAATGTAACAAGCTATAATATTAGGCAAAGGGTGTTCTTGAATTTGTGTCCCTATACTCGTTCTCATTCTACAGCCAATTCTTCAGCCAATTCTATTTTTGTCCTGTAATTGTGTGAGAATTTTTTGTTCTGAGATTTCTGACTGCTATGGACTTGGGTGCCAGTTTTCGGAGGCAGTCTGAAGGTCTTTTCCAACAAGCCTTATACATGGTGCAGAGAAATTTAGTGGAGGGCTTTTTTAGGATGGTTTAGAGTGTTTATCTAGTAGGAAACTGGGGTGCATCAAGGCCCTTTTATCTGACACACTTTAAAGTCTGTTTCAGAGTTTTGGGGTGACCAGGGCAAATTATATTGCTACCGTAAAAGAGAGTGAGTGACAAGGCTCAAACTAAATCCACATTATATTTGGTTTCAGGACAGATAAGACTTTCCTTTAGAGTGACACACTGAGTTTGTGTTTTTGACCAACACAATAAATTGCTCCAAATGACATTTCGTTAAATATGATGCTCAGTTTTCTTACATTCTGTGTAAGATCAGAAATGGGACTAATGCTCGGAGCTTTTAAAAAAACAGAAAGAGCTCCATTTTCAGACCCACCTATTACAAGAGATCTAATTTAACGCTGTGTGAAATGATTTGCGGGAAATCATAGGACTAACTGGACTTCAGTTGTGACAATTGAGCCTTTTTGCATCTGATGTGCTGGGGCCACAATATTTTTACACCCAACCCCTACATTCATCCCTTACATACTTGTCCATACTTGACTATCAAGGTATCTAGGCAGAGACATCCAGTTTGAGACAGGAGGTGATGTGATTAGGGACGTCTAACTGAGCACATAGAGAAAAAATGATAAACCAGTCATGAGACAGTGCTTTGTCTTAAAAAGAAAAGAAATATGCATTCCACCCACCACTAGCCGCTACACAAGAAAATATAAATGAACATGGAGAAACCACAAGCAATGCAAAACAAATTTAACACAATAATTATCTTCAACTTATTGGTTCAAGCAAAAGATTTTCTCTGTTAAACAAGTCTCTGCCCACTGGCTTTAAAAATAGTTTTTATGGTGTGTTAACACCTTCCAGCTCACGTAATATACTATGTACAAGCTCTCACTCAGCGGGTTTGGACATAGGGAGTGGCAAACATTAAAGTTTTCGGGATAAGCACTGTTCTCAAGGAGGATGAACTGCAAGAATTCAAGGTGAAGCTCCTCCATGGTCTTATTTTCAAGGTGAAGCCTGTGAGAGCATGCATTAGAATATGTGTCACTTACAAGACACTGTTGTATTAAAAACGAAAGGTTGGCACCCACCCATTGCTTACCATTTGTTGGTTTGCATGGCACTCTTCTTTACAGCCTCATAATTCATCAATGCAGCCTAGCATCATTTCTATTGCTCTCTGAGGAGCAACGACCAAGCACTTAGTGATTCAACTTAATCAGTGTCCGTCCACTGTTCCCTACGCGATTGAGGGCCTTTTTTACAAAAAACTTTCAGTGCCATGCAAACAGAAGGCATGTGACAGGCAAAGACGTGCCCAGCAAGAAAAAGAAATTTGCACAGATTTATTTTCTATAGTTAGCTTTCTTTTTTTTTTGCCAATTCTTCTTTTCTCACTTTTCACTCATGTTTTCTCTTGCTTTTGCTCATGGCCACTGTCCTCAAAAGACGGAGATTATCTTGTTCTAAATATTGCAAAGCAAATTTTTTTCTTTCTTATGTGCATTTTCTGAAATGATGCTCATGCAGTACACCCCAATCCACCCTTCCCCAGTCCACCCGACCCCAATCCACCCACTCCAATCCACACCAATCCACTCTACCTCACCCACACACCAGTCCACCCCACTCAATCCACTCCACCCCAGACCAATCCATCCCACTCCAATCTGAACCACATACCCAAATCTAGTCCACACCAATCTACCACTCTCCAATCCACCCAACCCACATCACTCCAATCTGCCCCACTCCAATTTAAAACAATCTGCCCCACTTCAGTTTAGAACAATCTGCCCCTTCCAATCTTCTGCACTCCAAACTGCTCCACTCCAGTGAAAAGCAATCCGTCCCACTCCAATTCAAAACAGTTTGCCCCACTCCATTATGCCCAACTCAAATCTAAATTAATTTGTCCCACACCAATCTGCCCTATTCCCATCTTCTCCAAACCCAATCCAAAACATACTGCATGACTCCTATCTGCCCCACTCCAATCCAAAACAATTCGCCCGACTCCAATCCAAAACATCTGCCCTACTCTAATGTGCCCCACTCAAATTGATTCCAATCTGCCCAACTTCAATCTGCCCCACTCTAATGTACCCCAATCCAATCCACCCCACTTCAAACCAAAACAATCTGCCCCTCTCCAGTCTGCCATCCTACAATCCAAAATAATCAGCCCCACTCCAATCTGCCCCACTCCAATCCAAAACAATCTTCCCACTCCAATCTGTCCCCCTAAATCCAAAACAATCTTCCCCACTCCAATCCATCCCACTCAAATCTGCCCCTCTCTAATTGGTCCCACTCCAATCTGCCTCACTCCAATCCAAACAATCTGCCTCATTCTAATCCGCCCACTCCAATCTGCCCTTCCCCTATCCAGAGCATTCTGCCCCTCTCCAATCTGTCCTACTCCAATCTGCCCTACTCCAATCCAAAACAGTCCATCCCACTCTAATCCAAGCCACCCCCCCAGTCCTCCACTCCATCCCAATTCAGTCCACTCCACCATAGCCGCCCCAACCCAATCTATCTCACACCAGTCCAATCCACCCCAATCCTGGCAAATCCAATCTACCCAAGTGCAATCAATTCCACCTCACCCTATTCCAATCCACCCCACTTCCTCCCCAATCTACCGCTCTCCAATCCCATTCACAACAATCCACCCTACTCAAATCCAAAGCAATCTGCCCTAATCCAATCTGCCCCACTCCAGTCTGCCCAACACCAATCTGTTTCACTCCAATCTGAAACAGTCTGGCCCACTCCAATCCAAAACAATCTGCCCCACTCCAATCCAAAACAATTTGCCTCACTCCAATCCAAATAAATCCACCCTACTACAATCTGCCCTACTCCAAAACAATCTGACCCACTCCAATTTGCCCTACGTCAATCAAAATTAGCCTGCTCAACTCAATCGGCCCCACTCCAATCCCAAACAATTTGTCTGACTTCAATCTGCTTCACTTCAAATCAAGACAATTTGCCCAATTCAAATCCAAAATAATCTGCCCCACTCCAATCTGCCCCACACCAATCCTAAATATTTTGCCCCACACCAATCTGCCTCACTCCAGTCCAAAACAATCCACCCCACTCCAATCCACCCCTCTCCAATCTACTCCTATCCAATCCACCTCACCCCAATACAATCCACCCCACTCCAAACCAATCCACCCCAATCCAATTCAGTCTACCCAAACCAACCCTATGCACCCCAGTCCATCCAAATCCAATCTACCACACTCCATTCCACCCCCAATCCAATCCACCTCAATCTAATCAACCCACCCCAATCCAGTTCACCTCACCCAATCAAATCCACCCCACGCGATCCAATCCACCTTCATCCAGTCCACCCCAATCTGTTGCACCCACTAAATCCAATCTGCCTCACTCCAATCCAATCTACCCCACTGCAATCTAATCTACTCCACTCCAATCCACCCCACCACTACACCAATCCCACCACTACACCAATCCAATCCACCACAACTCCAATTCACCCCACTGCATTCCACCCCACTCCATTCCACCCTACTAAAGTCCACTCTGCTCTAATTCAATCCACCCCACTCTGTCCATTTCTCCCGACTCTAATCCACCCCACCACAATGCAATCCACCCCACTCCAATTCAAACCACCCCACACAATCCAGTCCACCTAACTCAAATCCACCCACTCCAGTCAACCCGATCCAATATACCAAACCCCACCCCTTTCAATCCACCCCACTCTTACCTTTTCCACTCCATCCAGTCTACCCCACGCCAATCCACCCCACTCCACTACAGTCCAATCCACCCCACTCTACTTCAATCCACCCCACTTTACCCAAATCCACTCTAATCCAATTCAATTCACACCATCCCACCCTAGAATAGTCCACCCAACTCAATCTCATCCACACAGCCTACCACAAACCAATTCTTCCCACTCAAATTCACCCCAATTCTATCTGCCCCACTCCTATCCAACCCAATCCAATTTAATCCACAGCACTCCAGCCCAGTCCACCCACTCGAATCCAATCCATCCCATTCCAACCCACCCCACTCTTATATAATCCACTCCACGCCAATCCTATCCACTACCTCCAGTCCAATCAACCCCACTCCAGTCCAGTATAATCCACCCACACCACTCCACTCTAATGCACCCCACTCCAAACCACCATACTCTGAACCAATCCACCCCACCTCAGTCCTATCACTCCAACCCAATCCACCCATCCTAAACCACTCTAATCTACCTCACCTCAATCATCTCACTCCATCCACTTCACTCCATTTCAATCCGCCCCACGCCACTCACATTCAATTCACTGCATCTTGTACACTCACTCCAATCCACCCCAGTCCACTTAATCCAACTCTCTCTGTTCCAATCCAATCCACCCCAAACTACTCCAATCCAATCCACCCCACTACCTCAATCCACTCCACTCCACCCTATTCCACCCCACTCCACTCCACCCCACTCCCCTCTATGCCAGCCCACTCTGTCACCCCACTTATGCCACTCAACTCCACAGCACTGCACTCTTTCACACACTCTGCCATTGAACTCTACTCCCCTATAATCAACTATTCAACACTCTACTCCCCCTACTCCACTCTATGATACTCTACAGCACTAACTTTTATCCATGCTGAAAAGCAGCCACAGTGGTGTACAACATGGCAAAAACACATTGCCAAAGCTAATAGCTCTTGCATAGGCGAGACTTATTGGATTTGCCAGTGTTTGGTTATTCAGTGCACACAGAGTCACACAGGCAAAGTAGAGAAGGCAAACTCACATGTCATATACAGTTGAGTAGCCGACTTGGTTTGCAGGTCTGGAGAGCAGAGGCCACAATGGTATCTTATTAAGAATTCCAAGGCCAGAGGAAGAACCAAACAGGCTCAAACTCAGGGGCAGCTAGGGTCTCCAGAGGTACAGAGACTGATGAATCTCACCACAGTTCCTTTTAGGGCTGATCTTTCTCTTGACCTTGCACTATTGGCAGCGGTGCCTGAACAATTTTCGTAATGGGGTGCTCTCCCCAGTGTACATCACTAAAGCATGAGGGAATGTGAAAAATCCAAGGGTTTCACAAATAATAAGTATAGTGGCGAGTCACACCAATTCATCACAAGAGTGATAAACGTATGGTATGTGACCAGTGGTGTATGTTGAGCACACTGTTGCAAATATAGGGTAGCACACTGTCATTTACAGACATCGCGTTTTCCATTGAAATTGCTACAAAATTCACAATCATATGTGGTTTTATTGATGCAACTACATAGCGCACACACGATGTGTGGAAATTGGATTTCTGCAAATATTTATCATTTTCATATCACCAAATAAGGTCTCTTGATTTTTTTTTTTTGATCCTTTTAAGATCTGTTTCCCTTACACGTCGGAATTACAAAAAAGTGCATCATTTGTGCTGTTTCAACTACTGATCTGTTTAGGAACATTTGTAGAGTTAATTTACAGCTCATTCACGGTTGCTGTCTGTTAGGAAAAAACTGACACCCTACAACCTCTCCTTTCACAATTTCTGTACTGTAGCAACGCCAGCACCTCTACTTACAGCGCCTATGAATGTGGGTGAAGTCTGCATTCCAGAATCATACTGCACAGTTTCCTGTGTCAGCAGGCAACCATGCTGTGATTGCTTCTTCTGGACCCTCTTCTTAATCTCTTCTAAATTAGACCCCCTTA
This sequence comes from Pleurodeles waltl, assembly GCF_031143425.1. Taxonomy (NCBI): domain Eukaryota; kingdom Metazoa; phylum Chordata; class Amphibia; order Caudata; family Salamandridae; genus Pleurodeles; species Pleurodeles waltl. The sequence continues at coordinate 893,904,832 of NC_090446.1, forward strand.
GAAAGTAGTCGGCTTCCTCCCTTAAGCACAGAACAATTCAGGGTCCCCATGACTGTTCATGAATATGCAAGGAGGATGGCAGTCAAGTGTGTTAGCCCTGAAGCTCAAACTATGAGGCAAGCATACTACTGTGTGCCTACCTGTAGTAGTATAGAATATCCAGTAATGTCCTGTAACACTGACCTAGGATTTCTATCCAGTATTCATCCATGGCAAGCAGAAGCGTGTGGACACTCAATAGCTTCTCTCTGTTTTGGGTTAAGGATTAATTTTGATGTGTTAGAATTTCACACAGGTTGTTCCAACCATAGTATTTAATCTGCAGAATTAGCAGGAAGAAGGAGTGGTGTTGGGCATGTCATAGAAAACAAAGGAACAAAGTAATGAAAGTCGTTCTCACCAACCACTACAAAAATCTGTCCGCAGTGACACGTTTCGGGAAAAGGGCAACAGAAAGACATAGGGGTTTCCTTAGAACCTCAATTGGAGGTCATCCTGACACTCCAACAACTGGCCCTGGCTTGCTTCAAAGGGAAGAACTAGATTGTTCCACCGCTGCCTTCAGTCAACAAAAAACCTTAGCAGGCTAATTTCCAATTTCAGATATTGTGAGTTATCCCAAAAAGAGGTTTTAACATAGGTTATTGTTTACACATAGCAAAGCACAACACATACACACATGATCCTCACTCAAATCATAGATGCAAAGTAAATGTACTCCCCATTAATGTCCCACATGGATGGAGTGAAAAACCCAGATGAAAGGGCTTAAGGGGACTTTCAACTGGAGAGGACAGTAGGCATCTCTCCTCCAAAGTCAGCAGGCAAAAAGGGCCTGAGCCTTTTACTATACACAGATGCTGCCACCTCTAACAGTACTAGCAAACAGATAATCAGGCAAGTGACATGTTTGTTGCACCCACTAGTCAAAAACAAAAATAAAATCAATATGCTATGATGCACACAGAGGTTGCTCCCTGATCACTGGATCTATTGTTTGATTTCCCTGACAAGGATGACCCGGTTGCCGCAACCTTATTGTGATGAGGGAATGTCACTGTGATCTTATGGCCATGTAGCAGATACGGTGTTGGTTAGAGGCTTTCAGTGGCTGAGCTTCGTGACTTTCTCAGGGTAGTGATACCAAGTACTCAAGGTGATACTTAATTTTGAATTACCTTGCTAATTGTTATAATGTTCATAGCTCAGGATAATACTTCTCCATAAACTGTTAAATAAATGTTAAGTTGCCTGCTGGTTTAATCTGTTTACCATGTATTAGGCCATCCCATTAATTGCATATTAGGCATCCCATTAGTTATATAAGATCAGTTATATTTAGGTGTTATCGTTTGCTGTGTACCGAGTTACATTTTGTGCATGCCTCCATTGTTCTCTGCTCTGCTCAGCTAATGTGTGATGTCAAGGAATGTTGGTAAATGACTGGAGAAGTGGACAGTTGGAGAGAGTGGGCTGAGCAGAAAGGATGCTGCACTTGATGGGGGTTTCCATATTAAGTAAGTTGCAGCTTATCCTATAACCTTTTAAATAAATCTACAACCTCTATCCTACAAGAACTGGCTAACTGACTCCTACTTACTAAGTAAGAATCTTTGAATACAACAACTGCAACAACTGGTATGAGTGAGCATAGCCAATAAAAACAAAGAAGTGAAGATAAATTGAAGATTGAAGACTTAAAGAAAAAGAGACAACCTGAAATCCCACCAGTGCCATTTCTACCAGACAGCCTGCCGCAATGGAGATGTAAGGGTGTTGGACTGGCAGAACTCCGAATGTACGCAGAAGTACGAAGATGATTGTGTAACCAGTGCCAACATGGTGTGGAGTTGACTTTGTTGCAGCATTTCATCACTTTTGCATGAAATACCGGTGGTGAGTGAACCAGCAGTAGGTGACGTTATACTGCTGGTGAGTGAACTGGCACTACATGAAATGTGGGCATTGTCAGCAATTTTACCTTGAATCAACCTATGGAGGACAAGTACGTTTGGGAATTAAGGGTGAGTCACCCTAAAATTTGCAGCAGTAATAAAATGCTGGTGTTGTGCAGCATGAGACAGGCAAGCCGCAGTGTTATGATTTGATTGGCACATGTGGTTCCATATGTCAGAGTGACATGCTGTGAATGGAAGCATTAGCGAGACTCAGGTGAGAGCGTGGACACTCCAACGGAGCTCATGAGCACCTGCCACTGGCAGCATGTAGCAAGCCTCAGGGAAGAACAAGGATGTTGCAAAGGAGGCATGAGCTTCTGTCACTGGCAGCCTGAAAGAACTAGTGGGGTTTGTGAGGCACTGCACACAAGTCTAGAGTGTGCATACTGCACCACTGGGGTCGTGTTGAATATAAAATACTGTGTGGGCAAGACTGTACTGCCAGACCAGAGCGTGTTCGACTCATTCGGTATTAAAGCGGCATAAAGCTAAATGTGTACATGTGAAGGACACATGATTAAGGGAAGCTTTATGACTAACGTGTGTGCTGAACAGAGCAATGTGTGGGAATACAACTGGGTGCGCCCAACTGGGGGAGAGAGAACTTAGACACTGAAAACAATGATATGCATAGCAGTAATAAGTTACAAACAATAGTGAAGCCTCATATTGTTCTCCAATCAATCCATTACTGGGCCAGTTTGTTCCACCCCATATTCTACAAGAAAGGAAATTGGATAGCCGATATGTGCAGGGAAGGAGTCTGGGAGAAACACTAGATCACTGACTTGCCAAAGGACAGCAAGACGAGTACAGTGAAGGATAGAGGGCCAACATTCCACAGACAGGTGAATTAATACATTTGATTTTAATGGAAGAATCTAAATGGAGCCATTTTTGAAGTGTTCATGAGTCAGTGTACAGTGAGTGTACTATCAGTCAATGCACTAAAAGAAGGGTTGTCTGAGACGTTGCTTATCAGAGAGAAGGATTTTGGGTTTGCTGCCAAAGAACATTTTAATGCTATGCTGAATGTTTATATTTGATGTCAAATTGTATTGTACAGTTTTGCTCATTCTGTTCCAATTTTGCGTGGCGTAGTCAGGAGAAAATGCATTTATATTTTTTGTATGCAATGTATTGTGTCATTTGAGTCCCTGGTCCTGCAACAGTGCACAGTAGAGGTTGTCCATGTATTGCATGTGTATGATGAACGAGTTACTTACCTTCGGTAACGACTTTTCTGGTGGATACATTAGCTACCTGTGGATTCCTCACCTAATGAATACTCCCATGGCGCCAGCATTCGACGGAAATCTTCTTACTAGTCTCTGCACGTCGACGAGGACGTCACTCTAGCCCACGCGACGCCATCTGACGTCATACAGGCAATAAGAGGTCCTCGCCGACGTGCCGATGACAGTACCAACATTTTTTACGTGCATGAGAATAATAATAACCCAATGTAATGAAAGAGCAAAGCAACATCTCTTAATATTGTAAATCACACAACATTGCAATAAAATAGCTGTAGATTTAATATAACCTTCTTTTTTTTTTTTTTTTTTTTTTAAACAAATAAATATATTTATACATACGAATCATGTATATACACAATATATATAGATTTATATATAAATATACACATATATACAAATATCATATATGCAAAATGTATTGCAACTTTGAAGACCAAAAGGAGCACACTCAAGGATTGCTTGGAGAGACCAAAAAGGCAACGGGGAGGCGGGTGGGACCGTGAGGAATCCACAGGTAGCTAATGTATCCACCAGAAAAGTCGTTACCGAAGGTAAGTAACTCGTTCTTCTGATGGATACAACTACCTGTGGATTCCTCACCTAATGAATAGAGTCCCAAAGCAGTACCACGCCCGGCGGTGGGTGCCTAAATGGTCAAACCAAGAAATCCTGCAGCACTGACCGTGCAAAATGACCGTCCCTTCTGACCTCAGAGTCCAAACAGTAATGTTTCACAAAAGTGTGAAGGGACGACCAAGTTGCGGCCTTGCAGATGTCGACCACAGGAACACCCCTGGCCAAGGCCGAAGAGGCCGACTTAGCTCTGGTGGAGTGAGCTCTAATGCCCTCAGGCGGATCCTTCTTTGCCAAAGAGTAACAGATTTTAATGCAAAGAACAACCCACCTGGAGAGTGTTCTCTTGTGGACTGCCTTTCCTCTCCTCTTGCCCACGTATCCGACAAACAGCTGATCCTCCAGCCTGATATCCTTCATTCTGTCGATATAGAAGCTCAACGCCCTTTTTGGGTCCAGGCGATGTAGTCTTTCTTCCTCCTTTGAAGGATGAGGCGGAGGATAAAACGTGGACAAAGTGATTGTCTGAGCCAAATGGAAGGGTGAAACAACCTTCGGAAGGAAAGCAGCCTTGGTCCTCAACACCACCTTATCCCCATAAAACGTTATATAAGGGGGTTTAACCGATAAGGCCTGCAACTCACTCACTCTCCTTGCAGATGTTATAGCTACCAGGAATACTGTTTTAATAACCAAATACCTTAAGGGGCAAGAATGCATAGGCTCAAAAGGGGACCCCATAAGGAAAGTCAGGACCAAGGACAAATCCCATTGAGGCATAACGAATGGTTTTGGAGGATATTGATTCAGAAGACCTTTCAAGAATCTGAGAACAATAGGGGATTTAAATAACGATGGTTGGTCTGGAAGACAAATGAAGGCTGACAAGGCCGACAAATAACCCTTAATGGTAGCCACTGCACAACCTTTCTGCGCTAGAGACAGTGCAAAAGACAAAACATGTGACAGATGAGCATGTAAGGGATCAATCTGTCTCTCTCCACACCACATAACAAATTTAGACCACCTATTAGCGTAGATAGATTTAGTGGAGTGTCGCCTGGCCGCTAAGATAACATCCACTACATCAGGCGGGAGAGAGAAGGAACTCAGGTTGCCCCGTTCAATCTCCAAGCATGTAGGTGCAGACTCTGGAGGTTGGGGTGTAAAACCTGCCCCTGCGACTGCGAGAGGAGGTCTGCCCTGAGAGGGAGACGGAGCGGAGGGCACAGTGAGAGTTGGAGAAGGTCGGAGTACCATACCCTCCTTGGCCAATCCGGAGCTATTAAGATGACTTGGGCCCGGTCTTGGCGAATTTTCCTCAACACTCGAGGAATCAAGGGTATGGGGGGAAACGCGTAAAGCAACTGGTCGCACCAGGTTATCTGAAACGCGTCCCCCAACGCTCCCTGCATCGGATACTGGAGGCTGCAGAATAACGGGCAATGCGCGTTCTCCCGAGTGGCAAACAGATCTATCCGAGGAAACCCCCACATCTGGAAGATTAAACAGACTTGATCTGGATGGAGACGCCACTCGTGGTCTGCCGAGAATTGGCGACTGAGACTGTCCGCACGTACATTCAAGACCCCGGCCAGATGATTTGCCACCAAGCAAATCTGATGGTCCTTTGCCCAGGACCATAGCCGAAGAGCTTCTCTGCAGAGAAGGTACGACCCTACTCCTCCCTGTTTGTTTATGTACCACATCGTGGTAGTATTGTCCATCAGGACATGTACCGACTGACCACGAAGGGATGGGAGGAAGGCCTTGAGAGCCAGACGTACAGCCCGTAACTCCAACAGATTGATATGAAACACCTGTTCCTCTGGAGACCAAAGCCCTTTGATCTCCAAATCCCCCAGATGAGCTCCCCATCCTAGGGTGGAAGCATCCGTTATGACCGTGGCCACTGGTGGCGACTGCACGAACGGCTTTCCCTGTGAAAGATTGTTGCCCGCAATCCACCACTTCAATTCCACAGCAGCATCTCTGGAGATCTTGACAGTACCTTCTAAATCTCCCTTGTGTTGAGACCACTGCCTTCGGAGGCACCACTGAAGAGCCCTCATGTGCCAGCGAGCATGCGTGACCAACAGAATGCAGGAGGCGAACAGACCGAGCAGACGAAGGACCTTGAGGACTGGAACTACCGCTCCATTTCGAAACATTGGAACCAATTCCTGAATATCTTGAATCCGCTGAGGCGGAGGAAAGGCTCGACTCAATGTTGTATCCAGTACTGCCCCTATGAACAGGAGGCGCTGAGAGGGCTCCAGGTGAGATTTGGGCACGTTCACCGAAAAGCCCAGGTCGAACAACAACTGGGTTGTTGACTGCAGATGATGCGACACAAGCTCCGGGGACTTGGCTTTGATCAACCAGTCGTCCAAGTAAGGGAATACTGCTATCCCCTTCCTTCTGAGCTCCGCCGCAACCACTGACATCACCTTTGTGAAGACTCGAGGTGCTGAAGTAAGACCAAACGGGAGGACCGCAAACTGATAGTGCTGCGACCCTACCACAAACCGGAGATACTTCCTGTGCGACTTGAGTATCGGGATATGAAAGTAAGCATCCTGCAAGTCGACAGACACCATCCAATCTTCCTTGTTCAACGCCAAAAGCACCTGTGCTAGGGTCAGCATCTTGAACTTTTCCTGGTTGAGGAACCAATTCAAGATCCTCAGATCCAGGATTGGTCTCAACTGACCATCCTTTTTGGGAATCAGGAAGTATCTTGAGTAACAACCTCGACCCTTTTCCTGCTCTGGGACCAACTCTACCGCGCCCTTTGAAAGGAGGACTTGAACCTCCTGTTCTAGCAACAGGAGGTGTTCTTCTGAACAATAAGATGGGCGGGGTGGGATGAGGGGCGGGAACTCCCGAAAGGGAAGGGCGTAGCCTTTCCCCACAATGCCGAGAACCCAAGTGTCCGTTGTGATAGACTTCCACTTGTGGAGAAAATGCTGTAATCTTCCCCCTACAGGAGAGGAGTGAGTGGGAAACGGTGGAAGCCTAAGGCTGCTTCCCCTGCTGCACCCCTCCAGAGGACGAGGAAGAGGCAGAGTGCTGTTGAGAGGCTCCTCTGGTACGGGCCCCACCCCTCCCCCTCCCTCTAAATGACCTATAGGGGAGGGAAGAGGCGGGTTGCTGGAACCTCCCCCGAAAGGAAGAGGAAGAAGAGCCACGCCCAAATCCCCGAAACCTCCTGAAAAATCTAGAAGAGGCAGAGGAAGAAGGAGCTTGCAGTCCTAACGATTTGGCTGTGGCTCTGCTCTCCTTAAATCGTTCCAAGGCCGAATCTGCCTTGGCTCCAAACAGTCTGTCCCCATCAAACGGGAGGTCCAGCAGGGTCGACTGCACATCCGCAGAAAACCCTGAGTTTCGGAGCCAGGCCTGTCTTCTTGCCACCACAGCCGTGCCCATCGCCCAGGCCACCGAGTCGGTCGTGTCCAGCCCAGACTGGATAATCTGGCTCGGGCAGCCTGGGCGTCCGAGACCACATCCAAGAGACCCTGGTGGAGCTCCGTAAATGAAGACGAAATATCATCCATCAGAGCATGGATGTACCTCCCCAGAATGCACGTTGCGTTGGTGGCCTTCAACGCCAAACTGCATGACGAAAATATTTTCTTGGACTGCGCATCCAGTTTCTTGGAGTCTCTGTCTCCAGGCACCGTCGGGAAGGAACCAGGCGCTGACTTTGAGGAACAGGAGGCTTGCACCACCAAGCTCTCCGGCGTAGGGTGTCTAGAGAGAAAGCCAGGGTCAGATGGTGCAGCTCGATACCTCCTGGCCACAGCCCTATGAACGGCCGAGGAAGACACCGGCTTCTTCCACACCTCCAACACCGGATCCAGCAAAGCCTCATTAAATGGCAAGAGAGGCTCAGCTGCAGCAGAGGCCGGATGCAATACCTCTGTCAGCAAATTCTGCTTCGCCTCTGCCACCGGCAAAGGCAGGTCCAAAAAGCTCGCTGCCTTCCTCACCACAGCATGAAAGGAAGCAGCCTCCTCCGTATATTCCCCTGGAGATGAAAGGTCCCACTCAGGGGAAGTGTCCAGCCCACTGGCTGTATCCAGACCATGTAGTCCGTCTCCAGAGTCCTCAATCTCTCCCTCCTCTAAGACTCGCTGGTACTCCTGCTCTTCTAAAAGACGGAGAGCACGCCTCCTCGAATGAAGTCTCTCCTCGATACGCGGAGTCGACATGGCCTCCGCCGATGTCGAAGAACGGCGCCGATCTCCAGAAGCATCTGACGCCGCATCCGGCGCCACAGGCAGCTTCGGCGCCGAGGCAGGAGCCGGAGGACGAGGTCTTGGAGCCGATGGACCAACCGGAGTCACAGGGCAAAATCCTGACTTCGACGGAAGGGCAACCTCCGGGGCCGAAACATCCGAAGCCACCGGAGCGGCCACCGACGCCGGCACCGGCGCCGAGCCCACATTCCCAAAAGGGAGAAAGGGCATAAAGGGTGCCGGCCGAAGAGGCGCAGGATCACCCAACGAAAAGGCCAAGGGCCCCGAAGGACCAGCCGGAGCAGCTCCTGGAGCCATCTGCTGAAAGATGGTATACATCGCATTAAGAAACGCGGTACTATCGGCTCCAGGAGTGGGAAAAGCCGGATACTGGGGTGCCTGGATCGAGGGCGACCCCGACGCCGGCCTCGACGTCTGCGACGCCGGAGAAAACACAAGAGGCTGCACCACCTCAATCACCGACGCCTGACCAGGCGAAGTCGGTGACGCCGGAGAGGGCAACGGCGTCGATGGATGCGGCGTGACCGTGGGGCTGACCTCCCAAGTCCTCCGACGCCGAGCCGAAGGTGACCTCGAACGAGACTCCTTGCTGGAATGACGTCGTGAGTCTCTACGGCGCCGGGAGTCTCGATGACGCCGGTGAGACCTTGGCGAAGAAGACTTCTTATGATGTTTCTCCTTCTTCTTTGACTTTGCCATGAATAACTTGGCCTCACGCTCTTTGAGGGCCTTCGGATTCATGTGTTGACATGAATCGCAAGTCGAGACGTCGTGGTCGGAGCTCAAACACCATAGACAGTCGGAGTGAGGATCTGTAACTGACATCTTGCCCCCACACTCTCGACAGGGCTTGAAACCCGACTTCCTCTGAGACATTATTACCGCAGAGAAGACTACGCAGCAGACAATACACTGTAACCACGAAGGTAACAGTAGCTCCCTCGAAGATAACCGTTTCGAATGCACGGAAAAAAGGGAACTGTCATCGGCACGTTGGCGAGGACCTCTTATTGCCTGTATGACGTCAGACGGCGTCGCGTGGGCTAGAGTGACGTCCTCGTCGACGTGCAGAGACTAGTAAGAAGATTTCCGTCGAATGCTGGCGCCATGGGAGTATTCATTAGGTGAGGAATCCACAGGTAGTTGTATCCATCAGAAAGATGAATTGCGTCACTTAAGTTCCTTGTCCTGTGAGAGTATACAATAGAGGGTGAGTGTTCCTAAGGCTGCAAGAGTGGGCAATAGAGGGTAAACATGCAGTGCAAGTCCTGTTACTAAATTCACAAGACACCCTGTTGTTTTGGGATGAGTGTGGGTTGAAAGAGGCAGTTGATAAATTAACAAGATGTCCTATTGTTTTGGGATGAGTGTGGTTTGAAAGAGACCCCTTGCTAAATTCACAAGATTCAACGCTGTTTTGGGATGAGTGTGGGTTCAAAGAGACCCATTGTTAAATTCACAAGATGCCATGTTGTTTTAGGATGAGTTTGGGTTGAAAGGCTCCCGTTGCTAAATTCATTAGGTTGTCTGTTCCCTCTGATTGGATGAGGTTTGAAATATACCCACTGAGAATTTCTAGAATTAGGGTTAAAAGACATCTTCACATACTGCTACAGTGAGGGTTGAAAGACACCCACTGTTTTATGCATTAGATGCCCTGTTTTCTGTTGACTAAAGGCTTAAAGAAGCCCACAGAGTTGAGTGAGGGTTTTAAATACCCATTTTGTGGTTTTGTGGTTCATTTTATTGTTTCTGCCTGGTGGTTGAATAACAGGTGGTGTGCTAAGGGTTCAGTGGAATCTGTATTCTGTTTTTGTGTAGATGGGATTGAATGAGACCGCTGTGTGAAAAATTTATAGGGGTTTGAATAATTTATAGGACTTTTCAAAGCTAGAGCCTTACATTTTCTATTTGTATTTTATTTTCATCTATCTTAAGTTTCCTGTTTGCATTTTATTATTTTCTAAGGAAAGGAAATGTGTTATAATCTGTTATTCTAGTGATGCATTCCGTGCACACCTCTATTTTTCTCTGCTCAGCTCAGCTAATATGTGATTTCATGGAAGGCTGGTAAGTGACTGGAGTAGTGGACAGTTAGAAAGAGTGGGCTGAGCAAAGAGGATGCTGCTCCTGGTGGGGTTTCCTTATTAAGTGCTGGAGTGCCTGAGGATGTCTTCTTCCCGCCTAAGGTTCAGAAACTGCAGGCACTTGTTGGAGTGTAGTTTTATATTCAAATATTAACATGAAAAGCTTGCAAAATAATGTATAATGAAGCTACATAGAAAACATGATAGAAGAAAATTAATGTGCGCATTTGAAATGTGCCCATGGGGAGTGGCCAGCAATGGATATGATGATTAATGAACTTAGCTAATAATTAATAAATAATGTACTAATATATGATTTTGTACTAGCTTTATGAATCTTGTATTAAGGTTTTGCTAAGTTAATCACTAGGCCTTAGTTAGCAAGGGTCTGGGCCTAGCTGCCTGGTCTCATATTAAATGTGTTTTTCTAACATGCTGTACTTTTCCAGAAGCTAGAGATGTGTGTGTAACCGTAGTAAATTCTTTCTCATGAGACCCGACTTGCTCAAGGAGACATTCTTGCTGAATGCAGCAGTGTAATTCGCAACAGGTACAAGGTCGCCTAAACTGGTAAAGACAATGGAGCTACTGACTGTAGCGAGGAGTGTAACTTTTCCTACCTGACATTCTACTCGTTGAAGGCGTAAATCACAGGAACCAATAAACTGCATGAGAACTGTTTTAGGTGAAAATTCTAGTAAGGTGATCAACGGATTATTGGACAGAGATAACGATGCACCAAATATTGACCAATTCGAAATTAGAGACTTGTCTGTCAAATTCAATTTTAACAAGGTGTTACAAGGAGAAATCAGCCATTGTGTGCCTTTTTATCCTGCCATTTTTATTCTGCCATTATTGAGCCATTACGCGTCTTTTACTGAGCCATTCATGCTGTTCTGCCTTAAGACTTTGCTGCCTGATGACTTAAACCATCCTCATCTTTTCCTTGCCCTTTAACGCACTTCTCCTCCTTATGAGGGAAGAGCTTTCTGCCCTGTTTGCTGAGACTTTGCTGTTCTATCCTGGCTGATGGTGGATCGACTGCTGTCCTGAGGATGAAGACTGATTCTGTATGCTGACCCATTACGGAGGGTAACTATATGATGATGAATTGTAATCGTCTGTTTGCCTTTCCTTTCTAGGTACCAACTGGACTTTTGATAGAGGCCATAGTTAGATGTTTTCTAAATTTGTGTTACTAAATTGTTTTGCATGAAGCCCAACATGCTGATGCTAATTAGAGGATAGTTAAGGAGTTCACTAATTCGGATGCAAATAGACAAATGACTGAATCTTGCTTTGTTGAATAATGTGCTAATGATACTCTGCTAAAGTTGATTCATGCTGATGTCGTGCTTTGTTATAATGTTCATGATCTTTCCTTTGTTTAAGTCATATTCAAGTTGCCATATTGTGACATTGTTGATGTGTTTTCTGGTATTGAGACTAATAAACTTACTAGTAGAGTGTAACAGATAGGGAATAAATATCATAAATCTTACTAAATTTGTGTAGTTATTCATGGAGGGTCATGGTGTGTTTCGATTCTTATTAATTAATTTGATTGATCGCTATTGTGAATATTGATGAGGTTATTGATCTATTTATTGAAATGCTGAATAGATATCTTGTCTTAAGGAGTCCCCAATCAGGGTCAAAAGGTTAATTGGCCTAAAACGAGTCCCTGTGTAAGTTAAATTATTAAAGGTGGGACGCGTTATCACACTCTGGTGAGAGACCATCAATATTCTCACCAATAGAAGTCGACTGTATCTTTGTGAGGAGTGTGTTTGTCAGATTCATTCAGCACAAACCAATAACATAAGATCCATAAACAATTCTACACACCATGAACAATTTAACCACTATATCAAACTCCAAACTGAACAAAGTTTCAAAGTTTTAGTACAAAACCAAAATCAATGTAATGTATATGGTGCGCAAACTAAGTTATAAACATACATGAAAGCCCTAGGCTGACCAAAACATCGAAAAAGATTGAGGGATAGATTTAAGAGCCCCTAGCGACTTCATGCGTCACATTAGCATCATTTGCTCATGCTAATGTGGCCCAATGAGGCCAAAATCTCAGCACCATGTTTACAAAGTGGTGCAATGCATGTATTGCTCCACTTTGTAACCCTTCGTGCTACATTATGCCTGCACCAGGCATAATGTATGCAAAGGTGGCATTCCCCAGTTAGGGGGGCTGAAAAAATGGCACAAAGAAATCTAACAGACTTCTTTGCGTCATTTTTTCTGCACTTTTAAAGCGTGCTCAGGGGAGGCGTTAAAAGGAGGCACCCATTGATTACAATGGGCCTCAATTGGCTTTGAAGAATTAGCTTCAACATTTTTACACTAATCTTGCAAAGCTCAGAACCAGCGTACAAATTTTTGATGCTAGTTCCCCTAACTACTAACATGGTGTGCAGTATCTGAGATACGGTGCACACATGGTGCCGTTAGGGGGCGCTAAGAGGTGCAAGAAAAGTGACGCTGCACTTGGTGCAGTGCCACTTTTCTTAAGTCAGGTCCAAAGTCGAGTATGCACATTAATTTCAGATTTCAAAGCAGATGATGGTGACATCAGTAAACAATCAAAATTCAATTTTATCAATCATATTATCAGGGCTGGGCCATCCTTATTTCTAAAATTAACTTGAACATGCATGCGTGGGAACGGACTAACACATGCGGGCAAACAAGGGAAAGAACAAAAATGATTTGGAAAAATCATCTAACTAGGGCAACTCACTATAAAAAGTGCTGGTGTAATTATCTAAGCTGAAAAGGAAACAAAATACCACATTTAGTTGTACCTCTCCTCATGGGACAGAAGGCAGAAAGGTTTTTATCAGACATCAGTAGAGAGCAGCATCAGGAAAGTGCAGAACACGGTCTGCACACAGGAGAGGTCGGCAGTTCAGAATTGATTGGGCATATTAGTACTGAACAACATAAGCAAGTGGGGCAATTAGGACTAAGAGAAAACTCATCAGAAGACTTGGTGAGGGGCAGGAGGTGACAGCATGAACACTCAAGAAGAACTCTCAGGCCTTGGCAGACAGCAGCAGACTCAAGACAGGAATAGACTAAACTGGCGCTTTAGCAGACTGACCAAAGTTTCAAAGTCTCTCACTAATTAAAATCCAGTAATTTTTTGATTGGTCCTCCAGGTGAGCTCATCTTACCCACAAGATTCAGCATCCAATAGTAGCCGCTGACACCATCACGTTTGCAACTATTCTGAATTTTCTCAAAGCAAATATTTTGTTATTTCAATGATTTCATACAGCTCTGCCAAAATATTACATTTTCTAGTTGGTTGTGACTTCAGGATCTTTTTCCATGGTACATAGGATGAGCTGAACAAGTCTCATATGACATTTTTATAAAATTTCTGGTCTTGTCCGAAAGTTAGAACAAATATTATTACTTAATCAACACTGAAACATGCTTTCCATCTTCAATACAATAGAACATTGAATATCATGTCAGCAACCTAGGGAAATAATTCAGGTCAGAGGGAACAGAATAAGCAAGTAATTTTCCTCTACTACCGCAATTATTAATCTTCAGGCCTGTTCAGCTAAGAAATCCTAGATATACACTAATACACAGAAATCCCATTGTGCAACTTACAGTTTAATCAAATATGCAAAGCAAAATATTTAATTGCAAAGATTATTTACGTCATATTAAAACACAATTTAAACATGCATTTATTTTTCTGCACATATGTAATTCATGTTAATAATTCATTCAATTCAATATAAGTACAATTCATGTTCATTTAATACTCATAATATACTTCATTTCCACAGGTTTTTCTTAAAGATAATACGTTCAATATTATTTTTTTTCAATAATTCTCTCAAGTATAAGTGCACAACATCTTTCATGTTAGAACGTGATGTCAAATACAAATGGAGGCCACATTGCCCACCATCATTCAAATGTGCACAATTTACATTTCCATGTTAATTTCTTTATTAGGCTTTTAAATGTAGGTTTGTAAGTCGCCGTATGCTAACTTCTATGCCACTAATATATGAGTGAAATTTGATCTCTATCAGTCCTTTCTCTGATGGCAATGTATGCCATCACAATACAACTTTTCTCATTTACAATGATACAAATACAAATCTTGTATTCTTAGCCTTTACAATGCTGCTCAAATGCTGATTAATGAAAAAAAAGAGAAAAGTAAATCAAAGTTAGAATAAAAATACTGAATGTATGCTTGATTATACAAATGTGTTAATAATAAACTGCAACTAATTCCATAAAGGAATTTGAGTACATACATAACAGTCACGCACATTCATTGTATCCAGGTATTTATACAGCAAGCTATAATAAACATTGGAAGACAAATCTCGTTGTGTGTTGTCTAACTGAAGCAATCCCAGGTGAAGAGTATTTGCAGCTTGGCACTGATTTCCTCCTCATTCTCCTCACAGCACCATCTTCATTTTGATTGGACTCTTCTACTACTTCTGTAATGGGTGGGACTTTAAAACCAACCAGCTCATGCGCTGCTGCAGGCCATTTCTCTCCTTTCACAGTTCTCTTTTCGGGTGCAACTGGGTTCACAACGTTTGCTGTGTTGGCAGGAGTCAGGTGTCTTTGACTTTGCTCTCCTGTATCTTTATCTGCATTCAGATTACTTGCACTTTTATCATTTTGCACAATTTGTGCTTCAGCTACCTGTTCAGTTCTCACAGCTTGATCACTCTGAACCCTTTCTTCATCTGCATTCACTATCGCAGGATAAGACTCTGTGTTTTCAAGAGGACACATAACTTTCAGTGAGTGGACTGCATGAATCCTGTTCGGAAGGCCAGCACACTTCACAGCTGTTTTTGTCACCAAGATAACTTGATACTGTCCATTCCACCTTGGCTCCAGGCAAGTCCTCCTTATATGCTTTTTTTTCATCATGACCCAATCTCCATCCTTCAGGCTGTGACACTGCTCCTGAGCCATTTGAACTGTAGCTACTTCAACCTGATGAGACAAAGAGAGAACCACATCAGCCAGACCTTTGTAATAATCCAGCACTAAGTCATCTGTTTTGTTCACAAGTGCATTTGCGGGTACTGCTGGTAACCTCATTACACGCCCCATAAGGATCTTGTCCTGAGACAGTCCTGTCTTCCTGTCAGGGGTGCTATGCATGCTCATCAGGACAAATGACAATGCATCAGGCCTTTTCAACACTGCAGAGGCACAAACCTTTGCCAATTGAGCTTTCAGAGTTCCATTCATTTGTTCCACCAAACCAGGTGCCCCTTGGTCTGTAACTGAAGTGAAAGGTTTGCTCAAAGTTCAGTGCTGCACACAACAGTTTTATGATCTAATTATTAAAATGAGTTGCTCCATTTGATTCCAAAGAAGTCAGGAAGCCACATCTTGGTATTAGATCCCTGAGCAGCAAATTAGCTACGGTGAGACTATCATTCCTACATGTTGAATATGCCTCTATCCAGTAGGGAAAACACACACACAAAACCAGCACATACTCTAAATGATTGCTAGCAGGCATTTAAAAAAAATCAAGTTGCATTCTGTGAAATGGACCTCCTGATCTGCTTATGTGGCTCAAATTAATCACTGTGTGTTTCCCTACCTTCTTTTTGGTTGACATGTTACACATCTGTGACAAATCGCTTCTGCAATCAACCTAAATCTGGGGCTGAACCATGTCTGTTTAACTGTGTGAATCACTGCAACTCTGCCAAGATGAACGTGCCATGGTACAATCTAGCCATCGAGTTCAACAAACAATCTGGCAACACAACTTCCCTTCATTTGAAATCCAAACATCATCTTCCTCCCTTTGCAAACAACCTGCTTGACTCCAACTTATGTGTTCTTCATCTGATGCCTCTACCTGCAATCTCTTAATTGCATCCCAGGTATCAACTGCTGACATTAGGAAACTTTGATTTGTCTCACCGGTGTCACTTCCACCACCCCACTCTTCTTTAGAGGTGACACAATGGAGTGTACACTATCTGGCAATTTGATCAGCATAGGCATTGTTCAATGTTACGTAATCATTTGATCTCTGATGGTCTGTGCACTTCACAACTGCAGTCTTCTCAGGTAACTGCAAGGTATTTAACAAACTATTACATTCTTTCACCATATCGAATGGGTGATCCTGAAGAGGTAATATAACCTCACTGGTGCCATAACTGCCCAAAGTCACGTACAACAGCAAATCCATATTTAATATCTGTGAATATTGTCACTTTGAGCTGCTCAGAAATGCAACATGCTCTTGAAAGGGCACCCAGTTCAGCTACTTAGGCAGAAATGACTGCTTGAAGTCATGATGTTTCGACTACTCCTGCGAGAGTGCAAACTGCATAACCAGCTCTCAGAATATCTTTGTTGTCTTTTAATCAGGAGCCATCAACAAATACAACTTGATCATTCTCCTCTAAAGGAGTATCCTGA
The DNA here is from genome assembly GCF_031143425.1 of Pleurodeles waltl. Taxonomy (NCBI): domain Eukaryota; kingdom Metazoa; phylum Chordata; class Amphibia; order Caudata; family Salamandridae; genus Pleurodeles; species Pleurodeles waltl. Next base: position 893,921,445 of record NC_090446.1, read on the forward strand.
ATATCATGTCTGGATTTGGTGCACAGTTCAGTGACATTGAGGCAGTCCTGTTCGATTTCATTAACATCATCTGTATCATTAACATTAACAGGTGACAATGAAGCTGGGTTTAGCACAGAACACATTTTGATGTCACATTGGCAGAACCACAGATCAATAACTCATAACTGGTGAGATGGGCACTGGTCAAATATTGGGTCTTAGTTCTTGTTAAAAGAACCTCAACTGAATGTGGTACATAAGCAGTTAAAGGGTGTCCCATTACAATGCCTTCAGATAGACTTATGCTTACACCAGCGGCAGCCACAGCTTTTACACAGTCAGGAAAAGCAGTAGCGACAGGGTCCAATGTGGTGGACAAATATGCCACAGGTCTAGTCATTCCTTCATGCAACTGTGTCAAAACAGAAAGAGCACAACCGTCATGTTCATGACAAAACACTGAAAAGCTTTTCATGTAATAAAGCATTCCCAAGGCTGGAGCCATACACATACTTTCTCTCAACTCAGTAGAAGTTTTCATGCATTCTTCATTAAAGGGGGTTGGGTCTGTAACATCTTTATGTGTTAGCTTCTGCAATGGCTTAAAGATCACTGAAAAATGTGGGATCCATTGGCAACAATAGCTCACAATGTCTAAAAACATTCTGACATCTCTCTACGTAACTGGGGGATTCATCTACATAATAGCCGCAACTATCTCTCTGGACACTTTCCTTGCACCTTTCTCAATTTGGTGACCCAAATACTGTAGTTTGGTAGGGAAAACCCAAATACTGTATTTTGGTAGAGGGAATCTTATGCCCGTTGTTGTCCAAATTATTTAACAATGCTATGGTATCTTGTCTGCAAGCTTCATGTCTGTAAATTTGGCGCTGATTCAAACTGAGTTATTCCTGCATTCTGAGTTGGCTGTGGCATAACTGGAACATCATGGGTTATATTAACAATTGGAAGTGTCAGAAAAAACGCTGGTGCCTGTGTAACATTACCAGTAGGTACATTTGGAGTTATCTGAACCTGGCTCTGCGCATCTGGGGCTGTGGCACACTTCGGGACTACATTCTGATTTACTGATTCAACTGCATTATATGGTGGAGGACGATTCTGTAACAACTGGATTGTAAATTCATCCTCTGACTCACTCTTGGTATCCACGATTTTTTTGTTTTCACCTAACATCTGTTTTGGATCTTCCTCAGATTTCTTTTTAGGCTTTAGGTTTAACACTTCCATCACCTTCCCTGTAATTTCTGGGAATAATTTCACTGCATGCAATGTATCTGTTCTCCACATCCTCTACTCTTCATCCCATCTAGCTTCTGCTAATGATTTTTCTGCTTTCCTCATTCTCCTTTTGAATTTCCGAGCCTCTTTCTACCTCGTGACTAATTTCCAACTGGCGAGTGCTTCAACTTGTACAGGTCTAGGAAGGGGTTTTGATTCATACAACACCCTCCTCAGGTTTTCGAATATCCTCAAATTAAAAGTTCCAAGACAGGGAAAAGCTAAGTTACCTTCCTTCTCAGTTATTTTACACCACTTACTTACTCAAAGACTTGCTGAAACTCCTCTTTCCTCCATTACTCCAAATGCTGGTGTACCCTCAAGTGGAGTAGGCTCACCCTCTCTAACTGGAATAAAAACATCTCCTCTTGGTGCACTTCTTCAAGCTTTGAAAAACGCCAGGTTTGCAATACTTTAAATCACAAATACAAATTCTACAAAACCAGGAAGCAATTTTCAATCCCACAATCCTGTTCTCAACCAATAGCAGCGCAATCTTGTCCACTAATCTATGTGTGAACTTTTCCCACCAACCGACCTATCCTAGCTTGGACCAAATGACATCACACTCTCTTCACTCAGCATCTGCAACTCACTTCAGAGCTGTCTCATACACCTCCTACACATGCACTCTAAATGAAAATATTGCGAGCACAAAAACCAAACCTGTCTGCTCCCTATGGGTAGGACTCAAATGTTTTGAACCCATAAACAACAACAACCATGTGGGCAATTTTGAGCACATAGCGCAACATTCACTTGGAGTACACCAACTCCCCACTCTTTTATTTAGAGTATGCAAACTCCCTACTCACTTCATACACTACACTTCACTGTGATTTAGCCAAAAACATTGAAAGCACAAACCCTACTCAAAACACATACCGTACATTTGTAGCACAATGCTGGAATTTCATCATCCCCTAAACTACACCAAGAACCACTCACAACTTGGGAAAATTCTGACTCCCCTCCTCATAAGGCAAAACCATAACTCTGCCACCAAAAACTGCTGGAGCCCTCGCAGAAGACTTCTTCCTGCCTCGTGATCAGAACCCGCAATCACTCTGGAGAGACACCATCACTATTCTCAACACTAGAAGTTGACTGGGTCTTTGGACTCAGTGAGGAGCGTAGCAGTCAGATTCATTCAATACAAACCATGATCTTAAGATTCATAAACAATTCTAGACACCATGAACAATCTAAACACTAAATCAAACTCCAAACTGAATAAAGTTTCAAAGTTTTATTACAATCCCAAAATCAATGTAACATATGCGGTGACCAAAACTAAGGCCCTCATTACGAGTTTGGTAGTCAGCGGACCGCCGCGGTGGAGATGGCGGTTGCACCGCCACGGGACTGGCAGTATAGACCGCCATATTATGAGTACTGGGAAGGCACCTGCAGAACACAGTCAAGTTTCCATCTGGACCGCCAGCGTGGCGGGACCTCTGTTGCCGGTGGAAGGCCCCTTCAGTCCGGCAGTCAGACAGTTTCCACCCACCGTATTACGAGGTTGCACGCTGCCAGGACTTCTGGGGTGGTCCAACTGCTGCGAAAACCATGGCGGAAATAAACAACATAAAAGGAAGCACTCACCTTCTGGAACACAGGCACATACGTAGGCGCCCTGGCACGCGAATTGCAAGTCTTTCCAATGCTCCTGCTGGCCATTGACATTCTGGACCAGCGACACCATCATAGACACCAGCCATAAGTACCCCATCCTAGCACACACTGGAGGGAAGGACATTAGTACACGCACAAACGCACAGTCACCATACATACATACATGCGCATGGAAAGCCAGGACGAGCTATGTAGCACCGACACCAATGGGTCGGTTGTAGATAAATAGTATTGGAAATATCAAAATCCCAAGAAAATAACTATTTACAAGATGCCACAAGGGCCAGTGTCTCATTGTCCAAATGTTCCAAGCACACTGGGCATGTGAGGACTGCCCAACTTGACTCCTGACTGCAATGTGCAGACCTCCACAGGGCAGGGGCATCAATGGGGCATGCAGGCACCTCAGGGATGGGGGGTGATCAGGGTTTAGATGGGGGTCCTTCTTCTTCTTATCAGGCTGCTGTCGGGGAGGCACCTTGGTCTTGCCCCTTTTTCCTGCCTTCTTAGGTGTGATAGCAGTGAGGGCCACCAGAGCAGGAGACCCAGATGGAGTTCTACCAGGTCTGGAGGTGTGAGGGGTAGGTGTGCCTGTTGTGGCAGCACTGCACACTGTTCACTGCTGGGCATGGCTCAGCCCAGAGGAGAACAGCGAGGTGGAACGCCGGGGTCTAGGAAGGGTAGCAGGGCGTTTGGGGGGAACAGGGACTGGACAAGGAGACGGGAACAGGGAAACCTCATGCAGGAATCTCTTTTTAGGGGCAGCGGGTAGATCATGGTTTAGGTGTTTGGGAGTAGAGGGAGAGGGGATGGTTGATAAGTGTGTAAATGGATATGGTTTGGGTGCTATTGTGTGGATGTATGAAATGTGTGTGCTGGGTGTGTGTTGGGCGGCTGAGTGTGGGCGTAAGTGTACTGAGAGGAGAAGCGGAGGAGACACAGGGATATGGCAGGTGGGGATGTGTGAGTGACTGTTGGGGTGGTGTGTGCAGGTAGGGTGGATGTGTTGCATGTGGTTGTGTTGACTGTTATAGTGCATACAGATATGGTGTATGGGGTGCATGAATGGGGGGTCAGCTGTTGTGGTGACAGTGGCAGTGACAGGACATGTGTCAGGACCAGGGATTGCATGTGTGAGTGGCAATGTGACTGTGAAGGGGGAGCAGGTGGGAGAGTCATGGTAGGTAGTGGATGTTGGTGTGTGCGTGTGAATGGTATGGGTGTGCATGGTGGTGGTGGCATTTGTGGTGCATGTGAATGTCCTTGCGCTCTGGGTGTTTTGGTGGGCGTGTGCTGGTATGAAAGTGTGCTCTGGATGGGAAGTGGGAGAGGGATGTGATAGTGGGAACAGGTAGTTGGAGGGGGGACGGAAGAAGAAGCAATACTGGCTGTCGTCAATGAGGAGGCCAGAGCCTGAAATGATCTCTGAAGGGCAGACAGAGCACCTGAATGCCTTCCAGGAAGGCATTTGACTGATGCATCTGGGATGTCAGTCCCTGTATGGCATTCACAATGGTTGTCTGCCCAACAGAGATGGACCTTAGGAGGTCAATAGCCTCCTCATTGAGGGCAGCAAGGCAGACTGGGGCAGAGACAGTGGTGCCTGCATCGAAGGAGATGCCCACCCTCCTGGGTCAGCGGGCACAGGCAACTGGGTTGAGAGCTACAGAGAGGGCAGTGCTGATAAGGGGGGTGGCGGACAAGGATGGTGCAGGCATATGGCCGGAAGGAACCACCACCACCAGGGAGTCACCATCAGAGGAAGAATCTGATGATGCTGTAGATGTTCCTGTCTCCCTCATGGTGCTCCACTCGCCCTCCGTCCCACTGGTCCCCTCGGCTCTGCAGGTATCAGCCTCCTGGGTCCCGTGGGATGCAGCTTCCCCACTTGACCGTGCCCCTTTCTCCTTTGCCAGATGAGACTGTTGCACACAAAGACAGAGGAGCAGAGGGAGGGAGGGTGGGGCAGTGAGAGACAGGGTAGAGAAAGAGAAACAGGGAGCAAGTGGTCAATGCCAGCACAACAGCCACATACCAGTCACTACAACATACTCCAGCGCTATGTCATTACATGCCCTGACTTTACACACATGCCCATTGCAATGACAGCCCATGTCTGCCACCTCAGTCATGCTCATGAGTTTCACACATGCTGACACACATTCAATCCTGTGCAGGATGAAAGCCATGCCATCAACAAATGTCTTACCCACCGCATTGGTTCATGGGTCCATACAATCACTAGACCCTACATTTGTACTCTATGGGCATTTGGAGGCATACTTACACAGCCACGTAACACAAGCACATATAAGTGTATGATGTGAAACCTCAGACTTTGCAGACAATACATACACCACATGCCAGCAGACAGCAGATAGCAGGAACCATGTCCACATCTAAGATCCTCCTTATGTACTAAACAGTTGCCCTGTCATTGATGCCAGTTTGCAGTGAAGGTAACCCCAACTCACATCCTGCATGGTATTTGAACACATGTTTGTAGCACATCTGGCATCAATGTGTCCCAAGCCTAGTCATACAGTAGCTACCTAGCACACATTCCACAGCCTTCACACACTGCACAGGCTGCACCTGTCACTCACCACATAACCTAGGTACGAATGTGAACTCACCCCCTTGTGGCTGCTGTGCTGCCATCAAGTGCTCATCCACCTCAGGGTACGCAACCACCAAAATGCAGGATATAAGTGGGGTCAGGGTCCGACAGACACCACTCCCTCATTGGGAGAATGTCCCCAGCTGGGCCTCACTGGTGTTCCTCACCCAGCGTCACAGGTCCTCCCACTGCTTCCTGCACTGGGTGCCCCACCAGGCATGGAGCCCCAGAGTCCGCACTTGCTTGGCGATGGCAAGTCAGATCCCCTTCTTTTGATGGGCGCTCACCTGCATGGATAACACGGAGAAAAGGAGACAGTCATGTAGCGTGGCATCTTAGGGACTGCATTGGACACAACACATCCCCTGACCAGACGCACATTTAAACCATCCAGTTGTCCTCACAGCCCACAGCCAGGTCCTTCCACAAGTCACTCATGCTCGTCCCAAGGCCCCCATCCACATATGTACCACTCACAGACAGTACAATCATAGTGCACTCACCTGCTGCCCTGGTGCCCAATACAACTGGGCATACAGGGGTAGGACACCCTCAACAAGCTTTTCAAGTTCCTCTTGTGTGAAGGCTGGGGCCCTATCCCCTGCAGTATGTGGCATCTTGGCTACCAGTGGCAGAACACAGTAGCACACGCAGTGGAGGTATACTCAGCACGCGCGCCAGGAGTCAAGTGAACATGAGTACATGACCACCGGCAGTGATCGTCATTGGCTCATGTCTCCCATAGGCAACCATGTTAACCAATGAGGAGTTGCACGGTGGTTGCGACCGCCTAACGCCATGACGTCTCACGCCAGCAGAATTCGCTCACTTCCATCTGTCCATTGCATGCAGGAAATGTGGCTGCTATTTTACTACTACAATGTGTACAGAGGGGGTCCTGAATGTTTACTAGTGACCTGTGCACAGCTCTGCTGCATCCACACAGTCCTTCATGCACATAATGACTGCCACTCCTATTCCCAGGTATGGTGGGAGAATGATGGTGAGTAATGCTCCTGTCTGCAGGCCCCTGGTCAATCTTGCCACCCTTGAAGAGAGGCACGTTATATAGTGCTATCGGCTCAACCATCAGACCATCATAGATCTTGTGATGCTGTTGGAGCCGGATCTGCGGCCTGGTATTCCTCATCTCAATGCCATCACACCCACAGTACAGGTGTTGGCAGTCCTCCGCTTCCTTGCCTCAGGGTCCTTTCAAATAACAGTGGGCTAGGCTGACGGAATGTACCAGCCCATGTTCAGTAACCTCTTGAAGAATGTCCTATGTGCCCTACTGAAACATATTGCCAGCCATATCAGGTTCCCCCAATGTGACAATCTGCCCACTGTGAAAGCAGCCTTCTACGCTGTGGCACATGTGCCACATGTGATCAGGGCTATTGACGGGACCCACATTGCCCTGGTGCCATCCAGGAGGAGTGAACAGGTGTTTAGGAACAGTAAAAACCTCTACTCAACCAATGTTCAGGTGGTATGTCTTGCAGACCTCTACATCACTCAAGTGACTGCCCAGTTCTCAGGGTCAGTGCATGATGCTTACATACTGCGGAACAGCAGTATCCCACACCTGATGGCACCAGTGCAAAGGGAATGTGCCTGGTTCATCCGTATGTATTGTGTCATATGTGTGCCTCTGTATTCTGCACACTGTACACCACCTTCCAGATTTCAATACAGTTTTCAATATTCCTATTACCTCTGTGCACATAGGTGAACCTGGTTATCCGAACCGCCATGGCTACTGACACCTCTCAGGCATCCAACTACAACAGCAGAAGACTGTTTCAATGAGGTTCATGGGAGGACCCGACGGGTAATCGAACACACCTTTGGAGTGCTGAAAGCCAGATTTAGGTGCCTGCACCTTACTCGGGGGGCCCTACTGTACAGACCAGCCAAAGTGTGCCAGATCATTGTAGCATGCTTCTTGTTGCACAATTTGGCTATCAGATGTCACATCCCATTACTGGATGCTGAGGAGGGTGCAGCTGTGCCAGTGGCTGATGAAGGGGACATGGGGAGTGATGAGGAGGATGCAGCTGATTCCAGAGCAGAGCTGTTACAACAATACTTCCACTGACATGCAGGTATGTGCCAGAGCCATACTATGTAACCAGTAGCATTGTCTGCCGTGTGCAGGGAGCTGCTACCAGGGTCATGTATTCAATGTGGGTGTCGTGTGTACACATTACTTTAGATGTGATGCTGTTAACTGTATTACAGAACTTGTATATGATTGCTCCCCTTTCTGGCACTGTCAAATTAATTGGTAGGTCAATGGCTAGCTGTTACGTGTGTGATGGCTGTACATAATGGTACTCATGGTAGATTGGTAGATTGGAAAGGTGTTTATTTTTATGATACAAGTGAAAGGTCTTACGAGTGGGGTGATGGCGAGTGGGATCATCAGAGTACTTAGCCCACCTTAGGGGAGTCATTGTTCACTATGATGGCCATGTGAAAAAGGTGTTATGATAGTGGACAGTCAACAGGATGTCGCTGTGACACACAAGGTGATATGTTCTGAAGTGGCTCACTTGCTGGCGGTGGTCTTGGTCTTGGCATCAGTGGAGGCCGTATGTCTGGTTGGACGTCCTCACTTGTGTGGGGGCTCCTCAGCTACAGGGGAAGGGGTGCCGGTGTCCTGCATGTCCTGTGGCAGGGCCTCCATTCCATTGGTTGCGGCTGATGTGGGAGGCTCAGATGTGATCTGGGTTATGGTAGGGGCCTGCTAGTGGGAAGTGGACTGATGGTGGATGGTGGCAAGTTCCATCAGCACCCTTGATATGGTGGCCATAGTGGCATTGTGGGTCTGCCACTGCTGTATGGCCTCCTGATGGTTCTCTCTCTGTAGCCTCTGGGTTTCCTGCAGGGTAGTGAGGATCTGGGCCATGGTGTCCTGGGTTTGGTGGTATGGAACCAGGACTTAGTTGAGGGCCTCCTGGCCAGTTTGATTTTGTTGCTACCCCCTCCCTTGGACCACAGATCCCCTCCCACTCCCCCTGCCCCCTCGTCCGGTGCCCCTGCTTGTCATGTCAATTGTAGTTGTGGGTTTGCTGTTTCACATTGCTGTAATTGGCATTGGTACTGAGGTGGTGTTGGCTAGCAGTCTGGGTGGGCTGTGGGATGCATGTCCATGCAGGTGCACCATTGTGAGGTGTGAGTGTGACTCGGATCCGGCATGCCTAGTGATGGATTGTGAGAGTGGTAGTTGAGGAGATAATGGAGGTTTAGTATACATTGTGCAGGGTAGGTGATTGGATGGTGGGAGAGGGGTGGTGTGGCATGCAGAGTAAGAAGGTGGGATGATAGTGGGGGGTGCATTATTTTGGTTTGCGATATGATAGAGAGTGGTAGGTGCTTGGGAGGCATGTAGGACTGGAGTGGCTAATGCTCAGGGGGCGTCTAGGTTCCTTACCAGTATAAATCCCTCCAATGATTCCTGTCAGGCCCTCAGGATGCATGATGTCCAAGACCCTCTCCTCCCAGGTTGTCAGGTCAAGGGGAGGAGGTGGAGGTCCACCGCCAGTCTTGTTGAGGAAGATGTTGTGCCTGGACGCCATGGAACAGACTTTCCCCCTGAAGTTCTTGCACGTCTTTCTGATGTCCTCCTTTATGCGTGGGTAGCTGCCGACTGCATTCATCCTGTTGATTATCCTCTCCCATAGCTCTGTTTCCTGGCCATTGATGTTTGCTGTACTTATGCTCCCTTCAGTTGTGGCTCAACTCTGATGATCTTGTCCACCATGATCCACAACTCATTGTCAGTTAAGCGTGGTTGCTTGTGGCATGACATGTTGTGGGGGTGCAATGTGTGGATTCTTGCTCTTTGTGCAATGGTTTGTGGCTCGTAGATCTCTGGCTTGTGGTGATATTCGCAAGGGCTTGTGGGGGTGTGAAGGGGTGTGTATTATAGTGCGGTGAACTGGTGTGTGTTGTGTGTGTATGTTTCAGGTGTGGGGTATTTGGCCTGTCCAATCTGGTGTTGCCTTCTATTGGTGGTGATTTTCTAGCCTGCCGCGGTGTGCACCGCCAATGGTTTACCACATGTTCCGTTGTGCTGAATTGTGACTCATAATGTGGTGGGGGGAATGGTGTCGGCATGGCAGGCACGGCAGATGGACAGTCGCTCTTTCGCCATCAGTGTCACTGGCGGTGTTGGATTTCTGGCTGTGTTTCGTCAGCTTGGTGTTTGTGTCTCGTATTATGGCGGACACTTTACCGCCATCACTGGCGGGATGGTTGCGAGATTTTGCATGAAGGTCTTGCCTGTTGACTGCCAAACTCATAATAACGGCCGAAGTTATAAACATACATGAAAACCATGGGCTGGCCAGGGCTTCAAAAAAGAGATTAAGGCCCTCATTTTAACCTTGGCGGTAAAAACCGCCTACTGCTGCGGCGACTGCCACCAAAAGACCGTCGCCGAAGCTACCAGCCGTCCACCATATTATGATCACAGCCAGATTTTTGCCACAAGAATGGTGTTAATCTGGCTGTGGCCATGCCGACAGATGGCGGTAAGATGGCGCTGCTACCAGTTGCAGCGCCACACCAGTAGACCGCCGCCAGCCGTATTATGAACAATAATACGGCCTGGTGGTGTTCTGCTGGCGGGCGCTGCTGGCGGTAGCAGTGCCCCGTCCCGTCTCCTGCCAGAGGACTCCCTGGATCCAGGTCAGTTGGGTCTCTGACAGGGGAGGGGATATTGTGTGTGTGTATGTGGGGGTGTGTGAATCTATGTGTGTGTTGACTGTTTAATGCGTGTGTGCATGTAAGGATGTGGGAGTGCGTGTTTGTTGTGAAATGTGAATGCGTGTCTGCGTGCATGTTTGGAAGTGTGTACGGATGTGTGTGTTAATGGATGTATGCATGTTTGTCAGCATGTGGGAATTGGTGTGTCTATGCGTGTGTGTGTGTGTGTGTGTGTGAAGGGGGTTTGAATGAAGGGGGTGGGTGGGTTTGGAGAGGTGGGGGTAACTGGAGAGGAAGTGGGGGGAGACCCCTATCAGTGACAGGGAAGGAGTTCCATGTCACTGATATGGTTACGAACGCCACAAAAACCATGGCGGTACGCAGGGTCATAATCACACAGGCAGAACAATGGTGGCTGCCGGGCTGAAGATGGCTATCTCCAGCCCGGTGGCTGTACCCGATGTGGCAGTCGGAGTGGTACATTGGCAGGTTGGCTTCAGCCAACCCGCCAATGTCATAATATGGCAGTGGGTACCGCCAGCCTGTTGGCGGTACTTACCACCACATTATTGCCGACCCCGGGGTTGTAATGACCCCCTACGTCTACTAAACATCAATACCGTTAGACACTCCAAATGAATAATATAAATAAACAAAAATACAATATACATATTACTTTCAGATTTCAAAGCAGATGATGATGACATCAGTAAATCATCAAAATTCATTTTTAACAATCAAATTATCAGGGCTGGGCCATTCTTATTTCTAACATGAATTTGGACTTGCATGTGTGGGAACGGCCTAACACATGTGTGCAAACAAAGGAAAGGACAAAAATAATTTGGAAAAATCATCTCACTAAGGCAACTCACTATAAAAACATGCTTTTGTAATTTTCCTAAGCTGAAAAGGAAACAGAAAGCCACATTTAGTTATACCTCTCCTTGTGGGACAGCAGACAGGAAAGTTTTATCAGACAGAGTGATCATCTCTTCATAGGATAGGTTGGCAGTTCAGAATTGATTGGGCATACAGAACAGCATACGCAAGTGGGGCAATTAGGACTCAGAAGAAACTCATCAGAAGACTTGGAGAGGGACAGGAGGTGACAGCATGAATACTCAAAAAAACTCTCAAGATTTGGCAAACAGCAACAGTCTCAAAGCAGGATTAGACTGAACTGGCTCTTTTACAGACTGAACAAGGTTTCAAAGACTCTCACTAAATAAAAACATCCAGGAATCTTTTGATTGGTCCTAAACAAGATTCAAGATTCAAGACACAAGATTCAGCATCCAATGGTAGCCACTAAGACCATCAAGTCTGAAACTATTCCGAATTTCCTCAGAGCAAATATTTTGTCACTTCAATGATTTCACATAGTTCTGCAGAAATAATAAATTTTCTAGTTGCTAATTAGGAGTAGAGGTGGGTGATATATTCTGCACATTTGGTAGAGTTGATGGAGCTTTCGCCATTCTAGGGAGTTTTTTATCATGCCCAGCTCACTTACGGTAAGGTTGGCAAGTGTGAGTGAGGTTTGGAGTCCCCTAGCACAACCTCTGGCTGCTAGGAGGGTGAGATTTCTCCAACGTAGGTGGGCACAGGTGGTTGCAACCGTCTGCAGTGAAAAAGCTGTTGCTCGAGTTGAAAATCTACTGAGAGGCAGCAACATCAACTTGAAAAGCCACACCCTCTGGTGTGCTGTGTGGTGCCATTTGGGCTGATTTTTCAGCTCAAGGCGAGCTCCCAGCTCTAAATCTCAGCTCAAGCAGTGCAACATGCCTATTTCCTTCTGCTAGAGGAATTCTGCAGAATCTTGCTGAATTTGTTTTTAACTGCAGAATTCAACTGAGTTAAATTACATGACTTCTGTGCAGGCCTAATTAGGAGATGAGCGCTAATTACAGTGACTCCTGACTTTGCACACACCATTATCATATGGTACTACCTAGTGTTTATTGCCTGCTTAAAACAGTGCATGATGGGTAATTACAACAGAGGCAGAAACAGCTTCCAGTGCATTATTCTGCATTAAAACATTGGAATGTTGAGAGCTCCATTACAGACAATGGAGTGCTTCAGGCTTTTACTGGTTGGTAAAAGCCCAAGCTTCAACATTCAAATGTTCTCTTTGTTCACAGCAAAAGCTGTGAACAAAGGCCTCATGGAGGACTTTGTTATATTTATTAGAAAATGTTGCCCTCTAGTGGCAGAATGTTCTAATAGCCTTAGAGCCTGCCGTAGTGGGCTGTAGCAGCAATTAAAGGCCCGCTCCCTTGTTAAAGGCCCTTGCCTTCAGGTCGGGCTTTTAACACTGGAGAGGGCCGTTAATGGCAGGTAGAACCCGCTACAGCAGGCTCTAAGGCTATATTAGAACATTGGAATGTTGGGGGCTCCAGTGGAGACAATGAAGTGCAATGGGCATTTACTGGTTAATAAAAGTCCAGAACACCAACATTCCAATGTTCTTTGTTCACAGCAATAGCTGTGAACAATGGCCTCACAGAGCCTGGGGCTATCTGAGGGCTTAGTTTTATTTATTAGAACATTCTGCCATCTAGTGTAAGAATGTGCTAATGACCTTATAGTCCTTCGGAGCTGGGCTCTACAAGCAATTAAAGTCCCACTCCCTTGTTAAAGCCTTCAGCTTGGGCCTTTAACACTGCAGAGGGCCTTTCATGGTTGGTATAGCCCACTACGACGGGCTCTAAGGCTATATTAATACCGCCAATCTCTAAATTGTGTGCCAGAAAATACAATACTGAAGCAATCACAAGACTAGGTCATCATGCTTCCTAAGTATTTCCTGGTGCTCTGGAGGTTGGGTACACTACTTTGCCGGGTTAAAGCAGCTTCTTGTGCAGCCTTATAGTAACTCTGCTGGCAAAGGTATCTTTGATCCTGGCCCACAGTGGCCAGAAAGCCACACTCTCCCAGGGCGTTTGAGGCAAGGAAGAAGGTCTCTTCCACAGAGGAACTTTGATGTTGTGATTGGAGTGGACAAAGGGTAAAAGCATGCTAGGCAGATTTGCCAATGACGATGCTGCTCTCATCTGTTTGCGCAGAGGACAAAGGCCATGGCAGGGCAAGAGAATTCTTTCGGAGCTCCAAATCAGCCGTTACGTGAAAATCATCCTGCTGCACGTGTCCCCTTTAACTACATGTGCATTCAACGAGGGTGAAGGGAACACTATCAGAAAAGATGAATAAGTGGACTGAAAGAGATAGTGGTGAGAAAAATAAAAGTACTGAGCAGAAACTGAGCTTTAAAATAGGGCGATAAAAGGGAAAAGAAAAAGAAGGGAACAAAACAGCTGAAAAGAGACGAAAGAGATAAAGACCACAGAAATATATGACTAGTGCCAATAAGTGGAATAGAAAATACTAGCATAAAAGGAACAAAAATGAAAAAGAGTGAAAGAAACCAATAGGAAAACACAGGGGGATAAAGAGCTGAAAGAAAGACTGCACACAAGAGGAGCCAAATACTCACAAGATGAACAGAAAGGAAAGGACAGAGAATGAAAATATAAACACAATTAGCAAAAGTATAACCAGACACTGTATGCTGCAGGTTCAAATGTGGTGGGATTCTAGGTGACATTAAAGAAATATTTGCTGAGTTGTATGACTAATCTGCAACCCAGCGGTGAGAAGCCTCAGACACAGTTAAGTGGGTTTATATCAAAATACAGATGTCAGATCGTTTTAGATTACAAGTTCCAAGCCCATTCAGAAAACTGTGATTATTTAATTCACTGCAGGTCACACAGGCTGTAGTCCAAGTGAGAACCTCATCTCATGCAGAGATTTTAACATTTAGAGGCATATTTACTAGCCCTGTGTGCCACCGGTGAGTCACTTTTTGTGACGCACCGGTAACCATAGTGCAGGCCCATATCTACAAGGCCACGCAAAGCCACTTTGTGCACCTTTTCATAGCCTTAAAGCACTGGTGTAAGGCAATGCTGTGCAAGTTGCTGCATTGCCTAAACTGTGTCAGGTAAGCGTATCATTAGCCTTGTAGTGGGTGTTCACATGCAACCGCCATGTTTTTTTTACGCATTCTCAGATTTACAAAAGTATGTAAACCTGGGAATGCGTCAAAATTGTGGGGCATATTTACAAGCCCCTTGTGCCACAAGTACATCACTTTTTGTGGTGCACCGGCAGCACAGAGTGCAGACCCATATCTACAAGGCCACGCAAAGCCACTTTGAGTGACTTTTCATGGTCTCATAGATATGATTAAGGATACGTAGCGCAAGTCACTACATTGCCTTACACTGCATCGGGGGGAGTTCCATGGGCCTTGCGGTGGGTTTTCCCACACAACACCCACGAGTTTTGATGCTTTCCCACATTTACGAGGCTATGCAAATCTGGGAATGCATCAAAACTGTGCGCCTCCCCAGGGGAGGTGCAATGGGGAGAAATATCTTTATTTCTCCTTATTTTTTCCACTTTTTATGTGTGCTGCATTCTGCAGCACACATAGAAAGAGGAAAAAGCCTCCAAGGATTGTTTAAAAAACAATCCTGACAACAACGCAGACATCTTCGCACCATGGTGCAAGGATGCTGCGCTGGCGCAAGTCACCAAATTGTGCAGGCTGAAAAGAAAGGAACACACCATATCTTGTAAATACGGTGCATTCTTGCCCTTTTGAATTGACGTACGGCAGCACAGAATAAAGGCTAACGACGCTGCCCTATGCTAATTACTAGTAAATATGCCCCATATAGCTCCCCAGGACAAGCACAATGAGAAGAAATATCTTTATTTCTCCTCATTGCTTCCTCTTTCTATGTGTGCCACATTGTGCAGCATGCATAGAAAGTGTTTTTGCTCCGGAAGGTGCCCATTCCTGCACAGAACCAATCCTGCTGCAGTGTAGACATGCTTGCACAATGGTGCAACAGTGCCTGCTTTTGAGCTAAGCAGCAAAATGTGTGCCAGAGCGGGGGAAAACAACAGAAATGCACCATATCGTGGAAATACGGTGCATTTCCGCCCTTTCCATGTGGCACAGGGCAGCTCAGCGAGGTCACTTGCTGCGCTGCCCTGGGCCACAGGGCTTGTAAATATGCCCCATAGTTCACAGGTTCCAATCACAATGAAGCAGACCACTGGGTAATGCACTTACTGTTGGGATCTGTGTGCAACCTGTATGTTGCATAACTTCCAAATCTAGTGAAATAGTTATCTCTCAGCAGTGCATAAAAAATGTGAGCTTGTTAGTAGAAGTGTTTTAAGGTTAAAAAAGAATTTAAGGGAATAAGTTATATAAATGTGCTTCTGAAAGTCAATACATTTTGCACCAACAATCGTCTCAAACGCTAACCACGATAGCCCCACCCCTTCTCCACAACCCACCTACCTTACATATGAGACCGTTTATTTTAAATCTGCCATGAAGCAGCACAATCTTTCAGGTATCTCAGTGAAATTGCCCTGCTTACTGAGTGGGTAGCACCTTATATTACATGAGAATTGCCGATAGTTTCTACATTGTATTATCTTACATGATGGATTATTATGGATACTGTATAGTGTATCAGATACAGTGAAACTGTGCATACTTGTCCAGGATAGTCACTGAGTTCTTGATATACTGAGCCATTATGTATACCGTCCTGGCTATAGTGACTTAAACACTGTGGCCTTATGGATACTGGCCTAGACAATAGGCTTTAAGATTTGTGGATGCTGGTCTAGAGATAGCACTTTCCTTACTGGTGCATCATGCACATTTGCATGGGGAATTGTGCTTTATGTGCTGGAGTAAAATAGGTCTGACCACAGTGCCCTACATCTTGTGAAAATACTGGCATGACTATGGTGTGTATACTGGCCTAAGTATGGTGCTTTACATTTCTGTCACTTTAGAGGCTACCATCGAAATGTTGCTTTACATACTGGGGACTGTGAAAATCGGCCTTACTATGGTGCTTTACATGCTTGTGCATTATGAAAGTGGCTGGACTGTGAGGATATTTCAATATTGTTTTAATGGACTGCTTGTAATATTACTGCTTTGTTATTAATACATTTAATATATTGCAGAGTAAAACATATTGATCCTGATTTATGTATGTATTTATTCATTTATTGAAAGTTTTCTATAGCTCTGACTAGACCCGAGGGTAATAAAGTGCTTTACAGTACATGGGATCAGAGATCATATAATTAATACAATGATTCAAGGTTGACATGGTGTATCCAGGGGCAATACAAAAAATGCAACATTATATATGTATATTGAAAGGTATAAAAAATACAACATCGTCCATCAGTGGCATTAGTTATGGATTAAAAGCTGTGTCAAGAGACTGCGTTGAATGATCCTGGCGGTGTGACGGGCTCATGGGAGCAGGTTGACGTATTTATTCAGCAACAGTGATTAAAGGTTCCGTTTGAAACAAGTATAGGAGGGATTACAGCCGAGATCTTGGGAAGTGAGTTCCAAATCCATGGAACATTACCTGAGAAGGAAGGTTTCTGGGAAGTTTTTCTTTTTCAGTTTGGGGGTGCGGGTGAGAAGGAGTGAGTTGGCACTTCTCAGGGCCCAAGTTGTACCCATTCTCAGTAGTTTGTTTTCCAAATATTTAGGGTTTACACTGTGAAGGACTTTGTGGGTGATACAAGCTGTGTTGAAGATCTTCCATCATTTGTTGATGTGTTGTTTGAGTTGGACAAGATGCATTTTTCAAAAGCTTTAGCTAGGAAAGGAAGGTTGGTAACAGGTATGTAGTTGTTGGGGTCATTAGGATCTGCTTCAGTTTTTTTGAGAATGGGTGTGACTTGGCCAAGTTGGAGGGAGTCTGGAACACAGCCCAACGAAACAGAAGCATTGATGATTTTGGTACAGAACGGACAGATTATGTGGTCTAAGGATCTCTACTAGGGTAAAGGGGAGTGGGTTGGTGGTATGGAATGTGGGTTTCAAGTTTCCAGTTATCCTATGGACCTCTTCTTCTGTCAACAATTTGAACTTTGATCAATTGGCATTGTTTTTCAGAAGGCAAAGCTCTAGTGCATTGTATCCTAAATGCACTTGTAATGTGGTAGATGGGATATCCATCATGTTTGTGATGGAATAACTTGTCAACCTAACTATAAATCAGACCTGCTATCTTGTCCTCTTTTTCCAAAAATTTCTTAGCCCTCGGAGAAAGTTTCACTTGCTTGCTATGCGCATTACCTCCATGCAGTGTGGGGCTGAGGTTAATTATTTTCCAGGGTTAGTTTGCGTCCCAAACCTTCCCTGTTGATAGCACAAAGGCAAACTATTTAGTATTTGCATTTTTGCACCCATTTTGTATGATTGGGACTAAATTTCCTTCTTGTATGAGTGGCAATGTCATAGTGTGTTGACTAGGGGAAGGGGCTTTCTATGTCATTGAGTAGTCACTCAACATAAGCCATTAGACTTTACTTAATTTTTATTCATAATGATATCACCATATGGGTTTTGATCACCATTTTCTGGATCGACTTCCCACTCTTTCGCACAATATGGGTGCCAGGCATGTTGATTGCTGAAAAAGTTCTTCAATTGCAATTCTTCAGATGTTAGATCTGCACACAATATGCTATGTTGCTGCATACACCTTTATTTAGAGTTACACATCTTCTTACGAATTGCCAAAATTAGCAGAAGTGGGGTAAATGGCCAAGATGACAGCGAGAGCAGTCGCATAGAAGCCATCTCTGTCTAGTTCTCCAGTTATCCTGGCTTCCCTGGGGGCCTGAATCCCACCACCCTGCCACAGATATTTTCTGAAGCTGGACTTTGCTTCTGCTGCCCAGAGTGGACTCAGATTGCCAGCATGAACTTCCTGCAGCATCAGAGGGGGTGAGGCTGTGCTGGGACACAGGAGTCTGTGGCCACAACTGCCTAATCAGTGGCGAGCTATTGAAGGCCCAACATCACAGAGGGCGCAAGTGGAGCATCTTGTGGTGTGCTGCAGCTTGGAGCAGCAAGATTAGAGCACGTAAATCACTGCCGACGGTAGGGAGCTGTGGATCAGAGTGGCAAGTCAGCCCCTCCCTCTTTTGCAGCGATCGCCTCGGTGACCGCCGTTGACATCTACCCTGCTGCCTGGCCCTCATTACATGTAGGAAGCCCCATGGAGTGTGAAGCGGGACTAAGGGCTCCCTTGAGACACAAGGGTGTCCAACTTAACACCCAGGCCCCTAATATCTACAGATGGAGGTTGTGGGATGCTGAGGTGGAGCGGCCCCTCCCACCTCCTCCTTCAAACCGTGTACATCGGAGCCTGGAGCCTCCCTACCACCTCTTCATACAATGGACCCTGGGGCCTCTGAACATCCGCTGCTTTGTCTTGGACTACAGCTACCACCGGGGACTCCTGACGGATAACCTGAACTGTAGGTGAGAACACATGAGTAGCACCACCCTCCAGCACATTGTATGCTTTCATAAATTGGAGACAACAATCCATTTGATTGGAGCGGTAACTCATGCTGCTTGGAACTTAAAAGGCAGATGTGGACTGCAACAGTGAGTCACGCTCTCCCCGATTCCCCCCATTGCAGTTGTTCTTGTTGGATTGCTCATAGGGTGGGGAACGACCACAATGGGGATGATCCTGACTGAGGGTGGCATCTGGAGGACCCCACTTTTGACTGTCACCCTAACAGTGGTGGCCAACTGTTACTGGGGACACTCACTCTAGTAAAGTGGTCATCTGACCCTCAAGCTCCTTGGTGTGGACAGTCACAAGGGTCCCAGACACTGCCTACTCGCTGTGCCCTCCCTGGTTCCGAGATGTGGGCATTCCAGTGCAGGGTGTGGCCCAGTATGTATTCATGGGGAGGCCTGTGTGCCAAACCATGGGGTGGTTGGAGCCCTTCAACTGACCATCAGGGACCCTGCTTACCCTGTGGAACAGCACTGCTGTGAAGTGCGGAGGAGCCACTGTGTGCACTCGCTGGCGGAACACTGAAGGCAGCCTAGTAAGTTTTCCTTCTCTGTTTCATAGCAGCCTCTGTCAACGCTATGATGCTGCGCCCTAAAGGCTCTACACAAAGGGACATCAAACAGAATCCTTCCCTGTCAGATATGAGGAATTCCCCAGCAGACGCAGCCCTCAAAACTGACCTTATGTTGAAAGATATTAACGCTAAGTTTGTGGAATTTCTTGTTGCTATGCAGGGTTTGCACACGACTCTGGAACTGAAACTGGACACTTTGGGGCAGATTTATGGAAAGTGGCACTGCACCGGTTGCAGCGTCAGTTTCCCTATACCTCTTAGCACCCCCTTACTGCCTCCATGTGTGCACTGTATTTAAAATACGGCGCACTATGGCACAGAGTAGGGGGCAATAACGTCATTTTTCATGACACTATGGATGTACTCTGCAGGAGTAGCACCAAAATATTGGAGCTACTCCTGCAGAGTACATAGGGCCCCACTCTAAAGAATGGAAGTGCCCTTTTAGCACCTGCTCTTGAGCAGGCGATAAAAGTGCAGTAAAAAATGACATAAGGAAATTTCATAGATTTCCTTACGCCATTTTTCCAGCTCCCCTAACGGGGGAACGACCCCTTTGTATACATTATGCCTTCGTAGGCTTAATGTAGCGCAAAGGGTTACAGAATGGCGCAATGCATGCATTGCACCACCCTGTAAATAAGGCGCGGGGATTTCGGCCTCGTTGGCCCACATTACCGTAAAAAACAATGACGTTAATGTGGCACAAGGCAGCGCCAGGGCACTATAAATATGCCCCTTTGATTATCAACATGGCCCATATGTAAAAGGAGTGTAACAAATTGAAAGTGAGAGTATCCACACATGAAGCGACCATAATGGAGATGCAACCTGTGGTATCCGACCAAGTTAGTTGCCTTGAAGCGGAAGGTGGACCTTCTGAAATGCAAAGCTGAAGACTCAGAAGGAAGATCACGCCAGGATAACATTAAGGTCATGGGTCTACCCAAGAAGATCAAGGGGCTGAGCCTGGAACGGTACCTGGAGCAATGGCTGACAGTCCTAGGGGACAAAAATACCAAGTTCTCAGTGAAGTGGGCACACCAGGTACAAGCTTGGCCACCTCCACCAGGAGCACTCCCTCACCCATTGGTGGCATGCCCGTTCAATTATCACGACAATGATAATATCTGATAATATCCTACAGGTCACTTGCACCAAAGGCCCAGGGCAAGTAGAAAACCAGATGGTTACGATAATTCCGGACGTCACGACTGATGTCCAAAAACGAAGGGTGTCCTACTACGTTGTGAAGCTTATACTCTGGCAGCTGGGGCTAACGTATGCACTGAGTTTTCCAGATAAACTTTGAGTCATGACCAACAATAAAGCTTTCCTT
Organism: Pleurodeles waltl; assembly: GCF_031143425.1. Lineage (NCBI taxonomy): Eukaryota > Metazoa > Chordata > Amphibia > Caudata > Salamandridae > Pleurodeles > Pleurodeles waltl. The sequence goes on from NC_090446.1 coordinate 893,942,069, forward strand.
TTCCAATGCGCCCAAGAAGTTTGGGACTGGTTGGAATCCAAAGGGGAACGCCCTCCATCAGATCAGCGGGACACTGTGAAGAGTGGGACTCTGGCATGGAACTGGTGCAGGTCAGCCCATAAGTTCCACTATGGTCCATTCCGAAACCTGGTAGCAGAAGAAAGAGTGCAAGTGGTAACTGCATTGGTGCGATGGGGTCCCCTGGCTCTGGCACTAGCACTAGTGCTTTGGATGCTTAAGAGACACACTAAGTGGCTCCCTGCCAGACTAGTTCCCAGAGATACTGTGCGATGGGACTGTTGGTGTGGGAGGACCCAGGGGTGCCCTTTATAGTGTCCCACACTCAAATAAACCCAGGTGGTCACTATGCAATGATGGGGAGACTTTGGATGGGTTACCCTTACACTGATGGCAGTATACGCACAGACCGCAGGGCAGGAAGCTTTCTACACAACTCTGACACCAACCCTGTTGGCGGACCCAACCACACACACACTTTGCTGTGAGGACTAGAATGGCATTCTAGATCTAGTGATGGAGAGATTCACACACCCTCTTCCAGGGGCACACATCTGCTCTGGTTCACAACATCTGAAAACCTGGGCTCATGATCTGCAGGTGAGGTAATTATGGCGATCATTACATCTGGCTGACAGGGAGTCCTCCTGTAACTTGATGTGCTGCATTCTAGAATGGACATGGTCTTTGTGTCACCGGCATTGGTTACACAGTGTACACTGGCGGACCTACCATCTTGGGTCACAATCCCTTGCTTGGGTGGGGCAGGACCAGACAGAAGATTTCCACTCTGCGCTTCCCTACCTCTCCCTTGGAACATTAGGCGTTTATTTCCCAGATCAGTGAACCTATAGACCACTGTTTTCAGGATAATGAGAGGATGACCTCATATGATGTGTTTGAAGATTATTACAGGAGTTTATATAGGAAATCCACAGTAGTAGACCCATGCGAGCTGTCATAATACTTAGCACAGATAAACACTCCCATAGTTAGCCCCATACAATGGCAGGAGCTGGATAGCCCAATTACATTGAAAGAAGTAAAAAGGGCGATAGCACAGATAGTCCAAGGGAAGATGCTGTACACTGATGGGTTATCAATTGAAACTTATGCACACTACCATGCCCAATTGGCCTCTTGCCTACTGATGGCATATGAGAGAGCGGTGGCTAGTGGGACCATGCTGGCGTCCATGAGAGAAGCTATGATTAAGGCCATTCCCAAACCCAGACTAGACCCTTTAAATGTGACATCCTGCTGCTCCCTGCTCCTCTTAAACCTTGATTACAAGGTTCTTGAAAAAGCCTGGCCAATCGTCTGACCACAGTTTCATCAGGGTTTCATCCCAGGGTGCAACAACTTCATTAACCTGCTGCATTTATTCCACATTATGAGTTGGGAAAGACGTTCTGAGATGGAGGGCTGGGCCACGTCCCTTGATATTGAAAAAGCATTTGACTCCTTGGGCTGGCCTACTCTCAGGGTGGTCCAACAGCACATGGGGTTTGGGGCCACCTTTCCTCAGATGGATGGTGTTACTATCCACCAATCCGAGTGCCCGGGTGTGCACAGGGTAAATGATATCTGATCCATTTCTATTAGCTAGAGGCGCATGACAGGGCTGCTCTCTCTCACCATTGCTGTTTACCGGGCAATGCTGCGTGACCAGGCTCCACAGTGGGGTTTTGTGGTACTAGGATGCCCCCAGATCATATCCCTATATGCGGATGACACACTGATTTCCTCGAGAACTGTGCTACTAAGGGTTATGGTCGTGTTAAATACATTTTGGTCCATGTCAGGACTCTGTATTAACTGGGAGAAGTCCTGCTTATTTCCTCTAAACCCCATTTCTGATGATCGTCGTGATGCCCTGCCCCATACGGACTTCACTTTGTGGTTTGAGTCCATTAATTACTTGGGAGTGCAGGTATACTATGGGGTGCAGGGGCTCATGGAGGTGAACCTAGAAAAGGCAATATCCTCTGTTCGCTATTCGCTTCCCTTTTGGATGGGGCTACTTCTGACCCCCATGGGCAGGATCACCACTGCTAAAATGTTGGTACTACCATGGTTACTATATTTCTTTGAGGCCCTCCCATTGAGGAGGGGAGTGAACCCAATACACAGTTATCTGTTAGTATTCTGGACACCTACGGCTAAAATATATGTCACTTCCTTCCTTCAATAAAGAGTTGTGTTAATGTATATCAGATGTCATTCTGTTCTATAGGCCAATGAAACACGAAATGCAATAAAGATATTTACAAAAAATAATTGGTAGAAGTCAGCTGAGATTGGTGAGAGGGTCTTAGTGCCTTGCCCTTGCGAATGCTATTGTTAGAGCGCGCAAGTGCTCTAGCCCCTGTTGTGATCTCTTGTGGGCTTTTAACCATGCCCATGTCACACTCATCGTTTGGTTGGTTTGTTGGCTTGCCTTTTGAAATTCGCTTGATTTCATTAGTGAAAGGCATGCATACGTCATGCTTTTTCTGGTCTTTAGCCATCCTCAGTAAACGACTGAAAACATACAAGGCTCTGTGTTTTCCGCATGGCTTTTGGAGTACTTTTTCTTTTTATTCCTATGCAGCGCGATCTCGGTGGGCAGTTCTAGAATGCTTTGCATGACATCGAGCCTGTTACATGGATAAATGCGCTTCTGCCGACATTTTTGACTGCGAGCAAACTTCTGTTTCCTTTAGTGCACCTCCTTCATGCTCAAGGTGGGCAACGGATTTTCTCCTTTCTATTTTCAGTTTATGTAGCAAAAAACTCCGGTTAGGAGTTTACAACTCTAATAGCTCTAACTCAGAGCAAATGCAAGACCTGTTCTATTGCAAATGCTTGTTCATATTGAAACAGGGTGTACAGATTATCGTTTCACCAACAAGAGTGAACACGTCATTGCAGCCATTTTAAACCCCTCGGGTGCCTCGGACGTAACGGTAATGTCCTGGGCATCACCGCTCGGGTGCCCAGGATGTAACCGTTATGTCCAAGTAGGGGCCCTCAGGGGAAGTGTTAGGGCTACCCCCAGGGGCCTTGCACCCCACTCCCCTTGGCAGGGCTGGAAGGGGAATCTCTTTGCGATCGTGCAATGAACTCATCAGAGGCCTACGCCTCCGCGCTGGAAGCTCAGCTTCCAGCGCATATCGGAGGAGAAATGCAAAAGCATTTCTCCTCCGATCACATGGAGGGATCGAGAGAGGCATCAAACGAAAGGAAAGGCCATTCCATTCCTTTCCTTTGATGTCTCTCTCTGCATAAGCAGAAATGCCCACTAGACACCAGGGAGTTATTTTGTTTGTTATTGAATAAGGGGAGCGTTCCCCAAGGGGACAATTAATTTTTAGGCCATTTCTGCCCCCAGGGGGAGCAGAAACCGCTAGACACCAGGGGTATGTTTTTTTTTTGTTTTTGTTTTTTCATATGTGGTGAGCGACCCCTTAGGCAAGGGTCACTCCCTTGGGGGCAAAATTACTTTTATGCCTTTTCTGCCCCCCTTGGGGGCAGATCAGCCTAATTTTTTTAGGCCAATCTGCCCCCAAGGGGGTCAGAAACCACTAGACACCAGGGATTTTTTGTAATTTATTTATACTTATACATAAGGGGAGAGGCTCCTTGGGCAAGGGCTGCTCCCCAGGGGAGAAAAATATTTTTAGGCCTTTTCTGCCCCCCGGGGGCAGATAGGCCTATTATAATTAGGCCGATGGGGCAGAAACCCATAGACAGGAGGGATTTCTTTTTGTTTACTTTAATTTTTTATAAATAGGGAGCGACCCCTTAGGCAAGGGTCACTCCCCTCGGGGGCAAATTATATACAGGCCATTTCTGCCCAAGATCAGCCTATTTTTATTGAGCGAAACCACCAGACACCAGGGATTTTTTTTGTCAGTTTCACCTGAGGGGATCGACCCCTTGGGTGGGGCAAATTTGTTGTAGGCCTTGGGGGCAGATCAGCCTATTGTAATGAGGCCGATATGCCCCCGGGGGGGGGGCAGAAAATCCTAGACACCAGGGATTTTTTTTTGTTTATTTTATTTTTTATATGTGAGGAGCGACCGCTTAGGCAAGAGTCATTCCCCTGGGGGGGAAAATTGCCTTTATATCATTTCTGCACCCCTTAAGGGCAGATCAGCCTATTTTTATCAGGCCAATCCGCCCCCAAGGTGGGCAGAAACCACCAGACACCAGGGATTTTTATTTTTTGCGTCAGTTTCACACAATGGGAGAGACCTCTTAGGCAAGGGTTGTTCCCCTAGGAGGCAAATTTACTTTAGGCCACTTCTGTCCCCCCTTGGGGGTAGATCAGCCTATTTGTATTAGGCCGATCTGCCTCCAAGGGGGGCAGAAACCACTAGGCCCGGGTTTTTTTTTCCACCAATTTCACTCAAAGGGAGCAACCCCTTAGGCAAGTGCAAATTTATTTTAGGCCACTTCTGCTCCCCTTGGGGGCAGATCGGCCTATTTCTATTAGGCCAATCTGCCCCCCGGGGGCAGAAATCATGTAGGTAGCAGGGGGCAGATGGGACATTTCCCCCCGATCCACACACCAGGAGGGCAGAAAGTCTACTAGATGCCAGGGAATTTAAAAACAAAACAAAAAATAGCGGGTGGTAGCTACGAACCAGTATGGGCCTGGGTATGCCCCCACCCCAACTGAAGGGGGTAACAGTCTTTCAGCTCTCCCCTTCCACACTAAAACATCCTATCCCACGGCAAGCAAGAGGACATTTGATTATTTTGGGTTTTGGTTTTACATTTTGGCCATTAGAGCCTGGCTAACTCTCAAAATCGTCCCACTTGGAATGGTGAGGGCTGCACTTTTTAGACTTTAGGTTGCTGCCATGTAGAAAAATCCACAAGACCCAGACACATCTGAAAACTAAACATGTGGGTGATTCCAGGGTGGTGTGCTTCACATGCACCCCGCACCATTTTCTTACCTGCAATGCCCTGCAAACCTCCAACTTTGCTGGAAATCACATATTTTTCAGACATTTTTGTGATGGAACCTTCCGGAATCTGCAGGAATCCACAAAATTCCTAACACCCAACATTGTCTCATATATACTGATAAAAATTCTTCCGCACTTGTCAGCCTAAAATTGCCCTTTTGGACCCGCTTTGGTTCCCCCTCAATTTCAATATGTTTTTGGCTCTTCCCTGCCACAGGCACTTGGCCCACTTAGACAGGTGAGGTATCATTTTTACCGGGAGACTGAGGAGAACTTTGGGTGGTAGGAAATTCATCCTGGTTCTGTAATCCCACACAGAAATGTGTTTTTTTTTTTTTTTTGTTAGCTAAATTTGAGGTTTGCTGAGGTTTCTGTGCAGAAAACACTGGGGGATCTACACAAGTCACACCTCTCTGGATTCCCTTGGGTGTCTAGTTTTCAGAAATGTTCGGGTTTGTTAGGTTTCCCTATTTCGCTGCTGAGGCCAGGACCAAAAACGCAGGACCCACCCCTTGCAAAAACAGATAGTTTCGTATTTGATAATTTTGATGTGTCCATATAGTGTTTTGGGGCATTTACCTTCGCGAGCACTAGGCCTACCCACACAAGTGAGGTACCATTTTTATCAGGAGACTTAGGTAAACACTGGGCGGAAGGAAATGTGTGGCTCCTCCCAGCTTCCAGAACTTTCTGTCACCGAAAAGTGAGGAAAAAGTTTTTTGGGGGTCAAATCATTGAGGTTTGCAAAGGATTCTGGGTAATAGAACCTAGTGAGAGGCCCACAAGTCACCCCACACTGAATTCCCCTTGGTGTCTAGTTTAAAAAAAATTCCAGGTTTGGTAGATGTCCCTAGGTGTCGGCTGAGCTAGAGGCCAAATCCACAGCTAGACACTTTGCAAAAAACAGGTCTGTTTTCTTTGACAAAATGTGATGTGTCCACATTGTGTTTTGGGGCATTTCTTGTCACGGGTGCTAGGCCTACCCACACAAGTGAGGTACCATTTTTATCGGGAGGATTGGAGGAACGCTGGGTGGAAGGAAATTTGTGGCTCCTCTCAGATTCCAGAACTTTCTGTCACCAAAATGTGGGGAAAAAGTTATTTTTTTTTGGCCAAATCATTGAGGTTTGCAAAGGATTCTGGGTAACAGAACCTGGTGAGAGCCCCACAAGTCACCCCACCCTAGATTCCCCTAGGTGTCTAGTTTTAAAAAATTTGCAGGTTTGGTAGGTTTCCCTAGGTGACGGCTGAGCTAGAGGCCAAATCCACAGCTAGACACTTTGCAAAAAACAGGTCTGTTTTCTTTGAGAAAATGTGATGTGCCCACGTTTTGTTTTGGGGCATTTCTTGTCACGGGTGCTAGGCCTACCCACACAAGTGAGGTACCATTGTTATCGGGAGAATTGGAGAAACGCTGGGTGGAAGGAAATTTGTGGCTCCTCTCAGATTCCAGAACTTTCTGGCACCGAAATGTGAGGAAAAAGTTTTTTTGGGGCCAAATCATTGAGGTTTGCAAAGGATTCTGGGTAACAGAACATGGTGAGAGCCACGCAAGTCACCCCACCCTGGATTCCCCTAGGTGTCTAGTTTTAAAATATTTGCAGGTTTGGTAGGTTTCCGTAGGTGCCGGCTGAGCTAGAAGCCAAATCCACAGCTAGCCACTTTGCTAAAAACAGGTCTGTTTTCTTTGAGAAAATATCATGTGCCCACGTTGTGTTTTGGGGCATTTCTTGTCACGGGTGCTAGGCCTACCCACACAAGTGAGGTACCATTTTTATTGGGACAATTGGAGGAACGCTGGGTGGAAGGAAATTTGTGGCTCTTCTCAGATTCCAGAACTTTCTGTCACCAAAATGTGGGGAAAAAGTGTTTTTTTGGGCCAAATCATTGAGGTTTGCAAAGGATTCTGGGTAAGAGAACCTGGTGAGAGCCTCACAAGTCACCCCATCTTGAATTAACCTTGGTGCCTAGTTTTCAAACATGCACAGGTTTGGTAGATTTCCCTAGGTGCCGGCTGAGCTAGAGGCCAAAATCCACAACTAAGCATTTTGCAAAAAACAGGTCTGTTTTCTTTGGGCGAATTTGATGTGTCTAAGTTGTGTTTTGGGGCATTTCCCATCACGGGTGCCAGGCTTACCCACACAAGTGAGGTAGCATTTTTATCGGGAGACTTGGGGGAACGCAGGGTGGAAGTAAATTTGTGGCTTCTCTCAGATTCCAGAACTTTCTGTCACCGAAATGTGAGGAAAAAGTGTTTTTTGAGCCAAATTTTGAGGTTTGCAAAGGATTCTGGGTGAGATCCCCACAAGTCACCCCATATTGGATTCCTCCAGGTGTCTAGTTTTAAAAAATGCACAGGTTTGGTATGTTTTCCTAGGTGCCGGCTCAGCTAGAGGCCAAAATCCACAGCTAGGCACTTTCCAAAAAACACGTCAGTTTTCTTTGGGAAAATGTGATGTGTCCATGTTGCGTTTTCTGTCATGGGCATTAGGCCTACCCACGCAAGTGAAGTACCATTTTTATCAGGAGACTTGGGGGAACACAGAAAAGCAGAACAAGTGTTGTTGCCCCTTGTGTTTCTGTACATTTATTCCTTTCAAATGTAAGATAGTGTGTAAAAAAGACATCTATTTGAGAAATGCCCTGTAATTCACATGTTAGTATGGGGATCCCAGAATTCAAAGATATGCAAATAACCACTGCTTCTCAACATCTTTTTTGTGACCATTTTGGAAATACAAAGGTTTCCTTGATACCTATTTTTCACTCTTTATATTTCACCAAATGAATTGCTGTATACCCGGTATACAATGAAATCCCATTGCAAGGTGCAGCTCATTTATTGGCTCTGGGTGCCTAGGGTTCTTGATGAACCTGCAAGCTCTTTATATCCCCACAACCAGAAGAGTCCAGCAGATGTAACAGTATATTGCTTTAAAAAATCTGACATTGCAAGAAAAAGTTACAGAGTAAAATGTGAAGCAAAATTACATGTTTTTTCACCTCAATTTCAATGTTTTTTTTATAATTCCAGCTATTATTTTCTGCAGGAAAACCTTGTAGGCTCTACACAAATGACCCCTTTCTGAATTTAGAATGTTGTCTACGTTTCAGAAATGTTTAGCTTTCTAGGATCCAATATTTGTTTCACAACCATTTCTGTCACTAACTGGAAGGAGGCTAAAAGCACAAAAAATAATAAAAATTGGGAATGTCCCAATAAAATGCCAAAATTGTGTTGAAAAATATGTTTTTCTGATTCAAATCTGCCTGTTCCTGAAAGCTGGGAAGCTGGTGACTTTAGCATGACAAACCCTTTGTTGATGCCATTTTCAAGGATAGAACCGTAAGCCTTCTTCTGTAGCCCTTTTTTCCCATTTTGTTTTTAAAAACACTAAGGGGGTTATTCTAACTTTGGAGGAGTGTTAATCCGTCCCAAAAGTGACGGTAAAGTGACGGATATACCACCAGCCGTATTACGAGTTCCATAGGATATAATGGACTCGTAATACGGCTGGTGGTAAATCCGTCACTTTTCTGACACTTTTGGGACGGATTAACACCTCCTCCAAAGTTAGAATAACCCCCTAAATTTTGTATATATTTTGCCTAATTTCTTGGTCTCCTTCAGGGAAACTCACAAACTCTGGGTACCTCTAGGACGTAAATTTGGCGTGGGTAGCTTATGTGGACAAAAAGTTATGAGGACCTAAGTGCGAACTGCCCCAAATAGCCAAAAAAAGGCCTGCCACCTGAGGGGGAAAAGGCCTGGCAGCGAAGGGGTTAAAGTAGGTGATTTGTAGCACTATTTCAACTAAATAAATTATTTGTTCAGTTAGGTCTCTTATCCCATTTAAAAAAAAAAAAAAGAGGAAAGATAAAACAACCCGGATTTAAAAGTTAATGTTTCTTGTTTAAAAATGCTGAAAAAGTGGCAGGACAAAAATTACAACAATTAAAAGGCAAAGCACAGTCAGTGGTTCGAATATTGGATTTGTATTTCAATTGTAAAAAAATACTTTGCGGTTACACTTCAAATGAGGGTTTCTCGTTGTACTTTAATATTTTTATGTCTGTCGTCTATGCCACAGATTTGCTCGTTAAGAAGAATTTTGGGATCAAGGCAGTGAGTTCGTAGCTCAGGTTAGACATGGCAGACAGGAAGATGCAAGGATTTTATTGGACGCTGGTATCAAAGGGCACGCTTCCCTCTTTCATTTTGTCTTAAACGTGTAGGAATTATGAACACTTGAGAATACAACTACGGAGCCACTGAGGTGATTTACGTTTGCTAAAAGGTCTTTTTATTGTCCAGACAGGACAGAACTCGCAAAATCAAATCTCATGTGCCACTCTCCTCCATGCAAGTATAAATCCTTAAGTTGCAAACTAATACACTAGCCTGTCAATTACCTTGCCATGACCTCAAAACCAGGAACTCCTGCTTTAACTTCATTAATGCCTCCTCTGCCTAACATCCTTAGAGGCATTTTTTTTTTAATGCAAATTCGGTGCAAAACTAACTCCATATTTATACTTTGGCGCTAGACCTGTCTAGCGCCAAATTAATGGAGTTAAAGTCATTTTTTGGACGTGGAAACCTACTTTGCGTCAATTAGATGCATAGTAGGCGTTCCCGTACAAAACATTACTCTATGGCCTTAGAGTCATATTTATTCCCCCATGCTAAAATCACACACGGGAGGGAGGAGGGGTCAAAAAATGGTGCACAGCGTGCTTTGCACTATTTGTTAACGCCTGGGTCAGGGCAGGAGTTAGGGGAACTGTGGGCCTATTTCCATGGTGGAACACCATGGAATAAGCCCACAGGTGGCCTCCCCAGGCCACAGGGACACCGCCACCCACACCAGAGCGACAGCGGAGGGTGGGGGAACCCCATCCCAGGTAAGTATAGGTAAGTACAGATTAGTATTTTCTTTTTTTTGAGCGCCATTAGGGGCCCTGAAAGCCCCCCCCCCCACATGGCACTGGGTGCAATGGCCACGGCCAGGGGACCCTGGTCCTCTGTGCTGGCAATTGGGGTGGTGGGCATCAGGAGTCATGTGGTATTGATGGTTTTGCATCAGAAAATGACTCTAGGAAGGTTAGAGTCATTTTTTTTACTCTAACCTTCCTAACGTCATTTTTTGGTGCAAAACCCCATTCTTCCATACCGCCAGCCCCACCGACTAAAGTCATTTTTTTTACGCTAGCCTACCCTTCCCACCAGCTTGCACCAGTCCATAAATATGGTGCCCGGCTGGTGCGCAGAAATGGTGCAAGCCGGTGCTAAACTTTTGTTGCAAAACTGCATTAGTTTAGTTTTATGGTTTTATAGATCACATAGCTACCCTAGGGCATCCCAGCGCTGAGCTACGTGAAGGACTCCTTAAAAAGAAAAAAGATAAGGGCAAAGGGTTTGCTGCAAAAAGGATCGTTTTTAGATTCTTCATAAACTGACGTTCCGAGGATTCATGACGAAGCTCTGAAGGAAGGGAGTTCCAGAGCCAGGCAGCTTTGACCGAGAAGGAGTTACCTCCCCAGGATGTCTTAAATCGTGCTATATGGATTTTCCGGGAGGTGGAAGACCGCAAAAATCTAGCGGGACATGGACAAAGAAGCGATGTTTGAGAAAAAGGGGACCCTTGTTATGTAGGGCTTTGTGAACTAAACATAAGGCTTTAAATTGAATACGCTGTTTTATGGGCAACCAATGGAGCGCTACAAGAGCTGGCTTCGCAAAAAGATGTCTGGGTAGATTAGTGAGGAGTCTGGCTGCAGCATTCTGTCCAACTTGAAGCTTTTTTATCACATAGTCTGGAGAGTTGAGGAATAGACAGTTGCCATAATCAAGACGAGAGAGAATCAGAGCCTGAATAAGGATTCTTCTGGCCATGGGAGGTAGAAGATTATATATCTTCCTAAGAGATCATAAAAGACCAAAGCACATAGAAGAAACCTTTTTGGACTGGAGCTCCATAGTTAAACGGGGCTCAAGCCAAAAACCAAGGTTTTTGATATGTGCCATGGGGGGGGGGGTGGGGAGGGAAGGCTACTGAAGGCCTCTGAGTGTAAAGTCAAAGGGATAGCAGGAAAGCCATTACCCACAATCATTACCTCTGATTTTCCATTGTTACATTTCAATTTAGATAAGGTCATCCAATTGGCAATGTCCATCAAACAGCGGGAGAGACTGGCGGAAGAGGAATGCCCAGTACTAGAGAGAGATACTGCTAGCTGGGTATCATCGGCGTAGGTGACCATAGAGAGGTTGTGGGGGGAGACAACTTTGGCCAAGGAGGATAAATAACTATTATTATAAATGCGTTGGTGTAGTTTTGCACCAAATAGTATAAGGGCCTTAGTCTCCAAGAACTGGTCCGGGGTGATTGTTTTTATTTTAAGAGAATGTGAAAGCAAAACAACGTGCCAGTCAATTAATATTCCAATATCCATGCCTGAAAAATATCTGTAGCAGTTTGGTGATTCACATTGTTTTGTTGGTTCATGCGACACAAAATTAAGGGCCTGATTACAACTTTGGCGGAGGGTGTTAATCTGTCCCAAATGTGACAAATATACCACCCGCAGTATTGCGAGTCCATTATATCCTATGGAACTTGTAATACAGTGGGCAGGATATCCGTCACATTTGGGACGGATTAACACCCTCTGCCAAAGTTGTAATCAGGCCCTAAGTGAACTAGTCATGATTCACAAAGTAGTTTGATGGAAATCGGCAGAAAACCCTGAAATCGATACAATTTCGTACAGCAGAACCATTTTATTAGAATCTGGAGAATCCATTCCATATGTACAACTTCACCATGGGTGAACTTCACATGTTTCACTGACATTTTCGCTCACTGCTACCCAAAATTAGTTTTCCTCTCTGGGCCTTTAGGTCCCCTGCTAGATCTTAAACTTGCGTTACTTTCTCCTGCATTCCTGCTCCTTTTCTTCTGGTCCTCTGTCAAGCTTCCTTTCTCACTTTACCAGTCTTGCCTATTGACATAATGAGCTCCACTTCCTGGACCTACAGGTTCCATGGCAACTGTAATTGGAAGCGGTGGAGGGGCTGTTGGTGGTTTGACCTGCCTTCTCCTACCTTTCCTGGGTCTTCAAATACCCGAGGGAGAAAGGAGAACGCAAGCTGTGTTATGCCAGCACCAACTGTCTTCTCCCCTGTCAGAGACTCTGTAGACCTGTAATGAGAGGTATAATTAGCCTATCAGTGTCGCTGTTGACATTGTGCTGACTCTCTGATCTCACTCTGAGTGTGGGGTACACTGCTTTGAGCTTGGATGGGGTGAGATTGCAGATTGGTTATGAGATGGGTGGCAGGAGGTCAGGATCTTTCTTGGTACAGTTTCTTTGAGGAGGTGGGGGATCTGGAGATGGTGATGGGGTGACTGGCAGGAGGGCAGGTATTTTCTTATATTTAGTGATAGGCGATGGTGGGGGAACTTCAGAGTGTGGGGCCGGAGGCCAGGTATTTATTTTTAATTTGGGAAAGGGAGAGGATATGTCAAGGGGTTTGGAGGCGAGTGGCAGGAGGTCGGTGCTTTCTCATATTTTTTCCATGTTACCTATTGTTCACCCTTTGTCCCTTTGCCCCTGTGTACATGTTAGAAACATGAGCAGGTGATTTTGGGTTGCCATATACTATGTAATATTCTAGATGGCTCTCTTTTCCTATTTAACGTGTTTCTGAACCCCATGGTGAAAAACGTCCCTGTTATCCACAGTTGCACATTTATAATTCTATGGTCAATGGCATAGAGAATATTCACCACAGGTTGATGGAGGACCTTGTCCACAAACCCCTAAATAATGTTCTATATGTTATTCTCTCTATTACAAATTGGCTCCTCTTTTGAACCTAAGTTAGTCCCCAAAGATGGTAGCTTCTGGTTACTTTAACCCAATGTGGGTTCAATTTGTTATGTACCTTATATGTGTGAAAGTACATCAGGAGGCAAATGCTTTATCTTCCTAAGAAAACATATCTTCCAGCATTCAACGTCACTGAGACACTCTTCTGTTTGCTGTTGATTTTAGCACCGACTGACTGGCCACTGAAAGATGTGTTGATAGTCCTTCCTAACAAACTCTAAGGAACCCTGAGTGGGAGGACAGCAGTAAGAAAATACAGGGCCGGTCTAAATATTTTTAATGGTTGCAAATACTCTGGTTCGCTAAAATAGAGGTTTTGTGACAACTAATAAACATTTGTTGACGTTCTAAACCCAACTACGGATTTAATGATTCAGAAAAGTGTTTCTGAACTAGTAAATGAGCTTAGAAATGGATTACAAATCGTGATTTGAAATGGGCGTATTGTGGGTGTCCCTTGCAAGTTCCACTTCATGATAGTTTGCAACTGTAATTCTGGTTACAAACAGTTGAGACGTTACTGACTCATAAATTGGTGTTGTAACTTATTCTCAAAGGAAAAGTGTCCTTTACACCCCTACCCATTTGTGTCTCAGGGGGTGTAGACAGTGGTCCAAGAGTCCATTACCAACTCTCATTGAAACCTTTCAAAAAATATATTTTTTAAAGCAGTTCTATTTCCTTTACGGAATCAGTGTGCTTTTTAAAAACAATTATTTTTCAAAAGCAAAAAAATAATAATGGTGGCCTGACTTAGGGATGGTGGTCTGCTGATGCCTGCAGGCAACCATCCCTGTGATTGTGACAATCATAATTAGTTGCAAGTTGGTTCCTAGTATAACCATCCCTTAGTTTGGCGGGCTGTGAACAAAATATCAGAATGGGAAAATGCTGTTTAAGACCTGTCCAGAGACATTATTTGTTGTGCTGCTAGCCTCATGTAATCAAAAACATAAATACCAAACACATACATATGCACATTCATAAAGTGGGTTTGAGGCAAACTTCCCCATCCTTTGATCTATGCATATGCCATTCATGTCTTACTTTCATCCACCACACCACACCACACAGCATGGGGCAATGGATCAACCCATTTCCACCATTGGCTCTTGTGCATTGTGGATGATGGCATTTCACTTGACCGCATGCTCACATCCACCTAAAACTAAATATACTTCAGTGCTTGCGCCCCCGCCATGTAGAGTTTTTAGTTAAATAATTTGATTGCTAATGTTTCATTAATATTTTTATTAACATTACAAAAGTTATCTTCAGTGCTGTAATTTCTGAGGTAATTAGCAGTGCATGGTGAGGGTGTGATTTACAGTTACCTTAGGGTGTGAGTTATAGTTACATGAAATAACTCTAATTATAACTGCAGAATTTGTATAGATTTATGCAAGTAAATTCAGAACCTAACTATAACGTCCCTGTAACCTTTGAATTTTTCATTGAATTTCTATGTAATTGTAATTACTAAGCATTAATCCAACCACCGCCACATGCGGCCTTCAGCTCTACGTGGCTGGGGTTGGGCACAGGGCCTGGCCTGAGACCCAGCCCTTTGACCAACTCCCTATCACCACCCATCCCCGGGCCTGGGTGCATGAGTCTCTGAGTGGGTGTGTGAGTGGGTGCCTGAGGCTCAGAGTGGCCTGTAAGTGGGTGCATGAGTCTCTGAGTGGGTCACTGAGTGAGCGTGTGAGTGCCTGACTAGGTCTGTGAGTGGATGCATGGGTTTCTCAGTGAGTGTGTGAGTAGAAGCATGAGTCTCTAAGTGCGTCTATCAGTGAATGCATTACTGTCTGAAATGAGTCTGAATTGAGTCTGTGAATGTATTTTTTTTTGGTGGTGATATTCGCGAATTCATTGCAATATATTTGCAAATTTGTCAATGGGGTCGTGCTGACTTTTGTGACGAGAAGCAAAACTGTTTCTCAACTTATTATACACATCAGGGGTCCCTTAGAGACCCATATATTCCACCCGTGCGGTCAGGGTACCTCTACTCTGCACCTTATAGCATTTTTGTTTTGAATTTTCAGCCCTGGGGACCATGTTCCATTACCTAAAATGGCAGCTGCAATTTTCTGTTCAGATTGTGGCCAGCCAATCATGACATTTGTATTGGCTCGCATATTCGCAAAAATGTTTTGATAATCACAAAAGTATTGCGAAGTATAGGCGGCCCTAGAAATACAGATTTGTTTTCCCTTTAATATCTCAAAAACTACTGAATTAATTTACTCCAAATAACAAAAAGCACAATCTGTGAAGCAAAATCTACCTTTCTGATAAACTTGGTGTAATTCCATCCAGCTGTTCGGTCTGTAGTCGTGTTCAAAACTCATATGGGAGTTAGGGGGTCATTCTGACCCCGGCGGTAATTACCGCCATGGCGGAGGTTGGCGGTAGCACCGCCAACAGGCCGGCGGTGCTCCGCCGGGCATTCTGACCGCGGCGGTACAGCCGCGGCCAGAAGCGGAAAGCCGGCGGTGTACCGCCGACTTTCCGCTGCCCGTCAGAATCCTCCATGGCGGCGGAGCGTGCTCCGCCGCCATGGGGATTCTGACACCCCCTACCGCCATCCTGTTCCTGGCGGTTCTCCCGCCAGGAACAGGATGGCGGTAGGGGGTGACGCGGGGCCCCTGGGGGCCCCTGCCGTGCCCATGCCTCTGGCATGGGCACGGCAGGGGCCCCCGTAAGAGGGCCCCACAACGTATTTCAGTGTCTGCTTAGCAGACACTGAAATACGCGACGGGTGCAACTGCACCCGTTGCACCTTCCCACTCCGCCGGCTCAATTCTGAGCCGGCATCCTAGTGGGAAGGTTGATTTGCCCGGGGCTGGCGGGCGGTCTTTTGGCAGCCGCCCGCCAGCCCCGGGCAAATCTCAGAATCACCGCCGCGGTCTTTTGACCGCAGTGCGGTGTTCTGACGGCGGTACCTTGGCGGACGGCCTCCGCCGTCCGCCAAGGTCAGAATGACCGCCTTAATGTGGGAAACTTACTTTTTTTGACCCCCCTTTTTCTCAGCCCCTGCATGAGAGATCACCCTGAAATTTTCTGTGTGGAACAAGAATTACAGGGAACTTTTTTTTTCAGAAAATGTTGTGAAGATTGGTCAAACGGTGGCAAAGATATAGGCAAGTCAAAAAATGCTTTTTCTATGGAAACATGGTCCTAACTATAACTACCTAGTGACAACACACACGTATAGCTAAAAGTTAGCAAACCTTATTTTCCCTATACAAACTAGGGGTGGGTGAAGCTGACCGAGTTCCACTCCGAGGAATTCCAGAGAGTTGCTTAATAACTCCCTGGAATTACACAGAGGTGGAGTTTCATGAGCTGTGAAGTAGCCCTGAATGCACCCGATGCTGGACGTGCTAAGAAGGGTAGGGCCTGGTTAGGCACCACCCTGCTGAGCACTTCCGAGAAGGGGCGCATTCAGAAGGACAGAGCCATAGGCAGCAAAAGCTGCCATTTCATGCATCTTGTGCACCGGCCTGCCCCGTGTGCACTGACTGCACACAGGGCAGGCTGGTGCACAAGAGACCTGAAACAGCAGCTTTCACTGCCTATGACCTTAGCCTGAACTCAGGCCAGGGCCTTTGGCAATTAAAGATGCAGGTTTATGTCTTTTGTGCACCACTCAGCACTGTGCACATAACTGGGCTGCAGTACGCACACTTTGAGCTCCGCTGGCGGGACTAGCAGAGTTTTGGGCTGAACTTTGGACAAAAAGCTCTGTCAGCTCTGCCAGTAGAGCAGAGATCAAAGCCCACCCCTAATACAAACCAAGTTTAAACTACACAAACCTTAAAAATTCTAAAGTTATAGTTATAACTTTTATTTACAATTTATCTGCCACCTAATAGTGGACCTCGTTACAAAATCTTTTCATCTCTCGAATCAGACAACACTAACTGTAACTTGCTATTCTACCGTGCACTATGTTGTGAAAAATAATGTCATTAGATAAGTTATAAGTGTTATGAATACTATGATTTCACATGCTATAACTGATTCATTATGCATGGGTATAAACAGTGCATGGAAAAGGCATGAATTATAGTTCATGTAGTATGACAAGTGATGTGACGACTGTGCTTGGAGGTGCGAATTTATGGTAATTTGAAGGTAGTGCATAGATTATAAATTTAAATGATAATTCTAACTTTACAATGTTTAATGTTTGTGATTTTAAGAATACATAAGGTATTTCTAACTATAAATTATCCTTAACCATTGTTTTTTCATTGTTTAATGGTTTTCATTTTGTAATAAAAATGTGTTGCAAATCTCAGTGTGGAGTGTCATTTACTAGAGTGTCATAAAGTGGAGTCTCGTACAGTACAATGAAGGAGAAAGTTGTTGAGTGAAGTTGAGTAGAGTGTAAAGATATATCGTACAGTGGAGTAAAGTGTTCTTTAGAGGAGTGGCATGGTGTGTTACATCATGGAGCATCGTATAGTGGAATGGCGTGTTGTATAGTGTTGTGGTGTGTAGAACAGTAAAGATGAATGTTGTATAGTCTAATGTTGTTGGCTGGAGTATCATGATATAGAGTGTGGTGGAGTGGAGTGTCATAGGGTAGAGTGTCATAGAATGGAATAGAGTGTAGCAGCACTTTGGTACACTCTATGTCACTCTATGACACTCTACTTGCAGAGAGTAGTGGCATAGACAGGAGTATTGTAGATTTGAATCAAGTAGAGTAGAGTAAAGTAGCATATCATACAGTGCTATACACTGTTATATATTGTAGCTGCATGGTGTCTCCTATAGCAAAGTCAAAGATCGTAGACTGGAATAGCGAGTTGTATAGCGGAATAGCATGTCTAACAGTAGAGTAGAGTATCGTAGACTGTCATAGAGCAGAGTAGAGTGTTTTAGAGTGGAGTAGGGTGAAGTAGAGTGTCACAGATTCGAGTATCGTCAAGTGAAGTGTTGTAGAGTACAGCGGAGGTGAGTGTCATAGAGTGGAGTGCTATCCCATATGATGGAGTGACATATCATACAGAGAAGTTGAGTGGCATGTCGTTGAGTATCATATAATGTAGTTCAGTTGCCTAGAGTGGATGGGCATGGGATGGAGTGGTATGTCATGGACTAGCATAGAGTGTGGTACAGTGTTGGAGAGTGAAATTGCATACAGTGGAGTAGAGCGTCAGACAGTGAAGTGGCCTACAGCAGAATATAGTACAGTGGAAACGTGTGGGATAAAGTGTAGTAGAGTAGAGTATAGTGAAGTGGAGTACATTTGAGTGGGGTGGTGTAAAGAGAAGTAAAGGGTCATGGAGTGACTGGCATGTCATAGACTATAGTGACGTGGAGTCCAGTAGGTGTTGTTTTGTACAGTAGAGTGTTATGTGGTGTCATAGAATTCCAGAGTGATGCAGAATAGAGTGGCATACAGTCTAGTTGATTTTTGTACAGTGGAGTGATGTACGGTACAGTGTTGTAAAGTGTGATGGAGTGGAATCACATACAGTGTTATAGAGTACAATGGCACTGAGTGGCATAGGATGGAGTGGCGTACACTGGTCAGTAAAGTAGAGATGAGTACTGTGTCAGAGAAGAGTGGAGTAAAGTAGGGTGCAATGGTATACAAAGAGTTACATACAGTGTTGTATAGTGGACTAGAGTATCATAGAGTGTTGTAAAATGGCATACAGTATAGTATAGTGTTGTACAGTGGAGAGATGGGGTAAAGTGCTGGAGAGTGGCATACAGTTTAGTTAAGTGTTGTAGAATGGAATTGCATAGAGTAAAGTAGTATGTGAAACAGTGGAGCAGTGTAGAGCAGTTTGTTGCATTGTTGGGTAAAGTCAGGTAAAGTCTTGTACAGTGCAGTATGGTCAAATCGAGTGATGCAATGTAATGTGGAGTAATGTACAATAGAGTGTATTGGTGTGTTGTAGAGGAGAGTGGCATACAGTAGAGTGTACTGGTGTAGCTTAGGTAGTAAACTGTTATAAACTGGAATGGGGTCTCATACAGTCAAGTGGAGTGCTGTGTCTTATAGAAAAGTGTTGTACATTGGAGTGTAAGGGCATAGCGTGGAGTATAGAGTTGGAGAGTGAAGTGTCCAGGGATGAATGAAGTAGAATGTCATAGAGTGCCATGAAGGGTGATAGACTTTTACTGAGTGGAGATATTGTAGAGTGGAGGAGAGTGTCATACAACGGAGTGGTGTAGAGTGGTGTGGCATATACTGTAGAGGGGGAAGTGTGGATTACTGTAAAGTGGAGTACAATACAGTGGAAAACTGTACAATGGAGTGTAGAAGAGTGGACTGGCATAGCGTGGAACAGCATATAGTGGGATGGTGTAAAGTGGAGTGGCATGGAGTGGGGTAGGGAATGGTGGATTAGCATAGAGCGGACTGGAATACATTGAAGTGGTATAGCGTAGAGTCAAGGAAACTCTTATAACTTGGAGTGGTGTCTCATACAGTAGAGTAGAGTGCTATGTTGTACAGTGTTGGAAACATGTAGAGTTATACTGAGTGTAGGAGAGTACAGTGGAGTGGCATAAAGTGGAATAGCATAGAGTTGAGTGGCATAGACTAGAGTGGCATACATTGGATTAACATATAGGGTAATATTGTTTAGTGTGGTAGCATACAGTGGAGTGGCGTAAAGTGTAATAATATCTGGTGTAGTAGCATAAGGTGGAGTAGCATACAATGAAGTGATTTAGACTGGAGTGGTGTATTGTGCGGCTGCGTAGAATGTAATAGCATACAGTGGAGTGCCATTCAATGGAGTGGGGTAGAGTAGAATACCATACAGTAGAGGGGAAAAGACTTAAGCTTCAAACAGTGTAATAGAGCAGAGTGGAGTGGCATAGAGTGGAATGGCATAGAGTGGAATATGGTGGAGTAGCATAGAATAGAAAAGCATACAGAGGAATAGCGTGAAGTAGAACAGCATGGAGTGGAGCGCCGTACAGTGGAGTGATGTAGACTGAAGTGGTGTACAGAGGAGTGGGGTAGAGTGAAATAACAGATAGTGGTGTGGCATAGAGTGGAGTGGGGCATCCAAAGGATTAGTGTAGAATGGAGTGGCATAGAGTGGAGTAAGATACATCGGAGTGGTGTACAGTGGAGTAGTGTATAGTGGCGTGACATATAGTGGAATACCACAGAGTGGAGTGGTGTTCAGTAGAGTGGCATAGATGGGAATAGAGTACAGTGAAGGAACGTACAGTGCAGTGGCATACAGTGAAATGGTGTACACTGGAATGGTATACAGTTGAAAGGGGTGAAGAGTGGTGTACAGTGAAGTGTCATCTGATGGAGCAGCATAAAATGGAGTAGGGTAGAGTGGGGTTCCATACAGCGGAGTGGCATACATTGTAATTATATAGTGGAGTGGCATACAGTGGAATGCCATAGAGTGGAATAGCATATGCTGAAGTAGCATATCGTGGATTGGCATACAGTGGACTTGCTTACATTGAAGAGGCGTAGTGTGGAGCTGCATACAGTGTAATAGTGTACAGTGGAGTTGTGTACAGTGTAATAGTGTTTAGTGGAGGAGCTTAGAGAGGACTATTGCGCAGTGGAGTAACATAGAGTGTAATAGTGTATAGTGGAGTAGCGTACAGTGGAGTAGTGCATAATGGAGTTGTGTAGGCTGACCTGGCATACAGTGGCATGGGGTAAAGTGTACTAGCATACAGTGGAGTGGTATACATTTGTGTGGGG
The DNA here is from genome assembly GCF_031143425.1 of Pleurodeles waltl. Taxonomy (NCBI): domain Eukaryota; kingdom Metazoa; phylum Chordata; class Amphibia; order Caudata; family Salamandridae; genus Pleurodeles; species Pleurodeles waltl. The sequence continues at coordinate 893,962,661 of NC_090446.1, forward strand.
TCCAATCGAATAGCGTAGAATGAAGTGACATAGAGTGGAGTGCCATACACTGGAGTAGCATAGAGTGGAGTAACATAAGGACGTGTGGCATACAGTGGAATAGCTTACAGTGGAGTTGTATAGAGTGGAGTGGTATACAGTGGAATAGATTAGAGTCGAGTGGTGTTCAGTAGAATGGTGTAGAGTGCAATAGTGAATAGTGGAGTAATGGCCAGTGGAGAGGCATAGATCGGATTGGCATATAGTGGAGGTGCGTGCAGCCTAAGAGATTATAGTGTAGTGACATACAGTGGCATTGTATACAATGTAATACAGTTTAGTGGAGTGGCATAGAGTTGATTCTCATACAGTGGAGAGGAGTAGAGTGGAGTGGCGTAGAGATGAATATCATGCAGTAGAGTGGCTACAGTTGCAAGGCATAAGGATGTATGTAAAATTTTGCAGCAATATAGATTATTGAGTGCAGAGTAACACAAAATAGTGAGTTGTGCTGTCTTGCGTTTCTCCAGATTTACCAATCATTGCAGGGCCACACTAGGTGATGTTGCATTACTTTGTAAGTCTGACTTTAGTATTACATTGAGCATGTGACACCATGAGTGACGCAAGGATACCACAATCCAATAATACAGCTAGGCCTTAGTTTTATTTTGGGCCATAGTATACTGTGAAAACTTTGCAGTATACCATGATACATGGCAATGACAAACCAGTATATAATTGGGTAATGGCTATTTTCCGGAGAATTAAAAGACAGCTAAATTGTTTTACTACACTTTGTCTGTGTTCAGTGTTAGGGCCTTAGTTATAGGTAAGTAGTAGGCCCCCACCTATTACCACTTTATTAATAAGTATGAAATTGTATTTACATTTTTTATGTATTTCTAAATAGGTTTACTGCCACACACCACTGTAATTTCCCAACATTTTGTGAAATTCTTCGAAAGCACAATGGTGACAGATATAACTAAGTTTAAATGCTTCATAACTTTGAAAATACTTACCCGACGTAACTGCAGTACCCAAAAAGCATCATCTCTACACCATGATGTATAATTCACCAGATTTCGTATAAATCCATTCATCTGTTTTCCCACTCTGTCAAAAACAGTAGTCCATTGAAAAATGCATAGGTGTAAAAACAAGTTTTGAGACCCCCTTTTATCTTTGGATTCCCTTAAAGATTCACCACAAACAATTTACATCATCTCAAAATGCAGAAAATGCTATTGGTCTGGAAAGTTCTCTGGTGCTTCATCAAATGGGTGGAAAGTTAATAGGGAGCTAATATTCAAGGAATTCCTATCTTTGGGCATACTAACTATTGCTACAGTGTGGCAATCCGATTTAATGTCATTAATTTATTTTATCCACTGCATTTGTTTACTGGTTTACATATTCATGGGACCATAAATGTGTCTTTTAGTTGTTCGTGTAGTAATTCTGACACCTTACATTGGCAGTCTAGTTCTTTTTTGGGCTTCCTTGCTGCTTTTAGTAGGACTGTGCTGCTTATGAAGCCTAAAGTGAATGAAAACCAATCATTGTTGTTAATAAAAATAAGATTATTAATTGTTTTCCTAATGGTCAATTATCATGTCCTCCATATAGTAGTTTGTATAGCTCACTTTTCCATTTTGTTGCACAGGAGTACATTTTAAATATGGTTGTTGTTTGGCTTATTGGACACAGATTTATTTTGTAAGCCAGAGAGCAGCCACAGCCTGTTCATATGGACAAGGGGGCCAAACCCCTTCACCTGTTTCAAGAAAAGAAGAGTGTCTGTCAGGCTAACCATAGCATACACTGCATACACTGTTCTTGTTCAGGTCAGGCAGCCAGGAGCTAGGCATGCACTAAAGGTGCAGGCACCTGGGTGCTGAGCTGAACTTTGCCAGGCTGAGGATTTCACAGCGAAATAAAGCTTCTACATAGTTTAATGTACTTTTCTGTGAAATTTCATTGCAATCCATTCAGCCGTTTTGCTGCTATGTGAAATATAAAAGTCTAAGTAAAATGCATTGGATTTCAAGCATGTTTTCAGGCACCCCATATTTCTTTGCACCCCCATGACTAAACAGCGCAAAATATTCAAATCTTTGACAATGTAATGGGTGGAACAGGTCTGCAGAATTATCCTGAAGATTCATCAAACAGGAGCAATGTTATTAAGGGACAAAAATCCAAGAAATCTCTTTCTTTTATGGGCACCCTCACTGGAACTACAGAGTGGATACCACCACTCTGTAATATATTGAAACTATATATAATATACATGCAATGTAATATAATATATAATACAATACACGTAATGTAGTGTGGTGAGTAAGGTGACAAGATTGTGTTTGGAGGTAAACAACTTATAGTAATTTGAAGGTGGTGCGTAAATTATAAATTGAAGTTATAGTTATAACTTTACAATTTTTAATGTTTGAGTATTTTAAGTTGGGATTGTATGGAAAGAATAAATAATGTGTTTCTAACTATAAATTATCCTTTGGTTTTTTTCATTGTATGTTAATGGTTATTATTTTTTAATTAAAAAAAGTGTTTCAAATCTGAATGTGGAGTGTCATCGATAGGAGTGTTGTAAAGTGGAGTGTAATACAGAACAATGAAGGAGAGAGTTACAGAGACTAGTGTAGTAGAGTGGAGTATTGTAGAGTGGAACAGAGTGGAGCTGAGCAGAGTGGAGTGATGTAGCATACAGTGGAGTAAAGTATTATACAGTGGAGTGGTCTGGTGTGTCATATCATGGAGTGAGTGTCCTAGAGAGGAGTGGCTTTTTGTACAGTGTAGTGTTGTGCTGAATAGTAGAGTTGAGTGTTGCACAGTGAAGAATCAATGATGGGAGTGTCATGAAACGGAGTGTTGTGGAGTGGAGTATCCTTGAGTAGAGTGTTGCAGAGTGACAGAGTGTTTTAGAGTGTAGTGGCATTAAGTGGATTTCAGTGAAGCAGTGTGCTATACAGTTCAGTATTATGAGTTTAGTGCCATGCAGAGTGGCAGAGAGTCTCTTACAGTGTAGTGTTGTACAGTGGAGTATCATTAACACAGTGCATGGTAGAGTGACGAGTTATAGTTAGTGTTGTTTAGTTAGCAAGCTGAACAGAGTGAGTAATGAGGTCCTCTACTTATGATAAATTGACGGTCATGGACAAATTGTGAATTAAAGATCTAAGTTTCTGACTATAACTTAAATGTGTTATAAGTTTCTATAGTTTAAACTATATATATATATATATATATATATATATATATATATATATATATATATATATATATTTTCACCAAAATAAAAATAGCACGCTCAGGATTCAGGAAAAGTGAAAGCCATATTTAATCGAAGAACAACGCGTTTCGGCTGACACTGCAACCTTGGTCACGTGATATTCACCACCAATCAACCAATACTAAATACTATTCATTCATTGACATAAAAATAAGACTGACAGCAGATGCAAGGTACAAGATAGAAAACCCAAGAGCAAAACCTTATAATACATTGACTTACATCTAGATTATAATAACTGATAAGATCTGTACCACACATTTGTCACAATTATAAATAAATGAGTATATATAAATATATAAATATATAAATATATGGATAAGTATACAAATGCAAATAACCATATAAAAGCAGGTCACCATATAAAATAGACATGTAATGGGGTAAATTGTCCTGCAGAGGTGGAAGGTAAAATCATTTTATATCATAAATAGTTTACCGGGCAAATATATTATAATAAAATATTATCAACTATAGGCCAAACGGTGAACTAAAATCCCACAGTGTGAAGGATAATTCAAGTAAATAAACCTAAACCACATTAACTGCGATAGTAAAACCCATATATCACTGCTTGCATGGTTAATACTGGTATAACAGACCAACAGTACAACAGAAGTTGATTGAACATTTTCTTATCTTGTAACCTGCACTGACAACACCCAATAACGTGTACTATGGAGAGAGCGGTGGCAAGTAAACATCAGCATTAATTTCATCCAACCCAATAAATCTGTAAAGATATATAAATAAATAACTACATATAGTAAGTGACCATATCACCAATCTAATCGACTACTAAAAAACATTATCATAAAGAATTATACTGATTAATAGAGATAGATAAAATACTAGAAAAATAGAAAAAATAAGAAATATAAGAATAACTGAAAAATCGACTCCTATACTATAATCTATTGACATTCAAAAAACATTCCATACATTTTTTAATACATTTTAAAAAAAGACTTATTATCTTTCTGTAAATTCATTAATAGTAGTTACTGAATGAATTCTACCTTGTTAAGGTTGTGTTTCAATCATCATATAGATGGGTATTGAGTTCTTCCCCACTATTTAACCCTTTCGGTGTCTTGGTCTCCAAATCTAAAATATATTTAGACTCTTTTTTCCTCAATGTTAGTTCCCTATTACCCCCTCTATGGGATGGAGGGACATGTTCAATGCCAAAGTAGGACAACTGTGTCCAATCAGACTTGTGTTTCTCTTTAAAGTGCCTTGCTACTGGGTAGTGATCATCAACTGAGGTTATAGCACGCATGTGTTCCAAAACCCGTTTCTTAACATTGTGTTTAGTGCTCCCCACGTACCATCTTTTACAGGGGCATTCCAGTATGTAAATCACAAACGGGGTACTGCATGTTATAAACTGATTGATTAACCTGTTTTTACCGGGTTTAAATAATGCGTATTGTTTGCGCATAACACTATTACGGCATGCTTTACAGTGCCCACAGGGAAAAAAACCTTGTAAACCATGTTCTCTAAGTTGTGATACTATAGTGATATCATTAGATCTCAACATATCCTGTAGGCTCCGTCCTCTTCTATACGTAATCTGAGGTCTATTTAATATCGAATCCCCAATAACAGGGTCACTTTTCAATATCTTCCAATTTTTTGTAATGATATTCTTAATTTGTTTTGTATCTTCACTAAAAGTCATAATAAGTCTAGTATCATCATTTTCATCCAACTTCTGTTTGGGAGTATTATCAAATAAAATATCCGTTCTTTTTGTTCCCTTGATTTTATCAATTGCTTTTTTAATAACCCAATCAGGGTATCCCCGCTGTTTGAATCTCCTAATCATCTCTTTTTGCTCAATTTCAAAGGCTTCATTGGTGCTACTAACTCTTTTAGCCCTTAGTAACTCCCCATAGGGGATACTCCACTTAAAACTTTCTGGGTGTCCACTTGATGCATGTAATAGACTGTTACCTGCTGTGCACTTGCGAAAGAGTTCAGTATTGACTGTATTTTCATCAATCTTTATAAGAGTGCAAGAGCAAGGAAGCAAATGTCTGGTCCCACCCAGTGGGGGCATTTATAAAGCTCTCACTGAGTGGGAGCGCACTTGCTTTCCCTACAGTGTCCGGGGGTGGCCCCCAAGAAACGTGTATGATTCAGCTGTAGGGATGGGGATCCCAGTGCCCTTTAAGGCTCAGGGAGGAGGCCTGTGCACCTCTCCCCTTTACTTACATTTTAGCCCTGTGGGGTGGGGTACCGGGAGACTACTGGTGGCTCGGGCTGGTGCATGTGCTCCTTACCCTGTTAATAGGGTTTTTCAGCTCCAGAAAATAGGGTCCCCAGTGCCTATAGACTTGGCGAGGGGAGTCTTGCACCCTCTTCCCTTTTTTAAAGAAATGGACCCATGTGGTAGGGCTGTAATCTGCCAACAGATAGCGGGCTGTATGTCGCCCTCCCTTATGTTACTACGCAACCCCAGGGGTAAGGTGTCCCTGGAGCCTCAAAAATTCTCAGTGAGGAGGTCCATGCACCTCCGTGTGGACTCCAGCAGAATTGTGGCTTATTTTGATCGACCTATCTATTTATCTATCTATCGGCACCACAGGGTTCCTCTGGGACCCTCAACCGGGTTCAAAATGGCAGGGTATCCTACTCTACCCCCTTGTATTATTTCTTTAAATTAAACTTAGGACACAGGACTAAGGGCCTTATTACGAGTCTGGCAGTCCAAGGACCGCCAGACTCATGGTGGCAGTCGGGCAGCCGCACTCCAGGTGGTCTGAACACCACATTATGACTCTGAAGGTTGAACCACCAGGGGACCACTGTTACCGCTGGGAACATGTTTCAAATGGGAGGACGGCAGTCTGACTCGTGGTCATGACTCCTTTTACACCAGCCTTTCCATGATGTGGACCCCGTCACCGAAAGGCTATTGGAAACACAGTGCAGAGGCCCACCTGCCCAGCACCCTCAGAATGTACAATGTCTGCTTTGCAAACAGTGTGCATTCTGAGGGAGCTGAGACTAATACTGTAGCACTGTTCTTGCCAGGCTGACCGGCAGGAACATCGTAATAAACACTTTTGGGACAACCCACCAGCAACAGCAATCACCCCATGGTAACTCCCTGAGGCCAAAAGGTGCGGTGAACACAGAACTTGCACATGTCTGGGGATGGAGCAGCTGCGCAGGGTATGACTTTCTAGCTGAGATTTGAGCAGTCCTATCAGTCCTAGGATCACTGTGCTACTCATAGATTTCATCCTCTGTCTGTTGCAATATGGTCTGCCTGGTTCTGAATATCCTCTCCTGTCTCTACCTCCTCCTTCCTCTCCTTGGCAGCCTGGACTCACCTCCTCCATGCAATCACGTAGAGTGCAGCCATTGTGGAAAAGCCAGATGCATTCTGAGTCTGCTTTTACAGTTTGTAACTTATTGCCACCTGTTTGGAATTAGTGCTAATCTGGATGTGCAAACTTGCCTTTTAGCGACTATTCGCTAATTGCAACTGCCTTGAGCATGAGGTTTGCAACTCACAAACTGCAATTTCTTATTTGCGACTCCCAAAATCTAGTTGCAAAATTTTGTGATTCGGTAATTGGTTGCATCAGTATTTGGGATTTGGAAATGGCATCTATGCATACCATTTTAGCATTTCCATGGTCGCAAATATCGATGCGACCAGTTACAGAGTCGCAATACTGTACGTATATGTGGCCAAATGACCCTGATGGAGGCATTGCTGATATCAGACTGTGTGAGTGGGAGAGTACTGTCTCATTTTCTACAGTTACAACTATTAGGTCTTGATTGCGCTAGATCTCAGGCGCTACAGTCTGACCGATGATAAAGACTACAGGGTTAGATGGAAGAAGGAAGCATTCTCAACAAGGATACAATAACGCAAAGCCCCAACATCGAACATTATCCAAGCTTTATTAAAAGACTTTTGTTTCAACAAAGGGTAAAGCTGATAAAGGCTTTGAAGTTTATGATGGAAGAAACGTCTTGCTCCTGCACCTTCTGAGAGTTAAAAACAGGATCGTGTGCCTCTGCACATCACCACTACTTGGTTACATAAGCATTCCCAGGAAAGTAAGTTTCAGGGGTGCAAGTCTGATATTTTCCCAAGCACTGTGGCGTACCCAACAAAACTATGGTGAGTTCAGCGCGAGAATGATGGTTTCGGCAAGGTAGAGGGTTTTAGGATTATTAAAGTAATATATTTTGAAAAGTAAAACATTTGTAAATGCCATAATATATTCCAAAGCACTGAGGTCTTTATTATTACAATAGAGTGAGAAAGGTTGTCGCAAAATAGATTAGTGACTGGAGTACATCAGGGTCCAATGACAGTGAGAAAGCTCAGGAGGTTACGTTTTGCAGTGCATAACCTACAGTTCAAAGTACGATAGCTTGCTTCAGTGAGTGCATCTTTGTTCCTAAGTTCACTTACATTTTACATTATGAATTCGTTTGTGAATGTCAAAACCCCTTTTCCACTGTACTAAATCCATTAAGCGACTCAGATAAGATTTTCAGATTTCTAAATGGGCTTAGAAATTTACACCAAACCACTAGTGTTGTGTAAGGGCTTACCTACCAAACAGGTACTCAGGGCCTCATTTACGAGGACCATGGCGCAGGGCGGCGCAACAAGTGCCCTGCAGTTACACCCTGCACCACTAGGAAAGGAGAGAAATGCACAGTATCAACAAGATATGGCACATTTCCGTTCTCTCCCCTTGCACTGGTGCACAACTTGCTACTTAGCGACAATATAGACACCCTTGCGCCATGGTGCGAGTATGGCTGCGTTGTGGGGATGATTGCTCTTGTGCAGGAAGGGACACCTTCCTCCACAAAAACAATCACAAAAGGTGTTTTCGCCATTGTATGTTTGCTGCAGAACGTAGCATACATAGAAAGAGGTAAAACAGGGAGAAATTTAGATATTTCTTCCCGTTGCGTCATTCTTACGCCACCCCTGAGGAGGCATAGGAATCTGGTGCATTTCCAGACTTGTAAATCAGGGAATGCATCAGATTCCTTCGAGTTTCATGGGTGTTGCATGGGAACACCCCAAGCAACACACATGGACAACCCCTTTCATGCAGTGTTATGCAGGAAAGGGGTCCATATTTACAAGGCCATGAAAAGCCAGGCAAAGTGGCTTTGCGTGGCCTTCTAGATATGGGCTGGCAAACTGCGCCATCAGAGCATTAAAAAAAATGATGCTCTGGTGGCGCAGTGTCCCACTAGGGCCTCGTAAAGGAGGCCCTCTGTATCATATCTGTGGCACAATGGTTAGAGCAGCAGACCCTGAAGCAGATATCTGGCTCAAGACCAGGGTTCAAGTCTTGCTTCAGCAGGTCTTGGGCTCAATTCCCTTGGACCAGATAATTCTCGTCTCGGTGCCTAATCTAATTAATGGGTGCAACTCTGGGCAATAGCTTGCTTAATCTCCACAATGGCCCCAACTGTGCTTGGATGCCTGGCTTCACCCTGGGGGTGCCCAGGAGTGGGCACCTCACAGGGAAAAGCAAGGAGAGGTTCCATAGCAGTATGAGTACAGCGCCTTGAGACCCTAACAGGTGAGTGGTGCGCTACGCAAAGTTTACAGTTTATCTTTCACTGTTTTGCAACCGGAATTTCTGCTGTAAACCATTGAAAAACCACAGACTTCCAAGTTGGGGTGGGAACACATTCACAAAGAAAATAGGACCCTGTGAACCCCTTTTTATTTATAAATTGAGGTACAATTGTCAGGGGCACTAGGCAGTGGTCCAAGGAACCACTGGCAATTCTATCTAAAGGAACACTGATTTTCTTTTAAAAAAAAAAGACTAAATAAATATTATAAAAACGACCCAGTTTCAATTAAGGGAATCAGGCTGAATGAATTGTTTTCTACTTTTCTTTACTTAAAAGCTATTACAGACATGGTGGCCTGCTGACCTTTGCAGGCCACCATACCTATGATTGTAGCCAGTCAGAGTGAGACACAATTTACGACCTACAGAATGAATATTAATAAGGTAGGTTGGTTTGCGAGCCACACTGATGCCTAGTTTTGATAACTTTTAGCACATAGGTTGATTCACAAAATTAGTTTGGATTCACAAAATACGGCTCTCAATTGATGGCTACTTTTTGGTAATCTATTCTTTGTAGATCTGGCTTCTAACATCAAGGAGCAGTCAGACACTTCACAGAGAATATTTTTACATCAGAAGGAGCATGAAAACCTGAGCTGCTGTGCATGGAACGTTACTGTGCATGTTGGCTCCAGCAGTAACCATGTTACAAAATACAGACTTTATGAGATGAAGAAGAGGTGGGGGAAGCCATGAGGTATTTCAACATTAATAGGTAGGTCTACATACAGTTTGTGTTTAAATTGCATGTTCATATATTGAACAAATATACAATATGAGATAAAGGGACGCTCAGAAATTTGCCTTCAGTTATATGATATAGTCAATTGAAAAAGCAGAGATGAGCACACTGTTTCCAGTTCAAAGTTCTATATAAGTGCATTCAAATTTGGCAATGATAAATGCTGTGTGGCGTCTAGATCATATAATTCTCTACAGCCTGATATCCTATACATGGTGTGAGGGCATCATGTTGCAGGGAATCAAGTCAGTAAAGTGAAAACGTCTTGGACAAGGTAGGGAACTTTACACTCTTTCATGAAGTTCCTCATCTTTACTGGTATAGTGTTCTCTTTTCCCATAACTAGGTAGGATGCAGAAGCCTGTGGGCAACAGACATTCGACAAATTCCACCTTATGCACTCTTCCACAATAGAAAATGTGCCATCCAACTATAGCTGGGAAGATTTTTTTCTTTGCAGTCTTCTATACGTAGAAGCAAACCAGGGGTAAATCTGCCTTTTTTAGGAAGCAAGTCCTCCAAACATGAGCAGAGAAAAATCACACAAACAGAAAGATTGTAATCTTGCAGTGGGCCACGCACCAATGTGAAATTTCTGGCCCGCCCCTGAGTCGTGGGCAGCTCATCCTAGACTATTCTAATTGATTGAAAGTGTGGCCAATCAGATTGCAGGCCGAGTGGTTATCCTTCCAACTAGTAAGAAAAGTTACCTCTTATGGGGGCAATCAGATTATCGGGTGGTGGCCAATAATAGTTGTAGTAGGTAGCCCATGCCTCTGTGGACCATCTGTTTGTTGCATCGCAAGAGGCACAGGAAGCCTGACACTTTTCTCAGATAAGGCATAAAATCTATGTTTTTCTCTAGTTTGTTTTTAAAGTATGGATTGTGGCTATTTAACAAATATAGGAGGATTAAAAAAGGATGAATTTCTCCATGTTCAGTCTTCAGCGAACGTTTTCACCACCCTCTACTTATATCATTGGACATCTTTTTTAACTGAGTAGAAAAATAAGTAAAGCATAATTTACACTTGCAAGTTTAATCGTGGCCTTATGCAGTAATGAAGGACCAAATAATATAGTTAAATACAGTATGCAGTATAAAAGAGAAAATTGTGGTCATATGTGGCACATTCTGTGATTGTATTTTCTTGCACATTTGTGATCCCAAATGCTATTGCTAACATTAGTCTTACATAGAAACTGAGGAACACTTTCTATTAACATCATGTTCTCTAACTCCATGAGCAAATTAGTGTGTGTTACAAGAAGGGTGCACATATAATCTTATTTTCTGCTGCGGGCACTTAGGAGAAAAAAACTGCATGTGTACATTTCTCATAGTTAAAGGTGTGCCTCCTTCATTTTGTGCATCTCAAATAAGTTTTAGAACTCGTTTACAGTTTTGAAATTAGTCTGTTACCGCAATTGGGCCTTGAGAAGCACCTCTTTCTGCTAACACATAGCCCTAAAGAACAACATTGTAAATTACATAAGCGTAATGTGGTGTCTTCCTAAGAGGCACTATAAGATTTAAAGCACAAGACCTTAACAGTGTCCTTAAGGTAACACGAATTTGCATGAATAATTAAACCAAACATTTTCTTGAAAATTATGGACTCATTGTTTCTGCACTTCTTGTATTGAATTTAAAATATAAAGCCTTATTTCAAGATGAAAGCAACATCTCTCCCTACTCTGTCCCCCCTACGCCCATCCCTGGGAAGGGCTGAGGACATCTCAGGATACTATCATCTGAACAATTTTATTTCATTACTACTAATTTAGCACCGGCACGCAGTGATCAATAAATGAAAACTTCTCTCTGAACAGAATAGGCAGAAGTATATTTTTTAAATATGAATGATTCTCAACATCTGTTGGTGACAGCGCCATCATGTATGTATTTGTGTAAACACATTCCTTTACTGTGCCCTATCTATTGCTGTGTGGGAGGGTTTGTGGTAAATGGAAACTGGAAAGTTTCAGAGGAACATACCTATAAGCTCCCATTATTACTTATTTTAGCTGAAACTGAACACTGACACTTAGCAGATCCGACAGGCAATCCCAGGACACAAACACCGAGCAGGAAATTGTTTTACTCAGGGCTTGAAACACCACCCAAAATCCCCAGAAGGTAAACCCAGACATTCTACTATTGAAACCTTAACAGACAAAAAGACTAGGCAGAAAATTTAAGAAGCTGATGGATTTGGAAAGAACTGTTCTATGAACAACTCCTTCGAATTAGCACTTAGCCCAAATTTAAGGAAAATCTATTACTGTTTGAATCAGTTTCAATCTCACCATACAAATTCCAAAAGGTTAAATTTAAAGTTAAAGGAAATTTGCAGTTTGTACCAGAATTTTGGGAGTTCTTAAAAACCTTCACAGTGTATGGAATGGAGTTTTTCATAACAGTATATATTTCCATTTCTGCTAACTGGCAAGTCAGCAGTACTGGATGGCATTTTACAGAGTTCTCATACAACAAAATAGAATGAGTTAGAAAATCCAACCATGAGAGTGAATAGATGTCTCATATAAGTGAACAAATCATGAAAAGAAATGTGATTTTGCGAGCAAGCTACCAGTGAGCTGTGTTATCTTGCACTCTTTTTATATGCCACATGCTCCATCATTTTAAGGGCCACTTGCGGCCTTTAATAGTTTAGAAGCCTGAACATGGTGTGGACCCGGATTCCACAATAAATACATTTTTCTAGTAAATAAGACCAAGGAGTCACAAATGCAATGTTTTTCTGTTTTAAATTATGCAGTTTCATTTACATGAGCGAGGCTTCATACCTACTTGTATTTTCAGTTTGCACATTTTAATGTGTATGGTTCCCAGTGCTTGACATAAGCTCATCTTTCCCTTCCTTCCTCTGCACTACGGAGTTCAGATGTGTTCTTCATGCTTCATATTATTTGTATGAAATTCAGCCATCTCTCCGTTTATAAAATGTAATGTTTTCTGTTCTTGGAGTTCCTGAAATGGATGAATTTTACAACTGTATACAATTTAAAGTCAGTTCATTCAAGCCGAACTGAGGTGCTGTTTATATCTTCAATGTGGTATTGTATTCTGGATAGTACACAGTATTACTGAGATCTAGGGCAGATGTTACGTTTATGATGTGATGTCTTTCCTATTTACTTCTTGGCTGTGATATTTTGTTTTGCTGTCAGACCACAGCGACTGTATAGTCTTCTGTCTAGAAAATGTGTGAGCTCACCATTTTGGGAACTAGCTAAGACTTCTTTCCCAAAGGAGCGCACATAGAAAGAGGGAAAAACTAGACATAATATTATGGCACATTCCCAGGTTTACAAATCCTTGTAAACCTGGGAATGTGTCCAAATCCATAGGAATTGCATGGGAACATCCACCACAATTTCCATGGAACATCTACTCAGAGCAGATTAAGACAACACAGCGATTTGTGCTACATTCCCTTACTCCATATTTGTGAAGCCATTCAAAGCCACACAAAGTGGCTTTCTGTGGCTTCAAACATATTAGTGGTTTGCACCATGCATGTTCCATTTTGCATGGTGTAAGCATGGCGCAACCCACCCATAAATATGCCTGTAGGTTCTTAAATGTCTTCACAAGGATAAAGGACTTACAACTTTATACTACTGACGCATTTTGGCCCTTGTCAAGAATGGGCCTCCTCAGGACAGTGGAAGAATGAAGTACATCTGAAGGTTCAGCGGAAACCCTGAAATGAGGCAAAAGCGGTTTAAACTATTCTCCGCTAATGGCCCCCAAGGGGGTTCATCAATAGCCTTCTGTTGCACTTCATCCAATCGCGCTGGCTGTGGAGCACAACCAAGAATTGATGTGAAATGCGTCAACACATTTTGGAGGAGTTATGAGAACCAGATAGATATTTATTAATAATTGGGACCCACATTGAAGAATAGTGGGCAGGGGTGTCCTCTTGGTGTGTTTACCCGATGAACTACCTCCTATGTGGACTGGGCTTGAAATAAGGAATACAGCCACAATATGCTTATTGAATTGGAAGACTGGAGTAACAGCATATTTGGCACAATTGTTCTTGTCCAGCCAGAAGTCTGGCATGTTTTCTGGTTGTTTGCTTCTTTGTTTTGTGGACCTTTTTGTATGTTATGTAGTTTTCAATGGTAATGTGATTGTTTCACGCTCCAGGTACTAATACACAGCACAACAAATAATTGCACTATTGTGACTAATAGAATAAATTGTTTTTTTAAGTGTTCTTCTGTAATACCAGTGATTAATGTATGTATTAACTTCGGTAATCAAGTGTGCAGTATTCTTCCCAACAATGTACCATACCTTTTTTTTTTTATAGTATACCATGTCGTGGACTGTCATACGTGCTAGTGTTAAGAATTAAGGGCTAGTGCTGAGCATCAGAAAACACTTGCACAAATTAAGCACTAGAAGGCCCAACCCCACAGTCCTTGTAACTCTTTCCAGTCACTGGCAGTATGCTGCTGACACTATTGTGAGACAGGGACAGTTCTGCATTCCCCTGCAAGCTTGACCTTGTATTGCACATGGCCCCTGGAGATATTGACAATGGAGTGCATCTCCAAGAGTGTTGCACACGCTGCATAGTTATTTTCAGGGATGGCAAGGAGTATGCCATCCTCCAAGGGGGAGATAGAACAATGAGCATGTTGGTGGTGCAACTTCTGTGCACTGGATGTTGTATATATAAACAACAAATGTGCAGCTGTGTAGTGTCTCTCATCCACGAACTCTGCACATGCACAAGTATGTTCCCAGTAACAAGGACACTTTCTTACTGGCCAACAGGGAAGGGAGCTATCCGTGTTTCGCAACTGTATTTTCACACAAATCTCGCTCTAATTTTTAATTCTAGTTTTAATTATTATTGCCTGCCTTCTCCTGTTCACTGATACGATCCTTTTTATCCTTGACAGACCTCTTCAATATTTGTTTTTACTTGCACTTGCCTTTCAGACCCCTCATTAGTTACCAAAGCCTGACAAGTTTGGCTGTATGACTCTTCGTGACCTTTGCTCCTGAAGTCAGGCCCTTTCATCTGAGACATCTTTACCATGGATAATTTATGGTTCTATTTACTCTGTCAATTACCTCATTCAGTATCGCAACTTACTTATCTACAAGGAGTCTTCAGTCCCATCTGCCTTTCCCTCCTATACAAGTCTAACAAGTGAAACCTTTTCTATTATTTCCCTGGGTCAAACAAGACTATACCTCACTTTCGAGGCAAAAGTCCAAACTGACAAGCAGAAACTGAGAGATCCCCCAAGAAGGAAGGTAGATGTATACGAATAATTAGCTTGATAGAAAGATACATAGACCGGATGGTTGCTAGGCAGTAGGATATTGATAGAAAGACGTATTAGCAGAGATGATGTAAAGACAGACAAGGCAGATAACATAACTCTGTTCAGACCTGCAGCACTCCATGGAGGGAGCCACAACAATTTGCACCAGCTATGATTTTAAATTACATGTAGTCAAGCACCAGCAAAGCCATTTCACAGTGCACTGCGTAGCCCTGTTCCCAGATGAGAGGTAGCATTTTGCATCAGCAGGAGGAAACAAATGGATACAGGAGGAGTTTTTACACATTGGATCTACTTTGCAGTTTGATGCTAAAACTGGTGGAAAACACGTCTGCCACAATTACGCAGGTCACACATTCCTCCCAACGTATGACTACATTATAGGTAAGAACAATACTAAAAAAAGCGCAATTGGTTTTCATGTCTATTTTTAGACCTGATCAATTTAGATTTCTGCAGTAATTGCGCAGACTGCTGTTTTGTTCCATGAACATAAAACACCAACAATGTGATAATAACGTGCGTGTTTTTTTCAGGAGTCCAAAGACACTCTGGAGTTACTGGACTCAAACTTTAACAAACAGAGACTTTTACATCTGGTCTGGTAGGCTTACCCTACTGTTGGGCGCAAAACTGAAAACGTATTACTTCCCTTTTGCACTTGACCCTCAAAATAGATAGACATAGTTGAAAAGATTTTCTGAAGAATGTGTTACGGGGTAAAGATGCATAACTCGGTTAGACACAAGACGATTTTTAAAATATTGTTAAATCTGTGCTTTCACTTGAAAGGTAGAAGTACTTTAAATCCAGTACAGAGGTAAGTACTACACATAAAATACGGAGGACAAAAGAGGACACAAGCGTATAATTGGTGGATCAAATAGGGTAGAACGTTAGCTAGAACCAACTTCAGGGTACTCCAGTTGTTTTACAGAGAAAATTATGATGTAGCAAAACTACAGGCAGTCGAAAGGGGCTTGTGAAGTACAATTAACTGTCCATTTCAAAAGTCTGTTTGTAGGACAACAATGCAGGCAGAGCAAGGTTGTCTGTAGGCTACCTTCATAGCTGCACCAGGGTCTCTTGTTGATATTGTTCCCACCAAGTCTGGCACTGTACCTTTAAGTAATTGAATGCAGGACTCTCCTATTTTACACTGCAGGAGGCTGAAGTGCTTCGCTACCAGTAAAGTGCACACTGTCCCACAGGCCATGGAGAGTAGCAGCGCTGACTCTGCTCCAGCCCCCCAGCTTCCAATGCGTTCTCCAACCTGACAACATTGTGTTGGTGTGTTTGACTGATCCTAAAAAGGAAAGCTACGTGGGCATAGTCAGGTTGAGGCCGCATTCTGCTCTGGGATTTGTTTTGTCTTCATAACTTCCTTAGGCCCAAAACTGAAAGACCACCACCGAACGAATCCTTCAATCCTGATTTGCAGCGGTACTCTTGTCAGGTGTTGAAACTTTACATTTTTCACAAAATTCTTACAGCCAAGCTGTTCGAAGAGCTCCCTCTCCTTGTCTCTTCTTTGTAGTCATTTTGCCTTTTCTGGCTGCCTCGTGTACCTCCACGGGTACTGGTTAGGCAAGGACAAGGAGCCTAAATGCAAGAAGAGGTTCCGGAAGAACTTGTCCTCCCTCTGGATTGCACTGCAGGGGGATCAAGGACACAAGGCCTGTCAGTGCAGATTTGTCTGCCCTATAGTGGACGAACAAGTTCTTTCTGCACCGTCCTCCTACTCCTCAAAACAGATCAGATTTTATGCAAAGGTAGCTCCAGCACCCATCCTCGACAGTCACTGGGCTCCTTCCTTCAGGATGGTTCAAGGCAGCTTATTCCAGAAGGTTTCGGGACTTCCAATTTTAAATTTTCAAACCTGACTGCGGGAGGTGTTGGTTAAGTACCACAACCCTGGAGGTAAGTCTTTCTTTGCATACACAGATGTGGGAATCCTGACACTAGTCAATGAGAAATCCTGGCACCATGACTTAGGATTTGTTCTTGGTGTTTATACTGTTTTTCAAGACAGAAATGCATATCGCAAAGTCCAGTTCTGTTTCTCATCAGGTCTCCTTTCCGGAGTTTGAAAACAATGGCTCAAGAGGAGAGGACTTCTTCAGCTACAAAAATGACTGCACCTCACTTCTGGTCAAAGAATAACGCAGGATAGGGTCCTATATTTAAGAACGGGAACCTGCACTTCACCCTCTAACCTTATGCGTCTGGCTCACTGAATAAGGCCCAGGAATATTGTCTGATCTTTCACCATTTTACATCCCTTTCTGGCAGACTCATCCTAATTCTTCATTTTGTCAACGCTAAACCTTCAGGAGTCCCATAAGTGATTTCTGCCTGCACACAGTAAAACTACCAAATGCATACCTCTTGCCCAATGTGGCCTAAACATACAGAGTAAGGCATGTATACTGTTTGCATGAACTGAAGGTCCCATTTGAAAGGCTGGTAAGCAGTTCTCATATTGAAGGGAACATGCAAAAGTCTTGTTATTTCTAATACAATTAGTTGGTGCTATCAATATCAATAGAAGCTTTCGCCAGTCCTTGAGATCGTTCACAAAAGCAGAGTACACTTGATGTTTCCCTCCACACCACAAACCACCACCCTTCGTTGCATTCCTTTCAAAGAGTCTTCTGGAGCACATACATTATTTGTTGTGTGCTGAAGCAAAATATCAAAAACCTACAGAGATATGCTTTGAGGGGAACCCTGAGCAGGGGCACATGTTCTACAGAGGCATGCCGGGGAACAATTCTGTCCCAACAACATACACAACCAGTGCAAAAACCTTTTCTATCATTTTCATCCTTATTTTTTGCACCATTCTTTGAATCGGGCACAAAGGCTTACGATTACCTTAGCTACAAGGATTTTGCCTTCTCATTTATTGCCCAACTATAAATGAGTGCCTTATGTTTTTGTTCCAAAGATAGGAGTTTAACAACAGCAAAAACATTTGTTTCCATTAGTTTACCTGTTCACTATACCTGTTTAACAAGCAGATTATACTTGATAGTAAATCGAAGCACAAAAAAGTGCTACCTGCGCTTTCATCTTTAAAGATGAAGGGACATATTTACTCATCTTTCACTTAACGCAGGACAACAACAAAGTTATTGCACTGCATAGAGTGAAAGGGGGATATTGGGCATGTTCCATATTTACAAAGATATGGAGCATTTCTTCTCTCTGTTGGTGCACTGTGTTTTGTCTAGTGAAAATGCAGGCACCCTTGCACCATAGTGCAAGGGCACCTGAATTATAGTCAGGATTGTTTTTTGCATAAAAACAGTCCTTAGAGGTATTTTCCTTTTTCTAAGTGTGCTGCAGAATGCATCACAGGTTAAAAAAGGAAATAATAAGCAGAAATAAGAATATTTCTCCTTGTTACGACTCAATGGGGAAGGTGTAGCGTTTTGACGCATTCTTAGGTTTCCCAGCATTAGTAAATCTGGGAACCCCCCACAATCCATGGGTGGATACATTGGACCACCCATGCTCAATCCATGTAACGCCTCCCAAGTCGAAATGAAACGTAACACAGCTAAAGCAGCTGCATTGTGTTTCATGTCTTTCCAAAGCCATGCAAAGCAGTGCAAATCGCCCCCTGCGTGCCTTTGTAAAAATGACTGAAGCATTGGAGTTCTCCTTGCATCACCTCGGGCAATGCAAGGACGACTCAAAGGCTTCATAAATCTGGGCATTCACTGCAAACACTAGCACAAAAATAATTTGCACCTTTTTTCACATTTTGCCCCAAACTTTAAAGCTATATCTACATAAGGTAGCTAAAAGGTTATGTTTACGGACATGCAGCTGATTCATGGATTTCCCAGAAGGCCACGGTCTGATGGCCACCCAAAAAGCGTGGCCATGGACACCCTACATGCTCTTCCAATCTCTTTTCATTCTGTTTTCAATCATTTGGCAGGATTGCGAGATATCGTGTGTGGAAGAAATTTGCGAAAATTCTCATGTACAGTCACAGAGCTGAAGGGCGGTGGACCCGTCTGCGGGTATTGTCAACAAATGCCTGAAAGATGTACTTTGCGCTGATCAAGATGCACCTCACAGCGTTTTCCGGGAAGAAAAGAGAATACTGAGTCTCTTTCCACACTATAAAAACTTTACTAGCAAAGCCATCCTCACATTTTCTTTGCAAGCAGCAGACCTGCAGAGCGTGTTGTACTGGACATGTTGATTAAGTTTTTGAATCCTGAAAATGTCCGCCTCCCCAAACAAATAATGTCCAAGATGTCATTAAATCAGTGGTAAAAATAAGTCACCCAAGTCCTCTTCTCTGATCACCAGGAAGAGGCAGTTTTTGACAGTGACGGGAGGAAATTGCTGAGCAGAGGAGATGACTTTTAAAACAGAATATCCCAAAGTATGTTCGCTACAACCAGAATAAATATTTAAATGGAGCAGGTTGGATATGTTATTTCATGATGTAAAGAGGTAGTGTACATCACTAAATGGCTCTGGAGCCAGATTCACAAAAGCATTGGTATGGCTGAGGCCACATGACTCGTTTTAAATATTAATAGAGTTGATTTCCATGTGGGGACAGAGTATGGCAAGCTTATCCACTTTTAATATACAATTTGACCAGTTTTTAAATAGGACAATGCCATTAATTGCATTGTCAAATCTCTGCAGCGACTGCCTCCACCTCACAAACACTGCCCCGTTTGTTATACACTGTCCTCAGCGCTCATTGTCCCTTCTGCCCCCACACTGACCCTTGCCCACTCTCTGCCCTCTCTGCTCCCTTCTGCTTACGCGTTTACCCATCTGCTCTCTGCCCCTTCTACTCGCACACTACCAATGGTTCTGGAACAGTTTTCAGAGTGGGGGTGTTGTTCAGCAACATCAACACACTAAGGACTTAGGGTTGCAAAAAAACACAATGCCAGTTAGATAGCATATGTACTTAATGATGGATTTCTGGTTAGTTCAAGGGGGAATAGTGCAAGCTCCTGTGGTGCATTATGGAGTAATGTATAGCTAAAACGTGGAGAGTGGATTATTGTCTTGAAGTTGCATTTGTTTCAGGATTCAAGCTTTTGCAAAAATACCACACCTTTTCCTAGCACAAATGTGGATTTCTATGGGGGGAATACCACAATATTAGGCGTTTTTTGTAGCACTTAAGAGGGAAATGTTTTTAACTGCGATATCCTGCATTCAAGGTGTAGAACTCAGAATAGGTAAGTAATATTGGTAAATTCGGAAATACAGCTGTATTCAGTTACTGCAGTATTAACTTCCTCTCATATCATGGTCACATAATGTCTTAATCTTGCATTTTTTTAAATATTTGAAAAAAAAATTCTAATCCTAGGAGATATTTTATTTAATTGTATATAGAACATTGACATGCTTCAGCCTTCTCCTCTCACACTTTCCTGTACCCCGGCTAGAGTGTCACGAGGGTTGTTACAAAATGCCTTCACCTTTGAATCACAAAAAGGAAAGATTAAAAACGATATTAAAAGAATTATTATTAGCAGGTCAGAAGAAACTATCCACTATGGGCAACTATGGTCTTTGGAAAAAAAACATTACGTATGTGTTAGAAATGGGGTTTCTGGTTGGAATTCAGTCAGCACTCTGTCCAAACAAAGACCCTCACTCTAGTCAGGGTAGAGGAGATACACTCCTAGGATAACCCCTGCTCACCCACTTGGTAGCTTGGCACAAGTAGTCAGGCTTATCTAAGAGGCAATGTGTAAAGTGTTTGTACCAACACACACAGTAACACAGTGTAAACACAACAAAAGGACTGTACACCCATTTCTAACAATAGACAATACTTATCTAAATCAAAAAAGACCAAAATGACAAAAATCCAACACACACAAGCAAACACAGGACAAGTAAGATGAGTCTTGATCCATTAAAAACAATAGATGCGTTTTTCCTCATATCACCTACAAAAATGCCTGGTATGCGTAAAAAATAATGCTTCACGGGCGACTGCGTCAGAAAAGCAAGCAATGCGTCGATTCCTTACTCGCAAATGAGGCCGTGCATCGATTCTTTTGTTGCCGGGCAAGCTAAACTTTCTCTCATAACAGACACAGAAGAGTGAAAAATGCACAGACTCTCCCATCATAGTCTCTGCATTTCACAAATGGTGTCACATTTCTCTTCTGACCTAAAGTAAATTGATCTTTAAAATTTCCTCTATCACTTCTGGCAGTATGGTAAGTGATGGGGTAGGAGTAACAGCTCCTCTGATTGCAATATAACCTCCTTCCCTGTCACTCACTCAACTTCCATTAGCACAGATGTAGAACTAAAAGACTTACTTTATAAGCAGGGCCCAGCGTAAAGAAATGGCTCATACCTTGCCCCATAATGGCTCTGCACACTTTTATCAGCTTTCCTAAGAGGTTAACGTCAGCAGAACAAGTGCAACAACAGCGGGTTGTTGAAGTGTAGGGATCAGGTCCTTGAGAAAGGCAGGGAAGCTTCAAGTAGGCGAAGTCAAAAGTCTGTGCTCAGAAAGGCATCTCTGTTGCTGCTCGGCATTGTCCCAATGAAGCTTTCTACGTTTGGACTTAGAAACTTTTCTGGAAGTCGGATTTCCATTTAGTGGGACAAACCAGCAAGATAATGCTGACCAGCAATTTGATGTAGATGACTGCAGCTTCAATGGCAATCCTGGTCTCTGTTGGTTCTTCAGGATAAAAGTTGGCAGAAAGTTTTGAAGTTCCAACTTTTGCAGTGGGGACAGAAGAACATTCTCATACCAGCCAAGGGTCCAGGATCTGGGGGGGCACTACTTGGGGGATAGAACATATAGCAACAGAGGCCATCAGCAGCATTGAGGGCAGGTCTAGTTGGAACTGGTCTGCTTGGTAGTTGCAGGGAGGGAGGCCTATGGGAGCTTGTTGTCTCCCTGTAGATCAAACAGTTCATCTAACTGATACTTGGAGTCACTTCTGGGGGTCCTGGATTCATGGCAAGCAGGTCCAATCGTCCTTCAGCATCTTCAGATAGCTAGGCAGGCCTTCTTTTGGTGCTCTACAGGTCCAGGGGTGTTCAGAAGAAGGCAATGTGAATGACACAGTTATGTCCAGTGCCAACCTGTATGTGGAGAAACTTTGTGGCCACTTCTAGCAAATGGGATAAAAGTTCCCAGGGGTGGGTGACCATACCAACTTTTGCAGGCGGCCCTCTATGTTTTACTATAAAGGCACACACAGTGCCCCCCTCTACCTAAATCCAACATGGAATAACCCTTCTTCCCCTGCTCAGAACTACCTGTGCCACTCAGATGTTTGGTTATGATAATGGGCACACACTCCATTGTGGTTACTGCAACTCAGGTCTGGGGTAACACCCCCTTCCCACTGGGTTTGGAGCCAGGCTCACTAGCAACATAAAATGGAGGGAGTCCTAGGTGTAAGCTGCATCTGCCAGTGACAGGGTAGGCATTCTTTGAAGCTCAGGAACAGGTCTAGACACACCCTAGGGCATACTGATCAAGGAGGAATACATCTCTTCACACCCAGGCCCTTTGTCCACTGCGTAGGTGCAATTTACATCTCACCACAGCAGAACCATCAGGAGTGAGATGATATTGGACACTGGCAGAAAGACCCATGTTGGCTTAATCAGGAAAATTGATTTTAAACTACTATTAAGTTACTTGCAGAATCATTTTCTAGCTGCTACCAAACTGAAATCAAGTATTGTAAGTTGTTATAATGTAACCCAGTGTATGACTTTTGAGGGGTGGGGTTTCACTGCCAGGACATCTAAAATGTTAAATATATATGTCCTATGGTTCAAATACCATGCACCCTGCCCTTTGGGCATTTAGGGCCTACCTTAAGGGTGACTTCATGTTAGTAAAAGGGAAGGTTTAGGCCTGGCAACAGGTTTGTTTTGCCATGATGAGATGGCAGTCTAAAACTGCAACCCTAGGCTGCATCAGAAAGTCTGAAGACATGTTTGACAGTGCTAAGCTAATGGGTGACACAATGAGTGATGCAACTTTTTATTTACAGGCCCTGTGTACATGTTGTACCATATACTAGGAACCAATTAGGTATTTGCCAATTTTATCATGTTAAAAAGGGAGGGCACAAGCACAAAACTACTTGTTGGCAGGAATAAATAGTGCAAAGCTCTATGGCCAACAGAAACAGGTTCAGCACCAGAAGGCGAAAATGTGGGGGAAGATGGCCATTTCCAGCACTCTGTGAGAGGCAGACCACAAGTGTCAAATTGCTTCAATGAAACTGGTGTGAGAATGCGAGAGTGTGAACCAGAGAAGGCTGGGTGAGGAAGAAAAGGAGTCTGAGAAGCAGAAGTAAAAGGGTGTATCACAAAAGGCCGAGTAAGGGGTGGGTTTTGGAAGGAAAGGGGGGATGTGAAGGTGTCTTAGAGGCGAGGCTGTTTGAGAAAGGTTTAGTGGATGGAGGGTATGAGAGATTTGTGTTGAAGGAATGGGTGGGAGAAGGCTTTGTGAGAAAGGAGGGTGTTAGAGATATGAGAGTTATAACAAGGTGGGGTTAGGCTTTATGCCAAAGGAAACAAACAAAAACCAGGATGAGAGTAATGTGTGTGATAAGTGAGCGAGAGATAAGTGGAGAGAGGGGAAGGAAGCAGAGTTTCAAAGGATGGGGAGAAACGGGGAGTGTGGAGGAATATTGTGTGCACTTGAAGGGCGTAAGAAGATGGTAGAGGGAGTATGGGTGAGAAATAAAAAGGTGTGAAAAGCAATTGTGTTGGAGGTTAAAGGAGGATGAAGGTGAAAGAGGAGTTAAAGAGAGAGGATGGTGTGTTCATTAGGAATTGATGGCAAGGACATGCTTGAGTAAAGGAATACTAAGTACATGTCTACGGCACTATCAGCAGAAGATGCGATAATAACTCCACAAGCTCAAGTGTGGAAGCATCTACTGAAAGTGTGATTCAGAAAAATATTAATTCACTTAGGTTCTCAAAAGTTTGTCAATTGGCCAAATCAGGTGGAATGGGGGCGTGGAACTCGTCTCCTCAGCTGCACAGATGCTGAATGTTCTTTGAAAGAAAAATGAAGATGCTTACAAAGAGCCATTCTATTCAAAGACAACACTTCTGGGTGGCTCACTCTTCAGCTGCGCATATTGTTGTGCAGTCTGAGTCATGCTTTAATGATTGTGATCCACGCCCTAACTGAAGCTAATGCAAGAAAGCACTTGTCCTGTACCCTTTAAGTTCAGTTGCCCTCACCGGCTCTGTGGCGTATACCTCTCCCATCCACTCTAGCGTCTGCGAACCCGAACACATCCTTTGAAGGTGACAGCTGGTCCAAAATAAAATGACAGCATTACATGGGATGGAGAGACATAGCAGCGGGCATAGCATGACATAACAGCAGCGTGAGTTCTAGCAGTGACAGCAGAAATGACAGTGAAAGATGGAAGCTTGCACTGCTTCTGTCGTGGTGCACCTGCTCTCTGTGGCTAAGAAGCTTGCAGGGCTGCTACTTGATATATTCCTGTCCTGTGAGCAAAGGAGGACTGATGCTTCTTGACCTGTACCTGTTTTGTGGGAGTAGAAATATTCTACTGCCGCAGTTTGGTCTGAACCGTACTGCATGGAAATTAAATTGCACTGCCTCTGTTGCCCAGTTTTCTGCGTGTGAAAGAATCGTACACTATTTTACTGACGCTGTAACCTTGAGATGTATTGTGGTAGAAGGGCTTGCACTTCTACTGCCCCTGCTATTTCGTTCTCACCTGCTAGTAAAGCTTTGTAACAACAGATATGTGTAAAATAAAACAAATTGCCTTTTCAATGCTTGTTTTCATTCATGATTAAAATCAAATAGTGCACTTCTATGAAATAGATACAAAGGGGTTTTATCTGGTTTTATATGCAAAAACAAGCAGTGAGAGTATTCAAACGGACTAAACCAATTAGTAAAGGTTCATAACACAGATTCTAAAAAACCTTGTCATGTAGGATCATTTCAGCTAGACCTGGATTCTTAGCCATGTGAAAAATCACAAATTCTAGAATGGTACGTGTTGGTGCCGGAAAAGCCAAGGCTTGCTGAAGGTATCACGTGACAAGGGGCCGATTGGCAGCGTGGGCAAAGGTTAATCAGTAAAGTGGCGGAAGCGTGAAAGCTGTGTTTCACGTGTAGATTCTGGAAAACCAGATTGCACCATGTGTTGTTTTTCTCATGATTGCTGACACTTAATTGCACACTGTGAATATCAATGTGTAAAGGAGATGTTGAATTATCAGAATGAAAGCTGTTTATTCACGCTCTGAGTGAGAACAGAGTTTAGATTGCATCACTGCTTTTAAATGGTCCGCTCAAGTTTATTGATATATTTGTGATGTGGGTTCAACAAAATGAGGCAATCTATGAGGTCTAAGAAACCCTCACATATAATCCATACTACAATAAAGCTATTAAATTAATTTACGTATGTGATTCAATAATCAAAATGCATTCACATAAATTACCTACTGATGCATACATTCAATAACAGTTGCTCAGGGGAGTAGCTTGGTCAGTAAGACTGGGGGGTCTGAGCTTCAGATTTCCCAACAATCATGCTGGCATGTAATGTTAAAATAAGTTATACTACACGCAGGGCGCACAAGAAGAGCTAAGGGTCAGCAGAAAGGGAGAGGAATAGCGATGAAGAGGGGTACTAAGTGAGATAAATCACATTATTTTATGAAATGCACACAATTTTGAATTTTTTCCAAACAGCGAGAGGAAGATTATGTGCGTTTTTGTCTGTGTGCAAAATTCCTGGTGAAATCCGACAGACACCACAGACTGAAAACACCTGTACTCAACTATAATCACAAAATACATTCATTAGGGGGGTGTAGCACTCCAAACACCCCCCTGAAGGAACTCCCCTACAGTTGCATTGGAAATAATTAAAGTCCTTGAACCTGATCAATGGATAGCCACCTTATTAAAACAACATTTTAAATAAAGGCCACAACTTGATAGGTGCAAGGCACTGAGCTGCACAGTCGATGTAGGATCTGATTGTAAGTTGTGCAAAGTATAATACTTGTGTGGTATTTTGCGCCTCACGATTGTAAGTGGGCCAGCGTACTAGCACCTGGATTTTCTATGAGAATGTAAGACCTGATTTTACTGATCAGAAGATGTGGCTGGTAAAAGTGCATTGGGAAAGAGCTACATTGCAGCTTGAAAGTGATATCTTGCTCCCACTCAAATCCTGGAGGGAGCAGGTAATCCTGCAATGCAACATCCTCTGCCACAACTCACCCCCATCATGCAAAATCCTCTTTGCAGTAATTACTACCTGCTTAAAGCAGGTGGTAAATGTCCCCATTAAACAACATAGAATTGAGAATTCTGTGCAGAATTCCACCAGGTAAGTCTGGGTCTGTGTGGGTATTCCCCAATATGGGTTTAACCTGTAATAGGAGGACTTATCTGCAGAGCGTCTGTCCGGTAACAGAAATTCCATCCACCAGGAATATCTGTACGTAATATCTTATGACTCAATCGGATCCATAGTGTTTTATAGACAGCGGTTTGCTGCCAGACACCATCCATCAGCACAATAGGAAGTTATCTCATCTTGAGTTTCACTGCTAATATGCAAACATTCACACCTCTGTTATGCAAAGGGGTCTGCTAAAAACCTTACTGCCCATCATAGTGAGAATCCTGTGAGGTGTGGGTCCTATGACATAACACCCTGCAACCGCCACCTGTGCTTATCCTGTATAGGAACAGCAGTCATATCTGTCTGAAGAGACATTGCAATGCAATAGGCCTAACATTTGTGAGAGTTAGAGCTATTGGCGCTGTAAATAACATTGTCCTTTACCCCTGTGTTTTGCTATGGAGTGTAGTGGATGTATGCAGGTGCCACAGCAACCCTCCCAGGCCTGTTGCTGCAGGAGAGAGGACACAACAAAACCACACCCTGGGGGAGTATTTGCCTCATTCTTACAGACTGGCTGTGATACCCTAGAGATGTAACCATTTCTAGTGTGTTTACCTAAACTTTTATAGCACAAAAAAGCCACCAAGAGGCACCTTCGTGGCATTTAACCCGGCGAATGAGGGGGTCAAAAGAGTTAGGAGCAAAGAAAAGGTGGCAGCCATATATTTCTGTGTGTTAAACTTTTAAAGGCATTAGGGCCAGATGTAGCAAGCAGTTTTGCCCATTCTGTGTCTATGGGAAAATGTGTTCGTACATATGTCCCTTATTCCTCTACATTGGCAATACCAGCCTAACTTTTAAAAACATTGACCATATACAAAGAGAATTACAGAAGAGGCAGCTTAACTGCAAATGAATTATAGCGATTTTGTTAAGAATGGCACCTGCTTTGCAGCGCTATGAAATGGCAGAACCTGTATTACCAAGCGCTATATATAAAAAAATAAAGATTTATTCCCAGATTGCCCCAACACACACCAGACAAAGAACCCTAGGGGAAGGGATTTGTAAGGGCCAGAACTGCTGACGTTGGAGTTGGGGAACACAGTTCAAGTCTTGGTGCTGGCTCAACATCCTGGGATTTTGGGCAAATCACTTAATCTCCCCTTTGCTACCAAAAATTAATGTGTTTTTGTGTAATGTAACCAAGGCTCATGTTAAGCACTGTAATACCTTTGTGTTCGCGCTATGTAAAACTGCAAAAAACAAAAATAAATAAAGCGCTCCACTACCTTTGTGTCGAGTTAGCGCTACATAAAACTACAAAGAAAATAAATAATCCTGACATAGCTTCCTCATCTCTGCAAGGTCGGTGCAAATTAATTATAGTGATTTTATTAAGAATGGCACCTGCTTTGTAGCACTATGAAATGGCAGAACCTGTATTACCAAGCGCTACATAAAAAAAGAAGTTATTTCCAGACTGCCCCAACACGTACCCGCACCATACAAAGAACCCTAGGGGAGAGTGTGATGTAACAGCCAGACCTGCTGACTTTGGAGCTGGGGAACACGGTTCGAGTTGTGGCATCGGCTCAACATCCTGTTATTCTGGGCAAAACATTTAATATCCCCTTGCTACCAAGAATGAATGTGTTCTTGTGTAATGTAACGGGTGCTCATGAAAAACACTGTAATACCTGTGTATCGAGTGTGCGGTATATAAAACTGCAAACAAAAATAAAAATAAAGCGCTCCTATACCTTTGTGTCGAGTTTGCACCACATAAAACAGCAACAACAAAAAAAGACCCCGCAGACATCGCAAAGAAAGAGCAAGATGCCCGAAACCAAGGAAGATGAAGAAACAAAATACCTCCATGAGCCAAGTGGCGAGGCAAAATAAAAATAGTGCGCTGACACAAAGCTATCTGGCTGATCATGCACTAATCCATGTACCAGGATCAGTCTCCAAGGCGGTAACAAAACAGCCTCAATGCAGGACAAACATAAAGCATTTACAAATGACATCAAGGGATTTTTGAAAGGCAGGCACAGGAACGAAGGAAAGTGATGGGCGTGGTTAAAGCCCACAGAAAAGATTACAACAGGTTAAAAAGCAGCACGTGCGCTCTGCTATGCTTGACCTCAAAAAGAGACTATGAGCCAGATTTAGCCTAGCGCTTCCTTGTACTATATAAGCATCATAAGAATTTTTTCCAAACAGCGAGAGGAAGATTATGTGCGTTTTTGTCTGTGTGCAAAATTCCTGGTGAAATCCGACAGACACCACAGACTGAAAACACCTGTACTCAACTATAATCACAAAATACATTCATTAGGGGGGTGTAGCACTCCAAACACCCCCCTGAAGGAACTCCCCTACAGTTGCATTGGAAATAATTAAAGTCCTTGAACCTGATCAATGGATAGCCACCTTATTAAAACAACATTTTAAATAAAGGCCACAACTTGATAGGTGCAAGGCACTGAGCTGCACAGTCGATGTAGGATCTGATTGTAAGTTGTGCAAAGTATAATACTTGTGTGGTATTTTGCGCCTCACGATTGTAAGTGGGCCAGCGTACTAGCACCTGGATTTTCTATGAGAATGTAAGACCTGATTTTACTGATCAGAAGATGTGGCTGGTAAAAGTGCATTGGGAAAGAGCTACATTGCAGCTTGAAAGTGATATCTTGCTCCCACTCAAATCCTGGAGGGAGCAGGTAATCCTGCAATGCAACATCCTCTGCCACAACTCACCCCCATCATGCAAAATCCTCTTTGCAGTAATTACTACCTGCTTAAAGCAGGTGGTAAATGTCCCCATTAAACAACATAGAATTGAGAATTCTGTGCAGAATTCCACCAGGTAAGTCTGGGTCTGTGTGGGTATTCCCCAATATGGGGTTTAACCTGTAATAGGAGGACTTATCTGCAGAGCGTCTGTCCGGTAACAGAAATTCCATCCACCAGGAATATCTGTACGTAATATCTTATGACTCAATCGGATCCATAGTGTTTTATAGACAGCGGTTTGCTGCCAGACACCATCCATCAGCACAATAGGAAGTTATCTCAATTTGAGTTTCACTGCTAATATGCAAACATTCACACCTCTGTTATGCAAAGGGGTCTGCTAAAAACCTTACTGCCCATCATAGTGAGAATCCTGTGAGGTGTGGGTCCTATGACATAACACCCTGCAACCGCCACCTGTGCTTATCCTGTATAGGAACAGCAGTCATATCTGTCTGAAGAGACATTGCAATGCAATAGGCCTAACATTTGTGAGAGTTGGAGCTATTGGCGCTGTAAATAACATTGTCCTTTACCCCTGTGTTTTGCTATGGAGTGTAGTGGATGTATGCAGGTGCCACATCAACCCTCCCAGGCCTGTTGCTGCAGGAGAGAGGACACAACAAAACCACACCCTGGGGGAGTATTTGCCTCATTCTTACAGACTGGCTGTGATACCCTAGAGATGTAACCATTTCTAGTGTGTTTACCTAAACTTTTATAGCACAAAAAAGCCACCAAGAGGCACCTTCGTGGCATTTAACCCGGCGAATGAGGGGGTCAAAAGCCAAGAGCCAAGTGGCGAGGCAAAATAAAAATAGTGCGCTGACACAAAGCTATCTGGCTGATCATGCACTAATCCATGTACCAGGATCAGTCTCCAAGGCGGTAACAAAACAGCCTCAATGCAGGACAAACATAAAGCATTTACAAATGACATCAAGGGATTTTTGAAAGGCAGGCACAGGAACGAAGGAAAGTGATGGGCGTGGTTAAAGCCCACAGAAAAGATTACAACAGGTTAAAAAGCAGCACGTGCGCTCTGCTATGCTTGACCTCAAAAAGAGACTATGAGCCAGATTTAGCCTAGCGCTTCCTTGTACTATATAAGCATCATAAGAATTTTTTCCAAACAGCGAGAGGAAGATTATGTACGTTTTTGTCTGTGTGCAAAATTCCTGGTGAAATCCGACAGACACCACAGACTGAAAACACCTGTACTCAACTATAATCACAAAATACATTCATTAGGGGGGTGTAGCACTCCAAACACCCCCCTGAAGGAACTCCCCTACAGTTGCATTGGAAATAATTAAAGTCCTTGAACCTGATCAATGGATAGCCACCTTATTAAAACAACATTTTAAATAAAGGCCACAACTTGATAGGTGCAAGGCACTGAGCTGCACAGTCGATGTAGGATCTGATTGTAAGTTGTGCAAAGTATAATACTTGTGTGGTATTTTGCGCCTCACGATTGTAAGTGGGCCAGCGTACTAGCACCTGGATTTTCTATGAGAATGTAAGACCTGATTTTACTGATCAGAAGATGTGGCTGGTAAAAGTGCATTGGGAAAGAGCTACATTGCAGCTTGAAAGTGATATCTTGCTCCCACTCAAATCCTGGAGGGAGCAGGTAATCCTGCAATGCAACATCCTCTGCCACAACTCACCCCCATCATGCAAAATCCTCTTTGCAGTAATTACTACCTGCTTAAAGCAGGTGGTAAATGTCCCCATTAAACAACATAGAATTGAGAATTCTGTGCAGAATTCCACCAGGTAAGTCTGGGTCTGTGTGGGTATTCCCCAATATGGGGTTTAACCTGTAATAGGAGGACTTATCTGCAGAGCGTCTGTCCGGTAACAGAAATTCCATCCACCAGGAATATCTGTACGTAATATCTTATGACTCAATCGGATCCATAGTGTTTTATAGACAGCGGTTTGCTGCCAGACACCATCCATCAGCACAATAGGAAGTTATCTCAATTTGAGTTTCACTGCTAATATGCAAACATTCACACCTCTGTTATGCAAAGGGGTCTGCTAAAAACCTTACTGCCCATCATAGTGAGAATCCTGTGAGGTGTGGGTCCTATGACATAACACCCTGCAACCGCCACCTGTGCTTATCCTGTATAGGAACAGCAGTCATATATATAATCATGCACTAATCCATGTACCAGGATCAGTCTCCAAGGCGGTAACAAAACAGCCTCAATGCAGGACAAACATAAAGCATTTACAAATGACATCAAGGGATTTTTGAAAGGCAGGCACAGGAACGAAGGAAAGTGATGGGCGTGGTTAAAGCCCACAGAAAAGATTACAACAGGTTAAAAAGCAGCACGTGCGCTCTGCTATGCTTGACCTCAAAAAGAGACTATGAGCCAGATTTAGCCTAGCGCTTCCTTGTACTATATAAGCATCATTTTTTTAATGCTAATGCGACTCAAGGAGGCACGTTTTGTCACGTCATATTTACAAAGTGGCACAATGCATGCATTGCGCCACTTTGTGACCCCTTGCTCCACATTATGCCTGCGTCAGGCATAATGTATGCAAGGGGGCGTTCCAGCATCAGAAGGCCCGCAAAAATGGTGCAGTGAAATCTATAATGCATGCATTGTGCCACTTTGTAAATTTGGCGTGGTGATTTTGGCCACGTTGGGCCACATTAGTGTAAAAAAAAGAATACGTTAATGTGGTGTAAGGAGGCGCTAGGGGCTCTTAAATCTGCCCCAGGATGTTCCCAAAATGGCATCTTTGGCCTCCTAACCTGAATGTCTCCCCTGAACAGTTTGAAAAACAGTCAAACACAACACCACCAAAGTGATATGACTCCTGTCAACGAAAATCCTAGAACCCTAAAGAGCCTACAGAATCCAAAGGCTCTTCAGGACCATAATAATGGCAAAAAAGTCTCTATATAAATGCATTCAACATAACATAACATAACATAACCTTACATCATGACAACAGATGTAATTTTTCTTAGACAGCTGTGCAATGTGTGTTATATGCAAGGAGCAAGTACTACAAACCTCTCATGTAGGCTGTTCGATGTCCATCCTGGTACTGAACATGCCAAGTGAATTTAAGGATGTGCCTTTTCCTGTCTGTGTGCTAGAAAAGTACGCTAGAATTGGGAAGATGAAAATAACATACAAGAATACGCGAGGAAAATATTAATTTTAAAAAGAAAATGTGATGCTTGGTATGGCTTCTCAGCATTAAAAATGTTTTGTTTATTAGAAATCTGCAATGCCCCCAGAGCTACTGTAGCCTTCGCTTCCATTCTAGCTGCAGAATAAATATTGCAAATATTCCGTTCTCTCCAGCAGCCATACCCAATAACATCCTGTTCACTAAACTATCGAGTTTGGCTGGGGGGCAGGATGGGAATGCGCAGATCTAATGATGGCATTCATCACTGTGCGAGCTGGTAGGAGGAAGGGAAGAGGGAAAATGTGCCTTTTGTAAATTACTCATAACGTCTGGCAGCTCAAACTTCAACGAGCACACCAGGGTGGTAATATTACAGTTTATTGAAAAGAAAAAAAAATGTTCTAAAGAAAGAAAATGGAAAAGGAAGCAGCCACACCACGCTTTGGTTTTCATTGAGTTAATTGGAGTTATATGTTAAACAATGATGCTACATAATTTTTGAAAAATATATTTTTGAAAAAATTATATTTATATACTGTAACAATGGAAAATCGTGCAACATGTATGCTCCTCTACAAACTAGGACATGTGTAAACTTCTATAAATGCGATATGTTTATTGGGAGTGTGCATAATTTGTGGTTATGCAAGCATAGTCTCATATGCATACCAATTAATAGGCTACCCAAAGTGTGTGTGATTTCCTCTCGTTCTTATAGCTACGCCAATGGTGTAACAGAAAATGACTGGGCCTCCTGCAGAATGGGATGAGCCTCCTCTCTCCTCAATTTTAGTTTAGCTGTCAGACACTAATTGAGCGAAAGCTGAATGCCCCCCCTGAAAGGTTAGGGGGCATTGAAATGTTGGGGACCCCCGTACCACAGCGTCTGCAGAGTGCGTTATGCCCCTGACCTTCGTCAACAGCGTGAACTTTTAGTGCAAGATATGTTTTGCACCTGCAATGTCATGCAACAACTCGGCAACTGCAACGACCTCATTTAAGGGTCGCCAGGGGTCGCATCTGCCCTTCTGGCTTGCCCCTTGCGACCCCTGGCACTGCCTCTGCGATCCCTGGCCTCAGAGGTGACAAAACAAGTCCCAAGAGCTGAAGGTAAACAGTACCTTGATGAGTACTGTTTACTTTCTGCCGCTCAAATGGGATCCAGTTGCCTAAAACAAGTAAATCCTGCAGAGTAATTTGCACTCTTTTGAATGATCGAGAAATAAAATCCTAGGGGCATATACTCTGTTTGCACTGGATATGCGTCATTCTTTTTACGCAAATCCAGTGCAAACTCAATTCCATATTTATATTTTGGCACTAGACATGTCTAGTGCCAAACTATTGGAGTTAGAGACATTTTTTGCCTGTGGAAAACTACCTTGCGTCAATGAGATGCAAGGTAAGTGTTCCCGGGCAAAAAATGACTCCAAGGCCCTAGCGCCTTATTTATCCTCCTGTGCTTTGCACCATTTTTTAATGCCTGGGTCAGGGCAGGCGTTAGGGGACCTGGGGGCCTATTTCCATGGTGGAACACCATGGAATAAGCCCACAGGTGCCCTCCCCAGATCCAGGGACACCCCCACCCACACCAGAGGGACAGTGGAGGATGGGGGACCCCATCCCAGGTAAGTATAGGCAACTACAGATAAGTATTTCTTTTTAAAGTGCCAATGGGCCCTGAAATGGGCCCACCTACATGGCACTGGGTGCAATGGCCATGCCCAGGGGACCCTGACCCCTGTGCTGGCCACAGGGGTGGTGGGCATGACTCCTGTCTTTTTTAAGACAGGAGTCATGTGGTATGGATGGTTTTGCATCAGAAAATAACTAGACAGGTTAGAGTCATTTCTTTTACTCTGACCTTCCTAATGTCATTTTTTGGTGCAAAACCCCCTTCTTCCATAGCGCCAGCCCCATGCGACGAACGTAATTTTGTTTTTAAGCTAGCCTATCCTTTGCACCGGCTTGCACCATTCCATAAGTATAGTGCCCGCTGGTGCACAGAAATGGTGCAAGCTGCTGCTAACCTTTTTGGTGCAAAACTGCATTAGTGCAGTTTTGCACCAAAAAGTATAAATCAGGGCCATACATTTTTAAACAGGTTATCATTTTCAATATTATGAATACATGAAAAATTCTAGGAACAAAACAGCATCTAAAATAGACCTATACTTGTGTTAATTATAGTTATGTTAATATATTAATTGAACCATTATGGGATTTTTAATGTCAATGTCAAAGGTAATATGAAGTCACTCCCTAAGATGCCAAAGGATGTGTGCTGCCACTTTCCCTACCTGTGGCATTTTGGTGACTCAGTCTCCATGTAGCAAAAATGTTAATGTAACTTGTGACCGTTTTGAATGCAACTGCACAATTCCTCATGCACCCTTTTCTTGCAGCTAACCCATCACTGGAGACCTCATGCAGCACCCATATTTTAAGTAACTTTTGAGATAATCACAGGTAGTATGCAAGCAAAATAAACTATGTAGCTATGCATCTTCTCAATACCCGTTATCCAAAGTGCTCGGACAAATACAACTTACTGACTCGAGGGGTCAGTATTTCTTGAAAATGATGGGCAATGTTGAAACAATAGGGTCAATCAAGTTGTAATCCCTTCACAGAATGAAGCATCGATATGAGTTTTCTTCTCAGGCACCAACTGAGGCAAATAGGTGGAGTCATTGTGGATGAGGGGCACATAATAGCCAGCCAAAATGAATGGTAAGTGGTAGGACAAATGTAAACCATTAGTAGCCCAGAATGGTGGGTTGGAGGTACATGAAACACTCAGGGAGCAACGATGGGGTTGGGCAACAATA
Organism: Pleurodeles waltl; assembly: GCF_031143425.1. Lineage (NCBI taxonomy): Eukaryota > Metazoa > Chordata > Amphibia > Caudata > Salamandridae > Pleurodeles > Pleurodeles waltl. The sequence continues at coordinate 893,997,907 of NC_090446.1, forward strand.
AGTAAATTCACATAGAGGTACACATGAGAGCTTTACTCCTTCTCAAAAGCCCACACTGGCTCATCATTACATCTACTCTCCACACTTGGCTCCCATTCTCACCCTGGCTTGCCATCACTCATGGCCTGTAGGTCCTTTCAGACCGCATTCTTCGGGGTGTAGTGTCTCACACTAGAATGAATGAAGAAAACAAAATTTAAAAAGTGCACTATCACTCAAACTGGGCATAATGGTGGCGGATGCCTGACTGCCAGAAGAAGAGTGCGGAGAAAGAAGTAAGCTTTTAAGTTGTTTTCTTAAGATCGGTTCCTCTTTGAGGAGGTGTGAATCAGGGAGCAGAAAGTTGCAGAATTTGGCAGCAAGTAAGGTAAAGGAGCATCCTCCCACTATGTTTCGTCTGATTCTGGGAATGTGTAGCATAACAGAGTTGCCAGATCTCAGAGCTCCAGAGTGCACGTAAGGATCCACCAGGCTCCTAAATATTCAGTGTTATACCTGGCACCTCTTGGCATGGTCTCCCCCAACTTTTTGCTTCTGACCTCCTGTTTTTGATCCTGTGCTGAACTTCGTTTTTGCTGGCTTTAGGACTCTGATTACTTTTCCACAGCTGAACAGTGCTAAAGGGCAAGTTCTCTCTAGTGATTGGCCTATCCATGATTTGCCTATTTGATTTACCGGTAAGTCTCTATTAAATGCACTATCTGTGCCCAGGACCTGTAAATCAAATGCTACTAGTGGGCCAGCAGCACTAATTGTGCCACCCACATGAGTAGCCTTGTAAATTTGCCTCAGACCTGCCACTGCAGAGTCTGTGTGCGCAGTTTTGAACTGCCATTAAGACCTTGCAAGTGCACTCACTTGCCAGGCCCAAACCTTCTCTTTTTCACATGTTAGTCACCCTTAAGGTAGGTCCAAGGCAGTCCCATGGGCAGAGTGCAGTGTATTTAAAAGGTAGGGCATGTACTGGTATGTTTTACTTCTCTTGATAGTGAAATACTGCTAAATTCAGTTTTCACTATTGCAAGGCCGATCTCTCCCATAAGATAACACGGAGAGTGCCTTGAAATATCTTTTAAGTGCAGTTTCCCATTGGGAGCAGATAGAGATGTGGAGTTAGGGGTCTCTGAACTCAACTCACAATTTAAAAATACATCTTTTGGTAAAGTTGTTTTTCAGATTGTCTAACCATTCTGTGCCTCTGCCTGGCTGCTGAATACACATCTGGGTCAGACTGACAGTTGGGCTGTTTGTGAATTCACTCTAGACTGTCCCACAAAGGGAGCTGAGGTGTGTCCTGCATATCCTGATGTGTCTTCATGGGCTAGAGTGGTGGGTGGAGCTGACACCTGCACCTGAAAAGGGCTGTGCCACCTGTCCGTACACAATCCAGTCTTCAACCCCCTAGAGTGTGTCTAGAACCAGGGCAGGAAAGGCAGGGCCTTGTGCACTACAAAGACTTTCCTTTGAAGTTTGCCTACTTCAAAGGTAGAAGTGAGTATAAGTATTTAACTGCTGACCCCACAACTTCAGAACACTTCTGGGCTGAGGACATTCTGCCATGAAGAAGAGCTGGGTGCTGTAGGAAGAACTGCGACTCTGTCTGTTGCTTTGCTGTGCTGGACTGCTGCTGGTTGCTTCTATCCTGAGAGTGAAAGGACTGGACTTTGCTTTCTACATCCTGCTTTCCAAGGTTATCCAAGGGCTTGAACTGAGCTTGCCTCCTGTTGTGACGTCTCAGGGATATCAAAGACTTCATCTGCTCTTCTGCTGGGAGTCCTCACTTGCCAAGTGGTGCTAAATCCAGTCCTTGGACCCTTGGGAGTGGAAACCGGTGACCTGAAGTAAAATACATGAATCGAGGCCGCTACAGCAGAAAAATGCCTGCAGTGCCTGCACCGAGGCTGAGAAATTGGCACAGCGCCCGTCTCACAGCTGCAAAATTGATGGATCACCTGCTTCCGCACGGATCCATCATTGCAGTGCATCTGGATTTTTCAAGCATCACCCTGGACGTCATTATTACATTAACGCTGCACCTCAGTATGGAATTGAAGCATCTCCAGCCCGGCAGGAAAAGAATCCACGCATCGCCTGTCCAGGAGGAAAAGAATCGACGTATTGCAAACCTGGCAGGAAAAGAATCCACGCATCGCCTGTCCAGCGGGGAAATAATTGGTGCATTGCTTGCTTTTCTGACGCATTGCCTCCTTTGCGGCCCACATCATCTTTATTTTTCACGCATAAAAGGTACTGAGTGTTATAAGGACTTTACACAAAGAATCAACGTATTGCAAACCGGGCAGGAAAAGAATCCACGCATCGCCTGTCCAGCGAGGAAATAATTGGTGCATTGCTTCCTTTTCTGACGCATCGCCTCTTTTGCGACCCACATATCCTTTGTTTTTCACGCATAAAAGGTACTGAGTGTTATAAGGACTTTACACACTCCCTGATTTTTCAGGATTAAAACTCTTTTAAATGTTTAAAAAGCGATAATTTTATTTGTATATATTAGACTTTTGTTATTTTGGTCTTGTTTTACTCAGATAAATATTGGCTATTTTTCTAAACTGGTGTTGAGTACTTTTGTGGTGTTTTCACTGTGCTACTGTGTGTGTGCAAATACTTTACACATTGCCTCTGAGAAAAGCCTGACTGCTTGTGCCAAGCTACCAAGGGGATGAGCAGGGATTATCTTAGGTGGGTGACTCTCTCACCCTGACTAGAGAGAGGGTCCCTACTTGGACAGGGTGTAAACCGACTGCCAGCTAGACACCCCATTTTTAACATTCTGGTCCATTTTTACTAAAGCCACATTAGACTACAAGCCCAGCTTTAAACAATCACCTTTTTCTGACTGGAGCCAGTGTTGATTTTTCAAGTGGGTGGACATCAAATGGCATGATGGTAAATTTAGAATGAGGCTGACTCCTACTTTTTTCTTTCTTTGCAGATGATGGAATCTGTAATTTGGGTGATACAAATAAAGGGAGTTAAGTCACCAAACTAACCTAGACAGACAGTGCCATTGTCCACTTCGTCATCACCAGACCCCCCTTTCACCATCCCAGAGCCACCAAGCGCCCCTCACCACTGCTGGAGCAAAGTGTCACCGATCCAGTGGACTGACACCCTCAACACTTCCTACCCTGACACCGCATTCTACCTAGAACAAGTTGTCAAGAACTTCACCGCCTGGATCACTGACTGCGCTGACAGAGTTGCCCCCATCAAACCTAGCTAATGCAAAGATCCACCATAAAGGCCAAGTGGTGGACCACGGATCTGAGATTCTCAAAATGCACCTGCAAGGAACTGGAAAGAAAAGGGCGCACCAGCAAGGAATCCTCAGACATCTCCACCTTTAAGATGGTCCCCAACCACTGTCACTAGCTCCTAAATGAGATGAAAAGGAACGCCCTGGTGGGCCCCATCAAAGCCAGCTACAAACACAGCAAATAACTCTTCATCATTGACAGAGAGATCTCCCACCACTCAGCATCGGACAATATCATCACCCCTTCCCTGGAACTATTGGACATCCTAGCGGACTTCTTTGATGACAAGATCTCCCCCATCTACAAGAACTTTGAGCCCCAGCACAACCCCTCTGACATCTTTGGCCATCTTGCTCCCAGCTGCACTTGGAACCAGCTTACCACACAAAGCACCACAGCGATCATGAATGCAGTCCACTCAGGAGAGCCACACGGACCCCTATCCTTACCCCATCTTCAACCTCGGAAGCAAGAAGATCAGCTGCAAGCTCACTACCCTCTTTGATGCCTCCATCACCACTGCCACCTTCCTAGAAGAATGGAAACACACAGTAGTCAAACCCCTCCTCAAGAAACTGTCCACTGACCCCAACAAACTCAAAAACTACTGTCAATCTATCTCTCTGCTGATCTTCCCCACATAAGTACTCACAAAAGCCATCAACCAACTCACAAACACTTGGAGCACAACCATCTTCTGGACACCTCCTAATCCGGATTCTGCACCAACCACAGAAGTGAAACTGCCCTAATCACTGCCACTGATGACATCAGAACCCTCCAAAACAATGGAGTGATGGTTGCCATAATCCTCTTCAACCTCTCGGCAGAATTCAACTCTGTGTCCCACCACACCTTCATCGCAAGACATCCCCACATCAAGATGTTCTCAAGTGAATCTCCTCCTTCCTCCCCGGAAGAACCCAGAGAGTCCGGCTACCTCCTTTCACCTCAGAACCCAAAAATTTAACCTGTAGCCCACTCTGTTTAATGCTTACATGAGCCCCTTGGCCAACATCGTCAGATTCCATGGATTAAACATCATATCCTATGCAGATGATATCCAGCTCATTCCCTCACTCTCAAAAGACCCCACCACCAGAAAAGCAAACTTACGCAGGGGTATGACAAGTGTTGCAGATTGGATGAAAGACAAATCCCTGAAGTTCAATGCAGACAAAATGGAAGTGCTAGTCTTCGGCAAACGCATCTCTCCATGAAACGACTACTGGTGGGCCATGAACCTGGGACCCTCTCCCACTCCGACAGACAATGCTCGGAATCTCAGCATCATCCTGGACAGCAGACTCACCATGAAAACCCAGATCAATGCAGTCTCATCCGCCTGCTTCCTCACTCCTCACAATGCCCTGCACAACCATGAAGCAGCGTACATCAACCACCGCACAAACTTCCGCAATCCCTCCAGACACCTACACCCCACCTCCCTCCCCCTCATGCACACCGCCCGCATCTGCCAAAGCAACAAAGGAGGACTTGCCTTCTCTTTCTTCATAGCAAAATCCTGAACAACCTCCCCCTGCAATCCACACCTCCCTCTCTCTCCTGAAATTCCAAAAGCACTCAAGACCTGGCTGTTCAACTGAACCCACTTATAGCAGCAATATCGTCAGTGCTTGGACACCCTCACAGGTGATTATCCATGCTGTATAAATCCAGCTTGAATGATTGATTGGTTGATTGATTGATCAATAATCTAATGTAGGAGTCCCTAGGATATACACAATGTATTTCCTGGAACAATCAGGGATAGAAAAAGACCCTATTTCAGCATTCTCAAGATGAAGAAACAGGCTGCTGGCCATTGACAATTGCTCAGGCTGCATCCCAATCCATAAATATTTTGCCCACCATGTCACTCCAGGTTGGACTCAGCCATATGCAAATTAGTCTTGGCCCTGCTCCCCATGGGAACACTCCAGCCCAAACTACCAAGCCAGATCCTCCCTGGACAGGAAACAAGCATCATGGGACCTGAATCAGGGTATTACCCCTCATTAGTCAGGCTAGCTTGAATCTAGTAGCATAGTGAGCCCGGGACCCACATCTGGATGTACCAGTTATAGGGCAACAAATACAAACACAACAAGGTGATGGATAGAATGCTTGAATTAATCTTAGCCACTGCGAATCTCTGGGGGTCCCATACCAGTCCATTAATCTTTTGCCCACCATGCCACACCCAAGAATATACAAATCAGTCTTGACCTTGCTCCCCATGGGAATATTCCAGTCCAAACTGCCAAGCCAGGTCCCCCCTTGACCATGCTTGCCCTGCCACTGGATTCAGGATAGCCTGGTTGATGAGGGGTGATACCCCAAAACTGGTAGCATGATGCTTGTTTCTAGTCAAGGGGAGACCTGGCATGGCAGTTCCGGGTGGACTGTTCCCATGGGGAGCAGTGTGAAGACTGATTTGCATATAGTTGGGTCCAAACTGGAGTGGCATGGTGAGCAGAAAAATGACGGATTTAGGCCAAGATCTTTGACTGGGGGTGAATATTTAACATTGTTTTGTATTTGTTGCCCTAAGTGGAAAAGTTATACCCAGACGTAGGTTCTGTGCTCACTAGGTCATTGGATTCAAGTTAGTCTGGTTGATGAGGGGTGATTCCCCAAAATGATCCAGGATACTTGTGTTCAGTCCGGCAAGTACCTGGCCTGTCAGTTCAGGTGGGACTTTTCCCATGGGGAGCAAGGGTCAAGACTGGTTTGTACATAGTGGGGTCCAAACTGGAAAGGCGTGTTGAGTAAAGAAAAACAATGGATTTTGGCCCAGAACTTTACCTGGGAGTTAGTGTTCAACATTGTTCAGAATTCCGTCCATCATCTGTCATTTTTGCATTTGTCACCCTAAGTAGAATTGGTATGCCCAGATGTGGATCCTGTGTGCTTGCCATGCCACTGGATTCAAGTTAGCCTGAGTGATTCGGGGTGGTACCCTGAAAGCAGTTCCAGGATGTATGTTTTTGGTCCACCAAGAAACTGGCCTGGCAGTTCGGGCTGGACTGTCCCAAGGGGAGCAGGGTCAAGACTGATTTGCACATGACTGGGTCCAAACTTGAATGGTGCGGCAAGCAAAAAAATGATGGATGTAGGCTCAGATCTTAGACTAGAGGTGAATGTTTGACATTGTATAGCATTGTGTCCATCATCTGTTCTTTTTGCATTTTTCACCTTAAGTGTCAAGGGTATGCCTAGATATGGGTTCCATGCTCCCCATTACATTGGATTCTAGCTAGCCTGGCTGATGAGGGGTGATACTCCTAAACTGGTCCCAGGATGATTGTTTCTGGTCCTCGGAGGACATGGCCTGCCAGTTGGGGTTGGACTGTTCCCATGTAGAGCAGGGTCAAGACTGATTTGCATATAGCTGTGTCCGAACTGGCATGGTGCGGCAAAACAACAATGAATGTAGGCCCAGATCTTTGACTGGGGTAAATGTTTGGCATTGTTCAGCATTCCGTCCATCATTTGTTCTTTTTGCATTTGTAGGTAATTTTGTCCTCCAGTGAGTGATTGGTGTCCTACAAAAACCCTGGTGGGCATATTTATGAGCCCCAGGTATCCTCAAAGGTCAATCATCTCAAATCATATACAAGTTCTTATGGTTAATAGCCTAGTTGTTTTTTTCCACAATGCCAGTACACACATTCTCATAGTTACTGTGACAGTTGTTTGTTTCAACAATGCCAGTAAACGTCTCTCTTACATGTCATGTAAGATATTCAAATCCTTATCACATATGAGTGCATATAAAATTTTACATACTCCAGGAACAATGGTGGACCATTATCATGAAGAAGAACCATACCTTCTGCATATTACTTGATATTCAGAATAAATCCACATACAAGTGATCTAATAAAGATACATATGAATAAACAAGTATACTCGAGATCTGATTATATCCTATCCAGATAAGCATGCTACCTTGATCGATAATGAGTTCCTAATACGAGTATAAGCATTCCTTCTACATGATACTTAGGGCCTCAATTACGAGGCCCTAGGGGCACACTGCGCCACCAGAGCATCATTTTTTTAATGCTCCGTTAGTACAGTGTGCAAGCCCATATTTACAAAGCCATGCAAAGCCCTTTTAATGGCCTTGTAAATATGGACCCCTTTCACTGTGTGAAAGGGGCATTCCATGAATGTTGCTTGGGGTGTTCCCATGCAACAGCCATGGAACCTGAAGGAATCTGAAGCATTCCCAGGTTTATAAGTGTGCTAATTCATCATATTCCTATGCCACCTCAAGGGTGGCGTAAGAATGACTCAATAGGTAGAAATATCTTTATTTCTCCCATTTTTTCTATGTGTGCTGCGTTTAGAAGCACACATAGAAAGAGGAAAACAACTCTTGGATTGTTTTTGGACAGGAAGGTGTCCCTTCCTGCACAAAAACAATCATCCCCGCAACACAGGTGCAACCATTGTGCAAGAGTGCCTGAGATGGCGCAGTGCAGCAATTTGAGCGCCAGGGTAAGGAGAGAAAACAAAGATTTGCTGTATCTTGTAGATACAGTGCATTTCTGCCCTTTCCCGGTGGTGCAGGGCTCATGTAAATGAGACGCTTAATGTACTACTTCATACACATATGGAAGATCAAGTACTATACAATATGACAATGATACATTTACTTTTAACTTGCTGAGTTTCCAAGGATAGTGCATGGTATGGACAATGTATTATTATATTATAATATGGCACCCATGTAGACTCAGTATGTGGAGTCCTTTCTCTGCCTTGGACTCTAGACTGTGGAGTCCTCCCTGAGTGTGACTGGTTTTGTGGTCCGGTGCTAAGTATAACATGGCGCTCAATGAGACCCGAGAGTGTAGCATCCTTTCTTTATTGTACGAGTGGTTGTGCATGCGGTATAAATTGGGACATTAAGATGGCACCCATGTGGAACCCCCAACAATGTGAGGGGCTGGGAGCACTCGCCCCAGGCATGTAGACAAGCTGCTTAGTTGCGTATGCATTAGCTTTATTTTAAGTAATTATGTAGTAAATACTCCTGGCAACGTGGGTACAGTACGTTTGGGATAGCAGGATCAACTGCTATAGAGGCTCAGATAAGCATAGGGGCATGCAAGAGTCAGCAGTGCAGCCAAACGTGAGGGCGCCACACTGCACAGTACATTGAGGGGCCCCCCATTCGGACTCCTGCAGGAGTGCTCAGGCCAGAGTACTGTGCTGAGGGGACCCCCTGGAGCTCAGGGCCCCTGCTCTGCAGGGGCTGGGGGCCTTTGTTATGTCCCAGGCAAGAGCGCAGATTGATAGGCTAGCCTGTAAATGGAGCTTTGTTGGGCTCCAGCGGTACATGTATCTTATGTGACTCACAATTGGTAACCTCTGTTATATGGTACCCATATGTGAGGCGCTGGAGTTAATTCTGAAAAAGTGTTAGTAGTGATTTTGATCTGGAGGATTCCACTGTAAAGAATTATGGTATACTGGATCCTATGAGCGGTGGTATTGCCATTTATTCATGATAGCACACCCCGTGATGTGGACACACCACATCTTGTATGCAAATACAGCTTATATTGCCCAACTTGGCATACATGTGAAACACTGTTAGTGCTATTAGGATGATTTGGTTTGAAATCAAATATGTTTACTTATTGGGGCATTCATTGATTTACAGCGATTGAATCATTGACCTTTAGAGCAAGATCAGCTGTATGTTCAACACTCGAGGCTCATAAGGTATAAGATTAGAGCTTTAAAATTGTGATATTCTGGAATTTATATTATGTTACAACTCAATGGATAAAAGAGAGAGGGCCATACTATCAGGAGTAACAAATATTACCTTACTCAGTGGGACCACTTTTACTTCTTGTGCACATGGTGTCGTGGGTCGCTTTGACACTGGTGATGGCTCTTTCTACAGTACTTGATATAGGGACTCCTCCCTAAAATCATGTGTTTTTTCAGCTATAGCCCTGAAGAAGTCTGATGCCACATTAGCAGCGAAAGAAGAAACACATGTTGGCTTGGGCGGAATTGTGGAACTTTGATGAAAATAAAGATTTCTGACATCACATACTCAACGTTTACTTGTTTTGGAGTGCTCGGAGATCGCAGTTTGGCATTTTTACATTCTTTACCTTTCAGTGATTGAAACTGCTCTGTGCAGGCTTCAGAAAGTCCAGCAGGCAAGGCAGCAATGATGGGTCTAGCGGAGGAGTAGGGGCTTATCCATCTGAGTAGGATCTCTCTCTAAATGTTCCTTCTGCCCTTCTACTATCGTCCCAGTGCCCCTTCCTCTCTCCTAGTACACTATCCTTCTACCAATACTATTGTCTGCATGTCTGCTTCAGTAATTGATGTGAGCCTGTTGATGAGTGTAGTATCTTCTAAGTATCTTCTGAGGTCTGAGGTTGACCAGGAAAAGAGGGAGTTGTTGGGGATTGGTTGAGGTAATAGTGCAATAACTGACATATTGTGGGCTTTGTTGGTGGCATTTCTGCAACCCCAGCATGGTAATAGTCCATCTCTATATTGTATGATGATTCACATTCTGGTCGCACAACTTGGGTGACTGGGGGGGTCATGCCTACTAGGACCTTTATGCTGCAGTGGAGGGGGAGCAATCATGCTAGTAAGGGCTTTTGCATTCATGGGACCGAGACACTCTTGCAGCTATGTCTAGCCCTATTGTATCCTGAAATGACCCAGAACCCAGTTGCGTGAACCTGGTGAATGCAAAAAATATCAGTCTTAAACTACCAGCCTTCCTTGATACTCCGATATATCTGAGATTATCGAAACAAAGACCTACACAAAGCAGTTCTGGAGGGCCGGGGTCTTGGGCATCACTGACTGGCAGCTTGCCTCGCACAATGGGTTTTCTTGCATCAACTGCACTGCTGTCAGGATGAGGGCAATCTACACATTTACAGTTAAATATTCAACATTAAAGTATTGAGACAAGACACATAGTTTTAGTCTGATCTCTGAATGAATGATAATTGGTCTGATTACCTCACCTGTTCCAGTGGAGCTTGGTATCCACGGTCTCTTTATAACACCGTCACTCAGTAGATGATGTATTGTAATTTCTAGACCGGGCTCTGTTCAGGCAGATTGCTTCACACTTAGCCATTTACGGATGCTTCCAAAACTGTAATTTTGTGCTGCCTCGGTATCCCCTTTTTTTAGATCTCAGCCGTTGTAATCAATATGTGGGCTTCAGCCCACTCATAGGCTTCCTTTTCTTGGCTCCATCATAACTCTCATATTATTTCTCCCTTTTTATCCATGGCTAGCGTGTGTCATGTCTCTTCCTCTGTTTAGCCCTCCCAGAGAGCTTGGACCAATTACTACTATCGATCCACTGCTCCCATTTTAGAGATTGTTTTAGGAACTACTTTTTTCTTTTTTGTAGAGTGATTCACACGAGTGCTTAAGCTTCCATTTGCTCTGAGCTCCATTTCTTTAAACAAGCCTGTAAATCTTGTTCCCATCTCGTCACATACATAGGTGCACAAAACAGACCCTTTTCTGCCAAGGAATTGTGAAATAATGTGACTGTTTTCAATATATATTTATCTAAAATCACACACCATTTGGCTTCTCAATATTATAAAGCCTCTGGGTTGCCTTATTTTCGCTATTATTTGTTGGACTGCATGGTGGAGCTGCATGCCAGGCGTCCTCTGCCGCCGGCCATCAGCCAACCTGCCTGTGATTAAGTAACTGGAGACACATGCTACATTGCTATGGGCACGGCGAACATTGTTTGGAAGCTCTGCACATTGTTTTTTATCAGCACTGCTGTACTGCGCATTGTGCTGCACAGAGCCTTCCAGACTGCACTGGCGTCACTGGACACGCAACCCCCAGCCTTCCAGACTGCACTGGCGTCACTGGACACGCAACCCCCATAGCCGTGAGCACAGAACTTTCTGCATGTTATGCAGAGCTAAAGTTTCTTTGACTATTTGGCAATTTTTTTCCTATGAAGTGCTCCCGATGTCACCTAATTTTTAGGCATCAACATTATTTTTGCATTTCATAGCCGCTTCCTATGTCAGCACACTTCTGGTCAATATCTCCTACACGCTGTGCCATCAGGGTGGCATGGGTATGTCTTTTTTTTGTTTCTGTTGTTGTTTACAGTTGGTTGCACACGCAGATTACTTTATGCTGATCTGCAGCCCAAAGTCGTCCACCAGGACTGACAACAGGATGCAGTTTCGTTTCAGAGGAAGTATGCAGCATCAGCACCGAGCCTCGCATTCTCTCGTGCAACCCCACCCCATGCCATCCAGAGGCATTTCCCTACTCTACCCTTTAGTTCTGGATCAGTGTCGTGCATGCTTGACTTTGAGTGCCCTACTGATTTGTAAGGTCTGTTAAGGGGACCAGTGACGCATATTTTAATCAAATTCATATTTTAATTGAATGCAGTATTAAGCTGGGCACGCTGTCTGCATAAGTAAACATATTAAAGCGTTTTGCTAATTAAATAATAAGCTTTTGGTATTGACAAATACCTAAATGGACCTTTGAGCACTTCTTAATGTAAAAATAAACATGTTTAGCTTTGAGGTTTCTTGCATGCTTCTTCCTGGAAAGATCATTGATCTCAATATAGGGCGCACCTGGTGGCAGCATGTCATCATTGAGCTCCCACAACCCCTCCTCCTGGGTGCCCCTATTACGCTCCTTTCTCCAGCTTGCACAGTGAGATGACTTATTCTCTATAGCATGACAAGCATTACATTTCACAGGTCTTTTATGAGCCGTTCTTTAGTTGTATCTGTCTCACATAAAGAATACATATTTTTCATATAAGTATTACGTGGCCTGTTATTTAGTTACCCGCCTCTTGCTCACACAATCTATCCATCTGAATGCATTTTTCATTTTGGTAAATAGGGTGTTTCAGCCGGAGTATTCAGTTTCTCCCCAGCTCCCGCAGTGGACACATATACAGTTTTTGTGTTTGCATCTACTTTTTTTAAAGTGAATGTCAGGGTTGTCACACAATACAGTAGAGCAAACTGAGTTGTGATGTTTGAATTCTGTTCTGGTGCTTTAGTGACAACACAGACACATCCGTTGCTTATGTTACGGCATGGGATCTATCCTCAGAAAAGTAATGTGACTAATTTTGTATTGTTGACCTGCAAACGTTTGCAAATATTTTTGCTATGTAGCATAAAGAAAAAAAGAAAAAAACTTTAATCGTTGCCTTGGCATCTTCACTCATCTCCCCTTGCCTTTCTATCTTTTGTTCTAACTGCTTTGGATAGATTATTTCGATTTTTTTTATTACTTTTCAATTTTGTTTTAAACTTTGACTCTTTGGCCTTCCTCTTTGCATGGTTTTTAGCACATTAATAAGCATTATTGATAACCCCCTGCTTTTCAGCCTGTTATTTACCTTGGGTTTCAGTATATGACTCAGACCTGAAATTAAATATTAAGCTGTAGCTCAGGGTAGGCTAGGCTGGACAGGAGACCTCTGCTCATTACATTTGGAGCCAAGGCCTGTTGTTGAAGCTACTGCGTGGCTACTCAATAGGGTGGTACAACGTGTTTTGGAGAAAGTGGAGCATGTCTGTAATTATGCTCTCTTCGCTTACTCTTACATTCAGTAGAGGCAAGGGTAGCTTCCAAACCAAGAGAACAACTTCACAGCAGAACTTGTGTGACCACGTGTGGTTCTTTCCACATACCATATTTATTTCACATATGCTGAAAAATGGCTGTGGATACGCAAAAAATGTAATTAAATTGCAGCATTAAAATGTGCATACTTTAATTGGTAAGGCAACTTGAACGCTACTCCACTATACAATACTTTATGCCACTTCACTCTTCTGTACACCACTAACTTTTAGCCAAACTGAACAGCAGCCACACTGATGTACAACATGGCTAAAACACAGTGGCAAAGCCAATAGCTCTTGCATCGTTGAGACCCATAGACTTTGCTAATGCTTATTATTAACTTGCTTCTTTCCTCCTGGATGGGCTACCTAATCTTTGGAAGGTAGTGTATGGCATCATACATACATAGACACTGTGATTTAGAGAATAAACAATTTCTGGTACACATGGTGCCCAAATGCCATTCACATCACACCCTCAGTGCTTATCACTCAGATGCTACAAACACACATCTTATATCCCTTTTTCTGGACCCGTCGGATAATCAAGAGCACCCTCGATTTATATAATCACAAACCACAATTCCAAATACATCTTTCTATGATCATAGTCACAAAACAAACGCTAGCAGAACCCTTACGGTCAAATGCACACTAATATGGCGGCAAAACCAAGTAGTTTGCAAAACTGTGCAAACTGTAATGACAAGGGCATGTCTGATTAATCGCAGTGTTCTATAATCCAGGATTCCCTACGGCATGATGAATGTGAAATATAGTTGCAAACACCTTATGATTGGCATGTAATGTTTTTCTAATTGTTTCCAGTTACTATGTGACATTGCCCTCCTGTAGAAAACTGGTATGGGTAAACATGCAGGCAAAGATTCTCGGAAGAGTATTCAATTTAATCCAGCTTCTTTATTGAAGTGGGCCCAAGACAACATCAGCAGCCATCTAAGACCGGCGTCCATGAGCAACTGCCTTCACTGGCGCTCGAGAGCCTTAGACGTTGCTGATGCCTCGTGGAATCCCTTTAGAATGCTCAAGTCTAAGCACGAGCACAACCATTAATAAAGTAGTACAGTATTACAACATCTCCTTTCCTTACAAAAAAATGAAATGCTAAACTATAACTACAAGAAATTAACTCAAAACAAAATCTGACAGTTTAGAAGGTAACTTAACTGAACGACTGCTGCGAGTACGCTGCGAGTACACTACACCACAAAATCTCCTCCGTTAGCACACACTTTTTGAGAAACACAAGCACTGGTTTTCCCCTCATCATTCTCAAAATGGGATGAATCTTGCAACTCGGGAAAGTCAGTAACTATGTTTTTGTTACAATCAATGGATGAATCGGATGAGATCATGCTATCAGAGTTCATTTGAAAATCCATGTCTGAATATACTTTTCTGAAAATTTTAACATGCGAAGCAGAAATAGGCACAATACTGTTCTTTTTCCACCATCCCCTTCCTTCAGACAAAAGAGAATTCCTGTTAACATTGATGACCTTTATAAGTAAAGAAAACCTAGATTCCCCCTTAAGACCTCTCTGTGGCTTCCTGATCAAAACATAATCTTGTACATTGATTGGCATATCTTTGACATTATTACTGAGATCATAGTTGCGCTTTTGCAAACTTTGTTTTTACAAAACTCTGTTTTGTAATTTGCTCCATTCAATTCCACATAAACATTTGGATTTATTCACTTCCCCGTGAGTCAACCACAGAGGACGTAAATTGGTTCTCGCCTCCCTGCCTCTAAGAAGAATAAAAGGAGACAAATCTGTAGTAGACTGAGATGTAGTGAGATAAGCCCAAACTTTCTCCTTAAGAAAACAAGAAACATCAATATTCTCAGCAATGGCAGTTTGAATTCCCTCCTTTAAAATTTGTTTGTCCCTTTCCACCAGACTATTTGATGCTGGGCTGTATAGGGCTACTTGAGCATGCTTCACATTGAATTTTCCCATAAAACCCTCCATAACAAAAAAAAAAAAAAATGCACTCCATTGTCTGTAACAATCAAGGATGGAGGACTTTCAAGTAGGAATAGTTTCTCCAGAAACGAAATCACAGAACCTGAATCAGAAAACTCCACAAATGAATAATAAATCCATTTAGAGAAGTAATCAATTGCCACAACTAAATACTTCATGGTGTTAGGTAATAAATGAAAGGGTCCAGAAAAACCTAGAGCTAATTTGTCCCACGCTTTGTCAGGAAGAGGAACATTACACAGAGGTCTGGTAGCACCCTTCCAGTGTTTATCAGAAACAACATAGTGAGAACAGCTGTCCATAACACTTGATACCTGTTTGTCCATACTGGGCCACCAATATTTTTTGCATGCAGTGGAAATGCATAAATGCCCCTCATGTGCAATTTTGATAATCTTAATCCTCAGGCCACCGGGTGGAACAAATAAGCCACCCCTCATGCAGATCCCATTCTCACACGATAATTCAATTGAAATTTTGGTAAAAGTTCTTAAGTCACCATTGAGATTCTTTTCAGAAGGCCACCCATTTTTAATGAAGTGCAAAACCTGTGTCAACACCTCACCTCTAGAGATGGCCATACTCCAATCATCCTTCATGATAATGCCATCACAAGCTGAAACAGCATCCACTAAACCCACAACACACTCCGTAACATGGTATGCAGCAGTATCATCAGAATGTGGCAATGGTATGCGAGAAAGACAGACTATATGAATATTTTTCCCTCCTTGTACATATTTCACACTAAGATTATACTCCTGTAATTTTGAAAGCAAGTGCACCAAGCAAGCAGACACTTTACCCAAACCATTGCCACAAAAAGAAACACTACACTGTTCAGAACTGGCACCCCAAATGTAAGTCTTACATTTTTGCACCACCCAAACACATGCCAAGGCCTCTTTCTCAACTGTGCTCTAATTACTTTCTGCGTCTGCAAGAGATCTAGAAGTGAAAGCAGCAGTGCTTTCCTGCCCATTGTTCCACTGGCCAAATACAGCACCAACCCCCTTAACACTAGCATCAACAGTTATAAAAGATTTGTCCAATGAGTCAAAGGGCTTAAGAGCAGGAGCAGATAAAACTAAATCCTTAATCTTCTGGAAGGCATCAGCAGCTTGACTGTCCCAAATAAATCTATTGCCCTTTTAAGCAACGATCTCAAAGGTTGAAATATCAATGCAAAGTCTGACACAAATGTAGCGTAATGTTTGCACAAGCCAAAAAAAGCACGTAGAGCATCTTTATCAACAGGAGATGGAGCATCTCTGATTGACTTTAATTGCAAGATTTTGGTTTTATCCTATCTCTAGAAATCATATGGCTCAAATATTCCACTTCTTCCAACATGAATTTGCACTTTTCTGATTTGACTGTCATGCCACGCAATTGTAAAACACCAAATCCCTTCTTCAAGACCTGAAAATGTTCCTCAACGGTCTCAGTATGAACTAATATGTCATCTTGGAATGCTTGAACATTAACCATTGCTCCAAATAATGTGCCCATCAACTTCTAAAAGACACTGGGAGCAGAAGCTAGACCAAATGGCAATCTACAATACTTGAATACACCAAAAGGTGGGACAAAAGCTGCAAGTGGTTGAGAATCTTCACTCAGAGCTATCTGATGGTAAGTTGAATGTAAGCCTATGGTAGAAAAAAACTTAGAATTACTTATGCTCATCACCATTTCTTGAATGTGGGGCAGAGGATGACAATCTACAAAAATATTTCCCTAAGACATCTCAAATCAACACAAAGCCGAAGATCTCCTGAGCTCTTCTTTGTGAGAACATTGGGAGAGACCCATTCAGAAGAATCAGTAGGCACAATTATTCCTTCTAGTAACTCCTTCAGATTTTGCCGAATACTCAAGGGTACAGGCCTGACCATATGTACTATGGGTATAGCTCCTTTTTTTAACATAATGCATTGTTCAAAACCTTGAACAGTTCCAACTTTATCCGCAAAATCTTTTGGAAACTGAGATTTCAACTTGTCAAAAATTCGTCCTGCAGACACTAGTGAGAAAGAAACTTACATTCCAATAGCAGGCATATCTCCCAAAACAATAGGAACGTCATGTCCAGGTCGCAGAATAATGCCAAGCCTATCTAAATCCTTCCATCACACAATATCTCTACCATTAACTGCAAATATATTTTTGTATACATGCACCTCTCCAAAATCTCTAAATTCGAACAGAAGTAGCCAAGGAGTTCAATATCATGCTCATCAAAAGCTTTAGAACTTATGTCAGGCTGTTTCAAAACATTAGAATTTGACCAAAATTTAAAATAAGTGGTATCCGCCAAGATTGTGACAGGCACTCCCAAATCATCCATAACTGCTAACCTTATACCATCCACAAGTGCTTCACACAAAGCCCCCTTGATAACCTTAGTATTCAAGTGCATGACAGAATCCAAAGAATCCACTGTCAAAAGAACATTGGAAAATCTTTCCATGCAACTCTGTGTCTGATCTCCCAAATCATTGGATTGTACATTACTAATCCTTACTTTTCTAAGACTACCAGCCATACCAACACCACTGGCTGTACCTCTACACACCACTTGAAAATGTCCTACTTCATGACATTTCAGGCATTTTTTCCCAATTGCAGGGCATGATGGATTATTTCCAATGTGATTACGAGAAACACAACGGAAACAGGCTCTAGCAGCTCTCCCCTGTTTGAAAGTCTTCTTACTGATTGCACAGACATTCTCATCCTCCGTCACAAAACTAACAGTAGACTTTCCCGTGTGACTGGGCAAAACTTTAGAAGAAACAATAGACCTTTCTATACTCTTTGCAATATCAATAGTTTCCACTAAAGTAGGATTACGACAGGCTAACAGAAGTTCCTGTACCTTCTTAGAGAAACACAAATTGGTCTCCTATATAAATATCAACATTATTGCCAAAATCACATTTGGCGGCTAATATTTGTAAAGTTGCTACATATTCAACTGTTTCATCAACAGATTGCTTGCACATAGCAAAGTTGAATCTTTCAAGAAGGACACTGGATTCATCAGAATATTGCTTTCCCATCCTTTCCTTTCCTTCCAAGTAGACATTCCAAACAGCATCCCCAGTTTGCTATGCCTGAAAAGGCAGCAAATTGTCAAACACACGTTGACCAGCAACTCCGAGGTGATTGAAAAGCAAAGCCATCTTTCTAGCAGGAGCAAAGTCATTAGCATCAAAGGCAATAAGGTAGTTTTAAAACATTCTCAGCCACTCACTTCATTTAATGTCAGGCTTGCCACTCCTTTGTAAAAAGGGAGGAGGTTGAACAACTCCTTGATTACATGCCATAATAAAAAGAGCCTAAAATAGGAGTAAACAGGCAATACTCAGTTAAAAGAAGATGAAATGCTGGTTGAAATAAAGCAGGAAACAATCCAAAATGTTATTGAAAAATCGGGTAATATTGTTTCCTCTCATGGCCAATCATAGATTTTATAATATTTTGTTTTTGGTTGCAGAACAAGAGGTACGAAATAAATAACTAAAATAACAAACTAAACAAGACAGCTGAAACTGTAGGTGCGATGCTTTAGTTGCCAGAAGATTGGAAGAAAATGAATGGCTGTATCAGGCCGATCCACAGAATATACACAAACTGTAGAAATATAGCTTCCTATAGTCAAACAACCCGGTCACTTGCATGGGGCTGCATGCAGGAAGTGCAGTGGCTCGTGGGCTTGTGAGCGAGAGCTCCTGTGTCACTCTGGTCCAGACTGCCGCTCACTTGCAGTCTGCACCTCGAGGAATGCCAGCAGACGTGACGTATCCTGGCAACAACCGATGCGCAAGACTGAGCAGGCTGTATCCTAGCAATAGCTGACGCTCGTGATTCTGTGTCTAGCGCTATACAGCGCCAGCATAAATAACCCCGTGCCTCTTCAACACGCCGGTTTCAGGCGCGCGGCAGGGGGCAGGTTCCCGGACGGACTGAGGATCGAAAAAAAGTAAGCGGGGGACATCGGGTGTTTATTGCTGTGCTCTACGAGCATATGAATCGATTGAACTTTCACGGAGCCTGATTCATTATTTGCATGGTGCTTCTATCTTCACCGGGCGCCAGCCGTGACAGATTAAGTTCGGGAGACTTAATATATATTTTTTCAATTTAAAAATTAATGGACGTGTGGCAGTATGCACCGGTCCCCCTGTTTGGGGGATTGCAGCATATACCAATTTGATTAGAGGTCTATTAAGGCATAGATAGACACAGGTGTGTTTCTGCTATAGTTGTTTTTGTGCAAACAACACCCAGGCACATTGACACCATAACCTACTTTTAAGAGGACTGTGAAGCCATATCGCAATAATTCCTTTAAGGCTAAACACTATTCCATCAAGTGCATGAGAGTTCATTCATTTTTTTCATACAATTGTTTTTTTCATACAATTGTTTTTTTAACACATCCTATAAATGGGTACACATACATCTTGATGCACAGATGTGTTTAATACCATATCTAGTGATACAATTCAGACGGAAATACCCAGACTTGTTTTATGTTATGTCTACATGTATTACTATGCGGTGCTACATTATTACATATCGTTAATATTTTCATTTAGTTCGTTTTTCTTGGTTGATGCTAGCGCAGACCTATGGAGCTCAATCTCTAATATGGGATGGTAAGCATCGAAAAAACCTTTTCATCTTTATGCACTACACACTGATAAAGGGTGGTTGTCACTTTACTTTTTTTTTTTTCAATTGTGCTTTTTCTGTATTGACTATTGGCACTAACCGTTTTATGTCTTTTTGATTATATGCAGGGCGACTATACTGACCGACTGACTCAGACATACTCTGTCTTCTACACTGTAAGTGACTTGATGTGCACTTGATAAATTACTGACACATAGGAGAAGTAGTTTAATAATCAAAGGCTTTTTTGTGGGTCCTGAAGAAGCGTCACTGGATCACTTAGTGACCAAACATAGACGCGAAACATGTTGACCATATGGGATTAGGCGAACTACCTTCCTAGACTATAGAGTGTAACGGTACATTATTTCCAGTGACACTCTAATATATATTTTTTGCTTTTAATCTTGGCCTGAACCCAATTTCTATCACATTAAAATAGTGGCTCAGGTTCAGAGCCAATTTTAGAGTTTTGTCTCTTTTTCTATACTCTCCGTTTCTGATTCAGTTTCTTTCCCAGACCCTTGTTGTTAGCAATTTTATAACGGTTGAGTGCCACCCAGAATGTTGGGTGGCCCGCCAGGCATTGCAGCACCAGTCTGGCGAGGAGTGAGCCCGATGATGATACCTGTCACCCAAATGGGTGGTTGAGGGCCCTCCTGAGATTTCTCAGTATAGCTTCGCCATTTCCAAACTGGATCATTTTCTTTATGTCTCTCCTTTGTGGAACAGTGCACCTGTTTTGATATTATAGGTTCATATGGGAGACTGTGCACTGGACCAGTAATCTCCCAGTCCCCACCTTGTTTATAGAGTTTAGCGCAGCAGCATCGCTGTGGGACATATATACGGGTCTCAATAAGTAGACCTTCTTCTTCTAATTTCTGCCTTCTCTCTATTGACCATGGATAATTTCCAAGGTCTGAGCTTCGATGACGAGGCAGTTTCTGCGATCCTACAAGCTCCATCCATACTTGATAATGATGGGGCCAATCCCACAGGTAGTCTAAAAGAAGACTGGGATAAACTCTCCTCTCTCAAACGTGATTTAATTAAAACTGTCATGCACGGCACGATAATGACAGAATATCTGAGAGCGAATATTGCTCCTAGCGGTCTCTTGGTTGCCAATATACCTAGGATCTTTCTACACGATCTGGCATTTAGAAAAGATTGGGCACAGATCGCTTGGAAATGCACCAGAGATTGGCTAGTATTAATCATCAATGCTTCAAAGCGACTGGCTGAATCAATTTTGATACAGATTACCAACATTGAAAGCACCATAAAAACAACAATAACTCTGTCTTCTTTTAAAAGCCGTCTTCTCGAGATCAATACAGAATTGAATGAGACGAGGGAGTTTCTAACTCAGCAGAAAATAACAAAACTACAGAAAGACATTAGGAAATTCGATCGTGAGAAAGTCTACCCCTATATTAAGGATGACTACGATGCGGATACACAGTCTCGTTCATCTGATGACTCTACTACTCCTAACAGAAAAATTCGCAATTATAGCAACAGTTCTTCATCCGATGGATGGAGCACTGATGACGGGATGCAACCACCCGTATACAACCACCCACCCATATATAACCAACCACCATACCCTCCTAACCAACCTCTTTTCTGGCAACCACCTTACCCCTTCTTCCAACCCCGCCCTATGCCACCCTATGTACCTTTTTTAGGCCGCGGCCAGGGCAGAGGAAGAGGAAGAAGGAGAGGCAGAGGCAGACGGGTACACTGGAACAGAGAAGAACCTCAAATGGTTACTCGAAGTCAGGGCAAAACCCCTCCTCCACCGAGAGCTTAGTGGTTAATCTCTCCAATAAAAATCTTTCAATTGATGAACTTTCAGCCCTGAACAAAGGCTTGGGCTTCGTCCCCACTCCATCTGAAGACACTTTTCGTCTTAACTGTGAACTTACGCAATTTTTCAGGAAAATACGTCTTCATTTTTTCTTCTTGGATAGGCCGGCTCCCTCTGGGAATAACGATACGGGTCTCAAAAAACCATCGACTTTTATTCCCCCCACACATTCCCTCCCTGTCGAGGTGTTGACTTTTGAAAAAGCTGTCATGGCAGATTTGGACACTATTACTCCTAACAGACCGTTCATGAATTTGCCTGCCACTGAGAAGAAGGCTCTAAAAGATTTAGCCTCTGATCAAGCAATCACTATCAAACCAGCTGACAAGGGTGGAGCGATAGTGATTATGAACACTGAAGACTATAGACAGGAGTGTTTACGACTTCTAAGTGACAGAATTCATTATGCCCACTTGACTCATGACCCCACTACAGATTTACAGAAAAAAATCAGAAGTATGATAGAAGAGGCTAGGAACAACACATGGATCTCCCCTAAGGAAGCCGAGTTCCTAGATACCACACACCCTAGGACTCCATACTTCTATTGCTTACCGAAAATACATAAAGGGATTCTCCCACCTCCTGGGCGACCCATAGTATCCGGCATTGGATCTGTTCTAGAACCCCTCTCAGTTTTTTGTGATTTTTTTCTTCAACCACTGGTAAAAGAATCAAGCACTTTCTTGAAGGACACGTCTCATGTTCTTAACTTGATTGAGAACATTAACCTATCTAATGAAGCGACAGCCCTCATTACACTTGACGTGGAAGCTCTATACACGAACATTCCACAGGACTCAACCTTACAAGTGGTGGAATCTGCCCTACTTGATAGCACTTGGACATCCCCTACCCCAGTCCATTTTATTATGCAGTGCGCCACTCTAGCAATGAAAAACAATTTTTTCCAATTTGAAGATTCCCTATTTCACCAAATTCATGGGACCTCAATGGGCAGCACTTTTGCCCCTAGTCTGGCATGTTTGTATATGTATAACTTCGAGAAACTCTTTATATTACGAACATCCAATCCATTCCATGACAAGATTTCTTTATGGAAGAGGTACATTGATGACATTCTTATCATCTGGAATGGTCCTTTTGATGAAATTGACGAATTCATTATTTGGATCAATTCTCTGGATCCATTCCTAAGATTTACTGCCCACTCATCTCTTACACAAGTATCATTCTTAGATCTGGTGATAAAAATTGACAATGGTACACTTGCCACCACTACTTTCCATAAGAGTACTGATCGCAACAGTTTACTTGTGTACGATAGTCATCACCCAAAAGCATTGCGAGATAATCTTCCATTTGGGCAATTTTTGAGGTTACGACGGAATTGTAGCACTACCCAAACCTTTGATATTCAATCCCGTGATTTGAAATATAAATTACAGGACCGACACTATCCAAACAAGATCATTAACACAGCTTATAAAAGAGCTCGCAACAACCATAGGGAGGCCCTGTTAACTCCGACACCTAAAGATCCGGAAACACGTCTGACGTGTGTCTCTACTTTCACTCCATTGTCCAACACTATCAAAAAGTTGATCAATAAACGATGGACCATACTACAGAGTGGAGGGACGGCAATTCAAAAACCTCTTTTTGCTTTTAAAAGATCAACAAATATACGAGACTTACTTGTGCATACCCGTCCTCGTATGCCCAATGAGACACAGACACAAACTACATTATGGAGTTTACCACCAGTGACGGGTCACCATCCATGTGGCACATGCAATGTATGTTCCCTCACTAAACATCTTGACAGCATTGACCTCAATCATTTTGGGATTTGGCATCTGAACAAACACACTAATTGTAATACACGGCAGTGTATCTACCTAATTTCCTGTCCCTGCGAATTAAAATATATTGGAATGACCACCCGTCCAGTCAAACTACGCATTAATGAGCACCGGAGCAATATCAGATGCTCCCGCATTACCACAAAACTGAGTGCACATTTTTTGGATGCAAAACACGGCCCTGACGATATGTGGTGGATAGTTCTACAAGTACCCAGATATGACAGCAACAACCCCAATTATTTATTCAAGACCGAACAGAGATGGGTTTTCCGACTGAAAACCCAAAAAGAAGGACTGAATGATGACATACCTTGGAATTTATTAACACCTTAATTTTTGATAGCACAAGGGTCATCATATTCCAGTTACATTACGTAACAGATTATCATTTACCAGTCATTTATTCATTTGAACTACTAGTTAAAAGATTCTAACAGAGCGGGCATTATGTATATATTTCTATTGTTTTATATATATTTTTCCATCATTTTGAATGATTCATATATTTTTTTGATTATGATAAGAAAATTTCTCCATTGCTTATTTAACCACTTGTTGATCCACACAAAGATAGGGGATCTTCGGTCACTTTATTATTTCTAGTCCTATTCCATGGCCTTTTTACCATTCTTTGGCACTAAAAGATGGCCCCCACAGTAACCCCCGATCTCTCTCCCTTCCCCCCCCTGTCTTTTATGGGTACCAAGACGGGTTTAAAAACATTTTACAATAACTCGATTGTTTTTGACTAACTTCGTAAGATGGCTGCCGAGACGTTAGTCCTATTTCTATTTTTAATACCCGGAACTACCGGCTGGTGTGTTCCGGATGACTCGCGCTATACAGCGCCAGCATAAATAACCCCGTGCCTCTTCAACACGCCGGTTTCAGGCGCGCGGCAGGGGGCAGGTTCCCGGACGGACTGAGGATCGAAAAAAAGTAAGCGGGGGACATCGGGTGTTTATTGCTGTGCTCTACGAGCATATGAATCGATTGAACTTTCACGGAGCCTGATTCATTATTTGCATGGTGCTTCTATCTTCACCGGGCGCCAGCCGTGACAGATTAAGTTCGGGAGACTTAATATATATTTTTTCAATTTAAAAATTAATGGACGTGTGGCAGTATGCACCGGTCCCCCTGTTTGGGGGATTGCAGCATATACCAATTTGATTAGAGGTCTATTAAGGCATAGATAGACACAGGTGTGTTTCTGCTATAGTTGTTTTTGTGCAAACAACACCCAGGCACATTGACACCATAACCTACTTTTAAGAGGACTGTGAAGCCATATCGCAATAATTCCTTTAAGGCTAAACACTATTCCATCAAGTGCATGAGAGTTCATTCATTTTTTTCATACAATTGTTTTTTTCATACAATTGTTTTTTTAACACATCCTATAAATGGGTACACATACATCTTGATGCACAGATGTGTTTAATACCATATCTAGTGATACAATTCAGACGGAAATACCCAGACTTGTTTTATGTTATGTCTACATGTATTACTATGCGGTGCTACATTATTACATATCGTTAATATTTTCATTTAGTTCGTTTTTCTTGGTTGATGCTAGCGCAGACCTATGGAGCTCAATCTCTAATATGGGATGGTAAGCATCGAAAAAACCTTTTCATCTTTATGCACTACACACTGATAAAGGGTGGTTGTCACTTTACTTTTTTTTTTTTTTCAATTGTGCTTTTTCTGTATTGACTATTGGCACTAACCGTTTTATGTCTTTTTGATTATATGCAGGGCGACTATACTGACCGACTGACTCAGACATACTCTGTCTTCTACACTGTAAGTGACTTGATGTGCACTTGATAAATTACTGACACATAGGAGAAGTAGTTTAATAATCAAAGGCTTTTTTGTGGGTCCTGAAGAAGCGTCACTGGATCACTTAGTGACCAAACATAGACGCGAAACATGTTGACCATATGGGATTAGGCGAACTACCTTCCTAGACTATAGAGTGTAACGGTACATTATTTCCAGTGACACTCTAATATATATTTTTTGCTTTTAATCTTGGCCTGAACCCAATTTCTATCACATTAAAATAGTGGCTCAGGTTCAGAGCCAATTTTAGAGTTTTGTCTCTTTTTCTATACTCTCCGTTTCTGATTCAGTTTCTTTCCCAGACCCTTGTTGTTAGCAATTTTATAACGGTTGAGTGCCACCCAGAATGTTGGGTGGCCCGCCAGGCATTGCAGCACCAGTCTGGCGAGGAGTGAGCCCGATGATGATACCTGTCACCCAAATGGGTGGTTGAGGGCCCTCCTGAGATTTCTCAGTATAGCTTCGCCATTTCCAAACTGGATCATTTTCTTTATGTCTCTCCTTTGTGGAACAGTGCACCTGTTTTGATATTATAGCACGTGATGTAGCCTGGCAACAAAACACGCCAAAATTACAGAAAAACAAACCGCAGGAACTCCGCTGAGCGAGGCGTCAGAGTAAAAACAAACCTCTTTCAAAAACAAATTCCCACAAATCCAGGGAACAGCGGCTGAAGGCTCCGTCGGTTGGTCCACTCATGCAAAAACGCTTACCCCACTCCTGGTACCAAAGATGTAGAAAACTGGTAGGGGTAAACATGCAGACGAAGATACTCGGAAGAGTATTCAATTTAATCCAGCTTCTTTATTGAAGTGGACCCACGACAACATCAGCAGCCATCAAAGACCGGCGTCCGTGAGCAACTGCCTTCAGCGACGCTCGAGAGCCTTAGACATTGCTGACGCCGCAAGGAATCCCATTAGAATGCTCAAGCCTAAGCATGAGCACAACCATTAATAAAGTAGTACAGTATTACACCTCCCTATTCATGCTTTACTGTTGTTTGATTCCAAAGGCAGTGACGTTGAATAATAAGCATCTAACTACCATCGCCTCGATTTATTGAGGGGACTTCCATTGTAAGAGTTCGCTTAACGCTATGTTTTACACATAAAGGTCAGATATCTATAAAGTGGAATCCCTCTCTGTTTGAGTTTTTCTCGACCTCAATGAGGTTTGAGTTGGCCATTTACCCGATGCCTTTGTGAGAGTCCGCATGACAGAAGGAAAACATTATTTGTAGCATGTTTTACAAACACAAAATCTGCTGTGCGTTTTAGCTGAAACCTTTTTGAAAAGAAATTGGCGCATTTACATCCAAGTTAACTTTTTAAATGTTCAACAATGATCTACCCTTAAAATGTACCTAGGTGTTGTGTCAAATATAGTAGTTCTTTATTATTACTCCTTTAATTTTTAATTTAGGGCATTTTGGCTCTGACTGACTGTTATTCTTTTTCTTCCATCCAGAAGACTGAGCTGCCAGCTGCTCAGTCGTGCTACACTTGAGAACTCAGTTTATACACCTTTATGGCTTTTACCAGAATGCAGCCATAAGGGTCAATAGCAACCTGGATAATGGAATGTAGAAAAGGATCATTTAATTGTTGGATTACTTGCTTGCTAAACAGGGGAGAAGCCAGAAAATAATGAATACCACACTTGGACCCATACCCAAAATGGCTGTGAGTAATCATGTTTCTCCCTATATCGGCTTTATTTTCTTCTCTCCTATCGTTCCTCTCCCTTCTACTACTTCTCCCTCTCTCCAATCTCCTTTTTCCTTCTCTTCCTCCCTTCCTTTGGTTTCATTTTCTCCTTACATTGCACCTCTGATCCTCATGCTTCTGTCATTCCCTTCCTTTTCATGTCTGCCCTGTTTTCCTCGTCCCTTTTGCTACAACCTCTCTCTCTTTTCTCATCTCCCTTCTCCTTTTGTCTCATCCTTATTCTCACCTCCAATCTCACCTGTAAGAAATTGGGATAATAGTCAAGGGGTTAGGTTCCCAACCTCAGGTAATAATCACAATCCTTGTCACTAAATTAACCTGAGCTCAACCTCCAGGCAGCAATGGCACATAGAAGACAGGCTTAACTTTGAGACAATATGTAAATTATTTATGCAGCACTAAAACAGTAAATACATTGAAAAGCAAAACAGTAAAAATTCCTGAATTAGAAAAACAGAGTATAACGTAATGAACAAAATGAAACAAAAATAACAAGAATCTAATAAGGGGAACCAGATTTATGAGTTTTTAAAGTTTTGAGTAGAAATAGTGAAAAGATGCACAAAGTCAATAATCTATTATCTTGTTATAGGGGTTTGAGGGACAGAAAAGGACCTACGCACAATTTGATAATGATTGAGATGGAGCATGGGTTGGATCACTAACCAGGTTCATCCAGAGGCCTTCAGGACTGTACAGTCTAGGTGCAGTTCAACTGGTAAGCTGGGCAGCTACAGGAAAAGGCCTTTTGTGGCTTGGTGTGCCTGTTTAGCTTTAACAGGAGGTCAGTCTTATGACCCTTGGAGTCCTGGGTACATGAGGGAGATCTAGCCCAGTCTTCTATGCTCTTCTCAGGTCTCAGACAGCAGGTTCAGACCCCTTCAGATCTTCCACAGGTCCAGGAGTGCTCTGAACTGGGTGCCTGAAGTTGTCATTTTTACAACTGGTACACATTAGTGGGTGGGAATAACCCCTGGGGATGCCCTAACTAAAGGTTCCTGGAGCTAACCCTACCAACTTTGGTCATTTCCAAGATAACTGAGTATTCGGCAACAGTAAACATGGGCTCAGAGGGCTGAGTCTGTGTGTGGAAAGTGTACTAAGGTAATACTAGTGTTCTCCCACATCTAACACTGAAATACAGTTTTGCTATTCCTGGCATCCCTAACAATCTCAGAGACTAAACTCTGGTAGAACAAGCTAAACGTTCAGCAACCACAGTGAATACTCACACATTTTTGGGTGATTCTCTTTCCCTCCTTTGAAGAGCTGTCCAAATGATATGTGAAAACCTCCAGCAGACCTGCCAAGCAGGTCTTGACTCTCTAGAAGGATATGACTCAGTGATGTCAACAATTGGGCCATTGTAATGTTGGCCGGTGTGGCTAAACAAAACAAAACAAAAGAAGGGTGCAGGCCTGAGTGATAGCTTCTTCTGCTTGTGACTGGTTAGGCCTCTTTGAAGTTAATCAAGTCCTTGGGCCCAGCCGACAGGCCATCCTGTCAAAGGCAAAACAATACCTCCCTACACCCAAGGCCTTTTGCCCCTGTACAGAGAGCAAGTTCACACCTCATTCCTGCTTATGGAAACGTTAATTATTGGGTGGCTGAAGATGGAGAGCAAAATGCAAATTTAGCTTCCAGGGACTTGAGGCAAGGGGAAGGCAATTTTTAAAGTCATATTTCTGAAATCTTTATTACAAATCTGACTTCAACAGTGAATTAGACTTGTAATCAGTATTTCAAAAAGTATAACAATTAAATGTGTAGCAGTTTCCTAAGAGGAGATAACATTTATTAATATATCATTGTAACTCAATGCTTTCCTATGAACCAGCCATACCTGCTACAGTGACAATGGCTTTTAGGGATGTTTCATTGTAAGGACTTGTTTAACATTAAACATTTATATATACTACTTTCAAATATCATGTACCCTGCCCTTTGCGCAGTAAGGCCTACCTAGGAGTGACATAAATATTGAAAAGGAAAGTATAGGCCATTCAAAAAGGGTTATTTTCACAGGCCAAATGTGCAGTTGAAACCTACACAGCCAAACTACTGTTCGCACATCTTCAGTTATGTTTAAATTGTCACTGTAATCAATGGCACAATTTGTGCTGCAGTCCACTTGTGACATAATACTTACAGGCCCCGGGTATACCTTGGTATCATACAATAGTGTAATAGTGATGCCTAGGCTAATTAAATATGCCAATCAGGTATATACCAATTTCTTCATGTTGAACACAAGATCACAAGCACTTTACTCTTGGATAGCAGAAGCTAAGTGCACAGTGCTCTATAGGCAACAAAAAATAAGGTTCAGCAAAAGGCAAAACAAATTTAATTTCTGATTCTGCTCCCATTCCATTTGTCTCAACTTCTCTTTTCACATCAACTTCTCTGTCCATTTGTCTCTTTTCTCCTTCTCACCTTTTGCCTCTGCTCTTCTCTCACCCCTTTTCTCTCCCTCTCACCCTCCTTTATTTTGGACATTTGACATAAAAAGAATAAACTTTCCTTGGCATGTCGCTAGTGTGGACCTAGACAATCATTAGTTTGAGTGAACAGTATGCCTCTTTTGTGCTATTTATTTACAAAAATGGACAAAAAATTTATGTAGTTCCAAATAAAAGCTTTCATTTGGACACAAAATGACACATTTGATGTTACTTCATAATGGCCTTTTTTGATCAAGCATTGGTAAGCCAGTAGATCTTGTGTTGGCTGTGCGTCATTTAGTATTGTCAAATCTTATTTTGTTTTGTCATGGGTTTCGTAAAATTTTGATAATGGGTGAACCTCCAGGCCCCTTCCAATATGGAAAAAAATATTGGTTAAAAGCAAAACATTTTTTTGATTTCAAAAAGCACACATTGCCATAGTAGTCTCTATCTCTGTAGGGGACTACGTTGGCCCTGATTATGAGTATAGGTGGTATTTATTGCACATGATAAATAACAATGCAATGGGATACACTATTTATTGAGTGCAATAAATTCTGCATATTAGGAATTGTTAGGGAATAACTTTCACATTTGAAGTTTAATGCACCAAAATCCGCATGACATGGTAAATACCGTATGGTTTTCAACTGTGAAGCTTTGGCAGGTTTGACCTGCTGAGTTTTAACAAAGGTTGAGTTATTTAAGGCATCCAATAATCATTGGCTGCATTAACTACCTAACAACTTGTAATTCCAACCAGTGAGTAAACAGAGGTTTATGCATGGGCCAGAAAAAAATGACTGACTCGAATCAGGCTCTTTGCGTGTTGAAATGTTCCTTGTGAAAAGGCAGAATGCTGTGACTCACAGTGAAGTTAACCAATGTCTGAAGTGGGCTGAGCCACTGTCCTTAGCTGTATGATGCAATATACAAAAAAGTGATTAATAAAATCCTTGAATTAATCTTATCAACTGTTAAATCCTCAGTGCTGCATCCCAGCCCATCGTTTTTTGGCCCACCATGCCACTACCATATCCAAATCAGCTTTGCCTCTGCTCAAATGGAAACAGTCCAGTCCAAACTGCTAGGCCAGGTCCTCTCCAAGCCAGAACATAAGCAACCTAAGATTGGTTTTAGCCTGGGTGGATCTCTGCAATCAGGTGCAGCTTAGTTTCAGTGGTGCAGTGGGCACAAGACCCATGTCTGAGCATACCTGTCAAACTTAGGATGTAACAATGAAGAATACAAAAAAGCTTTGGATGGAGTGCTTGAATTATTTTCAACAAGCATTACTTGTAGCCTCATCCAAGTCCTTTGTTTATTTGCCCACCTGACAACCTCAGATTAGATCCAGCCATAAGCAAATCAGCTTTGGTCCTGCTCCAGTAAAAACAGTCCAACTGTACTGCCAAGCCAGGTCCTTTCCAAACCATAACACAAGCAGCCCAAGAATAGTTTAGGCCTAGTTGTTTCTCTTCAGCCTGGTGCAACTTGGTTCCTGTGACACAATGAGCACAAGCCCCATGTCTGGGCATGGTATGTTGCCGTAGATGAAAGAAATATATGAATGAAACAAAAACAGACCAATAGATGAAGACGGCTAGCTGAAATCCCCTTCAAGTAAGAATATTATATATAGAAATGTAGTAAAATCAAAAAAAGTTGGCTAACCACAGACCCAAAAATAAACATTGGCTAATAGCAAAAATATGTTCTTGCCCTAACAAAGAACACTTTTCCATAGCAGTTTGGGAGTGGAGGAAGAGGAAGTGGTTGTAGGAGGTGTCTGTCTCCTGTGTTTGGGTTCAGGTGCATGGGCTGGATGCTGTTGTGAGGTGGATTACTGTTGGGTGTCTGAGTGCTAGCATTTGAGGTACCTTGGGAGGAGGGGGCACAGACACAGTGGGAGAGGACACAGGGGACGTGTGAGTGGGGGTGGTGACTGCCAGTGAGGGGCGTGTAGGGATGGGCGTGATGGATGTAGTGCATGTAGGTGTGAGTGTAGACGATACTGGGAGGGAGGTGGACGAGGAGGAGGGGGACACAGTGGAGGCAGTGGATGTTGGTATGTCTGCATCTGGATGGTGTTTGTGTAAATGCCTGAGTGATGATGTGTGGTGCTTGTGTTTGCCTGAACCACTCCTGTGTGTTGTTCTGGGTGCATGCTGGTCTGCCTGTGTGCTTGGGATAGGTTGGGGTTGAGGGGAATGGGATTGGGCAGAGGAGTTTGGAGAGGGAGGCTAGAAACAGGGACAATGGCTGCCATCAGGGAGGAGGCCAGAGCCTGGATTGATCTCTGTTGGGCCACACCACAAATGCATTTGTTTGTTGCAAATGGTCTGCCAGCCCCTGGATGGGATTCACAATGGTTGACTGCCCAACAGAGATGGATCACAGGAGGTCAGTAGCCTCCTCACTCAGGGCAGCAGGGCTAACTGGGGCAGGGCCTGAGGTGCCTGAGGTGCCTGGGGCGAAGGAGATGCCCACCCTCCTGGGTGAGCGGGCATGGGAAACATGCTGAGGGGCTGCTGGGAGGGTGGTGCTGGTACAGGGCGTGGCGGCTGTACCTGTAGTTGGGGTGGCCACAGAGGTGTCTGCCACATAAGGACAGAGTGACAAAACAAAAAGGGGGGGACGAGACAAAGGATACCCATGGTCAATGGCGGCAACAACACCACCGTTCGCGTACACAATACACTCACACACAGTGAACAGCCCTATGCACTAGGCAATGTACTACCAGTCACAATGCTAGTCACCAGCCTATGGACAGGGATACCTAACGCCAATTGGATCATACCTGAGACCCACAGACCCCTGCCCAGTAGTGGAGGCCTACTAGCTTGTTTGGAGGAGGTTGACATCAGACCCTGCCCAACATGGGCCCTACCCTGCACTGGCCGGCCTGGCCTAGGGGCACCCACAGGCCCACATCCCCCACCCGGAAGCCACCCCCCCACGCGCAAGTAGTATATTGGGGCACTGTACTCCCCCCCTTTTGGCTGCTGTGATGCGCCCAAGCGTCTATCCAGCTCCGGCTAGGCCACCGCCAGTTTGCGGACCATCAGGGGGGTCAGGGTTCGACAGGCACCCCTTCCTCGTTTGAAGGCCATCCCCAGCTCAGCCATCTTCCGTGCCCAGCGTCTCAGGTCCTCCCACCATTTGCGACAGCGGGTGTTCCGCCTGCCGTAGACCCCAGGGTGCGCACGTCCTTAGCGATGGCACGCCATATACACTTTTTAGGGTCGAGCCTGCGCTAGCATGCGATTGCGCATGCTTATCGCTTGCAAGACGCTGTAGTAGTTAGAAAAGGACTCGGAGCCCCGTCTATGTCACGTCAGTGTCTTTCATTGGTACGTGGGCTTGCCTTTTAAAATCTGCTTGCTTTCATTAGTGGAAGGCATGCATACCTCATGCCTTTCCCGGTGGTTAGCCCTCCTCGACCGCAGCGCCCAAGTACAGAAAATATACAAGGCTCGCTGTTTTCTGTCCGGTTTGTGGTACTTTTTTTCTTTTTTCGCAGCACGATCTCGCTGGGCAGAAGTCGATCAGTTTGCATGACACCGACCCTGTTACATAGTTAATTGCACTTTTGCCGGTTACGTAGATAATTTCACTTTTGCCGATAGGTTTTACTACGAGTGAACTGTAGCAGAGCGATCATGCTCTTTTTTTCCATTTAATGATGCAAGAAAAGTCCTGTTGGGAGTTTACAACTGCTAATAGCTCTAACTATGAGAAATGTGAGACCAGTTGCATTGCAAATACTTGTTTTGATGGGTGCTGACCTGCAGAGAAATACACATAGGAAACAGTATCAGACAGACTGCCCTGCCTATGACACTCATGGCCCACCATAGCCCTCACATCCCCTTACGCACAGACATTGCCCACCGTACATGCGCCACGCTGCCCAGGGCCCTTACCCCAACCCCTCCCCTCCATGAGGCCCTCACACACAGCACTCCATGTATTCATGCCCCATTCATCGTGCTCACAGTGTACTCACCTGTTGGTCTGGAGGCCCATACAGCATTTGGCACTGGGGTAGGACCCCATTGACCAGTCTCTCCAACTCCGCAACAGTGAAGGCAGGGGCCCTTTCCCCAGTGACACGAGCCATGGTCGGTTCCACACACAGGTTACAACAGCAGTTGCAGTGTAGGTCCTCTCCTGTTGAAGGTCAGCTAGCAAGTGGGTGAACAGATAGAAAATAGCGGTCACATCTGCGGAGGTGTGTACCGTCACCGCAGGCGTACATTACCATTGGCCACTGTAACCCATAGGGCCCAATGGGATCCAATGAGGATTTGCAACACGGTTTTCGACCGCCTCCAGCAACGGCGCACTACGTCAGCAGAATTACCTCATTTCCACCTGTCCCTCCATACAGGACAGGCGGACGCCATTTCGGGTGGGTGGGGGCAGGCCATGGCACCTAACTGCGTCACAGTACACATAGGCACCATTTGGGCCTATATAATAATATTGTGTTACAGTCACAACATGCAATACAGTGTAGTGTTTGGAAATATGGAATCCTGACCAGCTACTCACCGTTTGCCCCCTAGATTGCAACTGCTGCAAATGACTAGTAGATGGAGACATCCCCCTGTGTACAGGCCCCTGGTGGACTTGGCAACAATGGAGGACAAGCACATTATCACATTATCCTCACCTATAGACTGGACAGGGCCACAATCACAGAGCTGTGTGCTCAGTTGGAACCTGACCTGATACCTGCTATCCGTCAGCCCCCCGGGATCCCTTCCCTCTTGTGCAAGTGCTATCTGTGCTCCATTTCAAGCGCAAGTGGCTCCTTCCAAGTGACAGTGGGGTTGGCAGCAGGAATGTCTCAGCCAATGTTCTCAGCAGTGCTGACCAGAGTATTGTCTGCCCTGATTAAACACATGCGCAGCTACATTGTTTTCCCCCAGGTGGAGGATTTGGCCACAGTGAAAGCTGATTTATAAGCAATGGGACATATCCCCAACATTATGGGGGCAGTTGATGGTACGCGTATAGCATTTGTCCCCACCCCCCGGAGAAATGAACAGGTGTTGAGAAATCGAAAGAGCTTTCACTTCACGAATGTGCAGATAGTGTGCCTGGCGGACCAGTACATTTCCCATGTCAATGCAAAGTATCCTGGGTCTCTGCATGATGCTTTTATCCTGAGGAATAGCAGCATCCTATATGTGATGGCTCAGATCCAGAGGCACCGGGTGTGGCTAATAGGTGAGCACTGGTTTCCACCCAGTGGTTGTTGGTGTATGGGTGTGGTGTGGGCCCTAAGGGTTAGTGTGTGTCTAACAATTGTTCCTCAATATTTTCAGGTGACTCTGGTTTCCCCAGCCTCTCATGGCTACTGACCTCTGTGAGGAATCCCAGAACAAGGGCAGAGGAACTTTACAATGAGGCACATGGGCGAACAAGAAGAATAATAGAAAGGACATTCAGCCTCCTGAAGACCAGGTTTCATTGTCTCCATCTGACAGGTGGATCCCTGTACTACTCACCCAAGAAGGTGTGCCAGATCATTGTGGCATGCTGTATATTGCACAACCGTGCCTTACGTCACCAGGTGCCTTTTCTGCAGGATGATGAGGCTGGAGATGGGTGTGTGGCAGCAGTGGACCCTATGGACAGTGAAGATGAGGAGGCAGAGGATGAGGATGAGGACTACAGAAGTGCAATAATATGACAGTATTTGCAATAACACACAGGGAAGACACTGTAATTACACTTTACAGTGACAGTATTGTATTTGACATTGTCACTGGCAGGCTGATTTTTCCACTTCTATGGCCACTTACTGTACCCTTTGGCATCTCTTTTTCAGATATTTGTGCCTCACTGTTGGTCCTGGTGTGTTGACTGCAGCCAACTACAGGTCATTCCTATGTATACATTACTGTACAGTTATATTGCAGTGGTTAAAGCTTGTTAAACAAATACATGGTGACATTCAGGAGAGTTTTATTTCCTGGCGGGGGTCTTGGCAATGTTCTCTGGCTTCTGCCTGGATTGCAGGGACAGTTTGTGGGGTGGTTCTCCTTCTGCAAGGGGTGGGGTGCTGGTGGCCTGTTGTTCCTGTGGTGGGGTCTCCTGTCCACTAACGGCAGAGGAGGTGGAAGGCTGTTCATTGGTTTGGCTAGTGTCAGGGGCCCGGTGGCGTACCACTGCCTCCCTCATGGTGTTGGTCATGTCTGCCAGCACCCCTGCAATGGAGACCAAGGTGGTGTTGATTTCCTTCAAGTCCTCCCTGATCCCCAGGTACTGTCCCTCCTGCAGCCGCTGGGTCTCCTGCAACTTGTCCAGTATCTGGCCCATTGTCTCCTGGGAATGGTGGTATGCTCCCAGGATGTTGGTTAGTGCCTCCTAGAGAGTCGGTTCCCTGGGCCTGTCCTCCCCCTGTCGCACAGGAGTGCGCCCAGCTTCCCTGTTTTCCTGTGCCTCTGTCCCCTGAACCCTGTGCCCAATGCCACTGACCCCAGGTCCCTGATCGTCCTGTGTTTGAGGAGTGGCTTGGGGTCCCTGTAGTGGTGGACACACTGCTGATTGACGTGTCCTGGGGACAGAGGTATGGGCCCGCTGGGTGGGTACTGTGCTGGTGTTTCCTGAGGAGGGAGGCTCTGTGGTGGTATTGGACTGTGCCTGGGTTACCGACTGTCCGGAGATCCCTGATGGGCCAGGTTGGTCATCCAGATGGAGGCGTCCAGAGCTGCTGTTATCACTGTGGGCCTCTTCTGGGGGTGGAATGGAAGTTGCTGGCACCTCCTCTCTGGTGACGTTGGGTGGGGGACCTGTGGGGATGCAGTGTTATTGATTCTGTGTGTGTCTTATTGTGCATAGGTGTGTTGCCCTGAATGGTTATTATTTCCCTGGCAGCTTTGCCTTGTGGGAGTAGTGATTTTGTGGGCTAGATGATTCTCTCTAGTGTGCATGCTTTAGTGATGAGCGTCCATGCAGGTCTGTGAGGGGTGTCCATGTATTGCTACTGCATGCAGGGCTTGGTATTGGGATGAGTTGGGTGTGATGGTAGGGTATGTGGGAGGTGGTGAAGTGATGGAAGTGAGGGTAAGGGTGGGGGTTAGTGATGTTATGCAGGTAGGGGGGGGTATAGTAATAGAGATTTGACTTACCAGAGTCCAGTCCTCCTCCTACTCCTGCCAGGCCCTCAGGATGCATGATTGCCAAGACTTGCTCCTCCCATGTTGTTAGTTGTGGGGGAGAAGAAGGGGGTCCACCGCCAGTCCTCTGCACAGCTAGTTTGTGTCTTGCTGCTGTGGATCACACCTTCCCCGTAGGTCGTTCCACCTCTTCCTGATGTCATCCCTTGCTCTGGGGTGCTGTCCCACAGTGTTGACCCTGCCCACGATTCTCTGCCATAGCTCCATCTTCCTAGCAATGGACGTCTGCTGCACCTGTGATCCGAATAGTTGTGGCTCTACCCGGATGATTTCCTCCACCATGACCCTTAGCTCCTCCTCGGAGAACCAGGGGTGTTGTTGCAGTGCCATGGGTGCATTGAGAGTGGTGTGGGTGAGGGTGTGTGGAGTGCTGTGTTGGGGCGTGTGATGTAGGGTGCGTGGATGGTGTATAGGTGATGGTGGTGTGTGTCTTTGGTCTTGTCTGTGGTCTTGCTATCTCTCTTGTGGCACTTGTTTGTATTGGTAAAGGGTTGTGGGTAATGTGGGTGTGTGTTTTATAGTGGTGTGGGTGTGGTGGGTGTATGTGTGTCAGATGTGTGTAGTTTGAATTGTCCAATGTGGTGCTGTTTTGTTTGAGTGTTTGTATTTTGAGCGCTGCAGTATGTACCGCCAATGGTTTAGCGCCATTGAATGTCCGCCGTGGTGATTCGTGGGTCATAATGCTGTGGGCGTAGTTCTGTTGGCTTAAAGGTGTGGGTTTTGCTACCGCCAGTTTATCACTGACCTTTGGTCTGGCAAACTTGTGTGTGTGGCTGGATAGTGATGGATTGCTATGTGTGTGTCATAATATGGGTGGCGGCAATCCGGTGCAGCGGTGTTATGTTGGCGGCAGTCAGCATGGCGGTAAGCGGTACTTACCGCCAATGTCATATTGAGGGCCTTAGTTGTGTCTTCAAGTAGGGGGCATGCAAGACTTTGTGGGTTGGTTGCACTGCAGTGGGCAAAATAGGAAAGACTCTGTCTTCTGGGGATTAAATTTCAGGTGGCATAGCTACACCCGTGTATGTAGGTCTGAAAGAGTCTTTGACAGGTACATAGGATCTGTGGAAGAGGAAACGCTTAGATATAGTTGGGTATCGTCTACATAGAGATGAAAAGAGGTTGTTGCATTCTCTAGGAAGGAGCAGAGGGGTTCCATTTAAAGACTGAATAGTGTTGGAGATAGGATTGAGCCTTGTGGAACAACTTGGTGCAGAGGTAGTGAACTGGAGAGGGAGTTTGCAATCTTGACCTGTTGTGAGCAGTTGAATAGGTAGGATTTGAGCCAGTTCAGTATGGCACTCTTCATACCCATTTGTTCTTCTAGGATTCTTAGGAGAGATGAGTGATTGACTGTGTCAAATGCTGAGGAAAGGTCTAATAGACTAGAAGCTAGGAAGCTCCATCATCCATTAAGCAGAGTGGTATCCTTGATTTTTTAGCACAGCAGACTTGGTGCAGTACCCATGTCAAGGAGGATGATTTTTTTGATGTGGTTGTTGAGCTAGTGAGCCACACAGCGTTCGTTTAGAGTGGCAAGAAGGGGAGATTGGAAATAGGGCAGAGGTTGTTAAAGTCGGTGTGGTCCACATCTAGTTTCTTCAGTAGTGGCATGGTCTGACCTAATTTAAGGCAGTCTGGCACTACACCTTCACTTAAGGAGCAGTTTATTATTTGGTTAAGGAAAGGACTTAGGGAAGTAGCTAGGTGTTTTATGATTTTTTAGGGATGACATCAGAAAAGTGAGATGAGGTTTTAATAGCTGAGATTATTATTTCTAGTGCATGTTTGGTTAGCAGTTCGAAGTTAGGCCAAGATTCTTTGGATTTGCATGGCAGTGCTTCAGGTGGAGACAGCATCTGAGGTTTTTGGGATGTATAGTTCAATTTTGTCATCCTCACTGGAAAAGATTTTAGAGAGATTGTCACATGTTCCTATATTGTTAGGGAGATTGAGTAAAGGACAAAGGTGTAGCATCTGCCCTAGCCTCGTATCTGCCAGTGACTAGGCCATATACTGAGCTGTGAATCACATCTTTATTGTTCTGCATGTACCTGAGAACTCCAACATTCTAAACCAAGCTTTCATTACATTGTATTCTAGCAATTACATCACACTGATACAGAATCCGGGGGGAGCGAGAAACGTTCCATTTTAAATTATGCAAGACACTACAAAGCGGGAGTTGGCCTCTCTGACAATATCAAAGAGTTTGGTATTGGCTAGAGTGATTTCTCTTGTTAAGAATTTCAGTTTGAGGATATTGAGTTTGCACTCATTGCACTTACTTCAAAAGGATTTTTGGGGTTTCCTCGTTGGAGTTGTCGCCAGAAGCATTCGAAGGTTCTAAGCAACCTTGGCTCCATTAAGAGTGTTTTAGAAACACATTAAGCTGAGGAGTAATTGTGAAGTTTTTTTTAGTTTGAGCAAAGCTAGTTCTTAATCTACTTAGTCAAGGTTGCATTGTAGTTCTTCACTAGATTTGTCCAGTCAGTGCTGGGTTATAATTGCTGAGGTTTTGAGGTAGCTGTGCAACTTAAAAGGGATTAATTTATGTTGTTGATGTCTCAGGTCCAGAATCTAGAGTTCTTGGGTTGCCGGCAGGAGGAGAGGAGATTATTGTGCAGAGGAGAAAGAAGGTGATCAAGAAGTGTTCACACCAGTCCACTATTTTTGGATGGAGGCATTTATGGGGATCTCTTCTGCTGATGAGGTCTAGGATGGATCCTTTTATGTGTGTGAGGGAGGAGCAGAATTGTATAGGATCATTGTTGCTCAGGGAAAGAGATAGTTGGGAAACGGGTGAACCAGATAGACACATCATACAATACACATATTGTTACACAAAGATCAAGTTACTAAAACAAATAAATCAGTGGATGTTGTCAGCCACAACATCAATGGCATAGAAAGGCAGACTGTATATGATCAACAACAATAAACAAGCTGTATATAGCAACAAGTAGGTGAAGCAAGGAATGGTGCACATGGCAAGTCTACAACCACCACCTGTACAAATCACGGTGCATGTCAAAAATCGGTCTTATGCACCGATTAATGCCAATATTCACCCATCTGACGATCGCCACAATGTCCCTGAATGTCAATGGAACACCTGTGTAAATAACCACAACTGTACACAATGACCACTGCAAGGCCCTACATTATAATGTGATTTTATTTTGGGAAATAAGGAGTCATGATAATGGAAGAAGTTGGCTGGAGGACATATGCTTCAGCAACATACTGAAAAAGTGACGACCTAAAAGGAACACAACCTTAGTACACTGAAATTAAATATCCCAGAAAGAACACAGAGCAGTGTAGGATTTAAGGACCTGAAAATGATCGATGTTCCTCATAAAATCTACAAGCACTACAGTGGAACAGCACCTGTAAAGGAAGGC
Source organism: Pleurodeles waltl (assembly GCF_031143425.1). Lineage (NCBI taxonomy): Eukaryota > Metazoa > Chordata > Amphibia > Caudata > Salamandridae > Pleurodeles > Pleurodeles waltl. The sequence continues at coordinate 894,037,878 of NC_090446.1, forward strand.
TGTTCTTGGTAAAATAGAAGGACGGACGCTTAGAGTGGAGAGAAGTACGACCAGGTCCCTGTAATGGGGAATTTGGACCCCATCAAGTGTCTGATAAGTGTCAGAGAGAGGCTAAAATGCTTCCGGAATAATAAAATCGTTTAGGCCCACATACAGATAGGGGTGCATTCTCTTTGAATAATATGAGATCAGGGCTCAATACCTGATCTAAATCATGAGAATATCCTAAAGTAGAAGACGTAAATGTGGCAAAATCGACCACCATATCGACGTACTACTCTCTTGTTTTACTAGACAATAAAACGAATGTGAAAATCTAGCCTCAGGAGATTATTTTGGGAATAATTGCTTTGAATACATAAAATATATGCTGAGTGAATGAGGCAGTTTTGAGAGAAAGTAGTAATGATCGGTTGTTTGCAAGAATGTATTCATGCATGACTCTCGGAATAATTAATATTTTGCATTTTATTTAATATAATATTGGACTAGAAAGGATTAGAAAATAAAACACTCTATATTTGGGAATACCAAATCATATGCGTCAAGGGTAATCCATTGGATGGGAAGTGAAAAAATCATATGGGAAGTAAGTTGCCTCGTAAAGAACAAAAGTAAGAAACAGGTGTTAATCACCCTTAAGGTTAAAATATAAATGAACAATTATAGTGATGGGGGGTTATGGTTTAGTGATGCGACTAGTAAGAAAACGATTCTTCCTTACCAGGAGGACCCAGAAAGCTATGCAGGCAGAAGATCTGTGAACAAGGGATGATGCTAGCTACCAAAATTAGTAAATCAACACCACCCAAACACTCTGATTCTACATTCCTATATAGGAAGTCACACCTACCCAGAAGTGGTGAGGCCATGCCCGATTGCACACGGAGGGTGAAACTATTGACACAAAGAACAGCATCACCAGCAGCTGCAAGTCATAAACTGATGAAACAGGCATGCTGCGCTGACAGGAAATATAAATGCAGCAATTCTCAGCCCAGCGCATGTCAAGTGTTCTCATGTTCAGTAGACCTGCGGGAGTTAGTCAACCTCGCTCACTCCTGCAATCCAGTATAATGAAGCAGCACAAACAAAATCAACAGCACACCAGAAGATGAAGACAGAATGCATATGTGACATGGAAATCCGATGGATGTAATTAGAGAAACACAAACACCTTCCGAATTTCCAGAACTTCAGCACTACCAGTGACTGCAACAGTCAGCAGCCACCTTAAAAGACAAGGAACTCACTTTTTTAAAAGCTTCTTTCACAAGCATTTACTCACTGCTTATGCAATCCAGTGCCTCTCCCACAGCCCCCGGGGATGCCACAGTTGTCCATGACTGGCACTAAGGTTACCATCAATAACACTAGATCTATAAGCAACACTACGAGATGGTCACACCCACTGAAATTGCAAGAGCAGCTGCTGGCAAAGTGCCTACATTAACGACAGGTGAAATTATCATGCTTTTACCGTAGATACCGCCCCATGCCAATCAGTGGAAACCATTTCAGCCAACAGCAGTAACATATGAAGAAAATCAAATTGGATGCCATCTGCAAGTGTGTCTCTGTGCCCACGAACATAATGGAACAGCTCTAATTTAAACACTAATAAATGAGACTTCATTGCAAGGATATCTTAGTACAAAGATTGGTTCAGATGGATGTCGCCAGAATCGCCACACAGTTGCCCAGCTACATCAAGGAATTAGAACAATTCTTGATTTTCACACTCATAATTGAACACATCAGAATTTCGGTAACTGTTGTAGACTAACAAAGTAAGCTGATGGTAAAATATGACACATCTGCAAGCAGATATGTAGAGGGTGGATGCTATAGTAGGGTAGAGGATGTAATTTAGGGCCAGATGTATGAAGATCTTTTACCGGTCACAGACTTCCCAGCGGTCTTTGTGAAACTGGAAAAATGGCTTTTTGCCATGTACCATCCCTTTTTGCGAATCGGAAAATTGTTACCGATTTGCAAAAATAGGGATTGTGACTCCCTATTAGGAAGGGATGTGCCAAGGGTGTACCTTCCTAATACCAACTTGCAGGGCCATGTATGATAATTTTGCTACCAGGAATGTGGTTGCAAAACAATCACAGTTACCAACAACTTCAAGTTGGTGGTAACCCATTCTCAAACTGAACCCTTCCGCTTTGAGAATGGGGGTGCAAACATTTTTAAGAGTGGGCAGTGGTCCACTGCCTACTCTTACAAAATGAAAAGAAAACTTTTCAGTTTTCTTTTTGTAATGCAGCCCGTTTCTTTAAAGAAAACCTGCTGCATTACAGAAAAAAAGATTGCTTTATTTAAAAGCAATCACAGACAAGGTGGTCTGCTGACTCCAACAGGTCACCATTCCTGTGATTGTAGTTATTCCCAATTGGTAGCAAATTGCAACCTGCCTCATGAATATTGATGAGGCAGGTCAATTTGCGACCCACAGCGAATCGCTAACAGTGCCAAACACACTGTCATGCATCCCAGTTTGCGATTTACTAAAATGCGCTATTAGGAAATCGCAAATATTATACTACATACATCTAGCCAGAGGTGTCTAGTTCACTGAATATCAGGGATAGATCATAGAAAGCACATTAAGAAAAATTGTAGCACAAGAGCAATTTTGGCTTGCAAAGAACCATGCACTGCATTGGAAGAAATGCGGCTACGGAAGCAAATTTTTCAATGAGGTTTGAGGCAGTGGAATGTCCCAAGTACTCAACCGCAGTGAGGGTGCAATGTCCAAATAGCATCACATGCAACATGACCATCAAAGATGACTTCCAACTTTAGACACCATTGCCCAGACTCTGCCAGGGCCAAGTTGACCTGGTGCTACCAGTCAACCAAAATATGCCTGAACTTACAGAGACTGATACAGAGCAAAGGAAGATGGTGGCAACCTGGGATCTAAGTTGTTGAAACATACGCACATAATCAATGAATCATGAGCTGTAAGATATATTATGGGACTACTGAAAGTACTGAGAGCTCTGAGTAGGCTTCTGGTAACAGTCACCAAATGTATGACCATGCTGCTCTTTTGTCGATAGACCATTGACATCACAACCCCCACGTATGTTTAAGTCACATTGAGAGCAGTCTACATATGAATAGCAATTAGGCTACAATAGGGGCAGGGGACTAAGCACTGCACAGATTGCCCCAACACTGGGAGCAATATGATTGTTCTAGTACAGTGATAATCAAAGTACAGCCCAGGGGCCGCATGTGGCCCTCCTGACATTTACATGCAGCCCCCAGGTCAACAGCAGCACTGTGCTACTGTTTATTTGACTCAGCACTGGCACTAACAATTGTAAAATAAACAGACAAGTATTTATTTGGAGTCTAATTGAAGTTAACGAAAAGGAGTAACTAGGGTGTTCTGGGACTCTTAACTTTAGAAACACCTTCATAATTAATGACATCTTGCAGCAAAAATATAAAAGTATTATCTGTGTTAAATTCAAACAGTGCATTTCATTAACATGCAGAACCATTTCCCCTTAGTACACAACATTATATCACTGCATTGATATGGATTTTTTAATGTCATAGTTTTCAAACATGAATTTAGAAACTTCCATCCCCTTCCATCCCCTTCCATCCCCCACATCCTGACAACAATGTGAACTGTGAACTAAAAGGCAAGTCAGTTGTTATGTGAACTCTTTGGGAGGGCTGGGTTTCTATAAAACATGAACAACATTATAGCTTATTAAATCAGACACAGAAGGTTTTATACAGCATACATCCTGAAGACACTTTTCAAGGTTCTTATATGTGATGATGAAGAAAAACGAAAAAAGGAGGTAAAGTGAAATAAAACATTTGCCTAGGATCACACAATTTGGTTAAGTGGAGAAGCTGGGATTTATACCCAAGTTTCTGGTTTCACATTGGGCAATTCAGACGCTAGATGTATATGCTTCACTTGCCCTACACACACTTTACCACTACCCCTCCCCACCCTACCACCAGCCCTCCGACCACCACCATGCTGGCAGCAATGTGGCCCTTGGTCACATCAAAAACCAAACAGTGCGGCCCCTGGGAAAATATTTGTGTTCTAGTATTAGATATGTTGAAGCAGATATGTTAATTAGAGATGATTAATGAATGTTTATGTGTTTTGATTAACAAGAAAATGTTAGAAAAATAAAATAAAGAAATAATGTGCACGTTTGAAAAATGTGCCCACGAAGAGTGATTATCAGAATTCACGAATTATACTAAAATTACAAAAAATGCGTAAAATATTGATAATGTGCAATAATAATGTAGTAATATGTCATATTAATATGTATAACGTATGTTTTGTATTATATAGTAGAGCTAACTTAGCCGAAGTTGTGGCCTAGTTTTGCCAGGCCTCAGGCAGAAGCTGAATTACTAGCACTGTAGAGAAGCTAATGTATTGAAGTGTCCTTGAACTCTCATGTTAATAAAGTTTGCTTAGCTAGAATTTTCTGCAATGTACTGAAAGACAGGAGATAAGTGAATCAAATCGCAGCATATGTTGTGTAGAGCAGGCAAGATGTACTTTCCTAGGACTCAAACAATAGAGACACTGACTGAAGAAGAAGATGCAACATTTTCGATACCTGATGAGCCAGATGATGAGGACATCGTACAGTGAACCAATCAACACCTTGGGAACATCGTAATCTTAGGACTTGTAGATTTGTAAAATAAGTATTATTGGCTAGGGTAATAACTGGTGATTGACTGACCAATTAGGAATTTGGGGGTTGGACTGCGGAACCATAATAAAATGTCATGACAAAAGGCAAAAACTTCAGAACTGTCGGGGAGACGTTAGAGGCAGATGATCGGGGGAGACCTTGCCGAAATTGATGCAAAATCTTGTCACTGGGCTCATGCTCTTGAGAGCCTGATGCGTTGCTGATCGATTGATGACCAGAAGACGAAGACTGACTTTGTTGCTGATCCATTCTGTGGATAGGTAGCTAAGACAATGTTAACTTTTGTGCCTTTCTTTCTAGGTACCAACTGTGCTGTTTAAATCGTTTTTCTTTTAGCTAGATGTTTTTTAAGACTGTGTTCTAAATTGTTCTAAATTGTTTTCGCATGAAGTCCCACATGCCAATGCTAATCTGGGTTAGGTAAGGTTCCTTTGGGTGATGCTGACAGTGACAAATGATTGACGAACTGATTGCTGAACTCTGCTATTAAATGCTGTTATATTCATCTTTGTTGGCTTATGCTGAAGCATTCGAGCATATGTTTTCTCAAGTTCTGATTAGATTATGTTAATGGTGCTCATTAATGAAATAATTCTGAGCTGATTGAATAAAGTTTCAATTAACCATATGGATTAGAATTGTAACTAATAGGGAAATAACATTGTTAAAACGTATATTGAGTTTTGGTTATTGATGGAATGTTGATATAATTGATTAATGATTAATAATTCTCTTAGTGGTTATTGATTGGGTATATTGAATATTGATAACATTGGTCACTACATGGCTAGGATACTCCATGCAATCCAAAAGGTTCATCAGCATATACGCGTCCCCTGGTAAATTTACTTAGTAAGGACCAGGCACGCTAGCAGTTTTTGGTAGCAGAGAATGGTTAGTTTCCCTGGAGAACTAGTTATATGGTGACTGATAGTTATGGTAGTAGTTTGAGTTAGGGTTAGTTGTTCATTATTATTGTAATGTTCATTTTATTTTCGTAATGGGAATTGTAGCAAAGATGTCCTCTTAAGCCCAGAAATGACTTTTCCAGATCCTGGATCCCGCTAGTAAAGTTGGGTATGTTCTCGGCATTTTAGTGATACATGTGAAAGTGGTAGGTTGCACTTGCAAAGACTTATGCAAATCGCAGGTGAATTGTGATGTATGAGGGGTAAAGTAGGGAGTCTGCATACTCCAGTTGAGGTTTAGTAGGAGTGTGCGTATTCCGCAGTATGAGAGTAGGGAAGTCGTCGAACTTCATATGTATGTGGCGCTTTGTGCTAAAAAATTGTCCACATGGTTGTTGGTGGTGTACAGACCCTGCGTGGTCTAAGACTCCGGAGTAGATTGACAAGTGTAGGAGACACTTGGTTATATGTTGTAATCTGTCTGGTTTAGTAGGTTGATCGGCGTGGTCAACAAATCAGTGTGTAAGTTAAGTGAGTAAGGGAAATTTTTGACTGAGATTTGGCGAGTCCTATGTGCACCAGGACAGACCCATTGATCAGTTGAGAGTGAAATTTGCAGGTCAAATTTTGATTGCGAATGTGGGAGACTGAGAAAAAAGAATAGCTGTATGAGCAAAAGGGCCATCAGTGAAAATCCGATAGGTTTCTGAAGCGATTGTGCAGCTTTCTGTAGTAAACCAGCTGATTCGTTTTTGGTTATTGGTTTTTGGTTAGTGCTCGCAATACTTTTGCATTAGTTTCATGCGAGTTGAAGATTAGGAGGACAAGCCGTAAGACTTTTTCAGCTGCACTGTGTGACGTCAGAGTGAGCCTTGCTGGGATAGATTGGTTAGTGAGAAGAGTCGCAAGCGTTCTCCGGCATTTACTGTGATGGAGGAGCAAGGTGTTGCACCATGTCTTTGGTTAAAGCAGTGGTGCAAATTGACAGAGAAACAGGGAGCTTTAGTGTTTCCAGAGCATGAATGTTTAATTTGAGAATTTTGGATCAGTTGCGAATGACATTATATGAGACAAAGCCACTTCCGAACCAGCAGTTTGAGGCTTTAGCGGTTTGGGAGCTCATAGCAAGACAACAGCAAGAAATGAAATTTCAGAGGAGAATAAGGAAGGTAGAGAAGTATCTAGCAGAGGCAAGATGGGATTGGGAACAGAAGAAGTGGAGAATGGCGACACTGCAAGGTGTAAAGTTGTTTCCTGCTATTACAGAGGAAGATGAGTCGGTAGAGAAAGAGGATACTAGCAAGAGTGATAAGAGTTTGTCGGGGGGTAACAAGAAGAAGAAAAAGACTTATGTGGAAGAGGAAGATTCAGATGTTGAGGATCTCATTACTCAGGTGTTGAGGGACCGACCTCCACCATATGCATTACATGAAGGGGGTCCAAGTACTAGTTCTGCTCCAATTGCCCCAGCCCAAGTGTTGGGGACAGTAGGACCAGTACAGACAGATAATGGACAGGTGCAAGGGGTTGTGCAGAGTACTCCTAATGCAGTGACCAAGCGCAGATGCACCCTCCACGGATACAGAAAATTTATCCAGAAGTACCAATTCTTGAGACAACTTCGAACTTAGGCCCATATTTATACTTTTTGACGTAAACCAGCATCGGCGCTGGTTTGCGTCAAAAAGTTTACCGCCGGCTAACGCCATTCCTACGCTCCATGCAGGCGCCTTATTTAAGGAATGACATTAGCTGGTGCTGCAGACTGGTCAGAGTAAAAAAAAATGACTCAAACCAGGCAGCGCCGGCGTAGGGGAAAATGGGGGTTGTGCGTCAAAAAATGGTGCAAGTCAGGTTTGAGGCAAAAATCATGCCTCAAACCGGACTTACGCCATCTTTTGAAGCACAACCCCCATTGAAATGACTCCTGTCTTAGACAGGAGTCATGCCCCCTTGCCCAATGACCATGCCCGGGGGACACCTGTCCCCTGGGCATGGTCATTGGGCACAGTGGCACATAGGGGGGACCAAATTAGGCCCCCCTATGCCACTTTAAATTTTTTTTAAAAATACTTACCTCAACTTACCTGTACTTACCTGGGATGGGTTCCCTCATCCATGGGTGTCCTCCAGGGGTGGGCAAGGGTGGCAGGGGGTGTCCCTGGGGGCAGGGAAGGGCACCTCTGGACTCCTTCCATGGTCAGAGACCATGGAAGTGAGTCCACAGGTCCCTTAATGCCTGCCCCAGGCGTTAAAAAACGGCGCACATCAGGCTGTGCACTGTTTTTCAAGGCCCGCCCCCTCCTGTGCGTCAAAATAAAGCTGGAGTATAAATAAGGCGCACAGGCCTTTAAGTCATTTTTTGGGCGGGAACGCCTACCTTGCATGTCATTAACGCAAGGCAGTTTCCCACATCCAAAAAATGCTGCACACAGAGGAATTTTGACATCCGCGGGTCCGGGCGTTAAAGTTTAAATATGATGCACAGTTTGCGGCAAATGTGCGTCAAAATTTTTGACGCACATTCGGCGCAAACAGAGTATAAATATGCCCTTTATTGGTTCCTACAGAGCAAGTGGTTTGGAGGCCAATGTTAGTTCAGACTGAGCCGACTCCAATGTTGTTGCCTCAGGCACAGCCACAGGGTTTGCCGAAGTTCACACCAATGACAGGGATACAGTCAGATGTGACACCAGTGATGAATTAGAGTGGGAGAGTAGCCCTACCACAAAATGCATGTGTCAGAGCAGCATAAGCCGATTGCAGGAGAACAGGGTGAAATGTCACAAAGCCTCGTGAGGAGGGGGGTGAGAGATCATGTGCAGGTAATATCATCTATGGGTCAGACCTTTGGTGGATCTAGACCATTAATGGATCTTAGCCCACTTGTTGCGCTTCCAGATGCAGTAAATGGCCCGAGCATAAGTCAGAGCTTGAAGCTTTTGACACCACAGGCGCCAGGTGCAGTGGTGCAACAGGTGCCATTGCAGAACGCAAGTAATATTTAATTGCAGGGATTGACAGCACAGCAGTTAAATGAGTGGTTAGACAGTCTGAATAATCCTTGAAACACATCCAAGGATCAAGAGCAGATTAATCGTGTAAGATTGGCTACAGAGATAACAGAACTAGTCGATGGGAGTGAATAGGTTAGAATCCTATACTGAGGAAGAGCTGAGATATTCGTGTCCAAGAATTACAAAAGAAGTGGGCAAGATAAATCAGAAATTGGCAGATCTGGCAGATAAACATGACATAGAAATTGAGAAAACAAAGCACTTGAAAAGGAGTTACAGGTTAGATTTCGAGGCAAAGATTTTGAACACATGAGGTCAGCAGGGATGAAAGCGCACCTCAGAGAATTATTGCAGAGTGCTCAGATTTTGTGTAGCATTAGAGAAGTGGAAAGGCAGATGGGCAAAGAAGAAGGATAATTAGAAATGAGATTCCCAAGAAGGGTCTGAGAGTGCTCAGAAAGAAAAGGATCCAGTAAACATTTTACCAATGAGGGAAATTCCAGGATGGCAATTTGTTCATGTAGCAACACAAAAGGATGATGAACAATGCAAACACTCACCCCCAGTCACAGATCTGGGTTTAAGCCATTGTTCTTTTGCTCACTATGCCACCCCAGTTTGGACCCAGCTTTATGCAAATCAGTCTTGACCCTGTTTCTCATGGTAACAGTTCAGCCCGAACTGCCAGGCCAGGTCCTCCCTGGACCGGAAACAAGCATCCTGGGACTGGTTTCAGGGTATCACCCTTCATCAGTCAGGCTAGCTTGAATCCAGTGGCACAGTGAGCAAGGGACCCACGTCTGGGCATACCCTTCCCACTTAAGGTAACCTTAGCAACACAAAAGGATGATGGACGGAGTGCTGAACAATGCAAACACTCACCCCAGTCACAGATCTGGGTTTAATCCATTGTTCTTTTGCTCACCATGCCACTCCAGTTTGGACCCAGCCATATGCAAATCAGTCTTGACCCTGTTCCTCATGGTAACAGTGCAGCCTGAACTGCCAGGCCAGGTCCTCCTTGGACCGGAAACAAGCTTCCTGGGACCGGTTTCAGGGTATCACCCTTCATCAGCCAGGCTAACTTGAATCCAGTGGCACAGTGAGCAAGGGATCCACGTCTGGGCAAACCCTTCCCACGTAGGGTAACTTTAGCAACAAAAAAGGATGATGGACGGAGTGCTGAACAATGCAAACACTCACCCCCAGTCACAGATCTGGGTTTAATCACTCGTTCCTTTGCTCACCATGCAACTCCAGTTTGGACCCAGCAATATGCAAATTAGTCTTGACCCTGTTCCTCATGGGAACAGTCCAGCCCGAACTGCCAGGCCAGGTCCTCCTTGGACCGGAAACAAGCATCCTGGGACCGGTTTCAGGGTATCACCCTTCATCATCCAGGCTACCTTGAATCCAGTCGCACAGTGAGCAAGGGATCCATGTCTGGGCATACCCTTCCCACTTAGGGTAACTTTAGCAACAAAAAAGGATGATGGACGGAGTGCTGAACAATGCAAACACTCACCCCCAGTCACAGATCTGGGTTTAATCCATCGTTCTTTTGCTCGCCATGCCACCCCAGTTTGGGCCCAGCCATAGGCAACTCAGTCTTGACCCTGTTCCTCATGGGAACAGTCCAGCCCGAACTGCCAGGCCAGGTCCTCCTTGGACCGGAAACAAGCATCCTGGGACCGGTTTCAGGGTATCACCCTTCATCATCCAGGCTAGCTTGAATCCAGTGGCACAGTGAGCAAGGGATCCATGTCTGGGCATACCCTTCCCACTTAGGGTAACTTTAGCAACAAAAAAGGATGATGGACGGAGTGCTGAACAATGCAAACACTCACCCCAGTCACAGATCTGGGTTTAATCCATCGTTCTTTTTCTCACCATGCCACCCACGTTTGGACCCAGCCATATGCAACTCAGTCTTGACCCTGTTCCTCATGGGAACAGTCCAGCCCGAACTGCCAGGCCAGGTCCTTCCTGGACCGGAAACAAGCATCCTGGGACCTGTTTCAGGGTATCACCCTTCATCAGCCAGGCTAGCTTGAATCCAGTGGCACAGTGAGCAAGGGATCCACGTCTGGGCATACCCTTCCCACTTAGGGTAACTTTAGCAACAAAAAAGGATGATGGACGGAGTGCTGAACAATGCAAACACTCACCCCAGTCACAGATCTGGGTTTAATCCATCGTTCTTTTTCTCACCATGCCACCCACGTTTGGACCCAGCCATATGCAAATCAGTCTTGACCCTGTTCCTCATGGGAACAGTCCAGCCCGAACTGCCATTGTTCATGTAACCTGGCACAGGAGTGATATTTTGTCATTCACAAATGATTATCCAAAATTGAGGAAGAAACCAGTTGAGTGGTACCAGCAGACAAATAGATTTGTGAAGCTTTCGAAATGTCTGTGGGAAGATGTGAATACTCTATTGGAGATAGAGGTTCCAGCTGATTTGTGGGTTGAGTGCAAGTGAGCAGTGGATTGGCCGACGAGTGAACCGGAAAAAGATAGAGTTACAGGTGCACCATCACCTGAAGTGATAAAACATTATTATAAGGTGATAGAGTTCCTGAAGACGATTATTTCGCCTAAGAATATTGATTGGCAGAGAATTTACAGGACAGTGCAGGAAATAAAGGAGTCGATGCATACCTACTATGAGAGATTGCTGAAAGCATTTAGGGAGTACAGTGGTAAAGAAGCGATTGAGCCGAAAGATATGTTGAACTTTGTGTTCAGGTTCGTGGAAGGATTGAGACCTGAAATAGGTCAGATGATTAACAATCATTTGATTTGTTGGCAGGCAAAGCCGATTGATGAGGTATTGCAGTATGCAAAATACTGCAGTGATGAGACTGAGATGAAGCAGAAAAAGTTGAAAGAGAAAGCAATGGTGATGCAAATTAAAGCAGCTCAAACAGGAAGCTTTAGTGCAACAGATGCCGCAACAGCAGGGAACTGTCATGTTCCAACCTCAGGTGAGAGGTAGAGGTTGTGGAATCAATATTAATCATGGTCCGGATTTGAGTACTGTAGTAGTTCAGAATGATGTGCAAGGGATGAAAAAGATGTTACCATGTCATCTTTGCGGAAACGTGGGACACTGGAAGCGGGAGTGTCCGTTAATAGTGCAGGATGTGAAGGACCCTAAAATTAGAGGACTTAATCCGAGTTTTCAGAATCAAGTGCAGAATTTTCAACCCATGAAGAGATGCAAATGCCACGTGCACAAATGACACAGTTGCAACCAATGCAGCAGCAGGTTCCTATGGTACCTAGACAGCAAATGCAGATACCTCAAGCCCAGATGGAACAGCAACAGATGATGCTTACTCAGGAGGTCAAAGGTAAGAGACAAAACAGAAGCAGTGACACAGTGCACCAATTTCCATTACATAGTGAGAATGGAATAAACAAAGAATGGATGTGTGAGAGTTCGGATGAGGAGCCATGCATGCTTGCAGCATCCCTAGAGTTAGATCAGAGAGGACCTTTTGTGAAAGGGAAGGTGATGGGTCATAGGGTCTCATTTCTAGTGGACACAGGAGCTACGTGTTCTACAGTAAGAAGTGCAGAAGTGCCGAACTTACCTCTTTCAGGCAGAACAGTGCAGGTTGTAGGGGTAGCGAATAGACAATTGATAAACCTGATCACAGTTCCAGTGCTGGTCGAGATTGGCAACTTCCAGGGACTGCACAAGTTTGTAGTCCAGTATCCCTACTGGGAAGGGACGTATTGTGCAAAACCAGATGTTCGATTAATTGTTCAACTGCTGGAATAGCAGTTCAGACAAATAGTGATGATGAAGAAGAACAAACTCCTGAAACAGAGAATGGAAGCATTAATGAAGAATACCCGTTGATTGAATTTTTCCTGATGCTCACTGTGAAAGAATTACATGCAGACTTGCAGGGAACAGTACAGGAGAACGCGTGGGACCTGACAGGTGAAGAAGTGGGTTCGATCAAGGGACTGGAGCCAATTTCAAGCAGGATGTAGTGTTTCCGCAGCTTCCACAGTATAACATGGCACAGGATGTTCTGATGAAAGTGGTGCAGATAATTGGAGATTTTCTGAAACAAGTAGTTTTGAATGAAGTGTTGAGCAGTCCATGTAATTGACCGATAATGGGCCTAAAGAAGCCTTGTGGGAAAGTACGAATTGTGCAAGACTTTCAAAAAGTGAATGACATGGTGGTCAAGTGTTGTCCTGTAGTGCCGAACCCAGCAGTAATATTGTTTCAGATTCCATGTGATGCTGAGTGGTTCACAGTGGTTGATTTGTCAGAAGCTTTTTTTCCGTGCCTCGTCATGAGGCTAGTCAGTTTCTTTTTAGTTTCAAATTCCTAGACAGAGTCTACAGCTGGTGCAGACTTCCTCAAGGGTACACTGAGTCACCATCTCTGTTCAATCAGATTCTGAAAAAGAACTTGGAGTCATTGGAACTACCGTACCAATCGACTCTAGTGCAGTACATTGATGACTTGCTGGTTGCATCCAAGACAAGGGACGATTGTAAATATGACTCAATTGCCCTGTTGAATCATTTGGGAAAATTCAAACATAAAGTTTCACCTTTGAAATTGCAGTATTAATATTGTCAGAAATCAGTGAAATACCTGGGACACCAAATTGAGAAAGGGTCAAGGAGAATTTCCAAAGAAAGGATTACAATGATATTGAGAAGAAAGCATCTTTTTTAGCTCTTGCTTTTTTTAAGGTTTGTGAGGTGACATCTGCTTTTTATAACTACTGTGGCTTTGATGTATAACATTTTAGTATTTTAATAGAAAGAGAAAAATAGAATAGAAAAATAAGAAAAATCGTTTTTTAATCAATGTGTGTGTTTTTTTAACATTTAGCATTTTTAAATTGTGCAAAAGTAATTTCTGAGTATTTTGAATGTTCTGGGGGTTTGGGGAAGAGGAGTTTAGTTAAAATAGCCTGTGGAGGGAGTGGAAATCATTTTTACTTGTATTAAACAGGAAGTGAGGGTCAGTAATAGCCCTCCTTCCTGTTGGGACCGCAAGTTAGTGGTCTATTGTTAGGGAGCCGATTCTGGGCTGGGCCTCGTTCCTGCAGGCATAAATGTGCCAGAACGAGCGACTGCGCTTGAGAAGAAAGCATCTTTTTTAGCTCTTGCTGTTTTAAGGTTTGTGTGGTAACATCTGCTTTTTATAACTACTGTGGCTTTGATGTATTAAATTTTAGTATTTTAATAGAAAGAGGAAAATAGAATAGAAAAATAAGGAAAATCGTTTTTTAATCAATGTGTGTGTTTTTTTTTTATTTAGCATTTTTAAATTGTGCAGAAGTAATTTCTCAGTATTTTGAATGTTCTGAGGGTTTGGGGAATAGGAGTTTAGTTAAAATAGCCTCTGGATGGAGTGGAAATCGTTTTTATTTGTATTAAACAGGAAGTGAGGGTCAGTAAGAGCCCTCCTTCCTGTTGGGACCGCAAGTTAGCGGTCTAGTGTTAGGGAGCTGATTCTGGGCTGGGCCTCGTTCCTGCAGGCATAAATGTGCCGGAACGAGCAACCGCGCAGCAGACATGCGCAGCGGGCGCGCCTCTGGCGTGCCGCTGGCACGCCAAAGGCAAGCCCATCTGCGCCCGTCCGCGCCCGACCGGGCCCCGGGGCCAGAAATGCTGCCCTTTTTCATAGCTGTGCAGTATCTGGGGGAGAGGAAGATTACAGTAAGCTATCGCCTAATCCCACTAATAATGTAGTATCTAAGCCTTTAAGGAAGGGTGGAGCTATTTGGACCTGTGAAACCTGAATTGGGCTATTCAAGTCCCTATAGAGGCAACAAAGGTAAGAAACCAAGACATTAGGCCGGCAGGGTTGGGAGAGAAAAAAATGAAACAGATGGCATTTCATAATTACAGCTTTCAGTATGCCTTAATAAATGCTAGGTCTCTTCCCAAACATAAACAGGAAATCTGCGAAATGATTGATAATTGGCAGATTGATTGTCTATTTATTACTGAAACCTGGGGTAAAGTAGAATCGGACCCAGACTTTATTGTCGCCTCTCCACCAGGTTTTACCTTCCACAGACTTGATAGACCTCAGAACAAGGGGGGGGGTCTGGCCATTATCTATAGGTCTACGTTGGTATGCACGTGCATTAGTTCTTCGACAGATTCATGTGAGGAAATGACATTTACAATTTCTCAAAACAGTGGGTTACTACTAGAGGGGCTGTTCATATATCGTCCACCGGGAACAACTAAAAATTTTTTACAGTCTTGGCCTAAGTTGATAGAACCTATGGTTCTGTCTGCAAAAGCTGTGATATTGGGCGATTTTAACATGCACTTTGATGAGACGTCAACTCCTAAGATCCGTGAATTCATTGACTTTATGGAGGCCCTGGATTGGACCTCCAGAGTATCGTCGGCCACCCATATTGCAGGGCATATTCTGGATGGGGTGCTTGCACGAGCTACTCAACAGGTGGAGGTAACCATGATACAGTTGAGTTGGACGGATCATCATCTGCTGAAATTTAAACTCGCCTCAAAGAATGTTGGGGCTGCTAACGTGGAAACGAACAAGGTAGTCAGGTCATGGAAACAGGTTAAAGTAGAGGAATTAGGCCCAGCTTTAGAAGCTGGTTGGGATAAGGCTAAAGCTATGGCCTTGCCCCTGACTGACAGCTTTCTGAAAGGAGTGGAAATGACCATGGAAGAAATGGTACCCCCCGTAATTAGAAGGCCCAATAGTCAGAAGAAACCAGGTCACCCTTGGTTTACAAAAGACCTCAAACTCCTTCAAAGAAAGTATCGACAGCAGGAAAGACGGTGGAAACTTAATCCAGTACCTGAGGAAAGGGTGGCCCTTAAGTCCACTCTAAAGGCTTATAAAGCAGCACAATTTATGGCCAAATCTAAATTTGATACTACCAAAGTAAAGGAGGCTATTAATGCCCCCAGGGAACCTTTTAAGACTATTAAGGCCCTAACTGTGCCCATGAAGCCGACTGGTCTAGAAAACTCTCAGGGTTTCTGTGACAAAGTTGCTTTTCATTTTGAAAATAAGATATTGCAAATACATAGCAACTTTGATACCCAGATTATTCCCGAAGTATTACCCCCCATGATAACAGAGAGTGCTACAGCAGATGACCAGTCACTAATGTCATATTTCCAACCCCCTTCCATGGATACTATTAAAAAGAAGATTCTTGAAATTAAATCGGGCTCCCCTCTGGATTCGTGTCCTCCTTCCATTTTTCACTTGGTTCTGGATTTAATGGCACGGATGTTGGTCCCCATTTACCAAGAGGTAGCTATGTCTGGGGAGTACCCATCTATCTGGAAAGAAACAATAGTAGTACCTCTCAAGAAAAAAACAGACGGGGATAATCAGGACATGAGTAATTTGCGGCCAATAGCACGTCTCCCATTTTTGGCAAAGATTCTAGAAACAAATTTGAACTCTGAATTGATCGAGTTTTTAACAAAAGTGGATGCTCTTGATATCTCCCAATACGGGTTCAGAAAAGGGCATAGTACTGAAACTGCCCTAATCTCATCCTCTGATACTATTCGAAGGATGGTTGATGAAGGCAAGGGGGCCGTTTTCGACACTATCTCTCCCACACTATTAATGTCCCGTTTGCACCATGTGGGTTTGAGGGACAAGGCGCTTAAACTTTTGAAGTATTTTCTTACAAATAGATGGACCACAGTTAGCTGTGGTGATTTTAAATCTAGACCTTACCTTCTGCCATGTGGGATTCCGCAGGGATCTTCCCTCAGCCTCCCATTGTTTAATGTGTATGTAGCGCCTTTGGCTAGTCTAATTCATACTTTTGGTTTCATTGCATCTTCCTATGCTGATGACTCCCAGCTTATTATTCCTATTAATCAGCCATGGGAGGAGGTTGCAGATCGGTTTAGTAATTGTATGGTGGAAGTGAGTAAATGGATGAAGACCAATTGGCTAAAAATGAATGCCACCAAAACTGAAGTTTTATGTTTTGGACCTGGAAAGAATTTATGGAACTCGCGGTGGTGGCCCTCTGAATGTGGTAACTGCCCTGTGCCCACTACTGTTACTAGAAACCTAGGCATCTTGTTCGATGAACATCTGTCTTTTAAAAACAGATTAATCATGTGGTAAACATCAGTTTATGGTCAATTAAAATGCTCAGAAAAATCTTCCCCTATCTGTTACATGAATGGAGAGTATCTGCTATCCTGGCATTGGTAATGTCCAAGATAGACTACTGTAATGCACTGTTCCTTAATCTGGATAAGGGGCTGATAAAAAGACTCCAATTAGTTCAGAATTCCACTGTCAGAGCGGTTCTTAATCTCCCACGATGTATATCAGTTAGAGAGAGTCTTAGGAAGTTACATTGGTTACCAGTGGCGCGGCGTATCCAGTTTAAGTCGCTCTGTCTTACTTTTAAGGCAGTTCATGGAATAGGACCACAGTACCTGACTTCCAGACTCCTCCTGCATGTACCTAAAAGAAGCTTGAGGTCTTCCCAAGATCACTTGATTCAGGTCCCTCGCACACATAAAGCCAAATGGGGAGACAAAGCTTTTACAGTAGCTGCAGCCAGAGGATGGAACTCTCTCCCACAGAATATTAGGCAAGAATCAGGTTATATGAAATTTAGGAAAATGGTGAAAACTTGGGTCTTTCCTCGTAAATTGTTTGGTACATCAAGATCAGGGTCTTTGATTTAGTTTGCTTCAGTTTCATCTATTGGATGTTTTTCTATCTTCATTATTTCTGTTATTTTTCTTATCCTCTGTCTATTTTTTACTACGTGCTTTCTTCCCAGCGCTTCGATGCTCTTTGAGTAGGAACGCGCTTTATAAATCTCAAATTACATTACATTACATTGTAGAGAAGTCCACCAACTTCACAGAGAGATGTCAGAATGTTTCTGGGAATGGTAGGCTATTGTTGTCAGTGGACTCCAAATTTTGCTGAGATTGCTAAACCATTGCAGCAGTTGACACATAAGGAGGTTACAGATCCCTTTACCCTAGATCAGGACCAGATGAAAGCATTTACTGAGTTGAGAGAGAGTTTGTGCAGAGCTCCAGCATTGGGAATGCCTGATTACACGAAGCCATTCATATTGTTTTGTTGTGAACGTGATGCTTGTTCTTTGTATGTCTTGACACAGGTTCATGGGGGTGCTTATCGCCCAGTAGCCTATTTTTCAGCTACCTTGGACCCAGTCACAGCAGCCTTACTAGGTTGTTTGCGTGCTGTTGCCGCAGTTGGTCAAAGCCTTTCTCAATGTGAGGGAGTAGTGATGGGAGACCCTCTAACGGTACTGGTTCCTCACTCTGTTGAGATCTTACTGACAAGGACGAAAACACTGTATTTTTCTGGTGCCAGATTGACAAGGTATGAGACGAGCATTCTAGGTGCTCCAAATGTAACATTGAAAAGATATACAGTGCTGAACCCGGCAACATTACTTCCAAATGATACTGTTGAGATTGAAAAAGAGGAAGACATTGAGCATGATTGTCTTGAGGTAACTGAGCTGTGTACAAAGCCAAGACCAGATATCAGAGATACACGATTAGAAGAAAATGACCAAATTGTCTTTGTTGATGGCTCATGTCTTAGAGATGGTACAGGAACATTGAGAGCAGGATATGCTGTGTGCACAATTACAGGGACATTAGAAGCCTCTTGGCTTCGAGGTGTATATTCTGCACAAGTAGCAGAATTGGTAGCTCTTACTAGAGCGTGCCATATTTCTGCAAGACTGAGAGTCACAATCTATACTGGCAGCCAATATGGATTTAGAATTGTTCACGATTTTGGTCAATTGTGGTCGCAAAGAGGTTTCCTGACTTCTAGTGGTTCACCAGTAAGGAATGGCGACAGAATAAAGGAATTGATTTACGCAATACAGTTACCTGGAGAAATTGCTGTGGTAAAATGCAGTGCACATGAAAAGACACAAGACTACATCTCACTGGGAAATGGATATGCAGATCAAGTCGCAAGGTTTTGTGCATTGAACTGCATATCATTCAAAGACAAGTGGGAACTGATATCAGAAGAAGATAACCCATGTACAAGTTTGGCATTGAAAGTGATTGCTACTTTGGAAGAATTAAAAACATTGCAAGATAATGTTGACTCTGGTCCACATTAAAATGTGTCCAACGTCCTGATGAGATTTGGGCTTCTGAGGAGGGTCAGATGGTCCTGCCCAATAGTTTATTGTCACAAATGGCCTGTTATTATCATGGTCAGGCACACATTGATGCCATGGTTCATTTGTTCAAGATTGACTGGTTTAATCCCACGTTTAGGCAGGCAGCAGAGGCAGTACGTTATCGCTGTATCATTTTTCAGCAGCTAAATGTGGGAAAAGGGACAGTGGTAAACTTGAGCCACATTGGAAGAACAGGAGGGCCATTCAGCAGAATGCAATTGGATTTCAGTGAAATGCCTGCGTGTGGAGGTTTGAAGTACGTGTTGGTGATTGTGTGTGTTTTTAGTCACTGGATTGAAGCATACCCTACAAGAAGGAATGACAGTCTCACAGTAGCAAAGCTGTTACTTAGGGAGTTGATACCACGTTTCCAGTTTCCGATCTCTTTAGAATCAGATAGGGGAACTCACTTCAACAATGAGGTGATTAAACTCTTATGTGCAGCACTAAACATTGAGCAAAAGTTGCATTGTAGCTATCGTCCTGAAGCATCAGGACTAGTGGAACAGATGAAAGGTACCTTGAAATCAAGAATTGCAAAGATGTGTGCAGCTATGACTCTGAAATGGCCAAATGCATTGCCTTTGGTGTTGATGGCGATGAGAAATACACCTGACAGGGAGACAGGGCTGTTGCCCCATGAGATCCTTATGGACAGAGCAATGAGATTCCCAGCAGTTCCAGCCAATGCACCTGTAAACATTACAGATGATATGGTGTTGGACTACTGCAAGGGTCTGGCTGATGTGGTTCGCTCTTTCTCTCAGCAGGCCACCACCCTGCCACCCATCCATGATCCAGGACATAATCTGCGAGCCGGTGACTGGGTTGTTGTTTGAAGGCATGTTCGCAAGAAGTGTTTAGAGCCACGCTGGAGAGGTCCATACCAGGTGGTCCTAACAACCACAACAGCTGTGAAGTGTGCAGGACTCCCAAACTGGATACACGTGAGTCATACAAAGAAGGTGGTACGTCCACAGGATCATGAAGAAGAATTGTTGAGAGCACCAACAACATCAAAACAGGTTGCCGCACCTGAACCAGAAAAGGAGCCAAGAGAGCCTGAAGTTGAACAAGAGCTGGTGGAAGATGGTTCTATTACCCCTGTAAGAGATGAGAGTGAAGAATTACAGGAGGGTGCCTCTCAATGGATTTAGCAGGACAGCCTAGCTCAGCAGAGGTTCTCCCAGAAGCAGATGGTGCTGAAAAGCAGACAGAGCAAGTGCCAGACCAAGAGGGGGAAAGAGCTGCGACGGATCAAAGTCAAAGTGACTCGACTCCTCCTGAGCCCGTTGCAGGTCCATCAAGAGAAAACACCATAGAAAAAGAGAAAGAGAAGAGTCCAATCCTGAGAAGAATATTGACAGAAGGATCAAGAAAAGGAGATAATTGGCCTGAGTCGCAGAGAGGGAAGAGAAAGGAATTGGCCATAAATGAAACAATAGAGGAAGAAATAGATACCACAAGAAAAGAAGAATTGAGTGACGGTGAATTAAGTGGTGATCGAAAGTTGAAAAGAAAGAGAATAGCAAGTCGACATTACGCAGGTCCTGAATGGGCGTATGCAACTACCAATGGAAACACAAGTTTATGTCCTTTTGTTTTGATAGAGAGGTTCCGAGTCAGTACTTTGATGTAACCTGAAGGGAAACAAGAAGCTGATTTATTGAGCTAATCTGAATTACCTTAAAGAGACTGTTGAAAATAAGACGGAAGAGACATTGATAACCTGATTTGACATTGAAAACCAGATATGACAAGCTGCTAATCAATTTTGACAAAGGAAAGGGGTTCCTGAATGTAAGACTGAACTGTGAGAGAAGAATTTTTCTTTATTTTTTATTTTTACTGCAGCAGAGTTACTTCTGCTTTCTGATTCTTTACAGATCATGGCTGAGTTAAATAACCAAGCTAGAAATGCTAGGCGCTGTAAATATATGAGCATTGGATTGGTGATTTTGTGTGGGATTTTGTTTATAGTAGTGATTGTGGGAATGTCTGTTCTTGATACGAAAAGAGACAATCGTGCCTCTGTTCTTGAGACTACTACACTAACAGCTTTAGAGAGGTTTAACTTAGATGAGAAATATTTGCATGAGTATACTAATGCTCAAGGAGAGCTTTCTTCTAATGTTTTCTATTGCTTATTGAGTGAGTATGTTGAGACGATGGATGCAAGGGATTGTCTTGTGTGTAAGCAAATTCCTTCATCAGTAGAGGAAGGAGTTAAGTATCACAGCCTTCCATTAACCTACAGCATAAGCTGTAGTTTGCTACTAACAAGGTTCTACTGTATAATCTAGAGTATATACAGTATTTTTACTCTAATTATGATTTGGTGTTTTTGTTTGTTCCTATTATTAGATATTTGAGTAGAGTAGCTAAGGATCATGATATAGTATTAGTTAGAGGATTCTTTGAGCCTACTCTAATGTTTGGAACCGTATATGCACATAGAAACAATCTTACATGTTTGCTTACACCTTTACAAAAGAGCTTTATAGGTCACACTGATGACAGAAAAAAAAGCATTAAAAGAAAAATTTGAAAAAGGTTTAGGGAAAAGGACTTACAAGAATGATTATGCTTACACTGCGATCAAAACGCATGGGAAATTAGCATTAGATGCATTGCATGTATGGAAGCTTTGTATACACAGGCCAAAATCACGCACTGACACTTTATTTGTGGGAAAGAGTGAATGTAGGCATGTGTTTTTATTTCAGAGTAAGTGGACTTTTATGTTAAATGGTCAGGACCCTGCGATTACTGGGATTTATTATATTTGTGGACTCAATGCTTATTACCGTCTTCCAAGAGGATGGTATGGGACATGTTATTTGGGGATAGTTTTCCCAAAGATTTATCAGATAGATGACTTAACGAAGTTTCTGAAATTGACTGAATTACATCATAAGCAACAGAGGAGGGAAACCTCTTCTGCAGTTGTGGGTTATATCTTTGGTGCGGTGATTCCTTCAGTGGGAATCATCCTGAATTCGATCAAGATACAAAAGTTGTCTGCTATTGTGGATAACATGCTGACAAATTTTACAGGAGCAATACTCCTGATAGATACTGAATTAGCCGCAGATAGAGCTATGACGCTTCAAAATCAGCTTGCTTTAGACATTCTTATAGCGAAAGATGGCGGAGTCTGTAAAATGATTAACTCTAGGCATTGTTGTTCTTACATACCAGATAATAGTAAGGAGATAAGGGACTTGCTCACTAACCTGACTAACTCAAGTAAGGATTTAAAAGAATTGAAAGAACCAGGTGTTTGGGAAAAG
Source organism: Pleurodeles waltl (assembly GCF_031143425.1). Taxonomy (NCBI): domain Eukaryota; kingdom Metazoa; phylum Chordata; class Amphibia; order Caudata; family Salamandridae; genus Pleurodeles; species Pleurodeles waltl. The sequence continues at coordinate 894,060,046 of NC_090446.1, forward strand.
GTTGGAAAAGGATTTGCTTCAGTGGGAAATTGGCTTAGTAACATTTGGAATAGGGTATTATTAAAAATCATACAGGGAATATTAATTGTGATTGCTTGCATATTAGGATTATGGGGTTCTTGTAAATTTTGTCAAAAGATTAAATTGGGAAGGTCTAAAAATAATCAGAGGGGGGAAGAACGAAACAGGGAAAGAATCTATAGAGAAGATTTGAGAAGGAGACAAAATACAGAAGAGATAGAGTTGTGAAATAATGGCAAGGAAAGGCGTGATGACATATTTAGTCATCAGAGGAGGGACTGTTGAAGCAGATATGTTAATAAGAGATTATTAATGAATGTTTATGTGTTTTGATTAACAAGAAAATGTTAGAAAAATAAAATAGAGAAATAATGTGCATTTTTGAAAAATGTGCCCATGAAGTGATTACCAGAATTCACGAATTATACTAAAATGACAAAAAATGTGTAAAATATTGATAATGTGCAATAATAATAGTAGTAATATGTCATATTAAGATGTACAATGTATGTTTTGAATTATATTGTAGAGCTAATTTAGCCGAAGTTGTGGCCTAGTTTTGCCAGGCCTCATGCAGAAGCTGAATTACTAGCACTGTAGAGAAGCTAATATATTGAACTGTCCCTGAACTTCTCATGTTAATAAAGTCTGCTTAGCTAGTATTTTCTGTAATGTACCGATGGACAGGAGATGAGTGAATCAAATCGCAACATATGTTGTGTAGAGCAGACAAGATGTACTTTCCCAGGACTCGATCAATAGAGTCACTGACTGAAGAAGAAGATGCAACAGTTTCGATACCTGATGAGCCGGATGATTAGGACATCGTACAGTGAACCAATCAACACCTTGGGAATGGCGTAATCTTAGGACTTTTAGATTTGTAAAATAAGCATTATTGGCTAGGGTAATAACTGGTGATTGACTGACCAATTAGGAATTAGGGGGAAGGACTAGGTACCCTTAATGAAATATCATGACAAAGGGCAAAAACTTCAGAACTGTTGGGGAGACGTTAGAGGCAGATGTTCGGGGGAGACCTTGCCGAAATTGATGGGAGATTCTGTCACTGGGCTCATGCTCTTGAGAGCCTGATGTGTTGCTGATCGATTGGTGACCTGAAGACGAAGACTGACTTTGTTGCTGATCCATTCTGTCGATAGGTAGCTATGACAATGTAACTGTTAACTTTTGTGCCTTTCTTTCTAGCTACCAACTGCGCTGTTGAAATAGTTTTTCTTTTAGCTAGATGTTTTTTTAATTTGTGTTCTAAATTGTTTTCGCATGAAGTCCCACATGCTAATGCTAATCTGGGTTAGGTAAGGTTCCTTTGGGTGACGCTGACAGTGACAAATGATTGACAAACTGATTGCTGAACTCTGCTATTAATGCTGTTATATTCATCTTTGTTGGCGTATGCTGAAGCATTCGAGCATATGTTTACTCAAGTTTTGATTAGATTATGTTATTGGTGGTCATTTATGAACTAATTCTGAGCTGATTGAATAAAGTTTGAATTAACCATATGGATTAGAATTGTAAGTAATAGGGAAATAAAATTGCTAAAACGTATATTGAGTTGAGGTTATTCACGGAATGTTGATATAATTGATTAATTAATAATAATTCTCTTAGTGGTTTTTGATTCGATATATTGAATATTGATAACATTGGTCACTACATGGGTAGGATGCTCCATGCTATCCAAAAGGTTCATCGGCCTATACACATCCCCTTGTAAGTTTACTTACTAAGGACCAGGCGCCCTAGCAGATATTGCCTGCAAACTTTGTGCAGGAACATTGCTACAGATGCTTACTATAATGGTATGCGGATTTGTGCTGTGTTTTACTTTGCAGACAGAGATTTCACTGTGTACTGCAGTGCCTAATTAAACAGCACTGCTATTGGAGGAGGCAAAATGCTTGTGCAAATGGTCTGAACCCAAGGAAATCATCTGTGGAGTACCCCAAGGATCCTCGCTGAGTCCAACCCTCTTCAACACTTATATGACACCTCAGGCCTGCATTGCTAAAACCCACAGACTTAACATCATATCCTATGCTGACGACACACAACTTATCCTCTCCTTCTCCAAAGACACCACCAACACCAAGACCAACGTCCACAACTGCAAGACAGACATCGCCAACTGGATGAAGAACAACTGCCTGAAGCTCAACATGGACAAGACAGAGGTATTGATTTTCTGAAACAAAAGCTCCCCATGGAACGCATCCTGATGGCCCTAAGAACTCAGACCTACTCCTAACCCCACTGACCACGCTAGGTACCTAGGCGTCATTCTGGACAACAAGCTAACCATGACCACTCAGGTCTGCTCTGTCTCCTCCTGCTTCTTCATCCTCCACATGCTTCGTAAGATATTCAACTGGCTCCAGCCCCCATCACCCAGGCCCTCATCTCCAGCCAACTGAACTATGACAATGCTCTCTGCGCAGGGATCACAGCGCACCTCCTCCAACCACTACAGACCATACAAAATGCTGCCACCAAACTCGTCCTGGATCTCCCTAGAAAATCCCCATCACCCCCTACCTCAGATAACTCCACTGGCTCCCTGTATAGAAAAGATACCAGTTCAAGCTCCTGACTTATGTATACAAGGCCCTACACAACTGCTGACCCGAGTACTTGAACCACTACCTGAACTTCCATCAGCCTACCAGACACCTCAGCTGTGCATCCTTTTCTCTAACCATCACCCTCTGCATCCGACATAGCAGATGCGAAGTGCGCTCCTTCTACTACCTTGCACCAAAATCATTAGAAGAGCTACCCTTTCATCCACGGACGACCTCATCTCTTCAAGAGTTCTGAAAGTCCCTGAAGACCTTGCTATTCAGATTATCAACAGGACCATGCCAGTGCCTTGATACCCTCATGGGTGACAAATAGCACTCTATAAATCTACTGATTGATTGATTGTGGAGGGGAGCAAGGTCACAGGGGAGCATCGCCTGTAAAAATCAAAACAAAAAAATGCCAATTGCTGGGGCAAACAACTGTGCCAAGAGTATTCTGGTGATGGCCCTCTGGTGAAATGCCTGCAATATCTACTCTAGCAATACTAGAGAGGTGCAGTACAGGCCTACACTGGATCAGCCACCCTCTCTCAGTAAATACAGACTTGTACCCTGACATATAGACTGGTCCACACTTGCTTCTGCTAGACTTGGATGTACTCCAATACGCTACTGCAACATAGCACTCTACCTTTGCTTCAACATGCCGTACCATAATGTTGCATGACGCACTTTCATGTTGCTTGATTCACACCATGTCCGCGCCATGCATATTGTCCTTCTTTGCCTATATAATGTCATTTAAGGCCCTGCATGTCAGTTATATGTGCCTCTCTATGGCAGTCCAAGACTCATGAAATTCTCCACATTCCTATATTTGGTTCCCTGCGGCCTAATCCTAAACGACTGTGAACTGATGCTGGTGTGGAACATTATTCATCACACTATTTATCTGTTGCACCACAGTGAACCTTTGTCTGGCACGTTTGCCCATGCACCTGCTTGCCATAACTCTTTGTGTCTTCTTCATCCATGTCGTACTATGCTCTGGCCTCCACCTGAACCCTTGAATCAATTCAGATTTCTATAAGTAAAGTGACACAGAGTCCTAAAATCTCATGGCAAACAAAGGAAGTATTCCGGAGGTCATAACTTTGATAAATTGCAACGCAGACTCAGGTTTCATTTTTGGAGGTAAATAAAAACAGATACAAAATTAATTAATTAGACAGCGATTAAAACGATTGGAAAGGATGATGAGCGGAAATGAGGTATACAAAGCACTATGTAAAAATAAGTTATTGTTCTGGACCAGGGGTTAAAGGTAATTAATATCCACAGACTGTTTGAAGAGCTGAAGAATATATTTGTTAGAGATAGAGACAGGTGAGCTAGGGATGTGCAAGATTCATCCCAGTCACCGGACTAGTCCAGGATCAGCACTTGAATGGACTCAGTGACAGCAGATTCTTGCATTTAGCTCCATGAGGACATGACCTGCCATACTGTGGACAGAGACACTCAAGTTCTGACAGTGGTTTGGTATATCATTGAAACTGGCTATTACATTCAATTGCCACTCTTTACTTTTTGTTTAATGAGTTATACTTCATTTTATGAGGTCGTGATCATTTGTCATGAATTGTCCTTATGTCTTAACATTCTACACCATTCCTGAGCGCGATTAGACTTGAGGGACTCAGGAATGTAACCACAAAAACAGCAATATTTGGGGTATCACACAAGAGTTTGCTGACATTTATCATTCTCAGAAGACCGAAATGTGCCCAGATCTGGAGACTATCGCTTTAATATCTCCTTGAACCAAGGGACTCAGTATTGACATGCAATTTGTCAGCAATCTGGCAAAGTTTTATACATAGCTGATCAAAAGAATATAACGGTTTGACTCATTATATCAAACATTATTGTGTGATCTGCAAACCTTTTTAATTTATGTACCCTGATAAATTCTATCTTTATACCTTGTGTATAACATGTGTCCAACTCAAATCAACCATTCTCATACCCAACACTCGCGCATCCACTGCCCCAGCAATCCTTAGTTTAGTCTCTGATAATACAGCACTCTTTGATCCCTGCTCCTCTGATAACGCTGTGGCTAGTGGCACAATGTTGAGCTTGACTGCAGGCCTGAGGCATATGGAGACCCTGCACGGGGGTTAGGTCTGAGAAAAAGATTCACATAAACTATAATGTGAGGTGGAAATGGCAAGTGCCAAGGACAAACACTATGTGCAGCTTGAATTGATGCAAGATATATGCTGCTGGTGGGACATGATGAAATCAATTGCATAGTTTGACAGCTGGGTTATAGAAGTGGACAATACTATTGTGGTGTAAGAACTGCTTTTGTGATATGAATGAGACAGGGTGGGGTACACACCTTTGTGAGTAGTTCCTCCTTATAGCTTGTCATGGCCTAAGCTACTCACCCTGTGTGGCATGGTCATTGGATATTTGAGTGTGGAGCTTGATAACAGTAGTCAGATTATTCTTTCTGCTTCTTCCTCTGCTTGTACTTGATGGTGTACAGATGTAGTAGACCTGGCCATTGTCCATGCCACAGGAGGATTTGTCTCTAAGCAAATGGAAAAAGCGTATGTGTTCCAGGCAATTCTGCCTCTCACACATTGAAAAGCCTTTAAGAAGAAGGTATCACTTTAGCTACATAGAGACTCAGTGCCAGTATCTTTGTCTTTGGATGTGTGTACCATGACTTTGACTCTACTAGTTTCCAAGACGAGAGAATTAAATCAATAAATATGATGTTTTTCAACTTTGATGTGAAATGCAGTTGTGTTTCACATACTAACTAGAGGTGGGTGGTGAACTCTACTCCACTCGTGGAGTTTACAGAGTTTTTCCCACTCTGTGTTACGTTTAGATCGCAGAGTTCTGAAAAACTTGTTCGCGCTTGCCAACGTTAAGTTGAACGAGGAAAATCACCATCTCCCAGCCAGATTTCTCAATGTGGGCAGTCACAGATGGTCGCTACCGCCCGCGTTCAGAAATTTCCATTTGCGTTGAGGAAGTTACTGCTCGAGTAGAAAATCTACTGGAGAGGCAGAAAAGAAGCAGCACCCTCTTGCGATGAACATGGTGCAGTTCACGCTGATTTTTCAGCACGGGACAAACACCCAGCGCTAAAAATGTGTGCGAACGCTGTGACCTAATGCACACCACCGCTTGCGGAACTCCGAATAGCATGGCAGAGTGTTTTGGTCACTCCACGAACACCACCCAGGCCGAAAACTAACTGTATGTGGATGCTGGTGTATCCTTTATGGTTGATTAAGAGTTCTGTGTGTGACATTTTTTATCACGATGTTTGTGCAATCATTTGTCACCTCATCATTTTTGGAAAAGGGAAAGCTGCAGATGATCAGCTTGTCATTTCTGCTGTGGTGACTGACAGAAAGTGACATGGCATGCAACCATGGAAATTCAGGTTATCTCTGATTTACCATAGTGCCTTGCAGGTACATGGTTGTGAAATATTAATGATGAGTGTTGTCACTCATTCGATCAACCTCGTGTGTAATATGGTTGTGCACCTTGCAGCTTTACCCCAGCTACACCTTCAGATGGAATATATTGTAAGTCTGGAGTCACAGCCATTGTGTAAAAAATGTAGTTGGCAAATCTGAAAATCTGTAATCATTCTTGGTGAGTGTTGTCATAAGGTGTTGTCCCGTACATGAACCTTCTTTTGAAGGCTCTCTCGCCATCCTTTTGATAGGTGCACTTGGATTTGAATGTCAAGGAGGGCGCGTTCTTCCCATACATCGCATTGTCATTATTGTTCGTAGTACTTTGCTTCCCATGGAACTTTTGGCTGGGTGGGAGGGTGGGCGTGTTACTAAAGTCTGTGTTGTTAAGGGGTCTGTAGTCAGGTGTTTACAGGCATGTATGAATCTATAGCTTAAGTAACGATGAGTGTGATGTAAGAGGGTCAGGCATTTAAGACCATATTATTCATGTTTTTTGTGAAAATTGTGCCTCGCTGTTTTTCGTGTGTACTCATATCTTAATAAACCATTTTCCTTGCGTGTTTCGTTTGTTGGTTTCCTGGCATTTTTAATTTTCTCAATTATAGCTTTCTGGTTCTTTAATATTTATGGTTAGCCAAAATGTTTTTCTTTATTGGAGTGACTATTACGTTGAAGTTGGTGAAGACTGTAGTCACGAAGGTCGATCCTGTTTGTTTGATGTAATGGGCCTTCCTTTGGTAATTACTGCTAGTTCGTAATTATGTCCCTCACTGAATTATCGGGGGGGGCTTTGAGCTGTGTTCTTGGAACAAACACACACTTTATGAGTATATTTCAAGGCCCACATTGTCCCGCCTAAGCAATCAGACCCCAATTAGTATTTCAAAGCTCTTCTCTTTTTAAAAAAAAGACACACAATTGCTATTCTTGTGCTCCTCACTCCCTCATGGTCCCTACCCAGTCCCTGACATGATGACGCAGGCGGCGGGGCATGTCCTCTTCTTCCTTCATCAGAGATTTTTTGCTGCTCCTGCAACACCATTTTCCAGAACCTGCCCTGGACAGGACCAGCTATCAGAGTTGCATACAACTTCAACGTTTGCCATTTTGCTATTTTCGAAGTTATACAGAATTGGGATTTTCTAACTAATCATGATGGGGACAGGAAAGCAATTGTATTCAGTTCAGTATACAGGACTTGAACATATCCGCTCTAATAGGCTCCCAAATACAATATGGCTGAATCGACAACCATACTTGCACCACCTGAGCTTCCTTAAGCCGCCATTGCAACTCAGCATTACATGAGAATGAGAATCGTGAATTTTCATCTTCTCTGGCTGTCTCTACATTTCCCACGGAACATGTTACAGGAAGGTGGCGGGGTAATTAAGGCTGAAGGAGGAGGGAAATCCATCTCAAGTCTCTCAGTCTTGCAATTAATAAGCAGTACTGGCGGGGCATGATTTATATGACGCCAGATCAATGTCCTGACGAATGGAATCTCTGGGAGGAACTGACAAGTTATTTTTTATCTTTCCATGTTCAGCAATGGACACAGGGCCTGTGTCAGAGACAATGTCTTCAATAAAGGTGATTGGCCTGCAGCAGAATTTGAAAGGGCATGAGGGCTGCCTACGAAGATAATGACTTCAGCCTGTCGTAGCAGAATTTGAAAGGGCATGAGGGCTGCCTACAAGAATTGCTACTTCAGCTTCTCACAAATCTAAAAGCAAGTTCCGAACATAGGACAAAAGGGTAGCCATCTTGGGTAAGTGCATAATTATCAGTCTCTAATAAAAAAAATAGTTATCTCGCTTCAAATAATAAAAACGTGACTTTATTACTGCTGGGTGCACGACCCTTCTTCTATATCTTTCTATCTGGACCCTCAATATGGACCTTTATCTGTGAGTGGCAAAATAATTACAATGCTACAACAACAATTAATTATTTAGCACATTAGGTTCTTAGAGTCAATAAAGAAAGTTTTAATAATTTTTGAATTATGTATTCTCAAAAGGAGTTTAGTATATTTAATTTTTCAGAAATATCAAATCACAGAAACACACATAAAGAGTGTGCTGAATCTGTCCCTACTCTATTCGTCCATACCTTCCAAATGTAGAACATCTAAATAATACAGTTTCTTTGTCGGGAAAGATGAAAAGAACATTCAATCTGTTACATTACACAAGATTCTCATGGTTATCTGTCTCATGTGCTTACAGGTATCAAACTATTCTAAACAGTTTATCATCTCTCTCTAAGACCTAATTCAATTTTGAAGCACAATGAATAACTGTTGTATTTAACAGCCCAGTAGCCGGAGAAACTCTGTAGTTGGAAAAAAAAAACATAGTGTTGTCTGCACTCAGTTCTATTTCCCTAAACTAATGTAGTCAGCTCAATATGATCTATCTTTAAAGAGTTTAAATCTTTCTGTAATTCTTTGTATATATTAACCTATAGCTCTCAACCTCAATGGCGAGGATCAGTGGCTCAAGGGGCAGAGTGGTAATCTCTTAGTCTCTGGGCATAACTCTGTATACTCTTATCTCGGAATCAGGAACCACCACACCACATCTGCACCGCCCTCACAGCTCTGCTGCTCTACACAGCCTATTGCTCTCCCTAGGACACATTTTATAATTATTTGATTGATACAATGTAAAAATATTCAGACGATGTTTCACATTCAAACAATACATCTTGTTGAATGGCAGGGTTAGTTACAATGCTTCATTTCCCATCCACGTTAAGTATCTGATTTTTTTAAATATCTAAATATACAACACCCATGTAGTTCTCACCAGTCCTTTAACCAGTCTGTTAATGTTTCTAGTTTTAGGGCATGATTACTATTAAATACCTCTCAGAAGATTCCAAAGTAATTTTGTAGGTGGGTAAGAGTGTAAGTAAAACAGCTTCTATTGTTTTAAATAACGATGTCATTCCATAGGTCAGAAAGAGGTTATAAAAGAAACAATTAGAGGAAACAAAATTTATGCCAGCCTAGTAAATATCACAAATCATGCAGCACAGGTTAGTCAAAGTTCAGAGCATGCTTCAAAATGTTCAAGCAACAGCAGTTTCTGGGCCTAGCTGTTTATTCTTATGTTAATGATTAGTACTTATGATTCTTTTTATTCTAATTTTTTGGGGGGCCTTAGCATTACTGTTAGAAATGGGGTCTCTAGTTGGCAGAGGTATTCACCTTGCTCGAAATAGGGACTACAATCCTAGTCAGGTTAAGTCACACGCAATCCAAATTACCCTCTGGTAGCTTGGCACTGAGCAGTCAGGCTTAATTTAGAAGGCAGTGTGTAAAGTATTTGAGCAATAAATCATACAGCAACACAGTGAAAACACCACATAAATACACCACATAGGTTTAGACAAATATAAGACATTTATCTGGTTAAATTAAGGTCAAAACAATAAAGATTCAATAAGCACAAGTTGAGATATCACTTTTGCAAGATTAAAAAGTCTTAAATTGTAGAAATCAACAGTTGTCTCTTGTTTGCACATAGTACCTGGTTGGTGTAAAAAATAACACGCACAGAGACCACAGAGGAGGAGATGCGTGGAAAAATAGGGTGTGCATCGGAATTTCCAGCCAGCACAGACAATGGGTCGTTTCTTTCCATGCTGCAAGGGGCTTTGCGTTGGTCTCTGGCGCAAAAGCTTGGTTCCTCACTGCGATGCGTGCATCTTTTTGATTCCCAGAGACGATGTGTGGAAATTCTAAGCGTGCCGGATGAAGTCTTAGATGTTGCGTGGATCGGGTAGGCGATGCATCAAATTTTCTGTTGCACGGCAGGGGCTGCTTCAACTCTTCATTCGGGAAGCCGGGCTGCGTTGTTCCGGTTCAGCTGTGTGTTGAATTTCCGGCCACAAGGCAGGTGCTGCATCGATTCTTCACTCAGGAAGTCGGGCTGCGTCGTTCCAGTTCGGCTGTGCGGTAATTTCTCAGTCGCACCACGGTTGTGCGTCATTTCTCGCAGACTGTGTGTAGATGTTTGGCACACAAGGAGTTCCTTGAAGAGAGGAAGTCTTTGTGGCCCTGAGACTTCAGAAAACAGAGGCAAGCAGAATCCAAGCCCTTGGAGAGCACTTCTCAGCAACGTCAGAGGGCAACAAGGCAGCAGGGCAGCTGTCCTTCACAGCAAAGCAGTCCAGATGAGTCCTTTGGGTAGCCAGGCAGTTCCTCTTGACAGGTTGCAGGTTCAGGTCCAGAAGTGTCTGCTTTGTGGGGTCAGGGACCCAGTTTGTATACCCCAAAATGCCTTTGAAGTGGGGGAGACTTCAAAGAGTGGTTTTGAGGTGCACAAGTTCCCCTCTTAGTACAGGTCTGTCTGCCAGGGTCCCAGTAGGGGGTCAGGCAGTCCATTGTGTGAGGGCGGGCCACTATCCTTTGAAATGTAAGTGTCAGGCCCTCCACTCTTCCAGCCCAGGAGGGTCTATTCAGTATGCAGATGAGTGCAGGTGTGACAGAGTATCCTGTATTTGTGGTTGTCTGGGTGAAATGGACAAGGAAGCTGTCAAGCGGCCCTGCTCCGACGTGGATTGGAGATAGGCTGTAAGGCACAGATGGATTTTAAGCGCAGAGAAATGCTCACTTTCTAAAAGTGGCATTTCTAAAATAGCAATATAAAATCTAACCTCACCAATAAGCAGGATTTTCTATTATCATTCTGGCCATACTAGAGATGACCTGGTTTCTCCTTTCTAATCAGAATCTACCACTCAAACAGCTATTAGGGTAGTCCTAATGTCATCCTATGAAAGGAGCAGGCATTACAGTAGTGGAAAACCAATTCAGGAGTTTTTCACTACCAGGACATATAAACCACACATGTACATGTCCTGCCTTTTACCTACATAGCACCCTGCCCTATGGGTTACCTAGGGCCTACCTTAGGGGTGACCTATATGTAGAAAAATGGGAGTTCAGGGCTTGGCAAGTACTTTTAAATGCCAAGTCAAAGTGGCAGTGAAACTGCACACACAGGTCTTGCAATGGCAGGCCTGAGACAGGGTTAAGGGGCTACTTATGTGGGTGGCACAACCAGTGCTGCAGGCCCACTAGTAGCATTCAATCTACAGGCCCTGGCCACATGTAGTGCACTTTACCAGGGACTTACAAGTAAATCAAATGTACCAATATTACCATGTTTAAGGGAGAGAGCATTTGCACTTTAGCACTGGTTAGCAGTTGTACAGTCTGCAGAGTCCTAAAACCAGCAACAACAGTGTCAGAAAAGTGAAGGGAGGCAAAAGCTTTGGGGGTGACCCTGCAGAGAGGCCATTTCCAACAATTACCATCTGCCAACAAGGAAACATAGTTGGGTTAGCCATTGTTCACAAATTAATAAATAGGCAAGAAATATTGGGGTTATGGTAAGATCTTCAGGATGAGTTAATATGTCATCTGGGTTAGCTCTTGTTTAGTATAGAGCCTATTTACTGTCCAATAAAGGAACGTAAATCCCAGTTACATCTCCCTAATAAACCCTTGTTATCCTGGCAAATCTGTCTCTCTTCTTGAATTCCCTTATGTGATAAATTAGGGAGCTAGAGAAGTGTCAACTTCACTATGGCCTCTTTCCAATGGAAGATTTACGATGTAATAGGTATTGTCATCATAATGTTCCAGATTGGTTTATTTTAGAATGTTTTGATGTTTACTGTGTGGTGCATGGTCTTGAGGTGTCACAGCGATTGTGGCTGAATAAAATACTTCTTTCAGCAAGTTGCTAGTGGTTCTCATGGTTATTTACAACAGCAGCGCTTTTGACTAGATCACTCTGAGTATCAATCAATATATTGAAATTTGGACAGCTAGATTAGTATTGGTATTTCCAACATGACCACAGTGGTCTTCAATTGCCAGGAAAATATATGCACTGGCCATCACAATTCCAAGTCATAGTAGAGCTCACAGGGTTACATATAAAGCATATAAAACCAGGGTGTGGATATTGGCAAATGGTTCAGGTGGAGGCAGGACAATATGTAAAATCATGCACTTGGATGTAATACATTTTTTGGGAATGAATCAGAAAGAGGTCCTTCAGTAAGCAAGAGATGTTTATTAGGCAACATCTCTGTGGCATCATCAGTACTAGGCACCACAACTCCAACTGACAAATGCAGTCCAAAATAAACAAACATAGAACTCTATGCCGAAATATATGGAATTCCATTAAATGATGAACATTTGGTCAATCGGCTGGAGTAACTGTAAAGCAATGCATAGAGACATGCCAACAGCTTAACGATGTTCACTGTGGCTGGAGTGGAGGCAGTTGTGTGCACTGAGGCAGAACTATAAATAATGCCATACACTGAGGTTGAATGTCAAGAACAGCAAATCAGTGGGCCAGGCCCAGAGTACAGTCATGCACTGAGGCATGACTATAACTAATGCAAGAGACTGAAAAAAGTTCACAAGTAAAACCAATTAACTGAGGCAGGATTATAAGTAATACCTTGAAGGAGGACGACACTTCAAGAAACGCTCTAGGAAAGAACTAGATGTAAATCTATGCAATGAGTAGTACACTACCCATCAGTTATAGGCATATTTCATGCCAGCACCTTGTAGGGATCAGGTGTTGCAATGAAGAAGAAAATATTTGTTGCATGATGGATAAATGAGTGTAATTAAGTGAATTAATTTTCACCTGGTTTAAGGGGCCCTCAGGCAGATGCTTCTGCTAGGAAAGATTAACTTGCAACAGCAATGCCTTAGGCAGTAAATCAATTCCATAAAATAAATATACAGAGAACATATCTGAGAGAAAGACAAAGAGAAGTTGAAGATGGGAGGACTGCCATGATTCACTCCTTTGGGTGCAAACATCTACCTCTCCCAGGAATATGATGCTTTTCAGCACCAAACACAACAGGTGTGATCTACTAGTGAGTGCCAGCCATGAGCAGGCAATTCTGTCAGGTCTTGGAATTTCAATGACTGGAATGTCTCCTCTATTTCTCTCTTCATTTGTGTAAGCCACCCTCCTGAGTGTGCTGCAAGAGTGATCCATGATTAACAGATTTGCCTCATGATTGACATGGAAATTAATGAAAAAGACATTCAGTTGTTTCTGAGTATACACCAGTTAGGCTTTGGTAGTATGTGTAATACTTTGGCTAGTCCCAGGATTTTCTCAAGTAAACCTCTGAAAATCTGTGCTCTCATGTTGTTCTCATGTCTCCACTTTTGAGTTGACACCCCAGTCAGCACCTATTAAAGATGCCCATCCACTCCTGCTCTCCTCCTTGCTGCTTCTTTTGTCCGTAATGTCCAACACTGTGTTTTCCCTGCCCAATATCCTGTGATTACCTGTCAAAACTTACCCTTCCTTCCCTCAAACATGCTTTGACCAATGCCACTCACCCTAAATTACCTTGTGCCTATTAGTGGATTGGCTGCCAGGGTCACCTGTGTAACTGGTGGGTGACCCCCAGGCTGGGCTCCCCTGGTTTGGACAACCCCGTTCTGATGATTCAGTTTGTCTCACAAAAAATTACTACTTCCCTGTGGTGCATCTCACTTACTTGTGTCCCTTATAGCTTCAAACTTTTTCTTCCAGCTCCTTCGTGTTTTCCTTTAGTGCTGCCTATTTCACCCCTACTCAGTTTCCTATGCCACACACTTCACATCTGTACCCCTAATAACACGATTGCTTTCCCTGCTGTCTTTTAGTGCTCTCTCCCTTTCATATTTGGTGGTGCTTCCTCCCTTTAAGTACCCCTGTTGCTTCTTCCGTTGCCCTTGCTGCACATCTATCCTGCATGCTCCACTGCCCACTCACCATGAGTTATCCCATTCCTCTCCAGCTTTCCTTCCTGTTGTCATTTGTTGCATCTATGCAGCCTGAGTCTTCTGCTATCCTCAAGCTCCTGAAATTCCCTTTGGCAATGCATCTTTCCTTCTCACATTCCTCCTTGAGTAATTACACCCAACACAATTTACTTCAGGGTCTGCCACTTAATTGGTTCCTGTGATTACATGGGAGTGATCACTGACCAGCCTCATTGGCTGCGCATAATCAGATGTCCAGCTCCAACTATTTGAGCATATCACTGTAAACATCCCATTGTCTGAAGTGGAAATCAATCTGTTAAGGACATTTGATAAATGGTAACTCCCTACACTGATTTTCTTGTTGGCGTCTGGAAGGTCCATTGCCTCTTCCCCCTGACAGCAACAATTCTTGGTCAAGTCATATCACAATATTTACTCAGATGACTGCTATAAACGTACTGCCTGATGCCATCCACATCCTCCTCTTTTCTTTTAACACATGCACCCTCCTCCATCATCTTCTTATCCGTTCTCTATTTTAAGTCACTACCTCAAACAAGGACTATTCAAGCTCATATCACAGATGAGTGAATCTATTCTTGTATGGCTGCTAATGTTCATGTTGCAATTGGGTGAACCTTGCATTGCAGTTTTTCTATTTATATTTTCATGTCTGACTGGAGGGGACTTTGCATTAACACTCTTATGTAAAACACTCTAATGCCTTTGTGTATATGAAGTTGCATAATGAATAGACTAGTATGTTTGTGCATTGCTGTATTATCATTGTGATTACTCAGGTTAACCTGGGCTTACATGATATTGTTATCCCTTTGCTGCTGTGCCTTTAATGGATCAGAGTGTCACATATTTTGAGTAGGCTGATTCATCTTCCTCCACACACCTGCTCTCTTTCCTCTTTCATCCCTCTTCTTTGCTTATACATGCCATTGAACTTAACATTGTGACTGTTCTGCTGTTGCCCTCTCATCAACAGTACTGCTCACTTTGCATATTGGTTTTCCACATGCTATGGTTATTCTGCTGGTTCACCCTCTTAGTGGTGAATTATTTTTAAGGACCCAGGTCAGGTAACAATTAGATTCTGCCATGTGGATTTAAATCTCATGCTCTCCATGACCTCACAAATGCTTTTGCTTCCTGTTGACTATTGTGAACAAGGCACAAGGTGGATGACAAATTGTCTGTGACCACAGATTTACATGGACAACATTGGAGCAGATCACCTTGAACCTGCACCCTGTGGACTACTGTGAGAGTGATAAATAGTCAATAGTTCCAGAGCCAAACCCATGCAGCACACAACCTTTGGAGGTGTGCCACAGTAGTTTGTTGTGTGAGTAGGTTTTTCATTCCATTGTTTTTGATATTTACGAATCCTTCACGATTTTACACTGGGAGTCGCGTTGAGCTCCCTGGTGGATCTGCGGATAGGCTATAAAGTTAAATTTGGGCCAAATGTTGCATCAGTGTCACATTTAGTTGCTGCTTTTCGTGGCCAAGTCCATACAAGTGATACTGTTGCACACAGAGACACCTTTCACCTCCTCTCCAAGACACTTGTGAGGTTACAGTGGCCCTAATGAGGGGCCATTCATCTAGTCCAGTGGAGGACAACACCCAAGCATCCACCACCAAGAAATGCAAAAAATGATGTGATAAAGTGAGTGTGTACTACTCACCCTAACTGCATTCTGACCACATATTTCCAATCCATTCATTGACTATCTGGAAAGTCTGAAAAAATGACTCTTAGCAATTGGCTCATATTTAATTCCTCATCCAACATACTAGTTAACTTATGTTCGGAAACTCTGATATTATATTTTTGTTATAAACTACAAAGTAATTCTCACACATTGCACTAAATGTTACAGTGATGCCCTATGAAAACCTACATCTCTATGAAGTTTACATACTTGAGAACCAATTACTATATATGCTGAATAATACATGCTTCTTTATAATACGTTTTTTAATTGCTGTTATCCCAGTAAGTAAAACTGCATCTATAGTTGTTTGTTACATTTGTAGTTTACTATAAAAGTATTATATATATCCAACATCTCCCCAAAGCAGAACGTTACCTCAACAATGGGTTCAAATACTTGTCTACGGATATTCTATGCAGAGTAGGCACAACATTAAAAAGTTCAAACTCAAATAAAACAAGTATCATGAGGCATCATGACAGACAAATATGACTTTTACAATGCAAGGTATATGATGAGTCCACGGACTGTGAAGATATAAAGTCAGTGTTACATTTTGCAAGCACCTGCGCCTCCAAAAAGATTAGCAGCACAAAAGGTAGTCTACAGCCACACATTGGGCTTTTCTCATGCTTTACACAGACATTATGCTTAGATGCAGTCATAAACGATACCAAATTTGAACAGATAGGCTACAGTTGACATTGTAAAGTCTGAGTGCTAGACTTTGACACACACGCTACATGTATGGGGTACTTTAAGTGGAACTTGTTTACATAAGTATCACTCCAAGACAAAGTAGAAATGCAATTTCAGAAACATTTCACCAATGATTAGGCATCATGCACTGCAGAGCTCTCAATAACCAGCATAGGAATCACCATATTTTTCAAAGTATACACCAAGATTTAGCTGTTTGAAGAACTCTGTGTACTTTAAGCCTACTAACCAGTGGTAAAATGCATGCGCTCCTCCTTTCAACATAATGAAATTGGTGTGCTCTTAATTGGTATGTTTAACTTATATAAAAGTCTCTAGCATATGGTAGACAATGTCCCAGAGGTTGTAAGTTAAATGACACTAGTAGACTGCAGCCCCTAATGTGCCATCCACGAGAGGGGCAATGTAAAACATGGCCTCAAGTCACCCAGTGCAACCTGGCTGTGGCAGTTTAAACACTGCAATACGAACTGTCAAAATAAACCATTTTGATAGGTTCAAACCTCCCTTTCAAATATTAATAAACCATTCCTATGTGCATTGCATTTAAAAATAGGATACGTAGAAATGCAATGTTAACATGTCTTTACAGTGACTAGCACACAAATGCTATTTTTCAATGCTAAGTGCACCTTGTATGCCCAAACTTGGGTCCCGGGCTCACTGTGCCGCTGGATTCATGCTAACCTGGCTGATGAGGGATGTTGCCCCAAACTGGTTATGAGATGCTTTTTTCTGGCCCAGTGAGGACCTGGTCTGGCAGTTTGGGCTAGACTGTTCCCATGGGGAGCACGTTCAAGACTGATTTGCATATGGCTCTGTCCAAACCCAGGTGGCGTGGTGGGCAAAAACGCTATGGATTTAGACCAAGATCTCTGACTCAGGGTGAATGTTTGATATTGTTCAGCATTCCACCCATCATCTATTTTTTTTGCATTTGTTGCCCTAAGTGCACCGAGTATGCCCAGACATTGGTCCCAAGCTCACTGCTCCACTGGATTCAAGCTAGCCTGGCTGGTGTTGTGTGATAACCCCGAAACTGGTCTCAGGATGCTTGTTTCTGTTCTAGGGAGGACTTGGCATGGCAGTTCAGGCTGGACTGTTCCCATGGGAGCAATGCCAAGACTGACTTGCACATGGATGCGCCCAAACTGAGGAGGCATGGTGGGCAAAAAGCTGGGTTTAGGCCCAGATCTTCGACTATGTGTGAATGTTTAACATCGTTCAGCATTCCGTCCACCATCAGTTCTTTTGCATTGTTCACAGTGGCAATCGTAGCTCTCCTGTGTAGAAAACCAAAGTACAGATTGAAATCCTAATACTTTATCAATCAGAAAGTTATATTTTCAGTGCCTGAAGTTCCTGGAGGCTACATTTGCATTTGCTCTTCCACTTCTGCTAGCTAGTAAATAACATATGAATAGGTGTGAAAAAGTTGTCAAATGCTTCCCTAGAGATATTGATCTGAATTTGCAGAGATGATTCTATTGAGCCTCCTGAAATATGCATTGTGAGGGTTGTATCATCCCTTTTAACATAACAGTGTTAAATCCTGCTTAAGTGGCAAAATCTGTTTGAAAGGTGTGATGGCTGTTTACATAAAACATTGGAGGCATACCTCAAAGGAAAGAAATGGAATGCAAAAATAATTCTTTTGTATCCACTGGTTGCTGAAGAACCTGCTTTGCCCCATTAGACTTCTGTCTCTGGGTTTTTACATATAGCACCGAGGGCACACTTGAAGGGAAAGCCAAAACAATTTGTGTTTATCCACTATCTGCTTGCTGGAAAACTCTGTTTTGATCTACCAGACTTCTGTCTCTTGGTTTATTATGGGTACTGTGGATTCAATCTGGATTTTGGATGTGGAAGGACACCACGATTACCACAGTACACTCCCAACACAAGCACACAGCTCTCAGACCCCATGTTCAGCGTCTAAGACTTTAGCCATCTTGAAAATGTCCAAAGTGGGTAGGTCTGGCCCTAGGAACTTTTACCCCATTGGTTAGGGCTTGCTTGAAAGCCAAGTCCACCCAGTAGCTTGTGCCAGGCATAACTGGGGGACCTTCAGGCTCCCACTTCAGAATACTCCTGGACCAGAGGAAGAACAGAGGAGAACTGAGCCTTCTGTCTGTGAAAGGAGAACTAAAGGACTAGACCTGCCCCCTCTTACTACCAGGGGATTGAGTTCAGATTTTGGTAGTGACTTTAGTGGTTCACCAGGGTTGTGATTATTCCTTGGGATGGGTAGTCACCCGCACTAATTAATATTCTAATGTCATCCAAACAGTATATGTGCAACACTCCAAAGTGTCCATGTATGACTTTGCAGTGCCCAGCAAACAAAAGGACAACACAACCTAAAAAGCATTATGCAGACAGATTATTATGTTTCTCACTAGCAATTTGTTGCTAATTTTTAACCATTTTCAAAGAATCAAACAACAATAGCTTTAAACATAAATTCTCGTATAGGAAGCTCATCATTATATGTAAGCTATTGGTAATATACCATTGTAGTTTCTACATACACTTAAAAAACAAGCACACCTTGAATATAATAAAAAATAAACAAAATCTGAAATTAGTGAGTTGGATTAGTAGCATAAATTGTGGAAATGTGTACTTTCATAAGGACTACAAATAAAATACATTTTCCTTAAAGTCACTTACCATCACGTGAAGATGTTTTTAATGAGTTCATGCTTGAGATCAGTGTCCTCATACTATTAACTGTTAGCTTAATGGCGCATGTCAGCAACATCACCATGGGTTCCACTCGTAATCATCATAAGAAAGTAAGTTAATATTTTGCTGCAGGGGCAGTGTTGCAGGGACAGTGATGTTAAACATGCAACATAACCCAACAATCTTGCAGACCTTCCCAAGAGAGTGGTGGAAGGCACCCTCTAGTTTGACCGGCTCCCTGAACCCGGCCTTCTGGAGCCAAAAAGCACACTCCACAGGATTCCTCATTCACACATGGGTTTTGTTTAAGTGGATTCACCTGACATTGTGAGCTTTCTCATAGATGTTAAAAGCCTTGTATGACTTGCATGAGCTGGGTCGCCTGAATAATATAAACACAAAAGCAAATATAAGCAAAATTATGTTTATAAGGGTACAACTTCCAACCAACAATTGACATTAACATAATGTTTCATATCACCTCCTTGCTGCACGGTCTGCCATCTGGTGGGGCATGGAGCTGTTATGTAGTACTAGCGAGTCATATGTGAAACCTTAGATATTTTGCACATATACTGGTGATGTAAAGATCTTCTATGCTTTTCACCTGCACACTGATGGAATGCAAATGCTTCCTTATATGGTACACTTTTACCTGTTAATGAGGTGGCACCAACATAACGTAGGTTCCATCTAAGACACCACCACATGTGGTATATCTCTCAATCCATCAAACTCAGCCTTGATATTGTTCAGTGCAGGATTATCTATTGAAAATTCAATGTAGTCATGCACACATCTGAGCACAAGATTCAGGATCTGGCTGAGGACAGCTCAAAAGGTTGTCTGTAATACCCCAATAAAGCCACTAAATGTGTAGTGGAAGAAGCCAGTGGGACAGAAATATAACTCTACCATAATCCTCACAATAGGTGGATTTGCATTCTAAATTCAAGTATCTTGCAAAGGTTTGGATTAAAATTGTTCGGTTCTCAATGCTGGTGCGGTTCAGCCCTGTACCTTTTTATGATGTGCTTTCCTGCATAGTTTCTATATCCGAACATGTTTTTACACATGTTCATTATATTGACGTACCCTTCTCTGTCTTCCGTAGGTTGGCTGATGGACATATCTGCAGCATATGAGTGCAACGTATCAATGTTCTATGTTCACACGTTTGTTGGACATGACACAGCAGATTTTATTTTTTGCCCATGTCAAATTACAAATGCATGGTGAATGTTAATAATTTCCATAAATTTAGTTCTGTAGTCTGTATTTTTTTTACAAAATATATAAATATTTATTATCAATATTGCCAAAAGTAAAAAAAAAAAGAACATTGAACAATTTTTTAATTAAGAAGCAAATATTTTCAATGTTAAAAACATATCCTATCTTCTTTTTGAATGCAAAATAATTTATGTATGATTAGTGTGTTTTTTATTTTTTAAATGTATTTCCTATTATTTGCTGAAAACTCTGTCAAGGATGACATAGATTACAGGGTCGACCGTGTATGTCTATTGTTTGTAATGAGGAGGTTTCGGTTGTTATTGATGGAAGTTATGTCATGGATGACAGATCTTTTCGTCAATAATGCACTAATGGTCTGCCATATCGCCAGGCAAACACAATGCTGACAATGTTGACTTTTTATGGTGGACCACACATGGTGGATGCCTCACACATCTGTCACTGATGAAAGATTACTAAGTGCAGTTGATACCTAACCTTTTACGACAACGGACCCATATTGGTGATAATAGTCCGTAATTGATGGTATCTGTTGTGTAAGCATCTGTTAATGGAAATTCTGTCACACTGGCATACATGTTTTTTAAGCCTATTAAGTCCTTGCAACCTAACCATTAAGTGTAGTAGGCCTCCTCAACTGTT
Organism: Pleurodeles waltl; assembly: GCF_031143425.1. Lineage (NCBI taxonomy): Eukaryota > Metazoa > Chordata > Amphibia > Caudata > Salamandridae > Pleurodeles > Pleurodeles waltl. The sequence goes on from NC_090446.1 coordinate 894,080,990, forward strand.
GCTACTTATTTGCTGCTGCTGGGGCACTCCATGGCAGAAGGAGCAGATAACCGGGTTGCTACCTTCACTCCAGAGGAGTTGGATAGCCATGAGTAGGGAGAGCTTACCAAATACAGTCAGCTATATAGGCTAGCTGAGAGTCCAGAAAAGCTGCACACATGACAATGATTTACATTTATACTCTGTTAGTTATTAAGATTGTGAGACTTCCCTCTCTGACCCAAATGTTTTAAAAGTGACATCTACCAAAAGTCAAACAATTCAAAGCCCAATAATGTGACAATTGGTGACACACACATAAGGTACTCCAAAACCGCATTTGTACTGTACCTTGTGTGTTTAACATTTAAGTTTGATGTTTATAAGGAATACGAAAAAACAGAACAGAGGATCCTGGGCTATTTTCTACCATTCAAGCATAAAAGTCAGTACGTGACCGAAAATATCCTTTTGCCCCATCCCAACACCAAACACCATTCAACCACCTGCTCCCATTCAGTACCCTGATCCTAATTCACATCCCAGCCCAATTGCTCCTTCTCACCCAATCCATTGATCTCCTTCCACCACGCCATCTGTCCACAAAACGCCCTGTCCCCTTGAAAATTCCCATACCCCAAAACACTTCCATATTCCAAAAAGCTCACTATTCCCATTATCATTCCACCGCAGAACCCTCAGGCCTGCTCCTCCCAAACCAGTCCTAAAAAACACCCTAACCCAAATGTAATGGTTGGACATCCATCTACTCCAGGAGGGTGGAAACAACAATGAAGAGGACACTACTGTGACATGGAGGCAACATTAATGCCAGGGGCCTAATGAAGACAGTGATAAGACGACTATGTTTTATTACCCAACTCTGACTTGAATTTGTTTGTTTATATTTTTTATTATAAATCCCCATGGGAAGACAATTTTGTTGTTTCTTATTATTTAATAATAAGAAAAAAAGTATAACTCAACCTTTTATGTGTGTTGTGTACTTGAATATATAATTAGTTTTGTTACGTGTTATAGTGTTTGCCATATGTAACTTGGTGTTCCAATATGTTGCTTGGGTTAACCAGTTGTTTCTATTTTCAGGTCTTATGTGTTACATTGTGGGAGATGTAGTTCATCTCCTTTCTTATGTACTTTTGTTAAACATCATTTTATTGCAGTTTGAGGTATTTAAATATCATGTTATGGTACTACGATATAACTTACATCAGCCATTCTGGTGTCAGTACAACTATTCAACTCAAACCGTACAATTCTGATCCCCTACAAACCTGGGGCCATATGTCCCAAACAACTTCTCCCCCCGTACCCACCCCAACTTCTTCCTCCCTCCCTTTGGCGAGTCTAAGTTTGTTACAGGGTTAGCATTGTGCGGAATGGTCAGATGTGTACATCCTCTGCTTAGTGTAGTGGTGTTAGGTTCCCTATCTTTAAAGATGTCCGCCAACAGGTGGGGGCACAATCAGGTCCCTACTTTCTGTTATTCGGTCAATCGGTCATGAGGCCAGGTCAGTCAGAAACTCTTCTTCCAAGGCCTCCATTATCATCTCCCATCCCTGTGCTATATCTGGTGGCCGCATCCCTCTTTTGACCTCTCTGAAAAGAACATCTCCTTTCTTATGTACTTGTGTGTTAAAGGACGTAAGTTTGTTGTTGCAAGTGTTCAGTGTGTGTGGAATTCAGAGTGGTAGAGTGTGTGACTATATTTACTTTCATACTTCTCGTGATTAAATGTAGCAATACCTTCAGATATTGTGGTTTGCATATAGTCCATGCCATACATTATGTATGCCAACACATGGATTAAGGATATGAGTCAATGTCTGGCATATCATATGAATGTGTGTCCAGCCCTTGATTTTATGTGCCAGATTTGAAAATGTAATCTATCAGTGACTGGGTAGTGGAAATAGGTACTTTGGGTGCCTGGCTGAATCATTTGTTTGTGGTGTGTGTGATAAGTGGGTAAAGTTGGATGAAGTTTAGGATGAATAGTTATTTATGTTAAACACTCCATTTTGGAGATATTATTAGTATTGATGTATTTTGCCAAACATTTAACAATGTTCAGTTGTAGAGTGTTTGTATTATATGTTTGTCTAGCAGTGTTGGTTTGGTAAAATGTGCATTCACTTACTGACGTGAGGTGTGGTTGGTAGTAAAGTTGTATTAGATTAATATTATGGGTATATAGTGTGAGGGTTTTGATCGAACAGGGAAAAAACATAAATTGATGTCAGATATTGTTTGGTGTACATTAAGGTACATTTATTGCCACTGATAGTTTACCCCTTTGGAGCAGAGGATGGCTCCAAGCTGTCCTCACACACGAGGCAGGAAATCCCTGTGGTGCAGACTCCAGGCGGATTTCCTCCAACTGAAAATAGCCTCAAGAGATGGGGAAGAGCTTCCCCTGCACCTGAGACAATTTCAATTTTTTCACTGAATTTAATAGCGCGCATTGCACGCTAACGTCATTTCAGTGTAAATGAAAGTGATATTAGCCAATCGGCTCATTTCACTTTCACTGCAGCGGTGCACGGGCGGAGGGCAATCCCCAAGCTGGAACCCACCCACTAGACAAAGGGGGGGCATGGGCAAGGGCTTGTGATCCATCTATAAACTTTTATTGTTACAGTTTTTCTGCACCCAGCAGGAACGTAGACAGTGGCCATTACCCCCAGCTGCCCTCCAGGGGGAGCAAAAAGTTCACTAGACATCAGGGATTCTTTTTTTATGTATTTGTAGGGATGGGGACTGCCCAGCATGGGCATGGCCATTCCCCCATCCACACAAAAAAAGGCCAACAGTCTTTCTGTCCCACCCCAGGGAGAAGCTGGGTGAAATACCCCTAAATGCCCCCCTGGGGGGACAGGAAGATGCTAGACACCCGAGATTACTTTTTGTTTATTATTTATAGGCCATGCTCCCGCCCCCTAAAAAAAGGGAACCGTCTTTCTGCCCCGGGAACAGATGGGGGCAATTACCATATATGACAATCTGGGTAGAAGAAAACCAACTGGGCAGTAGGGATTACTTTTATTTTTTATTTGTAGGGATGGAGGCTGCCCAACATGGGCATGGCCATGTTATCACCCTTCAAAAATGGGGAAACAATCTTTCTGCCCCAACCAAGATCAACAGGGGCCCCCATGCAACAGCTCCCATTGCCCTTGGTTTCATCTGTTACTGTCACTTGGACTATGTCCAGCCACACAAGTGGATCGGCATTCTTATCGGCACAAGTGGGGTAATGATGGGTGGTAGGACTTTTGTGGATTCCTGTGACATCCAGAAGTTTAGTTCACAGAAATGTAAAGAAAATGCATGATTTCAGGCAATGTTTGCGGTTTGCAGGGCATTGTGGGTAAAACAAAAACTCATGGGATCCAGGCATCACCCTATCCTGCAATCTCCTAGTTTTCTAGCTTTCAAAAATGTACAGGTTTGTTAGGTTTCCCTAGGTGCCAGCTGAGCTAGGGACAAAAAAACACAGCTACCCACTTTGAAAAAAACGAGACAATTTTGAGGGGAAAAATTGGATGTATCCATGTTGCATTTTGGGCGGTTTCCTGTGGTGGGCACTAGGCTTACCCACACAGGTGATTTTACTTTTTTATCAGAAGACTTAGGGGAATTCTGGGTGGAACTGAGTTTGTGGCTCCCTTGGGATTCGAGAATTTTCCATCACAGAAATGTGAGGAAAATGTGTTTTTTAGTCAAAGTTTGAGGTTTGCAAGGGATTCTGAGGAAAGCAATCTGGTGACAGCCATGCAAGTCACCCCATCCTGGATTTCTAGTTTTCAAAAATCTACACGTTTGCTGGGCATCCCTATGTGCCAGCTGAGCAAGGGCCCAAAAGCCACAGCTACCCACTTTGGAAAAAACAGGTCTGTTATGTGTGGAGCAATTTGATGCTGGGCGGAAGGAAGTTTGTGACTCCCCACAGATTCCAGAACTTTCCATCACAGAAATGTTAGGGAAATTTGTTTTTTCAGTCAAAGTTTGAGGATTGCCAGGGATTCTGGGTAAAACAACCTAGTGAGAGCCACAGAAGTCACCCCTTCATGGATTACCCTGGGTGTCTAGTTTTCAAAAATGTACAGGTTTGCTAAGTTTCCCTAGGTGCTAGCTGAGCTAGGTCCCAAAAACAACAGCTACCGACTTTGCAAAATGCTGTTCCGTTTTGCACTGGAATATTTAATGTATCCCTGCTGCGTTTTGAGCCGTTTCCTGTCGCAGGCACTAGGCCTGTCCACACAAATGAGGTGCCATTTATATCAGGAGACTTAGGGAAACACAGAATAGTAGAACAAGTGTTATTACCAATTGTATTTCTCTGCATTTGCACCTTCCAAATGTAAGACATTGTGTAAGAAAGAAGTCATTTTGAGAAATGCCCGCTAATTCACTTGCTAGTATGGGTACCCACAAATTCAGAGATGTCAAAATAACCCCTGCTTCTAAACTTCATATTTTTGTGCTTAGTTTGGAAATACATAGATGCCCTTGATACCTATTTTTCACTACTTATATTTTGCCAAATGAATCGCTCTGTACCTGGTACACAATGGAAAATTGCATTGCATTGGGCAGCTCAGTTATTGGCTCTGAGTACTCTAGGTTCTTGGAAAACCCACAAACCCTATATATCCCCACAACCAGAAGGATCAAGCAGATGTAATGATATATTGCTTTTGCTTTTGTAAAACGGCCATAGTGATGAGAAGTTAGAAATGACAATGTTGTCACAAATGCCTGGTTTTTCCTACTAATGTTCAATATTTTTTTTATTTCAACACTTAGGACCTCATTTACGAGGCCCTATCGGCACACTGCACCACCGGACTGTAATTTTTTTTAATGTTCTGGTGGCGCAGTGTGTCATCCCAAAGCAGGGCTTTTCATGGCCTTGTAAATATGGGCCCCTTTCACACATTAAACTGCATGAAAGGGGCGGTCATGGGTGTTGCTGTGGGTGTTCCCATGCAACACCCATGGAATGCTAAGGAATCTGACGCATTCCCAACATTTCAAGTTTGGAAATGCATCAGATTCCTACGCCACCTCAGAGGTGGGAGAAGAAGTGACGCATGGGGAGAAATATCTATTCTTCCCCGTTTTGTTTTCTCTTTCTATTTGTGCTGCATTCTGCCACACACATAGAAAGAGAAAAACACCTCTCTTGATTGGTTTGTGCAGGAAGGTGTCTAGAGGCTCTTGTTTTTAATGGAGAGTCAATTTGATCTCTGCATCTGTAATCACATGCGTGTGGTGGCTTGAATGAGTCTTTGGAAGCCCGGCCCCCGACAACTCCTCTCCCTATTCCCTGCCCCACTCATGGACAAAATTTGCCTCCAGCTCACTGCAGAACTGGACTTAACAGCAATAGATTTGCCTTTGACATAAGAGGTAAACATGTTTGGGTCAAACCTGCAAATCAGTGTTAATTGACTCCTAAACTTAACAGACATTTCCTCAGAAATCTCAGTCAAAGATAAGGAACAGTGATATTTGAGGTTTTATCTCAAAACAATATTATAACTGAAACATCCCCAGCGTCTGAAAGAGTTTCTCTTCAATGAGAACTGGAAACAATATTTTACCGATACACATCTCTTACTTGTATACATTTCCCCTTCTTCTTTCTCCTGTCCTGCAGAAGATAACCTTATCCTGTGAATATATTTTAAGATTGTGAATTTGAATGAGATCTCCTCCAGCATCGTACATTTGTTTACCTGTCATAATAGGTGGTCGGTATGTGTTTCAGTATAAGACTCATACATAGTTTTACTCAGCACTATAAAGCACGTCGCAGCATCCTGCTGGGTGGCAGAAGGAGCGTCTGGCCTGCTGTGAGGGGACTACCAAGACCAGCAATCTTGAGGCTCCAGGAGGCAGACCCTCCAACTATTCTCACCTGTGTCTTTCTCTGCGCTATAAAGCGTGTTGCATCATCCCACTGGTTAGGAGAAGGAGTGCCTGCCCCACTATGGGGGGCTACCAAGACCAGTATTCCAAGCACTCCAGGAGGTGGACCCTGATGCCCCCGGGGTTGGATAAGACCCCTGTTGAGGCCCATTCTAGTGGCAATACCCTAAAGGGTGCACAGTCTGTAGTGTGCCAAAAGAAAGGGAAAAAAGTCAGAAGAAAGGGGTGCACCGGTTGCAATTCCCTTGTTGATGATAACTGACAAGGCTTTACCCATAGAAATGGTGACTCCTTCTTCTAGCACCTCCTTAATTGACTCTAAGGTTCTTGATTTGCAGTTAAAATCTCTCTTGGACTCTGCACTTGAGGCCTTTTTTGATGACATTATGAAAATCCCACTAAGCTCATGGGGGGCTTGCAGTCAAAGGTGGGTTCCCTTGAATCATCCGTGGATAACTTGAAAGCCACGATAGCGGGGTGCAGGAGGCCCCTGATGAATCCCTTAGTGCAGAAGCATGCCCCACTCACACTCGTTCTGTCTATGCTGATAACTGCTCTGTAGAGTGTGGGAATGTTGGCGGTCGATCTGGTATTTCCCCAGGTAACACTGTAATTTACCACCCCAAACAGGTGAGTTGGGTACTTTTGTACCTATATAGGACGTTAAAGATAAAGGATGGCTCTGGGGTAGGAGAGCTCACCCTAGTATGATTTGTATGGCCAACAGGTTTCAACCTTTGAGCGGTCAGGACTGTATTGATTGACTGAATGGCACATGTGTGGGGTTGAACAAGGATACGGAGAGTAGCAAGAGTGTGGAGTAGTGCTCCCCGCAGGAACATGAACAAATTCCAGAAGCTGTTCTTAAAACAGTAAGTTGTAATATTGCGGGCATTAACAACAAAAAAGGTGATGGGAGGGATGTAACTTTTTAACTGGCCATCATATTATAGGCTTACAAGAAACCTGGGATGTGGATAATTTGTTCTTCCTGGATGGACTTTCTTCTTATTTTGGTGCAGCCATACCATCAGCTCATGGTAGAGCTAGAGGGGATGACTCTTTGGATGTCCTGTGTACCTCTTGCTTACTTGAGACAACAGCTGCAATTTAAGTTTAAGAAAGCTCCATGTTTAGTGGTCATTAATTTTTACAATCATTTTGTGCCGGTAAATGTCAATGAGCATTTGCAAAAACTCTAACGTTTTCTTGATTTATATGAGGAAAGTCAGAATTCAGTACTTATTTTAGGTGATTTTAATGTGCATCTGTGCCCCTCGGGTTGTGCAATACCTGATGATCAAGTTTCTGAGAATTTAGAAACTGCCTATTTTGAGCATACCCCACAGGTAGAGTTACTAGAGACCATCCTTGCTGACAGTAATATGCTGCAAATTGCTAATGAAGGGGCAGCGGATCCTATTCTTTTAGCAGGAGAGAATGTAATTCGGTTATCAACCATGTTTTAATCTCTGCCTCCATAATCCAACAGGTTAAAAACTTTCAGATCAAAAGGATTCATTTTCAGTGACCATAATCCACTTATTCTTGAATTAAATTGGGATAGAGGGGTAATTGAGAGGATTGATGTAGGGGATGGGGTCCCGGTAGATTTTAACAAAGGACCAGGATCGTCATATTAAATGGGGAAGGGTCATACCAAAATCCTTTGTGAGCAATTTCCATAGTGCATGTGAACATGATTTTAACATTTGATTAAGGATGGACAGTGAAGATGATGAGGTTCTGTCCACCTTTTACAAAATCTGCGGACATGTTGCCAAGGGCCTTAGAAGGCCTGCTGGCAAAACAGTTATAGAGGGGGTGAGATGGTCCATCCATACTTGCTCTAGGGCCCCCCAGGATCTGATGAGAGCATTAAATCATTCCTCCAGGGATAGAAACGAGATAGTTATGAGGAGGTAAGCCTACAAACAGGCCTTGGCAGCCAGGAAAAAAGAAATTACAGAGAGAACATGGGAAGACTTCCTGCAGGTGTTTTGAGCAAGAGAGCAAAGTTCTCGGTTGTAATTATTAGGCCTTTCTTAGGAGCACGGTAATGATGTGAAGAATTGCATTATTGCCCCTGACATTTGTGTCAGGCACTTCCAGGGAATCTATGACAATGGCATGGAAGTGACCCAGAACGTAGACCAGGCAAAATGGAGTAGTGATTATTCTCTGTGTTTAAAAGTGGAGGGGATCTATGAACCATTGTAACCATTCCCAAGGAAAAAGTGTCAGGCACTGATGGGGTGACTACGGACTTATATAAATTTGAACCCCAAGTCTGGGCAAAAACTTTCACTTGCGTAGGTAACACAGTGTGTAGGAAAAGTATCCCAAAGACTTGGTCTACGGCTATAATTGTTCCTGTGTTTAAAAAGGGCTTAAGATTGGACCCAAAATGTTATTGGCTGATCTCCCTCATAGGCACGACCATTAAGGTCCTAGGGAAAGTTATTCTTGCTGGGTTAACAGAGTGGTCAGAGCAGAATAAAGTGATTTCTGGTCTTCAATATGGGTTCAGACCCTGAAAGGGTGCCCTGGACCAATGCCTGAACCTACAATTGATCATCGCCAAATACACAGTTGTTAAGAAAGGCTTGTTGTTTATGACATTTATAAATCTCACCTCCACATTCGACCATGTAAACAGATCCAAATTGTGGAGGATGTTGATGGATCTCAGGGTGGATTCCAACATAATTTTCTACATGAATTACAAGTGGATCTTGTTGCCTCAATAAGGTATAACCTGGTTGGTACTTTGTCTGAGTATTTTAACTTGTATAGGGGTGTCAGACAGGATTGCATCCTGACCCCATTTTATTTATTCTTTATATAAAAAATGTGGGTCCTGTGCTTAGTGAAGCCTGTAAGGATATGTTGAGGTTAGGCTCGCAGTTATTGCCCGCACCTCCATATGGGGATGACGCAGTCCTAATGTCTAGGACTGCAGAGGGTCTGCAACAGCTGGTTATCTCTTTTGTGGCTTTCATGAGTGCAATAGATTTCAGCACAAATTTTTCAAAATCCCACACCATGGTTGTTGGCTCTAGAAAACACCAGAAAAAATGCTTTGGAGGTGGCTTTGATTTGTCCAGGGTTCCCACTTTCTCATATTTGTCCTTTTTGTTGAGTGAGGCTCATGGGGCTCGCAAAGGAGGCTAAGAAGGAATGCCTTCTCAAGAGCAGCAGCCACAACCTTTGACTTGGCCAAAAGTCTGGGGGCTAAGCCGGTGCAGGCATTAATTAAGGTTTATCAGGCTAAGTGCATCTCACTCACAAGCTATGGGAGCAACATCTGGGGTTACAAGGACATGTGGGATCTACAGATTGTTGAAAATAAATTCCTCAGAAAGTTGTTAGCTGTTCCGCAATCCATACCCTCTCTACATAATACACAAACAGCTGCGGTCAGAGTATATAGGTTCCCTACTTGCCCTTGCGTAGATAGATCAGTGTATGGTGTAATCTGGCCTTAGCCCTCAATCGAGCAGTAATTGAGGATTGTCTGACATTAGACAGGGCGTTAAACATCCCATGGCTCAGACACATCAAGGACGCACCCTCCGCCTCCTATGCAAGACCTTCAAATGGATCCCCTCGAGCATAGAAGGACCGTCATGCACACCCTCATCACCAGCAGACTGGACTATGGCAACGCACTCTACACCGGAATCAACAAAAAACTCACCCGCAAATTGCAAAACATACAGAACGCCGCTGCCAGATAGATCCTAGACCTACCCCGACACTGCCACATCTCAAAACACCTACGCCCACTGCACTGGCTCCCCATTGAGAAAAGAGTTACTTTAAAAATCCTCACCTACACACACAAAGCTCTCCACAACACCGGACCTGCCCACCTTAACCAGCTACTCAACTTCCACGTACCCCACAGGACCCTACGCTCAGCCCAGCACTCTCTTGCAGAAGTACTCTGCATCAGGAAAACCAGAACAAGAGGATGCTCCTTCTCCTACCTTGCCACCACCACCTGGAACACCCTACTTTTCCACATCAGACAACCCACCCACCTCCCCAGCTTCACGAAGAAACTGAAGACATGGCTTTTTTAATCCACTTCCAGTACATGCTACACCCCTCCTCAGAGCCTTGAGACCCTAACGGGTGAGTAGCTGTGCTCTATAAACTCTGATTGATTGACTGATTGATTGATTAATCATATTTGTATTTTTGTGTATTTGTAATATGCGTGCTTTTGGGGGTTTTATTAACTGAATAAAGCTTTTCTAACTGTCTGAATAAACAATACCAAGTATTCAAAATTTTCTGGTTTTCATCAACTTCTTGTTTTATTGGTATTCATGCCATAAAAACAGGATTCAACTTGCCAGGTTTCCAGCCACAAGAAATTAAAAACAGAATTATTGGTTTTCTTCAAAATGGATAACTTACTAAGAGACATAAGAGTACAAAGTCTGATATTAACACAAAAAATGTCACAATATTGCTGACTTAGGGCCTGATTTAGAGTTTGATGGTAAAAAATGTGACAGCGTACCCTCTCTGCTAAACCATCACTCCACCCACCTCAGTTAGATTTGGGTAGACTGCTAGAGTTAAGCTGACATAGCCCCAGTCAGCTCAGTTGATAAAAATCTTCTTTCGGTGGCCCAAAAAAGTAGGAGCCGTCGGTGAAAGGACATAACACTGTCTGCGCTATTTAGGGTGAACAGTACAATGGCTTTTCTTTTTTATCTGTCACTGCCAGGTAAAATCTAAAAAATAATCAAGACCCCACACCCTGCGAGGGAAACCCTAGGGTGTGAAGGTCATTTGATTTTTTGGGGTTTTTTTTCAATGACAAACTCCAAAATTGGCAATTTGTTCTTGAAAAACAAAAACTTTTGAAAAGTTTGATGTACATCTGTCAAAATTAACAACAAATGTGAACCAAACGTTTGTGCAAAATTGTCCTCTGGGCTGGCGGACAACTCTAAATGTAGTGGGTAGAGTACCCTCTGTATGGCAGATGCCCTATGCCATCCCGATGGACACTACTCCATCTGTGAAGCTCTAAATCGGTCCCGCAGAAAGCAAGACACCATTAGTAGGAGCTATTAGTCCATTTAACGAACCTTCATTAAACTTTAAAAAACATATTATCCACATAATTTTCTTGCTGGAATATTTTGGGGGTAATCCGCCAAGCTTGGGTGGAAGGGGTGGTCCCGGAACGTAAAACCCTCATACATTTTCCATAGACTTTTTTAGGAAGCAATGTCGTACAAACTGCTGAACAGAATTACATCAAATTTGGCAGGGAGCTGGATCTTGGTCCAGAATGTGTGTTTTTTTGTGATTTGGTGTAAATCTGTTCAATAGAGAAATTAGGGATCAAAAATATTTGTATATCTCGTGGTTGTGGGAGTCCCTTGAACCCAGTTTAAAGCAATAGAGTTTTCTGATTGGCCTAGGTGGCTTTCTTCTCCCTTGGGACTCCTGGTTCCATGGGAATAAGGCTCCTTTGGGAGCAAACACTCTGTTTGGCAGGCTACAACATGAAAGAAAATGTTACAGGCAGCCATTACAAGAGTTGGGGCGTTGTCTCCTATCCTGCATTTGTTTAAGAAAAATTATATAAGGGGGGCAGCATGGGGATATAGCCCACTAGCTTTAGTGAAGAGGTGCCAAAGAGACACCCCCCCCCCACCAGCCAAAATAAAAAAATTAACTAATATGCCGCAATCCTACAGGACTCCCATGGGATTGTGGAATTAAAAAAAATATGCTGACCGGTGTTTTTAATTTAATTATTTTGACTTCCAGGGTGGGCCAGGACCCGGGGGCTGGCGTGTGTGGGTGCTACTCATTAAGCCAATATTTGGACCCAGGGACCCCATTCCCTGTGGCGGAATGTCAATTAAAGGGAAAGGGGCATGTGGGTATCCTCCCACCAAAATGAATAATAAAAGAGCAACAAAAGACACTCATTTATTATTCACTACTCTTTCAAGGAATTCCCAATAATGCCCTGCAAGGGATTTTTGTTTATATTTTTTTAACTTGGTGGTGCCCACAGAATAGGGATGGGCTTCACTAAACCTTTTCTAATGTTGTGGGAACTGCAAGGAGTATAGTCGACATCCAGCAACATTTTAAAAAACAGTGTGACTCCTGGATTATAAAAACCATGACCCCAGAAGAACTTAGCATATTTATATTAAATACTCCTAGCTGGAGGCTTATGCACTTCAGCTGGAGTACAAGGCACTTTTGTTGTTGGTTTTATGATTGTATTTTGTTGGCTGAAAAATGTTAAAAGAAAACTCAGAGATGTGCTGATGTGTTATTGGGCCACATTTATTTTCAATGCCATGGCATAAATAGATTGTATTGTTTTGCAGTGCTTTATACAGCACTTATTACCCCTATGTGGGACACTGAAGTGCTTGCCTCCGCATGCTCCGCAAGATCTATAGATGGATCCCCACAGATACAAGAAGAACAGTCTCCCAGGCCCTCGTCAGCAGCAAACTTGACTACAGAAATGCCCTTTACGCAGGACCCCAGCCAAACTCCTCAAACGACTGCAATGCATACAAAACGCATCCGCACGCCTGATCCTCGACGCCCCCTGCCACAGCCACATCACTCCCCATCTGAGAGACCTACACTTGCTCCCCGTCAACAAAAGGATAATCTTCAAGCTCCTCACCCACACACACAAGGCGCTCCACAACACCGGTCCAGCCTACCTCAACAGACGACTCACCTTCTACACCCCGTCCCGCCAACTCCGCTCAGCCGAACTCGCTCTCGCCACCATCCCCCGGATCCGAAGAGTGACCACCGGAGGCAGATCCTTCTCCCACCTCGCGGCCGAGACCTGGAACACCCTTCCTTTGCTCCTACGACAGACCGAAGACCTGCTGACTTTCAGGAAGCGCCTCAAAACCTGCCTATTTGAGCAGTAGCAGCACCCCTCTCCCATCAGCGCCTTGAGACCCTTACGGGTGGGTAGTGAGCTCTACAAATACATTGATTGATTGATTGATTGATTGCACAGAAGAGCACCAAACTATAGCATGTCGGGTGAGCGATTATGTTATGTGTATTTATACAGCGCACAACTCACCTTGGAGGGTATCCTGACACTGTGGCATAAACTTGCGTATTGAGTCAGGGCTGGACCTGGGGCTCTGATGTGGAGCACCATGTCCTTCTAGGGTTTAGGAGCAAGGTAGGAGAAGGCATGACCACCAGATATGGTTTTCCATATGCAGGGAGTTTGTGTGAGTCAGAGTCCCGCTAAGTGGAGGTGTAAGGTAGATTTGTGGAAGTTTATATGGGTGTTGAGGTACTTTGGAACCAATGTTGTGTGCTGAACTGAGCCCAACCCCTGTTGAGCACAGCCAGTGAGACAAATCATATCACATTCAAATACAATGCCTGTGACTTCACAATATTTTTTAAAAAGTAATAGAAAGACTTCACACACAACTTGAGCTTTCAACACATACACAAACAAAGAGATTGTAAGAAACTGGGTTAATATTTGGGTAACTACCCACATCAACAAATATTCACAACCCATGTCAGGGTGAACCCGCAAAGTCACTAAATTAACCTGTTCTTAGCCCCTTTTTATGGGCGAGCACAAACTGTTCCGTCCATTCTGTAATCTCTCTTTGGGCTTCAAACCACTCCCATGCCATGTCAGTCACTTACATTGGTTCGGGACTTGCCTTTTAAAGTCTGCTTGCTTTCATTTGTGAAAGGCATGCATACGTCATGCCTTTTCCGGTGCTTAGCCCACCTACACAGCACCGGTAAAGCACCAAAAACATATGAGGCTCGATGTTTTCAGCCTGGAGTCCGGACTACTTTATCTGTGTATTTTCCACGCAGCGTGATCGCGCTGCATTTTACATAGCGCGATTGTGCTACTTTTTTTTTGCTTTACAACGCTAATAGCTCTAACTCGAACAAATGCGAGACCCGTGGCATTGAAAATGCTTGTTAGACAAGGCACAGAGCTGACAACCATAATTTAGGGCAATGTGTAAAGGATTTATGCAGTACCAAAATAGTAATAAAGTCAAAATGTAAAACAATAGAAATCCCAAACCTAATTAGAAGAAAGAGAGTAAAATGTAATAAACAAAATGTTACAAAAGTTGCAAAAATCCAATAAGGGGAACCACAGATATGAATTTAAAAACATTAAGTGGGAATAGTGCCAAACAGCAGAAAGTGCCCTTTATAGTCAATGTGCATAGTAGACCTACCACAAGTTAATGGGTGGGGAGACACCTAACCCCTGCCTAACCAATAGGGTAAAAGACAACCATACCCACTTTCTCAGTAGTTTCTGTTTAAATTACTGCAAACAGGCCCAGAATGCCTTGTGGAAAGGTATTTTCAAGATGTTTTGGACACATTAAACTTAGGCTCTGAGGGCTGGGGCGTGTGTGGGGAATGCCTATAGCAATCTCAGTTTGAGGCAGGCATTGTAACCACAAACCCAGAGACAAAAGTTGGAGAGGACAAAAGCAGTCTCCTTCTCCAACCAGACAAGGGATATAGAAGAACTGTCTTGGCATCTGGTGCTCTCCCCTTCAAGCATGCCTCAAGTGTCACAGTGGCTTAACAGACTTGTCAAGCAGGATTTAACTGTTGTGTCAAGAAGGAGGACCACAACCTCCAGCTTGCATATTCTGTGGAATTCAGAGGAGTCAACTCTGTCCTTTCATATCAACCTAAATTTTCCCATGAGAGCCATTTCACGTTTTTTCACACCTATTCGAGACTGAACACAGGCTGAGAGATGACAGAGATGTATTCTAATTAGCCTTATCGCAGTTCAGAGATAGCAACATAAATATATACTAAGAAAGAAAGACATGGAGGTGTGTGGAGAGTGATAGAACATGAGAGAGGATTCATTTGATGATTTTTAGCTGGTTCACTTGTACCCCTTATGTGGCTCTGCATTTCCTATGACTTGCCTACCACTTCTTCCACTGACGTAGTATTGAAGTGATGCACTAGTGAACTTGAGGGGTTGACAAATCTTAAATCACCCAAACATCTAAGAAGTCTGGGTTTGGGATGATTTAGTTCCTCTCATAGTAAGGCAGCTCAGTAGCAATAATGCCCTTGTCTGACGATGACTGCTCTTTTTTATTAGGGCTATTACTCTGCCTACCACATTTTTGTAGTATACCAAATATTAGTCGGCAAAATATGTTAAGTTCAGTAGTGAATCTATTACAAGATACCTAACCTCACTGAAAATCCTGCCATCTATTGTTCTAGAATACTTCCCCTTGTGCTATGTTTATGTTATGTATTTTTCGTTGGAACCTTGTTTTATTATTGTATGTCTTACCATACCTACGTTTTGTGTAATCTCATGTTTAAGGTCATTTTAATGGTACCTTCATTTAAATTGAGTTAGGTTCAAGTACTAATATACGTTTTCACGCATACTTTATCCCTTTGGAAAATGTACATTGCAAGACGGCCTGTCTAGAAACATGTACGCTGTATTATAACTCTTAAACATTATGTCTGCTGTGTAGTAAGAGATTCAAAATAATTTGACAATTCACTTGGCACGTGAGGCATTCTTCCCGAAATGTATATCAAAATACTGGCGCCTCAGCCCTCTCTCTCTGGGAGCACCAAAGGCCGTAAAGAACAAACAGCCAAGCAGCGCATGGTGCGCGAGACCCCACTGACATAAATGGTGCAGTGAACATTTCTGCTCGCGCAGGCTTCCCCTATCGTTCAATTACACACCGAATCCGAAACAACAGCTCTGCAAAGGGCAACACGGAAATCAATGATTACCACTGCACCGTCCCCCGCGGGCTGCGTGCTCGCTGACGAACATAAAACATAGGGCGCGCCGTGCGCGAGAGGGCGCAGAAGGAACCGGCAAACCGTCAGAGGTTCAACACTGCTTATTCAGAGGCTGACCCTGGTTAATGGTTCCCGCCCTGATAGCGGCTGGATGATGTCGGCGTTAGCGGAGAGGGTCAGGTTTGTTGTTTCACGGCGCCAGTCCATGCATGAATTTCCTTGAGTGGTTTTGGAGAAAGCCTGCTTTCTCGGGTGGCAGGCCCCCGGGGCCTGCTGAGTGCGGGGCTGTACGTGACATCTTACTTAGTGAGATGTGGGACCATCTTAGATGTGGCATTTTCTTGTATGTGAACTGACAAATCAATAACAAAAACTCTTAAGGGAAGATATTCTTCTTATATATCTATCCGTGAGACGAGAATTATTTTCTCGCGTTTAGTACTAATGACTGCCAAGTGAATATGGAGAAATTAGATCAGCTCACAGAGAGCGTCAACGCATAAACAGGCTGTAGGGCACACATTGATTGCAGCTGGAGGTTACCACCTTCATACAAAAATAAAAAATATCGCCCATGTCCCTAACCTTAATAGTAAATGTAAATATGTATAATACATGGGTGATTTGCCCATCTAAATTCCCCAGTTGTATCCAAAGCTCCATTCTTCACCACTACAATCAAGTTCCACACGGCGTGGGCTAAGTGCGATCACTTAGTTGACGAGTGGCAGTTGAATAAACAGATACTTTGTCAGGCTTGTGTATTTTTCCACATTAATAATTTGATGAGCTGGGTGTGAACAGCGGCAGCTCTTCTACTGTGGAGGAGGAGCGTTGCCCCCTCACCCCCCCACACACAGCAGCTGCAAACCTTTAAAAACAAAACGATAATAAACAATGTTTATTATCGTTTTATTTTAAAAGGGGTGGGGCCATGGGGGAAGGACAGGGATGGCTCAGTGCGCATGTGTGTTTGGCCAGCCGTCTCAGGACAATCAAATACACATGCATACTGAGCTCTTTCCAGCCCGGCACTGTGTTG
This sequence comes from Pleurodeles waltl, assembly GCF_031143425.1. Lineage (NCBI taxonomy): Eukaryota > Metazoa > Chordata > Amphibia > Caudata > Salamandridae > Pleurodeles > Pleurodeles waltl. The sequence goes on from NC_090446.1 coordinate 894,097,812, forward strand.
CTTGGTTGGAGAGGACAGGCACAGTCTCCCAGTCTGCCTAGGAGTGCCAAGTCAGGGCGCTCCAGTCAAGAGCATTAGGATGGGCCGCAGGGCAGGCTGGGAGCCTGTGCCTGCAGTTCAGCCTGGAGACCGGCGTTGCAGCGGGGACTCGGTAGTCAGGTAAGTTTTTAAAAACATTTTTTTTTTTTAATTTAATGTTGTTTATTTTGTTGTCCTCCTACCCCCACTGTGTGCCACTTCGCCCCTGCACTGCACAGTGAGCCACGATTGGGTGTGAGATCGCACAACGTGAGCCTGTGCCTAGTTGCTCCTGAAAGGCTAAGGGCCAGAAGTACGACCTTTTGTTTTGCAACTCGCAATTGGCGATCCGTTTGATAATCGCAAATTGTGAGTCGCAATACAAAATGTACAACAGTGTTAAGTACACTATTTGCAATTCCCAGTGGGGTTGCAGATGATCTACCTCATCAATATTCATGAGGTAGGTCGAAATTTGCGACTCCTTTGGGAATGACCACACTCACAGGCATGGTGGCCTGCTGGGGACAGCAGATCACCATGTCCATGACTGCTTTTTGAATAAAGCAGTTTTTAAAAGAATAAAACCAGCCCATTTTCCTTTAAAGGATGCATTTCAAACAAAATAATGAAAAGATTTCTATTAATTTGTTCACAGAAGGCAGTGGTCCGTGGGACCACTACCTACTCTGAAAAAATATATTCTCTTACATTCACAAAAGGGAAGGGGTCCCTTGGTAACCCCTTCCGGTTTGCGAATGGATTAGCACTAATTTGAAATTGGTGTTAACTGTGATTGTTTATCGACCACATTCACGGTCACAAAACAATCATACATCCGCCCCTTCCTAATTGCGATTCGCAACCCTTTTTGCAATTTGGTAAATAAATTACCAAATTGCAAAATTGGGTTTGTACATTGGGAAATGCTTTTTTTGTTGCAAATGGCCCTATTCTGCAAATCATGCCATTTGAAACAATAATAAAGCTTTCTACATCTGGTCCCTAATGCTTTCTGTGTAGGATTTCTCTATATTATAGGGTCAGTTCTGACAACCAATCACAATCATAGTCCGCTGTCTTTTGTGACTGCACTCCTAAAATCCAGTGCGTTCATCTCACAATCCATTCACCTTTTGCCAGGTTTTCTCCAGCTCAAAACCTGCAAAGACAAATTTAATTTGGAATTGGGAGTGCTCCACTTGAGAGGGTTTTCGACCAGAAGGGGGTCCTCTTAATTGATGCAATGATTGCAGTTATGACATTTACACGATGAGCGTTAGCACCACTCTCACTGGGAATGAATTGCTGCAATAAATTGTGCCTGTCTAAAAAACAGTGTGAAGCAAAACTGTTACAGGCCTGTGGCGGAGCAAAAAGGTAACTACCCAGGTTAGGCCGGCGGGAAGAGAAGGCAATAATGGAGAACTGCAGGAGGAGAAATCCTTTGCATTCATTTTCTTTTTGCATTTCTTCTTGAGCTTGCTTAGTTTAACGGCCTCCTTATGTTATTTTTTGTTACTGCAGGCCCTTCTGGTGAACAAATATTGTGCACTGTGTTACATTTGTCCATCTGCCTCGTTCTTTTGTCTATCCACCCACCAGTGGCAGTTGGTGAAATATTCAAATAGAGAGGCGAAAAATAAACCAAATATGTAAAAAAAAAAAAAAAAAATTACCTTACACTGCTGGCAGCATGTTCTGCAGCATGTCTTTGTCCTCGCTGTTGCTGGCTCCAGACTCCAGTCCGAGTGCAAAGTCCCGTAGACACCTCCTTTAGCCAGTCAAGATGCTTCGCTCATGCTCTTAAGCAGCATGAATGAAGCGTCTTGATTGGCTGAAGCAGGATGCCTCAGCGCTCCAAAAAGCACTGTAGGCCTGCTCCTGCTCTCCAACCCAGCTGTCCAGGACAGCCGAGTTGTAGAGGTTTGAAGTGAGTATGTTGGTTTGGCCATAGCAAGGTAGCCAGCCTAATCAACATGCACACCTCAAAGGGGACACTCCATACTGCTGCCAATCATTGGCAGCAGTGATGCACTGGCCCCACCCTGCCCTTACACTCTGTATTGCCATTTAATTTTTTACACTTTCTGCTCAGCAGTGTTGGGGGGGATGCTCCTTCGGTCCCACAGAGGAACTGCCACTGCCACCCACTCATATATCCATTAATGTGTCTGTTGATCCACTAGTATCACCAATCATTCTAACATATGCTCACATTCATCCATCCATCAATGAATTCACTGTTCCTCCTAATTCACTCACACATGCTCATCTTGCTTAGCTCACATGTATCCATTCATTTAACACTTGAAAGTCTGAGTTCATGAAATACATCTTTACATCTTGATATATTATGTTCCTTATACATGTACACCCTCTCTATGTACTCATGTATATATGTATTTATCACTTTACTCATACTATAGAAGAGAAAAAAAACCTTTGACTCTCTCCAATCGATCACTCTATGTCCCTCCCCTATACCTCTCCCAATATATCCTGTACCTACACTCTCTGACTCATCCCAAACATCATTCTACTACTGTGATCCCCAGAATACCCTTTTCTAGACTCCCCGCTATTCCTCCTTAGATCCTCCAAACCTCATTTTACTATTATGATCTCCCAAACAACCCTTTCTAAATTCTTTTATCATGTATCCCTCCACCATCTCCCCTTTTACTCATCCCAGATCTCATCTTACTACTATGATCTCCCAAATAACATTTTATAGACTCTTCCCTCTTCTATCACACAGACTTACATGTCCACCACTCGGATGAAGTCTTATTTCCCTATACTATTCCACTGCAAATCTTTTTTGGGTTCCAGAGTAGCATGCTACTCAATAAAAAGCACTTCGATGCAATTAGAATTGCAATTACAATTGGGGGTCCTTAGAAGTAGCCCTCCATCTAATCACCCACTCGGTCATGACCCTATTGACTTTTTATGTATTTATCCACTTATCCTCCTAACACACCCACTTCTCAGTCCACCCTTTGTACAACTGTACAAGTGTATCTACCCACCCTCACTCATCCATATGTAACATGTCAAATACATACACTTATTTATCAGTCTTACCAATTTGCATCCATTTCCATTAGTTCATCTCGTTTGCCAGTCTGTCCGTCCACTTATGGGGAATCTAAGCTCATTTAACATTGCTTTAGATTACTTAACTTAACTTAACTTACTTAGCACTTTCCAGTTGTCAAGAAGTATAGATCTTGAGTTCTTTGTTTTTTTTTTTTAAATTTATTTTTATGAACACTGGTAGCTGTTGAACCTTGAAGGTGATGGGTGGAAATTTTATTTGGAAGAACACTAGGTCAGAAAGCAAAGAGCTTCTTTCAGGGATGTTTGGGCCACTAGTAGGCTAGTGAGGACTAGACCAACGATGACATTGGAACTGGCAATGATTCATTCTTTCCCAACTCAAAGGCTGTTGTATTGTTGGCAATGCTAGATGACACCATGCTAACCAGTGACACAATTGTAAGTGTGGGGTTAGCAACTTCTTTGCTGGCCACCCTTTTCTATCATGTAATATTCTAGATTGGGTCCTTCACCCCATTCCATTCTGTTACAAGATTGAAAAAGTAAAGTTAAGGGGCTGGTAGGGCAATAGCCCTCCTTCTCTCTCGAGCAGGAATGGGCCCTCCTTACCCAAAGAAAGCATGACATTTTCAGCCCTGGCCTTCCAGTATTTCAGTGCAGGTATAGGGCTGTGTGTGAATGCCCCATTCCAGATCACTAAATTTGCCTGACAAAGTAAATATTGTAGCAGCTCATACAGGCTGTTTGTGTGAGCCACTTTGCTACTTACAAAAATGCACAAGAAACTGGCACAGTGGAACCCTAATGTCATTTGAAAGGAACCACTGTATAGAAAGAGAGACGGAACGCAAAAGGGAAAGAAAGTGATAGAGAGATTAAGAAACTGAAAAGGCAGAAAATGTTTATGCAGATCACTGATTTTAGATTGTTAATAGCAAGTCTAAAGGAAACATGCTGGAGGCAATCGCATGTTGCCAATTGCTGCCACTTAGGCGACAGTGTAATAGACTAAGCAAGCACAGATGTGTCACCAGATCTTATCAATGAATACACCATCACTTGACTAACCCACTTGGAGGACCACAACCAAGCCATCCTATGTGTGGACAAATCTGCTATAGAAAAGAAAGACTAGAATCATCAAAAATCCAACAAAAACTGATCAGAGACCAGTGGAAAAATCATGACAGAGATCATTGGGTAGAAGCTCTTAAAAGTAAACTAATCAAAGAATAAAGGACTTTGTTTTACTAATAAAAGGAAATGATCAAAACATACAAAGAGTATGCCAAGAAAGTATGAAACTTACAAGGCTCTTAACAAAAGCTTCTGGATTGTCATTACTCACAACACTAAAATAATAATAAGAAAGGATGATAAAAACAGAGAACACTTGGTTTGTCCAGAACCCTCCACTCTCAATTACTTAAACAGTCAAATCAGAAGCTTAGAGAACAACTAAACAAATCAGGCCCACTGGGACGGATAAAAGAACACCTTAAAAATATTTAAGGCATGTATAGGAAAGAAAAAAACTCTAGAGTGCAAGAAATTTCAATGAAATTGGGTAATCTAGCTGGTTCAATGCAGTCTGAAGAATAAAAGTGTATGCCTACAAAAGAAGGGGGATAGAGCAAGGGTTAGCAAATTAAGGGCCAGATGTATGACCTTTTTTTGTGACTCGCAATTTGCGATCTGTTTGGGAACCACAAATTGCGAGTCGCAAAGCAAAATGTACAACATTGTTAAGTACACTGTGTGTGATTCCCAATGGGGTTGCAAATGACCTACCTCAACAACATTCATGAGGTAGGTCGCAATTTGAGACCTCATTGGGAATGGGGACAGCAGACCACCATGTCTGTGACTGCTTTTTAAATAAAGCTGTTTTTTTTAATGCAGCTCGTTTTCTTTAAAGGAAAATGGGATCCATTAAAAAAAAAAGAAAAGTTTTCTTTTCATTTTTTTAGAGTAGGCAGTGGTCCGTGGCCCCACTGCCTGCTCTGAAAAAATATTTTCGCTACTATTCACAAAGGACAAGGGGTCCTTTGGGGAGCTCTTCCCATTTGTAGATGGGTTACCATCAATTTGAAATTGGTGTTAAATGCAGTTGTTTCACGACCTCATTCACTGTCTCAAAACAATCATACATACCATTGAAATTCGGTATTTGGAACGGACACCCTGAACATGCCTTTCCTAATACCGAAGCACAAAACCCAAATTGCAATTCGGTAACAAGTTACCGAATCGCAGTTTGGGCTTTGTACATCCCCAAAAACATTTTTCTAGTTGCAAACAGGCCGATTCTGCTAAGTGATCCATATGCAGCTAGAAAAAATGTTTTGTACATGTGGCCCATAGTGCTTGGAACCAAGGTTCATAAACCTTTATGGTGCAATGAAAAGTAAGGCTTCTCAGAACAGATAACAAAAGCTGTCGGGGTACACAAAATAAAGAGCACCATTGAACCCCTGCAAAACCCCTTAGAGACCACAGCGATATAACAGCACAGAAAATAAAAAAAACAACTTGGCCCAGAGAGAATAACAATAGGAATGCTCAAAGGAGCCTTGCATTGATTCTTTCATTTATACATCAAAGACAACAAAAATGCCACGCTACAACTTAGTAGGGTTCCACAGCGACCACAGGAAAACTGACCTCATATGCACACTGCATAAACAATTATGTAAGCACAGAATAGAAAACAAATATTTATATGATTTTGTCAAATGTTAAAAGGCATTTAACTCTATCCGGGTTCTGGGACCTTTCCTAAAACATCTCAAAAGTGATATGCGGGAAAAATGTATGTTATTTATTGGTGATTTGTAAGGCTTCCAGCAAATAGGCTGCTTCAGAGCCAAGATGAGAAACGTTAGTAGGGTACAGGAGAAATATGGAGCTTCCAGAAGGGAGCTTTTCAGTTCCTGAAGTCGGAGGTGGCTAGTCAGTGAGAGTAAATGAATATGAAAGATAAGTGTAGACTGGAAAGTATTTTGCCGGTCAAAAAGAGTACAGATAGGTGTGAAGGTAGGACAACCCATCCCATTTATTCTAGAAGCCATGAGCTTAGAATACACCATCTGGGAATGCCAAGAAGAACAGAATGGCCTTCAGTTCTCATCTGAATTTGAGATGATCTAGTTGCTCTCTGAGAGCAGGGTTCAGGTTGTGGAAAACTTCATGGCCACAAGTACTCAGGGTTTTCCCCTGTTTTTTTTCGTGCCAAAGGAAGAAGATGTGATTGTTATTAGATGTTAAGCCTAGGAAGCAAGAGGGCTTGTAGTCAGTGAAAAGTATACCTAGATGTTTCAGGCCAATAGTCCAGTTTTGTAAATGGTAGCATCTTGAAGGTTATCCTTTGTTGAGTGAGTTCTCAGTGGAAGCTTTGTGCCGTTGGGTGCTGTGCTCAGATTTTCTTACCCTGGTGCAAATTTTTATTTCTTTGTTTAAAACTAGTTGGATTAGGTGAGACATCCGATTTCTGGAGACCTGGGTACTTGCTTTTACTGAAGTGAAAACATATTATTTCCTGTTTCCTGTGCTTGTCCCCCATTGAGCAAGTAAGTAAGGCCTACAAGAGAGTCTCAATTCACCCAAGCCATGAGGTGCATCCAAGGTGTGAGGATATGGAAGTGTTATTCAATAAAGTACAAGTTAAATCAAACTTTTGCCCCCATCAAACTCTGAATAAAGGTATTTGACTTGGTTGTTACACTACTTAAATATTACATAGTGGAGTTGTGTCCTGAGTTATTTAGATTTACCTATGCTAGCAATTACACCAAATTACACCGGGCCAATACAAAATACACATCTGCTATTCTACAAACAAGAACTGAAGGTGAACAAGAATGCATCCAATAGTGACTCCCACCCATGTCTACTTGACATACAAAACCAGACTAATACATTCTGAAACACCTTGAGATAGGTGAAAGCAAATGCTTCCAGTAAAAAGCCCTAAGCATCGTAGAAAATGAGACAATGCATCACTTGATCAGTTTTCACAAACAAAACAAATCAGAGGATGTATTTATACATCTTGAAAAGAAACAGGGTAAACGCAAAGAAAAAAACTGAACGATAAAGTGAGATGGGAAAGCTGTAGAGAGTGAGACACAACTGGTCCACAATTGTTGTGAAGTCATATATATATATATCTTAATTATACAGGCAAAGGGCTACAGCAACTAGTTTGTAGAGGGGTATGGCTGCCAGCAGCAGGTTATCTGCAAGCCAGGGAGGAGGCCAGGTCCTCTGGCAACCTCAGCCAAACACAGGGCAGTAGATGATGTTTTGGGCTGATGGCTAACTCTGCCATAGTGGTTGGCTGCCCATAGTGAGATGGACACAGTGCCGAAGGCTAAGCCCTGCAGGCAACCATCAGTACACACTGCCAAAGACCGCGCGCAGCTAGGGATTGTTGCTTGCAGCAGATTGTGTGAAGGGCCAAACTGGAAGCCAGATCTTCTATCCAACCCCTTCTGCCATCTGCAACTGTGTGCAGCCACAAGTTAGGACAGCAAGGTTATGCCAGTTTTGGTTGACTAAGCGCAAAGCCTGGCTGGGGGATAGGTCAGGCAGCCAACCCCCATAACTCACAGCCAAAATGTGCATTGGGAGATAGCTAGCTGTGGTGAGTTGGGCAAAGAGCCTGGCCTCTGCCAAACCTTGCTGTACGCAGCTAACGGCTGTGGGCAGTGTGGGTAGGCTGAGAGCAGGCCCTGCGTCCAACCCGTGCAACAGAGGATGGATGCCAGTATTGAGGTGGGTGGGGGGCTGGAAGCCATGCCCCCCAGGCAACCCACACAGTGCACCAAGGGCAGTGCTCAGTAAGTATGACCACCACCACCAGATTGTGTGCTGTAGACAATGCCTGCTCCTAATCCTGATGCTGTGCACAGCATGACCAGTACACCTGTGGTGGGCTGAGCACATGGCCTCGTATCATGCAAGGCCCTTTGGTCAATTTTGTGATGGGCATGGCCTTCTGCATTTGGTTGGGTGCAGTCCTGGAAGCTAGACCTATCAGCCAACCCAAGATGTGCCACCCAAAAGCAGTACTCACCATGGAATGACCATCCATGGTTAGTTGGGCAATAGGATTGACTGGGTCAGTACCTCTGGCCACACCTATTTCCAACCCTTGCTGCACTGAGCTGAAGTCTATGCAGTTTGATGATAGATAGCCCACGGTGGTTTGGGCCAAGGATAACCAAGAGTAGGGGATGGCTGCTTATAGCAGGTTGGATGCAGCGCTTGGACACAGGCCAGGTCCTGGGTCAACACCCACTGCTTAAGCCTGAAGGAACTGGTTATGCCCGCCTCCACGCTGTGCATGGCTGAAGTCCATGCGAGAAAGGGATAGGCACCTGCAGCCAACCCCTGTAGCACATGGCTATTCGGGTGGGTGTTAGCAGTCCGTGGCAGGGAGGGTAGAGAGTCTGGCTACAGGCAGGGTTGTACAGTCAGCCCTGCCAGGGTAGTTCAGGGCCTGGCTGAAGGCTGAAGGGAACTGAAGGCCATGCACAGTGACGGTTGGCTGCCTATGGCTGGTTAACCATAGGGCCTGCACGGCCAACAACTATATGTAGCAGATGTTGGTTGCCTGAGGTGGGTAGAGGCAGGGCCTGGCCCAAGACTAAGCCCTGCAACCAACCACTCGTGTCCAAAGTCCATGCACAGCACAGGTGTCCCACTTGCGGTGGATTTGCCAGAGGGCCTGGCCAGAGGCTAGACCCTTCAGTCAAAGCTCACTTTGCTGTACACAGCCCAGAAGTTGGAATTTACTAAAATATCTACTTATCAATGATGCAAGTTGCTTCATAAATCTACTTCTCCTGTAAAGAAATCCACTTGTTCCTTTGGTGCCATGCAGTGCAGCGACAAATTATGGCAGCAATCTCATAATATAAAAGTTCTGATATTAATTAGCCTCTCTGATTATGCCTGGGCCCCTACTATTGTAGGGTTTGAAATCTAGCAAGTCTCCTACTTTGCCACCTTTCCACACATCTACATACTGGGGCCGGAGGTAGCGTTAAGCAATAGTTCCTGTGTTGGAATGCCTTTTTAAGTCTGTGCAACTCTGTGCAAACCTACCAACTTGCATGTTTTAGGGCTTTCGCCAGGTCTTTTCTAATCTTTTCCATAGTGAGAAAGGTTGAAAATTTACTCCTAACAAGGGCAGAAGTAAAACGTCTTCTCACATTGGAAAAAGAAAGTAGTTTGAGGGAAAGTGAATTTGTAAATGCTCATCAGATGTTCGCGTGAGCAAATCTAAACATACAGATTTGCTCGTGCTAAAACCCAGTTCACAAATATCTTCTAGGAGTACGATTTCCTGGCCTACTTCTCTAAATTCTTGTTAACTCAGGAAAGCTTTCAATCTGCACTGATACAAAGAAATGTACCATGGGTGCACTTTTGTGATTTTAAGAATTGTTCCCCTAATGCAGTCTTGAGTTAACCAAGTCGTTTTGTTGTTATAAAAATTCTACCTCTCTATCTATCAACTGGCTTCTGCTCTTTCACAAGGAGCATATCTGCATACAAAGTAGTTGTGTTCAGAGCCAGGGACTACAGTGGCAATGTGTGCTTTTTGAGACCAAAATATATTATTGATTTTTGCCACTGATTAGGGCCTGGCAGCTCCCACATCAATAAAATTTTACAAAAACCATGTCAAATCATGCCTTCATTGATAAAACCAAAAGGATGACCACCAATGTTGGACCTATTTGCTTTATCAATGATTCTTTATTTTCAGGCTTCCTATGATCTAGAGCATACACATTAACTAATACTAATTGTAAATAAGTTATTGTGCACTTCACCCAACAACACCAGTCTTCCTTAGCAGCTTGCCATATGTGAGTCTTATCATTGGTGCTCTTACTGGTGTTAGCTATCCCTCTATGAGCAGCACTCCCCAAAAAGAAGCATTTGAAGCCCACCCACGTGTTAAACATGGCAACATTCATTAACTTATTAGAGGGAATATGGGTTTGTTGTTAAAAGAATATGGTCAGAATGTGCCCCTGAATCAAGGTCTCTACCGCCTGCCTTTTCGTCCCATTGGTTAGCCCGTTGATATTCAGCGAAAATAACTTCGCCATTTCAACCTTTTCAGAAGATCTACGATAGTTTTATAATACTCCATAGCATTATTATATTAAAAACACTTGTTTTAAACAATCCCGAGCCCTTCTATGGACCATTTTATTTGTAACTGTACAAACAGCAGCAAAACCTCCCGAGACACCAAACGCCTAAATGCAAACAATAAATACAAAAGTGCATCTGCCTATAGTTCATAATAATATAGCAGCAATATAACAACTTCTCCCTAAAGTGCAACCATCTTTCAAACGTATACCAGGTCGGACGTGGATATTTAATAAAGTGCATCATGCTTGTGCAAAATCGAATCGGAGCCAGCGCATTCTAATTGAAATTGGTCTTGCCTCTCAACCGTGCATAGCCACCCTTCCTGCTCAACCTAGCCTAAGGCAGCGCTTAAATTTCCTAAATCCCTTTTTCAAAAATCAAATGCACAATTGCAAGTCCTGTACTTACTTTTTTCGACTGCTCTCCCAAATATCCACTCTCCCCTGATTCCCCTCCCTTTCTGCTTCCCTCTCCCTGCTATAACAGGAGCATTACCCTTCCTCCCTCACCAAACACCCTCACCTAAGCTCAAGTGCAGCCATCACCATGACAGGGTGTTGTTGTTATCCGATTCCTGGCAAAGTCCCTCCACCCCATCACCTCCCCCTCCTTACCAAATTCAATTGTCATGATCAACATATTCATCCCAACACCCCTTCAAAGTTCAAATCCAACCAGGCCAATCAAGCTCCCCATCCTATCTCAGCCAGAAAAGCTTGTGCTTCCGAAATCCGGGAATAAAAAAAAAAACATCCTTTAAATAGAATGTTCAGGTTTGTATTTTGTACCAACCCCTGAGCATCTGCAGCCTAAAACAATGTAAACATATTCTTAGATTCCCTGCAGCGCTGAGCAGTTTCATAGGTCATGTTGGAGAACACCTGAAAAGTAAACACATCTGGCACTGTAAATGATTTTTCCTTATTGGCTTTTGTCAACACATTTACTATAAGCTAATAATCAGCAAAATGTACCACGGTACCGCAAGGGTACTTCGCATTGGGTGGAATATGTAAAGGCAATCTATCTGCTTCCATGCTAGTTAGAGTCTTGGAAAATTCTAGGGGGACAGAATATGTTATCAAGGCTTCCTCAAAAGCTGTCGTCCCCACACTGTCCTCCTTTCCTTCAGATACCCCAACAAACCTCAAATTCGACCACCTTGAATGGTTTTCCATGAAGGAACCTGCCCTTTTTCTCAAACTGTGAAGTCTGTAATGATGCTGCATCCATTTTGTCCTTGCAGCCTGAGATTCATTGTTCCAGCTCATCACAACGGTCTGCTGATTGAGCCATCTAACCTTCTATTCACTCCAAACGCTGTTTAATTTCATTGGCCTGTTCTGCCTGCTGTTGTCTCATAGATTTGATTTCACCCAGAGCCTCTCCAAGCAAAAGCATCTGGCTAGAATCATGCATTCAATCCCTTCAGGAACAGCTTTCAGAGAGATGGACTCACTTGGCTGTGTGGCAACTATCTTTTGAATTCCCATATTGATGTACTTTGAACTGATATACCAGTTTAACCTGGGGTTGCATCAAACCTCGGTGAGATTCAACCTCAATCTCTAACACTGGTAAGGCATTATAGTTATCTTCCCTCAATGTGCCCCCATGACTCCCACGTGGGTTGAGAATAGTATCTCTTAAACTGTTCGCAGTGTCAGATGTTAAGTACTGCACAGACATGCCTGGTGCACTATCCAAACTCCCGCCAAAATTCAGAGCTTGGCTGGAGTCACTAGCAGCTGAATCTTGGCTTGATAGCTTACTGGAGAGGCTGTGCACTTCTTTTGACAGTGCTGAATGTGCTTCCACTTCTTCTTGACCCTCAAATGCTGCATTTCTATTTGTGCTCATTGTAGTATCCTTAGCTAAATCTATTATATTTGTTGTGGCCTCTCTGTTGTCTACGCTTGCCATTCATTGTCTGGTGTTTGGAGTGATTACCCTCACCCACGAACTTTAGTGTCTGAAGTATCAGCAGGGAGAAGATGAATCAACTAGATCAATTGTTGCAGGCAATAGGATTTCACTTGGTGGCTTGCTGCTGAGCAAAAAAGCTCAATGCTGATTTGGAAATAATTGCCTGCTAGTGCTTGCCACACTTCAGCAATCTGGTTTTGACCCTTTTTCGAGCCATAGTTTCTACAGGGCGTCTGTTGGGCATGAAACATGGTAGTTTTGTGTGTTAAATCAAATGACCGGATTGATTAGAGTTCACAGTGCCTTCAAGATATAAAGCACGTTCATGTGCCAAAACTTATTGGCTGTTTACCCTGAATCCACATTTATCAAAAGCAGTGCCAACCACAAAGAACATAACACAGTAGCAACAGTGGTAGTGGTTAGGAACTCCCCCAGTGGTGAAGAAAGTTATCATGCAATCAAATCCAAATTCAGTTTTCTCCCGTCTTTAACACCTTTTTACTAAAGTCGTTGTCTTTGAATTCCAGCATATGTATCTGAGATATTGATTTTATCGGAACAAAAAACCCAGAAAAGGCCAAAGTTAGTATGACAAATCTCCCACGGTTGCATGGTCTCCGCTAAATAAAATAGTGTTTCACCTACTCAAGTTCAGCTATCGTCTCCTTGGAGTGGTCACTGAGTTCCACTCCACTGTTGCTGTCAGCCACTTAGCCCTGCAGTGCCTGCCATAAAAAATACATGTGAGCTCTAACTAGAAGAGTTTACCTTTCTCCTTCTTTTCCTCTCATCCTCTTTTGGGCACCAGCGCCATCCGCCCCAGCGGCACTTTGCTCCGCCCTGCTTTGTGCGCCAAACTGCTTGCTGTCTTCTGCTCCTCTTTGCTCACCACATGAGCACACTGCCTATTCCAAGCAATTATGTGTCACCTTGTAGCAGCTCCCAGTGTGCATGCTTCATCGCTCAAGCCTCCAGTTGTCTCTGTTTGCTTCTGTTATGGCTGTGGAGCCCTCAGGAGCTCTGCCCTCTGCATGAGACACGCCACAGATGCCATGCAGAGCTGTTATCCACTTCCAGAGCACGGTGGGGGGAGAGGGGACGGTGGTGCAGAGACTACCAAGAACCGAAACCTATGCAGTGCTACCTGGGCAGCATAGCATTCTTTTTTTCCTCCAAGTCAAGTAAATTTGGTGCCCCCTTTCCTCTCAATTTTTTCTGTTTTGTTTTTCTTGTCCAAAAGCCATTGCAGAGGCACAAAACATTTGGTTACACACAAATTAAACCATGGACAAAAAACTCTACAGTCTTCTGTGCTGCAGGACTGTGCAATTTCGAAGGAGTCTAGAGAGCTTTGTGAGATATGCACCAATATTTGAATGGAGATAAATACATGTTCAGGAATAAAATCTGCAATGGAAAAAGCAAAGTTTAAAGTTAAGTTTGGATTCAACACCTCTGCATATGGTTAAAGTAACCTCGGAAATTCACCTAAAAACCCAGTTAAAGTGCAGCTATGGTTATGTTTTAAAACTGAAGAAGCACTGACATTCTTAAGTTATACTTAGGATCACAAGCCATAGCTTGAACGGCCTTGCAACCTAGAACTCGCATACCAAAAACAATGCTCATGACATCATCGTTAATGAAATTGATGCAAATAAACATGTTGTAAATCATATTATAAAGGGAAGTGCATATTACATTAAGCTTAACACTTTGACAGAGATGACTATAAATACAGTATCATTATTTGGTTTAATTATTTATTATTGCTTAATTATATTTCCCGTTTGACATTATTTATAGGTATAAACATTCTGAAGACATAAGCATGGTATTTCGTGTTCCAGTCATGGTTTGCATGGCTATTGTATGAGTTATAGATTGTACTCCTAAACATAACAGTGTTTTTCAGCTTTTAATTTGTAACCATAGCTGGACTTTAAATGTGGGTATGATGTGAATTTCCGAGGTTTTCTAATTAATGCTAACCATAACCTCACTTTACATTTTGTTTTTTTAAGTTAATGTCTGGAGATGTTTGATTAGATATCAATCCAAAAGGTTCCCTGCACTTGTGTGGGCAACCAATACCAGCTGCAGCTGAACTGTTGGCTTTGGGTATGCTTGTTTTTGGACAACGGACACCATAAATCCCTCCAACTCAAAGGGTTTGACAGACATAGTGGTATGTTACTTTTGTAAATCAGTCATTGGGACAAAAAATTACTGTCCAAACCTTGTCAGCAATTGCTATTTTTTCGCTCTTATTTTAATTACATTTTAACAAAGTAATTAAAAAATTATTTTTTTATGTTAAAACCATGAGCTACTTACAGAAATGATACCTTGCTGAATTCAGAATTGTATCTAGTTGTCAGAAACAGAAATACATAGCTTTCTGGAATCGCTCATTAGTTTTACACCTTGTTTCCAGCAGACGCTGCAAGAAAGGTGAACCCACAATAAACAGGAATAAATAGACTACCAGTTTTGCAAAGAAAGGGGTAAGAAAATGGATACCTTTTCACAAGTCTGCTTCTTCTCTAAAGCTGAAACTATGATTATCTTAGCAATGTAAATCCTTTATTGATGTCCTTTTTAGAACAGAAAATATTCCTTGCACAGCACGTTTTTCCAATTTTTCCTTAAATCTCCAAATGTTGCTATCTTTTGGCACCGCAAAAAACTCCACAAACCCTGGGTACCTTTGAAATATGAGCAGTGTGGGGGAAAGGATGCACATTTGGCCTGGATACCGTTTGGGGAAAAATTGAAATGGCTTAAACGTGAAGTGCTCCAAACATCAAGAAAGGACAGGGAAAACATCAGCAGCATTTTTTATTTTATTTTAAAGGAAAGCATCATATTAAATAAATGTATTCCAACAAAGAGTTAATTAACTAAGGCTGAGAAGAAATCTAAGCATCCTGCTCTGTGGCATCCAGTGTTTAATGTACGTTCTGGAACACACCTATGCTTTGCAACGACTTCTTATTGTTTGGGGGATTCACATCAAGAATATTGGCAGAAAAATTTACAAGTTGTAGATTTCCTTGACTGCGCCGCCACCACTATTATCCTATGTTAATTGTGAGCAGAACATAAAATCCCATTAGCAATAACACATTACCCTTTTTTCTCTGCAAAGAAAACATTTTTTGATGGGTGTCAAACCAATTCCTCTCATCCCCGTGGAGTGTTTGCTGAACCTTTCCACCTCTTTTGCACACTTACTGCTGCCTTGAGTACATTCAATTGTTTGAAATGAGTATACAAAACATAATAAGAAGAAATGTGACTTCTCACAAAAGTATAAAACTGTATCGGTCTGTATACCTTTCCAGGGGCATCCTCTGCCCCTGTCCAGAGAACAGTCTTGGAAATACCCATTTGTCTGGTCCTAAACCTAAATGTAGCCCTGCTGAAAATCTGCGCATACTAGTAGATATTCCATATTGCTAAATTACATCGGTGGGTGTCATCGATTTTGAATTTATGAATCATGATCTATGATTCATGTTAGGAGAAGTTTTTTCTTGTGCACGTAGACTGAAGTTATTGACATAAAAATTGAGAAGCAGGCCATTCGTTTTTCCCAGGGCACTAATTATTCTCCTGCTCTCAAAATATGTATATCATGTAGATCTGCTTCTTCTTATCTTTGTACGTGGTTTATTAGCCCTTCTCTCAGAAGGAAAAACATTTTGCAGACAACCTCATGTTTATGCAGAAGCAGGTGGATGATGAGCATTGACTCATTTATTCAGAAAGGGTGGCAAGGCTCTGGTGGTTAAAACAGTGTTAAATTCCGTCATTGGTGTACATTTTCAGCACTTGTACAGGAGCACAGATGACCTATCGTGATAGTGCTAATCCTTACTTATTTATTTTGAGCTGCTTATGTACAATGTGAGTATTTTTTTTTTAAACAGAGACAGTTTCTGGCCACATGGTGGTATTTTCGTGGTAACACATTTATCTTTATTTGCATTGAAAGTATTTCCCCATTCACTATGCCGTTCTGCAGCATTTTCTTTTAGGATCCTTGGTGAGTATGATCCAATGTGATGACGTTTCATGTTCTTTGCCAGAATTGTAATGGTCCCTTTGTTCATCTCCAACTCCAATGTTGGGTGACATAAATTTAATGTTACTCTCACAAAACACTATTGTGTACTCTAACTGGGAGTATCCTCACAATGTAACTTGATGGCTGATAAAACCAGAAGACTAAAGTAAGACATCTTGTAGCCATAATTAAAAGCATACCTTTCATTGGGCTGCTGTATGTATCACTTCCATGTATTGTAAAACTCACCAGGCTCCTGGCCTGTGTGTGACACAGAGGTGGCCCCTATCTCTTCACATTCTCTCTGACTCACCACAGTAATATTTGTGAACCCCACAGCTATTCTCCTCTGGTAGTTAGGGACCTTGTCTGAATGAGACAACCTTTTGTTTCCATTCTTGAGGATCTTGGACCTCATCTCCATAAATACTGTACAGAGAAACGTCTGGCACGCAGGCCTCGACTGCTATGGCTCTGGAGGCAATAACTTGTTAACAGTTACTTCCTTTGACCGCTGGTCCTAATACGCTTTCTACCAGCTCGTTAAGTGTATAGATCTTTACATTCTTTTTATTTACGATTGCATCTCACGCTGGGCTCTGTGAATGATTTTATGTATTTTAATGCAAAGAAAATATTGGTTCATCCTCTAAGTAAATCTTTCTACATTTTTCGATTATATTTTCAGAAAATGAAAGTTAATATTTACTTCTTGAACTGCATCTACCACTTGTCGACTTTCGATATTGACTAACAAGGAAAAAGTTAGGTTAGAGATTGAATGGTACTCATGAAGCTGAAGGATAATTATCCCAATGCTGTAGCGCATAATACAGATATGCCCAATATGCTCTGAAATGATTGCTAATGTGTTCTTTGTGCCTACATCAAAACATCATTCAAGCAGTTTTTGGAATCATATATTTTTTCAAATGAAACAATATATTTTATGTAACCAGTTTTTAACTTATTACTGCAGAAGAGAAATGTAGCTCATACAGCCATGTTTACGAATCACTTACTTTCCTGAGTGTATCCTACAGTCATGGAAGATTTTAATTAATGGTTTGATTACTTATTGGTAATCTTTATTACTCTGAATACCATTTTCTCGTTCTAATACTTACTTAAATGAGGAGTTCAACCTCTACCCAGGCACCATGTGACTTATCTCAAACAAATCACAAGTTTTAGCGCTGTAAGCCCCGCCCTGTCCTCCATGCCCCTCACACCAATATGGTGGATAAAAGGGGATGGAGTCCACAATAAGCCCTGTACGTCCCCAAGCCAACATAAGGATTCAGGGTGTGGAGAGGGTGGTGGGATGGAGGGTCATAGGTATTGGTTCGAGAAAAAGGTATTTGGAGTAATGAAGATTACCGGTAAGTAATAAAACCATTGATCCCAATACTTACTTAAATGAGGATATACTAAAGCAAGGCCAGCACAACCTCAATCCCACAGAAACAAAAACAACTCTTAGAAAAGCAAAAGAAAACAATGAAGACAATGCAAACCAAGAGAGGAGAAAAACAGCAAGAAGAGGGCACAAAGGATAACTGCAGCCAGAACCCCTGCCACAACTCCATCCCCATACGATAAGGGTAATGAAGGCAGACTGGAATGCCCAGGAAACAGGCAAACAAAGACCAACAAAAGAAACACCCGCATCAGAAGCTTAGGAGGCCACCAGGTGACGTGTTGAAGACCCCCCTACCCTGCCAGGGAAATGAGTGAAAGCAGAGATCAAAGCCACCAAAAAAGGGTTATAGAGGAAGCCAGCAGACCATGACGGAGAATATAAAAATGTAGAAGCACTGGTCGGCAATGTCCGAAACCCCTTGTACTGGACAAAGAAAATGCACACCGCCCAAACAGCTAAAAGAGAGCACACAACCTTCCCAAAGGGAGGGAGGGCTGGAAAAAAGGGGGGTAAAGCCAGTCATTGGTGTAGAGGAACAGAGGAGAGCCACGAAGGGAGAAAACCCAGGTTTAGCCAGAGCAGCAAAGAATCGAAATGAGGCATACCCCAGTGGCTCAAAAGGAGAAAAGTGCAAGTCCCTGAGCACCAGAGGAAGGCCCCAGGCACGAAAAGGAGGCTGAAGGGGAGCCAGATCAAGCAAAAGCCTTCCAGGAAGCGAGAACTCAAAGCAACCAAAACCTTGACACCCCAAGGAGCCATAATAATGGGGAGCAAGACAACCCCTGGAAACCCAAATCCTTTCGGACAGGAGCCATGTAATCCAACAGAACATCCACCAAATGTCAGGGGGAACAAAAAGGAGACTGGAGCGAGCAGAGGCAAGAAGGAAGAACCCCTATCGAGCCAGGGCAAACAAGTGCAGCGAAGCAGAACAGGCAACAATACCCAGTACCCAAAAGACACCAATGGAAGACATAAAGAGGCCGCCAAGCCTGTCGGCCCAAGCAGTGGTTCCCCTGGATGCAAGCTGCAGACAGAGAGAGATGGTAAGACACTACCCCAGCAACAATAGGAAATCAACAGCTGCCAGGGATAAGGACCCTGCCAGAATGTATGTTTACAGAGCTATATGCCACAGAGGTGACAGGTGAAAGCAGAACCATTGGAGCGTGGCAAGCAGCGCAAGAGTGCCAGAGCACCCAACACCTTCCAGACCGAGGAGCAGAGTGAGATGAAAAGTGACCACAACTCCAGGACTGAGAGACCTTCCAAGGCCACACCCGACCCCATCATGGACTCTGGATGGTGGGGTGGAAGAACCATAGAAAGCAAAGGAACAGAGTTGTGAGAGCCAGCCACCACCGGATTGACTGCCAGAAAAAATAGGAACAGGGAGACAAGGAGATGTAACCAAAGACTACCAGGCACCACAGATCTGTGTCCCAAGGAAAGCAACAGACTGCCACGGCAGACCCCAGTCGCCAAGGAAGACACTCACACAGAGGAGAATTAACAGCAAATAAAGTGGAGCCTGAGAAAGAGGAAACCGGCGACAGGTACAAGAAAGAATGCTGTCAGGACCAACCCTGAACCCACACAGGAAGACAATGGGAGTGCACCCATCTTCTGGGACAAGCAAAAAGGAGCAGGGCATGCTCACTGACAGCAGTAGCACAGAAGACTCCTCGTGCGAAGACACCCAACCATACAGACTACAAAAGAGCAAAACGCCAGAAAGGGGCAGAAGAAGCCAACCAGGCATCTGAGAATCTGACACCATTCATTTCCCAAAGAAAAGGAGGCAGGCAGAAAAGGCCATCCCAGAAAGATCTGCCTGAGAGGTCATAAAGGCCAACAAGCCAAACGCCCCACCCCACTCAGAAGAGCATCACACAAGGAGTGGAAGACCTACTGAAGGGATAGACAAGGAGACACCGCATGAACTGCAGAAATAAAACCAAGGTGTAGGAGTAGAAACCTCGACTTTCAGCACAAGAGTCTGCGACATGGACACCACAAGAGGGAGTCAAAGACACAGAAAAGCCACGAGGCTAGTCAAAACGCACCCTGAAGAAGTCAAGGGGAAAACAACGAGGCATCGCTAGCAAAGGAGCACAGCATATCGTACTAAGGCAGCAGACAGCCACGCACACCTAGCCGCCGAACTGGACAGCCGCTGAGAAACCCTACCCTGTAGCAACCAAGCGCTCCGAACCCGCTAGGCTTGGATAACAAGAGCGTGCCCAACATAGGGGACACTCCGCCAAGCCCAGTGGAACAGGCGAAAACATACTGCTGTACCAGGGTGTAGAATGTGCTGTCAGCTACCCGAACCAGGTGAGCCCCAGCAACCCCTTTGGGTGGAAGGGAAGTGAAGGCAAAACCGACCGCGGGCTGCCAATACGTATCGGACCCTGCAGCGCGCAGGAAGAATGACAAGCCTCACCAACCGGGCAGCAAGGTTCACACAAAGGCAAGATCAAGTCTCCTATGTACATGCAAGATGTACCCTGGGAACCAAAAAGTCCCCGGCTTTTGCAAAAATGCGGCCAAGGTAAATAAACAATGCTCCCCACACTCTAGATACTTCGCCCAGCAAGTACCCAACTTACCAGGAGTAGTTGGAGCACACCCATGAGCCCCCTACCTGGAGAGGCCCAGCCTCCCCAGGCTTACCTGCAAAACGGATTCCACATGCTCGTAGGTCACATACTGATGAGCAGATGAAAAAAACAGGACGTACTGTGGACTCCATCCCCTTTTTTCCACCATATTAGTGCGAGGGGCTTGGAGGAGGGGGGGCGTATAGCGCTAAAATTTGTGACTGGTTCGGGCGAGGTCACATGGTGCCTGGGTAGAGGTTGAACTCCTCATTTAAGTAAGTATTGGGACGAGATGAACGTTGAGGAGATAATCTTATATGAATGTGGCTCTATGTACTCTTAAAATAGCTTGGGCCTCAGCAAAGTTTGAGTAAGAGTTGCTCTTTATGTTTGAATACAGCTAGGTCTCTGTTTTTTCGTGCAGCCTTCAGCCTCTTTCTTTATTCCGTTGTTCACGCTTCCTTCTTCCGCAAAATTAAACGGTCGCATACTTGTGTTAAGAAAGTTTCAAAACATATTTTTTATGCAAATAACATGGAAGTGCAAAGATTCGGATTTTGCTTTTGAAGTGGAATTAAGTTAGCACACTTTTGTTAATTTTCCAACTTTGGGTGCAAGAGATTTTTCTTACGCAATAAGTTTCGCCGGAGAATTGTCCTGCTATTTCTTTTTCAGTTTAGAGTTGGTCACATTTTTTTCAGCAGCCATGTCTTCTTCTGGTCTTTGCCTTTGAAAAAAGTACACGTTTTTTAAGTTTACCAAAGATTGTCAAGTTAAAAAAAATGTCAAAAATTTGTAGAGGAAAAACCGGTGTAACTTCGCATACCTTAGCATTAGGGTGTGCCTTTACACCACAATTTTTTAAAGTGTTTATAGTCATCTAGTTGTAGAACTGTGCCCACCCTTAATATATTAGATTATCACGTGAAGGTATGTTATGTATTTACTATTCCTTTGTATAAAATGTCGGCCTCAAAATGATTAATGTGCATCATTTCCACTCTAGATGTATAAACCACAAGACAAACAAATTAACACTGGAGCATTGAAAATAAAAATGATTCAAGTTTGAATGATAAACACTATTCTATACTTACTATGTCATTCCAGACAACTAAAATAATAATAGTTATTATAATAAATGTGTGCTACAAAGGAAGTATTGCTGTCTATCTGTTGTTACAACGTGATAGCTGAAAATGTCCTTCCCACAAAAAAGAGAAAACAATGATATAAATAATATGTTGATGAAGTTTTTACTTGACTCTGGAGAGTAATGTGGTAACTACTGCCAGGCATTGTTTCAATACTTGACGCTCTGTCACAGTACTGTCACAGTACTTTCAAGGTTGGTTCCTGCTACCGTTTCCACCAATAACACTCTTTTAGGGTCATATGTACGAACACTTTTTCCCATAGACACAGAATGGGTAAAAACCTTTGCTACATCTGGCCCTTACTTCTGTCTTTGCTTCCTGTGATTAATTCTAAAAATGCACTTATTTTGTTCGAATTTGCATACACATCCAGCTGGCCCACTGTCATTCTGAACGCTGAACTCAATGTTGATGAATGTTTACAAAAGTTAAAAATAAAATCTGTGGAACCCAGTGTTCTCAAATAGCCACTGAAATGCCTTCCTGTCATTGAGGAAAGGCAGGCTTTTTATATACGCTTGCTCTACTAAACACCTCTTACTCATTGTGTAGCTGTATTAACATAGTTTTCATGTTACAAATTGCAGACATTTGACGAAAGTGTGTTCCACCAGTGCTTTCCTCTGTATTGGACTTAAATAAACTCGGTCTCACCATATTAATGGCTTGTCATGTTCACCCAACATTTTGTGATAACAATTGGTAGATCCTGTTAGCCCCAAAACGAAATGCATCCTTTTCAGAACAAAAAGGAACGGGCAATTGTCTCTAAGTCTACCTCTAGTGTGCAATTCTCTGTTAAATGGAAAGTATTAGGAGTTAGGCAGACCTGTCAGAGAAACATTTATCTGTGGATGATCAAATATGGAGCCCTGACATTGCATTCTAAATCAATATAGACACACAATAGTTGGTATTTTATCTATCATCTGATTATTTATTTTGTAGTATTTGTCTACAAATTATGTGTATTAGAACAATCATTATTATTAACAACTAAGTAGATGGAATGCAGAGCAAAGCAAATGTTAACAATGCCCCTGTCATATTGTATCACACATTCCTAATCTGTTTATCTATTTCTGACCCAACCTGTCTAAATGTTGTCAGACATCTATCTTATACTGCTATATTGATTTATTAATCCTAAATTAATCAAAGTCATACAGTTTCCCTGCAATGCCTTATATTGTCAATCGGGTATCAGTCAGGAATTTAGCCCTTCAGTATTTCCCCTCAGCAACCGATCCATGTCTCACCCACCCCATAATCAACACATTATATATGTTTGACTTGGCCCTCTCTGCAGAATCACCCCCAAATGTTTTCCCTTCCTCCCATTTGTTTACTGAGCTTGTTTTTTGTTGGCCTTAGAGCTCTGTGCACTTTACCCTTGCTAACCAGTGCTTAAGGGCTTGTGCTCACTCCCCTAATATGGTTGTTCAGCAAATACCTAATTGGCATATTTAATTTATGTGTAAGTCCCTTGTAGATTGGTATAACATATATCCCAGACCTGTAAATTAAAAGCTACCAGTGGATCTGCAGCACTTATTGTGCCACCTGCCTAAGTAGCACTCTAAGGGTGGTTCCAGGTTTGCGATTGCAGCCTGAATGCAGTGTCACACTGGCCTTTCAACTTGTCATTCACACACCCTTGCCATGCCTTAAACTCCCCTTTTATTATATATGCCACCAGTAACTTAAACCCCAGGTAGCCCATAGGAGATGGTGCTGTGTAATTATAAGGCAGGCCATGCACCTTTAAGTTTTACATGTCCTGATAGTGAAAATTCCCAGATTTGTTTTTCACTGCTGTTATGCCTACCCCTCCTACAGGATAACTTTGGACATTTCTTATTACATTTAAAGAGCTGCAATTTCTAATTGAAAAGAGGTGGATATGTCATGTTTGGTACCTATGGAATTGTAATGATGACCCCTCTTTAATGGTAAAGTTGGTACAATTACAAGTGTAATTACAATGTTGAAAATGACATTTTCCTGCCCTTAGCCCTTTATGCCTACAGCCTGTCTTGAGTCACATGACTGGGTATAGCTGACAGACTTCCTCTCAGACAGTCACACAATAGAGGGGTTAGGTGTACCTCAATGGGCCATCAACTGGCAGGCTGAGGGGGGCCGAGCTGAGCACAGCCCCACTTTCACCTCAATAGGCTGTGTCCTGTCTCCACAAAAAAGGCTTAATGACCTTGTATTCTACTGCAGCCAGCTGGGATCCAGGGCAGAGGAGTCAGGAAATCCCATGCACTTCACAAAACCTTTCCAGAGGTTTCTCCCATTTTCAAGGAGAAGGGCACCAGGGTATGAAAAATAAGACCTTCAGACCCACTCTTAAGTTCACCACTGTACCTGCGAAAGGACTCTCAGAGACCTGCCTCCTGCTGTGACCTGCTGTGTGCACTCTGTCAGTTGACTGCTGTACCTGGCACGGCTGCTTTGCTTCCTGAAGCCTTACTTGAACCCTCACAGGACAGCCCTGCTGTTGAGTTCTGCATCTACATCTGAACCAAGGACTACCAGAAGTGACTCCAAGGGTTAGTTTGCTGACCTCCTGTTCAGAGCCACAGGGGCATAACAGGCTTCCACCATCTTCAATCTACACCTGGACCCAACCTGAGTGAGCTCTGAGCCCCCAGGATGTCTCCGCCCACTCCTAGACCCTTGGTGTGGTGCTAAATGTTTCCAAATGGCCAAAGCCCAAGACTGTAGACTTGTACAAAATTTGACCAAAAAGTGCTCTGAGAACCAGGAGGGGACCGGTACCAACCAGCTTGCCTAGCCTCCTGAGATGCAACGCCGCTTAGACTGACTATGTGGCTTCTCCCATTACATTCTTCTTTGCAACAGCAAATCTTTTGCATCCATCCTTCGCCAAAGGGGTATCCAACCTCGTAGAACTATGTTCAGCTACAGTCCTCAGTTTTGTCTCACTGGAGATTTTCAACTTCCATTTCACTGACTAAGTCCAGAGATAAAAATCTTCCCTGCGGCTTTGCTGCATGACTGTCTGATGATGAGGCTTTCTCTTTGGACACTCCTGGAGCCTTGCCCCACTGAACTTCAACCTTCTCAAAAAAAAAATTCTCAAAATGTTTCTAAGTTTGAAGATAAGCATTGACCTGGTCGAATCCACTTCTTGTATCCGAACCGCGATCAAGAGGGGTCGGCCTTAACTTTTGACTTTGACCCGGTCTTGCGCAAACAGATGTCCTCGATTGGCGATTTGATCTTTTAGGCGCTATTTTGAACCTTAAACTTTAAAAAATCATAACTGTGGTTCTACTGATTGAATTTTTGTTGTTTTTTTGTCAGAAAATGTATTAACATATACACTATTTTTCTAATTTGTTTTGGGGATTTTCTTGTGGTGTGTTTTCACTTTATTACTGTTTGTGTGCTGTATAAATATTTTACACGTAGCCCCTAAGTTAACCCTTACTGCCTTTTGTGCCAACCTACCCAAGATTTAGTACATGTTAATTTTAGTGACCTTTTGTGATTCACCTTGGAAGGAATTGTGGCTATTGCTTGACTAGGGCTCACACCCCAGTCAACCAGCAACCCAATTTCTCACAATATATTTCTATCACCAATTATGTTGTATGGAGTGAGAAGGGACTACTCGTGCTTGGCTCCTTCTTTGCTACAAAAAAATGTGTTAACCATGCCACATTGCACAAACATAAAGAATTACAGAACTAATGCCAATTTTTCCTTTAATGTAAAGTCCTCATTCTTTGCAGAATTAGTTAAAACATAGTTACATTATGTACATCGGAGATGTGACAAGTTTCCCTTTCTTGTCTTGTTAGTTTGAACAGTGTCAGAGAATATGAAGTTTCTTTAATCAAACCTGATGATCAAGCACACATTTGTTAGTATTACTATTGAAAGAGTTAGTCTTCTTTTCCAGACCCTATGCCTATTACACATATTTTCTAATATTAAATGCTGTCATGTTCACATGCAATGTGTTGCATGTATAATGTATTATCTGATAAAAGCCTTGCAATGCACTACATTTGATTACATTGTCTGAGCACCACAGTGCAATGAAAATAGGTAGGCTTCAGACCTTGGAATACATAAACCCATCATACACAGCCAAGCCATAAGATACATCCAGGTGCTCTCAGAATAATTGTTCACAGAGTGTCTATGGGTTTGAGACATTGTGCTGTTTAGGCACACAAGAGTTCATAGAATTACGTGAAATTACACTTTAGAGCAAAAGGTCAGTTGCCACTATCTTGCTTGACGTTCTTTCATGAAGTATAACCTTACGTTCCAAAACTCATACAGGATATGAGCAGAGAGCTGTTTGGTAAGAAAATTACCTGGTGAGACTTTTTCTGCGCGAACCAGTGCCCTTTGGGTGAAAATAACACATAAATGCATACTTTTAAATTTTATGAAGTTTACATTATGTATGTATGTATATGATATTTCTATAACGCAAATTTACCTAAAAGACATTGGAACTCTCTATGTAATCAAAGGCCAGCAATAAGGGACCATTGTGACTTTGGCAGATGGAATACTCCATCCGCCAAACTCCTGACAGGGTGGCCTCTCCCTATGCGACAACCTCTTCGCCAAAGCTATTATGGGTTTCCTACTAGGTCGGAAGGGCGGAAACCTAAGTTTTCTCCTGCTGGCCTAGCGGGAAACAGGCTACAGCATTGTCTCCAGCTCATAATCGAGCCGACAGCAATGCTGTAGCCTGCAGGGTGCACTAGCACCCTTGAGTTCTTTACTGTCTGCAAAGCAGAAAGTGAATATTGCACTGGTGCTGGCCAGGGGGGCCGCTGCACTGCCCGTTCCCGGGCCGTGCAGGGGCCCCCCTGTGGCCCCCTGTACCTGTTCTCTACCAACCTCTTCATAGCGGTGCTATGGCCATGAAACTGCTGGCAGAGAATGAGGTTGTAATCCCCAGGTCAGCGCTGCTTACAGCACTGCCCTGGTGGATTAGGACCTCTGCCACCGCCAGACCGCTGAGATCTAAGATGCTGGCGGAGCTGGTGGTTCCCTGGTGGTCAGACCACCAGGGTTAATGTGGTGGTCAGACCGCCGCATTAGCGGCAGTCCAGACCGCCACCTCGAGTTTGGCTGTCTATAGACGTCACACTCATAATAAGATCCTAATTCAGCGAGGAATAGGAGGGGAAACATCCCGAACAATGAGTCATGAACTACAGAGTCGTGGAAAACGAAAGCGAAACAACGCTTTCGTTTTCCACGACTTCCTTGTTTTAGGGCCTTAACCACGCATGTGTGAACCACGTACATGCGGGTGCTTTAGATTTTAGGGGCGGTGGGGAGTTGGGGTAGTTTTAGTTTTTGGGGGTGGAGTGGGGGCTCGGGATGATTAGGGTTTAGGGGTGGGGGAGGGGGGTCAGGGTTTAGGTTTTAGAGGTGGGGTGGGGGTTAGGGTGCTTTAGATTTTATGGTAGGGGGTTGGGGTTGTGGTGATCTTGGGGGTGGGGGTTGGGGTGGTTGTGGGGGTGGGGGGTCACGGTAATTTTTAGAGGTGGGGGCAGGGGGGGAAGCATGCTGGAACCTTGCATGCTGATCACTAATGCCTTTACCAGGAATGCCTTTACAACGCAAAATCGTTGTTAAGGAATTCGTGGTAAAGGCATTAGTGATAACAATGAGGTCGTTGTTCCGACCTTGTTGTTCAGGCATGGGTGGTTGAAGCACTCATTGTTTCAACATATAACTAATAGGAGGGGAAGCTGGGTTGTGAACACTAATGCACTGTGATGTTGTAATCTTTAAAGATGTGAGTTGTCAACTCTTTCCTTCATTGGAACAGCTTTGAGGCAGTTGTGATGGATTTGAGAATGTTGTTCTAGAACCTGGGTGCTCAGATGGAAAAGCCTACTGTCTTGTTTTTCTTTTTTACATTTTTTAGTCAGCAGTCTGGTGGTGTCCTGGCAGCAAGTGTGCTGAGAACCACTAGAGATGGCTTGCCTGCAAGATAAATGGGGTGCTGTTCATGATGGCTTTGTAAATGATGCAGTTGGTTTTGAAGATGATGCAGGAAGGCAAAAGGAGCAAATTGAGTTCTGTTAGGACAGGGTGATGTCATTATATTTC
This sequence comes from Pleurodeles waltl, assembly GCF_031143425.1. NCBI lineage: Eukaryota > Metazoa > Chordata > Amphibia > Caudata > Salamandridae > Pleurodeles > Pleurodeles waltl. Next base: position 894,125,385 of record NC_090446.1, read on the forward strand.
TCCAGGCCCTGGATGAGCAGTTCTCCTCTATGTATGATGCCCTTACGGGGATGCCAGTGTAGAGTCTGGGAGGCATTATTGTCACATAGGTTCTCATTATCCTAATGAGGCTACTGGAAATGGGCAGTAGGATCGCATAAATTGTGGGTCCTAAATACAGTTCCACACCATGTGACAGCTGTCGGCCTAATCTGGGTTTTCTGGCTAACTAGCAGCGCCTCATCTCTACCCAAGAGCATGGATGATTGTGGCAACTGGGCGCATGACAAGAAAGACTCCTCAGGGGATTTGTGGTTGATGATCTTGTTCCTTTCCCTCAGCTACGTTAGTCTCACACAGGCAAAGACAGTAGAGGCAGAATATAGTTTAATAAGGACTTATTAACCCCTTTGCTGCCAGGCCTTTTCCCCCTCCTGTGCCAGGCCTTTTTTTGGCTATTTGGGGAGGTTTGCGCTTAAGCCCTCATAACTTCTTGTCCACATAGCTAGCCAAGCCAAATTTGCATCCTTTTTTTCCAACATCATAGGGATTCTAGAGGTACCCAGACTTTGTGGGTTCCCCTGAAGGAGGCCAACAAAATTAGCCAAAATACAGTGAAAATTTCGTTTTTTTTTTTAAAAATGGGAAAAAGTGGCTGCAGAAGAAGGCTTGTGGTTTTTCCCCTGAAAATGGCATCAACAAAGGTTTTGCGGTGCTAAAATCACCAGCTTCCCAGCTTTCAGGTACAGGCAGACTTGAATCAGAAAACCCAATTTTTCAACACAAATTTGGCATTTTACTGGGACATACCCCATTTTTTGATTTTTTGTGCTTTCAGCCTCCTTCCAGTCAGTGACAGAAATGGGCGTGAAACCAATGCTGGATCCCAGAAACATAAATATTTCGGAAAAGTAGACAAAATTATGAATTCAGCAAGGGGTAATTTGTGTAGATCCTACAAGGGTTTCCTACAGAAAATAACAACTGAAAAAAACAATATTGAAATTGAGGTGAAAAATACAGCAATTTTTCTCTACGTTTTACTCTGTAACTTTTTCCTGCAATGTCAGATTTTTTAAAGCAATATACCGTTACATCTGCTGGATGCTTCTGGTTCCGGAGATATATAGGGCTTGTAGGTTCATCAAGAACCCTTGGTACCGATAGCCAATAAATGAGCTGCACCCTGCAGTGGGTTTTCATTCTATCCCGGGTATACAGCAATTCATTTGCTGAAATATAAAGAGTGAAAAATACCTATCAAGAAAACCTTTGTATTTCCAAAATGGGCACAAGATAAGGTGTTGAGGAGCAGTGGTTATTTGCACATCTCTGAATTCCGGGGTGACCATACTAGCATGTGAATTACAGGACATTTCTCAAATAGACGTCTTTTTTACACACTCTCTTATATTTGGAAGGAAAAAATGTAGAGAAAGACAAGGGGCAATAACACTTGTTTTGCTATTCTACGTTCCCCCAAGTCTCCCGATAAAAATGATACCTCACTTGTGTGGGTAGGCCTAGCGCCCGCGACAGGAAATGCCCCAAAACACAACGTGGACACATCACAATTTTTTACAGAAAACAGAGGTTTGTTTTGCAAAGGGCCTACCTGTAGATTTGGGCCTCTAGCTCAGCTGGCACCTAGGGAAACCTACCAAACCTGTGCATTTTTTAAAACTAGAGACCTAGGGGAATCCAAGATGGGTGACTTGTGGGGCTCTGACCAGGTTCTGTTACCCAGAATCCTTTGAAAACCTCAAAATTTGGCTAAAAAAACACATTTTCCTCACATTTCGGTGACAGAAAGTTCTGGAATCTGTAAGGAGCCACAAATTTCCTTCCACCCAGCGTTCCCCCCAGTCTCCTGATAAAAATGATACCTCACTTGTGTGGGTAGGCCTAGTGCCCGCAACAGGAAATGCCCCAAAACACAACGTGGACACATCACATTTTTTGACAGAAAACAGAGGTGTTTTTTGCAAAGTGCCTACCTGTAGATTTTGGCCTCTAGCTCAGCCGGCACCTAGGGAAACCTACCAAACCTGTGCATTTTTGAAAACTAGAGACCTAGGGGAATCCAAGATGGGTGACTTGTGGGGCTCTGACCAGGTTCTGTTACCCAGAATCCTTTGCAAACTTCAAAATGTGGCTAAAAAAACACATTTTCCTCACATTTCGGTGACAGAAAGTTCTGGAATCTGAGAGGATCCACAAATTTCCTTCCACCAGCGTTCCCCCAAGACTCCCGATAAAAAGGATACCTCACTTGTGTGGGTAGGCCTAGCGCCCGCAATAGGAAATGCCCCAAAACAGAACGTGGACACTTCACAATTTTTGACAGAAAACAGAGGTGTTTTTTGCAAAGTGCCTACCTGTAGATTTTGGCCTCTAGCTCAGCCGGCACCTAGGGAAACCTACCAAACCTGTGCAGTTTTGAAAACTAGAGACCTAGGGGAATCCAAGATGGGGTGACTTGTGGGGCTCAGACCAGGTTCTGTTACCCAGAATCCTTTGCAAACCTCAAAATTTGGCTAAAAAAACACGTTTTCCTCACATTTCGGTGACAGAAAGTTCTGGAATCTGAGAGGAGCCACAAATTTCCTTCCACCCAGCGTTTTTCCCCAAGTCTCCCGATAAAAATGATACCTCACTTGTGTTGGTAGGCCTAGAGCCCGCGACAGGAAATGCCCCAAAACACAACGTGAACACATCACATTTTTTCACAGAAAACAGAGGTGTTTTTTGCAAAGTGCCTACCTGTAGATTTTGGCCTCTAGCTCAGCCGGCACCTAGGGAAACCTACTAAACCTGTGCATTTTTTAAAACTAGAGACCTAGGGGAATCCAAGATGGGGTGACTTGTGGGGCTCTGACCAGGTTATGATACCCAGAATCCTTTGCAAACCTCAAAATTTGGCTAAAAATACACATTTTCCATCCATTTCGGTGACAGAAAGTTCTGGAATCTGAGAGGAGACACAAATTTCCTTCCACCCAGCGTTCCCCCTAGTCGCCCAATAAAAATGGTACCTCACTTGTATGGGTAGGCCTAGCACCCACGAAAGGAAATGGCCCAAAACACAACGTGGACACATCACATTTTTTCACAGAAAACAGTGCCTACCTGTGGATTTTGGCCTCTAGCTCAGCCGGCACCTGGGGAAACCTAGCAAACCAGCGCATTTTTGAAAACTAGAAACGTAGGGGAATCCAATATGGGGTGACTTGTGGGGCAAAGTGGACACATCACATTTTTTCACAGAAAACAGAGGTGTTTTTTGCAAAGTGCCTACCTGTGGATTTTGGCCTCTAGCTCAGCTGGCCCCAGGGGGGGCAGAAATGGCCTAAAATAAATTCCCCCCCAACCCCCGCCCAGGAGCAACCCTTGCCTACGGGGTCGCTCCCCTTGCGTGACATTGGCGCAAAAAAAAATCCCCGGTGCCTAGTGGTTTCTGTCCTAAAATCGGCCGATCTGCCCCCAAGGGGGGCAGAAATGGTCTAAATACAATTTGCTCTCCAGGGGAGCGACCCTTGTCTAATGGGTCGCTCCCCATCTCTAAAAAACAAAAAACTAAAATTGCCCTGGCGCCTAGAGGTTTCTGCCCCACCTGGGGGCAGATCGGCCTAAGAACAATAGGCCGATCTGCCACCGAGTGGGCAAAAATGGCCTAAAATAAATTTGACCCCCCAACCCTCCCCCGGGAGCGACCCTTGCCTACGGGGTCGCTCCCCTTGCGTGACATTGGCGCAAAAAAAAAAAATCCCCGGTGCCTAGTGCTTTCTGCCCCCTTGGGGGCAGATTGACCTAAAATCTGCCGATCTGCCCCCAAGGGGGGCAGAAATGGTCTAAATACAATTTTCTCCCCAGGGGAGCGACCCTTGCCTAATGGGTCACTCCCCATCTCTAAAAAAACAACAAAAAAAACAAAAATGTTTTTTGCCCTGTCGCCTAGAGGATTCTGCCCTATCTGGGGGCAGATCACCCTAAGAACAATAGGCCGATCTGCCCCCGGGGGGCAAAAATGGCCTAAAATAAATTTGACCCCCCAACCCTCCCCCGGGAGCGACCCTTGCCTACGGGGTCGCACCCCTTGTGTGACATTGGCGCAAAAAAAAAAGCCCTGGTGCCTAGTGGTTTATGTCCCCTTGGGGGCAGATTGACCTAAAATCAACCGATCTGCCCCCAAGGGGGGCAGAAATGGTCTAAATACAATTTGCCCCCCATGGGAGCGACCCTTGCCTAATGAGTCGCTCCCCATCTCTAATAAAAAAACAAACAAACAAAAAAAAAACACAAAACAAATTTGCCCTGGCGCCTAGAGGATTCTGCCCCCCCTGGGGGCAGATCGGCATAATAACAATAGGCCGATCTGCCTCCAGGGGGGCAGAAATGGTCTTAAATAAATTTGACCCCCCACCCCCCCAATACTCCCCGCCGGGAGCGACCCTTGCCTACGGTGTCGCTCCCCTTGCGTGACATTGGTTCAAAATAAATAATCCCCGGTGCCTAGTGGTTTCTGCCCCACTGGGGGCATATTGACCTAAAATCAACCGATCTGCCCCCAAGGGGGGCAGAAATGGTCTAAATACAATTTTCCCCCCAGGGGAGCGACCCTTGCCTAATGGGTCACTCCCCACCTCTAAAAAAACAAAAAAAAACACACAACATTTTTTTGCCCTGGCGCCTAGGGGATTCTTCCCTCCCTGGGGGCAGATCGGCCTAATAACAATAGGCCGATCTGCCCCCAGGGGGGGCAGAAGTGGCCTAAAATAAATTTGCCCCCCTTCCCCCAACCCCCCCTGGGAGCGACCCTTGCCTACGTGGTTGCTCCCCTTGCTTGACATTTACACCCAAAAAATTCCCGGTGACTAGTGGTTTCTGCCTCCTTGGGGGCAGATTGACCTAAAATCGTCCCATCTGCCCCCAAGGGGGGCAGAAATGGTCTAAATACAATTTTACCCCCAGGGGAGCGACCCTTGCCTAATGGGTCGCTCCCCATCTCTGAAAAAACAAACAAGCAAAAAAAAAAAAACACAAAAAAAAAAATTGCCCTGGCGCCTAGAGGTTTCTGCCCCCCCTGGGGGCAGTTCGGCAAAATAACAATAGGCCGAAATGCCCACAGGGTGGGCAGAAATGGCCTAAAATAAATTTGACCCCCCCACCTCCCAACCCCTCCCCCACGAGCGACCCTTGCCTACGGGGTCGCTCCCCTTGCGTGACATTGGCTCAAAAAAAAAAAAAAAACGGTGCCTAGTGGTTTCTGTCCCACTGGGGGCATATTGACCTAAAATCAACCGATCTGCACCCAAGGGGGGCAGAAATGGTCTAAATACAATTTGCCCCCCAGGGGAGCGACCCTTGCCTAATGAGTCGCTCCCCATCTCTAAAAAAACAAACAAAAAAAACACCAAAAATAATTTGCCCTGGCGCCTAGAGGATTCTGATCCCCTGGGGGCAGATTGACCTAAACTCGGCCGATCCGGCCCCAAGGGGGGCAGAAATGGTCTAAATACAATTTTCCCCCCCAGGCCCAGGGGAGCTACCCTTGCCTAATGGGTCGCTCCCCATCTCTAAAAAAACAACAACAAAAAAATAATAATTTCGCCTGGCGCCTAGAGGATTCTGCCCCCCCGGGGGCAGATCGGCCCAATAACAATAGGCCGATCTGCCCCCAGGGGGGCAGAAATGGCCTAAAATAAATTTGACCTCCCACCCCCCCAACCCTCCCCCCGGGAGCGACCCTTGCCTACGGGGTAGCTCCCCTTGCGTGACATTGGCGCAAAAAACAAATCCCTGGTGCCTAGTGGTTTCTACCCCACTGGGGGCATATTGACCTAAAATCAACCGATCTGCCCCCAAGGGGGGCAGAAATGGTCTAAATACAATTTCCCCCCCAGGGGAGCGACCCTTGCCTAAAGAGTCGCTCCCCATCTCTAAAAAAAGAACAAAAAAAACACCCCAAAAAAATTTGCCCTGGCGCCTAGACGATTCTGCCCCCCCTGCGGGCAGATCGGCCTAATAACAATAGGCCGATCTGCCCCCAGGGGGGGCAGAAATGGCCTAAAATAAATTTGATCCCCCACCTCCCTAACAACCCCCCCCCAGGAGCGACCCTTGCCTATGGGGTCACTCCCCTTGCGTGACATTGGCGCAAAAAAAAAAATCCCCGGTGCCAAGTGGTTTCTGCCCCCTTGGGTGCAGATAGACCTAAAATCGGCCGATCTGCAGAAATGGGGCAGAAATGGCCTAAATACAATTTTCCCCTCCAGGGGAGCGACCCTTGCCCAAGGGGTCGCTCCCCATCTGTAAAACAAAAAACAAAAAAATCCCCGGTGCCTAGTGGTTTCTGTCCCCCTTGGCAGATTGGCCTAATTAAAATCGGCTGATCTGCCCCCCAGGGGGGCAGAATTGGCCTAAAATAAATTTGCCCCACAGGGGAGCGACCCTTGCCTAAGGGGTCGCTCCCCTTGCGTGAAATTCACGTTAAAAAAATAAAAACTCAGTGGTGTCTAGTGGTTTCTGTCCCACTTGGGGGCAGATTGGCCTCATAAAAATAGGCCAATCTGCCCCAAATGGCCTAAATATAATTTGCCCCCTAAGGGAGCGACCCTTGCCTTTGACCCACCGCCAAAAAAACAAACAAAAAAAAGAAAAGATCCCTGGTGCCTAGAGGTTTCTGCCCCCCCTGGGGGCAGATCAGCCTAATAATAGGTCGATCTGCCCCCGGGGGGGGCAGAAAAGGCCTTCCAAAAAAATGCCCCCCCCCCCCATGGGAGCGCCCCTTGCCTAAGGGGTCGCTCCCTTTTGTTCATTTCTAAAAACAAACAAAATCCCTGGTGTCTAGTGGGCGTTTCAAAAGCCGGATTGCTTTGCAATCCGGCTTTTGAAACGCTCAGAGAGACTTCAAAGGGAAGGAAATTCCTTTCCTTCCCTTTGAAGCCTCTCCGGCCTCCTCCACGTGATCGAAAGAGAAATGCTTTGTATTTCTCTTTCGATCGCGCTGGAAGCTAGGCTTCCAGCGCGATGGAAGGAGGCCCTCTGTGTCATGATTCACCCTGGGCTTACCGTCGAGGTTGGAGAGAGGTGGTGCGCGGCCCCGGTTCCTGCAAGTCCTGCTCTGGCCGAGGTAGGGGCGACCCCTTCTGGTAGCCACGGTGCTGTTTGACAATAGTAAGCCACTACAGTCCGTGCCCTCCAGAAGGAGTCCCAGAGGAAAAACCCCAAAAGGGTAAAAAACCTCCAACAGGAACTCCCTGAAACAGAAGGAGGACACAAGGACGTTAGGACTTAAGATTCTGGAATTCAGGAATTCTGGAGACGGAAGACAGATCAAGAACAACTGGTGTCACAAGAGGAAACCAGCCGGAGCGTGACTACCACCACAGGAGTGTTGCAACGCAATGAGAAGAAAGATAGATTCCCCTTATATACCCCTAGACAGGAAGTGGAAAACAGGAAGTAGTAAAACCACCATCTTGGTTTGGGAAAAAGATCAGAACTAGAATAGAAAACATGCTCCTAAGAAAAGGGAAATAATGCATGCAGGGAAAAGAGGAAGTGAACAGCATGCTGGGAAGGGGAAAAGCATGCATAAAAAGGAGCCATGTGCATGCATACGGCTTTTGGCCGTGTAAAAGGTAAGTGGTGGCAAGGAGGGTTCCCCGGGGAATCCCTGATGTGATTTAAGTCATTAAATGTGCTGCGCGCCCTGCGCGTGCTGAGCGCAGCAAGGATCGAGACCCGACTCGGGGTCTTCTATCCTGCCGCGCCTGCCCTGGAACTGGCGGACGGAGAAATGGGCTGCGGCGTGTGCCGCGACCCTGAATCCGAGCCGCGGCTTTCCCCGCGGTCTGCCCACGGGCTGCCGCGTTCCCTGCATGTTGCGCCGCAGCGGCCCTAGTACGCTGCCGCGGCGCAACACTCTGTGATTGTCAGCGCGCATCACAGTGGGGTGGTGGGAGGGGTCGGGTGGAAGGGGAAGGGTTTCCCCTTCCATCCTCGACCAGGGGGGGTGGGTGGGGAGCCCATGGGGGGGAGCGCTAGCGCTTCTCACAGTTCCCAGGTGCAGGACGAGGTGATCTCGTCCAAGGCACCCAGGAACCGGTGCCTTGGACGAGATCACCTCGTCCAAGGCACCGTAGCGGTTAAAGTAACTGCATCTTAGACAAAATGGCATTTATTGCAATAACTATGATAAAACACAATTAAAGCAAGATTGTGACAAGGAGAGTGAAACACAAAAGTAGTCCCACATAATGTCACTAGGAGTGATATAGATCTCCTACCTAAGCTGTGTTAGAGCACAGCATAATAAGATTAATCTGCCCTTCTGGTTTCTCCCCTGGAAAGGCATCATACCCCATAACTGAGCAAGGAAGCCTGTAGTCTAGAGAGACACTGTCCCCATGTAGGCCAGGGATGCAGCAGTCTAAGGAAGCAGCTGTAGCAAAGGCAATCAGCACTCAGCATACAGTTGTGGTCGTCTGCCTGAAATCTCCCTCTAACGTACATTTGGACAAAGAGTGTTTTTATAATAAAACAGTTGACATATTAAGAAAGGGTCTCCAGGTAGCACTGTGTATATTTCTGTGAATGTTGGAGACACAGCGTACCACTTTTGCTGGCAATCCTATCTAACTGCAGCCTTGAGGAAAGCACAAAGTGAAATGAATGTTCTGCTAAGAATGTAATGCTTTCCTAGGCAAAAGAACAAATAGATAGAAAAAATAAAACAACACCTCAAATGTGGCTAATGCTAGAAAAATAAAGCAATGCTGAATAAAATGTATCTGAGCTAAAGTGCACAATGGCAGGCCAAGTTCGCTAAAATAACGTGTCTCAAATATGGCTAAAATAGCTATACAACATTATCACCATGTAAGAGTACAAGACATAGGGGGTCATTCTGACCCTGGAGGCCGGGAGCACCGCCAACAGGCTGGCGGTGCTCCCACGAGCATTCAACCGCCGCGGTCAGAAGCGGAAAGTCGGCGGTCTCCCGCCGACTTCCCGCTGCTCGGGGGAATCCTCCATGGCGGCGGAGCGCGCTCCGCCGCCATGGGGATTCTAACACCCCCTACCGCCATCCTGTTCCTGTAAGAGGGCCCCACTGTGTATTTCAGTGTCTGCAATGCAGACACTGAAATACGCGACGGGTGCAAACTGCACCCGTCGCACCCCTGCAACTACGCCGGCTCAATTCTGAGCCGGCGTCCTCGTTGCAGGGGCATTTCCTCTGGGCCGGCGGGCGCTCTTTTGGAGAGCGCCCGCCGGCCCAGAGGAAATGTCTGAATGGCCGCCGCGGTCTTTTGACCGCGGTGCGGTCATTTGGCGGCGGTACCTTGGCGGACGGCCTCCGCCGTCCGCCAAGGTCATAATCACCCCCATAGTACAGCCTTAGGGCGATTTGTGAATTTTACTGGCATAATTTAAATTTTGCCCATGCCCATGTTTTTTTGAGACTTGGCTTTTATTAACTGTGGCCACAGCCACAAACTTTTAGACAATTGTATCAACATTGTGACCAGAATTCTTGGGAACATGCTCCTAAAATTCAGAGTGCAAAAGGTTACCAGCTTTGGTGTGCTGCCTGCCATTTATACACCAACTCATTACACCAGTGGTTCCCAACCTGTGGTCCGGGGACCCCTGGGGGTCCGCGAAGCCTTCTCGGGTGGTCCGCAAGAGCTTAGAAAATTAAAAAATATTAACAAATATTGACAAATTAGGTCCCCAGCTTCCAGTAATCACTCAGGCGGGGGTCCCCAGATTCTAGTGATGATTCAGTGGGGGTCCCTGGGTTCCATTAATGTTAAAGTGGGGGTCCACAGAAATCAAAAAGTTGGGAACCACTGCATTACACATTCTAGGTTTTGTTTTGTTCAAATCTAGTTATATGTGATTCAGGCCTAACCTGCCCACACACTACTTGAGAAATGTATTTTATAAAGTAAGCAATACTTCGGATGAAACTGTTTGAGCCACCATCCTGCTGCCTATTTTCAGTGGGATGACACCAGGAATTTACATTTCCTCCTTTGACTGCTCTTTTGCGTATCTTAAAAGGGCATTTGAAAAAAAGGACATGTAATTTGTAATTTGATTTCATGTGCATTCATGTGGAGTGCAAGAAGTACCAAGGGGTTTCTGTGCATCAAAAATAACTCGATAATATCAATAAAATAAAGACTGCCAGGAAATACAGCAAAGAGAATAAGAAAGGGTTGAGTGCTTCTCCAAAGGGTGAAGTAGGGGCAGGTCATTGGCAGCTGGAGAGGTGGATTCTTTCATATCTTGGATTTCAGAGATGTGAGAGATCCACCCCGACTGCACTCTTGTTTCATCCTGAGAACCTTAAAAAACTGATTTTTTTACCAAAAGAGTTGTGTGGCAGCATATGGTATAAATACCAGGTACTGAATACTCAGGCTTATTGAAGTTTTGTGAATAAGACAAAATAAGCTAAACTGTTTTCTTGCTAATATATGCCCTCATTATGTCACTGGCGGTGGCGGAGGCCTGAACCCTGCAGGCCCCATTATGGTTTCCCCACTAGGCTGACAGGAGGAAACAGTGTTTCCGTCGGCCGGCCCAGCGGGGAACAAGGAGCCGGCTGCAATGTGGTGGTGCAGCAGGTGCAGGAGCACTCGTCGCGCATTCCACTGCCCATGATTTGAGTAGTGGAATGCGTGATAGGCCTGTGCATGCCCTTGGCATGGGCAGTGCAGGGTCCCCCATGGGCCCCCCGAGTACCCCATTCCGCCAGCCTTTCCAGCCATGGACAGGCTGGTGGATGGGGACTCGTAATCCCCAGGGTTGCGCTGCTTGCAGCGCTGCCCTGGCGGATTACAACCGCCGGGATTGCGGGGATGCAGGCTGGCGGCAGCCTGGCAGTGTCGGCGGTTGGATCATGGCGGCTCTGCCACGGTCATAATGTGGCGATCGGACCGACATGATCGCAGCGGTCCGACCGCCACCATGACTCTGGCGATCTAGTGAACCCCAGGATCATAATGACCCCCATAATCAGCCAGTTAACATCTTTACTTGAGTCTGAGAGACTGTCACTCCCGTTAGATTGATAGATAAGAGACACGTCTGCCTTCAGCGTACTGTGTTGTTTTGTAATCTCATTGGGCAGAAAACCAATATTGAGCCTATTAAACTATTAGATCTTGGATATCACACAGACATCCTCGATTTAGGTGTGGTGCCAAGCTGGTAAACAAGGTACAGCTTTTCTTAGGAAGTGAAATAGGCAAGCTCCAGCACTTCATTCTGCACTTGGAGTGAGAATAATGATGTCCAGAGAACAAATATAACCTTGATAAGTGAAAGCGGTCTACCACGCATGAATGCAGGCAATAGAGAGCTATTCGAAATATCCCATTTTTTTCCAGAATCTGGCTTATTGGAATTTAGCTTTATAATAATGTGAGACATCCATTTCTGAATAGTTGAAAAGAAGTTCTAAAGCTTGATCAATGAGCCGGAAGCCTGATTATCCACCTGGTTGACAACTTTCCTGTTCATCATCATAGGATAAGGCTTTTCATCCAAATGATCAGATTTTGTTGAGGAAGGGTCAAGCATAAATACTGAAAAGCATGGAGAAGAGGGATGAACCTTGTGGCATTTCCAGTGAAACAGCATTGTTCTGAAATTGATAATGGGCCACTTTTTTCTGATTGAGTTTGGTCTGTGAAAAAGGATGATACACATTGGAGGACATTACCCTGAACCCTTGACTTGTCCATATGGTGAAGCAGAATGTTATAGCCATTTGTAAAAAGCAGCCAAGAGGACCAAAAGGATGAGCCCCATGGTATCCCCATCATCAAATGTAACCTTAAATTCCATGGTTGCCAGGATCAAGGCTGTTTAAGTCACGCTTCTGTGATGAAAACCCAGCTTTATACTTTCTACCTTTGTGACGCTTTTTCGTTTTTCTCTTCCTCCGTCTCTCCCATATGTGTCTTTTGCTCGCAGCAAATGCTTGAGGCGAAGAATAAGCGCTGGCCCTCAAAAATAAGTGCCGGTGCTCAGCGCCGAAAACAACAAGCACAAATTAAGCAGTGGGCGTACATTACTCTTTCGATGCTTCCAACACCAACCTGCATATGCGCCAGTATGTACTGGGCACTTCCCCTCTTTAAATTCCGGCAGATGTGACGTGGCATAATTTAATGATTGGTGTGCTATTTTACTTGATGTCATAAATATCGCAACACTCATCATTTCAATCCCCGTGCTTGTTTACTCAGGGGTCGCAGTTTACCTGGCCACTCGTATTGACCGCCAAAGACGGTTACACAAATTTACAGACATTTATGAAGACGTGAATACATAGTCACACCTCAAATACGCAAACACCAACACAGACTGAAACACATTGACTACCTATAGCCATGGTGGCATCCACACACTCGCCTTCCTAAAAACATGTAAGCACAAATGTGAACATGGGCACTGATGCAAAAATGCAAATCTCCCGTCCATTCCCTTCATCTTTATTCCTGTCCATTCTTGTCTGTTTGCTTCTCTCTCATACAGATGTAATGTCCTCTTCCCCCTCCTCATCTCTTTCCTTTCCTCCCTCTCTGCCTCTGTAAGCGCCGCTGACTTCCTTTCTTCCTCTCCTTCTCTTTATAATCCCTGTGTCGCTTCTTTCTCCTCTCCGCTTTTCTCTCGCCCACCCTTGTCTTCCATTCACTGTGCCTATTTGTGCTTCTCTCTACCGCACCCTCTCTCTTCCTCCGTGTTCTCTCGCCTAGCCTTCCATCGTGGCAGAAATCTATATCGCTGTTTTGTTTGGCTTTTTGTTAAATAAAAATCTATGTAAATGTTGCGCTGTGCAGAAATTAGCTCTTTCGGAGTGATTGATTTTCAAAAGAAGAGCCTTCACTCTCTGCCTCTCTAAGTGCCCGGCAGGAATTATTTCCAAAGCTAATGAATGTTAATGGAAACATTATTTGCAAATATTGAAGTGGAATATTAGATCTGGTCGCGTGCATTTCATGGTAATTAGTTTCCACCTCGGCTGCTCCTGCTGGTTCGGGGGAGTGGGGGCTAGCGGCGCCCTGGGGTTTTTTGTTGTGGTGGGTTTTCTGTTTACTCTTATTTCGTCTATGTCAACAAGTCAGAGGCGTTGTATACTCTGGCACAGTGGCGCCCGGGGATGTGTGGAGCGTGGTGCTTTTGAGCCAAAAGGTCTGGTCCAACCTCAAAACCCCCTGTCTCTTTAGTCTTTTTGCCACTGCGCCACGGAGCCAGTCAGCGTGCACTTGGAAGAGCACTGCTTTGTGCTTTCGCTGCACACGCTCCAGGGGCACCCACGTTCTGATTAGTGCCTGGAGTGCAGAGCGAGGCACAACAGATCAAATCACCACGACCCGGGCACTGCTCATGAAGTGGTGGTCTGAGGGATAAAATGTAATATTTGTTTAGCAGCTCGAAGAGATATATTAAGGCCCCCTTTGAAAGGCAGACAGATCTTCGGTCACTCCATTAGTGACCACTTCACTCCAGGTAACATTGATTTGAGGTGCGTTAGCTCAATTAGTTCAGTGGAAGCAAAACAAGACTATGATACCCAGAATGCACTAGGCTACCACGGACAAGACCAGGATTGGAAACAGTATGCAAAATCATTTGGAGGCAGGTCGCCACCCATGTTACCCAAGTAAAGGGAAACAATAGGGAAGTCAAGTGGCCGATAGGCATTTAGGGACTGACGATTGATAAAACATAAGGAGATGAAGGCCAGGAAAGAATTGAGCAGAGCACTAGGAATTTACAGAGGAATCTGTTTTATGGTGAAGCCAAGTCTGACTAATGACTTTCAATGGAAGTGTAGATGGATCTGGCCAGAATGGGCATGGTACCACTGTCAACGTGGATGACTTTTACAAGGGATTCTAAGAAGCAGCTGTGTTTTAATTTTCATCCTGTGCATTTTGAGAGATTCCTGCGTTGAAATCAGTTGGGAGGCATGTTCGATAATAGTAGTCTCTCATCTACGTCTTGTCATCTGCCTTGTGCAGTATCGTCAGAGTTTAAAACTTTATTGCACAGAACCAAGTCTTGGGAAGCGGTTTCACAGCAGCAGTATTTGGATTTTTTTCCATGAACATATTTGTGATTCAGATTGAAGATCCTAAAAGTGCTTCAAAGTGGATAAAACTGTTGGTGCTGTCCTTCCAGACTGCAGCATTTGTATGATGGGGTGCTAAGGCAAAGTTATTTGCTTTCATCTACTCATCTAGCTGGAGCTTCAGAACAACTAAAAGATTGGAGATTTGGTATTTAATTGGCTGCATTACAGGGACTTAGCATAGTAAATGAGAAGGGTATCTCCATTTGTAGAGGTGGACAAGCCACTGAAAGCTCGAGATAGGCTCATTTCAGATACCAGGCTCTGGCTTAGCTAGAAGTCCTCTTGGAACCTCAAGCCCAAAATATGCTGCGCATTCATGAGTGGAGATGTGGGCCATGGTGAGCCGTGCCAGCCTGTAAACATGAAGAACCTGCATCCAATCCCAGACTCTTCTCAAAATCCTCTGAATTTGGGTAAATTATTCAATCCCCCGGTGTCTAAAAATGTGTAGTATAGTGACTGCCGGGGACAGGTTTGAGTTATGGCAAACCTCATAAAAATATGCGGCATCTGCCTGCCACCCAAGCTCTAAACTCATATGCCAAGAGTTAAAGACAAAGGGCCTGATTCAGAGTTTGGTGGATGGGATTACTCCATCACAAATGTGTCGGCTATCCTGTTCACTGTATTACGATCCCATTGTACCCTCTGGGAATTGTAATACGCAGACAGGATATCTGTCATGTTTGTGACAGAGTAACCCATCCGCCAAACTCTAAATCAGGCCCAAACTATTAACCTTTGAGAAAGACATGCAGATACCAATCTAGTGAAACCAGAAAACGAGGGATCAATCACCGCTTCATTGCATGACCAAATTGTGTGATCCTAGGAAAGTACTTTGTTTCACCAAGCGTCCTTTTTCTTCATTATCATTTATGCGAACACCTTCAGATATGTGCACTTTAGAAAACATCCTGTGTAGATTAAATAAGCTATAATATTGCTTTATGAATAATAAGAATCCAGGGCACATATAGGATGCATGTGACAAATGACTTGCCTCTTCAATAGTGACTTTGGCTTCCGGGCGGGAGACAGGAGTGTTTCTAAGTTCATGTTTAAAAACTCACTTTTAATAAATACGTCTCAATGCAGTGGTATGTCCTGAGGTAGTAAGGTGGAATTCTTCCACATGTTAAAGAAATACACTTTTTGAACTTAGTAGAGATTTTATCATATTTTTCCATGATGCTTGTTGCCTCATTTACATGCTAAATATTTTCAGGCTTGGCTTGTAGGTGGCCTGTTAGAGCCAAACCTGATCCTTAGTTCGACTCTGACTCTTCTCTACCCGTTAATTTGTTGACTTGTCCACCTCTATTAATTCAAACTACTGTATATTACACAGTGAAGATTACGCGGCCTTCCTCTTACCACTTTTGACAATTCTGTTAAAACTGGTAAAAGGGATTCTTTATTTCCTACTGTCTTTTTGGAATTTTCCTGTGTACTTAGGGGAAAGCCTGGCATATGGATTCAGTTCTGGGCAGTGGGCACATGAGAGGATGATGGGTTCCAATTACAACATGAATCTCCCATAAATTCGGAGTTTGAGTTGTTTGCATCTACTTAATTTTTTGACTGGAAGGCACAGTAAGAGATTATTCTCAGTAATCCTCTTTCTTTGCACTGGAGAAAGGTATTATAGGTTTTCACATTCCTTTAAAGAGCTAGGTCAGCAATCTTTTTAATGCCAGTGCTTGGATAGTAGGGAATGACTTGCAGCTGAAATGTAGTTTTTGGTGTAATCATGCACAGGTTTTTCCAGTCCACCATTTAAGTGTTTTTGCAAGCACTATAAACTCCTGTTGGCATTTGTCTCACATTATGAAGTACAGTCATGTCATGTAGTACATCTTTCTCGCACATGAGAAACATAGTTCTATTCAAACACTAAGGCCCTCCTGCCAAACGCATTCACACGGAAGACCACCATTCCGGTCTTTCGCCCGCCGTCACTATTATGGTGCCGGTGGGTGGAAACGCTGGCTTAACATTGACGTTGGATCATAATTGAGCTGGGGGTAATGTGGCGGTGCGTTGAATTACGGGCATGGCATGGGCAGTGCAGGGGGACCCATGTGGCCCGGCACCCCCTTTCCACTAGCCTGTGCAACGTGGGGCTACTGCCATGCAAAGGATGGCAGAAAGGGGACACATAATCCCCATGGCAGCACTGCAAGCAGGCTGCCCTGGCAGATTGAGACCTCCGGCACCGCCAGGGTGTCGGCTGGCGGTGTCGGCGGTCGGACCGTGGCGGCTCCACCAGTGTCTTAATATGGAGGTCGGACCACTGCTTTGGCGGTGGCCCGACCTCCACTGAGGCTGGCGGTCTTATGACCGCCAGGGTCATGATGAGGCCCTAACACTTGTTTCACACCCTCATGTTCCACCCATGCAAACTTCTGATCATTAAGATCCCTTTTTTGGTAAATATCCATAATATACTGAACTATGGTGTAGTCCAAGTGCAGGGTCCCTGCAATGCGGGGAAGTTGCATGTAATTATCAATATGTATTGAAATTACAGTATGTTTTGCATTTGGTGCAGCAGGTCTTGAGCGAGGCTGATTTCTTGCAGATATCTAGACTATTTATGTGCTGCAGCAGCTCCAGGTAAGGGATTCAGAAAAAAACTAAAGGTACTGTTGCATTGCTGTTATGAGTAGATTGTCAGATGTGGATGGAGATGAGTTCTTGAGTGCAGGAATCAAAGTTGATCCTTCACATCATTTTGAGAAAGGATGAAAGTTATTTAGTTTCTTCTGATGTGTCTAAGCCTTGGGCAAGTTCTTCTCAGATGAAAGCTCTTTCTCTCCTGCCTCAGGAGAACCCAGTTCTCAAAATTTGACTGATGCAGATAAAGACCTTAAGATATTGTGGCCAATATTTTTTCCTGTGAAAAATGAAATGTCTTCAACATCCGAGCTTGTACCAGGGTATGGATTTAGCAGTGGGTGTGGAGAGCAGCACATCAGAGATTTTGGCATGCCTGTTTTGAATGTGATGAAAAATATTTATATACTTGAAGTATGAATGTGCACCATTCTGGAATAGCTTTGGATGTTATTATTCAGACGTGAGATGTCTTGATTGGATTGAAAGAAAGGATGGTAGCACTGCAGTAGCAACAATCCTCCATATCAAAATAAATGCGGATTGAGGGTCTAGCGCAGATGCATTGATGTTAACTGTAAAATAAAGGTTGGTTTTTATTTAATTAAGACATTGTAATTACTTGTTTTTCCAGTTCATGAGAAACCTCTCTCCTGAAGAAGTGTCATTGTGAGCTCATAATGGATTGGGAATATGCAGGCAATCAATGGAAAATAAGATAATATTTTGGGGATTTGATGATTAAAGCGTGTTTCGCTCAATAATAAGTTGCACAAGCATCATTTTAAAGGTCATGGTCTCAATTAATGAAAACGAAGTTGAAGGTCTACAAATTATGAAAAGTTCATGTTGTGTTTAAAGCTTCTATTGTGAGTCATCAAGGATTGTTCTAAATTTCGAGAAATAGAATTTAAGAATACAGTTTAAACATTTGGGCGAAAATGACAAGGGAGTGCAAGAGGTTACTCTGCTGTGAAGATTGCCACAGAATTCAGCAAGTTTGATTGGAATCTTGTGCACCAGCGCACCTTCATTGTTGATGAAATAAAGCTAATAATATCCACAACTCAGTTTGTAGAGCAGTACTATAGAGAGGTTCATAAGAAATGGACAGTGCCAACAGAAAAGATTACGTTTGTTTTAATTCAGTTGTTTCCCCACTTCTAAATGGAGCTGAAAACAGCAGGTATGATGTGGTAAGAGAACACTGGTTTTTAAGACGTTCCTCACCCTCTGCCAAATCTTATATGGGGCCCTAGCTTACACATGGTGGAACTACCAGCAACTGAACTCTGGGCCAGTCCTTAACTTGTTAAAAAAGTGCTGGGAGCAAAGTTTTTATTACAGTCTCATCATTGACTCTGTCCAGGGTCAAAGTTCACACATATGAGGTACTCTCTTTTTTATCACACCTCATGTCCCACTCTTCCCCCATCCTACCCCACATGTCTTTATCTCAACCCTGCTAGATTTTACCGTCCCTGCTTTTTATTATTGTCACTGTTGTTCTATGTTTCTCTTCTCCTCCCTTTTCTCTTTTCTGCCTTTTGTCTCTCTCTTGCTCGGCTCACACTCTGATGATTAAAAATAAGTCCTGGTCCCCAAAATTAGTGATTGTACCCTCACCTGTGACCAATGGTTCAAAATAAGCAAAATAAGCAATAATTATTGTATTGTAGCAGAAATATATCTTGCTACTGACTTAATCATTCAACAATATTTTAATAAAGACAGTAAGCATCCTAGTTTGGTTCACAAAAAGACACAAGGAATGTCCTATGCCATGGTTATGGCTTCTAACGATTATAAACGTTTGTGATGTTACACATGTCTGAGTACTGGTTTAAGTGGACCAAACTAGGATGCTTATGACGATTTACTGTCTTTATTCAAACATTGTTGAATGATTAAGTCAATAGCAAGACATTTCTCTGCTACAATACAATAATTGTTTCAAAGTGAGTTTCATGTGAATATGTGCCTTGCTTAAATTTTACCTGAGTTCACGTGAACATTCTGGGTTGCTCTAGTAATTGTCTTTTTTTCAAAATAAGCAATGGCCAAAGTGCTCCTTCAATCATGATAAAAGTTGTAAACTGACAGAGGTCTATAGAAATTGTAAGCCTTAAATAGTGGCAGCTAACACTGCTGTAAGTCATAAGCAGAGAGGATTGGAAGTACAGGGTATTACAGGGAAGTACAGCAATTGTGTCCTCTCAATGCTTAAATACCATTGGTGTTGCTAGTGAGGACTAAGGTGCAGGAGGGTTTTCTATTGACAAACTAGGGCTGGGTGGATCGATTGTGGTGAATGTAAAGTCTGTATGTGCCCTACGAACAGCTAAAAAGTGGCTGAAGCAGGAAAAATGCAGAGGGAAAGTTCTAGAATAGTTTCAAGCTAATACAAGTTGACAGCTTGTAATAAAAGGTAACATTGTTCCAAAAATAGCCTGAAAGGATGTATCCCACGTTACAGTTTTCTAGAGGTCACACAAGGATTTTGTACAAGCCAATGTAGCAACAGACATAGAAGAAAATATGACACAAAGAAAAACTATTTACTGTTTAATGGAAATTAATTTGAATTTATAACTATATCTTTAGTGTCAAACCTCATAAAGTAGACAGAGAAGCAGGAAGAGGCAGGTGAGAGCCATGGGCAACGATTTAGTAAAATAGCCCAAATGTAAAAAGAGTTTCTAAAGCTAATAAAAGTGATTTACAAACTGTAACAATGACATAGTTTTAAAATATTCAAACAATCAAAAACAGGACCGAGAACCAGATGATATATTTGCAAGTGAAAGACTTAGTCCGCCATCTGAGGGGTTATAGAAGTTAGTCTCTGCTCCCTACTCCCAGCCGTTGTCCCGAGAGGAGAAAAAAATCCCCGTAACCTCAAGGGAAACCTTGTGGCCAAGAACTGTGCCTGAAGTACAGGGAAATTCATAGAAGGAGTGTGTATAGCACAAGTGTGGTATATGAGATAACTCTTATCCCAGAAATAGCACTAGAACATTTTCAGTTGTCTTGGCTGGAGTTAACTAAACCTCTTTTCAGAATGAACCAGTTGATTAGACTGATTCATGTCAAAATTATTCTGTCAGAAGCAATCTATTGCCTTTGCAGAGATAAATCCCAAACCAATTGATAACCTGTAGGGGCACGAAAATAAGATTGTACTAGTTTCCATAGCTCACCTTAAATAATTGCGTAAGCACTGGAATAACAATCGATTTGACGAGCAGCAATAAAATTAGCGTTTGAGTGCTTTAAACGCAAGATTAGACAATATCAGAACCTAGATCAGATTTGTCTGTGGTGAGAAAATTGATTCCACCCAAGTGTGGAAGCTCACCCAATCGAACATTGAGCATACGGGCCAAAGTAATAGCTGGCACATGGGTTTCCAGGAGAAGACAAGATGGCATTTAGACAGACACTACAAGATGCCAGCATTACACACTCACAAACTGGAAGTCTAGCACTGATTTGCTTTCCACAAACTGAATACCAATGATATTGGCTTTGGAAAGCTTTGGCAGTTTTTCTGAGGTAATCAGACACACAGATGTGTCTATAAAGTTGCCTAGTAGTGAAAAACAAAGTCAGCTTGTTCACAGACAAACACGCAAAAAGGATAATATTTCCAAATGTACTGTATATAAGTTACAGGGAATGTGGATTCCACCTAGTTGAAAAAAAACGTGGATTATTTTCACTATCAACCTTTAGAAGTGAGGGTGTAATCGCTGAAATAGGATGTTTGATCTAGACGTAACTACCTAATTATAATGGTATGACACCCACATGAAGCACTGTGTCTAGAAAATAATTAAAATTGCAACCAACAAATCGTCAGGATGTTGTGGTTGAAGTATATACAGGGAGTGCAGAATTATTAGGCAAATGAGTATTTTGACCACATCATCCTCTTTATGCATGTTGTCTTACTCCAAGCTGTATAGGCTCGAAAGCCTACTACCAATTAAGCATATTAGGTGATGTGCATCTCTGAAATGAGAAGGGGTGTGGTCTAATGACATCAACACCCTATATCAGGTGTGCATAATTATTAGGCAACTTTCTTTCCTTTGGCAAAATGGGTCAAAAGAAGGACTTGACAGGCTCAGAAAAGTCAAAAATAGTGAGATATCTTGCAGAGGGATGCAGCACTCTTAAAATTGCAAAGCTTCTGAAGCGTGATCATCGAACAATCAAGCGTTTCATTCAAAATAGTCAACAGGGTCGCAAGAAGCGTGTGGAAAAACCAAGGCGCAAAATAACTGCCCATGAACTGAGAAAAGTCAAGCGTGCAGCTGCCACGATGCCACTTACCACCAGTTTGGCCATATTTCAGAGCTGCAACATCACTGGAGTGCCCAAAAGCACAAGGTGTGCAATACTCAGAGACATGGCCAAGGTAAGAAAGGCTGAAAGACGACCACCACTGAACAAGACACACAAGCTGAAACGTCAAGACTGGGCCAAGAAATATCTCAAGACTGATTTTTCTAAGGTTTTATGGACTGATGAAATGAGAGTGAGTCTTGATGGGCCAGATGGATGGGCCCGTGGCTGGATTGGTAAAGGGCAGAGAGCTCCAGTCCGACTCAGACGCCAGCAAGGTGGAGGTGGAGTACTGGTTTGGGCTGGTATCATCAAAGATGAGCTTGTGGGGCCTTTTCGGGTTGAGGATGGAGTCAAGCTCAACTCCCAGTCCTACTGCCAGTTCCTGGAAGACACCTTCTTCAAGCAGTGGTACAGGAAGAAGTCTGCATCCTTCAAGAAAAACATGATTTCCATGCAGGACAATGCTCCATCACACGCGTCCAAGTACTCCACAGCGTGGCTGGCAAGAAAGGGTATAAAATAAGGAAATCTAATGACATGGCCTCCTTGTTCACCTGATCTGAACCCCATTGAGAACCTGTGGTCCATCATCAAATGTGAGATTTACAAGGAGGGAAAACAGTACACCTCTCTGAACAGTGTCTGGGAGGCTGTGGTTGCTGCTGCACGCAATGTTGATGGTGAACAGATCAAAACACTGACAGAATCCATGGATGGCAGGCTTTTGAGTGTCCTTGCAAAGAAAGGTGGCTATATTGGTCACTGATTTGTTTTTGTTTTGTTTTTGAATGTCAGAAATGTATATTTGTGAATGTTGAGATGTTATATTGGTTTCACTGGTAATGATAAATAATTGAAATGGGTATATATATTTTTTTGTTAAGTTGCCTAATAATTATGCACAGTGATAGTCACCTACACACACAGATATCCCCCTAACATAGCTAAAACTAAAAACAAACTAAAAACTACTTCCAAAAATATTCAGTTTTGATATTAATGAGTTTTTTGGGTTCATTGAGAACATGGTTGTTGTTCAATAATAAAATTAATCCTCAAAAATACAACTTGCCTAATAATTCTGCACTCCCTGTAGCTGTACATGCTTGTGTTTGGAAAGACAGTAAAAGAGTATGGTGTATTCCCTACTTTATATATTGTGAACAGGTGCTAACTCTCTTCCAGACCCTGACATTTTTGGGATTGGGGCATCTGGCAGTATTTCTAGGTTAGGTGTCTAAGAAAGAGGTCTCTTCAATTTAAATATAATTGTATAAAAACATGATGGAAATTAATTCGAACTCAAAATCACCTCTTCAAAAGATTACATGTTATCACATGCTAAGTTTTCTGTTGGTATCAACAAAGATGGGTCAAGAAGACGTGTCATATTGGTAAACAAAGACAAAATAAAAAAACATGTGCGTGCACGAAAATAAAATGCCTGAAGTAACCAATAATGGGAAAGAACGTTTACACGATGCACAAGTTGAACAGCGATGGCTAAGGCTATTGCTTTTACTCATAGGTTTCTTAGAAGCTGTGCTGAAGTATCATCAGCTTTTAATATCATTTTGTCCATATGATACACCAACCAGAATAAAGAAGGTTGGGAAAACTTAAACACAAGGTTATTTCAAAGATGTGGACAAATGTGCATTCTGCAGTACACAGAGAAAGAGGAAAAAGCTTCCCAGGATTGTTGTTGTGCAGGAAGGTGCTCCTTCCTGCACAACAACAATCCTGCATTCAACACAGACACCATTGCACCATGGTGCAAGGGTGCCTGCATTGACGCTAGGGAGCCAAAAGGGCACAGTGCAGGAGGAAAGAACAGGTAGGTACGTGATATATAGCTTAAATACAGTGCATTCCTGCCCTTTCTGTTTGGTGCAGGGCAGCGCAGCAGGTGACTTTCTGCACTGCCATGCACCAAAATTTCATAAATATGCCCAAATATTTGTGTTGTGGAGAAATGAAGGTGAAATACTTTACCCGCTATTTTCAGTATTGTAAATGATGGAAGAAACCATAGCAAAGGTCTGGCGCTGTTGCCACATATGATTAAAGCTTACACTCCAGGGATACCCCTCCGATTGAGCTCAGCAAGATTGGTTTGTGTGAATAAATTCCACAAGAAACAAGGGGGTCCTGCTTTCACAGTCTAAGATGCCTTACTGTGAAACAATTTACCCCTCTTTCTCAGATCATCTAGGGATCTGCTGAAATTCAGAAAGGCCTAAAAGACCTAGCTGTTTCCTAAATAATTGTCCAAAAACAGCGGCTGATTCGAGGCCTAGTAGCATGTTTCAGTCTCTTCTGTTATCAGCGCCAGGATACCATTATGGTGACAGTTCGTGCTTTACAAGTTTCAATACATACAATATATACAGGATATCACTTTAGAAACAAATTACGTTTGTGTTTTCATTCTGTCAAATTATTCTGTACTTGTAAATGCTAGTGGGATTAAAAAAGCAGGGGTATGAGGGTAGCTGGACATAACGCTTTAAGATATCAACACTTCCGTTACTAGGGAATCTCCTAAATGAAAAATATTAAAAAAGAGCTGTTTGGGAGAGTGCAGCATTGACAGGAAGATGGCGGCTCTCCCTCTGAAGCGGCAGGTGTGCCAGGGAATACAACAGGTCTGGTAATAGTGTGCTATGTGGCTGCTGGTTCTTTAACAAGAAGGGGTGCTGCATGACTGAGATCCAGCTCACTGCCCATGTTGTGGAGGTCCCGGTGATGCTTAAGGAAGTTATTGATTTGTTTTACCAAAGTCTTAATGATACAAATGGTATTGTATTTTTCCCAGCACAATATGGTTCATAGCTTTTCAAACACAAAGGGGGATATTAATTTGCCTTTAGCCACTTTTCCTCACATTGGATGCTGTTTCATTCTGCACAATGGGGGACCATATTGTAGAGCATTCCATACCATGACTCTTTTATACATTACAACAAACCATGTTGGCTAAAAAATCCCATGATTGCCTAGCACCTTTCTTCCAGTCATGTATTTGATAAAAATATTCCACTTAATCCTTGTTATGCAAACATGCAGAAAGCACCTTCTTTCTATCCAGGAACAAAGCAGGACCCCGATGTGTTCTGCCAATGCCCAGTTGCATGTTAGGTGGATTTAAATTGAGATCGTCAAGCTAGTAAAATCAGATCCACTCTTTCCACATCTTGGAAATCCAGCCCACACATCAGATTCGAGCAGAATTCCACTATGCTTCCCTCATAAGGCGCTTAAAGTCTCCCAAAAAATATCCCCCACTCCCAGCTGACATATGACTCCACCCCCTTGCCTCTGCAACACCTTGACCTCCAATGTATAGGTTCCTGGAGTAGTGTTCTTCTGTTTCTAGCTCAGCATACCAGCATAAGCACAACTGACTCAGACAGGCAGAACCACTGGGATTATGTGATTTGGCATCTGTGAAGTGTTTTTCACATAATTATGGATTTACAACATTTGACATATAATCCACCATCTGCTGCATAATTTGCAGATTTTCAGAAATAAATTGTGTGGATCACAAATTACTGAAAGTGCAGTAACTAGTGTTGCTGCACTGTGGAAGACCCATTGCAAGGGTTGACTAGCCACTTTTAGTAGTTTGTTGCTGTATTTTGGCATTAATCTGCTGGCACTAGTGATTGAAACAATAGCAGATACATATATAACAATAAGAGATAATATAGTAAACACAAATTGTGCTGAGCTATGTTGCATAATTTGCCTTTTCTTTTCATATTTTTTAGTAAACTCTGCCACAGAATTTGGTCCTGTCCTGCTACATAATTCCAGTGGCCATAAAGAAAGGACAGGTTCTGTACGGGATCAGTTTCTACTTGCAGCTGCACAGTTGAAAGATCCCTGGCATGTTGAACTGAACTGAAATCAGGACCTCTTCTTTAAGCTGGGCATTGTAGGGAGTTGGGGAAAGAGCCCTGTGATGGGATTTTGTTGGGGTATTTATGGAAGGCACACAAATATATTAGTGATCCTTATTGAATTTTATTTGAAGTTTTGTATGCACAGATAAGTGATCTTAATCTATTTTGTCCTTATTTCTTTTATAGTCCTTATTCCTTTTTGTTCTTATTGTGACTTGGGTTTTCCCTGTTTGTCGTCTCTGATGTCCTATTGTTTCCTTTTCTTCCTTTAGGTTTTGTCTCTTCGTGAGTCCACCTCCAATGTTGACGGGACCATGCAGGCAAAAACAGAACCAGGACAAAACAGTTGAGTGTATCCTTTTTCCTTATCTTCTTTTAAAAACAAAAATAAATTACTGGGTAGGGAGGAGCAGGCGAATAGTGTGGGGAGTAGTTCCGTGTGAGGATTGGTATTATATGGTGTAGTTCACCTTGTGGTGCGCGTGAACATCACACACTCTCAAGACATAGCAGTGTTATAATGAACACCCAGGTGTACAGGGATCTATTCCCTCTTTATATGTGCTCATTCTTGTTCTCCAACTTGCCCTTCCCACCTCCCCACTTCCACCAATATCCTGTGGGGTTCTGAAAACTTGCACATATCTGCATGAGTCACGTCCCTCCAGGGACGTGGTTGGGGTTTTCGTCTTGTGCCGAGTTTTCGTCACTCTTACTTGTCTCTTTTGGCCCTCTGGCATCCTCCTGCTCCGTCTCCTCTCAGCCCTCCGGCATCTATCTGCTCTGTCTCCTCTCTCAGCCCTGCGGCGTCCTCCTGCTCCATCTCTTCTCTCGGCCCTCCGGTGTCCTCCTGCTCAGTCTCCTCTCTCGGTCCTCCGGCGTCCTCCTGCTCCGTCTCTTCTCTCGGCCCTTCAGGGTCCTCCTGCTCAGTCTCCTCTCTCGACCCTCTGGCGTCCTCCTGCTCCATCTCTTCTCTCAGCCTCCCGTTAACCCAGATATCTGTGTTTTTATCATAAGTCCAGCCTTCTCATCTCTCGTCAGGACCCCCGGGGTACCATGATATCGTCCCCGTTCTCATATTCCGTAACAGGGTGACGCAACCCTGTTACACACACTCTCCCTTGGGAAGGGCTGATTGAGACCTTGCTCCATCGGGTGTCTGGAGTGATAGTCTGCAGTAGGTAACTGGCTACCTGGGAGGTGATGTACCTGGAACATAAATAGTTGGAGCTTCATTAACCATCTTAGTATTCTGGGATTTGTGTCTTTGTGTTGAGCTAAATAGGTGAGAGGAGCATGATCAGTATGTAAAACAAAGGGATGTCCTAACAAGTAAAATTGGAGGCTTTCTATCGCCCACTTAATTGCAAGACATTCTCTTTCTATTACAGGATATCGTTGTTCTCAGGGTAGTAGTTTTCTACTGATGAAAACGATGGGGTAGTTGGCATCTTGTTCATTCTTTTGGAACAAGACGGCACCTATACCGACGTAGATAGAACATTTTTGTGAAGTCGGGGAACTGTAAAACTGGTTCGGTTGTTAGACTCCTTTTGAGTGTTTCCAAATTACGGAGTTGGTGTGGATTTAATTCCTTAATCTTGGTGGGGTTCTCTTTTTTTAAAATATCAGGGGCCGCAATAGTTGAGTAATTTGGGATAAACCGACGGTAATATCCCACCATTCCTAGAAAGGACCGTATGTCTTTTTTGGTGGTTGGTGGAGGTATGTTGAGGATCGTTTCAAATTTATTTAATTGGGGTCTTATCTGTCCCTTTCCTATATGATATCCTAAGTATGCAATATCGTCCCGGGCCAGATTACATTTCTCAGGATTAGCAGTTAATCCTGCTTCGAGTAGTGTTTGAAATACCTTATCGAGGTGTTGTAAGTGGTCGACCCAGGTGTCGCTAAGTATTACGATGTCATCAAGATATGCTGCTGCATATCCTGTATGAGCACGTAAGAGTCAGTCCATTAATCTTTGAAATGTTGCAGGGGCCCCATGTAAACCGAAAGGTAGTACTGTAAATTGAAATAAACCAGATGGGGTGGAGAAGGCTGTTTTTTCCTTATCTGGGGGGTGCAAAGGAATCTGCCAGTAACCCTTCGTAAGATCTAACTTAGACATGTATTGTGCTTTACCTAATTGTTCGAGCAATTCATCTACCCGGGGTATTGGGTAGGTACCGATTTGGGAAATATTATTTAATTGTCGAAAGTCAATACAAAATCGGATAGAGCCATTGGGTTTTGGAACTAGAACTACTGGCGAACACCAAGGGCTAATAGAAGGTACTATGATACCTAACTGCAGCATATCTTGGACTTCTTGTTCTAGTACCTTTCTACGGGCTTCTGGAATTCTGTAGGGGCGGAGACAAATGATTTTTCCATCCTGGGTCTTAATAGCGTGCCGTACTAATGGTGTTTTCCCTGGAATTAGGGAAAACACAGTTCTGTATTTGTTTAATACCTCCCTCAACTGCTTTTGTTGTTCTGGAGAGAGAGTGGAGGGAATTGAAGGAAGATGATCAAATGCTTCTTTGGGTTGTGGACATAAATTAATTACCAGGGGTTTCACATTGTTTATTAAAAACCCAGTTATTGTTGATTCAGAGGGGTTATGTGCTTCTGCCCATTTTTAAAAGAGGTTAACGTGATAGCTGTGTTCTTTTGGGATTTTCGGATAGATCTAGTTTGTATGTGACAGGGCTCACAGGTTCCAATATCTTTTAAGGGCCTTGCCACCTGGCCAATAATTTGTTCTCTGAACTGGGTAGTAATACCAATACTTTGTCTGCATCTTTAATTGTCTAAGGACAGTGTTTTTGATGGATACAACTACCTGTAGATTCCTCACCTTATGAATTCTCCCATGCGCCAGCATCCGGCGGAAAATCTTCTTCCCAGCTCTCCACATCGACGAGGACGTCACAATTGCACGGCTCCATGCGACTCCTTCTTACCTCACCGTGCCAATAAGAGGTCCTCGCCGGTGTGCTGACGTCAGTTCCCTTTTTTCCGTGCCTTTGATGCTAACGGTTTTCTCCTAGCTCTCGCTACTGTTGAAGGTGTTCCATCTTGTTTCTGGTTACAATCTTGTTTCTGGTTACAATGTCTCCTCCCAGGAAGTCACGATTTAAGCCATGTCGAGAGTGCGGGGGTCTCATGTCGGTTACTGACCCCCATGATGATTGTCTTTGGTGATTGAGCTCCGAACATGACTTAGAGGAGTGTGTATCCTTCCAGAGCATGAATCCTAAGGCTCTGAAGGAGAGGGAGGCCAAACTCTTTTTGGCCAAGGCGAAGAAAGGACATAAGAGGCATCACAGGTCCTTTTCTCATACAAGAGGCAACGTCGTCATGACTCTCGGCGCCGCTCAGCTTGGAGCCGTTCAAGGTCCAGGTCTCCATCTCTGCAGCGCCGTGCGACGTGGGAGGTTAGTCCGACTGTGACTACACAACCTCAGAGCCCTCAGGCTTCTCCGGTGCCGTCGGTCTTCGAGGTATTCGCACCTCCAGAGAGTCCTCGATTTTCACCAGTGGCACAGGATTAGGATGCTCAACAAGCGCAGGTGCAACATGGAGACCAGCGGTATCCTGCCTTCCCGGCTCCTGGAGCGGATCCGGCGGCATTTTTAAATACCATGTTTTCTATGTTTAATGCTATGGCACCGGCTGTTCCCAAGGGTCCCTTAGCATTTTCGTTGGGCTCCCCATCTCCTTACAAGGCGGTGCCGTTTATGCTCTTTTATCCGGATGAGGGTGCCGGTTCAGCACCGATGACGTCGCCTCGGAGACTTGCGGTTCCGATGACGTCACCTTCTAAACCTACGGCACCGATCTCATCACCCCTTCAGTCGATGCCGATGATGGAGCCTAAGGTGTCTACGGTGCCTATGGGATCCGCTCTGGCGCCGGATGGCTCCGGATTAGACCGAAGTCAGCCTTCTTCTCCGGTTCTGCGCCTTTCATTTCTGAAGCCAATGTCATCGACGTTGGCTAATCTATGTCGATGCCGAGGTTAGAGGCCAGGCTGAGATAGTGTAGGAAAGCTTTGAGACTTTTGGAGGAAGAAGAGTACCAGAGGCAGTTGTTGGAAGAAGGGGAGATTGTGGAGCCCTTGGGGGAATAGCAAGAGCTGGATTTGGCTAGTGGGCTAGACATTTCCTCAGAACGGGAAATTTCTTCACCAGGGGAGTTCACGGAGGAGGCGGCCTCTTTCCACACTGTGATTAGGGAGGCGGCAAATCTTTTGGATCTTCCGTTGCCTGCTGCAGAGGTCAAAACAAATATCTTGACTGAGGTCCTGCACCCTTCTTCTACTTCGACGGATCCATTGCTTCTGTTAATGATGCTCTTACAGAGCCTATCTTAGAACTGTGGAGGAAGCCTGTGTCGTCACCTGCTGTCACTAGATCTGTGGCAAGGAGATAAATGGTTAGCACGGGGATCTAGGATTCTTATCAAAACATCCTACCCTGGAGAGTCTGGTGGTTCAGGCCTTTTGTTCCACACGGTATGCACCAGGCTCCTTCCCTGTGATTCCGTCGGACAGGGAATCCAAAAGGATGGAGCAATCGGCAAAGAAAACTTTTTCTTCTTTCAGTAAGGCCCTCAAGGCAGCAAATGCTGCCTGTGTTCTGGGCAGATATCTGCACGCCCTGATGGACTCAGCTAGGACTATGGTTCCGGACCTGCTGTAGGAGGTGTAGAGACAATTTGGAGTACTCCTGTCGGATGCTCAGGCTGCAGCAAAACAGATAATCCAGTCTGGTCTGGATTCTACACTCAGTGGCCAGGACGATGGGTACCCCTATTGCTACCAGGAGACATGCATGGTTGAGGTCCTCTGGCTTTTCCTCTGATGTACAGACTGCTCTCTTGGAATTGCCCTTTGATGGGGAAAAACGTTTTGGTGATAAAGCTGACTCTGCCTTAGAGCGTTTTAAAGACAGTCAAGCCACAGCAAAGTCTTTGGGTCTGCAGGCCTCCACTACTACCCCTTTCAGGTCCTTTTGGAGGTTCAGGGGGTTTGGGCGTGGAGCTGTTTACCGTGGGAGACCCCAGTCCACAGTCCCAACAGCCTGCCAGCCTCCCTTATAGGTCCTTTAGAGGATGGCGGAGGGATCGGACACGAGGGGCTACCCAGCAGCACCCTGCATCATTCTCTTCCTCTGGAGGACAACAACAAGGGAAGCAGCCCTAGTTTTCTGCCCATTTTCAACCACACTTCTCCTGTAGGGGGAAGATTACGTCTTTTTCTCCACAAGTAGGAGTTGATTACATCAGACTCCTCGGTTCTGAATATTGTGAGGGAGTTTCACCCTCCCATCCCTCCCCGCCCTTTGTTTTGTTCAGAAGACCATCTCCTGTTGTTGCAGCAGGAGGTTCAAATTACTGTTGTTGAAAGGTGCAGTGGGGTTGGTTCAAGAGCAGGAAAGGGGTCAGGGTTGTTATTCAAGATACTTCCTGATTCCCAAGAAGGACGGTCGTTTGAGACCAATCCTAGACCTGAGGATTTTGAATTGGTTCCTCAAACAGGAAAAGTTCAAGATGCTGACTGTAGCACAGGTACTTCTGGCATTGAACAGAGAGGATTGGATGGTGTCTGTCAACTTGCAGGATGCTTACTTTCATATCCCTATACTCAAGTCGCACAGGAAGTATCTCCGGTTTGTGGTGGGGTCGCAACACTACCAGTTTGCGGTCCTTCCGTTTGGTCTTACTTCAGCACCTCAAGTCTTCACGAAGGTGATGGCAGTGGTGGCAGCACGTCTCAGAAGGAAGGGGATATCGGTATTCCTTTACCTGGACGATTGGTTGATCAAAGCCAAGTCTCCAGAGCTTGTGTTGCGTTACTTGCAGATGACAACAGTTGTTGTTCAGTCTGGGTTTTACGATAAACGTACCCAAGTCTCACCTGGAGCCCTCTCAGTGCCTCCTGTTCATAGAGGCAGTACTGGATACAACATTGAATCGGGCCTACCCTCCGCCTTAGCGGATTCAGGACATTCAGGCATTGATTCCAATGTTTCAAAATGGAGCGGTTGTTCCAGTCCTCAAGGTCCTACACCTGCTCGGTCTGTTTGCCTCTTGCATTATGTTGGTCACTCATGCACTTTGGCACATGAGGGCTCTCCAATGGTGCCTCGCCAAGCAGTGGTTTTAACGCAAAGGGGATCTCGAGGAGTCAATAATGATCGCCAGAGACGCTGCAGCGGATCTTCGATGGTGGGCTGAGGACGCTAACCTTTCCCAAGGAAGGCCGTTCTCACTGCCGCCTCCAGTGGCCACGGAAATGACGGATGCTTCCACTCTAGGGTGGGGAGCTCATCTGGGGGACCTGGAGATCAAGGGTCGTTGGTCTCCAGTGGCACAGACTTTTCATATCAATCTGTTGGAATTGCGGGCAATACGTCTGGCTCTCAAGGCCTTCCTCCCGTCCCTTTGCGGTCAGTTGGTTCAGGTCCTGATGGACAACACTACCGCAATGTGGTATATAAACAAACGGAGGAGTGTGGTGGTACCTTCTCTGCAGAGAAGCTCTGCGACTCTGGTCCTGGCTTCGGGACCATCGGATTTGCTTGGTAGCGAATCATCTGGCCGGAGTGCTCAACGTACGTGCGGACACTCTCAGTCGACATTTTTCGGCAGATCACAAGTGGCGTCACCATCCGGATCTTGTCCTGTACATCTTTCAGATGTGGGGTTTTCCAGGGATAGATCTGTTTGCCACTTGGGAGAACTCGCACTGCCCGTCATTATGCAGCCTCCAGTAGCCGGTGCAAGGAGCTTTGGGGGATGAGTTTCAGATCTCTTGGTGCAACCAGTTGCTTTACGCATTTCCCCCCCATACCCTTGATTCCTTGAGTTCTGAGGAAGATTCACCAAGATCGGGCTCAGGTCATTTTAATAGCCCCAGATTGGACACAGACCTTCTCCAACTCTCGCTGTGCCCTCTGCTCCATCTCACTCTCAGGGCAGACCTCCTCTTGCAGTCACAGGGGCAGGTTCTACACCCCCACCTCCAGAGCCTGCACCTTCATGCCTGGAGATTGAACAGGGCAACCTGAGTTCTTTCTCTCTCCCACCAGAGGTAGTGGATGTTTTTCTATCGGCCAGACGACACTCCACTAAGACCGTTTATGCCAGCAGGTGGGCGAAATTCGTGGCTTTGTGTGGAGAGAAGCAAATTGATCCTTTAAGGGCCCACCTCTCCGATGTTCTATTGTTTGCTTTATCTTTAGCACAGAAGGGTTGTGCAGTTGCTACTGTTATGGGCTATTTGGCGGCGCTGTCAGCCTTTCTGTGTCTCCCGGATCAGCCCTCCTCGTTTAAATCGCCTATTGTTATTAGGTTTTTAAAAGGTTTAACTAGTGGGTTTCCTCCCACTCCTTTTCATATAATTCAGTGGGATCTGAATCTTGTTTTAACTTTTTTAATGGGGTCACCATTCGAACCCATGCATTCTTGCCCGCTAAGGTTTCTAGTTCTTAAGACGGTTTTTCTTATTGCTAAAACCTCGGCTAGGCGTGTGGGTGAGCTTCAAGCTCTTTCCATTAAACCCCCTTTACCTTATTCTTTCCTGATAAAGTGGTGCTGAAAACCAGGGTGGCTTTCCTACCAAAAGTTGTCACTCCTTTTCATTTGAGGCAGACCATTACCCTTCCATCTTTCTTCCCTCCTCCTCACCTACTCCTTACCCCTCGAAAGAGGCTCCACCGTTTGGACCCCGAAAAGGGCTCTCAGTTTTTATGGTTTAAATCTCTTTCATTGGTTTTGTAATGCAAAATAAATACAACATACCCACCCACAACGAGAGGCCGGTGGGATAACAGAGAACGTGAGGAATGGGGGGGTAAGGGAGGAGGGGGAAGAGGAATGCTGAGCCTATGTCATGGGAGGCACCCTGTTCAGTATACTAATTCTAATCATGCACGATGTGGGGGAAGGACCCAGGCTTCGACCGTCAGTCCGGTTTGCGGGAGGCCTGTGATGGGTTCGTCAGGCGTAAGATGTGCAAGTAGGAAGGGCATTTTTGTTCCCGAAATTCGTCCAACAGGTATTGTATACATGGTCCCCATGTTTTATCAAAGAGGGGCAGCGAGCCAGTCACTGCGGCTGTCAGCCTTTCCATACCCAAGAGTGCCCATAGTCTGTGTGGCCAGTCATTGTGTGTGGGGATGGTCGTTGTACCTCAGTGAGAAAGCAGTAACAGTTTAGCAGCCCCTAGTGCCAGGGTAATTGCTTTCCCCTTAGGTGTGCAGAGTGGATATGTTTGAGGATTGGGAAGGCCCAGCAGCACGTAACTACTTGGAAAGCGCGGTATAGCGGTAGTGTACATGCCGTCGATTGCGGTGAGGACGGCTTGCCAGAAGGGGGCTCGCTCTGGGCAATGCCATAATATGTGAGTAAGTGTGCCTTTCTGACCACATCGGCGCCAACACTCACCATCTGCGTGTGCCCTCCATTGGGCTACCCGTACGGGTGTGTAGTACATGTAGTGTGCTATTTTCAGAAAAATTTCTTTGGTGTTCGTCGCTTGTGCTGTGACTCGTGCTCGGTGAAGAACATCCCGCCACTCTGTGAAACTGCGCTCGCATTCCCTCTCCCATCTACCTCTTGCTGGTGTCATGGGGAGTGTAGGTGTTGGGGTCAGGAAGGTGTAAATGTCAGACAAGAGCCGTTTGTCCGTATCTCTGGTCAGTATCCATTGCTCAAATTTCGTGAGGCGGCAGCTGGCATGTGGGCGTAACGCGGGTAAAGTCACCCGGTGGTGGATGGCCACGAATTGCCAGTAGGCCGAGGAAGGGAGACCATACTCTTTTTGGAGGGTGTTGAAGTCCATGCCGCCAAAAAGGTCGCCTATCCATTTGCAGTTCGCTACCTGCCATGACGAGAAGGCGGGTTCGTCAAGTGCGGGGAGGAAGTCCGGGTTACCAATGAACAGTGTTTGTGGTGACACCAATGTGGAAAGTTCTTTCGCGATCTGTACCCTGTCCAAGGCATGTAGTGTGGCCCTCAAGATCGGTGAGACATATACCCCAGGTGGTCTGTGTCTCTTCGGCATCCATGGTACCCTCCAAATATGAACTCCCGCCACAGCCCGGTCTATAATGCACCAGTATTTCTCTGTCATGCGTCGGTGCCATTCAACCATATAACGCAGCTGTGTGGCTTGGTAGTATCTTAAAAGGTGTGTGACCCCCAATCCGCCCTCGGACTGTGGTAAATATGCCTGAGGTCTTGACATCCTAGCCCTTCTACCGCCCCAAATGAATTCCCAGATGAGGGTTTGCATTTTGTCCAATAGGGCGGGTGGGGGTTGCAGTGGCAAGATCTGCATGAGATACAGTATCTTAGGCAAGAGTGTAATTTTTACTGCTGCTAGCCGCCCCATCCAGGAGAAGCCATGTGACTTCCATTTGGTTAAGTCGGAGCGAGTAGTGTCCAGTATCTGATTGTAGTTACTGTCAACTGTAGCCACCTATAGTGGGGAGGATACGCAAACCCAGGTACATAATCCCCTGCCTGGCCCACGGAAAGGGGAGGGCAGACTCCAAGGAGGTCTGGTCGGCCTCCGATGTAGTAAGGTTCAGCATGGAAGATTTAGTTAGGTTGGCTTTAAACCCTGACACCTTTCCAAAAGCCGTCAGCTCTGCCATAACGCTGGGGAGCGAAGTCTGAGGATGCATATCATCTGCGTAAAGGGCCAGCTTATGTTCCCTGCCACCCATTGGCACCCATCGTATATGCTCAGCAAAAGGCTCTATGTATAATGCAAATAGTATTGGCGATAGAGGGCAGCCCTGACGAGTGCCCCGTAGTATGGGGAACTGCCGGGATAGGCCTCCATTCACGGCAACCGCCGCTCTAGGTTTGTCATAACTGCACCCAATCCACCCTCGAAATCTGGGGCCCAGTCCAATCTTTTTTTAAACTGTGTGGAGGTATTGCCAGTGAACTCGGTCAAATGCCTTCTCTGTATCAATGGAGAGGAGAAGTGCTGGGATTTTAGCTCGATGGACCTTGCCAGTAGGTGGCATAGTCTCTTGGTGTTGTCACTACAAGACCGTTCAGGTATGATGCCGGTGCTGCATGTACGGGTTCAGCCCGCAGGCCAGTATGCCCATAAAGATCTTCACGTCTACATTGAGCAGTGTAATGGGGCGATAGGAAGAACAGCTCCGGAAATCCTTCCCGGGCTTAGGAATGACTGTCACTATGCACAGTTGCATCGTGGGCGGGAGAGAGATGGGCCCATTTCTAGTGGATACACTAGCTACCTGTGGATTCCTCACAGTCCCACCCGCCTCCCCATTGCCTGTCTGGTTACACTAAGATGTTTGTTTTACAAGTGTATATATATTTTGGTGATTATGTGTATATATAAATGATGGTTTGATTATACTGCAACATTGTGGTTTTACGTATGTATGTATTCATTGGAGCGATTGTGAGGTCGGTTTTCACCTGTTCGCCTTAAAGGCACGTGAAAAATGGGTGAAACTGACGCCAGCATGCCAGCGAGGACCTCTTATTGGCACGGTGACATCAGATGGAGTCGCGTGGAGCTGTGCAATTGTGACGTCCTCGTCGACGTGAAGAGCTGGGAAGAAGATTTTCCGTCAGATGCTGGCGCATGGGAGAATTCTTAAGGTGAGGAATCCACAGGTAGCTAGTGTATCCACCAGAAAAAGTGTTACCGAAGGTAAATAACTTCTTCTTCTGTTGTAGTATTGTTTTTGTTTCTCCTGGGCCCCCTCTAAATGTATTCTGACATCTTCCCAAACACTTTGAACCTGATCTTTTAATTGTTGTGTGTATTCTAGAATATCTTTATCTTCACTTTCATCTTCCTCCCACCTCTCTGCAGCCATATCTAGTAGGGTCTGGAGTTGTCATCCGAACACTGACTCAAATGGACTATGGCCAGTGGATGATTGAACATGGGTTTGTATGGCGTAAAGCACTAGGGGTAACTTTTTGTCCCAGTCTCTACCTGACTCTGCAATGGTTTTTTTCAATAACGTTTTGAGAGTGCGGTTGTATCTTTCTACTAATCCATCTATTTGGGGGTGATAGACTGAAGTGCGAATTTGCTTAACCTCTAATATTTGGCAAATTTATTACATCACTCGAGACATGAATGGAGTTCCCTGGTCTGTGAGTAATTCCCTCAGGAATCCCACCCGGGAAAAATAACTATCATGGCCTGTGCCACATTTTTGGTGGTCATGCTACTTACAGGTATGGCTTCCGGGTATCTCGTTGTGTAGTCCACCAAAACGAGAATATACATGTACCCCCTTGGGGAGGGAGTTAGGGGTCCAACCAAATCCATACCCACCCTTGAGAAAGGAATATTATAACCGGTAAAGGGAAAAGGGGAGCTTTGCTGTGGGATCCAGGATTGACAAGTTGACATTTAGGACATTGTTGACAAAACCGACGAATCTCCAAAAAAAACCCTGGCCAATAAAACTGTTGTAACAGGTATTCCTCCGTCTTTTCTCTACCAAAATGTCCACCTCCCATGTGGTTGCGTGCCAGATGTAAGGTTTGGATACGATATGGGAAAGGCACTACTAACTGTGTTTTTTCCTGGTTATTATGTTGGGTTACTCTGTATAACAGACCTTTCTGGAAAAGGAAATAAGGACCCACCTTTCCCGTTTTGTCGGTTACCGCAGTCTCCCAGGCATGTTGTAGGGTAGGGTCGTCTCTTTGGCTAATCCGGAAAGGGGGTGTTGTCGCCAACACCAGTTGACTCGCTGGGATTGAATTACTGGATGGTTTACCCATTTGGTAAGATTTTTTTACTTCACTTTTCTGTCTTTTACTTAATCTTAATTTTTCTTTCTCAGGAGTGATAGAGGCTTGGGAAAAAGGAGCTTCATCCCACCATACATCTAGTGTCTGTTTGTCATGGACACTGTCCAATAGCTGAGGGAAGTTGTCATAGTCAGTGCCTATAATCACTTCTTCTACTAGGTTTTGTATTACCCTCATCATAAGAATCTCTTTTTGTCCTCTGTATTCGAGTGATACTTGTACTAAAGGGTATTGCTTCATATCTCCTTGAAAGCAGCAAATGGGGACATATTCATCATTTGACAATACCTACTTAGGGATTAAGCTCTCACGAATTACCGATTGGCTACATCCTGAATCAATTAGTACTCTAGTAAGTTGTCCATTTATTAACATGTCCTTGACGTAGCGAGAGATGCCCTTGCCCGTTTAGAGAACTCTGCCTTCGGTGACCCCAATTTCCATTGGTTCAGTTTTGTCTAATTTGTGGGGACACTTCTGTGCTATGTGTCCCCATTCAGCACAATTATGACACTGGGATAACTGATTAGGATTCTTATCAGGTATTCTCGGTGTGAGAGTTTCTTCGGGTCCTTTCACTGGTTTGGTACGAAATGGGGGACTGGTTAGGTGGTTCCCTATGGGTTGTCCCTTTTAGTTTCCCATCTTGAATTCAGGGGCCCGATGGAAATCACAAGCTAATTCTATTGCTGTGGTCGTGTCTACATTAGGATGCTGCTTAATCCACTTACAGGTTTGGGGGGGTAGCGCTTCTAGAAATTGTTAGAGTAGGATAATTCAGATCACCTCATCTCTATCTGTACCTATGGGACTTAACCACTTTAGCCCTAGGTCCTGGATTCTGTAGTGGAGGGCACGAGGATTCTCCATGGAACTCCATTTCGTTTTCCTGAACCTGACACGATAGTATTCCGTATGGAACCCCACTCGTTCTAGGATTCCTTTCTTTATTTCAGGATAAGGGGTGGTACCTCCAGAATTCACAGCATGATATGCAGCCTGTAAGGTTCCAGTTAGTAGTGGGGCTATATATTGTCCCCACCTATCCTCAGGCCATGTAGCTGAAGCGGCTACTTGTTCAAAATTAGTAAAAAACGTGTCTGGATCTTCCCCTCCTTGGAACTTTTGTAAAACTGAAGTTGGGACGTTGGGATGAACGCGGCTGGAAGCAATAGTGTCTGTGAGTTTTTGTAGTGCCGTTTCATGCACCAGTTGGTTATTATCTATTATTGTGGCTTGACTTTTCAAGGCGTTTTGGCGGGTCTCACGATCATTTTGTGCCTCTCTCTGTTGCTCCTCCCATACCAAATGTAGATGCCTTTGACCTTCTGTCAATCTCTGAATCATATCCTCTAGGGTGGGTTTGTCTTCCATTGCTCTATGTGGTTGTATGTCTTTCACCCCAATCCCACTTCTGACACCACTGTGACGGGATTCTGTTGGGGTATTTATGGAAGACACACAAATATATTAGTCATCCTTATTGGATTGTATTTTAAGTTTTGTATGCACAGATAAGTGGTCTTAATCAATTTTGTCCTTATGTCTTTTATAGTCCTTATTCCTTTTTGTTCTTATTGTGACTTGGGTTTTCACCTGAGCACCCACACAAGGGGTTTGTCACTAGCCTGACAAGCTGGGGCAAGGACAGGAAGGAAGTAGATGCATGGTACCTCAGGGGTGGAAACTTTTGAAAACTGTCTCTACTTCTAAGTGGGACCAGCTATAATTGTTGGACATCAGACCCTACCTCTTCAGTATAATTCTGGACCTGTGAACTCTGTCAGGAAGCAGGACTGCTGTGCTGCTGAATGATGCCATGCTGCTGGATGGACTGCTGCTCAAAAGGACTGATGCCCTGCTGTGCTGACCTGCTGCCTTCTGCCCTATTGCCTGGGTGAGGAGGAGTGAACCGGCATCTGTTGAACCCAGGACCCTAGGGTGGCTCCAAGGGCTAGTTTGATGGCCTCCTGAGTAGAGCCTCAGGGACACAAGTCTCCATCAAACTTGAACCCAGCACCTGGACTCTGTTATCTGTGAATCCTACCCTGCTAAGTGGTGCCACCCTGGTCCTGGACCCTTGTAAGTGGACCTGAACTGCCTCTGCCAGTGCATCTGTGGATCCAGCAGAACTGATGAATGTCCACTGCTGTGCGGCGCAACCCCAAGCAGAACTGGAGCATCACCTCTGCTGCACGGACATTCCCAGAGCAAGGACTTTGCATTGCAAGCCCTGCAGCTTCTTGAAAAACCAGCTGATGTACTGCACATCCTCGACGCAGGACTTCACACTGCAAGCCCTCCTTGTCAATGGCATCCTTGATGATGACGCTAGACCTCACATTGCAGCTACTCAACTCCTTGGAGCCAACGCTTTGCGATGCATCTCTGACCCAGACTTAGCATCGCCTCAGCTGTATGATGCAGTCTCAACACAGGTCTCTGTTGCCGGCCCATGCTCTACCGTGGTTGGCCTGAACTTGTGACTTTGTCCCGGTCTTGTACAACCAGATATCCACAGCTAGTGCTTGCTGCTGTTTGGCGCATGCCTCCGGTTCTACTAATTTATTTATTCATTTTTTTTTTTTTTTTTCTCTAAGCTGGTGCAGGATTGTTCTTGTGTTGTGTTTTCCTTTTATCACTGTTTGAAGTGCTGCATAAATACTTTACACATTACCCCTAAGTTAAGCCTGACTCTTCTGTGCCAAGCTACTGGAGAGTACAGCACAGGTTAATTTGGGGTTTGCTTGTGCCTTACCCTGTCAAGGATTGTGCTTACTGGTTGAGTAAGGTTTTAACCCCCTCAACCAGTAACTCAGTTTGTAACAGCATAGAATTGTCATAATCTGATGTGTAGATGACACCCAACTCATCCTCTCCCTCTCTGACAACATGCAACACACCTACACCACCTTCACCAACTGAACATCCAAAGTTGCTAATTAGATGAAGGTCAACTGTCTTAAGCTCAACTCTAACAAAACAGAAGCGCTAGGATTCCATTGTCTGGACTCCAGCCTGGTCGCCAGCCGAAATTTTTCAAGCGCCAAACCCTGGCAATCAAACCAGGAACCTCTGCATGGTGGTGAACTAACCATTCTTACTGACCAGCCAAGTCAATGTGATGGCATCCTCCTGCTTCCACACCCTCAAACTCCTCAAGATCTTCAAACAGTTCCCCTACATCAATGCTCTCTTTGTGGGCATATCTACTCATGTTACTAAACTTCTCCAGTTCATTCAAAATGCAGCAGCCAGAGACACACTTTATTTCCCACCACCCTACTCTCACATCACCGACCACTGCAAAAAGCTTCATTCAATGCGCTTATTAAAATTCTCACTCACACTTGCAAGGCACTTCAGGCCCTTGGCCCCACCTGGCAAAACGGCCATGTCAGCTTCCTCACCATCCAGAAGGCTCCGCTTGTCCAGTCTTATGTTAGTTCACACACCGCAAATTCACTAGCTAGCATGCAAACTTTCTCGTAACTCATGCCCAAAGTCTGAAATAATCTCCCCCTGCACACCAGAGCCACTCTGTCCTTGAGTTTCACACGAAACTCCAAATCTGTGTCTTGAACTAGGCCCTGCCAGTACCTGACACATCTGCTTGTGCCAAAATCCCCCACCAGTGGCATGTGCAATCTACAAAGACTGTTAACAGTAGCATACTAAAAACCAGCGATAAGTGCTGTCCCAACCCATTGGCCAGCTGTAGTAATTTGCAGTGCGTTTGGGGGCATTTGCAATATCAAGATGGTGTTGTTTCTAGAGAGATTAGTGGTACTTTGTTCAGTATCTAGATAAGTTTGAATCAGCCTGAGAAGGGTTTGCAGAGATTAACGGAGCATCTAGGACATTCTATTGAGCACTGGGACCTCAGGTTACCTGCTATTGAAGGAATACCACGTAGTTAAGCCGAAGTGTGATATAAAAATAGCGGTTCTGTCTTAACCACTGCCTCCTGCACCCGCTGGAGGTGCACGACTTCATCAGGACTTCATCAGCTCTGGAATGTTGGCCGTCAGCGAAGCATGGCGGCCTATAAAGGTCACCATCCCTATTCTTCTGGCGGACTCCCTGTGGACGGGCCCCTGGCAAAGCATCCAAGCTTGCTGCCCATCGTTGCGAAGCGAGGTTGCAGGGTTCAAGAGCAGTCACTGTGGAAAGCAGCAGCGAAAGGGATGATGCAAGATCGCTCTATGCAGAAGCTTTGTGTCTTGAGAAGCTGTTCCCGTAGGGATTTCCCAGTAAATGATGCTATTCTTCACCCAACAGAGGTCAGGCCTGGTCTGGCGGTTCCTGCAGCGGTAGTGTTTTAAAGTCTCCCCCGGGCGAAAGAGCAGCTTTACAAACGGTGCGTGAGACCTTTGCTTGTGCTGTGTATGTGTTTCTCTACCCCTTCACGTGAAGGTCAAGTCTGACTTGTTTACCAGCTGAAAATTGCTTTTTTTTTTCTTTTACACCAAGGGTGAAAATGGATTCTGAAGCACAGCCTTTGCTTTTGTCACATCCTCGCTTTCTCAAGCAGTAACTGATAAGCTGATACGCAAAGACAAGGCATCCCTCCTCTTTCTGATAATGTTGAGACTGAAAGTTTCCTGGTCTAGGAACACGGGACTGTGACTCTTGCAGTTTTAGCATGTGACTAGCTGGAGATTGAGGGCTTCGCCAGAGTCAGCGGCTTTTCGACACCAAGAATCCATGGCCCTCTGTAGGGCTGTGGAGGAGCCCCAGGCGGCCATGAATGTCTGGGGTAACTGTGCCGCCGTGGGTGGAGACCTCTGGCATTCTTCACGCTCCCTGAGGTAACGGGCACCCTTGATCAGCTTTCTGTGGCCTTTAAGAGCTGTTCTGGGTTAGTCCCTTATGCTGCCACACGTTCTGTGGCTAGTGCAGGTCGCACACTGGATTCCCGTATGCCCAAGAAAACAGAACACGTGGACGTTCTGCCAGCTCATGGGTGGTAGTAACCACTGCCTGCCCCATCTTCCACACCCTCCTGTTTCAATTAGGACACTTCCCAGTGCAACTTGTTTGTTTTACGCTGCCACAATCCCAGATGACCCGAAAATGAAAACAGGTAACGTAATTCATCCAGAAATAGGATTGATGTGGGTATAAAATGCTCCTGTGGGCCGGATCCGATCCTGAATGATATTACGATCCCCATGGTGGCTCACTGCCAATCCCAGCCTCCACATGCGCACTGAATGCCCTAGCCACCATGACTCACCCATCCTCCCTTCATGTGCTGTGAGGGAACATTGCCTCACCTTGACCCTCCCTTCCAGCGTGTACCAGACTTTTTTCTGTTTTGAAAGGCCATTGCATTAAAATATTGTTTAAATATGATATTGTTTACTTATTTTAATTTTCCCTTACCGTTTTATTCGGGGTGTAGAAGCCTAGCTGCTTCCCATACCCCTTTTACTTCATTATTCCCATATTTGTAGGTTTTTCCCCGATGTTTTTGGTCACAATGGTTAGTGTTCCCTATTTTTTTGTGCAAGTTTTTTATTGTTCGATATTTTGGGAGAATTTAAGCACTTCACTAGAAAAAATATCATTAGGGAAGTAAAAGTGCCTCGAGGCGGACCTCAAATCAACAAAGTAGGTTGACCTATATGTTGTGCTATAATTGTAAGAAAAACACAAAAGCACTATAGGGTATTGTCCCAATGAACTTCAGTGGGAGATTTTGGGTGGGGAAATCCGTGGGAGGGTATTGTGGTTGATAATGTGTATATGAATAGGAAGGCAGAAGCAGAAGGGTACACTTAGAAGGAATCTTGGCTATATCCCTGCCAACTCTGTGACTCCAAGGAAAGTCTGTGTGCATAGCTCTGGCTGCTGAATGGACAGACAGAATAATTTGTGTGATTAAGAGCGAATGAGGACAAATAACTGACGATAATGAGCTTGGAAAACCAACCGAACTATTGGGGGCAGTGTACTACAGCATTCCAGGGAGAGGCACCAGGCCCTTTCAAATAGCGGAGGTTGACTTTGTAATTCATGCAACACAAGTGGGAGGTGTTCCATTGACCATTCAGTTTATGGGGCCGTTTTGATGAGTTCCAGAGTCTTAGAATGCAACCCTTGGTGATGGATAGCACAGTGGCTAACCACCTCTGCCAATGAGCTGTGGTACCAAACCAGTCAGAGGAATTGTGAAGAATGGCCAGCCTAGCTGATGGATAAAATAGACAGAGGTGAATGAAACACTTGCCTGACCCCATTCCAGTTATCAGTTATCTGGGGACAAGACCACAACACATGAAGCAAGTTACAACCAGACGATTTGCACCTGTAGTAGTGGTCATTTGTGTAAGGTTGTGCCTGCATACAGTTTTGAAAACTAATACCAGTTGGGTAATATGTTGAAGTAAGTGGATTTTAGGCAAGGATCGCTCAGTTCCTTGTCATGAGTATCAAGCAGTGATATCTATTCCTTATCAGTGTATTGTGTAATTACTAAGGTTTGCCATTAGTCTCTAGTCTCCCAGTGTACTGCAGAAGAGTATGGATTGGATCAGTGCATTGTGCAACTGGACACTGACCTTGCCAAGCACAATTTGTAAGAAAGGATTGGGGGCACTGGGGGCGCCAGTATACCAGGACTTGTTTCACCAGCTAGACAGTGCACTAATTGTCTGTTTTTCTTGCACGAAGAAGCGGACATTTGAAACTCACTACAAAGGTCACCAGACATATTCAAAGTGTTGTGATGTACTAGGTTACACAATGAAATTATGCTGCAAGAGACCCACTTACTCCAATTGAACCTACAGTTCTTGATCAAGAGGCAAATGTTATTCCAGATTGGTGCCCCCCAATGTGTAAATCTATGAATACTGAGTCGCGTGTGCCCCAAAAACTGGGTGGGAAGCCAGCGGTGCTTCAATCGTGAGAGGTAAAGGGAGAGTTTCACGGTCGTCTCATTTTGTACAAACTATTAATCTCCATTAGATTATCCATGTACTATCCTTCTATTTTGAACCCTAACAGGGGATCCTTACAGTTGTGAATAAAGGAAGTTAATTTTATTTGATAACGCCGCATAAAAATACTTTTCTCTCCAGGCCCTCTATGTTCCAAATCACGTGTGTCAAAATATCTAGGAATATAATAATGAAGGTAAAAACACTGGGACATGTGCACAAGAAACTGTTGCATCAGTGCTGATTCACCAGATTTTTTGCGTCGCACCTGCCCCACCTAATGACACCATGAATGTGCCGTATTTGCAATAGGTTGCACCATGGCGCACATTAGACCAATAGCGTCAACATTTTATATGCTATTGTGGTGGTTTGCTGCAATAGCGTCAAAAATGTTGATGCTGGTACAGCAAAGTGCAAGGAGGCCTATTGATTTCAATGGGTGTATCCCTTTAACGCCTGTATTGAGCAGGCGTTAAAAATGACGGCAGAAATGGTGCATTGAAATCTTGTAGATTTCACTGTACCATTTTTGCAGGCCTCCTAATGCCAGAATGCCCATCTTGCATCCATTATGCCTGGCGCAGGCATAATGTGGTGCAAGGGGTCACAAAGTGGTGCAATGTATGCATTGTGCCACTTTGTAAATCTGGCACAGCGAAAATTGCCTGCTTGAGCCACATGAGCATAAAACAAAAATGACGCTAGTGTAGCGCAAAGAGGTGCTATGGCCTTGTATATATGGTCCATAATTTTTTTATGTTTGTCAATAATATTGATGTTTAAAATAGCTTGTTTTGTGTATATGTTTGTTATAATTGTGTATATAAATAAACATGGATATTTTAAATAATATTTGGTA
Source organism: Pleurodeles waltl (assembly GCF_031143425.1). Taxonomy (NCBI): domain Eukaryota; kingdom Metazoa; phylum Chordata; class Amphibia; order Caudata; family Salamandridae; genus Pleurodeles; species Pleurodeles waltl. Next base: position 894,170,058 of record NC_090446.1, read on the forward strand.
ATATATATATTTTTGGGGGGGTTTACAGGGTTTATTTTAAATACAGATTAATTAATATTTAATTATTATTTTGTATTTATTGTTTAAATTGCTTTTATTTATTTACTACGTAAAATAACGTGTATATTGGTAGAATTTTGTGTACGCTATTTTTCCAGTTTGGAGGGTCTGTTGGGGAACTGGGTGGCTTTTTAATTTAAAATATACCTTAATAATATTCTTTAATGATGTTTATAAGCTAAATGGTTACATATTTTATCAAATGAATTAAAAAGAATTGTAAGGGGAATATGATCTCCCATGATCAAACAAACATTTTTATGGGGAGTGGATGCGTAATTTTTTTTCTGTGTTGGAAAATACATTTGGCCCATGGAGAAACCCTTTCCCCTACATCCTCAGCTGGTCTTGGGCTGATTTATGCCCATTCCCGCCCTGGAAATTGATGTGCAACACCATTTGGCTTGAGTAAAATTCCTAGCATTACCAGGGTGGACAGGGGAATGAGAGGAGCTTGTGAATGTCAGCAAACATACATTTGTGGGCATATTTTCCATCAGCACTGGCTGAGCCAGTAGGTCTTAATGTACCATCCTAATCATCTTATCTGCAGGCAACATACGTAAACAACGTTAGTGAGATCATTTGCTTGCATGTTTTACTAATACAAAGCCAGATGTATTGGCTTTTCCAATGTTTGTTTCATGGTTGGAAATTTCTTAAATTTTCTTATGATTGCGAAGTTTATTCAAACATTCATGAAGATGAGGTTTATTTTCCCCTCCAGTGCTTCATATACAATATTCCAGTTGTGCGATCTGTGATGCTAAGGTTTCTCTGTTAAGACAATAGGGGGAAAGGAAGGCAGAGCCGTTCACTCCTCTATCTCCTCTAAGATTTGGTAAATTCATATCATGGGGCTGTCCTGTATACGTGGGAACGTACACAATATTATAGAGAAGTGGAGATCATCCAGAATAGATTTTTATTTACCTTTTGACTAGTATCAAAACACTTTGTGCATTATTAAATGAGCACGGAGCGTTTTAAAATGACCTTGTAGTATGAATTTTATAGGCTTTCCACAAGATACAATAATATATAGTATACTACAATTTAAGTAAAGCTATTTCAGTATTTAATGAAACAAAGTCATTTCAGATCAGGTATATTTCAGATGAGATATTGAAAAGTGGCCAGAGTTCATGTGAATAATGCGCGGAAATAGGCCGAAAACAGGTGCGCACACAAAGGATAAGAATAAGCTATTTCTGCCGTATTTTTTAGGTTTCGTCAACTTTGCGCTTCCCATGTAATGTGATGTTGCGGAAACTCCAGTGTGTGATAATGCTACTAAGTGCTTTTATGAAGATAGCATAAGAATAATTAGGAACCAATACTTTGCCCGTCCTCTGCTGTCTGTAGAGAATCAGGCCATTTAGCGGTCCTTAGCAATAACTTATCTATATCAGATATCAAAAAATTAGTCATCTGGAAGCAACAATTGTGTCTGAAGCCCAGTCCAAATGCCACCTCAGACCCAAACCCTAGGGCCCATGATCCTTCAAATAGAATTCCTGCACCTTGCACAGCAAATTCTGAAGTCTGGTAGTTTGAAACGGAGCACTCAGCAGATATTGTAACTGGTCCATTCTTAATTACTTTAGCAACACAAAAGAATCCCTTTAAGGTCCCTTGCCCACTGTGCCACTGTATTCAAGCTAGCCTGGCTGATGAGGGGTGACACCCCGAAACCGGTCCCAGGATACTTTTTAACTGGTCCAGGGAGGACCTGGCCTGGTAGTTCGGGCTGGACTGTTCCCATGGGAAACAGGGTCAAGACTGATATGCATATGTCTGGGTCCAAACTGGAGTGGCATGGTGAGCAAAATAACAATGGATTAAACCCAGATCAGTCACTGGGGGTAAGTGTTTGAAAAGTTTCAGCAATCCATCCATCATCCTCTTATGTTGTCAAAGTCAACCTAAGTGGCCAGGGTATGCCAAGACTTGGGTCCCTTGTTCACTGTGCCACTGGATGCAAGCTAGTCTGTCCAAGGGGGTGGGGGGGCAATACCTGAAACCGGACCCAGGATGCCTGTTTCTGGCCCAGGAGGTCCTGGCCTGGCAGCTCAGGCTGGACTGTTCCCATGGGGAACAGGGTCAAGACTGATTTGCATATGGCTGGGTCCAAACTGGGGTGGGGAGAATGATGGATTAAACCTGGATCAGTGACTGGGGAGTGAGTGTTTGAAAAGTTTCAGCACTTCATCCATCATCCTCTTGTGTTGCCATTCTCAGTGACTCCATACATTGATCCTCCTGAGCAGGAAACTTCTTTTTATGCATTGTAACATATCTAAATGTTCAGCTACTTCCCCTCTCTAATTGGTTTCACATTTCCACTCACATCACAGGGCTCATTGCCACTGTAGTTCCCAGACATCTCAGCTAGAACTCAGGCACTACTGAGAGTTAACTTTGTTTATTTCTTTGAGGACAACATCCAAATCTCAAACAGTTTTACAGTAATAAATGTTGGTACTTTCGTTATGTTTCCACCCCTCCAGCTGTTCTCTCAGATGAGAAAACGTTTGTCTGATTCTTCGTCAATGATAAAAGAGACATGATTCTGTTAATGAATGTTTGCATCTCCCTGGTGGACATGCCGGCTGTTCCAGAGAACGCATCGCAGCTTACAATGTCATCTTTGATGAACACACTCGTGCTTCATGTCCCACTGTTCTGTGACAAGGGGGTCTCTTTGAGAGCACCCCCTTTATATTTTGTGATTATAGTGGTCTGATGTCAATGTGCATATTGAGTTTAAGGGGATCTTTCTCAATTGAATATTCATGAGGACATTGAAGAGACATTTTCTAGTTACCAGATTGTAGGGACCTTGTGTTCTATGCTAAATGTCTCTAAATGTCAACATTATGTGGTCCTGTGAAAATTACATTATCGCCCTGTGTCTCATTTCCTCATTTCCACATCCCCATTGATGGCAAAACATTGACGGCACTTAAATGCAGGTTAAAGAAGCAATACACATTACTGTATAAAATATTGAACCTTTGGATGTTAATGTGAGCGCAGTCACTTGTGTTCTCTTGAGAGAACAAAGTTCACATCATCAGTCAAGAAACTGCAGACCATGAACTTATGCTGGATCCAAAAAAACAAAGACCACAGAGGATAATTAGCTGAGCAGGGCTTACTAAATATTCCTGGACGTAGGAGACCTCCTGTTTGTTTCAGAAGATTATGTGATTCTTCATAAGGCCGTTTGCATGGTGTTCCTCAAGCTTGCTTTACAAGATTTTTATGTGGATGCAAGATGCTCACCACAGAGCAGGAAAGCATCTTTTCAGCTAATCTTGTGAATTGAAAGCTATCAGAGCTAACATTATTATTTTCACATCGCTCTAATCCTTCCAGCAGCTTTTTAGAGGAGCATGGGCACCAGAGCTTGTGACACACCATGTACGAAGAAAGAGAATTGAAAGCAAGTTAAGTGAGGGAATCTTGGGAAAGAACAGGAGCTCAGGGTGTAATCTAGCAAGGTATAATTTATTTGAATTGAAATCCAAATGGAACCTCAACTCTCAACTACTTGCAAATGAAAACCAGACTTAGGGTCATTTGAGTTATATAATGGCACTAGATCAGCTTGCTCGAAGTTCTGGTTGGGCATTGACAAATATGTACTTCTGCATAAGCAGTTAAAACTGAAATATTGTTCCACTTTCGGCATTTTAGTTTTTTAGTTGTGTAGTATCGGTTTTAGGTTTCCTGTTGCATTGATGAACTATTGTGATGGTGTTGGAACTACAGCAATCGGTGCTCTGTAAAAAAAAGGATTTTACAGAGTGCTTCTTTGAGAATGAACATCCTACCTTACATCAAGCCTGCTTGAAACCAGATTGGATTGTGTGCATGACCTGAACAGAGGAATGCCCCTGACTCCAAACATATCACTCTCTGAGACTTGTTACTCAGCATTGCCTCAGCTTGTTAATTATTAATAGTACTAAATTATGAAGCCAGTAACAGCCTTTTGGGGATGCGAAACCTGCAATTTGAAAAATCATAAGCCTTGCCATCACAAAAAGGCACATTGCAGTGTAAAAAGGACGCAATATCAACGTCTGTATTTGGTTGCAATGTAGGCGAGGAGTGAAAGGGGACCCTTCCAGGGCAGACTGGAGGAAAAAGCAGCCCTGGCAAAAATGTTCAAACTACCCACGCGCTCTTCATCTAATCTCTCTGACTTTTTCCATTCATCCAGTCTGCCTCTCTCCTCTTTTCATTTGCTTCTCCTTCACCTCTACCATCCTCGCTCCTTTGTTTTCTCTCTTGAAACCCCTCTCCCTCCCACATTTAAAATTGGGGGACTCGTGGAAAGTGATAAGGGCACCAGAAAGGGCCCTGGGCTTCCAAAACCAGCCTCAGATGGCTCGCTGGGGAAATGCGGAATTGAATGATAGGGTAGTCGGGACTTTTCCGCCACTCCTTTGTGACCACAATTGCAGTTACAAGCCATTATTCTGAAACATGTTCCTAAAGGAAAAATATCCCATTCGTATAATAAGCAGTGCCCCACCATGGGACAACTTTCACCTTGTGAATGTGTGTGTTTGGCATCGTGATGAGCATGCTGTTGTTATTTACTGAATGCCACGTTTTTGAGATCAGCTCCTCGCCTTTACGGGACATGGACTGCTTCTAAAACAAAGCAAATCTGCATTAATTGAATGCAAATACAGGAATGGAGGAATACTATCCCTCTGAGGGCTTCATCCCTTTTTTGGAGACATTCACATGCAGTCACAAAAGGTTTTTTGTCTATTACTATAAACTTGATAGTTTTTTGTGACTCCGTCTGATTGAGCAGTTTGCATATGTCTAATTAATGCGTCAGTCAACGCAAAATTAAGGGTTGATTGTAAAGTAGTTGCTGTGTAAACACACCGACTGTTTTTTGACCCCGACCATAGTGCTTCAGACCCTTATTGTTAATATAGTGTTCAGCGTGTGGGGGCACCCTCTGGATGTCCACGCATTGAAATAGCAGTCTACCCATCTCCCCAACACAATGGCACTCATTCTAACAATATTGGAAAAATGAGAGACTGGGCTGGCATATCATTTTCAGGTTATTATGATTCTTCTTACGTTTTTCAGGTTATTATGCATGGAGCTGTGCCACTAAGCCCACTGAGCTATTGTATTAACCTATTACTTGATGTTAACATTTAAATGCTTGAGTGGTTATCTAGGATTCTCAGTCATGTACATTACATGTCCCTGGGTCGTCTCCCAATGCTTCTTTTCTTCTGAGAATACATCGTTTCAGAAAGGAACTCAGAATTTACTGTGGAACTGTCAATGTAGGGCCCTGGGCATGGCTCCTCAATACCTGTTGCAGTTCTGGATACCCAGCACAGTCTCTGAGATGCACTCATTGCAGATATGCATTGAAAGGGGGCCCCTCAGTCAAACAGCTAAAAACATTAGGATACCCTCCAAAAAGCTTTGGAAGTTTTTTGGCAATAAAGATAGTATATGAGAAAGTAGGAAACGGTACATTGAAAAAGTGAATGACAGAATTTGAAATCTGCTCTGCACCATTAGTGGTAGAAAAGTACTACATTTAATAAAAAAAATATGCATAGCGCTTAGGACGTAATCCACAAGGAACCAAGGGCCAGATGTATCAATGGGTTTTTCCCATTCTGTGTCTATGGGAAAATGCGTTGGTACATATGGCCCCAAATACTTGAGAGAGAGATTCTCCATCTCACCCCTAATTGTCTGTGGACGTCTAACATTTGCAGGTTGGACACTGTCCCCATGCAGTTGTAAGCTGTGTGAGACATTTTAAAGAGTTCCTGTAACACAGTTGGCCACAACCCTGCGTTCACCCATCATTGGTGGAATATGGGATGTTATGATAGATACCTTGGAGATACATGTACCTAAAAATCATAAACAAATTGGTACGAATTAGGAAAACAGTTATCTCCATAGAATAAATGTGAAGATATGTGCTAACTAAATAAGTTTAAAAATGCATAATATGATTTGAAAGATATATCTGTGTGTTAAGTTCATTGGGGTACTTTACCCTGTATTTTCTAAAATATATGCCCTTGCTCTTTGGATGGCAGAGGATAGTTCAGTGAAACCAACATTCTGCTATAAGGGTTATGAATATTCATTGATTTTAACTGTTTTGCATAATTTCAAATTTTGCAGAGATCTAAGAATTATACAAGACAACAATAGAAACATTATGAAAGTTGTGATCAGCTCCTATTAAAATATTCCTGTTGCTATACTATAAATTCATGCCGGTTTTTCCATTTTGTTAATTTAGGTTGTTGTGAATGAATGATCAAATACTGTTTTATTTTGTTAATCTGTATTGTACTTTACATTGAAAGAAGGAAAATAATGAGATTGAAAATATCAGCTGTAAAGAGATCGTTTTCATCTAAAGTGGGAAGTCTAGTGTTTCTTGTTTCTATTTTTTAACAGACATATGGTTGGGTGGTGTGTATTCACTGAAAAAAACAAAGGTTACAGGGAAGTTATAATTAGGAAATAGGGTTAAAAAACATAGAAATTCACTTAAAAAAAACAAAGGTTACAGGTACATTATAGTTAAGCTCACATTTTAAACATACAAAACCTGTTATAGTTTGAGTTATTAGAAGTAACAATAATTTTTGCCATAAGGTAACTATAACTCATGCCCCTCAAATGAACAGTTTTCTCATCAATAATTGTACTGCAGACGTTGCAGTGATATTATCAATGATGTTATAAAACATGTCATGAGTGCTGTAATATCTGGGGTAATTAGCAGTGTATTTAAATGTTATTTCCTAACTATAATGTCCTTGTAACCTTTGTTTTTTTCAGTGAATTTCCATGTTTTTTTAATGTAAAGTAATTTTAATTACTATACATTAATCCAACCCTGTGCCACGTACACCACTGACAGGCCCTGTGGCCAAGCCCCTACAACCATCCAACCCCTCGCCAACCCCACATGACTCCTTGCTATGCAGTTTCCAGATATACATATGGCATTCAATCTAAAGATTTTGATGGCAAAAAGACGTAAACGCTCCTTCATTAGGAATGTTCAACATTCAAAATGCTAGTAAATAAACAGACAAACTACCATGAAACATCAGGATTTGAACTTTCAACTTACTGAGTGACAGTCCAAGAGCTTTGCCAGTGCACCACAAAAGACTTTCTTCTACTGTGCCTCAAAACATAACTATAACATTTGCAAACAAACATCTTGGCAGTGTGACACATTCAAGTTATTGCATGGAGAGACCATTGCAATAACAATCTCCTTCTCTCTCTCTTCCAAGAGAGAGAGAGAGAGTGACAGGACCACAGGGGAGCCTGAAGGCTCTATGGTCCTAGCCGGCTCCCCACATCCTGCGGGAGCCTGCATTGCTCCCGTAGGCAGGGAGCTGCTTGAAATAGTAGCTCCCTGCTTGCGGGAGCAATATTTTCATCTGTTTCACTGGACACATACCCCTGCACAGGGAAACAGATGAAAACTCCACTTTCTGCAACAGGGAGCTGTTTGACATCTCCAGCTTGTAGAAATCATGGTTATCTTTGCTACTGCTTGATGGGAGCTGTCAGATCACACAAAGCAAAATCAAGCATCTATCTCCTCAGGAGGTAGCAGGAGCTGGCTCTATAAGGTTGGTGGTCCCCAGGGCAATATACTGCTCCTCGAGGGTGGCCCTGCGGTCCCCCTCTATTGTTAGAGTTTATCCCCGGGGAGGTAGTGATCCCCGGGGCATGTGGGCTCCTCCTGCATTAATAAGAAAGAATATGCCCCAAGCAAGTGGCGGGCCCTGGGGCCTAGAAGTGACGCATGCCTCCAGTACATATTGTTGGTGTTTGCTCCGGGGAGATGGTGGTCCCTGGGGCCTGGAGAGGCCGCATGGCCCCTTTACACGTTATTGGAGCTTGTCCTGGGGAAGTGGCGGTCCCTGGTGGTCCCCACAACCCCCCTCAAAATACATTACACTTTGCCCAGGTAGGTGGCGGTTCCTGGGGCTCGGGTGGGCCTGGTGGCCTTCCCACACTACATATCACTTTGCCCTGGGGAGGTGGCAGTCCCCCATGCTGCGAGAGGTTCACGCAAGCCCCACTGCATTAATTCAAATGCATATGCACTAAGAAGGTGGTGGTCTCTGAGGTCTTTGGGTGATGCACAGTCCTGCACATATTATTGGTGTTTGCCCCAGGGAGGTGTCGGTCCCGGTGGTCCAGAGGGGCTGTACAGTCACCCCACACATTACTGGAGTCCTGGGGAGGTGGCAGTCCCTGGGGCCCAAGGGGTGCACACGTTCCCCCAAATAATACATTACACTTTACCCTGGGTAGGTTGTGGTTCCCCACACTGCATACCACTTCGACCCTGGGAGGTGTCAGTCCCCAGTGCTGCCAGGGGGCCACTCAGGCTCCCTGCATTAATTAAAATGCATATGTCTTGGGGAAGTGGTAGACTCTGGGGCCTGGAGGGCCTTGAGGCCCCCACACATATTATTGGTGTTTGCCCCAGGGAGGTGGTGATTCCCGGGGCCCATGGGGCTGCGTGGTACCCCTCCCCACATTATTGGAGTCTGCACAAGGGAGGTTGTGGTTCCCAGGGCCCAGGGGCTGCATTGCCCCACCACACTACATACCACTTTTCTCCAGAGAGGTGACAGTCCCCGCAGCCCACATACATTGTTGGGGTTTGCCCCGGGGAGGTGGTGGTCCCTGGGTCCCAAGGAGGCCACTTTGACCCCACATAATACATTTCACTTTGCCCCGAGGAAGTGGTTGTCCCTGGTGCCAAAAGGGGGGGGGTGTCTGTGTGGTCTCCCCACACTACATATCACTTTTCCCCAGGGAAGGGGCGGTTCTCAGGGTTGCCGGGGGCATGGAAGGCCGCCCGCATCACAATAATAACTTTTGCCCTCGGGAGGGGGCGGTCCCTGGGGCTACAATAAGCTGTAGGAGGGGGCCCTGTGTGCCCCCCCTTTTTTTCACCCCCAAATGCCCCCAAGACCTGGTCCCCCCAGGCACAATGTAAAGGAAAAGCTCAGGAGTTTATGCTTTTTAATTTTTAAATCTCAGAAAAATCCGTGGATCCATCTGTGGATTTTTCCAATATGAAAAAAAAAATGCTTTGTAGCTCTGGCAGGGTCTCTGGGGGAACCCTGGGCCTGTGCTAAGGGCTCAGGGTTTCCCTCCTTCTTTGTGGGACTTATGCTGAAGCTGAGTCCCAAAATGGATGTCAAAACTTCTCTGTTGAAGTGTTGGCAGCCAATCAGATATCAGCACGCGGACAGTTGGATCCAGGAAGGATCCGCGTCCCTAGATATCTATATTTTTTTACCTTTTAATATCTCCAAAACTATTGAAGAGATTTACACAGAAAGCACATTTTATGGACCGACAGCTAGCTTTCTGTCAAATTTGGTGTAATTCCGTCCAGCGGTTCGGGCTGTAGTCATGTTCAAATTTGCTATGGGAAAAAGCATGGGGAAAATGCGTTTTGGGACCATCCTTTTTCTCAATCCCCTCTTGACGGGTCCCTGAAAACTTTCAAGACAGCAGCTGAACCAACTGATGTATATGTTTTGAAAATTTCACGAAGGTTCGTTAAACGGCACCAAAGTTATTTGGAAACACAAAACGCTCTCCCTAAAAAAACTAAGTCTTAACTATAGCGCTCGCCAGTAGATAGTATAGATAGAATATATATATATATATATATATATATATACATAAAAACATAAAAGAAGCTGAGAACTCTCAGTAGTTCTCATGTTCAGGTGGAGAGAGTGTAAGTCAAAACAACACCCTTTCAGGCTTAGAGTGCCCTAAGGTAAGTATAAATCGTGCCCTCACTCACCATACACTGCTAATCACCCCACGTATTACATGTTACATCACTCAGAACATCTTCTATGACATCATTGATAATATCACTGCAACATTTGTAGTGAAATTATTGATGAGAAAACTGTACATGGCGGGGTGTGTGTTATAGTTACCTAAGGACACAAGTAATAATTACTTGAGATAGCTTAAGCTGCTGAATTTCTATGGTTTGGTGTGTGTTAAATCTGAACCTAATCATAAAGTCTCTGTCACCTTTTGTTTTTTCTGTGAATATCTATGTATGTAAATATATATATATAGTTGTTAACTTGCCCTCATATTTGAAAGACTCAACTGAGTTTTTGAAGAAATTGGATGACATCCCATGGAAGTTGGAGTAGATAATGGTCACGCTTGATGTGACGTCTTTGTACACATCCATCAACCATGATAAGGATGTCCTGACATCTAAATATTTTTTGACAAACAGACCTACAGAGCTATTAGAACATACTTATATGTTGATTAAGATGCTCAGGTACTTTCCTATTCATAATGTTTTTATTTTTGATAGTACTACCTGCAGGATCAAGGTACAGTGATGGGAACCTCCTTCTCCCCTACCTATGCAAATTGATTCAGAGAAGGAGGTGGCTTGGGCTGAGGAGAAAAACAATATGTCCAGAAAATAGCACTTTGGGTGCAGTCTTTGATGACTTTTATTCTATGAGAGAGTGATGAAATTCAGTTGTGTTCTTTTATAGATAAATTGAATGATAACAAGAGGGAAACATCCTTAACAACACGTCCTTAAGGACGCAGACATTTCCATCACAAGTGTAACCATGCTTGCCTGAACAACGCATGTCTTTTTCTGTGCCTTAACCACGCATGTCCTGAACTATGCATATGGGTGGTTAAGGTACAGAAAAAGCCATGCGTTTTTTGGGAGAGGAGGCTGAGGACAAGGTGAGGTAAGTGGGGCTGGGACAGTGGCGGGTGGTGGTTTGAGGGCCTGGGGTGGGTGGGGGTCAGGCAGGCTATTTTATTTTAAGGGGCGGCTTCGGGGAGCTTGGGTATTTTTTTTTAAGGGATTAAGTGGGTTGTCAGGGTATTTTGTTTAGGGTTGAGGTGGGGGCTTGGGTATTTTTTTATTTAGGGCTTATGGTGGGGCAGGGGTAGTTTATTTTTAAATGGGTGGGGGAAGGTTTAAGGAAGGGCGGAAGGAGGGAGGAGAGAAGAGGAGGAAGGATTGGGAGAGGATGCGGTGAGGTAAGTGGGGTTGGGGCAGGGTTGGCATGTAGTTTTTAGTGGTGGAGTGGATTTAGGGCTTAGGGTGGGTGAGGTTGTAGGGGTACTTTAGTTTATAGGTGCAAAGGTGGGGGTATTTGTTTTTAAGGCTCAGGGTGGTTGGGGGGTCAGGGTAACTTAAGTATTAGGGGTAGGATAGTTTTGGGTCTCAGGGTGGGGGGGTTGCATGGCAGAACCGCGCATGTCATTTCAATGCGTTTCCACACATGCCTTTACTAGGCACGTTTTTACAATGAAATTCGTAGTTAAGGTATGTGTGGTAAAGGCATGCATGGAAATAACGCGGTCATGGTTCCGACCGTGCTGTTAAGGCATGCATTGTTCTGGCATGTGTGGTTCCATCATACAACCCTATCGAGATTAACCTGCACTTTACGAGTTCATATAGCAGGATGCACTGTGAATTTTTGGAAGTTAAGTTGTATGTAAAGGATGATAAACTTATTACTAAAATTTATAGAAAACTGACTGCCACCAACTCATTGTTGCATGCCAATAATGGTCACCCAGGGACCCTGAAATAGACCATTCCCTTTGGTCAGTTGTTAAAAGCTAAAAGAGTATGTTCAGTGGTGGAGGAGTACAACAAAAATTTGTCTAATATGCTGAAAAGGTTTATGGAAAGTGGTTACCCTAGAAGTGTTTTGGAAGATGCAAAAGATAAAGGGCCAGATGTAGGAAGCCTTTTGCATGTCGCAAACTGCGAAAAACTCAGTTTGCGCCATGCAAAAGGCCGAACGCGATGCTCATGCTTAAATTGCGAGTCGGTACCGACTCGCAATTTGAAGATGCGACTCGCAAATAGGAAGGGGTGCTCCCTTCCTATTTGCGACCGGATCACCATGCTGAGTTGCTTTGTGACCGCGAATGCGGTCGCAAACCAACTCGCAGTTACAACCAGTGTCACACTGGTGGTAACTCATTTGCAAAAGGGAAGGGGTCCCCATGGGACCCCTTCCCCTTCGTGAATGCCGAAAAAAATATTTTTTCAGAGCAGGCAGTGGTCCTATGGACCACTGCCTACTCTGAAAAAAACGAAACCAAATGGTTTCGGTTTAGTTTTCATTTTGCAGCTCGTTTTCCTTTAAGAAAAACGGGCTGCAAAATGAAAAAAAAAAACAGCTTTATTTAAAAAGCAGTCACAGACAAGGAGCTCTGCTGACTACAGCAGGTCGCCATCCCTGTGAGTGCAGGGACTCGCTATGGGGTCGCAAACTGCAACCCACCTCATTAATATTAATGAGGTGGGTCTTTGCGACCCCATAGCGAGTCGCAGAAGGTGCCTGAGACACCTTTCTGCATATGGTTTTGTGAGTTGCAAATTGCGAGTCGGTCAGACTCGCAATTTGCAAGTCGCAAAATTTTACTTACCTACATCTGGCCCAAAATGAGCAAGAAATCAAGGGAACACTTGTTATAGCTACAAAATAATGATTCAAGTAAAATGGGGAGTGAGGTGAAGAGACTGTTCCTTAAGTATGATATGGCTCAATCTAGCATCAAAACGATATTGCATAGGAATTGGCATGAGTTGAACAATGATGAAAATGAAAGAGATTGTACAGGTGGGGTCACTAATAACTTTTAAGAAAAACAGATAATTGGGAGACATCTTGACTTTGAGTTATTTTGACCCGGATGTAGTGAGCAGAAACTTGTTAAGTGAAAAGTCTTGGGGCTTCTTTAAATGTACCTCAGGCAAGGCTTGCCGAGATGGGCTGAACTGTAAAAGTTATTGGACATTTGTGCTTTGGAAAATCATGATTAATGACAGGATCGTACGTAATTCAGAACATGTGTTATGTTTTGAGATGCAGTTGTGTTAAACTCTACATAGGCAGGACAATAAAGAAGTTAAAAATTAGAAATCTCCAACATATACGAGCAGTCACAAATGGTGCTAAGAACTATCCCATGCCATGTCACTTTGAACATCATCATGACCGACCCCGCACCACATTCAAATACTATTGTATTAAACATATAAGAGCCCATTTGAGAGAGGGAGTTAGAGAAAAAGCATTGCCGAGAGAAGATTCAAAATTGATAATGAGATTGGGTACAGAGGCCTGTTGGGGCCACTGTTAACGCGTCCCTTTATGTACATTTTATACACATTAGGACTCGTTTTAGGCCGATGAATCTTTTGACCCAGTGGTGAGACACCGCAGAACGAGATAACTGATCAATATGTCAAGCAATATATCAATGACGTTATCAATATATATCACCACATATACTTTACTTTGGATAAAGACATTGATTAAACTGTCGGCGCAACCATGACCTTTCAGTCATAAATAACCACACCTTTATTGGAGTTTTGTGAATTTTATTCCCTATTGATTACAATCTAATAGTAGAAGTGTCAATCTCAAAACCAAGAAGCAAAAGAGCAAAGTCACAATACGGCAGTTGTGATAAAACTTCAAAAATGCAAAGATCACAAACATAAGAGTACCAACATAAGATACGCATAGATCAGAGTGCATAGAATATCATACACGTCTCAGTTCAGCATAGCATAATGTCAGTCGCCTCTATTTGTGTCAGTCAAAGTGATCACCTAGCCTAACCACTAATTAGCATCAGCATGTTGGACTTCATACAAAATAAGTTTGAACACAAATTTGGAAAACATCTGACTAAGGTCTCTATCCAAAAATACAGCAGTTGGTACCTAGAAAGGAAAAGCAAGCAGACAAGTTACAATAGCATTGTCATAATTACCCTCCTCGGAATAAGTCAGCATACAGGATCAGTCTTTGTCTTCAGGACATCAGTTAGATCGCCGTCAGTCAATTTCATCTAAGGGACAGGGGACACTTCCCTCATAAGGAGGAAAAGTGTAAAGGGGCAGTCTATGGATGAGGATGGTTTTATTTAAGTTTCAAATCACCAAACAGAGTGACAGAGTTTTTGGATGCAATTGATATCATTCCCTACCTAATTCTAACAACCCCTCTGTGTCATGAGTTTTTATCCCTTTTTCACAATACCTTCCCCCAAAATTTCTGTTGGATATTCGCTATACCCTACTATCTTCAACCTATCAAATTATACATTAGGTAATCCAAATTGTCACCCCACGATAATTTATAACACTCTGATTGGTCTTCATAATTGACGTCTTCGTAGGTGGCACATCCGGAGGATGTCATCGCCTTGGCATGTTCCTCAGGTCAAAAGTTCTCTTTTCCATGGTCAAATGTCCTTGAATATTTCTACTTTTGTTGCAAAACGTATAAAGTCCATTGTACAAACAGCCAATATGCGGATGGGAAGAAAATCATTATGGCTACATGAATCGAAGAAAAGAACAAATGCTGGGTCATGGCCCTTTGCGAGTCAGCACACTAGAAAAACAGAAAATATGCTTTAATATGAGAGTTACACGGCTAAAACTTCGACTCACGCTAACTTAAGGCCTATAGAATTTTCAATGCAATATTGTAAACACTAATATAAGTTTGATTAATCATATCATAAACAAGTTTACTCATTATGGTCATTAGTTCAGTTTATCATAGTCATGATTCAAATGTACGTTAAGCAAATAACTAAATTATTGTTGTTTTCTATGTGCAGCATTGTTAAGCATTTCACGTTAGCATATGTAATATTTAAGCTACGCTCTCTCAGTCCCTCCTCTGATGACGCTCGTCATCACACAAACCTTTCCTTTGACCTTTCATTTTAAATTTTTCACCTTGCGCATAATGCGCATTTCAACATCTTGGCCTTTATGTGAACTTTCCCAAATTTCATTAAACATTTTCTCTCTTTCACTTTCTTCATTTCTCCTGGTTCTTTTGGTCCAATTTCTCTTTGTTTTGTCATTAATTTTGCATGCCCCCCATAATCCTAATAGACAGACCAGAACAATTAATAGACCCATCAAAATTTTTGCAAGTACCCCGTTCCAAATATTGGTAAACCAGCTCCCAACTCTGGCAACTCCTTTTCCGAATTTCTCCCAAACACCGAGTTCCTTCAAATCGTTCAAATCTGTACTATCTCTAGTAAGGTTAGTAAGCATACTTCTAATCTCCTTACTGTTATCTGGTATGAATGAACAACAATGACGCTCATTGAGCATCTTGCAGACCCCTCCACTCTTAGCTAAAAGAATGTCTAAAGCAAGCCAATTTTGAAGAGTCATAGCTCTTTCTGTAGCAAGTTCAGTATCCATCAGGAGTATAACCCCTGTAAAATTTGTCAGCATGTTATCCACTATAGTAGACAACTTTTGAATCTTCATTGAATTCAAGATAACCCCTACTGATGGGATTATAGCTCCAAATATATCACCAATGACAGCCGCCACTGATTCTCGTTTTTGTCTAGGATGTTGTAATTCAGACGTCCTAGGTATCTGTTTTAAGTCATCAATTTGGTAAATCTTTGGGAATACTGTCCCCAAATAACATGTCCCATACCATCCCTTAGGAAGACGGTAATAAGCATTTAGCCCACAGATGTAATAGATTCCAGGAATCGCTGGATCTTGTCCATTTAGCATAAAGGTCCATTTACTCTGAAACAAAAACACATGCCTACACTCACTCGTTCCTACAAACAAATTATCCTTCTCAAATTTTGGCTTATATATATACAAAGCCTACCTACGTGTAATGCATCTATAGCTAATTTTCCTTGTGTTTTGATTGCAGTGTAAGCATAATCATTTGCGTATGTACGTTTCTCTAATCCTTTTTCTAATCTTTCTTTCAATGCTTTGCGTCTATCATCTGTGTGATCTAAGAAGCTTTTCTCTACAGGCGATAATAAGCAAGTCAAATTATTGTGATGTGCATAGGCAGTTCCAAATGTAAGCGTCGGCTCAAAGAATCCCCTAACTATTTTTATATCATGCTCCTTAGCTAGCTTGTTTAAAAATTCAATCACAGGCACAAGAGAAAACACAACATCCAGATTTGAATAAAAATATTGCACATGCTCTTGATTATAGAATCTTGTTAGTAGTAAGCTGCAACTAATTCCATAAGTAAGAGGGAGGCTGTGATATGTAACTCCCTCCTGCACAGACGAAGGAATTTTAGTACATACACAACAATCTTTCACATCCATAGTTTCCACATACTCGTTTAGTAAGCGATAGAAGACATTAGTAGAAAGTTCCCCCTTTGCATTAGTTCCCTCATGCATGTGTCTTGCATCTTGCTCAAATCTTTCCCACGGTGTTAGAGTGGTAGTTTCAGGTTTTGAAGTAGCGTTAATAGTTTCTTTCTCTATCCATGGTATTCCTACAATCACTCCCACAATTATTACTGCACACACAACACCTATTATAAGACCTAACCAACCGCACACTTTACTTCCCTTGCTGCTATTTCTATTGTAAGCCATGTTTATATAGAATTGGACAGCAGATCAACAACCGACTCGAGGATGAACTCTTTTTTTTTTTTTTTTTCTGCGTATATTACAGCGTCTTCACTCACTCCAGGACCTCTTGTCAAATTCGGTTAGCAGCTTGTTGTAATCAAGTTTAAAGTCAATCCAGTTCTAGTGTCACTTTTAGTAGTTTATAATGTCCCTTTTCTTTTTCAGTTTCTAAAATTTTTCAGAATTTAACCAAGCTTTTCCCAGATTCATTCAGGTACCATAGTATTGGCCTGGTACTTCTCGATCAAAGCAGAATGCTCGGAATTCTTGTTGCCATTCAGAAGTTGTAGCATACGCCCATTCAGGACCTGTATATCTTCTGTTTGCAATTCTTTTTCTTTTTAACTTTCGTTCACCCTGTTGTTCTCCTTCACTCAGATCATCCACTCTAGATGTATTGTTCTCTTCTATTATTGTGTCATTTGATACATCTCTTATCTGAAGAGTGGCTTATCTGGCCAATTGTCACCTCTATGTGTCTTCTCTCGATGTGCCCTTTCAGAACGTTGGACAATACCCTCCTCTTGTGATATGGTGTTTTCTCTCGATGGACCTGCAGTTGGTTCAGGAGACTCTGATACGTTCTTATTTCTCTCTACAATTTTTCCTTCTTCTCCTTCTTCTCCTTCTTCTTCTGATTCTGTGCCGGGTTCGAGCTCTAACCCGTATCCTTCTACTTCTGGGAGAACCTCTTCTTGACTTAGTTCTCCTGCCGCCTCTACTGAGATAGGCACTCTGTCACCTCTCTCGGACTCATTGACTGTTTGAGGGACAAGGCTGTTCTCAGTGGGCTCTCCAGTAGTCTCAGTTTCTTCTTGACTATTTTCTGGCCCTGAGACTTCTCTTTCTAAAGTTGTTGTGCCGGAAACTTCAAGTTCCTTTTCAACAGGACACGTTACCCTTTTCGTATGACTGGCATGTATCCAGTTGGGAACTCCGGCACACTTCACAGCAGCAGTAGTCGTCAATATTACTTGATATGGCCCTTTCCAATGTGGTTCTAGACATGATTTTCTTACGTGCTTCTTGACAACCACCCAGTCACCGGCTTGTAGAGAGTGGCCTGGATCACCGATCGGTGGCAACGTGTTAGCTTCCACCTGGTGAGAGAAAGAGCGAATCACATCAGCCAAGCCTTTGCAGTAATCCAACACCATATCATCTGTAATATTCACTAGTGCATTTGCAGGTACTGCTGGCAATCTCATAGCTCTGCCCATGAGGATTTCATGGGGGGATAGTCCTGTTTTCTTGTCTGGGGTATTTCTCATTGACATCAGCACTAGAGGCAAGGCATCTGGCCACTTCATGTTAGTTGCTGCGCACATTTTTGCCATTCTCAATTTCAAAGTACCATTCATTTGCTCTACTAGTCCTGATGCTTCGGGCGATAGCTACAATGCAGCTTTTGTTAAATGTTGATTGCGGCACACAGGAGTTTAATCACCTCATTGTCGAAGTGTCTACCCCTATCCAATTCTATAGAAACCAGAAACCTGAACCTTGGTATCAGTTCCCTAAGTAGTAGTTTGGCTACTGTAAGGCTGTCATTTCTACGTGTGGGATATGCCTCAATCCAATGACTGAAAACACACACAATCACCAACACATACTTTAGTCCTCCACAAACAGGCATTTCAATGAAATCCATTTGCATTTTGTTAAATGGACCTCCAGCTCTTCCAATATGGCTCAAAGTTACCACGGTTCCTTTTCGTGCATTCATCTGTTGACAGATGATGCATCTGTGACAAATAATTTCTGCGGCATGTCTGAATTTTGGGTTAAACCAATCAATTTTAAATGACCTGATCATGGCATCTCTTCCCAGGTGAGCCTGCCCATGGTAGAGCCTGGCAAATTGTGACAGGAGACTGTTTGGCAAGACTAATTTCCCTTCCTCTGAAACCCATAAATCATCAGCTCTCTGTACACATTGCATTCTTTGCCAAGAGCGTTTTTCTTCCTTACTTGCACAGCTTTGTAATGTTTTTAGTTCGTCCAATGTATCAACTACTCGCAATGCTAGGTTTAAACATGTGTCATTTTCAGTTTGTGGTAACAATTCCCATTGCTCCTTGAATGATATACAGTTCAATGCACAAAATCTTGCGACTTGATCTGCATAGCCGTTTCCCATGGACACAAAGTATTGTGATCTAACGTGAGCACTGCATTTCACCATGGCAATTTCAAGAGCTAACTGAATCGCATGTAACAAATCCTTTATTTGTTCACCATTTTTTACAGGAGAACCAGATAAGGTCATAAAACCTCTCTGTGACCAAAGTTGGCCAAAATCATGTACAATTCCGAATCCGTATCTGCTGTCAGTATAGATGGTGACTTTCACATTTACAGCTGCGTGGCATGCCTTAGTAAGGGCGATCAGTTCTGCCACTTGTGCGGAAAACACTCTTTCGAGCCAGGAGGCTTCGACAATGCCAGTTATAGTACATACCGCATAACCAGCTCTCAGTGTTCTGGCAGAATCTCTAAGACAGGACCCATCAACAAACATGATGCAGTCATTTTCTTTCAATTGAGTGTCCTGAATATCTGGACG
Organism: Pleurodeles waltl; assembly: GCF_031143425.1. Classification (NCBI taxonomy): domain Eukaryota; kingdom Metazoa; phylum Chordata; class Amphibia; order Caudata; family Salamandridae; genus Pleurodeles; species Pleurodeles waltl. Next base: position 894,189,265 of record NC_090446.1, read on the forward strand.
AGGTTTGGTGCATAATTCAGTCACCTCAAGACAATCATGTTCAAATTCTTCCCCATCTTTGATCTCAGTATTTTCATTAGGAAGTAAAGTTGCCGGGTTCAGTACAGTGCATCTCCTAAGCGTGACGTTTGGTGACCCCAGTATGATCGTCTCATACCTAGTGAGACGTGCATTTGTCATGTGCTGAGTTTTAGTTCGAGTTAACAGAATTTCAACTGAATGTGGAACCATTACTGTTAGAGTGTATCCCATGACTATGCCTTCACATTGTAAAAGGCTCTGACCAACTGCTGAAACTGCACGCAAACAACCCGGTAAGGCTGCTGCGACAGGGTCCAAGGTAGCTGAAAAATATGCTACAGGGCGATTTGCATCTCCGTGGACCTGTGTTAAGACAGACAAAGAACAAGCATCACGTTCATGGCAAAACAACAGAAATTATTTCTCGTAGTCTGGCATTTCTAGTGCTGGTGCCCTGCACATGCATTCTCTCAATTCCATAAATGACTCAAGCTCTTCTTTCGACAAGGTTATAGTATATGGCTCATCCTTAATTTCTTTCCCTGTCAGTATTATTAATGGCTTTGAGATGATCGAGAAGTTGGGTATCCACTGGCGACAGTAGCCCACCATTCCTAAAAACATCCTAACATCTCTTTTTGTCGTTGGGGGGTTCATTTGCAAGACAGCTGTTATTCTTTCCTTTGATATTCTCCTGGACCCCTTTTCAATCAAACGTCCCAAATATTTCACCTCCTTCTGACAGTATTGTAGTTTTCTGGGTGACACCTTATGTCCATTTTTTCCCAGATGATTTAGTAATGCAATGGTGTCGTATTTGCAACTGTCCCTCGTTTTGGACGCAATTAGCAAATCATCAATGTACTGCACAAGAGTTGAATTAAAAGGCAGTACTAGTGGCTCCAAATCCTTTTTCAATATCTGGTTGAAGATGGACGGTGACTCAGAAAACCCCTGAGGAATTCTGCACCAACTGTACACTTTATCCAGGAATTTGAAACTGAAAAAAAATTGACTATCCTCATGAAGAGGTACTGAAAAGAAGGCTTGTGATAGGTCTACTACGGTAAACCATTCAGCATCACAGGGGACCTGAAACATTATTACTGCTGGGTTGGGTACCACAGGGCAACACTTTATCACAATTTCATTTATTTTCCTCAAATCCTGCACAATTCGAACTTTTCCACAAGGCTTCTTTAAGCCCACTATGGAAGAGTTATATGGACTACTCAAGACTTCTTTCAGAACTCCCTGTCTGAGAAAGTCTGCAATTATTTGTGACACTTCGATAAGATCATCTTGAGTCATGTGGTATTGTGGCACTTGTGGGAACACTGCATTTGGTTTTACCTGTACTTTAACCGGTTCTACTCCTTTTATCAATCCTATTTCTTTCCCAGTTAAGCCCCACACTTTTTCTGTTACTGTCAATTGTTCCTGTTTCTTCCTCTAAAAATTGACTCTCATCTCCCTCATCGTCACTATTTGTCTGTACTTCAATTCCATCATTGGAACAGGTAATTGAGCATTTTGTCTTGCACAGTAAGTCTCTTCCCAGTAGGGATACCGGACTTGAATCACATACCACAAATTTATGTAGCCCCTGGAAGTTGCCAATCTCAACTTGCACTGGATCTGTAATCGGGTTGGTCAGATACTGATTTGCTACTCCAACCACTCGTATGGTACGCCCTGACAGAGGCAATCTCGGAACTTCTGCACTTCTGACTGTGGAGCGTGTGGCTCCTGTGTCAACCAGAAATGAAACCTTATACCCCATCACCTTTCCCTCGACATATGGGCCTCTCTGATCTACCTCTAAGAACGCTGCAAGCCTGCACTCTTCACTGTCTGAGCTATCATCTGACCAATCTTCATTCATGCCATTTTCACCTCGTAATGGGAACTGTTGTACAGTATTGTTTTGATTTGTTACCTGGCCGGTGACCTGCTGAGGAAGCATCACCTGTTGCTGTCCCATCGGAGCCACTGGTAATTGCATTTGCTGTCTAGGCACCATAGGAATCTGCTGCTGCACTGGTTGCATTTGTATTGACTGAAAGCGCGGCATTTGCATCTGCTGCATGGGTTGTACCCCTTGCATTTGTACCAAGTTGTTCTGAAAATTTGGGTTCTGATGTCTTATTTTTGGGCCTCGTAAATGTTGTAATGCACCAACATTAGTGCCATGCTAAACTGCACCATCCTGCACCATATTCGGGCACTCCCGTTTCCAGTGCCCCACACCCCTGCACGTGTGACATGGTGACATCTTCTTCGCCCCTTGAACGTCATTTTGAATAACAACTGTATTCAAATCTGAACTGCGGTTCACAAACCCTCGACCTCGACCCCTCGGTTGGGTCTGAAACACACCATTCATTTGCGGTTGTTGCTGTATCATCTGTTGAACTCCATTTCCCTGTATTCCAGCCTGTGCAGCCCTTATCTCCATCACCATCACCTTTTCCTTCAACTTTTTCTGCTTTAACTCAATCTCATCACTACAGTACTTTGCATACTGCAACACCTCATCAATCGGTTTAGCTTGCCAACAAATCAAATGATTCTTAATCATTTGGATAACCTCTGGTCTCAATCCTTCGACGAATCTGAACACAAGGTGGTTCATGTCCTTCGGTTAAATAGTCTCAGTACCACTGTAGTGCTTAAACGCTTTTAACAATCTCTCATAATAAGCATGTATTGACTCTTTAACCTCATGAGAGGTCCGGTCGATTTTCTGCCAATCAGTCACTTTCGGCGACACCTTTTGTTTAAAAAACTCAATCACTTTATGATAATAATTCATCACCTCTTCAGAAGGTGCTCCAGTCACCTTATCCCTTGCTGGTTCTTTTGTCGGCCAATCTACCCCTCTCTTGCACTCGAGCCACAAATCAGGCGGAACAATGATCTCAAACAAGGTGTTCAAGTCTTCCCAGAGACACTTTGCAAGTTTCACAAACCTATCTGTTTGTTGATACCACTCGATCGGCTTTTCTCTCAATCTGGGATAATCGTTAGTGAAGGATAGAATGTCTCCTCTAGTCCAAAGCACATGAACTAAAACACCACCAGCTGTCTCTCTCATAGGTAATATTTTTACCGAATTCAAATCAGGTGAGGTCTTGGCTTGATTAGACCCTGGGCGGTCACCCTTTCCCTTATCTCTTTTGTTTGCCCATCGGCCTTCCCATTTCTCCAATGCACCCCAAATTTGTGCCCTTTGCAACAGTTCTCTCAAATGTGCCTTCATTCCTGTAGATCTCATATGCTCAAAATCCTTTGTATCAAAATCTAATCTGTAACTCCTTTTCAAATGCTTAGTGTTTTCAATATCAATATTGTATTTTTCTGATGGATACAACTACCTGTGGATTCCTCACCTAATGAATACTCCCATGGCGCCAGCATTCGACGGAAATCTTCTTACTAGTCTCTGCACGTCGACGAGGACGTCACTCTAGCCCACGCGACGCCGTCTGACGTCATACAGGCAATAAGAGGTCCTCGACGACGTGCGGACGTCAGTTCCCTTTTTTCCGTGCATTCGAAACGGTTATCTTCGAGGGAGCAACTGTTACTTTTGTGGTTACAGTGTATTTTTGCTGCATAGTCTTTCGCTGTGGTAATAATGTCGCAGAGAAAGTCTGGATTTAAGCCTTGTCGTGAGTGTGGAGGCAAGATGTCGGTGACGGATCCTCATTCCGATTGCCTTTGGTGTTTGAGCTCCGACCACGACGTCTCGACTTGTGATTCATGCCAGCACATGAATCCAAAGGCCCTCAAGGAACGTGAGGCGAAGCTGTTTATGGCAAAATCGAAGGAGAAGCATCACAAGAAGTCTTCTTCTCCAAGACATCGGCGTCATCGAGACTCCCGGCGCCGTAGAGAATCTCGGCGTCATTCGAAGGAGACTCGTTCCAGGTCTTCGGATCGGCGCCGAAGGACATGGGAGATCAGTCCCACGGTTACGCTGCATCCTTCAACGCCGTTGCCCTCTCCGGCGTCTCCAACTTCACCTGGACAGGCGTCGGTGATTGAGGTATTGGAGCCTCAGGTGTTTTCTCCGGCGCAGACGTCGAGGCCGGCGTCGGGGTCGCCTCCGAGACAGGCACCTCAGTATCCGGCTTTTCCCACCCCTGGAGCCGATAGTTCCGCATTCTTGAATGCGATGTATGCCATCTTCCAACAGATGGCTCCAGGGGGTGCTCCGGCTGGGCCTTTGGCCTTTTCTTTGGGTGATCCTGCGCCTCTTCGGCCGGCACCCTTTATGCCCTTTCTCCCTTTTGGGAACGTGGGCTCGGCGCCAGTGTCGGCGCCGGTGGCCGCTCCGGTGGCTTCAGAAGGATTGGCCCCGGGGATTTCCATCCCGTCGACGTCGACGTCAGGATTTCGGCCTGTGACTCCGGTGGGTCCATCTGCTTCAGCTGCTCTTTTGTTGGCGCCGAAGTTACCTGTGGCGCCGGACGCGGCGTCGGTGGCTTCTGAAGATCGGCGCCGATCTTCGACTTCGGCGGAGGCATTGTCGACTCCGCGTATTGAACAACGACTTCATTCGAGGAGACGTGCTCTCCGTGTATTAGAGGAGCAGGAGTACCAACGAGCCCTGGAGGAAGGAGAGCTAGAGGACTCGGGTGATGGGCTGCGTGGTCTGGAGTCGGCCAGTGGGCTGGACACTTCCCCTGAGTGGGATCTTTCGTCCCCGGGAGAATATACTGAGGAGGCTGCTTCCTTTCATGCAGTGGTACGGAAGGCAGCTAGTTTTTTGGATCTGCCTTTGCCGGTGGTGGAGGCTAAACAAAACCTTTTAACAGAGGTGCTACATCCGGCCTCAGCTGCGGCGGAGCCTCTTTTGCCATTTAATGACGCTCTGCTGGATCCGGTGTTAGAGGTGTGGAAGAGGCCGGCATCTTCCCCAGCAGTTCACAGAGCCGTGGCCAGGAGGTATCGGGCGGCTCCGACTGACCCTGGTTTTCTATCTAGGCACCCTACGCCGGAGAGCTTGGTGGTGCAGGCCTCCTGTTCATCCAAGTCAGCGCCTGGTTCTTTCCCGACGGTGCCTGGGGACAGAGATTCAAAGAAACTAGAGGCGCAGTCCAAGAAGATTTTTTCGTCCTGCAGTCTGGCGTTAAAAGCCACCAATGCAACCTGTATCCTGGGGAGGTATATTCATGCTCTGATGGATGACATTTCCTCATCGTTTACAGAGCTTCCCCAGGGTCTTTTGGATCTTGTTTCAAATGCCCAGGCTGCTGCGACCCAGATTATCCAGACGGGACTGGATACCACCGACTCGGTAGCCAGAGCAATGGGCACAACTGTGGTGGCAAGGAGACAGGCCTGGCTCCGTAACTCGGGCTTTTCTGCGGATGTACAGTCCACATTGTTGGATCTCCCGTTTGATGGGGACAAACTGTTTGGAGCCAAGGCTGATTCGGCCTTGGAACGTTTTAAGGAAAGCAGGGCCACGGCTAAGTCGTTAGGGCTCCAAGCTCCTTCTTCCATGGCCTCTTCCAGATTTTTCAGGAGGTTTCGTGGATTTGGGCGTGGCTCTTCCTCCTCTTCCTTTCGGGGAAGATATCAGCAACCTGCCTCTTCCCATCCCTATAGATCTTTTAGGGGGAGAGGTAGGGTCCGCACCAGAGGAGCCTCTCAGCAGCACTCTGCCTCTTCCTCATCCTCTGGCGGGGTGCAGCAGGGGAAGCAGCCTTAGGCTTCCACCATTTCCCACTCACTCCTCTCCTGTAGGGGGAAGATTACAGCATTTTCTCACCAAATGGAAGACTGTTACAACGGACACTTGGGTTCTCAGTATTGTGGGAAAAGGCTACACCCTTCCCTTTCGGGAGTTCCCGCCCCTCATCCCGCCCCGCCCTTCTTATTGTTCAGAAGAACACCTCCTGTTGCTAGAACAGGAGGTACAAGTCCTCCTTTCAAAGGGCGCGGTGGAGTTGGTCCCAGAGCAGGAAAGGGGTCGAGGATGTTACTCAAGGTATTTCCTGATTCCCAAGAAGGATGGTCGTTTGAGACCAATTCTGGACCTGAGGATCTTGAATTGGTTCCTCAAGCAGGAAAAGTTCAAGATGCTGACCCTAGCACAGGTGCTTTTGGCGTTGAACAAGGAAGACTGGATGGTGTCCGTCGACTTGCAGGATGCTTACTTTCATATCCCGATACTCAAGTCACACAGGAAGTATCTCCGGTTTGTGGTGGTATCGCAGCACTATCAGTTTGCGGTCCTTCCGTTTGGTCTTACTTCAGCACCTCGAGACTTCACGAAGGTGATGTCGGTGGTTGCGGCAGAACTCAGAAGGAAGGGGATAGCAGTATTCCCTTACTTGGACGACTGGTTGATCAAAGCCAAGTCCCCGGAGCTTGTGTCGCATCATCTGCAGTCAACAACCCAGTTGTTGTTCGACCTGGGTTTTTCGGTGAACGAGCCCAAATCTCACCTAGAGCCCTCTCAGCGCCTCCTGTTCATAGGGGCAGTACTGGATACAACATTGGGTCGGGCCTTTCCTCCGCCTCAGCGGATTCAAGATATTCAGGATTTGGTTCCAATGTTTCGAAATGGAGCGGTAGTTCCAGTCCTCAAGGTCCTTCGTCTGCTCGGTCTGTTTGCCTCCTGCATTCTGTTCGTCACGCTTGCTCGCTGGCACATGAGGGCTCTTCAGTGGTGCCTCCGAAGGCAGTGGTCTCAACACAAAGGGGATCTAGAGGGTACTATCAAGATCTCCAGAGATGCTGCTGTGGATTTGAAGTGGTGGATTGCAAGCAACAATCTTTCACAAGGAAAGCCGTTCCAGCAGTCGCCACCAGTGGCCACAGTCATAACGGATGCTTCCACTCTAGGGTGGGGAGCTCATCTGGGGGATCTGGAGATCAAAGGTCTTTGGTCTCCAGAGGAACAGATGTTTCACATCAATCTGTTAGAGTTACGGGCTGTACGTCTGGCTCTCAAGGCCTTCCTCCCTTCCCTTCGTGGTCAGTCGGTACAGGTCCTAACGGACAATACTACCACGATGTGGTACATAAACAAGCAGGGAGGAGTGGGGTCGTACCTTCTCTGCAGAGAAGCTCTTCGACTATGGTCCTGGGCAAAGGACCATCAGATTTGCTTGATAGCAAACCATCTGGCCGGAGTCTTGAACGTGCGTGCGGACAGTCTCAGTCGCCATTTCTCGGCAGACCACGAGTGGCGTCTCCATCCAGATCAAGTCCGTTTAATCTTCCAGAGGTGGGGGTTTCCTCGGGTAGATCTGTTTGCCACTCGAGAGAACGCGCATTGTCCGTTATTCTGCAGCCTCCAGTATCCGATGCAGGGAGCGTTGGGGGACGCGTTTCAAATAACCTGGTGCGGCCAGTTGCTTTACGCGTTTCCTCCCATACCCTTGATTCCTTGAGTATTGAGGAAGATTCGCCAGGACCGGGCTCTAGTCATCCTAATAGCTCCGGATTGGCCAAGGAGGGTATGGTACTTCGACCTTCTCCAACTCTCAATGTGCCCTCCGCTCCGTCTCCCTTTCAGGGCAGACCTCCTCTCGCAGTCGCAGGGGCAGGTTCTACACCCCAACCTCCAGAGTCTGCACCTACATGCCTGGAGATTGAACGGGGCAACCTGAGTTCCTTCTCTCTCCCACCTGAGGTAGTGGATGTTATATTAGCGGCCAGGCGACACTCCACTAAATCTATCTACGCTAATAGATGGTCTAAATTTGTTGCGTGGTGTGGAGAGAGGCAGATTGATCCTTTGCATGCTCATCTATCGGACGTTTTGTCTTTTGCTCTGTCTCTAGCGCAGAAAGGTTGTGCAGTGGCTACCATTAAGGGTTATTTATCGGCCTTGTCAGCCTTCATATGTCTTCCAGACAACCATCTTTATTTAAATCCCCTATTGTTATCAGATTCTTGAAAGGTCTTCTAAATAAATATCCTCCAAAGCCATTCGTTATGCCGCAATGGGATTTGTCCTTGGTCCTGACTTTCCTTATGGGGTCCCCTTTTGAACCTATGCATTCTTGCCCCTTAAGGTATTTGGTTTTAAAAACAGTCTTCCTGATAGCTATAACATCAGCAAGGAGAGTGAGTGAGTTGCAGGCCTTATCAGTAAAGCCCCCTTATACAACTTTTTATGGGGATAAGGTGGTGTTGAGGACCAAGGCTGCTTTCCTCCCGAAGGTTGTTTCACCCTTCCATTTGGCTCAGGCAATTACTTTGTCCACGTTCTATCCTCCGCCTCATCCTTCCAAAGAGGAAGAAAGACTGCACCGTCTGGACCCAAAGAGAGCGTTGAGCTTCTTTATTGATAGAACAAAGGACTTCAGGCTGGAGGATCAGCTGTTTATTGGATACGTGGGCAAGAGGAGAGGAAAGGCAGTCCACAAGAGAACACTATCCAGGTGGGTTGTTCTTTGCATTAAAATCTGTTACTCTTTGGCAAAGAAGGATCCTCCTGAGGGCATTAGAGCTCATTCCACCAGAGCTAAGTCGGCCACTTCGGCCTTGGCCAGAGGTGTTCCTGTGGTCGACATCTGCAAGGCCGCAACTTGGTCGTCCCTTCACACTTTTGCAAAACATTACTTTCTGATGGATACAACTACCTGTGGATCCCTCACCTCATGAATACTCCCATGGCGCCAGCATTCGACGGAAATCTTCTTACTAGTCTCTGCACGTCGACGAGGACGTCACTGTCGCCCACGCGACGCCGTCTGACGTCATACAGGCAATAAGAGGTCCTCGACGACGTGCGGACGTCAGTTCCCTTTTTTCCGTGCATTCGAAACGGTTATCTTCGAGGGAGCAACTGTTACTCTTGCGGTTACAGTGTATATCTTGCTGCGTACTCTTTCTCTGTGGAAATAATGTCGCAGAGAAAGTCTGGATTTAAGCCTTGTCGTGAGTGTGGAGGCAAGATGTCGGTGACGGATCCTCATTCCGATTGCCTTTGGTGTTTGAGCTCCGACCACGACGTCTCGACTTGTGATTCATGTCAGCACATGAATCCGAAGGCCCTTAAAGAACGTGAGGCGAAGCTGTTTATGGCCAAGTCAAAGGAGAAGCATCACAAGAAGTCTTCTCCAAGACATCGGCGTCATCGAGACTCCCGGCGCCGTAGAGAATCTCGGCGTCATTCAAGGGAGGCTCGTTCCAGGTCTCCGGATCGGCGCCGAAGGACATGGGAGGTCAGCCCCACGGTGACGCCGCATCCTTCGACGCCGTTGCCCTCTCCGGCGTCTCCAACTTCGCCTGGACAGGCGTCGGTGATTGAGGTATTGGAGCCTCAAGTGTTTTCTCCGGCGCAGACGCCGAGGCCGGCGTCGGGGTCGCCTCCGAGACAGGCACCCCAGTATCCGGCTTTTCCCACCCCTGGAGCCGATAGTTCCGCATTCTTGAATGCGATGTATGCCATCTTCCAACAGATGGCTCCAGGGGGTGCTCCGGCTGGGCCTTTGGCCTTTTCTTTGGGTGATCCTGCGCCTCTTCGGCCGGCACCCTTTATGCCCTTTCTCCCGTTTGGGAACGTGGGCTCGGCGCCAGTGTCGGCGCCGGTGGCCGCTCCGGTGGCTTCGGAGGGATTGGCCCCAGGGATTTCCATCCCGTCGACGTCGAGATTTCGGCCTGTGACTCCGGTGGGTCCATCCGTTTCAACTGCTCTTCAGTCGGCGCCGAAGTTACCTGTGGCGCCGGATGCGGCGTCGGTGGCTTTGGAAGATCGGCGCCGATCTCCGACTTCGGCGGAGGTATTGTCGACTCCGCGGATTGAGCAACGACTGCATTCAAGGAGGCGTGCTCTCCGGGTACTAGAAGAGCAGGAGTACCAACGAGCCCTAGAGGAAGGAGAGCTAGAGGACTCGGGTGATGGGCTGCGTGGACTGGAGTCGGCCAGTGGGCTGGACACTTCCCCTGAGTGGGACCTTTCGTCCCCGGGGGAATATACTGAGGAAGCTGCTTCCTTTCATACAGTGGTACGGAAGGCAGCTAGTTTTTTGGACCTGCCTTTGCCGGTGGTGGAGGCGAAACAAAACCTTTTGACAGAGGTGTTGCATCCGGCCTCAGCCGCGGCGGAGCCTCTGTTACCTTTTAATGACGCTCTGCTGGATCCGGTTTTAGAGGTGTGGAAGAGGCCGGCATCTTCCCCAGCAGTTCACAGAGCCGTGGCCAGGAGGTATCGGACGGCTCCAACTGATCCTGGTTTCCTATCTAGGCACCCTACGCCGGAGAGCTTGGTTGTGCAGGCCTCCTGTTCGTCCAAGTCAGCGCCTGGTTCTTTTCCGACGGTGCCTGGGGACAGAGATTCAAAAAAGCTAGAGGCGCAGTCGAAGAAGATTTTTTCGTCCTGCAGTCTGGCGTTAAAAGCCACCAATGCAACCTGTATCCTGGGGAGGTATATTCATGCTCTGATGGATGACATCTCCTCTTCGTTTACAGAGCTTCCCCAGGGTCTTTTGGATCTTGTCTCTGATGCCCAGGCTGCTGCGACCCAAATTATCCAGACGGGACTGGATACCACCGACTCGGTAGCCAGAGCAATGGGCACAACTGTGGTGGAAAGGAGACAGGCCTGGCTCCGTAACTCGGGCTTTTCGGCAGATGTACAGTCCACATTGTTGGATCTCCCGTTTGATGGGGACAAACTGTTTGGGGCTAAGGCTGATTCGGCCTTGGAACGTTTTAAGGAGAGCAGGGCCACGGCTAAGTCGTTGGGACTCCAAGCTCCTTCTTCCACGGCCTCTTCCAGATTCTTCAGGAGGTTTCGTGGATTTGCGCGTGGCTCTTCCTCCTCTTCCTTTCGGGGAAGATATCAGCAACCTGCCTCTTCCCATCCCTATAGATCTTTTAGGGGGAGGGGGAGGGTCCGCACCAGGGGAGCCTCTCAGCAGCACTCTGCCTCTTCCTCATCCTCTGGCGGGGTGCAGCAGGGGAAGCAGCCTTAGGCTTCCACCATTTCCCACTCACTCCTCTCCTGTAGGGGGAAGATTACAGCATTTTCTCACCAAATGGGAGACTGTTACGTCGGACACTTGGGTTCTCAGTGTTGTGGGAAAAGGCTACACCCTTCCCTTTCGGGAGTTTCCGCCCCTCATCCCGCCCCGCCCTTCGTATTGTTCACAAGAACACCTCCTGTTGCTAGAACAGGAGGTAGAAGTCCTCCTTTTAAAGGGCGCGGTGGAGTTGGTCCCGGAGCAGGAAAGGGGTCAAGGAGTTTACTCAAGGTATTTCCTGATTCCCAAGAAGGATGGTCGTTTGAGACCAATTCTGGACCTGAGGATCTTGAATTGGTTCCTCAAGCAGGAAAAGTTCAAGATGCTGACCCTAGCACAGGTGCTTTTGGCGTTGAACATGGAAGACTGGATGGTGTCTGTCGACTTGCAGGATGCTTACTTTCATATCCCGATACTCAAGTCACACAGGAAGTATCTCTGGTTTGTGGTGGGATCGCAACACTACCAGTTTGCGGTCCTTCCGTTTGGTCTTACTTCAGCACCTCGAGTCTTCACGAAGGTGATGTCGGTGGTTGCGGCAGAGCTCAGAAGGAAGGGGATAGCAGTATTCCCTTACTTGGACGATTGGTTGATCAAAGCCAAGTCCCCGGAGCTTGTGTTGCGTCATCTGCAGTCAACAACCCAGTTGTTGTTCGACCTGGGCTTTTCGGTGAACGAGCCCAAATCTCACCTAGAGCCCTCTCAGCGCCTCCTGTTCATAGGGGCAGTACTAAATACAACATTGGGTCGGGCCTTTCCTCCGCCTCAGCGGATTCAAGATATTCAGGATTTGGTTCCAATGTTTCGAAATGGAGCGGTAGTTCCAGTCCTCAAGGTCCTTCGTCTGCTCGGTCTTTTTGCCTCCTGGATTCTGTTGGTCACGCATGCTCGCTGGCACATGAGGGCTCTTCAGTGGTGCCTCCGAAGGCAGTGGTCTCAACACAGAGGGGATCTAGAGGGTACTGTCAAGATCTCCAGAGATGCTGCTGTGGATTTGAAGTGGTGGATTGCAAGCAACAATCTTTCACAAGGAAAGCCGTTCCAGCAGTCGCCACCAGTGGCCACAGTCATAACGGATGCTTCCACTCTAGGGTGGGGAGCTCATCTGGGGGATCTGGAGATCAAAGGTCTTTGGTCTCCAGAGGAACAGATTTTTCACATCAATCTGTTAGAGTTACGGGATGTACGTCTGGCTCTCAAGGCCTTCCTCCCTTCCCTTCGTGGTCAGTCGGTACAGGTCCTAACGGACAATACTACCACGATGTGGTACATAAACAAGCAGGGAGGAGTGGGGTCGTACCTTCTCTGCAGAGAAGCTCTTCGACTATGGTCCTGGGCAAAGGACCATCGGATTTGCTTGATAGCAAACCATCTGGCCGGAGTTTTGAACGTGCGTGCGGACAGTCTCAGTCGCCACTTCTCGGCAGACCACGAGTGGCGTCTCCATCCAGATCAAGTCCGTTTAATCTTCCAGAAGTGGGGGTTTCCTCGGGTAGATCTGTTCGCCACTCGAGAGAACGCGCATTGTCCGTTGTTCTGCAGCCTTCAGTATCCGATGCAGGAAGCGTTGGGGGACGCGTTTCAAATGACCTGGTGCGGCCAGTTGCTTTACGCGTTTCCTCCCATACCCTTGATTCCTCGAGTATTGAGGAAGATTCGCCAAGACCGGGCTCTAGTAATCTTAATAGCTCCGGATTGGCCAAGGAGGGTGTGGTACTCCGACCTTCTCCAACTCTCAATGTGCCCGCCGCTCCGTCTCCCTTTCAGGGCAGACCTCCTCTCACAGTCGCAGGGGCAGGTTCTACACCCCAACCTCCAGAGTCTGCACCTACATGCCTGGAGATTGAACGGGGCAACCTGAGTTCCTTCTCTCTCCCGCCTGAGGTAGTGGATGTTATATTAGCGGCCAGGCGACACTCCACTAAATCTATCTACGCTAATAGGTGGTCTAAATTTGTTGCGTGGTGTGGAGAGAGGCAGATTGATCCTTTACATGCTCATCTATCGGACGTTTTGTCTTTTGCTCTATCTCTGGCGCAGAAAGGTTGTGCAGTGGCTACCATTAAAGGTTATTTATCGGCCTTGTCAGCCTTCATATGTCTTCCAGACCAACCATCTTTATTTAAATCCCCTATTGTTATCAGATTCTTGAAAGGTCTTCTAAATCAATATCCTCCAAAGCCATTCGTTATGCCGCAATGGGATTTGTCCTTAGTCCTGACTTTCCTTATGGGGTCCCCTTTTGAACCTATGCATTCTTGCCCCTTGAGGTATTTGGTTTTAAAAACAGTCTTCCTGATAGCTATAACATCAGCAAGGAGAGTGAGTGAGTTGCAGGCCTTATCAGTAAAACCCCCTTATACAACTTTTTATGGGGATAAGGTGGTGTTGAGGACCAAGGCTGCTTTCCTCCCGAAGGTTGTTTCACCCTTCCATTTGGCTCAGGCAATTACTTTGTCCACGTTCTATCCTCCGCCTCATCCTTCCAAAGAGGAAGAAAGACTGCACCGTCTGGACCCAAAGAGAGCGTTGAGCTTCTTTATCGATAGAACAAGGGATTTCAGGCTGGAGGATCAGCTGTTTATTGGATACGTGGGCAAGAGGAGAGGAAAGGCAGTCCACAAGAGAACACTATCCAGGTGGGTTGTTCTTTGCATTAAAATATGTTACTCTTTGGCAAAGAAGGATCCTCCTGAGGGCATTAGAGCTCATTCCACTAGAGCTAAGTCGGCCACTTCGGCCTTAGCCAGAGGTGTTCCTGTGGTCGACATCTGCAAGGCCGCAACTTGGTCGTCCCTTCACACTTTTGCAAAACATTACTGTTTAGATTCTGAGGTTAGAAGGGACGGCCATTTTGCACGGTCAGTGCTGCAGGATTTCTTGGTTTGACCATTTAGGCACCCACCGCCGGGCGTGGTACTGATTTGGGACTCTATTCATGAGGTGAGGAATCCACAGGCAGTTGTATCCATCAGAAGAACGAGTTACTTACCTTCGGTAACGACTTTTCTGGTGTATACATTAGCTACCTGTGGATTCCTCACGGTCCCACCCGCCTCCCCGTTGCCTTTCTGGTCTTGCCAAGTAATCCTTGAGTGCGCTCCTCTTGGTCTTTGAGGGTGCAATAGATGTATATATAATATATTTATATATATATATGTATATATGTATATATCTTTATGTATATACTTGGTGTGTGTATATATTTTAAAAGAGAGAGTTTTATATATATATATATATATGTACATAAAAAGATTTACAGTTATTCATACAATGTGGTGTATTTTTACAATATAATGGATGTTGCCTTGCTCTTTCATTGCATTGCCTGGTTGTTCTCATGCACGTAAAAAATGATTGGTACTGACGTCCGCACGTCGTCGAGGACCTCTTATTGCCTGTATGACGTCAGACGGCGTCGCGTGGGCGACAGTGACGTCCTCGTCGACGTGCAGAGTCTAGTAAGAAGATTTCCGTCGAATGCTGGCGCCATGGGAGTATTCATGAGGTGAGGAATCCACAGGTAGCTAATGTATCCACCAGAAAAGTCGTTACCGAAGGTAAGTAACTCGTTCGTTTGGATTCTGAGGTTAGAAGGGACGGCCATTTTGCACGGTCAGTGCTGCAGGATTTCTTGGTTTGACCATTTAGGCACCCACCGCCGGGCGTGGTACTGCTTTGGGACTCTATTCATTAGGTGAGGAATCCACAGGTAGTTGTATCCATCAGAAGAACGAGTTACTTACCTTCGGTAACGACTTTTCTGGTGGATACATTAGCTACCTGTGGATTCCTCACGGTCCCACCCGCCTCCCCGTTGCCTTTCTGGTCTTACCAAGTAATCCTTGAGTACACTCCTCCTGGTCTTTGAGGGTGCAATAGATGTTGTATATATTATATTTATATATATGTATATATGTATATATCGTTGTGTATATACTTGATGTGTATATATATATTTTTAAAAAGAGAGAGTTATATATATATATATAAAAGATTTACAGTTATTTATGCAATGTTGTGTATTTTTACAATGTAATGGGATGTTGCCTTGCTCTTTCATTGCATTGCCTGGTTGTTCTCATGCACGTAAAAAATGATTGGTACTGACGTCCGCACGTCGTCGAGGACCTCTTATTGCCTGTATGACGTCAGACGGCGTCGCGTGGGCTAGAGTGACGTCGACGTGCAGAGACTAGTAAGAAGATTTCCGTCGAATGCTGGCGCCATGGGAGTATTCATTAGGTGAGGAATCCACAGGTAGCTAATGTATCCACCAGAAAAGTCGTTACCGAAGGTAAGTAACTCGTTCGTCTGCCAAGTTCACTAATCTCTGATGTACTTTGCCTACTTCTTTAGTAATCTTAGGGCATAAATATCTCAATTCCGCTTCTGTGTATGACTCCAATCTATTTACTCCCATTGTCCCTTCTACTAACTCAGCAGCTTCCGCCCCTAGTCGTACAAAGTTCAGGTTTTCATCCTGTTTTTCTTTCTCTGGTTCGACTGTAACCACTGCGGTCTTCTGTGAAGTATATGTTTTTTCTAACCATTCGTTTAACTGTTGAACTGTAAAACCTTGCAGTGAAATGTTCCCTGCATGCATCATTGGGGAATGTGAGGTATTCGTGCTCATGGTTTGTGGGGTTAAAACTCTCAAACCTGCTTGTCGCATTGCTTCGAGGGGTGCTCCTACTGGACTAAGGTCCATTAAGGGCCTAAGCAGTTCAATTACTTTTTCTCCGGGGGCCATTATCTGTGGAGTTCCCATGGACCCTCCTCTTATCGCCTCCTGAGTCATCACTCCCTGATCTCACACACCCGTTTTACCCTGTGCATACAATGGCACTGGTGGACCGACAGTAATGGGTAACGATATGGCGGCAGGTGTCTGACCCGGACCCAGACTTCTTGGAGCAGCAAATCCATAGGTCTGTTCCAATGTACCCGGAACCGGTACTAATGGTGGACATGCTACAGGGTTGTACCCTGGTATCAGCTGTGGTTGAGATATTATTTTCGGAGTTGATTCAATCTGTATTAACTTTGGCTTCGTATATATCGGGTCTGGCGGCACGATTAGATTTGTAGTTGTATCAAGCACTGGGACGTCGGGGTAGATTCTTTGTATCTGCGGTGGAGGCTGCAACTGTATCGGTATGTCTGGTGCAGTGGGTACACTGACACCATTCTGTATCGAAGCTGTATCGCTAGTCTGTGCCGTATCAGTAACTCCCTTTTCCTGCGTCTAGTTCCCAGGATCCAAATTAGTACTTGGAACACTGTTGCTCACCGCATATGGTGGCGGGCGATCATGTAATAATCTGTCCATAAATTCCTCATCGTCTGAATCATCTTCCTCTTCCCAAGATCTTTTATTCTCTTTAGATTTGTTCGAGTCTTTATCTGTTTTGCAAGAGGCTTTCTTTCCCTGTATCTCTTCTCCCTGTGCTATTGCTGGGAACAATTTCAATCCGTCTACAATTCCCCGTCTCCACATTTTGTTCTCATTGTCCCACCTAGCCTCTGCATAGGATTTTTCTGCCCTTCACAATCTTCTCTGAAACCTTTCTTGTCTATGTTTAAGAGCCATCAAATCCCAAATTGCCAAAGCCTCATACTGAGCTGGTCTCGGAGGTGGTTTCTGTGTACTTAACATCCACCTTAAATTTTGCAGTACCTTTGGATTAAACGTCCCATGTTCTGGGAACGCTAAACATCCCTCTTTCTCTGTTAATTTGCGCCATTGTTTCATCCATAAACAAGGTGCGACACCCTTCTCTTCCATAACTATATAAGCTGGAGTACCCTCGGGTGGTGTAGGTTCCCCATTGGTTGCGACAATATACACATCTCCTTTCAGAGCGCTCTTGAACGCTTTAACAAAATTCATTTTGCGATTTTCTTAGTTTTGTATTTAATCAGAAGTGACTTAATTCCCAGGACACTCTTCACCCTCCTTTCTCAGCCTATTGCCTCTCACGGACGGCAGCAAATCCGTGCGCGACCCCTCTCAACAACCAACCTATCTCAGCGCGGCACCACTGACGTCACACTCACACACACTGCAGCTGACAAAGTCTTGCGGCTTGTCTACTCCTCACTGAACCCATACAAACCCATACAACTAATGCAATTATTGCGAGCACCTTAAATGACAACACAAATCTACCGGGTTACTACAGGAAGGGTAACACATTTGCTTCAGAACTTTACAGAGATTTCACTTGAAGCCTCGGCCGCTACTCTCTCCTTATCAGTTCCCGCATACGCAAGAAGAATTCGACCCCCAAATTCTACTCTCGACTTGTCAATGACTCCTTCTAGTGCACTTTAGAATTTGTCAAATCTCCATCGAAGGTTTCATAAAGACATTATGACTCAAACCTAACTTGTCAACCATGCCTGATTGACCTATTAAACCGTACAAATTACAACATAAACCACATTTGTCTTCATACTCCGGAGTCTTAGACCTCAACAGGTCCGTACATAAACAACCAACCACGTGGATAATTTTAAGCACCAAGCGCCACACTCATATGAAGTACGCCGACTTCCATACTTTCATACTGTGGAGTACGCCCACTCCTACTAAACAACACATATTTTGGTCTAAATACACACGAACCTTCACAATCACCTGCAAAATGCATAAGCTAAGCAAGCGCAAAAACCCTAACCACATACATTATGGCGCCAAGAACATTCCCAACTCATTTAGGCAGGCTCAGAGATCCCAGGGAAGTCATGGTGAACTTAGAAACCCATCATATCTCCAATTTTCATTATCACAGAAAAACAAATTAAACAATGAATTTCTGTCTTAGGGCCCCCAAGGGCCAAACCGTCGCTCTGCTACCAGAACTGTTAATGCGTCCCCTTATGTCAATTTTATACACATTAGGACTCGTTTTAGGCCGATGAATCTTTTGACCCAGTGGTGAGACACCGCAGAACGAGATAACTGATCAATATGTCAAACAATATATCAATGACGTTATCAATATATATCACCACAATATACTTTACTTTGGATAAAGACATTGATTAAACTGTCGGCGCAACCATGACCTTTCAGTCATGAATAACCACACCTTTATTGGAGTTTTGTGAATTTTATTCCCTATTGATTACAATCTAATAGTAGAAGTGTCAATCTCAAAACCAAGAAGCAAAAGAGCAAAGTCACAATACGGCAGCTGTGATAAGACTTCAAAAATGCAAAGATCACAAACATAAGAGTACCAACATAAGATACGCATAGATCAGAGTGCATAGAATATCATACACGTCTCAGTTCAGCATAGCATAATGTCAGTCGCGTCTATTTGTGTCAGTCAAAGTGATCACCTAGACTAACCCGTAATTAGCATCAGCATGTTGGACTTCATGCAAAATAAGTTTGAACACAAATTTAGAAAACATCTGACTAAGGTCTCTATCCAAAAATACAGCAGTTGGTACCTAGAAAGGAAAAGCAAGCAGACAAGTTACAATAGCATTGTCATAATTACCCTCCTCGGAATAAGTCAGCATGCAGGATCAGTCTTCGTCTTCAGGAGATCAGTTAGATCGCCGTCAGTCTATTTCATCTAAGGGACAGGGGACACTTCCCTCATAAGGAGGAAAAGTGTAAAGGGGCAGTCTATGGATGAGGATGGTTTTATTTAAGTCTCCAATCACCAAAAAGAGTGACAGAGTTTTTGGATGCAATCAATATCATTCCCTACCTAATTCTAACGACCCCTCTGTGTCATGAGTTTTCATCCCTTTTTCACAATACCCTCCCCCAAAATTCTATTGGATATTCGCTATACCCTACTATCTTCAACCTATCAAATTATACATTAGGTAATCCAAATTGTCACCCCACGATAATTTATAACACTCTGATTGGTCTTCATAATTGACGTCTTCGTAGGTGGCACATCCGGAGGATGTCATCGCCTTGGCACGTTCCTCAGGTCAAAAGTTCTCTTTTTCATGGTCAAATGTCCTTGAATATTTCTACTTTTGTTGCAAAACGTATAAAGTCCATTGTACAAACAGCCAATATGCCGATGGGAAGAAAATCATTATGGCTACATGAAACGAAGAAAAGAGCAAATGCTGGGTCATGGCCTTTTGCGAGTCAGCACACTAGAAAAACAGAAAATATGCTTTAATATGAGAGTTACACGGCTAAAACTTCGACTCACGCTAACTTAAGGCCTAAAGAATTTTCAATGCAATATTGTAAACACTAATATAAGTTTGATTAATCATATCATAAACAAGTTTACTCATTATGGTCATTAGTTCAGTTTATCATAGTCATGATTCAAATGTACGTTAAGCAAATAACTAAAATACTGTCGTTTTCTATGTGCAGCATTGTTAAGCATTTCACGTTAGCATATGTAATATTTAAGCTACGCTCTCTCACCACAATTCGGATGCTGAGTTGCATGTTCACCTATGATATAATAATGGAAGTCATCACATTTAGTACTAAAGATAACAGAGTCAGGAACAAGCTATAGTATTGTGTTCCGCTATTAAAAAGGAGAACGTTTCGACCTGTAATTCACTATGATGTCTGAGAAGCAAAATTGAACTATTTTTAGCACTTTGGGATAGCTATATACATATGCACTTTAGACTTATGTTGTGTAGGGAGTTGCCCCGTAATTTGTACTTATAGGAAGATTGCCTTAATATGTTGCTGTTTATGTTCATGCACTGTGCACTTTGAGGGAGGATAAGATGTTAGGGTCTTTGTGAGAGATGTGTTGATATCAGGACATCACAATTACACTGAAGAAGTGATGACTCATTTGGTACTATGGCACCTTAATGTACATTTGCATTTCAAATTTAAGTCATGCACTCATGGTAGACCATATATGTATATCAATCTAACCCAATCATGCACAGTGCATTTTATTTAGGTTAGTGTTCATGGAAAGATCGCCCCTATACATTGCTGCTTATAATTATGCACAGTGCACTTTGAGAGATGACAGATGTTATGGCTCTTGTGAGAAGGGTAAACCTTATATTGAAATCATGACATCATAATTACATTGGAGAAGTGATCACCTTTTCGGGCACTGCAGCACTTTAATGTATATTTGCAGTCATTTACTCATGGGGAACCATGCATGCATGTCATCGTAACCCACATATAATTGTTTACAACTATACGTTGCACACTTTATGTAAGGGGGTGTGGATTTAAATTTTGGGGAGGAACTCCAATGAGATATTGAATTGTGAGATTTAATAATTGCACTGAAAGAGCAGTGCTTCAATTATGCACTTTCAGCTTGAGCCACATGCCCAGAAAAGTTTGATTATAACTTGTGTTTATAAATATCTATTTTGACTTATTTGATTCTTTGGCACTTCGATGCACATGCACTTTGAGCCATGAGCTTATGAAAGTTCCCTTATCATGCACTGTGCACCTGGAAATGAAGATAGTAGTATATGGAAGAAACATCTGACATATTTGGGATATGATGAGGAGAAAGTGCATACAAAAATGCCAAAACACCAATATTACTATAGTATTAATGTATTTGTACCTATTATGGACTAATGTAACAATAAGGGATGATAATGTGTTACTGTTCATAATTACGTGTTAAATGCGTTAGACAAACGTTATCTCCATGAATTTTTGATTAGCAAAATATGAGATATGGAGATTATTGGACATTTATATCCAGGGTCCATCGCCAGTAGGCGCCAACCCGCATCCTTGAACAATCAATGTTTTTTATTTGTGGAGGAATGTGGGACTCGTATTTTGGACTCTTTGAAATGCATGTATTTTTATCTTGAAATGACCCAGCTAGGGAGGACCCATTAGTATTGTTTGGATGAAATGAGCTCAATAAGGACATGTAACTTCCATATTTATCATAATTGACATTAAGACGACATGAACGAGGTGTACTACCGACACATGTTACTTAATACCAAAAGAGGTTTAGGAAATGCAAACCATATTCACGGTAAAAACCTAAGGTGAACAACGAAATTAAAGGTTGAGAATTTAATACTTAGTGAAAATTAAGGTAGACTAATTATCGGTCATGTGGGATCATTTGATAAAATGTTTTTGGCCTCAGAAGCAGTGTTGATGGCTATCGAACGATGAAGGCAAGGTCACCCAGACTCGCACCAGGCCGTGCTAGACGCTAAACAAAATGTGGCAGCACAGATTGAAAAATGTAGATGCTTTGACTACAGAGCAAGCATGGTCTGGGCACACACAGAAACGTGACCACACTGGTTCCCTTTTGGCCTAGTTAGTTAATCCTGCTAGGCGAGTATCGGTCATTACGGAACTCAAGATGGGTCAGGCTGAAATTAACCAGCATTTCTGTTGTTATTACTCTGAGCAGTATACAAGCACTACCAAACATACAGGAGATATCCTTGATCATTTCGTGGCACCCTTGGTTCTCCCAGCCCTTAAGCCTGAGGAGGTGGAGGAGATAGGGGGGATATCCCTTACAAGAGGTTTGATCAGCAATAAAAACATTGGCTTGGGGCAAGACACTGAGAACTGATGAGTTCCTGGTTAAGTTATATACCACTTATGCCGATGACCTGGCCCTTAGGCTTGTAGAACTGTACAGGGCCACCAGGAATGCATGCCTCCTACCACCGTCCACCCGAGCAGCATTGGTGGCACCATTGCTAAAATCAGGGAGGTCAGTCATCGACTGGAGAGTCTACCTGTAGGAAAGTACCATCTTGCCTGGCATGTTACCCCCATTTTTCACTGTATATATGTTGTTTTAGTTGTATGTGTCACTGGGACCCTGCTAGTCAGGGCCCCAGTGCTCATAAGTGTGCCTGAATGTGTTACCTGTGTTATGACTAACTGTCTCACTGAGGCTCTGCTAACCAGAACCTCAGTGGTTATGCTCTTTCATTTCTTTCAAATTGTCACTAACAGGCTAGTGACCAATTTTACCAATTTACATTGGCATACTGGAACACCCTTATAATTCCCTAGTATATGGTACTGAGGTACCCAGGGTATTGGGGTTCCAGGAGATCCCTATGGGCTGCAGCATTTCTTTTGCCACCCATAGGGAGCTCTGACAATTCTTACACAGGCCTGCCACTGCAGCCTGAGTGAAATAACGTCCACGTTATTTCACAGCCATTTTACACTGCACTTAAGTAACTTATAAGTCACCTATATGTCTAACCTTTACCTGGTAAAGGTTGGGTGCTAAGTTACTTAGGGGGTCATTCTGACCCCGGCGGTCCAGGGTTGGCGGGAGCACCACCAACAGGCTGGCGGTGCCCCGCAGGGCATTCTGACCGCGGCGGTTTTGCCGCGGTCAGATGCGGAAAACCGGCGGTCTCTCGCCGGTTTTCCGCTGCCCTTTAGAATCCTCCATGGCGGCGCAGCTCGCTGCGCCGCCATGGGGATTCTGACAGCCCATACCGCCATCCTGTTCCTGGCGGTATGGGTTGTCGTGGGGCCCCTGGGGGCCCCTGCAGTGCCCATGCCAATGCACTGCAGGGGCCCCCATAAGAGGGCCCCACTTTGTATTTCAGTGTCTGCTTTGCAGACACTGAAATACGCGACGGGTGCCACTGCACCCGTCGCACCTTCCCACTCCGCCGGCTCAATTCTGAGCCGGCGTCCTCGTGGGAAGGCTCTTTTGCACTGGGCTGGCGGGCGGCCTTTTGGCGGCCACCCGCCAGCCCAGTGCAAAAGCCAGAATACCCTCCGCGGTCTCACGACCGCGGAGCGGTATTTTGGAGGGGGGAACTCTGGCGGGCGGCCTCCGCCGCCCGCCAGGGTGAGAATCACCCCCTTAGTGTGAGGGCACCCTGGCACTAGCCAAGGTGCCCCCACATTGTTCAGGGCCAATTCCCCGGACTTTGTGAGTGCAGGGACACCATTACACGCGTGCACTACATATAGGTCACTACCTATATGTAGCTTCACAATGGTAACTCCGAATATGGCCATGTAATATGTCTATGATCATGGAATTGCCCCCTCTATACCATCCTGGCATAGTTTGCACAATCCCATGATCCCAGTGGTCTGTAGCACAGACCCTGGTACTGCCAAACTGCCTTTCCCGGGGTTCCACTGCAGCTGCTGCTGCTGCCAACCCCTCAGACAGGCTTCTGCCCTCCTGGGGTCCAGCCAGGCCTGGCCCAGGATGGCAGAACAAAGGACTTCCTCTGAGAGAGGGTGTTACACCCTCTCCCTTTGGAAAATGGTGTGAAGGCAGGGGAGGAGTAGCCTCCCCAGCCTCTGGAAATGCTTTCATGGGCACACATGGTGCCCATTTCTGCATAAGCCAGTCTTCACCGGTTCAGGTACCCCTTAGCCCTGCTCTGGAGTGAAACTGGACAAAGGGAAGGGGAGTGACCACTCCCCTGACCTATACCTCCCCTGGGTGGTGCCCAGAGCTCCTCCAGTGTGCTCCAGACCTCTGCCATCTTGGAAACAGAGGTGCTGCTGGCACACTGGACTGCTCTGAGTGGCCAGTGCCATCAGGTGACGTCAGAGACTCCTTCTGATAGGCTCCTTCAGGTGTTGCTAGCCTATCCTCTCTCCTAGGTAGCCAAACCCTCTTTTCTGGCTATTTAGGGTCTCTGTCTCTTGGGATTCCTTAGATAACGAATGCAAGAGCTCATCCGAGTTCATCTGCATCTCTCTCTTCACCTTCTGCCAAGGAATCGACTGCTGACCGTGCTGGAAGCCTGCAAAACTGCAACATAGTAGCTAAGACGACTACTGCAACTCTGTAACGCTGATCCTGCCACCTTCTCGACTGTTTTCCTGGTGGTGCATGCTGTGGGGGTAGTCTGCCTCCTCTCTGCACTAGAAGCTCCGAAGAAATCTCCTGTGGGTCGACGGAATCGTCCCCCTGCAACCGCAGGCACCAAAGAACTGCATCACCGGTACCCTGAGTCTCCTCTCAGCACGACGAGCGAGGTCCCTTGAATCCAGCAACTCTCTCCAAGTGACTCCCACAGTCCAGTGACTCTTCAGTCCAAGTTTGGTGGAGGTAAGTCCTTGCCTCCCCACGCCAGACTGCATTGCTGGGAACCGCGACTTTTGCAGCTACTCCGGCCTCCGTGCACTTCCGGTGGAAATCCTTTGTGCACAGTCCAGCCTGGGTCCACAGCACTCTAGCCTGCATTGCACGACCTCCTAAGTTGTTCTCCGGCGACGTGGGACTCCTTTGTGCGACTTCGGGTGAGCACTGTTTCACGCATCCTCGTAGTGCCTGTTTCTGGCACTTCTGCGGGTGCTGCCTGCTGCTGAGAGGGCTCCTTGTTTTGCTCGACGCCCCCTCTGTCCCCTGACGCAATTGGCGACATCCTGGTCCCTCCTGGGCCACAGCAGCATCCAAAAACACTAACCGCACGATTTGCAGCTAGCAAGGCTTGTTGGCGGTCTTTCGGCGGGAAAACACATCTGCACGACTCTCCACTGCGTGAGGGATCCGTCCTCCAAAGGGGAAGTCTCTAGCCCTTGTCGTTCCTGCAGAAACCTAAGCTTCTACTGTCCAGTAGCAGCTTCTTTGCACCCACAGCTGGCATTTCCTGGGCATCTGCCCATCTCCGACTTGCTTGTGACTTTTGGACTTCTATGTCCTTTGGGGAACTTTAGTGCACTTTGCACTCACTTTTCAGGGTCTTGGGGTGGGCTATTTTTCTAACACTTACTATTTTCTAATAGTCCCTGCGACCCTCTACAAGGTCACATAGGTTTGGGTTCCATTCGTGGTTCGCATTCACTTTTGGAGTATATGGTTTGTGTTGCCCCTATCCCTATGTGTCCCCATTGCATCCTATTGTAACTATACATTGTTTGCACTGTTTTCTAATACTATTACTGCATATTTTGGTATTGTGTACATATATCTTGTGTATATTTGCTATCCTCATACTGAGGGTACTCACTGAGATACTTTTGGCATATTGTCATAAAAATAAAGTACCTTTATTTTTAGTATATCTGTGTATTGTGTTGTCTTATGATATTGTGCATATGACACTAGTGGTACTGTAGGAGCTTCACTCGTCTCCTAGTTCAGCCTAAGCTGCTCTGCTAAGCTACCATTATCTATCAGTCTATGCTGCTAGACACCCTATACACTAATAAGTGATAACTGGGCCTGGTGCAAGGTGTAAGTACCCCTTGGTACTCACTACAAGCCAGTCCAGCCTCCTACACTACCGACCATTATTGATGCTCAGTATTGATTATAAAATCCTAAGCCAAGTGCTCACCAGTAGACTTCTTCCTCACTTACCAACCCCGATACAGCCAGATCAAGCAGGGTTTATCCCTGACCGCAACACGACGATTAATATCAGTAAATTACTAACAGTGCTGCAGATCAATACATATGATCGCAGGAAAGCTGCGTTTTTTGTGGTGGACATAGAGAAAGCATCTCACAGCTTGGAGTGGGACTTCCTCTATGGTGCGATGGAGCGCCTTGGATTAGGGTGCGGATTTATTGCTTGGACTAGTCTATTCTATACAGGTCTGGACTGGGAAAACCATAATGGAGAGTTATAGGGTGAGTCGAGGGACCAGGCAGGGCTGCTCCTTGTCACCCCTACTCTTTTTTAATCTTTTGCTGGGATGCAGAACCTGGTAGGCCATGCTTCCTGTCTGCACCTACCACCAGTGGGGATGCCCCGTGTAACGTGGATATCCGGGACAAGGAGTCCAATATATTAGACCTAGAGCATCTATGGCATCCTCGTTCTTCGGAATGGACTCCAGCAGAAAAGGTAGGTCCCTATGTGGTGGTCAGATTGCATAAACCACTGGATAAGGGAATACGCAGACGCCTGCAGACGAACTGTCCCAGTCTATCGTTGGACTGCAAAGTGACTGCAAAAACACCTGAAATAGACCCTAGGATGGCCATTTTCTTGGCCAAATATGTCAGTGATTCCAAGAAAGAAATTGACCACTCTTAACGGCCTTGTCAAGATAAAGTACTGGATGTGACAGGCCTCCTTACAAAGATTCTTTACATGAGCGAAGATGCCAAGGCATCAGGTGCCCACATACCCTTGGAAATCATTTCAGGCTGGGCCCAGTGAGCCATCATCTCCTGGGGAATGCTAACAGCACCATCTCTACCAAGATGTGCAGGTCCCTTCTGATTAAGATTGACCCGAAGTTGGGGGATTTAGCAACCTCTCAGGAGAACAAGGTCACACAAGGGAGGTTGTTTGGGGAACCCTTTTTAAAGGAGCTCAGCAAATTCGTCTCCACCTTCAACTTCTTGAATAAGGCCCAATGCTTGATAAAAATATATTTGGACTCCTCGTTTTTCATGGGGGCTGGCCATGGCAGGGGGAGCTCAATCAGCCGTCCTCAACTCCAAGCCTCACCACCCACAAACATTCTGCTTCATTGTAAAGGATCTTTTATCTAAACTTGTTTCCCTACCCTCGATCGGCACTCTGCTGCTCTCCAATTAGGTTCTTACACTAGAAATATCTATTTGTAAAGACTTACCCATGGCTTGACAGGCACCCATTAGCTATATTGTGGATATGATGAAGATCAGTGCTTAATTTGTGCCAGCACTTATTTGAAAACACTTGCACTTCAGTCAACAACATTGTGTGCTGTCCATTTATTTTTTTAGAAGAACTCATCAGCAACACGTTCCATATACTTTAAAAAAACACATAAAAGTAGCTAGTCCAGGCCATAGTTACAGCTCTAAGTGACCTAGTATAGTCAAAAATGTTATTCTTATATTGTCTGACGATTAGAATTTGGCACTCCTGTCATGGACACTGGGTAGTGCCAACCATGGTGGGCTCCTGAGAACTATTTAGGACCCTGGTGCTTACATCATTACAAAGTAAGTAGTGATGAGGACACTTGGGAAAGCTGAATGTTCATCACAACTGCTTTGTCGTCAGCATATTACCCACCTAAGCTAGAAGCAGAATGAATGCATCTTTCATCACTATGATGGGGATATTTCGTTTTACATGGATGCTGTTCGGATTACCCTGGGTGTCAGTTGTTCTACAGCTGGTACAGAACATACTTTTGGTGGTGTAACGGGTATTACTTGCTTCCTGAATGGCACAGTAGGTCATACCAACAGGAAGAAAGGGCATGATGATTGCACTGTGTATTATAGGCACTCGGAGGTTTGGCTGTTTAAAAGGTCAAAGTCCATAATTAAAGAAAATGTTGGGACATTTCTTGGGCATACCATATGAAGGAGGTTAGTCAGCTCACAGATAAGCCAGTCAGAGTCATTCTAGGAGCAAGTGCAACCACAATAAGTAATAACTGAGATACCTGTTGTGACTCCTGGAGAATTGCTCAATTTATTCAGCAGGTGGTGTTGACATTGCATAAATTCATCCAACTTTACAGCAGAACTTTAGAACACGATGTCCATGGATAAACTCTTAGACCTACTCCCTTGGCTAACCCTCCCCCCCAATCTACCGACAAAATATTCTTTTTTGCCCCTATCCCTTGATATCTTCGCATTGCTCCTATCCGTTGGGCATACAGCTTTTCTTTAACCTCAGTCGACTCCATTTTCGCTTCCCATAGTGCGTATGTCGGAGGAACTGGAGATTTCCACGCCTAAAGAATGAGTGATAAAGCTATTATAGTACCCACAAATATCATTTGCTTGGATGAAATAGGAAGATTTGTGATTTGCGTAATGCCCCAAAGTGCCACCACTGGGCTAGGGGCTATTTCATAGGCAGTCCAAGAACTCAACCTCTGGAAGATCTGCTACCAGTAATTTGCCAGAAATGTACATGAAAAGCACATATATAGCCAATCCCCCTGAAATGTTTGGCAGCGTGGACATAGACCTGATGTCTCTGGTTGCATTTCTCTTAACCTAGCGGGGGTATAATAAAGCAACCATTTAGAGAATAAAGCGATCCTTTTAAAATGTGCCCCTCTAAGTGCTTTATGTGACACCTCGTTGTGCTTTCTCCAGTCCTGTACCTCTATTTTACATCCTGTCATGTTGCTATTCGGATCAAGTGTTGGGAAGTTGCCGTAATTGACCCTGAGTCCTGAAGTACTTTATACCATTTGACGATACCTATTTGATTGTCGTAAAAGGCCTGAGCAATGACTTTGTTAACGCCATTCAGTGGTTGTCTCGTTGCGTGTCAGAAATGCTGCATTTGGCAAAATTTCTGGAATATCACTTGCACTCATTACATACTGCACCCAAGTTTTGAAATGGTCTGCTAGGTAGAATTCCGCTAAAGTCTTAAAGCCCAATGCTTCCCATTGCTGTAGGTTACTTTGACTTATTTCTACTCCTAACATCCAGATGTCCCTTACTCAAAGCGCCAAATATGTCTTATCAATTTGGTACTTAGCCTGTGTCTGTAATATAGCGAACTGAATCATAAGTGGTAATTTATATCTAACCTTTTTTGGTAGGCGAGGGAATTTTAGAAAGTGTGTAAGAGGAGTAGTGGTTTCTACCAGCATCTGATTAAGATAGAAGTTAAGTTTTGGTTTTTGTGCTGCTCTTGACACCCAATCCAATAGAGCTGCTTCATAATAAGTTATAATATTGGGAAGAGCTAGTCCCCTATCTTCCATTGCCAAGGTTAACTTAGCTAGCAGAAGCCAGGGTTTCTTATGATTCCATATGAATTGTCTGATTAATACGTCTAACTTATCAAAAAACATTTTAGGTACTCTCAGAATTACACTTTAGAAAACAAAAAGTAATAGGGGCAGGATCAACATTTTAACCAGTGCAGTCCTTCCTATAATGGTCATCGTAGTTTCCTGCCACTTGAGAAATAGTCCTTGAATCTTTTTAAGAACATTCATGTGATTCAACTGGAACAGATCTGCCCAGCTCCCAGACACGTAGATGCCTAAATATGTAATGGGGTGAGACGATGGAGTTACAACACGGATATCTTTCAGCAGGACCAATGTCCCAGCGTTATACAACAAGGCCTCTGATTTAGATTGGTTGATTTTATACCTCCCTAGCTCTGAAAAGGCATTGATTTTTGCAAATGTTCTGTCGATATTATACTGATCCACGCAAAGATACAAGATCATATCATCCGCAAATAACTTCACTTTGGGAGCCAGAGGCGTCTGAAGATGTGAGTCTTGTCGAATCGCTGCAGCCAGAGGATCGATAAAGAGTGTGAATAGCTCTGGAGAAAGGGGACAGCCCTGTCGCGTACCACGTGAGATTTGTACTGACCCTGCTATTTGAGTATTGACTAAAACTTTGGCTTGGGCCCTTGTATAAAGTGTCCGTATTGTTTGAATAAAGTTCTCTGGAAAGCCAAAGTTTGCGAGCACCAAAAGTAGCACTTGCCACTGGACTGAATCGAATGCCTTTTCGGCGTCAAGCATTATAATTGCCGCCGGATGGGAACTATGCGATAAATAGTCTATTACCTGTACCCAAAAAATTGTATTAGTGGACAATAACCACGATCCTTTTAAAATGTGCCCCTCTAAGTGCTTTATGTGACACCTCGTTGTGCTTTCTCCAGTCCTGTACCTCTATCTTATATCCTGTCATGTTGCTATTCGGATCAAGTGTTGGGAAGTTGCCGTAATTGACCCTGCGTCCTGAAGTAGTTTATACCATTTGCCGATACCTATTTGATTGTCGTAAAAGGCCTGAGCAACGACTTTGTCAACGCCATTCGGTGGTTGTCTCGTTGCGTGTCAGAAATGCTGCATTTGACAATATGAAAATTAAAAAGTTTCTGGAATATCGCTTGCACTCATTACATACTGCACCCAAGTTTTGAAATGGTCTGATAGGTAGAATTCAGCTAAAGTCTTAAAGCCCAACGCTTCCCATTGCTGTAGGTTACTTTGACTTATTTCTACTCCTAACATCCAGATGTCCCTTACTCAAAGCGCCAAATATGTCTTATCAATTTGGTACTTAGCCTGTGTCTGTAATATAGCGAACTGAATCATAAGTGGTAATTTATATCTAACCCTTTTTGGTAGGCGAGGGAATTTTAGAAAGCGTGTACGATGAGTAGTGGTTTCTACCAGCATCTGATTAAGATAGAAGTTAAGTTTTGGTTTTTGTGCTGCTCTTGACACCCAATCCAATAGAGCTGCTTCATAATAAGTTATAATATTGGGAAGAGCTAGTCCCCTATCTTCCATTGCCAAGGTTAACTTAGCTAGCAGAAGCCAGGGTTTCTTATGATTCCATATGAATTGTCTGATTAATACGTCTAACTTATCAAAAAACATTTTAGGTACTCTCAGAATTACACTTTAGAAAACAAAAAGTAATAGGGGCAGGATCAACATTTTAACCAGTGCAGTCCTTCCTATAATGGTCATCGTAGTTTCCTGCCACTTGAGAAATAGTCCTTGAATCTTTTTAAGAACATTCATGTGATTCAACTGGAACAGATCTGCCCAGCTCCCAGACACGTAGATGCCTAAATATGTAATGGGGTGAGACGATGGAGTTACAACACGGATATCTTTCAGCAGGACCAATGTCCCAGCGTTATACAACAAGGCCTCTGATTTAGATTGGTTGATTTTATACCTCCCTAGCTCTGAAAAGGCATTGATTTTTGCAAATGTTCTGTCGATATTATACTGATCCATGCGAAGATACAAGATCATATCATCCGCAAATAACTTCACTTTGGGAGCCAGAGGCGTCTGAAGATGTGAGTCTTGTCGAATCGCTGCAGCCAGAGGATCGATAAAGAGTGTGAATAGCTCTGGAGAAAGGGGACAGCCCTGTCGCGTACCACGTGAGATTTGTACTGACCCTGCTATTTGAGTATTGACTAAAACTTTGGCTTGGGCCCTTGTATAAAGTGTCCGTATTGTTTGAATAAAGTTCTCTGGAAAGCCAAAGTTTGCGAGCACCGAAAGTAGCACTTGCCACTGGACTGAATCGAATGCCTTTTCGGCGTCAAGCATTATAATTGCCGCCGGATGGGAACTATGCGATAAATAGTCTATTACCTGTACCCAAAAAATTGTATTAGTGGACAATAACCACGATCCTTTTAAAATGTGCCCCTCTAAGTGCTTTATGTGACACCTCGTTGTGCTTTCTCCAGTCCTGTACCTCTATCTTATATCCTGTCATGTTGCTATTCGGATCAAGTGTTGGGAAGTTTCCGTAATTGACCCTGCGTCCTGAAGTAGTTTATACCATTTGCCGATACCTATTTGATTGTCGTAAAAGGCCTGAGCAACGACTTTGTCAACGCCATTCGGTGGTTGTCTTGTTGCGTGTCAGAAATGCTGCATTTGGCAATATGAAAATAAAAAAGTTTCTGGAATATCGCTTGCACTCATTACATACTGCACCCAAGTTTTGAAATGGTCTGATAGGTAGAATTCCGCTAAAGTCTTAAAGCCCAACGCTTCCCATTGCTGTAGGTTACTTTGACTTATTTCTACTCCTAACATCCAGATGTCCCTTACTCAAAGCGCCAAATATGTCTTATCAATTTGGTACTTAGCCTGTGTCTGTAATATAGCGAACTGAATCATAAGTGGTAATTTATATCTAACCCTTTTTGGTAGGCGAGGGAATTTTAGAAAGCGTGTGCGATGAGTAGTGGTTTCTACCAGCATCTGATTAAGATAGAAGTTAAGTTTTGGTTTTTGTGCTGCTCTTGACGCCCAATCCAATAGAGCTGCTTCATAATAAGTTATAATATTGGGAAGAGCTAGTCCCCTATCTTCCACTGCCAAGGTTAACTTAGCTAGCCGAAGCCGGGGTTTCTTATGATTCCATATGAATTGTCTGATTAATACGTCTAACTTATCAAAAAACATTTTAGGTACTCTCAGAATTACACTTGAGAAAACAAAAAGTATTAGGGGCAGGATCAATATTTTAACCAGTGCAGTCCTTCCTATAATGGTCATCGTAGTTTCCTGCCACTTGAGAAATAGTCCTTGAATCTTTTTAAGAACTTTCATGTGATTCAACTGGAACAGATCTGCCCAGCTCCCAGACACGTAGATGCCTAAATATGTAATGGGGTGAGACGATGGAGATACAACACGGATATCTTTCAGCAGGACCAATGTCTCAGCGTTATACAACAAGGCCTCTGATTTAGATTGGTTGATTTTATACCTCCCTAGCTCTGAAAAGGCATTGATTTTTGCAAATGTTCTGTCGATATTATACTGATCCACGCGAAGATACAAGATCATATCATCCACAAATAACTTCACTTTGGGAGCCAGAGGCAGTGGCGCCTGAAGATATGAGTCTTGTCGAATCGCTGCAGCCAGAGGATCGATAAAGAGTGTGAATAGCTCTGGAGAAAGGGGACAGCCCTGATGCGTACCACGTGAGATTTGTACTGACCCTGCTATTTGAGTATTGACTAAAACTTTGGCTTGGGCCCCTGTATAAAGTGTCCGTATTGTTTGAATAAAGTTCTCTGGAAAGCCAAAGTTTGCGAGCACCAAAAGTAGCACTTGCCATTGGACTGAATCGAATGCCTTTTCGGCGTCAAGCATTATAATTGCCGCCGGATGGGAACTATGCGATAAATAGTCTATTACCTGTACCAATAAAATGGTATTAGTGGACAATAACCTACCTGGTACGGACCCGCACTGGTCCTCATGTACCAATGCTTGCGCCACCTGAGCTGTGCGAACTGCCAGAATTTTGGTAAATAATTTATAGACCTGGTTTAACAGGCTAATTGGACGATATGAGCCGGAATATTCCGGTGGTTTGCCTTTTTTGATAAAGCTAACCACTATTGCTCTGGAAAATTCGGAAGGAATTTCCGCTCCTGCTAGTATTGCATTGAATAAGTCTACTAATATTTTGGCAATTTGCTCATCTAGGATTTTATAGATTTCTGCCGGAAGGCCGTCTTCGCCTGGAGCTTTGCCATTGGGAGCGCCCCTTATTATTTTAATAACTTGTTGAATTGTAATTGGCGATGATCATATATTCTGTGCCGTTGGGTCTAATCTTGGTAAAGTTACTGTGTCCAAGTATTTTGTAATTTGCGAGTTATTTACTTGTGACTTTTCTATATATAATTTGCGATAGTGTGAAAGAAATACTCTTTCGATCTCTTTGGGGTATGTGACCTTCTGGCCTGCTCTTCGTCAAAAATAGCTTTTATCAAATTACTACTGGATCGCTTTTTGATTGACCAGGCAAGGAATCTGCCTGCATGCTCGCTTTCTTCATATTGTGGTTGAAAACTAGTATGTCTATTTAGTATCTCCCTTGACAGAAAAAAATCCCTTAGTATGGTCTGAGCCCTTGCCAGCCTAAGTGCTGTCTCCGGACTAGAAAGTAATTTATTTATTTTTAATGCCTGTTCTAACTCATTTTGCAGTATTCTACTTCTTTCGTGGGCAATTTTACCTAGATATGCCTTGAAGGAGATTGCCTCCCCCCGTATGAAGGCTTTGGTGGCCCCCCAGATATAAAAAAGAGGGGCGGACCCTTTATTTGTTGCTAAAAATTTCGTAACTGATACTTTAAGGTTTGCTACCCAGTCTTCGTCTGCCAGAAGTGATCTATCTAGGCGCCATTGCGAGCGATACTGCTGGTTACCAGGGTCCTTAAAGTCATTAGAAATCAACCCACGAAACAGAGTGATCTGAAAAAGAGTTTACAAGTATTCCTGTTTGCTGCCATTTTAATGCAAATGAAACTAGAATATAATCAATTCTTGATGCCGTATTGAACCTTTTGGAATAACGTGAATTCTTTAGCATAGAGGTGGTCAGCTCGCCATACATCTACTAAAGCTAGATCTAGCATCAGTTTTGCGAGCAACTGAGAAGTTTTCGGTTTATTCTGCGCTTTATTCTTCCGTGATGTGTCCCATAAAGTATTTCGTATAGTATTAAAGTCCCCTCCTATAATAAAATAGCCTTGGAAAAGAGAAAGTTGTGTATACAGTTTCTGCATTGGCTTAATATCCTCTTCTATCGGGCCGTAGTAGCTTACAAAGTGGACCTCTTTGCCTGCCAATATGGCAGTGACTATTATCCATCTCATCTGAGGGTCTCGCATGACAATATTTATTCTCCGTACAAATTTTCTAGAGAACAAAACTGCCACTCCCCGTACCACAGCATCTGCTGATGCATAAAAGGAATGAGCAATGCATGCCGTAAGTCTAGGTAGCTTGGCATTTGCCTTCAGATGCATTTCCTGTAAAAGGACCACCTGCGCCTGTGCTGATTCCAGCCAGCACAGCTCGAAATTTTGCATTGTTATTGGCCCCATTTAAATGACAGAAAGCTACTCTTACCTTAGATCCCATCCTTTCCCAATGTACCAGCCCTTCGCTGCCCCACCCCATTGTACTAGTACTGCTAATTTAACTAAGCTTTTGTCTTGTGTTTGCTCTTCAAAAATAATAGTAAAGTTGGTTGATCGCCACCTGCATTTTTTGTTCTGACTCCGCTAAACCTTGAACTCGTGTAGCAGATATAACTGTTTCTTTTCCACCTGCGTTTTCTTTTTGATCTAGCTCCACCCTATGCTCCACCCCCTGACACCGTACCCCCTCTCGGACCTCCCCCATCGTGACCCTGCCATTGTGGATCCCCCAGACATTATTTCAAGAACTAAACTCACTCATCATTGCTTTCTTATGGAGGTCAGGCAATAGACAGGTTGAAAAAGTTAGATGCTTTGACTACAGACCATGCATGGTGTGGGCACACGCAGAAACGTGACTGCATGGGCTTCCTTTTGGCTTGGTTACCTAATCCTGCAAGACAAGCATCGGTCATTATGAACTCAAGATGGAACAAAGAACCCGGATCAATTGACAGCCTGCAATTAAGCAGCATTTCTGTTATTACTTTGAACAATATACAAGCACTACCAGCACTACCACACTCTACAGGAGATGTTCTTGATGATTTTGTGGCACCCTTGGTTCTCCCAGCCCTTATGCCTGAGGAAGCAAATAAGATGGGAGGATATCCCTTAGAAGAGGTCTGATCGGCCATAAAAGCACTGACATGAGGCAAGACACCGGGAACTGATGGGTTCCCAGTTAAGTTAAATGCCACTTATGCAGATGACCTGGCCCCTAGGCTTATAGACCTGTACAGGGCCGCCAGGGATGCATGCTTCCTACTACCGTCCACTCGAGAAGCATTGGTGGCACCATTGCTAAAATCAGGGAGGTCAGCCAGTGACTGTAGAGTCTACCGAGCATTATTGATGCTTAATATTGATTATAAAATACTCAGCCGAGTGCTCGCCACTAGACTTCTTCCTCAAATGCCAACCCTGATACACCCAGATCAAGCAGGGTTTATCCCTGGCCACAACACAGCGATTAATATCAGTAGATTACTAACGGTGCTGCAGGTCAATACATAGGATTGCAGGGAAGCTGCGGTTTTTGCAGTGGACATAAAGAAAGCATCTCACAGCTTGGAGTGGGACTTCCTCTATGGTGCAATGGAACGTCTTGGATTAGGGTGCAGATTTATTGTATGGACTAGACTATTCTATGGAGGTCCAGACTGGGTAAACCATAATGGAGAGTTATAGGGTGAGTCATGGGACCAGGCAGGGCTGCCCCTGGTCACCCCTCTCTTTGCATTAACAATGGAGCCACTTGCCAGCCATGTGAGAACTGGGAACTGATACCGAGGAATAGTGTTCGGAGGGCAGACCCACTACATCGCTCTGTATACAGATGATCTCTTAATCTTCCTTTAAAACATTAGGGGGGTCATTACAACCCTGGCGGATGGCGGAGAAACGGCGGTAAGACCGCCAACAGGCTGGCGGTCTTACCTATGTGAATTATGACCATGGCGGTTACCGCCATGGTCATCCGCCGGTTCTCCGTCGCGCCCGCCAGGGCGGAAACGACCGCCAGGCTGGAGACCTGGGTCTCCAGCCCTGCGGCCGTCAGTATACCGCCCGTGGTATTTGGACCCGGCTTACCGCCGTGGATTTCCAGCGGTTTGAACCGCCATGAAATCCATGGCGGTAAGCACTATCAGTGCCAGGGAATTCCTTCCCTGGCACTGATAGGGGTCTCCCCCACCCCCTACCCCCACCCGACTCCCTCCCCTACACCCCCCACCACCCCTGCCACCCCCCAAAGGTGGCAGGGCCCCCCTCCCCACCCCTACCCCCAACATAACATTACTGACACACACCCAACACGCATGCGGGCACCACCAACACACACACGCACACACCCCGACATACATGCCCACAGCCACACACACTGTCAGGCACGCACACCCACATTCAAACATACACGCACACATCCATACAGACATACCCACAGCCATACACGCACTCATTCCCATACACACAACACCCCGCAAGCATACACGCACTCACACACCCCCTCTACATGCACACACGCACACCCCCATGCACGCACACAACACACATCACCCCCCCATCCCCTCCCTTAACGGACGATCGACTTACCTGTTCCGTCGATCCTCCTGGAGGGGACTCGAGCCATGGGGGCAGCTCCGCCGACACCGCCACGCCAACAGAACACCGCCACAGCGAATCGCAGGACGTGATTCGCTGGGCGGTGTTCTGTTGGCATGGCGGTGGAGGTGGAGCAACCTCCACTTCCCCGCCACCCGCAAGTATGGCTGTTGGCGGCTCTCTGTCGGAATAACGACGGAGAGCAGCCAACAGTCATAATACGCCAAGCGGTCTTCCGCACGGCGGTCCCTCAGCGGTCTTGAAAAAAGACCGCCGGGGTCGTAATGACCCCCTAAATCTGAGTTAGAGGAGGCTCGGAGGCTACTGGGGCAGTTCGGCTCACTTTTTAGGTTAAAAGTCAATTGGCAGAAGCTGCAGTTGTTCCCAATGCTTCTGGATATTGGCCTTCCCAGGGGTTTAGAGTTATTGCAATGGAAGCCACGGTGTTTCCAATACCTGGGGGTTAAAGTGTATCACAACACAACCGACCTGTTGGAGGGTAACATCGGAACGGTGATTCAGGCACTTCGATCGAGTACTGACTTTGGGCAGTGGTGACCCGAGTTGCCTTGCTTAAAATTGTTGTACTCCCCTGGCTGCTATATTTCTTCGGGGCTCTGCCAGTGGGGATCCCCCAGACCTTATTTCGAGAACTAAACTCACTCATCAATGCTTTCCTGTGGAGGTCAGGCCAAAGATGGGTTGCTTTAACAGCATTGTAGAGGCCAGTAAGGGAAGGGGACCTGGCAATTCCCAAATTTGAATCTCATTACCTGGTGACACAACGTCAATGGCTAACAGATTTGGCTGGCAAGCAGAGTGACACTGGAGAGGATCCCAGGATGTTTCGTCCAGAACTCCACCAGCTGCACAGGGCGCTCCTTCGAACAGAATACCATAATGGCCAGGATACTGCTAAATTTAAAGTGCTGCGGTGCTGCTATGCTTGGTGTTTACAAAAGACACAAATGAGACTTCCATACTCACCTACCGTGCCACTGAATATGTTGAACGTGTTGCCACACGGGGAAGACTGGTGGGGTCGGACGGATTGGGTTCTGGTGTGCTCATTGAAAATGGGGGGTTTGTTCTGAACTGGCGAGCTCCTCCTGTTTGAGGAATTATGATTGGAGTTTGATTTACCACTGGGTAATTTTCTGCTTCGTTGAGCAGTGACAGCTGCAACCCATAGGCATTGGGGGTTGGGCATGTCAGAACCACAGCATCATAAAAGTTGCCAGTTTGTGCTCACATTATCAGGTACTTTTACGGCGATCACCTGTCTGTATCGAACGATCAGGGAATCAACTTCTATGTTGTGCATAGAGCAAATCTTACCCCTTGGAGAATAAACAAGTATTTCAATACACCTGGGGCAACATGACCAAGATCTGGAGAGGTGGGTGTGGAGCTGCCCTTCACTAACCGCCTATTGGGACGAAGTCATGAATACAGTTGCTGAGGCACTGCTTGTTACATTGTTTCCCACATGCGGCTAAGACCAAGGCCACAAGCGGGTTCCAGGACTTGGCCTTTATTCTGGCAAAGAGGGAAATTACTAGACATTGGAAGGCTGCGAGAGGGTCCCGTGCAGGAACGTGGCATAGGGAGTTTGAGAGGTGGATAGGTTATGTGAGTGAGGTGTTACTTCAGGACGAAGCTCCTTGACGTGGCCAAGGCATGGGAGGCATTAGTGGACTGCATCAAGGACCAGGACTTCCCACACAAGCAGCATCAGCGGATCGCTCATTATGGGAGGTCTAGGTATGAGTATACCGACACACTTGTAAATGTGACTGCCATTACTTTCACCCCAAGAAACTGGCTCTGGACCACGATCGACGATTCCTTACACTCTGAAAAGGCAGAAACTGGCAGACATCTACTGGGACACACATACTTATGATGATCATGAAGGACTGCAGGGATGGGAGGGAGGTAGGTAGCTGGGAGTGGAGTGGTGGGCAGCTTTGCAGTTGGCTTGCTGATGATGCTCACATGTCTGATGTGATGTTGATTGCTTATTCCTTACCGCTGGTTGTGTGTGGATACTTGACAAGTTAGTAAAATCTGTTTACAAAAAATAGTATATGACAAAACAAATGGCAAAGCCAATTTCAAGAACACATAAATCAAAGATCATATGAATAGGGTTCAAATGTCATACTAAAGTCGATTTAGAATTACTTATTGGTAAAACCTGCTGTTTGCAACAAAATCCAATAATGTTTTTCTCTAAATCTCCATAGGATGGCAATGCAATCATTTTGGCACTGAAAGGTCTGCAATAGCAGATTTTTCATGTGAAAAATGTCTTTTGAGAAATGTGTTAAGAAGAGTCTTCCGAGTTCCACCACTAGCAGCTATTTTTGGGCTATTCTTTCTTTCAGAGTAGAGTCATTCGTGAACCAGATCTACGAGTACAGCATTAGAATGGATCCTCAGCACACAGATCAGATCTCTGACTTCTCTGCACTTCAGTGACTGCAAACCCTACAGCAACCATTTTCAAGCACTCTGACGCATTAGGTAGCAGAACTCTGGAGACAGACCAAGCAGCTAAAAACAGACTAGGGCTTTCTCCTGACTGGTTCAGTCTGTTACCAGAAGTGTAACGTACTCGATTTGAGGACAATCTGCACATCAAAATAGATTTCAAGCAGTTGCAACCTTCTACTAAGTGACACATAATCTAAATGAACTCCAGCCATCTGTTCTTGCCTGAATGCTCAAATGAGACTGTCCTCAACGTCCTACTTGACTTAGCCTAGGGCAGAAAGCTCAATAAAACCTACAACATGAAGTTTCCCTCTTCCAGTTGTCCCCCACCTCTTTAAATATTTAATCAGCCGCTAATTTACAGTGGAGCTCGTTTTTTATAGTGAAACACTGAAAATATGGGGCTAAATGTGAAATTTGACAGGTGGCGAATGACAGAAAGTGTAGCAAAAAATGAAATGTAGAAATATCAATTTGTTAGGCACATAATATTGTTGCTAAGAATAACATTTACTTTAATGTGTATAAAATATATTTTTTGATTCAGTGAATGGGTTTAAGTTGACATATTAATGGTGTTAATCATAGTGTAATTGTTTTTTTAAACTATAGATTACAATGTTAAATGTTATTTTTTTATATTTAATTAGTAATTAATAGTGTAGTAGTGGTGTATTGGGGTTTTAACAGAATAATGTGGGAAGTTTATTAAGTTATAATTAATTTAGTGTTTAATTTCTGAATATTTTTTATTGCCAATTAAATGGTTTGCTGGACAATAATTGTCATTTGTTTTTTGTTTAATTGTTATTTTCTCTACTTACATGTAATTTATGACTGTTATTGTATATTTAAATGTTTATACATTCGTTAATTTATACATTAGTAATGTGTTGGGTTGGTAGAGGAATACATTAGGAAATAATTCAGTTATAAGGTATTTAAGTGTATAAGATAGTTAACTTGTTATTGTAAATGTAACATCTAATTTAGTATTTGTTTTGTAAATACTTTAATTAATTGTTCTAGGTTTTCAATGTTCTTTTTTAAAAATTTTAGTGCATATTTTAATTTCTACATCTTTGTCAATTATTTATATCATAATAGTTGTATATTGAGTCTGTTGGGGGCATAGTGTGGTGAGTTATGGAATTTGTAATTGTTTGTAAATTTACTTGTTCAGAATATTTAATTGAGTAGGTGATAATGTACTATGTATATTTTAATGAAGTACTTATGTCCCCTGCTTTATTTGAATTATTTATTAGTTTATTGGTAAGAGTTTTTAATCATGTTTGTAAAATGTATTTGTTTTTATTTCATTTATTTAGTGTAAGTACTATTTTTTATTGAATATTGCTGCATTGTTTTGTTTTAGGAGTAAAATGCATTTTGTTTTCATTACTTTAAAGTTTTATTTTTAATGTTTTAAAATGTTAGTTTTCTTACATTATATAACATTTTTTAATATAATATGATTTCATATTTTTTGTTATTAAGTTTTGAATGTTTTGTAGCAACAAATGATTAGCAGTGGAAATAGTAAATGTAATCCCTCCAAAATCCAAAACTTTCCCTGCTATTGCTTCAACTCAAGTGGCAATAGTAAATCTAACCCCACTGGGCTCTAGCCATCTAAGGCTTTCACATTGTGATTTCTTAAGTGGGTGGGACTAAATGACTTTTTAGAGCAAAGCCTATTTGGATGCTCAACTACAGTAAACTACTTACAGGGCACTCATTTTTACCCCGTCCTTGAATGCTCCGAGGCCACCATTTTGGTGGTTATTAGCCCTTAATAAGCACACTAAAATAACAAAAATAAATGATGAACTATCTGGGTACCGCCCTCAGAGTATCCTGTGCCATACTAACCCCTTTGGCCCAGTATGCTGCAGCAGTCTGGATGAGCTTACAAAGTCTTCCTTTTCAGTGCTACATGATTTCATTTCAGTGGAATATGCAGGTTCTTCTCTCAATCTTTTCATGTCAGGTCCCTTGACTTCTCTGTGCTGCATAGGCTCCCTGCCCCTGCATGACACTGAGTGGTAGAGCAAATAACCTTTCATACTCATGGCAAATAATCGCTTCCTGCAAACAGAAACACAGCACTGGGTCACCTGAGAAGTTAATATTCAACTGCCATCTGAGATACTATAGAAAATGAGTTGTAAATGAAAGGAGGAGGTGATGTGCTACACATCTTACTAATTAGGACTGTCCTTTCAATTAACATTTCAACATTCTGTCCAAATTCCACACCCCTGAACGGAAGACAGATGAATGAACCTCCAATCAACACCTCTGCAATGTTCTGGAAGACAGCATCACCAAGAAAGCAGGGGAATTTTAATGTTATCATACAAATGACCACCGATTATAACACTTATGAATGTATGCCTCGACCACCTTCCTCAGTCATGTTCCATTCCATCTCCCAACAAATCAAATGTGAATTTCATCAAGTCTCTTGCTTTACTGCCCTAATCAGGATCACCAGATGAGCCATGCTTGCAGGAGTCTTCAAGAACTCCTAATAATCACCTCAGCCTTCTCTGTAGCACAGCCTGCTCTCAACTTCACTTTTCAATGTGTATTTTTCCTGGATGCTCTAAAAACCTCTTACAACAATTCACTTGTGAAGAAACCTTCTCTTGATCAAAGAATCAAGACAACTAGCGAGCTATTGACAGTGGCCTTTAAATGTTTGCACAAACTCTGCTCTTTCAAATACATTTAGGTCCAGAATACCAATCTGAAGAACAGTACACAGTACATTTATTCTCAATCCCATCACGTTTCACTCATAATTGGAAACATTGCATGGACAGTCCCCTGCATCTCCACATGGAATTTTGCTTTCCTCATAATTGGGCTCTAAGTGTGGAAGCATTTTCAGGAGTACCACAGCAGACCATTAGGCACATATTGTAACAATCAGAACGTTGTACCACTAGTGTCCTGTGTTTTTATTTTATATTGAGTCCAAACCTGGGCACCAAGTAGAACCCATTTAGCACTCAACCTGCACAGTAGAAAGGTTGAGCAGTCTAAGGCTTACTCTGAGCGGTGGTGTGGGGGGAGAAACACATAACTCCATTAAACATATAATCAACGTTAAAAATTCAATGCCCAGCAGTGGTTTTGCACAGAAAAACAAGACTTTACTATTAGCACTCAGTGCGGTGTTGTACATATGACTTTCAAAGACCTGAAATGGTAAACAGTGGTCAAAGTAACAATTACTATGTGAAGGAGTTATCTGGTATCAGCATGGGCTGTTCCCACTGATCAGGTCTTTTGGCAGGATATAGCCAATACAAGTCAGGATAAATTGACCTCCTGATGACTGAGGATTGAGGGCGTAGCTCTTTTCACTCTGGGTTACACCTCCCTAAAGAAAATACTTGGCATGTTCTTTGTAGCACATAACGTTCGTTCTCACTGCAAGGTAACAAGCTCACACTGTAGCTTGTTATCGCTTTTTGATCAGGCTCCAGGTTGCACATATCCTAACTAGCTCACTAGGAACAGACCTTCTGACTCAACCCTATCCTACAGAGTTTGCTGAAGTCTCTCGTCTAGTCTCTTGCTAGCAGGTTCATTCTAGGGCAAAAGAGGCGGGTCAGTGCATGTAAAGAGTGATGGAGGGTACACTCTACCGGTGCTGCTTGAGATTAGGTGGTTCCTCACTGGTGATTCTTCCTCCACCCAAACAGAAACTTCGCCTAAACTAAGCAAAGCAGCCATCCTATGTTGCAACAGTATTACAAGTGTGGGACAATCAATTCTGGAGGAGACTTCTTAGCACACTAGTTGGTAGTTTCTATCAAACACTTACACTAAGTTTACAGACTCTGCATGTTTCACAAATTTATATCCGGGCAGGTTTCAGGCAGCTCCAGACTTTTGCTCTTTTCGCCTAGGCTGGACTAGCTATAGTCTTTATTACCCAGTGTCAGCAGGGTGGTAAGGCGGATTTGGGAATCTCCTGTCGGGGGAGACTAAAAGGCACAACACTACAATTCAGCATGTTAGGGTTAAAACTGTAAAGTACCTTTCTTGGCTGTCCTCCACACCCCTTAGTCTGATTCACTACTAAAGGCAGTGTGAATTCTTGTGAGTAGTCCTGCAATTCACTTTGCCCCCTAGATGCTTTTTGCAGCCTCTCGCCTTATGTACCACTCAGACTAGGAAAACAAAAAGGATTCTTGGTTTGCCATAATCTATGCAGCTCTCTCTCATTCCACAAACAGTCTATGCCATATTTATAAACTATACACATGCTTGCCATCCATCTCCTAGACAGATGGAGAAAAAGATCCGTTTGCAGTGGATTGGCAGACCACTTTACAACACAGGAGAGGCCAGAAGGCAACTCACCTTGGCAGGTGATAGGTAACAATACCTCTCCTGCTACTGTTAGTCTTTGCTGCCACCACTTTCTGTGTTCTGCTGCCATGTGTAGTGATGCTCGGAAATATACTGTATACCGAGGCAAAACTTAAAAAACTTGCTGTGAGGAATTTGAGGCACGATACATGGTCTCCAGAACCATACCAGAGATAATTTCGTTCCAATATTACATTTCTTTGATTCTCGTTGCTCATATGGATGAGTTGATGTAGAAGGAGTCTAAGTGCAGTACAGCACAATTTCCACTGTGCAACAAAGGTGTCAATGTTTATCCAGAGTTGTGAATTCGAAGAGCTGCTACGACCCAATAACGTGGAAATATATTCATAGTAGAGATAAGAAGTCAAATAAGAGAAAATGTATAAAGCAAATTCAACATGTAATAATGTTGTAAAACATCTTACCAGCTAAACCATCACCCCTGGTTATGCACACTACATATGATTGTGAGGTGCGGTGGACTTCTACATGGAAAGCACGATTCCCCAAAGAATGAGTAGAGTAGGGTGATCACTATCTGACTGTGATCAGTACACTACATGATGGAGAATTTGCAATATTTTAACTAAACACCCCAAACAGCTGTGACAAATTCCAGATAGCTTTCCTTGTAACCTGCACAGCAAGGGGAAAGTGCCTTGATCAGTGACGTAAATGGCTCCAGGACGAAAAGCCTTTGTACTGGATTTGGGGTTTGTTGTGTTGGACACTGAGAATAGAGTTATCTGGCTATGTGTGGCCCTAGAATCTCAGTATCAATGGCCCCATACTCTGTGAGGACCAACCTTAATGATGACAGGGAACAGATGTAAGTCCAGAAGTACAGAGGGTGCTCTCCAGGCCACCCAGGCATATCATGATCTTGACAACTGGCAATCCAACCAACTGCTGGAATACCACAATTGCAACAGGGCAAAATTAGGAACAAAGTAATAAAATATGGTGCAAAGGGACAGTGTGCTTACCGGAAGTCATTACTCATCTCACCTCCACTTGTGCATTTCTTGACGCAGCCATCCTCCACTCTATAATATAATTGAGCATAGACTCAAGGCAGGGGTTGATTCACAGAAGGATAAACTCCTGTTCACTTAGACTTTACCCCCCTCGGCACCCCTGACCTACTGCTATGCTAAAACGACCTGCCTTTTGCCTTCCCTACATCATTTCCTTCTAACACAAGCTCTGAATTTTGCTGCACATTCACCAAGCCATGCAACTGGAGCTCCTCTTCACTTAACACCCTGCACTCCACACATACCAAACAACACGCTTCACTTCCAGATTTGCATGCATCTGCATTCTTCAAGGGCATTGGAGCAGTGCCTCAAGATGAGACAAATTAAT
The DNA here is from genome assembly GCF_031143425.1 of Pleurodeles waltl. Taxonomy (NCBI): domain Eukaryota; kingdom Metazoa; phylum Chordata; class Amphibia; order Caudata; family Salamandridae; genus Pleurodeles; species Pleurodeles waltl. The sequence goes on from NC_090446.1 coordinate 894,234,029, forward strand.
GGATGCAAAGTGCTATAGCTATGTTAATGGGAACGGGTATCCTCCCTACCAAGAGTGGCAATTAAATGTTATCTTTCTCCCTCACACCAAGTAGACAGTATTCTGGTCAGCTGGATACACATGCACTCTTACTGCTGATAATGCTAGGAGGTCTTTGCATTGTCTAGGACATGGGAGACAGCCGACGTATTATTGCCACATAATTATGAAACACAATGGGGGTCATTCCAACCTCGGCGGTAAAATGCGCTTACCGCCAGACAGAAGACTGCCATAACACCGCCGCGGTCACGGTAAACCGCCACAGTCATTCTGACCCACAACAGGCAAACCGCCAAAATTCCGACATCCACAAAAGTCCGCCACACCAAAGGTCAGCGATAAACTGGCGATGACCAAACCTCCACCGTCACGCCAACAGAAATACGCCCATGTCATTACGACCCACGAATCCACGCGGCGGTCTTTCAACTCCGGTATTCTATTGGCGGTACACACCGCCGCGGTCGAAATACACATACTCGTACAAAACACTATCACATTGGCCAATTCGAAATAGACACACCTGATACACATACACACACCACTCCCACACACCCAATACAATATAAAACACACACCCACATCACCCACAAACTTCCACTCCTAGAGATTCGTGAACACGCACAGAGAAAAGGCATCCGAGCACCCAGACGCCCAATTCACTGTCACCCTGCAATATTAGCACGCACTTCACACAACACAACAATACACATCACCACACTTAGCACCACACAATCGATCTCACACATCACCCACACCACCCCATGGCACCTCAAAGACCCCTAGGTTCTCAGATGATGAACTCAGGGTCATGGTGGAGGAAATTGTACGAGTAGAGCCCCAGCTGTTCGGGACACAGGTGCGGCACACCACCATTGCCAGGAAGATGGAGCTATGGAGCAGAATAGTCGACAGAGTCAACGCTGTGGGACAGCACCCAAGAAATAGGGATGACATCAGGAAGAGGTGGAACGACCTACGGGGGAAGGTGCGTTCCATGGTATCAAGGCAAAACATCGCGGTACAGCGGACTGGCGGCTGACCCCCACCTCCTCCCCCAGAATTTACAACATGGGAGGAGCAAGTCTTGAACATCCTGCATCCTGAGGGCCTCGCAGGAGTCGGTGGAGGAATGGACTCTGGTAAGTCTCATCTTCACTACTTCATCCCCCCCACCTGCATGCCAACTCATACCCCCACCCTCAACCCCACCCCCATCACAACTACCCCTTGCAAATGTCTCACCATCACAACCCACCCATCCCAAAACTTAGCCCTGCATGCGGCCCCAAAGCATGGACACCCATCACCAAAGCATGCCCAATGCACATACCCATCACCCCCCCCCAAAACACTGTCACAACAGCCCCCACAAAGGAATGCCAGCACTGGGGTACACGGGCACCCACCCATTGCACGCCATTGGCACACACAGAAGCAATAACCATACTTTTATACCCCTGCAGGACCCGAACACCAGGTCACCACGCAGGAGGGTCCACAAATGTCCACTCCACCCCCAGAAGAGGCCCACAGTGATGACAGCAGCTCTGTCTCCCTGGATCTAGATGACCAGCCCGGTCCATCGGGGACCTCGGGACAGTCGGTTCCCCTCAGACAGTCACAGGCCACAGCAGACCTTCCCCCCTCTGGGAACACCAGCACAGCACCCACCCAGCGGGCCCATACCTCTGTCCCCAGGACACGTCAATCAGCGGTGTGTCCACCACTACAGGGAACCCAGGTTAACCCACCACCCCAACAACAACAGGGACCTGGGGGCAGTGGTAGTGGGCACACGGTCCAGGGGACGGAGGCCCAGGGAAACAGGGGAACTTGGAGGGCTGCTGTGCGACAGGGGGGGGACAGGCCAAGGGAACCCTCTCTCCACAAGGCCCTCTCCTCCATCATGGGAGCATACCACTGCTCCCAGGAGACGATGGTGACGGTCCTGGCCAGGTTTCAGGAAATCCTGCTTCTGCAGGAGCAACAGTATATGGGGTTCAGGGAGGAACTAAGAAACATCAGTTCCGCCATGGGTACCATCGTAGTGGCCCTGAATGAGTTAATCACCACATTGCGGAACACTGTGGCACCTCAAAGGGCCCCTGTCACTAGCATGGACCAAGAACTGGCTACCACCTCCGCCGGCGCTAGTGGACACAAGACCAACAGGCCACCAGAACCCCACCCCCTGCAGAAGGAGAACCACCCCGCAAGCGGGCCCTGAGATCCAGGAAGATGACAGAGTAACATGTCAAGACCCCTGCCAGCAAAGGATACCGCCCTGATTGTCATCCCACTGTCCCACATTGTCACCCTGTCCAACTTTAAACTGCCCCTGCTCCACTTTCCACAGGCATTTGGACAATGCACCTGTGATACTGATAGTCTGGACTCTGCCATGGACAATCCTCCACCATCACCCCTCACCGATTTGCAACCACCCACCCAAATTAGAGCACTTGAATAAACACACTTATTGCACATAAACAATCTGGAGTCTGTCTGTGATTTTAACAAATGTATTAGACATGACAGTGCCAAAATGTTTATTCATATTGTGATGCCAACAAACCGCTGTCACACAGCTGTAGTCCATGGGGAAACAAAGCAGATGTCACGCAGTGGGGCCCACAGCTCTGAAATCGGAAGGGAAAGTCACAACACTGTTACCATACACTGGGGGAAAAAGTCAGACAGTAGAGAGGTAGGAGTCTTTAGGTAAATGTAATATGCCGGTGTCTACTCTTACCTGTGTGTCATTGAAAATACTGCTCTATTACTGTGTTCCTGTTGTCTATGTCGTCCTCTTCGGCTTCCTCCTCTTCACTCTCTACAGGCTCCACAGCTGCTACAACACCACCATCTGGACCATCCTCCTGCAGAAAAGCCACCTAGCGTCGCAAAGCCAGGTTGTGAAGCATACAGCAGGCCACGATGATCTGGCACACCTTCTTTGGTGAGTACATTAGGGATCCACCAGTCATATGGAGGCACCTGAACCTGGCCTTCAGGAGGCCAAAGGTGCGTTCGATCACCCTCCTAGTCCGCCCATGGGCCTCATTGTAGCGTTCCTCTGCCCTGGTCCTGGGATTCCTCACTGGGGTCAGTAGCCAGGACAGGTTGGGGTAACCAGAGTCCCCTAATAGCCACACCCGATGCCTCTGGAGTTGACCCATCACATACGGGATGCTGCTATTCCGCAGGATGTAGGCGTCATGCACTGACCCAGGGAACTTGGCATTAACATGGGAGATGTACTGGTCAGCCAAACACACCATGTGTACATTCATGGAATGATAACTTTTCCTGTTCCTGTACACCTGTTCACTCCTGCTGGGGGGTACCAAAGCCACATGTGTCCCATCAATGGCACCTATGATGTTGGGGATATGTCCAAGGGCATAGAAATCACCCTTCACTGTAGGCAAATCCCCCACCTCAGGGAACATGATGTAGCTCCGCATGTGTTTGAGCAGGGCAGACAACACTCTGGACAACACCTTGGAAAACATGGGCTGGGACATCCCTGATGCAATGGCCCCTGTTGTTTGAAATGACCCACTTGCTAAGAAATGGAGTACTGACAGCACCTGCACTAGAGGGGGGATCCTTGTGGGTTGGCGGATGGATGACATCAGGTCTGCCTCCAGCTGGGCACACAGTTCATGTATAGTGGCTCGGTCAAGCCTGTATGTCAGAATGACATGTCGTTCCTCCATTGTCTATAAACAAAGGTGGGGACTGGGAGATTACTGGTCCAGTGCACAGTCTCCCAAAATGAACCTATAATATCAATATAAGTGCACTGTTCCACAAGAGAGAGAGAAACAAGAAAACTAATTGAGTTTGAAAGTGGCGAATCTGTACTGAGTATTTTTAGGAGGGCCCTCAAGCACCCACTTGGGTGACAGGTATCATCATCGGGCTTACTCCTCGCCAGACTGGTGCTGCAATGCCTGGCGGGTCACCCAGCATTCTGGGTGGCACTCAACCATTGTAAAATTGCTAACAACAAGGGTCTGGGAAAGAAACTGAATAAGAAACGGAGAGTATAGAAAAAGAGACAAAACTCTTAAAATTAGCTCTGAACCTGAGCCATTATTTTAATGCGATAGAAATTGTGTTCAGGCCAAGATTAAAAACAAAAATATAAGAGTGTTACTGGAAATAATGTATCATTACACTCTATAATTAGGGAAGGTAGTTCACCTAATCCTACATGGTCAACATGTTTCGCGTCTATGGTTGGTCACAAAGTGATCCAGTGACGCTTCTTCAGGACCCACGAAAAAAACTTTTGATTATTAAACTACTTCTCCTATGTGTCAGTAATTAATCGAGTGCACATAAACTCACTTACAGAGTAGAAGACAGAGTATGTCTAAGTCAGTTGGTCAGTACAGTCGCCCATCCCATATTAGAGATTGGGCTCCATAGGTCTGCGCTAGCATCAACCAAGGAGAACAAATTAGTATGCTCCTCGGTTCGTCAGGGAAACCTGCCCCATGCCGCGCGCCTGTAGACGACAGGTCCACCAGTGGTCTGTACACGGGAAGATTCCTCCATCTCCTCGCATGTCCCAGCGGACGGTGCCTAGGAAGGACAACAGCGAGCACAGAGTCAATCAACCCACAGGTACGTTCCCACAGCTTGCACACAACACGATTCACTATGCATTGAATGGTTTGTATGAGTGTTGAGGAAAGGCCTAGGTATGTGTGACGCAGTAGAAATTAAGCCATGTGGGCCCTTGAAATGGCGGCTGCCTGACCTGTGAAGTGTGACAATGGGATGTGAGGTCAATGCGCTGGCGTGACACACCGTGGCGGTAGGCGGTCGAAGACCGCGGCGCAAAGCCGCATTGGTTAACATTGAAGCCTATGGGTTTCACGAGCCAATGACGATGTGCGCCGGCGGTCGCGGTACGCTCGATACCTGATCTTCCACAGGAGAGGACCTACACGGCAAGTGCTGCTGTGACCTCGGTCTGGAAGAGACAATGGCTGCTGCGACTGGGGAAAGGGCCCCTGCCTTCACTTCTGAAGAATTGGAGAAACTCGTGGATGGGGTCCTCCCCCAGTATGCGCTACTCTACGGTCCTCCAGACCAACAGGTAAGTACACTGGGACCATGCTTTGTGGCCAATGCCTGGGTTGAGTCGGGTGGATGAAAGATGGTGGGGAGGGGAGCGATTGAGGCATGCATCAGACGACAGATGAGAGCATGTGCCACATGGCAAGGGTGGGGATGGGGGGCCACTCACATCGAGCATGCAGAAGGTGATGACAATTTTTCTCTCCCTGTACATGTCACATAGGTCAGCGCCCACCAGAAAGTCGCGATTTGGCATGCCATCGCCAAGGACGTCTGGACCCTGGGGGTCGACAACAGACGGGGCACCCACTGCCGGAAGAGGTGGGAGGACATCCGACGCGGGAGCAGGAAGACGGCAGAGGCTCTCCTGGGGATGGCCTCCCAATGTAGGAGGGGTGCCAGTCGTCAATTGACCCCCCTGATGTCCCGGATCCTGGCGGTGGTCTACCCCGATTTGGATGGGCAAGTGAAGGACATCACAGCAGACACAAGGGGGTGAGTACAAATACATTCTGCTGACTCTGCGCGCAGTGGAGGTGTCTGGGTGGGGGAGGAGGGCTGTGGGTATCCCTAGGCCAGGGTGATTTCTGTAGGCTAGGCCCCTCCGTAAGGCACGGCCCTGTGCCCCCGCCCCCCACCTCTGTAGGGTGCCAAGTACAGGTATCCATGGCCCTGTGTCATCTATGTGTGCAGTTGTCGTCCATAGGCTTGTAGGCCATGTCCCACGGATTGCGTAGTGGACCCCAAGTGCGCGGCGTAGTGCAGGGGGCTTCTGTGTCTGTCTTGTCCGCCAACTGTAGCGGTAATCCATGCACTCAACATGTCTTTATTTCTCCTCCCCCCCTTTTTTGTGGTCTTCCTGTTCATGTGTGCATTAGCATCATCATGCGGAGGAGAAGTGGCATCGGAGCACGAGGGAGCTTCATCTCACATGGCCATGGCGGGCCATGCAACTGACTCGGATTTCACCAGTGAGACGGAGGGCGAGGGGAGCTCCACAGCGGGGACTCGTGTTGATGTCTGTGACAGCGACTCGTCCTCTGAAGGGAGCTCCCCTGTGGTGGTGGCAAAATCCGTGCCCCCCGCAACAACAGGTACACCCCTCGCACCAGCACCGTCATCCCAGCAGCCCCTCAGCGTTTGCCCCCTGCCCGCTCACCCAGGAAGGTGGGCATCTCCTTCGCCCCAGGCACCTCAGGCCCTGCCCCTGTCACCCCTGCTGCCCTCAGTGAGGAGGTCATTGACCTCCTAAGGACCATCATTGTTGGGCAGTCTACCCTTTTGAATGCCATCCAGGGTGTACAAAGAGAGGTGCACCAGAGTAATGCATACCTGGAGGGCATTCATTCTGGTCAGGCTGCCCATCAGCGATCGTTCAACGCTCTGGCCTCAGCACTGACGGCAGCAATTGTCCCTGTCTCTAGCCTCCCCCCTCCAACTTCCTCCACCCACACTCAATCCCCTGTACCTCTGCCTATCCCAGACACACCATCAGACCAGCCTGCACACACCTCAACACCCAAGGGAAGCTCATCCAGACATAAGCACCACACATCACACAAGCATTCACACAAGCAACATCCACATGCAGACATACCAACAGCCACTGCCTCCACTGTGTCCCCCTCCTCCTCGTCTCCCTCCTCCCTCCCTGGGATGTCTCCACTCACACTTGCATGCACAACATCTTCAGCCACTACGTCCATCACCAGCACACCCACCAGAACACTCCGCACACGTGCAGTCACCACCCCCGCTACCATTTACACGTCCCCTGTGTCCTCTCCAAGTGTGTCTGTCACCCCCTCCTCCAAACTACACAAACGCAGGCAGCCACCCACCCAACAGCCTTCCACCTCACGACAACCTCCAGCCCAAGCACCTGCACCCAAAGACACCAGACTTCACACTCCTACAACCACATCCTCTTCCTCCACTCCCATACCCACTGCACCTACCCGTCCCTCTCTTTCCAAATTGATTTTCCTTTCCAAACTTGACCTCTTTACTACAACTCCCCCACCCCGTCCGTCTCATAAGACTCCAATCAGCACCTCAGCCACCACAAAACCAGGACCAGTGAAGACTGTTGTCCATGGACTGTGGAGTCCCCCACCCTCAAGGGCATCCAGTTCAGCTAGGAGCCAAGGCACGGCCAGCCCACCACCGGAAAAGCATCCTAAGATTGCCAGTGCCCGGCGCGAGCGACCAAAGACCCCAGGGACCAAAATCCCTACATTGGCACCGTCAGGAAGTGAGGTGCCACCTGGCACACCGATAAAGGTGGGAAAGGACCACAAGCGTGCAGGAGGACACACACAGGCCCGGTACTGCAGCCCAGGAGGGCCCCGCCAGCCACAGCCCAGCTGCCCAGGAGGGCCCCGCCAGCCACAGCCCTGCTGCCCAGGAGGGCCCCGCCAGCCACAGCCCAGCTGGGCAATGAAGGACCGTCAGCCACGGCCCAGCTGGGCAATGAAGGACCGCCAACTCAAGCACCGCTGAACATGGCAAGGACTGCCAAGGCAAGCACCGCTGAACAGGGCAAGGACCGCTAAGGCAAGCACCGCTGAACAGGGCAAGCACCGCTGAACAGGGCAAGGACCGCTGAACTGGGCCCTTCATCTCAAGCACCGCTCCGCTGGGCCCTTCATCTCAAGCACTGCTCCGCTGGGCACCGCCGTCTCAAGCACCGCTGAACTGGGCCCTTCATCTCAAGCACCGCTGAACTGGGCCCTTCATCTCAAGCACTGCTGAACTGGGCCCTTCATCTCAAGCACCGCTCCGCTGGGCCCTTCATCTCAAGCACCGCTCCGCTGGACACCGCCGTCTCAAGCACCGCTGCACTGGGCCCTTCATCTCAAGCACCGCTGAACTGGGCCCTTCATCTCAAGCACCGCTGAACTGGGCCCTTCATCTCAAGCACCGCTGAACTGGGCCCCTTCATCTCAAGCACCGCTCCGCTGGGCCCTTCATCTCAAGCACCGCTCCGCTGGGCACTGCCGTCTCAAGCACCGCTGAACTGGGCCCTTCATCTCAAGCACCGCTGAACTGGGCCCTTCATCTCAAGCACCGCTATACTGGGCCCTTCATCTCAAGCACCGCTCCGCTGGGCCCTTCATCTCAAGCACCGCTCCGCTGGGCACCGCCGTCTCAAGCACCGCTGCACTGGGCCCTTCATCTCAAGCACCGCTGAACTGGGCCCTTCATCTCAAGCACCGCTGAACTGGGCCCTTCATCTCAAGCACCGCTGAACTGGGCCCTTCATCTCAAGCACCGCTCCGCTGGGCCCTTCATCTCAAGCACCGCTCCGCTGGGCACCGCCGTCTCAAGCACCGCTGCACTGGGCCCTTCATCTCAAGCACCGCTCCGCTGGGCACCGCCGTCTCAAGCACCGCTGAACTGGGCCCTTCATCTCAAGCACCGCTCCCCTGGGCACTTAATCTCAAGCACCGCTCTGCTGGGCACCGCCGTCTCAAGCACCGCTGAACTGGGCCCTTCATCTCAAGCACCGCTCCTCTGGGCCCTTCATCTCAAGCACCGCTCCGCTGGGCACCGCCGTCTCAAGCACCGCTGCACTGGGCCCTTCATCTCAAGCACCGCTCCGCTGGGCACCGCCGTCTCAAGCACCGCTGAACTGGGCCCTTCATCTCAAGCACCGCTGGCCCATTGGCGGAAGGGGCAGGCCCGCATCTGTGTCGGGCAGGGCTGCACGAAGCACTCTGGGCACTAGTCCCCCTCCAGTACCAGCGGAGACTGTTATCCACTTGAGAGACTGTGGCTTTGCACTCCCCAGGATTGAACAGTGGGCAAACCTCCCACTGTAGAGACTTGAGAGACTGTGGCTTTGCACTCCCCAGGATGGCACAGTGGGCAACCCACCCACTGTAGAGACTTGAGAGACTGTGGCTTTGCACTCCCCAGGATATGGCAGTGGGCAAGCCACCCACTGTAGAAACTTGAGAGACTGTGGCTTTGCACTCCCCAGGATATGGCAGTGGGCAAGCCACCCACTGTAGAGACTAGAGAGACTGTGGCTTTGCACTCCCCAGGATGGCACAGTGGCCATGGAGGCCCCTCGTGGATCTGGCGTCGTGGACTCATCAGGCTGAGGTGCCCCCCCTTCCCTTCCCCCTGAGGTGCCTGTAGTTTTCCTATCTGATGCCCCTGCAGTGTTCTCTCCCTTGGAGGCAGGTATCCTGTGTTGGCTTTGCCCATGTGTTTTGGCCCAGTGGCCCACGAACAATGGCTGATGGACATATCGGACTGGACAATTTATGTATATGAAGTTATAGATGTGTGATATATTTTATACTCAGTCTTACAATATAATTCTATATTTATAATCATTTCCTTTTGCCTTTGCATTCTTCCGGGGGGTTTGGGGGTGTAACTGTGATGTGTTGCTATGCATTGATGTGTGTGTTGTAGTGGGTGAGGGTGGGTGTGTCGCATATGTGTGTCCCCGTAATTTTTTGCCTCCCCCTCCCCTGTGTCGTAGGTGCAGTACTCACCGTTGTCTTCTGCGCCGGCGTTCGTGCTCCTGGTAGAGGAGCAGGAAGACAATGGCTGGTAGGATGTGTAGTTCGGGTTCCATGCTGTCCAGATTCCTCGTGGGGTGTATGGAGGTGAGCGTTTTCCGTTTGAAATGTCTGTTTCCGCTGTGTTTTTATCGGCGGGGCTACTGCCCCGGAAAAGGTGGCGGATTGGTGGGTTGTGATAGGGTGGGCGGTACATTGTCTCCCACCTGTCTGTTGGCGGTGACCGCTGCGCTGTTTGTTTGTCCTGCCATGGCGGGCAGTGTGTTAAAGTGGCGGTCTCTGTTGGTGGTTTCCGCCAGGGTCAGAATTGCATTTTTTTTACCGCCAGCCTGTTGGCGGTTTGACCGTCGCTTTAACACCGACCGCCAGGGTTGGAATGACCCCCAATATCTTTTATTTCTGTTGTATCAGGTTAGTCTCATTTTCATACCAACAATATGTGCACAGTAAGAGTCGACATTTCAAACAAGCGTTGGCAAAGCCAAATAGGTCTCGCCTTTACAAGACCTATTGGCTTTGTTTTTCTATGTTGTACACCAGTGTGACTCCTGTTCAGCATGGCTAAAGGTTAGTGGCATGGAGAGTCGGAGGGGGTAGAGTGTCATAGAATGGATTTGTTTGAGTGTTGTAGAGTGGAGTAGGAGGATTAGAGCGTCATAGAGTTGAGTAGAGGGGAGTAGGATTCAGTGACAGAGGGTGTTGTAGAGTGGCGTGGGGTGGAATAGGGTGGAGTGGGTTAGAGTGGGTTGAGATAGTTGGATGGATTGGATTGGAGTAGGATGGGATGGATTGGATTTGGGGTGGCTTGAGTAGAGTGAGGTGGATTGGTGTGGGGTGGATTGGAGTGGAGTGGATTGAAATGGGATGAGGTGGATGGAATTGGGGTGAATTTGAGTGGGATTGGTTAGTTTGGATTGGTGGGTGGTTTGGATTGCAATGAGTGGGGTGGATAGGGGTGTGGTGGCGTTGATTGGATTAGGATGGGGTGCATTGGATTGGATTGCGGTGGATTGGAGTGGGGTGGATTGGAGTGTGGTGGATTGTAGGGAGGTGGGGTGGATTGGAGTGCGGTGGGGTGGATGGATTGGAGTGGGGTGGACTGAACTGGGGTGGGGTGGATTGGATTGTATTGGGGTGGATTGGAGTGGGGTGGATAGGAGTGGATTGTGTTGGAATGGGGTGGACTGGAGTGGGATAGGCTGGATGGGTTGGACTGCAGTGCAGTGGACTGAAATGGGATGGGTTGGGCTGGATTGGGGTAGAGTGTGGTGGATTGCAGTGGAGTGAGGTGGGTTGAAATGGGGTGAATTGGAGTGAGGTGGAGTGGATTGAAATGCAGTGGGGTGGATTGGGGTGAGTCAACTGGAGGAGATGGATTGGGGTGGGTGGATTGGATTGGACTGGGGTGGGGTGGACTGGACTGGGAAGGATTGGACTGGGTGTATTGCATTGAGGTGAGTTAGATTGGATTGGCATGGGGTGGGGTGGCGTGGGGTGGCCTGCAGAGAGGTAGACTGGAGTGGGGTGGACTGGAGTGGGGTGTATCAGAGTGGAGCCGAGTGAGGTGGATTGGACTGAGTAGGGTGGATTAGGGTGTGATGGGGTGGATAGGATAGGGGTGGGGTGGGGTGGACTGATTAGGTTGGGGTAAATTGGATTGGGTTGTAGTGGATTGGAGTGGAGTGGATTGAGGTGGATTGGTCTGGAGTGGGGTGGATTGGATTATTGCAGTGGGGTGGAGTACCTGGAGAGTGATGTATTGGATTGAAGTGGGGTAGATTAATGTGGTTTGGAGTGGAGTGGATTCGACTGGCGTAGGGTGGATTAATGTGGACTACATTAGACTGAGTGGAATGGATTAAGGTGGATTGTATTGGGGTCAAGTGGATTGGGTAGTGGTGGGCTTGATTGGAGTGGGGTGTATTGGGTTGGAGTGGGGTACATTGGATTGGACTGGGGTGGTATGATTGGAGTGGAGTGGAGTGGAGTGGGTTGGCTTGGAGTGGGTTGGAGTGGGTTGGATTGGAGTAGGGTGAATAGTACTCCAGTGGGGTGGATTGGAATGGAGTGAGATGGGGCGGGGTGGGGTGGGGTGGAATGGACACGACTGGGGTGTGGTGGGTTGGGGTGAGATGTATTGGATTGGATTGGGATAGATTGGACTGGGCTGAATTGGGGTGGATTGGATTGGTGTAGCGTAGACTGGTTTGTAGGGGGTGGATTGGAGTGAGGTGAATTTGGATGGAGGTGTTAGCTTGGGGTCAGGTGGATTGGATTGGAGTGGTGAAGATTGTTTTGAATTGGAGTGGGTTGTTTGGCATTGTAGTGGGCTAGGTTGGAGTGGGGCAGGTTTTGGATTAAAGTGAGACAGATTTGAGTGGGGCAGGTTGGAGTGGGGCAGGGTGAAATGGAGTGGAGTGGGGCAGGTTGTTTTGGATTGAAGTGGGTCAGATTGAAATGGGACATATTGTTTTGGATTGGAGTGGGGCAGATCAGAGTAAGGTAGATTGTTTTGAATTGGAGTGGGGCAGATTGGAGTTGGGCAGAATATTTTGGATTGGAATGGGGCAGATTAGAGTGGGCCAGATTGTTTTGGATTGGAGAGGGCAGATTGTATTAGGGTGGCTTGGAAAGAGGTGGATTGGGTTGGTGTGGGGTTGATTGGATGGAAGTGGGGTGGATTGGAGTGGGGTGAATTGGGATGGAGTTGGGTGGATTAGATTGGGGTGAGGTGAACTGGATTAGAGTAGGGCATATTGTTTTGGATTGGAGTGGGGCAGATAGGAATGGTGCAGACTGTTTTGGATTGAAGTGTGGCAGGTTTGTGTGGGGCAAATTGTTTTGGATTGGGGCAGATTGGAGTGGGGCAAATTGTTTTGAATTGAAGTGGGGCAGGTGGGAGTGGGGTAGATTGTTTTAGATTGGGCGGGAGAATGGAGTGCAACAGATTGTTTTGGATTGGGGCAGATTGGAGTGGGGCTGACTGTTTTGGATTGGAGTGGGGCATATTGTTTTGGAATGCAGAGGGGCAGAGTGAAGTGGAGCAGATTGGATTGGAATGGGGCAGATTGTTTTGGATTGGGGCAGGTTGGAGTGGGGCAGATTGTTTTGGATTAGAGTGGGGCATATTGTTTTCGATTGAAATGGGGCAGATTGTTTTGATTGGAGTGGGGCATAGTGCTTTGGAGTGGTGCCTTCTGTTTGCAGGGCACTAGAAGTAAAAAAAAAAAACGAAATAGTGCCTCAATCATATCGGGAGCAGCGGATGGGCACTAATTAAGTTGAATCAATTAGTGGATCCCTGCTCCACACAGAGGCATGGAAATTATGCCAGGCGTGCCTTGATGAATTACGAGGCTGTAAGGAAGAGTGCCACGCAAACCAACAAATGGTAAGCAAAAGGCGGGCTCCAAGCCCTTCACTGAGCACAAATGGGTCTCGCAAGCGAGATGCATGAGCTAGCACATGCACTTGCAGGCTCAACCCTAAAAATTTGTTCAGAAGTATTGTGCAGTCCATTAACTTGCCCCTCACCTATTCTTTCTTTTCAGACCTTGATAGAGTGTTTGTGTGGTCTGCTCACTTTTACAGAAATCCTATCATTTCTGCTGCTTTTTGTAGTGGTTAGATTTCCCTAAATTTTGCTTACTATATCACTGATGCGTTACATAAATATTTGAACAATCATTATCTGGCATTGCTGATAATAACTGCTATTATACACAAGAATCATTGGATTGTTTTACATTCTTGCTATTTATTCCTGCTGCAAAAGGCATGTCTTTTTACTAAGTACAAATCTTTCTACATCTGATCGTTCGGGATAGCTGTGATCACTTTACAGCGGTAGAAACTTTGCTGAGAGGATTCCATACCGGCAAACTTCTGAATCATCAGTTAGTATTCTGGATGCAAACAATAAATGTGATTGGGATGGCGTATTCATCTTTCACTAAACGATACAGCATTATCCCATCAGAGTTCTTTAACTGTTAGTCTGACATTCCTATTCCATGGAGAATGCCATTGGTTTCGTTTTGGGATATTTTCCTCTGAAGGTAACGATTTTAGTTTTGTCGTAGCTTTGTCTATACTGTACAAAAATGCAAATTGTAAAATGCTTGTAGAAGAGTGGACATTTCATTATTTTTTCAGTGCCTTTTTTAATGTAATACAACCTGTAGAAATCGTTACTCTTGGGCCCAGATTTACTAAGATTTTGTTTGGGCTATTTTGGAATTTACAAAGCCACTCAAAACCTAATTTGCATGGCTTTGTTTAAAAAAGAAAAAAGTAATGCTGCCTTATGTTATCTTGTTCCAGGTAAAAGGTAGGCATTATATGGGTGAAGCATAAGCATTTCTATATATTTTGACACAAACCCATATTTAAAAAGACTTGTAAACCAGTGTCACCTAAATGAGGCTGGTGTAAAAAGGAGCAATATCTTTATTCTGTACAGTGTCTGAGGACTGCCACACTCCCTGTGATGGTCAGCCTGATGCACTCCAGGTGGTCTTACCACCACATTACAAACTTGACGGACGGACCCACCAGGGGACTGCCATCACTGCCAGGAACATTGTTGATGACGGACTGGCGGAAGTCTGCGATGTACTCAGCCACAGCAGCACTGAACTCAGGTTGATTACAAATCAGCTTTCCGCCAGCCTTTCCATGGTGGTCACACCGCCATGGGAAGGCTGCCAGAAAGTCGGTGCTGGGGGCCACCGGGGGGGCCCTGAACTGCCCATGCTTTGCAGAAAGTGCGCATTCCGATGGTGCTGGTGTGCTATAGTATTGACCTCAGCTCCCTTAAGGGAGCCAAGACCAATACCATAGCACTGTTCCCGCTGGTCAGCCTGGCGGGAATGGCATAATACAATGTTTACCGGAGGGAGCATTGTAATAGGCAAGGGGGGCGCCACCGCCATGGCGTCCTCCCTGCGATTTTGTCAGTTGGCTCGTCCGACCGCCAAACTCGTAATGAGACCCTTAGGCTCTCATTAGGTGTTCGGCAGTATTTCAGCAAGACCGCCAAAATACAGCCATTGATGGCTGTCTCAAGACCGCCACATTACGAGTCACACACGGGAGACCACCCAAATACGATCGGATTTCAAAGACCGCCAGGACAGGTGAGAGGCGGTCCCACCACCAGCACCGCCACAACGTTATGACTCCACCCGCCATATTCCGATGCAAATTACTGCACAGCGGTCACTGCACGGCGGTGAGCCATTGGCAGTTCGCACCGCCCTACACCAACCAATTGGGTACTGTCGATGCCAATGGGGGACTGGGGCCCATGATGACAATCGCCGGCAGTGACGGTCAGGTTCGAGGCAGCTATCACCGCCATCATCTGCCCCCTACCAGACGACTTCCTCAACATGGGCCGCTATGTGGTCCAGACAGGTAGGTGGGACAACTATAATGGGAGGGAGTTGCGTAAAGTGTATGTTTGTGGTGTGCATGTGTGTGTGCGGGCATGTTTATGTGTCTGCATGGGTGTGTGTAGGTGTGGGGGTGCATGTAGGTGCAGCAGGAATGCTTTTTCCTGTTGCCGGGTGCGTTACTGCCAGGGTTTTTGTAGCGGTTTGCACTGTCGTTATATGGCCTTTGGTGTGAGGCATGCCACCGGCTGAGAGAAGGCCCCCGCCAGCCACGGCAGTCCGACCGCACTGGTGGGACTGGAGGCAGTGTTGCTGTTTCCAGTCAGCCACACTGCCATGCTCATTATGCGGTGGTCTTACCCGCCGGGACCAGGGCGGTGAGACCGTCATCTCCACCGCGGTTTTCCTCAGACTGCTGTACACGTAATGAGGGCCTTAGTCGATAGCTAGTCTCATCAGGGACGGATTTCAGAGTTTTTGTGTTCCAGCCTGAAAGTTGGAAGTGGGCAGAGCAAGGGGTGGATTGCTAATCTTTGGACGAGTTTCAAGTGACTATGTGATTATTCCTGTGGGAGGGGTTTTGAATGCCAAACTATGCTCCCACCTTACCCTATGCCCATCCTTCCAAGTCATATGGGATGGTCTTCTCTTTCTTACATTGTGACCGAGGGGAGATAAGATATTTAAGAAACTGACAAAATGTAGTTTAGTTAATTCAGTACAATTGTTGGGTGAAACTAATGCCCAGTCTCCTACTTTCATTGAATTGAGCCGGGGCAAAACCGCTGAGTACAACTTTGTTTCACCTTCAGGGGCCAAATTAGTGCAGTAAGCTGATGTCTAAGTTAGTGCAGTCAGCTGATCTCTCATCAAGTGTCCATAGCATTCATAATCCCCTTAAATGAGGCCTTTGCCTCCCGGAAATAGCGAAACACTCGGATAATAAAATAAATTTAACCATAGTAGACAGAGGGTTAAGGGTTTGATGGGGTAATGTTGACATCCTGGCATTATTGGTTACAGTGATTCAAACCAACCGTGTATTGAATAATAACAAAGAAAACGTTGACCCAGTACCAAAACAATTAAAAATGTCCAATACAAATAACAATCAGAAAGCTGCATCCACAGGTTTCTGGCCACTCATTGATGTTGTACCTCATGGTCATCTAAGCCCTCTATCCTGCTGCCCACCTCTTCTTTAGTTGGGCAGTTTGAGAATTGCACCCCCGCCCGAATGTCAACGATTAAGCTGCGCCTCTGGATATTCAGACACAGGGTTGTGAAGATGTTGGTGTTTCTGTGCACATCTACTGGGAGGCTAATGAAATGCTGTACAAACCTAAAGCACTAACGTAGAAACCATTTCATAAAAGGGGCACAGCCAAAGGGATAGCACAGGGTGGTGCAGGGACCATCAGTAGCAGCTGCCAGCTCATAAGAACTTCTTTGGACCCTGGCACTTACTTTTTAGAAATTGCGCAGCAGAAGAATGCTTACGGGCTCTCCTCTTCTCTGGATAGCATGAACATACAGAACTATTTGTTATAGAAGTAGCTCCTATCTTATCTCATCTGTTAAAACCATTTCTCCAGGTCCCTTGTATGCCACTCCAGATTGGACAGAACACCTCCTACCAACCACTACCATAAAATGGTGGCAAAATGTGAAGCAATTCTATTTCTATTTTTATTGTAACACATGATACAGCACATTGTTACAATTCTTTGTTTGTGGGACTTATGTTTTGTCCCATAATATGTTTTTTACCAGAGTCCAAATAGAGATACCTGGGATTTTTCTGTGATTCATTGACTGTGGGCTTGTTATCTCTATACTTTACTGAATGGAGCATTTATGTACCATCAATTCTCACAGAAATTGTGCTGCAATGTAGTAGCATCCATGTATTCCCAAGGGGCCAGTTCCTGACATTAGGAGGGTAAGAGAATGCTCAAATACTCTTACACAAGACTTATTTTGACCCCTTCTACTACACTTTTCTAGCTTTGATGCACCTTTTACTCTCTATATGTTATTGAGAGGGATGTGGTTTTACCACTTCACCGTTATGTGCGCATGTGGACACTTTGTCAATGAACAATGCTTGTCAATAACATTCTAAAGAGTTTACAGTTAAATTTTTTACCTTTTCAAGATATCACCATCAGGGGGTAACTTCTCTCTATTTTATTAGTCAGATAATATTTTTTGACTTGAGCCCTTTTTTACCTTCTTAGTGAGGACTAGTTTTGTCTAGGACCTGAAGATTTTCCACATATCCGTAGGGACTAATAGGGTGAGAAACATGTTGACTATGTATCCTCTAATGTAAATAAAGGGTCTTACACAGGTTAAGGTTTCCCCACTTTAAGAGTTATTAGTCAGGGAACCCTTAGGTTTTTCTTTTCATTTCCACTCTATAGAGGAACATTTAGACATTCCTTCATTGTTTTAACCCCTTCGCTGCCAGGCCTTTTCCCCCTCAGGTGCCAAGCCTTTTTTTTGGCTATTTGGGGCAGTTCATGCTTAGGCCCTCATAACTTTTTGTTCACATAAGCTACCCACGCCAAATTTGCGTCCTTTTTTTCCAACATCCTAGGGATTCTAGAGGTACCCAGACTTTGTGGGTTCCTCAGAAGGAGGCCAAGAAATTAGCCAAAATACAGTGAAAATTTCGTTTTTTTCAAAAAAATGGGAAAAAGGGGCTGCAGAAGAAGGCTTGTGTTTTTTCCCCTGAGAATGGCATCAACAAAGGGTTTGCGGTGCTAATATCACCAGCTTCCTTGCTTTCAGGAACAGGCAGACTTGAATCAGAAAACCCAATTTTTCAACACAATTTGGGCATTTTACTGGGACATACCCCAGTTTTACGATTTTTTGTGCTTTCAGCCTCCTTCCAGTCAGTGACTGAAATGGGCATGAAACCAATGCTGGGTCCCAGAAACCGCAACATTTCTAAAAAGTAGACAAACTTCTGAATTCAGCAAAGGGTCATTTGTGTAGATCCTACAAGGGTTTCCTACAGAAAATACCAACTGAAAAAACAAAATATTGAAATTGAGGTGAAAAAATCTGCAATTTTTCTCTACGTTTTACTCTGTAACTTTTTCCTGCAATGTCATATTTTTTAAAGCAATATACCGTTACGTCTGCTGGACTCTTCTGGTTGCGGGGATATATAGGGCTTGTAGGTTCATCAAGAACCCTAGGTACCCAGAGCCAATAAATGAGCTGCACCCTTCAGTGCGTTTTCATTCTATACTGGGTATACAGCAATTCATTTGCTGAAATATAAAGAGTGAAAAATAGCTATCAAGAAAACCTTTGTATTTCCAAAAAGGGCACAAGATAAGGTGTTGAGGAGCAGTGGTTATTTGCACATCTCTGAATTCCAGGGTGACCATACTAGCATGTGAATTACAGGGCATTTCTCAAATAGATGTCTTTTTTACACACTCTCTTATATTTGGAAGGAAAAAATTTAGAGAAAGACAAGGGGCAATAACACTTGTTTTGCTAATCTATGTTCCCCTAAGTCTCCCGATAAAAATGATACCTCACTTGTGTGGGTAGGCCTAGCGCCCGCGGCAGAAAACGCCCCAAAACGCAAAGTGGACAAATCACATTTTTTGAAAGAAAACAGTGGTGTTTTTTGCAAAGTGCCTACCTGTAGATTTTGGCCTCTAGCTCAGCCGCCACCTAGGGAAACCTACCAAAACTGTGAACTTTTGCAAACTAGAGACCTAGGGGAATCCAAGATGGGGTGACTTGTGGGGCTCTGACCAGGTTCTGTTACCCAGAATCCTTTGCAAACCTCAAACTTTGGCAAAAAAAACACATTTTCCTCAAATTGTGGTGACAGAAAGTTCTGGAATCAGAGAGGAGCCACAAATTTCCTTCCACCCAGCGTTCCCCCAAGTCTCCCGATAAAAATGATACCTCACTTGTGTGGGTAGGCCTAGCGCCCGCGACAGGAAATGCCCCAAAACGCAACGTGGACACATCACGTTTTTTGAAAGAAAACAGAGGTGTTTTTTGCAAAGTGACTACCTGTAGATTTTGGCCTCTAGCTCAGCCGGCACCTTGGGAAACCTACCAAACCTGTGCATTTTTGAAAACTAGAGACCTAGGGGAATCCAAGATGGGGTGACTTATGGGGCTCTGACCAGGTTCTGTTACCCAGAATCCTTTGCAAACCTCATAATTTGGCTAAAAAAACACGTTTTCCTCACATTTTGGTGACAGAAAGTTCTGGAATCAGAGCCACAAATTTCCTTCCACCCAGCGTTCCCCCAAGACTCCTGATAAAAATGATACCTCACTTGTGTGGGTAGGCCTAGCGCCCGCGACAGGAAATGCCCCAAAACGCAACGTGGACACATCACATTTTTTTAAAGAAAACAGAGCCTACCTGTGGATTTTGGCCTCTAGCTCAGCCGGCCCCAGGGGGGGCAGAAATGGCCTAAAATAAATTTGTCCCCCACCCCCCCCCCCCCCTCAACCCCTCCCGGGAGCGACCCTTGCCTACGGGTCGCTCCCCCTGCGTGACTTGGCGCCAAAAAAAAGTCCCCGGTGCCTATTGGTTTCTGCCCCCTTGGGGGCGGATTGACCTAAAATCAGCCAATCTGCCCCCAAGGGGGGCAGAAATGGTCTAAATACAATTTGCCCCCAGGGGAGCGACCCTTCCCTAATAGGTCGCTCCCCATCTCTAAAAAAACAAACAAACAAAAAAAAACACAAAATAAAATTTGCCCTGGTGCCTAGAGGTTTCTGCCCCCCCTGGGGGCAGATCGGCCTAATAACAATAGGCCGATCTGCGCCCGGGGGGGCAGAAATGGCCTAAAATAAATTTGCCCCCCCAACCCCCGCCCGGGAGCGACCCTTGCCTACGGGGTTGCTCCCCCTGCGTGACATTGGCGCCAAAAAAATAAATCCCCGGTGCCTAGTGGTTTCTGCCAGTCTGCCCCCAAGGGGGGAAGAAATGGTCTAAATACAATTTGCCCCCCAGGGGAACGACCCTTGCATAATGGGTCGCTCCCCATCTCTAAAAAAACAAACAAACAAAAAAAAAACACAAAAAAAAAATTGCCCTGGCGCCTAGAGGTTTCTGTCCCCCCCTGGGGGCAGATCGGCCTAATAAAAATAGGCGGATCTGCCCAGGGGGGGCAGAAATGGCCTAAAATAAATTTGCCCCCCCTTGCCTAGGAGGTCGCTCCCCTTGCGTGACAGCGCAAAAACAAAGATCCCTGGTGCCTAGTGGTTTCTGCCCCCCTTGGGGGCAGATTGACCTATAATCGGCCGATCTGCCCCCAAAGCGGGCAGAAATGACCTAAATACAATTTGCCCCTCCAAGGGAGCGACCCTCGCATAAGGGGACGCTCCCCATCTGTAAAACAACAACAACAACAAAAATCCCTGGTGCCTAGTGGTTTCTGCCCCCCTTGGGGGCAGATCGGCCTAATTACAATAGGCTGATCTGCCCCCATGGGGGGCAGAAATGGCCTAAAATAAATTTGCCCCCCAGGGGAACGACCCTTGCCGAAGGGGTCGCTCCCCTTACGTTAAAAAAAACAAAAAAACCTCCCTGGTGTCTAGTGGTTTCTACCCCCCTTGGGGGCAGAATGGCCTCATAAAAATAGGCTGATCTGCCCCCAAGGGGGGCAGAAATGGCCTAAGTATAATTTGCCCCCTGTGGGAGCGACCCTTGCCTAAGGGGTCGCTCCCCACACCTAAAACACAAAAGAAAACAAACAAAAAAAAAAAAGTATCCCTGGTGTCTAGAGGTTTCTGCCCCCCCGGGGGCAGATCGGCCTAATAATAGGACGATTTTCCCCCAGGGGGGCAGAAAAGGCCTTAAAAAAAAATGCCCCCCTGGGAGCGACCCTTGCCCAAGGGGTCGCTCCCTTATGTCACTTTAAGAAGTATTGCCCAATGATGAAGCATGTCACCGAATGGTGAGTGAGAGCATTTGCTTCTGACTCTTTGAGATGTCTGATGACCTGTGGACACACCTCACAAATTGGCGACGGGTTGCCTCTTTTCATTTCGGAATTATGTACCTTGTATAGTTTTTCATAGTAAAGGAGACACAGTGAAGAATGAAGAAAAGTAATTACCTTGGGTCACAGAGTTTTGTCAAGCTGAGAAGTTGGGACTGAAAATAGATTTCCTGATTACACATAGTGCAATTCAGCCAAATGATGAGAACTGCATTCTCTCCCCCATTTTGCCCTCATGACGATTTTATTTGGCACCCCAGAAGAAAGTTGGCTAACATGTGCCTCGTATACACAGCCTATTTGTTTGCTATAGATGGTGCCTGTGGCGACACAGTTTGGTTAAGCTGGCACACCGTTTGAAACCAGGTTCTTTGCATCATGGCCCTGCAACTAGTTTTTGCCCTAGGCCCCATTGCGTCTGAGTAGTCTGCTACCAAAGAACAACTCCATTGTTAAGGACAACCCCCAAAATTGACAACGTGCTACTTAATCAAATTTTTGTGAGTACATGTGTCCATTAAGTTCACCTCCCTGCTGTATCACTATTGATACACTTAAAATTACCAATATGTTGGTGTTCTTGCACTACTGTGTATATTTCAATCTTTCTTAAATTCTGTTACTAATTTTGCCCTGATTGGACATGCTGAATAGTGATTGTGTTCTGCCTGCCTCTCAGTGATGATATCTCATATTCAGTCACACTTTAAATGAAGTGAATACAAGCATGCAAATGAATAGAGACCACAAGCAAAATAAGTGAAACCGCACAAGCTTTGACTGGAAAATCTAACTTATTGTGCAAAGTAATAGGTTAACTAAGGACAAACAAGGGGCAGCCAAGGATGATTAAGCACCTTGATAGAGCGTTCCGTACTAATAGTTTACCTATTCTTTGGACGCTCTTTAGGCCGATGAATCTTTTGGCTAAGTGGGACCCTCTCCACCCTTAACCAGTCAATTTCATTAAATCAATAATCAATAACTAACATAAGCAATGCCCTGGTCAACATAACACTTAACAATTAGTCCAGAATACATTTCGACGAACCCTGACCTTTCAGTCAGGAATAATCACACCAGTTTATTCAAAGTTAGTGAATTTATTTCCCTATATTAACAAAGCTAGCACAATATAGATGTGTCTCAACACCAAATGATAAACATAAATGAACATTAATAGCTGTCCATAACGGCGAAACAGGTGTAATCTATGCAGCATTTGAATAACAAGGCATTCGATAATAGCAATGCAAATCACTAAAACTATAATCTGTAATGAGCTAATTGCATACATTTAGTCAGCATAACAAGGCCTCAAATTGCATCGTGCAACAAAAGGAATCCTCGTCTAACCTCAAATTAGCATCGGCATGTGGGACTTCATGCAAAAACAATTTATCAACATTAATTTGGAAAACTCCTAACTAGGGCTCTTATCAAAAAATCAGCAGTTGGTTGCCTAAAAGAAACACAATGCAATTGTACAATTTCCTTTCATATTTACCAATTACGATCAGCATACAAGGAAGTCTTCGTCTCACAGGTACCGTTTCTCGATCAGCATGGGACGGGGCAAGGGGCAAGGTGGACGGGGCAATTGCCTCACGGCGGCAAGATAAGACTACTACTTCATGCAAGGGATCAAAGTTAAAGTCTCTAGGGCAAGAATCATTTAAAGTCTCTTTCTCTCGATTAGAGAAAGTATCAAAGTCGCTTTCAAAATGGCGTCGCAACAAGGTGGGCCATAATAGCTGCAATGTCCTGCAAAATGGCAGGTATCGGGCTGGTAATGGCGGTAATGGAATGAATTCTCCTTGTGCACCTGGTTTAAGTAGACAACAGTTCAAATCCAGTAGGGTCTTCCATTGGAGGGTTCATAGGTTGGCTTCAAATTATCCAATCAAAAACAACAGTTCTCAAGCTTTTACTTAAGCATACATTATCCTTGGAGACGGGTACGCAAGTTGCAACATTTTATACCAATTAACTCACTTTCAGAGCTTCCATTGTCCGCACCTGCAGATTGACCTTGGAGCAAAGAGAAAAATGCCAAGCTGGCACGAAACCTTAAGATAAGCATGTGAACGATCTCAGTGGAAAAGTACTGCTTCAAGCAAAAATACACGTTTATTAGCACATTGGAAAAATACGAGCATCTAAACCGTGAGACCAGGCAACTAGGCCGAAGCCTCCGCTAAAGTTATGCTAAGTTAAAATATTTCAAACAAGCAAATCGTAGCACACGTTTATGATTATGTCGGATTAGTGCAATTCTAATTCACCGCGTTATATAAAGCACGCTTATAAATGTTGGCAAACTACTCTGAGGGCACATTTTGTCCCCGTACAATCTTTATTAGTTCAGTTAAAGTCACACATGATTATTTCACTCTACGTTTATGCGCTAATAAATGTTAAACCTTCATTTCAGCTTCATCAATCCCTCCTCTGATGACTACTTGTCATCACACAAACTATTCCCACAAATTTTATTCCATTAAAATTCTGTCAGTTCTCTTTTCCTTTTAATTCCCCTAGTTTTTGCTTTGTATTCTTCTGCCATTCTTTTCATCATTTTCTCTTCCTTCCTTCTTTTAATTCTTTCCATTATCATTATTATTCCTCTTTTTATTCCCCAAATTCCAAAAATGCAAATTAGAACTGTTAAAATTCCCTGTATTATTTTCATCAATATTCCATTCCAAATTCCACCAAGCCAACTTCCCACTGAAGCAATTCCCTTTCCAACCTTCTCCCACACTCCTGGTTCTTTCAGTTCCTTCAAATCTGCACTCTCTTTTGTTAGATTAGCAAGCATAGTTTTAATTTTCACACTATTATCTGGAATATACGTGCAACAGTGTCGTGCACCAAGCATTTTGCAAACGCCGCCATCCTTTGCTAAAAGAATGTCTAAAGCAAGCCTGTTTTGAAGAGTCATAGCTCTTTCCGCTGCAAGTTCAGCATCTATCAGGATTATAGCACCTGAAAACTTTGTCAACATGTTATCCACTATAGTAGACAACTTTCTTATTTTGATGGAATTCAACACGACTCCAAATGAAGGAATCATGGCTCCAAATATATCTCCTACCACAGCAGCTGCGGTCTCTCTTTTCTGGATACGATGGGATCCAGATGTCTTTTGAATCATCGATAGGTCATCCAGTTGATAAACCTTTGGGAACACTATACCCAAATAACATCTTCCCCACCATCCCTTCGGAAGACGATAATAGGCATTATACCCACAAATGTAATATACACCTTGTATGACAGGGTCAAGTCCGTTCATCATGAATGTCCATTTGGCCTTAAAGATAAACGTATGTTTACACTCACTCGCTCCTACAAAAATTTTATCATAATAAGATTCACCTCGATATATACAAAATTTCCCTACATGCCAAGCATCTAAAGCTATTCTCCCTTGTGTTTTTATTGCAGCAAAATCATAATTATCTACTGAAGTCCTCTTATGTAGTTCTTTTTCTAATTTCGCATTCATTTGTGCCCTTCTATCATCTGTGCGATCTAAAAAGCTTATTTCTACTGCAGAGAGCGAGCAGGTAAGGTTTTCCCTATGAGTGTAAGCCATTTCAAAAGGTTGCATTGGCTCGAAAAATTCCCTCATTATTTTAGCATCCCAATCTTTAGCAATCTGGCTTAGCTGCGCTATTATAGGAACATATGCAAAGGTAACATCATAATTTGAGTAAAAATACTGTATGTTAGTTTGACCATAAAATCTAGACATTACTATACTACATGTAATCCCGTATGTAAGAGGCATGTGGTGATAAGTCACCCCTTCCTTTACTGATGTCGGTATCTGTGTACACACATAACAATCTTTTGCGTCCATAGTCTCAACATATTCTGTTAATAAGCGATAGAAAACGTTATACGAAAGCTCTTTCTTATCATGCAAGTGTCTCTCATCTAATTCTAGTCGTTTCAGTGCAGTTAGTTCAGTGACAGTAACAGGAGCAAAAGTAGAAGCATCAATTCTTTCATTCTCACTCTTTCCACGTTTAGCGAGCACTATTCCCACTATTATTAGTACACATGCAATTATCAAGCCTATACACGCATATTTACAATATTTCTTTCTACTGTTTTGCGTCATGATCTGTATAGAATCAGAGAGCTAGAAGCACCTATAAGGAAACTATTTAGCAATTCAGTTACAAAGCTGAACGAGCGCAATGTTCACACAGTTTTCTTCAAGAGGCCAGTCACTTATCGGTTAGCAGCATTTGTCTCAATTCGGCAATAACTCAGTCTTTATCAGTTCAGCAAGTGTCTCATCCGGTTTAGCAATGTCTCAGCTGGTTGTATCACGTTAGATTGTAGCAAGCAATGTCATTTATCACCCTTTCAATCGACAGCGTCCATAAAACTTTTCTTTTCTATTGGTATCTCTTCTTCTTCGTTCTCGAGGCTTAGAGATACAAATTCGTCAGTCCAATCGTCATTGACTGCATAGGCCCATTCTGGACCGGAATATCTCCTATTCGGTATCCTTTTCCTTTTCAATTTTGCTTCTCTTTTCGATTCTGACTCACTGGTACTTTCCTCTTTGGCCAAGTCTTTTCCTTCACTTGAGGATGATACCACGACAGACACTTCCTTTCTTTTCTCTTTCACTTTTGGCCTTTCTCCGTCGTTCAAATTTTCTTTAGTCCTTTGTTTTATTGGTGATATACTTAGTCTCCTCTTCGCACCGTGTCCATTTGATGGACCTGCGATCTTTTCTGTGGAAGCTTGAACTGTTTCGTTCTGTTCTGCCTTGTCCCCTCCTTCTGGGGAATCAATCACGTTCTCTTTTTCTTTTTCTGTATCGTCTGCTTCTGGGAAAGCCCTCCTCTGATCAGGCTCTCCTGCCTTGTCACCTCTTTCGAGCCCTTCGTCACCGTTACTTTCTTCAGACTCTTTATCACTTTCAGCTGCTTCAGGCTCTTTGTCACCTTCAGCTGCTTCAGGCTCTTTGCTACCCTCAGCTGCTTCAGGCTCTTTGTCACCTTCAGCTGCTTCGTCGCTGTCTGAGGTTTCTCCTTGGTCTTCCCCAAGTGAGTCTGTTGCTTCGTCCTCAGAGAATGTCTCCCTCTCTTCTGTTCCTGCCTGTTCGCTTTCAGTTCGGTTTTGCTCTGTCTCAGCACTCAGCACTGTTTTGTCAGGCACTGGCAGTTTCAGCGCTTCAACTTCCTCATCTGTGGGACACAACACTTTCTTTGTGTGACTGGCGTGAATCCAGTTGGGAACCCCCGCGCACTTCACAGCGGTAGTTGTCGTCAGGATCACTTGGAAAGGGCCTTTCCAACGGGGTTCCAGACACGACTTCCTCACGTGCTTCTTTACCACGACCCAGTCACCTGCTTTCAGTGCGTGTCCTGGACCTTGGATCGGTGGCAAGGTGGTCGCTTCCACCTGGTGAGAGAAAGAGCGAACCACGTCAGCTAGACCCTTGCAGTAGTCTAACACCATATCATCTGTAATATTCAAAAGCGCGTTTGCGGGAACTGCAGGAAGTCTCATAGCCCTGCCCATGAGAATTTTGTGCGGAGACAATCCAGTCTTTCTATCAGGGGTGTTTCTCATTGACATTAGCACCAAGGGCAATGCGTCAGGCCATTTCAAATTTGTCGATGCACATATTTTCGCCATTCTTGATTTCAGTGTACCATTCATCTGCTCCACCAGTCCTGATGCTTCAGGGCGATAGCTACAATGCAGTTTTTGCTCAATGTTCAGCGCTTCGCAAAGTAACTTTATCACCTCGTTATTGAAGTGACTTCCCCTATCTGATTCTAAAGAGATCGGGAATCCGAAACGTGGTATCAACTCTCTCAACAATAGCTTTGCAACTGTAAGGCTGTCATTTCTACGTGTGGGGTATGCCTCAATCCAGTGACTAAAAATGCACACAATCACCAACACATACTTTAGACCTCCATGCACAGGCATCTCAATGAAGTCCATCTGCATCCTACTAAATGGGCCACTGGCCCTGCCAATGTGGCTCGCGTTCACAACTGTTCCCTTTCCTGGGTTCATCTGCTGGCAAGTGACACATCAATGGCAAACTGCTTCTGCAGCTTGACGAAATCTGGGGTTAAACCAATCAGTTTTGAACAATCTTATCATGGCATCTCTCCCTGGGTGAGCTTGCCCATGATAGAACCGCGCAAGCTGTGATAAGAGACTATTTGGCAAAACAAATTTTCCCTCATTTGAAACCCATAACTCATCTGGTCTCTTTATACATTGTGATTTAATCCAGGAATCTCTTTCATCCTCCCTGACGGTATTCTGTAATGGTTTTAGTTCATCTATTGTATCTACGACCTTCAAGGCAGAGGTCGATGGATCGAAACCATCCTCTGCTACCATCTACTGATAGAGCGTTCCGTACTAATAGTTTACCTATTCTTTGGACGGTCTTTAGGCCGATGAATCTTTTGGCTAAGTGGGACCCTCTCCACCCTTAACCAGTCAATTTCATTAAATCAATAATCAATAACTAACATAAGCAATGCCCTGGTCAACATAACACTTAACAATTAGTCCAGAGTACATTTCGACGAACCCTGACCTTTCAGTCAGGAATAATCACACCAGTTTATTCAAAGTTAGTGAATTTATTTCCCTATATTAACAAAGCTAGCATAATATAGATGTGTCTCAACACCAAATGATAAACATAAATGAACATTAATAGCTGTCCATAACGGCGAAACAGGTGTAATCTATGCAGCATTTGAATAACAAGGCATTCGATAATAGCAATGCAAATCACTAAAACTATAATCTGTAATGAGCTAATTGCATACATTTAGTCAGCATAACAAGGCCTCAAATTGCATCGTGCAACAAAAGGAATCCTCGTCTAACCTCAAATTAGCATCGGCATGTGGGACTTCATGCAAAAACAATTTATCAACATTAATTTGGAAAACTCCTAACTAGGGCTCTTATCAAAAAATCAGCAGTTGGTTGCCTAAAAGAAACACAATGCAATTGTACAATTTCCTTTCATATTTACCAATTACGATCAGCATACAAGGAAGTCTTCGTCTCACAGGTACCGTTTCTCGATAAGCATGGGACGGGGCAAGGGGCAAGGTGGACGGGGCAATTGCCTCACGGCGGCAAGATAAGACTACTACTTCATGCAAGGGATCAAAGTTAAAGTCTCTAGGGCAAGAATCATTTAAAGTCTCTTTCTCTCGATTAGAGAAAGTATCAAAGTCGCTTTCAAAATGGCGTCGCAACAAGGAGGGCCATAATAGCTGCAATGTCCTGCAAAATGGCGGGTATCGGGCTGGTAATGGCGGTAATGGAATGAATTCTCCTTGTGCACCTGGTTTAAGTAGACAACAGTTGAAATCCAGTAGGGTCTTCCATTGGAGGGTTCATAGGTTGGCTTCAAATTATCCAATCAAAAACAACAGTTCTCAAGCTTTTACTTAAGCATACATTATCCTTGGAGACGGGTACGCAAGTTGCAACATTTTATACCAATTAACTCACTTTCAGAGCTTCCATTGTCCGCACCTGCAGATTGACCTTGGAGCAAAGAGAAAAATGCCAAGCTGGCACGAAACCTTAAGATAAGCATGTGAACGATCTCAGTGGAAAAGTACAGCTTCAAGCAAAAATACACGTTTATTAGCACATTGGAAAAATACGAGCATCTAAACCGTGAGACCAGGCAACTAGGCCGAAGCCTCCGCTAAAGTTATGCTAAGTTAAAATATTTCAAACAAGCAAATCGTAGCACACGTTTATGATTATGTCGGATTAGTGCAATTCTAATTCACCGCGTTATATAAAGCACGCTTATAAATGTTGGCAAACTACTCTGAGGGCACATTTTGTCCCCGTACAATCTTTATTAGTTCAGTTAAAGTCACACATGATTATTTCACTCTACGTTTATGCGCTAATAAATGTAAAACCTTCATTTCAGCTTCATCAACCTCCATCTATGATGTAAGCAGTCTGAGTTAAGGCAAATCTTTCTATCAATTTTCCCATGTATTGATCATTTGAAGGTGTGGACGCTCTCTACCGCTATATCTTATACCTCAAAACATGTTCACTGTTTGGGTGGATCCGGGACAGTGTTAACCTCAATTTTATGAGGCAAAGTGTCCCAGAGTTAAGGTGCACACCAGCATATTAAAAGACAGCTAATAAATGAAAGACTTACTCAGTAACAGACTTCTTGAGCAGAAATTAGAAAAACCATAACGGTTTAATACAAAAAATGATAATGTACAATATAGTATAATAGACTGATGAAACATATGGGCTACATAGAAAACAACTGTCATAATGGTCATCAATTAAGGATTATACCACGTAGTAACAAAATCAGAAGAATGCTAAGTCCCAAATGTGCAGCAAAATTAGTAAGAAATCGGACAGTATCCCTAGTATAACTCAAAAGGGTTCTAACTCACCCTCAAATTTGAGGGTTAATATAAGACATTTCCTCATGAACTAGTATAAAAAGTGCAGTATGAGCAAAGGGGTACATTGTCAACAAATCAGAATGCAGAATTTAAAATCTTCATACAGCCTTACCACTTAAGCACAAACCCGCTACATGAATGTCGATTCAGTCGCTCTGAACTAATGTCATCTGCCTCGCAGTGTCAGAACCATTGAGTTACATACACAACAGTTAACCACTGTGAATGAATGCAATACTGCATGCAAGCGGAAGATACTTTAAAAAATGTGAAATTACTGAGTTTGTGCTAGACAGCCTTCTTCCTGAACAGTGTCATTGGGAAACAAGCAAAACATATTTTCCTGAACAACATGTAGCAGAATTTTAAACAAAGCACAAACATGAAGAGATATCCATTCTGAACAAGATGTCTGATGAACTGAGACCAGTTAGCATAAGCCAAGAAAATATACTTTCACAGATCTTGGCACAATCATTTCAATCACTATAGTCTCATATTTATGTGTACATGTGAAATCAAGTGTAAATTAGCACTCTGTACATTCTTAATAATACACATCTTGATTAATGCACAA
The DNA here is from genome assembly GCF_031143425.1 of Pleurodeles waltl. Classification (NCBI taxonomy): domain Eukaryota; kingdom Metazoa; phylum Chordata; class Amphibia; order Caudata; family Salamandridae; genus Pleurodeles; species Pleurodeles waltl. The sequence continues at coordinate 894,264,167 of NC_090446.1, forward strand.
AAGCTTCCTCAAAGATAATGGTTAGGCGGTTTAATCTGATGGTATAGGTAGTTTTTGATAAGCAGTCTGATATATCAGTGCTTGAGGATCGAGAGGAAGGTTCCAAAAAACGACAGTTGTTGATATTATTTACATACGAGACTTGAGGCATGCTGTGTAAAATCAGAACCTGTTAGGTGTGTGATAATGCACTACAGCTTTGCTGTGTAACAGCTAATATCGGATACAGCTTCACTGTGTAACAGCTAATACAGTGCTTAATTTGTGCTTGTTGTTTCCGGTGCTGAGCACCGGCACTTATTTGTGAGGGCCGGGGCTTATTCTTATGCCTCAAGCATTTGCTGTGAGCAAAAGACACATATGGGAAAGACGGAAGAATGAAAAACTAAAAAGCGTCATAAAGGGAGAAAGTAGAAAGTTGCAGGATGAGCTGAAGGGGCAGGGGTGGCCGTAAATGGATTGAAGAGGCCCAAGATGGCTTCAGGATTACACTGCCTCAGTATTCAATGCTGGTAGATTTCATTACAGCAGCTTCGTGTTTAAGAGAAGGGCTTTGAGCACCGGCAACTCTTTATGTACAAATTAAGCACTGAGCTAATAACTGTAGGATCCATAAATCCTGGGGTATCTCTTTGCTGTTTGAGGTCTGCTGAGCCAGTAAGTTTGTAAGCATGGGCTAGAATTAGGCTTTATTCAAGAAAGCATATGTAAGATCCATATAAATTGAAGAATAGCTCTACTGCACAATGCATGACTCTGCTGGTTGTGTTTGTATGTAGGGTATCCAAGCACAGTCAGAGTCTCAGGATCCACACCTTGTAACATGAGGATTTCTGAACTGAGCTACTTATTTGGAATGGTCTTGTCTTTTATGATGTTTTTTTTTTATGACATTCTTTTACAAAGTCCTATCTTCTGGTGTTGGTTTGATTTAACATACGATGGTTTTATTTCACAAGTTAGCACTATTGAAAATAGTGTACTCATTTATTCTAGGAAGACATTTAACCACAAAGCAGTGGTCTGTGATGTTGCAAAGGGAGGCAGAGGGATGTATAAATCCAGTACCTGAATTGAGTAACATATAGTAAGGAAACCTTGACTCAAACCTCAGCTTTCAAAGTTGACCTAACGGTTGACTGTCTAGTTTAGGAGTGCCATGAATGTGCAGAATGCATGCTACACAACAAAAGTCTTTGCACTGTGGTTCATTACAAGTACCTTTACAATGCTAGTCATTACAAACCAAACAAGATATATATATATGTGTGTGTGTGTGAGTGCACATCTATCTATCTATCTATCTATCTATCTATCTATCTATCTATCTATCTATCTATCTCTATCTCTATATTTCTAGACCCACACACACATATACAGGTGCAGCTCCTCCGCTAGGGCGGAGGTGCGCCCTCCCGCCAGCAGCAGCACCTCCAAACCTTTTTAATACAAAATGATAATAAACTATGTTTATTATTGTTTTGTATTAGAAAGGACGTGCTACAGACTATGATGAGCACTGAAGGGAGTGCTTTCACATGTATGTTTGGCTGGCCAAACACACATGTGCAGTAGGCTCTCTCCAGCCCGGCACTGTGTTGATGGGCTAAAGAGAGCAGGCACAGACTCCCAGTCTGGGAGCCTGTTCCTGCCGTTGACTTGCGGATGGAGGAGTGGAGCAGCAAGGAACGTAGTTAAGATACGTTTTTTTAATATTATTATTTTAGTTTATTTCTCTCTTTCTTTCTCTCTCTCTCTCTCTGTATATATATATATATATATATATAATATATATATTCATATATATATTATATATATATATATATATATATGTTTATATATTTACATGTATATATAGATAAATAGATTTTATATATATATATATATATATATATATATATATATATATATATATATATATATTATACATAGGTGGTACTCTGGATTCCCACTGGGCAGTTATAGTTAAGACCAAGTTTCCACGTGATATGCATTTTATGTTTTCCTAACTTTTGGTGCCGTTTGTCGAATCTTAACAAAACTTTCCAGAAATATGTTCTTCCACCTCAATTTCTTCCTGCAATGTTTCTTATAGGCGGGGGCGAAAGAAAAGCGGGTCCCAAAAGCATTTTCCTAAACATTTATCCATTGGTAGTTTAGACACAGCCACAGCCCAAACGCCTGAATGAATTTACAGCAGTTATGGCAGAAAGCTAGATCGTGGTCCAGAAAGAGTGCCAATGTGATAGTGGAAATCACTTCATTAGTTTTTGAGCAATTAAGGCTCAAAAATGTGTATATTTCACACTGTGTAGGATCAGCTGGCAGACAGATCTCAAGCTGAGATCAGATTGGCTACCACTACGTCAACAACAATGTGGCGGCAGCTATCTTAGGTCTCAAAACTCAGTCCTGAGTCCTCAATAAAAGTTTTTAAAAAGACATAAGGGGGCAGGGTAGGGATACCCTGACCCCCTAGGCCGGGTGGTAGGCTCCTACATGGGCTGAGGCAAACACAGTTTAATTTGATGCAAATTTGTGGAGGATGCACAAATCTGCAGCAAAAGATTTTAAAAAGTGTGGCCTCCCATGCAATTCTACGCCGGACACAATATTCTTTTTAGGGAGCGGATAAATAGCCACCCTCCTTGAGTCTTATCAGGCCCTGGGGACCACATCCTCTGGGGCTGAATGCCATAAAAAAGGTGAGGGGCCATGATGCCCACCTCCCTGAGCCTTAAGAGGACCGCGGACACAATCCCTGGAGCCAAACTGAACTTTAAAGGAAGCGGGGCATGCAGCCCACCTCTCTGAGCAGCTCAATTACTGTGTCGTAGGGAGCCCACCACCAGGATACAGTAGTTTTCCTGCCCACATTTTTGTGGACAGGGAAATATATGTTTTCTCCCTCCTGGCAGGAGCATTTGTAAAGCACCTGTGTGGGAACCGACATGCATTCCCTGCTCGCAGATAAGCAGGCAGAAAGACATATCTGCTACCACTCTGCGAGACCTTTACAAATATTCCAGCTGGGAGAGAGCAGACTTTTATTTCCAGGCCTGTGCTCTTGCAGGCAGGGAAACACACATTGTTCCTGCTCAGTGGGAGCAAACAAAAGCAGCTGCCTCCACTGGGTGGGAGCAATGCCGGCTCCTGCAGCACCCAGGATGGTTGACTGTGGGAAACCGGTAGGAGTTGCAGGGGGCTGAGCTTCTCCCTACGGACCCCAACTTGCTGTTTGGTGCCTGTCCTGGGAGGGCATTGGGCCACACCACCAAGAAAAAGCACAGGACCCTGGGGATGGTGTTCCTTCAGGGGCGCCCTAGCCCCCCCTTTCCTTTTGAATGGAATTTAGCCCTGCTGGATGGTGGCCCTGGTGCCTGTTAAGGTTCAAGAAGGGGGGTTGAACCTGCTGTCCCTTAAAATATATGTTTTGGCCCTCGGGTATGGGTCCCCGAGGTCAATACTGGCTCAGGTAGGGGGCCATGCACCCACTTCCTTTAAAAAAAAAAATTTCAAGGGATTGGCGTTCCATATGTTTGAAGTGGCTTTAGGAGGGGTTTGTTTCACTGGGTTAGAAACAGGGCCTGGCCAAAGTCCAGGCCATGGGGCTAACCCCACGATACATGCAGCCAAATGCTGTAGGCGGCATGTGGTTAGCTGTCCATGGGATTTGTATACAGGCCCTTTGGCCAACTCTGTGCTTTGTGCGGCCAAAGGCTGCCTGCAAGTGGTGGACACAGGACCTAGCTGCAGCCATACATAGTGGTCGTGTTGGTTTTATGTATGTTAATAAAATATTAGTTTATGTTAAAAAAAAACTTGAAATTTACTGATTAATAATAGTCTAAAGTAACACTATAATAAGGTGAAAATATCAGTGACAATGTAAAATTTTAAATAATTTATAGTTATCCTAGGGCACGAGTTGCAGCCACTTGAGATAACCATAACTGGTGAATTTCAATGTTTTTTGTTTTTTTAAACATTATGCTGTCAATGAAGCTCTGACCTAACTATAATGTTACTGTAACATTTGTTTATTTTCAGTGAATATATATACATGCACACACACATCTTGAGGTCTTGTTTTACTTTATAGTGGTGAACACCAGCAAACCTAAAAGCCCCTTTATTAATTTGTTTTCATTTTTTAAAAATTACAATTTTACTCTCACTTTACCTCTACCCACACCTGAACCCTAAAAAACTCTTATCTCCTTTTACCTCTACCGACCTCTGAACCCTAAAAGCCCCTTACCTCTCTTTACCTCTAACCACTGTTGAACCCTTAAAAAAACCCTTACCTCCATTTAGCTCTACCTGCCCTTGGATGCTAAGAAACCCTTGCATCCCTTTGCTGTTATCCACCCCCTGAACCCTAAAGAACACTTATCTCCATTTACTTCCACCCATCCCTGAAACGTAAAAGTGTACCTTATTACCAGACACTTGTGTGTGTTGCAAAGGCATTTGTTTTTAAAGCACGAACTGTAGGTTCTCATGCGATGTAAAAGATTTGCTGTAAACACAAATTATTGTAAAATATGCATTATAAAGGTGACACACCTAAAACAATTGCTGTGGTTTGCAAACTATATAACATCAATATTGAACAGATATAAAGTGCACATGCTTCACTTGCCTCTTGGTTGGATCATGGTGTATCACTGGGGCACACAGGGTGGAGGGTTGTGAATGTTTTGAATTCCATATCTGCAAACTATTTCCCATAAGTGCCTCTTACTGAATAATATGTGTTGAATATGGCCCTTTATGCAGGGGCATCCCCAAACCTTTTGCCTTCTTCCTCCTATTTTTTCTAACCTGTTTTTGTTGGCTTTAGGACTCTCAACACTTTACCACTGCTGACCGTTGCTAAAGTGCAAGTGCTCTCTATCTAAATGGTATTGGTGATTGGTTTATCCATGATTGGCCTATTGGAGCTACTAGTAAGTACCTAGTATAGTGCGCCCGGTGTGCCCGGGGCCCATAAATCAAATGCTACTAATGGGACTGCAGCACCGATTGTGCCACCCACACGAGCAGCCCTGCAAACAAGTCTCAGACCTGCCACTTCATTGTCTGTGTGTGCAGTTTGAACTGCCAGTTCGACCTGGCAAGTGCATCCGCTTGCCTGGCCCAAACCTTCCCTTTTACTAAATGTAAATCACCCCTAAAGTAGGTCCAAGGGAGTGCTGTGGGCAGATTGCAATGAATTTAAAAGGGAGGACATTTAGTTTGAAAATGCCGCCTTTAGAACGTGGGCATTTTCTTGCATAACCATTCTGTGCCTCGACACATCTCGGTCAGGATGACGCAGTTAGACTGTTTGTGAATTCACTCTAGACAGTCACACAAAGGGAGCTGAGATGTGCCCTGCATGTCCTTATGGGTCTTCCTGGGCTATAGTGGTGGGAGGAGCTGACACTAGCACTTAAATAGGGCTGTGCCTGTCCTTATGCAAAGCAGTCTCCAACCTCCTGGAGTGTGTCTGGGGCCAGGGCAGAAAAGGCAGGGTCTTGTGCACTGCAAAGACTTTCCTTTGAAGTCTGGCTACTTCAAAGGCAGAAATGAGTATTAGTATATTAGTATTGGACTTCTCAGACCACAACTTCAGAATCCTTCTGGATTGAGGGCATTCTGACATGAATGAGAGCTGGATGCCATAGGAAGGACTGCCACTCTGCGTGTTGCTTTGCTGTGCTTGCTGCTTCTGTCCTGGGAGTGAAAGGACGTAACTTTGCTTTCTACATCCTGCTACCGAAGATTCTTTAGGTGCTTGGACTGAGATTGCCACCTGTTAGGAGTCTCAGGGACAACAAAGACTTTAGCGGCCAGCACCTGGGCTCTCTTGCTGAGAGTCCTGACTCGCCAAGTGGTGCCAAATCCAGTTCCTGGGCCCTTGGGAATGGGTTCTGGTGTAACCAGGCAGAAACCAAGTACATCAACTCCCGAGTGACTTCGAAACCGGCGCCACTGTTCGTCTCCATGCCAGCCTGCACCGGAACCATGGTCCCCACTGAATGCAACAACTGCGGCCAATGCTGCAGACCCGACGCTGCTGCAGCACCTCCAAAGTACAGGCACAGCGTGAGTTCCGAATGCCATGTCACCAACATCTGTGACACCTGATTCCGCCGCAGCACCTGTGGCTCCGTGGTGTGACCGCGATACTGCAAAGTCGGCACCTTGTGTCTTGACCTGCTGGATTCATCAGCCCCACCGGATCGTAAGGAACCAACACTTTGCCACCAATTCCGCATCACCTCCCCTGCAACCATAATGAACCAATGCCTCACCTCCCCTGCCTCGCAGTAAGAAACCAACATCTCACCTCCCCAGTAGCAGTAAGGAACCGACACCGCACCAGCTCCAGCCATGCGTCACCTTCCCAACTCTGTGCAGTCTCTTTGTTTCCTCATTGTTTTCAAAGATACTGTGCCTGGGGTGCGTGCGACTCTGTGACTGGCCCGCAATCCCCTGCGAGTGGCATCGGACTGTTGCGAACGACTGCGTCAAGATGTAGTGATAGCCCCAGTTGGAGCTATTGTGTTTCTAAGCACTTTACTGAGAGTTATTCTTTAAAGCTTTGTATCTTTGCTTGTGTTTGTTGGATTTTTGTCATGTCTTGCTTTACTCAGATAAATATTGGCTATTTTTCTAAACTGGTGTGGGGTACTTTTGTGGTGTTTTCACTGTATTACTGTGTGTCTGTACAAATAGTTTATTATAAATCAAAAAGTACACTGTTCCTGTTAAGAGTAATCATTTAGAGCGAACGAGATTCTACAGGAGCAAGAACCCTGATGCATCACATTGGATGACTGGCTTCATCATTGGGAAAGCTCCTCGTTAGGCCGGTACTGCAATGCCTAACGGGCTCCCCCCGAGGGGTTGCTCTTAACCGGGGTGCTCAGATGGTAGCACATCCAAAGCAATTATTTTGAACGGGTGCCCAATTATAAGTACCCAAGCATAAGTGGAGCGAATAGAGAATTAAGATTGGTTCACCATCAACAAATATCACTCATATTTTAATCAGTTTTATGTGATGAGGACCAAGATTAAAAACAGGCAAGAGAGTAACGGGTGATAAATAATGATCACCTACTCTCAAAAAGGAGGATAACACACTATATGGTACCTCTCTATAGCAGGTCTACATGTTTCGCGTCCAAATGGTCCAGCCGGATCCAATGACGCTTCTTCAGGACCAAAGAAAAATCTACTCCAAGATCTCAAATCAAATACTCATCAATGTCTAAAGATAAGCAGTCACTTACTTAGTTCTACTCATACAATAAAGTCGCCCATCCCCAATATCAGGATAGAGCTCTTAAAGGATCACAAGTCAGGATAAGGAACTAATATTTTCGGATTCCTTATAAGTAGGTTGATTAACCTACCCTTCAGACGTGTGTCCCAGTAGAACCCGTTCTACGGGGACACACGTAATCAGTCTTCTAAATACGCCCATGGGTGTTTGGAGTCGGTCCATCACGGTACCTTGCAGGTGGTCCCTTAAGGTTACATTATGTCACTGAAGTTCTTTCCATCTCTTCATTATTGTGTCTGCTCTAATCTTCCCTAAATTGGGGCGGTAATTTTGCCTTCACCCGACATGCTGAAGGCTGATTCCGTGCTGTATGCTTATTTTCTGTGAAGAATTGCAAACAAAAGTGTTGTTCTTGCGCATAGAAGCCACAAAGCAGGAGCCATCCCACCCGGCGCCGCTAAGTTGATCTGAAATTGATTGGCTGGTGATATTTGAAAGCGATAGCTCTTACCGTCTTGGACATACATAGCGCTGAGGTATAGAAACAGCGCATAAACAGCAGCCAGCTTCTTAGCATTTTTTTTCCCTTACTTAGTCTAATATCTGTTTAGACCTGAGCGCCACTGCCCCTGTAGCTCAGTCAATGTGGCCTAAGAACAAGTCCTACCACTTTGAGAGAAATTCTTCTATTACCTGGGCCGAGCTGGCATGGTAAAAGCCTTCATTTCCAGGAAAGCTGCTGAGAAAATAAGGGAGAATTACTCTGTCAAAATTATGCAGGTACAATAGACTCCAGCTGACGTGTCAGTGTGTACTGCACTCTGTCCAGGCCTAATGCGCAGCGATGGCGCTGACACGTGTGAGTCAGGGCAGCATTTAGCTTATGAATATGTTCCGGCGGAGCATGGTGCCGCTGTCGACAGGTCCTCCGGCACAGCATGCTGCTTGTGGGTCAGCCGCTCAGCAGGCCTGATTTCCGGATGTTCTAGAACGCAGCGCCTCGAGGCAACTTTTAGCTGCCGAGGTTCTAAGCGATCTCATGCATATTGAGCAGCATGGTGGACACGGAAAGTTTAGTTTGTGGTGAGTACTGTACATTTCAAAGTTTGGATTTGAGTGATTATGAAGGCTAAGGAAGGGTTTTGTTCCATGAGTGAAGGGGAGAGGAGGATAGGTTAGGATGTGAAGAGGAGAGGAATAATATATTTTTCTTGACTGCTCTCTGGGTATAGATAGAAAGGATGAATGAAGCTGGGGCGAGAGGCCATGCAGACAAAAATAGAACGGTGAGACAAATAAATTAATTTCTATTCATTGATTTGACATCAATTGGATCGAGGAGTATAGGATGGAAGTGGAAAGGGAGGGAGTACGAATGAAGGAAGGTAGTAAGGGAAAGGAGAAGGAATGGGTCATGAATTTATGTTTTGGACCGAAAGAGAGAAGGGAAAAGAAAGGGTCAAAGAAAAGGAAAGAGAGGTAGAGAAGTTGGGTCAAAAGAGGAACTGAGAAACAGCTCAGATGGGTGAAAGGGAAGAGGGATAAAATACTTGGAAGAAAAAGAAAGCTTGGCAGGCACGTAGGTGAGAGGACCAGTGCGATGGGCAGACAAAAAGAGGCAATCAAATTCCAGAAGTCCCAGAGAGAAGACATATGGAGGTTAGAAATAGGTCCGTGGCTGATGCTTTGTTGATGTCACTCACTTAAGGAGACCGGTGGACTAAATGAAGCAGTTCTGTTCTCTCAGGACACATCAGTCACGAGGAAGGGGATGAGAAAGTAAAGACAGGTTGTGTAATTGGGAGAAAACATGAACTTACGAGATGCATATATCTGTAAGGTAGGTATGAGGTGGGTATGTGAGAAAACAAGAAAGATAATACAGAGGGAAGGCACAAGATCACAGAGCCAAACTGAGAGGCAGTGCCATTTTAAGTTTTCTAGTGCACCAGCAAGTCAGATTTTGGGTTCCCCTCTTTAGAACAACTTTCAGTTTGTCATCCATTTTCACCAAATGGAATCCTTTGTGATTCCAAATAATACTGAATTATATGTGACATTTTATATAATGGGGGAATCCCAAAACAGCTGAAAGTTCAATCTGCCCAGAGTCTACCTTCCAGGATGTGTCACATGAGCACTGAGTTTTAAATATTGTGCTACCAAAATATCCTAGTCAGATTATTGAAAAAAATAGATATATAAATACTAGCTCCATCTAAATATACCCTGACAGTAAATACATCTTGAATGTAGGTGAGTACGTGGTTACAACTGAAGTCTTATCTAAATACTCACCTGCATACACTTAGCTTCACAATATTTTGTTTTGTTTTTGATATTTCGAAAGCACGATTTTTTGTGCCTGATATTCTCACTTTCACACTCAGCAAAATACTACCAAAAGAAAGCTTGAAAAGGCATTTCCAAAAATATTTCTTGTTGTGTTTGGAGCTCTATATCTTTGTCTTTCAACCACATTTTATGTCTTTCTGCTCTGCTTTCTTTGATTATACTTAACTAGACAATGCCCTCTGACTATGCTGAGTTAGATAAATGAGAAACAGCAGAGAGGAGAACAAGAGAATAGCAGAGCAGTAACAAGAACACTGTTGCATTGTATAATATGCTAACTACAGTGAGAGAGGTGTAGTAGAGGGAGACAAGCGGTAGAGGTAGAAGTAGTGTAGAGTGACAGGCGAGGTAGTGAGAGCCATAGGGGGAAGAGAGAAAGTTGTGTTGGTCATGAAGACAGACATACAGAGGTAGAAAGAGAACGCAGTAGGTAGAGAAAGAGAGGTAGAGCTATAGTTACGGTATTCTAGACAGGTAGAGAGAGAAAAGGGAAAGGAAGTATGAACTGTGGGAGAGGGGTGTGATACACTCAGGGGTGAGGTGGAGAGAGGTAGAGGTAGCCTTTTCAAGGCATTGTTATATGAACATCTATTGTTGAGGGCTTTTGAGACTCCCGCTCACTTTACCTGGAGGTCCCTGAAGCTGGGACTACTCGAAATTCCACACCTTGTCCATGCCATAAAACAGCTATGCTCAAAGGAGGGGAGAGATAAAGCACTGAAGCAAGAGAGAAAAGATGGGTTCAGAGCAGTATGAGAGGAAAGGGTGAGGTGGACCAGTGTTGGGCATTAAGGAACAGTTGGTAGAGGAGAGAGAACACAGGAGGCACTTAGAAAAGAGTAACAACTGATTCAAGTCTGAATTAGGTGGGATAATCGCGCTGATGCCAGTGGTTATGGTGCTCCGAACCCCTTGCAAGGGCCTCGGCCTCTTTCTTTAATTTTTAAGGGGAAACCATTCCAAGGCAGAGCGGAGAAGCAAATCAAAAGTGGTTATAGACCCTGAGTGAGGAAATGTCACTTTAAGTGTATATCTTTGCATTTCAGTTTCACTTTTCAGGGTTACTGCAGTTTGAAAGCGCCTGGGCTCACATATGTGGTTATTTTTCGGCTCAGTAGCACTTGGTGTAAAGTGATCCTGACACATAAACACAGTAGCTGTGGACTTGTATTTCGCATCACTCTAACAACTTGTTGTGTTTAAAGTTCTACAGCAGTTTTCTTTTCTGTACTCCAATGCTGCTAGAAAGGGATGTTTTAGGTGAAGCATTGGCTTGACTTATAGCGGAATTTGATTCAAGCATATATATATATAACAGTCTGTATAAACTTTCTAGCTTTCCCTTCTGTGGACCCCCACTTAATCACTTATGGAAGCCAGAGAACAGTGTCTAACCAAATTCTTCACTTTGTACCTCAAAAGAATATCCAGAAATACAGAAACAAGTGTGCATCTAGCAAATACACGACCTATTAAATATCTAACTCACAAAGAAAATGCAAACATCTAAATTTTAATGGCACGTTTGTAGCCGTTGAACATCTAGTGCAAATGGATTTTCATCTGGATTTTTTGCATCAGTGTAAAATTGTGGGGTTTATTTACACTCTCCAGGTAGCCTGCCAGTCCGCACCAATTGCGTCATTTACCTGTGCTGCATCTGCAGAGGAGTGCTTCTCAAGTTGAGAGATCCCTGCCACTTGCTGGGGATTTCTTTGCCGAAAGTGCATTCATGTGGTGGTGGAGGCACTTCGGCAGTGATGAAAGCTGAGAAGGGCACTATGTTCTCTTGGCTCTTTTTTGTATTCTTTTAACTTTTTCAGGGACATATGCCCAATGCAGATGTTTGTTTCAAACAATGGCCCTCATGATTAGAGTCTTTTCTCCCTGCGCATGGAGCCCGTTATTTGTTTTCTATGTCAGGTCTGCTTTGCAGTGCATCAGACCAAGGCAGTAAAAATGCTTATGAAGAACCAAACTAAATACAACATAAAAGGTGGAAGCCCTGTGTTGGAAGGGTAGCACCTGTGACTGACCTACCAGCTGTCAATCTTCAGTTTCTCAACCTCCAAAAAACGCAGAAAACGACTTTGAGTATGAGAACATCTCATCAGCGGCAGTCTCCCCATCGCATCAAACTCTAAATGACCCCCTTTTTTTGCAATTTCCTCACCCGCCACTAATGGCTACAGCAGAGATCTTTCTGAAAAGTGATGAAGCAAGTGTAGCATGGGTTCTAATTCACGTAACAAAAAATGGCTAGCCTGCCAACTGCTTGGATATTGAGATATCACCATAATTACAGTAAAATGGGTCCTCATATCTCTAGGCCCCCAGGACACTGCGCTTCCTACTCAAATGGTTCCTGGTCCCTGCCTCAGAGGTGGACAATGTGAGAAGACTATGAAGATATTTTACAACAGTGCAATGCACTCGAAAACCTGATTGGGCTATTGAATTAGTGGACCAATACTTCCAATTCAGGATAGGTGAGGGTATGGTGAATGGACTGGAGTAGAGACAGCCATATCTGACCTACAAGACAGTCAGAAAATATCCTGAATGTGATATTTCGTTTGAAAGCTAGAGCCTGTCACATAATATGACTGACTAATCTAATAGATTATCAGAGGCAGCAACCCGTCATCAAATATCCCTGTTTTTTCCACTTACTAATCTCCCTCTCTCTCCCTATGCTCTTTAACCATTTCACACTGCTAACGATGATGTGATTCTCGCAGATTTTGCTTTATATTCGCACAATTAGCAGTGAATATTTATAAAATGACACCTACGGGGATCTAAGGGTGAGTGAAATTGCACAAAATTGGGAAATGTCAGGAACGTTTTGTGAATTATGCAGAAACATTCTTTTAGAACAAATTGAGGTTTTCCAGTGCCTCGAATGACTTTTTTTTGCAAAGGCATGCAAGATACAAGTTCAGGTCCAGTTAGAAAATGTCTATATGTGCGACATTTTCTGTACAAACTAGTCTTCCCTGGGTGAAAATCATACAGTATTGCTTATTGGAAAAGTAGCAGTCTTACCTAGTCATATGTATTTGGGTTTTCATGTGTTGGGTCAGGTCGAATGTTGCCTTCTGTACATTCATTGTTTGAATGTTGAAGGGGTCTAGGGGTACTATTTGCTAGCAATTCTGACCAGGCACTGAAGGTAGGCTTTTGTGGAATACGCTGACTCCTTTTACTATTCAATTCTGTTTTGGTTCATTACACCAACACAATTCCACAATTGGCAGCCACTTGGTTGCTTACGTGTGGTGTAATCTGAAGTTCATTCTTCACTCTGGTTGTAAGCATTACTCCCAGTGGTCCTGTCTGGGAGCCATTTTGTCACTAAGGCTATCCATCCATGGATTGGTGATGCAGTCATTGCCCATCCTATTGTAGATTGCTTCTTCACTTTGAAATGCAGGCCAATACTTTTGCACCCTATACCATGATGTCATGTGTAACACATTCTACTTTCTGGGGCCTGCTCAATTTATGGAGAGCTGTGGTGAAGTGCATTTACATTCCAAGAGCTAGACATATGGTTCTTCATAGGGATATTGCATGTTGCCATCACTATGTTGCCATATGTGTCTGTGTCCATTTTGGACAAGGAAAGTATATGATATCTGCAAGAAATTGTGTGGTTGTTTGAGAGGGGTGGAAGCCCCACTCAGGCTCTTACCACAATCCTTGTCAGGGTGAACCACAAAAGTCACTAAAAAAACTTGTACTCACCCCTCTGGGATCTTGGCACAAAAGCCATCAGGCTTACATTAGAGGTAATGTATAAAGTATTTTTGCATCATACAAACAGTAAAAAATTGAAAACACAACATAAGAAAAAATCCAATTTAGAAAAATAGAGAAAAATGTAATGCATAAAATGACATCAAAATGAATTAAATGTAATCAGTAGAACAGAGTTATTAAAGTATTTAGTGCAAAACAGCACCTAAACCATCAAAGCGCCAACTGCAGGCATCTGGTCACGCAAGACCAAGTAAAAATGTAATGCCCCCTAGATGGAGCATAAGTCAGATACATGAGGTGGATTGGGCCTGTCTCGGCCTACCTTTGGAATTGGAATATTTTTTGAAGGAAAGTTCATGAGAAAGTAGAGTTCAACAGGGTAAGGCAGTAGACGTCGAAGGAGGAGGCAACGTTATCGGAAGCCACTGGGCAGAGTTGTGGAGATTTTTACCATAGGACTTTATAACTTTTTTGAAGTTTCAAATCTAGCATGAAGTTGTAAGCTGTAGCTGATAAGGGCTCCACAAACCCAATACCTTCGCCGAGAGGTCCAGCTGAAAAAGATTTGCGGCTGCAAAGAAGAATGTAGTGGGAGCTGCAGCTAAGGCAGGCCGACCAGCGATACACAGTGGGTCAATCAGCAGGCAGGTGGTCTTTTGTCGGTTTTCAGGGGGCGTTTTGATGAAAATCTCCCATGCTTTTGGGTTTAGGCAGGAGCAGCACCGCTAACACTACTCCCAAGGATCGAGGACCAAGGGAGCACCAATTTGAGGGGGTTAGGACTCAGGCCAGCAGATGTCAGATGCAGGGTTTGAGGTCCCTGGAGCTTGTTATGTCTCTGGAACTCACACAGAAGGCCAGCCAACTAACACTTGGAGTCACTTCTGGTGGCTCTGGGACAGATCTCCTGCAAGCAGCAAGGCAGGTCTTTCAGCAGAAGCGCAGTCCTCTGGTAGCAGTAGGGCAATCATGTGAGGGTCAAGGCTGTGATTCTGAAGTCTTTCACAGGTCGAGGAGTGACCTGAAGAGTTGTTCTGAGGGCCCAATATTTACCTGGTTCCAGCCATTAAAGTGGGGAGGGGAGGGGGCATCCCTATACCACCCCTATATCGGATTGTGGAATGTTCTTCCCTTCCCCTGTCAAGGCTTCAAAACGTCTAAGATGACAAAAGACTAGCATCAGCTTCCTTTCTGCGTGCTGAAGGCAAGCCCTTTGAAGTATAAGTGTGATAGGAGCTAGTTCTGCCCCCAGTCACACTGGCTGGATGGTTCATTCTTCCTACGTCTAGTACCCAGCTGTCTGACTGTCTGGGGGGAATACACAAAGCTCAACAGCAGAGTCATTCACAGTCATGTTGCCCAGAACACTGGCAGAGACACAAATGGTTAGAACAAAAAAATTTAAACTTTCTAAAAATCTAAAAAGGAAAGAGGGGTTGGGCCCATTTAATGTCAGCAAGGCTGGTCCACTACAAAATATCAAAACAAAACAGGAGCCATTACTGACCTTATTTACACAAAATATTAATTTACATTCATGACCATATAATTGAATTGCTCTGATCACCATTTATTTACAACAAAATATATACTACATTTGTTTGATTTTTTTTGACAAAATGGTCATAAACAGTTGAACATAAAAGAACCCAAACAAATATGTTTGTTTTGAAACTTTCTTAAAAAGGTATTTTCAGATTTGTGACTTAAAGTACGACTTTACTCTTAATATGTGTCTAAACATAACATCTCTACCTGCTTCCAATCAAAAGCTACCACTTATTAAATGTAATAAGGCAAACCAATAGCAGTCCATGGTAGAGGAAGGCCTTGCAGTGGTGGATGTTTTTCGCTACAAGAACACCTAAAACTTAAACCCACATGCCCTACTTTTTATATACAAATGTGCCTAGCCTTATGGGCCTTTAGGGCATACCTGAGGGGTGACATATGTTTAAAAAAGGAAGGTTTAGGCTGGGGAAAAGTTTATTTCGGCAGGTCGAATAGGTCATTTAAAACAACACTATAGTCTGCAATGGCAGGCCTGTGGCAAGTTTTAAAGTGCTATTTAAGTGGGTGGCACAATAAGTGCTGCGGGCTCACTTATAGCATTTACTTAACAGACCCTGTTACATATAGTACCACATACTAGGGACTTATAAGTAAATTAAGTGTGCCAATTCGGTGTAGGACAATTTACAATGTTTTAAGGAGAGAACACAAGCACTTTAGCACTGGTTAGCAGTGGTAAAGTGCACTGAGTACTAATACCAGCAGAAAGTAATACAGAAAACAGGAAGGTTGAAGGCAAAAGGTTTGGTGGTGACCCTGCAGATAGGGCCAAGTCGAGCCCCATCAACGATTTGCATATTAGTTACCACTGTGTGCATCATAGTTAGGGAAAATGGACTACAACATTGATTAAAACACCAGTTTGAAAATTGTAAAAGTTTAAATTTAAGCTGTGTTTATAGGTGATCAGCAGACTTGCTGACACTTACTGACAATCTCTTTAATACTGCTTATGACATATCATCACATCTCAATACAATGCACTTCAAGTCACAGCCTTGTAAGAAATCTCACATTTCATTGTATTATTTTTGCACTTTTCAGGTTTATGACAAAATGCTAATACAAAATAGTGCCTCAAGTGGTGCAGTCTTTAGTCTTTGCAAGATTTAATATTATTTTCACCAGTCAAAATGTACCTATAATTTTTGTAATTGACAGTTAACATGCAGCGTGTAAACTGAAAACCAGCTTTCCTTCAAATAGCAGGGAAACCTCCAATCAAAAGGAAAAATAGAGAACAGATACTACTCCATGTGAAACGTACTGTTACATGATGTGGGGCTCAAAGCTCACGCAATATTTGAATACTTAGTACTAACTGATGTGGTTGAGGAAGAAGAATTTGGTGAACACCAGGATACAGTAAATACATTTTGATGTTCAATAAAGCCTAGTTGTTAAGCAACACATTTTTTCTAAGAGTTCAGATTTGTGAAGAATCTATTGACTCTTATGTAGTTACTTTACCTACTTTAACACCAGGCTGTGAATTAAAAAAAAAATCATTACATCACTAATAGGAGTTCATATACTAGTCAGTTGTAGATATAATCATACTTGAACAATGCCTGTTGTCATTGAAAAACCCATCCTTAAGGGAAATAATTCCTATTTCAAAAAGTATAGAAATCTCACAGTAGTTATCTAAGTAGTTGGACAATAGAGCAAATTCGAATATGGGAGCAATTTAAGACAAACCAACACACTATCAAATGGGTAATTATAAGTAGAATGCTACATGAAGCATCAATAATACATTTTTAAGAAAAAAAGTATTTCTTATACAGGGAGTGCAGAATTATTAGGCAAATGAGTATTTTGACCACATCATCCTCTTTATGCATGTTGTCTTACTCCAAGCTGTATAGGCTCGAAAGCCTACTACCAATTAAGCATATTAGGTGATGTGCATCTCTGTAATGAGAAGGGGTGTGGTCTAATGACATCAACACCCTATATCAGTTGTGCATAATTATTAGGCAACTTCCTTTCCTTTGGCAAAATGGGTCAAAAGAAGGACTTGACAGGCTCAGAAAAGTCAAAAATAGTGAGATATCTTGCAGAGGGATGCAGCACTCTTAAAATTGCAAAGCTTCTGAAGCGTGATCATCGAACAATCAAGCGTTTCATTCAAAATAGTAAACAGGGTCGCAAGAAGCGTGTGGAAAAAACAAGGCGCAAAATAACTGCCCATGAACTGAGAAAAGTCAAGCGTGCAGCTGCCACGATGCCACTTGCCACCAGTTTGGCCATATTTCAGAGCTGCAACATCACTGGAGTGCCCAAAAGCACAAGGTGTGCAATACTCAGAGACATGGCCAAGGTAAGAAAGGCTGAAAGACGACCACCACTGAACAAGACACACAAGCTGAAACGTTAAGACTGGGCCAAGAAATATCTCAAGACTGATTTTTCTAAGGTTTTATGGACTGATGAAATGAGAGTGAGTCTTGATGGGCCAGATGGATGGGCCCGTGGCTGGATTGGTAAAGGGCAGAGAGCTCCAGTCCGACTCAGACGCCAGCAAGGTGGAGGTGGAGTACTGGTTTGGGCTGGTATCATCAAAGATGAGCTTGTGGGGCCTTTTCGGGTTGAGGATGGAGTCAAGCTCAACTCCCAGTCCTACTGCCAGTTCCTGGAAGACACCTTCTTCAAGCAGTGGTACAGGAAGAAGTCTGCATCCTTCAAGAAAAACATGATTTTCATGCAGGACAATGCTCCATCACACGCGTCCAAGTACTCCACAGCGTGGCTGGCAAGAAAGGGTATAAAAGGAGGAAATCTAATGACATGGCCTCCTTGTTCACCTGATCTGAACCCCATTGAGAACCTGTGGTCCATCATCAAATGTGAGATTTACAAGGAGGGAAAACAGTACACCTCTCTGAACAGTGTCTGGGAGGCTGTGGTTGCTGCTGCACGCAATGTTGATGGTGAACAGATCAAAACACTGACAGAATCCCTGGATGGCAGGCTTTTGAGTGTCCTTGCAAAGAAAGGTGGCTATATTGGTCACTGATTTGTTTTTGTTTTGTTTTTGAATGTCAGAAATGAATATTTGTGAATGTTGAGATGTTATATTGGTTTCACTGGTAATAATAAATTATTGAAATGGGTATATATTTTTTTTTGTTAAGTTGCCTAATAATTATGCACAGGAATAGTCACCTGCACACACAGATATCCCCCTAACATAGCTAAAACTAAAAACAAACTAAAAACTACTTCCAAATATATTCAGCTTTGATATTAATGAGTTTTTTGGGTTCATTGAGAACATGGTTGTTGTTCAATAATAAAATTAATCCTCAAAAATACAACTTGCCTAATAATTCTGCACTTCCTGTATGTGTGGCTTTTCACCACATTTTTCAGATAGTTGAAGATGTCCTGTGAAAAGTGTTGTCTGCAAAGATTGTGGTTTGGCAAAGTGGGACACTGCAAACGTTTCTTAAAGTTGTATACACAAAATTGAACAATGAAGAATAAGTTGAAGAAGAGGAAACAATTATTAGAGCGAAAGATTTCATTTAAGTGATAGGGGGTGACCTGAATGGATATTACTTTACATGGCTTTATGTTAAACCTGTTAGTAGATTTAGGCACGAGGAATACAATGATTATTGATGAGATATTTGAAGAAAATTGAGGAAAAAAAGAATTGAACTCCTCGAAACTGGTTACCAAAATCATGCAAAGGTTTTAGGATAGAATTAGTGGGATATTTGACAGAATATTGGAATTCAAAAATGGTTTATTCATACTAGAAGAGTATCATGAAGACCTTTTTGTCAGACACAGAGCAAAAGACAAAATGTTGTGGTAGAGAAAGTAGAATCCACCTTAGCAATGTACTAAAGGATTTCATTAGTGCCCTTAATAAAGTAAAATTTGTGTTTTTTAAACAACAAGAGAGAGACTATGCTGAAACAAGGGGTAGCCGGTCAACTGTGGACCGCCGGCATAGTTCACAGAGTTTTCCCTACTCTGTGCTCTGCTTGAAGCGTTTAGTTTGGCAAAAACTCCACTACCACTACATGGTGGAGTTTACCCCCCACCCCTAAAGTGGTCTCATATTATATGTATCTGTGGCAAACAGTGAGCATGCACTGTATTGAATATTTCTACTGACTCCTTATGACTTATACTGTCCCATGCTGCAGTATCAAAGTCCTCAGTGCACTGAATTTATGTTTGTTACTCCCTGCGCTTCATCAGCTTTTGTTGGGTCACGTGACATGAGATTGGCTGCTTCAGAGTGGCTTTGTTCTGTTCACTGAAAGGGAGGGAATGGGACGAAGTGGGCCGGGAAGATGGCGGCATGCAGGAGCGTAAGTGTCAGGTGTGAAGCTCTGTACGTGCTCAGGTGATTGTGCCTAGGGGTGACATCGAGAGCGGAAAGGAGCAGCACATCATGAGTCACTGTGCATGGGATTCGCCAATTCTGGTGCAATCTGGAAAGCATTTTATATAGCAAAAAAATAATATAAATGAGGCCATGGTGCTTGTCACCAACGAGTGGCCGGGCTTGGACTAAGGCTGGTATGAACCCATGGATAGCAGTGCTGGCTATGTTCTTTACAAGAGAAAATGTGCTCTGGGTGGGTGTTTACAGTTGTTTTCATTGTCACTGACCAGAATTCCACCGCACGCGGAACGCCGCGGAATCTCACTGAGTTGTCAGGTAACTCTGTGGAATTCTGCTGAGTAAAACTCTATGAGTTCCGCCCAGCCCTAGATGAAGCGTTTAAGCATAAAAATGTGAAGAATTCCATGTCGAAAATGGAAGACATGGATATCCAGTTGTACATTGGGGTACTTATTAATCACTAGACCCATTACTCTGGTTATACCCTTGGAAAAAATGCCTGGAAGATCATAAGCAGTGGAGTGCAAATAGATCTTTGAAGACTAAATACGAGGTTTTGAGTTGGTTCACATCCATTGTCACTTATTCATGATATATGGATGACTTTTTTTAAAGCTTTATTTTTTCAGTAAATTTAATTCGACATTGGCATATCATCAAAGAGAATAACATACTGCCTTTATACATTCAATGGCATTTGTGTCTACTTTCGACACATTGCAGTTCCACGGAATGCCATTTGGACTGGCCTTGTTTACTTTGGTATTTCAAAAAATAGTGTTCAATATCTTGGATGATGTCAGGGGATATTGGATTCCCAGATGATATTTGTGCAGCTGAGGAAGGACTATAGGGAACACTGTGTGGTTGTAATAGAGGTCTTGAGATTGCAGAGTGCAGGTGTTTCAGTTAGCAATGAAAAACGTGAACGTGCCAAGAACAAAACTGAATATTTGGGATATATTTAGTCTGACCAAGGCATTGAACCCCATCTTGTATTATAGGATGTGTTTGTAAATACCCCAAGTCCAAAAAACAAAGAACGAGTACCTTCCTTTTTTGGTTCTGTTGAATTTTATTTCAAATATGTTCAAGATGTTGCCAGTAAGTCACAAAATTTGAAACGTTTGTTGCAGAAAGGTTGTACATTCAAATGGTCTGACATATGTAAACAAGATTTTAAAGCAAAGGAAGATTTTATGGTTTCACTTAAGGTGTTAAGGTGACTCTAGTTTTGTCTCTTCTGTAACCATTGATGCTACTAATGTAGTATGGAGGCTGACTCAAAAGAATGTTGAAATCAATTTATCAATGGATTTTTCTTGTAGAGCACTCTGTTAAGCGGAGTGACAGTATTCTTTTTAGAGAAGGATTGTCTTATTTGCTGTGGGGCTATAGAAACATTTCAAAGTTATTTCTGGGACGGGAGAGTTTGTTATGGCAACTGACCATAAGCCATTGATTTATGTTTTGAAAGACGAAATTGTGAGAGATTCCCCATCAAAGATAACAAGATTCTTATTCAAAATTTTACAGTACCATTTTGAGACTATTCATATTCCGGGGGGAAATTCATGTGCTGATTATTTGTCAAGATCTCCTTTGTGTGTATAAGAGACCAGTGCAATACAGTGTGATGAAGAATGTTTAATAGTGATGGTAGATGATGAAAGGTCTAGTAGTGTGTTGTGAGAAAGTGGCTAAGTACAGAAAACGATTTGAAAATGGAAAAAGTCAAGTGATATATTACCGAAGAATGGGCAAATGAAATGAGTATATCTGTTGAAGTTCAACTTTCCTGCAAAGTTTCTGAGAAACGTGCCTTGGAGAATGGTATGGTCATGCATGGAGAGCAATTATTTTCTTTTCATATTTTAAGAAATAAGATTATGGCTTTAGGTCTTGAGTGTCATTTGGACCAGACTTTGACATCACAAACACATAGTTATTAGCTGGTCTGGATGGATAGCCAGATTTTTGTTCAATTTAGGGAATGTGCCTCTTGTTTGTGTAGTGATAAACAGTGTGCCAGTGTGCTATCCCCAAAGAAACTGGCATCACTTCCGGGGACACCATACAACAAAGTGACAGTAGATTTTGTGGGTTTATTTTATTCAGTTGATGAGAAAACAGGTTTGTATTAGTATTGGACTATTAAAACAACTGGTGAAAAGTTGTGTTAGAAATGAGGTCTCTAGTTTGCAATTGGTTTGCACCCTGTCCAAGTAGGGACCCTCACCGTAGTCAGGATAAGGGAGATACACGCTCAGATAACCCCTGCTCAGCCCGTTGGTAACTTGGCAGGAGCAGTCAGGCTTATCTCAGAAGTAATGTGTAAAGCATTTGCACATAACAGACAGCAATACAGTGAAAACACTACAAAAGGACACAACACCGGTTTAAAAAAAAATAGCCAATGTTTATCTATTTTAAACAAGACCAAATATGATAAAAATCCAACATACAATAATAAAAATATGAATTCAGCAAGATTTACTCAAAAATACAGTTCCTTAAAGTCAATAGCTCCACCTGGAGCTATCACTGCATCATGAGCAACAAAACCAACAGTTCAGGCTGCAGCGGCGTCGCAGGCCAGCTACGGTGTCGGAAAGACCCGCAGACAGTACCTTGGATTTGTAGATCTTCGTGATCCTCACCGTGAGCTCCAGAGAGTGCGTCACTGACGTCGCGGTGTTGATTCCAGAGTCGGTGCAGGAGTCGTCGGGCCCTTGAAGTCACACGCCTTGCGGATCGAACTCTGGGCTGATGAAGTCAGGTGCACTGGCTTTGGTGCCGGTGTAAGCAGGCGCACCTTCGTCAGGGATGCCCATTCTGCGGTGTGAGCAGGTGATGCTGAAGTGCGGGGCCCACAGCTCGCGGTGTGAGCAGCGGCTCGGTGAAGTCGTCTGATGATGGCGTCGGTGAGATCAGGATCGCAGTGCGAAGCAGGGCAGTGCGGCTCCACGCGGTGTTGGCAGGTCACAGTGCAGGCCAGCGGCTTCATTGGTGGGGGCGCAGTGGTTTCTCCTCTTGAACAGCACAAAACACACAGTTCCCAGTACTGCAGGTCGGGGAAACTGAAGTCTTTGGTGTCCCTAAGACTTTCAACAGGAGGCAAGCTCTACTACACATTCTCAAGCAGGACACGCAGCAAACGTCACCCTTTGCACTCTTTTCAGGCAGAAGCAGCAACTGCAGGCCAGTCCAACATAGCAACACAGCAAAGGGACAGTATTCCTCCTTCTGCTCTTCTCCTGGGCAGAGGTTCCTCTTGATTCCAGAAAGATTCTAAAAGTCTGGGGTTTTGGGTCTTCTTCTTATACCTCTTTCTGCCTTTGAAGTTGGCAAACTTCAAAGCAAAGTCTCAAGTGTTTGCCAGATCCATCCTTGTCCAGGCCAGGCCCCAGACACACACCAGGGGGTCGGAGACTGCATTTTGTGACAGCAGGCACTGTCCTTTCAGGTGTGAATGACCACTCCTCCCTCTCCTCTAGCTCAGATGACTCATCAGGGTATGCTACACCCCCACCCCCTTTTGTGTCACTGTCTAGAGAGGTGCAAAACAGCCCAACAGTCAAACTGACCCAGACAGACAAGCCACAAACAGGGAGAGGCAGAATGGTTTAAGCAAGAAAATGCCTACTTTCTAAAAGTGGCATTTAAAAACAGACAATTTAAAAAACAACTTCACTAAAAAAATGCATTTTTAAGTTGTGAGTTTAGAGGCCCTAAACTCTACATTTTTATCTGCTCTCAAAGGGAATCTGCGCTTTAAGGATATTTAAAGGCAGCCCCCATGTTAACCCATGAGAGATATAGGCCTTGCACAGTGAAAAACGAATTTGGCAGTATTTCCCTGTTAGGACATATAAAACACACTAGTGTATGTCCTACCTTAAACACCCTGTCCCTGTCCCTGGGGCTACCTAGGGCCAGCCTTAATGGTGCCTGACATGTAGTAAAATGGAAGGTTTAGGCTGGACAAGCGGGTACACTTGCCAAGTCGAATTGGCAGTTTGAAACTGCACACACAGACACTGCAGTGGCAGGTCTGAGCCATGGTTACAGGACTACTATTGTGGGTGGCACACGCAGTGCTGCAGGCCCACTAGTAGCATTTGATTTACAGGCCCTGGGCACCTCTAGTGCACTTTACTGGGGACTTACCAGTAAATCAAAAATGCCAATCATGGATAAACCAATCAACAGTACAATATCAATAGGGAGCACTTGCACTTTAGCACTGATTAGCAGTGGTAAAGTGTGTGGAGACAACAAACCAGCAAAAACAGACCTGAAAAAATAGGAGGAAGAAGGCAAAAGGTTTGGGGACAACCCTGCAAAAAGGGCCATTTCCAACAAGTTTCATTTTATCTGTACCAAACACCAAATCAATCACAGAACACAGTTTTGCTTGGATACTTCCAGTGGGCTAAGGTTAGAGGGTCAGACATTTAAGAGTCAGTGACCAGTATGTTGTTGTCTTATTAAATACCTTCTCATTCAATCACTAAGATCATGCTTTTTGAAGTGCTAAGAGAAAGATCCTCGTCACCCAAAGCATTTCCTGCATGGCTGAGTAAATGATGTGAAAAGACTGATGTAGGAAGATTAAATGAAGAAATATGCCATTTAGTAGGAAAAAACATGGGAAACCCCAGGAAATATTATGTTGATAGACAACAGTTTGCCAAAAGTAGTGTTGAAATTAGAAAGGGGATAGGAGGATCTTGGTAAAGAAAACAAAAGAGAGTTTACAGCTTAGACAGCAAACAAAAGAAGAACTGGTGAGTAGGAATCGGGATAGTGAGGACAAGGTGCTGGAATGTCAAATGAGTAGTTACGGTATATTCAGGAAATTTTGGATTTGAGAAGGTGATCTATGAGGTAGATGATCATGGGCAATCAGTTGTAGGAGAAAAGCTGGAAAAGTGCAAAGGTATGCAAAGTTGCCAGAGATTGATTACAGAATGTTTACCCTTGCCATGGTTTGGCTGGCTATGACCGGTTATCTACTCTGTGTGTAGTGTGCCAGGACTATGTTTTTCTATCGATATTGATTTGTATTCTTTTCAGTAAGGCTGATGTGTATGGCTAATTGGGCTGATGTGTAGGGCCGATTGTTGTTATGTTTTTCTCTGCATTTAACTCTGTTTTGTATGTGGATAGTTCAAGAAGAGAAATGGTATAGTAATCTTATTTTGCCATAAATAAGGGGTTTGAATGTAATTGTTTATGTAGAATGTTACCTTCATTATTCTGTGTCTGGAATGCATGTATCTATCTCTCTGGGTGCAGCGCTACCTTTCTTAAATCTGCCCCACAGTTTTCATAAGAACTGTTAGACATTCATGAGAGAAAAACTTTGGAACACCTCACAATACAGGGCCAGAGGTGTGTATTATGTGTATTTCACGTAAATATCATTCTCCCACACAAATCTTTAGTTTGCCCCATTTTTGTCACCAAGTTTGTTTTATGTCTGCCTGTTCACGATAAAAGCAACACGAATAACCATCATATTTCAAAATGCAAAACCTGGAGGAAAATGTTGCAAATGCGACATAAATACTGCAGCTCTACTCTTTGACAAGTACATGAGCTAGAATAGGACAAATACCAGCCACACACAAAAAATGCGTAAATGCAACAATCAATTGAATAACAACATAATACAGTTTAGCTGACCCGTAGACACAACCCTTCCTTTGTCAGTGTGTGACTGAAGTTTGCTAGAACAATTCAACTGCGACCCACTTTGGCAAAGAAGGCATGCCAGCTTCCTGTGTGCCAGCCCAGCTTTGGCATTGCTCCATCCCGCCGTTCCCCGCCGCCCTGGTCTGAACTTTCGTCTTTAATGAAAGACAAACAGCGTTGACGCTTAACCCTCGCCTGCTTGATTTGCCCGCAATCCCACGTGCCTTCCCGGCTGCCCTCTCGGGTATTACCACCACGCTGACATTTACCCACATTCGGAAGGGCAGCTAATACCAAAGGTTATTGACGAGCTCTTGTGCTGAAAAATGCTCTCTAGTGTGAGGTTCTCCTTTCCAAAACGACCAAGCTAAGATGAGAGAGAGAGAGAGCGCAAACATAAAGTTATTTTCAGAAGAGGGCTGGTATGCAGACCTGCCAACTTCAACAAAAATCTCAGTGTGTGAGGATGGTGGAGCCTTGGAGGGGGTGTGGCCTCACAAGGAGGCGCACATAAGAGGCACTTTTGCCCCCTGCCTGTTGTCAATGTCCTGGGGTGTTTTCACACTCAGTGATGGACATCAACAGTTAAAAGCCACCGAAAACGAGTTGAAAACCACTGTTTACAGTGGTTTTCAACTCGTTTTTTGTGCCAACATGTGATATTGGCTCCTAATCAGGCGACCATGTAATGGGAGTCAATATTGCGTGCCACACAGTGGCACCGTGTGCGTTGGCAAGTCTGGGTATGGACATTATGGATACTCCTTATTTCAACAAAGGAAGTCATAGCTCAGTTCCACCCGCAGGCAGATGCTGGGCAGCTTATTTACTCTATTAAGATATGCAGGTACCTATGATAAGCAGGGTTAGCGAAGGTCATTCCATGTCTTGGGTAAGATGTAGGAGGATGAGTGACTTCAAGTGTTGCTGAAATGTTGCTTTTGCAGAAGTGGGTAATATGTGTGAGTCAGAGTGAAGTAGAGCGTCAGTGTCTGCTGGGTAGGTGAAAGGATAACAGATGAAGAACAGAGTCAGCCATGCTGGAACTTGAAAATGTCAGATTTAAGAAAAGTGGCACTGCACTGAGTGCATCACCACTTTTCTTGCGCCCCTTAGCGCCCCCTATCTAAGATACGGGGCACTATGGCAGTAGTTAGGGTACTAGGTTAACAAAAAATTGATGCTTGTTCAGAGCTTTGCAGGATTAGCATAAAAAATGTTGACGATAATCCTGCAAAGCCCATTGAGGCCCCTTACTAATAATGGTGAGCCTCCTTTTCAAAGCCTGTTCTGAGCAGTTGTTAAAAGTTCCAAACAAATGACGTAAAGAAATCTGTTCGATTTCTTTGTGCCATTTATTTGGCCCCCGAACGGAGGAATGCCCCCTGTGCATACATTATGCATGGTGCATGCATGATGTAGCGCAAAGGGCCACTGTGTAAATCTGGTGATGCAATTTTGACAGTCTAACACCACATTAGAGCAGTGGTTCCCAACCTGTGGTCTGGGGTCCCCTGGGGGTCCGCGAAGCCTTCTCAGGGGGTCCGCGACTGCTTAGAAAATTAAAAAATATTAACAAATATTGACAAATTAGGTCCCGAACATCCAGTAATGACTCAGTGGAGGTCCCCAGATTCCAATGATGATTCAGTGGGGGTCCCTGGGTTCCATTAATGATAAAGTGGGGGTCCACAGAAGTCAAACGTTTGAGAACCACTGCATTAGAGTAACAAAATGACACTTAGGGGCTCTTAAATCTGCCCTTAATTGTTTTTTTTAATTCAATTTTAAATATGCTGTCCTTCACACCAAATATCAGTATGTGGCAGCACTGCACAAAATTACATTGTAAAAGCAATTTATCAGTCATAAACGTTTGTTATACATTTACATTGTTGCAGCATATTACAAGACTATCCTATGAGTTGCAATACTGCAGTGTGTTCATATCAAACACAAACAAGCAGGAGGCAAAAGTGGCAAGAAGCTCAGAAGAACTCTCAAAAAAGAAAGGAGGTAGGCACTTTCGTCCACCCAAGATAATTACAGATAGTACTTATCTATGTTGGAAGGAAGTTACACACTGATACCACAAAGCCTGTAAAGCAGAGGAAGCTGCCTGTGTTTGTTTGCATTTTTTTAAAAATAATTAGAGCCCCAGACTGAGAGTGTCCTTACTCCTGAGCCTTCTGACACATTTTGATTCGTGCTGTTTCTCAGGTATGTAGTAAGGTGTCTGCAGGTATATGGCCTTATGAGTGAGCTGGCTAGAAGTGGTAGTCGGTGTAGTTAATAACGTCCTTGAAAGATGGTGCCTTAGTGTCAAGTCTGGTTACAGATTGAAGCACTGTCTGTTTGCGACAATTGACCATAGAAATTCAAAATCTGGAGGAAAAAATGTTGCAAGTGTGACACAAGTATTGCAATTCTACTCTTTGACTTGTACATAAATCAAATTAGGACAGAAAAACACCTTTCACACACAAGAATCTTGCAACCATGTAAGTAAATTTCATGGAATAATTCCCTAAAATACAGCTTTCAGTTATTTTAAGGAATATGATGTTTAGGACCTCAACAAACAGTAAATCATTGGGAAGCCAATAGGTCTGGCATTTAGAGCCTTCTTCAACAGCACTTGTTTTTTTGTCCAGGGTTTTGCAAAACCTTATCACTCACAGTGAAGTTAGCCAACTGCGTAAGTGGGCTGACCCACTGCCTCATGCTGTATTGGGCAGAAGGAAAACGTTAATGACACAATAACATACCGATGGATGAAGAAGCCTGGCAAAAAGCTCCTGTAAGTAAGTATGTTATGCATATACTTTTAGTGAAATCGAAAGGTCTTGGCTAAGTTCAGGCCTAAATGGGTAATTTCCTCAGCATTCAACATTTTTATTGCGGGTACAAAAGTCAATTCAAGACGAGTGATGTTATTATTCATTTTACAGAGCCACCCATGCAGGAGTACTGGGACACTATCCTAATTTTCTATTGAGCGAACAATAGGAGACGTGCAGTTTTTTTTTCAAGAGAAACTCAGTCTTGATGGTACTAAAATTCAAAATGTCATTAGCCATCAGTGGCTTTTCCTCTGTTTGCAGTAGCCCTGATGTTTCACATCAGAGAAGGATAATGCCTGCAGCTCCACATGATTGCCATCCAATCAATTATAACGTAAAAAGCAACAAATATTCATGAACACCTTTTACAAACCTTGAAGTCAGTTATCTCATTACAGAACCGTATATATATTTAACCTTAAGGCAAAGCGGACGTGATAAGAGATATTTTTTTTGTTAATTATTTTTTATTGAAAGATTCAACAATGAATATTAAATGCTTATTTGGAGTAATGTAATATCGGTAACAAGTATGTGTAATTATACAGATAACTAGGAATAGTAAAGTCCAAAAAAAGAAGCATATTCAAGATAACCAAAATCATATCATTTTGTATAAAAGAAAGGAGAAACAAGAAAAGTGGTGAATAGCAAGGAAGAAGAAAGAAGAAGAAAAGTGAGTACAGACAGTAAAAAAAAAAGAAAAGAGGAAATAATTTGAGTAAGAATAAGACTGATTCATCGCATTCATCACTTTAGCAATCCATCCACACCCAGCCAGTCATGCATCAATGCAATCATATACACACACATCTACCCATAAACTTCCACTATGTCCACAAATTCAGGCATACTGTCACAGCTGAAACTTACATTCAAACATACACCGTCAGCCATCAGCGTATGTGTACATACACACATAGGCTTACATTGATGAACATTAATTCACATGCAAATTCTCCATTCATCCATTCACATAAAACCGCCCATTCACCCTTCCTCCTTCCATGCACACTCTCCAACTGCTATTATCATACACCCATAACCACATACGATCGATCCTTCGTATCCTCGCCATCTACCCAGGGACCCCCAAATAGAACCCACTTACTGTCCACCCATACGTAATGTACATGCACACTCAGCATTTCTCCATTCATCCATGTAATTCTCAGCCATTCACATGCTAGTCATCCATCCAACCATCCATCAATGCATTAATAAACACACCACCAATCCATATATTCCTTCTCATCCTTATAAATCCATCTATATACTCACCATCTGCCCATAAATCCACGCATGTACATTAACCGTCCATTTATCCATACATCCTATGCATACACTCACTCTCTCTCTCCATATATCTATGCACTACTCACATTCATTCCCACAAACATCATCAATCCACGCATGTAATGTATCCATTGGTTAGTTTGTCCATATATTCACATACATAGACACACACATTCGCCCACCCCCTAATACGGACAAATACTTATGTGTACACACTCACCACCTACAGATTAAAAAAAAAAAGTTAATTCAGACATATATTCATACATAAATTCACATAAGACTTTGGAATTATCCACAAATTGACTTTCCTTTCATACTTTCATGTACAGTCACAATCAAGCCGTAAGTTCTTACAAATACCAACTACCCATCCATTTCAACCTCCATCGATTAAAAATGATCACTATTTATCCATCGACTCATACACTAAGAAATCATATCCACATTCACACATGCACACATGCTGTCCATTCACCTGTTCATATAAACACACACATACATATGCAAACTCTTCTGCTATCGATATGTTCAGATGTTCGCACTCACCGTTCATCTATGCATTCACACACACACTCATCATCTAGTCACACATTAAGGCATATGCACTAACCATCCAACCATCCACACAGACTCTGTTTTTCAATTCTTGTATTCCTCTATAAACCCAGACATACCGTACGCAAAGGTATAAACATACGAACTAGCAATCAAATCTTTGATAAACACATACTCTCATTATCCTCCCTCGCACAACCCCACACATCGAGCTATCTTTCCAACCACACAATCTATCCACACATCTGGGTTAAGAGAAATGCAGCTGTTTAACTATTGCCTTCTCCGCCTTTACTCTCATGTTGTATTCTCTTTCTCTTTCAACCTTATCTCCATCCTTTCGATGAAAAGATTAGTGGGAAAGTAAACTAGTGATCACACAGAAGACAAAGGACGTCAATTACATCGGGGTGATATTGGCAAATGTTCTGTCTGCCTTGCTTCGTGTTCCCTTGCATTATTTAGAGGTAATAAACCGCTGTGCTTCCAGTGGCGGAGTCCAGCCATCTTCAAATGCATGAAGGTCCAACAGACAAACGTTGGGACCTACAAGGCTGTTTTTTTTTATTCCTTTGACTCGCATGAATTGAGTGGTGGTCCCATGCATGAGACAATGACGTATGTCAGTGGTGTGCTGGGTGACAAATCCATGCTAACTTTTGGAGTTTTTATTTTAAAAACAAATAAATGCTGGATGGGCTTTCATTCCATCATAACTTGACGTGCCAGTCGGTACTGCTCATTTTGCTGAGAGAATTTTTGCCACCTAGGCAGCACTAGTGGTGGCGGAGTGTGCAAACCTAAGAAAGGTGGATTGATTTCTAATAACTTAGGTTTCGTAGACAACACACATTTGTGGAAAATATTGATTGCGAAGGAAGTGCCAGGGAGGGAGTTGGAAGTTAAGGATATTTGGGACCATTACATCTTTGCAAAGAGGGCGGTCATTTGTGCTGAAAAGGTACCATCTGCATTCTAAAGATTTTGGGCCGGACACACTAGAGGATTTTGCAATCACAAGCCCTATGATACACAAAAGCATTGGACTTGTGACAACAAAATCCCTTTGAGTTATGTACAAAACTAATTTTACTAGTCATCAAAGATTTTCGACTCGTAAAATGGCCAGTGGGTTTTGCGACCCGTACTGATTAGCAATTCGGAAATAATGTGAAACCGGTGTTCCTTTTATTAGCACCCTATGTATCAATGGTTTTTCCGAGGAACTGGAAATTGAGGTATTAGGTGGAAGAAAGGGGTGGAGCCTCTGTCAATAATAAAGACAATCCTCCTCACGGTGATCTACAAAAGTTACAAAATTAACACGTGCTTAACCCTCTTGTTAGCTTTGCCTAAAGCAGTCATCCTTAAATTAGAGGCAATGTATAAATTATTTATGCAGCCAATTGGCACAGCAGTATTTCAGTCTTCACAGTGGTCTCCTCACTGGGTTGCTGACTTTAACCCGCACATAAGCTGCTTCCCAATAAGCACAGCAGTTATCTAATCTTTACAGCTGCCTCCTCTGACATATGGGGTCACTGACTTTACTTCACACACAGTTGATGGCCTGATAGGCATGCCAATAAGGCACTCTTCCCAGTGGCAACCCCGGCATACAGGGTTGCCAGCTTTCCTACACATACATGCTACAACCCATTCACCATCTTCAAAGTAGCCCCCTCTGGCTTATGAAGTTGCTGACTTTGGCCTGTACACTGGCGATGGTTAGATTGGTGCAGCAACAGCTAACTTCAAAGTGGCTCCCTCTAGTATCTTGGGTTGCCGACATGAATCTGCACCTGGGGATGGCCTGATCAATGAGGCAGATGCTTCCTCACACCTCCCAATGGGGATCTACTTGCAGGGATCCCCCCACCGGACCTCACTCCTTCCAAGAGCTCCTCTCTTCCTCACAGGACACAAGCAGACAGGTACTTGGATTTCCCTTGAAGATGTCCTCTTTCCTTGATGTGAGACTGGCAGTTCTTAGCCCCCAACCATGGTCACAGGTAGGAGTCTTGCAGAGCTTCTCCTCCTTGAAACACAGCCCAACAGGCTGCTTAGCAGTTGACAAATTTGGGGGCCTTGAGTTCCACTTCTTACACTCCATTTTCAGACACAAAATGTGATTCAGTGTCCTTGTCTTTGAAGTTTGTTGGGGATCTGCTTCCTATTGAAGTTCCCACTCCCCTGCCCTCCATTCCTCTAGAAAGCAGTCTGTCACAGCAGGAGCTACTCCAAATCTGATAACCCCACAGCACAGGCCATGGGAATGACTAAAGTTTTTCACCTAAATGTCAGTCACAGTGATAGTGTATCATACGGTTATCCCAGTGCCCCAGCCCTACTCTTTATGATCGTCATATCATCCCCATCTCTTCTCTAAGATATGTCCATGCCCCTTCCCAGTGACCTCTCATAAAATCAAAGAGCACCCTTTGAAGTGTGCTTAAGAGCCTGGTTCTTCCTCCCCGCCCTCCAATCAATCAATCAATCAATCAAAGGCATTTGTATAGCGCACTGCTCACCCGGAGGGTCTCAAGGCGCTGGGGGGGGGGGGAAACGCTACTGCTCGAACAGCCAGGTCTTGAGTTGCTTCCTGAAGGCGAGATGGTCTTGCGTTGTCCGGAGGTGGATGGGGAGGGAGTTCCATGTCTTGGCTGCCAGGTAGGAGAAGGATCTTCCTCCGGCGGTAGCTCTGCGGATGCGGGGGACGGTGGCGAGAGCGAGGCTGGCGGAGCGGAGCTGGCGGGTGGGCTTGTGGAAGGTCAGGCGGCTGTTGAGGAACTTGGGGCCCAGGTCGTGGAGGGCCTTGTGTGCGTGGGTGAGGAGTCGGAACGTGATTCTTTTGTTGACGGGGAGCCAGTGCAGGTCTCTCAGGTGTTCGGAGATGTGGCTGTGTCGGGGGATGTCCAGGATGAGTCGTGCTGAGGCGTTCTGGATCCGTTGGAGTTTCTTCTGGAGTTTGGCGGCGGTGCCGGCGTAGAGGGCGTTCCCGTAGTCCAGCCGACTGGTGACGAGGGCCTGGGTGACCGTCTTCCTGGTCTCGGTGGGGATCCACCGGAAGATCTTTCGAAGCATGCGCAGGGTGTTGAAGCATGAAGATGAGACGGCGTTGACTTGTCTGGTCATCGAGAGGGAGGAGTCCAGGATGAAGCCTAGGTTGCGAGCGTGGTCCGTTGGCTTGGGGGTGGCTCCCAGGGCGGGGGGCCACCAGGAGTCGTCCCAGGCGGATGGTGATGATCCCAGGATGAGGACCTCCGTCTTGTCTGAGTTCAGTTTCAGGCGGCTGTTCTTCATCCATTCGGCGACGTCTTTCATCCCTTCGTGTAGGCTGGCTCTGGCGGCGTCCGGGTCGCTGGTGAGGGAGAGGATCAGCTGGGTGTCGTCGGCGTAGGTGATGATCTTGAGGTTGTGTTGACGTGCGATGGTTGCGAGGGGGCTCATATAGACGTTGAAGAGGGTGGGGCTGAGCGATGACCCTTGTGGAACTCCGCAGATGACTTCGGTGGCCGCTGACCGGAACGGGGGGAGGCGGACTCTCTGGGTTCTTCCGGCGAGGAATGAGGCGATCCACTCCAGGGCCTTCCCCTGGATGCCGGTGTTGTTCAGGCGCTGTACCAGGGTGCGGTGGCAGACAGTGTCGAACGCTGCGGAGAGGTCCAGGAGGATGAGGGCCGCAGTTTCCCCATTGTCCATTAGGGATCTGATGTCGTCTGTGGCTGCGATGAGGGCGGTCTCCGTGCTGTGGTTGGCTCGGAAGCCGGATTGCGAGTGGTCGAGGGATCCGTTGGTCTCGAGGAAGGCAGCTAGCTGTCTGTTGACGGTCTTCTCGATGACTTTGGCAGGAAACGGGAGGAGCGAGATGGGGCGGTAGTTCTTGAGGTCGGAGGGGTCTGCAGTTGGTTTCTTCAGCAGGGCACTGATCTCGGCGTGTTTCCAGCACTCCGGGAAGGTGGCGGTGTGGAAGGAGGCGTTGACGATGTCACGGAGGTGGGGTGCGATGATGTGGTCAGCCGTGTTGAAGATGTGGTGTGGGCAGGGGTCCGTAGGGGATCCGGAGTGGATGGTGTTCATTGTGCGTGTTGTGTCTTCGGTGCTGACTGGGGTCCAGGTGCGGAGGGTGGCGGTGGGGGGCATCGGTTCGGTGGTGGGGTTTGTGGTTGGTGGGCCGAAGCTGTTGTGAATGTTGGCGATCTTGTCGTGGAAGAAGGCTGCGAGGGAGTCGCAGAGGTCTTGCGAGGGAGTGATGTCATTGTTTCCGGCGTCGGGGTTGGAGAGCTCTTTGACGATGCTGAAGAGTTCCTTGCTGTTGTGGGTGTTGTTGTCCAGTCGTTCCTTGAAGGCTGTCTTCTTTGTGGCGCGGATCAGTTGGTGGTGTTTGCGGTGGCGTGTTTGAGGGCCGTCATGTTGTCTGTGGTCTGGTTGGTGCGCCAGGTGTTCTCCAGGGAGCGGCAGTTCTTCTTGGAGGTGATGAGCTCGTCGGTGAACCAGGAGGCTTTCTTGCTGCTGCGTCTGCTGGGGGGGTTCTTCTTCAGTGGTGCGAGGGCGTCTGCGCAGTTGGTGATCCACTGTGTGAGGTTGTTGGCGGCTTCGTTGGGGTCCGTTGAGCTGGTGGGGGGGTTCTGGCTGAGGAAGGTGGTGAGCTGGTCGCCGGTGATCTTGTTCCAGCTCCTGCGGGGGGTTTGTTGGGGGTGGTGGTGGGTCGTCGTTTTACTGAAGCTGAAGTGGACGCAGCTGTGGTCAGTCCACTGGAGATTGGTGGAGTGGCTGAAGGTGACATATTTGCTGGATGAGAAGACTGGGTCAAGCGTGTGGCCGGCGTGGTGTGTAGGGGTGGTTACCAGTTGCTTGAGTCCGAGGTTGGCCAGGTTGTCCAGTAGAGCAGTGGTGTTGCGGTCCTTGTCGTCCTCCAGGTGGAAGTTGAGGTCCCCCAGGAGGATGTAGTCGGTGGAATTGATGGCGTGGGGGCTGACGAAGTCTGTGATGTCTTCGCTGAACTGTGTGCGTGGTCCCGGTGGTCTGTAGATGAGGGTGCCTCTGAGCGTGGTCTTGGGGTTGGTGTGTATCTGGAAGTGGAGGTGTTCGGCGGAGGTGAAGGTGTCATCAGAGTTGGTCGTGATGCGGATGGTGTTCTTGTGGATGATGGCGATGCCTCCTCCTGTCTGGTTGACGCGGTCCCTCCTGGTGATTTTGTAGCCTTCTGGGACGGCGATGGCGACGTCGGGTGCTGAGGAGGCGTTCATCCAGGTTTCTGTCAGGAAGGCGATGTCTGGTGCTGTCGAGTCGAGGAGGTTCCAGAGTTCGACGGCATGCCTGTGAACGGAGCGGGTGTTGAGCAGGATGCACATCAGGTGTTTGTTGCTGGGGCTCGGTTTAGTAGGTGCAGTGTTGGGTCGTAGGCTGGTGAAGCGGCAGGTCAGGCAGGTGAAGGGTCCGTGGGTGCGTCTCGGGGTGGCTCGGTAGCAGGCGGTGTTTCGGCCGGCGTTGAGTGCGTGGAGGGTTCTGGCATCGTAGCTGTGCAGGGTGTGCTGGCGAGGGCGAGGACCAGGGGGTCTGGCGCTGGGCGCGGTCCAGGCGCGGACGGGCGCAGACGGGCTTACCTTTGGCGCACCTTCGGCGCTCAGTCGGAGCTCCCGCTGCGCGCGTCCGCTGCGCGGTCGCTCTGGGGGCGTCATAAGTAAGGAGCCGGGAGGGAGGAGCAGCTGGGTGGCGGGAGCGGTCCGGCGAATGGAATCACAGGGGGGCGGGGCCGCAGGGAGGCAGCGGCGGGAAATCCCAGGAGCAGCGAGCGAGCGAAGGAATCTGCAGGCAGGAGGCGGCAAAGGCAGGCAGGAGCGGCAGCAGTGAGTGGGGCGACCAAGCCCTGTGGAGGGCTGAGCGGTCACACTCTGTGGTCCCCTACGGTCCCCTTAAGTAAGGAGCCGGGAGGGAGGAGCAGCTGGGTGGCGGGAGCGGTCCGGCGAATGGAATCACAGGGGGGCGGGGCCGCAGGGAGGCAGCGGCGGGAAATCCCAGGAGCAGCGAGCGAGCGAAGGAATCTGCAGGCAGGAGGCGGCAAAGGCAGGCAGGAGCGGCAGCAGTGAGTGGGGCGACCAAGCCCTGTGGAGGGCTGAGCGGTCACACTCTGTGGTCCCCTACGGTCCCCTTAAGTAAGGAGCCGGGAGGGAGGAGCAGCTGGGTGGCGGGAGCGGTCCGGCGAATGGAATCACAGGGGGGCGGGGCCGCAGGGAGGCAGCGGCGGGAAATCCCAGGAGCAGCGAGCGGGCGAAGGAATCTGCAGGCAGGAGGCGGCAAAGGCAGGCAGGAGCGGCAGCAGTGAGTGGGGCGACCAAGCCCTGTGGAGGGCTGAGCGGTCACACTCTGTGGTCCCCTACGGTCCCCTTAAGTAAGGAGCCGGGAGGGAGGAGCAGCTGGGTGGCGGGAGCGGTCCGGCGAATGGAATCACAGGGGGGCGGGGCCGCAGGGAGGCAGCGGCGGGAAATCCCAGGAGCAGCGAGCGAGCGAAGGAATCTGCAGGCAGGAGGCGGCAAAGGCAGGCAGGAGCGGCAGCAGTGAGTGGGGCGACCAAGCCCTGTGGAGGGCTGAGCGGTGCCCCAGCCCTCCAGTGTGTGTGCCACCCAGTTCTCAGGAATGGAGTAATCCACAAAGTTTTCTGGAAGAATCTTCTACCTTTTTGTGCCCCTTCGCTCATCTCTGGGTCTCCCCAAATGAAACTCAAAGTCTTCTGTGTATTGTACCACTCATAGACACACATACACACAGGACACGGAACCATATGCGCACTACACAGTGCTGCATATTATCTTGAAGTAGCCCTAAAGTGAGTTAAGGTGCCAGCAACAGAAGTTGACATGAGTGGGCCTTTAGGCCTCTCTCCAGTTAAACAAGTAACAAGGCCTGAGCAGTCCTACTAATCCCTACATTGTATGCTGCCACCACCGTGCTCTCACTTCTTAACTCCTGGCAACAGCGGTAGTCTTTCTCTATCATGAGGTTAGTGCTTTGGGCACCCCTCCCAGTCAAACAAAACTGCAATCAGAGACAGGCCTGTGTCATGGCATGCAACCATGATCTGAGTTCGCCCATGACAACAAAAATCATCACCAGGGATATTGTTGCAGCTGGGGAACTCAGGGCAGAGGTCCATATCTGTCACAGTAATGTGGTCGTGCTGGACTGGGGGGAACTCACAAGTTCAAGCCGACTGCTGTGGAGCTCTGGTCAGATACGGGGCCAGGTTAGTCATGGTGAGGAGTTCCCTTCTTAAGTCTGGGACAAAGGGTTCTATTTGTGTTGGTGAAGGCCATGAGAAGGAGGATGGGCATCGCAGACAGTCATTGCTGTAGCCCAAAGAGCAAGTCGGGTATCTCAGACAGATGTTGCTGTAGCATGAAGAGCTGGTCATCGCTGGAGCTTTGCTTTGGCCATCATCGTGAACTGTCACTGTCAGCACAAAGTGCAGGTCTCATGTTGCTGGTCATTGCAGGAGGTCACTGTTGGCATGAACAGTAGGTCCCGCTGGAGCCTTGCCTTGGGAGTTGTCACGGGCAGTCGATCCTCGGTGCCAAGAGGTAATTTCACTGCCATGAGGAGTCCAAAATCTCTGTATCTTCACCTTTACTTCATGAGGAGCTCAAATGCATGCCAGCAAAAGGTCCAGGGACCTGCAAAGCACCTCTTGGAGGATCTGGACTCAGTCCAGCAGAGGCCAGCGGCAGGGCGGAGGCAGGTCCAGTTGATGCTTGACTGCTGGGTACTTGCAGGAAGGCCTCACTATGGGTAGCTTGGGTTCAAGGCAAGTAGATCCAGTCTTCCTTCTTCAGTTAGCAGGGTAGTACTCATTTTTCAGACTGCAGGGCAGTCCTGCTTCTGAATCTTCCACTGGTGTAGGAGTGCTCTCACGAGAGTTTCTGAAGGTCTTATTTTTATATCTGATGGAGGCTTTTATGTGGGGGGATTTCCTGACCTTCCCCCAAAACTAGCTCTGATCAGTTCTTCCCCATCCCAAGCTGTCCAGGGTGACAAAGGCAAGGGCAGGCCTGGTGTTAGATTACTTTGGGGGTTATTACAACTTTGGAGGAGGTGTTAATCCATCCCAAAAGTGACGGTAAAGTGACGGATATACCACCAGCTGCATTACGAGTTCCATAGGATATAATGGACTCGTAATACGGCTGGTGGTATATCCGTCACTTTACCGTCACTTTTGGGACGGATTAACACCTCCTCCAAAGTTGTAATAACCCACTTTGTGTGTGCTTCTAACAGTGCCCTTTGAAGTGTAATAGGGGCAGGGGAAAGCTCCTCTCCAACCATCCTGTCATGAAGCCCCACTCCCCACACACTTAGGCTTCTTTTGTCTCAGTGTCTGAAAGCAATACACTACACACAAGAGAGCCATTTGCAGTAATGTGACCCAGTACACTGGCAGAAGGCACAGATAGTTTGGGCAGGAAAATACCAAGTTCTAAAAGTGGCATTATAATAATAGTAACTTAAAAGCCAACTTCTATTTGTTCCTAAACTGACATTAGCACTTATTAAATGTAATAGGGTAACCCAGTATTAGTTCATGGGAGAGATAGACCTTTGAACAGTGAAAAATTACTTAAGGGGTTTTTCACTGCTAGGGCATGTAAAACCTAAACACACGTCTGACTTTTTAAATATTATGCATCCTGCCCTATGAGTGGTTAAGGTCTATATTAGGAATGGTATATACGTATTAAAAAGGAGAGTTTAGGTCTGGCCAAAGATTTATTTTGCCAGGTCAAATGTCAGCTTAAAACTGCACCATGGCTGCAATGGCAGGCATAAGTCATGTTTTACGGTGCTGCTTTAGAGAGTGGCAAAATGAGTTCCTCTAACCACTATTAACATCTAATTTATTAGCCCTGGGTACAGGTAGTACTGTTTGTTAGGGGCTTTCAAGTAAAGAAATGTGACAATTAGATGTAGGCCAAATTTACCATGTTTTAAGGAGAGGTTTAAATTACTTTAGTTCTGGTTAGTGGTGAGAAATATAGAGTCCTAATGCCAGCAAAAACAAGTTCAGCAATGTAAGGAGATGAAATTAAAAAAGTTTGGAGGAATACATGCTATGGATGTCAGGTCTAACAGTTTTCAACTGCAACTGTGATTCTAGGTGAAAACTATTGACCAGTTAATAGTTCATCAAAGAAGGTGTTAACTGATTAGCAATGGTGGAGGAGTCCCCTTACACAGCCTTCCCCTTTTGGAGTTGGATTGGCACCCTCAGAGATCATGCTGTGGTCCAGGGGGCTGCGTGGTCCTTCTGAAGTATTCTCAAATGAGAAACAGTTGTTTTTCACAAGCAATGCTATTTCCTTTAAGGAACTCCGATTGTTTAAAAAAAAACAAAGGGCCAGATGTAGCAAAGGTTTTTACCCATTCTGTGTCCATGGGAAAAAGTGTTCGTGCATATGCCCCAAGATTCCTATTTAGGAATGCAAACCCTTGGATGGTGGTCATCTGTCCCTTGCACGCCATCATCGTTGTGCTTGCAGCCAGTCATGGAGTTGAAAATTGTGACATTCCTAATGAATATTATTGAGGCATCTTGTTCTGTGCCCCCCTTTGAATGGTGATTTTGCAAAACGAACTAAATGGTACATAGGTCAGTTCACAAAATGAGATTCCTTTCACAATATGTCAGTGAGAAATTAGCAATCACTTTTTGGCTAATGATATCTTAGTAGATCTGCCCTTTTGTTCAGAGAATGAAGTGGAGACTTTGGCTGTTTATATTCCTGTGTGGGTGGAAGTGTCAATTTTTTTCATGATGTTAGCAACAGTGGATGGGTAGTGGGTAGTGATTGCCTAATGACAGTTTCCACAATTGAGGTGCTAAAAATGACCACGTTTTGCATGGTCTTCCTCAGGTTTTTACCTTCTGTAGGTAAACCAGTTTTTCTTGGTATTCAGACTCCAAAACATGGTGAAATTGGTGAACACTTAATTAGTTCATTCAGTTTAGTTCCTAGTACATGTTACTACATGTACCAAAGTCCTGTAAATGAAGTATTACTTTTGGACTGCAGCACTCATTGTGACATCCACTAAAGTGGCACTGCAAACCACGTCTCCAGGTCTGCCCATTGCAGTTTATGTGCGCAGTTTTTAAACGCTATTTCGACTTGGCAAAATGAACCTAGCGTCGGAATGCCCCCCTTGCATACATTATGCCTGGAGCAGGCACAGTGTAGCGTAAGGAGTTACAAAGTGGCACAATACAAGCATGGAAATATGGTGCAGCATTTTTGGCCTTCCAACGCTATATTAGCATAAAAAAATGACGCTTGGAATGGCACTAGGCCCTCTTAAATCTGCTCTTCATGTTTTTGACTGCACCATCTAAACAGTCAGTGGTAGAACAAGTGATAATGGCAAGATAATGTAATTGGAATTGTTTTCATTAGTTCAGATTGTATTGGCAGTAATTTGGATTGTATTAGAATTCATTCAGATTGTTGCACTTAACTGTGTAACCAGAAGATCTGTGGAAAAATGAAAACACCTCCATCAGTCTTGGGAAATATTTATTTGTTTAACAGAAATAGGCCATACAGGTGTATCCAGATTTTCTGAACTGTTACCCCACAGTACAAGGGAGGATTGCCATCTTCTTGTCTAATGAGGAATGAGCAGTGTTGTCGTGGTGATGACTAAAGCAACTGGGGATCAGGTACAACCCTGGTGTGTCCCTCCTTGGAGATTGAAAGTTACATGTACCCAGTCGCGGCTCGTGCTAAGCAGAAGTAGGAGATAGGGGAGAAGAATTAAATTAAATAGAAAATATTTTTTTTTTTAAACAAAACACTTACCTTACCACCTGAGCCGCTACGCTCCTCTGTCTCCTCACTGCAGGCAAGCACAGGCTACCATCCTGCCCTAGACCAATCCTGACGCTGCTTAGAGCAGCACTAGGATTAGCTGGGAGCGCCCAGGAGAGAGCCCTGTGCGCATGTGTGCTTGGCCGGCCCGAGACAGCCGGCCAAACACAAATGTGCTGTGAGGGGTAATGCTGTGCACCCCCCTCATTGCTCATCACCCCTGTGGCCCCGCACCTTTTCCCAAAAAACTATCATAAACACAGTTTATGATTCTTTTAGGAAAAGGTTTGCAGCTGCCGCTGCTGGTGGAGCGAGCAACGCTCCTCCGCCCTTATGATGGAGCCACCCCTGCATGTACCACGTCTCTGATGATGACATTGGCAGTGAGAGATTTGTTGGAGTATTTGATGAGACCAGAAAAGAAAGGTTCAGGGGCATGCTGTTCACACTCTTGTGGCAACTATTCCATTATGTTATTAAGGTTTACTACTGCAAGTGTTGGAGTTTCTTTTTTTTTTTTTTTTGCGGCCAAGCAGAAAGCACCTTCAACATGTTTAACA
Source organism: Pleurodeles waltl (assembly GCF_031143425.1). NCBI lineage: Eukaryota > Metazoa > Chordata > Amphibia > Caudata > Salamandridae > Pleurodeles > Pleurodeles waltl. The sequence continues at coordinate 894,305,326 of NC_090446.1, forward strand.
CCTCTAGTTTGCCTTTTACAAGTCCTGCTTGGTTTATGTGTCTGTAATTGCAGTCTCTAGTTTTTTTTTGCCAGATTCTTTGTCACTGGACATTAAGTAGTCCTCCTGCAGGTTACTTAATGTAGCCAATGGGCACAATTTCCCAGAGTCACTCCTGCTACTTCTGAACATCCTACCTGCAGAAAGGATGCAGAAATCATTACACAAGTGACTGAGACCAGAAAAAACATTACACCTAGACACATGTACCTGGTGCACATTTTACTCAATGGGCCCGTTGCGGCATTCTTATGTCACACCTGAGGTGGCATAGGAATCTATTGCATTCCGAGACTTTTAAATCTGGGACTGCATCAGATTCCTTCGGGTTCCATGAGTGGCATGGCAACACCCCAAGCAACACCCAGGGAACGTCCCTTTCATGCAGTGTTATGCGTGTAAGGTGTCCATATTTGAAAGGCCATGAAAAGCCATGCAAGGTGGCTTTGCATGGCCTTGTAAATATGGGCTGGCACACTGCACCACCGAAGCGTAAAACAAAATGACTCTTCGGTGGCGCAGTGTGCCGCTAGGGCCTCGTAAATATGGCGCTTACTTATTTTCTCCTTTAAACTGTAAACTAACCTTTCTCTTCCATGTCTCCAGATCCCTGGAGGCTATGATAATTGCATCTTCTCAGGAGTACTGCTGGAATGTCATGTAAATTCTCAAAAAGTTAGAAATTTGCACCAGATGTACAAGTCAACCAACAATGGCAGTTTTACAACTTTCTTCATGTAACTATCCTTAATTCTCTAGATAGCTAAACCTCATAAGATACACTTAATTTATAGTTAAGAATACCCTCAATAGAAAGACTGAAGTAACTTTTATTCCCATCAAAAACTATTTCTACAGATATATTTACCTTAGGATTGAACAAAGGGATAAATAACCATAGGCCATATTGGTCTCTGGTTTGTAGGTCAGAACACTATTTTTTAGCTAACTTTCTGGAGTGGTCCAGGCTAAACCTAAACCAAACTTCACCCCGCCTTCCTCTTATTACTGATTAATGAATGCATGATCATAAATGATATTGTCGATTTCTGAGTTAAGCACCTGTTGCTGATTTCTGTATTTGATTTGATTTGAAGTGGTATTTCTAGAGCACACAATTACCCAGAGGGTGTCTTGGCGCTGGCTTAACCTTGAACATTTCACACTTGCTACAGCCCTTCTACAAAAGAATGGGATTATTTTACAGAGCCAATGAAAACAACCATGTTTTAGGTGTTTCCAGAAACTGAGCAGGTTGGACGCTGTTTTAAGATATAACATCATTTTGTTCCAAAGATGACAGTTGAGAAAAAAACTCCCCCCACCCCACAAAGCCGTTTTTATGCATTGGATGACCAGTAATCTGGAGGTTGAAGATAGTAACCATATATTTGGGGATTACCATTTAAATTTTGCGTAATCAGGTCTAGATCCATATAAGGTTTTAGGAGCCACGCATAGAGCCTTAAAAGCAATTATCTTCCTTATCTAAAGTCAATGGAGCTCCAACAACATTTTGGGAACTGATTCATACTTCAATATTTTCATTATCAGACGACCGGTTGTGTTCTGCAGCTTTTGAAGCTTGTTTATTGATCTCTGCTTGATGCCTTTATAGAGAGCATTACAGTAATCTAAACATGATAGCACTAAGGTGACCACAACTGATTTTTGCAGGTTAAAAGGATTAAATGGGAACACTTTTGTCAACATTCTCAACTTGAGAAACAGGAAGATATTACTTTATGAATCTAATCTTCAAAAGGCATTTCATCATCAAAAGCTACACTGAGTTTCCCTACTTTTGATACAGGCAAAGGGAGAGCACCCAAAAACTGAGGTCACCAGGATTGGTTCCAAAAAGTAGGATTGTTCCCAAACAGGAGGACCTCGGTCTTATCCAAGTTTAGCTTCAAACAATTTTTACTCATCCAACTAACTACAGCAGCTATACATCTTTTGAAATGGCCAGCAATTTCCTCAATATTGCTTGTGATAGATACCATTATCTGGGTATCATCTGCATATGCTATCGTAGCAAAGTCAAAGGAAAGAATTAGCCTTACTAAGTGAGCCACATATACATTAAAAAGCATCAGAAGTGGAGAACCTTCACGCTAAAGAAAGGGGGTTGGAATTGAACTCCCCAAGGGCCACCGATTGTTCTTTATTTGTTGAAAATTAAAGAAGTAGATCCTGGAATATACCGTTGATCCCATATTTGGTCAGACGTTCCAAAAAAACCTTGTGACTCACTATGTCAAAGGATGTGGATAGATCTAATAGGATCACCTCAGCTCTTCCACTATTGTCCATGATAGATCTAATCTCTTCGGCCACTGTCACTAAAGCAGTCTCTGTGCTGTGGTTTAACCTAAAGCCAAACTGTGCCTCATGTAACAGTTTATTAGTCTCCAAATATTTGGATAGTGCTGTATTAGGATACCTCTAAAATACTTTTGGTGGATGTGGAAGCCGGGAGATAGGGCAATAGTTTTTCTAAAGTGGGAGAACTGAGGCATTCCATGCAGTAGGAAAAACTGTACATAACCTGCAGATCACACCCTTCTATTACAGCATCCCTGTAATAGCTGCTCATCCTTCAAAGATCAAAAGTTGGATGATAAAAAAATATTTTTTGTTTGCTATGCATTTAAGAGAAGAGTACGTTGAGTTTTCCCCAAATCTGCATGCACTGCTATTAGAAGAAGAATTGTTTCTGCCCTTCAACATTTCTTCTTATGATATCCTTTTGTACTTTCCCATCATTCCAGTTTTTAAACAAACCATTAACCTGCAGAGAAAATGGGGAGAAACCCATAAATATCACCAGCTGACAAATTCAGAAAGATTTACATTTATCAGTTCTTGTAAACTATGGAACATCTTTAAGATCTGCTTGAGCAAATTTTGGTGAATTCAGTTTCCATGTGAGCATCATAAATTTGCTATTATCTAAATTTTTGAAGTGGACCGATTCAACGCTATGGAACTCATAACTAGGAAACTGTACAATCAATGAATAGTAGTACCTTTGATGCTTTCTATTGCTAGATGTAGGGCCCACGGATTAAGCATAACACACTAGGTATGTGAGAATTCATCATCCTATATAAGTAGATGAATCTATAGTAATTCTATAAAAGTGTTACCTGTTTCTTCCAGGTGTTTTGTAGTTCTTGTATGTTTGTCTGTTTACAAAGAGAGCCCAACAGTCCTTCGACTCCCCTCAGGACCTCTTTTTTTGTGTGTTAGCGACCTGTGTTATACTTCCTGTATGCATGTGAGAATCATATGATGTTCTTTCTGCTACTGCCACCTGTCCTTTACTCTTCACGTTAAGGCAGTTACTTTCCACATTCCACCTTTAATGTGTTGTTAAGCTTGGTGTAAAACATTCCGCTGCACAAAAGACAAAACAGTTTGCATTGCAAATGCTTGTTTAATGCATGGTATGAGGGAAAAAAATTAACACTTACAAATTATGTGAGCAGTGTACTTTTGTTTTTCAAATATAAAACAAACAGTGTTTACAAGGAACCAGACAGCTCTGTAAAAGTAAAAAATAAATAGCTGATGTGTGGCTACATGTATTGTGTACCACCTTTGGCCAATTCAAGCATTTTAGCCAACAGCACCTTGCATGCTGAGGTTTTGAGCCTGTAATGAAAGTGTTAAACACAAAACTACAAGCCCCACAATGCAATATGCTGTTGGCCGAAAGCCAGGAGTGTCTTATGGTATCATATGTCATGGTGCAACTTTAAAGACTTTGAAACAAAAAAAATAAAAAATTTGTTGCAGATTTTCTACATTTGTTTCTTGCAGGCAAGGGTTAAATATGGGTGTCAGTGAGCAGGCAGATATAGGGCCTCATTATGATTTTGGCAGTCTTTCCGGAAGACCTCCGCGGTGGCGGCTGCCAAAAGACCTCCATGTTGGCGGTAATCTGACCCCCATATTATGACTCACACTCTGAAGACTGCCACCAAACAGCCAAAAATCCGACACCGCCAGGACACAGGAGGGCACGAAATAGACATACCTTCTCCAGGCTGACAACTTTCCACCCCCCAGATTACGACCCACAAATCACCACACCGGTTCATCCGTGGCAGAAAACCATTGGCGGTGCGAACCACCGCACTTGTAAACTCACTTCAGACAGGATATACCACCACATTGGACAGTTCGAATAAGCCACACCAGACCCATGTACTCACAGCAATATAAAACACTCCTCCATGCTACCAAAACAACAAACAGTGAGGACTCACAAACTAACAATTTAGCACTTGTACACCATAAGCACATATACACTGGACACTCGGCACACACCACACAACTGCCCAAACAACACAATACACACATTACGACTACACACAAACACCACAACTGAGCATCACACACAATAAAACACCCCCACCCCACCAAGCACCCTACACTGCACCCTTACACACACAGCACCCACCCACAAAACAACCACAACCATGTCTCGTCAAAAGTACCCACGCTTCACAGATGTTGAGTTGAGGGTCATGGTCGATAAGCTTGTCAGGGTAGAGCCACAACTGTTTGGAGCACAGGTCCAGCAAACCTCCATTGCCAGGAAAATGGAGTTATGGCAGACAATTGTCGACAGGGGCAACTCAGTATGCTACCATCCACACAAAAAGGAAGACATCAGGAAGAGGTGGAACGACCTACGGGGGAAGGTGCGTTCCATGACATCACGTCATCAGATTGGTGTGCTGAAGACTGGTGGTGGGCCCACATCTCCTCCCCCAGAGTTCACATCGTGGAAGGAGAAGGTCTTAGACATACTGCATCCAGAGGGCCTGACTGGAATACCCGGAGGACTGGACTCTGGTAAGTAACTACCACTCCCCTGGCACAGGTCTTTCCTTTCCAGCATGCTTCTTCACCACCCAAACATTCCCCAATTCACTCTGACTCCCACTACACCTCCCACCTAATCACCTAATGCCCCTCTCCTGCATGCAACGCCACCATCCAGCCACAATGCCCACATAGTCCCTGGTAAGTGCACGGATAGCAGTGCCACTACGGCTCCAACAATGCACTTGCCCATGTACATCAAAACCTGCAATGTGCACTTCACATCACATCTCTTGCATGTATGACTATTGCACTAGCTACACCAACTGAATGCTTTGACTGAGAAACACTACATGGCAATGACAACAATGCTATGGCACAACACAATGGCAAACAACGCCAAACACAGCCACAGCACTGTCACCCAAACTAAGGGCCACTTATCCAAATCAACAACACTGAAATGGATTGACCCTGGGCTTAATACTAAGATGGTATACTCCATGCACAACATGCACAGACAGGACAAGCAACCTTGCATACATACATACCCTCCTCCCGCTTGGACCGCATGCTGCAATGTACAGCCATTCCCACTCACATCTAGCAAGCCAGAATTGTCATGAGCTAATAGGGGACACACCTGTCATGTGAACCATCACACAGGAACAGAACCCACCCACCGAGCAAAGGTTTCCAAGCCTGATTGTCAACAACCTCTATGAAGCATGGTACACATGTCACAATCCACTATCCACAAACAGTATTTGAGTTGTGCAACTGTCATTGCCATTGCTGGGGATCAATTCAAGCCACTGTATGCATCAGGCATAGAGACAACCAATCACACGTCCACAATTTAACTCACTCTGGGGGTCATTCTAACTCTGGCGGGCGGCAGAGGCCGCCCGCCAGAGTTCCCCCAACAGAACACCGCTCCGCGGTCTGAAGACCGCCACGGTGATTCTGTGTTTCCCGCTGGGCTGGCGGGCGACCGCCAGAAGGCCGCCCGCCAGCCCAGCGGGAAACCCCTTCCCACGAGGAAGCCGGCTCCGAATGGAGCCGGCGGAGTGGGAAGGTACGACGGGTGCAGTTGCACCCGTCGCGAATTTCAGGGTCTGCTCAGCAGACACTGAAATTCTTTGTGGGGCCCTCTTACGGGGGCCCCACGACACCCCATACCGCCATCCTGTTCCTGGCGGGCGAACCGCCAGGAACAGGATGGCGGTGAGGGGGTCGGAATCCCCCATGGCGGCGCAGCAAGCTGCGCTGCCATGGGGGATTCCTCAGGGCAGCGGAAAACCGGCGGGAGACCGCCGGTTTTCCTGTTCTGACCACGGCCAAACCGCCGCGGTCAGAATGCCCTGCGGGGCACCGCCAGCCTGTTGCCGGTGCTCCCGCCGACCCCGGCCCCGGCGGTCCTTGACCGCCGGGGTCGGAATGACCCCCTCTGTCTCTATCCACAGGTACCTCTGCCACTGCCACCATGGAGATCATACCAGAGACTGCCAGCCCTCCTCAGGATGAAAGCCCCAGTGAGGACAGCGCCGCTGGATGTCTAGATATTGATGACCTACCTGGCCAATCTGGTAATCCTGGTCATTTTACCACTTCCTGACTCACTCTGCCCACATCAATCCCCCCAACCCTGTAGCACCAAAAACATAACCAACCCTTCGTCCCCAAACCTGTGTCCCAAGGACTGTTCAATCAATTGGGTGACCTACAGTACAGGGACCTGAGTCACCCTCTCACACCCAAGACAATGAAGGCCCTGGTGACACTGGGAGTGGGCACACCATACCAGGGGCACAAGCACCTGGGGGAAGTGGGTGTGGAGGGAACCTGTGGGTCAGAGGACGGGGTAGCCAAGGGAGTCACCTGACCAGGAAACCATCACTCAAGTCCTGGGAGCATACCAACAATCCCAGAACAGGATGGGCCAGATAATTACCATGTTGGGGGAAAACCAAATGCTGCAGAGGGAATACACCAGGAGGTCCTGCAGCAGTGACAGGCCCACAATGCCACCATGCCCTCCCATGCAGGGGTGGTCAGGGGCATCAATACCACCCTGTGTGCTTCCTCCACCCACCAGAAGGCCCCTTCCACTAGCCACATCACATCTGTGCCTTCCAAAGCTGCGGCAGCTAGTGGAATAGAGGCCCTGCCAAGGATACCACAGCCCTCAGGTACCCCTCCCTCTGCATCTGAAGAACCCCCTGCAAAAATGGACGTCCACCCAGACATCAGCTAGAGCAGATGCCAAGACCACACCCACTACCATGAAGTGAAACTCCTGATTTATCTCCCTTGTGTGCCACTGAGACACCCTATTGACTTTTTAATGACACTACTCCATTTTCCCTTGGCCCTTGGACACTGGACCTGTGCTACCTACATCTGTGCCACCTACTCTGATGATTCCAACTACTATGACCCCTCTCATCACCTGTTTTTCACAGTATGCACCATACGTGTTTTACTCACATTTCCTTTGTATGCACAATAAACACTATAGATCACACCAACTGCATATGTGTCTTTATTTTGACATTTACAAATGTTTGGTGTGCAAAATTCTTTGTCGGAATGGCCCCCTAAACCAATGGGCAGTGTAATGGACAGCAGAGGGAGGCATCCTCTGCAGGAAACAGAGTACAGCAGATATGTCCCAGTGCAGATATAAGGGAGTCACTAGTCCAGCCACACACTAGAGTATATCCACTTATACAACCTGCAAAAAGACTGTGACCGAGAGTCCCATCTGGATAGAAGGCATGGTGCCACACAAAGCACATATGCAGTACATAGTTGTCGTGCCCAGTGAAGATTGCCAACTAAACAAGGCACAACAGATATTATTTCCACATCGCCAGTCTCAGGAAATACATCACTAATCACTGTAGCTGGCATCTGTAATGTGCAAAGCTCCATTCTTTAAACAGTTCCCAAAGGCTAATGACCATGAATGCCTCAAGCTATAGATAGGAAAGGCAGTGATCGACATCACATAGTCAGTCGCTGGAATGACATGAGAACAAGAAATGCCGGTAACATAGCACAATACAGGTCTGTCCATAAGAGATGTGAATCTAGAAACCTGCATTGAGTACACATGTTACAGATGAGACATTTTAACTGAGCACCTTACATGCAATCAGTAACCTCCCCCAACACACACTTAGAGATAGGAACACATTAAACCACCACTGACGATCCAGCTCATGAGGACCATTGTCACCAATCACTGTGGACATAACACTTTCAGATACACACACAGCATACTTGTATGTTACTGGAACTACTGATTGATGAGCTCAGTCCCAGAGTCAGCTGCACCCTCCTCATCTGCCTCCTCATCACTTTCCATGTCTGCATTGCCAGCCACTGGTCCAGCTGCCTCGTCCTCATCAGCTAGTAATGGTATCTGACGTCTCAGGGCAAGATTGTGGAGCATACAGCAGGCAACTATGATCTGCCATACCTTTTGGGGAATGTAGAGGAGGGCACCTCCAGAGACATCCAGGTACCTGAATCTAGTCTTCAGAAGGTCAAATGTCATTTCAATGACACACCTCGTCCTCATTGAAACGGAGTTCCCTTTCTGTGGCAGGGTACCTCAATGGTGTCAACAGCCAGAGAAGGTTAGGATAGCCAGAGTCACCTGTGGCACAAAGGTAGGACCTGTTCTAATACAGGTATAGCCACAGGAAAGAATGTGATGACAAGTGTCATAACAGAAAGACACATCGAAATGCATACATACAAATGAGCCAAGCCCTCTCTCTGTGTAGTCGTGCCATCATGTGTGGGACATTGCTGTTCCTTGGAATGTAGGAGTCATGCACAGAACCAGGAAACTTGACTGTCACTTGTGAGATGTATTGGTCTGCCGAACACACCACCTGAACATTAGTGAAGTGGTAGTTCTTCCTGTTCCTATACACCTGTTCATTGGCACTGGGAGCGACCAAGGCTATTTGGGTGCCATCTATGGTCCCTATCACATGAGGGATGTGTCCCATATCATAGAAGTCTGCCTTCACATAGGCCAAATCTGCACATTGGGGGAACCTGATGTAGCTGTCCAGGTGTTTTATTAAAGCACAAAGTACATCCTTCAATGCGAGACTGAACATGGGCTATGACATCCCTGCTGCTAAGCCCACTGTATTCTGAAAGGAACCTGTGGCAAGAAAGAGTAGCACTGACAGGACTTGTTCTGTGGGATGGATGGCATAGGGATTGCGTATGGCAGGCAATGGATCAGGCTCCAACAGGGTACATAGATACATGATGGTCTGACGATTTAGACAGTAGATCTGGATGATATGCCTGTTCTCCAGGGTTGCAAGGTTGACTAGTGGACGGTACACTGGTGCATGTCTCAATCTCCTCATGACAGGGTATCAAGGATAGATAGGAGAGAATGTACAAAGTGATAAGCACTTCACAAATGGAAGTAGAACATGTCATAAGCGCACACACCTAACATTGTAGGCATGGGTTGCACTGCTGATTCATACTATATTGGGAATGCTGAAGTGGCTTGGACATCATCCTTGCTGCACAGGGCTTCACATGTGTAATGTTCCATATGTAGTACACTGAGCTGTCCCACACTGATCATGTATATAGTCATGCATTGTAACTATATGGTGACACCGCAAATGTGCCTCCGAGTACCTGGACATGCAAGTCAAATGACATATGGCCATATCACATCGCTGTGTCATGTATGGCACATGTATAAGTCACACCATGATGGAACAACATAGGCCTACTCCGCAGTCTGACCAAACAAGTGTATGGCATACTTATTTTGGTGCAGCAAGGCATGATATGTGCATAAAATGGCAGCCACCTGTCCTGCTGCATAGGACAGTTTGAAGTGGTCTAAGTCCACTGGCTTATGTTGTGATGGCAGTCACAACTGCCATGCAACTTCTCTTTGGAAAACATTGTTGCCCATGGGGGACTGGGGCCAATGGCGATCACCACCAGCGTTCCCAGTCCTGGACACAGCGGCCCTCACCGCTATTTTCTGCAGCCTTGCTCACTTAACTCCTGACACTCCTGCAAGCAAGACCTTCACAACCTGAGCTGCTGTTTACTGTTTCTGGGAGCCATCATGCCATGTCCTGCAGGTGATAGGTTCCAAGCCTTCATCCCAGAAGTGCTCGAAAAGCTGGTGGAAGGGGTTATACCCCTGTATGGACATCTGGATGGGGAAACAAAGGAGCAGGTGTGTCCAATGCCATAGTCATGTGTGATAGGGGTGTGTGTGATGGTGAATGGGGTAAGTGTACCGGTGAGGGAGTACATGCATGCAGGGGGCATAAAGTGAAAGCGTGTGAACCGAGAGGATGGGTATGTGTGGGCAGTTGGTGAGTCAGATGTTTATAGTCCACCGCTGTTGGTATGGTGCCAGTGTACATGACTTTCTCCTTCTGGCTTTTTCACCGATGCAGGTCAACGCCCATCAAAAGAAGGGGATTTGGCGTGCCATCACCAAGCAAGTGTGGCCGGCAGAGCACCCAAGCAGTGGGGGCCTGAGACGTTGAGCCCGGAAGAGCGCGGAGGTCCAACTGGGGATGTCCTCCCAATGAGGGAGGGGTGCCCATCGGACCCTGACCCCTCTAATGGCCCGCATTTTGGCAGTGACCTACTCTGAGGTGGATGGGTGTTTGAGGGCAGCACAGCAGCCACAATGGGGTGGGTACTGACTGTATCCTGGGACTTTGCTGGCCTTAAATGGGATTAGGTGCCTCAATGCAGGCAAAGTGACATTGTAGTAAAAGCAACATGTATATCGACAATAGTAAATGGGTATTAAGCACCCAGGCAAAGTATATTTTGTAGCTGTATTGCCATGCTTTACTGTCAGTGGATATACATCTCCCATTTCTGAACTTCTCCATGTCTGTAATGTGGAGATGGTATCATGACATAGTCAAATGTGTGACTCCATCCTGCCTATACAATGGATGTGAGCTTTTGTATCACCCTAAGAATTAAGTATGACCTGCTCCGTCCATCTACATTAGTGGCTCTGAGGTGTCAGTCCACTTCCATTTGTGTAGCATACCTATATATGCTTCTGTGTGGCTTTCCTTTTATCACTGGGACTATATACATCATGTACTGATTATGGTATTGACTGATTGTGGGGCTGGCATTACAGTTCCACCACAGAAATGGCCTTCATAAGACAGGTGTATTGGCCTGATAGCTGAATATGCATATATAGGTGATCTGCTGACTGTAGGGTATGTGTAGGTAGCCAGCCTAGGATACTGAAACATGTAACATTGATGCAGTCTGATTGCACACATGATGCATTCCTAGAAGCAATACTTGTAGAGATGTCACCTTTAAAATAATGGGATGGTGCTAGAGGTGGTAAATGCCCTCGCAGATCTCTTATTTGTCACCATGGTGTGTATATGGCATGTATGACAATGCCCTAGCAATTCCTATGCCACATTGCTGAGTTACTGCCTACATCATGTCATCATGGATAGTTGGGGGCACATGTGATGGGCTGGGACTATTTCAGCTTGCCTTGGCAAATATCTAGTGGCAGATTAGGAGTGGTTTGGGTATTGCATGAGACATGGCATGTTGATGTGAATCAAATTTTGCAATCAGTCTCCTCAGGCTGCCTTATGTGGTAGTGGAATGTGTAATTGGTACACAGGCAGTGGCGTTTGTCCATGTGTGCCTAATACATGCAATTACTTATCGTCTGAGAGGCATGTTGTCTGGGCTCTGTGACAGGTTTTGCTATTTCTGGAATGGTGTGTGTGAGATTTGAGTTTCATAGTGTGTAGGCCAACTGGTGTAACTGCATGTATGGTGGCATTGGAAGTTGTCCATGATGTAATATGTGTGTTCCTGAAGCACATCTGTCATGACACTGCACTCAGTGATTGAGTATGGATGTGTTATATATGCTATGTGGCCCAGTGTAGATGCACTTAGCAGTATGGTAAGTAGTGATATATGTGTTTGCTGTCTGCTGATCTGGCTCTGTGATAGGTTCTGACTAATCACATGGCTATACCACTGATTCAAATTGGATGCATAAGATGTAACATGTTTTGGTGCCTGACTTGTAATGGCTAATTCATAGTTGTTTTCTATAAAGGCATTACTGTACAGAGTGGCCTGCCATCTTATGGGACAGACAGGTGCTGTGTGGTCTGTGAGTGAAGTTGTCTTCACTGTAATGGATATATTACAGAGGACATGGACAAATCAGTTGTTGTTACTGCAGAGGCCTGAAGTGTTTTGTTCAGTCAGCTGCACATACAGTGGGTGATAGGGTTATGGAGAGGTATGATGTGTATTCAGGCATTCAATTGATACTGCGTCCAGGGCATTCTGTGCCATCTAAAAGAGCTTTGGTTGGCATCATGTGGATGACTCCAGTAGTGCTGTCCTACTTAGATATTGATGTAGGTGTGAGGGTTGGCATACAGGTATGGGTAGCAGTGACATGTAATGACATGACGTAGGTTATGTGTATAGGCAACTGGGATGGCCTAGCCATGATATGTATAGTCACAGATGTCCATTTTCACCTGCGTGCATGAAAGGTATATGTTAACCCATAATTGCCCTATCTCTCTCTCCCTCCCTCTCTCTCTATTTGTGTGCATAAGCATCGTCAGACAAAGGAGAAGCAGTACATGCGAGTGGGGAAGCTGCAGCCCAAGGGACCCAGGAAGCTACTACCAGTGAGAGCGAAGGACCCAGTGGGATGTAGGGTGAGAAGAGTGCCACGGGGGAGACCGGATATACCACCTCTTTTTTGGAATCCTCCTCCTGTGGACACTCCTTGGTGGTGGCGGACCCATCTGTGACCACCCCATCACCATCTTTGTCTGCCACCCCTTAATACCACCGCCCTCACTGTAGCTCCCCATCCAGTTGATTGTGCCTGCTCACCCAGGAGGGTGGGCACCTCCTTTGTGGCAGGCACCTCTGCCCCTGCCCCAGTCAGCCCTGCTTCCCTCAGTGAGGAGGCTATTGACTTCCTGAGATAGATCTCTGTGGGTCAGTCTACCATTGTGAATGCCATCCAGGGACTTGCAGCTCAAGTCCAATGTGTTCCTGTAGGGCACTCACAGTGCCTTGGCTGGCCTCCAGAGATGTTTTCAGGCTCTGACCTCCACACTGATGGCAGCCAGTCTCCCCTTTCCTATCGCCCCCCCCTCCAAGTACCTCTTCCCAATCCCAAATCCTTCTGTCCAAACCCAACTAAAGCACACGTTCACATAGGCATGCACCCACCTCAACCGACAAGGGTACCACTGACAAACACAAGCACCACAAGAACCACCACTGGCATGCACCCAAGGCACAGCCACCTGCAGACACACCAACATCCACTCCCAGCACTGACTCCCCCAGCACCCCCTCCTTCACAGACACTACACATTAACGGATCCAGCCACAAATCCTATCTTACCCACAGTCAGCACAATATCAGACCCGCAGACATCCACCCCAGGAACCACATCCGCATCCACCACATCCACCGACACCCCCAACAGACAGTCACCCATCCAGCACGGCAGCTCCCAGCACCTCCTCCAAAGACACCCAGCACCCACATGCATTCTCCGCACGCACTTGCACCCAAGACATCCACACCGACACATCTTACAACCACTCCCTCTCCCTCTAGTCCCAAACCCTTTTGCCATGACCGCCCCAGTGTATCTAAAAAGCATTTCCTTTCAGAGCTTTCCCTGTTCCCTACTCCTTTCCCACCCTGTGATATCCCCAAGCTCTCTGTGTCTCTCCCCAAGTCCAGCCTTTCCACCTCCAAGTCATTCCCTGCCCCCCTGCTAGTGCCCATACCTCTTCCCCGCCAAGAAGTCTACCCCTCCCAAGCCCATGCCCAAGGACCCCCAGCCCAAGCCCAAGGACCTCCCTCCCAAACCGAAGCCTATGGCCCCCCTCCCAAGCCCAACCTGCCATCCACCCCCCAATCCCTAAGGTGCCTCCCTGCCCCCTTGATTCCCTTACCCTGTGGAGGCCATATTGCAGTCAGGAGTTAAGTAGGGGCACACTGAAGTGCGATTTGCGCCTTTGGCACTTCGGACTGGCCAATGGCCTGCTATTTATATATAGTTACTTATTTGATTCAAACTATTTAAATACATCTGGCCCAACATGTTGTTGGATTCGGTGGTAACATACTTGTCCTGCCTTTCTTTCCACAGTTTTGTATTTGGTGGCTTTGGTTTGTGTGTGTGTGTGACATGTGTGTGTGTGTTGGTTGTGCTAGCTGTAGTGCCTGCCCTGCCATTTGTCCCACTGTCATTGTTGTGTATTGTGTGTGGGATATGTTTGTGTTTGTTACATGCATGTATGTAGCTAAACTGTGTATTGTTTGTGTTGTCATGTGTATTGGTGGTGTTGTGTGCCCTTGTGGGGTTGTTGTGTGTGTGTCCGTGTGTGTGGTGATGGCTATGTCATATATGTTGTGTGTGGTGTTAACGTGGTGTGACATATGCTTCGTTCTATGGCAGGGTGATTGTGTTTATTGATTGTCAGGTGTTGTTACGTGTTGTAGTGTGTATGTGGTGCCATGGGGAGGTGTGTACTGAAATCGCTTGACGAAGGGTTTGTGTAGTTGCGGTTGTGATATCGTGTGACTCGGTGGTGTTGTGTATCGTTGTGTTAGACAGTAGTGGTGCTGTTTGTCTGCGGGTTGGTGTGTGTATGGCATGTGTGTGTTGGCCGTAATGTGTGTAGTACTGGTGTGCATGTGTGTACTACGGGTGTGCGTGCATGACGTATGGGTGTGCTTGTGTGTATGTAGGTGTGTGTGTTCGTATAGGTGTGTGGTTAAGTGTGTGTGTGTCGCTGTCGCAGGCCATGCCGACTGTGTATTTTGTGTGTGTGGTTACTAATGCATTTCCCTACAGTGTGAGGTAGGTGTGTGTACTTACACTTGTCTTCGTCGCTGGTTCTGGAGTCGTTTGAGTAGGAGCAGTGGGAGGACTTCCAGTTCAGGTTCCATGGCGACTCCAGTCAGGTATGTGTTCCTGAAGGTGAGTGTTTCCTTTTTATAGGTTGGTTTTGGGGCAGTGTGTCCGCGGTGGAAACCTTGGTGGTGTGCAGCCTCATAATGTGTCCGGCGGAAACATAGTCCCCATCAGTTTGAAAGTGGATACCACTGTCCGTGGCAGCCTGACTGCACTGGTGGTACTGGCAGTTGTTTGGCTGTGTTCTGTTGGAAAGACTGCCATGATCATAATTTGGCGGTCTTTACCGCTGGTCCATTGGTGGTAAGACCACCAACATGGCGGTCCTGAGACCGCCAAAGTTGTAATGAGGCCCATAGTCTTTTACATGTACACGTGAGAATCTCACTTCGAATGAGTTAACAGTAACACTTCTTGGAAAACTAGTGTGCTAAAGAATTTACCAGAAGCATGCTAGCAGTAGCTGTTAGAGGTGTCTGAAGGAACCTAAAGGGAGAACAACATTGCTGGCACCAGTCTTCCCGAGCCTGTTCTAGGCTTAGAATTTGGTGTGTTTTTGGTAGAGTGCCTCCCTGAACAGGTACAGCATGTCCTACCAGTGCAGTCCCGCAAGGGCTACCAGTGAATAGCAGACTCCCACACTATCCCACACCAATACCAACGTTTCTTTTCAGGTAGTACGACTAGAATCTGAAATTCTCTTGCACTAAGTCTACACATCACATCCTCACTGCCCACCTTCAGTAGAGAGCTGAAAGAGCTTTGCTTCACAAAGCCACTTTTTCGGTTATTTACCTATTTCTTCGTCCTGTTTCTAATGTTTACTCTCCAATCTTTCCTGGCTTTTAGCAGTAGCATAGCAAGGATGTGATGAGGCCTGGTGCAAGCAAGAAAATGACCCTTTTGGCTGCTCTTGGGGTAGTAAAATATAGCAATTATCAGGTTTTAATGGGGCCCTGCGGTGCTCCAGGCCCTGGTACTACGGCAATTGCTGCCCGAATGATAGCTATGCCTCTGGCTCTTGATCCCATGATCCCCTCGCCACTAGCACAACCTCACAGTGTTCCCTGAGCCAACGTCTCTCAAGCTACCCATGACATTCTGACTCATTCTGTCTTTTTGTTCACCTCGCACTGACACCTCGCACTGACTCCCTTTGAAAGAAATGCTTCACATTTGTTCTCGAAATATTGTATTAATCGCATTTGATTTTCTTTCGATATTTATCTGATAGTTGTATATATGCTCTTTTATGTTAGTGTTGTGATCACCGTGTTCTCTCTTGTAACATTAGACTTTGTGGTTGTAAAGCACTCCCATACCTTTGGGTCATGCCCATGCTGTATATGAACCTGTGAGAATGAATAAAATATATATATAAATAATATGCAATCACTGCGTCCTTTTCAGTGCTGTGACCAGGCACGTGACCTTCAAACCACTTCATGGGAGACCTCTACTCACGGTTTTCTACTCATACAGTTGCCAAAACTGTATGCAACTGTTTTGAAGTTTTCTTTATGTATGGTGCGCCAGAGGGGTACCCAATTCCATCTGCAGCTGCCCCTTTACCATCTGCAAGGATGCATTTTTTCAGGCCGTTGATCTGAGTTATATCAAATTAAGCTTCGACCAACCAACTCCCTTCTCAGCGCCTTCCCTCCGGTTCTAAGGGCGAGCAGTAATCATAACTTTTATTAAAGTTATGATTACTTTTTAATGGAATCAATTTATTATGCTTCTCGCCGTCGACCCCACATCTTCCATTAGCTATATTTCCTCTCGCCTGTGTTCAGTGCCCCCCTGCGCGCCATTTGTGGAGTGCAGTCTCCTATTCAGAGTACCCCTACTTCCACCAGTTTCCTCTAAGCTGTCATGTCCACCCATCCAGCAAGCTCCATCCTGCCTCCATAGTGTATCCCCTGCTCTCTCTCCTTCCAACCCACATTCACAGCCTCCTCCTACCACCTCTCTTTCACCTCAGCCTACTCCTTATATACATGCTTAGTCACCTCCCTCCTTTATCTGCCTCCTGCCTTCTCTAGCCAACTCCTCAGACTCATTCTGCCCCCATCCTACCATCCATCGCCACTTCTGATGCCAGCTTCATCTTATCCTAGAAGTGCCAACTCCTCCTGCCTGCCCCTTCCTACCTCCTGTCACCATATTACTGATTTGATCCTACCTACAATCATCAGCTCATGCAGCATTACAGCACTGCACTCTCATTACACACTTCTACCAGAGAGAGAGTGAGAGAGGCGGGGGGTGAAGGGAGGTAGAATCATCTCCACGTTCATATTTGACATTCATGTCCTCCCGGCGAGATGAGCGGCCACGGAATAATATTCCTGCCTTTACAGTTCTACGTTGCCATTTTGCGCCAGAGGGGTGAAAATAACTTGTTTTCATTTATTTTCACTCCCTGCTTCCCTGTATTGAGGAAAAATCAATTCCCTCAGGGGAAAAATTACGTAAAATAAACCAGTGACATTTGCTTCTTATTGAGGCATTTTGACTAAAATGTCACTGTCTTGAAGTGGCAGAAACTGGAAAGCAGACGGAGGGGTGGGGTTGGACTCATAAGGGACGTTTATAAAAAGACGCATGTATTAAGCCGTCGTCTGTTTAGATGGTGGCACTGTAGCGCCTGCAGCAGGTAAGGCTGCTGCGAGATCTCACAAGTTCTAGGCGCACCTGCACCCCCATATGTGATAGAGTTCGTGTTATCTGTATGGTTTTTCCGTACGTGTGTATCCGTGTTGTTGTGTGCCTCTGCGCGAGAGTGTAGGTACAGGGATTCTTGCTGCCCTAGATATAGTGAGACACATGAAACATGATTACGTTGTTATTGACGGAGGAGAAAGTAATGGTGATAACGATGCAGTGCTCAGTGCAGTGATAAAGTGCTGTGTCAAACACATATAATACAAGTCAAAAGAAAAGACGTTTTGGCCATAAAATATTTAAAGTCGTTTATGATTGTTAACAAATAATAGCTTATATTTGGAAAGTGCGCTCTCTCCTTTACACAGCCACCTTTTTTCTTATATGTATATGATTGAGGCTGAGGACCACCCGTATGAATTGGAATGCTAGCTAGTTCAGTAAGATTTTAAAAAGCCACTAATATTTTATCAGCGTTTCGACTCCAGTTTGTAGATTATACAGCCACCCTCTGGACCACGATATACAATACAAGCATCTGAAAATACTTGCATAAAAAATGCAAATGACCATTGGTGCAAGGAAATGCAAATTAAAACTAGTGATGGTGTGTCCAAAAGGTAAAGAAAAACTCCTAAATTCCTCTTTGATAAAATTGATATCAGGCAATTCAATCAATTGTTGTGTGTAGAAGTATGTAATAAAAAAAATGACAGCCTTACTTCAACGAAAATCTAACAGTGTTCGTTCCATGCGTGGCTTCCTTTTTAGGTCCGGTGTTAGCCAAGATCCTTTACTTTTACCTCAAAAATTCCTTTAAAATGCATATACACGCATACATAAAAGGGGCTTTCAGTCCTCCATCTCGATCTGTTGGTCTGTTGCATTGTCATTCACATTTTCTTCCGCCCACCACAGTATATAGCATAGGACAGTGGGTCAGCCTACTTCAGTCACTGGCTTTCGTCAATGTGAGTGATGGCATTTTGCCTGTTCATAGTGTGATCCAAACCACGTAAGTAATGCACTTCATTGGCATTTTTAAAAATATGTGTTTTAATGCAAGTGTCCAGCAGTCCATGCAGACCGCTCCTTAATTTTATTGTGCATGACATATATTGCTGTAGCTCATGCTAGAGCAGACGAATCATGTGGGAGCGTTTGGATACACGCACAAATACACTACAATGATTGGGTCGAAGAGGATTCTTAAACATCACTTTTCTGTTGCTGGAATCTGCAGAATAGCTTCTCGGAACTTACTGAATGTTCACAAGCATGAAAAATACATAAGCAAGAAAGCTGTTTGTCTCCCTGTGCCTTAACAAACAGTGCATTACAAGTAAAACCATTACTTCTCATTGAACCTAAAATATAAGTAAGCAGTTGTTAGTCTTCGTGTCCAAGAAAAGCATGCATGTGCCTGTGTTTTTTAAAGCTTATTTATGGTCAATATATTTAGAACACTGTATTTCTTTGCATGCATAATTTATTTGTCAAAAATGCAAAACTGGTCAAACGAAATGATTATTTATTTATTAAAAATAAAATTGAGAGCTGCTGAGGACAGAACTATAGAGAAAGAATTTGTTGATTTCTCTCTTCATCCTCTCGGTCTCAGACCAAGACGTTCTGAGCAGCCGAGGTGTGAGGCTCCATGATAGTGCCTTCTGGTGAGCCCTAGGGTTCGTCAATACTACCTGCTAGTAAGAACAATGCCTGTTTTACATGCTCTGTGCCGTTTGCCTGGGGCATTTCTTTACGAATCATAAATAATTATATAAACTTCAGAAGTCTTTCCCATCCCTCACATTCATAAAAACAATTTACATGGCTAGGAGTCTGCAAGGCGAAATGTTCCAGCACACAGATTAGCCATTGGCATTTTAGGTCACAATTCAATAGCTATCTCTTAAGTGTATTCACCTCCCTATCACTACTTGCCAGTGGAAAGCATCATGCCATGTTGTCTCCCCTCCCCTGGTGTGACATATTTAAAACAAGCTGAACTGTAAAGCATGCAGGTGCATGGACTGAGCATAGAAAAGAAGTGAATAAACATTCAAACATGAAAGCTGATGGACTTCTGCCACCTATTCTCTATAGCTGACATCCATGAATATATAAGTAGAGTGAAACGTCGAGTTTGTTAGAAAAATGTTTGTCAATTCTTCGGCCTTTAAAACAGCGCACACCATGTTTACAGTCAATGACAAAATGGTCTCTTGCTGCTAAAGGGTAAACGGATGTGCCCTTCTCATGAATCATTCCCCTGCCTTGGGCAGATGTTCTTAAAGAGCTATCCAATGTTTTTATTAAGTTCAAACCACTTGTGCATCTTTCTAGGAAATCTATGAAAATTAATTAATGTTCATTCAAAACCACTGTGTTGATTTTCCAGAGTCCCAACACAATATGATATTTCATTAATAGCACTGCACTACTCATTCAATCCTTTATTGAATCAGCTAAACTCTACAATATTTATATATTCAATGTAATACGCTTTGTGAGCATCGGATTTAATTTGTTCTTGGTATGCGTTTTATGTGTTAATAATGCCACACTATTCCATTTACTTCAAACTAGTTCCAGTTTTTACAAAAACAATTTACACACACTTTGGTGATTGGTTGTATTTAGGTTTAGGTTGTAACTCATATTCCCTCTTCAGTGTTTTGTGAGCTTGTGTGTATGGTATTGCGGCTGTTACTGGATGAATGCAAACATGAGTCAGTGGGTTCATGGATGGATGGATGCATGCATGCAAGGATAAGTGGCAGAGTGCACATGCAATGAACTACTGAGTACCTGAACTCACTAAATAGCGAAGAGGCGGTTTCTCTTGTAAGACAGACCTACTGACTTTGCTAATTTTGTTTTAATGAGTGGTTTCTTTCTTTGAAAATAATTAGAATTATATACCCAGGCACCTGTCTACTGTTGGGTTGCCCTGTTCGTATACATTCCCTAGGCAAAGTTGTGTTTGTTTGTCACTGCTCACTGGACAAATGACCAAATTTACTACATGCAGGGTCAGTAGAGCACTTTTTGTTTGCAGCGCTCTTAGAATCTAGCACAGATGACCTTGCCAAAAATGGGCCCTGCGAAGGCCTTTGCTTATGTGTTGGTGTTCCATCACTCACACAATGCTGAATCTAGTAATGCCAATTTCAGCCTGTTAACTGTGAGAGGTACAGGCTGTGCGCGAAGGATGACATATGTATGCACAGCTCAGAGTGTGCTACACCCGGTGGGCAAAGAGAGAGAGTATGGCACCAGGGCTCGGGGGAGTGTTTTATGCCACTTTGTACATCTTGATCTGCATGTGACAGTTTTGGAGTGAAGTCCCCAAATAAATAACTACAGACGGGTGTGTGATGTTTAGACATTCAAGGTAAGTTCTCTGCTAGCACTCAAGCTTGTGATTCAGGGCACAGCAGACCTACCTCTGGTCCTATCAGTCAGCCAGTGTCTAACACCTTCCAGCAGATGCACCGGAGTCTACATTGCGAAAGAGGTGAGAGTTCCAGCAGCCTGTAAGAATAAATTATACTGCACAATAAGGCAAGGCACTGCATTTTTAGGGTCTAGCCTGAGTGCATGCGATTGCACATGCGTCTCGCATGTGAGACTCTGTTGTGTTCAGTGAAGTGCTTGGAGCCCGCTTGTCGCTCACCATTTGTTGGATTGCTTGGCACTCTTCTTTACAACCTCGTATTTTGTCAAGGCATGTCTGGCATCATTTCCATTCCACTGTGTGGAGCAGGGATCAAACACTAATTTATTTCAACTTAATTAGTGCCCATTCACTGCTCTGGACGTAATAGAAGTACTATTGTGTTCTAACTTCCAGTGCCCTGCAAACAGAAGGCTTGTGACTGATAAAACGTGCCCAGCAGGACGAACAAAAGTGCATAGTTTTTTTTTAAAGCTAACTTTATTTTATTAAGTCGTTTTTTCTCAGTTTCCAATTATTTTTTTTTGCCCATGGGCACTGTTGTCAAAAGATGACAACTTGTTCGAGATGTGCGAGCCCTATTAGATTGCAAATGCTTGTTGTAGTGTGACGGCCGTAGTTCACAAAGGCAATCAGTAAGACAACAAGAGCGTTGACCTTTGTTGAGGATTTGTATCCTGTTAGCCTGGCTCCTAACGCCGTGCAGTGCCAGGGACCTTCTCCCAGGCACCGCCGGCCAGAAGATGCGCAGGTTTGTAGGCCGGGAGTTCACTGAGGACAGGAGTGAGGTGCGTAGACAGAGAGCCGCTCTCCAGCACAGAGGCGCACGTCCAATTGATGTCCTGCATATGTCTGCACTCCAGCGCTCCCTCTGATAGATAATCTTCCGAGGAAGGCTCTCATGGCTGGAAACTGACTTGCTCTCTCATTGAATCGAAATGGGAATTTGTAATGCGCACGTCGCGCGGTGAATCAGCTATTCACTCTAATCTCTGTTTTTTCATATTCAAGAACCTCGCAGAGGCATGTGGAAACAGTGACAGGTCAGCCTGGCGTGGCAGTAGCTGCTGGCGCCTCAGAACAAGCCGCCTGCACCCTCAGTACCACCGACAGCGAGGAGGCAATTGGATTTGAAGATGCCAGGGAGATTCTTTTAGTCGAGAATTGCAGAGTTTCATTTTGAGTGTGGTAATTGGTTTACTGGTGAGAAAAACACGTCTTCCATTAATGCAGTACATAGTAAAAAAGATACAAGGAAAAAAATGCTGTCTTAATTAATGTTGTTCACCGATTGCAATAAAGCACTAAATAGCATGACGGCATTGTTTACCTACCTTTATTAGCAATCCATTAATCGTAGAACGTACGAAAATGAGCAGTAAGGGTGCGAGAAAACACTATAAGTTGCCCGGACTGTGGAAGACAGAGGCGTACCTATTCTTGGTGAAGCTTGTGCAGTGGAACCGGGGCCCTGAGTGGGGAGGGGGCAATCCGGCACGTGCTGCAGCTGTTGTACATCCCGCCAGTTCAGAGCCTGTTTGGGGCCTTAGTAAGGTAGGGAAACGGATAAATGGTAAAGAAAGAGAAAATCAATGAAAGAAAAGGAGATGGGGAAATTAGAGAGGGGTTGAACAAGAGACAGGGCGGAAGAAGGGAATATTTACGAGAGAGGTATAGAAATGAGACAAGGAGAAAAAGAGGATGGAGGAAATAGCCAGAAATAAGGATGTCGGGGAGAAAGGAGAAAATAGCTAATGAAAAATCGATGAGGGAATGTGAGAGGAAGGAGCAGGGAATAGAAAGAAGAGAAGAAGAAGGAGGAAGAATATAAAGAGTGTAAGTATAGAGATAAGGAGGAAATAAGGAAAAGTAGGGGCAATGAAGAACTTTGAGACCTTTAAGCAGGGGCGCAGATGCAGTGACCCTGGGCCCTAAGTAAGGGGTTGCACTACACCGCAATTATGTCTGTATTTTAACATCAACTCAGTCACGTGTAGCAGACCCATTTTTCTTGCTTGCATTGCATTACGGCCTTTGATACCCGGCTGTGCCATTGGTGGAAGATAACATTTAGAAAAGGTTTGAAAGATGAGAGAGATTGAATTGCTTCAAGGCCATCAGGAAATGTGTTTCACTGGAGAAGTGCTAAGAAACTAAGGGAAAGATTTGGCGTCCCTGGCGCCACCTTAGCGCCGCCATAGCGTAATTTTTTTTATGCTAAGGTGTCGCTACAGTGGCATTTTCCCAGCGCCATATTTACAAAGTGGAGCAATGCATGCATTGTGTCACTTTGTAAACCCTTGCATCACATGATGCCTGCACCAGGAATAATGTATGCAAGAGGGGTGTTCCACCATTAGGAGACAAGATGTCCTTGCACCATTATTTTTGGCACTTTTAAAGCCTGCAGGTGTTAAAAGGGGGCTTCAGTTTTTTTATAATGGGCCCCTATGTACTTTTCAGGAGTAGTGCCAAAATATTGCACTATTCATGCAGAGTACATCAATAGCATAAAAGAAATGACACTATTGCCCCCTACCCTACGCCATGGTGCGCCATATTTCAAATATGGTGCATATATGGTGGTGGTAGGGGGCGCTAAAGTTTCCGATAAAAGTGGTGCTGCTCCTAAAGGAACTGAAGATTCATGCGGAGCATGGAGGTTGAGTGGTGTTGAGAAAACTAGAATATGCAGTGTACAGACTATGAGGAGGAGTATTAGTGCTTTATTCTAACTCCTAATCCCTATTTGTGCGCTTGAAAAGGTCTTATTACTTGGCTACAACTTGTGCAGCCTATGGATGTTTGTCTGTATGGCATGCACCAGGTGACATCCGGTGCAGATTGTTCAGGGAAACACTGCACTTTTAGAGAATTGTGCTCCTCTGAAGAGGGGAAGACACATTACTAGCTCTTTATACCCTGTTCGAAAGTGCATAAATCATAATAGTGCTGTAACTGTGCACCTAGTAACTCCAGTATCTGGTAGTATCAGTATTATTCCGGAGTGCGCAATTGCCACCTGCGAAGGTGATGGGCATAGAATGAGCTCTCCTTAAAGTAGCTTGTAGAGGCATTATGTGACACATTGAAAAGTAGAATAAGTAATTTGTAGAGGGGCATGGGTATAAAAAAAGAATCCAGCAGTCAGAGGCTGGGAAATGGAGATAGACTGAAGTTTGGCGATTGTGAAAAGCATACAAGTTAAATGCTTTATTAACCTGCATGCATGAATATTGTGGATGGCTGATTAGCAGGCTATACCAGTTTTATAATTTGCTTATTGTTAGCAGTTTTTCGGGGCTGTCAGAAAGTGGAATGAATCTTATGGATACTTGGTAGTGGATTTTGTGTTGAGATGAACTGTTCGAGCACTGGATATTTCTGGCTGAGGTGGATCATGGGAGTGGGTTTGGTGGTTAGGAAACACAATTGTATAGTCAACTGAGGGCTTTTGATGCTGGGAAGGAGAGCTCGGTTTTTTCAGGGCTGACCATAAGGTCAATCAGGGAGATCCAGTGCTGTATCACATTTTCGCGTTCAGACATGTAAAATTGTAAACTGAGGTTTGGAGAAGAGAACAATAAATTAAAGAGAATTGGATGTCCAAGAAGTACATAGATCTTGAAAGAAAATTCTGAAGATCAGTAGGCTGTTGTTTCCAGATGGCTGGTAGACACAAACACAGGACAAGTAATGCCTTGCAGAAGCACCAGCTAGTTGGGAAATTGACACACACATCATCATAATTTGTCCACCTCCACTTTGCCACATATTTCCTTTCTTTGCATGAAGTTCTGTCAGCTTTGTTTATTTTTTGTTCGAACCCTTAACCGTTTTGCGGTGTCTCCTGCTGCTTTAAAACTCCCTATCTCTCGTTTTGATTCTTCACATTCTTTCCATTTAATTACCAATCTCCTATTACCCTTTAATTTTCAGTTGCCAGCTCTGGCTTTTCCATTCTCATTATAACAATCTGTTTGTCCTCTTCTTTTGGTTTGCAGTAAAAAAGATTGTGACGGAAAATAGACTGAAAACCATTGTGTCAAAAATGTTGTCTACAGAAATAATAGAATAAAAAATGTTACAGCAACAAAAAAAAAATCCAAAAATGTTGTGCC
The DNA here is from genome assembly GCF_031143425.1 of Pleurodeles waltl. Taxonomy (NCBI): domain Eukaryota; kingdom Metazoa; phylum Chordata; class Amphibia; order Caudata; family Salamandridae; genus Pleurodeles; species Pleurodeles waltl. The sequence continues at coordinate 894,330,459 of NC_090446.1, forward strand.
TTATAGGGTGGGGAAGGGGTGGGTGACTAGTAAAGGTTTTCGTCTAGGGAAGGATAGTGCTAAGGGTTAGTAGGGTTTAGAGATTGGTAGAGTTAAGGTGTACTTACAGGCTTTTATGGTTCAGGGGATGTTAGTGTTAAGGGATAGTGATCATTTTAGCACATAAGGAAGTGTAGCATTAAGGGGTAGTTTGAGGTTTTAGGGTTCTGCGATGGGTAGTATATGACAGTATTAAGTAGTTGTTAGGGTCAGGAAAGGGTAGGATTATGGGGTGGTAAGGTTCTTTAGGGGTCAGTAAAGTGTAAGAATAAGGGAAAGTTATGATTTTTAAGTTTGGGTAAGGGTTGAGATGAAGGAGCATAAGGGTTTTTAGGATTTAGTAAAGGGTAGCATTAAGGTGTTTTAACCCCTTCACTGCCAGGTATTTTCCCCCCTCAGGTGCCAAGCCTTTTTGTGGCTATTTGGGGCAGTTCCCTCTTAGGCCCTCATAACATTTTGTCCAAATTAGCTACCCATGCCAAATTTGTGTCCTTTTTTACAACATCCAAGGGATTCTAGAGATACCCAGAGTTTGTGGGTTCCCCTGGAGGAGACCAAGAAATTAGCCAAAATACTGCAAAAAAATCGTTTTTATTTTAAACAAATTGAAAAAGGGCTGCAGACGAAGGTTTGTGTTTTTTCCCCTGAAAATGGCATCATCAAAGGGTTTGCAGTGCTACAATCACAATCTACCAAGCTTTCAGGAGCTGGAAGACTTGAATTGGAAAACCATATTTTTCAACACAATTTTGGCATTTTATTGGGACATACCCCATCTTCACTATATTTTGTGCTCTTAGCCTTCTTCCAGTTAGTGACAGAAATGGGTGTAAAACCAATCCTGGAAAGCTAAACATTTCTGAAAATTAGACAGAATACCGAATTCAGCAAGGGGTCATTTGTGTAGATCCTACATGGTTTTCTTACTGAAATAACAGCTAAAATAAAAACATATTGAAACTGAGGTGAAAAAAACTGGCATTTATCTCCACGTTTTACTCTGTAACTTTTTCCTGCGATGTCAGATTTGTGAAAACAATATACCGTTATGTCTGCTGGACTCTTCTAGTTGCGAATCTCTAGGGCTTGTAGGTTCATCAGGAACTCTAGATACCCTGAGCCAATAAATGAGCTGCACCTTGCAATGGGTATTCATTCTATACCGGGGATACAGCAGTGAATTTGCTGAAATATAAAGAGTGAAAAATAGGTATCAAGGAAACCTTTGTATTTCCAAAATGAAAACTAGACATCAAGGGGAATCCAGAATGGGGTGACTTATGGGGCTCTCACTAGGTTCTGTTACCCACAATCCTTTGCAAACCTCAAAATTTGGCCAAAAAACACTTTTTCCTCACATTTTGTTGACAGAAATTTCTGGAATCTGAGAGGAGCAACATATTTACTTCCACCCAGCATTTCCCCAAGTCTCCCGATAAAAATGGTATCTGACTTGTGTGGGTAGGACTAGCGCCCAAGACAGGAAATTCCTCAAAACACAACGTGGACACATCACATTTTCCCAAAGAAAACAGCTGTTTTTTTGCAAAGTGCCAAGCTGTGGATTTTTGCCTCTAGCTCAGCCGGCATCTAGGGAAACCTACCAAACCTGTGCATTTTTGAAAATGAGACACCTAAGTGGAATCCAAGATGGGGTGACTTGTGGGGCTGTCACCAGGGTCTGGTACCCAGAAACCTGTGCAAACCTCAAAAGTTGGCCAAAAATCACCTTTTCCTCACATTTTTGTGACAGAAAGTTATGGAATCTGAGAGAAGCCTCAAATTTCCTTCCACCCAGCATTTCCCTAAGTCTCCTGATAAAAATGGTACCTCACGTGTGTGGGTAGGCCTAGCGCCCGCGCAAGGAAGTGCCCCAAAACACAACGTGGACACATCACATTTTCCCAAAGAAAACAGCTGTTTTTTTGGAAAGGACGTAGCTGTGGATTTTGGCCTCTAGCTCAGCCAGTACCTAAGAAAACCTACCACATCTGTGCATTTTTTAAAACTAGACACCCAGGGGAATCAAAGATGGGGTGACTTTTGGGGCTCTCACCAGGTTCTGTTACCCAGAATCCTTTGCTAACCTCAATATTTGGCCCAAAAAAACTTTTTCCTCACATTTGTGTGACAGAAATGTCTGGAATCTGAGAGAAGCCACAAATTTCCTTCCACCCAGCATTCCCCCAAGTCTCCCATTAAAAATGGTACTTCACTTGTGTGGGTAGGCCTAGTGCCTGCAAAAGGAAATGCCCCAAAACACTATCTGGACACATCAAAATTATCAAATACAAAACTACCTGTTTTTGCGGGGGTTCACCTGTGTTTTTGGTCCTGGGCTCAGCAGCCATACAGGGAGACCTACCAAACGCAGACGTTTCTGAAAGCTAGATACCCGAGGGAGTCCAGGGAGGTGTGACTTGCACGGATCCCCCAGTGTTTTCTTACCCAGAATCCTCAGCAAATTCCAAATTTAGCTAAAATCAATCAAATCTTTCCCACATTTCTGTGTGGTATCACCTCACCAAGACAAATTTCCTACCACCCAACGTTCCCTTCAGCCTCCCAGTAAAAATGATACCTCACTTGTGTAGGTGGGCCAAGCGTGTGTGACAGGGAAGAACCTAAAACATATCGAAGTTGAGGGGGAACCAAACTGGGTCCAAAAGGGCAGTTTGAAAAAAAAATTTTTAGGCTGACAAGTGGCACAGAATTTCTATCGGTATAGATGAGATAATGCTGGGTGGAAGGAATTTTGTGGATTCCTGCAGATTCTGGAAGGTTCCATCACAAAAATGTGGAAATAATGTGTGATTTCCAGCGAAGTTGGAGGTTTGCAGGGCATTGTGGGTAAGAAAATGGTGCAGAGTGCATGTGAAGCACACCACCCTGGACTCACCCACTTGTTTAGTTTTCAGATCTGTCTAGGTCTTGTGGAGTTTTCTACATGGCAGCGTCCCAAAGTCCAAAAAGTTCAGCCCTCACCATTCCAAGTGGGACGATTTTGAGAGTTAGACAAGCTCTTTCATGCTTTCTGCCTCCCCTGCCCCCAGTACTGAGGAGCAACTAATCAGTTTCTCCTCGGACTCGCTGGAAGCAATGCTTCCAGTGCGACGGGAGTTGACCTCCAATGAGGTCAGTGCGCATTGGTGTGCTAATGTCATCAGACGTCACTGGGAGGACGGGGGAGTCAGGGTAGAAGGGGAAGCAATTCCCCTTCCCGCCCTGCCCTTAGGCCCTCTGGGGGAGCGCCAGCACTTCCCCCGAGGGCCTCTACCAGGACGTAATGGTTACGTCCGTGGTGCCTCAGCACCGCGCCACCGGACGTAAGCATTACGTCCTTGGCGGGGAAGGGGTTAAGAGGTTTTTATGCTACACAGAAAGGTAGAGTCAAGGGATAGCAAGGGAGTTTAGGGATTATAGTATGGTAGACTAGAAGGGGATAAGGGATTTTTTAGTTTTCAGGGATTTTTAGCATTAAGGGGTGCTAAGGGGTTGCTAGGGTTTAGAGATTGGCAGCGTTAATTGGTAAGTAGTCCCTTTTAGGGTCATCGAAGGGCAGCATAAAGGGATAATACTGTTTTGTCTAGTGTTTACAAAAGGGTAGGATTAAGGGGTAGTTCAGGGCTATAAGCATTCAGGGGTGAGTAGCATTAAGGTCTGCTAAGAGGTTTTTAGATTACAGCTGGATACATTAAAGAGTGCATGTCATAAAAATAACTTTTAAAATTCAAAATTTCTGGCATTGTCAAGGATAATAATGAACAACTCCACTTAATTTTAATATAGCTGATATTTAAAAATTCAGCTTTATTACATACATCCCCCTTTCTTTTCCCTAGTTAGTCATTTTTGACCATTATTTTTATTTATGTCTTTCTCATTTTTGTATCTGTGTCATGGTCCAATGAAGTTAGGAATGAATGAATGTGCCTAATGTATTATATATTTAAGTTTTTTAATTGTGACGATTAATTAGGAATATTGTGCCTTTTTCATTTTAAGAAAAGGGTTTGCTCAAATTGATAGCTGGTATAAAACTGCAAACATATAGGTTCTCAACAGAGCACTTGTGCAACACCTGGTAGCTGCTGCCTTCCTAGCCAGACTGTACTCAAAGTGAAATGTGTCTGTCTGTCTGATAGATGGTTTATCTTGTGTTGTGTGTAGAGGTCATGTGGATTAGCAGGAGAAGTGATTGATACTACCTGCCCCCTGGATTGCTTTTGGTTTGAATAGTGAATGGGTTAGTAGACATCTGATTGGCAACTTTGCATGCTAGCAACAAGTGTTGTCATTTTGTTGATGGACTTGATCACAGAGGCCAGTGATGCCTCCTCCCTCCCAGCCACAATTAAGAGTATGCCAGCGAGCTGGTTCGGCCATGACAGATCTCGCTCTGTGCATCATTGTCAGTTCAACAGAACGTGGAGTGCAGTTTCTGCCCACCACTGCACTCCTCCTCTTTCCCTATCTTTCTTTTTTTCTATCTCCTCTTGAGTGAGACAGTAAGATGAATAATGTATCACAAGCTCCTGCTTTAGTCCAGTAATATACTAGTTTAATAACTAATCTGGTTTATATAGCATTTATTTGGAAGAGTTCGTCCACTGATATATGTCTCAACAGGCAATAGAGGTACGATTGTCTCCTTTTCTGCACCAGCTTTTGGAAAGCTGGTGCTCACTACTGGCATATATGGTAATAACATAATAATGAACTGTGGTCCTGTTTGGGTGTTTCTGGGTATGACTCTGCAAGTAAGTTAATTGAGTATGGAATTGAAGTCAATCTTGTCATTTCATTTATTTTTGCCATGGAGGATTTAGCCAGCTGATGGCAACATTAAGTAAGTAGCGCGATTTGCTTTACTTTTAATATTGATTAAACTCAGCAAGACAAACTCTGAATCTCAACAATATTTTCCACAACAAGTGCTTAAAAAAATCACACATTATCCATAGGCATTAAAAAAAGTCCAGACTGCCATAATAATCACACATTTGAAATAGTTTCATCTCTCTCTCTCTTTAGCTCTGTTTCTCTCTTTCCTTCCTTTCTTCATTATCCTGATATAATCTGAAATACTTACTGTTAGACTTTTCATCCTTGGCGTGGTCTCCCTTAACTTTTTGCCTCTGTTCCCCAGGTTGTTGATGTGTGCTGGACTTTGATTTTGCTGTTTTTGTTACTCTGGGCACTTTATCACTGCTAACCAGTGCTAAAGTGCAAGTGCCCCTTTACAAAATGTGTATGTGATTGGTTTATCCATGATTGGCATATTTGATTTACTAGTAAGTCCCTAATAAAGTGCACTAGATGTGCCAGGGCCTGTAAATCAAATGCTACTAGTGGGCCTGCAGCACTGGTTGTACCACCCACATAAGTACCTCTGTAATCATGACTCAGACCTGCCAATGCAGTGTCTTTGTGTGCAGTTTTACCTGTAAATTCGACTTGGCAAGTGTACCCACTTGCCAGGCCTAAACCTTCCCCTTTCTTACATGTCAGACACCCCTAAGGTAGGCCCTAGGTAGCCTCAAGGGCAGGGTGCAGTGTATGGTTAAGGTAGGACATATAGTAATGTGTTTTATATGTCCTGACAGTGAAATATTGCTAAATTTGTTTCTCACTGTTGCAAGGCCTGTCCCTCTCATAGGTTAACATGGGGGATACCTTTAAATCTGATTAAACTGTAGATTCCTTTTGGGAGCGGATGGACATGTGGAGTTTGGGGTCTCTGAGCTCACAATTTAAAAATACATCTTTTAGTAAAGTTGATTTTAAGATTGTGCGTTTGAAAAGGCCACTTTTAGAAAGTGAGCATTTTCTTGCTTATACCATTTCTGTGACTCTGCCTGTTTGTGGATTCCCTGTCTGGGTCAGTTTGACAGTTGGGCTGGTTGCACTTCACACTAGACAGTGACACAAAGGGAGCTGGGGTGTAGCCTGCATATCCTGATGATCCATCTGTGCTAGGAAGGAGGGGAGGAATAGTGACTGGCACCTGAAAGGGCTGTGCCTGCCCTCACACAATGCAGTCTCCAACCCCCTGGTGAGTGTCTGGGGCCTGGCCTGGGCAAGGCAGGATTTCACATTCTAAAGAGACTTACTTCAAAGGAGAAACTAGGTATAAGAAGGACAACTAAAACCACAGAATTTAGAACACTTCTAGAAACAAGAGGAACCTCTGCTTGGAGAAGAGCTGAAGAGCTGAGGAGAAGTTCTGCCCTGCCTGTGACTGTGCTTTGTGGAGCTATCCTGCAGTTGCTGCTTCTGCCAGAGTAAGAGGGCAAAGACTGGACTTTGTGTGCCTTCCATCTTGTGAAGAAATCTCCAAGGGCTTGATTCAGAGCTTGCCTCCTGTTGTTTGAAGTCTCAGGGACAGCAAAGACTTCTCTCTGCCAGCACCTGGAGTCTCTGGAGAGACTCCTGCTTTGACAAGTGGTGCCCTATCCAGTCCCTGGTCCCTTGAAAGGAAAGCTGGTGGAAATCCAAGGAAATCGACTTCGGACGACTTCGGACCGACGCTGCTGCTGAATCCGGGGATGCCGCCTGCACCCAACGCCGTGACCTTCGCTGGAACGCGACGCTCTTCGCAGGCCTGACGCCGCTGCAGCCCCGCTGAAGTCCGCGACTCCGTAGAAGTCGTCGCACCACGTCGTGACTGACGCCGCTCAAAGTGCGCGGATTCAACGTTTCGCACCGACACCGCGATCCCCGTGCATCGACTTGTTTTCACTCTTCACCAAAGGTACTGTACTTGGGGGTCTACGCGACTCCGTGTCCGGCACCGCTGGGTGTTGGCTTGTTGGGAACGACTCCGTCACGACACCATGTTAACACCTCATCGAAGCATTTTTGTTTCCAAGCGCTATTTTTTAGTTTAATCTTTAAAAATTCATAACTTGGCTTGTGTTTGTAGTTTTTTGTCTGGTTTTGTTTCGATAAATATTTCCTATATTTCTAAACTGGTGTTGTGTAATTTTGTAGTGTTTTCATTAAGTTACTGTGTGTGTTGGTACAAATACTTTACACCTAGCACTCTGAAGTTAAGCCTACTGCTCTGCCAAGCTACCAAGAGGGTAAGCAGGGGTTAGCTGAGGGTGATTCTCTTTTACCCTGACTAGAGTGAGGGTCCTTTTTTGAACAGGGGGTAACCTGACTGTCAACCAAAGGCCCCATTTCTAACACTTACACAGTTTGTTTAAGTGTTGTTGTGTGATTAAAAAAGCACTTTCCTACCCCCAGTATCCAGCAAGATTGTTACATAAATCCTCTCACTTTGAAGTCAGAGAAATAAAAGTAAACAAGCGGCCTTGGAAGACAGAGCCTGACATGTGACCTGGGTGTCTAAATGCACAGCAAATGTGATGAGATAAACAAGATTTAAAGGCCTTTTAAAAGAAAGCCCTTTTGTGGAAGAATACAGAAAACAGGTTTTAGGCAGTGGGAGGGATGAACCAAACCCTTGGAGCCTAAAGCAAATAAAGCTAGCAAATAGAAAGCCAGGAAGTGTGAGTTACAAACTACAAAGCTAATCGTGATTAACAAGCGGAATGCATTCCTAATTCAACTTTCTGAATGTCCCCAAGATGCCTTTAGCAAACCAGACAGCTGCACTGTCTGGTACACTGCAACCTAAAATTGAACATATTGGGTGTCATATTAACTATTGTAAGTTCAAACATAAAGGAAAACACAAATGTTAGAGGAGGTCCAATTTAGTACTCTCACTCCAAACCCCACAAATATTAGGATTGTGCTTATATTTGGTGGGATCATATTTGCTAATCTACCTCCAATCCCAAACACAGTGGACAAAGTGCATATATTGTTGGAACCATTCTAACTGAAACACAGCAATCAATTCAAACATATTAAGCAAAATATTTCTATACAAAAGTAATTATAAATGCATGTATTTTTAATCAATTTATTTTATAAAAGCAACAACAAATGTACATTTATATGAAATTAGGGTTAATTATTTGTACTGTATGAAATATACTGTAAACATCAATTTTAAGCACAAACACTAATTATTCAATTTGAATAATTATTTCGATTTTTAAATAATTTAACGTTGTTTTAAATACATTTAGTATAAAGCACTACCTGCCCAATCCGCAATAAACCTCAAAACCCATCAAATAATATCATGTACTCATATTAAATTATCAAAATAAATAAACACAAATTGCAAAATAAACACATATAAAAATACTTAAGTAATAATAACTCTTTGAAAAAACAATAACAAAATAAATACTGTGACGTGGCAAAGACTCTTTCACTGAGGCACAGGAATGAGTTCTCTCATTGGCCTATAAACGTCATAGCCTCTACATGGAGGTACTGTGATACATTGTTGACTGAGCTGTTGAGTGCTGGGACTTTGTAGGGTGGGCAGCCTTGTGCACTTGAGTTTGGAAGAACAGGATTTAGGTTGTTCAAGGTGACTGGTCCAAGGATCATACTAGAAGAGCTCACACAGGCTTTTTCTCTGACTGTATTCCTGTAGTGGATGTGACCCATCTGTACCTAAAAAGATTCTAAAAAGATTTAAAGGAAAAATAAATACCAATTACTATTTCCAATAGAAATATTTAACTGAAACACTACCAACCCCAAGCCCCAAAACAGCTCACAACCCCAGAAATTAAATCAAATAAAAAGTATTAACATTATTTTAAAATGGAAATAAAAATATTTTTATTTCTAAATATACAATCATGAAAATAAATAACAATAAAAATAAAAATATTATTAAATGCCATGATATTTTAACATACTATGGCCTTCATTATGACATTGGTGGAAAATCCCACTTACCGCCATGCTGACTGCCACCAACATACCTCCCATACCAATCTGTCAGTATTCAGCCACCGAAACAAGTCCGCCACACCAAAGGTCAGTGTTAAACTGGCGGTATCATCACCCACACTGTTGCGCCAACAGAACTACGCCCATCACATTATGACCCACGAATCACCATGGTGGACATTCAACCGCGGTAAACCCTTGGCGGTACATACCGCTGTGCTCAAAATACACACACACATACAAAACAACACTACATTGGTCAATTTAAATAACACACACCTGACACACATACACACACCACACCCACACACCCACACCACTATAAAACACACACACACATTACCCACAACCCTTTATGACTACAAAGGATTGCCACCATAGAAAGAAAGCAAGAACACTCACACAACCAGAGCCACATACCACTCACACCTATACACCACTCACACACCCCAAAGCAATACCCTACACACCCTCACCTACTCACCTTACACAACAGCCATGGCACCACAAAGACATGCCCGATTCTCAGAGGAGGAGCTAAGGGTCATGGTGGAGGAAACCATCAGGGTAGAGCCTCAGCTATTTGGAGCACAGGTGCAGCAGATATTTATAGCTAGGAAGATGGAGCTAAAGCAGAGAATCGTGGACAGGGTCAATGCCATGGGACAGCACCCAAGAACTAGCGATGACATCAGGAAGAGGTGGAACAACCCACGGGGAAGGTATATTCCATTGCAACAAGACACCAACTCGCTGTACAGAGGAATGGCAGTGGACTCCTACCTCCTCCCCCACAACTTACAACATGGGAGGAGCAAGTCTTGGCAATCATGCATCCTGAGGGCCTTGCCGAAGTAGGAGGAGGACTGGACTCTGGTAAGTCAACTCTATACTACTACCCCCCTACCTGCACGCCCTCACATACCCCCACCCTCACTCTTATTACTCTGCCACTTCCCACACACCCCACCATCACATCTCACTCATCCCAGTGCAAAGCGCTGCATGCTCTAACAATGCATGGACATAACTCACAGCCATGCAGGGACACCTATCATAAAAGCATGCACACTAGAGAGAATGAGCTAGCCCACCATATACCAACTTACACAAGTGAAAGCTGCCAGGGCAAATACTACAAAATAGGGCAACCCACTGATGCAAAATATGTCACACACAGAAACAATAACACTTCATTTACATCCCCACAGGTATCCCAGCCAATGTCAGCGGAGAAGAGGTGCCAGTACTATCCAGTCCCCAAACTGAAGAGGCCCACAGTGATGACAGCACCTCTGGTCGCCTGGATCTGGATACCCAACCTGGCCCATCAGGGACCTCTGGACAGTCGGTTACCCAGACACAGTCACACACCACCACAGAGCCTCCCACATCTGGAAACACCACCACAGCACCCACCCAGCGTACCCACACCTCTGTCCCCAGGACACGTCAATCAGCAGTGTGTCCACCTCTGCAGGAACCCCAGGCCACACCTCATACCCAAGACAATCATGGACCTGGGGTCAGTGGCAGTGGGCACACGGTTCAGGGGACAGAGGCACATGACAACAGGGAAACTGGGAGGACTGCTGTGAGCCAGGGGGAGGACAGGCCCGGGGAACCTACTCTCCAGGAGGCACTCACTGAGATCCTGGGAGCATATCAACATTACCAGGACACAATGGGCCAGATCCTGGACAATGTGCAGGAGAACAGCCGGTTGCAGGAGGGACAGTACCAGGCTATCAGGGAGGACTTGCAAGCCATCAACACCACCCTGGTCTCCAGGGGAGCTGGTAGACATGGCCAACATTATGAGGGAGGCATTCTCACAACAGCGGGCCCCTCCCACTAGCCAGAAATCTGAACAGCCTTCCACCTCTGCTGTCACTAGTGGACAGGAGGCCCCGCCACAGGACTCACAGGCTACTAGCACCCCTTCCCCTACAGAAGGAGAACCACCCCACAAATGTTCCCTGTGATCCAGGCAGAAGCCAGAGACTATTGCCAAGACCCCTGCCAGGAAATGAGACTCTCCTGATAGTCACCCTTGTGTCTGACTCTGTCACCCTTCCACCTTGAACTGCCATTGCTCCCCTTCCTATGTCCCCTTGGACAATGCATCTATGCTACAAATAGACTGGAACAATACTCTGGTCTTACCTCCATCATCACCCCATCCCCTTGCACTTGCCCCTCTTCTTCTTAGCATTTCAATAAACACCCTTGAAAAAAAACAAGTATGGAGTACGTAACATTCTTAACGTATGTATTTGCTTAACCAGGTTCAAACATTGCAATTCAATTGTACAGTAATTGTGCACATAGGAAGGACCTATATTTGCTCTGCATTGATCACACCAGGAGCGATAGTGGGGCACCAATATCTGTAAAATGAATTGCCAAAGGGTACAGTAAGTGGGCATAGAAGTGGGAGATAACAGCATGCTGTGCCAAAGACATACAAAATATTGACAATGAAATGTGAAGTAACACTGTCTTACCTGTGTGTCATTGGAAGTATTGTCCTATCACTGCTGTTCTGTTGTCCTCACCCTCATCCTCTGCTTCCTCATCCTCACTGTCTACAGGGTCCACTGCTGCCACATGGCCATCTCCAGCCGCCTCCTCCTGCAGAAAAGGCACATGGCGTCTCAAGGCAAGGTTGTGCAACATGCAGCATGCCACAATTATCTGGCAGACCTTCTTGGGTGAGTAGCACAGGGATCCACCTGTTGGATGGAGGCACCTGAACCTGGCCTTCAGGAGGCCAAAGGTTCTTTCCATTATCCTTCTTGTTGGCCCATGTACCTCATTGTAACGTTCTTCTGCCCTTGTCCTGGCATTCCTCACAAGGGTCAGTAGCAATGATAGGTTTGGGTAACCAGAGTCACCTGGATATATTGAGGGACAACTTTTAGCCACACACTATCCCATATGGCCCACACCATTCCCATACACCAACATCTACTGGGTGGGAACCAGGGCTCACCTATTAGCCACACCCTGTGTCTCTGTAGTTGGGCCATCACATTTGGGATGCTGCTATTCCTCATGATAAAGGCATCATGCACCGACCCAGGATACTTAGCATTGACATGGGAGATGTACTGGTCCGCCAAGCACACCATCTGTACATTCATGGAGTGGAAACTCTTACAATTTCTGAACACCTGTTCATTGTGACGGGGGACAAATGGAATATGAGTTCCATCAATCACCCCAATTATGTTGGGGATATGTCCCATTGATTATAAGTCAGCCTTCACTGTGGCCAAATCCTCCACCTGGGGAATTTCTTTTAGCTGTGCATGTGTTTAATTAGGGAGAAAACACTCTTGTCAGCAAAATTGAGAACATTGTCTGTGACATTCCTGCTTCCAAGCCCACTGTCATTTGGAAAGAACCAGTTGCCAGGAAATGGAGCACTAATAGAACTTGCACAAGAGGGTGGATCCCAGTAGGGTGACGGATCGCAGATATCAGGTCAGGCTCTAATTGGGCACACAGCTCTGTGATAGTGGCCCTGTCAAGTCTATAGGTGAGGATGATATGCCTGTCCTCCAGCGTTGCCAAGCGCACCAGGGGTCCGTACACAGGGGTATGTCTCCATCTCCTATTCATCTGCAGTGGTAGCAATCTAAGGGACAAAGGAGTGAGGAGCCGGTCACAAACTTAACATTGGAGCCACAACAGTACAATGCATGATGTCAATTTGTAATGGGTAAGTGGGTTTTGTCCTGTGTTAGAAATGGGGTCTTTGGTTGACAGTCAGGTTACCCCCTGTTCAAGCAAGGACCCTCACTCTAGTTAGGATAAAAGAGAATCACCCTCAGCTAACCCCTGCTTACCCCCTTGGTAGCTTGGCAGAGCAGTAGGCTTAACCTCAGAGTGCTGGGCGTAAAGTATTTGTACCACCACACACAGTAACTTAATGAAAACACTACAAAATGACACAACACCGGTTTAGAAAAATAGGAAATATTTATCTAGACAAAACAAGACCAAAACGACAAAAATCCAACATACACAAGTCAAGTTATGATTTTTTTAAAGGTTTAAAAATAAAAAGAGTCTTTAAGTAGTTGTAACAACACACTAGCGCTGCTAGCGTGTAAATGTACCTGGTTTGCGTCAAAAATAACCCCGCACGGGCGGTGTGCGTCGAAAGTAACCCTGCACGGCTGTGTGCGTCGAAAACCACTCGGCACGGCGGTGCGTGTTGAAAAAGCCAGCCACACGACGATCCGAAAGTCCCGCGGCGCAGGGTGCGATCTCTCAGCCTCCGTCAGCGATGCTGCGCGTCGTTTCTCCTGCTCCGGGCGTCGGTTTTTCGGTCGCGTTTCCTGCGGCGTCGTTTCTCAGCTGCGGAACCGGCGTCGCGTCGTTTTCTCAGTCGCGATCGGATTCGCGTCGATCTTTTCTCCGCACGGCGCTCGGTGCGTGTATTTTTGTCCTTAGGCTGCCAGCCTCTCCTTTCAGGGTCCCAGGAACTGGAAGGGCACCACAGAGCAGAGTAGGGGTCTCTCCAGAGACTCCAGGTGCTGGCAGGAAGAAGTCTTTGCTATCCCTGAGACTTCAACAACAGGAGGCAAGCTCTACATCAAGCCCTTGGAGATTTCTTCTTCAAGATGGAAGGCACACAAAGTCCAGTCTTTGCCCTCTTACTCTGGCAGAAGCAGCACTGCAGGAAAGCTCCACAAAGCACAGTCACAGGCAGGGCAGCACGTTTTCCTCAGCTATCAGCTCTTCTCCAGGCAGAGGTTCCTCTTGGTTCCAGAAGTGTTTCTCAAGTTTGTAAGTTTGGGTGCCCTTCTTATACCCATTTTAGTCTTTGAAGTCACCTTCCTTCAAAGGGGGCTCACACCTTCTTGTGAAATCCTGCCTTGCCCAGGCAAGGCCTCAGACACACACCAGGGGGTTGGAGACAGCATTGTCAGAGGCAGGCACAGTCCTTTCAGATGAGAGTGACCACTCCACCCCTCCCTCCTAGCAGAGATGGCTAATCAGGAAATGCAGATTACACCCCAGCTCCCTTTGTGTCACTGTCTGGTGTGAGGTGAAAAACAACCCAACTGTCCAACTGACCCAGACAGGGAATCCACAAACAAGGCAGAGTCACAGAATGGTTTAAGCAAGAAAATGCTCACTTTCTAAAAGTGGCATTTCCAAACTCACAATCTTAAAATCAACTTTACTAAAAGATGTATTTTTAAATTGTGAGTTCAGGGATCCCAAACTCCACATGTCCATCTACTCTCTAGGGGAATCTACACTTTAATCATATTTAAAGGTAGCCCCCATATTATCCTATGAGAGAGACAGACCTTGCAACAGTGAAAACGAAATTGGCAGTATTTCACTGTTAGGACATATAAACCACATTACTATATGTCCTACCTTATCCATACACTGCACCCTGCCCTTGGGGCTACCTAGGGCCTACCTTAGGGGTGCCTTACATGTAAGGAAAGGGAAGGTTTAGACCTGGCAAGTGGGTACACTTGCCAAGTCGAATTTACAGTGTAAAATTACACATACAGACACTGCAGGGGCAGGTCTGAGACATGATTACAGAGCTACTTATGTGGGTGGCACAACCAGTGCTGCAGGCCCACTAGTAGCATTTGATTTACAGGCCCTGGCACCTCTAGTGCACCTTACTAGGGACTTACTAGTAATTCAAATATGCCAATCATGGATAAACCACTTACATACAATTTAAACAGGAGCACTTGCACTTTAGCACTGGTTAGCAGTGGTAAAGTGCCCAGAGTAACAAAAACAGTAAAATCAGAGTCCAGCACACATCAACAACCTGGGGAACAGAGGCAAAAAGTTAAGGGAGACCACGCCAAGGATGAAAAGTCTAACACGTGTCCCCCCCAGCTAAAAGTGGGGAGCAACTACCCAACCTCATGGGAGTTCTCATCACTAAGGCGGAAGAACCTGGACAGACCATCAACATTGGCGTGCTCTGTACCGGGTCGATGTTCCACCGTAAAGTCCATCCCCTGTAGGGAAATGGACCACCTCAACAGTTTTGGATTCTCACCCCTCATCTGCATTAACCATCTGAGGGGTCTGTGGTCGGTCTGAACTCGGAAGTGAGTCCCAAACAAGTAGGGTCTTAGCTTCTTCAGTGCCCAGACCACAGCAAACGCTTCACGTTCTATGGCACTCCACCTACGTTCCCTGGGTAGTAACCTCCTGCTAATGAAGGCTATGGGTTGATCTAGGCCCTCTTCATTCAGCTGTGAGAGTACTGCTCCAATACCATGCTCTGAGGCGTCTGTTTGCACAACAAACTCCGTGGAGTAGTCAGGTGCCTTCAGCACAGGTGCTGTGCACATGGCAGCCTTCAGGGCATCAAAAGCGTTCTGGCAGGCCTCTGTCCAGATCACTTTCTTGGGTTGCTTCTTAGAAGTCAACTCAGTTAAGGGGGTAACAATGGTACCATATCCCTTAACAAACCTCCGGTAGTATCCTGTGAGACCTAAAAAGGCTCTCACTTCAGTCTGGGTCTTGGGAGGCTCCCAAGCCAGGATCGTGTCAATCTTAGGCTGTAGGGGTGCCACCTGGCCACTCCCCACCTGGTGTCCTAAGTACACAACAGAACCCTGCCCTATTTGGCACTTGCTCGCCTTAATAGTGAGGCCTGCCTTCTGCAGGGCCTCTAACACTCTCCAGAGGTGTTGCAGGTGTTCCTCCCATGTGGAACTAAACACAGCAATGTCATCCAGGTAGGCGGCACTGAACTCATCCAGTCCTGCCAACACCTGGTTGACCAACCTCTGAAAGGTGGCAGGGGCATTCTTCATCCCAAAGGGCATCACATTGAAGTGGAAGTGCCCATCTGGGGTAGAGAATGCTGACCTCTCCTTTGCCCCTTCAGTTAAGGCAATCTGCCAGTACCCAGATGTTAAATCAAACGTACTGAGGTACTTGGCAGCTCCTAACCGATCAATGAGCTCATCAGCTCGGGGGATGGGGTGTGCGTCAGTCTTGCTGACCGCATTGAGACCCCGGTAGTCCACACAGAACCTAAGTTCTGGAGTGGCACCAGGAGCAGTAGCCTTTGGGACCAAGACCACTGGGCTGGCCCAAGGACTGCTGGAGTGCTCAATAACCCTTAGGGCTAACATCTTGGAGACTTCCTCCTTAATGCAAGCCCTCACCCTGTCAGTCACCCTGTAAACCTTATGTTTAACAGGTGTACTGTCCCCAGTGTCCACATCATGTGTGCACAGGGGTGTGACTACTGGGATCAGGGAAAACAGTGAGGCGAACTGTCCCAGCACGTGGCGACAGTCCCTCTGCTGTTCCTCAGTCAGGGAGGGGGAGAGGATCACTCCCTCCACAGACCCATCTTTCTCTCCTGCAGACAGGAGGTCAGGAAGAGGCTCACTCTCTTCCTCCACCCCGTCATCTGTCGCTAGGAGCATGGATAGCTCAGTTCGCTCAAAGTGTGGTTTGAGGCGGTTGACATGTAGGACCCTTAAGGGGTTCCTGGGGGATTGCAAGTCTACCAGATAGGTGACTTCACTCTTTCTTTCCACCACCTCAAAAGGCCCAGTCCACTTATCTTGGAGAGCCCTAGGCTCCACTGGTGCCATGACCCACACTTTTTGCCCAGGCTGAAACTCAACCAGAGTGGCATTCTGGTCGTACCACCGTTTCATATCCTCCTGGCTTGCTTCCAGGTTCTCCTGAGCGAGACTCCTGAAGCGGGCAGTCTGGTTTCTTAGTGCCAGCATGTAGCTAAATACATCCTGGGGTGGTTTACTAGGAGCTTCCTCCAAAGCCTCCTTCACCAGACTGAGCGGTCCCCTCACAGGGTGGCCATAGATGAGCTCAAAGGGGCTAAAGCCAAGTCCCTTTTGAGGCACCTCCCTGTAAGCGAACAGAAGGCATGGCAAGAGGACGTCCCACTTACGCCTCAAGGGCTCTGACAGGCCCTGGATCATGCCTTTCAAGGTGCGGTTGAATCTCTCAACCAGACCATTACTTTGGGGGTGGTAAGGGGTGGTGAACTTGTAGGTTACCCCACACACCTTCCACAGAGACTTCATATAAGTGGATATGAAGTTTGTACCCCTATCAGATACTACCTCCTTGGGGAACCCCATGCGGGTAAAAACCCCCATCAAGGCACGTCCCACCACGGGGGCGGTGACCGTCCTTAGAGGAATAGCTTCTGGGTACCGTGTGGCATGGTCCACCAAGACCAGGATGAACCTGTTGCCCATGGCTGTCTTGGGATCCAGAGGCCCCACAATGTCAATTCCTATCCTTTCAAAGGGAGTACTGACTACCGGTAAAGGTTGGAGGGGAGCTTTGCATTTCCCCCCACTCTTGCCACTTGCCTGACAAGTCTGACAAGATCTACAATAAGCAGCTGACTGCTTGTTCATCAAGGGCCAGTAAAAGTGGGAGACAAGCCTCTTATAGGTCTTGTCCTGCCCTAGATGTCCTGCCAAAGGCACATCATGAGCCAAACCCAGTAGGAAGGTCCTGAAGTCCTGGGGTACCACCAGCATACGAGCTGACCCCGGCTCAGGAACCTTAGGCTCACTATACAGGAGGCCATCCTCCCAATAAATCAGGTGAGTACCTGGCGCCTTGCCAGCCGCCTGGGCTGCAGCCTGCTGCCGCAGTCCCTCAAGAGTAGGGCACTCCTTCTGCGCTGTGCAGAACACTTCCCTGGTGGGTCCCCCTTCCTGCTGCCACTGCGACAGCTCAGGGACCTCCCCCAGTTCAGCCACCTGTTCCCCTGTAGGTTCCGGGGCATCACCCTCAGGCTCTGCCTCCTCCCGGACCGTGGGAACTTCTGGGGCGGGTTTCCCGCGCCTCCTGCCTTTCCTCTTCTTGGCGGTCCCCTGGGCCACTGTTTCAGGCTCCAGGGGCTCTTGACTACCCTGATTGGCTGCCATAGACCGGGTGGATACGCATACCCACCCAGGCAGACCCAACATCTCCAAGTGAGACCTGTGTTCCACCTCCTTCCAAGGGGAATCTTCCAGGTCGTTGCCTAGCAAACAATCAACAGGCATGGTTGGACTCACAGCTACTTTCCAGGAACCTGAGACCCCCCCCCATTCAAAGGGAACCTGCGCCACTCTGCAGAGGCGCTCAGAATTGTCTACTGCAACTACTTGGTGAAGTACCCGGGGATCAATCTGCTCTTCAGACACCAGGTGACTCCTCACTGTAGTCACACTGGCTCCTGTGTCTCTTAGAGCCTCCACCCTCTGTCCATTGATGGTCACCCATTGCCTGTACTTCTTAGTGTTATCAGGCACTAGGTTTCTCTGGACCATCTCACTGTCCCCTAGTGAGACAAGGGTCATTTCTGCTGGTTCCCACCCACCTGAAACCAACTCCTCCCCAAGCGCTACACTGGCCAAACCCTGGGACGGTGCACCAGTGGGTGCCGGTGTACTTTTGGGGCATTTGGGGTCCCCCCTCACATGACCCACCTGGTCACATGAATAGCACTTACGTAGGGGACCACCTGCCATTGGCTTCCCTTTGGAGAACCATGGCTTCTTTTCACTGGGGGGTTGGGAATCCTTACCCTGGGAATCAGTTTGGGGCCCTTTAGAGAACTCATCCTGTTTGCCCTTACCCCCCCCCTTTCTTCTGAGAGGGACCCTGCCCACCCTTGGCGTGGTCTCCCCCATACCTCTTTTGGACCCAGGTGCTCTCCCAGCGGTCCGCTTCCTGTGCAAGCTTCCTGGGGTCAGTCAGCTTGCTGTCAATGAGGTGCTGGCGCAGCTCTGGAAAACATAAACTGTACAAGTGCTCCCAAGCAATTAAATTGTAAAGCCCCTCATACGTGTTTACCTTACTGCCCTTCACCCAACCATCCAGTGACCTGCAACAAGAATCAGCACATTCCAACCATGTTTGGGATTCCTTTCTCTTGTAGGATCTAAACTTTTCCTTGTACTGCTCAGGGGTGAGACCATACCTGGTAAGTAAGGCCTCCTTCATGGCAGGGTAGGTGAGACTCTGAGCATCCCCTAAGGCCGTCAGTGTGTCCCTCCCCTCTGCCTCAAAATGCTTCCACAGGGCTGCCCCCCAATGAGCTTCAGGGACCAGGTTCATGTGGAGAGCTGACTCATAACCCTTGAACCACAAGTAGATATCATCCTCCCTCTTATAATCCCTCACAAGGTCTTTTGGGATGTGTACCCTTCTCTCAGGCTGCACTGTAGAATTGCTGCCACCATCCCTACTGGACTGACTCCTCTGATCAATCTCTTTTAAACTGAGCTCATGAGCCATGTTTATCTTCCTTTCCTCAAGGGCCAGCTTCCTCTGTTCCACCTCTAGACTGAGCTTTTTCAGCTCCAATTGGTACTCCCTCTCTGCCTGTCTGTCCTGTAACTCTCCAGGTGTCAGACTCTTGGAGGACACACTGCTACCTGCCCTGGAGATTCTCCCCTGAGACATAGCAGGCCCACCCACTACATCAGTGTGAGTGACTTGCAACTCCTCTTCCCCCTCTGGCTCCTCATCTGTGTGCCCCTCAGCTGCTTTGGCTGTCACCCAGGCCCTCAGCGCCTTTTGCAGCTCATCCTTCTTGGATGAGCTCTTAATGGGACAGCCAACATTACTACAAAACTGCTTCAACTGAGCCACTTTGTAGCTCTCCAATTTCTCCAAGTCAAAAGCAGCTTCAGCTAGGACATCTCCAGACTGAGACATGATGAGAGGTTAAAAAAATATGCACAGTTCCAAAAACAGAAAAGCAAGTTCTCAAATGAAGTTCCAGAAAAGTCAATCACGGGATCAGCGAAGAGAAAAAAAAGAAACTGAATGCAGAGAAAAACAGTCCAAGTAAAAAAACCAAAAATCACAAGACTAGTAGTATGTGGTCACGTAGTGGTCTGAGATCAAAACAGTAGTGTACACTCAATTACTGTATGTCAAGTACAAATACAAGTCCAATCCCGACCGCTGGTCACCAATGTTAGAAATGGGGTCTTTGGTTGACAGTCAGGTTACCCCCTGTTCAAGCAAGGACCCTCACTCTAGTTAGGATAAAAGAGAATCACCCTCAGCTAACCCCTGCTTACCCCCTTGGTAGCTTGGCAGAGCAGTAGGCTTAACCTCAGAGTGCTGGGCGTAAAGTATTTGTACCACCACACACAGTAACTTAATGAAAACACTACAAAATGACACAACACCGGTTTAGAAAAATAGGAAATATTTATCTAGACAAAACAAGACCAAAACGACAAAAATCCAACATACACAAGTCAAGTTATGATTTTTTTAAAGGTTTAAAAATAAAAAGAGTCTTTAAGTAGTTGTAACAACACACTAGCGCTGCTAGCGTGTAAATGTACCTGGTTTGCGTCAAAAATAACCCCGCACGGGCGGTGTGCGTCGAAAGTAACCCTGCACGGCTGTGTGCGTCGAAAACCACTCGGCACAGCGGTGCGTGTTGAAAAAGCCAGCCACACGACGATCCGAAAGTCCCGCGGCGCAGGGTGCGATCTCTCAGCCTCCGTCAGCGATGCTGCGCGTCGTTTCTCCTGCTCCGGGCGTCGGTTTTTCGGTCGCGTTTCCTGCGGCGTCGTTTCTCAGCTGCGGAACCGGCGTTGCGTCGTTTTCTCAGCCGCGATCGGATTCGCGTCGATCTTTTCTCCGCACGGCGCTCGGTGCGTGTATTTTTGTCCTTAGGCTGCCAGCCTCTCCTTTCAGGGTCCCAGGAACTGGAAGGGCACCACAGAGCAGAGTAGGGGTCTCTCCAGAGACTCCAGGTGCTGGCAGGAAGAAGTCTTTGCTATCCCTGAGACTTCAACAACAGGAGGCAAGCTCTACATCAAGCCCTTGGAGATTTCTTCTTCAAGATGGAAGGCACACAAAGTCCAGTCTTTGCCCTCTTACTCTGGCAGAAGCAGCACTGCAGGAAAGCTCCACAAAGCACAGTCACAGGCAGGGCAGCACGTTTTCCTCAGCTATCAGCTCTTCTCCAGGCAGAGGTTCCTCTTGGTTCCAGAAGTGTTTCTCAAGTTTGTAAGTTTGGGTGCCCTTCTTATACCCATTTTAGTCTTTGAAGTCACCTTCCTTCAAAGGGGGCTCACACCTTCTTGTGAAATCCTGCCTTGCCCAGGCAAGGCCTCAGACACACACCAGGGGGTTGGAGACAGCATTGTCAGAGGCAGGCACAGTCCTTTCAGATGAGAGTGACCACTCCACCCCTCCCTCCTAGCAGAGATGGCTAATCAGGAAATGCAGATTACACCCCAGCTCCCTTTGTGTCACTGTCTGGTGTGAGGTGAAAAACAACCCAACTGTCCAACTGACCCAGACAGGGAATCCACAAACAAGGCAGAGTCACAGAATGGTTTAAGCAAGAAAATGCTCACTTTCTAAAAGTGGCATTTCCAAACTCACAATCTTAAAATCAACTTTACTAAAAGATGTATTTTTAAATTGTGAGTTCAGGGATCCCAAACTCCACATGTCCATCTACTCTCTAGGGGAATCTACACTTTAATCATATTTAAAGGTAGCCCCCATATTATCCTATGAGAGAGACAGACCTTGCAACAGTGAAAACGAAATTGGCAGTATTTCACTGTTAGGACATATAAACCACATTACTATATGTCCTACCTTATCCATACACTGCACCCTGCCCTTGGGGCTACCTAGGGCCTACCTTAGGGGTGCCTTACATGTAAGGAAAGGGAAGGTTTAGACCTGGCAAGTGGGTACACTTGCCAAGTCGAATTTACAGTGTAAAATTACACATACAGACACTGCAGGGGCAGGTCTGAGACATGATTACAGAGCTACTTATGTGGGTGGCACAACCAGTGCTGCAGGCCCACTAGTAGCATTTGATTTACAGGCCCTGGCACCTCTAGTGCACCTTACTAGGGACTTACTAGTAATTCAAATATGCCAATCATGGATAAACCACTTACATACAATTTAAACAGGAGCACTTGCACTTTAGCACTGGTTAGCAGTGGTAAAGTGCCCAGAGTAACAAAAACAGTAAAATCAGAGTCCAGCACACATCAACAACCTGGGGAACAGAGGCAAAAAGTTAAGGGAGACCACGCCAAGGATGAAAAGTCTAACATCCTGTATGTCCAAATATTAACTGTGGCACAGTTATTATCGAGGGCCACCCCCCACGAAATTGCGTCTGCCTGTCCTGTGTGGAGGGACAGGTGGAATTGAGGTAATTCTGCTGATGTTGTGCGCCGTTACGGAAGGCCGTCGGGAGCCGCTGTGCAAATCCTCATTGGTTAACATTGGGCCCTATGGGGTACATTGGCCAATGGTGATCTATGCCGGCAGTGACGGTATGCACCGCCGCAGACGTGACCGTCAATATCTGATCACTCACTTGCTACTTGACCTTCAACAGGAGAGGGCCTACACTGCATGTGCTGCTGTGACCTGTGTGTGGAACCTACTACGGCCCGTGTGACTGGGGAAAGGGCCCCTGCCTTCACCTCAGCAGGGTTGGAGCGACTGGTGGATGGGGTCCTACCCCAGTACAGAATGCTGTATGGGCCTCCAGACAACAGGTGAGTACCCTGTGAGCACGATGCATGTGGCATGAATGCATGTAGTGGAGTGTGTGAAGGCCTTGTGTAAGGGGGTGGGTGGATATCCTCTGGGCGGCGTATTGGTTGTGTGCTGGGCCCTGTGTGTGCAAATGGTGATGTGAAGGGGTATGGTGGGCCATGAGTGTAACAGTCAGGACTGTCTGGCTGATACTATTTTCCTGTGTGTATTCCCTCTGCAGGTCAGCGCCCATCAAAATAAGGGTATATGGTGTTCCATCACCAAGGACGTGCAGACCCGGGGGTCTACGGCAGGTGGAGCACCCACTGTCAGAAACGGTGGGATGACCTGAGACGCTGGGCATGGAAGATGGTGGAGGCCAAGCTAGGGATGGCCTCCCAATGAGGAAGGGGTGCATGTTCAACCCTGACCCTCCTGATGGCCCACATACTGGCGGTGGCCTATCCGGAGCTGGAAGGACACTTGAGGGCATCACAGCAGTCACAAGGGGGTGAGTACAGTGCCCATCATTACAACATATGCATGGTAGGGTGGTATCCGGGTAGGGGATGTGTGTCTGTGGGTGCCCCTAGGCCAGGCTGGGCATCGCAGAGTAGGTCCCCTGGTGGCAAGGGTCCTGAAGGGATAATCATGCTACCTAGCTCGTAGGTATCCACAACTGGTCATGGCTGCGTGGGTCCCAGGTGTCCAGCATTTGGCGGTGTGTGCCCCTCCCCATGCCTTGGTGGCTAGCAAAATAACGGGTAGTGCAATGCATAATGCCTAGGGCTGTTCCCTGTGTGTGAGAGTGGTGTGCACTCCAACGTTGGTGTTGGTGCAGTCATTGACCTGGTGTATCCTTTGTCTCTTCCCCACCCCTTTTTGTTTCGTCACCCTGCCCTTTTGTGCATTAGCATCAACTGGCGGAGGAGCACAGGCACCGGCGATTGAGGGAGCTGCATCCCACAGGTCCCAGGAGGCAGAGTCCACCAACGGTGAGGGCACCGGTGGGACGGAGGGCGAGGGGAGCACCACGATGGAGACAGGAGGGGACAGTTCAGACTCTGATACCTCTTCCGATGGAAGCTCCCTGGTGGTGGTGGACACCTCTTTGACTACCCCAGCTACAGGTACAGCCGCCACCCTCGTACCAGCACTGCCCTCCCAGCAGCCCTTCATTGAGTTGCCCGTACCCACTCTCCCAGGAGGGTGGGCATCTCCTTTGCCCCAGCCACCTCAGGCCCTGCCCCAGTTAGCCCTGCTGCCCTGAGTGAGGAGGCTATTGACCTCCTGAGACCCATCTCTGTATGGCAGTCAACCATTGTGAATGCCATCCAGGGGCTGGCAGCCCAAATGCAACAAACTAATACATTTCTGGAGGGCATTCACACTGGCTTGGCAGCCCAACAGAGATTGATCCAGGCTCTGGCCTCCTCTCTGATGGCAGCCATTGTCCCTATTTCCACCCTCCAACTTCCTCTTCCCAATCCCATTCCCCTCAACCCCAACCTATCCACCTATCCTAATCACACAGGCAGGCGAGCATGCACACAAGACAGCACACAAGAGTGGCACTGGCAAACACAAGCACCACACATCATCCCACAGAGACTCACACAAACACCATCCAGATGCAGACATTCCAACATCCACAATTCCACTATCTCCCCCTCCTCCTCCTCCTCCACCTCTATCCCAATTGTGTCTACACTCACACCTGCGTGCACTACATCCTCATCCACTACCAGCATCACAACCACACCTAGCAGAACACACACCTTACTGGCAGACACCTCCACAACAGGCATGCACACGTCCCCTGTGTCCTCTCCCTCTGTGTCTGCCCCCCCTCCTAAAGTACACAAACGCAAGCACTCGGACACGCATCCACCTCACAACTGCATCCAGCCCATGCACCCAAAATCAGAAGACAGACACCTCCTACAACCACTCCCTCTTCCTCTGCTCCCAAACCTTCTCCCTCTTCCCGCCCCAATGTCCCTAAAAAAGCTTTTCCTCTCCACCATTTAACTCTTCCCTAACCCTCCCCCCCATCCTTCATGTCTGGCCAGGGTGGCAAAAACCCAGGCAAGCACCTCAGCCACCCAGTCCATGGGCCCAGTAGTCTTCATACCCACTCTTGGTGGGAAGGGATCCCGGGCACTTGTGCAGAGGGTGAAGGAGCCTGCACCAGGCAGCCTCAAGGCAAGGGTGCCTGTCCCCACTGCTGCCCAGAAGGGCAAGGAGCCAGCCCCAGCTGCTGCCAAGAAGGGCAAGGAGGCAGCCCCAAATGCTGCGAGGAAGGGCAAGGAGTCATCCCCTGCTGCTGCCAGGAAGGGCAAGGAGCCAGCCCCAGCAGGAAGGAAGGACAAGGGACCTGGGGCAGGGACTCAGGCGGAGCCACCACCACCAACCATGGTTGTGAAGCCGTCCAAGGCTGCAGGGGATGGGCAGGAGCTTCCTCCCACCAGCAGCAGCAGCACCATCACCACCAGTGGGCAGCCGTTCAAGGCTGCAGGGGATGGGCAGGAGCTTCCCCCCACCAGCAGCAGCAGCACCACCACCACCACTGACCAGCCATTTGAGGCTGCAGGGGATAGGCAGGAGCTTCCCCCACAAGCAGCAGCAGCAGCACCACCACCACCACCACTGAGAAACTGTCACCACAGGCAGACGGTATGTAGTCCTGCCTCCATGGGCCAATGTGCAGCCTGACCCCTGCTAATCCAGTGGGTATGACACCCACCTGAGAGACTGTGTCCTTGCACTCCCCAGGATCAAGAACACAGGGCATGATGCCCCCGCCAGAACCAGTGGGTCAAACACCCACCGACCCCAGCCTCCCAAGGACCAAGAGCACAGGGCAGGATGCCCCCTCCAGAACCAGTGGGTCAGACACCTACCAACCCCAGCCTCCCCAGGATCAAGAGCACAGGGCACAATGCCCCCTCGAGAGCATGTGGGCAAGTCACCCACTTGAGAGACTGTGGCCTTGCACCCCCAGGACCAAGCACATGGCATGTTGCCCCTCCTGAGCATGTGGACAAGTCACCACTTGAGAGACTGTGTCCTTGCACTACCCAGGACCAAGCACGGGGCATGTTGCCCCCTCCAGAGCATGTGGGCAAGTCACCCACTTGAGAGACTGTGGCCTTGCACTCCTCAGGACCAATCATGGGGCATGTTGCCCCCTCCAGAACCAGTGGTATTGTTCCATCTGCTGGGTGGGGTGCTCCCCCGTTCCCCGTCCCCCTGAGGTGCCTGCCTATTTTCCAGCTGATGCCCCTGCAGTGTTCTCTCCGTGTTGGTGCAGGTGACAAGTGGGGCCTCGGACTTTGAACTGTGGGCCTGTTGTCCACGCACACAGAGGACTGGGCAGTGTCCCTTGAACTGTGCATTTGTATATACCAGTTACATTGCATATTTCTTATTTCTACTGTGTTGATCTTGTTACCCTCACTTTGGTAAATTCATGTTGTCCTTGCATTATTCCGAGGTACGGGGTATATATATTTTATTACTGCAGATGATTGTGTGCATGGTGTTGGGGGCGTGTTGTGTATGTGTGTGTCACTCTCTTTTTCCTCCCCACCTCCCTTTTGTGCTAGGCGGATGTACTCACCGTTGTCGTCTTCGTCATTGTTGGTGTTCGTGGTGGAGCAGCACATAGAAGAGCATTGGGAAGACATGCAGCTTGGGCTCCATGGTGGCGTGGTTGTTCCCTGTGTCTCCAATGGTGAGTCCCTTCCCTTCTGAGCTCAGTTTCCGCCAGGCTTTTGATGTCGTTGGTACCACCCCGGAAAAGGTGGCGGATTGCAGGGTCTTAATACGGTGGGTGGGACATTGTGTTCCGCCTGGCTGTAGGCGGCTACAGCCGTGGTGGCTGTTGTTTCCGCCCTGGCGGTCGGTGTGGTAAAGTGGCTGTCTATCTGAGTTCCCACTGCCATGGTCATAGTTCGGCGGTAATAACCGCCACCCTGTTGGAAGTACTACCGCCACTTTATCACCGACCGCCCGGGTTGTAATGAGGGCCTATATTTCTTACATCATAATTATTTACAACAAAAATTAAATCAATGTACTTACCTTTAATGTTTTGTCCTTTGATTTTTTGCCAGTCATGATATCTTAACCATGATATTACACTAAAATGATATTTTTGAGTCGATATTGAGGTACAAAAATGCACCAGCTGAGATAACATGCTCAGAGGGGTTAATTGCTTGGGCTTGTATACCTTTAGGGGCAGATTTAGTAAAAGTGGTGCTGCTCCGAGTGCTGCGCCACTTCCTTGCACCCCTTAGCGCCCCCTACCGCCACCATGTATGTGCCATATTTAAAATACTCCATACCATGGCGCAGAGTAGGGGTCAATAGCATCAACATTTTTTATGCTATTGATGTACTGTTCAGACTTAGCACCAAAACAGTACATAGGGGCCCATTGTAATCAATGGTGTGGCACTTTTTAATGCCTGCCCTGAGCAGTCTTTAAAAATGGCGAAACAAATTGTCACAAAGAAATCTTTTAGATTTCTTTACTCTATTTTTTCTGCCCCCTAACAGGGAACGCCCCTTGCATACATTATGTCTGGATCAGGCATAATGCGGTGCAAGGAGTTTCAAAGTGGCACAATACTGTACATGCTTCATGCCACTTTGTAAATCTGCTGCAGCGATTTTGGCCTCGTTGGGCCACATTAGCATAAAAAAATTACTCTAATGTGGTGCAAGGAGGTGCTAGGCCCTCTTAAATCTGGGCCTTAGTATTTTGTTCCTGACACGTGCAGTTCTACAGTTTACATCGTCACATATGTTCCACCAGAAAGCCCAGGTCGCTCAGCTGAGCTCCTAGTTCAGTAACCAACATTCCAGGTTCCTATGTGTAGTCAAGGGAACACTTATTGCATCACAAATCCCCTGCTGGAGCAGAGAGGTTGATAGACTAACATGGAGAACACTCGGAGTACTGTGCACAGGATACCATATCTATATTGTGCTTTTTGTACTTGCCAAGTGATGACCGAAAGCAAATTTGGGAACTTGATTTGGTTTGTTTTTTCAAGACTAGTAGAACAACAGCCTACTCCCCACTCGGCCTGAGTTTTTCGTCTATATTCTATTGTGTTTTTCTTTACAATACAGCAAGTGATGTTGATTGCTTGCTCTCTAGATGCAAGCAAGACAGAGAAGCCATTTTATTATTAATTCCAATAGCTCAATCATTTACTGGTGCTGCCCCCACCCGTACCTTTTGTAGGTTATCATACACCTCTATCAAACAACTTATGGTGCCCCTCCTCTTTGAGGACAGATTCTGACCTCTGTTTCCCCAAATTGAGGTGCCACACAAACCTAGTGCGACACAAAGCATAGAAGGAATAGCCAGTGTCAAAACTGGGATATCTCCCTTTTCATACACTCATTTTGGCTCTGTCATTCAGCTTCCTTCTATTCTCTTGCTCCTTTTTCTCTATCTCTCTCCTTTCGGTTGCTTTCTTTTCTTTTCTTCCACTCCCTACACCTAATTTCTCTGCTAAAGTTCCAAAGCATTTGCATCTAGACCTCGAAATTCGTGTGATTTTCGTATCCCTTCCTTCTTGACTTTAAACTTAGCGAACAACGTATGCCCAAGAGGTTCGGGCAGACTTAGGGTTAATTGACAGAGGCATGAACCCTCACTAATGAGCTCACCTGATGAGCGAGATGTAACCAGCAAACGAGCGAATAATCGCCTTCTGTCTATTAATGTACATCTCTCCAAGAGTCCAACAGGCAGCCGCTGTCAAAACGCCAAAAGCCATCCATCAGGGAGATGGAGGGAGCACTTAAGATGCTGTCTCCTTTAATCATATCCAGCTTCCTTCTTCCGCTCCATCCCTCTCTCTATCTCTGAGTTCTGCTCATTCGCCAGAGCAATTGCTGGACGGAAAATATGCTTTACAAAGCTTTGACACTGTGGCCCAAATTTAAGAAAAGAGGCGCTGCACTATATGCAGTGCCACTTTTCTAGCGGCCCTTAGCGCCTCACTAACGCCACCATGTGTACACAGTATTTAACATACAGCTCACCATGATGCAGGTTAGGGACAATAGTGTCATATTTTTTTACGCTAATGTTTACTCTAACCCTGGAAAGTACATAGGGGCCCATTAACAATAATGGTGTGCCCTCTTATAATGCCAGCTCTGTGCAGGTGTTAAAAATAACTGCAAAAAATGGTGCTGTGAAATCTTCTAGATTACACTGTGCTATTTTTGCGGTCCCCCTAAATTTTGGCGCTAGCGCTGAACAGTACATAGGTGGCCATTGGAACCAATAGTGTGCCACCTTTTAATGCCTGCTCAGGCGTTAAAAATGCCGAAAAAAATGTCACAAAGAAATCTTTAAGATTTCTTTACGCAATTTTTTCGCCTCCCCCCCCCCCCCCCAATGGGGGAATGCCGCCTTAGGGACATTATGCCTGGAGCAGGCATAATGTGGCACAAGGGGTTACAAAGTGGCGCAATGCATGCATTTGTAAACTGGCGCAGTGAATTTGGCCTCGTTGAGCCAAATGAGCGCCATGAAAATTAAACTAATGTGGTACAAGGAGGCACTAGGTCTTCTTAAATATCGGCTTCATGTTTTCAAAAGTTCCGTGGAGGGTGTTGGGATCGCCAGGGGTCACAGCTGCGGCACCCATCTTGCCCCTTGTAACCCCAGGCAAAAGCCTTTGTGACCGCTGACCTTAAACTTACCAAAATCAGTGTGAAAAAGAAAGGGCTAAATCACCAATAACATGGTGGTAGCTCTTTTCTCCTTGTTTTTGGGCCATTCTTATGACATTAATAGTAAATACCTGCCTATTATTAAACACTAGCCTAATAAAGAGGGAGCATAGGAGCTGGAAAGGGACCTTCACTGGCAGCTGAGGTAGGTAAAATGAAATGCTTTTAAATATATGTTCTGCATGTGCTTCAGAGTGACAGAGTATTTGTATGAGAGAAAGTGTGTGCACATGTGTGCCTGTGAGTGTGTGCGTGTGAGTGAAAATGAGCAAGTGAGAGTGGTTGACAGGCCAATAGGAGTGAGTGAGACTGGTTGTCAGCAAGTATGAGTGAGTGAAAGAAAGAGTTACTGCAAGAGAGTGAGAATAAATGAGTAGGAGCCTGTTAGTGAGTGTTAGCGTGTGAGGGAGTGTGAATGAGAATTAGTGTGAATAAGAATGAGTGACATTTAGTAGGAATTAATTAGTGAAAAGTAGTGGAAATGAATGAGTAAGAGTGAATGTGAGTGAGAGTGTGTGTGAATGAATAAGTGAAAATGATTGAGTCAGAGTGAGTGCAAGTGAGATTGAGAAAATGTGAAAGCATACATGTTAGATTAAGATTGAGGATGAATCAGTAAAAAATGAGTTAGAGAATGAGTGAGTACATTCAGTTGAGCTAGAAAGAATGAGTGCAAGTGAATAAGAATTAATTAGTGAGAGTGTCAAAGAGTGAGTGTGAGTGAGTGAATGTAACTGAGCATGAATGAGAATATAATATTATGCTTGCAGGTCTGCTGTTTGCCCTGCCATCCTGAAGATAATTTTTCTAGAGGCATCAATGGCAAAATACTGACACCTTCATACTGGAGGCAGGGCTTAAGGAGTAATTTGTGTCACACCCTGTTGGAAGTGACCCATTCTGGGTGGCTGTGGCGGTGCTCCAGCCAGACAGAACCTACCACTCTCATCAGGGGTGGGTGATTACACTCACTGTATAACCTGCGCATACTCTTGTGTAGTTTGGCACTGAGCAGTCAGGGTTATCACAGAGTCAATGTGTAAAGCATTGGCTAAGCACTCCCACAATAAATACACTGAGCGTCACAAGAGACTTTTGCACTTGTGGTATGTAAGTAAAGCTTGTATTCAACACACACATTATTTAACACAATATGAACATTGTGAACTTCAGGCATATATCACAGTCGGAAATATTACGAACAAAAGTAGGCCCAAGCCCGGGTTAAAATGACATCAATAGTATGCACACTGGGGAGAGTTCCTTTGTTGCACCCCTAGCACTTTTATGTGGTGAGTTACGTCGTCAACGCTAGGCCCACCTTGACAATTATTAGAAAGCAATACCACACAGTTTAGGGTGCACCCCAGATTACAACAATTTCAGAAATGTGTTCACACAGATAATGACAATACGTTTAAGAAGCACTGTGGACCACTGCTGCATGGATAAAACAATTGTCAAACATAGTATTCTGTTGGCAATAAATCAATGTGTAAAGCAACACCGCCAACAGATGTAATTGCTAACAGGCAGTCCTCAGGCAGTCACATCCGCACGCGTGCACTCACTCAGCACTGGTATGCGGTACCACGGATATTAGGCAGGTTAATAGGGAATACACATGCACGTAGCACCGTAATGAGCTGCAACTGATATCCAGCAGGTCAATTGATAGCACAATGTAGATCTGTGACCCAAGCCCTTCTCCACCCTCTAGTTCACCCCAACTACCCCACACCCACGGGTTGGAGAGAAATCACCCTCTCTCCTGATATTAGGCCAAACCGGACGGCATCACACTTAGTCAGGATCCCAGGAGAGAAGGTGGGTTGGGGGGGCCAGGTAGCAGGACTGATTAGGAGGCAGTTGGCAAATGGGGAGTTTAGCCACCACTGTCGAAGTTCACCCCCAGGATGTGGAGCAGAATCAGCTGAGGGCAATAGTTTGTTCAAAACAACAATTCCGTAATGTGCCTTCCAGGACCAGCCCAGTTCTGCGTAGTACCAGGGGTAGGAGGTCACGCAATCCCTTGACCCACTTCTGATCGCTCTTGGAACCATTCCTTCAGCCCAGTCAATTACTCTCACCACCGGGGCCCAGTCCAAGCAATACTACCTGGCAAAACAATGCCGTTGTAGGCCGGGTGAGGAAAGGGCGGACAGTTCACCTCAAGGTGGGCCTAAAAGGAACTAACAATGAAGGGGAATGTAGCAAGGGAGCCTCTTGGAAGAGGTACCCCTTCAGGTCTACGTCGATCAGAGTCACACCCTGGCAGTCCGGGCACAACACCTGGCGTGAGGTAACCCGTCAGGTATATATCGATCAGAATTGCACCCAGGCAGTCCGGGCAAAACACCTGCAGTGTGTTGATCCATGTTGTACCAGACAGTTCTAGTCACACACAATTAGGAGCTATAAATTCCATGCCTCCCTGGAAATGAGGCACAACACCTGGTGTGCCTGATACGGGTTGCACCAGACAGTTCCAATCACACACAATGAAGAGTTATAAATTCCATGCTTCCCTGAAAATGAGGCACGGGGCCTGGTGAACATTGATACGGGTTGCACCACACAGTTCCAATCACACACAATGAAGAGTTATAAATTCCATGCCTCCTGGAAAATGAGACACAATATGCCTGGTGTGCGTGATACGGGTCGCGCAAGACAGTTCTGATAACACAGAATGAAGAGATGCTAATTCTGTGCCCCCTGGAAATGAGGCACAACACTTGGTGCAGGTTGATAAGAATTGCACCAGACAATTCCAGTCACATGCACAGGCACAGGTTCAGCAGTGCCACATGAGGTAGAATAAGGCACTACTACAGGTGCACCCTTACCCTGAGGGTTGTTCCCTGCGAATCAGACAGTGCACGCAATGAGCATGCAGTTGGCATGTTGCATAAGAGAGATGCTGCATGTTCGATCAAGCAGACCAAGCAGGGTCCTGCAGCCAGTGAATCCGCTTACTACCAAGATGCTTATGCGTGTTGAGGCCCCACGATGCAGGGGACATACTCCTTAGATGCAGGCAATGCTCTTGGGGCTTCGCACTAGGCAATCTGGTCTCCAGGCACAGTTCTTAGTTCCACGCCCAAACCACGTTACCAGTTGGGATTTAGCAGATGATGTGGGTACTCATGAGGGCACTGGCCTCCAGGTGTCACAAGTAGTCGGTGTGGGTCCTTCACAGGAGGTTTGTGATGCCCCTGAGACCTCCACAAGAGAACATGCCTTTGAAGAGCACACTTTAGGGTGCCACGCAGCAGCAGGTTAGTCAGCCCAGGCCAGCGACTCTTCAGGAACGGTGAGCGGTCACTTCCAATTGCAGTAATCCTTGTGCACAACAGATTCCTCTGGTAGTGTGCACTGCGCGGACCAGGTTCTCTGATCACACGTCCCCACAAGTATATCTCTACCTGCCCTGCTGAAGTATGGCACCAGTAGTTTTACTGTGGTGTGCCTTTGAAGTTGGGGGTGGTTCAGAGGTTCTCCCTTTTAACAACAGATGGCTTCCCTAAATTTCAGTCCTGTTTGCCACAGGGCCATGGAATGCAGACCTTAAAATTTAATGGGGGCATAATCTGGCCCTGAGAGGCCAAGTGTCAAAACTTCCCCCCCTTTTTTATCCAGCTAGGCCTGCAAATGACAAAGGTCTGTCATTCCAGTTGCATGCCCAATGTTTATAGCTGTCACTGGGGAGTGCACAGCTGTGCTCTCAAAGCCTGCAGTGTGGATTAAGCCAAGTAGAAAGACACACAATTAATTTTAGAACACAGAAATTGTCCCTTTCCAGAAGTGGCATTTCTAAGCTAATAATGGCAAAACCATCTTTACCAAAGGAAGGGGTTTGTCATTGCGACCATGTGTAGGAAGGGCACACACACTTTCACACTGCACTTACAAAGGGAAAATGCCCAGAGCCCTAAGGCCACTAAAAAAGAACCAGCCAAACCTATGAGAAGAGCCAATCACATAGGTAGGGAAAACCCACGTGGGCGTTCTTCACTACTGGGGCATGGAACACATGTCTGTCTGCCCAGCCTTCCATGTACCACCTGTTCCGCCCTTCAGAGTGTGCCCTAGGTGTAGTGGAAGGCCCAATCAGTGTTGGCTAAGGAGTGAGTCATGTCACTCTAAGTGCAAGCGCCTCCACAGGACTGCAATTGTGTGTCTGATACATTTTGACAGGCTGTTCTGGTGGTGGGCACACTCAGTGTTGTGTCCCACCACTAGCCAGGGACATACCTGCCCCAGTTATGTGGTGTACCTTTTTACAGGGCACTCCTGGGGAGAACACCTAAATCAATCATGTAAGCTCCCCTTCCTGGCATGTGTAGGAAAGGCACATGCACTTTCCCACTGTAGTACAGAGGGGAAGTGCCCAGAGTCCTAAGGCCGTGCAAAGAGAGTCAAAAAAAAAGAAGAGGAAAAAGCAAAAAAGTGTTAGGAAAATCCCCCAAGAAGAGCCATGTCCAGCACACCCCTTTCAGAGAAAAGGAGAGCAAACAGGTGACTGTCAATCTTCCCTTTGAAAAGTTAGGCTCTTCTAAATTCAGAGTGAGTCAGACAACTCTACCAGATACACTTCTCTTTGCGGGGATGATTAAAAAATGCAGGGAGCCTCATCTCAGACTTCAGAAAGTCATACACAGCTGTTGATATTTGACAATAAATGTTTATTTATTATGTACAAGCAGTATGTAAACTTTATGTATCAATAATGATAATTATTAAGGTTATCTAAGCACTCATATAGGACAAGATGGATATTAGAAAAAGGCACCACATTTTACATAACATATCCTTACTAGATGTAATAAATTAGTCTAATTCCTACATAACACTTATATATATCTTTGTTGCAAGCCTCATGGTTATTAAACAGACTGTAAGATTAGTAATACCTCTATTTATGTCAGGCCATGTATTTATTCCCCATATACTTCAGAAAGCTGTTGAGTCTGCAGTTGGATAATGGTGCTCCAGCATCTCCCGTCAAGCTCTTTGTCTTCGTGTCAGCCCCTCTTGTAATTTTGGGTCTCGTTATACCCTTTTCTCCAAAGGTTCTCTATGGAAAGAGAAGTGAGATTAATGTGCAAGTTTTAGTTTCTGCTCTGTAACAAATGGACAATGTCCCACTCAGAGATATGTCTGAAATCAAGCAAATGTATCCAGCTTTGCTCCCTTATTCCTTCCAAATCTGTCTTGTGTGGGGTCCAATGGCATAGCAATGTAACTGCTTACAAATAACACACTAGTCTGTAGCATGGAAGACTTGTCTTTGCTGCCTTTGTGTTATAATCTGACTTTCTCACACACTCTGTAAGTCATTGTATTGTTCAATAATTGTAGTTCTCTAGGCCCCAAGCCTTACACATACACACCCTAAATAGTGCATCACATGTTTACTATGCAAATATGCCTTACTTGTAAATAACATGTATGGGTCATCAGCAATCTCTGCCACATGTATCATCACCTGTGCCAAAATACTGACACTGGCACACTGGAGGTAATTTTAGACAAAAATGTTTGCAGTGACATTCTGGAGGAAATGTTAGCATGGGGTACCCATGGCAAAATGCTGACTCTGGCACACTGAAGTTAGTTCTTATCACAAGTGGCTATGGCATGTGGAAGGAGAACAACCATAATGAAATGGTGATCCTGACATATTAGAGGTCAGGATTGGCATAAGTATCACCCATGTTATGTGGACAGCACTAATGCAAAACTTCTGCCACTGGCTTGTTGCATCTAGTTTGTGGGCTAAGACACCCATGGAATACTGGGACATCCGTGACAAAATGTCGACCCTAACACAATGAAGGTATGTGTTTTTGACAAGTGGGGGAACCAATATCATGGTGTCATCTCATGGGGAGCATCAGGTTTCCTTGTCGTGGAAGGTCACTATGAAGTGTATGAATATTTAGTGCATTTTCAGAGCCCATGGCTTTTAAGCAAATGTTAAAATAGTGTTTTAAAAAGGCATTATTTGACACACCCAAAGGCAAGAATTACACCCCACCTCTTTCAAAAATCACCAGCCGCCACTACAAGAGTGGAGAAAGGTAAACGGTGCCTTGATGTGTACTGTTTGTTTTCTGCAGCTTCCACTGGGACCAGGACATTATGCTTTAGGTTTGGCTAAAAAAAAAAACATAAACTCAGCAGATAATGTGCACTCTTCTGATTAAATGTAAAACAAAACACATTTTAGATACGTTTTTGCCATGTTTAGGAATACATAAAAATGATGTGTGTGATTAAATCTTTTGCCTTTGTGTTCCCATCAGTGATAGTGCCTTGGAAATTATAAATAAATATGTATTAACAATAAAAAATAATCTCCTTTTTATCTCTTTTTTTCCTCTCCATCTGTACATTTCTCATTGCAGTTTACATTAGGGGAACTAATACATCATGACACTTTCTACTATAAATAATTTATTTTTTTAGCGTTGTTCTGCATTTTGTGGAGCTACATCCTCTTCAGGCGAGTGCATACCTTTTCATGTAATACACAGAGAAACAATACTGTCCCCCTAACATGTCATGTCAGCACCCTGATATAAATGACATCTTAAGCAAAC
Organism: Pleurodeles waltl; assembly: GCF_031143425.1. Lineage (NCBI taxonomy): Eukaryota > Metazoa > Chordata > Amphibia > Caudata > Salamandridae > Pleurodeles > Pleurodeles waltl. The sequence goes on from NC_090446.1 coordinate 894,366,251, forward strand.
TTTTGCCTCTGTTTCATTTTTCTATCAATCATGTAGTTGTTAATGACCTTCAGAAATGTCAATTACGGCGATCTCATCAAGAGTAAGGTCATGAAGATTCAGAGTGAAAGTGATTGGAAGATTCAGAGTGAAAGTTCTTACAATGTCACTTCCTGTAAGGTCTTTAAGGCCAAAGTGTGTTTGATATTACTGGCATTTTGGTGAATCGAAATTACTAATATTACATTAAAATTGGTATATGCACAATGTAGCAATGTGAGTGAAGTCTTCCTCAGAGGAATTCTTGGCTGTAGTTGGTTACAGAAGCCATGATTACATTACTTTAATAAGATAAGCAATCACAAAAACATGTGCAACACAGTTATGTTGTCAGTGTTGTTGCACTCTTTGAAGATTACCTTAGCAATGAAGAGAAATTGCCTTGTTTACTAACCGCAAGGCTAGTCGTCCAGTGCACACGCAACTGAATGCTAATGTTGAAAACCCTAAAGCAAAGAAAGGAAAATGTGCCATAACTGCAGCCTGAGTTGGAAGATGGTTCAGAAAAATATCTGAATTCTTTTATGCATTGAAAGTTCTGTTTGGGGAAAAGTCATGCAGATTATCCGATTCCAATGTGTAGGTGATGCACCATGTTGATTCACAAGTAGGACTATAAAGAAGATTTACTATAAACCTAGCAGTGCAAATTCCTTTCCTAATTTCATATCACCATGACAGGAGATATGGATGCTGCCTAACATTTACATAAGTATATCTTGGTTGATTTTAGTGGCAGCATAGATTATAATCAAAGGCAGTAAACAGGCGTGGCACATTTTTATTGTAGCCTCCCTACCAAGCCACGGTATGTAAATGTGAGTGGGTTATTTAAAAGGATTGCATGGGTAGTCGCATGATGCAGGTTTGGAGGGTCACTGCTATATGTAACCCCCACACTCCATTAGTTCGCTGTGCCATAGTGCCCCACATCCTTCTTCAGCAAGAGGGTGTTAGGTTCATACTGGTTGTGGTAGTCAGCTCAGTGAAATCCCATACATTCTGCATTGTGCCTAATTCTATGCTGTTAGGAAGTTCAAACAAAGCACAGTCTCGGATTGGTTTTGGAGTTCTGTCGATCTCCACCCAAATGAATGTCAGCTGGCCTACTTAAAGCAGAGAGAGGGAATGTTATTTACTTCAAACAGGAACCTCTGAACTTGTATTAGTGTTCATTATAAAGTGAAACTGTGTCATCCAGATCCCACCCACTAAGTTAAAATGAAGTTATGTCAAACGTATTGTTTTCTTCCTGTCTGCCTGCTAAAGAGCTGCTCGCGGCAGCAAAATGAACCCCAAAGCAAAAATTCAGAAAAGTGCGTAGAGACTCCAGGACCACCTGCGACCGTCCAATTACTATGATCATTACCTAAGGAAGGATCACGTGACTCTACCTTGCCGGCTTTCTCAATTACACTGAAGAAAGAAGTTAGTGTTCCCTAGCCCCGATGAGGTCACACCATTTGGCACATCAGCTACACTAACCTATTTCCCCGAACGATTTTGGCATGAGTTTGCAATTGCTCCAGGGGGCTGTGGTAGTGTCCAGAGATGTCAGACTCAAGTCCCCTCTCACCTATAGATTGGAATGTTTTTGCGGAAACCCCCAATGTCCTTCCCAGAGAACAACCATACATGCTCAAGACTGTTTCAGCACTGACTGCGGGGGTTACAAAAGGGGGATCGGGATATGAGAAAAGGCACTAAAGGGATGTTTGTTTTATAGTTGCGCGGATAATCATAAAATAGGGGTTCGCCTAGCTTTTCTGCAGTTTCTCACGAATAATGACTTTTTATATTAAATAAAATACAGGCTGTTGTTACACTCTGCTCTTACATCAACTTAAAATGTGTGCAGTTTTGTCATTTATATGGATTTTGCATGAATGGTAACATTTTATAGGAAATGAGACATACACACGGTTTACTCTATTAACTAATGTACTGGAATCTTGTTGCAGAAGAAGGTATATTATGTGGCAGGATAGAGTACATTATGCAGCATGAAAAAGCAAATTATGCAAAACTTGGTAACACTATCTGGTTATTGGTTTTACTTAATGAGTACCAGTTTATCACCGAAATGTAGCAATAATCAACAGAAAGGTGACCAATTGACCTTTAAAAAAATGCCTTCCACTTTGCAGCAACACAAGTCGCTGCATCTTTAGAAATGTTTGAACTGTTTGAGCTAGAAACATTTTTTGGTTGAAATCAGCAGATTATGCATCAGATGATAGATTATGTGACAAATGCGGCAAAACTATGATTGTGCGAAAATTGCCATGGCCACACAATCACATAATTCTATTATCCCTGACTATGGTAAAAATGCAGCACAGAACATTTATCTTGTTAAAACCAAAGTAATTATCATGAGACTGGCTTTGTTCCAATGTCCTAAAGCAGTTATTAATGATCCACAACATGAGCCTCCAATCAAAATCAAAGGTTCACACACGATCTGCATAAAACACTGGAAGGGTGCAAGAGACAGTTGTTACAGCATAACTTTGATGGCTTAACTGAATCCCAGTACATAGCTGCAGGGGACAGTTCAGCAGCTCAACAGGATTCCCACAATCCTAACAAGTAGCATCTAACTCTTACTAGATATCACTAAATAAGAACCTGTGAAAACAGTGCTGAGAAGTTGAATAATTCCAAATATTCTAGGAAAGTTACTGAGGTGAGGCTACAGAAGGAATTTCAAAAAGCATAGAGAAAATGTCTGGGAAGATGCTCTCAAGGTCTAGCTTGAAGATAATCTTAACAGGAGAGCCAGGAATCTATGTAAGGAGCTGATCCCAAACAGAGGAACACTGGTGAAGAGCAGAGCCCAAGCAGAGGCTACGTCTCATCATTGGGTAGGAAAGTCAAGCACCTTGCCTTCCCTTGGGTGTGGTTTTAACAGACTGTGGGCTCCTGGTATTCTGCAGGTCATCCTCAAATCCTGCACTAGAACATCCAATCCCACGATTCTAGAAACTTGCAGTAGATCATTGAATCCCATTGTAGCATTTCACTTAGGTGGGGCTCACAGTCCCATATTTTGGAATACATGAATGGGGAGAGTATTGACTGTACTGGAAGTGAAGAGTAACAACTATACAGAATTGTGAGAAATTGGATTGTTAGTTAACTGGGGTGTGAGCGGTGGCCAAGCAGCAACCGCAATCCTTGTCAGGGTGAGGCACAAGCCAACCCTAAACTAACCTGTGCCCAACCCTCTGGTTAATTTGCAGAGAGCAGTCAGACTTTACTTAGAGGCAATGTGTAAAGTATTTCTGCAACATTTCAAATAGTAATAAAGTGAAAAACACCACACAAAATGGATCCCTCACCAAGTTACAAAAAATAGAGTAAAATGTAATAAATAAAACAAGAGCAAATTGAAAATAAACGCAATAGTAGAACCGGAGATCCCTAATGTCAAAGACTTTAATGACATTAGTGCCAAAAACTACAAAGCACTAATTGTAGATATTTGGTCACTTTGGACCAGGACAGAGTCTCAGGTTTAGGCCCACCATGATGGAGTGCAGGCCAGCTACAAGGGACCCAGTGAGGCGAGCTGAACAAAGTACCTTAAATCCTGGTTTGGGGAATGTTGCAAGGATCTGCATAAGTGATGTAGCGCGCAGCTGAAGTGATGCGTTGTTTCTGAGATGCAGAGAGGCTGTGATGCTAGAGCCTGTGTTATAATCGAGGATCCTATCAATAGGGCTTTGGAAGCGAAGCCTGGGGTCAAGGATGTGGCATGCAGTCAGGGAAATGTGTTGATTCCAAAGAGCTGCGAAGCACAGTCCAGCATTGCTGTTGAGGCTGCCATCGATGAGGGATGAAAGGGCCTGTGCAAGGGATGCAGGGGCAGTGGTGGTTCTCCTTAGGCATTGCAAGCTGCAGCGGCAATGTGGGTCTTTGCAGGGTTGTTGGAAGAATGTTATGTCCCCAAGACATCTGATCAGGAGGCTAGCAAACTAGCCTTGGGAGGCTCTCTGGGTTCAAGAGATGTGGGTCCAGTCCTTCTCAACCAGAGAAGAGGGTGCCAGGCAGCAGGTCAGCACAGTAGGGCAGCAATTCCTTCAGTGCAGCAGTCCAGCAAAGTGACAGTACTTTTAGCATAACAGCAGTCCTTCTTCCTGGCAGAGAATCCACAGGTCCATAAGTGTACTGAAGTGGTGGTCTCTGATGACCAGTATATGTACCCAGTTGTGCCTTTAAAGTGGGGAGAAGCTTCTAGACACATGCCTTTGAAGTGCCCAGATGCCCTGCCTTCCTGGCTCCAGATTAACTAGTGGGTCATGCAGCCTTTTGAGTAGAGAAAATAAACATCCTAGTCAAGTGTAATTGGGGCTGAGTCTAGCTCCTCCCTCCCATATTACCAGTGATGGCCCTTTCGGTCACACCTATGCTCCCCTTTGTGTGTGGTTTTCTAGGAGAATTACACAAAGTTCAAGTGTCACCCATACCCTGTCATGTGTCCTAGAGACAAGATGCAGGCACCAAATAGCAAAGGCAAGAAAATGCCCATTTTCAAAAAATGCCATTTTCAGAATTGCAATTTAAAATCCGACCTCACAATAAGATAGTATTTTAAATTGCAGTTCCAGAGACACCAAACATAAAGGGGATTCCTATTCCAATTTGGAAATTACATTGATACAATGGAATATGGTAATTCCAATGTTATCCTATGGGAGAGGTAGTTGTAGTTTTGAAAAATGAGTTTATGAGTTTTTCACTACCAGGACACTTAAAACATAAAAGTACATGTCCACTACAACCTGCCAATGGGTCTGCCCAGAGTCTGCTCCAGGGGTGGCTGATGTGTATTAAAAAGGAATGTTTTGGCGTGGAAGAAGTGTTATTTTACCAGGTAGAAATGATACTGCACACATACAGAGCCTATCATGCTAGAAGTGCTACTTAAATGGGAGGCAAAGTCAGTGCTGCAATCCTACTAGTAGCATTACTTTACAGGCCCTGGGCACATTTAGTGCCAATTTACTAGGGGCTTACTGGTAAATTAAAGATGCCCATTGTGCATAATCCAATCTAACATATTTTAAGGAGCGAGTATATGCACTTTAGCAGTGGTAAAGTGTGCAGAGTCCTAAGGTCCTCAAAAACAAATTCAGCAAAAGCAGGAGTTCTGACCTATGATTCATACGATTTCAAAATTTGAACAATCACAGGTGGACATTACCATCAGTAAATGGCCTACTGGGATGACATATCGGTCTATCAAGATCCAGGTCACAGGGGCACCACAGAGGTTGGTTTACTGCACCTGGTGCCTGAAATCTATTCAATTATCTCAACTTTCAACTATGAGTCTAAAAGGTCTCCAGCACATTGGTGGACCATTGGAAAATGTTGCTTTTAATAAAATTTGGAAAATACTGAAACCTCTCACCATATTTTTACTTCTCTTTTGGAGATGTTCAGTAAACTAGAGTGAACCTTTACTTATTGACCACGGCTAATACTTAAGAGTCAAAGAAACCAGTGGAGCTGTGACAATGAACGCAAGCAAAAGTATCCATGGCCTGGGACAGTGAGAAAAAGTGGCAGTACCAAACACTGTTTCTGACCCTATTCTCTATCCGTCTCAGGGGAGAAAGACTGACAGTAGAGGCAAGTGTGAGACTCTAGGACGCTTAATCCATATAAGTCACAACATCTCTAGGTTTATATTTGTAGAAGATGGCTAAGGTGGTGTTACAACTTTAATAAATGCAAGTGAAGGGTATTGAGGTCAATCCGTCCTCCTCTTCTCCCTATTAGGAATAAGAGGAGGTAGTGTAACTAATCTATCTCTGAATGAAATCAGCAAAGTAAGGCCTAATGAATGGCAGCACCTGCCTCTAGCCCAGACATTTGAGGTTAGGAAATGTAGACTTTTAAAAAAAGATTTTTGAGACAGATAAAGATATCCTAATAAGTGTTCAGTGTATGAAAACAGAGCTAAATACACCACAAGTCAGTTAAAATAAGTAGAATACAATGCAATGGAATGGTGGAATTTCACTCAGCTGAAATCAAAGTACTTTTTGCAAACAATTAATGAAAGTATGATTGGTTAAGGTGCATTTAGCTGGAGTGTAGGATGTTACAGTGCAAAGTGCAGAAAACCAATGGAATATCTTCAGTAATCTTTCTCCTTCATCTTCTTCTAATTTACCGTTCAGCTAGTCATTGTATTTGGCATTTATGCTTCTTTTTCATAGATGTTATAGCTATCAACATCTACTCATACATGCACATAATCACAGTCTCCACATATGACTGTTTACACCAGTTGACACTGACATCTAAAAGGTTAAATATCTCTAAAATGATTTAAAATGTGTTTAATAAGACGAAGCGTCTCATAATCTTTTGAAGAGTCTCATAATCTTTTGAAACCCGACATTGAAAGTTTGGAAAAAATACTAAAATAAAGAATAATTAAATTATATTAAAAGACAGTGTCCTACTTTCACCAGCTCATGACCTACAGGAGTCTATGTAGATAGAAACGTGGAGAGCATCCCAGCAAGGGCAGTTTTGAAAGCTATCCTTAAGCTATTCACTGTGATACCACTTACCTGAATACGTATTGACACCAAAAGCCCTGCTGCAAGTGTCACTTATGCACCTATGTCCTCAGGAGCCAACTGGATTGTTGCATTGTTAGCAATAGGGGCTAGACCTGAGAAGCCATTAATTCATTTTAGCTGGGGTGTAATACAGTCTCACAGTAGTAAAATACGTGTTCTTTGGACATTTGCTCCTTGGGAAGTATCTGCCTCTTATCACATAATTGATATAACTAAAATTTATTTAGATACAGACTGGCAGCATACCATGTTTTCTGCATATTGACTTAAGGTATATCATTGTCTAAGTGCAGAAAAGTATAGCATAACTGAAAGATAGCTTTGCCATTTTGTACACATTTTGTATTCCCCTGTATTCTAATGTAGAATCATATACAGTCAAATTTCTTGCAAGCCAATTTCCCAGTTGAAGGTATTTAACATTTATTGTGTGCCATCAAGCCACACTCATTCTGAAACTAGGTGAAGGATTTAATTGCATTCCCTTTTAAAAAGGGTTTCAGTGGCAGTAATCCCCTTCTCCATCCAGATTCTACAAACCTCCATAACGTTTTCTCACAACATTAGTTACCCCAGCAGTGTCAAGTGAAGACATTTTAAAAGTTCTGGATACATCCCCAAAAACTTTAATATGTTCAGAAAAAAACAAAATGTAATCTTCATCAAACATTTTAGCTCGCAATACTTGAACACCTATCTCTTCATGGCTGAAGCACCTACTATTTCATTAATGATCTAGTTGTATATACTATTTATGCATTTAGGACCGATTTTTATATATATATATAAATAAATCTTCAACAGATGGACTGATGGCCATCTGACGGCTGCACCGATCCCGTTGGTTAGATCCCAGTTATCGAAACAAATTCATATCCAGCAAGCTCGAATTCAGTTCAATAATTTATTTCTTTATACAGGTAACACAGAGTCCTGAAATATGATGTCAACACGTTTCGGCAAAACTCCTTCTACTGGATATATATATATTCAGAAATACATAAGGAAATGCCAGGACACCTTCACGATGCCGAAAATCATTTTATCAGGAAAAGGTTTCCCCTCCAAAACGCTTTTCGGCCGTAGCCTTGTTCACAAAGTGGGAACGATAACCACACAAATAAATAATATTAGACATAGACAAAGGACAAACATAATATAACCCACATGTAGTTCCCCAGAAATGGTGGCCATTTTGAACTCACCATTTGATAAGCATTTTTGCTTATTTTTGAGTAAATTGTCTCTAGAGATGTTAGGAACCTTCTGTTTAGCCTGCATAATGGTTTTTGTACCATGGCCTCTATCCTTGAATCTCTCACACATGATCTCACTTTCTCATTGGTAATCCTCCATAGAACTGCAAATCCGTTGTGCTCGTAACAGTTCATCATAAGGAATACTGTTGATTAAACTAGATGGATGGGCACTACGGGCATTGAGTATATTATTACTGGCCGTTTTCTTTCTAAATAATCTTGTGGGCAAATGATCTTTGTCTACCCTGACTTCCACATCCAAGAATTAAATACACGATGCACCTAGATGTTCAACAAATTGTACATTTCAATTGTTCTGATTTAGTCTATCAACAAAATTCAAAATAGATTTTTCATCCCCTTATCAAATCACAAAAATGTCATCTATATATAGGCACAGTAAAATCACCTTCTCTTCAAAGTCCAAAATTTTCCCGGACACTTTCTCCTCCCACCAGCCCATGAATAAATTAGCAAAGTTGGGAGCGAAGCAAGTGCCCATGGCAGTACCTTGTCAAAAATGAAGAAATTATTTTTCAAACAATAATGATTGTATCACATACTATTTCCGTATGAAATAATAGAGAAACAGATCGAACACGCAGGAAGTGTCTGACTGCTTTTAAACCCAAAACATGATGGCTGCAAGTATATAAGCTTGCAACATCCACGGCAAGCAACAGATAGTCCTATTCCTATTGTATGTCATCAATAATTTTCAAAAAAGGTTTAGTATCTTTAACATAGAAAGGCAGTGCTTCTACAAATGGATGTAGATAAAAGTCAATATATTTTGAAGTGTTTTCCAACAGAGAGCCTATGGCTGATACAATTGGCCTTTCAGGGTGGTTCGACATATTCTTATGGAGTTTAGGCAAGAGATAAAGCACAGGGATCTTCGGATAATCACATTTCAAGAATGAATATTTTTCCCACTCAATCAGACTTCTGTCTTTCCTCTTCAATAACATAGTGAAATATTTTATGTTTGCTGCTTTGACTTCTTCCCTCCTAAACTTCATATAGCAGTTAGAATCACTTAACTGTCTCGTCCCTTCTGCCATGTACTGGTTTACATCAAGAACAACTACATTACCTCCTTGATCAGACTGTCTGATCACACTACTTTTGTCTTATTGTAGACCCTTCAATGCTACAACTTGTGATCTAGACAAGTTCTTCTTCTTTAGGCTACTCAGCCTATATCTTATTTTTTTCAATTGCCATATCACATCTCTATCAAACACCTCAATAGCCTCACAATGTATTTTAGATAAAAAAGTGGATTTAGGTCTGAAAGGACTGGGACATGATTTATCAACCTCAATATTCAAGACTTCCAAATTCATAATAGGATCTTCATGTGCCTCAAAGTTATCATGTAAACTTGTCAATGTGTGTAGAATGTCTATATCTGAAATATGCAACTTACTTAACTTAGAGCTATTTTCAATCTATTTATACTTATTCACTCTAATGTTTTACCATTTTTTAATTTGAGTTTTCTAACAAATTTGAACAAATCAATCCTAGTATGAGTATAATCAAAATTATTCATAGGACAGAAAGAGAGGCCTAAAGCTAGGAGTTGATTTTCCTCATCGGATAGATTTCTATTAGATAAATTTACCACATTCATTGCATTGGTTTTCGTGCCCTTGTTGTCATTCTCATGGACCTTGAATCTTCCCTTGATTTTCCTCCTCCTTGCTTTCCAATTCCTCTTCCTCTTCCTTTCGATCGTCTCCCTCTGGCCCTCTGAAAATATGATTCCTTTCACTGTTCTGCCCTTCCTTGGTTTATCAGTTGGAACTGTTTTAATAAATTAGATCTATTCACATTTTTGTCAATTACCAAACCTTTAGATAGTGTGGATTCCAAAATATCAGAGAGGTTACTATCCAAAACATCACTCTCATCTTGTTCCCTGAAAGCTAATTCTTCACACAGACCTTAGGCGTGAGCCCATCAAGTCTTCATATTTACAATGAAATGTCAAAATTCTTCCTACTTGATAATCTTTAAAATCACGTCTGAATTTCCTCTGCTTCTTATTAGTAATCTCCTATTCAAGTTTAAACAATTTATTTTCCATATTTTTCATACACTCATCAAAGACCTCTTGGGATACCACAGTTAGCAATTCAGATTTGATCTTTTCAATTGCTTCCAAAATTTTTGTCCTATCTTTCATAGCATACTTGATTAAAATTCTCATCTTATTCAAGGAGCTCTGTTTGGACTTTTCAGCCCATTCTCCCAACATTTCCGGATCCGGATCTTCAAATGTTGGTACTGTATAGATCTGTAAGCCCCTAGGTACTCTTTCAACCTCTATATATCGCTGAAGAGATTCCACTTCCCACCATTTGGATAGCTTCTTCTTATATAATTTCTTCATTTTATCATACAACATTTGTATCTTAACTACAGTTTCCACATTACTGGAACTCTGTTGGTCAGGTTGAGTGTTATCACTTTGGGAAAAAAGTAACTTACTTGATTTCTCTTTACGTTGAGCCTCTAAAGAGGAAGCCTTTGCATTCCTGATGTATCTTCATGATGTCCAAATAATCACCATCATATGTACGAGGTTTTACGTGGAAGTAAATTTCCTTCCTCTCCCTATAATCCACTCTCCTACTGCACTGTACTGTAATGAACATTAACTATTGTACATGTGAACTTTTTGAGTCAAATTAAGTGTAAAATTCACTTATAACTAGACTTTATTGGTAACTCCAATTATACTCTTCTAGGAGGTATTGTACATCAAAATTGTATTCCATTATAAAGGACATATATCCTGTGTGATAGCAAAACCACAATTCATCACAGTACCACCTTATGTTGGATTCAAATTAATCCAACACTGGATAATGGCACTACGTTTTACTACCACAAACAATTATTACCTGAAAAGTATACCTGAAATGCCCACTTGGGCTGGACGTGGTGGTATGTTTTTTGGATAAAATTAATTATTGGATTATATTACAGTATGATAATCAGGGAGATGATTTATATAGTATGAGTATATGACTATAGAGAATAATATGATATATACTTGATTGTTTGAGATTAACATTTATAGTGATGCACAATGTCTTATACCCATACTTTTGCCCATTTAGGCTTGATCTATGTATACAGTATTTTTAATTAACTAATATTTGATTAATAATCCATTATTTCATTCAATTGGTTATTAATCTATTATGTATATTAAGTAATTTTAAAATTTGAATTGTTTATTGTGCATAATATTTAAAATAATTAAGAATAATTTACATTGGTTGGGAAAAGAAACGCTGGCCCCAGTTGTAATTACATTGCAAAAATGCATATCAAATGGTTAGTTCAAAATGGCCACCAATGCCGGGGCAACTAGATGTGGGTTATATTATATTTGTCCTTGGTCTATGTCTAATATTATTTATTTGTGTGGTTATTTTCCCACTCCATCCGTGAACAGGGCTACGGCCGAAACGCTTTGGAGGGGAAACCTTTTCCTGATTAAATGATTTACTGCATCGTGAAGGTGTCCTGGCATTTCCTTATCATTGAGGAATTATTTCTGATTATGTTGGGCCTCCGGAACCCGGTTAGGACCGCTGCGTAATAGTTTCCACATTCTGGTTGAGTTTTGGCGATTTAATATATATAAATAAATATATACATACATTTGCCAGAGAGATCTGTGTGGTAAGTCTCTAGTTTTAATCATTGTAAAAATACATGGAGGGACGGAAATGCCTTTGACAGTTACCCAAGCAGGGAGACCATGAACCACCCACTTTAGCAGCTTGAGTGGAGGATGGGTTTCATTGGGTATTGAGTGTATCATAAATCTTTTATATTGTTGTTCATAGATGCTTTCACTTTAATAGTGACAAAGGTCTCCAAACAGAAGAGCATAAATACTAATGCAAAAGAACAGTGTGCGAGAGACATAGGAATGGGGCAACAAACCGGAAAAGAAAGCCTGGGAAAGAGAGAGGAGTTCATGGATAGATAGATGGGAGGTTGATTGACGGATGGATGGACAGGTCAGTAGAGTGATGGATACATTGATGAATGGATAGTTGGATGGATGAGAAGATAGATGGATGAACTGATTTATAGATGTACTAATGGAAAGATGTGTGGAGAGATGGAAAGGTGAATGAATGGAGAGATGAATGATGGATGGGTGGAGAGAACGATGGATGGATGGGTGGGTGGATGAGTGGGTGGGTGAAGAACAATGTAGAAGGATGAATTGGTGAAAGGATGGAAAAGAAATGGAGAAAAGGATGGATATGTAAAAATAAAGGATGAAGAGAAAGAATGAAGAGGAATGATAGATGAAAAAAGGCAAATAAAGTGAGTAGGAAAGAATGAAAGAAGAAAGACTGAAAAGCAGCAAGTTGTCAAGAATTAAATAAGGCACAAAAGGTCTAAAAAACAAAGAAGGAAGGAAAACAGATGAAAACAGATGGGTGGAAAGAAATCAATCAATCAATCAATCAATCATAGTATTTATAAAGCGCGCTATGTACCCGTCAGGGTTTCGAGGCGCTGAGGGGGGGGGGGGGGGGGGGGAGCGCTGCTGGTTTAGCGGTCGAAGAGCCAGGTCTTGAGGAGCCTTCTGAATGCGAGGAGGTCCTGGGTCTGGCGAAGAGATGTGGGGAGAGAGTTCCAGGTCTTGGCGGCGAGGAAGGAGAAGGATCTGCCGCCGGATGTCTTGCGCTGGATTCGGGGTACGAGGGCGAGGTTGGCGGATCGGAGTTGACGTGTTGGAGTGTAGAAGTTGAGTCTGGTGTTGAGGTAGGAGGGTCCGGTGTTGTGAAGTGCCTTGTGAGCGTGGGTCTGGAGTTTGAAGGTGATCCTCTTGTCTACCGGGAGCCAGTGGAGTTCCTTTAGGTGAGGGGAGATGTGACTTCGGCGGGGTATGTTGAGGATCAGTCGGGCGGAGGCATTTTGGATACGTTGGAGGCGTTTGATGTCTTTGGTTGGGATGCCTGTGTAGAGTGCGTTGCCGTAGTCAAGTCTGCTGCTGACGAGGGCCTGGGTCACCGTCTTTCTGGTTTCTGTTGGAATCCACTTGAAGATTCTGCGGAGCATTCGAAGGGTGTTGAAACAGGAGGAGGAGACGGCGCTGACCTGTTTGGACATGGTGAGGGCGGAGTCCAGGATGAAGCCGAGGTTTCTTGCGTGGCTGGCAGGGGTGGGTGGGGGTCCGAGGACGGAGGGCCACCATGAGTCGTTCCAGGCCGAGGGAGTGCGTCCGAGGATGAGGACTTCCGTCTTGTCGGAGTTGAGTTTCAGGCGACTGTTGTTCATCCAATCGGCGATGGATTTTAGTCCCTCGTGGAGGTTTGTTTTGGCGGTGAGCGGGTCTTTGGTCAGGGAGAGGACGAGCTGGGTATCGTCGGCGTAGGAGATGATGCTGAGATGATGTTGGCGGGCCAGTTGAGCGAGGGGGGCCATGTAGACGTTGAACAACGTGGGGCTGAGGGAGGATCCTTGGGGGACGCCGCAGATGAGGTTGGTGGCTTTGGAGCGGAAAGGGGAGAGACGGACTCTCTGCGTTCTGTCGGAGAGGAAGGATGAGATCCAGTGGAGGGCTTTATCTTGGATGTCTGATGTCATCTGTGGCGGCGAGGAGGGCGGTCTCAGTGCTGTGGTTTCGTCTGAATCCGGATTGTGAGGGGTCCAGGATGGAATTGTCTTCGAGGAAGTGGGTGAGCTGAGTGTTGACGATCTTCTCGATGACTTTCGCTGGAAAAGGGAGGAGAGAGATCGGACGGAAGTTTTTGAGGTCGTTGGGGTCAGCCTTGGGTTTTTTGAGGAGGGGTTGGATTTCTGCGTGTTTCCAGCTGTCCGGGAAGGTGGCAGAAGTGAAGGAGAGGTTGATGATCTTGCGGAGTTCGGGGCGATGGTGGCGTTGGCTGAGTTAAAAACATGATGGGGGCAGGGGTCCGTGGGGGAGCCTGAGTGGATGGTGTTCATGGTTGCTATGGTTTCTGCCTCGTCCACGTGGGTCCAGGCGGTGAGGCGGCAGTCGCGGGAGGAGACGTCGGGGTGGGGTCTGGCGGTGGACCGGTGATGAAGCTGTCGTGGATGGTGGTGATTTTCTGGTGGAAGAAGGTGGAGAGGTCGTCGCAGAGTTTCTGGGAGGGCGGGATGTCGTTGGAGTTGGCTTTCGGATTGGAGAGTTCCTTCACGATGCCGAAGAGTTCTTTGCAGTCTTGGGCGTTGTTGTTGATGCGTTCGGTGAAGTGGGCGCGCTTGGCGGTGCGGATCCGTTGGTGGTGTTCGCGGTTGGCGTTTTTGAGGGCGGCGAGGTTGTCGGGTGTGCGTTCTTGGATCCATTTCTTTTTGAGCTTCTGGCAGTTGCTTTTGGAGGTGGTGAGATCGTCTGTGAACCAGGCTGGTTTTTTCTTTCCTTGGATGGTGGTGGGTTTCTTGAGAGGGGCAAGGGTGTTGGCACAGTCGAGGATCCATTGATGGAGGTTGTTGGCGGCTGTGCTCGGGTCGATTGCGTCGGGTGGAAGGTTGATGATGAGGGTGCTGGTCAGTTGTTCTTGGGTGACTTTGCCCCAGCGGCGGTGGGGAGGTAGCTGGATGCGGTGTTGCTCTGTAGTTTTCTTATAGGTGAAATGGACACAGTGATGGTCAGTCCAGTGGAGTTCGGAGGTGTGGCTGAAGGAAATGTGGTTGCTAGAGGTGAAGAGGGGGTCAAGGGTGTGACCGGCGATGTGGGTAGGTGTGTTGACTAGCTGGCGGAGACCGAGGTTGAGGAGGTTGGAGGTCAGTGACGCGGTGTTGACGTCGTTGGCATTTTCCAGATGGTAGTTCAGATCTCCCAGGAGGATGTAATCCGGGGAAGCGAGGGCGTGGGTGCTTGCAAGGTCGGCGATGGTGTCGTTGAAGGGGGCTCTTGGTCCTGGAGGGCGGTAAATGAGGGTTCCTCTGAGGGTCGTGTTGGGGTCCGTGTGGATCTGGAAGTGGAGGTGTTCGGCTGTCCTGAGGGTGTCGTCCGAGTGGGTGTGGATTTTGAGGGTAGCTTTGTGAGCGATGGCTATTCCGCCGCCGATTCCGTTGGTTCGATCTCTTCTGGTGATTTTGTAGCCGTCCGGTATGGCGATGGCGATGTCCGGAGACGAGGACTCGTTCCACCAGGTTTCGGTCAGGAAAGCCACGTCAGGAGCAGTGGTGTCGAGCAAATCCCAGAGCTCGATGGCGTGTTTTCGTGCGGAGCGGGTGTTGATGAGGATGCAGTTCAGGTGGTTGGGGTTGGATGTTTTCGTAGTTGGATTGGTCGTTCTGATGCAGGAGAAGTTGCAGGTACGGCAGGAAAAAGGTCCTTTAGTGTGCTTCGGGGATGCCCGGTAGCATTCAGTGGAGGGGCCGGGGTTGAAGGCGCGGAGTTCGTTGATCGAGTAGCGGATGCGGGGGGCGCGAGGGCCAGGGGGTGTGGCGCTGGGCGCGGTCCAGGCGCGGACGGGCGCAGACGGGCTTGCCTCTGGCGCGCCTCCGGCGCGCCAGCGGCGCGGACGCGCAGCACCAGGCATTAAGAATGGAGGGGGGAGGGAGGAGCAGCTGGGAGGCGGGAGGCGGGAGGGAGATGGAAACAATAAAAAGTGGAGAAGAAAAAGATTAAAGGAAAGGTAGAAGTAGGATTACATAAAAGGATGAAGGAGTAAAGATAGAAATAATTAAAAGACGAAGTAAAGAAACAAGATAAGATAGAACCAGAGGGAAATAAATGAAATATGAAAAAAAAAGAAAGAAGATGAAAAGAGGGAAGAAAGAGTAATAGATAGAAGAGGAGAGGAAATAATGATAGAAACAAGAAATGAAAGATAGAAACAAAAGGAAAAAAAGAAGGAACGAAAATTGAAAATATGAAGGGCTATGAAAAGAAAGATGAAATAAATGAAAAAATTAAAAATCCCTGTGCACCCTACATTTATCAGAATAATTCATGAGTACTGTTTACAACTGCCTGTAAAATGTGTATATTTATTTAGAAAATGTGGCCTACATGTTTTGTGTAAAATGCAGGTTCCCACATCTTTTCATAATTTTCTCTGGAGTAGAGCCCTTCAATATCTCTGAGGATGATCAGCCACAGCAGGCACCTATTGATGAGTATGATAATTTAATGAGCTCCCTTAAAGAACTTCCTGGAAAGCCTCCACCTTCATGACTACATTCTTTGGGAACTGAGGTTTAAAGTACACCCTTTGGTTCTAAATTTTTCAGACTTTACTAGGGGTAAGCAACCTCTCCCATAGATACATGTCAGACTCACTTGCCTCACTCAGAATAAGGTTCAAAGTGGTATTTTATTTTTCTTGATACTCAATTACACTCAAAAGACATGTGTCACCAGTACCCATCATATATATGGCTGTGGTGGCAGAACTTGATGGGTGAAGCCCAGCTTTCCCAGTTTTGAATGATCAAGTAACTATTCGTGCAACATAAAGTGGTGGCTAGACGATATGAGCTGCATTTGCTACCACATTTTCCCTGTTCACGCAAGAGCAGCAATTGTGCCACAGTCAGACTGCCAGCACCACCAGTTTCCCTCCACGGAAGGGGATGGCGGTCCTAAACTGCCAGGGCAGAGGTGCATGAGGCACCACCCTGAGGATTAAGGCCCCCCGCTCCAACAGCTTTTACATTGTGGTAGCACACAAGACTGGTTGAAGGGGACCAGCCGCGTTGTGCAATTTACTGTCTGTCAATTATGAGCCAGTGACACTTTTAGGCTGTAGCCCACTGGGCCAGCGAGCAGAAACACCTTTTTTACCCGCTGACCCAGCGGGGAACTCGTAATGGGGCCCGTCAGAAGGCAGCCGCACTGGCGGCAACCTGACTACGGTAGTTTGGTGGATGACCTTCTCCGTCCGCCAAACTCAAAATGATCCCCTTTGTGTTCTCACATTTAAGCAGCAAGTGCACTGAAATATAACTGCTAAATTCTTGCCAAATGTTTCTGTAGCAAAAGTCTCCTCTCTGTAGGCAGATAGGCATAAATTAAGGTTGTATTTTTCTCTCACACACTTTTTGGACAAAATGTATTCTCTGGCTACTACTTTTTCCTTCCTTACCCCTTTTTATGTCACAGCCTACCACTAAAGACATCCGGGGGACATTCAGAAAGCTGTCCAAGGAATACATTCTGCTTGTTGCTTCCCATTGACTTTGTGGTTTGTAACTCACATTTCTTGCTTTAAATTTGCTAGCTTTATTTATTTTAGGCTGTCCAGCTTGAGTTCGTACCTTT
The DNA here is from genome assembly GCF_031143425.1 of Pleurodeles waltl. Taxonomy (NCBI): domain Eukaryota; kingdom Metazoa; phylum Chordata; class Amphibia; order Caudata; family Salamandridae; genus Pleurodeles; species Pleurodeles waltl. Next base: position 894,383,437 of record NC_090446.1, read on the forward strand.
CGTTGCCCAAACCTTACTTACAGCATGCTTCTGAGTGATCCTTTTCTGTAAACAGGCCTGTATATCTTGTTTCCATCTTGTCACATTTGCTGTGCATTCAAAGACCAAGGTCAAATGTCAAGTGTTATCTTCGAGGACACTTGTTTACTTTTGCTTTCTCTAACTTCAAAAGGAGAGGATTTATGCGACTATCTTGCTGGATGCCGGGGATAAGTCAGTTTTTTTCTAGTGCACAACATTTAAATGAGCACTGTAAATATTTCAGAATATATCAGAATTAGGAATACAAATTAAGCACATTTTTGTTATTGTCATTTCACTATGTGGGGCAATTTCCACACATTTTCGTCTGTGCATTGTATAGTTTTATTAGTAAAACTGTATGTCAGTGCAAACGTAATGGTTATTTCGATTGCAAATGTGTTGTCTGTAATGGCATTGTGTTACCACATCATGAATACTCCACTCTATGCCACTCCACTCTACTCTGCACCACTCCACAACACAGCACTGGACTCCGCACCACTCCACTTTACACCACTCTATGCCAGTACACTCTGTACCACTCCACTCTATGCCACTACACTCCATGGCACTTTACGCTATGCCTCTCTACTCTACTCTGTACCACTCTACTCTATGCCAATGCACTCTTCACCACTCTACTCTACACCACTGTATTTTTCACCACTGCACTTTACACCACTCCAGTCTAGCCTGCACCAATTTACTCTGCACGACTCCACTCTACACCACTATACTCTACTCCATGTTGCAACACTGCACTCTATGCCACTGCAATATATGCCAGTACACTGTACGCCAATGTCCTTTACTCTGTAAATCCCAACTCTATGCCCCTGCTCTCTATGCCAATCCACTGTATTCCACTCTAATCTACTCTGCGCTATTGCAGTGTATGCCACTGCACTCTACACCACTTTACTCTATGCCATTACATTCTATGCCACTCCATGCAACTGCACTGTGCCCTACACCACTCCACTCTATGCCACTTCACTGTACTCTGAAATAAGATATGCCCCCTGCACTCAATGCCATTCTACTCTTCTCTGTGCCACTCCACTCTTTGCCACTGCACCATACGCCACTCTACTCTTAAACACTGCAATCTACACCAGTGCACTCTACTCTGCAGCATGGCACTCTATGCTACTGCTCTGCATGCCATTCTACTCCAATATACACCCCTTCACTCTAATACTCTACTCTGCAACACTACATTGTCTGCCACTGAACTCTATGCCACTTTACTGTGTAACTTTCCACTCTACGCTACTCCATTCTATGCCACTGCACTCTAAGGCACTATACTCTACACCACTATATGCTACTCTTTTCTAAACTACTTTATGCCACTGCACTCTGTCTTTCAACTCTACTCTGCACTCTAAGCCACTATACTCTTTGCCACCTAACTCTATTCTGCGCTAATGCCCTTTGCATCACTTAACTCTTCACCACCCCACTCTGCAGCACTCTATGCCAGCTGCACTCTACTCTGTGCCTCTCCACTCTGTGCCACTCCACTGTGCACCACTGCACTCTATTAGGTACCACTCTAATGCAAGCCACTGCATTCCGCAATGCTGCATTGTATGCTCCTGAATTCAATGCACTCAATGCCACTGCACTCTGTGTCACTATACTTTGCAACCGTCTACACCAATGCACTCTACATCAATCCACTCTACTGTGTGCCACTCTACACAACTCCACACTATGCCACTCACTTACACATCACTCTCTGAGACTCCACTTTCCAACACTCTATTCCACTCTTCGCCATGCCACTCTTTGACATTCCACACCACTCTCCTCAACGCCATTACTTTTAGCCATACTGAAAAGCAGCCACGCTGGTGTACAAAAAGGCAAAAACACATTGGCAAAGCCAATAGCTCTTGCTTAGGTGAGACTTCTTGGCTTTGCCAACGCTCGTTCCGCACTGAAAACGAAATAAGGAAAAGGTGTTTTTGATTTGAATTGATTAATGGAAGATTTATTGTCATATGGGAAAATATTCTAGTTCATATTTTTAACTTTATACAAGAACTTTATTTGAATTAGTTTAATCAAGGTGAGGCAGAACTTGAGCTCCCAGAATGCACTGGATTGTCAAATATATGTCCAGAACTTCGACATATGGTGATGAAGTCATCTGTTAACCCTATCACGTTTTGTAGCTTTGATACTCTGAAAAAAAAAGTATATAAGTTTGTGCAGGAAGGATAATAACTGAGGTTTAAAAATACTATACCAAGAAATTCTGTTTATGCACCTCGGTGTTAGGAGCACATGGCTTAAGCGATGTGCTTGATATGTTGTTCATTATCAGGTTTGTATTTTTGTTGTACTGTTAAGCAGTGATTGCAATGGAAAAATGTAAGGGCAGGTACTCTGTACCAAAGTACCTGCTTGTTTCTGAGAAGTGGGGTACTCTCCAATTAAAAGTATTACGTTTTTCTTGAGAAGTGCAGGTACTCTCCCTCTCCAGATAAAAAAGTGTCGGTGCTCAGTACCAGACAGTATCGGCCCATTTAAAGCACTGCTCTAAAGTCATGGATATTTCTCCTCTTTATCAGTGAGAGAAACAATGCGCCGGCTTTGAGACGCTCTTACTGCCAATCATCACGGGACCATTTTGCCACCTCATCTACCGGTTCATGCGTACCCTGCTGCGCTCGGCTCTGCCGTGTTATTATAGAATTACATCTGTTCTCTTCTTCGTGACCTTTCCTCCGGGTGACCCTGACGCACTCAAACTTGCAGGTGATTATAAACAATATTTATGGGAAACCCTTCTGCTACCAGACAGCTGCGCCCCAGGCTCCCCGGGTAACCAGCATATTAGCGCAGCCATTACTGTACCACCCTGGAGCGCCCCCCAGTGGGAAGGCGTGAACCCTCTGTGCACAGAGTGCCGGCTGTGGCCGCCTTCAAACCCAGCAAAAGCACAGGCGTTTGTCCCTTTGCCATTTAATTTGCCGCAGCAGTAGGCCCGCAAGATTGCGAAATATCACCTCCGCACTTCAAGTTGGAAGACTCGTTCCCCTGCTGAGCTTATTTCTACTTCTCATTCCTTTTATCCGCCTGGGATTGTCGTTTTTGTGTGTTCCACCTCTTTGTGACAGGTTTTCTTGTTTCGGTTGGTGCATAGACTGGCACCGTGGGAGGTGAAGGGTAGAATCCCAAGATGAAGTCAACAAAGAACCTTGAATTGCATTGATTAATGGTTGATGGACTGGAAAATACCCTTAGCTGGTTTCATGATGGGCTCTTCCATTATCCAACTTACTGACTAGAGAGCCAGGCTGCACAAAGAAAGACAGCTCAGTTAACACTGGTGCACCATCTGTCAGTTTGTTAAATTCTCATCAGAAAGAGTACTCCTTCGTCTTTCATGTTGTAAAAATTAGAGGCCAATTGATAATTTATGATTAATCGAAGTTGTGACCAAGGGCCATATGTACGAAAGCTTTTTCCCATAGACACAGAATGGGTAAAATCCTTTGGTACATCTGGCCCCAATTTGCCAAACGGGGTGGTACCTGAGATTGGATGTCAAACAAAAGAGTTTTGTAGAGTGAAACTCTGCGGATGTTTTTCGCGGCTACATACGTTTTAAATTCGACTGTCACCAGTGCATCATCTTTTTTCATGGCCCCGAAAAATGTGTCCACAATGTATTAGTTTCTCACAAATAAGTTTCATATAGGGGGTAGCTTCTATTTCTTCTCTGCGCCACTTTATTCTTAAGTGCCTTGTTTTGTTTTCCGTCCATTTATCAATGAAGGAATATGTTTGGAGAAGAGAACCTAAAACAATGGATATTCACAGAAAAAAAAACGCAGCGAAAGGTTATACTTCAAAAAACACATAAACGAAAATGCCCTGACATTTGCCAGTTATGGTACGGAACACACAATGCACTAAACTGTTTTTTATCACATCACTTTATCAAAGTGGTGTACTAAGCATGTCTGATGTCAGGGACATGAGATAAGGTATAGCTTGTAGAATGCATACCACAGCTGGCAAATTCCAGCTTTTTTTTGGTTTCCTGTTCCTTGAACCATACCTAAACTATAACGGTGTTTTTTCAGTGAAAATCAGTCTATTTTATGATGCACTGCTTTCTCATGAAATGTACCCATTTGGAGCTTCAGATGACCTTTGGCCATTTGCAGGTGGGGATTTGCTGCAGGCATGGTCTTTAGCAATACGTTGTGCTCCCCCTTGTGGGTAGACCATCCCAACTATACAGACATTTGACTGTGTACATATGAGGGTGTCCACAGGGCCTTCTACTAAAGCTCCATTGGCAGATAACCACGATTATGAAAGGCCTTTAGCTATTCACAGTGGAGTCTGTCATTGGTCCTGGCATCTTTGACCCTCCCCTGTTTGATCTGCATCTAACCTGATATTCTTCAACTGGGCTTAATTTACTTCTCTGGTAAAGTTCATGCAGATTCATCAAACAGCACTGAAGTAATTAGTGAATTAAAAGTGTATTGCATGCTCCTCCCTCATATATCTTTGCCAGCCTTAAAATATCTACTCAAATCTTAACATACAAAAGAAACAACCTGCGAAAACTCTGCTAGGTATGCAGTGGAATCAGCAAACAGTGCTAAACGTATTAGGAAATGAACACTCATTTAGTGCCCCTTCAAATATGTTCCCCCATGATAGGCGTATACAAAATGAGAAATGAGAGAAAATGAGAGCCTGCTATATCTCTGCTTAATTTCGTGCAGATCCATCAAATAATGTTATGGCTGTTGGCAAATAATAAAAAAAAAAAACATGTTGACCTTCCATAACTTTTATTTGCTCCCGCCATTCTAGATCTGCATGACATTTGAAATATTTGCACTGGGTGTAGTGTGCGCCTTATTTCCTGATACATTTCATGCATATTCATCACCCAATACCAAGTTATTAGCAAATGAAAAATTTATTTGTCCAAATTAATTTTGCACCCCTTCTTTGGCAGGCACAAAACCTAGATACAAATAGAAAACCAACGTATCTAAACTTCCGCCACAGTGCTAAAGTTAGTAGCAAATTAACACTTTTTCTGCTCCTCCTTTTTTTTAACTACTCTCAATGAAAAGTGTGAACTTCCACTGTATTACAAAGCAACGTTCTAGTGTTCACACAATTAAAACAAGACTGAAAGCCAGATCTCATATCACTCAAACTCCAGTCCTTGAGAGACACAGGCTTTTCAGGTTTTAAAACCATCAACATGAATATTCATGAGACATATGAACATGAATTTGCATGTAAATGTATCTCACAAATGTTTATGCTGGATATCCTGAACACTTGTCTGGTGCTGAAATCACCTACAACACTTCTCCAGTACGTACCATTTATATTTATATATAAATATATATAAATTTAAATATATATAAATATATGTATATGTAGGAAAGCCCAATATGGGCAGGTAAAACAGTGGCCTTGAAGAAATGAAACTGGTGTCTTTACAGACCAGTCACCTCTTAATCATCACTGTTTCCACTCTCCTTGCATGTCACCTTAAGTGCTCATTATAATCCCTTCTCCCTCTGGAATATATTATGAAGCCAGGTTCATTTGTCTGACCTTTGATATGCATAAAGTGAAAAGGAAAGTAAGGAGCCTAGACCCTAATCACTTCCATACTGTAAGTCTGTCTAGAGAAATGCCTGAACATTGGAATTGCCAACAGTCAAGCAAGTATTCACAACTTTTGGAGTAAAGAGGGGCTGCCAGCCCCCACAAGCATCCTGTGCTTTCTGCTGCTGATGGGAATTGCCTGGGATGTTATATAGAAAGCCAGCATGACAATTTAACCTAAAATGTGTGGGTATTGAGCTGTGACAGATTAAAATATTACAATGCACTTTGTTGAGATCTGTTCCCCTCAAAGGTTTGGTGCGAACTTTGAATTTAGTTTGACCTTTGGAATGGCTCAACTGCCCTAGGACTGGATATACAGTTTGTTGTTCTTACAGCATATCCATTGTTCACTTTTAGCTTTAAGAAGCTCTGCATATCAATGTAGAGAAAGGCATGAATGAGAGACAGAATCCTTGACTGGTTTCCCTTTGAAGAACAGGACTATATCCCTGGGACTGTGAAGAAGAGTTATTTTACTGAGCCCTGCATGGTAGGTGGTAAAGTGATTGAAATACTTAGAAGCTGCCTTTCAACACAAGAGACTCAGATCCAGTTCTTAGATTATATTTGCAGCTCGACACGCCTGTGGCCTTCCAAATAATACAGTGTGAGATTTATTTAAAATGAGGTGCAGAGGAGATAAGTCAATTATTTGAGGGCTGGGCCAACAACATCTCGTTATAATTTCAAATGTCAATGATGAGTGTGTCTTACCAAAAATGTATACAGTTCCTTTGAATGAATTTAGACACAGTAGAGGTTCCAATATAATAGGATGCAATTGAAGAATAAAAGTCTCTCATTCAAGATGCCTTCACGTAGAATGTTTTATGTTTCTTCTCTCTCTTAAGTGCAGAAAAAGGTTTGTCCAAAAAGGATGTTTTCGGTCCCTTGCTTGCTGCGCCTCTGGATTTGAGTTAGCCTGGCTAATGAGGGAAGAGGGGTTTAATCTGTTGTTATTTTGCTCAACCCCAGTTTGGACCCAGCTACATGCAAATCAGTCTATTGTTTTGTGAAAAAAACACAACCATTACATACAATTCAACAAACAATGTTTAATGCTTCTTTGTTCCCAATGAGCTGGGAACGGACGTTCGCTACTGATCTCTGTCACATAGTCTATCCCAGTCCTTGAATACCTTGTCTCATATAATCTTTAGATGGTCAAGTATATCTCCTGTGCGTCTGGGTCACAGTCCTAACATGAATGTATAGCAAAGTGCAACTAAAGCATTTACATGTTTAATCCAGCTCTGGATCCTAACCATTCTATATTTTCTCGTACCTTTATATATCTTTTCTAGCATTCTGCCGTGTTCCATCCCTATTATCCAGTTCCAGTACCATCCAGGAGGGATGAAGATGACAATGAAATGGAGTGATCATCTTGCCTGCCACTCCTGAGGGGTTGTGCAGGCTGAGGGTGGCCACTCCCTATTCTTGCAAAGTTTCCTGCCAGTTTTCCCACTTAAAGGGGGGGTAAAACTGTTGAGCTGACTTCTGCTGCAAGCAGCAGAGGAGGGGGGCAGATTTCAAATGTGGCAAAACCTTTGAAGCTGGCTGCTGGAGCAGGGTGCTGCCTGGGGAAGGAGGTGTGACACCTCCGCCCGGAAAGACTTTGGCGGCCATTACAACATTGGCGGTAAAAGCCGCTTACCGCCGTGCAGAAGGCCGCCAACACACCGCCGCGCCCGTGGAATTCAGCCACAGCTATTATGACCCACATTTTGGAATCCGCCAAAATTCAGACACTCACATAAGTCCGCCACACCAAAGATCAGTGATAAAGTGGCGATAACAAAACCTCCACCGTCACGCCAACAGAAATACGCCCACACTATCATGACACACGAATCCACGCAGCGGTCTTTCAACTGTGCTATTCCATTGGCGGTACACACCGCCGCGCTCAAAATACACACACTCTTACAAAACACAGCCACATTGGACAATTCCAAATACACACACCTGATAAACATACACACACCACTCCCACACACCCATTACAATATAAAACACACACCCACATCACCCACAAACCCCCACAACCAAAAATTCCGAAAGAAGGCCAGAGAGAGATACCACCAGCAATAACAACAGCATCCACAGGCACACAACACCATCACCCACAGAACTTCCACGCACCTCACACAACACACCACTACATATCAGCACACTTATCACCACACACTCCACCCCACACATCACCTACATCACCCCATGGCACGGCAAAGACACCCCAGGTTCTCGGAGGAGGAGCTCAGGGTCATGGTGGAGGAAATCGTCCGGGTAGAGCCACAGCTATTCGGAGCACAGGTGCAGCACACCTCAATTGCAAGGAAGATGGAGCTATGGCGAAGAACAATGGACAGGGTCAACGCAGTGGGACAGCACCCAAGAAATCGGGAGGACATCAGGAAGAGGTGGAACGACCTACGGGGGAAGGTGCGTTCCGTGGTCTCAAGACACCACCAGGCAGTTCAGCGGACTGGCGGCGGACCCCCATCTCCTCCCCCACAACTAACAACATGGGAGGAGCAGGTCTTGGCGATTCTGCATCCTGACGGCCTCGCAGGAGTAGTTGGAGGAATGGACTCTGGTAAGACAAATCTTAATTATTACATCCCCCACCCTACCTGCATGCTATCACATACCCCCACCCTCACCCCCAGCACCCCAACTCCTCACATATGTCCCAACATCACAAACCACACATCCCAACACCAAGCCCTACATGCAACAACAAAGCATGGACACCCATCACTAAAGCATGCCCTCGTCACATACCCATACAACCCCCTAAACCATCATCACACAAGGTCCCACACAGGAATGCAAGCACTGGGGTACACGGTCACCCACCCTTTGCACACCATGACACACACAGATTTAATAACCATCCTTTTATACCCCTGCAGGACCCCTACCCAACATCACTGGACAGGAGGGTCCACACATGCCCACACCACCAACAGAAGAGGCCCACAGTGATGACAGCACCTCTGTCCAACTGGATCTAGATGACCAGCCCAGCCCACCGGGGACCTCGGGACAGTCGGTTCCCCTCACATTGGCACAGGCCACCACAGACCTTCCACCCTCTGGAAACACCAGCACAGCACCCACCCAGCGGGCCCATACCTCCGTCCCCAGGACACGTCAATCAGCTGTGTGTCCACCACTACAGGGAACCCAGGATAACCCACCACCCCAACAACAACAGGGACCTGGGGGCAGTGGTAGTGGGCACACAGTCCAGGGGACGGAGGCCCAGGAACACAGGGGAACTGGGAGGGCTGCTGTGCGACAGGGGGCGGACAGGCCAAGGGAACCCACTCTCCACGAGGCCCTCTCCTCCATCATGGGAGCCTACCACCACTCCCAGGAGACAATGGCAACGGTACTGGCCAAGTTTCAGGAGACCCAGCGCCTGTAGGAGGAACAGTATTTGGGCTTCAGGGAGAAACTCAGAACCATCAGCTCCACCCTGGGCACCATTGTAGGGGTGCTGAAGGAAGTACTCAACACCAGGAGGGACACTGTGGACCTACAAAGGGCCCCTGACACTAGCATGGACGATGAACTGCCCACCACCTCCGCCGGTGCTAGTGGACAGGATGCCCCGTCACAAGACCAACACACCAGCACCCCACCCCCTGCAGAGGGAGAACCACCCCGCAAACGGTCCCTGAGATCCAGGACAAAGACAGAGCATGATGCCAAGACCCCCGCCAAGAAATGAGACCACCCTGATTGTCATCCTACTGTCCCACTTTGTCACCCTGTCCATACTTAAACTGCTCCAGCTCCACTTCCTATGCCCATTTGCGCAATGCACCTGTGAGACTAATAGACTGGACTCTGCCATGGACATTCCTCCGCCATCACCCCTCACCATTTCACTACCCCTCCAATATTGAGCACTAAAATAAACACCCTTAAAGAACAAAACAATCAGGAGTCTGTCTGTGATTTCGAAATAGTGTATTATCAATTGCAGTGACAAAATGCTCTTTCAATTATAATGTCAACATACCTATGTCACACAGCTCTAGTCCATGAGGAATCTAAGCAGATGTCACACAGTAGGACCCACATCTGTGAAATCGTAAGGGAAAGTGACAACTCAGTGACCATACACTGGGTAAAAACGACAGACAGTAGAGAGGTAGTAGTGTTAAAGTACATGTAGTAGGCAGGTTTGTATTCCTACCTGTGTCTCACTGAAAATATTGCTGGATCACTGAGTCCCTGTTGTTCATGTCTTCTTCCTCGTCTTCACTGTCCACAGGCTCCACAGCTGCAACAACACCGCCATCTGGATCATCATCCTGCAGAAAAGACACCTGTCGTCGCAAAGCCAAGTTGTGAAGCATACAGCAGGCCATGATGATCTGGCACACCTTCTTTGGTGAGTAGAATAGGGATCCACCTGTCATATGGAGGCACCTGAACCTGGCCTTCAGGAGGTCGAAGGTCCGCTCGATCACCCTCCTAGTACGCCCATGGGCCTCATTGTAGCATTCCTCTGCCCTTGTCCTGGGATTCCTCACTGGGGTCAGTAGCCATGACAGGTTGGGGTAACCAGAGTCACCTGCAAATGGTGAGGGACAACTGGTAGACACGCACTAACCTGGAGGGATATCCCCAGACCCAGACAACCATTCCCACTGACTTGCCTCCAGGTGCTCACCTAATAGCCACACACGGTGCCTTTGGAGTTGACCCATCACATAAGGGATGCTGCTATTACGCAGGATGTAGGCGTCATGCACTGAGCCAGGGAACTTGGCATTCACATGGGAGATGTACTGGTCTGCCAAACATACCATCTGTACATTCATAGAATGTTAACTCTTCCGGTTTCTGTACACCTGTTCACTCCTGTGGGGGGGGGACCAAAGCCACATGGGTCCCATCAATGACACCTATGATGTTGGGGATGTGTCCCAGGGCATAGAAATCACCTTTCACTGTAGGCAAATCCTCCACCTGAGGGAAAACGATGTAGCTCCGCATGTGTTTCAGAAGGGCAGACAACACTCTGGACAATACGTTGGAAAACATAGGCTGGGACATCCCTGATGCTATGGCCACAGTTGTTTGAAAAGACCCACTTGCAAGGAAATGGAGCACTGACAGCACCTGCAATTGAGGGGGGATTCCTGTGGGATGGCCGATAACTGACATCAGGTCGGGCTCCAACTGGGTACACAGTTCCTGGATTGTGGCACGGTCAAGCCTGTATGTGTTAATCAAATGTCGCTCCTCCATTGTCGACAGGTCCACCAACGGTCGGTACACCGGAGGATGCCGCCATCTCCTCACATGTCCCAGCAGACGGTGCCTATGAAGGACAACAGCGAGCACAGAGTCAAACAACTCAGAGGTACGTACCCACAGTTTACCCAGAACACCAATCATACACAAAAGGTGACCTGTATGTGTGTTGAGTCTAGGCCTAGGTATGTGTGATGCAGTTGGAAATGAAGCCATGTGGGCCCCTGAAATGGCAGCTGCCTGACCTCTAAAGTGGGACAATGGGATGTGAGGTAACTGCGCTGGCGTTGTACACCGTCGTGGTAGGCGGTCGAAGACCACGGCGCAATGCTGCATTGGTTAACATTGGGCCCTATGGGTCCCAGGAGCCAATGACGATGTACGCCGGCGGTGACAGTACGCACTGCCGCGGACGTGACCGCCATTTTCTATCTGTTCAATCACTCGATACCTGATCTTCGACAGGAGAGGACCTATACTGCAAGTGCTGTTGTGACCTCGGTCTGGAAGAGACAATGGCTCGAGTGTATGGGGAAAGGACCCCTGCCTTCACATCGGAGGAGTTAGAGAAGCTCATGGATGGGGTCCTCCCCCAGTACACGCTACTCTACGGTCCTCCAGACAAACAGGTAAGTACACAGGGAGCATGTTGTATGGGCTATGCCTGTGTGGAGAGGGCTGGATGTAAGAAGGAAGGGGGAAGAGTGCTGCGTGCATGAAAGACAGTGAATGCATGTGCCACATGACAAGGGTAGGGATGGGGGCCAATCACTTTGACGGTGCAGCTGGTAATAACTTCTCTTTTTCCCCTGTACATTTCATGCAGGTCAGCGCCCACCAGAAAAAAGATATTTGGCGTGCCATTGCCAAGGACGTCCGGACCCTGGGGGTCTACCACAGACAGAGCACCCACTGCCGGAAAAGATGGGAGGACATTCGCCGATGGAGCAAGAAGACGGCGGAGGCTCAGCTAGGGATGGCCTCCCAACGTGGGAGGGGTGCCCGTCGCACCATGACCCCCCTGATATTCAGGATCCTGGTGGTGGCCTACCCGGAGTTGGATGGGCGCTTGAGGGCCTCACAGCAGCCACAAGGGGGTGAGTACACTCTCATTCTGGTGACTTTACGCGCAGTGGAGGTGTCTGGGTGGGGGAGGTGGGCTGTGGGTTTCCCTAGGCCAGGGTGAGTTCCGTAGGCAAGGCCCCTCCATAAGGCAGGCCATGTGGCACCCCACCCCACCTCTGTAGAGTGCCAAGTACACCTACTCATGCCCCTGTGTCATCTATGTGTGCAGATGTCTATGTGTGCAGATTAAACAGTGGACCCCAAGAGCGCAGCGTAGTGCAGGGGGCTTCTGTGTCTGTCGTGTCTCCCAACGGTAGCGGTAACTCATGCACTCAACATGTCTTTCTTCTGTCCCCCCCCCCCCTTTTTGTGGTCTCCCTGTTCTTGTGTGCATTAGGATCATCAGGCGGAGGAGCAGTGGCACCGGAGCACAAGGGAGCTGCATCCCACATGGCCCTGGAGGGCGAGACTACGGACTCAGAGTTCACCAGTGGGACGGAGGGCGAGGGGAGCTCCACGATGGGGACAGGAGCTGACACCAGCGACACGGACTCGTCCTCTGATGGGAGCTCCCTTGTGGTGGCGGCAACTTCTGTGCTCCCCGCATCTACAAGTACAGCCGCCACCCCCCCTACCAGCACCGCCCTCCCAGCAGCCCCTCAGCCTTTGCCCCGTGCCCGCTCACCCAGGAGGGTGGGCATTACCTTCGCCCCAGGCACCTCAGGCCCTGCCCCAGTCACCCCTGCTGCCCTCAGTGAGGAGGCCATTGACCTCCTCAGGTCCCTCACTGTTGGGCAGTCTACCATTTTGAATGCCATCCAGGGTGTAGAGAGGCAGTTACAACAAACCAATGCATTCCTGGAGGGCATTCATTCTGGTCAGACGGCCCTTCAGCGAGCTTTTCAGGCTCTGGCCTCAGCACTGATGGCAGCCATTGTCCCCGTCTCTAGCCTCCCCCCTCCAACTTCCTCCACCCCGACTCAATCCCCTGTACCTCAGCCTATCCCAAGCACACCTACAGACCAACATGCACACACCTTAACACACAAGGGAAGCTCAGGCAAACATAAGCATCACACATCACTCACGCAAGCATCACACACATGCAGACACACCAACATCCACTGCCTCCACTGTGTCCCCCTCCTCCTCGTCTCCCTCCTCCCTGCTCCCTCCCAGTCTCGTCTACACTCAAACCTTGCACTACCTCTACAGCCACTACGTCCCTCTTCAGCACACCCACCACCACACCCCGCTCACGTGCAGTCACCACCCCACTGCCATTCACATGTCCCCTGTGTCCTCTCCCAGTGTGTCTGTGACGCCCCCTCCCAAGATACACAAACGCAGGCACACACCCACCCAACAGTCAGCAAACGTACACCTCCTACAATCACCACCTCTTCCTCCACTCCCAAACCCCCTCCAGCTACCCGTCCCAGTGTGTCCAAAAAGCTTTTCCTGTCCAACCTTGACCTCTTTCCCACACCTCCCCCACCCCGTCCGTCTCATAGGTCCCGAACTAGCACCTCAGCCACAACATCTCCGGGACCAGTGGCGCCTGTAGTCACCGGAATCTTGAGTGCACCGGCCACCAGGGCAGCCAGTGTGGCACGGAGCCACAGCACAGACAGTCCCCCACCTGTGAAGCATCAGAAGTTGGCCAGTGCCCGGCGGGAGAGGGGGAAGACTCCAGCAAACAAAGCCACTCCCAGGGGTCCCGGTGGGAGTGTGGCGTCAGCTGTGACACCTTCCAAGGTGGGGAAGGGCCACAAGAAACCCGGCAGGTCTGGGAAGAGCAGCACGGTGGAGAAGACCGCCATCATCCCCAATGCCCAGGAGCCCACCTCCAGCACAAGCCCAGCTGCCCAGGACAGGACCGCCAGCACCAGCCCAGCTGCCCAGGAGGCCACCGCCAGCACCATCACAGCTGCCCAGGAGGCCAACGCCAGCGCCAGCCCATCTGCCCAGGAGGCCAGCACCAGCCCAGCTGCCCAGGAGGCCACCGCCAGCACCAGCCCAGCTGCCCAGGAAGCCACCGCCAGCACCAGCCCAGCTGCCCAGGAGGCCAACGCCAGCACCAGCCCAGCTGCCCAGGAGGCCACCGCCAGCACCAGCCCAGCTGCCCAGGGGTCCACCACCAGCACCAGCCCACCTGCCCAGGAGGCCACCACCAGCACCAGCCCACCTGCCCAGGAGGCCACCACCAGCACCAGCCCAGCTGCCCAGGAGGCCACCGCCAGCACCAGCCCACCTGCCCAGGAGGCCACCGCCAGCACTATCCCCGCTGGGCCTTGAAGGATCGCCAGCAAAAGCCCTGCTGGGCCATGAAGGACCACCAGCAAAAGGCCCGCTGGGCCATGAAGGACCACCAGCAAAAGCCCCGCTGGGCCATGAAGGACCACCAGCAAAAGCCCCGCTGGGCCATGAAGGACCGCCAGCAAAAGCCCCGCTGGGCCATGAAGGATCACCAGTAAAAGCCCCGCTGGGCCATGAAGGACCGCCAGCAAAAGCCCCGCTGGGCCATGAAGGACCGCCAGCAAAAGCCCCGCTGGGCCATGAAGGACCGCTAGCAGCTGAGACCCTGCAATGGAGACCGCCATCACAAGCACCGCTGAACAGGGCACCGCCATCTCAAGCATCGCTGAACAGGGCACCGCCATCACAAGGACCGCTGAACAGGGCACCGCCATCTCAAGCACCGCTGAACAGGGCACCGCCATCACCAGCACCGCTGCACAGAGCAAGGCCAGCTCAAGCACCGCTGCACAGGGCACCCCCATCGCCATCTCAAGCACCGCTGAACAGGGCACCGCCATCTCAAGCACCGCTGGCCCATGAGCGGCAAGGGCACTGACGCAACTGAGTCCGTCACGGGGTGAATGATGCACTCTGGGCACCAAGCCCCCTCCAGAACCAGTGGAGAAAAGCATCCACTACCTCAGTCCTTGGCAGGATGAAGCACTCTAGGCACCAAGCCTCCTCCAGAACCAGTGGAGAAAAGCATCCACTACCTTTGTCCTTGGCAGGATGAAGCACTCTGGGCACCAAGCCCCCTCCAGAACCAGTGGAGAAAAGCATCCACTACCTCTGTCCTTGGCAGGATGAAGCACTCTGGGCACCATGCCCCCTCCAGACCCAGTGGAGACTGTCATCCACTTGTGAGACTGTGGCTTTGCACTCCCGAGGATATGGCAGTGGGCAAACCACCCACTGTAGAGACTTGAGAGACTGTGGGCATGTGGCCCCCTCGTGAATTTGGCGTCGTGCACTCAAGCAGCTGAGGTGCCCCCCCTTTCCCTTCCCCTGAGGTGCCTGTTTAGTTGCTCTCTGATGCCCCTTCAGTGTTCTCTCCGTCATGGTCAGGGATCTTGTGTGGGCCTCGCCCATACCGTGTGGTCCCAGTGTTCCACGGACTTTCTTAGAGCACTACCTGGACTACTATGCTTGGTATATATTATGTACATGGTGTATATATATATTTCTGCCTACTTGCTTTTAATATATTACAATGGCTACACTCATTTTCGATTGTCTTTACATTCTTCCAGAGGGTTTGGGGGGTGTAACTGTGATGTATTGATATGCATTAGTGTGTGTGTTGTAGTGGGTGAGGGTGGGGGTGTTGCGTGTTGCGTGTTGCGTGTGTGTGTCCCTGTTTTTTCCCTCCCCCCTCCCCTGTGTCGTAGGTGCAGTACTCACCGTAGTCTTCGCCGCCGGCGTTCATGCTCCTGGTAGAGGAGCAGGAGACTATTGCAGGTAGAATTTGGAGTTCCGGGTCCATAGCGTCCTCGTTCCTCGTGGGGTGTGTAGAGGTGAGCGTTTTCCCTTTGGGATTCCTATTTCCGCCGTGTTTTTATCTGCGGTGAATCCGCCCCATAAAAGGTGGCGGATTGGCCTGTCATAATAGTGTGGGCGGTACATTGTCTCCCGCCTGTCTGTTGGCGGTGACCGCCGCTCTGTTTGTTTGTACCGCCGTGGCTGTCGGAGTGTTAAAGTGGCTGTCTTTGTTGGCGGTTTCCGCCACGGTCGTATTGCAAATTTTTTACCGCTGGCCTGTTGGCGGTCTTACCGCCGCTTTAACACCGACTGCCAGGGTTGTAATGACTACCTTTGTCTTCTGGCTCCTGAGAGCAAAGACTCTCGTCCTAGGAGTACAGAATCGTGCCTGGTGATGGTAGTCTGCAACCATGCCAGGGCTGTTAGGCAACCATGTCAGGGCTGTTAGGTTTTGCAGGGGACACATCTTTTTATACATTTTATATTATATTCCACACTAGCATCTGTGTGGATTTATTATTCTGAGTTGTTTGATACCAAAGAACCGAGGGATCAGAGAGGCCTTTGTGTAGCTGGGGAACTCGTAATGACCAGTGTCCAGCACATGCCTTTGCTATTGCTTCCCTGTACACTTACTATGTCTACGAATTGGCAAAAATACAGAAAGGGCATATCTGCTCATGCACATATGCCTTCACATGCATTAAGGTGCACCCTGCTTTAGGGCTGTGAGGCCTGCCACAGGGGTGATTTGCCTGTACTGCATTCAGTGTTAGTGGACATGGAACCCATGATGAGTTTGCAATTTTAGGGACACCTTGTCTTGCACTTGTAATGGCAGTTTGCATGAGGCTGGTGTGGGGACTCACAGAGTGGCACAATTGGTGCTGCAGCTCTTGGGCACCCTCTTCAGTTCCCATGCCCTAGATACAAGGGTTACCATTCACTAGGGACTTCTAGGGGCGGATTAAGTGGCAATCACAGTACAGTTTTGGGGAAAGAGATCTGGCCCTTGGAACCTATTTAGAAGGGGCCCAGGGCACTTGTGTTCGAAACCACATTATGTTCCAGGCAAAAAGTGTCAGGGGGGGGCTAACCATGTCAAAAGAGGCACTTTCTCACAATGGTGGCAATTGCAAACAAAGAGACAATCGAGACTGAGAGAGCAAGGGTACTTAGGGCTGAAAGGACCAATCACTGTATGGCTTCATAATAAAGCCATATAATGATTGGTCATTCGCACCGGCTGTCAACCTGATTTTACATTTCCAATCTGCTCTGTTACCAGGCCCTGTGTTTATGTCCTGACAAATCACAAATGTATTGCTTTCATTTGGGAAGAGCCTGAAAAGTCTGCTTTCCCCACACCAGCAGCAAACTATTTGCCAGGCCAAAAACACAGGGCTCAGGGGAGGATGGGCAGTAAACTAAAGGTGAAGGAAGGAAATCCCACTCCCTGATACCTTGCCTACTAGTTCTTCTCAGAACTCATCACAGCCAGAGGCAGCCTTCTTTCGCAAGGAGCAGACAGTTCTGTCTCCCTGTCTTCATAACCAAACCAACCCTCTGATAATTACTGGCCATAGTTTTGTCTGCATAACAGCTAGGCTGCGCACACACACACACACACACACATACACATACACACACACACAAATACACACATACATAAAACATACACAGCACTCACAAACCCACAGCCACATACAGCACATACAGACAGTGGCATATGTTTTTCTTGTTTCAAAGTCATCTAGAAAAATGAGCAAAATAACTATGATTAAACAGCCATCATTTTATTTTATGTTGTTGCTATGTACACCCTGAGTGGCAAGGGTATGCCCAGGCATAGGTCCCTTGCTCACTGGGCCACTGGATTTAAGCTTGCCTGTCTAATGAGGGGTGATATCCTGAAACCGGTCCCGGGATGCTTGTTTCCAGTACAGGGAGGACCCGACTTGTCAGTTTGGGCTGGACTGTTCCCATGGGAGAAGGGTCAAGACTGATTTGCATATGGCTGGGTCCAAACTGGGATGACACGGTGAGCAAAATAATGATGGATTAAACCCAAATCGTGACTGAGGGGAAGGGTTTGAAAAGTTTCAACACTGCGTCCCTCATTTTATTTTGTGTTCTACTTTCCTGTACCAGATCTTGCCTTCACAAAGCATCGCCTCCTAATAAACAGGAGACTTTCGTTCAAGCAGCAGCACGCTAAGGGCATGGTGGCAGCAGAACAGCTCAGCTTGTTATACATCTATATATGGGTATAAAAAGCAACCAGTAATTGATTATTCCAGGGGCGCCCTGGGAAAACATTGTCTAATAACCTGCCTCTAAGAGGTGTGATTATAACACCATGACCTCTTTGGGGGACCGGCAGAGCTCAGAGTATATAAAAATTTAATTAGACGATGATGGAGGCTGACCTTTGACCTTCCTTTAAGGCTGTTAAAACAAGAGAAGGAGAGAATCAAATAATGATTAGATAACACAGCACTGCTATCTTTACAGGAGATGCATTAGTGATCTGTCTTGCAGGTGGCTTGCCCTCAGTTTTCTCTTCCTTCGACTCGCGTAGCCCACTGTCTATCAAGACATCATCCATCACACCTCCACCATCTTCCTATTTTACCAGCCTTTAGTTATGTTTTTGCCTATGTGTATGCCTATGTGTGTGATTGTATTGCAGTTTTTTGTAGAAGATCACTGCTGTGTGAGGCTTACACTGTAAATTGATATGTGAAGACACCTTACGTTGAATTGTGATGCACATGCTTTTTAAAAAAAAGTCAATGTTTGAACTGTGTATCTCTGTGCAAAGGTAAACAATGTGCTCTTCAACTCAGTGTGTGTGAATGTTCGTGACACTGGGCTATTTTGTCGAATTCGTGTGGTTGCATTTAGGGAATTGAAGCGCAGCTCTCTGTCGATATGTGTGTGGGTATTTGGGGAAGGGTGTGAGAGAAATTGAATGTTTCTGCCTATATTTCTTGACTTTTTGTGCATGTGTTTGTGTTGATGGCAAAGTGTATCGTATCGTTTACAAACGGTATTCGTGGGTGGTTTTATTTTTGGGGTATTTATTAATATTATAGTCTTCTGTAATTCTATGTGTGTGATTTTGCGTGTGCTTATGTGTTTTTTGTGGGAGCAGTCTGTCTAAGTCCGTTTTTCACGTGCTCACTATAACATTTTGTGTAGGTGTGTTTCTTCAAGTGCATTTGTATGGTTTAAGCAAACAACAAATCACAATAAATATCCAAAGCTGAAACCAAATTCCCTCAAGACAGATCTACTTTAAACACAAAAATACAAATTTTGTCTCAGTCCAAAGTGTTTTTTGCATTACTTTTTATTACTATCTTCCCCCTAACCTAACGATGATCTACGTCTCTTAAAAAAAGAGATTAAACAGGGAGAACACAATTAGCGCCACTCTAATTGGCTCACAAGGAAGGAACGACATAGGAAAAATAACAGCTAAAGAAAGCTGGCATTGACGGTAAAGTGCTCCAGTGGTCTACCCTCTTCTTAACAGGAACATCTTTTAGCAGGTAACATTATGACCTTTTTTTATCCCAGATTACCAGGATTTTCTCTGTGGTCCATGGGGTTTAGCGTTTCATCCTACTTTTGCAATCTGCCTGTATAACTGATAACTGCACTCATTCGGCCCTTTTGCCTCAACTTGTACACCTACGTCAGTGACGAGTCAAGAGATTGAGCTGGCAGGATAGAATTGGTCTGGCTTTATGTGCTCTGCGTATGTAGTTGGGCTTGAAATGGTTTTCAAACTATTGATGCAGGGCAGCACTGCAAGCCTTCTTGTTGCACTGCTCTGTATCAAAAGAAAAGGGCAGGAATGTGCTGTATCTACAAGATACAGCACATTTGTGTCCTTGTCACCTGTGCTGGCACATAATGGTTGTCATGCGCCAATGCAGGCACCGTTTCACCATGGAGCAGGGATAATTGCTTTTGTGCATGAAGGAGCACCTTCCTGCACAATATCAATCACAAGTGGAGTTTTCTATTTTCTATAGAGATATTTTTCCTTGTTGCATCTCCCTTACACCTCCACTGGGGATGCGCAGGCTTTTGACGCATTCCCAGGTTTACAAAACCTTGTAAATCTAAGAATGTGTCAAATGCCAGGAGTGTTACGTGGGAAAACCCACCGTAACACCCATAGCACCCCTCCCTGTCGCAGGGTGGTCACCTCAGTGACTTGCGCTGCATTGACCCAGTCAATATTTACAAGGCCATAAAAAGCAATGCAGGGTGGCTTTACGTGGCTTTGTAAAATGACCCTGCAGTGTGGCCACTGGATCATCAGTAAAAGTGATGTCCAGGCAGGGCAATAGGCCTTGTAAATATGGCCCTAAGTGTAGTCAGAACAAAAGCATTGATCACTGGGAGCCAACAGTCTCTAACAATATTCTACATTGCCAGCAGATTTTGGGCCTGCTTTTTCTCCAAATACTTCAGTAAAGAGCATGAAGTAAAAAAAAAAAAAACTTGCATCAAATGGATCACCAAATGGCATCATTTGCATCCTTATGTATATTTTACATCAAGAAACTCCTTCTGAAACCTCCTTTACTTACTTTGGAAAGCAGCCGGTTGGTGTTTGACAAACTTATCAGCTTGGTTAGATCACTGCAACAGCTGTTATCTTCACACTGAAACATCATTAAATAGGTACAAAAGTGCCTAGACTAATTTCACTTCTATCATAAGATCCCTTCACTGGCTTTGAATTCAGGCACACACTTTTTCAAATTCCTAAGTACTGTCCACAGCTGCTTTCATGGTAAGGTATCTCTTTCTGGCTAACTGTCTGGCCAGATGTTTCCTGGCTTGGCCCATAAACTCTACCAGTTTGTTATGTCTGACTATTCTAAGATCGTGACTTCGCATTCAGGATGTTAAGCATTTCTGTGCTGACTTCTGCTCTTTGAAACTTCCTGTTCTTAAATACAAAATGGATTTTAAACCATGTGTACTTTAGGAAGTATCCCAAAACGTGGGTTTTGGCAATATTTAGCATGATTGCTTTTGCTGCTCAGCTTTTAATCAGTGGTAGCACCAAAAGACGTTTCTGGTGTTATTGAACTTTACCAAGTCTTATTGTCCAAACATAATAATCAAAACACTATTGCAAGATTCTCCCATGAAGGAACAGTTGAATACAAATTGTCATAGACTATCACGAGGTAAAACAGATAAAAGCATACAAATGTCTATACGCACATCTGCTAAATGTCCCTAGAACAAAAAAATTAAAAAGCAGTAGCTAAGGTCTTAAAATTTGTGTTCTAGGGCATACCATCAGTGGTATTATAAAACTACATCTCGTACATACCATTTTTATTATGCCTGCATGTATGACCTTGAACATTCTTCTATTTTGGGTTAATGAATTCAATGTGATATATAATAAAATACTTTGTTTTGTTTTAATGACTTTCGATGTCTTTCATAGCTATTTTCCTGAAGTTTCATTTCACATGTTTTAATTCATTTTGACCATTGCCATAAAACCAAATTAATTACAAGACTCAATATGATCTACTCATTCTCTGGAAAGAAATCGTACATGGTCTCCTTAGTACGTAGCTGGGTGAATGACCTATCTTCACGCTTTGATCCAGGGATTTAACAGCCAGCTCCGATAGTGACACTTAGAAATATTCACAGTTTTATGAAGCTCTGCTTTGATAACTATCAGAGATGTTCTAGGAAATATTCCTGGAGTAGAGCACCACAATTTCCCTTCCAATACCTCAGTCGGATGTAACACTGCCTTGAAATGTAAACATACAACTGTCCCTTATGAATCCTCTGGGATTAGCCTTGTAAATATGTTGCAGTGCAGCAGTAAAACCACCAGCAAATTGCCTATTAAATCGAAACGAAGTTATTGATCACTGTGCTTTCTTCATTCAGTGTTTCAAGTGATCCGTCTAATAAAGTTTCCTATTCATCACCACGTCCTTTGTACCTGACTGTACCACTTCGAGATTACATTCTTCAAACCTCAGAACACAGCTAACATGATTTCCCTACAAGCTTGGACCCTTATTTATAGGGTTCTGGCATACGGCAGTGCCGCTAGTCATCTTGCAATGCTGCCTTATGCGAGAGTGAAAGGGCAGGAATGCTCTGTATTTATGCATTCCTGTCCTTTCCCCTGTGCTGGCACAGTTTTGGCAGCCGAGTGCCAATGCAGGCACCCTTTGCATCATGGTGCAAGAGTGCCTGTGTTGCATGCAGGAGTGTTTTTTGTGCAGGAAGGACAACCTTCCTGCACAAAAACCACCCTGAGAGGTGTGTGTCTCTTTCTTTGAGTGCGGCAGAATACAGTACACATGGAAAGAGGAAAAAATGAGGAGAAATAAAAACATTTCTCCTCATTGTCCCTCAACTCGGGAAGCCTAATGTTTTGGCGCTTCCCCAGTTTTATGTGATTAAGTAAATCCATGGGTGTTGCATGGGAAAACCCACCGCAATGCCCATGGAAAGCCTTCCTGACACAGAGTAAGGCAACCTGCGACTTGCGCTGCTTTACCTTACTCCATATCTATGAGGCCATTCAAAGCCACGCAAAGTGGTTTTGCATGGCCTCATAGATATGGCTGAGAGGTTTGCCACGCATAAATCAGACCTTTGATATTTACAGACAAGTCATATATGCAAAGCATTCATTCATTTCTGCATTTGATGAAAGCAGGAGTGGCCATTTATTTCTGGTCTTTACCATTGACTTCTAGAAGTACACTCTTTAGGTACTCATGAAAACTTGGGTTCACCTGATTACATTTTGTGTACGTAGAGTCCCCTTTCTGTGATTGGTGCATGCTGCCCTGGGTGTTTCTCAGTTGGGCCTTGAGGGTTTCTAACACTTTTGAGGGTCTTCCATTACTGGTCTCCTACAACAGTTCCCTGTCACCTTCTTCAATACATTGTCCATGGTCTTAAGTGGCGTGCTTTCCTCCCACACAGGTGGATTTATGTCAAACTTAACTTGTGCACTTTAACGCCTCAGAAAAACTCCTGCACAAAAAAACGTCTGGTAACATGAACTAAACAAAAAAGTTATCTTACCCTTTCTCTGAATTTTCTGTTTTTATTTTGTAATGCTTTATAGATTTACCTATCCTCCATACCTTAGGGCAACATCATATAATGTATGTCCCCAACTGTGCTCCAACAAACAGAAACAGACTGCACACACGTTCCAAATGTATTTGTTCTTAGCGAGTTGGAGAGCATCATTGCCAGGCAGAGAGTAGACGCAGATAAGATCAAAGAAAGTGTGGGCACCCTTTGGTAACTCAGGTCTCCTGAAGCAAGTGAGACAAGCATTGGCACAACCAATAGGCCTGTTCTATGCAAGCCTACGACTTTTCATGCAAGCATATGCAATAGAAATGAAAAGCTTAGGAGTTAAAAAGGTAAACCTTTCACCTAAAATTGGCAAGCATATGATTGTAGAGTAAGTGCACGGAGAGCTGTGGGGAATATGCCAGAAAAAAGACAAAACCAAAATAATAGTAAACAAAAAACAGATATGAGATTTTAGCCAACCAGTTCAGGCATTGACATTTACTACACTCTAGGTGGGTGTGCACATGTAGTCAGACAAAATGCTGTCATTCACAGTGCAAGAGAGCCAACGGCTGAAATGAGCCTGTTCATTTCTCCATGCTGCACGGTATGGTGAGCGGAAGCAACATTCGCATAACAGTTTAACAGCCCATTGGATGAAGAGAACTGACCCAAAGCACATCTATGTGTGTATGTTTACTTGCATGTATTTTCACATGTTTTTTTTTTCAATGTATAAGTCTGCTCCACCAACTTGAGCTGTCTCAAGGCCATACCTAAATAACCATCACACCCCTCAGAAGGGCGCTGAACAAAATCTACAACAAGCAAAAACCAGCCATTCACCTCACGTACTGGAGCAGAGAAATGCACTTTACTGCGTCACCCACACATTTCATCTCAGTGGTGACTGCTGAGCCATGGCAGGACCTGCAGTGAATGGGTAGGAGCTCAGATGCAAATTAATCACTGCATACGGCACCTATGACCCAAATATAAGATAATTAAGCAAATGCAAGCATTTTCAAAGAAAATCACTCCAAACATCTTACTGAGTAAAAGCAAACAAGAAAAGTGACTTATTTCAGCAGTAATGAAAAAGACTCAATGGCAAAAAATAATATTATCAGGTACTTTGCATGATAATTGGTTATTTCAGCCCCATAATTTCATGTGATAACATTCACACTCCCATGGATTACTGTACTTTGTATGTGTTTTTTTTCATCCATAAATGCTTTGGTAGTACAGAGTTAAAATGATAATGCCGGCCTCCATTCCTGCCAAAGTAACCCCAAAGAAATCCAGCAGTCACGCGCATTAGGCCTCCCAGATAGCCTACAGATGGCAGGCATGAAACCCCCTGCAAACACCCTCATGCACATAACACACTTCAGAAAACCTACAGCTAAAACATATCCATTTTCGCTTAAGGAAATCTAGCACTGCTTTCTACCTTGCTATTACAAAGGCGTATGAATTGCTGGTCTTTGTCAGATCTTTGATTAATGTCTGATATTAAGACATTAATTGCAGAGTCAAACCTACCTTTTGCATGTTCATTCGGTACGATCACCCGATTCCGTGCCAAATGAACGCTGTATTGTGCTGAAAGTCTTCCCAAAGCGGTATTTAATACTAATGTTTGAGTACAGTGATTGCTTTCAGGTCGAACTTCCACCTTAGAACAAAGATTTGAACTGCACAATGCTGCTCGCTAGAACGTAAATGAACCGTCTTTGAACCACACACTCTAGTAGCATTAGCAGGACACCCAGACTGGCTACATCTATTAACCACGAAGAACTAGTTTAAACCAGAGCCGACATTATTTTTTCTCCTCTATCAAACGTTACTCCGTTAATTTCAAGCTGTGATTTTCCAAAGTGACCCCAAAATGTAGAGCTAATTCCCTGAGTAATTACTTTGGAATATTTGGGCACTCTTGTGTCCCCAGTGCCAATTCATTTGTATGGTATGCACCCTCAAACAAATTACACATGCAGGTAAAAAGGTGAACTGTGCATTTCATGCAAAGTCTTCTGTCAGTGTTCATGTCCACGCCAAATTTGATCAAGAAAAGTAATTTTTAGTGTGCACACCTTTAGAAATGTGCAATGAACTCCAAGTTTGGCTCTGAGAAAGTGTGCCTGAAAATACCATGAGTAGGCTGTATTTTGAAATGTTATGTGGATGTGCTGGTGCATGTGGGCTTTGCCTTTAGCTTTGAGTTTCGCTCCATCTCTAAAAGAATATTCCATGTAATTGTACATGTGTGAGACGATACAAGTCAATGGGAGTTTGTTGTATTTATACATCTGTTCAAAGGTGGTGGCTTAGGAGTATAGTGGGTTTCGTTCAAGTGTGAAGTTGTTTCTTTGCATGCTTTTGAGTCTTTTGATGTTTTTCGCCCTGTTTGAGGGGACTTATTAATTGGAGCTTATTGAATTTGTTACCCCTGTGTGAGGGTGTGGGTTTGCACTGTAGTGGGGAGCACTTTTTTTATGAGTGGATCAAGGGAGGTAAGTGAGCAAAACATTTTGAAAAATCCCTTAAAGTGCTAGCATCATCACTGAGAGAAAAACATTTACATTTAGAAACAAACCATACCGTACACAGTGTGGTCGAACTGCTGACTAAGTGGTGACAGTGGCCTTCAGCTAATCTCAGGTAGATGGCCACTGCAGCTCAAACCTTTTCACCGACCCTGATCATGCATGCCATTTGGGGAGCTTTGACAATGTCTAGGGGGACAATGTCTAAAGAAGGCAATATCAGCAAATGTTACCGTGCACAATATACCAATGGGACGAGAACTTTCAAAATTAATGACTGGGTCAGGGCTCGGTGAGAGATCTCACCACACTTACTTCTGGAGGGAAGTCATGAGTGCAATAACAATAGGTTTTTCATTTACCAGGATCTGGACCCTGACCAGCAGAAAGAACCAGGGAGGGGGAATGACAAGTCTTGAGTCATCTGGTCAGAAAAAATAGATTTTTTTAAATGTGTTACATTCCTACTATTGTATGTCTGTGTCTATTGCAAAATCTATAACAAATGTCACCATTTCAGGGAGTTTAGTTATGATGCACTGTTAGCTTATTTTATCTTATCCCTGAGACTTTGGGGCATATTTACAAGCCCTTAGCACCTCCTTGCTCTGCATTAGTGTCATTTTTAA
The DNA here is from genome assembly GCF_031143425.1 of Pleurodeles waltl. NCBI lineage: Eukaryota > Metazoa > Chordata > Amphibia > Caudata > Salamandridae > Pleurodeles > Pleurodeles waltl. The sequence continues at coordinate 894,409,556 of NC_090446.1, forward strand.
TGAAAAAGTGGCGATAGGAAGGCATTTTTGCCACGCTAGATTTAGAAAGTGGTGCAATGCATGCTTTGCGCCACTTTGCATCTCCTTGTGCCACATTATGCCTGTGACAGGCATAATGTATGCAAAGGGGACGTTCCGGCGCAAGGAGGCTTGAAAAAATTGCGCATTGAAATCTACTTACTTCTTACTACCTATAAACAAAAAGACAAAGAAATACAGGACAAAATGGAAAGATTAGAAAACAATGCAAAATGCAATAACATAAGAATACTTACCATTAAAGAGGGCACAGAAGGAGGAGATATGAAGCCCTTGGTGGTCAATTTATTAAACGAGCCATTAACCCTTTCAGTCATTGAGGAAGATCTTATGCTAACAATTCAAATAGTTGAAAAAATAAACCACGGAAGGCCTGAGTGATTTTTTTTTATAATATTGACTGAAATAGCAGATATTAACTTTAGCTCGTAAAACAAAACATTTCAGATGGAAGACCACATATTTCACATCTAATCAGCATTTGACACATCACCCAGGACAGACAGTGGGAGTTTGGGAAGTCTATGGAGGAACTCATGAAATTTGACGCAAAAGGGAAGTTAAGGTTCCCTGCAATGCCTAGGGTGATGTGAGAAAATAAAATGTATAGTATGAGTTATCCTGAGGAAATGGGTGACTTAATGAAACAATGAAATGCAGAGCTACTCAAGGAGAAAAATACAGTATAAAATAAGTGAATATGTTGGTACCCCAAGTTTCTTCAAAGAGCTAAGAGATTCAGAAGGATTGTGCCTATAAACAAACAAGGGAAGGTTCCCAGAGATAAAGTGGTTGGGCCAGGGCACTGGAAAAGAAGCCCTTAATTAAGTAGGTCAACACAGAGGACAGTGTTACAAGTTTCAACGGTGAGGACACTAAGGACCTTGCACCTCCTTGTGCCACATTAGTGTCAATTTGTTACACTAATGTGGCATTAAGGAGGCATTTTCATAGCGTCATATTGACAAAGTGGAGTAAAGCAAGCAATGCGCCACTTTGTAACCCCTTGCACCACATTATGCCTGCCCAGGCATAATGTATGCAAGGGGGGTGTTCCCCCGTTGGGCGTCCCAGATAAAGGTCGCAGTGAAATTTACGAGATTTCACTGCACCATTTTTAGAGTAAGTTTTTATGTCTGCCTCTGGCAGGAGTTAAAGTGATGCTCCCATTGTATTCAGTGAGCCTCCCTTGACTTTGGTGGATTAGAGCCATCATTTTTGGCTCTAATCCACCAAAGCACCACAATAGCGTCAACATTTTTTATGCTATTGGCCTAATGTGCGCCATGGTGCGCCGTTTTGTAAATACGGTGCACACATGGTGTCGTTAGGAGGTGCAGTGGGGCTCAAGAAAAGTGGTGCATCATGTATGATGCACCACTTTTTGTGTAAATATGCACCACAGGGTACTGCAAATTTAAATTTAAATGTTATATCATTAAATGTGAATGGGTTAAGAATTAGAAAGAAAAGACAATTAATAGTGCAATATCTGCAAGAAAGTACGACATAAGTGATGATTTTACAGGAGACCCACTTACTCAACACAAAATATGCAGAGCTGCTAAGGAGCTAAAAAGTGGATTATGCAAACTCTGAGTATGGACAAATCATGTTGCAGTAATGGGACGGCAATATTAGTAAAAGTAAACATGCGGATAGAGGTTCTAAAGTATGAAGTGGATGATGTAGGAAGGTGGGTTACTGCACTACTGAGGGTATATCAGAATATATTTTCCTGCGTGGTCCAAGCATACATGTCTAGGACAATTAAAAAATATTAGGTTCTATCTTAATCAAACGTTGCTCTCCAGTTATAATAAGCAGAGATTTTAGTGTAGTTCTAGGTAGCAAATTGGATAGGACATCACTGCAGGTGAATGCTACCACATCAAGACACATACGTATCTTAGATTTTTGATAAAAGAACTCAAGTTGTGCATGTTTGGAGAATGAGTGCTGGTGTCTGACATGACTACACTTTTTACGCAAGAAATAGAGGCATTTTTCTCAACTTGATTACTGTAATTGAGACAAAGGAGATGTATAAGATCATCAATGTTGGGAACCTTCCAATGTATCTGTCACATCACTCCCTGGTATGTTTAGAACTCAATCTTCTAAATATAGAATGGACTTCCAGGAGGGCCGTAGACAGAAAGATCCTACTGGAAGTGGTGATGATACAAGAAATATAAAGACAAAATTCGATTTTTTAAAAATTAATCTTGAATTAGCGCCCATAAGCATTGTCTGGGATTCATATGAGAAATGTTGAGGGGCAGGATTAGGTGCATTTTGTTTGAATAAAAACAAAAAGGAGATATAAGAACATAAACAGATGGAAAAAGGGTAAAGCATAGTGAAACTCTACTAAATACCCAGGGAGTAGATGACCGGAGAGGTTTACTAGGACCCACATTAAAAATCCCTTCAGCAGAACTTTAACGTTCTTCTTGCTGAAAGAGTTTGCAACAGTTGGAAAAACACAAGACTGTTGTCTAGAGAGTTTGTTACTTTTTCCACTTGACCCCACCTGTTTTATAAACCTCACACTGTCAATTTTCCTTCTGTGCTGTGAAAAATGTAATTAATGTAAAAAATGTTTAATATATTCCAAGTGTCTTTTATGGTTAATGTATGTTGTAGGAATTGCTTCCTTTTACTCCCTCTGCAATGATGTTGCAGTATTATATTACCTTTTCAGAAGAAATGGCTTGTTTGATTTCAGAAGCTAATACTAATTTTGTTAGCTCAATAAAAGGTACCAACTTGAAACTTCCTGATGTGCAGACTTATTTTAGTCGAGTTTCTGTGCATAACATGAACTCGCAGATTGTTCAAAATGTTTTCTTATTTCTCTATTTGTAAAATAGTCCTGATCAAATTCAAAGAAAGGATTGTGTGAAAATCTCCCATAAAGATTTAATTAGCATGCGTTTTCATCCAAATAAGACATCTGCTAACCAAACTTGGAAATTTTGTCCAACAGTAACGTTTAAAACAAAATATACTAACACTTAGATTTGGTGTTTTTTAATGTAGAATGCAACTATTTTTTAAATGATTTAGGAGTCTGTGGAAAAATGGAAGAGTTAATTAAAAGTAGGCGAGTGTATTTGAATGCTTTAAACACTAGATGTAATTTTTTTCTAAATGTACTACAAGCTTATCAGACAAAAAGAAGAAAAAAAAAAGAAAATATGCTGTCACTTAAAAGTGGCTATCTTATGCTTGCACTAAAAAATGTATTTAAAAAAACCATTCACCAATGAGGTTGTTTTACTTGTGAGATTTTTAAATAGTAAGCCTTTCGGTTGTGCCATGAAGCAGGAACAAATCATCATCAAACCCACTGATCTACGATGTTAAATTGTCACTTAAGCACTTTATAAAATAAACTTTATCATTTAGATTCATAAATAGTTGGTATTCAAAGTTAATGTAAAAACATTAAATAACAACACTTTGAAACAGCAGTGGAACTGAGGAGAAGGAGACTATCTTTACAGGATGTCAACAATGTGTGCAGACTTTGTGCAACCACTCAAAATGAAGGAGCCAGTAGGTAAAGTCGGCTGACCCACTGCAAAATGATGTATGCAGTGATGGGCGAAGACAAAATGACAATTTAACAGACCAATGGATGAAGCAAGAGGGCCAAAAACCTCTCTGTGTGTATAAACTATGTATGTTTTTTTAGAAAAAAAGATAGTCTGCTGAAACAAATAAAGCTGTCCAAAGGTGAGACCTAAAAATAAAATGGATCAGGGCAGAGGCTCCTAGGGTCCACCCCCATGGATTCTTGACAATGTGTGATTAATCATGGCTGAGTTGCTTCCAGTCAGTAGTTGAGCAAACACAGACAGCAAGAGAAAACCCATGAGCCTTTCAGTTTGGTATGGAATTATAACGAAAACGAATTCCACTCATCTACTTACCTGGAAACGTGTCAATATTTGGTGACATTTTGTTCTGTAATTTTCACATGTGCAGCACATCCATCTGAAAAAGATAAAGGTGCAGAGTTACAAGAAACGGGTGCATCAGCACTGATGCACCAGTTTATTTGCGTCACCCCTGCCCCTCCAAATGAAACCATGGGCCGCCGCATTTACAATACAGTGCACAATAGGGGTTGTTAGGACAATAGTGTCAAATTTTGGGCATTACTGTGGCGCTTTGCTGCACTAGCATCAAACATTTTGAAGCTAGTACAGCAAAATGCAAGGAGGCTTATTGATTTCAATGGGTGCTTCATTTTAACGCCTGCGTTACTACCCGTTACTTATCATTTGTTAGTTTGCGTGGCACATTTAGTTACAGCCTTGAAATTTGTCACTGCAGGCCAAACATCATTTCCATTCCTCTCTGTGGTGCAGGGACCAAGCACTGATTGATTGAACTTAATCAGTGCCCTTGCGCTGCTCCCGATGTGATTGAGGAACTATTTTGTTCTTTTTAACTTCTAGTGCCCTGCAAACAGAAGGCTTGTGACTGGCATAAAAATGTCCAGCAAGGACAAACAAACCTGCAAAGTTTTATTTTCTATAGCTAACTTTCTTTTATTTTGCCAAGTTGTCTTTTCTCACTATGCACTCACTATGCACTCATGTTTTGTTTTGTTTTTGCTCATGAGTGCTGTTCTGAAAAGAGGGTGATTATCCTGTTCTAAATATTTCACAGCGACACCTAGTCATGCATACACCGCAATCTACCCCACTTCAATCCATGACAATCCAACCCACCTCACCCACACCTATCCATCCCTCTCCAATCCAAAACACTCACCCACTCCAACCCAACCCACCAAACTACAATCCACCAAACCCACCCCAATCCAATCTGCCCCACTCCAGTCTGTCCTACTCCAATTTGCCACATTTCAAAGATAATCTGTACCACTCCAAAACAATCACTTCAAAACAATCTGCCCCACCCCAGTTCCACAATACCTGCTCCACTCTAGTCCACCCCACTCCAATCCAAAACAATCTGCCCCACTTCAATCTGCCCCACTCAAATCCATAACAACCTGCTCTACACCAATCTTCCCCACTTTAATCTAAAAAGTCTAAAACAATCTGTCCCACTCCCATCGGCCCTACTCCAGTCTGTCCCACTCCAATCCAAAACAATCTGCCCCATGCCATTCTGCCCCACTCCAATCCTAAACAATCCAACCCACGCCAATTCACCCTACACCAATCCAATCTGTCCCACTCCAATCCATCCCACTCCATTCCGCCCCACTCAAATCCAAAACAAACCACTCCATTCCCACCCCACTCCAAACTAATTCACCTCACCCCAATCTACCCCACACCACCCCAATCCACCCCACTCCAATCCAATCCACCGCAATACAAGCTGCCCTACTCCAATCCACCCAAGTGTCTGCCGCACTCCAGTATGCCCCACTCCAATCCTAAACAATCTGTACCACTCAATTCTGCCCCACTCCAATCCATTTCAATGTGTCACCACTCCAATCCAAGACAATCGGCTCCACATTAATCCAAAACAATCTGCTTCACTCCACACTGCCTCTCACCACCCTGCCCTACGCCAACCTGTACCACTCCAATCCATACAACCCACTACAATCCAAAACAATTAGCTCCACTCCAATTTGCCCCACTCCAATCCAATTCACCTCACTCCAATCCAATCCACCCCATTCCATCCCAACTCGCCCCACTCCAATCCACCACAGTTCACCCCACACCAATCCAATCCACCCCAATCCAGCCCAGTCCAATCCACCCCCTCCAATGCATCTCACCTCTATCCAATCCACCCCAATCCACTCCACCCAACTCCAGTCTAATCGACCCCACCTCACTGTAGACCAATCCACCCCAATCCAATCAAATCTACCCCACTCCAGTCCAATCTAAGCCACCCCACCCTTATCCTATCCACCCCACCCTTATCCAATTCACTCCCATCCAGTCCACCAAACTGAATCCAATCCACCCCACTCTAATCCAACCCATCAAATCTAATCCACCCCCTCAATTCAATCCACTCCAATCTCATCCACCACAACTCACCCAATCCAATCCACCCCATCCAGTCCACCCCACCTCACTCCATCCTACCCCATTTAATCCACCCACCCCCTTTCAATCCACTCCGCCCTACTTCTATCCACTCCAATCCACCCCACTTGCAATCCACACCACCCCACCCCCCTTCACCCCATCCCTTTTGAGTCCATTGCACTCCAATCCATCCAGTCTACCCCACCCCAATCCACCCACTCCAATCCAAACCACTCCATGTCAATCCACCCCACTACAATACGCCCCACTCCACTCCAGTCCACCCCACCCTATCCCAGTTAAGTCCACCCCACTCCAATCCAACCCATTCAGCCCACCCCACTCCAATTCACTCCACTCAATCCAATTCACCCCACACCAATACAATCCCCTTCACCTCAGTGCAATCCACTCCACCTCAATCCACCCCATACAATCCACCCCATTTAAATCCACCCCAACCCACTCCAATCCACCCCATTCCAATCCACCTCAATCAATCCGCTCAACCCCACCCCACTCCAATCCAATCCATCCCACTGCATTCCACCATACCCCAATCCAATCCACCCCACCCCATTGCATTCCCCCCACTCCAATCCACCCCACTCTATTCCAATCCACCCTACTCTACTCCAGTCCAACCCATTCCACCACATAACAGTTGAGTCCACTGCACTCCAATCCATCTAGCGTACCCTACTCCAATCCACCCCACTCCAGTCCAATCCACCTCACACCAATCCACTCTGCTCCAATTCACCCCACTAAAATCCACACCACACCACCCCAATCCAATCACCTCACCCCATCCCAGTTCAGCCACCCCACTCCAATCCACCCAGCCCTCCCCACTCCAATTCACCCCACAGCAGTACATTTCACTCTACCACATTGCAATCCACCCCACTCCAATCCATCTCATTCCAATCCACCCCAATCAAATCCACTCCAATCCAATGCAATCCACCCATTCCACTCCAATCCACCCCATTCCAATCCACCCCAATTCAATCTGCCTAAATTCACCCCACTTCACTCCAGTCCAATCCATCCCACTGGAGCCCACAATACCCCAATCCAATCCACCCTACCCCATTTCATTCCACCCCACTCCTATCCATCCCACTCCACTCCAATCCACCACACTCTACTCAAATCCACCCCACTCTATCTCAATCCAACCCACCCACCCACCCAATCCCAATTCACTCCCCCACTCCAGTTCAATCTAATCCACCCCACTCAACCCTTATCCAATCCATTCCACCCCATCCATTCTTCTCCAGTCCAGTCCACCTGAATCAAATCCACCCCACCACACTCCATCCAAATCTACTCCACTCAGTCCAATCTACCTCAGTCAATCCAAACCAACCCACTCAATCAATCCACCTCACTCCAATCCACTCCATACTGATCCATCCCAATCCGATCAACCTCAGTCCAATCCACCCAACTTCATGCCACCCTACTCCAATCCAATTCACCCTATGTCAATCCAACCTACCCCAATTAAATTCAATCCACCCCTCAAGTCTACCCTACCCAAGAACCCCACCCCGTTTAATCTGCTACACCCCATTTCAATCCATTCCACCCCACTCCAGTCCACCCATTCCAATCCACCACACTTCAATCCACCCCACTCTACACCAATCCACCCCACTCTACAGCAATTCAATCCACCCCATCCCAATTCAGTACATTGCCCTCCAATCCATCCAGCCTACCCCACTTCAATCCACCCCACTTCATTCCACCCCATACCAATTCATTCCACTCTAATCCACCCCACCCCATTCCAATCCACCCCCCTCATTCCTGTTCCATCCACCCCACTCCAATCCAATCCATCCAGCACACCTAACTCTAATTCACCAGGCACTAATTCAATCCACCCCACCTCAGTGCAATCCACCACTCTCCAATACACCCCAATCCACTCCAGTCCAATCTACCCCACCCCACTCCAATCCAATCCATCCCACTGCAGCCCACCACGCTCTAATCCAATCCACGCCATCCCATTTTAATCCACCCCACTCCAATATGCCCCACTCCACTCCAATCCACCACACTGTACTCCAATCCACCCCTCCCTTTCCCAATCCAATCCAAATCCACCTCAGTCCATCCACTCCAACCCAGTCCATCCAGCCCACCCACTCCAGTCCAATCCACCTCAATCCAATCCAAATCCAATCCAACCAATCCCCAATCCTATCCACCTAACTCTAGTCCAGTGAATCCAATCCTCCCCACCCCACTCCAATTCGATCCACCCCACACAAGTACAATCCAATTCACCCGACTCCACCCCACTCGAGTCCAATCCACCCCACCCAAATCCAATCCACCCAAGCTCTATCACTCCAATCCAAACCACTCACACCAATGTAATCTAATCTACCCAAGTCCACTCCACTCCACCTCATCCCATTTCATTTCACCCCACCACATTCCAATACAATTCACCTGCACCAATCCACCTCACTCCACTCAGTCCACCCCATTCCACTCAATGCACCCCACTCTACCCCAGTCCAACCCACGCCAGCCCACTCTACTCCAATCGAATCCACCCCACTACCTCAACCCACTCCAACCCACGGAAGCCAATTTCAACCCACTCCACACTTTCTGCCACTGAAGCACTGAACTCTGCTCCCATCTGCTTAACTCTTCAAGACTCTACTCCCCTTCCTCCACTATATAACACTTCAACAAATCCACTCTACAACACTCTACTCCCCCACTCCACTCTGACACTCCACACCACTAAGTTTTAGCCATGCTGAACAGCAGCCACACTAGTGTACAACATAGCAAAAACACATTGCAAAAGCCAATAGCTCTTGCATAGGAGAGACCTATCACCTTTGACAATGCATGTTTTAGTTTGGTGCCAAACGTCCCTATTTGGCCTATTTCCCTAGGTACAGATGCTTTACCTACATGTTTAGATACTTCCTTCAGACCTTTTAGCAGATTACTACAGTTTTTTTATTATTACTTTTACTAGCAATTGCTGTTTTTGCAGTACCAATGGTGTGCCTATCTATGGTAAATGTATTTTTCTCCCCTGAGAACCCTGTTTAATTATCTCACTCTATTTTTGTTTAGGTATTGTGCTTCTCTTTTAAGCCAGACCTTATCAATATCACCCTGCACCCACCTGTAACATATAATTCTCTCTGCCTGCACCACATAAGCTTTTATTCCAGCTTTCGACATATCTCCACTTACATTTGTAGGGTCTCTCTTCTTATTGTTACTCTCATCCACTGAGGGTGGCAAACTACTCTTTATAGGCTCCTTTGACTCCTGGGTTACCTTCCAGCTCTAATGAAATCTGAGCACTGGAGCCTCACTTCCTTTGTGTCTTCAGCACATTCATCTTCTCCCTAGCTGACAAGATTGCGCTAGTACCAGAGTTTGTCTGGAGGGGAATCCGATTCACTGCTCTCCTTACGTCTCTCAACTTCCACATTACTAGCAGCTAGTGCTCTGTTTTGCTGAGGAAGCACATCCGTCAGCCAACCAGGCACTACAGTTTTCAAGCCTTTGTCTCTTCTAGCTTTGGTCCATTTTTTAGTATGACCCGCACCTCATTCCATTGTGATTCCCTTTCTCACCGCCGAGAGAAAAAGACACAGTTACTCCCTTCTTTGGCCCTGTTACTGCAAGAGCTCCTGACTGGCTTCCTAACTTGCCATCATGTTCCCTTCTAGATGCAGTAAATTGGCATATTTCGAATACAGGGAGAAGTGTGGCAAACACCTGACATGGAAGGAGATGGCAGATCAGGTCAGGAACAGTATTAAAGAGGTTTATGAGGGAGAGGTAGAATCAATACAAATATATAATAAACAATTTGAGAAAAGCTTTCTAATGTTTTATCAAAAGCTCTGCACCGAGAATATGGTGCAGCAAAAGGAAGCAGTAAAAAGGAGTCTTAGAAGGGTGAGTCAACCTACTCTGGAACCAGAACAATAAATAATTTTGAACCAAGAAATAAGGAAGGAATTAATAAGAAACACAATAAGAAGATCTGGGATGGGCAAGCTATCTGCCCCAGGTGCTATACCAAATTAGGTGATTCAGAGACTATGGGGGTCATTACAACCCTGGCGGTAAGTGTTAAAGCGGCAGTAAAACTGCCAACAGGCTGGCGGTAAAAAAAATGGAATCACGACTGTGGCGGAAAATGCCAACATAGACAGCCACTTTAACACTCAGACCGCCACGGCGGTACAAACAAACACCGCGGCGGCAACCGCCAACAGACAGTTGGAAGACAAGGTTCCGCCCACTGTATTACAACAGTCCAATCCACCACCTTTTCCGTGGCAGATTCACCGCGAACAAAAACACAGCGGAAACAGGACTTGGAAGGGAAACCGCTCACCTCTACACACCCCACGAGGAACCAGGACTCCATGGAACCCGAGCTCCAGATACTCCCAGCCTTTACCTTCCTGCTTCTCTACCAGGAACAACAAAGACGGCGGCGAAGACCACGGTGAGTACTGCACCTACGACACAGGGGAGGAGGGAGGGAAAAAAGAGTGACACACACATGCAACACGCAACACTCCCACCCCCACCCTCACCCACTACAACACACACACCAGTACATGTTGATACATTACATTAACAACCCCCAACCCCCCCTGGAAGAATGCAAGGACAAAAGGAAATGAGTTGAACGTTTGTAATCTATTCAAATACAGTAATCAAAAATACATATATATATATATAAATATATATATATAAATATATATATATAGTTACACTATAAACAAATAAATACATCAAGAATACAAGTCCAAGGTATTCCACCATCATAGTCCGTGGACCACTGGGCCCAAAACGCATGGGCGAGGCCCACACTCAATACCCGATCAAAATGGAGAGAACACTGCTGGGGCATCAGATAGAAATACAACAGGCACCTCAGGGGGAAGGAAAGGCGGGGCACCTCAGCCGGATGAGTGCACGACGCTAGATCGACGAGGGGGCTCCAGGCCCACTGCTGTATCCTGGGGAGTGCAAAGCCACAGTCTCACAAGTCTTTCCAGTGGGTGGGTTACCCACTGCTGCATCCTGGGGAGTGCAAAGCCACAGTCTCACAAGTCTTTCCAGTGGGTGGGTTGCCGACTGCTGCATCCTGGGGAGTGCAAAGGCACAGTCTCACAAGTCTCTCCAGTGGGTGGGTTGCCCACTGCTACATCCTGGGGAGTGCAAACCCACAGTCTCACAAGTCTCTCCAGTGGGTGGGTTGCCCACTGCTGCATCCTGGGGAGTGCAAAGCCACAGTCTCACAAGTCTTTCCAGTGGGTGGGTTGCCCGCTGCTGCATCCTGGGGAGTGCAAAACCTCAGTCTCTCAAGTGGATAACAGTCTCCACTGGTTCTGGAGGGGGCTTGGTGCCCAGAGTGCTTCATCCTGCCAAGGACAGAGGTAGTGGATGTAAATCTCCACTGGTTCTGGAGGGGGCTTTGTGCCCAGAGTGCTTCATCCTGCCAAGGACAGAGGTAGTGGATGCCTTACTCCACTGGTTCTGGAGGGGGCTTTGTGCCCAGAGTGCTTCATCCTGCCAAGGACAGAGGTAGTGGATGCCTTACTCCACTGGTTCTGGAGGGGGCTTTCTGCCCAGAGTGCTTCATCCTGTCAAGGGCAGAGGTAGTGGATGTAAATATCCACTGGTTCTGGAGGGGGCTTTGTGCCCAGAGTACTTCATCCTGCCAAGGACAGAGGTAGTGGATGCCTTACTCCACTGATTCTGGAGGGGGCTTTGTGCCCAGAGTGCTTCATCCTGCCAAGGACTGAGGTAGTGGATGCCTTACTCCACTGGTTCTGGAGGGGGCCTTGTGCCCAGAGTGAATCATCCTGCTCGTGGCGGCCTCAGTAGCGTCGGAAGCTTTGGCGCTCATTGGCCTGCGGTGCTGGTGGCGGAGGTGTCCTGTTCAGCGGTGCTTGTGGCGGCGGTGTCCTGTTCAGCGGTGCCTGTGGCGGCAGTCTTCTGTTCAGGGGTGCTGGTGGTGGCGGTGTCCTTGGCAGCAGTGCTTGTGGCAGCGGTGTCCTGTTCAGCGGTGCTTGTGGCGGCGGTGTCCTGTTCAGCTGTGCTTGTGGTGGCGGTGTCTTGCTCAGTGGTGCTGGTGGCGGCGGTGTCCTTGGCAGCAGTGCTTGTGGCGGCGGTGTCCTGTTCAGCGGTGCTTGTGGCGGCAGTGTCCTTTTCAGCGGTGCTTGTGTCGGCGGTGTCCTTGGCAGCGGTGCTTGTGTCGGCGGTGTCCTGTTCAGCTGTGCTTGTGGCGGCGGTGTCCTGTTCAGCGGTGCTGGTGGCGGTGGTGGCCTTGGCAGCGGTGCTTGTGGTGGCGGTGTCCTGTTCAGCGGTGATGGTGGCGGCGTTGTCCTTGGCAGCGCTGCTTGTGGCGGCCGCGGTGTCCTTGGCAGCGCTGCTTGTGGCGGCGGTGTCTTGTTCAGCGGTGCTGGTGGCGGTGTTGTCCGCCGTGCAGGTTTTCGCAGGCTTGCCTGTTTTTCTGTGCCCTTTCCCCACCTTAGATGGTGTTGCAGCTGTCTTCACACTCCCAACTGTACCCCTGGCAGAGGCTTTGGTGGTAGATGTTTTGCCTCTCTCCTGCCGGGCACTGGCCAACTTTTTGTGCTTTTGAGGTGGGGGACTGTCCGTGGTCTGGCTCCTTGGCACCAGAAGCCGGTTACTACGGGCACCACTGTTCCCGCAGGTGTTGTGGCTGAGGTGCTGGGTTAGGACCTTGAAAGGCGGGCCCTAGGAGACTGAAGGGGTGGGGGAGGTGGGGGGAAGAGATCAAGGTTGGACAGGAAACGTTTTTTGGACACACTGGGATGGGTAGATGGAGGGGGTTTGGGAGTGGAGGAAGAGGTAGTGGTTGTAGGAGGTGTACGTTTGCTGACTTTGGGTGAAGGTGCATGGGCTGGAGGCTGTCATGAGGTGGATGGCTGTTGGGTGGGTATGTGGCTGCGTTTGTGTGCCTTGGGAAGTGGGCTCACAGACACACTGGGAGAGGACACGGGGGATGTGTGAATGGTAGTGGCGGTGGTGACTGCACGTGAGCTGGTGTGGTGGTGGGTGTGCTGGTGATGGGGGTAGTGGCTGAAGATGTAATGCATGCAGGTGTGAGTGGAGACGAGAATGGGAGGGAGGAGGGAGATGAGGAGGTGGGGGACACAGTGGAGGCAGTGGCTGTTGGTATGTCTGCATGTGTATGATGCTTGCGTGAGTGCCTGTGGGATGTGTGGTGCTTATGTTTGCCTGAGCTTCCCTTGTGTGTTGACGTGTGTGCATGCTGGTCTGATGGTGTGCTTGGGATAGGCTGAGGTACAGGGGTTTGGGTCTGGGTGGAGGAAGTTGGAGGGGGAGGCTAGAGACAGGGACAATGGCTGCCATCAGTGCTGAGGCCAGAGTCTGAAAAGCTCGCTGTTGGGCTGCCTGACCAGAATGAATGCCCTTCAGGTATGCATTGGTCTGTTGCAACTGCCTCTCTACACCCTGGATGGCATTCAAAATGGTAGACTTCCCAACAGTGAGGGACCTGAGGAGGTCCATGGCCTCCTCACTGAGGGCAGCAGGGCTGACTAGGGCAGGGGCTGAGGTGCCTGGGGCGAAAGAGATGCCCACCCTCCTGGGTGAGCGGCCACGGGGCACACACTGAGGGGCTTCTGGGAGGGCGGTGCTGGTAGGGGGGTGGCGGCTGTACCTGTTGATGCGGGGGCACAGAGGGGCCCGCCACCGCAAGGGAGCACCCATCAGAGGAGGAGTCTGTCTCGCTCCTGTCCCCGCTGTGGAGCACCCCTCGCCCTCCGTCCCACTGGTGGCTTCTGACTCCGTTGTGTTGCCCTCCAGGGCCATGTGGGATGCAGCTCTCTCCTACTCCGGTGGCACTGCTCCTCCGCCTGATGATGCTAATGCACACAAGAACAGGGAGACCACAAAAAGGGGGGGGAAGACAGAAGAAAGACATGTTTAGTGCATCCAATACCGCTACCGTTGGTGGACACTATAGACACAGAAGCCCCCTGCAGTACGCCGTGCACTTAGAGTTCCCTAATTAATCACAGGGACATGGGTTACAAGGCCTATGCCCGATTGCTGCAAACATGGAAGTCACAGGAGCCTGACTAGGTGTAGTTGGCTCTGAACACAGGTGGGGTGGGGTGCCACAGGGCATGCCTTAAGAAGGGACCTTGCCTACTAAACTCGACCTGGCCTAGGGGAACCCAGAGCCCACCTCCCCCACCCAGACACCTACAATGCGTGCTGAATCAGCAGAATGAGAGTGTACTCCCCCCTTGTGGCTACTGTGATGCCCTCAAGCGCCCATCCAACTCCAGATACGCCGCCAGGATCCGGAACATCAGGGGGATCATGGTGCGACGGGCACCCCTCCCACATTGGGAGGCCATCCCCAGCTGGGCCTCCGTCGTCTTCTTGCTCCAGCGGCAAATGTCCTCTCATCTTTTCCGGCAGTGGATGCTCCGTCTGTGGTGGACCCCCAGGGTCCGGACTTCCTTGGCGATGGCACGCCAAATATCCTTCTTCTGGTGGGCGCTGACCTATAGGAATAGTACAGGGGAAAAGGAGAAGATATATCTGTCCGCACCGTCACAGTCATTGGCCCGCATCCCTACCCTTGCCATGACGCACATGCACTCACCATCGTATCATGCACGCCTCATTCTCCCCCCCCATCTTTCCTCAACACCACTCCAAACAGGCATTGCCCATACAGCATGCTCACAGTGTACTCACCTGTTTGTCTGGAGGACCGTAGAGTACCGTGTACTGGGGGAGGACCCTATCCACTAGTTTCTCCAACTCCTCCGTGCTGAAGGCAGGGGCCCTTTCCCCAGACACACGAGCCATGGTCTCTTCTAGACTGAGGTCACAGCAGCACTTGCAGTGTAGGTCCTCTCATGTCGAAGATCAGGTATCAAGTGATTGAACAGAAAGAAAATGGCGGTGACTTTCACGGCGGTTCGTACCGTCACTGCCGGCGTACATTGTCATTGGCTCCTGGGACCTCTAGGGTCCAATGTTAACCAAAACAGGATTGCGGCGCGGTCTTCGACCACCTACCGCAATGGTGTACAATGCCAGCGCAGTTACCTCATATCCCCTTGTCCCACATTACAGGTCAGCCAGCTGCCATTTCAGGGGGCCACATGGCATGAATTTTGACTGCGTCACACATATCTAGGCCTTGCTTAAACACTAATACAGCCATATGTCGATTTTCAAACATTTTCCTATTAAGTTGTGTTTACGTACCTCAGTGTTGGCTGACCCTCTGATCACTGTTCTCATCCATAGAGCACGTCCGCTGGGGCAGGTGAGGAGATGGCGGCATCCTCCGGTGTACAGACCGCTGGTGGACCTGTCGACAATGGAGGAGTGACATGTAATTTTCACCTACAGACTTGATCGTACCACAATCCTGGAACTGTGTGCCCAGTTGGAGCCAGACCTGATGTCAGCTATCCGCCATCCCACAGGAATCCCCCCTCTAGTGCAGGTGCTGTCAGTACTCCATTTCCTAGCAAGTGGGTCTTTTCAAACAACAGTGGCCATTGCATCAGGGATGTCCCAGCCTATGTTCTCCAACGTGTTGTCCAGAGTGTTGTCTGCCTGAAGGCCAGGTTCCAATGCCTCCAAATGACAGGTGGTTCCCTATTCTACTCACCAAAGAAGGTGTGCCAGATCATCGTGGCCTGCTGTATGCTTCACAACTTGGCTTTGCGACGACAGGTGCCTTATCTGCAGGAGGATGGTCCAGATGGAGGTGTTGTGGCAGCTGTGGAGCCTGTGGACAGTGAAGATGAGGAAGCAGAAGAAGAGGGCATAGACAACAGGAACACGTGATCCAACAATACTTCCACTCAGGTAAGAAGACAACACTGCCTGATACATCTGATTTAATTCTTCTACCTCTCATCTGTCTGTCATTTTCACCCAGTGTATGGACACTGAGTTATCACTTTCCCTTTCCATTTCACAGATGTGGGGCCCACTGTGTGACCTCTGCTTTGTTTCCGCATGGACTAGAGCTGTGTGACATAGGTATGTTGACATTACATTGGATATAGCATTTTTCCACAGTTATTGCAAATACACATTTTCGAAAGCACAGACTGATGCCATATTGTTTTGGGATTTAAGGGTGTTTATTTAAGTGCCAGATAGTGGCGGGGGTTGTAAAATGGTCAGGGGTGATGGTGGAGGAATGTCCATGGCAGAGTCCAGTCTATTAGTCTCACAGGTGCATTGTCCAAAGGGGCATTGGAAGTGGAGCTAGGGCAGTTTAAGTATGGACAGGGTGACAAAGTGGGACAGAAGGATGACAATCAGGGTGGTCTCATTTCTTGGTGGGGTTCTTGGCATTGTTCTCTGTCTTTGTCCTGGATCTCAGGGACCGCTTGCGGGGTGGTTCTCCATCTGCAGGGGGTGGGGTGCTGGTGTCGTGGTCCTGTGGCGGTGCCTCCTGTCCACGAGCGCCGGCGGAGGTGGTGGGCAGTTCATCGTCCAGGCTAGTGTCAGGGGCCCCTTGTTGTGCCACAGTGTCCCTCCTGGTATTGACGAGTTCCTTACACCCTAAAATGGTGCCCAGGGTAGAAATGATGGATTTGAGTTCCACCCTGAACACCAAATACTGTTGCTCCTGCAGCCGCTGGGTCTCCTGAAACTTGGCCAGTACAGTTGCCATCGTCTCCTGGGAATGGTGGTAGGCTCCCATGATGTTGGAGAGGGCCTTGTGGAGAGTGGGTTCCCTGGGCCTGTCCTCCCCCTGTCGCACAGCAGCCCTCCCAGTTCCCCTGTTTTCCTCGGCCTCTGTCCCCTGAACTGTGTGCCCTCTACCACTGCCCCCAGGTCCCTGGTGTTGTTGGGGTGGTGGGTTACCCTGGGTTCCCTGTAGTGGTGAACACACTGCTGCTTGACGTGTCTGTAGTGGCCTGTGCCAATGTGAGGGGAACCGACTGTCCTGAGGTCCCAGATGGGCCGGGCTGGTCATCTAGATCCAGTTGGACAGAGCTGCTGTCATCACTGTGGGCCTCTTCTGTGGGAGGAGTGGACATGTCTGGACCCTCCTGTCCGGTGACGTTGGGTAGGGGTCCTGCAGGGGTGTAAAGGCATGATTATTGCATCTGTATGTGCCATGGTGTGCAATGGGTGGGTGACCCTGTACCCCAGTGCTTCCATTCTTGTGTGGGACCTTCTTTGATAGTGGTTTAGGGGGGTGTATGGGTATGTGCAGTGGACATGCTTTGGTGATGGGTGTCCATGCTTTGGTGTTGCATGCAGGGCTTGGGTTTGGGATGTGTGGTTTGTGATAGCGGGACATGTGTGAGGAGTTGTAGTGATGGGGGTGAGGGTGGGGGTAGGTGATAGCATGCAGGTAGGGTGGGGGATATGGTAGTTTAAGGTTTGACTTACCAGAGTCCATTCCTTCAGCTACTCCTGCGAGGCCCTCAGGATACAGTGTAGCCAAGACCTGCTCCTCCCATGTTGTAAGTTCTGGGGGAGGAGGTGGAGGTCTGCCGCCAGTCCTCTGAACCGCAATATGGTGTCTTGAGACCACGGAACGCACCTTCCTCCGTAGGTCATTCCCCCTCTTCCTGATGTCATCCCTAGTTCTTGGATGCTGTCCCACTGCGTTGACCCTGTCCACGATTCTTCGCCATAGCTCCATCTTCCTAGCTATGGTGGTGTGCTGCACCTGTGATCCGAATAGCTGTGGCTCTACCCAGATGATTTCCTCCACCATGACCCTGAGCTCCTCCTCAGAAAACCTGGGGTGTCTTTGCGGTGCCATGGGGTGGTGTGGGTGATGTGTGGGATGGGGTGTGTTGTGATGTGTGGGGTGATATTTAGAGGTGTGTTGTGTGAGGTGCATGGATGTTGTGTGAGTGATGGTGTTGAGTGCCTGTGGATGCTAGTGTTCTTTCTGGTGGTGTCTCTCTCTGGCCTTCTGTCACAATTGTTGTCGTAGGGGCTTGTGGGTGATGTGGGTGTGTGTTTTATATTGTATTGGGTGTGTGGGAGTGGTGTGTGTATGTGTATCAGGTGTGTGTATTTCGATTTGTCCAGTATGGATGTGTTTTGTAAATGTGTGTGTATTTTGAGCACGGCGGTGTGTACCGCCAATGGAATACCGCGGTTGAAAGACCGCCGCGTGGATTCGTGGGTCGTGATAGTGTGGGCATATTCCTGTTGGCGTGACGGTGGAGGTTTTGTTATCGCCAGTTTATCACTGGCCTTTGGTATGGCAGACTTGTGTGGGTGTCTAGATTTTGGCAGATTCCGAGCTGTGGGTCATAATGGCTGTGGCGGAATTCCACGGCCGCGGCGATGTGTTGGCGGTCTTCTGCACAGCGGTAAGCGGCTTTTACCGCCAATGATGTAATGACCCCCTATATCATTCCGGTATGGAAGAAGTTGTTTGATTCTATATTTTTGGTGGGTATGCAAATCCTCTTCTTCTGGAAAGATGCAATTATAAATGTAATATTTAAACCCAACAATCCACCAACAGATGAAAGCCAACCATCCCAGGTTTAACACAGACAAGAGCAAAGTAGGAATCTTTGGCAAGAACACCTCACAAATGGACACCAACTGGTGGCCGACAGAACTCCACACCCACACCCAGGACACATGTCAGCAAATCAGAATAACCATTGACAGCGAACTGGACATGACCGCACAAGTCAACGCCATCACTGCATCCTGATTCCACACCATGAAGATGCTGAGAAAGATCTTCAAATGGCTCCCGAGCAACATTAGAAAAACAATTACTCACGTTCCAATCAACAGCAAGATAGACTATGGGAACACCCTCTGTGCCGGAATCACCAAGCAAATCACTATAAGTCTACAAACTATCCAGAAATTGACAACCAGACTCATCCCCAACCTCCCACAACAAAAACTCACATCACACCACACTCTGGGAACTCCACTGGCTCCTGATACACAAATGAGCTCAATTTCAACTCCTCACAAACACATTCCAAGCACTACATAACTCAAGCCTCACCTACCCGAGCAGTCACATGTCCTTCCACCAACCACCTCACACACATACCATGGATACACAAAACCAGATCAGGAGGTCAGGCTTTCTCTTACATTGCTCCTAAAGCATGGAACAGCCTCCCACTCCACATCTGAGTCTTCTCCTACCATCTGGAATTCCACAAGAAGCAGGAGACCTGGCTTTTTAATTAACCAAACTATTATATCCAGAGAGAGGCACACAAACCTGCTCTGCACCAGGATGGCCTAGTGGATGATAGTGCTCTTTAAAAATTAACATAACATAACAGATTGCGGATCATATAGACCAATTTCACTCTTGAACTGACTAAAAAATGTTTCCTAATATTTTAGGGAACTGACTAAGGGGGTCATTCTGACCCTGGCGGTAGACTACCGCCAGGCCAACGACAGCGGATGCACCGGCCAACAGGCTGGTGGTGCATCCATGGGCATTCTGACCGCGACGGTACCGCCGCGGTCAGAAACGGAAAACCGGCGTTGTCCCGCCGGTTTCCCGCTGCCCTGGGGAATCCTCCATGGCGGCGCTGCAGGCAGTGCCGCCATGGGGATTCCGACCCCCTTACTGCCAGCCTGGCTCTGGCGGTTTTGACTGCCAGAACCTGGCTGGCGGTAACGGGTGTCACGGGGCCCCTGGGGGCCCCTGCAGTGCCCATGCCACTGGCATGGGCACTGCAGGGGCCCCCTAACAGGGCCCCACCAAGATTTTCAGTGTCTGCCAAGCAGACACTGAAAATCGCGACGGGTGCAACTGCACCCGTCGCACCCCTTCCACTCCGCCGGCTCCATTCGGAGCAGGCATCCTCATGGAAGGGGGTTTCCCGCTGGGCTGGCGGACGGCCATCTGGCGGTCGCCCGCCAGCCCAGCGGGAAACTCAGAATTACCGCAGCGGTCTTCTGACCGCGCAGCGGTATTCTGACGGCGGAACTTTGGCGGGCGGCGTCTGCCGCCCGCCAAAGTCAGAATGACCCCCTAAGGCTGCAAACAACCTGATACATAAAAGTCAAAGAGGCCACTTAACCTGTAGACACGTACACGGACTGACACACACCCTCATGGGTTTTACAGATATGGCTACAACACACAAGATACCTTTAGCCATTCTAACATTTGATGGAATGAAGGCATTCAACAGAGTGAAGTGGAAAAGTTTAATGGAGGTAATGGATTGCTCTGAAGGAGGATTTTATAGAACAATGCAACAGATATATAGTACTAAGCAAGGCTGTTCGCAATTTGTCATCACTGCTAAAAATCAGTGGGAGAACCAGGCAAGGCTGCACACACTCACCTTTAATGTTTAATCTCCATTTTCAGTCTGTACCTGAACTTAGAAGGGAGATAAATGTAGTGCTTTTTTTCCTCCAAGTTTGAGAGGAAAATAGCTCTATATTAGGCCAGAGCGGTAAACTCTGCTCTGCCCAGGGAGTTTTCAGAATTCGGGCAGTCTGCACTACAGGAAGTAGCGTGGAATTCCTGAAGTCCACCTTCTGGCACAAAGCGCCTTAAGCCTTAATAAGTATACTAAAAGTATACACGAAGTTGAACGCTTACGCTCAATCTAAAAAGGGTGTTCTGCGAATCAAGGATGGTACAGAAAGATCAGTGGTGCAAAGAAGTGCATTGAAGTGGTCCACCACTTTAGGCTGCCATTGAAAGAATACCACGCATAGAGATGCACCCCCCACACACACGGAGGACAAAAAGGGGATCTGCCATGCAAGCAAACATAGGTGGTAACCATGCAGCTTAAATATTTTAAGAAAATGGGACCACACACCCAAGAAGACTAAGAGGGATGGTTTCCAAATGTGGTGGGCAACCCTCCACTGAAGGGGATGAAGAATATTCCACACAATGGAGGCTTAAACATGGTATCTTTCACAAAGGTGATAGGAAAGCTGGCAGGCATGGAATCCTTGTCATACAAGATGGTCTCTGAACGGGGCACACACACAAAAGGAGGCATTGGCTAGGGACCTACCTCATATGTATATAGAGTGTGACTTGCATTTTACAAAGGTATGTGGAAGGGGCCTGTCACATATGGAGAGGATTGGGAGTGGGCAGTTTTTTGTCCCTAGTCGCATGCCTGAGATTTTGGCACTCGCAAGCTCCACAATATTCTCAGGCCGCCAGCAAGTGCATACGAGATTTCTTTCCTGCTCGTGTAGCTTCTAGCCACGATGGCACCAATATAGTGCAGCTTGTGAGCACAGACGCACCTTGAGTAGATTTTCTGCGCAAGAAGAAGCTAACTCTACTCAAAACAATATTTCTGAGTAGATCTTCCCACACGGATTCTTCAAGTTGGTTTTTAGTGCAAGAAGCCTTTGATTTTTTACTTTTTTTCCCACCGGAAGGAAGTACCCCAAAGACTCCAGCTTCCTGTTCCTGTCCAACAGGCTACTCCCAGTCCTTTCTCCATCTCCTGGTCACTTTTTACTTGGACTTCGAGGTAGAAGGATCCCTCTCTTTGTCTGCTGGATACATACCCTTTGGATTTAAGGACTAAGGGCCTAATTACGAGTCTGGCAGTCATTAGACCGCCAGACTCATGGTGGCAGTCTGGACTGCCGCTGCTGTGGCGGTCCAACCACCACATTATTACCCTGGTGGTCTGACTGCCAGGGTGCCGCCGTCTCCGCTGGGATCGGTGATTCCATCCAGCTGATTGTGGGTGCAGGTTGCAATCAGCCAGGGGGGCCTGCTCCACCATGAAAAGGCAAGCGGAGAACAGGTGAAGGGGGCCACAGTGGACCCCTGCACTGCCCATGCCAGTGGCCTGTGCCCATGCAGGTGGCAGCATTGCCGCCGGCTTAATTACAAACCGGCGACAATGCTGCTGCCATTTTCCCACTGAGCTGAAGTGCGGAAAGCTTGGTTTCCGCCCATTAGTCCAGCAGTAAATTTATGATGGGTCCGGCAGGGAAGTTGTACTACAGTGGCAGCCACCCTGTCAGGAGTTTGGTGTGTATTTTGCGGGTGTTCCCACCACACTTGTAATGAGGGCCTTCGTTTTTGTGATATCACACAAGTTCAAAAACTACTGTATAAGGGTGTTGTTTGATAAGACATTCACAGTATTTCTTTGTACTTTTGTTTGCTTTATAAAATGTCATTGTGGTGGGTGGCCTAGGGTTTATGTAGGGGCCCAGTTTTTTTTTTTTTTTTGCATTTTATTTTTCATCTTTTGTAAAGAACAAATGTTTCACAGTTAACTACCTTATCTCCATGCTTGTTACATTTGCAATATTTATTTATTTAACTATGTGGCGTAGTCTTCCAATGGGCCATCCAGCCAGTAGGCCCTCAGTGCATGAAATAAATGTTTCTGTGGTATATGTTTTTAAATTTAAAACACAGTTTAGGCCACGGATGGCATTGGATTAAACTAAAAATATTGGCTATTGTTTGTATTTCATGTTTTATCTGCAAAAAGTGTATATGTGGGGTAGTGTTTGATGCCATTGTAGGATGTGTGTTGTTGTAATCTTTTTAGAGGCCAGTTAATTTTCATGTGCTGCATTGCTGAATTCATGGCAGTGGTTTCTTCAGTAATACCATAAATTTTCTGGCCTGTATGTGTGTGTTTGTCATTGGCCACCATTTGTCTTTGATCTCCTTGCAGACAGGGGCCATTTTGTGCAGTCTGGGTCCATAGGCCTGTATGTGGTCTTTTTTCTCCATGCGTCCTTGCTTGCTGTTGTTGTTTGACCATGTGGCTTGCGGTCACTTTGTGCTTCCATGTGTTCTTTGTTCCCCATGCCTCCTTGCTCACTGTTGTTGTTTGACCATGTGGCTGGAGGCCATTTTGAGCATCCAGCCAGTATTCCTTTGCCACATCCTTGCATGTGTTCTTTCTTTTGTTGCTTGACCATGGGGCTGGCAGCCATTTTGTGCATCCAGCCAGTGTGCTTTTGCCATAGGCTTGCATGGATGGATGTGATATCGGTTTAATCATATGCTTGAGGATTATCATTTTAGTATATGTATATTATAAATATGTTATCCCCTTCTGTGCCCAGGACATAATGGTTACGTCCTGAGGCACAGTGCTGCGCTCCCTCTGTGGGGCTCCCCGCACCCCCCAAGGCAGGGATGGAAGGGGAAGCCCTTCCCCTTCCACCCTGACCCCCCCCTGTGACGTCAGCACGCGATCGCGCGCTGATTGTCACAGGGCCTCCTCCCATTGCGCTGGAAGCCCAGCTTCCAGCGCGATCGGAAGAGAAATGCAAAGCATTTCTCTTCCGATCATGTGGGGGAGGCCGAGAGAGGCTTCAAAGGGAAGGAAAGTTATTTCCTTCACTTTGAAGTCTCTCTCTGCATTGCAAAGCAATCCGGCTTTTGAAACGCCCACTAGACACCAGGGATTTAATTTTAAAAATGAAACTGGCATGAGGGAGTGACCCCTTGGGCAAGGGTCGCTCCCAGGGGGGGGCATTTTTTTTTAAGGCCTTTTCTGCCCCCCCCCCGGGGGCAGAAACCTCTAGGCACCAGGGATAATTTTTTGTTTTGTTTTGTTTTTGTTTTGTTTTTTCTTTTAGAGGTGGGGAGCGACCCATTAGGCAAGGGTCGCTCCCATAGGGGGCAAATAATATTTAGGCCATTTCTGCCTCCCTTGGGGGCAGATTGGCCTATTTTTATGAGGCCAATCTGACCCCAAGGGGGACAGAAACTATTAGACACCAGGGAGTTTTTTTTTTGTTCATGAATTTCACGTAAGGGGAGCGACCACTGAGGCAAGGGTCGTTCCCCTGGGGGCAAATTTATTTTAGGCCATTTCTGCCAACCAGGGGGGCAGATCAACCTATTTTAATTAGGCCGATCTCCCCCAAGGGGGGCAGAAACCACTAGGCACCGGGGATTTGTTTTGTTGTTGTTTTACAGATGGGGAGCGACCCCTTATGTAAGGGTGGCTCCCTTGGAGGGGCAAATTGTATTTAGGCCATTTCTGCCCGCTTTGGGGGCAGATCGGCCGATTTTAGGTCAATCTGCCCCCAAGGGGGCAGAAACCACTAGGCACCAGGGATCTTTCTTTTTGCGCCGTCACGCAAGGGGAGCGACCCCGTAGGCAAGGGTCGCTCCCCAGGGGGGTGGGGGGTAAATTTATTTTAGGCCATTTCTGCCCCCCTGGGGGCAGATAGGCTTATTGTTATTAGGCCGATCTGCCCCCAGGGGGGGCAGAAACCTCTAGGCACCAGGGCAATTTTTTTTTTGTGTTTTTTTTTTTTTTTTTTTTTTTTTTTTAGATGGGGAGCAACCCCTTAGGCAAGGGTCGCTCCCCTGGAGGGGCAAATTGTATTTAGGCCATTTCTGCCCGCTTTGGGGGCAGATCAGCTGATTTTAGGTCAATCTGCCCCCAAGGGGGGCAGAAACCACTAGGCACCAGGGATCTTTTTTTTTTGCGCCGTCACGCAAGGGGAGCGACCCCGTAGGCAAGGGTCGCTCCCCAGGGGGGGTGGGGGCAAATTTATTTTAGGCCATTTCTGCCCCCCCTGGGGGCAGATCGGCCTATTGCTATTAGGCCGATCTGCCCCCAGGGGTGGCAGAAACCTCTAGGCGCCAGGGCTAATATTTTTTGTGTTTTTTTTTTTGTTTGTTTGTTTTTTTAGAGATGGGGAGCTACCCCTTAGGCAAGGGTCGCTCCCCTGGAGGGGCAAATTGTACTTAGGCCATTTCTGCCAGCTCTGCGGGCAGATCGGCCGATTTTAGGTCAATCTGCCCCCAAGGGGGGCAGAAACCACTAGGCACCGGGGATCTTTTTTTTTTGCGCCAATGTCATGCAGGGGCGACCCCGTAGGCAAGGGTCGCTCCCCGGGGGGGTTAGGAGGCAAATTTATTTTAGGCCATTTCTGCCCCCCCCCCGGGCCGGCTGAGCTAGAGGCCAAAATCCACAGGTAGGCACTTTGCAAAAAACACCTCTGTTTTCTGTGAAAAAATGTGATGTGTCCACGTTGTGTTTTGGGCCATTTCCTTTTGTGGGCGCTAGGCCTACCCACACAAGTGAGGTACCATTTTTATCGGGAGACTTGGGGGAACGCTGGGTAAAAGGACATTTGTGGCTCCTCTCAGATTCCAGAACTTTCTGTCACCGAAATGAGAGGAAAAAGTGTTCTTTTGGCCAAATTATGAGGTTTGCAAAGGATTCTGGGTAACAGAACCTGGTCAGAGCCCCACAAGTCACCCCATCTTGGATTTCCCTACGTGTCTAGTTTTCAAAAATGCACTGGTTTGCTAGGTTTCCCCAGGTGCCGGCTGAGGTAGAGGCCAAAATCCACAGGTAGGCACTGTTTTCTGTGAAAAAATGTGATGTGTCCACATTGTGTTTTGGGGCATTTCCTGTCGCGGGCGCTAGGCCTACCCACACAAGTGAGTATCATTTTTATCAGGAGGCTTGGGCCAACGCTGGGTGGAAGGAAATTTGTGGCTCCTCTCAGATTCCAGAACTTTTTGTCACCGAAATATGAGGAAAATGTGTTTTTTTAGCCGAATTTTGAGGTTTGCAAAGGATTCTGGGTAACAGAACCTGGTCAGAGCCCCACAAGTCACCCCATCTTGGATTCCCCTAGGTCTCTAGTTTTCAAAAATGCACAGGTTTGGTAGGTTTCCCGAGGTGCCGGCTGAGCTAGGGGCCAAAATCTACAGGTAGGCACTTTGCAAAAAACACCTCTGTTTTCTGTCAAAAAATGGGATGTGTCAGCGTTGTGTTTTGGGCCATTTCCTTTCGTGAGCACTAGGCCTACCAACACAAGTGAGGTACCATTTTTATCGGGAGACTTGGGGGAACGCTGGGTGGAAGGAAATTTGTGGCTCCTCTCAGATTCCAGAACTTTCTGTCACTGAAATGTGAGGAAAATGTGTTTTTTTAGCCAAATTTTGAGGTTTGCAAAGGATTCTGGGTAACAGAACCTGGTCAGAGCCCCACAAGTCACTCCATCTTGGATTCCCCTAGGTCTCTAGTTTAAAAAAATGCACAGGTTTGGTAGGTTTCCCTAGGTGTCGGCTGAGCTAGAGGCCAAAATCTACAGGTAGGCACTTTGCAAAAAACACCTCTGTTTTCTGTCAAAAAATGGGATGTGTCCACGTTGTGTTTTGGGGCATTTCCTGTCGCGGGCGCTAGGCCTACCCACATAAGTGAGGTACCATTTTTATCGGGAGACTTGGGGGAACATAGAATAGCAAAACAAGTGTTATTGCCCCTTGTCTTTCTCTACATTTTGTCCTTCCAAATATAAGAGAGTGTGTAAAAAAGACGTCTATTTGAGAAATGCCCTGTAATTCACATGCTAGTATGGGCACCCTGGAATTCAGAGATGTGCAAATAACCACTGCTCCTCAACACCTTATCTTGTGCCCATTTTGGAAATACAAAGGTTTTCTTGATAGCTATTTTTTACTCTTTATATTTCAGCAAATGAATTGCTGTATACCCGGTATAGAATGAAAACCCACTGCAGGGTGCAGGTCATTTATTGGCTCTGGGTACCTAGAGTTCTTGATGAACCTACAAGCCCTATATATCCCGCAACCAGAAGAGTCCAGCAGACGTAACTGTATATTGCTTTAAAAAATCTGACATTGCAGGAAAAAGTTACAGAGTAAAACGTAGAGAAATTTTTTTTTCACCTCAATTTCAATATTTTTTTTTCAGTTGCTATTTTCTGTAGGAAACCCTTGTAGGATCTACAAAAATTACCCCTTGCTGAATTCATAATTTTGTCTACTTTTCAGAAATGTTTCGGTTTCTGGGATCCAGCATTGGTTTCATACCCATTTCTGTCACTGACTGGAAGGAGGCTGACAGCACAAAAAATCATAAAAATGGGGTATGTCCCAGAAAAATGCCAAAATTGTGTTGAAAAATTGGGTTTTCTGATTCAAGTCTGCCTGTTCCTGAACGCTGGGAAGCTGGTGATTTTAGCACCGCAAACCCTTTGTTGATGCTATTTTCAGGGAAAAACCACAAGCCTTCTTCTGCAGCCCCTTTTTCCAATTATTTAAAAAAAAAAAACATTTTCACTGTATTTTGGCTAATTTCTTGGCCTCCTTCTGGGGAACCCACCAAGTCTGGTTACCTCTAGAATCCCTAGGATGTTGGAAAAAAAGGACGCAAATTTGGCATGGGTAGCTTATGTGAACAAAAAGTTATGAGGGCCTAAGCACGAACTGCCCCAAATAGCCAAAAAAAGGCTCGGCACAGGAGGGGGAAAAGGCCTGGCAGCGAAGGGGTTAAAGTACATGCATTTTGTTTTTCATTTTTCATTTGCATCTCCTTGCCTCACAATAGGATTCTTCTCATACTCCCATGCAAACATTGCCAATCATTTATCTTTTTATTTTCCTTTTTATCTTAGTTGTAATTTTTTTTTCATTTTAATTTAATGTTTTTATTTTTATTTTTATTAAATGTTTTTTAAAAAAAATTTAAAACATGTTTTTAATTTAATTTATTTCATAATTTATTTTTATTCTTTTATTTTTTTCATTTTGCGTCGATCCATCCATTCAGCATAGATGTATAGCCGCATAACAGCATTAATTTTATTAGGTATAATTCCAACTTCTCCTGGACACCCTGCCTGCGGTGCACTGCAGGCACATGAGTATCATTCATTTTTTTATGATTATTCCATTTCTCCCTGGTCCTCCTTGCCTGCCATAGGTGCACATTACTCTTCATTTTTCAAAAAATGTTTCCATTTACCCATGCACCTTGCTGATGTCCACAGGTGTCTCCTTTAGAATATATGGACATAAAGCAAAGAACTATGGGGGTCATTCTGACCCTGGTGGTAAATACCGCCATGGCGGAGGTTGGCGGTAGCACCGCCAACAGGCTGGCGGTGCTCCGCCGGGCATTCTGACCGCGGCGGTACAGCCGTGGCCAGAAGCGGAAAACCGGCGGTGTACCGCCGACTTTCCGCTGCCCATGGGAATCCGCCATGGCGGCGCAGCTTGCTGCGCCGCCATGGGGATTCTGACACCCCATACCGCCATCCTGTTCCTGGCGGTTCGGCCGCCAGGAACAGGATGGCGGTATGGGGTGCCGTGGGGCCCCTGGGGGCCCCTGCAGTGCCCATGCCAATGTCATGGGCACTGCAGGGGCCCCTGTAAGAGGGCCCCACAAAGAATTTCAGTGTCTGCTTTGCAATGGGCAGCGGAAAGGTACACCGCCGACTTTCCGTTTCTGGCCGCGGCTGAACCGCCGCGGTCAGAATGCCCAGCGGTGCACCGCCAGCCTGTTGGCGGTGCTACCGCGGTCGTTCGCTCTGGCGGTTTTTACCACCAGGGTTAGAATGACCCCCATAGTCAGCAACATACTGACCACCTGCAGAAGAATCTGCACTCATTTCAGCCATTCTTTTAAAGCCCTGAAGCAGTTGCGGGTTATTCAGCATGCTAATAGAGTACCAGTTAAAGCCCTGATACAGGAGGTACCAACATGTTGGAACTTGACCTGTTATATGTTGCAACATCTGTTTAAGCAGTACAGACAGATCAATGTCTAATCATTCAAAGAGGAGGGGGTGCAATTGGGAAAGCTATGACTATGGTTACAAATATCTGACATAGATGCTGCTCCCTTTTGAGGTTTTCACACAGGAAGTTAGCAAGGAGGACAGTTCGATGGGCCAATCTATCCTGTTGTTGCATCTGCTACAGGACCAGCTAATGAGGTTGTCTTAAAGGTTTGCAGGTGTGAACGAAAACCCAGACGCACATGCATTGGGAGAGAGCCTAATCTTTTGCTTGGCTTGTAATGCAAGGCTCCACAATGACATCATCTCATCCAAAGAGTACATCGGTGCCATAATACTTGTTCCACTGTACAAAATAAATCTGTCCACTTTAATTCCTTTTTATGAAGGGGATTCAAAATACAAGAAGTAGATTGTTGAGCAAGCCAGACACCTGAAGGATGAACGGCAGGAACCTAGAGACACACTCTGAAGTTCTGGGGGTGCTACCTTCAACTTCCAGAGAGGGCAGTCTTGTCTACCAACAACCAAAACCAGCAACAAGAACACCAGCTACAAGAGCAACAGAAGAACTGGACTCAACCTTTGCATTTACTTGGTTTCAAGTGACACGTCTTAAGTCCAGGGCAGAGAAGAAGGCAAGAGGGGTCGAGCAAGTGGCAGCACCAATGACCATGCAGAGGATGTTCCAGAAATATTTGGATGACCTAAAAGAGGTGTATTTTTATCAAAACCCTTTGGTGTATTGATATGGGAAGATGCGCCAATGGCCAGAGCTCTGCACGTTGGCAATTAAGTATATGGCTTGTCCTATAGCCAGTGTGTTTGCTAACCATGTTTTCAGTGCAGCTGGAACAGTTGTTTCAAGTGAGGACCAGTCTCTCACCTCAAAAAGTGGAGAGATTGACCATGATCAAAATGAGCCAGCATTTCATACCACATGATTACATCGTTCCTGTACCAGAACAGGAGGAGGTGGAGAATGATTGGTCAGACATTGAAATATGTGTGTTAACTGACCAACTTCTGGGTGACTGAGTATACCAGTGCCACCATAGAACTTTTTAATTATTTCTTGCTGAACTTCTTCCTTTGCAAAAAAGTAGCTAGTCAACCATTATGTTTGTGTCGGATTTATGCTGCCCCACCATTTTTTAGTCACATATATGGCCCGATTGGAGTTGGATCAGTGTGCTGTGAAGTGGCCTCCAAAATTCCTTCATGACATTGGAGACAATGCCTGCCTCCCTTGCACCCTACCCTTTTTTCCATTACTTAGCAGGGTTGCCCCTAAAGATCACTGATTTACAAGAGTAAAGATCACTGATTTACAAGAGTTCCAATACTAAATTCCAATGTGTTGTCTGTATCAAAGATACAGTTGTGTACCTAACCCACCCATGGTTTGAGTGGAAGAGATAACTAGAACTATTACACCAATGAGTGGGTGATTATAAGTGATGATTGATGATTTATGTGGTGGCAGACAGTGAGGTACGGTGTTCAAGTATTAGTAAACATGATGTTGATGAATTGCAAAGTTTGGTGCCTGATGGGTGATCATTTACCCTGAAGGTTATTGCCCTTTCGAAGCTTACTTAGCAAAAATATACCTGTAGGGTCCACTCCTTTTTTCTGGTTCTTCTGAGACCAGCCTAGTCACTTAAGTTAACAAACACAAATCTGTACAAAATACTGCAATTCTGTTTCCCTACTTGTTGTTCAACTACAGTGCACTACAGGTCTATCTCACTCAAATCAGGACTAGGACGTAGTTACTCTGAGTCAGGAGGAAGACGGAAGGACTTAAGGTGGCACTACCTCAACAGCTAGATGAAGGAATTCATCAATTTCCTAGGGGAACCATGACTCTGAGGCCTAGTAGTGAGCTAAATGGAAAAGAGAGAGGTGTGCTGATTAAGGAAATGCAGCTGAGTGTGTGTATGTGGCACTGGTGGCAAACGTGAAACTCTGAGTCCTCTTGTTTTTGCTCTGCCTCTGAATCTTGTTTGTACACTCCGTATGAAGCTTACCTTTCTTCTGTCCTTCTCCTTGACTCTATAACACAGTTTCTGTTTTACATTCTGCAGGCTTTTGCCTCTAATGCATGAACGAAAGGCGAAAGAGGAGCTCAACACTCCTGCTTACCCACGGACCAGTGCAGACAGGCACCCAAGAATGACAGAAATTACCAAGGGAAATTAAGATCCACCACCGAATTTAGCAAAAAACTATCATTTTTCTTTTAACAATCATACTTTTTAGAACTGGGTGGGTTCATTTCACTCTTCCATAAGTAGATGTTTTTCAAACCTAGAAGAAAGAACATTTAGATAGCTAATCACTTGGGTCTCTGGCGCAGAAAGACTGTTTGAACTGAACTGTGTCATATTCATTCCTTTGTTTCCTTCTACAACAGATTGATGATGATGATGTGCTGCTCTTCACCCTGATGAATATTGATCTTGTGGTGAGTTTGTTTTTATCACACCTTTCCTCAAATCCCCTTTCCCATCCATTTATCAATCCCTTAACCTTCTTTCCCCGGGACGTGGTAATTCTTTTGGGATTTGTCTTAATTTATACCAAATAGTCCACACATTTAGTGGGGTCGATGTGGTTAAATACAACACCAGCTCACTTACAACATCTTCTATTACCTGAGCTTTTGCCCACACTAGCCCTACTTACCCAACCACACATAAATACAAACATTATTCCTCAACGTCAACATCATAATTCAGGCCTCTGTTATGCATAAATAAACACTTAACCATGGTGGCTGCAGAGTACAGACTTTGAGTACATTTTTCCAGACTTTAGGATTTCATAACTTTGTTTTTCAAATTCCATGCTCACCATTGCTCCAAAAATAATTTACTACTGCTATTTTTGTGTTATGATATGTGGTATTCTTT
Organism: Pleurodeles waltl; assembly: GCF_031143425.1. Taxonomy (NCBI): domain Eukaryota; kingdom Metazoa; phylum Chordata; class Amphibia; order Caudata; family Salamandridae; genus Pleurodeles; species Pleurodeles waltl. The sequence continues at coordinate 894,441,141 of NC_090446.1, forward strand.
GATGTATTATGGTGGTAGTAGTCTGGCCTCAGTCTTAAACTGTAATATAAATGTATATATATATAGCCTACTAACTCCTGTTTTTAAAAAAAATTTATTTGCCTGTGATCATTTTGATTATTCCTACGGTTGGGGATCTACTGAGTGGGAATGGCACCTTGCTTGTTGTGATGTCTTCCCTTTTAGCGCACTGCCGCTACCATAAAGAACGCAGCTTGGGAAACCCTCCAGTATGGAATTGGAACATTGACAGAGAGAGCAGCCGACAGCCATCACTTATTCACTTCTGGTAAGAGAACAATGGGGTGAAGTGAACTACTTTAGTTAGTACACAACTAACTTCGATTGTAGATTAGATATGTAATTGTTTAACGAGGTTTCTTTAGAAAATATAGGGAATGGCAGCATACCCTCCTAACTGGCATACACTTTTGGGGGGTCGAAAAAATGGTGCAAAGAAATCTAAAAGATTGCTTTGCGTAATTTATTTTGGCACTTTTGGCTCAGAGCAGGCATTAACCCCTTTGCTGCCAGGCCTTTTCCCCTCCTGTACAGAGTCTTTTTTGGCTATTTGGCCCTCATAACATTTTGTCCACATAAGCTACCCACACGAAATTTGCATCCTTTTTTTCCAACATCCTAGGGATTCTAGAGATACCCAGAGTTTGTGGGTTCCCATGAAGGAGACCAAGAAATTACCCAAAATACAGCAACATTTTCATTTAAAAAAAAAAAAATGGAAAGAAAGGGCTGCAGAAAAGGGCTTGTGTTTTTTTCCCTGAAAATGGCATCAACAAAGGGTTTGCAGTGCTAAAATCACCATCTTCCCAGCTTTCAGAAACAGGAAAACTTGAATCAGAAAACCTAATTTTTCAACACAATTTTATCATTTTCCTGCGACTTACCCCATTTTGACTATTTTTTGTGCTTTGATCCTCCATCCAGTTAGTGACAGAAATGGGTGTGACAAAAATGCTGAATGCCGGAAAGCTAAACATTACTGAAAAGTAGACAACATTTTGAATTCAGCAAGGGGTCATTTGTGTAGATCCAACAAGGTTTTCCTACAGAAAATAACAGCTAGAATAAAAAACTATTGAAATTGAGGTGAAAAAAACAGCCATTTCTCTCCACGTTTTACTCTGTAACTTTTTTCTGCAGTGCCAGATTTTTGAAAGCAATATACTGTTACGTCTGCTGGACTCCTCTGGTTGCAGGGATATATATGGCTTGTCAGTTCGTCAAGAACCCAAGGTACCCAGAGCCAATAAATGAGATGCACCTTGCAATGGGTTTTTATTCAATACCGGGTATACAGCAATTCATTTGCAGAAATATAAAGAATGAAAAATAGGTATCAAGGAAACCTTTGTATTTCCAAACTGGGCACAAGATAAGGTGTTGAGAAGCAGTGGTTATTTGCATATCTCTGATTTCCGGTGTCCCCATACTAGCATGTGAATTACAGTGCATTTCTCAAATAGACGTCTTTTTTAAACACTGTCTTACATTTGGAAGGCACAAATGTAGAGAAAGAAAAGAGGTAATAACACTTGCTCTTCTATTCTGTGTCCTCCTTAGTCTCCCGGTAAAAATGGTACCTCACTTGCATGGGTAGGCCTAATGCCCGCAACAGGAAACGCAACATGGACACATCACATTTTTTTATTGAAATCTGATGTGTTTTTTGCAAAGTGCCTACCTGTGGATTTTGGCCTCTAGCTCAGCCGGCACCCAGGGAAACCTACCAAACTTATGCATTTTTGAAAACTAGATACCGAGGGGAATCCAGGACGGGGCTCTCATGAGGTTCTGTTACCCAGAATCCTTTGCAGACCTCAAAATTTGGCCAAAAACAATGTTTCCTCACATTATGGTGACAGGAAGTTCTGGAATCTGAGAGGAGCCACAAATTTCCTTCTACCTAGTGTTCCTCCAAGTCTCCTGATAAAAATGGTACCTCACTTGTGTGGGTAGGCCTAGTGTCCGCAACAGGAAATGCCCCAAAAAACAACGTGGACACATCACATTTTCCCAAAGAAAACAGAGCTGTTTTTTGCAAAGTGCCTAGCTGTGGGTTTTGGCCTCTAGCTCAGCCTACACCTAGGGAAACCTACCAAACCTGTGCTTTTTTTAAAACTAGATATCTGGGGGAATCCAGGATAGGGTGACATGTGGGGCTCTCACGAGGTTCTGTTACCCAGAATCCTTTGCAAACCTCAAAATTTGGCAAAAAAACACTTTTTCCTCACATTTCGGTGACTGTAAGTTCTGGAATCTGAGAGGAGCCACAAATTTCCTTCCACCTAGTATTCCCACATGTCTCCAGATAAAAATGGCACCTCACTTGTGTGGCTATGCCTATTGCCCGCAACAGGAAATGCCCCCAAACACAATGTGGACAAATCGAATTTTTCCCCAAAAAACAGCTGTTTTTTGCAAAGTGCCTAGCTATGGAGTTTGGCCTCTAGCTCAGCCGGCACCTAGGGAAACCTACCGAACCTGTGCAATTTTGAAAACTAGACACCTAGTGAAATCCAGGATGGGGTGACTTGTGGGGCTCTCATCAGGTTCTGTTACCCAGAATCCTTTGCAAACCTCAAAATTTGGCCCAAAAACACTTTTTCCTCACATTTCAGTGACAGAAAGTTCTGGAATCTGGGAGAAGCCACACATTTCCTTCCACCCAGCATTCCCCCAAGTCTCCCAATAAAAATGGTACCTCACTTGTGTGGGAAGGCCTAGTGCCTGCGAAAGGAAATGCCCCAAAACACTATGTGGACACATCAAAGTTATCAAATTCAAAACCACCTGTTTTTGCCGGGGCACCTGTGTTTTTGGCCCTGGGCTCAGCAGCCAAATAGGGAAACCTACCAAACCCAAACATTTCTGAAAACTAGACACCCCAGGGAGTCCAGGGAGGTGTGACTTACGTGAATCCCCCAGTGTAGATGGTATCCTCAGCAAACCTCAAATTTAGCAAAAAAAATCAAGTTTTTCCCACATTTCTGTGTGGGATCACAGCACCGGCCCAAATTTCCTACCACTCAACGTTCCACTCAGTCTCCCAGTAAAAATGATGCCTCACTAGTGTAGGTGGGCCAAGTGCCTGTGACAGTGAAGAGCCAAAAACATGTTGAAAACGAGAGGGAACCAAAGCAGGTCCAAAAGGGCAGTTTGGAAAAAAATGTTTTTAGGCTGACGAGTGGGGCAGAATTTTTATCGGTATAGATGCGACAATGCTGGGTGGTAGGAATTTTGGGGATTCCTGCAGATTCCGGAAACAAAATGTATGATTTCCAGAAAAGTTTGAGGTTTGCACGGCATTGTGGGTAAGAAAATGGTGCGGTTGCATGGGGGCACACCACCCTGGACTCACCCAGATGTTTAGTTTTCAGATGTGTCTAGGTCTCGTAGATTTTTCTACATGGCAGCGACCCAAAGTCCAAAAAGTGCAGCCCTCACCATTCCAGGTGGGACAATTTTGAGAGTTAGGCAAGCTCTCATGGCCCAAATGTAAAACCGAAACCCAAAATAATCAAAGGTCCTCTTGCTTGCCGTTGGATAAGATGTTTTAGTGTGCGGGGGAGAGCTGAGTGACTCTTAGCCCCTTAAGTTGGGGTCGGGGCATAAACATGCCCATATTGGTTGGTAGCCACCATCCCAGTTTTTTTCTTCTTTCTAATTCCCTGGCATCTAGTAGGCTTTCTCCCCCCCAGGAGTGGATCGGGGTTAATTGCCCTATCTGCCCACCAGTGGGCAGAACAACTGTGTCCCCATTTATTTAGGGTGGGGGTATGGCCATGCCCCCACCCTCTTTTTAAAAAACAAATTCTTCCCTGGTGTCTGGTGGGGTTTCTGTCCCCCTGGGGAGCAGATCAGCCTTGCAAAAATAGGCTGATCTGCCCCCAAGGGGAGCAGAAATGGCCTAAAATAAATTTGCCTCCAAGGGGAGCGACCCTTGCCTAAGAGGTCGCTCCCCTGGCGTAAAATTGGCGCAATAAAAATCCCTGGTGTTTAGTGCTTTCTGCCCCTCTTGGGGGCAGATTGGCCTAAGAAAAATAGGCTGATCTGCCCCCAAGGTGGGCAGAAATAGCCTAAAATAAATCCCCCCCCTGGGAATGACCCTTGCCTAAGGGGTCGCTCCTCGTCTGTAAATAAAACAAAACAAAAAAAATCCCTGGTGCCTAGTGGTTTCTACCCCCCCTGGGGGCAGATGGGGCTAATTAAAATAACTGATCTGCAACCATGGGGGGGCAGAAATGGCCTAAAGTAAATTTGCCCCCCGCCCACGGTAGTGACTTTCCCTAAGGGGTCGCTCCCCTTGCATGAAACTGACCTAAAAAATAAATCCCTGGTGTCTAGTGGTTTTGGCAGATTGTCCTAATAAAAATAGGCCGATCTGGCCCCTAGGGGGGCAGAAATGTCCTAAAAACTATTTGCCCCCCAGGGGAGCGACCTTTGCCTAAGGAGTCACTCCCCTTATCAATGTAACCAACACAAAAAATCCATGGTGTCTAGTGGCTTCTGCCCACCTGGGGACAGATCAGCCTAAGTAATATAGGCCCATCTGCCCCCAGGGGGGCAGAAAGGCCTAATATAAAAATTGTCCCCTGGAGAACGACTCTTGCCAAAGAGGTCACTCCCCTTCTGCCAATTTCATTAGGGAAAAAAATCCCTGGTGTCTAGTGTCGTCTGCTCCCCCCGGGGGCAGATCAGCCTAATCAATATAGTCCGATCTGCAGAAGAGGCCTAATAAAATTATTTCCCCCTGGGGAGCGACCCTTGCCTAAGAGCTATTCCCCTTCCAGCCCTGCCCTGGGGGTGGGAGGGGTGAGGGGGGTCCGAGCTCCGGTGACGGTATGTGATGGTTACACCCTCGACACAGGAGCACGGTGCTGCGGGACGTAACCATTTCGTCCGCGGCACAGAACCAGTTAAAAGCAGGCATGCCATTGTGTTCAATGGGCCTCAATGGGCTTTGCAGTATTACTATCAACATTTTTCACTCTAATCCTGCAATGCTCCAAACTAGCGTTAAAACTTTGATGATAGTTCTCCTAACTACGGCCATGGTGCGCTGTATCTTCGATACGGTGCACTCATGATGGCATTAGGGTGCGCTAAGGGGCACTAACGGGCGTAAGAAAAGTGGTCGGCACCGGGTGCAGCTCCACTTTTCTTAAATCAGGGCCTAAATGTCTGTAACGAAAAATCCCCTGCCCAAATTCCCGCCCTCTTCAATCACAAAACTCCCTCCCTCCAAAGCAAACAATTAAGAAAAGGGCTAGTAAGGGGCACTTTCGATGAAGGTCCACATGTTTTGGATTTCGACCTCAAAATGTGCTATCCTACAGCCCAAGTTCATCAGCTTTCGCAGAACCCGGCAATGGTGTAGCTAACCTGACAGGGGGAAGGCAATGTTGGTACAGGGTCGGGGATGGGCAGCTCCAAGCTGCCGGCCACGCTGGCACTGGCGTGGCCTGGAGGCTGGAGCGCAGGCAGTTGGTTGGTGAAACTGGGCCCCCTCATGTGTCTGTCCCTCTTTCCACCAACTGCTGGTACTGGGCCCTCTTGCCCTCCAGGCTGTGCCATCAGAGCTGGGCCACTATCTCCAGCCGGGTCAGTGGTGGTGGACCTGCAGGAGTAGCTATATCAAGAAAGAAAAAAAGAAAAAATACAAATTGTAAAGAATTCTCAGTGCAACATTGCAAACACTAGTTTGTATAAGTACATTGCTAGTCCTCTAGGGCCATTGGACTTTTTGATGTGATTAGGAAAGTCACAGGGACATGATTTTACCAACACATGCCTGACATAAAAGCTCTGACTGGCTGAAAGGAGGCAACATAAGACAAAACAGAGGGCCTGATTACAACTTTGGAGGAAGGTGTTAATCCATCCCAAATGTGACGGATATACCACCAGCCGTATTACGAGTCCATTATATCCTATGGAACTCGTAATACAGCTGATGGTATATCCGTCACATTTGGGACGGATTAACACCTCCTCCAAAGTTGTAATCAGGCCCAGAGTGTTTTTTTTCTTGTAAAGAATTAACTAAAAAATTCAACCACATTGACACTGGGTAAAAAAAAAAAATATCTCTGATTAAAGAGTAAGGCATCATTCACTATTGAGTACAAGTATTCTATTCTTGTTGTGGTAAATAACTGGAAGTGTGCTAGCGCATTGGGCAAAAATTTGCTACTTTCTGCAGTCTGCAGCTGGGGCAACTGCAATGGACGGAAAATTAACTTTGATTGTAACAGCCCTGCTGTTCTCCAAATGCCTTTCAATTCTACCCTGACTCCAAAGAGACAGATGATTAATATGTCACACACATCATATATAACATGCGATGATAGATATGCTGTCTGCTGTAAGTAGATGGTGGGACAAACGACTGCAGTACAGGAAAAGGAACGGGATATATAGATTTTATTAGGCATGTTCGTCACAGAGTATCCCATCCAGAAAACACTAAATCACAGACATTTAATCCCACTTTACTTCCTGGTCTCACCCTCAAACACAAATTATTTCAATCAAACTCATTCACTTGACAGGAAGAGAAGGAAACTTGACTTAGTCTGCTGCAGCATGGTACGGTACAGGGAAAACTTTGAACAGGCATAAATCCATTATTGAAGCTATATGAACCACTTGTCTCGCCACATGTGGCAAATGTCAAAAATGTTTGCTTTTCAATGTTTTAGTAGGCTGGGACAGAACTTAGGAATGAATAAAGGAGCGTGGTACTAGGAGGTGACAGAGTGGCTGCTGGGAGTGAAGGGAAAAAAACATTGTTTTCCTTTCGGTTTGCAATCCATTGAAAGCTTTATAAATGGCACATTAACAGAAGCAGATGCACATTGCACAGCCAACACTGCAATGCCAGATTGAACCACGCTGCAGTTGTAATGCCGTACTCTACCGCGGTGTCCCTTGTTCGGGCAGTGGCCCGTGTTTTTGTGTCTCTCTTTTTGCGGTGCGGCGCAGAAAGCACATTTCATGCTCCAGGTTGTGCCGCTGCCCCAGCCTACCTCCCTGATATTTTTCCTTCCTTACCTCTGGGGACTATCCTCTTCTTTCTTCCTTTTTTCTTCTTCTTTTCTTCCAACTTCATTTCTTTCCTTGTTCTGGTGTCCATGTTGTCCTTCTTCTTGGTGTTCTTTTTCCCAACATGCCTTTTTTCTTTTTTCTTTTATACTGATACTTTTTTCCTATTCTTTTCTATTTGGCATTTCCCAATCCAAGATGGTGTCGCTCTTTCTTTCCGTTTGTCACTTCCTGTTTCTTGGTATATAAGCCTTTCAGCTCTTGTCTTCCTTGCGTTGCAAACACTTCCGCTTGGTGGTGATCCTCACTCTGTTTCTCTGTGTTTTCTCCAATAGCTGTTGCTCTTTGCAAGAGATTATTCAATTTTTTCCTTTTTTCATTATTTCTATTCCTCTTTTTCAGGAGTTCCTGTGTAGAAGTTTTTTTCCCACTTTTTGTTTTTTTTTCCTCTGGGACTCCTTCTGGAGGCTACGGTCTGCTTTGGCGTTCCCAGTCAAGCAGCATCGTGGCTACTAGAAAGGGTCGCCCCTATCTTGGTCAGTCCAGAACCAGTAGAAGACCGGGTGCTCCTTCAAGTTCTTCAGCCAACGGTGGTAAGCAACGTGCATACCGTGACAGAAGTTAGGTGGTGAAGTGCAATGGGCTGGGAGGTCATGGATGATGGGTAGGACCTGCCTCACTTAACAAACACAGTTGGTATACTAGTAATTGTCAATAACCAAGCAATGTGACTTACCATTGGCCGTCCCTGCTGCCACAGAAATTTCCCCTTCAGCTGCTGCGTCATCTGGTGCACTGGTGCTAGCCCCGGTACTGGTGGTCTATACAGCTAGAAAAAACATTTTTTTTTTTTTAGCAAAATACTACCACAATACGTGACTACATTTCAGTTTGCAGTATCTTCTCTCTCATCTAAAATATCACTTTGGGAATTTTGGTGGTTAACATTGTTATAAAAGCCAGTAGTTATTTGAAGCACAATGAAAGGGTAGAATAAATTGGTCAATAAAAGACATAAGGTTTTCATTGGCAAATGCAATGGGACTGTCCTCATATTACTGTCCTGCTATGGTGCACTGTCATTGAAACTGCCGGGATACTGCATAATAATACATACAACACAGCATTTGGGGGTCACCATAACCATGGCCACTCTCTCTACATTTGAGCATGAGCAGGAAATAGAAAGCCCTCTCAACAAACTAGCGCAGAAAAGCTTGCTTGAGTCTGAAAACTCTGCAGTCTTCACAGTTGACTACCTAATATGTTGTCTTAGTCTTACAGTACCCGTCCAAAGGGTATAAAAATTACGGGAGGGGGGACAGCTTAATAACCAAGCAGAAGAAAGCCAAAGCTACAGATTAGTACAGAGAGGTGGAAGTCAGCTACAGAAACAAGAAATATAGAAAAAAGGATAATGCAGGGAAGGATAATAAGGATAAACATTAAATAGAATGAAGATGAGTTTTAAAAAAGTCACAGTATAAGAGAAAGGAGAAAACATTATTCTAACAGGGAAAGGTAAAAGTTAGAGAAATAAATAACCTTAACAAGAACTTACTGGGGCCAGCAGAGTTTCCACCTTCCACTTCCACCAGCCACGGCACTGGTGATGGCACCATCCTGGGCCTGACCCTCTGATGCCCTCTTCTTGCCCTCAGGTGCTTATGTAAGAAATCTCGAAGATAACAAAAGTAGATTAGTGGTACAGTTAATCTCCTAGAAAATATTTTTACAGGCAAAGGCAAACACAGCAACATATTGACATGTACTTCTCTAAATCTGATTACCTATATTATCGAGTTGAACTATTCCTAATTTCCGGAACCTTCCCTAAGCCCTATTCCAAATTAACTAAACTATATTTGGAAAAATACTAATGTATTGCAACAAATGATTTTTGCTTTGCAAATCACAACCCCCTTTTATGGGTCAACTCAGTCAGTTTCCCTTTTTAATGCATAGATGCACACCACACATCACCGGGAGATTGTCTGGGGCTGTACGAGCTACACAAAAAGAAAGACACAGAGAACGCTAACTCATTGATATTATATTCCTACTGCTACCACAGTATCACTATCATAGTGACCAGAGTACAGAGGAGTCAGCATAACTTCTTAAATAATCAGCCCAAGTGAGCGCCTCTAGCAATGAGCAGAACTAGGTAACACCGATCACCTGGCTCACTCAAATTGGATCACATAATATGCATAACATGAACTTAACTTACCTCTGAGTGTAAGCAGCATACTATTTGAGAAAACATTTGTATTGTAGGGCACAACAGAATTAGTAAGAATTACAAGGCTAATACTGCTATTGACCAAGCCCCACAAACTGGACACCCAGCCGGTGGAGCAGTTCCCAGTCCCAGTCCAGGACATTAGCCCAACAGTGCATCAGCTGCTGCTGGGTGCCCCACTCCTGGGCCTGTTGTCATCCTGGAGGGGAGGTGGCACTGCACAAAAAACAGGTGCAGCCTCCTCCTCCCCACTAAAAATGGCACAAGGCTTCACCCCCTGGTGGCCCTGGCATCCAAACGGTGTGCAGTTCGCACACATCCTGCACACCCACACTCAGCCATGGTGCCGGGTGGCAATAAAAGACACACAGGAGGAAAGAGAAGAAATAGAGAGAAAGAAATTAGGAAGGTAGGGAAAAACAAAAAAAGGGATTAAAAGTCACAGAAAATTTTGAAAAAGGGAAGGAGAAGTAGGATAAAGTAAAGGATGGCAAAGATATAGTATAGATTGAAAAGTAGGCCCAACACCATGCACAGAATAGGAAAACCAAACTGAACGTGTTTCAGAAATGAAGTTTCCTTGCTCACGGGTAATTGACCCTTAGACTTTTTCATTTTTAAATGCTAAGTGCATTTGCCACAAAATGTTTTTAACACACATATGCTTTTACCGCACATGTCTTTACCACGATTATTCTGTAGTAAAGTCTCCGTCACATATCATAGTTGAAGTGAAGATTTAATGGGCAAAAACAAACTCAACGTTTTTCGGAAACAAAGTTTCCTTGCTCACAGGTAATTGACCCTTAGACTTTTTCTTTTTGAAATGCTAAGTGTACAAACAAATAAATTGGCACTGAAAATGGACTGAGTCCAAGACCATGAGGTTTTAACAGAATAATGTCGGCCATCTTTAAACGGCTATTACACCTGATCAATGTAAAGAATACAATTTTATATTTTCATGATATGAATAAAACAAAACAAAAACAGTTCTACTTAGGCATCATTATAGAGTGAACTATACGCCCCAAATGGGCAATATTTAATTGTTACAAAACATCTAACCCACATTAACATACTGACCGGGTATGTCACAAACTATGTCGGCCATCATTAAACAGTTACTGAAAATAGTTTGAATTAACAAGATCATATAAAACCCCATAAGAAAAAACAAATATAAAAGTAAATAACAAATAACCAATATCAATTTCCGATTCGCAAAATCGGATGCAGTACGGTGTCTCAGACTGCGAGTCGCTATGGGGTCACAAAGACCCACCTCATTATTACTAATGAGGTGGGTCGCATTTTGCGACCCCATAGCGAGTCCCTGCACTCACAGGGATGGTGGCCTGCTGAAGTCAGCAGACCTCCATGTCCGTGACTGCTTTTTAAACAAAGCAGTTTTTTTTATTATTTTGGAAAACGAGTTGCAAAATAAAAAAAAAAACGAAACCAGTTGGTTTCAGTTTTTCAGAGTAGGCAGTGGTCCATTGACACTGCCTGCTCTGAAAAAACCCTTTTTGGCAACATTCACATGGGGACCCCTTCCCTTTTGCGAATGGGTTACCACCAGTGTGACACTGGTGGTAACTGCGAATTGCTTTGCGACCGCATTCGCGGTCACAAAGCAATTTAGCATAGCGATGCGAGTCGCAAATAGGAAGGGTACCGACTCGCAAATTGTGAATGTGCATCGCAAAAGGCATTTTGCATGGCGCAAACTGCGATTTTCGCAGTTTGCACCATGCAAAATTCTTTCTACATCTGGCCCTTAGTAAGTTATTTAAATGATAGCAAATTTTAATATATATATATATATATATATATATATATGTGTATATATATATATATATGTATATATATATATATATATATATATATGTATATATATATATATATATATATATATGTATATATATATATATATATATATATATACATATATATATATATATACATATATATATATATATTCACACACACAAACACACCTTTCCACCCAAAAACCCTACCTATCCTAAACCCTAAAAATTACTTACCACAACAAAACCCATACCCACCCTAAAACCTAAAGACCCCTTACCACACCAAATCCCTTACCCACCCTAAAACCTAAAAATGTCCTTACCACCCCACATCCCATACCTACCCTAAAACCTCAAAATGCCTATTCTACCCAAAAACCCATACCCAGCCTAAAACCTAAAAATGCCCTTACCACCCCAAAACTCATGCCCACTCTAAACCCTAAAAATTCCTTACCACCCCAAAACCCAAACACACCCTAAAATCTAAAAATGTCCTTACCACCCAGAAACCCATACACACCCTAAAACCTAAAATGCCCTTGCTACCCAAAAACCCATACCTACCCTAAAATCAAAAAATGCCCTTACCACCCAAAAACCCATACCCACCTTAAAACCAAAAAATTCCCTTACCACCCCAAAACCCATACCCACCCTAAAACCTAAAAATGTCCTTACCACCCAAAAAGCCATACCCACCCTAAAATCTAAAAATGCCCTTACCACCCCAAAACCCATACCCACCCTAAAACCTAAAAATGCCCTTACCACCCAAAAAGCCATACCCACCCTAAAATCTAAAAATGCCCTTACCACCCAAAAACCCATTCCCACCCTAAAACCTAAAAAAGCGCTTATCACCCCAAAACCCATACCTACCCTAAAACCTTAAATTGACCTTACCACCCAAAAACCCATACCCACCCTAAAACCTAAAAATGCTCTTACCACCCCAAAACCCATACTTATACTATACCTTAAAAATGCCCTTACCACGCAAAAAACCATACCCACCCTAAAACCTAAAAATGGCCTCACTACCCAGAAAGCCTGTGCTAAATACGAAAAATGCCCTTACCGCCCCCAATTCCGTACTCACCCTAAAACTGAAAAATGCCTTTACCACCAATAACCGTTACCCACCCTAAACACTATATATATATATATATATATATATATATATATATATATATCACTCAACCCACTTAATACTTACTTGTACTTACTTTTAAACCCTTTACCACGCATACAACTTTACCATTCATGTCTTTACAATGAAATTCACTGTAAAGGCATATGTGGTAAAGGTATATTTGTGGTAAAGGCATGCGTGGTAAAGGTATATTTGTGGTAAAGGCATATGCATGGTAAAGACGTCATGGTAAATGCATCTTTTTGCATTTGCCACTTTGTAAGTGATGTTTCTCATATTTTACAAGCATTGAGAGCCTCTTTATATGGAAATGCCTTCCTATATAAGTTTGGACACCAAAGTATTTCAAGAAAGTCCCTCATTGAGGTATTATAAGTCGCAGCCAAACTTACATTAGATCTTCAATAAATATCCCCTAAGTTAGCACACCAATCTGGGACTCTGCAGTCACACCAGACTATTTGAGGGGTCAGATAACTGTTTCTCTGAGGTGAGCAGGTATACACAAGTGACAAAATCTCGAGTTACAAATACCATCAATTGTTGGGATGATTTAAAAGCCATCAATACGTTAAATTGGAAAAATGTCAGAAGGAACTAAACCAGAAACACGTTGAATGGAGCTGAAGCTAGAGCTAAATACTTGCCTATGTGAGATCAAGAAGAATTATGTAAGTATTTTTTAACATTCTGTACAATGCAGGGTAAGGCAGCCCTTTAAAAAGTACCACCTCATCACTCTTCACAGAATATACTGGACTCTGGTGGAGATGGCGAGGATCAAGACGCAGATGAGTTGCATGTCTTTGTTGACTGGCCGGTCGTCCAGACATAACTAACAGAATGTGGGTAAGACCAGTGCCGTATAACCAAATAGGCAATGTAGTCACCGGCTTATGGACCCCACTCCTTTTAGGGGCCCCAAAACAACAGATCTAAATAATATTGATTTGATCTTGAATGAAAATTCCAATCAAGCTTTCTTAAATTGTTTCCAAAAGATAGAAAAAATGAATCAACTCAAAGAAACTAAAACTTTACATTAAAGACGCTATAGAGAAAATACTGTATTGATGTGATGTACCCATTAACATCAGATTCACATAACAGTTTGTCTGTTAGAAACTCATCTTCTGTCAGCTTGTAAAAAATATTGGTGCGAACTATGAACGTGTAATGTTTAGTCTTGTGTAATAAAACTGGTTTATTAAATTGTTGGTTGGTAAATATTAAAAACGTATTAGGAGATAATTTGTGAGAGGGGCCCCCGAAAGTTCGACTGCCTAGGGGCCTCCACAGGGTTTTCCGGCACTGGGTAAGACAGCAACAGAAATCTCAACACAGAAGCTAGAGGTAAACCCTCCTCTTACCATCTTTGGGATACAAAGATTAAAAGGTAAAAACGAAACTATGACTGAATTAAAAATAACTGTTGTTTTGTAAGAGGCTGTTGGCTAGAAGGGAAATCCATAAAAACTGAGTTAAGGCGGTGGTACCTCTACACCCAGAATGGCTGGAATATGTCAGGTAAATAAATGCACTGGATAAACAATGTTCTAATTACAGGAAGGCACATATGTGTTCACCATCAAATAATTGGTCAACAATTCACAATAGAAATTCGATGCATGCGTCCAATCATTGCACCCAAATGAAAGACATGTATGAGCATGCATAAAATAGCCTAAATATTACTCAATTTAATACTCAAATGAGCTTGTTCAACAGAGACATGTGACTGAGGATTGGTGCACTTGCGAAAGTACCATCAAACGCCAATTTAATTGAGACACTGCCACTAGACATACAATTGGGGTGATATGAGGACTAAAAACAGTCTAGTCTCCTGGGTTCTATCCGGTCCTTAATTAATGGATCGTAATATCTTACAATTTCCACAGGGACCAACAACCACTGCAGTTCATATCCCTCTTTGTCAGTCGACCACTTACTTTCGCCTGACTTGGCCTTTCTCAAGTTCCCCTGCTTCTCTTCACCTTTAGGCTCTTTCTCTTCCGCTTCTGCTCCTTGTTCCATCTTCCTCCCTGGAGAGACCCCCAGTAATCAAGAAACAGGCATTGAGTCGGAGTTTATGAGGCAATAATATCTCGGTGTCTATTGCCTGCGCTTTTTTACTGTTAGCCTGGGAATCCTCCCTGGCGAGCCCAGCCCTGTGATTCACCGCGTCAAGGAACATTTAATCCAGCCAAAGGAAAAGGAAAAGAGAAAAATGATTTTAATAAAAAAAGAAATTGTATTTATCCATATCACTCATAAAGTTTACTCAGAAATGCAATGTGCTAGTCCACGCAGAGCCCGTAATGGAGGGAAAAAGGGATGTTGCTTGACCCATGTCAAATGGAGATTAAGATGTATCGATCTGCAGAATGCATCCGCAGTCCCTGGCCGAACACTCGTAACTGGCTTGCCTCTGTATTGTTTCTTTAGCTTGTATTTATCCTTTGTGTTCCTTTATGTGCAACTGCTTTTGGAAGTTGCTTTCTATTTGCCTGTTATGCCTCCATAAATTGTGCTTGTCTGCCTGCTGTATGTGTTTCTCTCTTGAGCATCCCTGTCACTTGTACATACGGCCCATTTACCCATTTATCTTCATGTACCTGTCTGTTTATTCCATCTGCTCTCCGTAACTATCAGTCTCTCGTATCTCTCATGTACAGCCCCACCTCACATTTCTGTTTCCTTGATCTGCTCCTTCTTGTGGCTATGTGGTTTATTCTGGTCATTTGATTCCTCTGCTAATCTCTCATCTATCTCTTTGACACTTATACCCTTACGTCTTGTGCAATTGTTTCATTGTTTCTTTTGTGGCTTTCTCACATATTCACCTCATGTGTCTACATCTCTATTTCCTCCACCTTTCTTGTGTGCCTCTGTCTCATGTATTAATTATATTACTACACCTTCTGCCTCTTATATCTGTCTGTTGTTCCTTTGTCCCTTGTGCCTTTCTTGCTCTGCATTATACACTCATCATCCACTGAGCATCTCTGTCTTTTCGTTCCTTCATGCTTGCCTCTCTGTCACAGCCCAGTCATGGTGGCTATACATCCTTTCACTCTGGTTCTCCTACCATTTGCCTGTTGTGGTGTTCTGTCTTTTTAGGGTGGCTGACAGTCATTTAGTACTCATTGGTTCTTTTGCCATATCTGTCTATTGTGGCTGTCTGTGTCTCTTACACACGTGTGCGTAGGTCTCTGGTATTTCTCTGCTGTACCTGTATTAGTCATTCAAGCATCCTAATATGTTGAGAACTAGCTTACACTGTCTCCCACTTCCCTCTCGACCTTCACTGCTTTTCTTCCTTTTTTCTTGAAACCATTGTGAAGCGCTTTTGAAAACTTTGTGGCTTCACAAACTTGAACATTTCTGCACGTTCCCACATAATTGTCAAAATCATCACATTTGTAACTATTATCTGGTGCAAAAGGGAAACTGCCAGAGCTAAATTCTGCATATTGTTGACATTATGTAGTTAAAAACTCTGCAATAGGTGAAAAATGAAGAACAAATCCTACATACATTGGACGTTTTGGGTGAGGTTGATTAGAATGAACATTTCCTCTCAAATCGAAATTAAACTAGAAAAGTCTGCGTGCTTTTCGAACCTCTACACTTCTTCAACCCTCCGCAAAAACTGCTAGCACTAATTTTTGCCCTACAAAGTCAACAAATCCCTTGACTTCAGAGTTGCTCCCACCACAGTGTGTTTAAATTGCAAAAAGTGTGAAGACAGCCCCATGAAGTGTTTTTTCAATTTTTATTACAAACTTGTAAAATCTCAAAATAGCATCCTGCAACGAGTGCATGAGGCCACATCTCCAATACTTCTTGTTCCCCAAATGTGGAATGTGAACTGTTGGAGACCTATTGAATGCTATTTTGACATATTATATATCTGTAATGAAATATGGTAAACATACTATTTTGACAAAGGAGCATCCTTTTGCAATTTGAACACAGTGCGGTGCGAGCAACTCTGGAGGCAAAGGATTTGTTGGCTTTGCTGAGCTGAAAGTAACGCTTCTCATAGGGAGACAATCAAAACCTCTACTGCTGTGGAAAAAAAATGGAAAGCCTGTAAACAAGCCTCCCTCTAATATAACTTAGCTCAGTTTGTGTGTTTTTTAATTATTCATTTGTATCTCTATATTGTAACTCTGTCTCTTTTTTCTGACTGTTACTCACTGCTCTCTGCCTCCACTTTCTTTTGCTCTATCTCCTGCATGCTTTTCCCTGGCACATGTTTATGTTCTTCTAGGAGCTTATGCCGCTCTCGGAATTGTGTCTGCTCATTGAATAATATAGTTCTGGAATAAGGGGTCATTCACTGCATATTGGAATGGATGTTTTTAAAGGCATCTGTATAGACCTAGCTGCCAAGCAGCGGAGCATGCACTAAACTCGAGGTTCGGCTGCTCAGTTCCAGCAGTCCATCCCTTTCACCCCACGTGTGCATCTGTCTCCACGAAAATACAAGACGAAGGGCCACCCGTACAAGCAGGAGAAAAGGGAATTGGAGAGAGACAGAGAAAGGCGCATGTTGAGAACCAACACTTCAGTACAAAATGGTTGGTAGGGAGGGCGTTATACATCATGCATCAGTCAGAATTGATTTGACAGGACCCGCTAAACCATAAGGACATGTTCAAAAAAACAAAACAACACGGCAGATTGTGCCACCTGTGTAACTCCCGCACTCGTTATACCCTTTTGGTTCTTCCATGTTTGTCTGGTGGTCAGATGTATCTTTGCCCCACTGTCATGATTATTGATTAATAATGTGTTAAAAAGTTGTGTTGGTCAAGAAATGTAGATAGCAGATAAAACATTAAAGGTGTAGCCGAATGAAGCAATGGTTCTATCTGAATCAACCAATATCAGCGTGCACCTACAATCACTCTAAGCAAAAATCATACCCTTCTTCTTAACTGTTCATTCGCAGATTAGAGTATCCGCCCAACAGAATGGGGTTAGGTTGTAGGCTGTTCTATCACAAGCTCAAGAGAATGTAGGCAGCAGAAGCAGACTATGTTATGTTTAATTTAAATCTGTTCCTTGACAGATAAGGCATATGTACAATAGCAAGTTAGGAGCGAGGGGCAGCACAAGCAGAAGATGTGTAGAAACAAGATTGACTCTGAAAGTTACCTCACCAAGCTAGATAAACAGGAAATCTTATAGTTCACAAGCTGGAGCAGGGTTCAGGAGAGGAGCAACTACTTCCCAGGAAGCAGAAAGAAGACGTCACTGGTGAGACTGGGAGTGCAGGGGATGTATTAGGAGGGGCTGAGCTGGCATAATGGGAGGCACAAGGGTCTGATGTAAGGAAAGTGGCGGTGTACCCAGTGCAGCGCCACTTTCCTTGCACCCCTGACGCCACCATGCATGCGCCGGATCTACAACATGGCGCACTCTGGCAGTAGTCAGGGTAAACTAGCATAAAAACCTTTGGCACTAGTTCAGAGCTTTGCAGGACTAGCGTAAAAAATGCTGAAGCTAATCCTGCAAAGCCCATTGAGGCACATTGAAAACAATGGTGTGCCTCCTTTTAACGCCTGCTCAGAGCAGAAAGTGCTGAAAAAAATAACGCTAAGAAATCTCTTTGATTTCTTTGCACCATTGTTTCAGCTCCCCTAATGGGAGAATGCCCGCTTTGCATACATTAATCTTGGCGCAGGCATAATGTAGCACACAGGGTTACAAAGTGGCACAATGCATGCATTGCACCACTTTGTAAATCTGACTCGGCGATTTTGGCCTCTTTGGGCCACATTAGCGTAAATAAAATTATGCTAATGTAGTGCAAGGAGGCGTTAGTGGCTCATAAATCAGCCCCTAAGTGAGCTCTGGGCCGAGCAGGTGTATGGGAAGAAAATGCAAGATAAAGAGTGCTACTAGAGCTCTTGGCATATGAGATTATAAAGGCTAAACAAGAGAGGCAGAATTGCAAAAAACTAGAGTATGGAAATAAACAGATGAAGCATGCTACTTTAAAGGTGAGCACACTTTACAGGAGAAACATGGCTTTTTTATGCATCACTATCCAAGATGACTTTATTGTCTCGCCTCTTGTAGGAGAAGTCCAAAGAAACATGCCTGCAAAATATAGGCCATAGCACTTGCCACCCATCTTACAGAGCCATAGACAAGGAGTCAAAAGAGGAGTAGGACCAAAGACGTCTGGGGCATTGAGCAGCATCTGACAGGAGCACTTGACATTGGGCCAAAGGATAAAACTCAAGTGGTACGCAGGAGGTAAATAACTGTTGCAACCATTGCATGAGGGAGTAATACTCCTCTATGAAGTGTTTTCAATTCTTCCCTGCATAGCCGCAAGTTTGGAGCACTTCTGATTTCAGTGTGGATTTGTACCAATCTTGGGAGTTAGGTGGACAAAGCCTAATTCCTTCATTCTTGCAACACTTTATTTCTAGTCTTGGGTTGCCCTCAATCCTGGTGTGATCTATGTTGTTTTTCCTTTCCAATTTTTAGGTCTCGCATTTGACATCACACGCACTGTTTGTTTGCAAGTTAACTAATAGGAGCTGGGAGCCTGCCTACTCTTTAGATTCGTTGGCTTTGCTGTCACTCTAATTTGCTGGCTACTGATTGATCAGCCATGCCGGTTTCGCTTTTTCTTAATTTTGTTTCTCCCTTCAGTGGACTTTGCACCACGTATTGATTGCTTCTTTTTCAGTAAATTACTTACACTGCTCATGCTGAGATTGAGGTACTTTTTTATTTCCACTGTCATTGTTGTTGGTCCCTGAGTGTTTTAGAGTGGGATGGTGAAGAGTGGAATAGAGTGTTTTAGAGTGGAGGGGGAGAAATTGTTGTGTACTGGAGTGGCACAATATGAAGTTGTGTAGAGTGTCATACACTGGAGTGGCATAAAGTAGAGAGGACTAGTGTAGAGTGCATTGGTGTAGAGTGCTGCAGAGTATAGTGGTGTAGATTGAGTGCAGTGGCATTGAATTCATAGGCATACAATGCAGTCGTATAATGCAGTGGCGTAAATTAGAGTGGTGTATAGTAGAGTGCAGTGGTGTAGAGTGGAATGGTGCAGAGTGGAGTGGCTCAGACTGGCAGAGTAGAGTGGCACAGAGTAGAATGATGTAGACTAGAGTGGCGTAGAGTGCAGTGAGGTAGAGTGCAGTGGCGCAGAGTAGAGTAGAGTAGAGTGGTGTAGAATGGTGCGGAGTGGAATTTCTATTTGCCTCTTATCCCTCTATAAATTGTATTTGTCTGTCTGTTGTATGTGTTTCTCTCTTGAGCATCCCTGTCACTTTTTCCTATGTCTCATTTACCCATTTATCTTCATGTTGAGTTAAGTGATGCAGAAGGCAGTGGCGCAGAATAGAGTCGAGTGACATAGAGTGCAGTGGCGTAAAGTGGTGCAGACTACAGTAGCATAGACTGGTGTAGAGTAGAGTATAGTCCCATAGAGGTCAGTGGCATAGAGTGGTATAATGTAGAGTGGCATAGAGTTCAGTGGCAAAGAGTGCAGTTTTGCACAGTAGAGTGTCAGAGTGCAGTGGCATAGTGTGGAGTTGAGTGGCATAGAGAGCAGTGGTGTAGAGTACCGTGATG
This sequence comes from Pleurodeles waltl, assembly GCF_031143425.1. Taxonomy (NCBI): domain Eukaryota; kingdom Metazoa; phylum Chordata; class Amphibia; order Caudata; family Salamandridae; genus Pleurodeles; species Pleurodeles waltl. The sequence continues at coordinate 894,461,032 of NC_090446.1, forward strand.
CAGAGTAGAGTGCAGTGGCATAGAATGCAGTGCAGAGTTCAGTTGTGAGGAGTGCACTGGCATGGAGTGCAATGGTTAAAATTAAAGTGGTATAGTGTACAGTGAAATGGACTGAAGTGTTTCAGAGTGGCGTAGAGTGCAGCGGCGGATCCTCCACTATGGCAGAGGAGAGTCGCCCTCCCCGCCAGCAGCTGCAAGTTGAAAAATAAAAATGATAATAAACAATGTTTATTATCGTTTTTTAATTTTAAAGGAGCGGAGCCATGTGGATGATGAACACTGAGGGGAGTGGTATGAATTCCCCTCAGTGCGCATGTGTGTTTGGCCGGCCATCCATTTCCCGCCTAACACACATGCGCACTATGCTCTCTCCAACCCAGCACTGTGTTGCCGGAATGGAGACAGCAGGCAGAGGCTCCCACTCTGCCTCACAGTGCCAAGCCAGTGCACTCTGGTCAATCCTAATGCTGCATTCATGCTGCCAGCAGATTGAGAGCAGTGTTAGTATTGGCTGCAGAACAAGCTGGAAGCCTGTGCCTGCTGTGACTGAGGACCGAGGAGTGGCGCGGCAAAGGCGGCGAGTAAGATAAGGCTTTGTTTTTCCATTATTTTTTCATCTGTAATGTTTTTGGTGCCCCCACTGCTTTACCCAGACTGAAGCTGCCCCTTGTAGAGTAGCCTAGAGTGCAGTGGTGTAACGTAGATTGGTACAGGGTAGAGTAAAGAGGCATAGCATGAAATGGCTTAGAGTGCAGTGGCATAGAGAACAGTGGGGCAAAGTACAGAGATGTGGAGTGGTGTAAAGTGGAGTGGTGTAAATTGGAGTATTCATGGCGTAGTAGCTCACTGCCATTACAGACAACACATTTTCAGTTGAAATGACCATTACATCTGCACAGACATGCAGTTTTCCTAATACAAATATACAAGTTTGAGATCAAAATGTGTGGCAATTGCATCACCTATTTCAATAATACATTTGGATCATATTAAAGTATTTGTTTCCAACGCACTTGAGAAATAACAAAAAATGTGCTTCGTTTGTGCGTTCATGATTCTAATACATTCTGACACACTACCACAGTTCATCTAAATGTTGCCATATTCTAGAAAACATATTTTTCTACCCCCAGTATCCAGCAAGATTGTCACTTATATCCTCTCACTTTGCAGTCAGAGAAAGAAAAGTAAACAAGCGCCTTTGGAAGACAGGGCCTGACATTTGTCCTCGGTCTTTGAATACACAGCAAAGGTGATGAGATAAGAACAAGATTTAAAGGCCTGTTAACAGAAAGTGAATTCTTGGAAGAATACTGTAAACACGGTTTAGGCAATGGCACGTACAAAGGTACCTGGAGAGCCCAAAGCAAAAAAGCCAATAAATGGAAAAGCAGCAAGTGGGAGTTATAAACCTTAAAACACCAATGGTAATCAACCAGCGAAATGCATTCCCAAGTCAACTTTCTGAAAGTCCCCGAAATGTCTTTAATAAACCAGACAGCTGTGCTGTCTGGTAGGCTGTGACCTAAAAAGGTAAATGAGAATGATAGATCTGCAGGTTAATTAACCTGCTGCAGACTTCCATTCTGCATGCCTTGTGCAAATATTTGCCTGCAGCATGTGGACCACAATTGTAAACCAATTTGGGTCCATTCACATTTTATATTTGAGAGATCCATAAAATGAATGCCATTGATTTGAGCATAATCAATAAGGAAGAGACAATTTAGCATGTGGCACTCACATTTTTTTGTGGCAGATCACTGAGATCTCCACAGGATTGGTGGAGGTTTTGATTGTGTTTATTTACTAAAAGCTGAATATTATCTGCCAAGGAGTCATGTGTCACTTCCAGCCAGCTAGAAAATTAGCTCAAGTAACAGCAAGACTTCAAGTCCCAGAAAGCAAAGTGCTACCTTATAAAAATCCGGAGGTGGGGATGGATCTATAAACAGTATAACATGTCTATTTTATGGGGTCAAAACATCACTTCAACTCCCTGCGCTAGGTTTCAGACAAACTGTAGTCTGTATAGAGCAGCTCTGGAACAGCAGCTGCCTGCTCCCGACAGGCCACAGGAGAGTGTTTTCCTTCAACCGGTGTGGAAGAAACTGAGTTACTGACTGCAAGTTGAGTGACATTTTAGAAGTCGTTCCAAAATAGTTTCAGGCACAGCTCATAACGTGCAGCCAGTTGTCTTTGCCTTTATAAATAAAGATTTCAAAGCTCAGTGTCAGCCTAAAAAAAAAAGGATGAACAATTGCATTCTCAGTTGCCAGTTTTCCACCATCAAAAAAGAATGCTTATGTTATCTGCCATGAAACCGTTGTTCAGTACATCAAGCACTTTCAATATTTTGAGTAGTCATGTTGTACAGCAGTGCAACTGTTGTGTAGCATGGCTGAAAGTAAAGAAAACAAGCATTTACAATGCATCGGGTCTCGCGTTTCCTCATGCTAGAGCTGATCGTGTTGTAAACTCCTAACCCGACTTTTCACCTATCGGGCAAAAGTGCATTTATGTACATAACCCGAAAAAGTGAAATCAAGTAGGTAAAGCGCTCGACTTCTGCCAAGCGAGATCGGGCTCGTAAATTAGAGAAAAAGAAGTCCACGAGCCCGATGGAAAACAGCGAGCCTCGCATGTTTTCTGTACTTGGTCGCTGCGCTGGAGGAGGGCTAGCCACCGGAAAAGGCATGCCATATGCGTGCCTTCGACTAATGAAAGCAAGCAGATTTTATTAGGGAAGCCCACCAACCAATAAAAAACACTGATGTGAAGTTGACAGGGCTCCGAGCCCTTTTATCAATACAAAAGAGTATCGCTGCGAAACGCATGCGCGAGCGCATGCAACGCAGGCTCGACCCTAAAAAGCACTATGTTGTCGCCACCGCTGCCAACATCATAGCTCTTTTCTTTACTTTACTTTCCACCATTCTGCACAGCAGACCCACTGTTGTACAACGTGTCTAAATAACATTGACATAGTCGATAGCTCTTGCATAGGTGAGACCGATTGGCTCCGCCAATGTTTGTTAACATTTATTAGCAGCAAAGATCCATAGAGAGATACAAAGCATTTTCAAAAGTCAGACAAAATACACACAGGCACATTAGTCTGTCTGTCCGTCTAAAATGGGGCATAAAATAAGAAAAAATGGTCCAAACGCACCAAACAGCAAATAGCATAGGCCTTGATATTAGACAAACATTGCTAGTGGCCACAGAATCCATCATTTGTCACATGATAAGTATGGGTGTCAAAAGTTTATGTTCAACCAGTGAAGTTGAAGGAAGTTTATGGCGTCGCAACTTCATAAGTTTGTGGACTTTTCACAACTCTGCTTCTAAGCTAAACACCAGTATGAATAAGGTACAATAGTTTCCTGTTCAAAATTCTTTCTCTTCTGCAAAGACCGTTCTTTAAAAAAAAAGAAAGTTGCCCCACTTGTGAAGTCCAAGAAGTAGGTAAAGGTTTAAACAATTGAGAAGGTGTGCGAAAGCGAAGTTTGTCGATCCTCACGCACCCCTAGAGAGGCAGTGTTATCCCTCCCTCATACCATGCTTGCTGCCATCGCCATCAACCTCACAATTAAGCTAGTCCAAACAATTAATTCTTTATACATTTTAATTAAATCAGTGAATCTTGTCTTGCATTTATACCATGGGAGAGAATAACCAGGGCCCAATTCCCAATGCCACATAGGCCTGTTTAATTTAAATAAGTAAATGGATTGATTTATGGATGCAAAGGGAATTTTGGAATTTATAAATATTTTTATATGGGAATTCTGATGTGGGAATACCACCCACTTATATATTTCCAGGGTCAGGATGGCCTGGAAAGTCCATGCATGCTCACTACCTTGTGAGTATGTGGGTATTCACATGTTTATCCACATTGCATTCAAAAATCTGTTTACAGGGTGGAAATAGAACAGAAAGTTCTCCAATATTATTGGGGTGTAGAGGAAGGGATTTCTCTACAGAGAAAAGATCTCATGGAAGAAAAAGAGGTGCAGTTCCTTAAATGTGATTATAATACATGGGGTTATGTAACTCAACTATTATAAGGTTATTACAGTCGAGTTCTGAGTATGAATGGCAGTACATCATTTCTTATGCACCAAGCCACAAATTAGAAAGCCAACAGGATCAGAACTCAAATACTGTAAGGGTGTTACAGAAGAGTTCTGATCTCACAACACCTGCTGCCAGAGCCAGCAGCCAAGGTGAAAGGCAGGTCAGATCAGAGGGCATAATTAAAGCAGCGGTTTAAAGTAACAAATAGAACGTTGCAGATTCGGAGCTGGGGCACCTTTTTCTTTTTTGAACTGGCTTGTATGGAAGTGTATTTAATATCTGTTCTCAACAAATATCTAACAGATTTTGATGTGTTTAATGTGAGGTTTTATTTTTATTGCTCATGTTTGCAAGCATGCTCTCTTCTACATATGAAGGAGCTATGTGCCAGAAGTTTTAAGTGGTTTGTATGAAAGGTTAAAGCATGACCAAGTAATATATGGGATAAAGTTCCACCTGCCATAGATGATAAGGATTTTGCAAGTCATCTCAGAGGGCCTTAACCTTGTAAAGGAACTTGGCCTTCAGACTCATTCCTCTATATGGCTTTGAAACTTCTTGTTGACTTACAGTATCTTTATAATGTACCACAAGGCATACTTCATCCCTTATATATTCTTGCAACTGAAATTGTATACTTTGTACAACTACGTATGCTGATATTTTCTGTATGGACTAATTAGGAAGCCACAAATGCTTGCTAGGAGTACTCTGGAAAAACTCTGCTGTGGAATCCTTTGTATAGTCTAAACAAAAAGTATGTGTGTGTATATGTTTGAATGTATGTATGTATGTGTAGTTATAGTAAGGTCCGGGTTTCCTTAGCAAATTGTTTATTTTATGTTTGTTAATAACTTTGGCGCCCTTTGTTGAATCTTCACAAAACCTTCCACAAGAAAGTTTAAGGCAACTCAGCTTCTTCCTGGAAGGTTCCAGAGTGATATGTCAAAAATGGGCAGACAAAAAAAGGGGGGCCCCAAAAGGCATATTCCCATGCAATTTAACATAGCAAAATTAAACACCAACTCCGCAAAAACTGCTCAACAAATAATACCAAATTCATCAGAAAGCTAGCTCTTTACCCAAAACGCTTGCTTTTTATGATTTGGTGTAATTCAGCTCAGAAAGTTTTGAGAAGGTAAGGTTCAAAATGTATCTATATATAGAGATGTGAGTGTACCATGGGTATGGCAGATCAAAAAATAAGATCTAAGTAGCTGCCTCACATCAACAAAGATGTTTGGTAATGATCTAAGGCCTTGAAGACTGTATCCTGAAAAAAGATACAAAAAAGTTATAGGGGGCAGGTTAGGGATAGCCTGACCCCTCTAGACCTTGAGTGGAGAGGGAGTCCCTCTGGCCTAAAAACTAAATTTGTTTTTTAGCGGTAACACAATACTGCTGTAATATTGTGGTACCATGGTAAAATTTGGAAAAAGGGCAGGCTCCCACTCTTTTCTATTGATTCCCCCCAGTGTGTGCCGGGCCTGTGGACTTGCACATTATATTTTAATGTGAGATGCCCCTCCTTGAGTTATTAAATGGCTACAGGGATCACAGCCCCCAGGGCAACCCAAAAATATGCACATTTGATATAAAGGGGGAGGAGTTTCAGGCCCCTTCTCCGAACCATGTAATGACCATGGTAAGATCATCCTCTGGGGCCGAAGGAAACAAAAATATTTTTCAAGTGAGGGGGGTCTGCATCTCCCCCGTGAGGAATAAATGGCTGAGGCGCCCCCACCCCATAGGGCAAATTCATAGCAGTGTCTCCTATGGAGACAATTAAGTGGGACACTATTGTTCCATACCCACGAGAGAGTCAGCAGAGAACAGAAAAGTAAATACCTGCCTGCTCTCTCCTGAACAAGGAACATAGATTTGCTCCTTATCAGCGGGAGCAGAAACAAAAGCGAGAGCAAGCCAATGGAGCCGGCTCCCTCTGGTACCCAGGATGGGTACTAGCAGGGGAGCCGGTTGGGCTGCAGAGGCCATAGGCTTCCGCCGAAGCTCCCAACTACTCTTAGTGTTGTGGTTGTCCTGAGAGGCACCCACTAATCAAGTCCTGCTGGCATCTTGGATGGTTCCTCCACCTGTGCCCTCCATGATTTAAGTTTGTTGGGTGCCCCTGGTGGTACCGGGGCACCCATAACAAATACCAGTATGGCCGGCTCCCACTCTTGGGTGAGCAGGGAGCTGGTGGGGTTGCGAAGGCCTTGGTTTTCCCTCATGGCCACCAATGCTTGGAACAATTCTCGAATGCCCCTGTGGGGGGGCATCAGTTAACTATAACTGATGACGTTCATTTTTTTAGTTTAAAATGTTGAAATTGTTATATTGTACCCAACATTTTCATTTACAAAATTACTTTCACCTTTAATTGTTGACTTACAGTATCTTTATAATGTACCACAAGGCATACTTCATCCCTTATATATTCTTGCAACTGAAATTGTATACTTTGTACAACTACGTATGCTGATATTTTCTGTATGGACTAATTAGGAAGCCACAAATGCTTGCTAGGAGTACTCTGGAAAAACTCTGCTGTGGAATCCTTTGTATAGTCTAAACAAAAAGTATGTGTGTGTATATGTTTGAATGTATGTATGTATGTGTAGTTATAGTAAGGTCCGGGTTTCCTTAGCAAATTGTTTATTTTATGTTTGTTAATAACTTTGGCGCCCTTTGTTGAATCTTCACAAAACCTTCCACAAGAAAGTTTAAGGCAACTCAGCTTCTTCCTGGAAGGTTCCAGAGTGATATGTCAAAAATGGGCAGACAAAAAAAGGGGGGCCCCAAAAGGCATATTCCCATGCAATTTAACATAGCAAAATTAAACACCAACTCCGCAAAAACTGCTCAACAAATAATACCAAATTCATCAGAAAGCTAGCTCTTTACCCAAAACGCTTGCTTTTTATGATTTGGTGTAATTCAGCTCAGAAAGTTTTGAGAAGGTAAGGTTCAAAATGTATCTATATATAGAGATGTGAGTGTACCATGGGTATGGCAGATCAAAAAATAAGATCTAAGTAGCTGCCTCACATCAACAAAGATGTTTGGTAATGATCTAAGGCCTTGAAGACTGTATCCTGAAAAAAGATACAAAAAAGTTATAGGGGGCAGGTTAGGGATAGCCTGACCCCTCTAGACCTTGAGTGGAGAGGGAGTCCCTCTGGCCTAAAAACTAAATTTGTTTTTTAGCGGTAACACAATACTGCTGTAATATTGTGGTACCATGGTAAAATTTGGAAAAAGGGCAGGCTCCCACTCTTTTCTATTGATTCCCCCCAGTGTGTGCCGGGCCTGTGGACTTGCACATTATATTTTAATGTGAGATGCCCCTCCTTGAGTTATTAAATGGCTACAGGGATCACAGCCCCCAGGGCAACCCAAAAATATGCACATTTGATATAAAGGGGGAGGAGTTTCAGGCCCCTTCTCCGAACCATGTAATGACCATGGTAAGATCATCCTCTGGGGCCGAAGGAAACAAAAATATTTTTAAAGTGAGGGGGGTCTGCATCTCCCCCGTGAGGAATAAATGGCTGAGGCGCCCCCACCCCATAGGGCAAATTCATAGCAGTGTCTCCTATGGAGACAATTAAGTGGGACACTATTGTTCCATACCCACGAGAGAGTCAGCAGAGAACAGAAAAGTAAATACCTGCCTGCTCTCTCCTGAACAAGGAACATAGATTTGCTCCTTATCAGCGGGAGCAGAAACAAAAGCGAGAGCAAGCCAATGGAGCCGGCTCCCTCTGGTACCCAGGATGGGTACTAGCAGGGGAGCCGGTTGGGCTGCAGAGGCCATAGGCTTCCGCCGAAGCTCCCAACTACTCTTAGTGTTGTGGTTGTCCTGAGAGGCACCCACTAATCAAGTCCTGCTGGCATCTTGGATGGTTCCTCCACCTGTGCCCTCCATGATTTAAGTTTGTTGGGTGCCCCTGGTGGTACCGGGGCACCCATAACAAATACCAGTATGGCCGGCTCCCACTCTTGGGTGAGCAGGGAGCTGGTGGGGTTGCGAAGGCCTTGGTTTTCCCTCATGGCCACCAATGCTTGGAACAATTCTCGAATGCCCCTGTGGGGGGGCATCAGTTAACTATAACTGATGACGTTCATTTTTTTAGTTTAAAATGTTTAAATTGTTATATTGTACCCAACATTTTCATTTACAAAATTACTTTCACCTTTAATTGTGCAGTATTATGTTTATATATATATATATATATATATATATATATATATATATATATATATATATATTACCTACTGGCGACCTACTTTCCACATAGTAAGAACAGTTTTTGTTTTGCAAATAATTTTGACGCCGCTTGATATATGTTCATGAAATTGTAAACAGTTATACTTTGGTCAGGTCAGCTGCTGTCTGTAAAGTTTCAGGGTGATCCATCGAGTGGGGGCCAAGAAAAAAGGGGGTTGCAAAACACATTTTCCCCATTTTTCCATAGCATCTTTAGACAAACAGAATTATACCAAATTTGTCAGGAACCTAAATCCTTTTCTGCAGATTGTGTTTTTGATATTTGGCATAAGTCCATTCAGTAGTTTTGGAGATATAAAAGGTTAAAAAATGTAGATATCTAGGGATGCGGGTCCTTCAAGGATCCAACTGCCCCGTGCTGATACCTGATTGGCTGTCAACACTTCAACACGGAAGTGTGGCAGCCACCTTTGACTCCCTTCAGCTGAGTCCCCAAAAAAAAGTGAAAAAAAGAAAAGGGGCCAGGTTATGGTCACCCTGAGCCCTTAGACTTGGTCTAAGGGTCCTTTACAAACCCTATCAGAGCTAAAAAAATCCACAGATGCGGATCCGCAGATTTTTAAGAGTTTTTTAAAAACGCAGTCTCCTGCTCTTTACTTTTATTTGATCCCCAGGTGGGCCAAGTCTGGGGGGGTAGTGAGAAAGGAGGGGACCACCACTTCCCTGGGGTGATTAGACAAAAATGTGTGGGGGGCCTCATGGCCCCTTATGTCCCGGGGACGACCACTTCCCCAGGGCAAAATCTTTACTTATGGGGACCACACCCTCCCTGGGACTGAAATAGGACAATAAAAGGGATCCGTTGTGGACTCCCGGTCTGGGGACCACCACCCCCCAGGACAAGGTTTAACATTGGAGGGGCAGGGCAATGTGGCCCTACGTGAGGAGAAAATAATGGCCCTGGGGAATGCCAAGTCAGAGCAAACACTGGTCACAGCAGGAGAGAGTTGTCAAACAGCTCTTGCTTGCTGGGAGCACAGTTTTCTTCTATAACTCGTGCTCTTGCCATACACTGCTAATTACTCTAGATATTGCAGCACTCATGAAAACTTTTATCACAGCAATAAAAGTATCAAAGAAACATTAGAAGTCAAATTATTGAAGAAAAAACTGTGCATGGCGGGGTGCAAAGTTATAGTTACCTTAGGCCACGGGTTATAGTTACTTGAAATAACTAACTATAACTGCAGAATTTTTCTGGTTTTGTGCAAGTAAATTCCATACCTATCAATAACATCCCTGTAACTTTCGTTTTTTAAAAGTGAGAGATATATGTATATATATATATATATATATATATACATATATATATATATATATATATGTTAGAAGATATTTATCTGAGTAAATTAAGTTTAAAACAATCATGATTTGATTATCACAAGTTGAAATATCACTTTTGCAATGATAAGAAGAGTCGTAAGTCTTTAAAAATCAACAAATGTATCTTGTGTGCACAAAGTACTTGGTATGAGTCAAAATTACATGCACGAAGACTGCAGAGGAGGAGATGCGTGGAAAACAGAAGGTGTGTGTCAGATTTCCGGATGTGCACAGACAATGCGTTGATTCTTTTCCATGCAGCAATGGCTTGGTGTCGAATTCCGGCACGCAGGCTTGAATCCTCACTGCGATGCGGGGTCTTTTGACGCCCAGGGACAATGAGTGGAAATCCTGGGCGTATAGGACGAAGTCACAGGTGCGGCGTCAATCGGTTGGGCGATGCGTCAGAGTTTCTGTCGCACGGCAGGCACTGGTCGATTCCTCACACAGGAAGTTGGGCTGCTTTGTTCTGGCTCGGTAATGCATTGATCAGGTGGGCTGTGCGTCGAAGTTCTGGTCGCAACGCTGGCACTGCATAGATCTCCACTCGGCGGGCCGAGCTACGTCGTTCTGGGTCGGCAAAGTGTGACTCTTTCACCGCTGGGCAGGCTGCGCATTGATTCCGGTAGGCTGTGCGTTGCTTTTCACCGCACAAGGAGTTCCTTTGCAGAGATGAAGTATTTTTGGCCCTGAGACTTCATGAACAGGAGGCCAACGCAATGCAAGCCCTTGGAGAGCACTTGTCAGCAGAGCCAGAGGCCAGCAAGGCAGCAGGGCAACAGCAAGGCAGCAGTCTTTCACAGCAAAGCATTCAAGGTGAGCCCTTTGGGCAACCAGGCAGCTCCTCTTGGCAGGTTGCAGGATCTGGTTCAGAGTGTCTGTCCCAGGAAATGTTTGAGTTGGTACAGTCAGGTACCTAGTTTATATACCCAAAGGTGCCTTTGAAGTGGGGAGACTTCAAAGAGTGGTTTTGAAGTGCACAAGGTCCCCTTTCAGTAAAACCCTGTCTGCCAGGGTCCATTCAGGCGTTTGACAATCTATTGTGTGAGGGCACTGTCCTTTGAAATGTAAGTGTCAGGCCCTCCACCCTTCCAGCCGAGGAAGACCCATTCAGTATGCAAATGAGTGCAGGTGTGACTGAGCATCCTGTGTTTGTGGTTGTCTGGGTGAAATGCACAAGAGAGCTGTCAACTAGCCCAGCCCAGATGTGGATTGGAGACAGGCTGTAAGGCACAGATGGATTTTAAGCAGGGAATTGCTCACTTTCTAAAAGTGGCATTTCCAAAATAGTAATATAAAGTCCAACCTCACCAGTCAGCAGGATTTTGTATTACCATTCTGGCCATACAAAATATGACTTGTCTACCCCTTTCTGATCAGAATCTACCACCCAAACAATATATGAGGGTAGCCCTAATGTTAGCCTTTGAAAGGAGCAGGCCTCACAGCAGTGGAAAATGAATTTAGGAGTTTTCCACTACCAGGACATAAAAAACACGGAGGTATATGTCCTGCCTTTTACCTACGTAGCACCCTGTCCTATGGGTTACCTATGGCCTACCTTAGGGATTATGGATATGTAAAAAAAGGGGAGATTAAGGCTTGGCAAGTACTTTTAAATGCCAAGTGAAACTGCACACACAGGCCTTGCAAAGGCAGGCCTGAGGCATGGTTAAGGGGCTACTTTTGTGGGTGGTGCAATCAGTGCTGCAGGCCCATTAGTAGCATTCAGTCTAAAGGCCCTGGGCACATGTAGTGCACTTTACTAGGGACTAACAAGTAGATCAAATATGCCAATTGGGTATGAACCAATGTTACCATGTTTTAAGGGAGAGACCATATGCACTTTAGCACTGGTTAGCAGTGATAAAGTGTGCAGAGTCCTAAAACCAGCAAAAACTGTTTAAAAAAAGTGGAGGGAGGCAGGCAAAAAGTTGGGGGTGAACACCCAAATATATATATATATATATTTATATATATCTCTCTATATATATATATATATTCATTTTTTTGGGAGAGAGGGAGAGAGCGTGAGAGCACAAGAGAGGGAGAGACACCCACCTTTTCTTCCATTTAGAATTTTTTTTTACTTCACCAGTGTAACCTCATTATTTGACATAATCTGCCATGTAGGCTTTCCCACATTCAGTGACATCAATATATTTGAGTTCTGTAGTAAACCAAAGCAGCACACGTTTGATTGTTTAAAACATTTGAGAACTGACTGTCTAAAATAATCGAAAAACAAACATATTTTGTTCATTATTTTGCGTCTGTGCACAATATTCAATTAAAACGTCCTGTCGTGCCACGGCAGCATTTTAGTTTCTGTAGCACAGAAATAATCGGTAAGTGTTAATTTCATTTTGTGACATTAGATTAGTGCTCCGTATAACAATTGAACAATCCATTTTAAATAAGCCGTCATGAAAATGTCACACATTTCAATTATTTTTTTTAAATCGTCATTCAAGGACCACGTTCTAGTAACTGTGTCTAACAACTTTCTATGCGAATTAATTGGCAATAACCTAGAGGGCCATAGATTCCTAGACATGGATTAACAAGGAAAATATTCTAGAGTGTTTGCTTGAGGATTCAGCTAGCCATTACACATTTTATAATGATCGTAAACACACTAAATAACAGATGGTATAACATGAAAAAGTGATTCGAAATATGCATTTGCTTTTATGCCCTTTTTGTGGGATTCTATAAATTGACAAGAGTGTTGGGTGGCTCCTTCCATGTGTTCCTTGGAAGGAATTGTGACGCCCTTTTACATCCTTGTTTGTGATGGCTTTTTGTGAAAGTCTACTGTTGTATGTGTTCCACTACTGAATTTGAAACTTGGTTTGTCACCTGAGGAATGCAAACATCCAACCCAAGTGTCTTACAAATGGTTAAGTAGTGGTCAAGAAGTCTTCTTCTAAATGTTTTTGTTAATTTGTTTTATGAAGTATATTTTTTCAGAGTAAATTATATTGTTTGTTACTTCTGTAGCTGGAACATACCATGAGTCAATTATTTCTGTTATTTCAAATGCAACTTGCACATTTAATGAGTAGTCAGTGACATAGGTTTATTTTGGAGGTACTGCGTATTTCCTGGTTAAAGCAGTAATAATATGTTATACCTGACAGCCTCAGGGTGATCTTCCCCCAACGTTTTGCCTGCTTCCCTCCATTTTTATGATCTCATTTTTGCTGGTTTTAGGACTCTGCTCACTTTACCACTGCTGACCAGTGCTAAAGTGCTTGTGCTCTCCCCCCTAAACGTGGTAACATTGACTCCTACCTAATATGGCATATTTAATTTAGCTATCGGTCCCTAATGAAGTGCAACATATGTGCCCAGGGCCCATAAACTAAGGCCCTGATTTATACTTTTTTTGTGCTGCATTACCGTCATTTATTGATGCAAAAGTGGCGCAAACTTACAAAATACAATTATATTTTGTGAGTTTGTGCCATTTTTGCGTAAAAAAATGACGGTAATGCAGCACAAAAAAAGCATAAATCAGGGCCTAAATGCTACCGGTGAGCCTGCAGCACTGATTGTACCACCCACATTAGTGGCCCCTTAACCATGTCTCAGTCCTGCCATTGCAAGACCTGTGTGTGCAGCTTTACTGCCACCTTGACTTGGTATTTAAAACCCTTTGCCAAGCCTTAAACTCCCCTTTTATTCCACATAAGCACCCCTAGGGAAGGCCATATGTCATGTACAAGGCAGGGTGCAGTGTATCCAAAAGGCAGGACATGTACTTGTAAGTTTTACCTGTCCTGATAGTGAAAAACTCCCAAAATTGTTTTCACTACTGTGAGGGCTGCTCCTCTAATATTTCCCTGAATTCCCATCTATATTTTATGTGGTAATTTCTGATCTGAAAGGAGTGGTGTTGTCATGTTTGATGCGTTTGAAATGGTAGTGAGAAATCCTAATTACAGGTAAAGCTGGATTTAACATTAATATTTTAGAAATGTCACTTTTAGTAACTAGGCATTTCTTTGCTCTTAATGCTCTCTGTGCCTTACAGCCTGTCTCCAATTCACTGGGTGACAGCTTCCCTTGTGCATTCCTTCCAGACAGCCATAAACACAAGACTCTCAGCTGCATCTCAATTCCTGTGCATACTGATGGATGTTCTGTGGTCAATCTTTCTGGCTAGCCCACTTTTCCTCTGGTTTGAAGCCACTACTGGTGGGAGTGGCTCATGGATCCTTCCTGAGGCCCATGTCTATATAGCACTACTTGTTTCTTTAGTGGTGTCAGATGGATGCAAGGCAGTGTTGTATGCTGATGATACTCAGCTCCTGTTCTCCTTTGGGGAGGATGAAGCTTTGGACTGTGGCTCTCTCAAGACCTGTCTTTCTGCTGTGTTGTGTTGTAGTGTGCTAACCATCTCATGTGCGATATGGACAAGGCAAAGGTCCTCCTATTTGGAACATTTCAAGATGAGTCCTGGTCTAATTGTTGACCTGAGGAAGCTCCACCCCCACCCTTTTCCTTTGGCAGTGGCTATGAATCATATGGTAAGATTTAACAGCAACCTTTCTTTTTAACCAAATCTGTCGGCCATTGTTGGATCTTGTTTAGGTCTAATTTATTCCTTGAAGACATTTCTTTCACTCTTCCCTCTGTCTTCCAGGAAAACTTTAGTCCATGTCCTCATTACTTCCAGGCTGGACTATGCCAATGTGTTGTATGTGGGCCTTCTGGATGATCTGACTGAGAGACTTCAGGTTGTTCAGGGTGCGGCTGCACTGTTCATTCTTAGTTTCCCCTATGATTCAATTTTACCTTTTTTTAAGATCGTTACACTGGCTGCCTGTAAAGAAGAGGATTCTTTGTAAATCCCTTGTAATAGCTCACTGGGCCTTCTTTTTGAGAGCCCCCAATATCTAGAAGCCAGACTGCAAAACCTCTCTCCTATGAGGGCTCTGTGTTCTGCTCAGGCACATTTCTCTGTGGTTCCGATGGTACGGCAGGCCAGAAGAAGTGGTAACTCCTGTTTTTATCTTGCTGCACAGGCCTGGAATTAGCTCCTTCTTGTTCTTTGCTCATTTTTTCTGAGTTTCAGTTTCATAAAACAAACTTAAGACTTGATTATTTAGTCAAGCATAATCAGTTCCCTTTGAACTATTGATCTGCCAGCACCAGGATACTCCTAGGCGAAGATGTGCACTATATAAGCCTATGGCCCTCATTTTGACCGTGGCGGTCTTTTTTAAACACCACCAAAGCCACGGGCACCAGAAGACTGCCAGTGCTGGCGGTCTTCCGCCCACCATATTACGAGTGCTGCTGAATTTCCACCACAGTTTGGGTTGAAATCCAGCAGCAGCCATGCTGGTGGGCAGAGGCGCATGGGTTGTTCCACCACCGGCACCGCCCCGCCAAAAGTACACCACCAGCCGTATTGCAACCTGTAATACGGCCTGGCGGTGTCCTGATGGTGGGGCGCTGCTGGTGGTGGAAGCGCCCGTTCCCTGCTGGATGGCCTCCTCGCAGGATGAGGTAAGTCGGGCGTCTTACAGGGGAGAGGGGTGGAAGGGGTGGGAGGGTGGAGGGTGTTGTGTATGCGCGTGTTTGTGGGTGTTTGCTTGTGTGTATGCGTGTGTGTATGTGTGTATGAATGTTGAAGTTAATACATGTATGAGTGCTGAAGTGAATGCGTGTATGTATGTTGTGGTGAATGCGTGTATGAGTGCTGAAGTGAATGTGTGTATGGATGCATGTGAGTGAATGTGTGTATGTCAGTGTTGGTAAATGAGTGTATGTGGGATGCGTGTGGGTGTCTTTGTGCATATATGCGGGGGGCGCTGTACCTGGTGGGGAAGGTAGGTGGTGGAAGGGGGAGGGAGATGCTGTACCCGGAAGGGAGGTCTTTGGGGGGTATTGTGCTTGCTGACGGGGGTGGAGAAGTTTTCTACCCGCAACAGGGAAGAAATTCCCTGTCACCGGTGGCCTTTCCGCCAGGGTTTTCATGGCGGTGCTACTCCTGCGGAAACCCCGGTGGAAGGCCAGCTCTAAATTCCGCTGGTGGTCTTCTGTGGACCGCCGGTTCGGAGATGCTCATCTCCGGCCTGGCGGGTCCAACTGCCCTGGCGGTATGAGTGGGGATGTGGCGGGTTGGCAGAGGGCAACCCACCAAACTCATAATGTGGCGGTCTTCACCACCAGCCTGTTGGCCGTGAGACCGCCACCGTGACCCTGGCGGTGTCACAATGAGGGCCTATATCATTCATTCATTCACTCATTCATGTAATCATTATATTACTTCCTCAGGAACGTGAGGTTTTATATATTTTAAATGTGCTTCCTTTAGGTGCTGAGGAACTAGCACTGGATTACTGGATTCCCTTAGGTCTTGCCAACGTTTCATATTTGCGCCTCAGTAATATTGGGATATTGGGAGGATGGTTGTGTTATCTGACCATTTATTATTGTTGCTCTACCATAACGGCCAAATCGAGTTATATTTGGTACATTTACAATATATTTTTTCAATAGTGCTACTTTCTTAACTATAAGGATAGCCTATGTTACTTGAAGGGGCTTTCTTTTCTAGGATGTTACATATGTAGTATTTTCAGACATTTTGGATTTCTTATATTAACACTGGAAAGATATGTCATACTACTTACTTTCAAATTATATTTCTGAATATTATTATATTTACTTTTACCATTTGAAATTATAGGCTTACATTTTGTATCTTTTTGTTGTGTCTCAGTAGTTGTAATCTTTGAAGTTTTCTTTTTTCTACTTCTTTTCGTTCTTCTTCTTTTTCGTGGTTTACTGCAAAAAAGGAAACAGAAATTGATTTAAGGTTACATTTTATGTATTTTATTAATGGTTATATTTTCAACAATTAAAAATATATTGTTATTCAATTCTGGCTTTTACATGTATTTTTTGCACATTTCTTTTTTTATACTTACATTTCATTAGTGCCTCTAAAGCTTGTGATATTTCTACTCAATTTTCAGACTTTTTCTTTTTTATAGGAAAAAACAAAATAGAAGAGCAGTAGAAATGTTTGCCCTGACCACATCAACGGTACTCCACCTTCTCACAGAACAAATCTCAACAGAGAAGTGAGCACTATCAAACCATAATGGAGCAACAGGGTAAATCAAATATATAGCCAGAAACTAGGACGTCATTCAGTTAATCAAGATGGCAAGTTCTTCATCAATCCGTAGATACACCAGAGCTGTATCTTCAACACAAAAATCTAGCCCAACCAATGTGTTTTGTCTCTCCTAAGGGACTTCATCAGAGCTGTGAAACAAATATATGAAAAGCCAACTTTAAAAACACATAAAACACGCATAAAAATACGCACATTTTCCACGGCTCCCCAAACCACATCATACTTCCTTTTAGGACAACGACTTAGAAACTGCTTTGATTTCAAAACCCAAATCATATACAATATTTACAGACTGAATGCTTTTGTATTATCAAATTGTCAAAACATGTCCCAAATGTCTCAGTTACCATAATCTATATCAAAACATCAATACTCAGTTCAATTAAGGATCATTCAATATTACCTCTAACCATACTGTAGCAATACCCAGTGTAGTACGTACCAACTAGAATCACAAAAGTAAACAATTCTTACAAGAGAGAACAGTATATTGGTAATCCCAAACTACCTTCTACGCAAATGGGGACTAACCTGTCACCCCACCATGCAATTAATAGGCTTCAATAAGGCGCAACCCTGATTCTTGCCCACACACCAGCCTGGCTCAGATCACTTCGCCCTCAAGCTGTGGTTGCCACTGTGCATTCATGGCCACGTAGGCCTGAGTGGCCTCAAAGCTTCCACTGCACTCTCTGCATTCGAAGGATAAAATACCATGCACTGTCTTCCCAGGCCATTCCTGAACGGCCAGATCAGTCTGCACAGCACACCTCACAGAAGGACAACTATATTCTCACACAATACCCTAATGACTTTAAAGCGAGCCTCATACAAAGTGTGCTCAATGAGATGCCTTTTAAAAGAGATTACTCATTGGATTTTTGTTGTTTAGTCTTGATCTAGTCAGATAAATAATCTCTATTATTTTAATATACCTGTGTGGAGACCTTTTTGGGGTGTTTCATTGTGATTACTGTAAGTGTGTTGCACAAATACTTTACTGATCGCCTTCTAAGTTAAGCCTGCTTGCTCTGTGTCAAGCTACCAGAGCATGAGCACTGGTTAATTTAGGTTGTGTATTTGACCATGTATTTGAGTTTGATGACTCATTTCAATTGCTTGTATTAGGTCGCCAGGTCACCTCACTAGACCACTGAAACTACGTATAGGGGGGTAATACTTCCCTTGAAGATTGACATGTATCAACTAGTTCACAAGCTCCTTCAATGAAGATTCATCTTCAGCCTTCAATATTTTTGTATATATAAAATCCTATTTCTAGTGTGGTTCTTAGCTTTATTGTCTAAAGATTGTTAACTAATTGTTTAATAGGGTAGTTAAATTAATTTAACATAAGTTGCTATTAAGTATCCTATCACTACACTCAAAAGGAAGGATGTTCTACTTTCTTGTCTCTAGTAAATAGTTTCATGGAATACAATGTGTTTTAGATTTGTTTTGGAGCTGTTGTTCTTTTTTTTCAGTTGTACATTATAGTCCCAAAATCCTTTTCAGAGTGTGGGCAATAATAAAGATGCCTTTCATGTGCGTTGTACTTCTACTTTGGAATGCAGCACTCTAATCGCATTGCTTGCATTTAATTTACACCAGTCCAGAGTTTAGTATTTGCCTCAGCATGTAGTTCTGCGCAATCAGTTATTGTTTTATGTTATTCCTAAATACTTATAATCTGGAAGTTCCACTGCAAATTTTTCTCTATTTCGTCATTGCATATTTTCCTGTAAAGATTTAGAACTAGTGGCTTTGAACTGTGCTGCTGAATCAAAAATGAGAGCAAGCAGGAGTTACTGGAATTTAGGGTTGTATTTATGAGCCCCTAGCGCCACCAGAGCGTCACTTTTTGTGATGCTCCTGTGCTCTATGCCCTGTGCCATATTTACAAACCCCTATACATGCAGCCCTTTGCTGGAAGGGGCGTGCAGTGGGTGTTCTGTGGGCATGCCACAGCAACACCCATTGCAGTACCTCAGAAAAAGCTAACACCACCCTATGGGTTGCGTTAGCAAGGCGCAACGAGGAGGAATGCTTTTATTCCTCATTGTTTTTTGCTTTTTCTACATGTGATGCATTCTGCAGCACACATAGAAAGAGTAAAATGTCTGACATGATTGTTTATGTGCGGGAAGGTGTCCCTTCCTGCATATAAACAATCATT
This sequence comes from Pleurodeles waltl, assembly GCF_031143425.1. NCBI lineage: Eukaryota > Metazoa > Chordata > Amphibia > Caudata > Salamandridae > Pleurodeles > Pleurodeles waltl. The sequence goes on from NC_090446.1 coordinate 894,480,067, forward strand.
TCAAAATGACGCTTTGGTACTTCTGTGAAGTGGCTAATTGCCATTCGAGATTGTTTATGTGCAGGAAGGGATACCTTCCTGCACATAAACAATCAAACCCCTCAACGCAGACATTCTTGCATGGTGGTGCAAGAATGCCTGCATTGGTGGTAGGCAGCTAAATTTAGCGCCAATTATATATGGCGCATCCCTGCATTGTGAAAATGGTAGAGCGCAGCGCTCTATCATTTTCCTTTAAATATGGGCATTACTATCCACATCCCAGCCGCATCTCACACCCTCAATATGTTACTATTGAGTCACACACTTTATTTTTTTAAACTTCACTTTATATACTCATATCTAGCATTGATTCCTATCAGCTGAAGTTGTAGAAATATGCTGTGTAAAACAATTAGGGGATATTGTGCTTAGTAACTAATGGCTTTGAGTTTAAAAGAGCCATAAGCTATAACTGTTTTTTGAAAGGTTTATTTCTATTGCAATTTTTAAAATGCAGACTTGCACAAGATTATATTTAATAACCATGAATCTGGTTTACAAAGATCTTTGAGCACCTAAGTGACATCTTGGTGTGCAAATAGCAGCATTTACGAGTACAACTTCTCCTGTAATTCACCGAAAGTAATTTTCTGTTCATAAATGGATTTGCCTACATGTACAATTATGCCATTATTGTGTAGATTTACATGTGAGTAAATCTCTTTGCATGTGTGAGTTGTGTGCGTTGCAAGGTGGGCATACTTGCAAAAGGTGCTGAGCATTCACATTCATAAACTCTTTGCAAGTAATTTCCCTCTGTAAAATTACTTGCTGATTTCTTCCTGTCATGGGCACAAGTAAATCCATTTCAAGTAAAGGGAAATGGAGGGACACCACCAAAGAAGGAGTGGGTGGGGCAGTGGAAGGTATTTTTTTCCTTAAAATTATTTTCTCTATATACTAAAATTTTACCAATTGCAAAACACTAATGTATTGCATATACCCTATGAAAACATATTCATGCTATAGTTTCAAAAAGATGTCAGATTTACGAGGCCCTTGAGCATCCTTGTGCCACATTAGGGGCATTTTTTTTTATACTAATGTGGCATTGGGCAGGCATTTCTGATGTGCCATATTTTCAAAGTGGTGCAATGCTAGCATGTGTGGGAATCAGCCCCTGTCACTGCTTCCCTGGACTGAAGAAGCTACTCCTCGGGAATTCCATGAAGATATTTTTTTCCAAACACAGGAGTAATTCTGTGGGAACAAACCTCGACTTTCTTTGTGATTTGGATGCATGCACTTCCACCGTAGGTCTCTACTCCATGAAGGCTTACCTTTGGGGTTAAGCCCTGGATCGATCATAAACAAAGTTTAATGTATCCTTCTATGTTTCCTTTATTCAGGATCCTGAGACATTTTATAAATGGTACTCAGAGGCCAGGGCACAGGTGCTGCCAAACAGGTATTGATCTATTCCAACCACATCTCCAGTCAGTAAATAACTGGAGGTGTTAGAATCCTTGAATAAAATGCATGTTTTAACTGCTACTTTCATGGAGTAACTATTTAAACGTATTGTTTAGTTGTGATATTTGATCTTTTATGGATATTTATAAAAGATCTGAATGAAGATTTTTTTTGACTGACTGACTGAAGAAAATCGCTTTTTTTGTTAATGGTTGTAATTCGTAATATTGTCTGTAAAATGTTATGTTTTTGTATGGTCATTGTCGGATAAAAGGTTACATAAAGGATACTGGATTTTTTGTTGATTCGGAACTAAGCTTTTTTTCTCCTGTAGCAACAAGAACTCAAACACTTTTATTAAAACGCATTTGAATTGGTTACTATTTTTAAGGCTTACAGAAAACAAGTGAACCAATGGTGAAAATTACTCATTGGGAGGTTCTACAAATTGTGTGTTAGGTTAAATATTAAAGAGGTCTATGAAACGTTTAGATTTCACCCAAACTCTGATTAAACCTCTACAACAAGTTTATTCAGAGGCTTAAGACATGCTCATTTGTTTGCTTGCTGATATCTGTTTATGCCTCTTCTGGGTTAACAGGGTAAAAGATGTATATGCCTGGCCCCTTCAGGCAGCATTGCCTTGTAAAGTGACTGCAACTCATCTGCTCCCTGCACCGCATCTGCAACATGGATGCTCTGTGGAGCATCAGGCTGCCACTGCCACTGCTAAATGTTGAATTGCTCACGGAAAACCTCCCAGCTCCTAATAATGTTTATTGAATTTTGTAATACTAAATAATGTCCTATAACCCTTATTTATTTCATAAACGCACCTGAGCTAGAACAAATCCATGGTTGAAGACTTTCAGATTCGGCATTATTCAAGAAGATGTTTAGGACCGCAACAGGCTCCTGAAATTTTCCATGTAGTTTATTGAGAGCAGCCTTTCATCTGTGTTATGATCTGTTATGCTTGAATTAAAGTATTAATTTTTTTAGGGCGGTCGAGGTTTGAATGAATAGCCTTAACTGATTTTGGTTAATAAATTGCTCAGTATACTTACTTATAAACAACTGTGGGCTCATTTTTGTACAATTTGATGTCAGTTCACTTAATTTTATTGAAAGCCAACTGAGTGAATCGTCCTGGTATAAAAGCGTCTGCCACACTTGCTGAAACAAAGCAGTATCAAGGATAAGATCGGTGGGACCACTATGACAACCACTGAAATTAACGAGGGTCTGTGTCTAAAACATAAAACGAGGTAAGTGATGCCACTATACTGTTAGCCAAAAAGCGACAAGCTGAAATAGAATTCAGTTAACTCAAGTTGAAAGGGAACATTAAATTTACAAGTTATACTTCAGATCTTAAACTCATTGGTCTATAATATAGCCTTAGAACCCGCCGTAGCGAGCTATACGGCTATTAAAGGCCTGCTCCCGCGTTAAAGGGCCCAGACCAAGGTGAGGGCCTTTAACAAGGGAGAGGGCCTTTAATAGCCGGTAGAGCCCGCTACGGCGGGTTATAAGGCTATTAGAACATTCTGCCATTAGAGGGCAGAATGTTCTCCTAAATAAAACAAAGGCTTCACGGAACCAGAGGGGATTAAAATCCCCTCAGGCTCCGTGAGGCTTTGTTCACAGCTGCTGCTGTGAACAAAGATGATTGCAATGTTGGCGCTGCGGGCTTTTACCGGCCAGTAAAAGCCCGATGCACTACATTGTTTTCAATGGAGCTGCCAACATTCCAATGTTCTAATATATTATATAAAATACAGGGATGTCAAGTTTAGAAGTCTAAGGAGAAATTAAAAAAAGGTAATGTTGGGGAATGCTTGAAGTAATATTAGTCACACTTAATAGCTCTGGGCATCATTCCAGTCCATCATCATCTTTGATCACTGTACCATTATTGTGAGGGAACAACTATATGCAAACCATCCTATGTCCTGCGCTCTTAGGAACTGTTAGACAACATTCCTTCTAAGCAGGAATGCAAGCAACCTTAGACCAGATTTGGCCTAATCAGGTCTTACCAGTGAGGTGTAGATTGTCCTAGGCTGTGAGGTAGGGGGCCCTTGCCTGGGCATACCGATGTCACTTATGGCGTCCCAAAGAAAAAAAAAGAAAAAGAAATGTGTGGAACCATCTCAACTACAAGGGTGTTACTCTGGGCATTTCATTCCATTGTGTATTTGTTCGTTGTGCCACTGTAGAAATGACCCAACCAAAGGCTTCAATAAGAAAAGCAAATTAGAAACTGATAGGCCTTGTACCCATGAAAGGAAATATAAGCATCCCTTGTTTCCACCTAAGTGTGCATCATCACCGAGGTGCCACCTAAGTCCAAGGCAAAGTAAGATATGGAACCCATGTCTGAGTTAACCCAAAGTAGTGAGGATGTCTCACTGAAATAAAAAGGAACCAGTCCCAAAAAATCTTGCAAAGTCCAATTAGCATCAAATTTTAACACCTGCCAGACCAGGCATTAAAATGAGGCCCACACACTACTACAGAAGGAAAAAACACAGAAGGAGCATTGGCAACCACCTGGACAACATGGATCTGTTAATGCTCCTGCTTGGCACACACCGTAGATGACAGTGGCGACAACATGTCCTACCAGCACCACTGCAGCAACCCCAAACACCACCAAAGCAGCCACAAAGGCAGTACAGAAGGCGAGAGAGGATTTTTCAAAGTGCACAACCATCCTTGCACTCAGGGAACAAGATGTCATCAGAACCTACCGTCTGATGCAGGAGTTCATTGTACACCTGCTGCACCACATTGCGCCAGACATCATTGCAAGGGTGGAAACTCCAACAACTATTCCACCCATGACAAAACTCCTGGCTGTCCTGCATATGCTGGTGTCAGGATCATTCCACACAACTGGGCCACAAGTGGGTGGTATCTCCCAGCCGTGCTTCTCGGTCTTCCTTCCAAAGGTTCGGGACTCAATCATCCTCCTCACACCCCACCACATCTGGCTGCCCAACACTCAACAACTGCAGCAGGAGATCAAGCAAGGTTTCTACCAAAATACTGGGTATCTGCATGTGCTGAGTGCCATGGACTGCACCCATGTCCAACTTGTGCCTCCTGCTGCAACGGAACACCTCTACAGGAACCACAAACACACCCATTCTATAAATGTACAGGCCATTGTGGACCACTTACCAAATAGCCCAGCAGCGTCCATGATGCCTACATATTCTGTCACCACACCATCAACGAGGTGTTCCAGGATGGACAATATGCCAATGGGCTACTCGTAGGTAAGCCACCATACCAATCAGTACACAGACAAAACACCAACCTTCTTGTAGGACAAACAATACATACACCACACTAAACACACATGGACAGGGGAACACAGATGTACAGACAGTAACACATATGCCACATGCCACACTACACCGCATTCATTGCACATCACACACACATACACCCATATGTACATAACACAGGCACAACCTGACCCTCACACCTCATGAAGAACAGGTGGGGCTATGTCCCCTTTGCATAGATAAGCTGGGCCTAAACCACTACAAGTGTCCACTGGTTGACAACTAAATACAGATCCCACACAAATAACACCTTAACAAGGAATAGCTTGGCTATGTGAATGGCATTGGCCATGTCAACGTAAAGAAAGTCACACATAGGGACAGCCTCACATTTGCCATGGTGTAGAAGTCTCCAGCGGCACCAATATCAAATGCCATCCGAGTATTGACATCACCAACTACATATCACTTAAACATAGCAGACATATCCATTGTGTTCACCTTCATCCGTCTGGTGCACACATAGGAATACAACATCACCAGCCATGAAAGACCATGTATACAGATAGACATCTCACAGCACACCTACAAATATACCTGGCAATTCTATAACTCCCTAACATGGTACCAGGGTACCAACAGGGCACTGTGGCAGCTGGACTACTGACAATATACTGAAAGAGGCCAGAAATGCATGAGACTTAGCAGGACTGGTCATGCGATCCAGAGCATTGCAGAAAAAACACATAATTCCCTCTCCTGTCACACAGGTGTCTGAAAACATATGCATACATTACTAAACATACCATACAACTGTGCCACACTGTGCCCATGAGCCACATGCATAGACGTATGTGAGCCAGCAATTGGCAACAATAAAACTTTGTGCAAGGGAGCTTTTCCAAGGGAAAAGGGGTGGGAATCACATGCTCACACAGGGCACAACACCTGTGTCATGGCACACAGCACACAAAATAGGTCCCAGAACATCATTCTTCTGCAAGTCTAAAGTGAAAGGACTGGGGGTCACATGTCAGGAAAGTGGTGCAGCATCGAAAGCAGCTCCACTGTAATTGTGCCCCTTTGCCACACCCTACTGCCACCATGTGCACCCCTTATACAATAAACGTAGTTTGGTTCTTTAGGAGTACTGACAACATACCTGATCATTTCATGCACAGTACATAGGGACCCATTCAAAACTATGGTGTGCCGCCTCCTAATGCCTGCTCTGTGATAAAGTATTCTCTGCACCGATTTTGCTAGTCCTCCTATTGTGTTAATCTTCCCCTTGTACATATGATGGCTGAAACAGGCATAATCTGTCACAAAAGGTCGCTAAGTGATGCACTGCATCGTAGTGCCACATGAAAACATGGTGGCCTGAGTTTTGACTTGTAGGGCTACAAGAGTGTCAATACAAATTATGCTATTGTGGTGCAAGGAGGTGGTAGGTTCCACTAACATTAGGACACAGCCTCAAACATGGACAACACAACACATATTTTGCATGGCCAAACTCTCAGTCCAGATTTAATTTGACAATCACCAGGTCCCTGAGGCATGACAATTTGGTAGACCCACCATTATGTGTTACATCACATAGGTACACTCCCAGGACACATGTGGTAACATGTATGTGGAAAAAGTCCACTAGCACATGCACATATGCAAACGGAATCGTCATTGCATGCATCACACACACATACAAACATATAGTAAAGCATTCCGATGTTACTGATACATCTACGAATGCACATGCACACACATGTATCCATACCATATTGACTACAAACATGCATAGTCCCTGTAACAAGGAATGTGAATCTGGGTGCACTGTCAGCCTTTCCAACAAAATCCACACATTCCTGTTATGTGTCAAAATATTTGATGGAAACAACTATTCTCCCTACATCGCTAATCAATAAAATGATGCCTGGCCCCTGCGCGTCAGTCGTAAGTCAACAGCCCTTGTCAGCCTACATGGGAAAAAAAACACGCTTTCTGATTATGCGTCAATATTTTTCAAGTAAACAGCAATTCTACATACATAGCTAATCAATAAAATTACACCTGGCACCTGCGTGTCAATTGCAAGTCGACAGACCTTGTCAGCCTTCATGGAAAAATGACCATGCATGACCGTCATGCGTCAAAAAAATGATTCATATCGAAAACGTGGCACACGCACCCAGTCAAGGATGAAACACGACTTCCTTGCTGCAAACATGGTACAGTGATTTCACTTTCAATTTTACTTTCCAGTCTTTTTGTCTGTGATTGTGAGAAGGTGTGTGGAGCTGGTGCTGGTCAAGAATTGGTGTGTTGTCCGAGTTTTGTGCTGTGTTCTGTTACTGTCCTGTCAATCTTGTAATTTTGATAAGTATTATGTAGTGTTTTTGCCCTGTCACTTTGCATGTGTAGCATATTCATGTACAATGTTAAACATGCCAAGGGTGATAGGATTCCTAACATCAGTGTGCTGAGATCCACCATGGTGTGCCATATGTTACACATGGCACGCACATGATGGAGGTATGCATTGGTGCTATGTGATTCAAAACAGGCAAGCATCTAAGAGGTTGTCTGCTTCTTCTCATAGAGCAACAGCAAGAGTCAGTGCATTAGCAAATGGCCATTACCCTGCCCCCCTGTATTGTTATATATATGTATCTGAAACATGTACATATGTCTGCCACAAAATCTGTCCATGCACTTGTGTGATAACTATGAGCCACATATGTGAGCAACAGTTGCAGCACAGTGCTGTGCCAAAATCAGCAGCACTGCACTGTGCTGGATTTTAAACACAGGCCTGCCCCATATTACCTAGAGTATGGGTCAGGCCTGTGTCTGCTCCTGCACCCGCACATAACTCAGCAGCCAGCGCTAAAGCAGGCATACTTGAACAACAGTGCCTCTGTGTTGAGGGGAGTGTCTATGTGCAGGTAGGTATCCCTTTTTGGACATAAACAGTCTACAATGGGGATTTGCCACTTCTATGTGTGTTGCAGAATGCAGCCCACATAGTAGTGCCAAAACATCAGTTATGTTATTTTGTAAATGCAGGAAGGGATGCCTACCTACACATAAGCAAACATCCATGACATTTTACCTCTTCTGTATGTGCCTTCAAATGGCGCACACATATAAGAAGCAAGAAACAAGGAGGTACTAAAGCATTCCTCAACTCTTTGCCATGCTAATGCCTTCCCTGGGCTGTTGTTACTTTTTTGGCGCTGGCTGTAAGTATGATGGCTTAAAAATCTGGGGGAGCAACAAAGCTATGGGTGTTACAATGGGACAGCCATTGCAACGACCATTGCATGCCTCTCTGACAAAGAATACTGTGCCATGCTTTCCCATATGTACATGGAGGCATTACGTTACAAAAAGCAGCATAACAGCTCCTTGTACATATGGTTCAGTGAAAAGCACCACAGGAGCATTAGGGAAAGTGACGCTCTGGTGATGCCAGGGCCTCTTTCATGTGATCTTTTGTCTTACAGACAGAAATGTAATGTTGGCAGTTGTTCAGTCCTGACACAAAGTTGACTTGCTTACTCAGCTTAACAAGTTGAATATGTAACAGTTGTCCATGCTCATAAATGTTCAAAAATCACAAAGCTATGTGTTCCTGTCATGTCTTGCAGGTAGATCTCCACCCTAAACAATTGGAGAGGTGTCCCAGTTTGAAGCTCCCGATGCAGACAGTAAGTGTCACCTTGTGCGTCACATGTGTCATTCCAGGGTTTTGTGTGAGAGGGTATGTTGTGTGCAATGCAATTTGAAATAGCATGTGTAACCAATAAGATAACATCATCTGAGTTAGGGTATTGACCTCATGTCTGATGCAATGTTAGGAATGTAGATTAAGTTGATTGTTGCACAGGTGCCAACATGTCCTGCTAGGGAATTGTGGGTGTAAGGAAAAGGAAATAATGCCCACATACACATTGATGTCAGTCAAGATATGTGTCAGAGGTGATGTTTATCTGATTAGCATGCCTGTTGTCAACATATGTGTCACAACGCATTTTGCAGCACTGTGTGCCACACATTGCTTTAATTTACTTAGGGCATGGCACAAATGATGTACATTTGTTGAGGTCTCTAGGAGGTTTATCAATGAGACACCACCTGTGCCTCACTACTCTTCAAAAATTAAGTGAGGCAGCGGCCGTGCAAGGAGCCTTATTGTGCTGCGCAACAGTCAGTTGAGTACACAATGAGATTTCAACTCTGCTCCAGATGGATGTGGGATATGTCTACGGATTGTAGAAAATAAGATTTGTGCAGATTAACCAACATGATCTACCCATCATGGTAATTGTGCGTGAGCTTGGTCACATCACATGTGTACAGAATGTGGATGCTAAGTGTATACCTGGTACTTAGGAGATGTAAAACATTCATGTGCACAGTTAGTTCAATAAGAAGGAAAACTGTTGCAGCACCTAGTGCAGTGCCGCTCTTCCTGTGCCCCTTAGGGTACCCATACCACCACCATGTGTGCGCTGCATTAGAAATTTAGCACACCATGCCACAGGTTAGGGGGCAATAGGTACAAAATCTGTAGACAATATAGATGTACTATTCAGGCTTAGGGCAACAGATATGGGCACTAACCCTGAACCGTACAAAGGGGCCTATTGTAAGCAATGGTGTGCCCCCTTGTAACATCTGCTCTGAGCAGGTATCAACCGAAGGAAACATGAGTGATGCAATGGAATTCCTTGGAATTCCAGTGCCATTTTTCCTGTCCCCCCACCTTGCATCCATGATGCATGGCCAATGCTTAATGTGATGCAATGTACCACTTTGTGACTATGGCACAGGGATTTGGGACTTGTTGGGCCACTTGATCCTCACAAGTATGATGACACAAATGTGGTGCAAGGAGGCACTAGTCCACTTACCTCTGGGTCCTAACGGTCAACAGTGAATAGCCATTAACCCAGTGACATGAACATGATACCGTAGATGGCTGGTAGGAAGTTAAAAGTTTAGGGGGTCATTCTAACATTGGCGGGCGGCGGAGGCCGCCCGCCAATGTTCCCCCACCAAAATACCGCTCCGCGGTCGCAAGACCGCAGAGGGTATTTTGGGATTTGCCCTGGGCTGGCGGGCGGCCGCCAAAAGGCCGCCCGCCAGCCCAGGGCAAATCACCTTCCCACGAGGACGCCGGCTCAGAATTGAGCCGGCGGAGTGGGAAGGTGCGACGGGTGCTGTTGCACCCGTCGCGGATTTCAGTGTCTGCATTGCAGACACTGAAATACTTTGTGGGGCCCTCTTACGGGGGCCCCTACAGTGCCCATGCCGTTGGCATGGTCACTGCAGGGGCCCCCAGGGGCCCCGTGGCACCCCCTCCCGCCATCCTGTTCCTGGCGGGAGACCCGCCAGGAACAGGATGGCGGGAGGGGGTGTCAGAATCCCCATGGCGGCGGAGCGCGCTCCGCCGCCATGGAGGATTCTGAAGGGCAGCGGGAAACCGGCGGGAGACCGCCGGTTTCCCGCATCTGACCGCGGGAGCACCGCCAGCCTGTTGGCGGTGCTCCCGTGGTCGGTGACCCTGGCGGTCACCGACCGCCAGGGTCAGAATGACCCCCTTAGTCTTGATTTGGTATTTGACATTTGTTAGAAATTGGGTTTCTGGTTGGCTAGGGTATGCACATAAGCCAGGCAGAACCCACCCACTGTAGTCAGGCCAAGGGAGTTACACGCCCAAGATAACCCCTGCTCACTCCTTAGGTAACTTGGCACAAGCAGTCAGGCCTATCCCACAGGCAATGTGTAAAGCGTTTGCACAACACACACAACACACGTGATGCACTATCCCCACCACAAAAGAAACACACCACCAAGTTATATAAAAATAAACTGTATTGTACACAACATCGTTAGACCAAACACAACCTGGCAGTAATACCCCGCTTCCCAAGCTGTTGTCAGAACATTGCACAATATTGTTACCCTGCAGAAACCAGCAATAGTCACATATGAAACAAAGTTACTTTTTATTCTGCAACATTAGCAGTAGCCAGGAAACATTACTACACACTACACTTGTCATGACGGAACCATAAATGCCCATACTAGGAACATTAGAAAACATATGGCAAAATATATCAGCATGAAATACCCATAAAAGGAGCATTAGCTAATATATGGCACATCATAAGAGAAAACAGGTTAACATACCTGTCCATAATGCCCATCCAAAGAACATTAGAAAAGTGTGTCCATAAAAGTACCTATTTCTACTGATGAGGGCACCTCCAGTGCTACAAAATGAATGTAGGGTGCCCCCGGCACTCCTCTGCGTAAAACAGAGGCCCTGTGGTGATTTGAGGGGAGGCGGGAGGCATGCACCCCTTCTAATTTTTATATCTGGCCCCTCCTAGGGCCCATGATCTCTGGGGCCCCGGACCATAACAGGCCCTCTCAGGGAGGAGGGCGGGGCAAAGCCAAAACCCAGATGAGAGGCAAAAGAAGGGACCTTGCGGTGCAGGGGGCCTCCGGTGAGGCTTCCGCACCGCCAGCCACCTCCTTGGACAAAATAAGGGCTCCGGTGGGACGGGAAGCCTCAGATCAGACTTCCTTCCCCTCCCGTCCTCGCGAGCACATTGGGGGCCTGGGAGGACGGGGAGCCTACGATGAGGCTTCCTCCCCACCCGGGCTCCGATGGGATTCGCCTGCATCCAATCTGGTGCATAAGTCAAGCAGCCTGGACCGCAGAAGTGATCAGGCACCAAAGTGGATGCCTGCTTGCGCCACAGGAGCACACTAGGAGCGTGCTTCACCCCGTGGACATGCTAGGAGCGCACTCGCTCCTGACTTTACTTCTGTGGTGCCCTGGTGGTACCAAGGGCAGCGCGTCTCCGACGTGCTCGGAGTTAAAAATGCCTGGGTCATGGCAGTGATTTCTTTGGCACATCAACGTGCTTCCAAGCGCGGCACAGAAACATGCTTCAAAGCACCACACAAATAAAGCAAAAATCACTTCTAAGGCTCTTTAAAGTAATTAAACAGAGCGCTGTCCAGGTGCCATGTAATTAAGGCGAAGCGCTCCTCCTCCTGCACTTTAGCAGATGATGGCAGGGGTCAGGGGCCAGGGGCCACAGCACCCAGCTCCTGGGGGACACAACAAGATGGAGCACAGGTCGGCATGGCCCAGCAGCACAAGATGGCTGCAGGCAGTTGGCAGTTCCTCCTAGTGACCCAGCAGTTCACAGGTCAGCACAGCAGCAGCAGACCAAGGCGGTTCCTGGTGAGTCCCTCCAGCATTCTGTGTCCAGTTTACAAGCATGTTTCCAAAGTGTCTCCAAATTGTGGGGAAAAAAAATCCCCTGTACTTATACTCAGTTTTGCAGTGGGTTAGAAAAGAAGGGGAGAGGAGGTTCCAACCTGTTACAACTGGTTCTGGGAGTGCCCCCCTCTCTCTCCTACAGCACAGGCTCCAAATATCAGTTGGGGTAAACGCCCGTCTTTGTTTGAGGGCAGGGCACAGCCTTTACAGATGCATGTGTGACCTGCCTCCCCCTTCTCTCTGCCCTGGAAGACCATTCAAAATGCAGATGCACCTCTGTGACACCTCCACCCTCTCTGTGTACAGGCTATCTGAAAAGTATGCACAAGGCCCAGCTGTCACTCTGCCCCAGATGTGGATTGGAGTCAAGCTGCAAAACACCAGATTCACAAGCACAGAGAAATGCTCACTTTCTAGAAGTGGCATTTCTATAAAGATAATAAAAAATCCACCTACACCAGTAAGCAGCATTTCTCACTACCATTACAACTATACCAAACATGCCTACACTACCCATCATAAATCAGACAATACCCCCTAGACATAAGGCAGGGCATTTCCAATGCAATCCTATGAGAAGGCAGCACTCACAGCAGTGAGAAACCAAATAGGCTGTTTGTCACTACCAGGACAGGCCACGCTACCAGGCACATGTCCTGCCTTCTGCATACATAGCACCCTGCCCATTGGAATAGCTAGGGCCTACCCTAGGGATGACTTACATGTAGTAAAAGGGGAGTTCTGGGCCTGGCAAGTAAATTTAGATGCCAGGTCCCTGTGGCAGACAACTGTGCATGCAGGCCCCTGTGCTAGCAGGCCTGAAACAGGTTTGAAAGGCTACTTATATGGGTGGCGCAAGCAGCGCTGCAGGCCCATTAGTAGCATTTAATTTACCGGCCCTGGGTATAGAGATACTACTGTACAAGGGACTTACAGGTACATTAAAAGTGCCAATTAGGTATAAGCCAATCATACCAATTTTAGTAGGGGGAGCATCTGCACTTTAGCACTAATCAGCAGTGATAAAATGCTCAGGGTCCTAGAGCCAACAGCAAGGGTCAGAAAAATTAGGAGGAAGGAGGCAAACAAGTCTGCGGATGAACCCACAAAAAGGGCCAGGTCTGACAATATTGTTGTGGAATGTCTTGTGGACAGCATGTTTCATCTGAGGATGCTGTGTACATTGCATGTTTGTTCTATCTCTACCCAATTTAGTATTTGATGCCTTGTTCTCCTCATGTTTTAGCTGCCACTATGACCACAGCACAGAAGTGTGCTTTTGATAAGAGGGCAGAGCTTTTCTGCCACATCATGGAGGTACAGGCAGAGTAACGGGAGATCAGCAGAAAAAGTCATTGGGGGCTTGCCTTCCCAATGGGGGACTTCCTAACAGGCAGAAACAGTGCAGAGCACATCAGCCACAACATCAACGGTCAGAGTTGTCTCAACTGGTCCAACCCCTTCCACATCGACAGCACCTATGGCAACAGGCACCACAACAGCCACCTGCAGTAGCCACATCCTCCAACTTTGAGGCGGACATGAGGCGAGACATGGCAGCCATTATGGCCAGGTTGGACAAAATGGAGCAGAACAATGCTCACAATTTCAATCTGTTGAGATATTGTAAAACAAAGCCGAAGAAGCTGTAATCCTGTAAATGCACAGCCTCCCAGTTCCTTCCCTTCTCCGGTTGAATTTTTTATTTAGTTTTAGTGGGTTTTAGGTGGGCACTGATAGGTTAGGTAGCAAATATTAGGTTATTTGTAGGATAGAATAAGTATAGATTGGGGTTGGGTTTTAGTATCTTTTTTTGTTTTGCACGTGTTGGGTGGGGGGTTATGTATGGGGCTGTAGGTTAAAAAAAATACAAAGAAATATATATTTGTTTAGGATATAGTTTAAGTTAATATATGTGTAGCTTTAGTTAATGTTGTCCTACTCGTATCTTGTCTCTTGGGGGGGTGGGGAAGGTTGGGGGAGCCAATGTTTAGTGTGTGGCGTTAAATGTATTCATTTAGATTCAGATAGATAGCTGTAAGGGTAAGTTTAGATATGTTGGTATAGGTTAACTTAGTGTAGGATAGTGTCTAGTTTAGGTTTTCATAAGCTGTTGTTTTTAAGTACCAATAAATCCTGTTAGTAGTAGACAATTAGGTGTCTATGTTGATTGAGTGTCTGGTTGTTCTCATTTGTGCACTGTCCAAGTTTCAGGAATGCCTTAGGTTATGCTTTCTGTATTGATTTACATGTATGACTATGTGTATCCCCTATGACCAAGGAGCTGTCAGATTGGCTGCAATATGACATCAGTTACTCAAAACATTTGTCATCCCCAGTTCCTAACAATCCCATTGTATATGTATATAAAATCTTTGACAGGGAAGAATGGTACATCAACAGTCATCGCTGAGGTCTGTCACAAATTCTCTTGTAAAGTATAGCGCATATTACTTCACCTTATTTGGGATATGTATCCTGGCACACTGACAGCTGCCCGTCACTGATCAATTTTGCCTCTTCTGTTCCACACATATTAGTTGTAGTGGTGCTCTCATCAGGGAAAAGTTCAGACACTTGGATCTGACCCATACGTGCCATATGTCAACTTACATGGATATCTGTTCAATACCTGTTTTTATTGCTCTGTAAGTAGGTCGCATGTTACAGGTTTTTCTTGTTAGAGTCCTAGTGTGTGTGGCTTTGTGTTTGACAGTAAGCCACACATGTAATTTGGTTCTGTTCTCAATGACATAGCTTCACACAGTGCATACATTTAGATGAGTTGATGGATCACAGTAAGAGATGACATGATACATGTGAATATGGAGATTTATTTACATGTGCAAGTGTGTTTTCCAATGCAATACGCTGTCCAGTTCACAGACCCCATGAGAGATCCTGAGCCATTTGATGTACATTCAGAGTCCAAGGGTGAGGGACATGTCATGAGACATGGGTAGGAGAAGTGTGCATTAGTGAGGAGGTGTCCAAATTGACAATAGTTAGGAATTGAGATGATGACAGTCTATAGCAGATAAGTCAACAGTGGTTGAGTGAAGTGGGCGCATTGCCAGCTGTCACAACACTATATGATTATGAGCACAGAACTAAGGAGATACTGTCCATGTCGCACAGAGTGGTGCTACCGATGATTTTACGTGTGAATGTTGTTCCTTCCACATCTTCATCCTCTGTGTGTGGTGCCTCCTGTGCCATGGGTGGCGCTGTTGTTGAAGTTGAGGGGGTCACACACACATCAGGGGATTGAGATGTGGAATCCAGGGTCCTGGCAGCTGCCATTTGTGGGAACACATGAGGCATCACTGCAGCAAGGAGGAAATGCTGAATTCTCAACACTTCAATTACATCACGGTGATAGGCAGCCATGTTTTCCCTGATAAAGGCCACTTCCCGCTGTATTGACTCCAATGCTTTTGTACAGAGTTGTCCTTACTTGGACTGAGGCACCTCTGCTCTCCCTCTAGGCTGCCGGTCATGGTATCCATCCCCACTGGCATCTGCTTGGCCAACTCCCACTGGTTTCCTACCACTGTCCTCTGAAAGGTGATGTCTGGATCCTTGGAGTCCAGGGAGGTGGCAGGACTGGTTGGTGCTGTGTGTTGGTAGTTGGGTGGTTCATGTGGAGAACCTGCAATGCTGTGTGTCCTCCCTGCCACTGGAGGTGGTGTCTGATGGGAACCTAGGACATCTTGGAGAGTCTCTTCGTTGATCAGCAGCTGGTCATCCATGTCTTCTGTAAAATCCAGGACAGGCAGGTCGTCAGGAGGTAAGGCATCATCCTCCGCAAAGGAATAGTGAAATGACAATCTATGTAGTGGCTGTTGACATGGCTCATCATTTACCCCAAATTGTAGTTTATAATTATGTGTTGCATTGTGCATCACACATGGGGCAACCTTTCAAGGTATTTTGTGCATTGATCCCACACCACCATATTTCTTGCCCAGCCACTGACACCATGGTACCACATCATTTACATTCCTATTCACCATGGTGGACATTCCCACAGTAGTGTAATGAGTGTTGTCACTATTTTGGTGCTTTACTGCATTGGCACCATGAATGACGGCACTAGTGCAGCAAAGCACAGAGAGGTCCATTGCTTACAATGCTTGTGTTACTTTGTCATCTGCCTTTAGCAGGCCCCACACATGCTAATTGGATGGCACAGTGCAACCATAATAGATGTCAGCCCCATTATTTCGGGCCTCCCTACATTAGGGACATTTCCTTGCATATAGCATATCTGCCACAGGCATATGTTATTGTAAGGATGTACAATATGGACCAATGCATGCATTGTGAGAGTTTGTTAATGTGGCACTAGGGGAATGGGCGGCTTGGATCCACACTGGCAACTATTTATATGATGGTATTGTTGCATTACAGGCTAGTGACATTTTGCCCATAGTGCAACATTGATGACTCTTGTGCCTTTTCTTACGTATGAAGGTGTCCCTTTATGCACAACATCAGCCATTCACACAACACAGACAACCTTGTTACATAGTGAAATTGAAGCTACTTGTACAACAACACAAATGATTATCACAGACATGCCCTATATGTTGTATAAGTTCCCTTTTGTACCCATTCCCAAATGGTGCATAGAGTTGGGTGAGAGTTGTTGTTGGGCCACCCTGTGTGGCTTGCATACCACATGTTGCACAGTGAGGCCCTGATTTTTTCTTAAGTTGCAGCGGCAAAAATAGCTGCACTGAGCTGCACCAATTTTGAAACGCAGGGATGCACCGTATTTTCAGGAATACAGCACACCCCTGCATTTCCCCCAGCGCAGATTTAAGCTCCCTGCACCAATGCAGGCATCCTTGCACCATAGTACAAGGGTGCCTGCGTTGAGGGGATAGATTGTTTTTATGTAGGAAGGTGTCCCTTCCTGCACATAAACAACCTTTCATGGCAAGGTGACATTTCTATGTGTGCTGCATGATGCAGCACACATGAGAAGGGCAATGGCGTGAGGAGGATTAAAAGCATTTTGCCTTGCTGCGCCATCTTGACACCACACCTGGGTTGACTTTAGTCACAGTCTCTGGTGATCGTGTTGTCTTGGATCTGGAGCAACAACAATATGCAATGTGTGTTGTTGTGGCACAGCCACACTGATTGCATGCCCTTTCCAGGCTGTGTGTGTAGGGGCCATATTTACAAGGTGGTGTTAAGCCACAGTAAGTGGCTTAAGACAACGTTGTGTATATGTCGGAGTGCATAGTGCCACCAATGCATCACTAAAAGTGAGGTTATAGTGGCGATGGTGCCTTTTGATTCTGGCCCTGTGTGTCCAGAGGCAACCCTTTAGCATGCATTCAGTGTGTCCTATGTGCCTCCCCCTTCTGTTATTTGTGAAATTCCAGATAATCTGCCCCTGCAACTTACCATGCATTTGTGGTAGTTCTTCGTAGTTTGCACTGTCCTACGATTCCTGTGACCAGCACCTCTGGCATGACCACTGCCACTATCTCCTCCAGCTCATCCAGGCCCTCCTCAGGTGTTGGACTTCCACCTCCAGTCTGCAGTGCTGCCTTTTGGTTCCTGGCCAGATACTCCTTAGTTTTGCGCTGGCAACCGTGCCAGTGCTTCTTACAATGAGTGACAGTCCTCTTCACCTCTACCAGACTTTATCAACTATTGCATACCATATAGTTTCTCTCCTATCTCTTGGCAATTTGGAGGTGACGGAGAGCTGGTGTTAGTGCTCCGTCACCTCTTTGATCAAGAAGTCATTCTCCTCTGCACTGAAGCAACACTTCTGCTTCTTCTTCTCCTTCTCTTGGGACTTTACTGGCCCCTCCCAGCTATTACTAGGCTGATTGGGATCTCCCTGGTGTCACTCCTTGCCTGCATTCTCCATCTTGTCTCCTCAATTATTTTTTTCTTGCTCGTGCATTTTATTTTTTACGCTAATGCTGTTAAACATGGCACTAAAACGTTTCGCAGAAAATAAGCAAAAAGTTCTAATGCCAATTTTGCAGCATTAGTGCCATTTTTACTTACAGCATGTCACAGAGGTTAGCGAAATATATTTTACCCTAACCCTTCCTTAGCTCCATCGTTTGTCAATTTATAAATATGGCGCACAGATGGTGTTAGGGAACGGCGTAAGCTCACTGTAATGTTTTTGATGCACAACTGCCCTATGGGGCTTAGCTTTGCTAAAATTTTATATATTATTCTTTAAAGGCCATATTTCAGTATCTCTCTGATCATAGATTTTCATGTAAAAGTGCAAAGCGTAACATGTGCAACTTTAATTCCATTTTATTGGAGAGCAAATGTTTTGTTGAACACATGAGTATATTCATACAATATTTCTTCAAATTAACCAGGAGCAAAAACACCACGATCTCAAATAGCTGACACACATATAAAGTATCAGTAAGAACAAAAAATGTTAAAGTGTATTTAAAAGAAACAAAGAAATGTGGTTACAATTTTAGAAACTATGAAATATTGCAGTGTAGTAAATTGCACATAATTCCAAAACTCTGAAGAGAATTTAGACCTTTAATAGAGTACATCTTAGCCCCAAAAATTAGTAAACTAGAAAGGCCATCATCACCATAAGCAAAACACATGCAGATAAGAAATAACTGGACAAGGCTTTAACTGGTACTGGAAAGCAAGCTTTTCCAACTACATTTGTGATAGCTCCAGTGCCTAATTAAGGCACAGTTAATAAGAAAATGACAATTCAGCTGCCAGTGAACATTGTGTAGATAGAAGATTCTGTTGCGCAAATAAAACCCGTTCAACAAGTAAGCCAGCCACATAAATCATTTCCAGGATACATACATTGTAATTTTTTAGGTGGAAGAAGCACCAATTATTTGGTTAAGGGTTTGAATATATCAAAAAGTCTTCTGAGAACCTATTTAATCTACTGTTGGTTCCAGATTAACCAGTGCTTAATTTGTAAAAGTATAGGTGCTGGGGCCCTCGTCAGGAGGCCACTGCAGCTTGAACTAATCAGTCAGTCAACCAGTAATTTCTAAAGCACGGCTAATCACCTGTAGGGTCTCATTGCATTGTTTGCGGGCATGCTGCTCAATCAAAAAGCTAGGTCTTGAAGTCCTTCCTAAGCTGCTCCAGTGATGAGGTCGGTCTGAGTTTCAGAGGTAGTGTTTTCTATGTCTGGGCTGTGTGGTAAGAGAAGTATCTGCCTCCTGCTGTGCTTTTTTGGATCTGGGAATGGCTGCGAGGGCGAGCTGGGAAGAACGGAGTTGTCTGTTGGGTATGTAGAAGGCAAGGCGGTGGTTGAGGTATGCAGGTCCTATGTTGTGTAGTGCCTTGTAGGTGTGGATCAGGAGTTTGTATGTGATGTGCTTGTTGACTGGGAGCCAGTGTAGGTCTCTGAAGTGGGAGAGGATGTGGCTGTGCCGGGGGATGTCCAGGATGAGTGTGGCTGCTGCATTCTGGATTATTTGTAGTCCTGATTGCAGTTTCTTGGTGATGACGACATAGAGTGCGTTGCTGTAGTCCAGTTTGCTAGTGACGACTGCATGGGTGATTGTCTACCTCTTTAGAAGGAGTCGGAGAGTGTGGAAGCATGACGACGAGAGGACGCTGACTTGCCGGGTCCTGGATAGAGAGGAGTCCAGGATGATGCCAAGATTGGGTGTGTGGTCCCTGGTAGCGGGGGTGTTCCCTGGGGCGGTAGCCCACCAGGAGTCATTCCGGGCAGAAGGGGTGGAGTTGATTATGAGGATCTCCGTCTTGTCTGACTTGAGTTTGAGGCAGCTGGCTTCCATCCAGGCGGCAACTGCTCTCATCCGATTGTGGAAGTTTCTCTTCACCTTTACAGGGTCATTGGACAGGGACAGGATCAGCTGAGTATCGTTGTCGTAGGAGACGATGTTTAGCCCGTGTTGTTTTATGATTTTGGCTAGCGTGGCCATGTAGATGCTGAAAACCGTTGGGCTGAGTGATGATCCTTGGGGCACTATGCAGCAAGTATCTTTTCGTTCTGATGTGAACAGCAGTAGTCTGATGCTCTGTGTTCTTCCAGTGAGGAAGTACCTGATCCATTCCAGTGCTTCATCGCGGATGCCAGCATCGTGGAGTCTGGTACAAGGGGTGGAGTGGGGGACGGTGTTCAATGCAGTGGAGAGGTTGAGGAAGATGAGTGCGGCCGTGCCTTGGTTGTCTAACATGGCGCTTATGTCGTCGGTGGCTGCTAGAAGTGCTGTTTCAGTGCTGTGGTGGTTCCTGAATCCAGATTAGGAAGGGTCTCGGATTTGGTATTTGTTGAGGAATTCGGTGAGTTGCTGGTTGACAGCCTTTTCCGTTAATTTGGCTGGGAAAGGGAACAGCGAGACGGGTCTGTAGATTTTTCAGCTCCCTTGGGTCAGCGGTGTGTTTCATGAGTAGCGGGTTAATCTCAGCTTGCTTCCAGTCGGATGGGAAGATGGCGGTTTCGAAGAATCGGTTTATAGTTCGGCAGAGCTCAGGTGCTATGGTGGTGCAGTCAATGTTGAAGATGTGATGAGGGCATGGATCCATGGGTGATCCTGAGTGGATGGAGTTCATGAGTATTTGGGTGTCCTCTTTGGTGATGGGGGTCCAGGAGTTCAACAGTTGGTGTGGTGCTGGGTCCGTGGTGGTATTTATGGGTGGTGTGGGCGGGTTTTGGTTCTTGAAGCCTTTGTAAATGTCCTGGATTTTTCACTGTAAGAAGGTGGTGAAGTTGTCGCAGAGCTCTTGGGAGGGAGGGCTGGATGAGGTGTCTGTCTCGGGGTTCGTGAACTATTTGACAATGGCGAAGAGCTTTTTGCTGTTGTCAGTGCTGGTGCTATGTCATTATTGAATGGTGGCTTTTTTCGCGGCTCTGATGGTCTGATGGTGCGTGGTGACTGCGTTCTTTTAGGCTATTCGGTCTTCGGTTGACTTGCTGTTCCTCCATTTCCGTTCCAGTCATCTGCAGGAGCGTTTGGACTCTTGTAGGGCTGTTGTGAACCATTTAGGTGCTTTGCTATGTCGGTTTCCTGCAGGTTTCCTGAGGGGTGCTAAGCTGTTAGCGCATGCCGACAACCAGTTTTTTGGATTACGTGTGGCTTCATTGGTGTTCACTGCACCCGGTGGGGAGGAGTGGCTGAGAGCATTGGTGAGTTGCGCTTCTGTAATTTTGCCCTGCGTTTTTCAGGGGGCCGGGGGCATAATGGCATGCAGTGTTCTTTGTGGAGGTAAAGTGGACGCACTTGTGGTTGGTCCGAAGGTGTTTAGAGGTGTGAGAGATGGTGATGTTGTTCCCTGCTCAGAAGAAGGGGTAGGAGATGTGTCCGGCTCTGTGGGTGGGGACATTGACAAGTTGTTTGAGGCTGAGTGCTGCAAGGTTGTCCAAGATGTTTGTGGTGGTGTGGTCATCGCGGATATCAAGGTGGAAGTTGAGGTCGCCGAGTAGGATGTAGTCGGAGGAGGCGAACGCTTGAGGGGGTGGTAAGGTCAACGATGTCTTTGCAGAATTGAGGTCAGGGTCCAGGCAGCCTGTAGATAAGTGTGTCACAAGGGTAGGAATTGGGGTTGGTCTGAATCTGGAACTGTAGGTGTTCATGGATTGGCTAAAACTAAATTTCCACAGAGTATCCTTAGGGATTTTTGGAACATGTTACAGCCAAAATGGTTTAATGGAATTGCACCTTATTTGGCAGGAAGCTAGATCCTAGTAAACAAAGTATTCATTTTGTAATTTGGTGTATATTCCTTCAACACATTTTGAGAAATTAAGGTTCAAAAATATATGTATATCTTGATGGATGGATGGGGTGAGGGACTTTCACAAGAGTCTTGTGAGCACAACTTAAAAAACAGAGAGCATTCTAATTAGTCAATAGGGCTTTTTACGCTTTGGCCAGCTTGCTCCCATGACAGTGAAGGGCCTGCTGGAGAGAGTGCTCTGACTGCCTGGCTGCAACATGAAACCAAATGTTGTGGTACCCATTAAAGGACTCTGAGGATTTAGGCCCTCATTATTACTTTGGCGGTCTTCACCGCTGTGGTGACGGCCACTAAAACACCGCTGAGAAGGAGGCATCCCACCTGCCGTATCATGAGTCACAAAAAGAAATCTGTTAGAAAGCAGCCAAAATTACAGCCCCGTCAGAGCCAACAAAGTTGGGGGAGAGTCGGTCCCACCACCCTCGCTGCCAAGCATACAACAAACCGCCCTCCAAATTACGACCCACGAATCACCACTGCAGTCACTCAACGGCGGTAACCCATTGGCGGTGCAGACCGCTGCAGTCAATTTTAACACTTCACAACAACAGAAGCCAACATTGGCCAGATTGAAAAAAACACACCTGATACACATATGTACACCATACACACCCACCAATAGCACTATAATACCCCAACACAACCCACAAGTCTTTGCAAATTAAAAAATTCTGCTACACGTTGCCAGCCCACACATCTCCAGAACTGCACACACAAACCACAGACACCTACCCAACCGTCATGCATCACACACCACACATCATACCTCTACACCAAACACACACAACAACACTGCACTCAATCACTACTTCACAGCTTCCCACATACTCACACAACCTGCACCCCCACCAAACATTCCACCCTCTGCACAACACACACACAATACACCAGCTATACAATTGGCATGTGCCCACAAAAGACCCCCCATTTCACTGATGAGGAGTTGCGGGTCGAGTTGCGTGTCATGGTAGACAAAATCGTTAGGGTAGAGCCACAGCTGTTCGGTGCACAGGTCCAGCAGATATCCATTTCCAGGAAGATGGGGCTATGGTGGAGAATCGTGGACAAGGTGAACTCCGTGGGAACCTATCCACGCACGAGGGACGTCATAAGAAAAAGGAGGAACGACCTACGGGGGAAGGTGCTCGCAATGACATCCAGGCACCACATTGCCATCATTAAGACTTGAGGTGGACCCAAAAAGACCAAAACAATAGCAAACAGGAAGATAGTCATAGGATTTGGGCGCTCACAGTGAGTCCACATAATAACATGTACGCTCCAATTGTGGCACGGTGCTCCTGGCAAGAGGATCTTCCTTATTCCTCTAGTGTTTCAAGGGAAACTAACAGTAAAAAAACAGCTGTCAGGGCACTCATGAATCAATGATTAGAAGTTAGTGATGTATCAAATAATCAGTATATAGTGACAATAACATCATGGAGAGTTCGAGCCCAATTTATTCTTGAAGCACAAAGTTCATCATAGCAATATAAGGCCGTCCTTGAAATCCATATTCATGTAGCAACCACAGCCAACACGTGTTTCGTCCTATGAGATAACAATCTCAAAGACTTCATCAGGGCTGAAAATAAATGAGAACAATCACTACATCTGTATTACATATTCATTAAACTGTTCAGAGCAGAACACGAACCACTCGTATCGTGATATTTGTGAGAACAAAACCATGCCGTTCGTGACTTAATGTGACATCAAAACAAAAAGAATCTAATCTGTAAAACATCAAACAAATAGAAGAAGGTCACCTACAAAAGGCTAACCAAGTCAGTTATATAATAAAGCCGCCAAAAGGGAACCCCATATGCAACGTCTACATGTGCAAAATGTTTATCATAACATGAATGTGCACGTCTCCATTTTAAAGAAATTAGTAACCAGAAAACCCGAGTGAAAAAAGAGAGCGAGAGAAATGAAATAATGTGAAAACTGTCAAGAAATACTCAAACCTCCGCAAAATTCCCTTACAGGAAATCTTTGATAATCAATAGCAAAACCCCCGATAACATCCAGGACATACCTTAGCTCAAGTATGCATTAAAAGTGAAAACAGTCTTCTCATAACACTTGCAATGTCTGCGGAAAACAACAATAACCAACCTCTGTAGTTAACCAAGTATCATGAACAGTCTGAGATAAAAAACGCCACAAATTTAACTAAATAAAAGTATGGCCAATAGGCCCAGACTGACCTTACTAAGGCATAATCAGTCAAAAGTAAGTAGTACTTTGAAGTTGTGTCATATCGTATCCTAAATGTAAAATAGAAATACAATACACATCAGTATGGTGAGCCAAAATAGATATTTCACAGTTGATCCCAAATTTTACAAAAGAAAATACCAAGGTCCTATATATCCCCTTAGGTCACTCACCTATTATTAGAAGATAATGTCAAAAATATGAGGAAACACACCGCGTTCAAGTAATCCCGCGGCGTGCTCAGTATCGGAAAACAAAATCGAAGCTGACCGACCGGGGAAGATTCCATTTAAAGCGTCCCCACGTAACGACAAGAAAATGGAAAAGGGACTATCTCCAATCACGGGCGCCATCTTGGATCAGTGTAAACTATTAACCACAAAGTAAAGTACCAATACGGTACGAACACCGAGCGGAAACGTGCCCCCAAGTTCATATCAATGTTTAATGAAATCGCCGACGACCGAGCGGGGAAAAGCTCTAACAGAGCGTCCCCATAATTAAAGGCAGGGTAATGACAACAAGGGATTAACAGATTCACACAGGCTCCATATTTCTACCACTAACTGAAAATGTCTGATATCTGACATTCAGTACAAAAGTATACCTATCCTGTTGGAATGTCAACCCAAAGTCCCAACAAGAAAGAAAGATATAACCCTTGCAATAGGGTTAATAAGTAGCTCTCTAATATAATAGAGAAAGAGAAGATAAAAATATGTAAATGGGACGTGCCACATTCCTATCATGTATAAACCTTACATTGGCAAGTATAAACACAAAACAAGTAATACAAAATATACATTATTAATCTATCACTGTAGTGATGATAGTATTCATATATTGTAATAAATACACAATACATACAGAGAGATGTGTGTGAATAATAAGTATATAGAATATGTCCAACCATAGGTTAAGCATCACTCTCTATGATTAGATCAATTATCAGTGTAAAAAACATCATAAGGTAACTAAGTCACAATATAATACATCGGCTGTTTGGAATGGGCTAATGCTCTATGCAGTATTGATGTATTTTATAGGTCTGTATAAGTAGAGAATAAAATACAAAAAAATATTTATTTGCAAAATTTCATTAATCTCCCAAGTAGTATTCCATTTCGAAATTGGTGTTAAGACCCTCTTCCACCGCTCTGAGTTTCAGGATCCAGTAGCATTCTTTTTTCCTGAGAGCTAACTCTCTGTTACCTCCCCTAAGGTCTCTATTTATAAGATCAAATCCAAAGAATTCAAAGCCACACGTGTTGTTTTGTTTTGGGCAATGCCGCATATGGCTTACTATAGGGTATCTCTTATCTTCCTGTCTCAGGGCTCGGAAGTGTTCACTCGCCCTAATTTTGAGTGGTCTAATAGTGCTGCCTATATAATAAAGGCCACATTTACAAATAATCATATAGATGACAAAGTTACTATCCCATGTGATATTATGATTAATGTTAAATTGCACCCCAGTAGAGCTCATGAATGTGGAGATACCTGACTTGGCCCATCTACACATTCCACAGTGTCCACACTTGAAAAAACCTTTGCCCTGGCTAGTAAGCCAGTTATCTTGGTTTTGCTTACTGCGAAAATTGGGGCATAGAATATTCTTAAGAGTTCTACCTCTTCTAAAGGTAAAAACCGGGGTATCCGGGATCACCTCAAATCAACTCGATACCGTATGGTGAGATGGTAAGGGCAAGGCATAACTGTAGCCTTGAAGATGATTTTGGACTATGTATTGAGGACAGGAGCAATAGATTTAAAGCACGGGGATATTCCTCTAATGTGATTGACAGAGCTCGTACAAGGGTGATGCGCTTAAAAAGGCCAGACACACTGTGTCAAAAATCTAGACCTAGAGACAATGCTATTCGTTGTATAGTCAATTATACGAAAACAGCTACTTTACTGCGTAAATGTATGAACAGATATTGGCATATTTTAACAGCAGATCCTAATCTTAGGAAGGTGATCCCGGATACCCCGGTTTTTACCTTTAGAAGAGGTAGAACTCTTAAGAATATTCTATGCCCCAATTTTCGCAGTAAGCAAAACCAAGATAACTGGCTTACTAGCCAGGGCAAAGGTTTTTTCAAGTGTGGACACTGTGGAATGTGTAGATGGGCCAAGTCAGGTATCTCCACATTCATGAGCTCTACTGGGGTGCAATTTAACATTAATCATAATATCACATGCAATAGTAACTTTGTCATCTATATGATTATTTGTAAATGTGGCCTTTATTATATAGGCAGCACTATTAGACCACTCAAAATTAGGGCGAGTGAACACTTCAGAGCCCTGAGACAGGAAGATGAGAGATACCCTATAGTAAGCCATATGCGGCATTGCCCAAAACAAAACAACACGTGTGGCTTTGAATTCTTTGGATTTGATCTTATAAATAGAGACCTTAGGGGAGGTAACAGAGAGTTAGCTCTCAGGAAAAAAGAATGCTACTGGATCCTGAAACTCAGAGCGGTGGAAGAGGGTCTTAACACCAATTTCGAAATGGAATATTACTTGGGAGATTAATGAAATTTTGCAAATAAATATTTTTTTGTATTTTATTCTCTACTTATACAGACCTATAAAGTACATCAATACTGCATAGAGCATTAGCCCATTCCAAACAGCCGATGTATTATATTGTGACTTAGTTACCTTGTGATGTTTTTTACACTGATAATTGATCTAATCATAGAGAGTGATGCTTAACCTATGGTTGGATGTATTCTATATACTTATTATTCACACACATCTCTCTGTATGTATTGTGTATTTATTACAATATATGAATACTATCATCACTACAGTGATAGATTAATAATGTATATTTTGTATTACTTGTTTTGTGTTTATACTTGCCAATGTAAGGTTTATACATGATAGGAATGTGGCACGACCCATTTACATATTTTTATCTTCTCTTTCTCTGTTACATTAGAGAGCTACTTATTAACCCTATTGCTAGGGTTATATCTTTCTTTCTTGTTGGGACTTTGGGTTGACATTCCAACAGGATCGGTATACTTTTGTACTGAATGTCAGATATCAGACATTTTCAGTTAGTGGTAGAAATATGGAGCCTGTGTGAATCTGTTAATCCCCTGTTGTCATTACCCTGCCTTTAATTATGGGGACGCTCTGTTAGAGCTTTTCCCCGCTCGGTCGTCGTCGATTTCATTAAACATTCATATGAACTTGGGGGCACGTTTCCGCTCGGTGTTCGTACCGTATTGGTACTTTACTTTGTGGTTAATAGTTTACACTGATCCAAGATGGCGCCCGTGATTGGAGATAGTCCCTTTTCCATTTTCTTGTCGTTACGTGGGGACGCTTTAAATGGAATCTTCCCCGGTCGGTCAGCTTCGACTTTGTTTTCTGATACTGAGCACGCCGCAGGATTACTTGAACGCGGTGTGTTTCCTCCTATTTTTGACATTATCTTCTAATAATAGGTGAGTGACCTAAGGGGATATATAGGACCTTGGTATTTTCTTTTGTAAAATTTGGGATCAACTGTGAAATATCTATTTTGGCTCACCATACTGATGTGTATTGTATTTCTATTTTACATTTAGGATACGATATGACACAACTTCAAAGTACTACTTACTTTTGACTGATTATGCCTTAGTAAGGTCAGTCTGGGCCTATTGGCCATACTTTTATTTAGTTAAATTTGTGGCGTTTTTTATCTCAGACTATTCATGATACTTGGTTAACTACAGAGGTTTCTTATTGTTGTTTTCCGCAGACATTGCAAGTGTTATGAGAAGACTGTTTTCACTTTTAATACATACTTGAGCTAAGGTATGTCCTGGATGTTATCGGGGGTTTTGCTATTGATTATCAAAGATTTCCTGTAAGGGAATTTTGCGGAGGTTTGTGTATTTCATGACAGTTTTCACATTATTTCATTTCTCTCGCTCTCTTTTTTCACTCGGGTTTTCTGGTTACTAATTTCTTTAAAATGGAGACGTGCACATTCATGTTATGATAAACTTTTTGCACATGTAGACGTTGCATATGGGGTTCCCTTTTGGCGGCTTTAATATATAACTGACTTGGTTAGCCTTTTGTAGGTGACCTTCTTCTATTTGTTTGATTCTTTAAAGATTAGATTCTTTTTGTTTTGATGTCACATTAAGTCACGAACGGCATGGTTTTGTTCTCACAAATATCACGATACGAGTGGTTCGTGTTCTGCTGTGAACAGTTTAATGAATATGCAATACAGATGTAGTGATTGTTCTCATTTATTTTCAGCCCTGATGAAGTCTTTGAGATTGTTATCTCATAGGACGAAACACGTGTTGGCTGTGGTTGCTACATGAATATGGATTTCAAGGACGGCCTTATATTGCTATGATGAACTTTGTGCTTCAAGAATAAATTGGGCTCGAACTCTCCATGATGTTATTGTCACTATATACTGATTATTTGATACATCACTAACTTCTAATCATTGATTCATGAGTGCCCTGACAGCTGTTTTTTTACTTGAGGTGGACCCCCCTCCTCCCTGACAGTTGACAACATGGGAGGAGAAGGTCTTGGCTATCCTGCGTCCAGAGGACCCCACTGGCACAACTGACCACAGATGGAACAGTCCACCGGCCTGAATATGGCAAACGCCGCGGTCTGTGGCCAGACCGCACTGGTGGCTCAAGCGGTACATTGGCTGTATATGGGACGGATCACCGTTGTGGTCATAATATGGTGGTTTACACCGGGCAGTACTACCGCCATCACCGGTGTGGCAGTCAGCTGACCCCCAAAGTCATAATGAGGGCATTAGGTCTGTGTACTCTCCACCAGCTAATTCACCACTTGATATAAAGTGCTGACAATTATAAGGTGCCTAGGATAATGGGCATCACATTTCGTTAAAATGCTCTTGCAAGTTAAGAAATCGTGGTGGCGGTAGGCGACTCTAAGGGATGCAAGAAAAGTGGCGCTGCACTAGGTTACTTTTTTAAATCTGCCTCTTATAGTGTAATAATGCTCCTTGACTAAATCTATAGTGTCAGACCCCACCTGCCCAGGATCTTTCCATAGTTTAGTCAGACCCATAGCCATTAGCCATTTCCTTATGTGTGCAGACAACACTGACATGTACTTTTACCAATATTCCTACTCATCTCCTGTATGGCTTTTAAATAACTCTTTGACTTTATGTTCCTGATTAATCTAATCCAATATGACTGGCTTAATGTCTGGCATGATCCGTAATGGAAACCATTGCCCTCATTATGACATTGGAGGTAACGGATCCCCCATGCTGGCAATGGCGAATGGACCACCGCCAAGGCAGCGGTGCAGACCGCCATATTACAACCACGGTGGTCAACCCACTGAAACCAAGCCAGTTTGCCAACAGTACTACCAGTGCGGACAGACCACCGCCGACGGCGGTTGCCATCCCCAGGCTGGCAGTAGCTATTGTACCGCCCACCCTAATACAACACAGCAGACCGCCACGATTTACGGTGCAGGACGCCCGCCACCCAAAGCCAGGTGGAAACAGCAAGTAGAAAAGGACCTACTCACCTCCAGGGACGCAGAAGACTCCGCCATGGAACGCCACCTTGAAATATTCCCAGGGCTGTTCCTCACCTTTCTCCTCTATGACTGCCAAAGCTATCGGTAAGTACACCTGCAGAGCACACAAGGGGGAGAAGGGGAGAGTGACACACTTACACACAACATTCACACCATGCATGAACCCCAGCGTGCACACATGTGCACACGTGCAACACAACACCCGTACCATGACACACACACAGCACACAGCCACGTGAAACACACACATCACATACACACACCCCATCTCACAACTACACAACCACACCTATAGCACCAACGAGGAGAGACACACAAACCAATACAATGCCCAAATACAAGAAAGAACAGTGAATCTGAATGAAAAAATGCCTAGAAATGCACATTTAACAGCACATGATAGATAGATGGAAACTCATCAGTCAACAAAAATATTCTACAACTGTATGTGAAGTAAAACAACAGGAATCCTGTATTGTAAACATTAACATAAATGGCAAATGCAAGTGAATGAGGTCATAAAGCATCAAGGCCCGTAGGACAGTCCAACGTTCAATGGGCACAACTGTGCCTGTCAAACGCCCCAGCTTGACTCCTGACAGCCTAATGTCCTTTACAAGATAGGGGCATCAATGGGGCAGACAGGCACCTCAAGGGTCTGGGGGTTTAGGTTTGGGAGCGGGGTCGTTGGGCTTTGGCTTGGGAGGGGGTGGGGGTTTCACCCTTGCTCTTGACAGAGGGACAGGGGGCTCTGAACCACGTTTTGGGGCAGCTTTCTTCTTGGGGGCAGGCAACGGCATCTTTGCAGGTGGAAGGGCAGCAGAGGTAGAAAGGGGTTCACGGGAGGACTTTGAGGTGGAGGGACTTGGCTTGGGGTGGGAACCATGAGGGTGAGGGGCAACACTGGGTTGGACAGGAGTCAGGGAGCATGTCAAGGTGGTCATGGAAAAGCTTCTTAGGAACAAGGGGGGTTGACTAGGAAACATGTTCGGGAGTGGAGGTAGAGGGAGTGATCGTAGGACGTGTAGGTGTGCTGGATATGGGTGCAGATGTATGCAGAATATGTATGTGAGAGGTGGAGGAATGTTGAGTGTCTGAGTGTGGGCGTTTATGTGTCCTTGGAGGAAGGGGGAAGAGAGGGTGGGAGTGGACAGACAGGTCGTGTGGATGAATGTTGGAGTGGTGTCTGCATGTGTGAGTGATGGCGGTTGTGGTGAGTGCAGATATGGTGCATGGGGTGCATGTATGAGTGTCTGCTGTTGTGGTGACTGAGGGAAAAGTGGTGACAGGGACTGGAAGTGAGGATGCAGTGCTGGCAGGTGTGAGTGGTGTTGTGACAGCAAGGGAGGAGGTGCAGGGGGAGGCAAGGGAGGTAGGGGCTGATGTTGTGTGTTGCTTTTGTATGTTGAGTGCTGAGTGCGTGCGTGCTTGTGATGTGATTTGTGGTGTCTGTGTTTGTCTTTGCGTACCTTGTCTGTTGATTTGGGTAAGTGCTTGTCTGTATGTGTGGATTGGCTTGGAGAGGGGAGAGGGCTTTGGGATAGGGCACAGGTATCAGGAGGGAGGATGAAAGTACCAGGGACACTGGCTGCTGTCAATGAAGAGGCCTCATATGATCTCTGTATGCCAGTTGACGGAACCGTGAATGTCCTCCAGGTAGGCATCTGGGATGTCAGGCCCTGGATGTCATTCACAATGGTTGACTGCCCTACAGGAGGACAATAGCCTCAGCATTTAAGGCAGCAGGGCTGACTGGGGCAGGGGCAGAGGTAGCTGCAGTGAATGAGACGCCCACCTTCCTGGATGAGCGGGCACGGGCAACTGGGTGGGGAGGTACTGGGATGGCGATGCTGGTAAGGGTGGTGGTTGACAAGGATGGTAGTGGAATGGTCCCAGAAGCTGCCTCCACCACAAGGGAGCTTCCATAAGAGGAGGAATCTGTATTAGGGGTATCAGCTCCAGTCTCCCCAGTGCTGCTCCCCTCGCCCTCCGACCCACTGGTCCCCTTGGCTTCAGTAGTCTCTGCCTCCTGGGTCCAGTGAGCTGCAGCATCCCCACTCGCTTGTGCCCCTACTCCTTTGCCTGCTGATCCTAACAAAAAAGGAGGGGAGAGGGTGAAACAGATGGGACCATAGGGTCAATACCAATTCCCGTTGCATGTATGTAAATTACAACAATGTGCCTCTATGTACATTCCTGAATACACTCCTTACAATGTCAGTGAAGAGCTCCTTACACCCAGTGGTCCCTTTCTGCCATACACATCAATGTTAACCAATGAGAAGATGCATAGCGGTTCCGACCGCCTACCGCCATGATGGCATACGCCGGTGAAATGAGCTCACTGACATCCGTCCCCTGCATGCAGGACAGCCAGCAGCCATTTTGCAATACAACTGTATCAAATGCAATAATTAATAAAGTCACTACTCATTTCCTACATGGACATGTGATGAGTTACGCCCTGGACAGTGTTAAGTAGAATTAGTCAGCATGAACTTGGAGTGTGCACATATTCTGGTAATGACAACATGACATTGTGGGAATGCTCTTACATATTGATGGTTACTGTAGAGTAGCAGTCCAGACAAGCATCTCACTATTGTCATCCATTGTTAATCCCAGATGTATGTGCAACTGACATGGGAATTACAACCCCTCGGCACATTGAAGTTTGCTTTGCATGCAGCAAGTGGCAGCATATGTGATGTTAATTCACTGTTTGTCACCCTGCAGTAGGATGCATGAATGTTAATTGTAGACATACTTGTGTTGTATGCCATGTGCCGACCACTGTGGAGGGTGAGGCATGCACCTGTGTACCGGCCCCTGGTTGACTTGGCAACGATGGAACAATGCCACATCATCTTTCACTATCGACTGAACCCTGCTACAATCAGGGAGCTGTGTACCCAGTTGAAGTCTGATCTGCTGCCAGCCATTTGACAACCTACAGCCATTCCTCAAACTATGCAGGTGGTCTCCATCTTCCATTTCTTTGCCACTGGCTCATTCCAGGTGATAGTGGGAATGGCAACAAACATGTCTCAACCTATGTTCAGCAATGTGTTGGGGAAAATCTTGTCTGCCTTAGTCAAACATATGGACAGCTACATTTGATTTCCCAAACCTTTAGATATACCCAGTGTAAAGGCTGATTTCTATGCATTGAGACAAATCGCTCATGTGATTGGGGCCATAGATGGCACACACATTGGACTAATACCACCCAGGGCAGATGAGCAAGTGTGCAGGAACCATAAGGGCTTTCACTCAGTGAATGTGCAGATGGTCTGCTTAGCTGACCAGTACATCTCCCAGGTGACTGCAAGGTTTCCAGGGTCTGTCCACGATTCCTACATGCGCAGGAATAGCAGTGCCCCACAGTTGACGTCTACTAAGAGTGAGGGCCTACCTCATCGGGGAGGATGGTGAGTGTATATGTCATCACTGTTACTCGAGCCTTACTACTCAGTGTGTGTGTGACATTGCGGAATTAAAATGTTGGTTTACCCTATCCACAGGTGATTCATGTTATCCTTATCTCTCCTGGCTACTGACACCAGTGAGGAATCCAAGGAGCAGGGCTGAGGAACAGTACAATGCTGTTCATGGGAGGACAAGAAGGGTTGTCGAAAGGACATTTGGCCTCTTTGAATGCAAGGTTCAGATGTCTGCACATCTCTGGTGGTTACCTGCAGTACTCACCACAGAAGGTGTGCCAGATTGTGGTGGCCTGCTGTATGCTCCACAATCTGGCACTAAGGAGGAACATCCCATTGCTGGAGGAGGTAGGATTAGGGGACAATCCAGTGGCAGAGGAGTGAGGAAACATGAGTGACGAAGATGGGGATGAGGAAGACGTAGGCACAAGGACAGATCTTATCCAGCAGTACTTCAGCTAAGCTCCCGGTAGGTACTTCTTTATGTTTGACATGTCACATGTTGGTGTACAGATTGGGTGTACTTCATTATACATCACTGATATCAGTAAGTGTCGACAATGTACCACCCACACTATTATGAGAGGCCAATCCGCCACCTTTTCCGGGGCGGAACCGACGCAAACAAAAACACGGCAGAAACAGGACTTGGAAGGGAAAACACTCACCTCTCCACACCCCACGAGGAACCAGGACACCATGGAGCCAGAACTCCAGATACTACTTGCAATGGTATTCCTGCTCCTCTATCAGGAGCACCAAAGACAGCAGTGACGACCACGGTGAGTACTGCACCTACAACACAGGGAAGGGGGGAGGGAAAAGAGAGTGACACACACACACGCAACACGCAAAACCCCCACCCTCACCCACAACAACATACACACAAATAAATGCTGCAACATTACATTTACACCTCCCCTTCCCCCCTGGAAGAACGCAAGGACAAAAGGAAATGAGTTGAACGATTGTAATCATGAAAAATCCAGTAGTCAAACCTCGAAATACAGTATATACCATTATGTACATCAACTACACAAGTCCGGATAGTGCACCAATTATTGTCCGTGGACCACTGGGCCCAAAATGTATGGGCGAGGCCCACTAATGATACCAGACTTCAAATGGAGAGAACATTGCAGGGGCATTAGTTCGAAATGAAACAGGCACCTCAGGGGGAAGGGAAGGGGGGGCACCTCAGCCGGATGAGTGCAGGACGCCACTGCTCCACGAGGGGGCTCCATGCCCACTGCTTTATCCTGGGGAGTGCAAAGCCACAGTCTCTTAAGTCTTTCCAGTGGGTGGTTTGCCCATTGCTTTATCCTTGGGAATGCAAAGCCACAGTCTCTCAATTGGATGCCTTTCTCCACTGATTCTGGAGGGGGCTTTGTGCCCAGAGTGCTTCATCCTGCCAAGGACTGAGGTAGTGGATGCCTTTCTCCACTTGTTCTGGAGGGGGCTTTGTGCCCAGAGTACTTCATCCTGCCAAGGACTGAGGTAGTGGATGTGATACTTCACTGGTTCTGGATGGGGCTTTGTGTCCAGAGTGCTTCATCCTGGCAAGGACTGAGGTAGTGGATGCCTTTCTCCACTGGTTCTGGAGGGCGCTTTGTGTCCAGAGTGCTTCATCCTGCCGAGGACTGCGGTAGTGGATGCCTTTCTCCACTGAAGGTGGTGCATCATGGAAGCTGCTTAGGCTCCTGGAAGTGACCACCAGCCTCGGTCGACTGACCACTGGGGATGTCAGCCATGTCTGAGGTGGTGCCACTGGCTCAGGATGTCACAGGGCCGCTGGCGGTGCTTGCAGTGGTGTCAGTCGCGGTGGTGTTTGAGGCGGCCTCTGTGGCATTGGTGCTTGCGGCGGGCTCTGTGGCATCAGTGCTGGCGGCGGACTCTGAGGCATCGGTGCTGGTGGTGGACTCTGTGGCAGCGGTGCTTGCAGCGGGCTCTGTGGGATCGGTACTGGCGGCAGACTCTGTGGCAGCGGTGCTTGCGGCGGACTCTGTGGCAGCGGGGCTTGCGGCGGGTTCTGTGGCAGCGGTGCTGGCGGCGGACTCTGTGGCAGCGGTGCTTTTGGTGGGCTCTGTGGCAGCGGTGCTCGCGGCGGACTCTGTGGCAGCAGTGCTTGCGGCGGGCTCTGTGGCATCGGTGCTGGCTGTGGGCTCTGTGGCGGCGGTGCTGGTGGCGGGCTCAGTGACTGCGGTGCTGGTGGCGGGCTCAGTGACTGCAGTGCTGGTGGTGGCCTCAATGCCAGCAGTGCTAGTGGCGGTGCAGGTGGCGGTCTTCTCCGCCGTACAGGTTGGCATTGACGTGGACAGAAGGTGTGACACTGGTCCCATTGTCGGTGCCACCATGCCCTCTCCTGACCTGCCCTTTATTTTCTGGCCGTTCACCACCTTGGGTGGTGGCGCAGCTGTCTTGCCACTATCCCCTTTCGATTTCCCTGAGCCCTTGGTGGCAGGTGTTTTCGGCTTCTCCCTCCGGGATGTGGGCAACTTTGTTACTTTTGCAGGTGGCGGAATGTCCTTACACTCGCTCCGTGGCACACTGGCAGCCCTGATGCTTGGCGCACCTAAATAGCCTGCAGTTGCTGGCACCACTGTGCCCGGTGATGTGGTGCCTGAGGTGCTGGGTTGGGACCTGGGAAGCCTGGCCCTAGGGGACGGACGGGGGTGGGGAGGTATAGGGAAGAGGTCAATATTAGCCAGGAAAAGTTTTTTAGGCACACTGGGACGGGTAGATGGAGTGGGTTTGGGAGTGGAGGAAGAGGTAGTGGTTGTAGGAGGAGTACGTTTGCTGAATCTGGGTGAAGGTGCATGGGCTGGAGGCTATTGTGAGGTGGATGGCTGTTGGGTGGGTGTGTGCCTGCGTTTGTGTACTTTGGGAGGAGGGCTCACAGACACACTGGTAGAGGACACAGGGGATGTGTGAATGGTAGTGGGGGTAGTGAGTGCACGTGAGCGGTATGTGGTGATGGGCGTGTTGGTGATGGAGGTAGTGGCTGAAGATGTAGTGCATGCACGTGTGAGTGGAGATGAGACGGGGAGGGAGGAGGACGACGTGGAGGAGGGGAACACAGTGGAGGCAGTGGATGTTGGTATGTGTGCATGGGTATTGTGCTTGTGTGAGTGCATGTGGGATGTGTGGTGCTCATGTTTGCCCAAGCCACCCGTGTGTGTTGAGGTGTGTGCATGCTGGTCTGATGGTGTGCTTGGAATAGGCTGAGGTACAGGGGATTGGGTCTGGGTGGAGGAAGTTGGAGGGGGAGGCTGGACACAGGGACAATGGCTGCCATCAGTGCTGTGGCCAGAGCCTGAAATGCTCTCTGTTGGGCTGCCTGGCCAGAATTAATGCCCTCCAGGTATGCATTTGTTTGTTGCAAATGCCTCTCGACACCCTGGATTGCATTCCCAATGGTAGATTGCTCAACAGTGAGGGATCTCAGGAGGTCAATAGCCTCCTCACTGAGGGCAGCAGGGCTGACTGGGGCAGGGCCTGAGGTGCCTGGGGCTAATGAGATGCCCACCCTCCTGGGTGTGCGGCCACGGGACACACGCTGAGGGGCTGCTGGGAGGGTGGTACTGGTAGGGGGGATGGCGGCTGTACCTGTTGATGCGGGGGCACAGAGTGGCCCGCCAC
This sequence comes from Pleurodeles waltl, assembly GCF_031143425.1. NCBI lineage: Eukaryota > Metazoa > Chordata > Amphibia > Caudata > Salamandridae > Pleurodeles > Pleurodeles waltl. The sequence goes on from NC_090446.1 coordinate 894,516,768, forward strand.
CATAAGTGAGCTCCCATCAGAGGAGGAGTCGCTGCTGTCACCTCCTTTCCCCGCCGTGGAGCTCCCCTCGCCCTCCCTCCCACTGGTGGCTTCAGACTCCGTTGTCTCACCCACCAGGGCCAAGTGGGATGCAGCTCCCTCCTGCTCCGGTGCCACTGCTCCTCCGCCTGATGATGCTATTGCACACAAGAACAGGGAGACCACAAAAAAGGGGGGGGGAGACAGAAGAAAGACATGTTCAGTGCATGCAATATCACTACAGTTGGGAGACACTACAGACACAGTAGCCCTCTGCACTACGCCATGCACTTATAGTTCCTAGATTAATCACATTGCCATGGGGTGCAAGGCCTATGACCGATTGCTGCACACATGGAAGTCACAGGAGCCTGACTAGGTGTAGATGGCTCTTACTACTGGTGGCGTTGGGGTGCCACATAGCCTGCCTCACAAAGGGTCCTTGTCTACAAAGCTCGCCCTGGCTAGGGTAACCCACTGCCCACCTCCCCCACCCAGACACCTCGTAATGCGCGCAGAGTCAAATGGATGTGACGGTACTCACCCCCTTGTGGCTGCTGTGATGCCCTCAAGGGCCCATCCAACTCTGGAAATGCCACCGCCAGGATCCGGAACATCAGGCGGGTCATGGTGCGACGGGCACCCCTCCCACGTTGGGAGGCCATCCCCAGCTGGGCCTCTGCCATCTTCTTGCTCCAGCGGCGAATGTCCTACCATCTTTTCTGGCAGTGGGTGCTCCGTCTGTGGTGGACCTCCAGGGTCCGGTCGTCCTTGGCGATGGCACGCCAAATATCCTTCTTCTGGTGGGCGCTGACCTAGAGGAATAGTACAGGGGAAAAGGAAAAACTTTAACCGTCTGGACCATCACAGTCCTTGGCCCACGTTCCCACCCTTCCCCTGACGCACATGCAGGGCTCAGTCCCCCCCCATGTATATTCCATCCACACCACTCCAAACAGGCATTGCCCATGCAGCATGCTCACAGTGTACTCATCTGTTTGTGTGGAAGACTGTACAGTAGCGCATACTGGGGGACAACCCCATCCACTAACTTCTCCAACTCCTCCGAAGTGAAGGCAGGGGGCCTTTCCCCAGACACATGAGCCATTGTTGCTTCCAGACTGAGAACACAGCAGCACTTGCAGTGTAGGTCCTCTCCTGTCGAAGGTCAGGTATCAAGTGAGTGAGCAGACAGAAAATGGCGGTCACGTCCGCGGCGATGCGTACCGTCACCACCAGCGTACATCGTCATTGGCTCCTGGGACCCATAGGGTCCAATGTTAACCAATGCAGGATTGCGCAGTGGTCTCTGACCGCCTACCGCGACGGTGTAGAACGCCAGCGCAGTTACCTCATATCCCCTTGTCCCACCTTACAGGTCAGGCAGCCGCCATTTCAGGGGGCCACATGGCATTAATAATAACTGCGTCACACCTATATAGGCCTTGCATACACACAGTAACAGGGACATTGCGGATTTATAAATGTGTGCTAATGACGTTTTGTAATACCTCAGTGTTGGCTGACTCTCTGCTCTCTGTTCTCCTCCATAGGGCACGTCCACTGGGGCAGGTGATGAGATGGCGGCCTCCTCCGGTGTACAGACCGCTGGTGGACCTGTCGACAATGGAAGAGAGACACGTAATAGTCACCTACAGACTTGATCGTGCAACAATCCATGAACTGTGTGCCCAGTTGGAGCCAGACCTGATGTCAGCTATCCGCCATCCCACAGGGATCCCCCCCCTCTAGTGCAGGTCCTGTCAGTACTCCATTTCCTGGCAAGTGGGTCTTTTCAAACTACAGTGGTCATTGCATCAGGGATGTCCCAGCCTATGTTCTCAAACGTGTTGTCCAGAGTGTTGTCTGCCCTGCTGAAACACATGCGCAGCTACATCGTGTTCCCTCAGGTGGAGGATTTGCCTACAGTGAAAGGTGACTTCTATGCCCTGGGACATATCCCCAACATCATAGGTGCCATTGATGGGACACATGTGGCCTTGGTACCCCCCACAGGAGTGAACAGGTGTACAGATACCGGAAGAGCTACCATTCTATGAATGTGCAGATGGTGTGTTTGGCCGACCAGTACATCTCCCATGTGAATGCCAAGTTTCCTGGCTCAGTGCATGACGCTTACATTCTGAGGAATAGCAGCATCCCTTATGTGATGGGGCAACTCCAGAGGCACCGTGTGTGGCTAATAGGTGAGGACAAGGACCCTATACCCTGTGAATAGTTGTCCGGGTCTGGGGTTGTCCCTATGGGTTAGTGTGTGTCTAACAGTTGTCCCTCGACATTTGCAGGTGACTCTGGGTACCCTAACCTGTCATGGCTACTGACCCAAGTGAGAAATCCTAGGACGAGGGCAGAGGAACGCTACAATGAGGCACATGGGTGAACTAGGAGAGTGATTGAAAGAACCTTCGGCCTCCTGAAGGCCAGTTTCCGATGCCTCCATATGACTGGTGGTTCTCTCTACTACTCACCGAAGAAGGTGTGCCAGATCATCGTGGCCTCCTGTATGCTGCACAACCTGGCTTTGCGACAACAGGTGCCTTTTTGCAGGAGGATGGGCCAGAAGGAGGTCTTGTGGCAGCTGTGGAGCCTGTGGACAGTGAAGAAGAGGAGGCAGAAGAAGAGGATATCGACAACAGAAACAACGTTATCCAGCAATAGTTCCAGTGAGACACAGGCAAGAAGATGTCACTGCCTCACACATCTCATACAATTGTTAGACCTATCATACGTCTGTCACTTTCACCCAGTGTATGGACCCTGACTTGTCAATTTGCCTTTCAATTTCACAGATGTGAGTCCCACTGTGTGACCTCTGCTATATTACCTCATGGACTAGAGCTGTGTTACATCGGTATGTTGACAATACAATTGACATTGCTATATTCCATAGCTATTGCAAATACACATTTGTGAAAGCACAGACTGACTCCAGATTGTTTTGTGATTCAAGGGTGTTTATTTCCGTGCAAATTAGTCTATGGGGTTGTAAAATGGGCTAGGTGATGGTGGAGGATTGTCCATGGCAGAGTCAAGTCTATTTGTTTCACAGGTGCATTGTCCAAAGGGGCATAGGAAGTGGAGCTAGGGCAGTTGATGGATGGACAGGGTGACAAAGTGGGAAAGAAGGATGACATTCAGGGGGGTCTCATTTCTTGGCGGGTGTCTTGGCAATGTTCTCTGTCTTTGTCCTGGATCTCAAGGACCGTTTGTGGGGTGGTTCTCCATCTGCAGGGGGTGGGGTGCTGGTGTCGTGGTCCTGTGGCGGTGCCTCCTGTCCACTAGCGCCGGCGGAGGTGGTGGGCTGTTCATCATCCAGGCTAGTGTCAGGGGCCCCTTGTTGTGCCACAGTGCCCCTCCTGGTGTTGACAAGGTCCTTCAGCACACCTACAATGGTGACCAGGGTGGTGTTGATGGACTTGAGTTCCTCCCTGATCCCCAGATACTGTTACTCCTGCAGCCGCTGGGTGTCCTAAAAGTTGGCCAGTACCGTTGCCATCGTCTCCTGGGAATGATGGTACGCTCCCATGATGTTGGAGAGGGCCTCGTGGAGAGTGGGTTCCCTGGGCCTGTCCTCCCCCTGTTGCACAGCAGTCCTCCCAGTTCCCCTGTTTTCCTGTGCCTCTGTCCCCTGAACCATGTGCCCACTGCCACTGCCCCAGGTCCCTGATTTTCTTGGGGTGGTGGGTTTGCCTGGGTTCCCTGCAGTGGTGGACACACTGCTGCTTGACGTGTCCTGGGGACAGAGGGATGGGCCTGCTGGGTGGGTGCTGTGCTGGTGTTTCCTGAGGGGGGAGGCTCTGTAGTGGTATTTGCCAGTGTCACGCGAACCGACTGTCCCGAGGTCCCAGATGGGCCAGGCTGGTCATCTTGATCCAGTTGGACAGAGCTGCTGCATCACTGTGGGCCTCTTCTGTGGGGGGAGTGGACATGTCTGGAACCTCCTGTCCGGTGATGTTGGGTAGGGGTCTTGCAGGGGTGTAAAGGCATGATTATTGCTTCTATGTGTGCCATTGTGCGCAATGGGTGGGTGACCCTGTACTCCAGTGCTTGAATTCTTGTCTAGGACCTTGTGTGATAATTGGTTTGGGGTCTGTGTGGGTATCTGTAGTGGACATGCTTTGGTGATGGGTGTCCATGCTTTGGTGTTCTATGAAGGGCTTGGTGTTGGGATGGGTGGGTTGTGATAGTGGGACATTTGTGAGGTGTTGGAGTGACGGGGTGAAGGTGAAGGTGGGGTATGTGATAGCATACAGTTAGGGTGGGAGATGTAATAGTTAAGATTTGACTTACCAGAGTCCATTCCTCCTGCTACTCCTGCGAGGCCCTCAGGATGCAGTATAGCCAGGACTTGCTCCTCCCATGTTGTCAGTTGTGGGGGAGGAGGTGGGGGTCCGCCACCAGTCCTCTGTACTGCAATCTGGTGTCTGGAGACCACTGAACGCACCTTCGCCCGTAGGTTGTTCCACCTCTTCCTGATGTCATCCCGTGTTCTTGGATGCTGTCCCACTGCGTTGACCCTCTCTACGATTCGAAGCCATAGCTCCATCTTCCAAGCAATGGAGGTGTGCTTCACCTGTGATCCGAATAGCTGTGGCTCTACCCGGATGATTTCCTCCACCATGACCCTTAGGCCCTCATTCTGACCCTGGCGGATTGAATCCGCCAGGGCCGAGGGCAGCGAATGCACCGCCAACAGGCTGGCGGTGCATTCATGGGCATTCTGACCGCGGCGGTAACGCCGCGGTCAGAAACGGGAAACCAGCGGTCTCCCGCCGGTTTCCCGCTGCCCATGGGAATCCTCCATGGCGGCGCAGCAAGCTGCGCCGCCATGGGGATTCCGACCCCCTTCCCGCCAGCCTGGTTTTGGCGGTTTACACCGCCAGAACCTGGCTGGCGGGAACGGGTGTCGTGGGGCCCCTGGGGGCCCCTGCAGTGCCCATGCCAATGGCATGGGCACTGCAGGGGCCCCCTAACAGGGCCCCACATTGCTTTTCAGTGTCTGCTTAGCAGACACTGAAAAGCGCGACGGGTGCCACAGCACCCGTCGCACACCTTCCACTCCGCCGGCTCCATTCGGAGCCGGCATCCTCGTGGAAGGCGCTTTCCCGCTGGGCCGGCGGGCGATCTTTTGCAGATCGCCCGCCGGCCCAGCGGGAAAGTTGAAATGCCCCCTGCGGTCTTCTGACCGCGGGGCGGTGTTTGGGCGGTTTCCGCCCGGCGGGCGGCGTCCGCCGCCCGTCCGGGTCGGAATGAGGCCCTTAGTTCCTCGTCAGAAAACCTGGGGTGTCTTTGAGGTGCCATGATGTGGTGTGGGTGATGTGTGAGGTGGTGTCGGTTGTGATGTGTGAGGGGATGTGTTTGTGTGTGTTGTCAGAGGTGCGTTGATGTTGCGTGAGTGATGTTGTTGTGTGCCTGTGGATGCTACTGTTGTTTCTGGTGGTGTCTCTCTCTGGGCTTCTTTCTCAATTTTGGTCGTAAGGGTTTGTGGGTGATATGGGTGTGAGTTTTATATTGGATTAGTTTTGTGGGAGTGGTGTGTTTATGTCTATCAGGTGTGTGTATTTCAATTTGTCCAATGTAGTTGTGTTTTGTAAATGTGTGTATATTTTGAGTGCGGCGGTGTGTACCGCCAATGGTTTCCTGCGGTTGAAAGACTGCCGCGTGGATTCGTGGGTCGTGATAGTGTGGGTGTATTCCTGTTGGCGTGACGGTGGAGGTTTGATTATTGCCAGTTTATCACTGACCTTTGGTGTGGCGGGCTTGTGTGGGTGTCTGGATTTTGGCGGATTCCAGGCTGTGGGCCGTAATAACTGTAGCGGAATTCCGCCGCCGCAGCGGTGTGTTGGCGGTCTTCTGCACGGCCGTAAGCGGGATTTACCGCCAATGTTGTAATGAGGGTCAATGTGTGTTGAACATTCTGTGCTATCAATTGTACTATTGAGCTATCAGATGTACTATGGATAATGTTTCACCACTCTTCCCAGTCTGCTACCTGAGGACCCAGGGTTGTGTGGACACTGACTTTGCTGCAGAAGCCGGATGACAGCATGATACATACACATCTTCAATGTGTTTTAGGACTCAATTTCTGTGACATGTCACACATTTGTTGCACTTTTACAATGAGTAAACACAGAACACCAAAACATGTGTGTAAGTGAATTTATTGTGCATACCAAAGGATGGATAGGGTGCAACGCAATGGGACCATGGTGATTGATTCTATCAGTCTGTAAGGCTCAGCAGTTGGTAGCACAGGTCCAGTGTCCATGTGGCATTTTGAAATGGGGCAATGGCAGTATGAAGTCAACAAGGTGTCTCAGTGGCACATAAGGGAGACAGTTCTTGAGATGCTCATTTCCTGGTAGTGGGGTTGGTCTTGGTGTCTGTCCCGACAGGATGTCTAGGTCTGTGACCACGTTTGCGTGGGGCTTCTGCAGCAACAGGAGGTGGCTCAGTTTGGCTTCTAAGTCCTCAGGCATGACCATCATTCCACTAGCTGCAGGAGATGTAGAGGGCTGCTCAGTAGGTTGGCTAGTGGAAGGGTGGAGGACTCACACAGGACTGTGATGAGCTCCTGCATCAAGCTTTTCATAGAGGCCATGGTGGCATTGAGGGCATGCCACTCCTGCATGGCATCCGGGTGGTACTTCCTCTGCAGTCTCAGGTTTTCCCCCAACTAGTCTAATAACTGGCCCATCTTGTCCTGGGAATGGTTGTATGCTCAGAGGACTGGTGATATAGCTTCATGGGCAGGTGGCTCTCTGCATTGCCCCATCCTGTGACCCTTAGGTGCACTCCCACTGGCCCTAGCCCCCTGTACCTGTTTCTTCAGCACTGTGTACCCACTCCACCTTACACCAGGACCTTCATCGTCTTGTGTGGTGGGCCAGCACTCAACACTGTTTAGGAACACTGTGGATTGACGTGGTCTTGAGACACTGGTGAGGAGGCATTGGACAGGTGTTGTAGTGGCAGAGGTTGTGGGGGCTTAATGGTGTCCTGGGTGAGGCTGGTGGAGGTGGACTGCCCAGAGAGCCCGGATGGGCCAGGTCAGTGTTCCAGTTCTGGACATCCTGTGTCACTGTCATCACTGGGGTCTTCATCAGGTCCGGGACTGCCTGTAGGTGGCACTGGTTGTCTGACGACATTCTCAGTGGCTCCTGTGGATGACAGGAATTGTTATTCACATCTACCTGATGTACTTTATAGGGGCAACAAGGTGCTATGTGTCATGCTTCAGGACTCAGGTGTAGTGCGAGGGGGATGTGCATTGTTAGGAGTCTACAGGGTGATGCAATTTGGGAGTCGTAGTGCTTCATGCTGTACATGCATTGGGTGCATTTGGGAGTGTGGACTTTGGTATTGATATTAGTGGGGTAGGGTGAGCATGTGGGGGATGAGGATTCATGCATTACAGGTATACTTCATACAAGGGTATAGATGACTTACCAGTTTCCAGTCCTTTAGGGATTCCACTGAGACCCTCAGGGTGCAGGATCACCAAGACCTTCTCCTCCCATGATGTGAGCTCCAGGGGAGGTGGTGGGGGCCCACTTCCAGTTTTAATGAGGGCAATTTGGTGTCTGGGCACTATGGAGCAGACCTTCCCCCCTCAGGTCATTCCACCTCTTGTGTATGTCGTCCTTTGTATGTGGGTGGCTTCCCACTGAGTTCACCTTGTCGATGATTTTCTGCCATAACTCCATCTTGTTTGCCAGTGACATTTGCCGGACTCATGCCATGAACAGCTGTGGCTCTACCCTGATGATTTAATTCACCATGGTCCTTAATTTGTCATTGGTGAAACAGGGGTTCTTTTTTTGGGGCAAAGTGAGTGTGATGTGTGAGTGTTGAGTATTACAGTGAAGTTTGATGCATGAGAGGTGTGCAGGTAATGGATGACCGTCTCAATTCACTCTTCATTTACCATGGTCTTTCCTTAAAATGCTGGGGACAGGCATATTACCATTGCCTTTATTTATAACCAAGCCCTTGCTAATAAAATAATCCAAGAACCTGGTCAACAATTTGTGCATGGCATTCTCTGTCCTGGTGATTACTACTGCATCATTGATGAATAGGATGCCAGGGGCCTTGCTACCTGCAGTTTTAGGGACATCCAAGGTTATTTTCAGATGTATTCTACTACATAATTCATGAGAAGGTGAGGAGTCATAACCCCTTTTTGATCGAAAATAGCGCAGTGCACTCCCCCTTTTTCCCATAACACACAAATGTAGTATTAGTCTAATGCAAACCTTTCATGGTTTGTAATAACGGACTTGCGACCCCGTGTCTTTCCAGAGCTAGGTCAGTAGTTTCCCAGGATTTACCATTTCTTGTAGCCTATGGAGTAATGCTTTCCCCAATATTTACTCCGCTCGATTCAGGAGGGAGTTTGGGTTATAATTTGATGGATTCCGTAGCCTACTGTTTTATAGACTGGAATTAAGATTTATGAACACCAGGAAGTGTGTATACAGCCACTCTTAATGGCAGCATTAGAGACCTTTGTCAGGACCCATGACCAGTAACTGGGTCCATATGATATATATCTAATGGGACAGCATCTGGCCAGCTGCATTTTTTTTTTTAGTAGAGTGCTTGCTTTTAAACTTTGCAGTCATGCAATATTGCTTTGGCTGGTGTTCCCTCACTCGTATCCATGGTCTAATGGTATCTAATGGATACCTTGTTCCTGTCGTAGGACTCCCTTTGTTAGAACAAGACTGCTGGACTAGGGGCAGACTGAGTCAATCACACACCGTCTTGGCAGCTGTCAGCCCAACCCATCTGGCTAGCTAGCAGAACCTTACCCAAACATGAAAGAAAAGGTGATTTGCAGCAGTCACTCTATGACTTCTCTGGGGAAGTCATGATCGACAAGTCTCACCCCTTACTCTCATTAGTAAAAGTCTCATACACACACATAGGTTAAAGAAAGAGATACAGGATGGTTTTCAGTACATTTATTGAAAAGACTACAATCTACAATCAAATATATGAGCTGCAATTATTAGGGCAGCGAGACGTGACAAAATTAGAATTATGGTGAGAAAATAAACTGTCCCAATATATTGGAATAACAGACATGGGTGAATTCCACCTAATGCCTAACTCCTAAGTGAGAGCCTAGCAGTTATAGCCCAGTCTGTGGTTACTTAGTCCATGAGAGGAGCACCCACCCCATTGCCTGGAAGATAGGGGTCTGCCTGCCATCTCTGGGTTTGGGTGTAGAGACAGGGCCGAGGTCAGCAATGAAATGGCATGCAGTGTGGACAGAATCCTGGCTGGAATGACCTCCCCGTTGTACCTTGACCTGTACAGTGTTTCATTAGAAACATATTTTCATTCCGAGAAAAAGGCCTGACGTGGGTATGTGCCTAAGTGTTGAACTGTTTACATACTCTTGTAAATTGCTAGCTGGGTTATCATGTACTTGTTCTTGTCAACCTTGGACAGGTTTACATGGTGAAATGTTGAGCGCAGAATAATTACAATGCCTTCGCAGAATCACAAAGCAATAGCTGATTAGAAAATAGTACATCCCCACTGAAACCAGGCCATCTAAAAATGAATACAACTGAATAAACTAAATCAGAGCACATATGTAGGTAAGAGGGCACAGACCGCAGGCCTAAGCTAAACTAAATATTGTGTGCCCAAGCAGAGTGTAAACTGAACCCATGACATTTTACCCTCTTTTCCCCTCCTATACAGGTTACTAAAATGATCTTCACAGTCCTTGGGAACAATATGATGGCTAATCTGGTTGGTGGTTCCCCTTTCAACACTGCTAACTAGTCGCCAAAAGTACTTAGAGTTCTTCTCAGCTGTTGCCTTCTTCAGTTCCTCCCATAACAGGCGCTGTTTATAAAGTTTCTTGGTTTTTAGCAGTTGCTTGTAAGTCCACCTTTGGGTCTGGAAATACATTTCACTTTGCCTGTCACGGTGTCAATGAATAAGGGCCTGTGAGACTAGCCTTTTTTTCCTGGTAGCATTCCTAGTCATACCACCACGTGTGGATTTTTTTACTTGACCTTGCTTAATATAGTTAACCGGGCATGTCCATATTAGTTTAATCTCTTTTAGCAATGCCTGAAAGGTGTCTAAAATAATTTCACTTGCTACTGCCTGGTCAGTAAAGAAGATCGATCACATCCTATCTAACAGAACTTCTAACTGAGGTAACTCAGCTAGATATGTTTCATACTTCCAGCATGTTGTTCTCCTTTTATTAGCTGGTTCAACTGGGACAGGGTAGAGGATCTCAATATATATTTATATGGGTCCATTTACTACTGACCCTGGATGCAAGCCTACTGTGAGAGAGTCTTGATCACTTTCTACCTGTCTCACTATAAGAATGTTGCTTACATTAACCCAGTTCTGAAGGTTGATGAGGACATGATCTATGAGTGAACCCTTAAGACCTACTCCGTAAGTGTTTTGTCTGGGGTGTCAGAAATGGTGTGGACAAAGACCCATCTCCAGTAGTAGATTTACAAATGCCCCACCCTTTCTCCATGGCTTGCCCTATGCCATATCACGTTCTGGTATATTAAACAGTAATCCTCCATCAGAATCTCCTCGTTGACCATTCTGTCCATTGGGCTGACATTGAAATCTCCACAGATCAAAAGGAGGTATTTGCTCCTCTCAACCTTAGCTTCCCGTGTAACAAAGAGGATTTGACTATTTAATGACTCCAACTTGATCATCACATTGGACCATATCACTTTTAAATCCTCCTCCCACTCACCCTAGTGGAATGTATACATTAATGATATCCCTGCAAGCAACTTCCTTGTTTAGCTTCAGCAGCCTAATGTAGTAATTTGGGACCCACTACTGTTAACAGCAAACAGCTGGAGTATGGAACTCATGATAACCATTGAGACTACTTTTGGAAAAGTACCATATTTTCTGAAAAACAACAAATGGTAAAAGTATTGACAAACTTCACCCACTTATTGCCTTTCATTTTTGAATCCCAGTCTAGCGGTTTCCATGATAAAATATGCATATAGTTTGTGTTCTGTTCTTTTTATTAAAAATGATTATTCGGTCAGGTGCATGGTATTCAAAATCATTCTTTCCGTATGTACTTCCGATCTGTGCATTAAAATTTCTTTTCCCCAGTACCTTCTCTGTATTTCTGTGGCCCAGTGACAGATATTGCAATCCCCAATCTTGGTTGTTATTTATTGCTTGATCCTCAGTCACTCGACTCAGATTTGTGCGTTATATCTAGCTCCAGTTGTTATGAATCGTTGTGATATTCAGGTTTTCATAGCCATTGGCAAGAAGCTTATTATTGGTAAGTATTTTTCCCATGGTTATAGATTTGTCACTCCCAGTTTGCCAGGGAGTGCCATCTGCTCAATGGATGGAAGAATTAGATGATTTTACTACTTCCTTCAGGTTTGTATTATTTTTTAACGCTAGCACATTTGTACCCATTACATGGAGATTATCCAGATGTTGTAGCCTGCTGACTTTCCTGAAGGCAAACTGGACCTTGAAGGTTGAGATGCTTCTAGATTCACCACATCGTCCCTTGTTTTGTAGTCACACTTTATTAATATCATTAGATGCAATGACTCGTAGTGCTGGGGCCATGTGGAAGAGATTTAATAGGTGTCTCATATTTAGTGGATTGAAAATATTCGGTTCTGGAAATACATTTATAAATTCATAATGAGTCATTGCTTCAGGTATTTTATTGTCTACTTAACCAGATGGAGGTCTGTAGTGTACCCAGTCATTTTTGATCCTGACACTAGTTTTTCCCAGATACTCCAGTTCTTCTTGGGAAAATACCACTGAATTTTGATGTTTTATTGTGCTCGGTGGCAATCTGGATCTCTTGGTAATTTGTTTATGCAATCATCTCTGAAGGAGGCAGCATGTGAGTTTAAAGTTATAATAAGCAACTGTTTTAGACTAGTGTCTGTTGGAACTATCATTTTGCTTTGTTCCATTTCAAGTCCCTGATCCAGGGGGCAATATAATGTGGGTGTAGGGCCATCTATAATGCTCCTTTTCAGGGGTTCTGCTTGCTTAATAAGCACATACCCCTTCTCGCACATTTTTTATAAAATGTTTTTTTTGAGGATTCATTGATTGGGACTTGTTCAGTCTCTTGCCATGTGGTTGTGAATTTACTTGCCATTTTTGTTTGAATTTTCCCCTCAGAATGGGGCAGGGAATTTTATCAGTTTGTTTTATCATCCCCTCACTATGGTGGTCATTATGACGTTGGCGGTCTTCCTTGAAGACTGCCAGTGCCATGGGCACCAGAAGACCGCCAGTGCTGGCAGTCTTCCGCCCACCATATTACGGGTACTGCCGGATTTCCCCCACACTTTGGGTGGCAATCCAGCAGTAGTCGTGTTGGCGGGTGGTGGTGCTGGGGCGCTGCCACCACTGCCCCGCCCCGCGAGAAGGACACCGCCTGCCGTATTATGTGCAATAATACGGCATGTTGGTGTTCTGCTGGCGGGGCGCTGCAGCAGGTGGAAGGGCCTGTTTCCATTCCCTGCAGGACGACCTCCTCCCTGGACCAGGTAAGTTGATCGTCTGACAGGGAAGGGGGTGTTGTGTATACGTATGTGAGTGTGTGTTGTCTGAGTGTGTGCATGAATGTGTTTATGCGTGGTTGTATGTGTGTCTGATTGTAGAAGTGAGTGCGTTTATGCATGTAAGTGTGTATGCATGTGTGTAGGCGAGTATAAGTGTTGTAAATGCGTGTTTGTCTGCGTGTTTGGATGGGTGTGAAGTGCTGAGGTGAATGCGAGTATGGATGTGTGTGAGTGAATGCGTGAATGTTAGCGTAGGTGAATGAGTGTATGCGTGGTGCGTCTGTGTGCGTGTACATGTATGCAGGAGGGGGAAGGGCGCTGTATCTGGAGGTGGGGTTGGGGGTTTTAGTGCTTGCTGGGGGAGTCGTCTACCGGTGACAGGGAAGAAATTCCCTGTCACTGGTAGCCTTTCCACCAGGGTTTTTGTGGTGGTGCTACCGCCATGGAAACCCTGGTGGAAAGGAGACCACTAATACCTTCTGTGGACGGCCAGGTCGGAGATGCACATCTCCGGCCCAGTGGCTCTGACTGCTATGGCGGTATGATTGGAGATGTGGTGGGTTGGCAGAGGCCACACTCATAATGTGGCAGCCTTCGTGAAAACTGCCCCTTTGCCCTGGCAGTCAGGAGACTGCCAGGGTCATAATGACCCCCTATGTGTCTGCAATGTATATGGTCTTCAACAGTAATTGCTCTAGCTCCCACATCTGCAGCTACGTTCATCGCCATGTTGGTTGGTTGTTGTCTGAACAGCGCTCTCAGTGCTTCTTACCCTAATCCCCTCTATTTATTTTACTTTGGCGTCGTTTTGAAGTGGGTAGGTAAGAGCCCCCTGCAGACAATATCCCAGTCTGTAGGCCATCATATTCAGTATATGTGGTGGTGGAGCAGGAATTGAGGGGCATTGATCATGTTTTCCTGCATCGCCCACAATACTGCCATCAACAAATCCCTGGACAATTTAATCAGTGAAATTCTCTAGGTTGCCACAGTTTTTACACCTATTTCATCATTCTCCCTTGGGCAGAGCTCCTCTGTCTGTGTTCTGATCCCTTTTATTTTTCATTGAGTTTACAAGCATTTGTAATATGGCAGATGGCATAGGTGTAGCGTAATCAGACCCACCAAGTGTCTTCTCCAAGAGCATCAGTATTGAGGCTAAAACGGTATGCAGTGAGTGTAAGACCTTTGGGTAAGATTGAATCCATTCTAACCACACTTCTAGGCATACCTGCAGATGGTATTTTACATTCAGGGAAATCCAGAAAAACTAATCAACTATCGACGACTCTGATCTCTTGCTTACATTTTTATTTATCACCGCTTGATCTTGGCACAGTGGTTCAGGATGCCTGTGTTCTTGGACTTTAACTTTATGTACACACCTGCTAACTTTTCCTACACCCTTTTCAGTTGTGGCAGGTAAAATGGGAAGATCTGGTAGGATGTAGTCATGATTTATAGGGGACGTTGAATTAGTTGTCAAGACCATCAAATTACTTGATTGTTGAGGAATAGCCTGCTCATTCATTTTTTTCTGATGGGGTGACTATTGGTACTACTGATTAGCTCTTACTATTGTCCCCATTATTGTTGAGGTGCATTTTCTAGTTACTTCTGTTAATAATCCCTTCCACCTCTTCTGATCTATCACTACTTTATTTTCCTGTTGTAATGAGATGGGCCTTATTATAAAGATACCTCATGGTGGTCATAACACTGTATCCAGCAATGTTTTTCATCACTTCGGGCTCCTTTTGTCTAGCCAGGAGTGATCTCGATGCCTCTAGGGTCTTGTGGGGGACTAATATTTTGCAGGCGGCTAAAGTACCTTGGAATTTAAATTCTCCCCCTGCTTGCATGGCCATTGCCTTGATGCCCTTGGAGGTTTTAGAAACGTAGAGATGACCAATATGTACCAAGACATAATCCTGTAATGATAAAACAATTCTGTTCTATATAGCTCTTATATAGCTCTGGAACCTTATTGTGATCTTCCTGCCCTTTAGTTGAGATGTCAGATGACAACTGTATACTCTTGCTGAATTCCATGAAGCTTTGAACCTGTCAGAGTTTTTTCCCTTCTCTGTGGTCATCTTTTATGATGATGGTTGGTTGATTGATACTTAATCAGATCCCCCAGTGGTATTTAAAACGCTGGTGGTTACTATAGATGAAGGTCAGTAGTCAGCAATAGTTACAAATCAATTGGAGAGCGATGTCGTTTTTTTTGTGGAAAAACATTACTTCATGTATTACATTGGTTTTCTTAATGATGTTATCAAAGATGTCATGAGTGCTGTAATTTGTGGTGTAATTAGCAGTGCATGGGGAGGACGAAAGTTATAGTTACCTTAAGGCACGAGTTATAGTTACTTGAGATAACTATAACGATGACATGTGAATTTCTATGCTTTTGTACATTTAAAATGTGAGCTTAACTTTACCATCCCTGTATCCTAACTATAACGTTCCTGTAACTTTTGTTTTTTTTCAATGAATTTAATTGTAAGTAATTTAAGTACCTATATGTTAATTCACCCACAGGCCTGCGGCCAACCCCCTATAACCACCCAACCTGGTGTAGGCCACGGCCTTTAAAATAACCCACTTGTCACTGTCTCTATATGAGATATTACTCTTGGAAAAGGCAGGGATGCAAACACCTCCATCAAGGACTACAGATTACGTTTCAAGATGGAAATGCAGAGAAAACATACTTGTTTTGCCTTGGCCATGCCCATAAATTTAGAATGATTTTTACTTTATAGAATTGGAGCTTCAATGTGGGCACCTGCTTTGTTTGTTGCTGCTGAATTCATTTCCGTTAAATGAGCATCATGACAGAATGAATCATGCCATGCATATTAATCCAAGACGAAGTCACCATTTTCTGCGAAATTTCTACCAAAATGGAATACTTTCAACTGACACTTTAGTGAGTGCTACCTCCTTAGATACATGTATAGTGCATCTCCTACACTACAGGTGTGCAAAGGTCAGCAAGGAAATGTCTCCATTGACCTTGTATGTAACTTTGTCATTGTGATTGTTCCTTGAACGTCTTCATTAGATAATTTTCAAGGTGGGACTGCAAAACTGCAGATCCACCATGATTATTATTTTTTTAATTTGGGGGGGGCTGCAGAGGACCCTTAGGTTCCCTGCGGTCCCAGCCAGATCCTGCCTCCTGCTGGAACTGGCATTGCTCCCGCAAGCAGGGAGCTGCTTGAAATAGCAGCTCTCTGCATGTGGATACAACGGCCCTCATTACAAGCCTGGCGGTAAATCCCGCGTACCGCCATGCAGAAGACCGCCAACACACCACTGTGGCCGCGGAATTCTGCTACAGGTATTATGACCCACAGCCCGGAATCCACCACAGTACAGACACCCACACAAGTCCGCCACACCAAAGGTCAGTGATAAACTGGCGACAACAAAAATGACACCATCACGCCAACAAGAATACGCCCACACTATCACGACCCACAAATCAACGCGTCAGTCTTTCAACCGCTGTAATCCATTGGCGGTACACACTGCCGCGCTCAAAATACACACACATATACAAAACACAACAACATTGGACAATTCGAAATACACACACCTGATACACCTACACACACCACACCCACACACCCAATCCAATATAAAGCACACACCCACATCACCCACAAACCCTTACTACCAGAAATTTGAAAGCAGGCCAGAGAGAGACACTTCCTAAAACAACACCAGCATCCACAGACACACAACACCATCACTTACACAACATCCACGCACCTCAAACAACACACACCAACACACACCCTCACACATCACAACAGACACCACCTCACACATCACCCACACCACATCATGGCACCTCAACAACACCCCAGGTTTTCTGAGGAGGAGCTAAGGGTCATGGTGGAGGAAATCATCTGGGTATAGCGACAGCTATTCGGATCACAGGTGCAGCAGACATCCATTGCAAGGAAGATGGAGCTATGGCGCAGAATTGTCGACAGGGTCAACGCAGTGGGACAGCATCTAAGAACACGGGATGACATCAGGAAGAGGTGGAACGACCTACGGGGGAAGGTGCGTTCCGTGGTCTCCAGACACCAGGTTGCTGTACAGAAGCTTGGGGGTGGACCCCCACCTCCTCCCCCACAACTAACAACATGGGAGGAGCAAGTCTTGGCAATACTGCATCCTGAGGGCCTCGCAGGAGTAGCAGGAGGACTGGACTCTGGTAAGTCATATCTCTACTATTATATCCGCCCCCACCCTACCTGCATGCCATCACAAATCCCAACCCCTACCCTCACACCCATCACCCCAACAACCCACAGATACCCCACCAACACAACCCACAAATCCCAAAACCAAGCCCTGCATGTAACACCAATGCATGGACACCCATCACCCAAGCATATCCAGTACAGAGACTCACTCATGCCCCAAAATCACCAATCACACAAGGACCATGCCAATAATGCAAGCACTGGAGTAGAGGATCAACCACCCACTGCACACAATGGCACACAATAATTATGCATTTACACCCCAACAGGACCCCTACCCAACGTCATTGGACAGGAGGTGCCAGACATGTCCACCCCCCCCCCCACAGAAGAGGCCCACAGTGATGACAGCAGCTCTGCACGCCTGGATCAAGATGACCAGCCCGGCCCATCAGGGACCTCGGGACAGTCGGTTCCCCTGACACTGTCACAAGCCACCACAGAGCCTCCCCCCTCAGGAAACACCAGCACAGAACCCACCCAGCGCAGCGGGCCCATCCCTCTGGCCCCAGGACACGTCAATCAGAAGTGTGTCCACCCCTACAGGGAACCCAGGCAAACCCACCAACCCAAGAAAATCAGGGACCTGGGGGCAGTGGGCACATGGTTCAGGGGACAGAGGCACAGGATAACAGGGAAACTGGGAGGACTGCTGTGTGACAGGGGGAGGACAGGCCCAGGGAACCCACTCTCCACGAGGCACTCTCCAACATCATGGGAGCTTACCATCATTCCCAGGAGACGATGGCAACGGTACTGGCCAAGTTTCAGGAGACCCAGCGGCTGCAGGAGGAACACTACCTTGGGATCAGGGAGGACTTGAAGTCCGTTAACACCACCCTGGTCACCATTGCAGGGGTGC
Source organism: Pleurodeles waltl (assembly GCF_031143425.1). Taxonomy (NCBI): domain Eukaryota; kingdom Metazoa; phylum Chordata; class Amphibia; order Caudata; family Salamandridae; genus Pleurodeles; species Pleurodeles waltl. Next base: position 894,534,548 of record NC_090446.1, read on the forward strand.
TGGCAGACCTTCTCAACACCAGGAGGGACACAGTGGCAAAACAAGGGGCCCCTGACACTAGCCTGGACGATGACCAGCCCTCCACCTCCACCGGCACTAGTGGACAGGAGGCACCGCCACAGGAACAACAGGACACCAGCACCCCACCTCCTGCAGATGGAGAACCACCCCGCAAACGGTCCCTGAGATCCAGGAACAAGACAGAGAACATTGCCAAGACCCCCGCCAAGAAATGAGACCCCTCTGAATGCCATCCTTCTTTCCCACTTCGTCACCCTGTCCATCCATCAACTGCCCTAGCTCCACTTCCTATGCCCCTTTGGACAATGCACCTGTGAAACAAATAGACTGGACTCTGCCATGGACAATCCTCCACCATCACCCAGCCCATTTTACAACCCCATCCATTAATTTGCACTGACATAAACACCCTTGAATCACAAAACAATCTGGAGTCAGTCTGTGCTTTCACAAATGTGTATTTGCAATAGCTATGGAATATAGCAATGTCAACTATATTGTCAACATACTGATGTAACACAGCTCTAGTCCATGAGGTCACACAGTGGGACTCACATCCGTGAAATGGAAAGGCAAAGTGACAAGTCACGGTCCATACACTAAATGAAAATGACAGACTTATGCTAGTTCCAACAATAGAATGAGATGTGGGAAGCAGTGACATCTTCTTACCTGTATCTCACTGGAAGTATTGCATGATGATGTTGCTTCAGTTGTCGATGTCCTCTTCTTCTGCTTCCTCTTCTTCACTGTCCACAGGCCCCACAGCTGCCACAAGACCACCATCTGACCCATCCTCCTGCAGAAAAGGCACCTGGCTTCGAAAGCCAGGTTGTGCAGCATACAGCAGGCCACGATTATCTGGCACACCTTCTTCGGTGAGTAGTATAGGGAGCCACCTGTCAGATGGAGGCACCAGAATCTGGCCTTTAGGAGGCCGAAGGTGCGTTCGATCACCCTCCTAGTTCGTCCATGTGCCTCATTGTAGCGTTCCTCTGCCCTTGTCCTGGGATTCCTCACTGGGGTCAGTAGCCATGACAGGTTGGGGTAACCAGAGTCACCTGCAAATGTCGAGGGACAACTGTTAGACACACACTAACCCTTAGGGACAGCCCTATACCCAGACAGCAAATTAAACTGTGTGGGAACGTTAGGCTCACCTATTAGCCACACACGGTGCCTCTGGAGTTGCCCCATCACAAAAGGGAGGCTGTTATTCCTCAAAATGTAAGCGTCATGGACTGAGCCAGGATACCTGGCATTCACATGGGAGATGTACTGGTCTGCTAAACACACCATCTGCACATTCATAGAATGGTAGCTCTTCTGGTTTCTGTACACCTGTTCATTCCTTCGGGGGTGTACAAATGCCATATGTGTACCATCAATGGCACCAATGATGTTGGGGATATGTCCCAGGGCATAAAAGTCACCTTTCACTGTGGGCAAATCCTCTAGCTGAGGGAACACGATGTAGCTGCGTAGGTGTTTCAGCAGGGCAGTCTACACTCTGGACAACACGTTAGAGAACATTGGCTGGGACATCCCTGATGCCATGGCCACTGTTGTTTGAAAAGACCCACTGGCCAGGAAATGGAGTACAGAAAGGACCTGCACTAGAGGGGGGATTTGTGTGGGATGGCGGATAGCTGACATCAGGTCCAGCCCCAAGTGGGCACACAGTTCCTGGATTGTTGTTCCTGGATCAAGCCTGTATGTAACTAGGATGTGTCTCTCTTCCATTGTCGACAGGTCCACCAGGGGTCTGTACACCGGAGGATGCCGCCATCTCATCACCTGCCCCAGCGGACGTGCCCTATGGAGGAGAACAGCGAGCAGAGAGTCATCCAACACTGAGGTATCACAATGTGTTATTTGCAGAAACGTTAGTAATCCGCAATGTGCCGGTATCTGTCTATATTCCCGGTCTAGATAGGTGTGACGCAGTTAACATCCATCCCATGTGGCCTCCTGAAATGGCGGCTGCCTGACCTGTAAGGTGGGACAAGGGGATATGAGGTAACTGCGCTGGCATTCTACACCGTCGCAGTGGGTGGTCAAAGACCGTGGCGCAATTCTGCATTGGTTAACATTGGGCCCTATGGGTCCCAGGAGCCAATGACGATGTACGCCGGCAGTGACGGTACGCACCGCCGTGGACGTGACCGCCATTTTATGTCTATTCCCTCACTTGATACCTGACCTTCAACAGGAGAGGACCTGCACTGCAAATGCTGCTCTGACCTCAGTCTGGAAGGGACGATGGCTCATGTGTCTGGGGAAAGGGCCCCTGCCTTCACTTCGGAGGGTTTGGAGAAACTAGTGGATGGGGTCCTCCCCCAGTACACGCAACTGTTCGGTCTTCCAGACAAACAGGTGAGTACACTGTGAGCATGCTGCATGGGCAATGCCTGTTTTGAGTGGTGTGGATGGAAGACACATGGGGGGGGGGCTGAGGCCTGCATGTGCGGATGGGGAGTGTATGTGCATCAGGGCAAGGGTGGGAACTGGGGGGCAATGAGTATGACGGTCCGGACGGGTAAGTAATTACCTTTCCCCCTGTACCATTCCTCTAGGTCAGCGCCGACAAGAAGAAGGGTATTTGGCGTGCCATCACCAAGGACGTCCGTACCCTGGGGGTCTACTACAGACGGAGCACCAACTGCCGGAAAAGATGGGAGGACCTGCGCCGCTGGAGCAAGAAGACGGCGGAGGCCCAGCTGGGGATGGCTTCCCAACGTGGGAGGGGTGCCCATCGCACCATGACCCCCCTGATGTTCCGGATCCTGGCAGTGGACTATCCGGAGTTGGATGGGCGTTAGAGGACATCACAGCAGTCACAAGGGGGTGAGTACACTCTCATTCAGCTGACTCTGCGTGAATTACGAGGTGTCTGGGTGGGGGAGGTGGGCAGTGGGTTCCCCTAGGCCAGGGTGAACTTGGTAGGCAAGGTCCCTTGTGAGTCAGGCCATGTGGCACCCGAATCCCACCAGTGGTAATAGCCATCTGCACCTAGTCAGGCTCCTGTGACTTCCAGGTGTACAGCAATTGGTCTTAGACCTCGTACCCCATGGTCAGGTGAATTGTCTAGGAACTGTCAGTGCATGGCGTAGTGCAGAGGGCTGCTCCCTGTGTGTTGTGTCTGCCAACAGTAGTGATGTTGCATGCACTGAACATGTCTTTCTTCTGTCTCCCCCCCCCCCTTTTTGTGGCCTCCCTGTTCTTGTGTGCAATAGCATCAGCAGGTGGAGGAGCATTGGCACCAGAGCAGGAGGGAGCTGCAACCCACTTGGCCCTGGATGGCGAAACAACTGAGTCTGAAGCCACCAGTGGGACGGAGGGCGAGGGGAGCTCCACGGCGGGGACAGGAGCAGACAGCAGTGACAGCGACTCCTCCTCTGATGGGAGCTCCTTGTAGTGGCGGGCCCCTCTGTCCACACCGCATCAACAGGTACAGCCGCCAATCACCCCTACCAGCGCTGTCCTCCCAGCAGCCCCTCCGTGTGTGTCCCGTGGCCACTCACCCAGGTGGGTGGGCATCTCCTTCGCTCCAGGCACCTCTGGCCCGGCCCCAGTCAGCCCCGCTGCCCTCAGTGAGGAGGCTATTGACCTCCTAAGATCCCTCGCTGTTGGGCAATCTACCATTGTGAATGTCATCCAGAGTGTAGAGAGGCATTTGCAAGAAACAAATCCATACCTGGAGGGCAATCATTCTGGGCAGGCGGCCCAACAGAGAGCATTTCAGGCTCTGGCCTCAGCACTGATGGCAGCCATTGTCCCTGTGTCCAGCCTCCCCCATCCAATGTCCTCCTCCCAGACCCAATACCCTGTACCTCAGCTTATCCCAAGCACACCATCAGCCCAGCATGCACACTCATCAACACACAAGAGTGGCTCAGGCAAACATAAGCACCACACATCCCACAGGCACTCACACAAGCACCATCCCCATGCAGACACACCAACATCCACTGCCTCCACTGTGTCCCCCTCCTCCACGTCCTCCTCCTCACTCCCTGTCTCGTCTCCACTGACATCTGCATGCACTACATCCTCAGCCACTGCCTCCATCACCAGCACGCCCATCACCACACACCGCTCACGTGCACTCACCACCCCCACTACTATTCACACATGCTCAGTGTCCTCTCCCAGTGTGTCAGTGAGCCCTCCTCCCAAAGTACACAAACGCAGGCACACACCCACCCAACAGCCATCCACCTCACAACAGCCTCAAGCCCATGCACCTTCACCCAAATTCAGCAGACGTACACCTCCTACAACCACTACCTCTTCCTCCACTCCCAAACCCCCTCCATCTTCCATCCCAGTGTGTCTAAAAAACTTTTCCTGGCAAATCTTGACCTCTTCCCTTCACCTCTCCCCCGTCCTTCCCCTGGGCCAGACTTTCCAGGTCCCAGCCCAGCACCTCAGCCACCAAATCCCCAGGCACAGTGGTGCCAGCAACTGCGGGGTCATCGAGTGTGCCACACATCAGGGCTGCCAGTGTGCCACGTACTGAGGGCAAGGACATTCCACCACCTGCCAAGGTGAAAAAGGTGCCCACATCCCGGAAGGAGAAGCCGAAAGTACCAGCCCCCAGGGGCTCAGCAAAAAACAAAGGGGATAGTGGCAAGACAACTGCAGCACCATCAAAGCTGGGGGAGGGCCAAAAGCTGAAGAGCAGGTCAGGGGCGGGCATGGTGGCACCGACTGAGGGACCAGTGTCACACTTTCTGTCCACGACCACGCCAACCTGTGCGGCGGCGAACACCGCTAGCTGCCCCGCCACCTGCACCGCCCCGGCACGTCTACAGCCTCCACGACAGTCCCCAGCCTCTTCCCCAGTGGGTAGCCATCCTAGGCTGCAAGAGACGTCCTGCTGTGTCCGTCAGCAGGTGATGACCCATGCACCGCCGGCAGCACCTTAGCAACAGACACCACCGCAAGCACCGCCACGACAGACACCGCTTCAAGCACCGCCACCTGCACTGCCCCCGGCACATCTACAGCCTCAGCGACAGTCCCCAGCCTCTTCCCCAGTGGGCAGCCGTCCGATGCTGCAGGAGACGTCCTGCTGTGTCCCTCAGCAGGTGCTGACCCATGCTAAAGCAGTGGGCAAACCACCCACTTGAGAGACTTGAGAGACTGTGGCTTTGCACTCCCCAGGATACATCAATGGGCATGGAGCCCCCTCGTGCAGCAGTGGCATTGTGCGTTCATCAGGCTGAGGTGCCTCCCCCTCCCCCTGAGGTGCCTGTATATTTTCGATCTAATGCCCCAGCAGTGCTCTCCGTTTCCAGTCAGGTATCATGTGTGGGCCTCGCCCATGCATTTTGGGCCCAGTGGTCCAAGGACAATGATTAGTACACTATCTCGACTTGTGTAGTTGGTGTACATATTTGTATATACTGAATTTTGACTTTTGACTAATTGATTTTTAATGATTACAATTGTTACAATCATTTCCTTTTGTCCTTGCGTTCTTCCAGGGGGTGCGGGGGGTGTATATGTAATGTTGCTTCAGGTACTTGTGTGTATGGTGTTGTGGGTGAGGGTGAGGGTGGGGTTGTTGCGTGTTGCATGTGTGTGTCACTCTCTTTCCTCCCCCCTGTGTTGTAGATGCAGTACTCACTGTGGTCGCCGTCACTGCCGTTCGTACTCATGGTAGAAGAGGAGGTAAACCAACATGGGCAGTACGTGTAACTCGGGCTCCATGGCGTCCTGGTTCCTCGCTGGGTGTTGAGAGGTGAGTGTTTTTTCCCTTCTGTGTACTGTTCCCGCTGTGCTTTTGATAGCGTTGGTTCCGCCCCGGAAAAGGTGGCGGATAGGCCCTTGTAATACAGTGGGCAGTACTTTGTCTCCCGCCTGTCTGTTGGCGGTGTCCGCCGCGATGTTTGTTTCTCCTGCCATGGCGGTCGGAGTGTTAAAGTGGCTTTCTATGTTGGAGGTTTCCGCCACGGTCGTAATCCCATTTTGTTTCCGCCGGCCTGTTGGCGGTATTATTGCCGCTTTAACACCGACCTCCAGGGTTGTAATGAGGGCCAATGTGTTCATCTGTTTCCCTGCACGCATATTTGTGTGCAGGGATACAGATGAAAACTCTGCTTTCTGCAAGCAGGAGCTGTTTGACAGCTCCCACTTGCAGAAAGTGGAGTTATGTTTGCTTTTGCTTGGTGGGAGATTCACTTAAAAAAAAAAGGTTAGAGGGACATCATAGTTAGGCTCACATTTTAAATTTACAAAACCATAAACATGTACCTGTTATAGAGTTATCTCAAGTAACTATAACTTGTACCCTAAGGTAACTATAACTCATGTCCTCACTAGGCACTGATAATTATCCCAAAAATTACGGCACTCATAACATCTTTGATAACATCATTGATCGTATCAATGTGATATTTGCAGTAAAAAAATTGATGAAAAAAACGTGCATGACGGGTGCACGAGTATTTGACATCATCCAGCTCTCTCCCTTGCAGAAGCACACAGTCAGGCCGTATGCCTTCCAGTACAAAATACTGTGCTAAGACTAACTTTAAAACTTCTCTGATATGTGCTGTACAGAAGTTAGAACAAATAAAAACATTCCTCCTTTTTACACCTGCTTCAACGTGGATTAAGTTTTAGTGCAAAATCCTGTCTAGTAATGTTAGTAGATAGGGTGTGTGTAACACCCATGTACGCCTCTTGATGAACACCCAAGTAATGCACTCAAAATAATGCACCTTGCACTGCTTTTCCTTACTTTCAAGCAACTTCCCGGCACAAAACATGTTTTGCACTGGAAAGTTAAAGTAAAATTAAAGAAAACATTGGGCAGGGTTTGTGTCACAAAAGTGAAAAAACCTGCACAAATGTTTGTAAATGTGGGCCCTGGTATATCTGGCAATATGGAGCCATATGTCCCTTCACTATATGCTAGAGGATTTTCACTTCCATATGAAAGACTAAGGGGGTTATTTAGGGTTTGGAGATGCATGTCATCAAGTAAACAGTGGTGGATGTTCCATCCCTCTATTCACAGTGTATAGGTATCTATAAACACCATGTAGATTAGACAGAAGATCAGCTAACGATAAATAACCATATCCACCTGAAGACTAAGCTGTTGACAAGGCTAAACCACTTGCTGATCTACACTCCATTGTGATCAGCATGAAAAGGCACCAAGCACCCATTCACCCAATGCCCACAAACTAAAATTCATGTTTGACTTCCTTTTGTTTCTTAAAGATGTATTTTGGCATTGCATTAATAAAGTCATAACTTCAGACCAACGTACCTGATTTTTATGTTTTTATGTAGATTAACTCATTACATTCATCTTCTTTTTGTTAAATTGATTTACAAATTTGATTTCTTGACTGCAATATTGTTTTGGTGCTGTTTTGTTTTCTCTTAGAGCAATACATTTTCCTCTGATAGTAGCATCTTGCTTTGAGTCTGACGGTTTGAGGAGAAGGAGAAGGCTAGCCGTGTGGAGACCCGGGCAGGAAGCCAGGAAGAACACTGGGAGGACCCGACAGCTGAAGCTCACCCAACAGGCCGCAGCCCAAGACAAGTCTGGACTCAGCCATCTTTTCATTGTTTGCAAGATGGTATGACAGATAGACGACACCAGGGTGTACCGTCCTGCATGTTGTTGCCAGTAACCAGTTAGAGGGTGTGGAAGGATGCAGCCATGTCAATCACTTCACAAGTTCCATCCCAGAAATAAGCACATAATACGAAACTACTCGGGTGCTGGTGAAGGGTTCAAGGAAACTGAAATAATTGAATAGATCTCTGAGAATCCCAAGGATCATATGCGAGAGGAATGAATACAAAGAAATTCCAGCGGGCCTGGAGAAAAATGTCTAAAGATAATAAGAAGAAAGGAAATATATTTCTAATAATCCACTGCTCTGTGTTTCCTTGCCCCTCTCCCTCATAGAGACGTGGCAATAAGGGGTGTGAATGGAAAGCTCCCACCCCCTCCTCCTAATGAGACCGCAATCAGCCAAAGATATGGTGACAGAGTAGGGGCCTCCTCAAGGACCTGACCAGATTTTGAGACCCCTGCTGTCTAACTGGAGGGGTAAAATGACCCAGCGGTTTACTCTTATGGTTGGGCTATGTGGAGAGATTTATGCTTATAGCAGATCCACCTCTAATTTTGTTCAAATTTGACTGCTAACTGCAAGCCTCAAGACCAGGGCTGGCTAGCGGCTTTGAAGAGGGCACCAGATGCCTGATTAGACACTCTTGTACACCCCACACTCTAGGAGTGCCCTACCTGGTAGACTCCGACTGAAGGAGAGCTAGTGACTGTGGCCCTGATGGCTACTGAAGAATGAAATCCTAACTATGTCTACGTTATAACTACGTCTGCACTCAGATGAGGCTGGGCTGGGCACCCTTTTTTTGTTCTCACGTTTAAACTACTTTAAAGGCACTGTCAATTGGGAATTGATAAGAGAGAAGGGGCCAAATTGCCTTGAGTTTGGTTGCATTGACAGTAACTCCCTAGTTTGAATAATTGTTTTGGTGGTCTCTGGAAGTGGAAGTGGAGCAGAATGGGAAAGAAGAAGGTGCCTGGGCCGTATATGTCTCTTCATCCCTAGCGCCCCATCGAAACCGATCACAAATGATTGTATGCTTGAACGCACTTTGGTTGCAATAAACATGGACATTGCTCTAGCGGAGGGAAGACTTTCGCTAAATATTGGACAGGGGATTGGGACGGGTGGAGGTTGATTGTATTGTGTCTAGTAGAGACCTGGTGGTTGGCCTTAGGTCTGCAGACCTGGGAATTACTTCACTATCTGTAGGGGGTTTTGTGCATGAGAAAATAGGCACACTCTCATGCACAATTGTTCATACTCAATCTCTGGCCCTGCCAAAAAGTTTTAGTCATGGTTAGCGTAGGGGGCAAACTAAGATCACAGGAGATAAAGTAACACAGCGGGCCCCAAACAGCTGTCCCCATATAGTGGTATATCCCCCTTCCCAGCCCTCTTGATTGCACCACTGAATAAGGATGACCTTGTTATGATGGTGGAAGATAGCATTACTAGACTCTTGGCAGGTCATTTTGAAACATTAGCACCACTTTTGAAGGCAGAGTTTACATCCGTAGTGCCACCTCTAAATTCCTTGGAGGGGAGTTTAGCAACCCTTGTTGCGAAACCTAGGGGGGGGAATTGAGTAGTGACAGGATGAGTGAGGAGAGGAGAGATAGGAGTTCATGTGCAGGAAGAAATAAGGCCCTTATCAGTACATTTGCTTTGGTTGATGATAGAGAACGAAGTAACCATGCCCCTGGAAATGAGAGTATATCTAGTGTGTAGTCGACTGTGAAGCCCTGTCGGTCTTGTATGGCCATGGGGAATCCCTTAGGGGTGGGCATGAGCAAAGAACCTCATAATTTAAAATAGCCAACTAGGACAGGTTTAAGGGGGAGGTTACTGCCTATGGTGCCTGACGAAGTTAATGGGGATCTCCTCCAGCTGCATGCCCATATTTGGTTATTCTGACAGGAGTCCCTCCCCTTCGACAAGGGGCGTATGAGACAGATGGGGAGTTATTCAGAAAGCTTTTGGACTAGCACGTACACTTTAGAGGGCTGCTCATGCACCATGCCAATAATATTCTAATGGTCTGAAGATGCTCATGGATTGACCCTGGTCATAGTGATATTGATGGAGACTGTGGTATTGTGAATTTTAGATTTCCTTCTCTGGCTCACAATCTTTTGTTTGGCCCATGTGTCCAAGCGTCAGGGAGAAGTAAGATCTCACTTAAACCTCTGGGCTATTTTTATAAATCTCCTGCCCCCTTTACCCAAGGGTTATTGCTTCTTCAGAAAACACAGTATATTAGTTCAGATCCCAGAGCAAGGTCTTTTGATGGCCAGACTTTGCATCTTTATGCTTCTGGTTCTGGGAGTGTAAGCCATTATAGGTGTGTTGGCTTAGGTGTGAGACCATCAACAAGTTTGGCTCTCTTCCCTGCCAACTTGACATTCAATAGATTTGAAGCACTTTGCCCTTAGAGGAGATCACTCACAAGAATGGTGGCAAGGACGGTTTGGCTAATTATAGTTACAGCCTCAGTAACATTTACGGGGAGGCTAGTTCTTTCTCTATATTGACTTGGAATGCTGCGGGGTTGAAGGAGAAAGCCTCAAATAGGGATTGGCGAGTCTTTCTTTCTAAGTACGACATTATTGCCCTACAAGAAATTTGGGCCGTGGACTCAATATGCTGTGAGGGGTTTGTGGGTTATTTCACTCTAGTCTTGCCCTCTTCAAGATGTAGGGCCAAGGGATGGTTTGCAATTTAGATTAGGTTGAGCCTGCAGGCTGATGTCCCTGTCATCGATACAGCGTAGTTGGCATGCACCCCAGATGCGTTGTGGATGCTGGTAGAATGTTTTGTTCTCTTCATGAGCAATCTAGATCATGGTGTGTGGGCCGGTTAAGCGTAATAATGCAAGGCTTAGAATTAAGGGACAGGGTTTAGTGTGCGTTAGTGATTTTAGTTACCTGGGAGTCAATTTTACTTCAAAGGGTCTGTGGTGTGTCAAGCTTGTCTAAAACTTAGTAGAGCGGCTGGCTCATTGTTTAGTGTACCAAGAGGGGGGGATGAAGGGTTCGATTCTCCCTCTCGTAAATATCTATAATACTCAATGTGTTCCTGCCGCTGACATCAAGCAGCAATTTGAGGCTTTTGTAATATTCAACCCCTCCAAAGTGAGGAATCTCGAATATGCCATAGGTTACTTCATGTCCCCCGACAATTTCTAGTTTCATTATGCATTCTGAGTTGAACCTGAAATATATCATGGATGGGGTGAGTTTGATGCCATTATTAATGTGGATAAGAGTTTAGTCTAATCCAGCAGCCTCCTTGTGTAGGGATATAATTACGGACTTCCTCACTTTGGATAAGGGGCATTCTATCTCCTGGATCAAAAACATATTCAGAACTTTTAGTTTGCTGGTCCTGGAATTTTTTTTAACATCTCTGTCGCTCATTAGGAATAGTAACAAGCTGATAGTGAAGCGCTGCTATCTTGAACACTGTGACGACATTAGACTGAAGACGGAATTAAGCTAAGTGTCTGTTTTATACTATTTCAGATTTATGTTGTTACCACTGTCGAATTGGAAGATGTCTCTCTTGTTCTGATTCAGAGCAGGCTCTGTGTGGAGGTTGTTGTGCTTCCAGGGTGAAAATAGCTTGTTTGATGATTCTACAACAGCATACCATGCGATAACCAGAGGGAGCAGTCTTTATTGTATTTGTTAATGTTTTTTTGTAAATTCTTCTCTGCTCAGTTAAGAACTTTTCTTAAGCCACTCTTAAAAAACCTGGGGCACCGTAAGTGTAGAGATGTGCTATTTCATTTATAAATGCTGTGTGATAAGGAGATATGTTTAAGAGTCAGCTCTTACCTCCGTGTGGCTGTCAGAACTAGAAAGTCTATGGAAGGGTAGGTTGGAGTGACAAAGGTTTTTTGACGTAACATATGCAGTTTTAACTTAGTTTTATATTTTAAATGATAAAATACTATTTTTTTTGTTTTAATAGTCAACCCAACTAAGCTACCTGTTGGATATTAAATTGGTAGCTATACAAGTTAGATGGGAGAGACTATTAAAGCTGTGTAGTCACAGCCTCTGTTATATTTTATGATTACAGCATTTATAGTTTGCAACTCCTAATTTTGTTTATGGTTTGACCATAATAGTCTGTTGAGGGATTGTGTTGTGTATGATGTAGAATGTTCTGAGCCTTGAGTTTATATGGCTGACAGGTTGTCCTAATATAGAATGTGAAGGGGAAGACAGATGTGATAAGAGGGTTATCAAGTGTATTGAGATTGTGTTCACAAGACCTTGTTTGTTTTATGTAGTTCCTGTTTTTTTTCTTTCTCATTTGTATTTGCACTCATTCGGTTGCACTTTAATGGGATTTTTATTCCTTTGTGATTTTGGGGGCTGGCTTTCTTCTTATATACATTAATGCATTTGGTATTAGATGGGAACTGCTGCATTTATTAGTACCACTGTTTTATCTTTGTATTTTGTATTATGCTTGTATTTATACTTTTATGATTTTCATCTAAAATTGATTAAAGTTGATAATAAATGATTCTGACTATTTTGCCTAGGATTCTTTATTGACGCTGATCTTTACTTTTAAGGAGTGGTTGCTCATTGAAAGCTATCATAGGGTCTTGCCTAAAGGACTTAGCTAGATATTTACTTCATATTATTCCCCAGTTTTATTCTCCGGTGTTATCCAATACCAGTTGGGTGTCCATGATAGATTTAGCCACATTTGTCAAATATACATACGTTCATCTATGAAGATAATCTTCTTGAGTTTGGCAATGCTGATCAGCATGCAATGGAGGCAGGTAGATTAGGCACTTTAAGATGTTTCTTTGGAAACTAAGGCCCTCATTCTGACCTTGGCGGTCTTTTCGCAAGACCGCCGAGTTACCGCCGCGGTGAAGACCGCCGACCGCGGCGGTATGCCGCTGTGCGCATTCCGACCGCTGGGAGCGTTCCGCCGGAAAACCGCCAGCAGCCACACTGGCGGTCGGCGGGAAAGTGGAGACTGGTCAACCTCCACCGCCACGCCAGCAGAACACCGCCCACAGAATTACGACCCACATTTCTGTGTGGCGGTCTTCTGTTGGTGGTCTTCTGTTGGCGGTCACCTCCCCATGGCTCCTGTCGCCTCCCGGAGGACCAACACACAAGGTAAGTTGATCGTCCGTGAGGGGAGGGGGTGGGGGGGTGTTGTGTGATGTGTGCGTGCATGGGGGTGTGCGTGTGAGTGTGTAGAGGGGGTGTGTGAGTGCGTGCATGCGGGCGGGGGGTGCTGCTGTGCCTATGGGCAATGTGTGTAGTTCGGCGGGTGCGCATGTCGGCATGTATGTGTGCGGGTATGTGTCCCCGTTGTGTATGTGTGTGTGTAGGGGGTGTGTATATGTGCATGTTGGGGGTGTGTGCATGTCGGGGTGCGTGTATGTGCATGTCGGGGTGGGGGTGGGGAGGGGGTTCGTACCACCTCTGGGGGGTGGCAGGGGGGTGGAGGGTGTGGGGGGAGGACTCGGGGGGGCAGTGGGGGGTGGGGGAGACCCCTATCAGTGCCAGGGAAGGAATTCCCTTGCCCCGATAGTGCCTACCGCCATGGTTCGCATGGCGGTTCCCGACCGCCAGAAACCGCGGCGGTAAGCAGGGTCATGATACCGTTGGCGGTCTTGGGTCGACCGCCGGGCCGGAGTGCGCAGACTCCAGCCCGTCGGTCATGACCGCCGTGGCGGTCGGAGTGGGGAAGTGGCGGTCGATCGCGGCGGTGACCGCCACGGTCAGAATGCCATTTTTTTGACCGCCGGTCTGTTCGCGGTCCGACCGCCGCCTCTCCGCCGACCGCCAAGGTCAGAATGAGGGCCTAAGTGCCTCATTATGACTTTGGCAGTCTGACGGCAATACCACAGCGGTGTTGGCAGCAACCCGACTGCCATATTAAGAGACACACTGAGAAGTCCACCAAAAAACAGCCAAATTCCTGACACCAACAGAACATTGAAGGACAGCCCGACAAAAATCCACCCATTAGATTATGATACACAAATCATGACAGCAGTACTTCCAATGCGGAAAACCATTGGCCGTGCGAAATGTGTCGGTCTCAACTCACAACACAATGAAGACAGCACCACATTGGATAGTTTGAATACCCCACACCTGACATACATCCACACAAAGGTCACACCTACACACTGCACTATATAACCCACCACTACACAACCCATAATCCTTTGTAACCTGAATGCCACACGCAGCCACAGAAATCGTACACAGAAATAAGAAAAACATTATTAGGTATCCACATACATTTCGCTATGCACACATCACACGCCTGCACAACATACACAACACACATTTTACTACCACACACAATACACAACAACTGTCACCCACTCACATCACAGCACCTATACCTCACCACTTACCTTTTACTCCAGCCCTTCATCTTTGAACACAATCACATCGTCTTCACCACCACTACCATGTCCCCACAGAAACACCCACATTTCACGGATGAGGAGTTGAGGGTCATGGTCATGGTGGATGAAATTGTCAGGGTAGAACCACACTTGTTTGGGGCACAGGTCCAGCAAACATCAATTACCAGGAAAATGGAACTGTGGCAAATAATAGTTGACAGGGTCAATTCTGTAAGCAGCTATCCACGCACAGGGGAGGACCACAGGAAGAGATGGAATGGCCTCAGGGGAAAGGTACACTCCATGGCCTCCAGGTGCCAGTGGGTAGTACTCAAGGCTGGCAGTGCCCCCCCGCCTGCCCTTACTTTCATAACTTGGGAGGAGAAGGTCTTGGACATACTGCATCCTGAGGGCCTGACAGGAATACCTGGGGAAGTGGAGTATGGTAAGTCCCCACAAAATACATGTCACCCATTTGTCATGTCCTGCATGCTCCTTCACCACCGTAACCCACCCCAATTCACATACCACCCACCACACTGTCCAAATGATCTAATACCCCTCTCTGGCATGCCACATATTCACTAACCTCACCTCCTCCACAGCCCTTGGATACGGCACGTGAAGTACTAGCAACTCATAACACTAACATTTCCAGAATGCGATAACACACTATTGTGAAAATCAGAACAGTAGACAAAATGAGAGATGTCATGCTTGTGAAACTAACTAACAATATAAGCATTCTTGATTGTGCAAGTGTGTAACACTGAATGGCAATGACAGCAATGCAGTAGCCCACTCCCACTATCATCACCAAGAAAACACAGCTTTACTGTATATATATCTGAGTGCTCCATCACAATGCCCATAGAATAAAGATACCTCAGAATAAAATGTACTCACCAGGTGTTAGACTGAGTGCTCCATCACAATGCCCATAGAATAAAGATACCTCAGAATAAAATGTACTCACCAGGTGTTAGACTTGGTATCCTTGGCGTGGTCTCCCTAACTTTTTGCCTCTGTTTCCCAGGTTGTTGATGTATGCTGGACTCTGTTTTTGCTGTTTTTGTTACTCTGGGCACTTTACCACTGCTGTCCAGTGCTAAAGTGTAAGTGCTCCCAAGTAAAATGTATGTACAATTGGCTTTCGTTGATTGGCATATTTGATTTACTAGTAAGTCCTTAGTACAGTGCACTAGAGGTACCCAGGGCCTGTAAATCAAATGCTACTAGTGGACCTGCAGCACTGGTTGTGCCATCCCCATTAGTAGCCCTGTAAACATGGCTCAGACGTGCCACTGCAGTGTCGGTGTGTGGAGTTTTAAACTACTAATTCGAATTGGCAAGTGTACCCACTTGCCAGGCCTAACCCATCCATTTTTATACAAGTACAAGTTGGGAGGGAGGTGAGGGGTGGTCATTTACACCTGAAAAGGCTGTGCCTGCCCTCACACAATGCAGTCTCCAACCCCCTGGTGTGTGTCTGGGTGCCTGGCCTGGGCAAGGAAGGATCTTGAAAACAACAGAGACTTCTCTTTGAATTAGGCCTATTTCAAAGGCAGAAAGGGGCAGAAGAAGAGCACTCAAAACCCTTGAAAATTAGATCACTACTGGAATCAAGAGGAACATCTGCCAAGGAGAAGAGCTGAGGAGAAGTGCTGCCCTTGCCTGTGACTGTGTTTTGTTGGGCTATCTTGCAGTTGTTGCTTCTGCCTGTGATAGGGGACAATGACTGGACTTTGATGTGCATTCCTGCTTGAGAAGAATCTCAAAGGGCTTGAACTGAGCTTGCCTCCTGTTGTTGAAGTCTCAGGGCCATCAAAGACGTACCTTGCCAGCACCTGGACTCTCTTCTGAGACTCCTGCCCTGCCAAGTGGTGCCCTATCCGGTCCCAGGGCCCTTGAAAGGTGAAGTTGGCACACAAGAACTGAAAATCCACACACAGACCGCCGTGCGGGGAAAGTTTTGACGCACCTTCTGTGACGAGCCTGATAAACGACGCACTGCCGGGTTCGCAGCTGTATTCAATGCTCCACCTTAATTGTGGCTGGAAGATCGATGCAACATGTCTGGAGAAACGACATGCAACACCCGCTAATGGAGGCTGATAAAGACGCAAACCCCATGCAGCGCGGTTTTGTGATACCATGCGACTGGATTTCCAATGCAACAACGCTGGGTGCAGAAAATCAACGCAAAGCCTTCCTGGACCCAAGATGCCTGTCCAGATCAACGCATCGCTCTCTTGCGGGAGAGAAGAAAAGTAACCTGCCGACCCAACCGGAGGAGGAACGACGCACGGTCTCGCTTGCGAGTGAGAAATCAATGCATCGTGGGCTTTTTTTTATGCAAACTTGCTGTGCGGCTTTGTTGTGAAGCTACCCAGGTACTTTTTGTGAAATAACAGCATTCTCACTGTTTTCTAAGGATTTGGGGCTAAATGTATCAAAGTTCGGTTTTGCGACTTGCAAATTGCGAGTCGGAGCGATTCGCAATTTGCGAGTTGCAAAACCGAATGTTGTATAGTGTCAATGACACTATTAGTGATTCGCAAGGGGGTTGCAAATGCCCACCTCATGATCATTCATGAGGTAGGTCGCAATTTGCGACCCCCTTGGAAATGGCGGCCCTCACAGGGATAGTGGCCTGCTGGAGTCAGCAGGCCACCATGTCTGTGACTGCTTTTAAATAAAGCTGTTTTTTTTTTTTTTTTTAATGCAGCCCATTTTCCTTAAAGGAAAACGAGATGCATTTCAAAATCAAAAAAATATTTTCACTGACATTCACAAACGGGAAGGGGTCCCAGAGGGACCCCTTCCCATTTGCGAATGGGTTAGCACCAGCGTGACACTAGTGCTAACAGCGTTTTTTTTTTTGACCACTTTCGCGGTCACAAAACAATCATACATAGGACTGCAAGTCGCAATTAGGAAGGGAAAACCCCTTCCTAATTGCGAGTCGCAATCCCTTTTTGTGATTCCGTAAAAAGTTTACCAAATCGCAAAAATGGGTTTGAACATGGGTAAGTGCATTTTGCACGTCGCAAAAAGCCTGATTCGTTGTTTACAACATGCAAAAGCCTTCCTACATGTGGCCCTAAGACTCTTATTCTTTGAAAATTCATAACTTCACTTGTGTATGTTGGATTTTTGTCATTTTGATCTTGTGTTGTTTATATAAATATTCCCTATTTTTCTAAACCTGTTTTGTGTCATGTTGTACTGTTTTCACTGAGTTACTGTGTATGTTGGTACAAAAACTTTACAAATTGCTTCAGAAGTTAAGCCTGCATGCTCGTGCCAAGCTACCAATGGGGTGAGCGGGGGTTAACTAAGTGTGATTCTCCTTTAGCCTGGTTAGAGTGAGGGTACTTTCTTGGACAGGGGGGTAACCTGACTTCCAACCAAAGACCTCATTTCTAACACCAGGGATGGAAATATTGATGTAAAAGTGGATGCAGATGCAATTGAACTAGTAGCAGGTCAATGTCTATTGCATACACCCATACTGTATTACTATCCTGATACTATTGTGCATTGTACCCCTCTTTGTTGTGCCATGTATCATTTCAGACACTTCAGAAGGCAACAAAGATGAATACACATGGCAATAATTTGACAACATAAGATGGTATCAGCAGTCCAGTCATTGCCAAGATCGTTTAACAGCCACAAGAATGGTGTATGGTACAGAAATTACAGGGTCTCATATTGTAGTAAGCAAGATTGTGAAGCAGCTGTCATTGTCTTTTCTGGGGATCATGTTAAGGCACTGCCTGCATCTCACACAACAGCAACCATACCCTAAATGTAACAGCAACTCTGTGTTCCACTCCTCCCACAGGTAACCCTGCCAATGTCACTTTGGACAGGATACCAGCGACTGCCACAACCCATCTGGATGAAGGCCCTAGTAAGGACAACACCCCTGGATGTTTGGACAGTGAAGAGGAAGATGGCCCATCACGGACACCTGGTCAGTCAACTGTCAGCCTCACCCTGCCCACATCAACTTCTCCCAGCCCTGTTGCACCTGCATCACAGGTAACCATTCACCCCCAAACCTATGTCCCAAGGACTGTATCATCCATTGTGTGCCCCACAATACAGGTACCTGAGTCTCCTCTTGTCACCCCTGACAATGATGGTACAGCCGCAGCTGGGCGTGGGCACAGTGCCAAGGCACAGGCATGTGGGGATAGGGTGCGTGGGAGGGAAGCTATGGGCCAGAGGATGGGGGCTCCAAGGGACAATACTGACCAGGAATTCATCTCCTAAGTCTTGGGAACATACCGAAATTCCCACGGCACGATTGGCCAGGTAATCACCATGATGGGGGAAATCCAACAGCTGCAGAGGGACCATCACCAAGAAGTCATGCAGCAGTGGCAGGCACAAAATGCCTGCCTGGCTTCCATTGCTGGGATGCTGAGGGACATCAACACTACCCTGAATAAGACTGCAGCACAACATCAGACCTCTTCCACTAGCAATGAGTCTACAAGCCCTTCTACAACTATGGCTGCTAGTGGAATGGAGGCCCTGCCAGGGGCAGGACATGCCTCAGACACCCCAACCTCTGTAGCAGAGGAACCTCCCCCTCCCCAACCCCTCCAGCCCAAACATGGACATCCAACCAGACATCCAGGAGGAGCAGATGCCATGACAAATACCATTGCCAGGAAGTGAACCTCTCTTGACTTGTTCCCCTTGTGTGCCACAGATAACCCTGTTGACTGTTCTTAAAGCAAACTCCATTTGTCCATGGTACAAGCACACTGGACCTGTGTATCCAAATGGTATGGCAGCTACCCTATATATTCCAGCCACCATGCCTCAAACCTTCACTCTTTAGATTGTGCCATTATACATTTCTTGTCACACATATTGTTTAACTGTTCACAATAAATCACACTTTAACACAGGTCTTGTGTATGTGTCATTTATCTACCATGTACAACTGTGATGCATGACAATATGTCCCTCTGTGTTGTACAACCTATATCATGGATATCACACGTGGACACTAACAGCATAAGGCTCATTACATTAGGATTCAAACATGGATAGATTCAAAATCTTTAGTATGCTACACCTACACATGTTATCGGTAGACATGCAAACAGCACATTGAGTATAACTGACAGTAACATCAAGATGTCTGCTAAGGTGGCAGACACTGCTAATCCACAGGAATCAGAAGTTAGGGACATATCAGTCTTCCCACAGGCCCAAAGGCATATAGAATTTTCCTTTGTATCACCTGGTAAAGCCTTATCATATGACCATACCTTTGCTCCCTAATATACATACGCCATGGTACAGACAGTTATCAGTGCTGATGTCCCCAGTCCGAGGATCTTTCACTTACTTTGGTCATATACTGTAGGGCTGCCACTCACCTATGTCAGTCCAAAGATACATGCACATTGTTCTGCAAAGTATGAACACACTGACAGCTAGATCTAAGGTAGGTTACATACAACAATAAACATTGTGATGTTAGAGGCTAAGGTTCCACATTTTCACATGTGCCAGACACTTATAGATAGACCAATTGCACCATTTGACCACCTCCAGTACCTTACAGGTAAACTTGAGGGTTAGACACAATTCCAGCCTAATGTCCCGACAGTCTGGCCATGTCACTTACACTCCATAGACTCATTGCATTCAGAACCTGGTTTCAGCCATGTCCACATCTCATGTGTTCCTGTAATTCTGAACCGCCTTTGACATTGAGTGTGACTTGACAGCAATGATGAGCCAAACTGGAAGTCACCAAATCTGTGATTGACATAGATGACAGATAGGACATACTAGAAAACATTCCTCATTTCAGGCAAGTCATGTTCACAAGACACAAGAGTGTCATTGCAAGTACATTAACAATACATGATACTGTATACCAGTCTGTTCTTTCCACAATACCACATTACAGTCTGCGTGCACAACTCACTCATAGGCATTTCAGCCACCTAATACACCCATGGCTGATGGTAAAGAGGAGATGACTAGCTACACATCAACACTAGCTCAATATCTTTAATCACTTCATCACAAATACATCACATACCTTGAGTCAATTGAAGTACTGATTGATGAGATCTGCCCTGGAGCCTCCTGCTTCATCCTCATCTGGCTCACCATCCATTGGCAAATCAGCATTTCCACCCACAGGTACTACAGGCTCCCCTTCATCT
Organism: Pleurodeles waltl; assembly: GCF_031143425.1. Classification (NCBI taxonomy): domain Eukaryota; kingdom Metazoa; phylum Chordata; class Amphibia; order Caudata; family Salamandridae; genus Pleurodeles; species Pleurodeles waltl. Next base: position 894,554,791 of record NC_090446.1, read on the forward strand.
GGTATAAATGATATCTGACATCTCAGGTCAAGATTGTGAAGCATGCAGCAGGCAATAATTATTTGACATACCTTATTGGGTGAGTAGAAGAGGGTTCTTCCTGAAATGTCCAAGCACCTAAATCTTGCCTTCAGGAGCCCAAAAGTCTACTCCACGGCACGCCTTGTACTCCCTTGGGCCTCATTGTAGCAGACTTCCCACGGCGTGGTTGGGTACCAAACAGATGTCAACAACCAAAGACGTTTAGGATAGCCAGAGTCACCTGTAAGCAGTTAGGAAGAACAACACAAACATATATGTGGGACATGCAACATTGTGATAGCAGGAGACATACTTTGCAAACACAGATTTAAATGGTAACTTACCAACCTGCCAGGCCCTCTCTGTGTTAAGTCGTGTCATCAGCAGTGGGACATTGCTGTTACGCATGATGAAGGAATCATGAACTGATCCCTGATACTTAGCACTGATTTATGAAGTGTACTGATCTGCCAGACACACCACCTGAACATTGATGGAGTGGTAGTTTTTCATGTTCCTAAACACGTTCATTGGCACTGGGGGAAACCAAGGCTACATGGGTGCCATCTATGGCTCCAACCACATGTGGAATGTGTCCATAGCACAAACATATGCCTTCACATAGGCCAAATCTGCACGTTAAGAAAACCTGATGTAGCTGTCCAGGTGTTGCAACAATGCACACAGTACATCCTTCAAAACTAGACTGAACATGGGCTGAGAAATCCCTGCAGTTAGGGCTACTGTATTCTGAAAGGACCCAGTGGCCAGGAAATATTGCACTGACATGACTTGAGTGATGGGAGGTATGCTATAGGGACTGCGTATGGCAGGCATCGGATCTGGCTCCAACTGATCACAAAGACCCATGATAGTATGCAGATTCAGCCTCTGTGTCTGGATAGTATGTCTTTCATCCAAGGTGTACAGGTCTACAAGTGGACGGTATATTGGTGGTTGTCTTACTCTCTCATGGCAGGGTAACTATCTGTAAACATGCAAAATAATATGGGTCATGAAGAATGCACACATCATGTAAATGTCCATATACAAATCACACATATCTGCTGTCGAGGTCGGTTACAACCTCCAACATCTACAGTACAGCACATAGCTATGCATACGAATACATTCTCCATGGTGCACATTCCCTCAATTACCTAATGTACTACACATGCATAATCATCTGTGATTGTATTTGTTTGTTGGTCCAACTGACTTGACATGTCGTACACATATTTTTGCACATTATCTACATAAGCAATGCACATAGGATCCTCAGAATAGGTGTACATTGCTATCACCCCATGGTCTTCAGTTACACAGCTTTTACTGCTCACATGCACAAGTAGAGAACTAACCATGAAGGCAGTACTTACAGATATACTGCACAATATAGGGCTTAGTTTATGACGCAGATTACATAACTCTTCCATACATGAAATGTGCTCAAAATGGCAGCCGCCTGACCTACTGTATTGGACATGTAGAAGTGACCTATGTCAGCCGGCTGAAGTCGTCATGGCTGTAGGCAGTTACAACCACTGTGCAAATTGCCATCCGTACCAATTGCTGCCTTTGGCAGACTTGGGCCAATGGGGATGCTGCCAGCAGTGATGGTCATGTACCTGCCGGAAGTGACCACCATCTTCGGCAGTATTGCTCACTTGACTCCTGACATTGCCTCCAGCAAGACCTCCACTACCTGAGATGCTGTGTACTGCCTCTGGGAGCTATCATGTCATGTCCTGCAGGTGATAGGGTCCCAGCCTTCACCCCTGAAGAGCTGGAGAAGCTTGTGAAGGAGGTGCTACCCCTGTATGAACAGCTATGTGGTGTACCAGAGGAGCAGGTGAGTCAAATATTTTACCAATGTGTGAAAGGTGTAGTTTATGATGGTGTACCTGAAATGTAAAGTAGTGAAGTTGTTGATGAATGCAGGTGCTAATTTGTACGATTGTCAACTGAGAAGAATGGAATGTTTGCCTACTTGCTGTTGCTGAAGTGTTCTGTCCACAACCATTGGTATGGTCCATATGGACATGAATTTTTCCTTTTGTCTGTGTCATCCATACAGGTCAGTGTAAATCAAAAAAAGGTAATATGGTGTGCCATCGACAATCAAGTGTGGGTCCCTGGGGTCCATAGCTGGCAGAGCACCCACTTTAGGAAGAAGTGGGAGGACCTGATATGCTGGACCCAAAACACCACAGATACCCAGCTGGGGATGACCTCCCAACAAGGGAGGGGTGCCCGTCAGACCCTGACCCCCCTAATGGCCCACATTTTAGCGGTGGCCTACCCTGAGGTAGATGGGCGTTTGAGGGCAGCACAGCAGTCCCAAGGGCATAAGTACAGACAGAACCCATGTACATGTCTCTACCAGTTAGGTTTATGTCTAAGTTTTACAACTGTGACAATGTGGTAAGTGCTACAGGCAAAGTGTCTGCTAGGAAGACATCGTACTACAGTTGCCAACATTGAAACACAGATGTGGCCATTGTATTCTGTATAGGGACATGTTAATCACCTATGCCAACCAAATAGTATGACTGCATGTGGAGATGCACATATGGCTGTGTTGTATGCATAACTCAACTCAGCCATACATATGTGTAACCTGCAGTGTCATCCTTCCCAACAAGTGTTCCCAAATCCATTCACCACAATGGTATGTTTTATTGCTCTATGGTATCTGACCAGTCCTATTCCACTGGATCGTGCTCTATGTGCAACATTGGGTCTGACAGATGGGTTACAGGGCCAAGTTATCCAGTATCATAAAATAGATGGTAACTTAATATGAGGCTGTCACCCCAATCAGGATTTTGGTATGGAAAACTTACTATACTCCCTATGAAGTTTGAGGAAGTGTTCCCATTGCCATGTCAGATTCTTATATTGGGAAATGAAACGTTTGAACAGGGTGGAAAGCCTATAAAGTGAAAATCATGGTGGCAACAATACATTGACATTTTAAGACATAATATTGACATGTGTTCAAATACCTTTTATTCTAATGTACTTGGCATTGCACAGGTAAGAGGCTGCGCTGCTGATCTCTTATCCCATGTATATTGTCCATGCAACACAGGGCAGTACCATACCTATATGGGTGTAACATAAACTATTTTGTGCCTACACAATGTGTCAATTGATACATTGTGCATATTGTTATGTTGAAACCTCCTCTTTGCCAGATTAACCTTTGCTAATCTGAGGCTGTTTGGACAGTTCTAGTAATGTATCTGCTCATTTCTTCCTGACCTAATAGTGTAGCAGGGCTTTCATTTGGTCTTATGTTGGTCTTATGGTATATGTTGTCATTCAATTTGCTTACCGTAGGTGTCTGTGTCATTCATGGTTACATTAGTAATTGGTTATATATTTATTAGTTCTGGACATAGGGAATGGGACTTACTTGTCTGTACAGTTGTTAGTGATGTAGGTGTTTAGATGATGTCATGTAGAGGTTTCTAATCAGCATGTATAGTGGAATGGTATGTGGCCTTGATGCACATTATTTGGTGTTGATTGATTTGGAGCTGTTGGTATGCTCCCTGTGATTGTCTGTGGTTGTATCATGTGTGCTAAGTAGGCCCCTTTTGAACAAGTTACTTACCTTCGATAAAAAATTATCTGGTAGAGACTCTATCTAACTGCAGATTCCTTACCTTAGAATTCCCTGGCGTCAGCTTCAAATCTGGAATTTTTCTGCTGAGCAATACCCTGCACGCGTCGTCGGATGGCGTCGTTCGGATCCGCGTGGCGTCGTCAGCGTCGTTGGTGCTGTCCATGACATCACAGTCTTCCATATAAGCACCACCCCATTGTGCGTACATCAGTTCTTTTCCACAACTTCCCACGCCAGAAGCGCAGAGTCATGGTAGGACCAACAAATATTTACTTTTACACCTGATTGTTTGAGGAAAAAGACATGCCCTTGACAAGGGAAAAATATGAAAACATGATGTATATATCCATAGAGCGGGGAGGCCGGTGTAGGTGTAAGGAATCTGCAGCTAGATAGAGGGGGTCATTCTGACCCCGGCGGTCTAAGACCGCCGGGGCCAGGGTCGGCGGGAGCACCGCCGACAGGCCGGCGGTGCCCCGCAGGGCATTCTGACCGCGGCGGTTCAGCCGCGGCCAGAAAGGGTAAACCGGCGGTCTCCCGCCGGTTTACCGCTGCCCTTAGAATCCCCCATGGCGGCGCAGCTTGCTGCGCCGCCATGGGGGATTCTGACACCCCCTACCGCCATCCTGTGCCTGGCGGTTCGCCCGCCAGGAACAGGATGGCGGTAGGGGGTGCTGCGGGGCCCCTGGGGGCCCCTGCCGTGCCCATGCCAATGTCATGGGCACGGCAGGGGCCCCCGTAAGAGGGCCCCACAAAGTATTTCAGTGTCTGCCTAGCAGACACTGAAATACGCGACGGGTGCAACTGCACCCGTCGCACCTTCCCACTCCGCCGGCTCAATTCTGAGCCTACATCCTAGTGGGAAGGTTGATTTGCCCTGGGCTGGCGGGCGGCCTTTTGGCGGCCGCCCGCCAGCCCAGGGCAAATATCAGAATCACTGCAGCGGTCTTTCGACCGCGGTGCGGTGTTCTGACGGCGGTACCTTGGCGGACGGCCTCCGCCGTCCGCCAAGGTTAGAATTAGGGCCAGAGTCTCTACCAGATAATTCATTACCGAAGGTAAGTAATTTGTTCATCTCATAGAGACTTCTAGCTGCAGATTCCTTACCGTAGAATAGATACCCAAGCTATAACTCCTGGTGGTGGACTGCGAGAATATACTTCACACCAGGAAGTCCTGTAGGACCGAGCGGGCAAAATGACCCTCTCTTCTCACCTGGCTATCCTGGCAGTAGTGTTTTGCAAACTTGTGCAAGGAAGCCCACGTTGCCGCTTGGCATATATCAAGTAACTGCACGCCTCGAGCTAACGCAGTGGTAGCAGCCTTCCCCCTTGTAGAGTGAGCTCTCAAGCCCTCAGGAGGCTGCTTCTTGGCCAAAGTATAGCAAATTTGTATGCAGCGAATGACCCAGCGCAAAATGGTTAGTTTCTGGACTGCCCGACCCTTCTTTGCACCAACATACTCCACAAAGAGTTGATCGTCCACCCGGAACTCTTTTGTGCAGTCAAGGTAGAACGATAACACTCTTTTTGGGTCCAGCCGATGGAGACGCTCCTCTTCCTTAGAGGGATGTGGTGGAGCAAAGAAGGTGGGCAGGGTGATATTTTGACCCAGATGGAAAGGGGTCACCACCTTGGGGAGGAAAGAGGCACGAGTTCTGAGGACTACTTTATCAGGATATATCGTGAGATACAGTGGTTTAGATGATAAAGCCTCCATCACACTCCTGGCTAATGTGACCACCACTAAAAAGGCTGTTTTGATAGAGAGCAGCCGGAGAGGACAGTTATGTAAAGGCTCAAAAGGAGCACACATTAGAAAAGAGATTACTAGATTAAGGACCCAGCGGGGCATCACAAAAGACACAGGTGGAAACATATGTACAAGCCCTTTTAAGAATCTCTGTACAATGGGAGACTTAAAGAAAGATGATAGCGAAGAAAAGCCGATAAGGCAGCAAGATAGCCCTCAAGAGTCCCTAAGGAGGAACCCTGTTGGGCGAGTGATAGAATGAACAGAAGCATATTAGAAAGAGAAGAATAAAGAGGATCAATAGACCTCTCTGTACAATGTGAGACAAAACGTTTCCACCGGCAGACGTAAATCGACATAGTAGAGGGACGCCTGGCTGTCAGAATGACATCACAGACCTCAAGAGGGAGGGTATAAACCATCAACTGACACCACTCAATCTCCATGCATGAAGCCACAGAGTTGACAGGTTTGGGTGGAGAACCTTCCCCTGCTGCTGCGAATGAAGATCCTCCCGAAGAGGCAACCTGATTGGAGGACTGATGCTCATTTTGAGAAGCTCTGGATACCAGACTCTTCGTGCCCAATCCGGAGCAACGAGAATTACTTGGACCCGGTCGTTCTTCATTTTCTTGAGAACTCTGGGCAGAAGTGTATGGGTGGAAAGGCGTACAGGAGGCCTGAAACTCCACTTGCGATGAAAAGCGCCGCCTAGTGATAAGCCCCTTGGAAACTCCAATGCGCAAAACTGCTGACATTGCGCGTTCTCTGCAGAGGCGAACAGATCTAACCAAGGCTCTCCCCACCGCTGAAAGAGACCTTGCACCACCTTCAGATGGAGATACCACTCGTAATCAGCTAGGCATCGCCAGCTGAGATTGTCCGCCCTAGAATGCAGAGAACCTGCCAGGTGTTGACCCACCAGGGTTATGCCCTGCTGTTCCTGCCATGTCCAGAGACACAGAGCCTCTTGACAAAGGGTCCACGACCCCACACTGCCCTGCTTGTTGCAGTACCACATCGCAGTAGTGTTGTCCGTGAACACCTGCACTACCTTCCCTTTCACAACATGAAGAAATGCTTTTAATGCTAGTCGGATCACCTGAAGCTCCAACAATTTGATATGGAGCCCGGATTCCGCCGGAGACCAGCGACCCCTGATCTCCACCTCTCCCAGATGGCCGCCCCCATCCCAGAAGTGATGCATTCATCACTAGTGTGAGATCTGGTTGGGGAAGGGAGAGGAGTCTGCCCTTGGCCCAATCGCAGTTCACTAACCACCACTGCAGATCCTTTGCAGTTTCCTCCGAGATCTGAACCATCGGTAAGAGTTCCTTGATGCTGTGCCCATTGGGACTTCAGGTCCCACTGCAGAGACCTCATATGCCATTTGGCATGCTTTACCAATAAGATGCAGGAAGCCATGAGTCCCAACAGCCTCAGAGTCTGTCTCACCGAAATCCAGGATAGAGGCCGAAATATCGGTATCATAACCTGAACATCCTGAACTCGCTGCTCAGGAGGATAGGCCCAATACTGCACTGTGTCCAGAACAGCTCCAATGAAAGTGAGCTTCTGAGAGGGAGTCAGGTGTGACTTCGGCACATTTATAGTGAACCCAAGTGATGCAGGGGGTTCGCCGTCGTCTGGAGATGGGTGACGAGAGCCTGGGGCATCGGAGCCTTCAACAGCCAATCGTCTAGGTAGGGGAAGACTGAAATCCCTAACCTGCGCAGATGAGCTGCCACCACCGCCATCACTTTGGTGAACACCAGAGGGGCACTGGTGGGACTGAAGGGGAGCACGGTAAACTGAAAGTGCTCGCAGCCCACCTTGAACTGCAAGTAACGCCTGTGGGCGGGCATGATGGGGATGTGAAAATACACATCCTGCAAGTCCAACGCTACCATCCAGTCTCCTTGGTCTAGGACCTGAGCAAGAGTGAGCATTTAGAATTTATCCTTCTAGAGGAAGAGATTGGTGTCCCTTAAATCCAGGATAGGGCGAAGGCCCTTGTTCTTTTTGGAAATAAGAAAGTAGCAGGAATAACAACCACTGCCTACTTCTGACATCGGGACCCTTACTCTAGCTCCCTTGACCAAGAGAGCCGTAACTTCCTCGCGGAGCAAAAACAAATGGTCCTCCATCAGTCGCTCTTTTATTGGAGGGATACAAGGAGGGAAAGACTGGAAGGGAAGGGAATAGCCCTTCCGTATGATCTGCAAGACCCATTTGTCTGTTGTGATGGAATGCCAGTGAGGGAGATGAAATTGAATCCTCCCTCCAACTGGATGAACATCGTCTTGCAGAACCACACTAGGAGGGCTTGGGTGCTGTGGGGGTGGCTGTGTGGTAGCCGACCTCTGGCCAGACCCTCTGGGTCTGATGGTACCACAACCATGTCCTCTCCCAGGATGCTGTGAAGCCAGAGGACGGTGGCTACGTTGTGGCTGGCGTGGTACCGGACAGAAGAGAGACTGCTGTCGAGCTGGCGCTGAGAGGGCCAAGGATCTGGCCGTAGCTTGAAAATTCTTGAACCTCTCAAGAGCGGAGTCTGCCTTCTCACCAAAAAGGTGAGAGCCATCAAAGGGCATGTCCATCAAACTCGAATGGACATCCCCTGAGAAGCCAGTAGAGCGAAGCCAGGGGTGGCGACATAGGGTCACTGTCGACGCAATCGCTCTACCCAGCGAGTCGGTCGTGTACAATCCACACCAGATTGTAAACTTGGCTGCACCTCTCCCAACCTTGACAGCCTGGGTGAGAGTGTCTCATACGCCCTCCGGGAAATGGGGCTGCACCTGTGCCACTGTATCCCATAAGGTATGGGAAAAACAGCGCAATAGGCAAGAGGTGTTTACTGACCTCAATGCCATGCTGGAGAAAGAAAAAAACTTCTTTCCAAGTTGGTCCAGCCTCTTGGATTCCCTATCCGGAGGGCAGAAGGGAAGGCACCAGATGAAGTGGATGCTTGGACCACCAAGCTCTCTGTGGTGGGGTGTTGGGTAAGGAAACTAGGGTCATTTGGAGCAGGTCTATGACGACGGCCAACTGCCCTATTCACAGGAGCCCCTGTGCCAGGTTTGGACCATGTTCCCAGAAGGACATCTGTTAGGGCCTCATTGAAGGGCAACATTGGATATGATGTAGTCATCGCCGGTTGAAGAACCTCTGTCAGGAGATTCATCGTGACTGGCACCGTGGGCAAGTCTAGGCCCAAGACCTCAGCTGCCCTATGCACCACCTTAGCATAAGAAGCCCCCTCCTCCATAGCCACGTTGGGAGGAGAGAGCATGCCAGTATCTGGAGAGGTGTCCAGTCCACTAGCTTCCCCTAGATCCTCATACCAGTCCTGTCCTTGCTCCAATGCACACTCTAAAGGGTCCTCAGAACCCTCCCACTCCTCTCCTGTGCCTGGCTATTCAAAATTAGGGTCAAGCAATGATATGGGCCTAGTCGGCACCATCGAAGTCGGAATCCGCGTCGTACGACGTCGTTCCAGCTTTGGATCTTCTGGAATGAGGATGGGGTTACCACCAATGGGTGCTGGTGGTGGAGGAAGCGTCGACGTCAGACCTGGCGCCATTCTCTCAAAGTCGACCTCTTGTGACTGTGAGAGACTGGCATTGGTCCTGATCCGTTATTGGATCCTGGGGTCCCCAATGGTGCAGAGGCCGAAGCCGCCGATGTCGAATCCGATGGGGCCCCTGCTTACCCCGCGGGGCCCGAAGACCCACCCGAGGGTGCAGCCCATTCAAAAACAAGGTGCATAGCCTCGTAAAACTCTTTTATTTGAGAGGGGGTTGCTCTGGTCCCCGGAAAAGGGGGAAGACACATAGGCGGTCATTCTGACTGCGGCGGGCGGCTGTAGCCGCCCGCCATGCGGTCACCGCCATCTGGCTTTTTGGTGGCCATTCTGGCTTTCCCGCTGGGCCGGCGGGCGCTCCTGGCGGGCGCCTGCCAAAGGAGCGCCCGCCGGCCCAGCGGGGCCTGCCAAAGGAGCGCCCGCCGGCCCAGCGGGAAAGGCCCTGCAACACAGGAGCCGGCTCCGAATGGAGCCGGCGGTGTTGCAGGGGTGCGACGGGTGCAGTTGCACCCGTCGCGATTTTCACTGTCTGCTCAGCAGACAGTGAAAATCATGCTGGGGCCCTGTTAGGGGGCCCCTGCACTGCCCATGCCATTGGCATGGGCAGTGCAGGGGCCCCCAGGGGCCCCACAACACCCGTTCCCGCCATCCTGTTCCTGTCGGTAAAAACCGCCAGAAACAGGATGGCGGGAAGGGGGTCAGCGCCGCCATGGAGATTCAGCCCAGCCAGGGGTAATCCGGCGGTAAACCGCCGGATCCCCTTTTCTGACCGTGGCTTTACCGCCGCGGTCAGAATGGGCAGGAAAGCACCACCAGCCTGTTGGCGGTGCTTTCCGTCGGTCACGGCCCTGGCGGTTTTTACCGCCAGGGTCGGAATGACCCCCATAGTCCGTCCTGGCAACGGCTCTGCGGAACCGCGCTCAGAATGTCGACGTTCCTTGGATGCCTCGTCGGCCGACAGGCATGACGAAGTTGAAGTCCGCTTGGACTTCTTCTTCTTGTGCCTCTTTCCTGAATGTTTGGATGACCTCGAATGTGAGGAAGAGGACATGGGGCTCCGGGAGCAGTGCCGCAACCTCCTCCTACTGCGGGACTGTGACCTCCTCGGAGTCGCGCTGACTGAAGACGGCTGTCAGGCCACCAGAGGTTTGAGGGATCTCTCCCTCAAAGCCTTCGGAGCCGTGGCCCGACAGTTGGAACACGATTTTGAATCGTGGTCCTTTTCGAGACACCTGAGACACACTCCGGATCCGTAACTGACATGGTGTGATAACATGCACCACACGGCTTGAATCCTGTCTTTCTGGAACACATGTTCAAACAATCAAGCGAAAAACCTTGACAATTGTCGAAGAAAAAAGGGTAGCTCTTTCTGGATCTGCGCTTAACCGGCGTGGAAGGAAAAGAACTGACGTACGTGCGCTGGGGTGGTGCTTATATGGAAGACCGTGACATCACAGACTGCCCCAATGACGCTGATGAAGCCAAGCGGAGCTGGACAACACACACTGATCTGAATGACGGCACCCGATGGCACGCACAGGGTACTACTCAGCAGAAAAATTCCTGATTTGAAGCTGATGCCACGGAAATCTAATGTATGGAATCTGCCGCTAGAAGTCTCTATCAGATGCAGGACATTGAAGTGCTGTTGATGTGTCAATGAGTTAGATAAGTGGGTCCAGATACTCTTTAGAATACTTTTTATAGTATTTAGATACATGTTTGAATAACATGCTATGTCATTTTGTGAGACACACTATTTGGGTATGCCAAATGTACTGTCATCATCTGAGGTATTTGACATTGTGAAAGATATGGACAGATTCAAAATGTAGGTATGTGTTTGTAAAGCAACATGCTGTATTGTATGTGAAGTGAGTTGAGTTTACTTTCATGGAACATGACTGCTGGTGATGGACTGGGCAAGTGTGGAATATGGGGAGGCATGATATTGTGTTGTTAGTAAACTGCATTTCCTAAGAACGATTTGTTGATACACGGTGATGGTCTGTATGGGGAGATACTTTAGATGCAGTCAATTAATCTTGTGCATGGTCTTTCTGAGTTACGGCTGAATGGATGGGATGGTGATGTAGGGTAAGATGGTTGGCTTATGTATTGAGTGAGACTGTGGTCATCGGGGAATTTTGGAGGTGTGTAATTGTGAAATTACGTAGGCCCTAAATGGTTCCTATCTGGGGCTTTATGTGACACAGATGTGGTGTGACTGTTGTGTATGTTGTAATGTATGTGTATGTCAAGAATGGGATTACCCTCTCTCTCCTTCTGTGCATCAGCATCAGCAGGCGAAGGAGACGGGACACAGCCTAGTGGGGAAGCTTCTGGCCATGGGATCAAGAGTGCTGATGCCACTGACACCGAGGAACCGACTGGCCCAGAGGGCAAGGGGAGTGCTATGGGGGAGGCAGCATCTAGTCCTTCATTATCGGAATCGTCCTCCAGTGGACACTTCCTGGCAGTGGCGGACCCATCTGGGACCACCCCATCATCTCAATCCACCACCCCCCTTACTACCACCGCCCTCCCTCTAGCTTCCCACCCAGTAGGCAATGCCTGCTCACCCAAGAGGGTGGACATCTCCTTTGTTGTAGGTACCTCAGCCCCTTCCCCTGTCAGCTCTGCTGCCCTCAGTGAGGAGGCTATTGACCTCCTGAGGTCGATCTCTGTGAAAAGGACACTAACAGGGCCAGGGAGGTGTAGGGGAACCGTGGCTAGTGCACCAAATTATGGCACTAGACTGTTTAGAGGCACAAAAATTGCCTCTAGGCAGTGTAGCTCCATTTTCTGGCGCCAAAAGCCCCATGGACATGGCTTCTGTCTTAGTAAACACAGAAGCCATGCCCACCACCCAATGGCCATGCCCAGGGGACCAATGTCCCCTGGGCATGGCCTTTGGGGCCAGCACCGTGCAGGGCGCCCCAAGTCAGGGCCCCCGAGCAGTGTTGGATGAACAAAAATATATACTCACCCGTACTTACCTTGGATGGGTCCCCCATCCATAGGTGACCTCCTGGTGTGGGTATGGGTGGGACAGGGAAGGCCACCTGTGAGCAATTTCCATGATCGCCGACCATGGAAATATGCCTACAGGTCCCCTTACGCCTGCCCATACCCAGGCGTTAAATAATGGCACTAAGCAAGTTTAGCAGCATTTTTTAAGGCCCCCGCCCCGTGCTAGATTTTAAAAAGAGGGGATAAATATGGCGCAAAGGCCATATCATCCTTTTCTGGACGGGAATGCCTACCTTGCATCTCATTGACGCAAGGTAGGTTTTGCCTTCCAGAAAATGACTTTAACTCTATAACGTGTCTAGCGCCAAAGTATAAATATGGAGTTTGGTTTGCGCTGAATTAGCGTAAAAAAAAATGGTGCTAATTCAGCGCAAACCGAGTATAAATATGGGCCTTTGTATTATATTGGTATATATTTTATGATTCATTTATGTTCCGACATCCTGAAGTATTTCTAAGCTCAATGTTCAAATGTGATAGGAACAAAATGTACGAATTCTTATTATAATGTCCCTTTTTTAAAAGCAAGTTCTACATATTCTTTACTTTCTCCAAATGTTATAATTGTTTTTACAAATTATGCAAGATGTGAAATAGCCTTCTTCTAAATACCCTGGGTCCGATTCACAAACTGAATTTTGGAGTACATAAAGTAACACTACTATAGTGTTGTTTATTTACAATGAAAAGCAGGTGAAAATCTATGAGTGAAGATCTCCACCTCTCCCCTCCTACTTTTTCTGTACAGAGAGCGATCACCATCAAAATGGCAGAGATCTCTCGCATATAGGCATATGTTTTGTAGCAAACGTGGGCGGGACCAAGGAAAAGCATGGGAAAATGAGGAATAATTACTATAAAATGGGTCAGGCTAGGGGAAAATTAAGACTGGATTTAGGGAGCAACATGCTATCACAAAACACACTGCCACAAAACAGTAAGTCCCTTGCACTTCGGAAAATAAAATTCCAATTGTTTTGAAACAGGTCTAAATGTGATCCAACCCAGCCACAGAACGTCAAACACTACAGATGGTCAAGCAGGGGTACTGCAAATACTCCCATAGAAAACAACTATAAAGAAAGTTCATCCATAACTATATAAAGACGGCCATATCGTTTTGCCCACACTATGGCCCTCATTATGATCATGGCAGTCTGGGCCGCCATGCCGGCGGTGGAGAAAATTACCTCCACCGGCATGGCGGCCCAGATCGCCATATAATGTACGTGGCAGAATCGCCACTGGCCTGGGGATGGCAGAGTTACATGTCTGACAGGGCAGCGCTGAAAGCAGCGCTGCCTGCCGGATGATGTACCTGATTCCACCAGCCTTTCCCTGGCGGGGTAAGGCTGGTAGAATGGGTGCCTCGGGCCCCCCATGGGGGCCCCTGCACTGCTCATACACTTGGCATGGGCAGTGCAGGGGCCCCTGTGCACAGCCCTGTCGCCCATGTTACTGCCTCTATGCACGATGGGTGCTGCTGCACCCGCCACACTGCTACATTGCCGCCTGCATCAATGTACAGGCCCAGCTGAATGTTCATAATGTGGCCGGCGGGGTCTTCAACGCGCTGGCGGTCTTTTGTTGACTGCCAGCGCCGAACTCAGTGGGTTTTTCCACCGAGTTCATAATGAGGCCCTATGTGCTTGTTCTCGAATTGAAGGGGAACTATTGCTTCATAGTGCTTTAATAATCTACAGAAACAAAAAGTGTCTAGAGTTAGGGAAAAGTAATTTTATTCTTTTATATATGTTTTCAAAAAGGTTCCAGAGTACCTCAGTACTTCCTCTATGCTATCAACATAGTAATGCTTGAGTATGGAAATAAAAATAAGAAATATGAGATAAAACTGTACAGCACGCCACTCCACTCAAATGACACCCTACAACAGTCCACTCCACGAGATACCACTTCACTCTATGACACGCCACTCCACTTTGACATTCTACTCCACTCTTTGCCCCTCTACTCTAAGACACTCTCTGACACGCCACTCTATGGCATGTCACTACACTCTAGTCTATGACCTGCCACTCCACCCCACAAGACTCTACTTCACTCTATAGGCTTCCACTGTACACCACTCTATTTCAGTCTGCAACACTCTAGGATATCCAACTCCATTACACTGTACAACAGGCCACTCCATTGTAAGACACTGTATGACATGCGGGTTTACGATGCACCACAAGACTCTATGCCACTCCATTGTACGGCACAACACTCCATGACGGAACGCTCTATGCCACGCCACTCTACTCTGCTCTATGATACTCTACTCCAACTACGACACGCTACGCTCCTATGCTCCATGAGACTCACACTATACTCCACTCTATGTCACTCTACAACATAGTAAGCCATGAACCTCTACACCACAACACTCTACGCCACAACACTCTATAACACAACACTCTACTCCACTCTGTGCCACTCTACGACACTGCATGACACAACAATCTATGTCACTGCACTCTAAGAAACAACATTCTACTCTCCTCTATGACACTCTACTCTAGTCTCCGAAACTCTACACCCCTCTAGTCTTCCACACTGTATTTCACTATATGCCACTCCACTCTACAACATTGTACTCCACACTGTGCCACTCTATGACACTGTACCCTGCTATGTCACTCTACGTCATTCTACTTCACTTTACAATACACTACACAACTCTTAATGCCTCTCCAGACCACTTTAATCCACACTACTGAATGACACACTACTCCATTACTTCAATGTACACCACTGCTCTCTACACCTTTCTATGTCAGTTGACACTACAAAACTCTGTGCCTCTCCACTCTACTACTCTCTACGAGCCTCGTCTCCACTCTACACCAGTCCATGGTGCAACACTCTGCCCTACTGTATACCATTCAATTCTACTCTAAGATACTCTAAAACATTCCACTCTACGTCACTCCAATCCATGACACTCCATTGTGCAACACTCCACTTGTTGACCCTTCACTCTATGACACTGTAATCAAACCACTCCACTGTATGGCCATCCACTGTAAGGCACCAAGACACGCCACTCCACTCTACTGTATGATACGCCACTCCACTCTGTCATTCCACTCTACAACACTCCACTGAACAGCTCTCTATGACATGCCACGTCAGTTCAGTCTAAGACATGCCACCCTTTAAGTAGAAGTGAAGGAAGCTCCTTCTCTCACATCGCAGCAAAAATCTAGAACAGCCTCTCCATGCACCTCTAGACCATCACCTCACATCCAGAATTCCAAATGGCCCTCAAGTCCTGGCTGTTCAAATAAGGCTCAGAGACCAGCAAGCACCTGGATATCCTATTGTGTGATTAGCCACGCTTGATAAATCCGGATTGATTGATTGAGGTGTGCATGGGAAAGGTGTTTAGGTTTGGTTCATACAGAAAGATTAAATAAAGTTTTCCTAACTATAAAAAAGGTTTAACCTTTTTTTCTTAATGAAAATATATATAAAACAATGCCCTTACAATCTTAGAGGACTGCATAAATTATGTAGAATAGGAAGAAGGGAGCCCTGCGTAATTCTCAGGTTTTCAGTAGAGAGCAGCTCCTTTTTATGGAACACTCTACAATACAAACAACATTTCAAATCTGCTCATCTCAAACGTCTATTTTTCTAGCAGAGTTTTTAAGCATATTATTTCATTAAGTAACACAAGCTGCTTAAACAAGTTTCCCATTTGGGAATGGTGACAAAGGAATGAAGGTCTGGTGTTATTAGCAGGCCTTTTCCCTGTGGTTTTAGCACAGGAGGTCTCAAATTGTGATCTGAATAATTAATATTCATTAGGCTGGTCATCCTATGACCTCTGCATTTGAGAGAGTTTGTGATGCACCCTTTTAGTACAGAGGTACCATCCTGAAACCAGAGACAGGTTGCAAAAAGTTGGTGCACAATTTGTGACCACTTTTTTCTGCCTGTCTCTTTGTGTACTAGGTCCTATATTTCTAACATTCCTGAGGAACTAATGGGAAAGTTACCCACAATGCTAAATTTACAAAGACGAATTACTAGAACCAAAAGAACCATAATGAAAGCCCGAAGAGCCCTGAGTAGATTTGGAAAATTAGATATTCCTGACTACCTAAGAATAACATGCATAAAGGTGAACTCTTGTTTCCAAAACATCAATACAATATTACATTATGCTCATTTGTAGCCAAGATTAGTTAAATTGAGGTGTGACACAGTAGAGTTAACAAATTAAGGGGGTTATTCTAAATTTGGAGGAGGTGTTAATCCGTCCCAAAAGTGACGGAAAAGTGACGGATTTACCACCAGCCGTATTACGAGTCCATTATATCCTATGGAACTCGTAATACGGCTGGTGGTATATCCGTCACTTTACCGTCACTTTTGGGACGGATTAACACTCCTCCAAAGTTAGAATAACCCCCAGAGTGTGGTCTCTACTTACACTGCGTGTTTAGCACTGTCCTCCGTCCCAGGTATGGTGGGTAATGCTTCTATAGAATAATTTTTAAAGCCATCCCTCTTCAGTCTTTTTATATTCAGTTCATTTTATGTCAATTTGTCCGCACGTGTTCAGAGTGGTACCTGTTTTTTCCATGTCATCACTGTTTGTTTTTTAGATAGTATTATTGCTGGAAACTTTGTTATTCTTCATTCGAGGGAAAGTCTTAGCAGTCATCCTTTTGGTGATTGTGCTATGACCATGTAGGTTGCTACACTGATGTTAAAGTATTCTCTAAAGTTAATATTGTAGTGTGACTAATAATATTGCGTATTAATGATTTTAAAGTTGGATCCAGTGCACACATGATGAAATAGTATGTCGGCAGTTAACACCACTTTAGTATGAGGATTAGAAGTGTGTTTATCAACTTGATTTAGTTAACCCACATTTTTGTGATAACAGCATGTTGGATAAAATGGATGTTCTTTCTGCCTCTGTTTTCTACTCCTACATTCGCCCTTCCCATCAGGTTCCTCTGCACATTTCCTCTCTCTACAGGCTTTGCACAAGCAAAGGCAGTTGATATGTTTTCTAACACTGACAAATACAAATGCGTATTAATTAAACGTTTAGTATACTAGATAGCTTGCAGCATTCAAGGTTTTTTACACTGTGTTTCTGTGGCTCAGTTCAGTTTTGCAAGTTGTTGGACTGCCTTCGTTTAATGTTGCATATTTTGTTAACAACACTATCTCTGGATGACAGTGACACAAAAGGCAGGCTGTTTTCTTAGAAATGGGATAGTGCTAACATATAATGCCACTGAGGTGAATTTTTCCGATTCACCAAAGAATTGTTCATGGAATCATGCTATGCTGAATCTGTGCCTTTAGCCAATTTTCTTTGCAAGAATTGTAAATAAGAACCCCTTGTTTTTGTGGGTAAGCCAAAACGTTTTTGAGGTTTCCTAGATGCTAATAGGGATGCTGTCCGACACTTCCTTGATTTTGCTGCTGATTTGTGATTTAGAATAATTTCTAATTTTTGACTTCTCTGTAGTAACTTTGCATTTTGAACCTTTATGGCATTTATTCAGTATCTCTTGGTTTTGAGATTTCTGTAATAAAACACTTTGGGGGTCATTACAACCCTGGCGGTCTTTGACCGCCAGGGCTGTTTTGGAGGAAGCACCGCCAACAAGCTAGCGGTGCTTCCAGGGGAATTACGACTGCGGCGGTAGTGCTGCTGTCGCACCGCCGGGACCGGCGGAGTCCCGCCACATTGGTCCCGGCGGTTTCCCGCCACATTGGTCCCGGCGGTTTCCCGCCACATTGGTCCCGGCGGTTTCCCGCCACATTGGTCCCGCCGGTTCAAATCCCCTAGGGCAGCGCTGCTTACAGCGCTGCCTAGGGGATTACGAGTCCCCCACCCGCCAGCCTTTTCATGGCTGTAAGAACCGCCATGAAAAGGCTGGCAGAAAGGAGAGTCATGGGGCCCCTGGGGGCCCCTGCCATGGCCCAATGGAGCTTTTAAATGTCTGATATGCAGTCAGTGAAAAGCGCGACGGGCGTCGCACAGCTGCAACACCGCCGGCCCCATTTGGAGCCGGCTCCCATGTTGCGGCCGAGATCCCCGCTGGGCCAGCGGGCGGAAACCGGATTTCCCCACGCCGGCCCAGCAGGGATCTCATAATAGACCCCGCGGGAGTGCGGCTGCATTGGCGGCCACCCGGCGGTTCAACCTTGGCAGGGGCCTCTGCCTCCTGCCAATGTTGTAATGAGGGCCTTTAACTTTTCTTTGATCTAGAACTCAGTTATTAAGTGGTCCTAGTTATTTATTTTGATACTCTGGTAAGCAAGATCAACCCAGAATTGAACCTTATGAGGTAAATTGCGGAGATCTGAAAGTTTTGGAGTGTCATGATTACTGGGTACATGTCTAATTATAGGGGAATGGGGATCCACTTCCACAATGTGGTTCATGACTGTACTCCAGTAATCTGACAGCTTTTGACACTTCCACATCAAACCAGCATCTAGCATCTAACAACTAGTGCACCCCACCAATTCTCCCATAAAGTATTTATTAATCAACTTGGGGTAGTGTGAATATAATGTAAATGCATTAATTTAAACCAAGGGTTTCAAGAAACACTTATAGGGTCCGTTAGGATCCATGCCTAATCCTCAACACAGATTGGTTTACCTTCCTCTTCTGATAGTTTTTCTCTATGTTGATCTTAGAATTTGGGTTGGTTTGAGAGCACTCTACAGTTGTCACTGCCTTATTTTTTCCTGATATTTTCCAAACAATTCCTAATCCCTTGTGTCTTAGTGGTTCATGGTCTCTGTCCTCCCATCTCTCCTAATCTGGGCACATGCTACTCCATGAATCAGGAATTGTGCCCTTGATATGTCATATATAACTGCTAAACCCTGGAAACTCATGATTGTCATACCCACATAGAGGCCCCCTACTTTCAGTATTCCTTTGCTAACACATTTGTAAATGTCCCACAAGATTTGGGACCTGATTGCTTTATATCCTCTGTTTTGGGGCACAAGGAACCAGCTGTGAGTATTTGCAAGTCCAAGCACAACAATAGTTAAATACTTTACTGCAACACTCCTGCCCTGCCACCTTTGGGGTATAACAGCATTTGAAGTAACTGCTGTGCTTGGAGTTTCCGCAGGGCTCCTTTCAGTCCCATTTATTTTCTTCAATATCTTTGCAGCTTACCCCTGCAGCTGTATTGCTATGTATCACAAGTCCAAGCCTGGAACTGCTAGCTCTCTCTCTTTCACTGGCAGTTGCAGCTTAGCGAGTGCCACTCTATGCCTGCCTTTCTTCCACACTAGGGGACAGATTTATGGAAAGTGGCTCTGCATCAAGTGCCACTTTCCCTGCGGCCCTTAATGCCCCCCTACTGCCACTATGTGTGTGCTGTATTAAAAATATGGCGCACCATGGCACAGGGTAAGTGGCAATAGCGTCATTCAATGTGACGGTATTGATGTAGTATGCAGGAGTAGCGCCAGACAGTTGGCACTACTCCTGCACAGTGCATAGGGGCCCATTGTAAAGATTGAAAGCCCCCTTTTAACGCCTGCTCTGAGCAGGTGTTAAAAGTGCCATAAAAAATGGTGCAAGGAAATCTCATAGATTTCCCTGTGCCATTTTTTCACCCCCCCAATGGGGGAATGCCCCCTTTGCATTCATTATGCCTGGCACAGGTATAATGTAGCGCAAAGGGTTACAGAGTGGTGCAATGCATGCATTGCACCACTCTGTAAATACGGGGCAGGGATTTCAGCCTCGTTGGCCCACATTAACGTCACAAATAATGATGTGAATGTGGCACAAGGTGGTGCTAAGGGACTATAAATATGTCCCTAAGTCCATTCAAATTGAGTCCATTTCAAATGAGCGATAAGTGGCTTGACCTTTGTTTGACGTCCCTCATCTGTTGCATTTATTTTGTGTGTTTGTATGTCATTCTCCCTTGTTGGTCTGTATTGTGCAGACATGTGTCACATTTCCTCTGAACCCTAGTTCTTTCCGCTATTGTCCTTTATTTCCTACATCTTTCATAGACCTCAACAATTTACCTTCTACAACTATCCCACATGCCTTCTTACCAAAACTCAAAAACACGATTTATTTAATCACAATAACACTGTTGCTGTTCCCAGTGCAGCATTCCTAGGGACAGCAGGTAATAGAGAAGGGCTGCTCAGACCAGCTGCTTCTCTTGCTCCAGCCGGCTACTACAGTTTGCTGTTGTTAATGCTCCTTTCCTCATGTGGTCGAGGGAGTCATCTCCTTGTGACTCCTGGATTTAATATGAATCATTATAGGAGATTATCTGCTGCTGGGAGTGTTAGGCTTGTGAAGATGTGCATGTCTAGAATGCATTGTCACAGCTCCAAATTTCAGTTTGTCTCCTCTTCATGACCTCATTGAGGTTCTGTTCTATATGTTAACTGCCAGTGTCAATTACACTTTCTCGTGCTGTGCCTGCTGGCATGTAGGTCTATTTACACACATCCACTTCACTCTGGGATGTCTTTGCTTCTGCCATCTGGTATTTTCCACATCTGTTTGAGTTTCCTTCATATCATGAATATATCAAGTTAGTCCCAAAACTCCTGGGAGTCACAGAAGATTCTCGACTTGTCTGACATTACTTTGAACTTTGCGAGGCATAACAGAGAGTCTTTTGCCTTACCTACACAGCCATATTTTAACTTCTGAAATGCAGCTTACTACCTCAGTAAAATGTTGGGGGACAGCTTTACTTAACAGTTTTCTGCTCTGAAATTACCTTTTTCTCCTGCTTTCCATGCTATGTGATCTTCATCTTTATCTCCATAGTGCAATAGTTTCACCACCGCTGGTCTGGAATGGTTGCCTGGTAGAAGAGGTTGCACTGGCATTCTTTGTTCTTTCCAGTATGTAGAGTGGGACAGGGCTTTAGAGGCAACTTTGTCTGCCAACTATTTTCCAAAATACATTACCATAAAGTTTTCTTCTATGTTCTCTGCCAGGCCCACTAAGCATATGGTGTTTCACCTAATTGTCCCTAGTGTCCTCCCATCTATCTTTGGGCACTCTCACTCTTTCTTCTAGTTTCTTGACTTGTTTTTCCAAGTTCTAATAGAGTGGTCTCTGTCATGTCAAGCATCCATTTTCCTTTGGTCATCTCTTAGAAGGCACAAGTCAGTAACCATATACTCAATTTTGTTTTTCTGAGCATTCCTAACGGACCACATTCTTGTTGTTTGCCATTGATTATTGAGCAAAGGTCTGAAAGCTTGTTCTAGCTATCTTTGATTCTGTGGTTACCCGCTGCATAGTCTCTTTCATCTTCAATTGTTTTCCCATTATGTAGTGTCCTTTTCAATAGGGTCTTATGCGTTCTCTTTGCCTTAAGTTGAACGAGTCCTGTAATATGATCCCCCATTGTTTTGACAAGTTCTATAACTAATATTTATGCTATACTTCTCTTAGCAGTGGGGGATTTACATATCATGGCCTCCTTTCCCCAACTTTTCAGTCCGCACGTCTTGTTCCAAGAGTTGTCCTTACTTAGGTCCATCATGTTAATGCATTCCAAATCCACCTATCCACTTCTGTCCCTTCCATCACTTTATTTTAGGTGTCTAAACTTTGTTGGTTTTAAAATAGGTCTCGCATAGCTCAACTGCTGGTGTTTTGCTGAGTATACTTAACAACTTGACTTTTGCTGTCCTGATCAGTGTGCAGTTACCACAGACCAGCTTGCTCTCCATGTGCTCCCAGGCCCAGTGTTTACTGGTGTAGTTAGCATTCCTCCTTCTCACTTCCGAGTGTCTTAAAAGCCATTTTCTACCCTAACCCAGTCTTTATGTATGTAGTCACTAACTGCTATCCCTCTATAGCTGCTTCTCCTTTTATTTTGTTTGACCTTGCACATGGAATGGTTTGCACATTTGCTTTATTATTGTAACTGCCTTTCTATAATACCGTACTTTTTGTAAAATTGGCCTCAGTAACTAATTCTATTGAGTTAAGAACCAAAGACAATCTAGTAAAACATGTACTAAATTCCCTTCCATTTTTTTACCACATTTACAAATTCTATCATTATCTAAAAGGGAACCTTATGCTAAATTTTAAAAGACACCTTCTTAAATGTACATTTGGCAGGGCTTTCAAGGTAGGGGAATATTTCCTCCCCAAGCCACGTGTTAATCAAAGGGGATACAGATTATTTTATTCCTTAAATATTTGAGGTCATCCTCCCTGGCAATCTGTCTTCTTACCCTTCAGTACTCAGCTTTGCAAAATTTTGTTAGATCTATTTTAATGCCCTCTGTTGCTAATTTCTTACTTACGTCATGGATCTGATAGATTTACTATTCTAACTCTGAGCCTACACCCATTGGGCAAATACTTTAATTTTGGAAAAATTAAAAGTATTATTTTTTTTAAATACCTTAATCTAACAATTTCATCAATAGTTAACAATTATATTAATCTTACATTTGTATTATATTCATTAATTAAAATTAGGAAACAATTATTCAATATATAGCTAATTAAAAATTAGAATATTTTTAGAATAAAAGCATTCATAGCATAGTTCTTTAATACTACACCAGTCCTCATATTGTATTTGTGAAATAAGGGTACTTAATTACACATTAAATCTAAAAACATAGTTTCATAAATAAATCATTGAAAACTCACATAGCATTTTTTTTCAAAATTGTCAAACACTTCTCTCCTTTCAATGACAAATCATCATACTTACAAGCTAAAATATTTCAACAATGCATTTTTATATAGGAAGAACTATGAAAAAATAGTTGAATAATTTGTAAGATAAATTTATATTATCACCCAAAAAACATGATGGTCCTAATAAAAACTGCCCTAATTTACAAGTATATTAACTATTTAGTCCAATTATTAAATCAAATAACAAACTAAAATAACAATTTTAACAAACTAAAACTTGACCAAAAATTAATACCAAATTCTAACAAATTTAAAAGTATCTAAATTAAGAAAAACATTGATAACAGTAAATAAAATTAATTATTCAAGAAATCTGGCTGTGTGGGGAAGTGATAAAAGAGGAAGGTTTTCTACAAGGACATTTAGATGTGGAAGGGAGCACACTGCAATGCCCCCTGGAAAGGGAGTTAAACCTAGCCTCAATGAATATAGCAAAAGATATAAGACCTTTGACCTCAAATTGTGAATGGTTACAGATATGTAAAATTGACCTTTACCAAAACTCCATTAATGTAGATTACCTGATTGTGGTGAATATATTTGTTCATATGGAAGATAGTATATATAATGAAATCCAGATATGGCAGTTCTTAAAATACATACCGAAATACATGTATGAATATTCAAAGTGTTTGATATTTATAACAAGAGATTCCAATGCCAAAATATCCCAGAATAACAAGTGGACTCACTGTGATGAGCTTCTGATGGCCCACAATTTCCCATCAGCAATTTTTCCATCCGGTGATTGCATACGGATGGATAAAATGTGGGCTGAAGTGATGCAAAAAAGAGATTTTGTTTGTTTAAATGGTCATTCCCATAATTATATACCAGCTGTCCAAACCTTTTGTATTGGATACTAGAAATGCCCCATTGATTATGTGTTTGTCTTAGTATGGTTTTTCATTTTATTACTGATTTTAGGGTGTTAAAAAAGATGGTACCTACCACCTTCTAATTCCATTCCAATTTCAAATGTTGTTTTGTAGGATTATATAGAAGGTGGTGATCCCTGATATTATGCACAGAAGAAGACTAAAAACTAGATTACCCAGAAAAGAGCTGGGCATGCTAGCCAAAACACAATTAGAACCCATTGGGGTGACCCAGAAATTGTTGAGGTATTGTTATGGTACTCTGAAGTAATGGAAAAGGTAATCAATTGTATAAAAGTGGAGCATTAGAAAACTACAAAGGGGAATACAACAAAATGGAAAGTAGGCCCCAGTCAGAAGAGGCAGTTTGATACTGAGTGCCAGATACTAAGTTGCCAGCTAAGGAAGGTTGCTAAAGACGAGAAGAAAGGGCTGAATAGGATTAGTGAAGGAAAAGTCTGCAAATTATGACAAGCATACAAAAAGAGGATCAAAGAGAAAAAAATCACCTTTTTATAATTCTAATTGGTGGGAGATGCTTGAAGAAATTGCCTCTAAATATTCAAGGGAATTTTGGGTATTGGTCCATCTACGTATGGGCGATAATGTAACAATGCGAAACTATTTAGAAGATGCGTATGTAGGAGGTTATCCAGTACTGCAGTAAGATGGCCTTGAGGTAGATAATGGCCTTTTACAAAGTCTTACTCCTAAAAATATAAAAGAGATTATTCAGGCTCTTTCTCTGCCGGGCATAGCGGGCCCTGACAACCTCCTGCCATATTATTAAAAACTAACATGGATTGGTGAAAGCAGGTTTTCTTTTCATATTATTGAAGCAGGAATCTCCTACAGGGATGATCCCAGAAAGATTGAAGGGTGCAATAATCAAACCCATTTTAAAAGGGTCCAGTTTGGAGTCAAAGAACCATAAACAAATTAATCTAATGGATGTGAAGGTAAAGTGTACAGCAAGTTTATCCCAAGGATCTTGAAAGAACTAGCGGACGACAATGCCCTGATCCCAGTAGAGCAGGGTGGCTTTAAGGAAGGTCACTCGACTAAGGATCACTGTTTTTGCTTGTGGTCAGTGGCGAGGAAGGCAATAGACCTGAAAGGGAATTTATTTGGTTGTTTTATAGTCTTCAGGAGTGCCTTTCATTTGATGAATCGAGAGACATAATGGGACAATTTGGAGTTACTGGACTTACCTGAATACTTAATGGAGACAACGTAATTTTTGCCCAAGATGGGTGGGCTTCACATATCTTGTCTATTATACGCAGATAAGCTAGTGATTATGGATTTGACCCAAAATGGGCTTCAACATAAACTAAATGTATTTAAGAGGTATAGAGAAAATACACAGCTTACAGTCAATATGGAATTTTTTTTTTATTGTTATGCTGGCAGAGGATGAAAGAATTTGAATGGACGTTTGGTAAGGTAATGATTGAATGTGTCAATGTACTGATAGTTAGGCATGCACTTTACACCTAAATCAAAGATTGTGAAGCAGTTAAAGATAACTTCCTGACAAATTTAAAGGACTGGGTAAATTCAGGAAGGAGTTTGGGTGACCGGACATAGAACCAGTGCTAACTGCAATTAAAGCACATTTTCAGTCAAAATGGTTATACATTGCGGATATTCTGTTTCTGAGTGGGATACATACTTGGGACAGAATTGAAGGTCAATGCTTAAAAGGGATGTTGAATTTGCCCAATTCAGCTATTGTTGCGTTACTAAGGTTAGAGATGGAACTCTCATCTTGGGCTTGCCTCACAGACAATGCTATGGTAAGATTTTGGTATGGGTTATTAATAACCTTGGTAACATGCTTTGTAAAGACGAGATATTTAAGAGTGACCAAAATGGGCCACGAAATTGAGGCAAAGGTTATTATTTGTAAAAGAGCAGTGTTCCTGGGTTCCAGTGTTCTAGGTTTAAAGTACCACTTAAATTCTTAAACAATTAAATGCATGTAAAAATGGAATAAAGCATCAAAACAGAGACCTTAGATTTATACATATAAATAGGTCCATTTCTTTTTGTGGGGCTGTTGGAAGGATTGTGCTGCCTTTCCCAATCTAACCTCATTGAGTAATGCCACTATGAGGCACGAAATTCTTACATTTCTGATTGAGATCAGCCTTGGTATTCATGTTTGGATGCGACCAAGAAAAAAAAAAGTGGATTTTGTAAATGTGGGTTGAATATGACATGTTCTAATACACGTTTTATTGGACTGTTTCAGGGCAGAGTGGAGTACATTTTAAAAACCAGTTTTAATAAAATATGGTGTGTTTAATTGGGAAGCCCTCAAATGTTTATCTTCCATGCAGTTCTTTAATATGGTATGTACAATAAGGCATTTCTTAGCTACTATCGAAAAGACTGATGGGTTAATAATGCTGGATTGCTCCTAGAATAAGAAAGGGGTACATTTTATAATTATTGCAGACAGTAATTTTATTTAAATGGTGTCATTGAAGCTTGAGAAATTTAAAGGTTTTCAATTCTTAATACATATTTTTTAAACATATTATTGGATGAATGATGCATAGGTGTGGTTTTGGGGACTAAGGTAAAAATAAACATTGGTTAGAAAAGTCGGCTTAATCACTTTTTTGAGTGCACAGTTTTCTCATCAATAATTTTACTGCTAATATTGTGGTGATATTATCAGTGATATCATAGATGATGCTATGAGTGATGTAATATATGGGGTAGTTAGTAGTACATGGCAAAGGCGTGTGTTATAGTTACCTTAGGGCATGAGTTATAGTTACATGAAAGGACTGTACCTAAAACTGCTGAATTTCTATGGTTTTGTGAGAGTAAATTCAGAACCTAAGTATAACGCCTCTGTAACCTTTGGCTTTTTAAGTGAATTTCTATGTTTTTTAAATTATATATCCTAACTATAACATCCCTGTAACCTTTGTTTTTTTCAGTGAACGTCTAGGATTTTTTTAACGTTAAGTAAATTTAATTACTTTAAATTACTTAGGGCCTGATTACAACTTTGGCGGAGGGGGTTAATCCATCCCAAATGTGACGGATATCCCTCCCGCCATATTACGAGTCCTATGGAACTCGTAATACATGGGTGGGATATCCGTCACATTTGGGACAGATTAACTCCCTCCGACAAAGTTGTAATCAGGCCCTCAATGCTAATCTAACCACTGCTGCACATGGCTGGGGCCAGGCCCTGCAGCCAACCCCCTATAACCAATATTTCCCAGCCCCCAACCGATGTGAGAAAGAAATCTTTTCTGTCAGGTTAGAGCCAGCCAGTCAGGTCCTTTTTTTACCCCAGGATTTGACGAGGATCCAAGGAGGATGCTAGGAGGATCCCAGGAAGATCCCAGGAGGACGCCAGGAGGATATGAGAATTGACCAAAAAAAGTAATTGGGCAATCTTTTTGCCCATGAGGGGTCCCCAAGGAACCACCTCCATCTGTCCTATGGGGTCAGGATACCTGTATCCTAACCCTCTATATGTTTTTACACTGCTTTTTTCCCACCTCCACAGCCAATGTGAGAAACTAAATGGCAGCTGCAACTTTTCTGTCAGGTTGCGGCCAGCCAATCAGGGCCTTGCTTTTCCCCCGGAGATCCGAGGATGATCCATTCCTCTAGAGATACAAATATATTTTTCCTTTAATATCATAAAAACTACTGAATGGATTTACACCAAATAACAAAAAGTGTGATCTCCGGACCAAAACCTATCTTTCTTCCAGATTTGGTGCAATTATGTTCAGTGGTTTGGGTTACAGGAGTGTCTAAAGACTCTATAGGAATTAATATGAGACATGCACTTTTTTTTACCCCCTTTTTTCATGGCCCCCTGCTTGACGGATAACCCCAAAACTTTCCATGCACAACCGGACCCTATAGGGCACTATTTTTATATTTAACAGTGCCAAAGATATAGGCAAGGTAGAAAACACTTTTCCAAAGGAAACTTGGTCCTAACTATAACTACCTACTGGTGACCGCCAGTAGGTAATATGTGTATATGGTTGGTAGTTATAGTTAGTACCAAGTTTCCCTTGAAAAAACGTTTTTTTACTTACCAATACCTTTGGCACTGATTGATGAATCTTCACAAACTTTTCGAAACACATTCAACCCTCACTTCAGCTGCTATTTTGAAAGTTTCAAGGTGATCCATCAAGCGGGTCTGAGAAAAAGGGGGGGGTCCAAAAATGCATTTCCCTATGTTAATTTCCATAGGGATTTTGAACACGACTACAGCCCGAACCGCTGGATGAATTTACACCAAATTTGGCAGAAAGCTAGCTCTTGGTCCCGAAAGCACCCTTTTTGTGATTTGTTGTAAATCTGTTCAGTATTTTTCTAGTTATTAAATGAAAAACAAATTTCTATACATAGGGACGTGGATCTTCTTCAGATCCTTCGTGGATTCAGAGGAAATGCAAAACCCTGATTGGGTGGCTGCAACCTCACAGAAAAGTTGTGGCCGCAATTTTGTTTCTCACATTGCCTGGGGGGGGAGGGGTAGGAAATAAATTGTGCAAAAAAATATAAGGGGTCAGGATACAGGTATCCTAACCCCATAGGGACCCCTCATGGGTAAAACAATTACCCATTTTGTCTTTTTTGGCCGATCTGTGGATCCTCAAATCCTTCTCAGATCCTCCACAGATCTTCCTCGAATCCAGGCCCTGATTGGCTGGCTGCAACCTGGCAGAAATATTACCATGCGCATCACAAAACCGTAAAAATTCACTGACTAAAAACAAAGGTTACAGTGACGTTATAGTTAGGTTGATGCTTACCCATACAAAACCACAGAAATTCAGCAGTTATAGTTATACTTCTAATTGTACTTGTGTGAAGAAACTATAACTCGTGCCAGAAATTAACTTTGGGCAGTGAGTTATAGTTTCCTAACATAAGTATAACTTTAAGTATAACTATAACTGCTGAATTTCTGTGGCTTTGCATGGGTAAAACGTCAACCTAACTATAACTACCCAGTAACATTTGTTTTTACATATGTGATATATCTATATACACATACACACACACAGAAAAGCATACTTTTATAACCAATGTCAAAACACCAGGGCAATGTGGTAACTAAGTAAACCTTCAGTAAGGGACCACTGTGCGACAGCAACCTATGTATTAGTAGAGACTTACCTTCATTTTGTGACTGACCCACAAATTAGGTTTATTTGCCCATTTTGGATTGGACACTGAGCACTTTCTAGCATCACTTCCCATGCTCTAAACTGATTTGGGGAACTCTTTTATTGACCATGTGACAACTATTCATCACAGAGCACATTGCTCTATATTTTTTTTGCAATTTTGTATTCCTGCTAGAAAATGTTATCTCTCACCAGTATAGCGCAATTTCTTTAATATGAAGCAGTGCAGACTAGTGTTGAATGCAAATTTGCAGATGCTGGTCTGTGGTGCACACGCTGAGGCCCCCATTATGACCCTGGCGCTTAGCAGACCGCCAGGGTCACAGTCACAGTCGGACCACTGCCAAAGTGCTGGTCCGACCGCAACATTACGACTGTGGCGGAGCCGACTCAGTTGGACCGCTGACACGCCAGGTTGCTGCCAGCTGAAAGCCTGGTGGTCTCGCCGGTTGCAATCTCCCTGGGGATTACGAGTCAGTATTCTGCCAGCCTTTTCATGGGGGTAGCCCCGCCATGCAAAGGCTGGGAGAAAGAGGGTGCCACGCCCCCATGGAAAGCCCTGTCGCGCTTTCCCTGCCCAAATTACGGGCAGTGGAAAGCGCAGCAGGTGCTGCTGCACCCGCCTCACCACCATATTGCCGCTGGCTCCATAAGGAGACGGCGTCAATGTAAAAGCCCTGTTCACCACAGGACCGACGGGCAGAAACGCTGTTTCCGCCTGCCGGCCCTGTAGTGAACTCTTTCTAGGACCAGCGGTGTTCAGGCCGCACAGGTGGCCTGACGGTGGAATGAGTTTAGCAGGTGGCTTTCCGCCGCCCATCAAACTCATAATGAGGGCCTATGTGTGGATTACCTTCTGTCAATGGATTATGTGCTATGTGTTTATGATTATTCTATTGATTTTATAGGATGTAATGATGAATTGCATTGCAATTGATGTAGTTTCTGTATGATTCTTTTATGGCCGAATTAAGCCAAATAAAGAAATCATTGATTGAACAAAAATAAATCAACAAAATTAAAAAGTAATATATGAAAATGCAATTTACAAAAATAAAACAAAAAGCAACATTATCCACAAAATATTGAAGAACAGTTTGAATATGTGTCCGACGATGTTCCTGACACCGCAAAATTTTATAAACAATCTTATTGTCCAACCGTAATTATGAGTTGGTCTCCATCCTGCTGCACCCTCCGTTTCCTAATAGCCTTTTCAATCGATCTGTCTTTCACACTAACACTAATTTTATTATGATTTACATGTCTTGCTTTGGACTCCTCACCACTGTTCATCAGATGCTCTGCCTTTCCCCGAATCCCACCTCTATTCCCAGCTGATATCAGTAATTCTATGTGATGTTTCTCTTCCTCATCCCTTTCCAGCATGTCTAAATGTGATTTCCTTTTATCTCCAGCAGTGCCCTCTTTTCCCTAAGCCCAGCTGAGCTGTTTATAGTTAACTGCATCTACTGTGTATCGCGATCATTTAGGATTTCTGCCACTCGGATAAAACCTGGTGGCTGAACTAGGTCTATTTTTTTCAATACTTCACCATCTCACGGTTTATACAATATGGCTCTCCTTGAGCCCCTTCCAGGGGCGGTGAGTTGGGTTCTGCAACTTATATTGATCCTTTTGAACAAAATGTTTTACAGTAATACCCAGTGTTTTTATATCAACGTTGATTTTTTAATTTTACTAATAAACACGGAGGTTTGAGAAATCTTCCACAGACCTGATGAACCACATTATAATAGAATCGGGTTGTAGCAGTGGCGCGGTAAGGAGCAGAGGGAAAAGGAGGTGCAAATTGTTACTGGTGAGGCATTATGGTCAGTTGATCAGAAGGTAGAGATAAGTTATGATCAGGATGCGTTTTCTAGTGAAGGGGTATTGCTGAGTAGGTAGACCCTCTGTTATGGTAGTGAGGTGTGCCCCACGTTACGGTGTGGTCTAGTTCAGAAAAACATACTCTTGCATGTTGTCTGATCTAGCAGAAATTGAAGCCCTGCTTTGTATGGAGGATGCAGTACAAGATAAAGGAGATCTGGTCAGTTTGAGGTAATGTGTGGTTTAATTTACAAAAATGGTATTGGTATTTTTTTAGCAGACATGAGTTATGATCTAATGGGAGGGAGAGTAGTTTAATATAGACCAGGTGTTACCTGGCAAAAGAAGTGTCATCTGATTGAAAGATGGTTTCCATAAGGATCCAGAAGAGGGTGTACGGTACATGTGGAGAAAGTGTCATCAAACGGCATGAACTGTGGCCATGTGCAAAGAAGTGTGTCTTGTGTGGTAGTAAGATTTAGTGGAGGAATCTGTGATCTAATCAGGTGAAATATGATCAAGTGGAAAAGATGTCGTCCAGTTGAGAAATGTCTCTGGAAGCAAGTGGGCTGTAGCCTGGTCTTAAGTCTGATGCTTCAGTCGAGTTGTTGTCTTACAAGAGTGGGTCTGGCCTGTTCAGCGTTTATAATTAGTAAGAATAAGTGTGATGCTGTTGGAAGAGATATGATATAGTAATTGTACATGTCAGCTAACAGCGTGAAGTGTGAGCTAATGGGGTGGCGTGTTTTAACAGATGTTGTGAGGGCTGTTGAGAAGAGGCACATCCAAGTCAGAGGACATATACTCAAGTTTGAAAAAATGTGATCTAGTTAGAGGAGGTGTGTATTAGTGATAAAAGATAAACAACCCCATCATATTTTGTGTTTCTTAGATGTTCCTACCAAAACCGTATGTCTGGATCTGAGAGCATAGTGGTTGTAATCCTCTGCCTGGCCTGACCTAAGGGATTAGCCCCGGCTACATACCTGAATCAAGTAGCAGGGAATGTTTGTTGTGTGGGTGGCAATCATCTCGGGAGGCTGAGAAGTCAGCGCCAGCATCAGTAAAACTGTCTGTCCTGTAGTGTGTGTCCCAGGATGATCATGACCGGAATGCCCTCTTCCCCCCTCGGGCCTATGTGTAGTTCATACAATGCCTATTCATCATTTTGACAACAGTTTTGATTTAATACTGTGTCTTGGAGAAAGAAGCTGGCTCCTGGGCTAGCAACACAAGTTAGTATAACATGTACTGCATGTGACAGCCTTGGAGAAGAAGTACAGATTATGCATGGTACAAAGGCTGAAAAAAACTGCAGCACAAACCTTGCCTTCTAAAAGAAGCAACTGATACAATATGTAAAAGCAAATGCTAAACAGCAGGCTCTCTAAAATATGAATAAAATGTGTATACTGGAGAACAAAACCACAAGTTGTGAAACTAAGCTGAGACTGGGGTGCCCGTCCTGAGTATTAAAAACGGTCTTTATGACAGGTTTTTGCTATGTTAGTTTTTACTTGTCCTTTTTCTCCCTGTTACATTTCCAGTAAATACATTTTTATTTTTCCCTTTCACATTTTAATATCTTATGTTATTATTTCTTGTTGCAAATTACATGTACATTGTGTGTTTGGTAAGGGTGAGAATAACTCATGTAATTCAGTGTTCCAAGTTTCCTAAGAATTCCAAATGATTACACATAATTACATGAGAAGAGTAATTCTGCATTTAGTGCTATTTCGTAGCACAGAAATGCCCCCTTGTGTCCAAAATGGGAGTGAGAATGCATTTTGTGAAAAAAAAAGCGTTAAATGCAGTTGAGCAGGAATGGCGAGTATATACTCACGCTTGCTAAATATGCTCCTGCAGTGTGATTCGCTCCCAAGTTGCTCTTAATTACACAAGCAGGAGTAATCATGTCATTACCAGTAATTCTATGTAAAAGAGTAAGGTGGACTTATCGAAATAACTCTGATTGCTTCGACATACTTTCATTTTCTACGGGCCTACTGTTTGGTTCTGTTTTGATGGGTATGCTGGTTCAGTAAACATTATTTTAACAGAACTTATATTTTGCTTTTCTCTGATTTCCTTTTTGTGCACACAATTCAAGTATTTGCTCAGATCGGTGGATTATTTTTTGGGCCTGACAGGATTGATTTTCAAACATCAGTGGCCACTGTCATTCAACTGTTCATTTATTTTCAAATGCTGTTTTTAGCTGGTGATAATTATGCAAGCATGTTCTTGCCACTTGTCTTTCAATGTGGTACTTGCAGACATTACTGGTTTAATTCCTACCCAATTAAGCCTTTTCTCAAGCAGACCTTATTGTGTAACAACATTGATTTACAACGTATGTACACTTTTGGACTAGATTTATATTTTCCATTACTGTACAGATGACTTCAAGGTACATTTAACAAAAAAACTTGTTTGTTCTTTACAGCAGTACCATCAATACTTACAGCATATAAAACACATAGGGCATATTTACAAGGCCCTTGACCCACCTTTGGGCCACCAAAGTATACTTTTTTTTATGCTAAGGAGGTGCTTAGGTAGCTTTTCTGCCATGCCATACTTACATAGTGGCTTATTGCTGGCATTGCGCCACTTTGCTACCCCTTGTACCACATTATGCCTGTGTCAGTCATAATGAATGCAAGTGGGGCGTTCCATTGCAGGGAGGTCCGAAAAAATCGTGGAGTGAAATCTAAAAAAAAAATCTGCACCATGTTTTCTGTCATTTTTAATGTCTGCTCAGAGCAGGTGTTAAAATGATGGACCCATTATATTCAGTGGGCCTCCTTGTTCTTTGCTGCATTAACGTCAACATTTTTTACGCTAGTGTAGCAAAGCGCCACAATAAAGTAAAAAATGTTGATGCTATTATGCTAATGACTGCCATGGTGTGCCTTATTATAAATAAGGGGCAACCATGGTGTTGTTAGGTTCCGTTAGGGGGGGTGCAAGAAAAGTGGCACATCATCTATGTTGCGTCAGTTTCTTGTAAATATGCCCCTTAGTGCCTGATTCTTTTTACAAATAAAGTCATTAATCTCAACCTGCAATGGTATACTGTTGCATAGGTGCAGAGTTATGACATTTTGAAATTCACAAAACCTTCCAGACAGCCACGATTCACAAGCTTATAGGTCTACTTCAAAAACTGCAATCTTCAACTTTGCATAGGCATTTCCGCCTCCATAAATATATGAGCTGTACAGTTATGGATGTTGAAATGTATTCACATTTGTGCAATACGTGTTACCATGGAGAAATCTCTATCCACTGTGCCTCCACCAAATTGGCAGGTTCCTTCCCTTTCCCACCCTACTAAGGGATGGATGACTCCCTTTGGCAGGAGTGTGGTATCTAGTGAACAGGGAAACCCATTTGGGCTTCTGAGAATAGGGGATTCTAGAAGGCACTGGGCAGGTTTGTTGGGAGGTGAGGAATCAGCAGTTGGAGAGAGCTGTGGCTGAGTGTTTGAGAATAAACCTACTACCAATCCGGCACTATCGTGATTTCACACTGGCACCAATTTTAGTTTTTTTAGGTGCTGGTCTGTGTTTATGACACCACAACACACAGGATGTTACTGGAAATTACATCACAAGAAGTACTGTCATAGTAAATATATCTGACGGGGTTTCATTTGGAAGAAGTCTATGCCTGTTCCAACGTGATCCCATGATTGGTGGAGGAGATCATGAAATGTGACTTTTTGGGTACTGTATTGAGTTGTGCACTTACTGATTTCTCCAGTCAGCGGATTTTTATTTACAGTTGTTTCACATACGTTACACTGGTAACAGATTCTGTCAAGATTTTTATTGATCATAATACTGAATTTTGTTAAGGTGCGTGTGTCAAATTTAAGTGTAATTATTCACGATCACTGTGGTGACAGTTGACCTATGCACACGTTTCAGTTGTGTCAGAGTGAGAGCTGCAGGACAAAGAAGTGTTACAAGCTTTGCCCTCTTCAATCCTTTCATTCTGAAGTAGCCATTGAAAGACACGTGTGGTATTTTTTTTAAGTGGAGGTGTTGGCAAGCTAAGCACAAATGAAATACTGTCTGGCAGCTGTTACCTATGTTCATTCAGAACAAATGCCTATTCACCCAGTGTTGTCTCCTGCTGCGACTGATTACTAGAGGTATTGAAAATACTGAAGTCGTTTAGAGGCTGAGGGAGTGACATTTGGATTACTCTGCTGAATCTGTTTATTACCAGGGGTGTAGAATTCCTATATCCCAACGCCCAGGACATCTTGCGTAGGGTCAAGGACAAAAAGCTTTCAGGTTTATTTTGTGCTTGGAACAAGTAGGCTCAGCACAAAACCTTTGGCTGCTAATTTACTTACAGAGCAGGGAACGAAATCAACTGCAATTTAAGTAATATTTGTGTACATATGTTAATATGGCTGGGTATCGCCAAGGTCTCCTACCACCAAATCCCACTCACCCCCGCGTAAGCTTGAATTAAAACCTTAGATGCACTTCACTTTGGGATTAGGGGTCGTAAACCCCCTGCTGTATTTTATTGGCAAAATATTGTTAACCATAATCAAAAAATTTACGCAGTAACCACAATCATGTCGACAAAGTATTTACAGAGTTCAAGGGATGCCTAGCCTTAACAGGGTACGCTAATACAAGCAAGTTACTTACCTTCGGTAACGCATTGGGGAGAATTCATTAGGTGAGGAATGCACAGTTAGTTGTATCCATCAGAAATTCACATTCCTGTCACTGACTAAAACCGTTTGTTCCTGCATACCCAATGTTGGTGGCTGTGAATGAGATCATGACTGTTTTCCCATACCCCAAACCCTACCCCTCCTTTCACTACAAATCCCAAGAGTAGGATCTCCATCAGGGTGTTCTCATACCTTCCAGATTCAATTGCTGTGGAGGGAGCCCGGCTGCTCATTAGGATACCTACCTCGGGTGCCCCTGCCACCCTGAGACTCCACCCCCCCCAAGGGCCAGGGCTTGCTTCAGACCTTCTGCACATGCGCGGGTGGTTGGCCCTAGGGGCCAGATGCCAGCGACCCCTCGCAACCCCCGCACCCCTGTGTGTCGTCCACACTTCCCAGCCACCACCCCTTGGAGGGTCCAATTAGCTTGTCACCCAATTTTGTAATGAGAAGGTACCTATTTATATCTCCAGTCATGATCTCACCCCGCCGCAGGCCCACATCTTTGGCCGACGATGTGCCCCCCACCCCCCAGGAAGAGGTCACCTAAGCTGAGAGAGCCAGGTGAGTATATTCTCTAAAAACATTTCATAGCCTACTCGCGAAAGATGAACTCCGTCCTGCAGAAAAAACCTGTCTCCATTAATGCAGCCATGCGAGATCACAGCCAACTTTGGAGACCGAAACAACTTGCCCAATTTGTTATTGATTCTTCTCACTGAGTCATTGAGGCCTTTTACTGAGATCTCGCCCCTCCAGAGAGAACGAGGAATCATGTTCGACCAAGCAAGGAGAGCCTGAGGGAATATTTTGGCTAACCAACCAATTTCTGATATTAACATCTCAAACAGCTGCTGGCGTTCTAGCGCAACCAGAACATTACCCCCAAGGTGCAGCACAATGATGTCCGGTGAAGAGTAGCCTAAAGGGGACATTGAATCCAGGAATGTCCTTAATTGAGTGAGCCGCAGCCCGCCTCGGCCAAAGAAAGAGATTCCGAAACCAGCCTCCGATGCACGTGAAGCAAAGGCACTCCTTGCAAATAGTTCACCTGCACGTCGGACATGGGAATGTCCGATTACCCACACCGTG
This sequence comes from Pleurodeles waltl, assembly GCF_031143425.1. NCBI lineage: Eukaryota > Metazoa > Chordata > Amphibia > Caudata > Salamandridae > Pleurodeles > Pleurodeles waltl. The sequence goes on from NC_090446.1 coordinate 894,591,246, forward strand.
ATGATACCAGCAACACCTACGTGCACCAGAGTTTTCGGAACCGTCAAATACTTGCGGCTGGTGTCTGCAAACAGTACAAAGAAAGAGAGATGTCAAGGATATGAACTCATAGCATATGCAGTCTCACATATCGATTGTAGCAATCTAATGACCACCTTCCAATTCTCCCGCTGCTCCTGGGAAACCCATTGCCACAGCTGCTGTGGCTGCCCCTATTCTAAAGTAGTGAGTGCCAAAATCTGAGGCATCCAAACCCGCTGCCAGGAGGGAACGCTTGAGTACCTGTGAGAATTGGTACCTAGTAAGTGGTGTGCTGCCCGCATGCACCAAAACCGCACATGTCTCCCCTGGAGCACGCTGTGCTAGGAAGGCCTCCTAGTTCCGTATAGGACAACATGCATTACCCGGGGCTCTATGCAATAGAATATGGTCCCCCTTTCCATCCTGATCCGCCTTAGAGTGGGGAACAGTAATCGCCAGACACCCAGTCCCCTCCGGGCCAATGAGTACTCGCCAACTGCAGACCCCCCGAGGTGTCCCTTTTGTTGCGCGCAACCAGTTCACCCAATCTAAAAGCACCGTAAAAGGCAAAGGGAAAGGCTGACTTAAATAAGGTGACCTCCCAGGGAGAAGTACAAACACTATCCAACACGACTAGCAAGGCCCCCAACTTTGCCACATCAATGGCCCGCCAAGGGTCCATCTTAGAGCCTTGAATGCGTTGCCATTCCCGAAGGGCCCTTTTTACCAAAATGATTTTGTCCCATTAGGCAGCCCCCTAGTTGCGCAAAGAAAGAAATAGCAGCAGAGTAACACCTGGCGCACGTAACTGACTTCCCCTCAGCCCTCAAAACTTCTAAAAATGCAAAGATTGAAGCCAGATCAAAACAAGTTGACGATACCGCCCCACTCCTGAAATCAACAAATGCTGCAAATGCTCCCTGGTAAGCCTTCAGCGTCCTGGGTGCTAAACTGGCTGCCGTGAGGTCCGGTATTCCTTGGCACCAATCCGCCACAGATGCTCTGGAAAGGGCAATGGGAACTCCTCCGGGGAGGTGAGGCCTGAAAACCTGCATAATAAAACGGGAGAGTGCGTCAGCAGCGTTATTCAACACTCCAGGTACGTGCTTAGCTCTGAAGGTCACATTCAACCTTAAACACAATAATACTATCTCTTTCAGCAGCCTTAGGATCATCTTGCACTTAGCTGCTTGCTGGTTAATGCACTCAACAACTGATATATTATCATGCCAGAAAATCACCGACTGATTCCGAAATCCCTCCGGCCAAATAGACAAAGCCACTAAAATTGGGAACAGGTCCAAGAAACCAATATTAGCCACTAGGCCCTCCTGGGCCCAGTCTAAGGGCCATCGCTGAGTGCATCATGCTGTACCAAATATAGCCCCAACACCTACGCTCCCAGCTGCACCAGTAAAAAGTCCCAATTCCTCATTGGACCGCTGCGGACTAGGCCACGCCACCGTCCCATTAAAGTCATGCAGAAAGGTTTCCCAAATCCTCATATCTTGTTTGACTTCATTGGAAAGCCTGGTGTGATGATGCTTGACTTTTAACCCTGACATGGCTTGGGCAATTGACTGAGAAAAGGGGCGCCCCATGGGTATGATTCGCAGCGCAAAGTTGAGCTGCCCGACCAAGCACTGCAACTGATGAAGTGTCACCTTCTGCGCCCTTAGGCAAGACCACAACACGTTTGAAAAAGATACCACTTTCTCCCAAGGCAATCTGGACACACCTGCCACTGAATCCAACTCTATCCCTAGGAATTCAATAATGAAGCAGGGGCCCACCGCCTTTCCTTCCGCAAGTGGAACCTCAAATTCCTTCATGAGTTTTTTAAATATGTCTAACGCACCAGCGCATTGATTAGATCCAGGGGCCCAAGAAAGAGGAAATCATCCAAGTAGTGTAAAACCCACCTATCCCGCGCCCTGTCCCTAAATACCCACTCCAAGAAGGTACTACATTTCTCAAAATAGGAACATGACACAGAGCAGGCCATAGGCATACACCTATCAAAGTAATACTGTCCTTCCCACTGGAAATCCAACAAGTGAAAGTCCTCGGGATGCACTGGCAACAACCAAAATGCAGAATCAATGTCCGATTTCACCATCAAAGCTCCAGGTCCCAGTCCTGCAGCATTTGAATTGCCTGGTCCAAAGAAGCATACCTAACCGAACACAATGCCTCTTCAATGGCCTCATTCACCGACTGCCCCTTTGGAGCAGACAGATTGTGAATCAGTCTGAACTTCCCTGGCTCTTTATTGGGGACTACCCCTAAAGGAGAACAAACAAAGCCCTGCATGGGAATTTCATCAAAGGGCCCGCCACCCGTCCCAAATCCAGTTACTTCTTGTTCTTCTTAATTGCCACTCCGGGGTTGGAATGCAGACAGCTAGTTCTTACACTGAGGCGAGCCAACATAGTCCTGAGCCGGTATTCTGAAACCGTCCTTAAAGCCCAAATACAACACCTGCACAGCTGCTTGGTTGGGGTAAATGTTAAGCCAAGGGACCATAGCCAAAAGATTAACGGGGGACGAAGCCTTAACAAAAGATACAGTGCGACCCACGCACCCCAAATCATGAGTCCTGTTTCTTGGCCCCTTTATCTGGTGATTTTTTAAAACACTTAAATTCTGGGTGGGAGGCCTGGCCACAAAAGGAACAGCAGTGCTTAAAACGGCATGTCCCGGAAGACCGGGATCAAGTGCGCTGGTTGAAATCCCAGCAGGCTCCCATCTTGGCCCCAGTACCCCCTGAGGCTCCTGAGCCTGTCCCTGCAGGCCCATGAAAAGGCTGCTGACCCGGCCCCTGAGTGCGATTGGTATAACGCAACCAAGTAATTTTGTGTATATGGTCCCATGCCAGTGAAGACTTATACGTCTTAATTCTCCTGAATTCTTTATCATACTCCTTCCATGCCGTGCCACCATATTCATCATGTGCCTCCACGATCCTGTTCTGATAGCAAGCTAACTGCGCACCTAAGTCACTGAAATGTTCAGCTAGAATAGCCTGATAAATGGAGAACGCTCTAACCCAGTTGGACAAAGACTCCTCCACTCTCCTTCTGTGTGGCCCTTGCCCACACTCTCTCAAATGTGCGCACTCTTTGCAACACCACACCTCCTCATTCTCAGCTTTGTCAACCAGTAAACTGAAGATATCGATGTACGCCCCCTTCCAAATCTTCTCCCTCACCTCAACCGGTACATGTAGCTCTAACTGTTCATGCTCTGAGCAAATATCCCCCAAGCCCATAAGGGGTAAAGGGGTAAAGGGTAACCAGTACCTGCACTTGCGGTTTCCCAGTCCACTGAAGTCATTGCTGTAGAGGTCACCACTGCTGGGGGATTAACTGCCTGGGTTGCGGGCGCACCCGATGCAGAAGTAACCGACTGTGCAGCAGGCGACGCATCAGTAGTCAACTGGTACCCCCCTGTAAGGTTTGGGGGGAAGGAGCTGGCCCCCCACATCCCCCCACTAGTCTTTAACTCTGGCCATTTTTCTTGAGACCCTGGGCACCCTTTGCAGTGTCCAACCTGGAAACCAATTGTCGCGCCTTTTCCCTAATGTCTCCCTCATTAGCCCCTGACAATGGGCCGCCCACTAAATTGGTGGACAGCAACCACATCTCAGACAGCCATGGAAATACGGATGTCAAATGGCCTACAAGATCCTGCTGACTGGCCTCCCCAGTGTCTTTACTCACAACTGTGTTTTTTGTAGGGACCACAACGCCTGCAGTCTGTGCTGCCACGTGACTCTAGCCCCCACTCCCAGCTTGCCCCGCAACCACTACCGGTGATGCACTAACCTCAAGCCACATTGAATCTAGATTGATACCGTTCCCAACCTGCGCAGGGTGGCCTCCGCCCGCCTCCCCCCCAAGGCCATTACCCTTCCTCTGTCCCCCAACCCTCTTCGGAGCTGGGGGATCACCTCGCTAGATGGTATTCCTGCCCCTGAAGAAGAAGTCTGTGCCTTTAAGGATGCTATGGCCTGGTTCATAGCATCCATCCTAAGCACCAGGGCCTTAAGTACCTCATCTGTTTGCGACTGTTTCTCAGCCATGACCACTAGAACAGCAAATCTATAAATGGGCCCCTACAAGGAAAACACCCCCAAACAGGAAATCGCTCTCTGACGCCAAAGGGACTCCCCTTCCAAGAAAGCACTTAATGTAAGGGCCCCCTTAACATAAACCCCAACAGGTATGACAAAGGGCACCTCCCCTACACGCCACCTCACATTTAGGGGCCTGCAACCCTATCTGTCAAGCAAAGCAAGACCACTAATATTGGCCAGGTGGCCGCTTACCTAGCAGCCCAGGAACACCACAGGAGCCGCCACCGAGAATAACTTGGGTCAAGTGAGCTAAGCTCAAACCCGTACGGACCCCGTGAGGCTTGCTGGGCCACTCGCGTCATCCTCTTCTTCCTTTCAATGCGGCAGAAGGCAACCTGCAAAATGGAGCACCAAACAAATTAATTAAATGTTAAAAAAATTGCCAAAGAAAGAAAAAAGGACAAAAGTAGCCCAAAACAACGCCCAAAAGCAGCCCAACAGCAGCCCAAGGAAGAAGAAATAGCCCAAACAAAGAAAAGTAGCCCAAATGGCTTGTTGCGGCCACTGGGGGCCCCTGGTCTGATCGTCGAGTGCGAAAAAGACGCGCTCGCCAACCTCAGCCGCCTTATAAGGCCTGCCGCATTATGTACTTTTTGGGCGTGACCCCGGAAGCACAAAGAGCGCTTCTGGGGCCGCCAAACAGTGCTTCCAGGGCTGCGGGTCCCTCCTCAGCCAATCGGCTGTGTTTTTATTGATGGGTGGGGGCTGGGTAGCCTGCCGCTCCCGACCCTCCCCCCACATTCCGGCCAGGCACCGCCGCCATAAGTCCACCTTGTGTTTATGTCTCAATAACACAAATCCTTTATTATTAGGGAGGCAGTAGTTCCAGTAAAAAACATGTGTACACATGTTTGCAACATTTAAAAATGTGAGGCTATGTATAATGCTCACAGAAAGCTCTCTGATGATTAAATGCAAATATTTGCAGAAAGCTTGAACGCAAGATTGATGACTTTTTGCTTTCACAACAAAATGTTCACCAAAAAAAACTTTTTGCTAAACTACTGTGAAATCTTTGGTACCATTTCTTTAAATCATCATCTAACAAAGGGGCAGATTTATGAACATTTTCCTGCGCCCCTTAGCGCTCCCCTAATGCCACCATGTGAGTGCTGTATTTAAAATATAGCCACCATGACTATAGCCAGGGTACTAGCGTCAGAATGTTTTACGCTAGTCCGGTGCTTTGCAGGATTAGTGTAAAACAAATTGACACTAATCCTGCAAATCACCCAGAAGCCCATTGAAAATGATGGGAGCCTCCCTTTAATGCCTCATCTTAGCAGGCGTTAAAAATGACGCAAAGAAATCTCTTGGATGTCTTTGTGCCATTTTTTCAGCCCTACTAGTGTCAGAACGCCCCCCTTGCATACTTTATGCCTGGTGTTGGCCTAATGTGGTGCAAGGGGTTACAAAATGGTGCAATGCATGCATTGCGCCACTTTGTAAATATGACGTGGCATTTTTGGCCTTCCAACGCCACATTAGCGTAAAATAAGTTATGTTAATGTGGCGTTGGAATAGCGCTAGGCCCCCTTAAATCTGGGACAAAATGTGTTGATGCATGCTGGTATTTCTAAAACATATTCATAATGAAAAGTCAGTGTAACCACTTTCAACAAGATTATGGGAAACATTAATATAAACAAGCATTCACAAAGCCAATAGTTCAGACATTGTTGGTCAGTCTTTGGGTTTTGTCAATGCATGACTTGTTTTGACATGGATTTTATAAATCTTTATTGTTATGGGAGCCTCTGGGCCCTCACCATTGTAACAAATATTACCAAAAGGCAAGAAAAATTTTTTGGTTGCAAAAAGCACACATTACCACAGTAGTTCTTGGCACTGAACAAAACTAGTTTGCGTTCCGAAATGCTTCTTGTGAAAGAGCAGATTGCAATCATTGTAATGTAATGGATTTGTAAAGCATGGAACTTGTCACCCGTGAGGGTATCCAGGCACTGATAAGCGGGTTCTGCAAGTAGAATCAGTCACAGTAAGGCCAGGCAATAGAGCTAGAATTTTAATCAAGCAAAAGGTCTTTGTTAACACCAGATCTTATTAGAGGGGCAATTCCTAAAGAAAGTCACAAAAGTACACCCATGGGATATGTCTTTGCATTAGTAGAGATTTGCGTATTTGATGATTTAACAAGAATTTACAGAAGTAGACCAGGAAATCATACTCCTGGAAAATATGTGTGAACTGTATTTTAGCACAAGCAAATATGCAGGTGTAGATTTGCTCATTTGACAAATTGTTCAGCATTTACAAGTTTACTTTCCCTTCAAACACTTTTTTTCCCAACACTGGCAGAAGTTTTACTTCTGACCCTTGTCAGGAGCAACGTTTCTCAGTATGGGAAATGATTAGGGTGAAAACCCTTAAAACATTCAAGTGAGTAGGTTTGCACTACCTCAAAAGGGCATTCCAACCCTGGATCTATTGCTTACTGCTACCTCCAACCTCAGTATATAGAGCTGCGGAAAGGTGGCGAAATAAGGAAATTGCTAGTGTTCAAGCCTTTCCATAGTATTAGCCCTGACATAATCAGAGAGACTATTATCCGAACTCCTATATACTTAGATTGCTGCCATAATGTGCTGCCACACTACATAGGATCAAAGGGACAAATAGATTTGTTTATAGGACAAGTAGATTTATGGAGCAACCTGTCCCATGAAAAAGAAGATATTTTATTAAATTCCACACCCCTGTATTCCTCTGGAGACTTTCTTGTTGCAGTGCCACCTGTGTGTAAGAGGATAAAGTTGCAAGTTTTGGAGTCATTTCTTTATATGTGTGACAAGCAGTGATGTTGAAAAAATGGAGGGCCTTGCATGTGGATCTCATCAGTGTTTCGCACACAGTCAAAGCCCATTTTGTCTACCCTTGAAGATACAGTTTTGGTGTGGATCAAAGTAGTCAGTTATTTGCACACTGCATGAAGAAGAATCTGTTGTGTATGTCAATATCATATGATTGCAGTATAGTAACCAAGACATTAAGGTCCTAATTATGAGTTTGGCAGGCGGAAAAGGCTGCCTGCCAAACTCCTGCGGTCGGGTTACTGCCTATACGGCAGCCCTCCACAGCCCCTATTATGACTTTCCGGCTGGGACAGCAGAGGGAAACACAGTTTCCCCCTCCTGGCTCAGTGAGAAATGCACAACAACATTGACGCCCACTCATAATAGAGCCGGCGGCAATGCTGTTGTGTGTCAGGTGCACCAGCACCCGTCACACAAATCAATTTGTTTGAGGGTGCTGGCCAGGGAGACCCCCGGCACCCTGTCTCCGCCAGCATTTACATGGCGGTGCAACTGCCATGTAAACGCCGGTGGAGCGAGGGGTCGTAATCCCAGGGCATAGCATTGTGGTTGAAGGATGATTCCCCCCTTTGTGAGGTTTTGATTGTAGCAAAACAAATAGAGCATATGTTATGTGTTAAAGAAATTAAGAAAGATAAAGGAGTTAAATAAGTGGTATGGGCGATAACAGAGGATAAAGAGATCATACAAGTAGTGAAGGAGAATGGGAATAAGATGTGGATGGAGAGAAGTACAGAGTCTATTTTCAAATGTCAATGTTTCACATGTGGAAAGACAGGTCATATGGCTAATTCAAAAGATTGTCCTGTAGTAAAAGCAGTGTACAGTTAATGTGGAAGAAAAGGGCATTTTATTGTGTGGTGCAGAAGCGGGAGAATACTAAGAAGAATGACAATCAAAAGGTGGCTGAAGTCTGTGATTATTTAGTTGTGCAAGTTTCAGATGTCACCTCAGACAATCTGAAAGACTCTGTCATCGATTATGTGATAGTGGAGACTATGGGCCTGATTACAAACTTGGCGGCTGGGATACTCCATCACAAAAGTGACAGCGTATCCTCTCCACTGTATTACAAGTTCCATTATATCCTATGGAACTTGTAAAACGGCGGGCGGGATAACCATCACATTTGTGATGGAGTATCCCATCCGCCAAGGTCATAATCAGGCCCTAAGTTTGATTTCTGCTCAAGGCTGATGATAATAATAGATAATTGTTCTAAAATGTCTTCAAAGATAAGGTCACACTTCAGAAAATGGATATATATCCTGGAGGAGATAATGGACTGCCCATAAAAATGAAAGGATACTTTCTGCCTAAATTAGATTCTCTGTTTCTAAGACTTATGTCTCTATGAGAAGAGATAATGGGGGTAATTTTGACCCTGGCTGTACATAACCGCCAGGGCTAAAATGACGGAAGCACCGCCAACAGGCTGGCGGTGCTTCCTGGGTCACTTCCGCCGTGGTTGCACCGCCGGGGCCGGTGGTTTTCCGCCACAATGGCCCCGGCGGTAGTAATCCGCCAGGGCAGCACTGCTAGCAGCGCTACCCAGGGGATTACGAGTCCCCGACCGCCAGCCTTTTCCTGGCGGTTTTAACTGGCATGGGCAGTGCAGGGGCCCCCTGACCTGGCCCCATGTGGCTTTTCACTGTCTGCTATGCAGACAGTGAAAAGCGCAACGGGTGCAACTGCACCTGTCGCACGGCCGCAACACCAACCATTTGGAGCTGACTCCTATGTTGCGGCCGAGATCCCCGCCGGCCCAGCGGAGATCATCTAATGACCGCGGCGGGGGTGCGGCTGCACGGCGGTCAGATCTTGGCGGGCGGCTACATAATGAAGGCCAATATGTTAGGTTGGCCAGTACATAAAGAGTTAGGTGTATATGTTAATCCTAATACATCCCCACAAGCTAAGGTCAAAAGTACATGGCATTTCAAGAAGAATTTCCAAACGTGTTTAGTGACAAGCTAGGGTGTCGAAAGACATATGTCCTCAAGAAAATATTAAGGAAGGTGCTACACCAGTATCAGCTAAGTTGAGGAGTTTACTTATTCGTGTACAAGGGGCTGTTAAGCAGGAGTTAGTGACATTGTGTAAAATGAGAGTGATTGTACATGTAGAAGCCACTGAATGATTGGCACCAATTGTGGTGGCCAGGAGATCGGATGAAAGTATTCACCTATCTTTAGACTTAAGAGCATTGAACAAGGAGGTTGTTGTTAACAAGTTTCCCCTCCCAAAATCACTGAGATGTTAATAGCACTTTTTTCTCAATTCTCGATTTAAGGTCAGCGTATCATCCCGTCATTACATGACGAATCACAAGAGTTAACATCATTCATAACACCAATGGGAGCATTCAAGTTTAAACGTATGCCATTTGGCCTGGTGTCTGAGGCCTCTTTTTTTTCAGAGAGTTATGCCATCATTACTTGCAAACATTATAGGTGTCTTTTACTATCAGGATGATGTTTTGGTATACCGTAGTTCAGAATTCCAACTCAATGAATGAGTCAGAGCTGTTTTGAGAAAATTCTAAGAATTTCGACTGACTGCGAAAGGTAGGAAATGTAGATTTGGATGTGAAGAAGTTGATTATCTAGGGCATAAAATAACAATGGATGGAATTCAACCGATAAAAGGAGTGGGTGGACATCATTTCAAAATTGATAGCTCCAAAGAGCAAAGATAAATTGCGGTCATTTTTAAGAAAGGTGGAATTCTATAGTAAGTTCATCAATAACTCAGCTAGCAGAACTTACCATATGATATTTTTGTTAAAAAATCAGACATGTTCTGTGTAGGATGAAGTATGCAATGAGGAGTTTAAGGATGTCAAGAAATGTTCGGCCAAGGCACCCAACTTTACTGATTTTCTTCAGTGTAATGGGACTGAGTGTACATTTTGTGCTCTTTATAACCCAGAAATGAATGTGGTTGTTGAAAGATTTAATAAAACGTTGAATGAAGGAATACATTTAGCAAAATGGAAGTTATGAGATGTTTGTAAGCCTATCGCTTAACTCCTCATCAAGCCAAGGATAAGTCTCTGTTTTCAAGTATTTAGAGGGAGGAAACCGAATTCTAGGTTGCTGCCAGGGTGGTTGAAATGGCATAAAGGCTATGTGAAAGGTTATTTTTAAATGGTCTAGGTGTGAAAAGGAAATGAACTTGCAAGGGGAAAGAAAGAGAAGATATGCCTAGGCACAAAACACCCCAAAAAATGGATTTTAAGGTGGAAGAATAGGTGCGCATAAGGCTCCCACAGGTAATTGTAAGTAGTCCAAATTTACTGAGCCTATGAACGTTCTAAAGTTATTTTTTAATGCCCTGAAAATACATGATGGAAGAATTTGAAATCATAGTAGGGTGGCAAAACATGTTTCACCTATTAAGGAAATTGATTCTGAGCACTTCAATGATAGCAGAGTTCTAAAAGATGAGGAAATAAATCTGGGTGTCTCAAGCAGTGTGACTAAATGAGGCTCTCATCTTCCAGGCTATCTGAAAGGTTATGTCACTAAATGACTGTTTGGCTTAGGTATCTTTTATTAATTTGCAGTGTCCATTTTAACAATCATCCATAATTTTGTGTATATTTTTTAGTACCTATAATTGATCATTTTTAACAACTATTCATATTTTTTACATTCATATTTAATATTTCTCATATATTGGTGGGTTTTCTGATAGGTTGTTATGTGTACTCAATGTGCTTGTGGTTGCACTGTTTTGTTTTTCTTTCTGATTGTGCTGTATTGCTCTAATTCACTTTCTTATTTTTTGTTTGGTGGGCAGTTAGGTAGGTGGGGAGTTTCAAAAAGAGGAAGCTATGCGGTATCTAGTGAACAGGGAACCCGATTTGGAATTCTAAGAGCTGAGAATTCTAAAAGGCACTGGGGAGGTTGGTTGGGAGGTGAGGAATCAGTAGTTGGTGAGAGTTGTGACCAATGTTCCCTGTAAGGTGCTTCCCCCACCGCGCAGGCCTCTTTGCGAAGCGCGCACGTCACTGCCTGCATCACGCGAGAGAGTGGGTTTCACTCTCGTTGTGCAGTGATTTCTCCTGCACCCCCGTTCGTTGTCCTGCTCTGCCACGAACAGAGTCAGCGCTACATTTAAAAAAAAGAAACATCGCGAAAACACGGTCACTCTGTTCGCGGCAGAGCAGGACAACGAACGGAGGTGAAGGAGAAATCACTGCACAACGAGGGTCCCAAAAAAAATCAGGTACGTGTAATTAAAGGGCCACGGTGGCAGTGCAGGCATCTCCTCTTCAGTGACCGTGTTGTCTGCACTTGTCAGCCTTTAAAAGTAAAGGTGCTGGTGCTCAAAGCCCTCCACTTAAACATGCGGCTGCTGCAATTGTCTTTTTAGGGGTGCTGAGCCGATTGGTAAAAGCAGTCGGTCTCTTGTCAGAAGTCCCCATGTCTCTTCCACATACGCACGTAAGTAAATAAAAACGTGCTGGTGCTCAAAGACCTCCTCTTAAACACGAGGCTGCTGTAATTAAATCTGCCAGAAGTGAATACCGAGGCAGCATAAACCAGAAGCCATCTCCGGCCTCTTCAGTCCATTTACGGCCACTCCCCAGCCCCTTCAGCTCAATTCTGCAGCTTTCTACTTTCACCCTTTATGACGTACTCAGGGAGCTGGTGAAAACATACCTGTGTTGAGTATGTCTGAAAACAAGGAAAAGCACCCAAAAGTGCAGGTATTTAAGCTCTGGTTGCAGAAGAACAAATGAGCAAGGTGAAATTGAAATAGCTCCAAAAAATGTGAGCGAAGTGCCCAGGCAAAAGAGCTCTGAATGAACTCAAGCAAAAGATTAGGGACACACTCTAATCCTTTAGACTGTTTTGAACAATACATATTATACAGAACAAAATGTGACTTTTTAAAAACAACATTCTGTCAACAGTGGATATTTTGCATTAATTCATTTCTTTTACACGTTTTGATGAAAGAAAGCTTCACGTAATACTTTTGACATGAGGCTGCTGTAATTAAATCTGCCAGCAGTGAATACTGAGGCAGCGTAAACCTGAAGCCATCTCGGGCCTCTTCAATCCATGTACGGCTACCCCTGCCCCTTCAGCTCACTCCTGCAGCTTTCTACTTTCACCCTTTATGACGCATTTTTGTTTTTTCCTTCTTCCATCTTTTCCATGTGTGTCTTTTTGTCACAGCAAATGCTTGAGGCATAAGAATAAGCACCGGCCCTCAAAAATAAGTGCTGGTGCAACAAGCACAAATTAAGCATTGGGCAGCAGTCTGGTCATCAGCCTTTGACCCACAGGGGTCAGGCAGTAGTCTGCTGATGCTCCTTCTTCACTCTCAGGGTGCCAGTGACAATGCGCATCACCGCTATTGGCCTCCCAGCAGTTTTTGTTAAAATTATGGCACTCAGCATCAAGGAGTCCAAACTCAATGCAGCAGTGGTTAGTCGATATACAGGGCGGTTTTCCCAAGGCGCAGAGTGACTCTCAAGTTCTGGTGGTCTGCTGTGCACTCCTTCTTCACAGGGAGTTAGTGATCGATTGTGGCCTCTGCCTGCAGTCCCTCGGTGGGGGGTGACGTTTCAGTGGCTTTCTCCATATGGGGCTCAGAGCAGCAGCTTTGCTTCTACATATTTCAAATGGGTCACAATCACGCAATCATGCCCGTGAAAGTCACTGTGGTCGGGTGCACGAGGTGCTCCGATCAGGGCTTGCACAGTGTACGTGAGTTTGTTGGGCAGGCCCTTCGGCATTGCCCCCACCACTTCAGTGCCCTAAAAAAAAGTGACGTGCTCAGCACCAGAAACAACCAGCACATATTAAGCGCTGTGGGGAGGGAAAAATAAAAAAGAATCCAACAGAGAAAGAGAACAGCTATTTGCCACTCAGAGAACAGTGAAATGTCTCCGGATTATTATTTCAGAAAAAAATGTAAATGAAGCACAGTGTAACGGTCTGAAACAGGGACTGACATTATATGCAACACCATCAAACGATTTATTTACATATACATGCAAAATAAGATTAGTATGTTTCATTTGAACAAGAATCATAATGCAATTCAAGAATCTGTAACGTTGCATCCTTCTACTGTCATCAGCTAAGTAACTATACTCAGTATTGATAAACGTATCTGTTTAGGAATGTAGGTGCAGACCTATATACCTATACATGTAGGTGTTATGCATATATATATATATATTTATATATATATATATATGTATAGGTGCATATGTTTATGTAGAGACGAGTTAAAACCCAGGCCTGCGCCTCCAGGTGAACGACTTTGGTGGATCACTGTATTTTTATGTTGTGGACTCCGACAACTCCTGAGTGCACACACAGTGTAAAGAAGGGGCGGCTCCTGACACTAGTTCGGATGGCAAAAGTGCTCTGGTCAATACAAGCACATTTTTTTGAAACAACAATGGGAGCTGTTACTTTACCTTGTCGGAGCAACCGCGCAGTTACGATATGTGGTTACTGATACGTAATCAGCGAGGGTCTGCGTGTTTAATTTCAAAAGCTATATAAAAAAAAACTTTTAGTAATTTTACTTACAAACTATGGCATAGCCTTACTTTTAGCACAGTTGTCCCCTGCCCCACCCTTACAGCGACTAGTCTCAAAACTACAAGGAACCTTTTGGGAAAATGGCAAATGCTGCATCTGCTGAAATGTTTGCCAAACATATGGGGAATCAGATGGTGCAGACGGCCAACATACTGCAGCAGGTTTCCCATCCCAAGAGCTCTTAGTGTTTTAAAATCTAGCCTTTAATAACTATTGTCTTTCACGCTAATGCAGGCAGAAATGAGCTGCACCTTAAAGATCACAATTTTGCGCAATATGTCTATAAATGCTGGGTTTAATGACACTGTTTTTGGGATGAGTCCATCGTGGGAAGCTAGATAACATTCTATGCTGTAGGTGGAAACAGGGTGTTCAATTATAGCATCAAACTACTAACGCTGAGAATTACAGAATCACCTTGAAAATTCTGTTTTATTAAATAACAGGTTAAAAAAGATGGGCTTTTCATTGCTTTGGTTGCTGTAGGAAGCTGGCTCTATATACTATATCAAAGTGAGATATAGCCCCTCATTCCAACCGCGGCGGGCGCCGCCCGCCTGGCTGGAACCGCAATATGGCGGCTCCGCGGTCGAAAGACCGCTGGGGCCATTCTGACTTTCCTGCTGGGCCGGCGGGCGCTAGCCAAAATAGCGCCCGCCGGCCCAGTGGGAAAGAGGCCTGCAACACTGAAGCCGGCTCCGAATGGAGCCGGCGTTGTTGCAGGTGTGCGACGGGTGCAGTTGCACCCGTCGCGCTTTTCACTGTCTGCTAGGCAGACAGTGAAAAGCATACTGGGGCCCTGTTAGGGGGCCCCTGCACTGCCCATGCCAGTGGCATGGGCAGTGCAGGGGCCCCCAGGGGCCCCAGGACACCCATTCCCGCCAGCCTGTTCCTGGCGGTAAAAACCGCCAGAAACAGGCTGGCGGGAATGGGGTCAGAATCCCCATGGCGGCGCTGCTTGCAGCGCCGCCATGGAGGATTCGCCCAGCCGGGGGAAATCCGGCGGGAAACCGACGGACCCGGTTTTCCGACCGCGGCTTTACAGCCGTGGTCGGAATGGGCAATGAAGCACCGCCAGCCTGTTGGCGGTGCTTCAGTCGTCCGTGGCCCTGGCGGTCTTGGACCGCCAGGGTCAGAATGAGGCCCATAGTGTGCACAGAGTCTAGGGGTTCCCCAGAGGCTTGACAGAGGCAATACTAGATAATACTAATGCTCTATTTGTGGTAGTGTGGGCAGTGTAACTCGAGTCCAGAGCCTTTCAGGCTCACCGCTAGGTGTTACTCTTCCTGCGGTGGGGGGTGAAGCACCTCCACCCAGGACAGGCTTTGTTTCAGTAGTGTGTTCATCAAATTGTAAATGTTAACTAATTTACAATGTGCTCTGTTTGATGTGCATGGCCCTCTGTAGCACACTGAGAGTATTCATTAAAGTTTCATAATGGTTCAACCACCTGATTTCTGTTTGGGGGGTGTGGGTGGCAATCAACAAGACATGCCCTTGGGGTGTGCCTCCAGGTCACAAAATTGCCTTAATGCCCTATTACATGGAGCAATGTTTATACAAATATCCCTTTTTTTCTTGGTAGTTATTCGCTGCGCTCGCGTGAATGGTCAATTTCTTGGCGCACGTATCCTTGGCTGCAGCGCACAGAGACCTTACACTGCTGCACACAGTGGAAAAAAATTAGAGGGAACATTGGTTGTGACTGAGGTTTTTAAGAATAAACCTACTTCGTTGAATCCTGCTTGAGTGCCATTTATTTGGAGTGAAGGCTACTTTGATTTCACAAGGAGTTACAAGGAGTAACTCCAAAAATGTCCAGAGAGGGACAGCATTAGAGAGAAGTTTAAGAATGTCTGCAAACTCTCGTAGTGGTCTGTGTTTGAGGGAAAACCTGCCCAGGAACCTCCAATTCCCCTCCTCTGAATAAGATATTATGTCACCATTGCAAAATAGTGTACAAGAGCAAAACTAGTGCAAGGTCACTTTTAAGCGATATGTTACACTCATGAATCCAGATATTTGTGCATGTAAATTAGAAATACATGCACAAATGGCATGTTAAACAAAGGGTGCATGTAGTTTTGTTTTTTCATCACACACCATTCCTCAATGCCAAAGCCCGTGCTGTAAAAGAATAAGGGGGTGATTCCGACCCCGGCGGTCCTTGACCGCCAGGGCCGGGGTCGGCGGGAGCACCGCCAACAGGCTGGCGGTGCTCCTAAGGGCATTCTGACCGCGGCGGTATGGGCGCGGTCAGAACCGGAAAACCGGCGGTGTCCCGCTGGTTTTCCGCTGCCCTGAGGAATCCCCCATGGCGGCGCAGCTTGCTGCGCCGCCCTGGGGGATTCTGACCCCCTCACCGCCATCCTGTTCTTGGCGGTTTCGACCATGGCGGATGGCGGTGAGGGGTGTTGTGGGGCCCCTGGGGGCCCCTGCAGTGCCCATGCTAATGGCATGGGCACTGCAGGGGCCCCCGTAAGAGGGCCCCACTTTGAATTTCAGTGTCTACTTAGCAGACACTGAAATTCGCGACGGGTGCTACTGCACCCGTCGCACACCTTCCACTCCGCCGGCTCCATTCGGAGCCGGCTTCCTCGTAGAAGGGTGTTTCCCACTGGGCTGGCGGGCGGCCTTTTGGCGGTCGCCCGCCAGCCCAGTGGGAAACCCAGAATGACCTTCTGGCGGTTCCCGCTTGGCGGGCGGCTCCCGCCGCCCGCCAAGCTTGGAATGACCCCCTAAGTCCCATATTTATACTTTTTTAGCGCCTCATTTGCATCTTTTTTTATGCAAAAGCAGCGCAAACTTACAAAGTACAATTATATTTTGTAAGTTTGCACCACTTTTGCGCAAAACATGTTGCTAAAGAAGTATAAATATGGTCCTGAGTGTCTGTGCCCAGGCTCTGCTCAAAATCCTGCAGCCAGTGCAATCGAATGTCGGCATGCCAAACACCAAGTCTTCTTAATTCTAAATCACCTTTTCTTTATTTTTAAACAAACCAGATTCTCCATGCCCCATTATTTCACTTTTGCTGGGCCCTGCTTTCTCCCCTTCTGATGGTTTTCCAGTACTTCTCTTTCTCTATCTTAACCTTTTGTGTAGTTTTCCCTCTCTTTCTGTGAATGCCTGATGCTGATGCATGCTAAAAGATGAGTGCCAGTCCCCACAAATGAGTGATGGTGTCCCATGCAAGCAACCACCGGGTCAAATTAAGCAATGGCCAGCAAAATAAATGCTCTTTCAAACTGTGTTGTAATCCCTGCACAAGAAGTTGGATTGTCAGAGGGAGAGCATGGACGTCTTCCTGGTACAAGCTGTAGCTGAGCTTCAACGCATTCAAAAATGCCACTGCATAAAATAAAAAGCAGTTCTCAGTGAGCAATCCCGAGGTTAATCTTAGCATCTTTCCTTGAAAAAAGGTGTTGTTGTCAATTGATATTGCTAATTACTAATATACAGCACTCCAAATTATTTTACAGATAAATAAGTTCACAAACCTGTGTAGTTAAAAAGACTTGAATATAATTAGAAATCAGACACAAAAATGACAAAAAATCAGAAAGGAGTTCTAAAATATTAAAAACATTTGTATGTAAAATTGCAATGTTAAACTATGGGATATGATTGACTGTGTCCTAGGCACACTCATAATCATCTAGCAATGGAGGGACATTATAAAAGGCCTA
Organism: Pleurodeles waltl; assembly: GCF_031143425.1. NCBI lineage: Eukaryota > Metazoa > Chordata > Amphibia > Caudata > Salamandridae > Pleurodeles > Pleurodeles waltl. The sequence goes on from NC_090446.1 coordinate 894,608,503, forward strand.
GCCTTGCACCCTAAAGAAGAGTTGTACCTCGGGACCTAACCATTTTCCTGCAATTCAAAAATCTACAGAGGGGCAAAGCAGACATCCATAGCGAAAACGTGCAAGTAGATTGATTTTGTGATCCCACCGAAACTCAGATTCATGCTGCAAAAAGCCCCAAGTTGAACAGTAATTGAAATTTCAGCAACAAAGATCATGCCATTGTCGAGTACACTTTGGCTCCTTTTCCATATAACTCTTCTGGCGGTCACAATATGGTAGTGCGAAGAGTCTTCTGTGGGCCGCAGCTCCATGAAGTTGAATACCTAGTTCATGACACCCACCTTAAGGCTTGTGGTAAAAAGTGGGGTAGGACGTAACGCAAGTAATTTGTAGTAGCTGTAAACTGGTTCTCAAGAAATGAGCACGTTTAAAATGCCCAACTTTCAGAACTTGAGTGAAGTGTTTACTTCTTTTCTGGTACTCCAAAAGTCCCCATACAGGGACAGCTGCTTGGACATTAGGCCATGTGTTCACCTGAGAAATAGGGTTTTGTCCACTTCTAGTTAGGATCAGAATCAAAAGTCCAGTTCCAAAGGGTCTAACTGTTCTTCTTCTAGAAAAGTCTTGACTCTCCTTTTCTGTCAATGACAGGGCACCATCCCTTACACAAAAGTAGATTTTGACAATCAGAGATCCAAATGGGAACAAGAATAACATTCTTCACTCATTTCTCTGACAAACAGAAATTTTCTCTGTGCCATCACTGTTGCAAGCAATACTCTGACTGAGACGGGTGGGCGTATTGTTTACCCACAAGTGACTGGCTAAATTCCCCAAATTAATCACAGAAGACATCCCACAGGGCAGATTCAAATTTTTCTCACATGGTGCCAGGAACTTGAGACTGAAGGATGCGACATGACAGTCAATAAAACTGACATGTGCCCGTCAATTCAGCAGGGAGTAAAAGTATGTCATAGATGAGCATTAAGTGGATGAAGAAGGTGGTGACCAGAGACTATGGAGGTCAGACAGAAATAAGGACTTCCAAGTCATGAGCAGGCGGAAGACCAATTGAAGAACAGGAGGGGCCTGCTGGGTGTTTCTAGGTTAGCTTAAGTAGAGTCAACGGAACAAAAAAAGACCTCACAACTTTATTAGCTGTAGAGTTTTACTTTTCTGAAGCCATTAGTCTGTTCACCATAGGTGTTTTCTTGAACATTGGTTGCATTTCTCTTCTCTCTCTCCCAGTTTATCCCTCTCTTCTTAAGTATTTTTTGCCTGAAGGAGTTGCTCCCTCTCTGATGATCTCTACTCATGCTTAGAGTTATGCTCCTGTGTCAGTTGATGGTATTCCCAAATCTGGGGAGGGTTCGGGAACTGCCCCGTTACGAGATCATGACGTATAAAAACAAGGGGCTTCAGAGAAGTACTACTTGCATGCTCACAGTATGATATTGATATAATTATTATGTGTTCACTCATATTTCTAAAGTGTTGACAGATATGAGTAGCTTGGCCCTCCTGTGGGAGGAGTTACTAACATAATTGTTTTGTAACAATTAGTAGATCTAAATCTCTGTTTTCAATAAGATGACTTGCACATGATGTCAACACCCTTAAATTCAATATCTTTGCAATTAATAAAGTGTTTCCCAGCCATTATTTTTGCATTGAATTGTGACCATTATACTATTGATGACATTGTTAACAATTGCTGCAGGGTAGTTCTATATACATTGATTCCTAATACGAAATCTAAGCGGTCAAAGATCTCCACCTAAAACTTAGCCACTCTCCTACAGCTCCATAACACTGGCCCCAATGTTCTATTAATAAAAGTCAGATCCACACAGTGCCAAGGCTGCCCTACCAGCAGCCATCTAATAAAGTCTGGATTTTATTTTCTGTTGGACAAGCTATAGATCTTGGGTTAAATTAATTTGAAACCACTGAAAAAAGACTTGAACAGCTGTTCCTTCAGCGTGAACATTTTCCCTTTTTCCTATTCAGATTATATGCAAAAGTTTCTGTATCTGAGTGAAAATTAGACTCTCTTCCAAAACAATTCAGACACTGTCTGGATACAGTTGCATAGTGGTGGACTCCAAATGTCTCTTCTTAAACTCTTCTGAACTTGAAGTGTTAGTCTTTGATCACTCTACTTCCTGAAGTCCAGGCTGTTGGCTACTCCATCTCCTGTCTTCTGTGTGCAATCTTGGCATTCTTTCACTTTCAATCATTCTTTACAGAACTTGTTTTCAAACGTACCCTGACATTCTTGTAAATATGCTCCTAAGTATTCTATGCTTTCAGACTTCTTACTTTTAAGAGAGACTAGTTGAGTCCCTGATTTTGTTGTATCTAGACTAATACAACTCTTTTTTCTTGGCCCCTCCAAATATGTGTTGTATCATCTACATTTTATTCAGAATTCAGCGACATTACTTATTCTAGGCCTTAGTAAACATACCTTTGTCTCCTCTCATCTCAAGTCCCTTCATTAGCTGTCCATTGCAGAATGTTGTTTGTTCAAGTTACTATGTAGTTAAATGTTTTCAGGACTCACTACAGAAAATCTCTTAAATGTCTTGGAGGAGTTATTTCATCCACATTGCTGTCTGCCCATCCCTCTATATTAGGTACCTCTAGGGATTAGGAAATTAGTAAAAACAAAATGGAATTCAACACAGTTGCAGAGGGACTGGCAGAGGCTGACAAGTGACTTTCTCTGCAGAGACAAATATATGGCCTGACATGCCACTGTGATCTTATTGCTGTCATCGCTATCAGTCTTGTACAACCTGGTGGTGCGTGGCTTACGTGACCAAAATGGCAGTCGCAAGTTAGCGAGCTCTGAACAAGAAGCCCCATTTTCGTCCATTTATCCCTACATTGGCAAGGAATCTATGGCGAGAAAACATGCCACTGACACCTTAAATGTGACTGTTCCACTGTCAGAATTTTCAATGATGATCACAGCTCCAGGAACATGCCCTGTGCAGTCCCTGGCCTAACAATGTGTGTGAAAACATGGCAACCCCACAGTGAGCATAGACCTACCAGAACCAATTGAGGAGCTAATACGAAGCACGTGGCTCTGACTGCAGTGGTGAACCAGGCGAAAACAGTGAGCAGCACCGATGAGGTAGACCCGGATCATCACTCTAAGTGGAAAGCGGTGGGGACGTCATTCGGGAAGTGCTCCGGAGACCCCAAACCCCTACTCAACCCGAGGTATTATGCAGGCCCTGGTGGAAGGGCTGCATCAATTTGCTGTTTAGAGGCAGCCGGCACACATCTGGGAAGGTGATCTGACTCGGCATAACACACGAACATGGAGGCTGATAGAAGGGGGAGATACCCTTTGTCTTGCTTTACCCCCTTCTGCTTGTTACTCCGTGGGCCTGCACAATATGCTGCTCAGGTCATCCACCAGAGACCCGCATTACAAGAAACAGAGCCTGTGGAGTTGTGCAGCTGGGGGCACGGGGTGATCAAGTAGTGGTGTGGCAACATAATGGCAGAGCCGCTGGGCCACAAGAAAAATAACCGCACTGAGCCAGGCCTGAGCAATGGAATAAATGGGGGTGGGGAATTGACAAGCCTCACAAACAGCCAATACAGACACTGTGGACAGTGTGCAGCAGCACAAGTGGTGCGGTGCCCTGTAGCTGTGTTGTGCTCCCCACTACTGGAACCTGCAATCCCATCATAAGACATATGAGCAGCCTCAGTAAATGCTGTTAACAACATTAGCAGATTAAAGAGGAGACACAGTGCATGAGCACCTCACTTGGAAGATTCCAATAAATGCCGCCACTACTAACAGAATGACACTAAGCAGTACCAGGCTCTGCCTACTGGGGAGTAATCCCTATTGAAGTTATTGGCTGAAGCCAAGCGACCATGGTTTGTAGGTGCGGACCCCTGGGCAACCCACAACCCTACTTACGAAACAGTTCAAAACATATCTGTGCAAAACACCAGGCCTATGTGATTGCGGTCCACCACACGTTAGTACCTCTTCAACTATCTTTGTGCTGCCAATTATTTGTACTGTAAGAGTGGGGCAGCCCATGCTGTGGTATTAAAGCTCTTAAAACACCTGCAAGTGGGCCCTTTCTACTTCGGATCCTTAACTGTGCACACAGCAGCGACCTCTCAGAACTACAAGAAAATGGGGCGCACAAGATCCACTGCACAAGGTCCAAATATGTGCCCATCTACAAAGTCTGCGGTGTATACCAGTGGTCAACTGGATCAGAGCCCCTGGGAACACAACATATCACTTGGTACCAAAGTAGATTCGGTACTGGAAGCAATAGAACATACAAGAACCTCTCTAAAACATAGAATTGATGTGGTAGCAGACCTCACTTTATTAAATGCTGACCACTGTAAACTCGCGGATCAAGCAACTGCCATGGAGCAAACTATTGGGGAACTCCAGCTAAAGATCCAACAATTCGAATCATCCCTCTGGACCTTGTCGGAACACATATGAATTCTGGAGAAGCGAGCCGAGGATGCAGAAGGAAGATTGAGATGGAACAATGTCCAAGTTGTTGGACTCCTGGAGGTAGCAGAAGGACAGAACACATTGTCATATATGGAGAAATAATTTGTGAAATACTTCCATCGACCACCCTATTTCAATATTTCTCCATTGAATGGGCACAAAGAGTGCCAATGCGAAAACCCCCACCAGGATCTAATCCCCCACCACTAGTCGTATGCCTACTTCATTACAGGAACAGAGAAACCATTCTCAGTGAAACAGGAAATTAGCTGAAATAAAACTAGATAATGCACATGTCCTGTTTTTCCCAGACTACACCATGGCTGTACAGCATCAGCGCAACTCCTTCTTAGCTGTAAAATGCCACCTCTGAGGACTGGAGATGCAATACTCATTCCTCTTTCCGGCACGGCTGCAAATCGTCTCTGAGGCTACCACAGAATTCTTTGACATCCTGGAACCTGCCTGGGAATGGCTGGAATCTACTGAGTGGCGGATGGCCCACAAGCCATCGATGACACGAAAAGCAATTCATGCCACACCAGAGGATCGCCATCGTGGATGCAGAGCTGTCCTGCAGCACTTGCCTTCCCTAAAAACTGTGCCTTAACTCGGACATATAATTGAAGAACGTCATTGAGCAATACAACAAGCTGCTATTCTTTCAGAGTCCGAACAACATTCTACCTCAAAAGATGATGCAGGCGGGTCCTCTGAAGATGAGAGCTCCACGTCCACTTAGCCATCTTCAGTAGAATCAAAGATGCAAGCAGAAGCGACTCTGCAAACAGCTGACATGGTTATATAATTCATTCACTAGAGTCACCATACAACACTATTGAATACATGAAATTCTGACATTTATTCCTCTGCAGTATACAGATGTCTCCTGCAGATTCCAGAGGACTGGGGGGATATGTGAGCACATTCTTTCTTCAACAACTTGACCGTAATCAATGTAAGTGGCAGAATCATACTTGACTGGATATACAACATACATTGTTAATCTGGGGCAAAGACGGCATTGATTGACACAGCATCTCACTTTATCACACAACAACCCCCACAATTACCATGGTGTGAACCTTTGAAGTTATAAGTTTGGATAGACACCAGTTTCTGTGTGATGCCCTAATGGTATTTTTTCCACCTTATTTGGTGTTACCAGTTATGTTTGTTATGTTCGCGGTTGTACAATTATTAGCATTAGTGGATATCAGCTAAAAACATTCAAGATCCCTTTTGTGCTAGACTCAGTTACACTGACGCTCTTACTAGTCACCCCTGTTGTAGACAAGATGACACTCACTGAAGTACTAACTTGGAACTTGCGCAGTATTCACTCTCCAATGCTCTGCTATATACACTTACCTCAGACTTCGCACTATACACTTTGCCCTCTTACAAGAACGCCATCTGACACATCTGGAAGCAGCCAGACTACGGAGCCGATGGTACGGACAAATCTTTGTGACTGGTTTCTCCTCGTATGCTAGAGGGGTGTTCATCTGGGTTAGACCAGGTATGCCCTTTGTGGCGGATGAGGTGATCACTGATGTGGAGTTACGATAGATTAGACCGTCATCATTTACTATTGGAAAACATCTATGCTCCTAATAGTGTCTTCCTGGAATGGACTCCCATGGCTCCTTCAGCGATATTTCGACGGTGTACTAGAAATGAACTTAGGCAGATCTTTTCTGCCCTTACCTCACACAGCAGCTTGTCTAATGCGCAGGTCTTAAATGACTGGTTGCAGAGCTGGTAACTCGCAGACGTATGGTGCTTTTGAAATGCCACAGAACGAGTATACTTCTTTTATTCAGCACCATATTGCTTACATGTCAGAATTGACAGACTGGTTGGCACAGAACACATCCATCCACATGTTGTGAATATTGAATATCTAGGTCGTACCTACTCAGATCAGACCCCCAATGTCTTACACTGACATGGGAGCTGGGGTGACCTACCATGCAACCTGGCACCGGCAACCGGTAGCATTGGAAGATCCACCCTTCCAGTCCTCGGTTGACACTGCTAGGAACAATCACTTTGAGCACAACACTAACACCATTGATTCACGCAATACTCAGAGTGGAATGCGTTTCAGATAACACTGCGTGGAAATTCCTTAAATATTAATTGGAACATGCAGCAAAAACTTGACAAGGATTTACATAGTATAGACACAAAACTTCTACATCTTGAAATGGAGGCAGCACGGTAAAACACGTTGCAGACCCCAACTGGCAGAGGTACAGCAGGAGCGCTCAACATTACTAGAACGTTTGGGCTGCCTTAACTACACTGCTCATTCGACTAGGATCCATGCAGCAGCTGATAAAGCTGGCACTCTGCTTGCTTGGCTGTTGAGACAGGAACAGCCGAGCAGACCGGTCACAGGGTTTTGCTGGTTAGAGAGTGACATTCTTTATATGCAACACCAGGAATTAACTTAACACTACACCTCATTATATACATCTACAATAAATGCTGCCCCAGGGCACATTGCTTTCTACTTGGAGTCAGTACACCTGTCCTCCATCACACAGAAGCAGCAACTGGAGTTGGATGAACCGATAACTCTGCTAGAAATTCAAGAGGCCATATGTGCTCTAGCTACTGAAAAGACTCTGGGAACTTATGGCCTCCCCATAGAGATTTATAAAGTATATAACTCGCTATTAACCCTGTGTCTACCTGTCAATACCTAAACCAGGGAAAGATCCCATTATTATGAATGCTTACCGCTCTGTGGCGTTACTCAATTCAGACTATAAAATACTGGCAAAAATATTACCAGACTGCCTGGCATCCCTAGCACCCGCTTTGGTACATATAGACCAAGATGGTTTTGATCCAGCCTGCACTAATCTCTGGAACCTACGAAGACTCATGAGAATCCTTGAATATGCCCAAGAAGAGTGGCCTGGATCAGGATTGCTGGTCTTAGATCTGGAAAAGGCTTTTGAATCTTTGGAATGGCCTTTCCTATTTGCGGTCCTGCCAAGATATGGACTCGAAGACCGATTCTTGCACCTGGTACACCTGCTACACTTAATAGAGGTTGCCAGAGTTAAAACAGGATCCCTCATATCCGACCCAATTGAAATACACAGAGGCTGCCCCCCACCCCACTATTGTTTTCTCTTGCAATTCAACCATTCGCAGTGGACCTATGATAACAGGGAAAAAAGTCAGGCACGCACCTAAGCAATGGAATTCATGCCATTTCACTCTATGCAGATGATATGTACATCTACCTAAAAGACATCAGCTCCGTACTGGATAAGCTGACACTCACCCTCTGTAAATATGCAGACCTTTCTGGTCTGCGTGTTAACTGGACTAAGTCATCCCTCTTCCCATTGAATCGAGCGACACCCAACCCATAGTTAACAATAGATGGGCCACCTCCTACATGGCAGGCTCCCACATTTAGGGGGAATCAGGGTGTATCATACACACACAGACTTATTACACAGCAACATCTCGTGCACAGTCACATCTCTAAGGGCACAAATGTAATTCTGGAAGACACTTCCACTGACAGTAGCAGGACGTATCACCATGCTTAAGATGACTGCCCTCTTTAGGCTATTATACTACTTTGCGAATCTACCAATATATATCTGGCCCCTCTTTTTCCGTGGCCTTGAGAACACACTCAGAGACCATATGGAACACCTCCCACTGCTGAATAGCACTCTTTAAACTTTACCAACCAACAGCGGCGGACTGGCAGTGACAAACTTCTGGTATCTCCATTAAAATGGGCGACGTGGTGGTTGGTTGGACTGCAGCTGTTGGACACTGCAAGTACAGCACCTGCATGGAGACAAACAAGACTACTATTATTATTCCACCCCTGCACTAAGGCTCCCACACCGAAAACCACACTCAGAGTGGCATATTGTTGTTTTCGCTGAAATCTCTACCTCACAAGGGAAATATGACATCTACCCCTGCACTGGCTCTCTTGGGAACACTGAGGGGGAAGCACATTGCCTCAAGAACTGAATTGATCCACTGGCATGATGCAGGGATACATATGATGGGGGACTTATATGGTGATGGGAACTTCTTACATATGAAGATCTGAAGGAAAGAGAGGGAATCCAACCCGACCAATTTATCTTATTCAACTCACTGATTAGTACACTCAGGATGGAGTGTGGAGATATGACACATGAACCACCAATGCACAGCACTATTCAATACCTTTATGTGCTTGGCCATGGCAGGCACCTTTTTCTCTGGTTGGCAGATTTTTCATGCATACACACAACACTCCCACTTGATGGATTCCATTCACATTGGGAACGGGACCATGGAAGGGCCTATTTGGACTAAGAATGGTATGCAATATTCGAGGGTCCTACCCATATCCCCACAATGCCCAATTCCATTTAATACAACTATACATTGTACACAGAGCCTATCTCACTCTTGCTAAGCTAAATGGATATTTCCGCCGTACAGACGCAGAGTGCCCTTGATGCTGTTGGGTAGATGCAGACCTTGTACACACGCTATAGTCGTGCCCTCAATTACTCAATTCACCACTATTGCCAGGGAGTGAAACACTACCTGTCCCTCTGCACTGGATGAGGTGTGCTGAACACGAGGGGGAGTGTGTACTGGGGAGGTAAAAACTATAAACCACTGCCCACTTCATAGATCTTGGTCTCTTACTCATCACCCACAGGTAGAAGTCACAGACTCTCCACCACTAACATCCTGGACGCAGTCACTCTTGGTGTGGTTGCAAGCTGAAAGCATTGCCTTGCACAGAGAGGACAACTTGGGGCTTCGTAAATACCCTATTGCTAATGCTTGGGACGCTCTAGTGTCTGACTTTCATGCCGCAGTATACAATCCTGCAGCATTTACCTCTGAGTCCACATCACTGTTGGAAATACATTCCCTGCCCTCTGCGACAGCACAGCCCCACCAGGTACTGGGTCAAATTTAAATGCACCCTAGCACATCACAGTGATTGAAACAAGTAATGATCACTGTTATATGTTCAACCGCCACCTTGTAAGTTTAAAAGGTAAGAAGGGTACACATGGTGTGACCCTAAAGACCATAGAACCCTAATCTGCATTGCAATTCATGTCACAGAAAGGGCCTTCATTATACATAAGTGATTGCTGTGGTCTCCTACTTTATAATTATTGGAATCTGGGGACCCTCCATTGAGTAGTCACTGGAGCCGTGGGACTCCTGATGATTTTAACTGCAAAACAATACACAAAAAATACAGAAATAAGCATTCATCAAACACATTCACAAATGATAACACATTTTATTTAATTTTGCGAGCAAATATAAACAAAAAAACTAAAAATGTAATTTTAATAGGAAGGTTGGAGCTTTTCCAAATTAAATTGAAGCCACAGATCATCGATACTATATTCTGTTTATTGTACCTGCACTGCTCCCAGGAATCAATCTGGGGATACTAATTTCATTTTTAGCCTCCAATTTCAAATTCCTTGACATTTACAGTTTGTTTTAAAATTTCAATTGTACATTAACTTTTTTTATATACACTTATTAACCTGTTAATAATATTTAATTTTTTAAGCTGCGTCCCCCTGAGGAGACTTCGCTGACCTCCAGGTGTCCCTGGACCACAGGTTGGGAACCACTGGTCTACAGAGCTAGCTCTCCAGGGACACGCAGAAGATCTTTCTCTGTTCCCATACTATGCCCTTCGTTTGCTGTTCGCTCCCTTGAATCTTTAGCAGGTTCATGAAATTCAGCCTATGAGATGCAGGGGGCAATCTTGTGCCTAATTAACAGCCAATTAAGCCTGGAACTCATTGCCTCTAAACTTTCTCATTAATACTGCTCTGCTGCACTACAGAAAATGTATACAAGCCCTTCTGTTCTAGGTTTTTTAATTCTGTTCTTTTTTCATCAGGAGGTCAGTGTTAGGGCACCAAGTTATCCGGTATTAGTAAGCTTCAGAAGTAAACCAATCACTCAATGAATGAATCATTATATTTTTTGAGATTCTGAAATCCTGAGCCACTCAGCTTTAGCTGTTTCACCAGACTATTGTCGTTCCAAAAAATTCTTATATTATTATATATACTATACATTCAGCGTGGGGGTTTTGGTCTATGTGTATCATCCACTGGTTTGGTAAACTGTAAGTCACAATTTGCCTCCACTCACCATAGTGTACTGCATTGGACAGTGGCGCATCCCACTTTCCCCATTGGCTTCATTCACTTTGACTGACTGCACAAAGCCCATGCACATTGTTCACATCCACTTAAAAGTAGTTAATTTATTCAATGACAAAGCAGATCGGAAACATGCTTTTTAAAATGCTGTCTATGTATTTTGACTGCAATCCATTCTAAAATTATTGTTATAAATTATTTAAATGACAGTGTAGTATTGTAGTTGCTCGTGAACTGAGTGCTTCTTTATGTGATGATTTATTCTTTGTTCTTTAAAAAAAAAATGGCACTGGTGAAAGTCTTGTTTTAAAAAACAACAATAGTAAAAAAAGCTGCATCGTTTAATCCTTTTTTAAATTTCAAATTATTATTGCAAGCATAGGATGATCACGTTTATTTTTTTCTTTTTGTGGCATATTCTTGTAATAATAAAAAAAGGCAAAAACAAAAACCTATGGCACTAGCCTCCTAAAGACAGACAATAAATGCATGCATAGTGACACCACATTCATTCATCCACACCATACAAATGTTTCAAAAAGTTGTCGACTGTCCACGACATGATTGCCTTATGAAAATGATGATAACTCAATAAACAGATAATGGCCTAGCTTTGATTTCACGTAGGAGGCTCTGCTCCACATTTAACTGATGAAAGACCTTGGTGGGGCTCACGTGTATTATTGTTTTTATAGGGTCTTCTGTTGCACAACCGTTAAGTGAATGGAAAATCTTTGAGGCATTTCAAATAACACTTTCTCTTTTCTTCATCATTAAAAACATTTTCTCCATTAAATATTTTCTCATCATTGACTCGAATTTTATTCACTTTATTTTCTGACTATTCACTAAGGGCCAGATGTAGCAACTTGGCAATTTGCGACTTGCAAATTGCGAGTCCCTGCGACTCGCAATTTGCAAGTCGCAAATTGCTATGCAGTACGGTGTCTCAGACACCGACTGCGACTCGCAATGGGGTCGCAATGACCCACCTCATGAATATTCATGAGGTGGGTCGCAAATTGCGGCCCCATTGCGAGTATAGGCACTCGCTAACATGGAGGCCTGCTGACGTCAGCAGACCTCCATGTTCGTGACTGCTTTTTATATAAAGCAGTTTTTTTTTTTTAAGTGTAGCCCGTTTTCCTTAAAGGAAAACGAGCTGCACTTAAAAAAAAAACGAAACCTTTAGTTTCGGTATTTTTTCAGGGCAGGGAGTGGTCCCTATAGTTTTTTCCTATACTATAAGTTATTGAACGGTAGAATGACTTCATGTTTCAATAAAATCTGATCACAGTTTTTTGATCCGATTTGCAAGAAACTGATACTCATAGCGTTTGGCAAACATTGCTAACTGCTTTTTTGTGTGTTTCTTTTCAGTTTGCAGATTGTGCTTTTATTCCTCATGTCTTCAATGAGCATCAAAGAGTAAGACAGTGAGGGGCATATTTTAAATACGGCTCACACATGGTGGAGGTAGAGGGGTGCTTAGGGGCGCTGGGAAAGTGTCGCTGCACTCGGGCAGTGCGACTTTCCATACATCTGCACCTAGGCATTTAAGTAGTTTGTGGAAAGGGTGATGGCATGACCATGTACTATAATAAATAAAATACCCTCTACCTTACATCTAACGGACGTCACCTCGAAGTTCTATGGCCTTATAAAGAGGATGTTGAAATTGTGCTGGTATGACCAAGTTATATAAAGAACGATATACCCTCTGCCTTACATTTACAGGATATTGCAAGTCATCTTGAAGTTCCAAGGACCTATAAATGAACTGGGCCTTCAGCCTTGTTCCTCTATATGGCCAAGAAGCTCCTCGGTGACTTGCATTATCTATATAATGCATCACAAAGGGGTACCTAAGCCATATACATAGATCAAAGCAGCGATAAATAGGACATCTGTCTACATGCTTTAAAAAGGAGCCTCAATATCGCCAGACTTGAAGTAGAGAAGTGCATATAAGAAAACAAATCCCACAATCAAGCCTTTTCTAGATATATTGGAAGAATATCTATCCACGTGTCAGGCTTGTAACCTCACTCCGACATTTGAGGAAAGACCCGAAGGTACAACTCTTCAATCATACTAATACTCCCCTGAAAGAGGGGAAAGTGATACAAGAGGGAAATGGGATGTTGCAGATTGCACCCTTTCAATCATGACCTTACAAACAACAAAGCAGTAGTGACAAGACTGTAGAAGGCCCCAGAAGAAATGAACGTACTGGAGGGAGACTTATAAGCTTGTGTGTATGTGTCCAAGAGGACTCAGGAGTTTTAAAAAATGTAAAGCAAGCCCTCAGACACCGACATAGGTGTCATTCTTCATAATGGGGCCGCGTAGAGGTGTTATTTCTCCAGCATCATGTAGGTTAACATGTATCAGCCATTGTGTGGCCACAACAGCGGTCCCCCGTTTCATCAAGCTTTCAGCAGGACCCATATCCCTTATGTGTATCAATCATCAATAATTTAGCACACTACAATCATACTTTGTACTTTCATGCTGCAAGTGCATAAAATACTCATGTCGTATAAAGGTAACATTAGACAATATATTAACATTACATTGAGCGAATTACCAGTGGTCTCATCACTGCGAGTGTGTTTTAATTCCACTGCAAAAGATAGGTGTCAGAAGACACAGAAAACAACATAGGAATAAATTGTAGCAGAATGATGGTGTCCGTTGTGTCACACATAGCAAACATTCTCACCTAATATTAGGGCAAACTGTTGCCCCCAGAGAGAAACTCCAGAGGAGGTCCTTGTAGGCACACACTGAGGAAATAGTCAGAGGCTTGTCCAAAGTGAAATTACTTCAGGGTATGGTGTTGTCTAATGAATGGTCATAACTTTATTGCTCACTTCATCAAAGGGTTTCACTTGCCCTATTCCTATCATACTGTGCGTGTCCTCTGAATGTTAATCAAATCAGAGCGTTCGATATCTTTATGGCTGCCAAGAAGCCCACACAAGTCAGTGTTCTTGCTGCCTGTTGCATATGACACCATCATGAATGCGAATGCATGATGAGTCATTGTGCTGGTTGGGGCTCCTGGGTGGTGTAGTTAGTTCATGGCATGAATGTAAGGGCATTGAGCCAATTATTATCAACTATGCAGAGAAAGGATCACCATGATCTACTCGAATGTTTATTAACACAGTAGTGTTTTTTTCATTTTGAAATCGGCATCGCAGATGGCGAACTGTAACATCGACACATAGGCCCAGATTTAAGAGGGCCTTGTGCCTCCTTCTGCCACATTAGCATAATTTTTACGTCACGCCATATTTACAAAGTGGCACAAAGAATGCGTTGCACCACTTAGTAACCCCTTGCGTCACATTATGCCTGTGGCAGACATAACGTATGCAAGGGGGCGTTCCCCTGTTAGGGGAACCGCAAAAATTGGAGCAGTGAATCTAAGAGATTCCACTGCACCATTTTTTGTGGCTATTTTTAATGCCTGCACAGAGCAGGCGTTAAACAGGGGCATATCATTGTTTTCAATGGCCCTTTATGTACTCTGCAGGATTAGTGCCAACATTTTGGTGCTAATCCTTCACAGTACATCGATAGCGTCAAAAATTCTGATGCTATTGCCCCTACCCTGCACCATGGTGCACCATATATTAAATGTGGCGCACACATGGTGGCAGTAGGGGGCGCTAAGGGGGGCAAGAAAAGTGGCACTGCATTGCATGAAGCACAACTTCCATTAAATACGGGCCATAGTTTTTGTGTCATGAAACTGTAAGTGTATAAAATGAACTATAGCACTTGTAAGGATGATAAACGTCAATAGTCAATAGTTGCTGTTAACCGAGGAAGGTATTCGTACAACCTATGAATAATATTGATATCCCCCAAATTGGCTGCTCTCATGAAATACTGATTCTTAGTCACAGGACATCATTGTTCAGATGTGTTCTAAAACAGTATACCCATCTTTATTTTATATTCAGCAGTATCTGTTGGAGGTTACTCTGTGAGCTCTGCTCGTTTTTTCCAAGAGGACCTATTTCATGTTGTCTTCATATTATTATATAGTGTATCCAAATTAGTGATTAGTCATTTTAGTCAAGCCGTTTTTACAACTTATGTTAATGTGGTGCTAACTTAGGCCGGTGCATATTTTCTGTGAGGCCCTTTCTGTGTATTTTAAATGACAGGGACACGTAATCATATAAACTAATGTTTTTAAAACTCTTGGGTCCTTTTGTACACATGTACACGAACTTCTTGATCTTCCTCCAATTACACTTTGCTATTTACAACTCTTCAATCAACATCTTATCCATCAACCACAGGAGATTTTCTGGTTTCCACGCCGACGCAATTCCCCTTCATGGGACAGTCTTCTCCCTTAACTCAACACCATGGTACATCTTCTATAGTGAGGGGGCCTATACACGTCCCCCTCAATTGTGTTCACAATTGTGGCACTATCTGGAGCACTGGCACTCCTTGACTGTATTTTTAAATATACTGCAGAACTCCATGTGCATTGTTTCGTGGCTGGTTCTCGCTCTTCTTTCTCTTCTCCAGATGTGTCATATTTCATGGGAGGAGTGTTAACTTGCTCCTGGGGGTGGGCTCTGGCCCACAGGAGTAATTTTAGTAGAGTTTCTGACCTTTAGACTAATTTTGCAATTTTAATGTAATAAGGGAGAGCCCAAGACCTGCCCTCCTGCCCTTTAACTCCTGATGCTGGACATCACTTAGGGGCTTCCTCAGGAGCCCCTCCATGGCCCACCAGCAGAATACCGTCCCTGTCACACTCCCCGGGCAAAAGCTTTGGCTTTGTTGCAGGGCACTTATGTGTCAGCGGCAGAGACACTAATCGAGTTCCTCCAACCCCCAAAGCAGGTCCATCCCTTTACTGTCCTTATGTCAGAGAGTGTAAGGGGTCAAGCACCACTGGCACTGGAGAAACACTCCTAGTTATTGTGTGCCAGCTGGAGGCAGCTGGAGTCCAAAAGTCCTTAACCCCAACCTTGAAGTGGAGTCAGGTGGCATCACCTTTGAACTAGGCATTCTTTTTCTGGTATTGTCATTCCCAGGTTTAGAAAGTTATCTACAACCTCTCCCTTGTACATTGGGTTCTAAGAGGGGATGGGAAGTTCTAAACGTAAGGCACCTTTGCCCAATCCTAGGGTGCCACATTATCATTCTTCCCTTTGCCCAACCCTCCTGCTCAGCATTGTTGGACATTCCTAAATAATGATTTGCAATAGTCTGCTCAAATACCTTCTTGGGGGGGTCTCAGCCCTGCCCTGATTTGCACAGCTGCCTGATTCCCGTCCTCCAAAACTTCGAAGCTGACCCCCTTCTGTGATTGGCTCCAGATGTCTGGCTGTCCTTCTTTGATTCTGTGAGAGTAAGCTTTCCCAGGCCAGGTGCAATTTGAAAAGTAATTAGTACATGCAGATTCTTACCCTACCCCTTCCTTTCCTAGGAACAAGCTCAAGCACAGTTAAATGACTTTTTGTTGAGGGGAGGTATGTAATCCTCCAACTGACTAACACAGTATGTAACTTGGCCCCGTCCAGGGAACAAATGACTGGAATCTAATTGTGAGCTCAGTCAGATAATTATGATGAATTCTCAAGTGCTGTAAGGGATACAGATATCATAAAAGTGGCATTGGCTCTACACGCATGTGTTCTGCTTTCCTTCTCTTATCTCATGAACGAGCTTACAGAACCTCTCTGAAATGCACTTCTGAGTTTAAAGAAGGCATTTATTGTTATTATTACTTCACCACGAGGTTCCTGAAAGATGAATTTAGTAGATTGGAAGCACACGTTCAAAAGTAGTCGCAGCAATGAAAGCAAAATATATCAAAGTACTTCTCAGTTGCAATGCACGCAGCAAATACATGTGATTATATTATAGCATAATTTCAAAGCAAAGCATAAAAGTCAAAATTGCATCACCGTAGGGCAAGGCTGTAGGGCCTATAACTCAGCTTCATCTTTCTGGGACCTGCAAGTTGATGACTCCGGTTCAACTGCGAGAAAGAGATTTTCTATCCAAACGGGAGACAGGCAACTGACGCCTCCGTTCCTGTCTGAAGTCAAGATAGTTTCAATCTAACTCTGCTGTAGTCCAGAGCCATCCTTAAAGGCAAACTCAGTGTGAGAAACGAAGAAACTTGGAGAGTTGCCAATTCTCCGAGCCTCACACGTTCCCAGACTGGATTGAGAGGTAAACACAAAATCTACGTGCTCTTATCAGCTAGGGTCTGGTGTGAAAAACACAGCTTGGTCTATCATGTGGAAAAACACAGCTTGGAAAAACACAGCTCATCTGCAATGTCTCAACTGCAATGTCTAACTCCACGTTAAAGCCAATAGGCAGCTAACCTGAATATCAAATGTAATGTCTAATGCCATGTCAAAGCCAATAGGCAGCTAACCTAAATACCAAATGTAATGTCTAATGCCATGTCAAAGCCAATAGGTAGCTGACCTGAATACAACATGTAATATGCTACTGGTGAACATTGAGCAACTAATATGCGCAATGGTGAAACACAAAGTCATTGGTCAAACACAATTAATAGCATCACATTCCACCGTATGACCAATGAATTTTTGTTTACATACCTCTTATTTCAAACAAAAACAAAAACCAAAAAACATCAACACTGTCAACACCAGGGCAGTGCGCGTTCTATTGGCGACTAGAATGCAAAAACCCAGCACTCTCAAAACAACATAATTTATGCATTGTGCTGATATGTTGTTGTTTAACCTTTTGCATTGCAGAGTTTAATTCTGCAGACTTATTTTTTATGTGTTTACAAATACTGTTCATTTGCAATGTATTGCTGCAGGCTTTCAGAGTGTGTTAGGGTGTGGCCCTTTCCAGGGCCTTCCAGAGACTTTCCCTGCAGCATGCCTGGGTGTGGTTGTGGGCTGGGCCAAGACTCTATAAAAAGGGAGCCAGCCCAGCTCCAAGTGCTCACTATTCAGAGGTCCCGGTGCAGAGCAGCAGCTTCTTCCTGAGCTCCTGTCCCGGCGGCCTATTTGGATCTTCCAGTCTTCTGCCCTTCATCCTTTATTGGTGATCATTGTTCCATGCGGTAAGACGGTGGTTGGACTGTCCCAACACCGTTATCGAGAATTTTTATATTCATGGTTTAATTCTTTAATGAGTAACAGATTACTTGCACGCTACCATTTCTTGACATTTATATGGTAGTTTACAAATAGGCAAGACGCGCAATTTGTTTCATAAAGGTTTGACTTTGTTATTCATTGCGTGCTACCATTTCTTGACATTTACATGGTGGCTTAAGAATCGGCAAAAGAAGCGTGATTCGTTTCATTGTACTTTGATCTTGTTATTCATTGTGAGCTGTTATTTCTTGACATTTACATCGTGTTTTACGAATCGACAAGACGCGCGATTCGTTTAATGATGATTTGACTTTGATATTCATGGCGTGCTACCATTTCTTGGTATTTTACATGGTGACACTCGAATCGGCAAGACGCACAATTCTCTCCTCGAGTTTAATTAATGTTGTTTATTGTATGCCACTGTTCTAAGATATTTATTATGTAATACTCGAGTTGACAAGTTATGTGATTTGTTTCCTGAATCCATATTGTGTTATTCATGGTGCACAATCCTTTTATGGTGTTTACTATATATATATATATATATATATACATACATGCAATATGCGCAATTTGTGTTGAAACATTTTAAGAGTACACAGAAGGCCAGAGTTTCTAGATGCAATAGTGTATGGTCCTAGTATGCATTCTCAAAACAGGATTTATATGACTGGTTTAAAATTTAAACAGAATGTTTTTCAGATTCTCATGTAAAGGAAAGTACTTGAAAAAGAAAGTTTTCATTTAATTCATCTTGATTCCCTTACAGGTATCCGGCCATCTTGAAACTTAGTTATTTTAAACTTCATTCTTAGATTGTTCATGTTTTCACAATGACTAGGCTTAGAATCATAGTCTAGTATTGATTTCAGGAGTGAGGTGTGTGCAGGCTGGTCTGATGGTGTGCTTGGGATAGGCAGAGGTACAGGGGATTGGGTCTGGGTGGAGGAAGTTGGAGGGAGGAGGCTAGACACGGGGACAATGGCTGCCATCAGTGCTGAGGCCAGAGCTTGAAGGGTTCGATGAAGGGTAGCCTGACCAGAATGAATGCCCTATAGGAATGCATTTGTGTGTTGCAACTCCCTTTCTACACCTTGGATGGCATTCAAAATGGTAGACTGCCCAACAGTGAGGGACCTGAGGAGGTCAATGGCCTCCTCACTGAGGGCAGCAGAGGTGACAGGGGCAGGGGCTGACGTGCCTAGGGCGAAGGTGATGCTCACCCTCCTGGGTGAGCAGGCACGGGGCGAAGGCTGAGGGGCTGCTGGGAGGGCGGTGCTGGTAGGGGGGGTGGCGGCTGTACCTGTAGAAGTGGGGGGCACAGATGTTGCCGCCAATACAAGGGAGCTCCCATCGGAGGATGAGTCCGTGTCGCTGGTTGCAGATCCTGTGACCGCCGTGGTGCTCCCCTCGCCCTCCGTCCCACTGGTGTATTCTGAGTCCGTAGTTTGGCCCTCCATGGCCATGTGGGATGCAGCTCCCTCGTGCTCCGGTGCCACTGTTCCTCCGCCTGATGATGCTAATGCACACAAGAACAGGGAGACCACAAAAAGGGGGGGGGATGACAGAAGAAAGACAGGTTGAGTGCATGGCTTACCGCTACCGTTGGCGGACAACACAGACACAGCAGCCCCCTCCACTACGTCGCGCTGTTTGGCTCTACAGATGCTATTCCTGGGAAATGGCCTACAAGGCTATGGACGACATCTGCACACATAGATGACACAGGGGCATGAATACCTGTACTTGGCACTCTACAGAGGTGGGGTGGGGTGCCACATGGCCTGCCTTATGGAGGGGCCTAGCCTACGGAACTCGCCCTGGCCTAAGGAAACCCACAGCCCTCCTCCCCCACCCAGACACCTTCACTGCACGCAAAGTCCGCTGAATGATAGTGTACTCACCCCCCTGTGTCTGCTGTGATGCCCTCAAGCGCCCAAACAACTCAGGGTAGGCCACCGCCAGGATCCGGAACATCAGGGGGATCATGGTTCGACGGGCACCCCTCCCACGTTGGGAGGCCATCCCCAGCTGAGCCTCCGCCGTCTTCTTGCTCCATCGGCGAATGTCCTCCCATCTTTTCCGGCAGTGGGTGCTCCGTCTGTGGTGGACCCCCAGGGTCCAGACGTCCTTGGCGATGGCATGCCAAATATCCTTCTTCTGGTGGGCGCTGACCTACATGACATGTACAGGGGAAGAAGAGAAGTCATTACCAACTGCACCGTCAAAGTGAGTGGCCCACATCCCTACCCTTGCCATGTGGCACATGCATTCACAGTCCCTCATGCACGCAGAACTGTGCCCCCTTCCTTCTTACACCCAGCCCTCTCCACACAGGCATAGCCCATACAACATGTTCCCTGGGTACTTACCTGTTGGTCTGGAGGACCGTAGAGTAGCGTGTACTGGGGGAGGACCCCGTCGACGAGCTTCTCCAACTCCTCTGCAGTGAAGGCAGGGTCCCTTTCCCCAGACGCATGAGCCATTGTCTCTTCCAGACCGAGGTCACAGCAGCACTTGCAGTGTAGGTCCTCTCCTGTCGAAGATCAGGTATCGAGTGATTCAACAGCTAGAAAATGGAGGTCACGTCCGCGGCGGTCACGTCCGCGGCGGTGCGTACCATCACCGCCGGCGTACATCGTCATTGGCTCCTGGGACCCATAAGGTCCAATGTTAACCAATGCAGCATTGCGCCGCGGTCTTCGACCGCCTACCGCGACGGTGTACAACGCCAGCGCAGTTACCTCACATCCCATTGTCCCAGTTTAGAGGTCAGGCAGCCGCCATTTCAGGGGCCCACATGGCCTAATTACCAACTGCGTCACACATACCTAGGCCTTGTCTCACAACACAAATACAGGCCACATTTTGTGTATGAATGGTGTTCTGTGTAGACTGTGGGTACATACCTCTGAGTTGTTTGACTCTGTGGTCACTGTTGTCCTTCATAGGCACCGTCCGCTGGGACATGTGAGGAGATGGCGGCATCCTCCGGTGTACCGACCGCTGGTGGACCTGCCGACAATGGAGGAAAGAAGTTTGATCATCACCTACAGGTTTGACCGTGCCACAATCCAGGAAATGTGCACACAGTTGGAGCCTGACCTGATGTCAGCAATCCGCCATCCCACAGGAATCCCCCCTCAAGTGCAGGTGCTATCAGTGCTCCATTTCCTTGCAAGTGGGTCATTTCAAACAACAGTGGCCATGGCATCAGGGATGTCCCAGCCTATGTTTTCCAACGTGTTGTCCAGAGTGTTGTCTGCCCTTCTGAAACACATGCGGAGCTATATCGTTTTCCCTCAGGTGGAGAACTTGCCTACAGTGAAAGGTGACTTCTATGCCCCTGGACATATCCCCAACATCATAGGTGCCATTGATGGGACCCATGTGGCTTTGGTCCCCCCCACAGGAGTGAACAGGTGTACAGGAACCGGAAGAGTTATCATTCCATTAATGTACAGATGGTATGTTTGGCAGACCAGTACATCTCCCAGGTAAATGCTATGTTCCCTGGCTCTGTGCATGACGCCTACAATCTGCGGAATAGCAGCATCCCTTATGTGATAGGTCAACTCCAGAGGCACCGGGTGCAGCTATTAGGGGACTCTGGTTACCCCAACCTGTCATGGCTACTGACCCCAGTGAGGAATCCCAGGACCAGGGCAGAGGAACGCTACAATGAGGCCCATGGGCGGACTAGGAGGGTGATCGAACGCACCTTCGGCCTCCTGAAGGCCAGGTTCCGGTGCCTCCATATGACAGGTGGTTCCCTATTCTACTCACCAAAGAAGGTGTGCCAGATCATCGTGGCCTGCTGTATGCTTCACAACTTGGCTTTGCGACGACAGGTGCCTTTTCTGCAGGAGGATGGTCCAGATGGCGGTGTTGTGGCAGCTGTGGAGCCTGTGGACAGTGATGAGGTGGAAGCAGAGGAAGAAGACATTGACAACAGGGACTCAGTCATCCAGCAATATTTCCAGTGACACACAGGTGAGAAAACATTCCTGCCTACTAAAGTACTTTAACACCTCTACCTCTATCCTGTCTGTCGATTTCAACCAGTGTATGGTCACTGAGTTGTCATTTTCACTTACGGTTTCACAGGTGTGGTTTCCAATGTGTGTCATCTGATTAGATTCCTCATGGACTTGAGATGTGTGACATAGGTATGTTGACATTACATTTGAAAAAGCATTTTGTCACTGTCATTGCTAATACACTATTTCGAAATCACAGACTGACTCCAGATTGTTTTGTGCTTCAAGGGTGTTTATTGAAGTGCTCAATATTGGAGGGGGTTGTAAAATGGTGAGGGGGGATGGTGGAGGAATGTCCATGGCAGAGTCCAGTCTATTAGTCTCACAGGTGCATTGCCCATATGGGAATAGGAAGTGGAGCTGGGGCAGTTCCAATATAGACAGGGTTACAAAGTGGGACAGTGGTTTGACAATCAGGGTGGTCTCATTTCTTGGCAGGGGTCTTGGCATCGTGCTCTGTCTTGTTCCTGGATCTCAGGGACCGCTTGCAGGGTGGTTCTCCGTCTGCAGGGGGGGGGGTGCTGGTGTGGTGGTCCTGTGGCGGTGCCTCCTGTCCACTAGCGCCGGCGGAGGTGGTGGGCAGTTCATCGTCCATGCTAGTGTCAGGGGCCCCTTGTAGTGCCACAGTGTCCCTCCTGGTGTTAAGTATTTCCTTCAGCACCCCTACGATGGTGCCCAGGGAGGAGCTGATGGTTCTGAGTTCCTCCCTGAACCACAAATACTGTTCCTCCTGCACGCGCTGGGTCTCCTGAAACTTGGCCAGTACCGTTGCCATCGTCTCCTGGGAGTGGTGGTAGGCTCCCATGATGGAGGAGAGGGCCTCGTGGAGAGTGGGTTCCCTTGGCCTGTCCACCCCCTGTTGCACGGCAGCCCTCCCAGTTCCCCTGTGTTCCTGTGCCTCTGTCCCCTGGACCGTGTGCCCACTCCCACTGCCCCTAGGTCCCTGTTGTTGTTGGTGTGGTGGGTTATCCTGGGTTCCCTGTAGTGGTGGACACACAGCTGATTGACGTGTCCTGGGCACGGAGGTATGGGCCCGCTGGGTGGATGCTGTGCTGGTGTTACCAGAGGGTGGAAGGTCTGTGGTGGGCTGTGCCTGTGTGAGGGGAACCGACTGTCCCGAGGCCCACGATGGTCCGGGCTGGTCATCTGGATCCAGTTGGACAGAGCTGCTGTCATCACTGTGGGCCTCTTCTGTGGGTGGGGTGGAGATGTCTGGACCCTCCTGTCTGGTGACGTTGGGTAGTGGTCCTGCAGGGGTGTAACAGCATGATTATTGCATCTGTGTGTGTCATGGTGTGCAATGGGTGGGTGAGCGTGTACCCCAGTGCTAGCATTCCTGTGTGGGGGCTTGTGTGATGATGGTTGAGGGGGGTGTTATGGGTATGTGCAGTGGGCATGCTTTAGTGATGGGTGTCCATGCTTTGTTGTGTCATGCAGGGCTTGGTGTTGGGATGTGTGGTTTGTGTTATTAGTACATTTGTGAGGAGTTGGAGTGATAGGGGAGGGGGCGAGGGTGGGGGTCTGTGATAGCATGCAGGTAGGGTGGGGGATATGATAGTTAAAAGTTTGACTTACCAGAGTCCATTCCTCCACCAACTCCTGCGAGGCCCTCAGGATGCAGAATCGCCAAGACCTGCTCCTCCCATGTTGTTAGTTGTGGGGGAGGAGGTGGGGGTCCGCCACCAGTCCGCTGTACCGCTAGGTGGTGTCTTGAGACCACGGAACGCACCTTCCCCCGTAGGTCGTTCCACCTCTTCCTGATGTCGTCCCGATTTCTTGGGTGCTGTCCCACTGCGTTGACCCTGTCGACTATTCTTCGCCATAGCTCCATCTTCCTAGCTATGGAGGTGTGCTGCACCTGTGCTCCAAATAGCTGTGGCTCTACCCGTACGATTTCCTCCACCATGACCCTGAGCTCCTCCTCCGAGAACCTGGGGTGTCTTTGCCATGCCATGGGGTGGTGTGGGTGATGTGTGGGGTGGTGTGTGTGGTGATACGTGTGGTGATATGTAGTGGTGTGTGGTGTTTTGTGCGTGGAAGTTGTGTGGGTGATGGTGTTGAGTGCCTGTGGCTGCTAGTTTGTGGATGGTGGTGTCTCTCTCTGGCCTTCTTTCTGAATTTTTGGTAGTAGGGGTTTGTGGGTGATATGGGTGTGTGTTTTATATTGTAATGGGTGTGTGGGAGTGGTGTGCGTATGTGTATCAGGTGTGTGTATTTCGAATTGTCCAATGTGGCGGTGTTTTGTATGTGTGTGTGTATTTTGAGCGCGGCGGTGTGTACCGCCAATGGAATACCGCGGTTGAAAGACCGCCACGTGGATTTGTGGGTCGTGATAGCGTGGGCGTATTTCTGTTGGCGTGACGGTGGAGGTTTTGTTTTCGCCAGTTTATCACTGACCTTTGGTGTGGCGGACTTGAGTGGGTGTCTGAATTTTGTCGGATTTCAAGATGTGGGTCATAATAGCTGTGGCGGAGTTCCACAGCTGCGCCGGTGTGTTGGCGGTCTTCTGCACGGCGGTAAGCGGCTTTTACCGCCAATGTTGTAATGACCCCCAAAGTGTGGCTTTCCACAAAACATATAGATTTCAAGAAGAAGCACATGTTTAACCCCAAATTCATAGGTCCTTATACTGTCCTCCAGCAAATCAATCCGGTGACCTAAAAACTACAATTGCCCAGATCCTTACGGATTCATCCAGTGTTCCACACTTCCCTTTTGAAGAAGGCAGTCCAAAAGGTCCGCCCTCATCCAGCTCCTGTTCTAGTACAAGGGGAAGAAGAATACAAAGTTAAGAAATGGTTGGATTCTAAACTGAGAGGGCGTAATCTATGGTACTTAATCTCATGGAAAGGTTATGGTCCTGAAAGTAACTCATGGGTTTCCGCATCTGATGTTCATGCTCCAGTACTTGTGAGACGCTTTCATCGTCTTAATCCAGGCAAACCAGGCCCTAGAGCGCGTCTGGGAGAGGGGAGTACTGTCAACACCAGGGCAGTGCGCGTTCTATTGGCGACTAGAATGCAAAAACCCAGCACTCTCAAAACAACGTAATTTATGCATTGTGCTGATATGTTGTTGTTTAACCTTTTGCATTGCAGAGTTTAATCCTGAAGACCTATTTTTAATGTGTTTACAAATACTGTTCATTTGCAATGTATTGCTGCAGGCTTTCAGAGTGTGTTAGGGTGTGGTCCCTTTCCAGGGCCTTCCAGAGACTTTCCCTGCAGCATGCCTGGGTGTGGTTGTGGGCTGGGCCAAGACACTATAAAAAGGGAGCCAGCCCAGCTCCAAGTGCTCACTATTCAGAGGTCCCGGTGCAGAGCAGCAGCTTCTTCCTGAGCTCCTGTCCCGGCGGCCTATTTGGATCTTCCAGTCTTCTGCCCTTCATCCTTTATTGGTGATCATTGTTCCAGGCGGTAAGACGGTGGTTGGACTGTCCTGACACCGTTATCGAGAATTTTATATTCTTGGTTTAATTCTTTAATGAGTAACAGATATATTGACATTTATATGGTAGTTTACAAATAGGCAAGATGCGCGATTTGTTTCATAAAGGTTTGACTTTGTTATTCATTGCGTGCTACCATTTCTTGACATTTACATGGTGGCTTAAGAATCGGCAAAAGAAGCGCGATTCGTTTAATTGTACTTTGATCTTGTTATTCATTGTGAGCTGTTATTTCTTGACATTTACATCGTGTTTTACGAATCGACAAGACGCGCGATTCGTTTAATGATGATTTGACTTTCCATTTCTTGGTATTTTACATGGTGACACTCGAATCGGCAAGACACACAATTCTCTCCTCAAGTTTAATTAATGTTGTTTATTGTATGCCACTATTCTAAGATATTTATTAAGTAATATTCGAGTTGACAAGTTATGTGATTTGTTTCCTGAATCCATATTGTGTTAGTCATGGTGCACAATCCTTTTTTGGTGTTTACTATATATATATATATATACATGTATATCTGCAATATGCACAATTTGTGTTGAAACATTTTAAGAGTACACAGAAGGCCAGAGTTTCTAGATTCAATATTGTATGGTCCTAGTATGCATTCTCAAAACAGGGTTTAAAATTTAGTCAGAATGTTTTTCAGATTCTCATGTAAAGGAAAGTACTTGAATAAGAAAGTTTTCATTTAATTCATCTTGATTCCCTTACAGGTATCCGGCCATCTTGAAACTTAGTTATTTTAAACTTAATTCTTAGATTGTTCATGTTTTCAGAATGACTAGGCTTAGAATCATAGTCTAGTATTGATTTCAGGAGATATAATTTTCATATTGTGTGTTCTAACCTTTTTCTTACTACAGGCCTCCTTCCCAGCTGTTCCCTTCCTAATCCCCTCTTCCCCTCTTGAACTCTCTCAACCTTTGTGATTTATCTATCGGAGTCTGGGAGCTGTTCAGTGGTGGACGTGTTGGGAACGTGCACAGACCCCGAGGATCTGGTGACTCTGACAAACAAAACAAAACAAAAAAAAACATTATAAGCAAATCAGATTTGAATGATAAAAGCAATCACTGTAAAGCAATGGAAGTGGATTAACATATTGATCACATAACCTTTCACACCAGATACATCTACACAGAAAATCAATCAATCAATCAAGGGATTTGTATCGCGCACTGCTCACCCGGAAGGGTCTCAAGGCGCTTGGGGGAGGGGGTCTGCTACTGCTCGAACAGCCAGGTCTTGAGCTGTTTCCTGAAGGCGAGGTGGTCCTGGGTCAGCCGTAGGTGTACGGGCAGGGAGTTCCATGTCTTAGCCGCCAGGTAGGAGAAGGATCTTCCTCCGGCGGTGGCTCTTTTGATGCGAGGGACGACGGCGAGGGCGAGGTTCGCGGAACGTAGCTGGCGGGTGGGCGAGTAGAAGGTCAGGCGGTCGTTGAGGTACCTTGGGCCCAGGTCGTGGAGGGATTTGTGTTTGTGGGTGAGGAGTCTGAACGTGATCCTCTTGTTGACAGGGAGCCAGTGCAGGTCTCTCAGGTGGCTTGAGATGTGGCTGCGTCGGGGGACGTCCAGGACGAGTCGGGCGGAGGCGTTCTGGATACGCTGAAGTCTTTTCTGAAGCTTGGCTGTTGTACCGGCGTAGAGGGTGTTTCCGTAGTCTAGTCTGCTGGTGACGAGGGCCTGGGTGACAGTCTTCCTGGTCTCGGTCAGGATCCATCGGAAGATCTTACGGAGCATGCGGAGGTTGTGGAAGCAAGCTGAGGAGACGGCGTTGACTTGTCTGGTCATCGAGAGGGAGGAGTCCAGGATGACGCCCAAGTTGCGTGCGTGGTCCGTTGGCTTGGGAGCGGTGCCTAGGGCCGGGGGCCACCAAGAGTCGTCCCATGCGGAGGGCGACGGTCCCAGGATGAGAACTTCTGTCTTGTCCGTGTTCAATTTCAGGCGGCTGATGTCCATCCATTTGGCGACGTCTTTCATCCCTTCGTGTAGGCTGGTTTTGGCGGTGTCGGGGTCTCTGGTGAGGGAGAGGATTAGCTGGGTGTCATCGGCGTAGGAGATGATGTTGAGGTTGTGTTGGCGTGCGATGGCAGCGAGGGGTTTCATGTAGATGTTGAAGAGAGTGGGGCTGAGCGATGATCCTTGCGGGACGCCGCAGATGACTTCGGTGGCCTCCGAGAGGAATGGAGGGAGGCGTACTCTCTGTGTTCTGCCGGAAAGGTATGAGATGATCCATTTCAGGGCCTTCCCTTGGATGCCGGTGTCGTTGAGGCGTTGGACTAGGGTGCGGTGGCAGACAGTGTCAAATGCTGCGGAGAGGTCTAGGAGGATGAGTGCCGCTGTTTCACCGTTGTCGAGCAGGGCTCGGATGTCGTCGGTGGCTGCGATGAGGGCGGTCTCGGTGCTGTGGTTGGCTCTGAATCCGGACTGCGATGGGTCGAGGGATCCGTTCGTCTCGAGGAAGGCGGCCAGTTGCTTGTTGACGACCTTCTCGATGACTTTGGCAGGGAAGGGAAGGAGCGAGATGGGGCGGAAGTTCTTGAGGTCGGTCGGGTCCGCTATTGGTTTCTTCAGCAGTGCGCTGAGCTCGGCGTGCTTCCAGCTCTTCGGGAAGGTGGCTGTGTCAAAGGAGGTGTTGATGATGTCTCGGAGGTGGGGTGCGATGGTAGAGGCGGCCTTGTTGAAGACATGGTGGGGGCACGGGTCTGTCGGCGATCCGGAGTGGATGGTGTTCATCATGCGTGTTGTGTCTTCGGGGGTCACCTCGGTCCATGTCTGGAGGATGGCGGCGAGGAGCGTGGGTTTGACCAATGGGTGCAGGGGTGGAACGCCGAAGCTGTTGTGGATGTTGGCGATCTTGCAGTGGAAGTACGAGGCGAGGGAGTCGCAGAGGTCCTGTGAGGGAGTGATGTCGTTGTTGCCGGTGCTGGGGTTGGAGAACTCCTTGACGATGTTGAAGAGCTCCTTGCTGTCATGGGCGTTCTTGTCCAGTCGTTCCTTCAGAGATTTCTTCTTGGTTGTGCGGATGAGCTGATGATGTCTGCGGGTGGCGAGTTTGAGGGCGGTCATGTTGTCGGCGGTCTTGTCAAGGAGCCAGGCCTTCTCGAGGGTGCGGCAGGCCTTCTTGGAGTTTTTGAGTTCGTCGGTGAACCAGGGGGCCTTCTTGCTTCTGGGCCTGGTGAGTGGGTTCTTCAGTGGGGCGAGGTCGTCGGCACAGGAGGTCAGCCACTGCGTGAGGTCGAGGGCTGCTGTGTTAGGGTCCGTTGTCCTGACAGGTGGGTTCTGGCTGAGGGAGGTGGCGAGCTGGTCGACGGTGATCTTGCTCCAGTTTCTGTGGGGAACCTGCTTCGGGTGGTGGTGGACCGTGTTCTTTTTGAAGCTGAAGTGGACGCAGCTGTGGTCAGTCCAGTGAAGTCCGGTGGAGTGGCTGAAGGTGACGTGCTTGCTGGATGAGAAGAGGGGGTCGAGCGTGTGGCCGGCGTAGTGGGTGGGGGTGTTGACCAGTTGCTTTAGTCCGAGGTTGGCGAGGTTGTCCAGCAGGGCGGTGGTGTTGCGGTCGCTGTTGTTCTCCAGGTGGAAGTTGAGGTCCCCGAGGAGGATGTAGTCGGCGGAGGGGAGGGCGTGGGGGCTGATGAAGTCTGTGATGTCTTCGCAGAACTGTGCCCGTGGTCCCGGGGGTCTGTAGATGAGGGTGCCTCTGAGGGTGGTCTTGGGGTCGGTGTGGATCTGGAAGTGCAGGTATTCGGCGGCGTTGAAAGCGTCGATGGAGTCAGTCGAGATGCGAATGGTGCTTTTGTGAACGATGGCGATGCCCCCTCCGGTCTGGTTGACGCAATCTTTCCTGATGATCTTGTAGCCGTCCGGGATGGCTATGGCGATGTCGGGGGCTGAGGAGGCGTTCATCCAGGTTTCCGTGAGGAAGGCGACGTCTGGAGATGTGGTGTCCAGGAAGTTCCAGAGTTCCACGGCGTGTCTGTGGACGGAGCGGGTGTTGATCAGGATGCACTTGAGGTGGTTGCTGTTGCCCGTCTTGATGGGTGCGGTGCCGGTTCGGAGGCAGGAGAAGTTGCAGGATCGGCAAGCGAAGGGTCCATGGGTGCGTCGCGGGGATGCTCGGTAGCACCTGGGGGCTCGGGCGGTGTTGAGTGCGATGAGTGTGGCGGCATCGTAAGTCCTGAGGGGGGGTTGGCGGACGCGGGGGCCAGGGGTTCTGGTGCTGGGCGCGGTCCAGGCGCGGACGGGTGCAGACGGGCTTACTTTTGGCGCACCTTCGGCGCTCAATCGGTGCTCCCGCTGCGCGCGTCCGCTGCGCGGTCGCTGGGTGGGCGTCATAAGTAAGGAGCCGGGAGGGAGGGTCAGCTGGGAGGCGGGAGGATGGGTGGCCAATGGGCAGGGGGGAGAGGCGGGACTGCGGGGTCAGCGGCGGGAAACCAGGAAGGAGAGTGACCGGGGCAGCGGCGGCGGAGAGAAGGCGAGGAGAGTGGACAGCAGCAGCAGGTAGAGAGCAGCGAGCGGAGGGCGGTACCTCCGAGATGCAGAGGTCAGCGCTGGTGAGGAGGAAGCGGCATCAGCGGGATCAGCAGCGGCAGGCAGGCGTCAGGCAGCAGCAGTGAGAGAGGAGCGACCGCCTGCGTATATACTCTGAGTGTCTCTAAAACAACAAGTTGATGTAGCATGAGTTCTACTCATGTAAAGGTATACGGTCCACCTGAAAGGTTTGCTGGAATATAAGTGAAAGTCAGAGTTCCACACAAAAAATCACAGACAGTTAACCGATAAGGTTGCTTAGTTCCAGTGGAAGAATGTAATCAAACAAGTTGAACTTGAACTGAAGGCGCCATTTGCGCAAAATGGATCCATGGGGTTTGTACTTTACTCAATCAGGTTCAGGTTGGGGGTTCGGTCCCTCCCCCGACCCCACACGCACACACCCGAAGGGAGACCACACAGCACACTCATGGTCAGTGGCAAGTCGTGGTAGGATCTGCAAAAGAAAAAAGTATGACTTTTCTTGCAAATAACATTTGTCATCTGAAATGTGCCCTTCCTCTTCCTTTCCATGTTTTATAATCAGCAGGACGTTTTTGGGGCCCTCTGTTATAATTTCTGCAGGTTCTGGAGGGTCATTTGGGGATACAACCCACACCTTAGCACTGAGGTTTTTATCTGCTGCACCACAGCTTCCCTTTTCTTGCACTGTCAGAAGGGCTGGGGCAGACTCCTTTTTTACTCAACGTCCATTCACTGCACTTTTGACAAGTTGGGCAATTCTGTCTCCAATCTGCATGAATGAATCAAATTCTTCTCTAGTTATCAGCATAATTTTGATTTCTCCTTGATGATCTGCAGCAATCACTCCCCCTAAAACCTGATCAATTTGCCATATCTGTTCTGGTAACTTTCCTCTCCCCAACTGATCTTTTACTGTTTGTGGGACAGATCTCTCTTGTTCGTGCTGCACAGTTTTTATCAAATCTAGGGGAATGTGCATCTCTCTAATCTCTGCCCACCTGTAAGTGGCTTTTTCTCCCAGATTTCCACATTTCTGGTGCACCCACTTAGCCATACCCCACTAAGTCAGAATTCTGGGTGGACACTTCTCTCTCTGAATTTTTTTCTTTAACATCTGCAAGGGAATTGAACCAGTTATGTACAAGCCATGTGGAAAACCAAACGGCTAAACCATTGGCAGTGAACCAAGAATCAGTGTAAAAATTACACATCTCAAGCAGCTCTTGCTTTAAAGTCTGACACACATTGTACAAATCTGAATCAATAGTCAAACAAACATGCTTTTTATCCTCAGGGGACACAAATTCAAATGGTGCACTCAATTTCACGGGTGGCTCTTGCACTGCGCAGAAACCTGAAATCTGAATTATTTCATTTGCCAAATCAAAAGCGTGCATCTGCTCATGTTTTTTCCTAGTTACTTTGTACCAAAGTGTTAAGATTTCACTCAGATGAGGGCTAGACTGTTTCCAAAAATCAAACAAGCTCATGAAACTCTGTGTCTCTTGCTTAGTGCAAATAGTAAGAAACTCTAAAATCTTTTGTTTTACTTGTGACAACATCTGTCTATTTTCTGGGTTCCACTGAATTCCCAGTAACTGCACATTTTGCGACAGTACTTCTGCCTTGTCCGAATTAATTTTCGTACTTTGCAAAAGCGATCTGTAAATCACATTCTGAGCTCTGTTCTCGGTGTTATCTGTTAAGGAATGCACTTCAACTGCCAAAAGCTGTGGGGGTGTTCTGCTCACACGGAGGCTCAGACTGGTCCACAGCTGTTTTAACCCCCTCATTACTCGATTGGGAAAAGCCAGATTCTTCTAAAACAGCAGTTTTATAGATTTCAGCATTATCTTGCATTAATGTGTTCTGGCTAATTTGCTCACATAAATTCTTATTTTCATGTTCTAACTGCTTACATCTCTCCTGCATTTTTCTGTAAGCAGATAAAAGTATCCAAACCTTTCTGTCAAGAACAAAAGGAACATTATTTCTTTCAAAAGGCACATTTTCTAAATATACTTTATCACAGCACTCACACCAAGACTCACACAGTCCTGATAAACAAGAAAACATGTTTCTCACAGCACCATAAGGCAGTTTAACTTCACATGCATTTTCAAACATGGTCTGCCGTGCTTCTTTAATTCTCTAAACAACAAAAAACAATTACACTTTTAAATCGTGCACTTCCAATCTCCAATTTGACTCCTAGACTGACGACTAACGACAAAATGTTGTGCTTTCCTTCTCTTATCTCATGACCGAGCTTACAGAACCTCTCTGGAATGCACTTCTGAGTTTAAAGAAGACATTTATTGTTATTATTACTTCACCACGAGGTTCCTGAAAGACGTAATTAGTAGATTGGAAGCACACGTTCAAAAGTAGTCGCAGCAATGAAAGCAAAATATATCAAAGTACTTCTCAGCTGCAATGCACGCAGCAAATACATGTGATTATATTATAGCATAACTTCAAAGCAAAGCATAAAAGTCAAAATTGCATCACCGTAGGGCAAGGCTGTAGGGCCTATAACTCAGCTTCATCTTTCTGGGACCTGCAAGTTATTGACTCCGGTTCAACTGCGAGAAAGAGATTTTCTACCCAAACGGGAGACAGGCAACTGACGCCTCCGTTCCTGTCTGAAGTCAAGATAGTTTCAATCTAACTCTGCTGTAGTCCAGAGCCATCCTTAAAGGCAAACTCAGTGTGAGAACCGAAGAAACTTGGAGAGTGGCCAATTCTCCGAGCCTCACTCGTTCTCAGACTGGATTGAGAGGTAAACACAAAATCTTCGTGCTCTTATCAGCTAGGGTCTGTTGTGAAAAACACAGCTTGGTCTATCATGTGGAAAAACACAGCTTGGAAAAACACAGCTCATCTGCAATGTCTCAACTGCAATGTCTAACTCCACGTTAAAGCCAATAGGCAGCTAACCTGAATATCAAATGTAATGTCTAATGCCATGTCAAAGCCAATAGGCAGCTAACCTAAATACCAAATGTAATGTCTAATGCCATGTCAGAGCCAATAGGCAGCTGACCTGAATACAACATGTAATGTGCTACTGGTGAACATTGAGCAACTAATATGCGCAATGGTGAAACACAAAGTCATTGGTCAAACACAATTAATAGCATCACAGCATGGTACAATTTTACCTTAGAATTGGTACCTCTCTAGGCCTAAGTATTTTAGCATAGATTTTGACCACAATGTATCAATTCAGTATCGCACCAACTCTTTTCAGTTTAGCACCACAGACCTACACTATGAATGCCTCATATTATAAGGCCTATTCCATCTCAACACCAATCCCTAAGCAACAAGCTACCTGTGCACAGATATTGGGCTGAGCAAGTGCTTAGCCCACACAATGTGTGCACATGCTTGGGTTCACGTTTTCCCATGCAACCAGCCTAGAGCCTCTTGCAATTGCTGCACCTTACCTTTAAAGGCAGACACTGGCTCCTAGCACTTTAAGGCCCTCATTACAACCCTGGCGGTAAAGTACGCTGACGGCCATGCTGACGGCCGCCAACATACCGTGTCCGCGGCGGAAATCCACTACGGGTATTATGACCCACACTTAGAAATCCTCCACAATACAGACACCCACACAAGTCTGCCACATCAAAGATCAGTGATAAATTGGCAATAGCAAAACCCACACCGTCACGCCAACAGGAATACGCCCACAGTATCATGACCCACAAATCAACGCGGCGAACATTCAACCGCGGTAATCCATTGGCGGTATACACCGCCACGCTAAAAATACACACACACTTACAAAACTACACCACATTGGACAATTCAAAATACACACACCTGACACACATACCCACACCACACCCACATACCCACACCACTATAAAACACACACCCACATTACCCACAACCCCTTACAACGACATTTGTGGAAGAAGCAGAGAGAATAGCAAAGACAACACCAGCATCCAGAGGCACACAACACCATCACTCATACACTATCCACGCACAAAACACCACACACCCCAACACATCACCCCACACATCACATTAACCATCACCTCACACATCACTCACACCACATCATGGGACCTCAAAGCCAGGTTTTCTGAGGAGGAGCTCAGGGTCATGGTGGAGGAAATCATCCGGGTAGAGCCACAGCTATTCGGATCACAGGTGCAGCAGACATCCATAGCAAGGAAGATGGAGCTATGGCGGAGAATTGTCTACAGGGTCAACGCAGTGGGACAGCATCCAAGAACACTGGATGATATCAGGAAGAGGTGGAACGACCTACGGGGAAGGTGCGTTCTGTGGTTTCAAGACACCAGATAGCAGTACAGAGGACTGGTGGTGGACCCCCACCTTCTCCCCCACAACTAACAACATGGGAGGAGCAAGTCTTGGCAATTATGCATCCTGAGGGCCTTGCAGGAGTAGCAGGAGGACTGGACTCTGGTAAGTCATATCCCTACTATTATATCCTCCCCACCCAACCTGCATGCCATCACAATCCCCTTCCCCTACCCTCACACCCATCACCCCAACACCTCACACATATCCCACTATCACAATCCACACATCCCAATACCAAGCCCTGCATGCAACACCAAAGCATGGACCCCCAACACAGACCTGCATGGACACCCATCACCACAGCATGTCCCGTGGAGACACTCACCCAGCCCACAAAATCACCACTCACCCAAGGCCAATCTGACAGGAAAATCACAACCATAAAGGTAAACACACCCATGCACAAGATGGCACACGCAGATACAATAAGAATGCATTTACACCCCAACAGGACCCCTACACAATGTCACCGGACAGGAGGTGCCAGCCATATCCCGACCCCCACAGAAGAGCCCCACAGTGATGACAGCAGCTCTGCACGCCTGGATCAAGATGACCAGCCCGGCCCATCAGGGACCTCTGGACAGTCTGTTCGCCTGCAACAGTCCCAAACCACCACTGAACCTCCCCCCACAGGAAACACCACCACAGCACCCACCCAGGGGGCCCATCCCTCTGTCCCCAGGACACGTCAATCAGAAGTGTGTCCACCACTACAGGGACCCCTGGCAACCCACTAACACAGGAGGATCAGGGACCTGGGGTCAGTGGCAGTGGGCACACGGTTCAGGGGACGGAGGAACAGGACAACAGGGAAGCTGGGAGGACTGCTGTGTGACAGGGGGAGGACAGGCCCAGGGAACTGACCCTCCACAAGGCACTATCAAACATCATGGGAGCATACCACCATTCCCAGGAGACCATGGGCACGGTACTGGCCATGTTTCAGGAGACCCAGTGGCTGCAGGAGGAACAGTACCCGGGGATCAGGGAGGACTTGAAGTCCATTAACACCACCCTGGTCACCATTGCAGGGGTGCTGACAGACTTGGCCAACACCATGAGGGAGACAGTGGCATACCACCGGGCCCCTGACATTAGCCCAACAGATGAACAGCCTTCCATGTCGGCCGGCACTAGTGGACAGGAGCTCCCACCACAGGACCAACAGGCCACCAGCACACCACCCCCTGCAGAAGGAGAAGCACCCCACAAACGGTCCCTGCGATCCAGGCAGAAGACAGAGAACATTGACAAGACCCCCACCAGGAAATAGGACTCCCTGATTTTCACCCTTCTGTCCCCTCTGTCACCCTGTCCACCTTGAACTGCAATGGCTCCACTTCCCATGCCCCCTTGGACAATGCACCTGTGATACCAAGAGACTTTACTCTATCCTGGATATTCCTCCACCATCACCCCAGCCCATTGCACATACCCCTCTACTTATTAGCACTGAAATAAACACCCTTGAATCACAAAACAATCTGGAGTCCGTCTGTACTTTTACAAATGTATTATTACAACTTCTTCAACAAATATCAATGTTAATGTTCATTTGCACATACCAATGTATGACAGATGTTGGGCAGCAGTAAACATAGCAGAAGGCAGAATGAGGTACCCAGATCTGTGAAAAGGAAAGCCAAAGTGAACTGTCAGGGTCCATACACAGAGGTTAAAAGGCTGACTTATACAATATCCTACAGTAGTCAGATCTGAGATGAGCAGTGCCAATCTCTTACCTGTGTCTCACTGGAAGAACTGCATGATGATGTTGTTTCGGTTGTCAATATCTTCTTCCTCTGCCTCCTCTTCCTCACTGTCCACAGGCTCCACAGCTGCCACAAGACCATCATCAGGCCCATCCTCCTGCAGAAAAGGCACCTGGCATCGCAAAGCCAGGTTGTTCAACATACAGCATGCCACGATGATCTGGCACACCTTCTTCGGTGAGTAGTGTAGGGAACCACCTGTTAGATGGAGGCACCGGAATCTGGCCTTCAGGAGGCTGAAAGTCCCCTCAATAATACACCTAGTTCACCCATGTGCCTCATTGTAGCGCTCCTCTGCCCTTGTCCTGGCATTCCTCACTGGGGTCAGTAGCCATGAGAGGCGTGGGTAACCAGAGTCACCTGCAAATGTTGAGGGATATCTGTTAGACACACACCAACCCTTAGGGACTACCCCAGACACTTATTCATACTGTGTGGGAGCCTTGGGCTCACCTATTAGCCACACCCGGTGCCTCTGGAGTTGGCCCATCACATAAGGGATGCTGCGATTCCTCAAAATGTAAGCGTCATGCACAGAGCCAGGATACTTGGCATTCACATGAGAGATGTATTGGTCTGCCAAACACACCATCTGCACATTCATTGAATGGTAGCTTTTTCGATTTCTGTACACCTGTTCATTCCTGCGGGGGTACAAATGCCACATGTGTACCATCAATGGCACCAATGATGTTGGGGATATGTCCCAGGGCTTTGAACTCCGCTTTCACTGTGGCCAAATCCACCACCTGAGGGTAAACTTTGTAGCTGCGCATGT
Source organism: Pleurodeles waltl (assembly GCF_031143425.1). Classification (NCBI taxonomy): domain Eukaryota; kingdom Metazoa; phylum Chordata; class Amphibia; order Caudata; family Salamandridae; genus Pleurodeles; species Pleurodeles waltl. The sequence goes on from NC_090446.1 coordinate 894,645,267, forward strand.
GTTTCAGCATGGCAGATAACACTCTGGACAACACGTTAGAGAACATTGGCTGAGACATCCCTGATGCCATGGCCACTGTTGTTTGAAAGGAACCACTTGCCAGTAAATGGAGCACTGACAGGACCTGCACTAGAGGGGGGATACCTGTGGGATGGTGTATATTTGACATCAGGGCTGGCTCCAATTGGGCACACAGTTCTTGGATTGTGGCACGATCAAGTCTGTAGGTGATAATGATGTGTCTGTCTTCAATTGTCGACAGGTCCACCAGGGGTCTGTACACCGGAGGATGATGCCATCTCATCATCTGCCCCAGCAGATGTGCCCTATGGAGGAGAATGGTGAGCAGAGGGTCATGTACCACATAGGTTGCACAAGTGGTTCTGCAGTAATGTGAGTAAATCCGTGTGTGGCGTTGTCTGTTCGTATTTCTGCCCCAATGTGCAGTGACGCCGTTAGGTGCCATGCCATGTGCCACCCTGAACTGGCAGCTGCCTGACCTGTAGGCAGGGACAAGGGGAAATGAGGTAACTGCGCTGGCGTTGTGCAGAGTCGCAGTAGGCGGTCGAAGACCGCCGCGCAATTCAGCATTGGTTATCATTGGGCCCTATGGGTTCAGGAGCCAATGATGATGTACGCCGGCGGTGATGGTACGCACCGCCGCGGATATGACCGCCATTTTATATCTGTTCACTCACTTGATACCTGACCTTCAACAGGAGAGGACCTACACTGCAAGTGCTGCTTTGACCTGTGTCTGGAAGCGACAATGGCTCGAGTGTCTGGGGAAAGGGCCCATGCCTTCACTTTGGTGGAGTTGGAGAGACTAGTGGATGGGGTCCTCCCCAATACACGCTACCCTGTGGTCCTCCAGACAAACAGGTGAGTACACTGTGAGCATGATGCGTGGGCCATGAATGTATGGAGTGGTGTGGATGGAAGATACATGTGGGATTGGGGGCTGAGGGCTGCATGAGAGGATGGTGAGTGTATGTGTGTCAGGGCATGGGTTGGAAGTGGTGGGCAATGATTATGATGAACCAGGCGGGGGAGTAATTTCCTATCATGCTATATCTTTCCTCTAGATCAGCGCCCACCAGAAGAAGGGTATTTGGCGTGCCATCGCCAAGGAAGTGCGGACCCTGGGGGTCTATCATAGACGGAGCACCTACTGCCGCAAGAGATGGGAGGACCTGCGCCGCTGGAGAAAGAAGACTGCGGAGGCCCAGCTGGGGATGGCCTCCCAACGTGGAAGGGGTGCCCGTCGCACCATAACCCCCCTGATGTTCCGGATCCTGGCGCTGGTATATCCGGAGTTGGATGGGCGCTGAAGTGGCATCACAGCAGCCACAAGGGGGTGAGTACAGTCTCATTCAGCTGACTCTGCGCGCTTTACGAGGTTTTTGGGTGGGGGATGTGGGCTGTGGGTTCGCCTTGGCCAGGGCAAACTTGGTAGGGTAGGTCCCTTATTAGGCAGACTCTGTGGCACTCCAACCCCAATAGTGTTAGTGGCCTTCTACAACTAGTCATCCTCCTGTGGGTTTCAGGTGTGCAGCACATGGGGTTAGGCATAGTCCCCCATGGGCTGGTGTTTTTCCTACTAACTGCTAGTTCATGGCCTAGTCCATAGGGCTGCCCCCTGTGTGTTGTGTACGCCAACGGTAGTGGTGTTGCTGGCATTGACCATGTGCCTCCCCTGCCTTTCCCCCCATCTTGTTTTGTCACCCTGCCCTTGTGTGCATTAGCATTATCTGTCAGAGGAGCAGAGGCACCGGAGACGGAGGGAGCTGCATCCCACATTACCCAGGAGGGTGAATGTATGGAGTCTAAAGGCACCAGTGGGACGGAGGGCGAGGGGAGCTCCACGATGGGGACAGGAGGGGATACCAGTGACAGCGACTCCTCCTCTGATGGAAGCTCCCTTGCGGTGGCGGGAACCTCTGTGCCCACCGCATCAACAGGTACAGCCAACACCCCCCCTACCTGCACCGCCCTCTCAGCAGCCCCTCACTATGTTTCCCGTGCCCGCTCACCCAGGAGGGTGGGCATCTCCTTCGCCCCAGGCACCTCAGGCCCTGCCCCAGTCAGCCCTGCTGCCCTCAGTGAGGAGGCTATTGACCTCCTAAGATCCCTCACTGTTGGGCAGTCAACCATTTTGAATGCCACCCAGGGTGTAGAGAGGCATTTGCAACAAACAAATGCATACCTGGAGGGCATTCATTCTGGCGTGGCGGCCCAACAGAGAGCATTTCAGGCTCTGGCCTCAGCACTGATGGCAGCCATTGTCCCTGTGTCCAGCCTCCCCCCTCCAACCTCCACTACCCAGACCCAATCCCCTCTACCTCAGCCTATCTCAAGCACACCATCAGACCAGCATGCACACACATCAACACACAAAAGTGGCTCAGGAAAACATAAGCACCACACATCCCACAGGCACTCATACAATCACCGTACCCATGCAGGCACACACACCAACACCCACTGCCTCACAGTGGAGAAAAGCATCCACTAACACAGTCCTTGGCAGGATGAAGCACTCTGGGCACCAAGCCCCCTCCATAACCAGTGGAGAAAAGCATCCACTAACACAGTCCTTGGCAGGATGAAGCACTCTGGGCACCAAGCCCCCTCCAGAACCAGTGGAACATGTCACCGACTTGAGAGACTGTGGCTTTGCACTCCCCAGGAGCAGGCAGTGGGCAACCCACCAGCTTGAGAGACTGTGGCTTTGCACTCTCCAGGAGCAGACAGTGGTCATGGAGCCCCCTCAAGGAGCAATGGCCTCGTCCCATCATCTGGCTGAGGTCCCCACCCCCTCCCCTTCCCCCTGAGGTGCCTGTTTTTTTTTCCGACCTGATGCCCCTGCAGAGTTCTCTCCATTTTGAGGCAGGTATCATATGTGGGCTTTGCCCATGCTTTTTTGGACGACTGGTCCACGGACATTTAATGGGACAGTGTACAGACTTGTGTACTTGCTATAAATATTTGTATATACTGATTAATTACTTTTCTCTTGGGCTATCGGTTTGTTCAAATATTACACTTGTTAACTCATTTAATTTGGTCCTTGCGTTCTTCCATGGGGTGATGGGGTGTATCTGTGATGTGATTGGATATGTGTGTGTGTGTTGTTGTGGGTGGGGTGTGGTGGGTGGGGGTGTTGCGTTTTGCGTGTGTGTGTCACTCTCTTTTCCCTCCTCTCCTCCCCTGTGTGCGAGGTGCAGTACTCACTGTGGTCGTCGCCGCCGTCCTTCGTACTCCTGGTAGATGAGAAGATACACCAACATTGGTAACACCTGTAGTTCGGGCTCCATGGCGTCCTGGTTCTTCGTTGGGTGTCGAGAGGTGAGTGGTTTCCCTTCCAAAGACTATTTCCGCCGTGCTTTTGATGGCGTTGGTACCACCCCGGAAAAGCTGGCAGATTGTTGCCTTGTAATAGTGTGGGAAGTACGTTGAGTTCCGCCTGTCTGTTGGCGGTTACTGCCGTGGTGTTTATTTCTACTGCTGTGGTGGTCAGTGTGCTAAAGTGGCTGTCTGTGTTGATGGTTTCCGACATGGTCGTAATTCCATTTGTTTGACCGCCGGCCTGTTGGCTGTATTACCGCTGCTTTATCACCGACCTCCAGGGTTGTAATGAGGGCCTAAGTTCATCGTCACAGAATTTACAGTGAGAGAAGCTCAGTTGGTGAGACTTACTGACAGTAAAAGTCAAAAACCGGTTAGCTGAAATAAAAGAAATCCAGGTAGGTAAAAGAGGCAGAACCCATTTGCTACAATTAGGCAACCCACGACAATACTCTATTTTTTAATCAACCTATTAGTACATAGGCTGGTTCACAAAATCTGATTCAATTCACAAAAAGTTGGTACGCATTTTGTGACCACTTCTTCCACATCAAATCTTAGTACACAGGGTCCTAAGTTAGCTGTGTACACAATAAAGGCATTCCTTATTGTTAGATATGCACTTTGGCAAATATATCCATTGTTTTAAGATGTTTTATTTCTTTTTGAAATTTGTATGCAGGACATTCTCTTCTACATATTGTAGTTCTAATTAAACATGGCATGAAGGATAATTTTAACAGTGTACTTTTCACTACCTTATAACTAAAGGGAAGAGACTGTACTGAGAGCATATACAACAAACATTGGCAAAACAAATAGGTCTTGCCTTTACAAGACCTATTGGCTTTCTTTTGTCATGTTATACACCAGTTTGTGGCTCCTGTTCAGCATAGCTAAAGGTTAGTGGCATGGACTGTCAGAATGGAGTGGGGGTGCAGAGTGTCATATAGTGGAGTTGTCTGAATGTTGTAGATTGGAATGGGAGGATTAGAGTTCCATGGAGTTGAGTAGTAGTAGAGGGGAGTATGATTCAGTGACACAGACTGTTGTAGAGTGGAGTGGGGTGGAATAGGGTGGAGTAGATTAGAGTGGGTTGAGGTTGTGGGGTGGATTGGATTGGATTTGATTGGAGTAGAATGGATTGGGGCAGTTTGAGTGGAGTGAGGAGGATGGGTGTGGAGTGGATTGGAGTGAGGTGGATTGAAATGAGGTGAGAACACATCTCCCAACACCTGAGGACCCTCCACTGGCTATCAGTCATGAAGCGAATCACCTTAAAGCTACCCACCCACAAGTACAAGGCCATACACAACGCAGGACCAGCCTACCTGAACCACCACGTCTCCTTCCACACTCCCGCCAGATCCCTTCTCTCTGCCCAGATGGCCCTGGCCACCATCCCTTGCATCTGCAAAACTACCGCCAGAGGACGATCCTTCACCTGCACTGCAGCAAAGAGCTGGAACAACCTCCCCACTGCACCACAGACAAAGCCCGTGCTCACCATCTTCACTACCCTCCCCTCCAGCGCCTTGAGACCCTCACAGGTGAGTAGCCTCGCTTTACAAAAATGGATTGCTTGATTGGATGGGATTTGGGTGGATTCGAGTGGGCTGAATTAGATTTGATTGGGTGGGTGGTTTGGTTTGGAGTAATAGTGCTGGGGTGGGGCAGATTGGATTAGGGTGGAGTGTGTTGGATTGGATTGTGGTTGATTGGAGTGGGGTGGACTGAACTGGGATAGGGTGGGGTAGATTAGATTGGGTTGTGGTAGATTGTAGTGGGGTGGATTGTAGTGGGTTGTGTTGGAGTGGAGCGAACTGGAGTGGGGAAGGCTGGATGGATTGGACATGAGTGCGGTGGACTGAACTGAGATGGGTGGGCTGGATTGGGGTAGAGCGTGATGGATTAGATTGGAGTGAGGTGGGTTGGAGTGGGGAGGATTGGAGTGGGGTGGAGTGGATTGAAATGGGGTAGGGTGGGGTGGGGTGGGCTGGAGGAGGTGGATTGGATTGAGGTGGGGTGAGTGAACTGGATTGGGTTTTGGTAGAATGAACTGGGATGGATTGGCTGGGGTGGATTGCATTGAGGTAAGGAAGATTGGATTGGCATGAGGTGGGGTGAACTGCAGTTGGTGGACTGCAGTGGGGTGGACTGGAGTAGGGTGTATCAGAGTGGAGTGAGGTGGATTGGACTGAGTGGGGTGGATTAGGGTGTGATGAGGTGTACTGAATTGGGGTGAGGTGGATTGGATTGGAGTGGGGCAGATTGTTTTGGATTGGAGTGGGCTGTTTGGCATTGTAGCGGGCAGGTTGCAGTGGGACAGGTTGTTTTGGATTAAAGTGGGACAGTTTGGAGTGGGGTAGATTGAACTGGGGCAGGTTGAATTAATTGGAGTGGGGCATATTGTGTTGATTGAAGTGGGGTAGCTTGCTCTGGATTGCAGTGGGGCATATTGTTTTGGATTGGAGTGAGGCAGATTGTTTTGATTGGAGTGGGGCATATTGCTTTGGAGTGGTGCAGATTGGCTTTGACTAGAGGGGGGCGAACTGGATTGGGGCACATTAGATTGGGGTGAGTTTGGAGGAATGAAGTGGGGTGGGTTGGAGTGGATTGGATTGAGGTGGGGTGGACTGGTGTGGGATAAAGTAGGTTTGATTGAGGTGGACACGAATGGGCTGGATTGGGGTGCACTACATGATTATGTGTTAAAGCATAATTTCAGAGATTTCACATAATAAAGAAACACTGTTGCTTTGCAATATTTTGAACAAGTTAATTGTCATCTTTTGAGAACAGGGCCCAGGAGCAAAATCAAAAGAAAACATGAGTGGAAAGTGAGAAAAGACGACTTGGCAAAATTAAAGAAAGCTAGCTTTAAAAATAAAACTTTGCAATTTTGTTTGTCCTGCTGGGCATGTTTTTGCCATTCACAAGCCTTCTGTTTGTGGGGCACTAGAAGCTAAAAAGAACAAAATAGTACCTCGATCACGTTGGGTGCTGCGGACGGACTCTAATTAAGTTGAATCAATTAGTGCTTAAACCCTGCTCCACACAGAGGAACGGAAATGATGGCAGACGTGCCTTGACAAATTATGAGGCTGTAAAGAAGAGTGCCACGCAAACCAACATATGGTAAGCGACAGGCAGGCTCCAAGCCCTTTACTGAACACAACAGAGTCTCGCAAGCAAGATGCATGCGCTTGCGCATGCCCTCGAATGTTCCATCCCCCCCAAAAAAAAGTGCCTCCAACACCATTACAAATCTGTCTCCTTATTCTCTTTCTTTCCCCTCTGTAGTCTATTATTTTATTCCTCTACCTTTATCTAACACAGAACTCTCTTTTCCATAATCATTCCCTTGCTCCTTTCCTCTGCTGTACTCCTCTTAAATCGTAGCCACCAATTCAGAGTCCCAAATCGCAAAAAAATACACAACCTGGTACCAAAGGTATCAAAAGACACCAAAGGATGAGCATGAAATATTGTTCGTTCATCACTTCTGAGTTTTTTTTACTGTGTTTTACCATGTTTTTTTCTTAGATATTTTGTGCCCCTGTACATTTTACATGGTGTGCTGTACATCGATATACATTTGTGCTATCGTTCAAACATTTACAAAATAAAACATAAAACGGATAGTGCTCACAATTTTATGGCACCTCTCAGATAAGGTGTTCTGTTGTGATTGGGCGTCCTTTATCAAGTTTGCTGAAAAAAAGCGTTATGTAGATTTAATATGTGGTTTGGGGGACTTACCTTCGCACACGGTGTTGGAGTCAACTGTGCAGTTTGTAACTACAGAACATGAATCTTTTTATCCCTCTACCCTGCACATTTAACTGGAGATTTTCAAACACATTCAGTTATTGCTGGCATTCAATGGAGGGGTGTGGTGTCTGGCAGTAGCATGCTAAATCGGGCTCACCGCAGCCAGTGCATGGTGATTAGAGCCGGTGTGTGATTCGTGTTATTAATGGCTGACGTGCTCCCACCGCCCCTTCCACCCCCACACACATACCACACACTTTTCCAACTTTTAGTGAATGGAGTTGATAGATATTATAAGCAAGCAAAGTGTGTTTTGTAGTTCTGGTCGTATTTACAAAGATATGTGGTGATTTTGATGAACCAGAGAATATTTACAATGCAGAACAGGTGAGATGGCTGGGCGTCTGATACGCATTACCACAGAGGGGCGAAAGAAAGGGGCTTTGAGCAACGGGAAACTGTGCCTAGGGAGCTGATGGAAATTATTATTTTTGCCCAGAAGTAGAGATTTTTAGTTTTCATATTTATTAGCTTTTATAAATTCCTAACCTTGCAACGCTGACAGTATGGTCGTTTTACGATCGCCGTGCAATCAACACAACAGACATACAGAGGGTAATATAGGTAAAGTACTGTATATCCGACACTATTGCTACAGATTACTAGCCTTGTGTATCATAACATTCTGAGTATCGGGGTGATTTGAAAGAAAGGGAAAATATTAGGAGGTAGACACAATGCAGCAGCCACAGAAAAAACAGAATAGGAAACAATACTAGTCAGGACTATCATGATATAATATTGATTATACCCAGCTGGGAACGCCCTGGGTTGCTTTGTCGTACATACTTGGGTTAATCCTATCAAGACATCAATTCAAACCCGTTACGAACACCCCAATAAGCTCTAGTATTACGAGCCTGTACATCCGCCACACCACTGTCTGTGGGGACAGGTCTTGCTGCAGATGGTGATCAGTTTTTGCCTCCAGTTTGGTAAGGTAAACTTCCCAGATCACGATTACCGGGCATCTGTCACCTTGCTTAGACAGCACTGTACAAGTGTCTGCTTCCCAGTTACCCACTTGTGAAGGTCTCTAAGCCATCACTGAATAGTAGGGGCCACCGGCAACAACCAGGACATGACCACACCTCTTTTGAACAGTATCAATGCCAAATCAATACATTTAGCATAGTTGTCTTTCTTTAATCTTGGCATTAAGCCTGTACTTCGTGTGGTATAACTCGATCCGTGAAATTTGATAACTGGCCCAGTTCAGCCTCATATGCCCTTTACAGTATGGGGCATGTCCACTCAATGTGGTAGAAATCCTCATCATGTTGCTAATACTACAGGAATTGCAAATACTTAAGTTTAGGATTCCTAGAGATTTTCTTAACATACTCTCATGAGTGTATCCACTGCTTGTCTGAAGCACCCAGTCCCAGCGAGTCCTGATCTCAAGGCCCTGGCATGAGTGATATGCAAGCAGTGCCCCATAGAATATAGAGATGGCTCTCCTCCATGCCCAAGAGTCAAAAGCCACAGCAATACCTCAGAACGATGAGGTTCTGCTTGGTCCCACCCCCAGTCTGACGTTCAGTGTCAGGAATCAACCTGGTGCCATACCATATGTTTACTGTATAAGAGGTAGAGCCCATCCACCAAGTACATTTTGCCTACCAGACACACACCAGCTGTAATTCATGGTCATTTTTCATGAGCAAATATAATGTTAGATGCCTCCGGAGGTATCCACAGTGGCAACTGTACTGCATATGGCAGCTGGACACATCTATCCAAATATACCTGCATTAACAGGTCCTTGTCACTGTGGTGAGTCTGGTTGGTTCAGGGCATATCAGATCAGGGAATACCAACCACACAATGGCAGTGGCGTCACACAGTGACTGGGACAGGGCTGTCCCTTCAGATTCAGGTGGGCACACCTACCAATTCATCAGCCATTGTAATTGGGCTGCAGTACAATTAAGTTAGTAATTTGGGGCATCTAGTACCCCATAGAGCATAGGGAGCTGTTTCTTGCCCAACATCACTCTCCTTCTTCCTCTGCCCCATACTAACTCAGGTAGAATACTGTGCAGTGCCTTGAAGAATCTCTCCTTAAGTATCATAGGTAGCATCGCAAAGTAGCAAAGAAATCTCAGGAGTATCAAAATCTTGGCTATCGCCACAAGGCCCAAAGGGGATATTGGTAAATTGGTCCAGAAGGGAATACCCTGATGTGTATTGGTCAGTCATTTGTCTAGGTTGCCTCTAGTGAAGCTCTCCTCAGAGCCTGTATATGTCTATCCCCAGATATTTAAAAGTATCACATTTTCAGTCCAGTCGATTTTCTAAGAGAGCTTCCTGAGAGTCCTGAGACCGGTATCGGAGTAGGAACAGACAAGACCGAAGATGTCCCCAAAGTCGTCCAGTGTAATGCTGGTAGAGAGGCATGGGCATTTTAGATATATATGAGTGCATTGTCGGCATACAGTAAGACTGTGTGCCAACCGTCATGCTCCAATCTGGTATCCTTGACCTCAGCATATTTCCCAGAAGTAGTGATAAATGTCGTTATTTTCTCCGTAGTACAGCAGTTGACAAAGTGTGGATGACCTCTTGAGTGGCAGAAGACTTGAGATGTCCATCTTGGATGGCTTGAGGAGGGAATTACCAGCACCAGGAAGCCGCAGAAGGTGGGTTGCACCTGCTTGTATCATGTTGTATCATGTTGTAGGAGGTGACAACCAGTGGAATACCAAATGCTCTTTCAAAATGATTAGCACACTCAAAGATCACTACAAAATAGAATGGACATTTTAAAATATTTCTTTTAAAACTAAAATCCTAATGTAGTGCACATAATATCAGTTGCTAGCACATTGAACATAAACGTTAAAGTACTCAGGAAGTGCATGAATAATGCAAACAGTAAAATTATTACTATGTTTTCTATAGCATCCTCATTTACTTCTTCCAAGCGCCACACTAGTTCTAGCACATTAATAGTATATTGGCACATGGGTACTCACAAACATTCCTTTGGGGGCCGATACGCACATTCTGGGGTATACCGGGCCACACAGATGGGTGGGGTGTAGCTGGGGCAGAGGAGGCAGGGAGATTCGAATGCGGAGCTAAGTTGAGCAGGAAATGGCATGGTAAGGAGTCTGGTGGACAATTTCTACCACATGGAGTTAAACCATGCATGACATTCACAAAGTACGTCTTTAAATAAACTGTTCAAAAGATTGAGAGAATGCTGCATTTTGAAATGAAAATGGATGTGTTTGAAATGTAACCATTCCAAGGACGCTCAACTAATTCTTTAACCTCATTAGTGTGGGCGTCGGCCACTGGCCGACCCCAATACCACCTCCCTGGTGAGGGTCACGACCAGTGGGCGACACCAGAGGATTTTTTTTTATTTAATTCCCCTCGGGAGACACGGAAGAGCTTACATATGTAGAGAGAGAGAGAGATCACTTTTGTCAATGCGTGTGTGGTTTCCCTGGGGGCTGCGATCGGCCCCCAGAAAAACCACACCCACATATAAAAGTGATCTCTTTACACACATGTGTATATATATATATATATATATATATATATATTGCAGCTTGTGTCTTCAAAGCAATGCACATACTTGAACTGACGCGTTTCAACTGTAGCTTTTAGGCAGCAATAAAAAGTCAAGTAACTCTTCTGATTATGTTTCTGCTACAAAAGGATCTGACTTTTGTCTAGTGGCAGTTTTGATGCCATAAAGTATCGCAGAAGGTTTATATGCCTACTGCAAAGATCAAATCTGTATTTTATATAAACAGCTGAGTGTGTTTAGTAAAGCCAGCCATTACCAGCGCTATAATGCAAATGAAATGTATGTGCGAAGGGGGCTATGGAGAGATGAAGGACTCTTTTGCTGGGTGGTAGTGAGGGAATCTGAGAAGGAGGTCATGGGAGTGGGAGCACCAATAATGATTACTGGACTGGATGCCAGAGGAGCTAAAGACTGCGACGATTGGTATGTGACAAGGTGAAGTAATAGTGTTTCTTTTTTGTTTTTTTGAGTGTCTTGAGAGAAAGTGCTGATTGAGGGAAAAAGCGAAGGTAAGGTGACTGACCTTTACTGTTTCACGCATCACACACACACACCCACCAACAATTTTGTGACTGTCTACGTAGGCTAGTGTTTTAGAGCAATAGTTTAGCCAGTAGCAGACATGGCATTTCGTTGGATGACTGCTGCTCAAGCCCTAACTCGGGTTATAGAGGACAGCTCTGACGTAGGATCAGAGACTGAGACAGCAGATACTGAGGCAGCATCTGAGGGATAGGACAATGTCATTAACTCTGAGTGTGATTTTTCCGACAACCGCTCTTCCAGTGATTCTGAGGGAGGTCATGAGGACAGTCCTGCTGTCCCTTCGCAAGCACAGTCTGTGAAGCGGGACAATAGCGGGCTAGCCCAACCCAGAGAGCAGGTGCATGTGGCGGCAAGCACAGAGAGAGTGCTCTCTTGGGAGCTCCCCAATTTAGTTCAGCCCCAAATTTCACCACCCAAATCGTATTGTGGAGACATCAAAATGATCTATCGCAAAACAACCTGGTTTTGTAAGGCAGGCACCTGCCTTTTTGGTCCTGGGCTCGGTGGCAATATAGGGAAACCTACCAAACCGAGACATTTCTGGAAACTAGACACCCAGTGGAGTCCACTGAGGTGTGACTTGTGTGGGTTCCCCAAAGTTTTCTTACCCAGAATACCCTGGAAAGGTGAAATGTTGAATAAAAACTCTATTTTTTCTTGCATTTCTGTCACACAAACTATAGGAATATGCTGAGATCCACAAAATTCCTTCCACCCAGTGTTTTTCCACCTGTCCTTATAAAAACGCTACCCCATTTGAGTGCCTGCGTCAGGAATGGATCACCACAGGGTCAACAGTTGCCTTCATGTAAGGACTAACATTGACTATTGTGTCATCCATTCCTGACACGGCACTAGGCCTACCCACACAAGTGAGGTACCATTTTTATCGGGAGACTTGGGGGAGTGCTGGGTGTAAGGAAATTTGTGGCTTCTCTCAGATTCCAGAACTTTCAATCACCGAAATGTGAGGAAAAGGTGTTTTTTTGCCAAATGTTGAGGTTTGCAAAGGCTTCTGGGTAACAGAACCTGGTGAGAGCACCACAAGTTACCCAATCCTGGGTTCTCCTAGGTGTCTAGTTTAAAAAAATTAACAGGTTTGATAGGTTTACCTAGGTACCGGCTGAGCTAAAGACCAAACTCCACAGCGAGGCACTTTCCAAAAAACACGTCAGTTGCTGATGTAAAAATTTGTTGTGTGTATGTTGCGTTTTGGGGCGTTTCCTGTCGGGGGCTCTAGGCCTACCAACACAAGTGCCATTTTTATCAGGAGACGTGGGGAAATGCTGGGTGGAAGGAAATTTGTGATTGCTCTCTGATTCCAGAACTTTCCATCACTGAGATGTGAGGAAATGTGCTTTTTTGCCAAATATTGAGGTTTGTTAAGAATTCTGGGTAACAGAACCTGGTGAGAGCCCCACAAGTTACCCCATTCTGCACTTCCCTAGATGTCTAGTTTTCAAAAGTGTATAGGTTTGCAAGGTTTCCCTAGGTGCTGGCTGAGCTAGAGGCCAAAGTCCACAGCTAGGCACTTTGCAAAAAACACATCCGTTTTCTTTGGGAAAAAGTGATATGTCCATGTTGTGTTTTGTGGCATTTCCTGTCATGGGTGCTAGGCCTACCCACACAAGTGAGGTACCATTTTTAATGGGAGACTTGGGGGAATGCTCGGTTGAAGGAAGTTTGTGGCTCCTCTCAGATTCAAGAACTTTTCAGCACCAAAATCTGAGGGAAAAGTGTTTTTTTTTACACATCTTGAGGTTTGCAAAGGATTGTGAGTAACAGATCCTGGTGAGAGCCCCACAAGTCACCCTATTATGAATTCCCCTAGGTGTCTAGTTTAAAAAAATGCACAGGTTTGGTAGGTTTCCCTAGGTGCTGGCTGAGCTAGAATCCAAAATCCACAGCTAGGCACTTTACAAAAAACAGGTAAGGTTTCTTTGGGAAAATGTGATGTGTCAACGTTGTGTTTTGGGACACTTCCTGTCGCGGGCACTAGGCCTACCCACACAAGTGAGGCACCATTTGTATTGGAAGACTTGGTGGGGGAATGCTGGGTGGAAGGAAGTTTGTGGCTCCACTCAGATTCCAGAACTTTTCAGCACCAAAATCTGAGGGAAAAGTGTTTTTTTGCCAAATGTTGAGGTTTACAAAGGATTTTGGGTAACAAAACCTGGTGAAAGCCCCACAAGCCACCCCATCCTGGATTCCCCTAGGTGTCTAGTTTTCAAAAATGCACAGGTTTGGTAGGTTTCCTTAGGTGCTGGCTGAGCTAGAGGCCAAAATCCACAGCTATGCACTTTGCAAAAAACACGTCAGATATCGATGTAAAAATGTGATGTGTCCATGTTGCGTTTCCTGTCGTGGGCAGTAGGCCTACCCACACAAGTGAGGTCCCATTTTTATCGGGAGACTTGGGGGAACACAGAATAGAAGAACAAGTGTTATTGCCTCCTGCCTTTCTCTACATTTATTCCTTCCAAATGTAAGATAGTGTGTGTAAAAAAGAAGTCTATTTGAGAAATGCCAGTATGGGGACCCCAGAATTCAGAGATGTGCAAATAACCACTGTTTCTCAACACCTTATCCTGTGCCCATTTTGGAAATACAAAGGTTTCCTTGATACCTATTTTTGACTCTATATTTCACCAAATGAATTGCTGAATATCCCAGATTACAATAAAAATCCATTTCAAGGTGCAGCTCATTTATTGGCTGTGGGTACCTAGGGTTTTTGATGAACCTACAAGCCCTATATATCCCCGCAACCAGAAGAGTTCAGCAAATGTAACGATATATTGCTTTAAAAAATCTGCCATAGCTGGAAAAAGTTATAGAAGAAAGTGTGGACAGAAATGGCTCCTTTTTTCACCTCAATTTCAATATTCTTTTATTTTAGCTGCTACTTTCTGTAGGAAAACATTGAAGGATCTACATAAATGACCCCTTGCTGAATTCAGAATTTTATCTACTTTTCAGAAAGCTGTTTGGGATCCAGCATTAGTTTCACATCCATTTCTGTCACTAACTGGAAGAAGTCTGAAAGCACCAAAAAATAGTAGAAATGGGGTATGTCCCAGTAAAATGCCAAAATTGTGTTGAAAAATGTGGTTTTCTGATTCAAGTCTGCCTGTTCCTGAAAGCTGGAAAGATGGTGATTTTAGCACTGCAACCCCTTTGTTGATGCCATTTTCAGGGAAATATTCACATGCTTTCTTCTGCAGCCCTTTTTTCCAATTTTTCTGAAAAAATACAAAATGTTTGGCTAATTACTTGGTCTCCTCCAGCAAATAGCCAAGAAAGTCCCAGCACTGGGGGGGGAGTGGGGGAGGCCCATGGGTTAAAAAGTGTGCATCTTGTGCTATAAATCACACGCCTTGAAGTAAGAATGATACACTCTGTCAATGGAAAGGACTTTCAGCCCAACACGTTTTAAAATGTCTTTTATTCGGATAAAAGAGCAGCATTCAGATTAGGTACCTAATGCATTCTGGTTATTAGGTAACAGTGGCAATGTTGGAAAAACATCAATTGAATTGATATCCATCTTGGCTTGTGCCCTTCTCAAACTAAGAAGTTGAACAGCTTAAAGATTCCTTACACTAACCATCTGCAGATTTTCTACAAGCCTGAAAAGTGGGGTGAGAACTCTAAACTGAGCAAATCGCCTCTTTATGTCTATACACATTTCCCCCAGATAAGCACACAGTCAACAGCTCTTGAGCTTTTTTAATCCTCTGGGTCAAACCCTGCAACTTAGGAAAGTGTGTGCGATCACCATCTTCTAGCTGTTCTCTGAACAGGTCAAGTTTACCTTCAAAAGAATATATGGCACTCAGCCTTGAGGATACAAGTTTCTGTCTACCTTGAGGTGCCAGATTGAGAGTGCTGGATTGTGATATAATGGCAAACAGAAAATGAAAGTACAGTGAGCCATTGCAAGTTATACAGTTCTGGGAAGAACTGACTGCGAATGATTAAAGCAAATAAATAAACCTTTCTAGAGCTCTACTTTTGCGCAACCACCTTACTTTGATATGTTACAAAAGGTCTGCATAATCAGTTTCTACATCCTGCAGCAATGATCTGCAAAGTCTGTGGTTGAGTGCCTTTGCTCAAATAGAATTGACAATTCTTACTACTTGCTTCATCACATAATTTAGTTATACTTGTTTTATTTTTTAGCACCATTCTTTCTGATAGATTATGCAAAGATAATCATTGAAAGTGGCTGATGGAAGTTTTTTTTCTTAACAGAGATACAAAGCCCCTCTCATATCCAATCATGCAGAGTGACCCATCTGTAGTGATACTTAGAAGATTGTTAAATGTCAGGTGATGAGATTCAAAGAAGTTGCACATGCTGTTCAATACATCATCTCCTCATGTGTGACCATGCAATGGCACAAGGCAGAGGAGCTCTTCCTTAAGAATGCTTTCTTGTTCCGAATACCTCTCCCAAACCTACAATTGATGACTCATCAACAGCAATGCTAAAGAAAGGGGACACTTTGACTGCATTAATGACTGGCTTGACTCAATTCTATGTGTGCATGTGAAATCAGACAGTTGTAATGCCCCTATTTCCTTCACAATGTTAGATTTATTACAGTAGTTAGAAAATAAAATATCTGCTGCAAAGAGAAAACATTTCTTAACATGCCTCTGTATATGTGTTTTATGTTATGCAAGCAAGTAGCATATTTGGAAAGATGCCTCAGTTACAGCCTCAGTGTATTTAATCTGACACAGAAAGAGCATTTGCTGGGATAAAAGGGCTTGCTTTATTGATGCCACTTTTGCAGAACATAGTTTTGAGGACATTGGAAAGTTTTCTGTGAAGTTAGAATGCCTGTTTTGTAGTGCCACTTCAGGTTATATCTTTTGAGGACATTAGCCTTTTCTTTGCAAAGCAGACAAGTAGCTTATCTTTTAGACATTCCACAAAAATATATTCTTCTTTCTACAAAGCCTGGAACACCCTATGTTCACTCTGTATGGATCTGGGTCTTTTGCAAGACTTGTTACCAGACTGTATGCCACTTCTGTTGGGTTCCTTATTAAAATTGTCAGAAAAACAGGCTTTGTGTTCATGACCGATGACTTGACCCCATCTCACGAACAATGGCTTGATCACATCTCATGACCAATGGCACGACCCCGTCTCACGAACAATGGCACAACCCTGTCTTAGTTACAGAGCTCTACACACAACCAATGAGGTGACATTTGTGTACTGCTGTTTGGGGGAACATGGTTGAAAATAAAATGTGGTGTTAAAAATATTGAAATGTCCAGTTCTCACTGTATATTTTAACAGTGCTCTATTTGCACATATTTAAATGTATTCATGCTTTTCAGCTTATAACTAGATATTATTGATTCTCAAATGGTACATCTTTGCATCACAATTCTCATGTGCAGCCATCCCTACCTGAGAGCATTCGTGAGTAGAGCCAAGAAACAACATGAGACCAACCCTTCTTAATAAATTCATTTACAAAGCCATGAAAATCATGATTTAAGTGGCTTTGCAAAGGAGTTAACCCCACAAAGTAACATAGGCAGTGCTGTGTGCACTGCCTTATGTTGGTGAGGTAATAAATGGGTGATCTATGGGCATTCCTAATCATCCACTGATGCGTTTTGAAGCAAACCCATATATACTAAAGTCATTCAACATGTGTTTGTGCCAAAATGGTGCACCTGCCTGAAGCTGGTCTAACAAGGAGAAATATCTTTATTTCTCTTTTGTACGTCCTCTTTGCAAGTGTGCTTCACTCTGCAGCAAACATAAAGATGAATAAACCTCCCAAAATTGTTTTTGTGCAGGAAGGTATTCCTTGCTGATCAAAACCTATTCTGACTACTAAGCAGACACCTTTGCATCATTGCACAAGGGTGTCTATGTTGGCGCTAAGCCACCAGAAGTATGCCAGCGTCACAAGAGAGCAGAACTGTACGATATCTTAGTAGACATTGCATATTTCTGTTATCTCCCATTGAAACAATGCAGCCCCCTCTCTTTTTGTGATTCATCAGAGGGTAGTAACTCTACCCCAATGTAAAGAGCTAAATATCCCAAATTACTCTTTTTGAGCAACGATAAACTCTAAGAAGGCCTTGCAAATCCTGCAAACCCCCTGGAATGGAACGTCACCAACCTACTTCTGGTGCAACTTCTTCCCCTCAAGGGCACCAGTGTTGGAATGCCCTGTCTGTGCAAAATTAGTGCTGATCACAGCAACCCTCAGTGTACACATGCTGCTTTCTTTAGATGACCCTGACATTACTGCAAAGCAGGGTCTTCATTACCATGATTTTGCACCCCCTCAACCCATCAGCACTAGCCTCCTGCAAATGAGATCTCCCAGTCGCCAGGACGCTGCAGTATTTGCAGCTGTCAGCTCGCATCTGCATCACCAACCCCACTGGTGTAAAAAGAGGAAGAAGTAAAAACATCCTACGTACTGCTGTTACTGTTGCTGGTACACACTGTCTCCAGCAAAACCCTCTGTGTATTCAATAGGGCTGGCAAAAAGATTCCCAGCAGGTCTATTTTTGTGGCACAATCAGCACAGGGGTCTACCTGCAAGAGGATTGAGGGTGTTAGGAACATTTCCTGAGTAACCAGGCGAAGAGAGACAAGGACTGACTTGGGCACAGAGGTACTTGTAGATTACTTAATGTTTTAACAAAATAAACAACCTAGCCATGCTAAAAGTGAGATTCCCATAGCAAGTCAGTCCCATCAAGACCTCGGCCCGGAAAGCTGCTAACTAAAAACCGGCAACCACAATTTATGCTGCTGCACCATGTGCTTTATAATGTGTGACATAGCATTTTAGTGTAGTACCAGGTCTTGAGTCACTTTCTTAGTAACACTGGACATAGTAAAGGTATGTGTACTTAATGACAAACAACAAGAGGTGCCCAACATCACAGCAACATCAAACAAGGTATCAGGCAAAAATATAGGCTGTTGTGGAGAGCTAAGATGTGATGTATGAAGTAAGGTGTATAGCCCAAGTGTGCATTCAAATGTCTGTCCCACATGTAGGCATGTTGGGCTTTGTTGTATCTAACCTAGATGGATAAAACAGCTCTTTTAAACTCACAACCAACAAAACCTGTAGCTCACCATATTTGCATATTCAACGACAACATGTGCTTTTGCTTCAGAATGGGGCATTCAACTATGTGGTCAACCTAAAATGTATAGTTGAGCATGTAAAGTGTTAATATTGTAAAAAAAAACACATGTAATGTTTTAGGAAAGATGCCCATAATCAGGGCCACTCGAATTTACGCAGCATAATGCAGCACATTTCGTAGAAGGATTAATTATTTCATAATTTGTAAACTTGGTAACACTGTGTGGGCATTGATTGCACTTCATTATTATCATTTTAATACCCAAATATGGCAACAAGGAAGATAAAAGGTGACAAGTCCAGCTTTGCAAAGGGTCTTTCATTGCACAGTAATATATGTTGCTGCATCTTTAATAATGTTTGCACCATTTGAGCTAGAAGCAAACTTTTTTTTGCTAAAATCTGCAGATTATGCAGCAGATGCTGGATTATGTGGCTAATGCGGCAATGCTATAATTATATGAAAATTGCAGCAGCCGCACAATCACATAGGTCCTGTTGCCTTGCCCATAGCTGAACTAGAAGTCCTGCATTCCTTCCCAGTGCTGTCATGATCCTCTCCAGTCTGTTACTGAGCCACAGGTCAGAAATGTTCATAACTTGCAGGACAACACAGACCGTGTTAATGCTGGGGCTATCCACAGGCACAGCGATATTTTGAAAAATGAAACTCCGGCTGCAGATCGTTGGTGAGGTGTGTGCATTTTACTTTCTCAATACTGTGTCCTTCTGCAGATAGCTTAGCTTCAGAGGAGCTCAGGGTGAATCAGGTGAGAGACACCACTGGAAGCGACCCACGGGCTCAGGAGAAGTCAAGTCTGAATTCTGGCTGATTCTGGTGGGGAGGCAGGGCTTGCAAAAATGCACAGCTATGGCTGGTGGCAAGTAAAGGAAGAGGGAAGGTAAGACACAATGTCTATGTTGAGCTGGAAAGGAAAGCCAGCAAGCCGTTTTCATGTCTCTTCCTCTGCCGGCCGCAAGCGAGTGATGTCACTGAGTAGAAAAGGGGGGGGGGGTGCAAGTGAGCAGGTAGACATTAATTTCTTGAGCATGCTCTAACTTTATTGCACTTTGAATGCCGCTATTGAGGAACGAACACAGGCAAAATAATGGCTGCCATGCCTGCTTGTTTTCCACAGAGGGGGCGCATGGAAAGGTCTGGTGGGCCGGCAGTGGCCTGTGGGCTGTACTTTGAGTACCACTGCATTAGCAAATTAAAAGCTCATTCTGAGTTTGAAATAAGATTCACACCCACCTCCTTGATTCCAAAACCATAAGTTCTATTTTTGGCTCACTAAGGCACTGTTTCTGGCCATCTAATGTCAAAAAATGAAGATAATGTGTTGTTAGATGGCTCTAGGCCCTCTTAAATCTGGGCCCATATTTACAAAAGGGGAGTAGTTATAGGAATGGAGGATTGTTCAGAACCACATCAAGATGAGTGTTCTCTTATCTCGCTCCGAATGTGTGGAATGGCTTCCATGTCCCCCAACAGAGCCTTCTCTTCTATTCTTGAATTCTGCAAGAAGCTGAAGTCCTGGCTTTTTAAGTAACTAACCTATCATAGGTAGGGCTAGGCACACATACCTGCTCAGCCCCAGGATACCCTTGTAGGTGACAGTGTGCTTTACAAGCACACATAACATTAGAATTTAATATTAACAGTAATGCTTGCCAATTTCTTACCTTAAGTTGGCTGGTATGGAGGCAGCGACAAGGTGGTAATGTGTGCTTTTTGTGTGATTGTGCTTTTGATGGTGATATTTTCCACAATGGTCAGGTGAGAGGCAAATGTATGCCCAGTCCTGCCTGAGGGCAGGACTGGGCAAGCAGATAAATGCTATGGCCTTGCAAGCAAAGAATGGTATTTGGGTCTGTAGTACAGAGTGAGTGAGTTGATATTCGGTGAAAGGGAACTTTTCTAGAACAGCACAAACATTATTTATTCATCTACTCTAAACTAGGCAAGAAGAGTAAGAAAGTCACCAGTAGACTCTGCATGCTTTTTGGGGCTTGGCACTAATTCAACATAGGCATTTAAAAATATCCCAAAAACTCAAAGGTAACAAAATGTATGTCTATATGACAGTTGTTCAAAGACTGGTTTGAGAGCCAGAATTTGAATCAGGCCTGGCTAAGATTAGATTGTATCTGCAAAAGCTGGCAACTCAAGGTTTCAGCTCTGGCAGCCATTTTTAGCTCCCCTGATCATCTAGAAAAACTTTTTTCAGCCAGGTAGGGCAACGAGGCACAAACCGGCCCAAAGAGACCAGTGTACACCCAACGGAAGTGAAAAAAACATTTATTGGAAATAAATCTCGGAGTTTATAGAGACTGTGACCCTAAAGGCCTATGGATGATTAAGTCAAATCCATGGACCTAATGCATAGCTAAGTAAGTTGTTGCTTACGTTTTTAGGCCAAACCTTTATCAACCTTTAGCAGTTATAGAGAATTGAGAATAAAATGATTCAAAGAGCCAGAACAATGTCCTTAGGGCAGCACACCAGTTTGTGCCTTGTCTGTGTTGGTGTGGGATTGGTACACAGACCACAGACCACTGTTAAAGATCATGCCCTAAGTACAGGGCATATACCAAATATGGAAATGGCATAGGTAGCAGGTCAAAAGGCCATATTCTGTACTGTCATGTCATAACATCTGGCTTGTCCCTGTGGGTTCTCTTCACTGTGCCTAAATCGTAATGTCACAGTGCATGCACTTCATGCACTGTGGTTATCAGTACTACACACAGAGTATAGCTAAAGACTCCCATCTATGTGTGGTGCTCACTTGACATGGTCACATGCCATGAATTTCTGGTACTGCATCCATGGTCCACAAGAAGACAGGCACTGAGCAAATAACACAGTCGTAATGCCCAAATCCCATGCCCTCTCAACACTGTGTGCAAGGCCACTGCACAAAAGACATGGCTGAAAGTCATTTATCTCTATCACCGAAAGGGCATAGCTTCAGTTTATGCCCTCTACCTTGCTAGCACTGTGAACAGGCGGACTGCACTGATCATGACGACACAGGTGATGCCTTTGTGCAGGGCCTGCTTTTTGTCATGATTGTCTAGCCCTACAAAGTCTTGCAATCATGGAAACACCACATAAAGCTTGTCAACTGTGATGTTATCTACGTTTCATTGTGCAAAATTGTGTGTGTTGCATCGGTTGTGGGATATTATAGTTGCATTTCTACCTAAATATATCTCTGTACCGTTTAGCTTTGAGATTTAAGCATACAGACTCATCAACTGAAGCTTATTAGGGGAATCTACAATTTGTTATTACCTTAGTTAAAATGCTCTTGACAAAATATCAAAACAGCCCTTGATCATTATTTTCAGAGAAATGGGTATACAAATAAATCAGCGATTAAAAACAATCTTTTGTAATGCAAAATTCATTAAAACTGTGCCTTGAAAAAACATGGAACTTAGTTCTTGGTTCTTATGAATCAGAAGCCAATAATGCTGTTTTAGGTTCTGTTATGGCATTGATAAACTGTGCACACCAACATAAGGGCACTACTGTTCAAAGGGACCAATTTCCTATCTGCAAAATATGGTCATATTATTTATGCAAATATAGGCCTTCATTACAACCCTGGCGGTCAAAGACCGCCAGGGCTGTTTTGGCGATTGCACCGCCAACAGGCTGGCGGTACAATCTTGCCTATTTCGACCGGCGGTTTTCCGCCACGGTGGTCCCGGCGGTTTTAATCCGCCAGGGCAGCACAGCAGACAGTGAAAAGTGCGACCAGTGCAGCTGGTGCAGTCTTAAGACCACCAGACTCGTAGTGGCGGTTGGACCACTGACGCTGCCAATCGACAGCCTGGCGGTCTTGGCAGTTGTAATCCTCCAGGGTGGCGCTGCATGCAGCGCACCCCTGGGGAATACGACTCCCCAATCCACCAGCCTTTTCACTGCGGTTGGACCGTCATGGAAAGGCGGCAACGGGGCCCCCTGCATTGCCCAGGCACTTGGCATGGGCAATGCAGGGGCCCCCATGGACAGATCTGTCTCGCTTTCCACTGCCTGAATTACGGGCAGTGGAAAGTGCGGCGTGTGCTACTGTACTTGCCTCACTGCCACATTGCCGCTGGCTCGTTTAAGGACGGCGTCAATGTTAAGGCCCTGTCTCCCGCTGGGCTGTCAGGAAACTTGTAATAGGGCTGGTGGTGTTCTGGCCACACTGGCGGCAGGTGGTGGTATGAGTTTGGCAGCTCTTCTCCCCAAGTCACTTTATTGCCTTTTACTTCCAGTAATTCAGTGTCTCTGACCGTTGAAGGATCTGACCAAATCAAGCAATTATGTTCTACCCTTATCAGCTTGTCTACAATTTACTCTCCCTGGATGACGTTTTAATCCAAAAATTTATTACACATGTTCTAAGGACTCCAAACCAATGTCTGTTTATTGCAGTATCTGGATCTGCTCGTATTTTCCATGTCTGTTTTCCACAAAGTATAGTATTGCCCAGATGTCCAGAGCCCAATGTATCTCAGTTCCACCTCCTTGTGATTCTTGTTACAATATCTTTATGTCTTTGCTGTTCAATCTCCCCGAGTTGCAGGACACCCAACATTCCACACTTCAAGCACCCACACTGACTAGTATGCTGTATACTCTAAAGAGACACACTTGCAAGCAGAAAGTCTGATACAAGAAAAAGACAAGCTCGACAATGGGCACTGAGAACCGCAGAAACTTAAAGATATTGTGACAAGAATCATGAGGACATTGAACCCGGAGTCACTGTGTTGTGTGTGCATATTCTCGTCCCTAGGGTGGAATCTTATGGCCGGTGACACAAGGGGATTCCAAGGTCTATGACATGTGTAGTCTCCCCGTGTCAGTTGAGCCTCAGTGTGTTACGGGACCTGTTCCTTTATACTAATCAACTTTGAATAAAAGGAGGATTTAACTCACCTGTTGGTTCCTGTGCTTCATCGACCGTCACCACTTCAATTTGGCGGCGAGGATGGTGATGGTGTAGCGGGCGGCATACGTCTCTACAATTTTAACCATATTCGGAGCGGGATCTATTGACCACGGCGCTCACAGCAGAGATTTCCACGCAGACGGTGACAGCACTATCCAAGTGACTGCCTTTAATTAATTTACGGACTCTGCATCAGGGCGTCGGAGTGGTTATCTGCGCACACGCAGTTTCTAAAGATACGCGCGAGCGGAAACCATTGCCCTCATGGACGCTCGCGTGTCACCTTGCCAACGCTGACGCGCGCCATTGTGTATTCAGGGCATTTCCTCACGCGCGCATCTCCTGGGAAACGGGGACACGGCATATCAGAGGAATCAGAGCTTTTCCTTAGCGCGTCTCCAAGGAAACGGGGACGCAGCATTATAAGGTGTTGGAGCATTTCCCTACGCGTGCGTCTCCTTAGTAACGGGAACGCATAACACGTTTTTGTTTTTTTTCTTGCTATTTTTTTTTCTTCTGCCTTTGGGATGTCTTCAGATGATTTTTTTTTTAACAAGAATGATACAATTGTGTAAGGAAAATTTAGTAACAAGCGGAAACAGGTCCGGAGTGTTGATCATTAGGGCAGTCACTAGTAGCCACACGTAAATTGTGAGATTCGACTTGAACTGTGCACTGGGGCGTGGTGCAGTATGGCACAACCAAATTTTACAATTATTCCCCCGCAAGCATTTTGGGCTGCGGGGAGTGCACCACCTGTCAAGTGGGTGGAATGGAAAGACTATTTCCTGAATTACATAGGTGCCATTGACGTGGAGAATAAAATGGCTGCGGAACAGAAGAAAAGGATCTTGTTGCATTCGTTGGGGCCTATTGGGTTAAAACATACAATAAAATGCCGAAATGTCCTAGGAGTGGGGACATATGTGTTTTTAACGCAGCGATGCAAGATCTTGATAAATATTTTGCGCCAAAGGTTTGAGTTGGAATTGTTCGATACAAGTTTTTCCAAAGGAAACAAGGGAAAGGGGAGTCTGTGGATGACTATGTTGCAGACTTAAAGAAATTAGCCCTTGACTGCAAGTTCGGCGCAATCCATGATGACCTCATAAGGGATCAAGTGGTTATGCATGGTAACAATCAATCTATCCAAGAAAGATTATGGATAAATGGTGATTCTCCACTTGAAGAGATCTTAGCCATAGTACGGAAGGCAGAAATTTCTGAAAGGTGTGTTTCAGAGTTAAGATCAACAGAGAAAAGTGTTGACAGTGTTTACAAAGTGGTGAATCGCAAAGTGATGAAGGAGCAGAAAACTCCACAAGGTGGGGATGGTGAGAGAAGAAGTTACAGATGTGATAGCAAGGAACATCTGGTGTACGCTAAAACATGCCCAGCCTTAAAACTAAAGTGCAGTAAATGTGGTATTGTGGGCCACTTTGCAAGGGTATGCAGAAATAAAAAGAAGATCGTTAAATGTATATATGAAGGTAATGATCTAATAGGAAGTGATAGTGAAGAAAAAACTGTCGAGTCCAGAGGGATTGTGGAGGATGGAAACTTTATTCTGAATATAACTGATGTGAATACCAAAGGGAAACCTGTGTGCGACATGGAAATTGGTGGGATTCCTATTACAATGTATGCAGACTCTGGTTCACCATTCACCATAATAAATGAGGAAGTGTGGAGCAAAACATTTGTGGATAAAATAGGCACGCAATTATTACAACCAGACATTCAACCTGAAAATTATACTGGTGAAAAAATTGACTTATTAGGTTTCAGGTGGCTTTTGTTCTCTTTCAAAAACAGGAGTGCCAGAGGAAAGCTATATGTATCGAAAAGAGGACCATCAGCACTAGGTTGGAAAGATCAAGGACAATTACAAATGGGTTTAGATCCTAACGGCAAGGAAAAAGTGTTGGTGGTGGGTGAAGGGCATTCCTTGGCCACGGAAATGGAAGGAAAATTTCCTAAAGTTTTTGATAAACAACTGGGGAAATTAATAGGTTTTGAACACGAAATTGTATTAAAGAAAAATGCTATACCAAAAATCCAGAAAGTGAGATCAGTGCCTATAATGATAAGAGAGGAGGTTTCAAAGGAATTGGAAAAATTTATGTTAATGGACGTTATTGAACCGATAGAAAGTTCGGAGTGGATTTCACTGTGGTAATTGCTCGGCGCACCAATGGGAAGATTTGCTTATGCGTTGACTTAAGATATTTGAATGATAACATTGTTATTGATCGCTTTCCGTTACCGAAGATCACTGAAATGGTTTCCAGTCTTAAGGGTGCCTGTTGGTTTTCCACAATTGACTTATCAGCAGCCTATCATCAGATTCCTCTGTGAGCCGAATCGAGGAAACTTATTGCCTTCATCACACCTTTTGGGTGTTTCCAATACAAGAGGATGCCATTTGGACTAGCGTCAGCTGCAGCAGTTTTTCAACGTTTAATGCATAAGTTGTTTGGGAAGTCCATGGGGGTGATGTGTTTTCAGGATGACATTTTAGTATTTGGGAAAGTTAGGAATGTACATGATGGAAGGTTGCGACACGTGTTGGAGGTGTTGGAAAACAAGGGTTCAACTGTAGAATTAAGCAAGTGTAAATTTGCTGAGAGAAGTGTGGAATATTTGGGGCATGAGATCAGTGGAGAAGGGGTAAAACCTAAGGTGTCATTGGTTGATGCTATCTTTAATGTATCAACTCCTACAACTAAGGATGAGGTAAGGTCATTCTTGGGAATGGCGGAATTCTGTGCGAAATTTATCCCATATTTTGCAGGCAAAGTTTATAACTTGAGACTTCTACTTAAGAAAAATACACGCTTTGCATGGAATGATGTATGTGAACGAGAGTTTCAAAACATCAAAAGGGATTTGAGCAAGGTAGCAAATTTAGAGAGTTTCAACCCTGAATTAGACACCTTTGTGACCACAGATGCAAGTAATAAAGGACAGGGAGCTGTTTTATTTCAGAGAGACAGGAATGGAAGAAAGAGAATCATATTGCTTGCTTCCAGGTCATTGTCTCCATCTGAGGAGAGGTATTCTGTTATTGAAAAAGAGGCCTTAGCTTGTGCTTGGGCACTGGAACATTTCCATGCGTTCGTGGGGGGTAAGAATATTACAATTCAATGTGATCATAAACCTTTGATCAAATTACTCACATGTGAAGGTAGTGTGTTAGCATCAGCAAGAATACTAAGACTGTCCATGCGCATGAAGGATTTTATGTACCGCATTGTGTATGTCCCTGGAAAAAACAATTTAATGGCGGATTGTTTATCCAGATTGCCAAATCCGTTAGAAAGGTGTGTAGACGCTCCGTGGAGTGAATTTAGTGCTGCTCTTGTACATGATTCTGGTAAATCTGCCCTTAATAAAGATTGTTGGGGGAAGGAAATGGATGAGGATACTGTATTACAATCTGTTTTAAAGTTTGTTTTAGAAGGGTGGCCTAGGAAGGACCAACTAACAGAGCAGTGTAAGTACTTCTGAGAAGTGAGATATGAGCTTTCTGTAGCGGAAGATGTAGTTTTGAGAGGGGATAAAATCATTCCTCTGTGTGGTGTGAAGGAAGCGATTTTGGAATTGTGTCACAAGGGCCATTTTGGCATTGTCAGGACCAAATCGGTAGTTAAGGATTTATTTTGGTGGCCGGGGGTAGACAAGGCAGTGGAGAGATTCGTTAGATCTTGTAAAGCGTGTTCCTCAGCTGATAAGAGTTTGTGTACCCTGAGACCATCTATGGAGCAAATGCTTTTACCCAGGCAACCATGGGAATGTGTTGCTGTGGATTTGTTTGGACCAGTTGGCGATGCTCAGGAATATATTTCTATATTATAAACTTCATCATGTGAAACCAGTCAAGATTGATGTAGGTGATTGGGTTTGTGTTAAGAAGCCTTATAAGGTTACGAGGGGTGAGAGTCAGTATTTTGGACCGTAGCAGGTGATGGAAGTGTTACATAATGTAGTCAGACCTAGTGATGGTAGAGTTTGGAATCTTAAACGTGTGGCCTTGCTTGACAATAAGCAAAATCTTATGTGTAATGATGAAGGTATAAATGGAACAATGGATGAGAAAGGAACGTCCGACTGGTTAGAGAACGAAGTGAAGGGACATAGAGTATCAGGGGAGGAGGATGGTTTTTCTACCCTTGATCAGGATAATTCCATCAATGATAGAGAGGAGGGGGTTAATGAGTGCGAAGGAGGTCAATCTGATCATGTGATGGGGCGTTCAGATGGTGTGTTGCATGAAGGAAAAAGGAAGGTGATACGTCCTTGTTGGCTGAAAGATTTTGTGTTAGGGCACATAGCAGCTACTTCGAATACCTAACTCGAATACCTAACGGGTGGTTATCTTCTGGGATATTACTGCACTGTGTATGTTTGGTTCTCCACTAAGGTTCTCTTCTAACCTTTGTTTTTTGTTTTGTTTTTTTTTAGAATAAAGGGGGGGGATGTGTTGTGTGTGTGTATTGTCGTCCCTAGGGTGGAATGTTATGGCCGGTGACACGAGGGGATTCCAAGGTCTATGACGTGTGGAGTCTCCCCGTGTCAGCTGAGCCTCAGTGTGTTACGGGACGGACCTGTTTCCTTTGTACTACTCAACTTTGAATAAAAGGAGGATTTAACTCACCTGTTAGTTCCTGTGCTTCATCGACCGTCACCACTTCACACTTGACTTTGGACTTTTTGGCAACACTGGACTTTGTGGTAAACAGAGATAGAAGATACAAGCAGATACGGACACTGCAATAAACAAAACACTGGATGAGTTGGACACAAGGAAACACAGACAGAGAGTGGTAATAATGGGCCTAGTTTACAGAGCTTTTTGCGTAAGTAGTTGTGTTTTACTCTTGTCTTAGATATCAGTTACACATAACAATGCAGGGATAATTCTTAACGCATTTTCTGTGAGCTGTTTGTTCAGAAATTATGAAGAATACTCTTTGAGCTGTTTCCAGCAGTAATATCGCTTTGTGGAACGTAAGAGCAACCCTGTCTTACTCCCACAAGTTTATGAGAAGATCGCACCCAAGCCTGAAGTATGACACGCCTACTCACTGAAAATGCCTTGTGAATGGGGCTTACGCACTCAGGTGTAAGTCACACTGGAGCATTGAGTAAGATATACCTTTTCATAGAAAGGCTTCGTGAGTCGGGCGCTGCTTCTCTCCATTGCCTGGTCTGCCGGAAATCCAACATGCAAGCAGAAATGTTCCCACTGAAGGGACCCGCGGAGAGATAGACGCAGTCTAGTCTCTCCGCGGGGGGATTCGGGACGGGGGAAGTGGCGCACTAGGTGCCTGATTGGATAGGGGTAAGTGGGGGTGGGGGTTAGAGTAGGTTTATAAGGGGGGTGGAGGGTGGGGTCGGGCCTCTTTGCGCGCCGACTTAGGAGGGGGCAGGATTTATTTAAGTGAGGTGAGGCAGGAGTAATAACAATTAGTTTAGGCCTTTTATGCAGAGTGAGGTTTTACCCGGTTTTAGTTCACCGGGTCGCGGGCGGTAGAGTGCGGCAGGCAGTGGAGGAAAGGGAGGGCGGCCCCGCAGGCAAGTCTACGCCTGCGAAGGCGTGTGGAGCCGGGAAACCGGGGAAGCCCATAAGGGCAGCGCCGCGCCAGTGGGAGCCGGCCCCGCGGGCATTTTGAAAATTTTACAACGCGCGGAGCGCGCGCGGCTAATCAAGGCGGCCCCCTAGATCGCGGGCAGCTGGGAGCGTCGGGTGTATTGCAGGAGCCAGATACGGCGGGCCCAGCGGCGGGCGGCGAGCACATTTCCCCGCGGGGGGGGCACACAGAGCAAGCGGTGAATCACACGGGGCGGCGAGGGTCCCCCGGTTATAAAAAATAATTTACAAAAAAAATAATAATAATTTTTTATTACAATTACGGCGCTTGTATTTTGAGATCGGGACAACCTTGGGCAGCAGTTCCCCCACCCCCATTTATATATTCTATAGGGCAAATAGACATTAGCTGCAGGTCTAAAGTGCACACCCAGGCCACAGATACGGACAGACAGAAAGACAGACATACAGAGTTCAGGCCAAGGGGATCTAGTGTTTTCATTGGACCGGCAACCGATAAGGCAGGCCGGCGGTATGGCCACAGGCCATGACGCGGAGGCGGTGAGGGCCGCACTGCGCGTTTTGGGTGAAGCGGGCAGGGCAGACCTGCTCAGGCCAGGGGTCTTAGACCAGGCGTGGGTTGGGATGACACGCCCCACCAGGGCGGCATCTGGCCGGGTCGCAGCTGCAGTAGCGGCCTGTGAGTCACAGGAGTCTGACGGGGAGAAGGATGAAGGGCCAATTCCCCCTGGGCAAGGCACTGCGGCTCAATTAAGGTACGGGGCTCAGAGCCCTCTGATGTTCGGCGAAGAGACACAAGCCTCTCAAGGCATGGGCACAGATAGCGCACAGGTGGGCCCTGACCCCGCTGGCCCGGGCGGCCAAGCGGCGGGGGAGGCCGGAGTGGAAGGACTAGGTAAGGAGGCAGAGCAACACGCACCGGGGACTAGCGGGGTTTGCGCCCCCCCTAGATTTGTCATATCACAGGGGGGAGGCACGCGACCCAAGTTGGTTTGGGGCGCCACTGAAGAAAAGAGGCAAGTACGCCGGGAGGAACAGGGGGGGGACAGGGAGGGCCAAGATGGCGCCCCGCCAGGCCAGGGGGGGGGAAGTCAAGACACCGCAAGAAGCAAGGGCGGGGACGAGCCAGGTTTCGCACACACAAGGGAATTGGGAACAGGCAGATACATGGGATTTGGAGGCTAGAATCAAGGAACAGCGCAGGGTGGTATTAGAGACGGAGGCCAGGTGGGCACAGCTGTGCAAAGACAGGGAAGAGGCGAGCGCACACAGCGAGGCAATGCCTAAAAACAGAGAGGCCAGAGGGCAACCAGGTATGCAACAGCCAGGTCAAGAGAGCGGATCCTGGGTATGGGTACCACGGGTAAGAGGAGAGCAGGGACAAGAGGCTAGAGCGGCCGAGGGGTTAGTCGGCGCAGGGAGACCCAGTGACGCAGACGGTCATGGGGACAACAGGGCAACAATGTCAACAACAGAGGTTGGCAAGAGGCGGTACACGCCGACTGGGCGCAAGACGGCCCAAACACGTTGGCACGAAGCACTGGAGGGGTCTATGGCGGCCCTCTCCACACCGAGGGACCAAGGACGACGTCACGAGGACCTGCCTTATGCGGGCAGGGATGCAAACGAGGATACATCAACCAATGTGAGAGATGTGGGCCAACGCAAGGGCCAGTGGGAAGGAGATGATGTTTTAGAATTGGATTAAGAGGAGGAAGGGGAGGAATGGGAGGATGGCGAAATACGCGATTGGGAGGTGAGCACTGTGAAAAAGGGTGGCGGACGAGGGCGCAAGAGCGGCGCAACCTTTTCTTCGTGCTCTGTGTTACAGGTTACAGCACCTTTGGAAGGCCCCACGGGGAGTAGGCAAGGCATGCAGCGTGGCAGGAGCTGGAAAGGAGTACCAAAGAACCTGGGGGACACCGCTGGAGGTAAGAAATGGTGGTCAGTGTGGGGTGAGGGGGGGACAATAAAGGAGGTTACCACGAGTAGGTCCATCGGAGTAGGTGAAGGGTCAGTACTGGAGATAGCAGGCAATAGCATTACGCAAAAGGTGGGCGAGAACAAAGAGAAGGAGGGTACCGCCACGATAGATACGGCAACGGCAGGAAAGGAGGATAAAGGGGAAAAGGCGGTAGAAGATAAGGAGGGGGGAAGTCACAAGAAAAGGCTGCCATACATGGGTTTGGCCATGCCGCTGGGTTCACATGTGGCCGAGAAGACAAAGAGTAAGATATGGAAGCATGAATACGTGGATGTGTTTAAGCTACTACATAGAGACATACAGGCGAAGGAAGGGTCTAAGGAGGAAGAATGGGAGTTGGCACGCAGGCCCCGGGTGCCCATAACAATGGATAACTGGACGTCGGCCTTTTTGATATTCGCAAGCATATACTGCGAAAAATACCCAGACAGGGCTATCGCCCTTTTTAAATACATGGATATAATTAGAAAGGCTCAAATGCATTTTGGGGGTTTCGCGTGGTTAAGTTACGATGAGGAATTCAGGGCCCGGGTAAGTGTTAACCCGGAAAAACCATGGGGTGATGTAGACTCAGAACTGTGGATGCAATGGATGGCATCGGCACAGACAGCGGCGTCCACTCATACGGCGAGCGGTTTGCCGGTGACCTACAGGCCCTTTCAAGCGCGCCCCGCCCATGGAGGGGCGGGCACTGCAACTAAAACAGCGGGGTCAACCGGGGGGGCTTGCTGGAACTTTAACAAAGGTTTTTGTTCCAGAGCGCAATGTAGGTTCAAGCATGACTGCTCCAAGTGCGGGGGCCGTCATCCAGTCACACAATGTTTCTCATTATCCAGCCCAGCGGAACAGTGGAGGGCTTCTAGAGGGAGAGGGGCTCATGGCGCGCCTGCGCCAAAAGGGGCCTACACCAGTTAAACTGGAATTTCTGCGGCCATGGTTGCGCTTATACCCGGATAGGGATAAGGCACGGCTATTAGAATGGGGCTTTAGAGAGGGTTTTAGATTAGGCTACCAAGGCCCACGACAAAAGAGATGGGCTGACAATTTGCGGTCAGCCAAGGAGCACCCACAGATTGTGCGCGATAAAATAGCAAAGGAGGTAGCTTTAGGCAGAATAGCTGGCCCATTTTACGAGTGGCCAAGTGATGCGCTAATGATATCACCATTGGGAGTAGTGCCCAAGAAAGCGCAGGGAGAATTTCGTTTGATTCACCATCTGTCATGGCCGGAAGGGACATCAGTAAATGATTTCATTGCCCAAGAGGACTCTAAAGTAGTTTACGCGTCAGTAGATGACGCGATAAGGCTGGTTTTAAAGTGCGGTAGGATGGTGGAAATGGCAAAATGTGATATTCAATCAGCTTTTAGATTGCTTCCTATCCATCCAGCAGATTTTGACCTCTTGGGCATGCATTTAGATGGCAACATCTACGTGGATAGAGTTCTGCCCATGGGTTGCTCGATATCATGCGCCCTGTTTGAGACATTCACCACCTTTTTGCAGTGGGTTTTTGTGAAGACAAGCAGGCATAGATGGGTGACACATTACTTGGACGATTTTTTATTCGTAGGAACGGCGGCAACGGGGGTCTGTGGGCGGGCCCTGGACACGTTTCAGAAGCTTACACAGCAGGCGGGTGTGCCTCTGGCCCCAGAAAAAACAGAGGGCCCCGCGCGGATCCTAACATTTTTAGGCATCGAACTAGACACAAGGATGCTGGTCGCCAGGTTGCCAGCGGCAAAAGTGAGGGAGATACTGGAGTTCCTAGCAGTGGTGCGCACTCTGCGCAAGATGGAGTTGCGGACAGCTCAAAAGCTGTTAGGTTACCTCAATTTTGCTTGCAGGGTAGTCAGGGGAGGTAGGACTTTTTGCAGACGTTTAGGACTTTCCATGTCAGGTGCCGTACTTCCACACCACAAGATACGAGTGTCATTGGCATTACGAGAAGACATTAGAATATGGGAGATTTTTCTGACAAAGTTCAACGGAGTACCGATGTCTTTTGGTGAGTCGGACACAATATGGCAAGTACAAATTTTCTCGGATGCGGCAGGAGCGTCAGGGTTTGGTTTATACTGGGATGGGAGGTGGTGTGCAGAATCCTGGCCAACATCCTGGAGACAGCAAGGGAGAAGCATAGCGTTCTTGGAGTTTTTTCCCCTTTTAGTGGCACTAGCAGTGTGGGGACAGGAATTAGCCAACAGGACAGTGATTTTTCAAATAGACAACATGGCAGTGGTAGAGTTGGTGAATAGACAGAGAGCTAAGGACATCAGAGTTTTGCGCTTGTTGCAGCAGTTTATGCTTCTATGCTTATCTTTGAATGTCATATTTAAAGCTACACATATACCAGGGATTTACAACGAGATTGCAGACTCCCTATCTCGTTCACAGTGGCAGCGTTTCCGCGAATTGGCCCCAGGAGCAGATCAGAACAAGACTGTGGTCCCGGCAGACATCTGGGATTGGGGGGCATGACGATCACAGGGCTGGTGGAGATGTCATTAGCGGTATCCACGCGGCGTAATTACAGACTGGCATGGTTGGAGT
The DNA here is from genome assembly GCF_031143425.1 of Pleurodeles waltl. Classification (NCBI taxonomy): domain Eukaryota; kingdom Metazoa; phylum Chordata; class Amphibia; order Caudata; family Salamandridae; genus Pleurodeles; species Pleurodeles waltl. The sequence goes on from NC_090446.1 coordinate 894,678,797, forward strand.
TTCAATCTTTTGAACAGTTTGGGGGCAATTTTTGGGAGCAAAGCTTGCCGGTATTGGAGGCACGGACCAGACGCTTCGTGCTGTTTCTGATCAGGGAGGGTTTATCTCCGGCGACAATTGGCGGAAAGCTGGCTGGAGTGTCTTTTTACGGAAAACTGTTTTTCGGTTATGACCCAGCACATAGTGATTTATTGGGTAAAATGCTGAAGGGATGGAGCACGGTTAGAACGAGTGGGGACAGACCAGCAAGAGAGCCCATTACTTTCGAAATGTTAGTTGAGATGACACGGGCGTTACCAAGTTGTTGTAGGGATCAAGATGAGGTGGGGTTATTTCGTTTATGCATGTTGTGGATGTTTTTTGGGGCGTTCAGAGTATCAGAACTGTTGGGAGTAGGTAAGGATGTTGGGATAAGGAGAAAAGAGGTGTGCATACACAAAGAAAGGTTGGGAATATGGCTAAGACGGTCCAAAACGGATCAGCTGGGTAAGGGAAAGTGGATATGGCTAGAGAAAGGGGGCGTGGAGGAGGCTTGCCCGGTAAAGGAATGGGTCAGTTTCAAAACGAGGTGGCGAGGAGCAGGCGAATCAGGGGTTTTTATGCATGCGTCGGGGAAAAAGTTGACTAGTTACCAATTGCTACAAGTGACGAGGATGACTCTTATAAGGATAGGGCGGCGCGCAGGGGATTATGGAACACACTCATTCAGAATTGGCGCAGCGACGGAGGCGGCACATATTGGTTGGGATTGGGCTAAGATCAAATCCATAGGGAGATGGAAGTCTAGATGCTGTGAGCGTTATGTTAGGCCTTGATAAGGGCAGAACAATCGGGGGGGGTGCGTTTGGCGGTTAGTTTATCAAGACAGTGGTTACAATGTTTTTTCTTTGCAGGCTGTGTGGCCGGGCCAGAGAAGGAAAACATGACGACGTGGTTGGTCGGCCATTCGTTCGTTCATTGGGCGGCGAAATTTGCAGAGAAGCAAATTTACGGCAGATCATTGGGACTGCCCAGCAGAAGCCATGAAGTGCGTTGGTGGGGCAAGAGTGGTATGAGGTGGGGGAGCCTGCTCCCCTTTATCACGGGTAACTTGCCGCAGTGGGGATGCCCAGATCTTTTATTGATTCACTTAGGAGAGAATGATTTAGTGAAGCTATCGGGGCTCACTCTGATACAATTGATGCAGAGGGATCTGGAGCTCCTGAAACGGAAGCTATGCGGGACAAGTTTGGTTTGGACAGAATTTGTGCCAAGAAGGGCATGGAGAGGGGCGATCAACCATGGAGCCATTGAGCGGGCTAGAAAGAAACTGAACAGAGCCATGAGAGTTTTTTGTTGGGCTCAAGGGATCAAGGTTTTAAGACACGGGGACATAAAAGAGCAGGAGCAAGCTCTATTCCGTGATGACGGGGTGCATCTGTCACAGATAGGGAACGTTTTCTAAATCACAGAACTGAGATTAATGCTGGAAAGCATATGGGGTACGAACTTGTGTACCCGAAAATGAAAGTGGTGGGGCAGCGAAACGCCTCACGGGTTTCCCTGGGTGGCAGGAGATGGGGGAGGGTGGAGAGCCAGGTGCGGGTTTGTCCACCCTTCCAGGGGGAAAACAAGGAGGTGAAGCATCAGAGCAGGGAGGGGTAGGCTACAGGCAAGGAAGGCATGGGCGGAATAGGGGAGCATATACGGCAGGAAAATTGAAGGGAGACATTTGTGGAGAAAATGAAGGAGAGGGAGTTCTAAAAGTTAAAAGCTTTGCTTTAAAAGATATACAGTTAATGTTTTGAAGTATTGTTGTGTTAAATCCTGTTCTAATAAATGACCTTTTACACCAACAAGAGTGTCACGTATGTATGTCCCGATGAAGGGACCCGCGGAGAGATAGACGCAGTCTAGTCTCTCCGCGGGGGGATTCGGGACGGGGGAAGTGGCGCACTAGGCGCCTGATTGGATAGGGGTAAGTGGGGGTGGGGGTTAGAGTAGGTTTATAAGGGGGGTGGAGGGTGGGGTCGGGCCTCTTTGAGCGCCGACTTAGGAGGGGGCAGGATTTATTTAAGTGACCACCCACCCACCCAGCTTAGGAAGACAGGGGGAGGAAAGGTTTTATTTAGGTAGGGTAGCTAGGTCAGGTAGGTTGGGGTCAACAGTCATTTAGGACAGGTGAATTGTGAAGAGGTAGCAGGAGATGGGGGAGGGTGGAGAGCCAGGTGCGGGTTTGTCCACCTTTCCAGGGGGAAAACAAGGAGGTGAAGCATCAGAGCAGGGAGGGGTAGGCTACAGGCAAGGAAGGCATGGGCGGAATAGGGGAGCATATACGGCAGGAAAATTGAAGGGAGACATTTGTGGAGAAAATGAAGGAGAGGGAGTTCTAAAAGTTAAAAGTTTTGCTTTAAAAGATATACAGTTAATGTTTTGAAGTATTGTTGTGTTAAATCCTGTTCTAATAAATGACCTTTTACACCAACAAGAGTGTCACGTATGTATGTCCCGATACAAAGCCCACATTGAAAACAGGCCATTGAATTGAATGAAATGTAACTTGATACCTTGTGTCTGTTTGTGATGTCACCAGAATCTTAAATGGAGTGATAATCTTGGAATTCAATGTATCCTGCTACTTTTTGTCCGTTCTTTGTTTAGGAAACGCATTTCTAGTACATTTCTTATAGGATGAAAACACATAAGAGCCTCCCACCTGTGGGACGTGTAAAATGGATGTATTTCCTACATTTATGTGATTGCGTCTCACAGGGCTGTTTCAAACCAGCAGATGAACAAGCATTAGAGCCACGAAGCAATTGTCTGTAGTTAGGCAAGATACAACCGGTTCATTCACTTATCGGCTGATGAGGCTCGACTCCTATAGATTCATAAATATGCTTCATTGTCTTCTTTTCTCGCCCTGCTTATTTTGAAGTTCAGCAGGAAGTGCGGCTGGAGTGCTTCGGTTGCCATGGTAACGCCGGCTTTGGCAACGGGGCAGGCCAGGCTTTGTGCTCTGTCATCTGATGGATTCTCGCTGCTCCTGACTTTTCTGATCTCCTCCTTCGCTGGGTCCGCGCCAGGATCGCGATGATGAAAAGGTAGCTGTGGCGATGCCGGAAAAAACGTGGACCGTTACCGGCGCAAGTTTAATTTGTTAAATGGCTCCGATACCTCTCGTCGCCCCAATTTCTGCTCCTGCTTTCTTTCTATTTACCAACATAAACTGTAAACCCCCCCAAGGCAACAGCGCTACCAAATATGACCTAAATGCAGCTGGTTTGATAGCTTAGTGATTTCAGCGCTTACCTCAGAAACTGCGAGTAATCTTTAACTCACTTGTTTGACTACCAGCGAAAGTGGCTCTGTTGTTTATCCAAATGATGTTCATAAAATATATACAACTTAATTGTTGTAATAATAGCCTGTTGTGTTGACTATCCAGGTTCCAAAAGGGACTAAGGCAGAAGTCCAGATCGCAGGGAAGTTAGACGTATTAATGGGGTTATCAGTAAATAAAGGCAGCATTATCTCATCGCGTTCCGGAAAAGATAAGTGTAGAGGCTTACTGTGACAGCGCAGCCGACCGAATGCAGAGGTTGCCGAATACCATGGTTGCCCATTCTTGATTCCATGCCGTGCCTCTTACTACGTGACCTCTTCTCCACTGTGACAGGAAGGCTGCCTGCGGCAAGGGTCTGCACAGGATTATTTCCCTGACAGTCTACCCTACTTGGTAATAGGCACACCACATTTCCTCTGGTAGACTAACAAATATTGCTTCATTCTCTTTTCCATCATGTCACTGTTGACATCCAGCAAGCCGTGGCTGTGCTCCTATACTTCTTTGCGCAGGCTGCAACACCTCCAATCGATTGGCAGTGGCAGTTTGAGGTTTTAAAACCTGTATTCAAGCACTCGATGAGACTCATGTCCTTCTGGTAGGGAAAACGCTTTACTTGTGAGTGCCCTCGGGAAATGAGTTCATCACATTTTTGATCTGGCGTTTTTTACTATCAGCCGTTGATTATTCTTTGTTAAGTGTATAAGGAAGCAAAGGCCAGACAGGAAACAAGTTAGACAAACAGGTCAATGTTGTCCCAAAAACAGCAGGAAACAGAAGACAAATTTGTGATGAGACAGAAAGAGATGGCAATCAAATTTCAGCTTGGGAAAATATGAGAAGTTAATAAAGTACCAATTAATTGTCCAGGAGTTAATCAACAATCAATTGGCTGTCCAATGCTGTCGCAAGAAAATGCAGGAGAGGTTGAGGTTTGTGAGAATTCTGACTTTAAAGGAGGATTTCACTATAGAAAACATGGTGGAGGAAACTAATCTGTGTATGAGAGAAATGGAAAGTTTATATGTTAAGGGTCGAAGCCACTCCGATGTGGCAGCTATAGGAGAGGAGGGGGTAGAGGTCAGTGCAGTAAACAGGAACAGCTCGGGGAGGTAATTGAGGACATTTAAAAAAAAAAAAAAAAAGACAATTAAGAAGGGGACCAGCGCTTGAACAAGGTTTCAACTTTTGTGATGCATTGGTGAAAAGGTACAGAGGTGTGTCAGGTAGAAATATTTGGCACGTATGTGCAAGGATGGAGGTGTGGTCAGATAGACAGACTATCCATCTGATAGGCTGTTGTGTGTAACTGCGTGACAATGGTGGCCTACGTAGGAGGAACACATCCACCACTGTGTCCATTCTTAACAGGTGTGATGTCAGACTTATGGTGGATTCTGGACCTTTATTCACCATAATCCTGGGAGGTAGTTTTGAGGAGAAGTAGAACCCTGGAACCTAAATAAATAAATCCCAATTGTTATCAGGGAATGGTGGATGCTTTTGTTTAAGTTGGCATTCGCTCCCGAGAAAATGTAATCAGAGGTGCAGTAAATGTAGCCAGAGACGGACCTTACATTTTAGGTTGACTGCTGCAATATGATCTTCACAGTGTCATCAGTAGGGGTGGGCAGGTGCTCCTCTGTGGGACTTTTGCCCGCTCCACGATCCGCTTGGAGAGCAGACTTCTGGAAAAACCCCCACCAACTGCCACATGGAGGAGTTTTTTCTTGCATGTGGCTCACCATCATTATTTTGGTGCGTGCGACTGAGAAAATCGAGCTGTAGACCATCTCCAGGTGAGAGTTCTCAACACAGGTGGTCGCAGCTTGAGTTGAGAAAGCTACTGCTCAAGTAGAAATCTACTTGAGTGACAGATATAAGTATCGCCCTCTGGCGCACCACGTGGTGCCATTAGAAAGGACGAGCTCCTGGTGCTAAAGATCACCAAGAGCATCACGACATGCTGGAATTCCACATCTCAAGGAACTCAGCTGAATCTTGCAGAGTTTTTAGGTTACTCCAACGAGATCTGCAGAGTGGACCTCTGTGAGTTCTGCTCAGGCCAAGTCATCAACTCAAGAGCTCCTGATCAAAGTATAATGGCAAAGGACACTTATTTTAATTAACTGTTTCCAGAACTCCATCTGTTTTCAAGGGAAAACCAGGCACCTTGAAATAATAGGTCCACAAAATTCTCCTTAAAAAAGGTGCTGAGACAGTTAAGCATAGGGCTAGATCGGTCCCCTTGGCTGTAAGGAGGTGAAAAAATGGTGAAAGACTTGGTGCAGAATGACATAACTGAACCTTTTGAGACAGCAGAATGGTTATGTCCTGTGCTAATGAATAAAAGCATTACGAAGTGTTGAGATTCTGTATAAACCCACAATGCATAAACTACAACATTGTATTGGGCAGCTTTTCCATCCCCAACATTGGAGAAATGGTGCTAGGGTGGAAAGTACTTCTCCAAGTTGTACATGAGGAATGCAACCAATGAACTGCACAAGGTTTTCAAGCAACTCAATGCATTTGTAACCATGGAAGATGTACCTGTCTTCTTTTTGGCCTAGCATCATCTGCCACTGTGTTTCAGAGAACGCCTGTAATTTTTAGGGAACAGGATGGTGATCTAAGGGAGAAATCTGCTTCCAGAATGGCATCTTGTTATAGAGGACTACCATCAAGTACCTTCAAAGGTCACAATGACACCTTAAAGACCTTAAAAAAACAAGTTCCTGACAAACTGGAGAAGGCTGGCAGTATGCTATGCAAGGACAAGTGCCAATTATGCTGTACTATGTAGAATTTTGGGGTTATTTACTCTCTGCACTCTATGTGGAGCGTGCAGACCAAAATCTGATTTGGCAAGGGCCATTAGAGAAGACTAAAGGCAAAAATCAGCTGTGCTATTTTACAAGCTTCATCTGATGCTACTTAAAGTTCTTCAAAAACTTTGCAGTTCAACTGAAAATCTGAGAATTTTGCAAAGAAAAGGCTATTATTTGTTTTGGTTCCGGTCCACTGCAATAATCAGAATTCAAGGGAGTTGAAGGAATCTATTACTTATGCAGATGTACTTGCAGTTTTGGATGTGACTAAGAAAACGTCTCACGGATGTCGCCAGTGCTAAAGGCATTGACTGATGCTGTTCTTTTTTACTGTCAGAGAAGGTGTGAAAGGACCATTGCTCCTGCCTTTCGCTCTCTTTCGGAGTCAGAAAAACGATTCCATCATTCAACAGGAGACATTGAGGGTGGTGTGATGTACAGAGCATTTTCCCACTTAAATATGGTGTTATAAAATAGTATTGGTAACAGCTCACAAGCCTTTAAACAAGGTAAGCAAAATATGCCTAATTTGTATTCTCTTAATTACGTGAAATTTTAGGAAAAGTACCCAAAATTACATTAAGTGCAAAACTGGGATTTTGTGCTATTTTTTAGTGCAAAATGTTTTGATGCAAGGATGCATTTTGTGCATAAAAAATATTGCAAAAAACACAGTGCAAATAGCAGCCAAGTCCCTTCAGGCCATTTTGTTGTTCCTGTGTGCTTGCACTAAATTTCAGTCATGAATGGAACATAATTACTCGATGTGACACAAAAGCGTTAGCGGTGCAACAGTCGATTCCTTGGCGGACCGACTGCCAGATTATAAAGCAGGTGGTCAAACTGCTACAAGACTGCCGCAACTGCCAGAATCACAGATCCCGCGATTGCAGCGGTGCAGAAAGAAGTGGTCAATCACGGCGGTGCCCATGTTGGCACCACCGTGCTGATTACAACTTGCCTTTCCACTGATCTTTTCATGGTGGGGACACTGCCATCAAAAGGTCAGTGGACAGTCAGAGAAGAGACCAAAGAGGGACTCCTGCACTGCCCATGCCCATGTTGTGGGCACTGCAGTGCCTCCCCCATCAGCACGGACAGAATGCGCACTGTTTGCAATGGCAACAGTGCACATTCTGACTGTGCTGGCGGTGCAGACAGTGCAGTTGCATTGGCCTCGTTTAGGATGTCGGCTGTCTTTATAGTGCACTAAAATGAACTACATTGTGCAGAGAGTCCAGTGGATCAACCAATTGGTATTGCAGAGGCAAAAGTAAATAGGACTAAAACTCTATTTGTGGTAGTGTGGGTGAGCAGTTAGGCTTATCAGAGGGTAGTGCTAAGCATTTGTGGTACTCACAGGGGCAAAAAATGAGAAAAACACTCAAAGAATAAAGCAGAGACCAGATTAGAAAAATAATAATTCTTTTTACATATGTTTGAAACTCAAAAACTTCGTAGTCAGGTAAGTAGACTTTTAAGCATAAATACTTAGCAGTTTCAGAAACAGACACAGTGAAATTTTCAGAGTTCCCTCAATGTTATCCTATCAAATCAAATCATTAGCATTTATAAAGCGCGCTACTCACCCGTGCGGGTCTCAAGGCGCTAGGGACAAAGGGGGTGGTTATCGCTGCTCGAACAGCCAGGTCTTTAGGAGTCTCCGGAAAGCGGAGTGGTCCTGGGTGGTCCTGAGGCTGGTGGGGAGGGAGTTCCAGGTCTTGGCCGCCAGGAAGGAGAAAGATCTCCCACCCGCCGTAGAGCGTCGGATGCGAGGGACGGCGGCGAGTGCGAGGCCAGAGGAGCGGAGGGGGCGGGTGGGGACGTAGAAGTTGAGCCGTCTGTTGAGGTATTCCGGTCCCTTGTCGTGGAGGGCTTTGTGTGCGTGGGTGAGAAGTCGGAAGGTGATCCTTTTGCTGACTGGGAGCCAATGCAGGTGTCTCAGGTGTGCGGAGATGTGGCTGTTGCGGGGTACGTCGAGGATGAGGCGGGCTGAGGTGTTTTGAATGCGTTGCAGGCGATTTTGGAGTTTGGCGGTGGTCCCAGCGTAGAGGGTGTTGCCGTAGTCCAGGCGGCTCGTGACAAGGGCGTGGGTCACGGTTTTTCTGGTGTCGGCGGGGATCCAGCGGAAGATCTTGCGGAGCATGCGGAGGGTGAGGAAGCAGGCGGAGGACACGGCGTTGACTTGCTTGGTCATGGTGAGAAGGGGGTCCAAGATGAAGCCGAGGTTGCGGGCGTGGTCTGCGGGGGTCGGTGCGGTGCCGAGGGCCGTGGGCCACCAGGAGTCGTCCCAGGCGGACGGGGTGTTGCCGAGGATGAGGACTTCAGTTTTTTCAGAGTTCAGCTTTAGGCGGCTGAGCCTCATCCAATCTGCGACGTCCTTCATACCCTCTTGTAGGTTGGTCTTGGCGCTGGCGGGGTCCTTGGTGAGGGAGAGTATAAGTTGGGTGTCGTCGGCGTAGGAGGTGATGATGATGTCGTGCTTGCGTACGATGTTAGCGAGGGGGCTCATGTAGACATTGAAGAGTGTCGGGCTGAGTGATGAGCCTTGAGGTACGCCGCAGATGATCTCAGTGGGTTCTGAGCGAAACGGAGGGAGGTAGACTCTTTGGGAGCGGTTTACGAGGAAGGAGGCGATCCAGTCCAGGGCCTGGTCTTGGATCCCGGTGGAGCGGAGGCGGGTGATTAGGGTACGGTGACAGACGGTGTCAAAGGCAGCCGAGAGGTCAAGAAGAATGAGGGCGACTGTTTCACCGTTGTCCATCAGGGTTCTGATGTCGTCTGTGACTGAGATGAGGGCGGTTTCAGTGCTGTGGTTGGTTCGGAATCCGGTCTGTGAGGGGTCGAGCAGGTTGTTGTCTTCCAGGAAGGTGGTCAGCTGTTTGTTGACGGTCTTCTCTAATACTTTGGCTGGGAAAGGCAGAAGGGAGATGGGGCGGAAGTTTTTCAGGTCGCTCGGGTCAGCCGTAGGTTTCTTTAGTAGGGCGTTGACTTCGGCGTGTTTCCAGCATTCGGGGAAGGTAGCAGAAGAAAAAGAAGAGTTGATGACGGTCTGGAGGTGCGGGGCGATGATGTTGTCGGCTTTGTTAAAGATGAAGTGCGGGCAGGGGTCCGAAGGGGCGCCGGAGTGGATAGAGTTCATGATGGATTTGGTTTCTTCCGTGCTGATGTGGGTCCAGTTGTTGAGGGTGATGGTCGGGGATGTGGGTTCGGTGGTGTTAGGTTGGGTCTGGTGTCCGAAGCTGTCGTGGAGGTCGCTGATCTTGCGATGGAAGAAAGTGGCGAGGGATTCGCATAGATCCTGTGAGGGCGTGACGGCGTTGGCGCTGGGGTTGGAGAACTCCTTGACGATGCTGAAGAGTTCTCTGCTGTTGTGGCTGTTTTTGTCCAGTCTGTCGGTGAAAAAATTCCTTTTGGCAGTGCGGATCAGGTGGTGGTGTTTGCGGGTAGCGTTCTTGAGGGCGGTCATGTTGTCAGCGGTGCGGTCCTTGCGCCAGGCTTTCTCAAGTGCGCGACAAGTTTTCTTTGATTCTTTGAGGGTGTCAGAGAACCAGAGGGGTTTCTTGGTGTTGTTCTGTCGCTGCGAGCGTTTGAGGGGAACAAGGTTGTCTGCGCAGTTGGAGATCCAGTTTGTGAGGTTGAGGGCTGCGACGTTGGGGTCGGTGGTGAGGGTGGGTTGGTTGGTGGCGAGTGCGGCGAACAGTTGCTCTTCAGGGATCTTGTTCCACTGTCGGCGAGGGATGGGTTGAGTGCGGAGGTGGCGGGTCTCGCGTCGGAATGTGAAGTGGACGCAGCTGTGGTCGGTCCAATGAAGGGCGGAGGCGTGGCTGAAGAAGACGTGTTTGCTGGCGGAGAAGATAGGGTCGAGTGTGTGTCCGGCGATGTGGGTGGCAGTGTTCACCAGTTGTTTGAGGCCGAGGTTGGCGAGGTTGTCGAGCAGGGTGGTGGTGTTGGGGTCGTTGTTTTGTTCCAGATGGAAGTTGAGGTCGCCTAGGAGGATGTAGTCCGGTGAGGCGAGGGCGTGCGGGGAGATGAAGTCGGCGATGGTGTCGCTGAAAGGGGCGCGAGGTCCGGGAGGACGGTAGACGAGGGATCCTCTGAGGGTGGTCCTCGGGTCGGTGCGAATCTGAAAATGCAGGTGTTCAGCGGCAAGAGGGGAGTCTTCAGTGGAGGTGGTGACGCTGATGGAGTCTTTGAAGACGATGGCGATGCCTCCTCCTACTTGGTTGGTGCGGTCTTTCCTGGAGATCTTGTAGCCTTCGGGGATGGCGGTGGCGATGTCTGGAGCAGAGGAGGCGTTCATCCAGGTCTCCGTGATGAAGGCGACGTCCGGTGCTGTGGAGTCTAGGAGGTCCCAGAGTTCAACGGCGTGTTTGTGAACGGAGCGAGCGTTGACTAGGATGCACTTGAGGTGGTTGATGGCGCGTGGGCTTGTGGTCGTAGTTGTTGCGTGGTGGAAGATGCGTTTGCAGGAGTTGCAGGCGAAGGGTCCATGGGTGCGTTTGGGGTGAGCTTGGAAGCAGGTGTTGGAGCGTCCTGGGTTGAGGGCATGGAGGGTGGTGGGGTCATAGCGGATCATCGGGGCTTGGGAGCGCTGGGGACCAGGGGTCATGGCGCTGGGCGCGGGCCAGGCGCAGACGGGCGCAGACGGGCTTGCCTCTGGTGCGCTTCCGGCGCGCCAGCGGCGCACCCGCTGCACGCGCCCGCTGCGCGGTCGCACAGCGGCCGCCATATGAGGTAGGAGGGGGGGAGGGGTCAGCTGGGGGCGAATGGGAGCTGGGGGGCGGGGGTGTGCAGGAGGTCGAAGCGGGAAAGCGCGAGGGAGGGGGGGACAGGTAGAGTGAGAAGAGCTGGGGGAGGGGGGTTTAAGGGTGGAGGGGGGAGAGTGTTAGGAGGTTTAGGAGATTAGGGAGAAAGATAGGTGTAGGGTTGTGAAGATAGGGGAGGGGGGGTTGTAGAGGTGGGTGAGGGTGAGAGGTAGAGTGAGGGGATAGGAAGATAGGTAATAGAGGGGGTGGCGGGAGGGGGGGAGAGATAGAGAAATAGGTAGAGAGAAAAGGTAGATAGAGAAATCGATAGATAGGGAAAAAGATAGAGAGATAGGAAGATAGGAAGATAGGAGGAGGTGGAGAGTGAGGGAGTTGGATAGTGGGATAGAGAGATGGAGAGATAGGTAGATAGGAGGAGTGAGGGAGGTAGAAAGTGAACGGGTTAGATAGGGGAGATAGAGGGGGGGATGCGAGTGGGGGAGGGGGATGAGGCAGGAGCAGGAGGGCAGGCGCGGGGAGAAGAGGACGGAGGAGGCAGAAGAGCCGAAGGCAGAAGACAAGAAGAAAAGAAGAACAGAAGAAAAGAAGAACAGAAGAACAGAAGACCGGAAGGACTGAAGACCGGAAGAGCAGAAGACTGGAAGAGCAGAAGACACACAGAAGAACACAGAAGAACAGAGAGGAGTACAGAAGAACAGAGAAGAATACAGAAGAACACAGAAGAATACAGAAGAAGACAGAGGAAGACAGAAGAAGACAGAAGAATACAGAAGAACACAGAGGGAGACAGAAGAACACCGAGGAAGACAGAAGAACACCGAGGAAGACAGAAAAACACAGAGGAAGACAGAAGAAGACAGAGGAAGACAGAGGAAGACAGAAGAAGACAGAAGAACACAGAAGAACACGGAGGGAGATACAAAAAACGAAGAAACAGGGTGCAGAATACCACAGCAGAAGATGAGGAAGAAGAGAAGAGGAGAGAAGACGGGGAGAAGAGGAGTACAGAAGAAGAATACAGACGAGGAGCGAGGAGGAAGAACAGAGAAGAAGGAAAGAGGAAAAGAAGCAGGAGCAGGAGAGAGGGTGAGTAGCGCGGGGCAGAACGAGGGGCTGGGAGGTACTTACTGTGGGGTGGGTCTCAGGAACTCAGGAACCTGGAGGAGCTGCAGCGGCAGGGGGAGCGACCTAACCTTGGGTCAAAGGTCGCTACCACTGTCGCGCAGCGGCCGCCATATGAGGTAGGAGGGGGGGGAGGGGTCAGCTGGGGGCGAATGGGAGCTGGGGGGCGGGGGCGTGCAGGAGGTCGCGGCGGGAAAGCGCGAGGGAGGGGGGGACAGGTAGAGTGAGAAGAGCTGGGGGAGGGGGGTTTAAGGGTGGAGGGGGGAGAGTGTTAGGAGGTTTAGGAGATTAGGGAGAAAGATAGGTGTAGGGTTGTGAAGATAGGGGAGGGGGGGTTGTAGAGGTGGGTGAGGGTGAGAGGTAGAGTGAGGGGATAGGAAGATAGATAATAGAGGGGGTGGCGGGAGGGGGGGAGAGATAGAGAAATAGGTAGAGAGAAAAGGTAGATAGAGAAATCGATAGATAGGGAAAAAGATAGAGAGATAGGAAGATAGGAAGATAGGAGGAGGTGGAGAGTGAGGGAGTTGGATAGTGGGATAGAGAGATGGAGAGATAGGTAGATAGGAGGAGTGATGGAGGTAGAAAGTGAACGGGTTAGATAGGGGAGATAGAGGGGGGGGTGCGAGTGGGGGAGGGGGATGAGGCAGGAGCAGGAGGGCAGGCGCGGGGAGAAGAGGACGGAGGAGGCAGAAGAGCCGAAGGCAGAAGACAAGAAGACAAGAAGACAAGAAGAAAAGAAGAACAGAAGAACAGAAGAGCAGAAGACCGGAAGGACTGAAGACCGGAAGAGCAGAAGACCGGAAGAGCAGAAGACACACAGAAGAACACAGAAGAACACAGAAGAACAGAGAGGAGTACAGAAGAACAGAGAAGAATACAGAAGAACACAGAAGAACACAGAAGAATACAGAAGAATACGGAAGAAGACAGAAGAACAGAGAAGAATACAGAAGAACACAGAGGGAGACAGAAGAAGACAGAGGAAGACAGAGGAAGACAGAAGAAGACAGAGGAACACAGAAGAACACAGAAGATCACGGAGGGAGATACAAAAAACGAAGAAACAGGGTGCAGAATACCACAGCAGAAGATGAGGAAGAAGAGAAGAGGAGAGAAGACGGGGAGAAGAGGAGTACAGAAGAAGAATACAGACGAGGAGCGAGGAGGAAGAACAGAGAAGAAGGAAAGAGGAAAAGAAGCAGGAGCAGGAGAGAGGGTGAGTAGCGCAGGGCAGAACGAGGGGCTGGGAGGTGGGGGGTACTTACTGTGGGGTGGGTCTCAGGAACTCAGGAACCTGGAGGAGCTGCAGCGGCAGGGGGAGCGACCTACCCTTGGGTCAAGGGTCGCTACCACTGTCGCGCAGCGGCCGCCATATGAGGTAGGAGGGGGGGAGGGGTCAGCTGGGGGCGAATGGGAGCTGGGGGGCGGGGCGTGCAGGAGGTCGCGGCGGGAAAGCGCGAGGGAGGGGGGGGACAGGTAGAGTGAGAAGAGCTGGGGGAGGGGGGGTTTAAGGGTGGAGGGGGGAGAGTGTTAGGAGGTTTAGGAGATTAGGGAGAAAGATAGGTGTAGGGTTGTGAAGATAGGGGAGGGGGGGTTGTAGAGGTGGGTGAGGGTGAGAGGTAGAGTGAGGGGATAGGAAGATAGGTAATAGAGGGGGTGGCGGGAGGGGGGAGAGATAGAGAAATAGGTAGAGAGAAAAGGTAGATAGAGAAATCGATAGATAGGGAAAAAGATAGAGAGATAGGAAGATAGGAAGATAGGAGGAGGTGGAGAGTGAGGGAGTTGGATAGTGGGATAGAGAGATGGAGAGATAGGTAGATAGGAGGAGTGAGGGAGGTAGAAAGTGAACGGGTTAGATAGGGGAGATAGAGGGGGGGATGCGAGTGGGGGAGGGGGATGAGGCAGGAGCAGGAGGGCAGGCGCGGGGAGAAGAGGACGGAGGAGGCAGAAGAGCCGAAGGCAGAAGACAAGAAGACAAGAAGAACAGAAGAGCAGAAGACCGGAAGGACTGAAGACCGGAAGGACTGAAGACCGGAAGGACTGAAGACCGGAAGAGCAGAAGACACACAGAAGAACACAGAAGAACAGAGAGGAGTACAGAAGAACAGAGAAGAATACAGAAGAACACAGAAGAATACAGAAGAAGACAGAAGAACACAGAGGGAGACAGAAGAACACAGAGGGAGACAGAAGAACACAGAGGGAGACAGAAGAACACAGAGGAAGACAGAAGAAGACAGAGGAAGACAGAGGAAGACAGAAGAAGACAGAGGAAGACAGAAGAAGACAGAGGAACACAGAGGAACACAGAAGAACACAGAAGAACACGGAGGGAGATACAAAAAACGAAGAAACAGGGTGCAGAATACCACAGCAGAAGATGAGGAAGAAGAGAAGAGGAGAGAAGACGGGGAGAAGAGGAGTACAGAAGAAGAATACAGACGAGGAGCGAGGAGGAAGAACAGAGAAGAAGGAAAGAGGAAAAGAAGCAGGAGCAGGAGAGAGGGTGAGTAGCGCGGGGCAGAACGAGGGGCTGGGAGGTGGGGGGTACTTACTGTGGGGTGGGTCTCAGGAACTCAGGAACCTGGAGGAGCTGCAGCGGCAGGGGGAGCGACCTACCCTTGGGTCAAGGGTCGCTACCACTGTCGCGCAGCGGCCGCCATATGAGGTAGGAGGGGGGGGAGGGGTCAGCTGGGGGCGAATGGGAGCTGGGGGGCGGGGGCGTGCAGGAGGTCGCGGCGGGAAAGCGCGAGGGAGGGGGGGGGACAGGTAGAGTGAGAAGAGCTGGGGGAGGGGGGTTTAAGGGTGGAGGGGGGAGAGTGTTAGGAGGTTTAGGAGATTAGGGAGAAAGATAGGTGTAGGGTTGTGAAGATAGGGGAGGGGGGGTTGTAGAGGTGGGTGAGGGTGAGAGGTAGAGTGAGGGGATAGGAAGATAGGTAATAGAGGGGGTGGCGGGAGGGGGGGAGAGATAGAGAAATAGGTAGAGAGAAAAGGTAGATAGAGAAATCGATAGATAGGGAAAAAGATAGAGAGATAGGAAGATAGGAGGAGGTGGAGAGTGAGGGAGTTGGATAGTGGGATAGAGAGATGGAGAGATAGGTAGATAGGAGGAGTGAGGGAGGTAGAAAGTGAACGGGTTAGATAGGGGAGATAGAGGGGGGGATGCGAGTGGGGGAGGGTGATGAGGCAGGAGCAGGAGGGCAGGCGCGGGGAGAAGAGGACGGAGGAGGCAGAAGAGCCGAAGGCAGAAGAAAAGAAGACAAGAAGAAAAGAAGAACAGAAGAAAAGAAGAACAGAAGAGCAGAAGACCGGAAGAGCAGAAGACTGGAAGAGCAGAAGACACACAGAAGAACACAGAAGAACAGAGAGGAGTACAGAAGAACAGAGAAGAATACAGAAGAACAGAGAAGAATACAGAAGAACAGAGAAGAATACAGAAGAAGACAGAGGAAGACAGAAGAAGACAGAAGAACAGAGAAGAATACAGAAGAACACAGAGGGAGACAGAAGAACACCGAGGAAGACAGAAAAACACAGAGGAAGACAGAAGAAGACAGAGGAAGACAGAGGAAGACAGAAGAAGACAGAGGAACACAGAAGAACACGGAGGGAGATACAAAAAACGAAGAAACAGGGTGCAGAATACCACAGCAGAAGATGAGGAAGAAGAGAAGAGGAGAGAAGACGGGGAGAAGAGGAGTACAGAAGAAGAATACAGACGAGGAGCGAGGAGGAAGAACAGAGAAGAAGGAAAGAGGAAAAGAAGCAGGAGCAGGAGAGAGGGTGAGTAGCGCGGGGCAGAACGAGGGGCTGGGAGGTACTTACTGTGGGGTGGGTCTCAGGAACTCAGGAACCTGGAGGAGCTGCAGCGGCAGGGGGAGCGACCTAACCTTGGGTCAAAGGTCGCTACCACTGTCGCGCAGCGGCCGCCATATGAGGTAGGAGGGGGGGGAGGGGTCAGCTGGGGGCGAATGGGAGCTGGGGGGCGGGGGCGTGCAGGAGGTCGCGGCGGGAAAGCGCGAGGGAGGGGGGGACAGGTAGAGTGAGAAGAGCTGGGGGAGGGGGGTTTAAGGGTGGAGGGGGGAGAGTGTTAGGAGGTTTAGGAGATTAGGGAGAAAGATAGGTGTAGGGTTGTGAAGATAGGGGAGGGGGGGTTGTAGAGGTGGGTGAGGGTGAGAGGTAGAGTGAGGGGATAGGAAGATAGATAATAGAGGGGGTGGCGGGAGGGGGGGAGAGATAGAGAAATAGGTAGAGAGAAAAGGTAGATAGAGAAATCGATAGATAGGGAAAAAGATAGAGAGATAGGAAGATAGGAGGAGGTGGAGAGTGAGGGAGTTGGATAGTGGGATAGAGAGATGGAGAGATAGGTAGATAGGAGGAGTGATGGAGGTAGAAAGTGAACGGGTTAGATAGGGGAGATAGAGGGGGGGGTGCGAGTGGGGGAGGGGGATGAGGCAGGAGCAGGAGGGCAGGCGCGGGGAGAAGAGGACGGAGGAGGCAGAAGAGCCGAAGGCAGAAGACAAGAAGACAAGAAGACAAGAAGAAAAGAAGAACAGAAGAACAGAAGAGCAGAAGACCGGAAGGACTGAAGACCGGAAGAGCAGAAGACCGGAAGAGCAGAAGACCGGAAGAGCAGAAGACACACAGAAGAACACAGAAGAACACAGAAGAACAGAGAGGAGTACAGAAGAACAGAGAAGAATACAGAAGAACACAGAAGAACACAGAAGAATACAGAAGAATACAGAAGAAGACAGAAGAACAGAGAAGAATACAGAAGAACACAGAGGGAGACAGAAGAAGACAGAGGAAGACAGAGGAAGACAGAAGAAGACAGAGGAACACAGAAGAACACAGAAGATCACGGAGGGAGATACAAAAAACGAAGAAACAGGGTGCAGAATACCACAGCAGAAGATGAGGAAGAAGAGAAGAGGAGAGAAGACGGGGAGAAGAGGAGTACAGAAGAAGAATACAGACGAGGAGCGAGGAGGAAGAACAGAGAAGAAGGAAAGAGGAAAAGAAGCAGGAGCAGGAGAGAGGGTGAGTAGCGCAGGGCAGAACGAGGGGCTGGGAGGTGGGGGGTACTTACTGTGGGGTGGGTCTCAGGAACTCAGGAACCTGGAGGAGCTGCAGCGGCAGGGGGAGCGACCTACCCTTGGGTCAAGGGTCGCTACCACTGTCGCGCAGCGGCCGCCATATGAGGTAGGAGGGGGGGAGGGGTCAGCTGGGGGCGAATGGGAGCTGGGGGGCGGGGCGTGCAGGAGGTCGCGGCGGGAAAGCGCGAGGGAGGGGGGGGACAGGTAGAGTGAGAAGAGCTGGGGGAGGGGGGGTTTAAGGGTGGAGGGGGGAGAGTGTTAGGAGGTTTAGGAGATTAAGGAGAAAGATAGGTGTAGGGTTGTGAAGATAGGGGAGGGGGGGTTGTAGAGGTGGGTGAGGGTGAGAGGTAGAGTGAGGGGATAGGAAGATAGGTAATAGAGGGGGTGGCGGGAGGGGGGGAGAGATAGAGAAATAGGTAGAGAGAAAAGGTAGATAGAGAAATCGATAGATAGGGAAAAAGATAGAGAGATAGGAAGATAGGAAGATAGGAGGAGGTGGAGAGTGAGGGAGTTGGATAGTGGGATAGAGAGATGGAGAGATAGGTAGATAGGAGGAGTGAGGGAGGTAGAAAGTGAACGGGTTAGATAGGGGAGATAGAGGGGGGGATGCGAGTGGGGGAGGGGGATGAGGCAGGAGCAGGAGGGCAGGCGCGGGGAGAAGAGGACGGAGGAGGCAGAAGAGCCGAAGGCAGAAGACAAGAAGACAAGAAGAACAGAAGAGCAGAAGACCGGAAGGACTGAAGACCGGAAGGACTGAAGACCGGAAGGACTGAAGACCGGAAGAGCAGAAGACACACAGAAGAACACAGAAGAACAGAGAGGAGTACAGAAGAACAGAGAAGAATACAGAAGAACACAGAAGAATACAGAAGAAGACAGAAGAACACAGAGGGAGACAGAAGAACACAGAGGGAGACAGAAGAACACAGAGGGAGACAGAAGAACACAGAGGGAGACAGAAGAACACAGAGGAAGACAGAAGAAGACAGAGGAAGACAGAGGAAGACAGAAGAAGACAGAGGAAGACAGAGGAAGACAGAGGAAGACAGAGGAACACAGAAGAACACAGAAGAACACGGAGGGAGATACAAAAAACGAAGAAACAGGGTGCAGAATACCACAGCAGAAGATGAGGAAGAAGAGAAGAGGAGAGAAGACGGGGAGAAGAGGAGTACAGAAGAAGAATACAGACGAGGAGCGAGGAGGAAGAACAGAGAAGAAGGAAAGAGGAAAAGAAGCAGGAGCAGGAGAGAGGGTGAGTAGCGCGGGGCAGAACGAGGGGCTGGGAGGTGGGGGGTACTTACTGTGGGGTGGGTCTCAGGAACTCAGGAACCTGGAGGAGCTGCAGCGGCAGGGGGAGCGACCTACCCTTGAGTCAAGGGTCGCTACCACTGTCGCGCAGCGGCCGCCATATGAGGTAGGAGGGGGGGGAGGGGTCAGCTGGGGGCGAATGGGAGCTGGGGGGCGGGGGCGTGCAGGAGGTCGCGGCGGGAAAGCGCGAGGGAGGGGGGGGACAGGTAGAGTGAGAAGAGCTGGGGGAGGGGGGTCTAAGGGTGGAGGGGGGAGAGTGTTAGGAGGTTTAGGAGATTAGGGAGAAAGATAGGTGTAGGGTTGTGAAGATAGGGGAGGGGGGGTTGTAGAGGTGGGTGAGGGTGAGAGGTAGAGTGAGGGGATAGGAAGATAGGTAATAGAGGGGGTGGCGGGAGGGGGGGAGAGATAGAGAAATAGGTAGAGAGAAAAGGTAGATAGAGAAATCGATAGATAGGGAAAAAGATAGAGAGATAGGAAGATAGGAGGAGGTGGAGAGTGAGGGAGTTGGATAGTGGGATAGAGAGATGGAGAGATAGGTAGATAGGAGGAGTGAGGGAGGTAGAAAGTGAACGGGTTAGATAGGGGAGATAGAGGGGGGGATGCGAGTGGGGGAGGGGGATGAGGCAGGAGCAGGAGGGCAGGCGCGGGGAGAAGAGGACGGAGGAGGCAGAAGAGCCGAAGGCAGAAGAAAAGAAGACAAGAAGAAAAGAAGAACAGAAGAAAAGAAGAACAGAAGAGCAGAAGACCGGAAGGACTGAAGACCGGAAGAGCAGAAGACTGGAAGAGCAGAAGACACACAGAAGAACACAGAAGAACAGAGAGGAGTACAGAAGAACAGAGAAGAATACAGAAGAACAGAGAAGAATACAGAAGAAGACAGAGGAAGACAGAAGAAGACAGAAGAACAGAGAAGAATACAGAAGAACACAGAGGGAGACAGAAGAACACCGAGGAAGACAGAAAAACACAGAGGAAGACAGAAGAAGACAGAGGAAGACAGAGGAAGACAGAAGAAGACAGAGGAACACAGAAGAACACGGAGGGAGATACAAAAAACGAAGAAACAGGGTGCAGAATACCACAGCAGAAGATGAGGAAGAAGAGAAGAGGAGAGAAGACGGGGAGAAGAGGAGTACAGAAGAAGAATACAGACGAGGAGCGAGGAGGAAGAACAGAGAAGAAGGAAAGAGGAAAAGAAGCAGGAGCAGGAGAGAGGGTGAGTAGCGCGGGGCAGAACGAGGGGCTGGGAGGTACTTACTGTGGGGTGGGTCTCAGGAACTCAGGAACCTGGAGGAGCTGCAGCGGCAGGGGGAGCGACCTAACCTTGGGTCAAAGGTCGCTACCACTGTCGCGCAGCGGCCGCCATATGAGGTAGGAGGGGGGGGAGGGGTCAGCTGGGGGCGAATGGGAGCTGGGGGGCGGGGGCGTGCAGGAGGTCGCGGCGGGAAAGCGCGAGGGAGGGGGGGACAGGTAGAGTGAGAAGAGCTGGGGGAGGGGGGTTTAAGGGTGGAGGGGGGAGAGTGTTAGGAGGTTTAGGAGATTAGGGAGAAAGATAGGTGTAGGGTTGTGAAGATAGGGGAGGGGGGGTTGTAGAGGTGGGTGAGGGTGAGAGGTAGAGTGAGGGGATAGGAAGATAGATAATAGAGGGGGTGGCGGGAGGGGGGGAGAGATAGAGAAATAGGTAGAGAGAAAAGGTAGATAGAGAAATCGATAGATAGGGAAAAAGATAGAGAGATAGGAAGATAGGAGGAGGTGGAGAGTGAGGGAGTTGGATAGTGGGATAGAGAGATGGAGAGATAGGTAGATAGGAGGAGTGATGGAGGTAGAAAGTGAACGGGTTAGATAGGGGAGATAGAGGGGGGGATGCGAGTGGGGGAGGGGGATGAGGCAGGAGCAGGAGGGCAGGCGCGGGGAGAAGAGGACGGAGGAGGCAGAAGACAAGAAGACAAGAAGACAAGAAGAAGAAAAGAAGAAAAGAAGAACATAAGAAAAGAAGAACAGAAGAGCAGAAGAGCAGAAGACCGGAAGGACTGAAGACCGGAAGAGCAGAAGACCGGAAGAGCAGAAGACACACAGAAGAACACAGAAGAACAGAGAGGAGTACAGAAGAACAGAGAAGAATACAGAAGAACAGAGAAGAATACAGAAGAACACAGAAGAATACAGAAGAAGACAGAAGAACAGAGAAGAATACAGAAGAACACAGAGGGAGACAGAAGAAGACAGAGGAAGACAGAGGAAGACAGAAGAAGACAGAGGAACACAGAAGAACACAGAAGATCACGGAGGGAGATACAAAAAACGAAGAAACAGGGTGCAGAATACCACAGCAGAAGATGAGGAAGAAGAGAAGAGGAGAGAAGACGGGGAGAAGAGGAGTACAGAAGAAGAATACAGACGAGGAGCGAGGAGGAAGAACAGAGAAGAAGGAAAGAGGAAAAGAAGCAGGAGCAGGAGAGAGGGTGAGTAGCGCAGGGCAGAACGAGGGGCTGGGAGGTGGGGGGTACTTACTGTGGAGTGGGTCTCAGGAACTCAGGAACCTGGAGGAGCTGCAGCGGCAGGGGGAGCGACCTACCCTATGGAGGAAAACAATGTTCAGCAAACACAGGGTTAACAACGACTTACAAAGCTAGTCTCAGGAAGTTAAGGTAAGTACTGGGCACTAATCAGAACCACACCAACAGGTCACACCGGGCAGCACTGGGGCGGCCGGGTATAGAGGTGCAGTAAGGCGTCAGTTGCCCAATGGTTTCCTATGGGAGTTTTGTCCTCGTGAAGACAGGCTGCAGGATCTGACTAAGAAGCCAGCCAGGGACAACAAACAGGTAAGTAGTAGACTTGGGTTACTAAGGAACGTGGGTGCACCTTTGGTTCACATCTACTGTGCCCAGGGGAGACAGATGCAGGAGTGTCTTTAGGTGTCAGTTTTTTCACATCCCCGAGCAGTCGCCTCAGAGGGTCCTGATTTTGGAAAGATACCCAATTCAAAAATGCAATTTAACTAAAGGCAATTTTTGGATTTACTCTAGTAGTCACTTATTGACCAAGTGGTATCAACAAATGCAAAGTCAAAGACCCCAACAATGTAGGACCCTGGCTCTCTTTATAGTGCACTAAAATGAAGTACACTGTGCAGACAGTTCAATGGATCCCCATTTGGTATTGTACTGGTAAAAGTAGATAAGACTAATGCTCTATTTTTTGGTAGTGTGGGTGAGCAGTAAGGCTGATCAGAGGGTAGTGCTAAGCATTTGAGGTACGCACAGAGGCAATAAATGAGACACAAACTCAAAGAATAAATGTGAGTCCAGTTTAGAAACATAACAATTCTTTATATATATATATATATATATATATATATATATATATATATATATATATATATATATATATAATATTTCAACCCAAGAACTTCACAATCAGGTAAGTAGACTTTTAAGCATGAATACTTTGCAGTTTCAGAAATAGTGCAATTTTCAGAGTTCTCTCAATGTGGAGGAAAACAATGTTCAGTAAACACAGGATTAACAATGACTTATGAAGCCAATCTCAGGGAGTTAAGGAAATACTGGGCAATGATCATAACCACGCCAGCAGGTCACACCGGGCAGCCCTGGGGCGACCAGGTGCAGAGGTGCAGTAAGGTGTCGGGTGCCCAATGGTTTCCTATGGGAGTTTGGTCCTCGTGAAGACAGGCTGTAGGCTCCAGCTAGGAAGCCAGTCAGGAACAACAAGCAGGTAAGTAATAGGCAGTAGAGCTGGGGGACGTCATTGGCACTGATGACCCACCTCAGCTGGGGTCAGGGGTCACTGGTACAGTGGTTGCTGGAGGCATCTGATTTTCTCTCTCCACAAGCCAGTGGGAGAGGGGGCTTGCGTTCAGAGGCTGCAGGGGTCTTAAGGGAAAGGCTAAGATGGGTGAGACCACACTGGGAAGCTGGGGACCCACATTGGCACCATCGGTTGGCTTCACCTCTGGCCATGGACGTCGGGTGCAGTGGTCACTTCTGGTGTCAGGTTTTCCGGATTCTAGCAGCTGCAGAGTCCTTTTTTTGGAGTTTCTTGTTGCAATGCAAGTCTGTTGCCCATGGGAGACTTGAGACTTTATTGAAGGCGGGATGAGTTGGATTCTTGTGCAGGATCCTTTGAGGTCAGCATGCAGGCCGGAGGGGCTGGTTCCAGGTCAGCTGCTTCATCTTTTCCTCTTCCGTGGGTGCAACCCTGCTTTGTCCTGGTCTTGTTAGGATGTCAGAATCTGGGTTCTAGGGCTCAGGGGTGCCACCTAAGTGCTCAATTTATGGGTGTTACAGGGAATGCCAGGCAGCAGCCAATGGGCTGACCACCTTGAGGATGACTACACCCTTCTTATGAACACTTTTTCTGGGTGGTGGGCATAACCCTAACCCTAGTGGCCTAATTCCCTTAAAGCAAGATGGAGGAATTTGAAAAATAGTGTCCTCCTCAGCTTGTCCACCTTAGGGGTGGGACTGACATATAGTGGGCACTCTTCCTAATTCAACTAATTTTCCAGCCTGTGCAGGGGGGGTTGGTCATCTTCATCATCTGGAGAGATCTGGATTGCATTACAAAGGACGGCAAGGCCTTTGAAGCTCCCTGCCCTGGAATTTTTATCCTGCCTGAAAGAGGAGGTTACTCCTCTTCCCAGTGGAGGCTTTTGTCTCAGGCCCTAGAGAGCGTTGGCTCTCACCTTTGGAGGCCAGAAATGGGTCGTCATAATACGGCAGTCAGAAGTGTGTCATCATAATACGGCAGTCGGGAGGCTGCTGGTTTGGCGACGTCCTCCCTACCACTGTATTGGTGGCCCGACTGTCGCACCTCCAACATCGTAATCGGACCCTTAACATGTTTAGCCTACTGCTGGTTTTCTCAAATTCATGCAGGTCAATTAGGTGGCAGATTTCAAGGAGATCGAATAAGTGTTCATTGCTAATAAATTTGGCCCAGTTTGATGAATCAGCACAATATTTGGAGGATGTTTATGAGATTTAGCTTTCTATTGGTTGTGTCAAAGTAGGTGTGGCAAGGATAGGCATAGATAAATGGCAGAGAATAAAAGTTGCATTGACTAAAAACTTTTGCACTGCTTGATGTAGCTGAATGAAATTTGGTGGCAGGCACATTAAGGTCATTGCAGGACAGGTAGTTACTTGAACCAGCCTCTCATGCAAACAGCTGACGTGGTTGCACAGAGCCTAGCCAAAAGCCATGCACAGTGAAGGATGGACTACATGACATTTGAATGCAGTACATCATGAGCAAAACATTAAATTTGAAGAAAAAACACAGTTAAAACTCCATTATGGTTCAGCAAATACAAAACTAACAAGCACTGGCAATGCCAATAGGCCTGACTTATGAATGCACTGTGAAGCCACACCTAAAATCCATGCATGTTAATGGCTGCCCTCCTCCCATCCGTGCTGCTGCCAGGTAAACATTATCTAGTTATCTAAGACAATACAATAGAATTACAGTGGCCTGTGTGAGCCCCTAAAAGTTCAAGTTCCGGCAGCTGGAAAATAAACAAAACGATTATAGCTGTGTGGAGGGAAAAACACATACTCCTGGCTCGCAACATGTGGGTTGAGCCAAAGTCCCACTTTTGATCATTCTCGCATAAATATCTAGTGACAGTTGTGCTGTAAGCCATACCATAAAAAGCTCTGATATTCACTAGTTATGGTGTGTAAAGCAAAATGCACACCAATAACTTAAGCCACCGCCAAGCTCCATAAATGTCTTAGCTGATGGTATTAAATAAAGGCAATCTACAAAGAACAAAGGTAGGGGGCTGAGTTAGGGATGCACCCTGGACAAAAAGGTCCAGAGTTCCAGCAGGCCAGGCGGTTTTAAGTTCATGGGCCTTCACCGAGGATAAGATAGTGGAATTTCTAGGCCAAATGAAAAAAAACATGTAACCTGACATTTTTATTGGACTTCCTATCATAGTTTTAATTTCACTCTCCAACAATGTATAATGGGACGTGAATAACACTTGCACAAAATTGTATATTATTTCCGCAAAACGAAAATAAGTTTTAACAATTTTCATTTTTTAAAAGCTTTTTGGATTTGAATTAAAAAAAAAAGTCATTGCAGTCGAGCTTTGAGAAAGCTATTGATGACTTGTTGCTCTCTGTCAAGGTCAAACACAGTAAAGATTTGATTAGTTTAGGATTGAACGGGACATAAAATAGGCCTGGGCACCAAAATAAAATTGGCCTCCATAGGTGAATTAAATAGCTAAAAAAGTGGCCCATGTCTGCAAATTGCGGCAGGTTTGAATTTGCACAAGCATATTGTATAACGTGTTTAGCAAGGTATGGAAGACTTTAAGGATTTGAGCTTGCTGAATGCAATGTTTGTTTTAATATCAGGTAACAGTAAAAACCGGCTCAGCAGACTATAAACCGGCCTGCAAACATCCAAAAAACGGCCCACACACTGGCCTCTCAGATGAGTCACTAGGGCACTGCCTGGTGGCCCTGCCTGCAGGCCAGTCTTAACCTGGATTGTTTTATTGATTCATTCATTGAACTTTGTTGTTATAGTCCTGGATTCCCACCCTCACTTACTGAATTTATGAGTCACTTGGAGATATTAGTGACTGTCATGAAAAAACACAACGTATAAGCCGCTAAATAATTTTTTTTACTTATGTGTCAATAAGAATGATAACGTATGCTGTCTTGTTTCAGAGCTCATCTTAATACTTCGTGTCCGAATGTTCCCACCGATTGAGCATTATAAAACCATAACTAAGCTGCCTCTTAATCTAGGAACTGTTTTTTTCTGTCTTTGTACTAAGTACACATTTTCCAATTGATTACCGAACTGATTTTGTGCACTTGATTTTCCGAGTGATCAGGGAAAGTTGATGGAAATCTGCTACTGGGGATCCATGCGGATTAGACCCTGCCATGGGCGCTGACCTGGAGGGTGGGGCACTTTCCTTAGGCGGGAAATGAGCTTAGCAATACAGCACGTTTAAAAAACCTGCTGCAGTGTTTCTTGTGGGTCAATGCCAAGATAACACTTGTGATGAATGTTCCTGCTAG
Source organism: Pleurodeles waltl (assembly GCF_031143425.1). Lineage (NCBI taxonomy): Eukaryota > Metazoa > Chordata > Amphibia > Caudata > Salamandridae > Pleurodeles > Pleurodeles waltl. The sequence continues at coordinate 894,704,333 of NC_090446.1, forward strand.
AGAGAGAGATTGGAGTTTTGTCTAGTGGCAGTTTTGATTTGCATAAAGTAGCACAGAGGGTTAATATACCTGCTGCAAAGAACAGATCTGTATTTTATGTTAATAGCTGAGTGGATTAGCAGAGCCAGCTTTTACCAGCACTTTTAAGCAAATAACGTGTATGTGGGAGAGGGGCTATGGAGAGATGAAGGACTCTTTTTCCAGGTGGTAGTGAGGGAGTCAGAGGAGGAGGCCATGGTGGGTGGCGCAAAAAAAAGATTATCTCCACTAAGGCGAAAGATGGCCCTGACCTAATGCACTAATGAAAATCAATTTATTGGTGTAAGGCAGTGTGAAGACTATGAAGACTGTCACTGCGAGAGGCTCCTCTTTCTTGTTCAAGTTACGAGTGTGTACTGCAGCACGATAATCTAGAAGGAAGGTGCGTAGGAAAGTCGTATACCTCTAAACATAGGACAGAGCACTAGTAACAGTCTAATGTCAGGCTATATAAAGCTGTGCAGGAATTCCGTGACATCGCAGAAGCTAAGGTGCGAGTACTGTCCGAATCTGCTCCTAATTTTTTCCTACACTCAGACATGCTTGCATTGCAGATTACTGCTGTAATAAAATAAGCATGTACACACACTCTCCTAAGTGGGAGAGCATTTTTCAGGAAATTATAAGCTTTTGATGACATTAGGCAGCAGACAAACCACGGCCTTTCAAAAATGAAATTGATTCGCAACAGCGTTTTTGGAATATGGAAAGTAGCACTACAGTAGTATGCTCAGAGGTGGCTCCTTTGCAATAGCGAAAGAGCGTCGCCCCCCTGGCTAAGAGCCAGGGGGGTAAAAGAAAATTATATTTAATTATTGCTTTATTTTACAGCTGCTGTCTCAGCCAGCATGTGCAGGGAGGAGCGGGGCTGGGCCCGGGGGAGGAGGACAGAGTGCACCTAAGTGTACATGTGTTTTTGGCCAGTCGTCTTAGGCTGACCAAACACACTTGCGCACTTAGGTTTCTCCAACCCGGCTGTGTTGAACAGCTGTGCCGGAGAAACTGCACAGACCCCAGGGTTGTGTCTGAGCAGCATTCCAAGCCACTCAGACCATTCCTGATTCTGCTTTCATGCTAACTTTAGCATGAAAGCAGTACCAGGATTGCTGGGGAGCCAGTGCTGGTGTACCAATGAATGCTGGGACACCAGAAGAGAAGAGGAGAGCAAGGAGCCCAGCGGCCAGCAGCGGCCTTAAAGGTACGTTTTTTTTTATATATTTTTTTTTATTTCCTCCCTGTCCCCATCCCCATACCCCCTTGTCCCCCCACCCCCCTTTTGAGATTGGCAACAGCTGCTGCTGGGTACACTTTTACGCATTCTTAACTTGCCTTTGTGACTTGTCCTCAAAATAATGTGAAGTGCTCAGTACAGGTGTACTACTTTACAAATTTGAAAATTATTTTGTAAATAGACCTCAATGTTATCCGTGGTCCTAAGATGGGTGCACACACGTAATATCATTTATGAACGGAAAACCTCATTCCTAAATCACAGAATCAATAATTTGGACTTCTGCTATCATACATTATAATTTCTTACAGACAACTTCCCTGGGTTTGGCAGAGTTTTCATGAGAGCAACTCTGCTCACATGAGCAGTTTTTTGGCCCTTCTAGACGGCTCCAACTGCAAAAAGGTGGCAAACACCAAACAACACAGGTTTGCGTGTATTTGTGGCATTAGTGTTAGTTAATTACAGGGCTGTTTATTCCATTGTATTGGTATACTGACTAGTTATTTATCGTTCTTCATTATATGTTAAATAAACATAACGTCTGCTTCTGTGCACTCCTGTCGGTTATGAAAACGAACTGCCTAGTTCCACGGTATAGTTCCCTCTTCTACTAGTTATAGTTAATTTGGTTGTGATTGAGCAATAGAAGCAATGTGAGTGAGGGTCATTTACATTATAAAACTCCTTACTTTCCTGGAGATTGACTTTTGTTTGCCACACTCAGGCCTTGCTCCAAGTGCGGGTCGTTGAGTGTTCTGCAGCACTTCATGATGTATGTCATGTTACTGACTCTGGTATCTGCTGGCTTTTAGCTTGGTGGAAACTCAGCACCTGTAGAGTCATGAGTGAGATGAAGAATAGTGCACATATCACACTCTGCAAGAAGGCGCCAGCTCTCCTACCCTGTCAATTGAGTCCTAGGCTGTATTTATGGGAGAATGGCATCATGCAGTCACATTGTCTAAGGGCCAAGGGTCCTGATGACTGGACTTCCTGCCAGTGCGTTAACAAATATCCATTTCCAGTATGCCACTTGGAAAAGGGCAATTCTTTTGGACCTGAAGGTAAAAAAGTGGGGACCCGATGTGATAGGAAGAAGTTGAACCAATTATAAAGGAGTCAGTCCTGAAGACCAAGCAATAATATCAGAATGTGTGGTGGAAAACCTGGGACTGTGTTAAAGCTTGTCAAGTCTTCCTAAAAGGTATGTGACTTTGATTGTTTTAATGCCTTAATCATTTTAGTGCTATTTTTGTTTTCACTTTGCATAAGATGACGTCAACACAGCTTTCATATACTTCTGTATGTGTTTTTTTGTTTTGTTTGAAATTTTTTTGTAACTAGAACTGGTTGACCTAATTTTTTTGTAATTTTTTAGAATTGAGCCTGTGAGCGAATGCACTACCGCATAAGTCTTCTTTGTGAGACACTTCTGTTAATAAAAAAGGGCTTGGAGCCTACCCATTGTCTACCATTTGTTGTTTTTTCTGACACTCTTCTTCATAGCTCGTAATTAGTCATGTAGGCCTGGCATAATTTCTGTTCCTCTCTGAGGAGCAGGGACCAAGCACTGATTGATTCAACTTAATCAATGCCTGTCAGCTCCTTCCAAAGTGACTGAGTTACTATTTTGCCTTTGTTTATCTTCTATATTTAACTTTCTTTGATTTTGTCAAGTCTTATTTTCTCACTTTGCACTTATGTTTTGTTTTGTTTTTGATGGTGGGTACGATTCTTAAATGATGAGGATTATCTTGGTCTAAATACTGCAAAGCGACATTATTTCTCTATCATGTATAATTCCTGAAACTATGTTTCAACACAGCCCTCATTACGAACCTTGCAGTCGGTGATAAAGTGGCTGTAATCCCGCCAACAGAACGGCGGTAATTACTGCCAAATTATGACCGTGGTGGAAAGATCTCTGAAACACAGCCAATGTACCACACCAACTGCCGGGGCGGAAACAACAGCCACCACGGAAGTAGCTGCCTCCAGCCAGGCGGAAGTCAAGGTTCTGCCCACCATATTAAGACCCTGCAAACCGCCACCTTTTCTGGGGCGGTACCAATGACATCAAAAGCCTGGCGGAAACTGAGCTCATAAGGGAAAGGACTCACCATTGGAGACACAGGGAAGAACCATGCTGCCATGGAACCAGAACTGCATGTTTTTCCGATGATTTCTATGTTAAGCTCCACCACGAACACTAATGCCAGCGAAGACGAAGACGGTGACTACAGCCGTCTAGCACACAAGGGAGGGGGGAGGAAAAAGAGAGTGACACACACACACACACACAACACACACCCCACACACACACACCATACACACAACCAGATGCATTACAAAAACAATTTGACCCCATAACTCGGTTGAAAAATGCAAGGACAAAATGATTTTGCAAAGTGTCTGTAATAAGATCAACACAGTGGAAATAATAAGTTAGGCAAGATAATAGATATATACATATGTACATAAAAAGGGACACAGCACAGTCCTCAATTTGTGTGGGCCACATGGCCACAGCCCAAAGTCCAATGCCACACTTGTCACCTGCCTCAACATGGAGAGAACACTGCAGTTGCATCAGTTGGTAAATAGCCAGGCACCTCAGGGGGACAGGGGACCGTGGGGCACCTCACCCGGGAGATGTGACAAGACCAAAGGTTCTGGGGGGGCAACGTGCCCTGTGCTTGATCCTGGGGAGTGCAAGGTCACAGTCTCTCATGTGGGTGTCATACCCACTGGTTCTGGAGGGGGCAACATGCCCTGTGCTTGATCCTGGGGAGTGAAAGGTTACAGTGTCTCATGTGGGTTTCATACCTACTGGTTCTGGAGGGGGCAACGTGCCATGTGCTTGATCCTGGGGAGTGATGGGCCTGTGGGTGTCTTACCTACTGGTTCTGTAGGGGAAAACGTGCCCTGTGCTTGATCCTGGAGAGTGATGGTCCTGTGGGTATCTTACCCACTTGTTCTGGAGGGGGGCAACATGCCCTGTGCTTGATCCTGGGGAGTGAAAGGTTACAGTCCCTCATGTGGGTGTCATACCCACTGGTTCTGGAGGGGGCAATGTGCCATGTGCTTGATCCTGGGGAGTGATGGGCCTGTGGGTGTCTTACCTACTGGTTCTGGAGGGGGGCAACGTGCCCTGTGCTTGATCCTGGGGAGTGCAAGGTCACAGTCTTTCATGTGGGTGTCTTACCGACCGGTTCTGGAGGGGGCAACGTGCCCTGTGCTTGATCCTGGGGAGTGCAAGGTCACAGTCTCTCATGTGGGTGACTTACCCACCGGTTCTGGAGGGGGCAACGTGCCCTGTGCTTGATCCTGGGGAGTGCAAGGTCACAGTCTCTCATGTGGGTGTCATACCCACTGGTTCTGGAGGGGGCAACGTGCTCTGTGCTTGATCCTGGGGAATGATGGGCCTGCGGGTGTCTTACTCACTGGTTCTGTAGGGGGCAACGTGCCCTGTGCTTGATCCTGGGGAGTCCAAGGTCACAGTCTTTCATGTGGGTGTCTTACCCACCGGTTCTGGAGGGGGCAACGTGCCCTGTGCTTGATCCTGGGGAGTGCAAGGTCACAGTCTCTCATGTGGGTGACTTACCCACCGGTTCTGGAGGGGGCAACGTGCCCTGTGCTTGATCCTGGGAAGTGCAAGGTCACAGTCTCTCATGTGGGTGTCATACCCACTTGTTCTGGAGGGGGCAACGTGCTCTGTGCTTGATCCTGGGGAATGATGGGCCTGTGGGTGTCTTACTCACTGGTTCTGTAGGGGGCAACGTGCCCTGTGCTTGATTCTGGGGAGTGCAAGGTCACAGTCTCTCGAGTGGGTGTCTTTCCCACTGGTGCTGGAGTGGACAGGCAGCACAGCAGCCCATGGATGCAGGATTACATACTGTGTGCCGGCGGTGACGGCTACACAGTGGTGGTGCTGCTGGTGGGGGGAGGCTCCTGCCCATCCCCTGAAATCTCAGACGGATGCACAACCATGGTTGGTGGTGGGGGCTCCATCACAGTTTCTGGACCAGGCCCCTTGCTCTTCCTGCCTGCTGATGCAGGCTCCTTTCCCTTCTTTCATGCTGGGGCAGCCTCCTTCCCCTTTAGGCTGGCTGGTGCAGGCTCCTTTCCCTTCTGGCCTGTTGGGGCGGTCTCCTTCCCCTTTAGGCTGGCTGGTGCATTCTCCTTCCCCTCAGGACATGTGGCCTGGATCCCTTTCCACCACAAGTGGGTGCGGTGAGCACTGGGCCTGTGGACTGTGTGGCTGAGGTGCTTGGCTGGGTTCTTCCTACCCTGGCCATACGTGCAGGACGGGGGGAGAGGGGTAGGGAAGAGGTCAATGGTGGATAGGAACAGTTTTTAAGAGAACTTGGGGCGGGAAGAGGGAAAGTAAGGGGAGTGGAGGATGAGGGAGTGGTTGTTGGAGGTGTCTGTCTGCTGCTTTTGGGTGCAGGTACATGGGCAGTATGCTGTTGTGAGGTGGATGGCTGTCGGTTGTCTGAGTCCTTGAGTTTGTGTACTTTAGGAGGGGGGCAGACACAGTGGGTGAGGACACAGGGGATGTGTGCATGGTTGCTGTGGAGGTGTCTGCCAGTGAGGTGTGTGTTCTGCTTGGTGTGGTGATGATGCTGGTATCAGATGATGATGTAGTGCATGCAGGTGTGAGTGTGGACATAACTGGGTGGGAGGTGGAGGAGGAGGAGGAGGGGGAGACAGTGGAAATGGTGGATGTTGTTGTGTCTGCAACTGGATGGTGTTTGTGTGAGTGCCTGTGGGACGAAGTCTGGTGCTTGTGTTTGCCTGTCATACTTCATCAGAGAGGATGCCAGAGCCTGAATCGATCTCTGTTGGGCTGCCAATCCAGTGTGAATGCCCTCCACTAATGCATTAGATTGTTACATCTGGGCTGCCAGCCCCTGGATGGCATTCACAATGGTTGACTGCCCAACAGAGATGGATCTCAGGAAGTCAATGGCCTCCCCACTCAGGGCAGCAGGGCTAACTGGGGCAGGGCCTGAGGTGCCTGGGGCGAAGGAGATGCCCACCCTCCTGGATGAGCGGGCACAGGCAACTCGATGAGGGGCTGCTGGGAGGGCAGTGCAGATACAGGGGTGGCGGCTGTAGCTGGGGTGGTCGCAGAAGTGTCCACCACCACCAGGGAGCTTCCATCAGAGGAGGTATCTTTGTCTGAACTGTCCCCTCCAGTTTCTGCCGTGGTGCTCCCCTTGTCCTCCGTCCCATTGGTGCCCTCACAGTCGGTGGACTCTGCCTCCTGGGTCCTGTGGGATGCAGCTTCCTCCGTCACCGGTGCCTCTGCTACTCCGCCCAATGATGCTAATACACATAAGGACAGAATGACAAAACAAAAAAAGGACGGGAAGAGACAAAGGATACACTGGGTCAATGGCTGCACCAACACCACAGTTGGCATACACAGCACCCTCACACAGGGAACAGGCCTACACAATATGCATTGCACAACCAGAGAAAGAGTTAGCCACCAAGGCATGGCGAGGGGCACACACCGCCAAATGCAGCACACCTGGGACCCACGCAGCCCTGACCAGTAGTGGATGCCTTCAAGCTAGGTAGCAAGATATTCCCTTCTGAACCATGCCACCAGGGGACCTACGCTGCAATGTCAGGCCTGGCCTAGGGACACCCAATGACACACATCCCCCACCTAGATACCAGCCTACCATGCGTAATTGTAATGATGGGCACTGTACTCACCCCCTTGTGGTTGCTGTGATGCCCTCAAGTGCCCATCCAGCTCAGAATAGGCCACGACCAGTATGCAGGCCATCAGGGGGATCAAGGTTCGACGGGCACCCCTTCCTCATTAGGAGGCCATCCCAGCTGGGCCTCCGCCAACTTCTGTGCCGAGCATCTCAGGTCCTCCCACCTTTTGCGACAGTGGGTACTCTGCCTGCCATAGACCCACGGGGTACGCACCTCCTTGGCGATGGCATGCCATATGCCCTTCTTTTGATGGGCGCTGACCTGCAGAGGCAATAGACACAGGAAAATAGATTTAGACAAACAGTCCTGCCTGTTACACATATGGCCCACCATACCCGTTTCCATCACCATTTACACACACATGGCCCAGCACACAACCTGTACGCCTCCAAGAGGATATCCACCCACCACCCTTACATGAGGCCTTCACACACACACAACTCCATGCATTCATGCCACATGCATCTTGCTCACAGTGTACTCACCTGTTGGTCTGGAGGCCCATACAGCAGTCCGTAATGGGGTAGGACCCCATCCACCAGTTTCTCCAACTCCTCCGAAGTGAAGGCTGGGGCCCTTTCCCTAGTCACAGGGGCCATGGTAGGTTCCAGACACAGGTCACAGCAGCAAATACAGTGTAGGTCCTCTCCTATGGAAGGTCAAGTAGCAAGTGAGGAATCAGATAGAAAATGGTGGTCACTTTCCGCAGCGGTGCATACCGTCACCGCCGGCATAGATCACCATCGGCCACTGTATCCCATAGGGCCCATTGTTAACCAATGAGGAGTTGCATGGTGGTTCACGACTGCCTCCCGCAACGGCGCACAACGTCAGCAGAATTACCTCACTTCCACCTGTCCCTCCACATAGGAGAGGTGGATGCCATTTCATGGGGGGCACAGGCCCTTGAATAATGCTGCATCACAGGAGATATTCGCACATGCTGGACAAAACACAATGACCTATGAAATGTTTACTGGATGCAAAGTTCATTTGCAGCTCCATTGTTCAGTTTATGACTGGATCTTCACTCTTGTGTATCTTAGATTGCTCCCGCTATGGATGAATAGGAGATGGAGACATACCCCCGTGTACAGACCCCTGGTAGACTTGGCAACACTGGAGAACAGGCACATTATCCTCACCTATAGACTGGGCAGGGCCACAATCACAGAGCTGTGTGACCAATTGGAGCCTGACCTGATATCTGCTATCCGTCACCCCACTGGGATCCCCCCTCTTGTGCAAGTTCTATCTGTACTCCATTTCCTGGCAACTGGTTCTTTCCAAGTGACAGTGGGCTTGGCAGCAGGAATGTCACAGCCAATGTTCTCAATAGTGCTGACAAGAGTGTTGTCTGCCCTGATAAAACACCTGTGCAGCTACATTGTTTTCCCCCAGGTTGAAGATTTGGCCACAGTGAAGGCTGAGCTTTTTGCAATGGGACATATCCCCAACATAATTGGGGCTATTGATGGAACACATATTGCATTTGTCCCGTCATGCCAGAATGAACAGGTGTTCAGGAATCGGAAGAGTTTCGACTCTATGAATGTTCAGATGGTGTTCCTTGCAGACCAGCACATCTCCCACGTCAATACTAAGTATCCTGGGACAGTGCATGATGCCTTTGCCCTAAAGAATAGCAGCATCCCAAATGTGATAGCCCAACTACAGAGACACAGGGTGTGGCTAATAGGTGAGCCCTGGTTCCCACCCATTAAATGTTGGAGTATTGGTATGGTGTGGGCCATATGGGATAGTGTGTGGCTAAATGTTGTCCCTCAATATTTGCAAGTGACTCTGGTTACCCCAACCTATCATGGCTGCTGACCCCTGTGAGGAATGCCAGGACAAGGGCAGAAGAATGTTATAATGAGGCACATGGGTGAACCAGAAGGATAATTGAAAGGACCTTTGGTCTCATGAAGGCAATGTTCCGGTGCCTCCATCTAACAGGTGGATCCCTGTGCTACCCACCTAAGAAGGTATGCCAGATAGTGGTGGTATGCTGCACGTTGCATAACCTGGCCCTCAGACGCCATGTCCCATTCCTGCAGGAGGAGGAGGCTGGAGATGCCCGTGTGGCAGCAGTAGACCGTGTGGACAGTGAGGATGAGGAGGCAGAGGATGAGGATGAGGACAACCAAACATATGTGTTCTGACAATACTTCCAATGACACACAGGTAGGACAGTGTTACTTCACATTTCAATTACATTTGTTTTAATTTGTGTGACAATGGCATGCTGATATTTCCCACTTCTATGCCCAATTACTGTTCCCTCGGGTAATTCATTTTGCAGATGTTGGTGACCTGACATATACTCCTGGTGTGATCACTACAGCCAGCTACAGGTCATTAATCTATGCTCATTCTCTGTACAGTTGATTTGCAATGTTTTTACCTGTTTCAATGAATACATATTTGATATACATAGCATACTCCAAAATTGATTTTTTTCAAAGGGTGTTTATTGAAGTGCTAATATATGGAGCGGCAAGTGCAATGGGATGGGGTGATGATGGAGAAAAGTCCAGGGTATTGTTCCAGTCTGTTTGTAGCACAAGTGCATTGTCCAAGGGGACATAGGAAGGGGAGCAATGGCAGTTCAAGGTGGACAGGGTGACGGGGTGGGACACCAGGGTGACAATCAGGAGAGTCTCATTTCCTGGTGGGGGTCTTGGCAAGTGTCTCTGGCCTCTGTCTTTATCGCAGGGAACATTTGCGGAGTGGTTCACCTTCTGCAGGGGGAGGGGTGCTGGTGGTCTGTGAGTCCTGTGGTGGGGCCTCCTGGCCATTAGCAGCAGCCAAAGTGGAAGGCTGTTCAGATGTCTGGCTAGTGGCAGGGGCCCGCTGGTGTGAGACCGCCTCCCTCATAATGTTGGCCATGTCTGCCAGCACCCCTGCAATGGAGATCAGGGTGTTGTTGATGGCCTGCAAGTCCTCCCTGATCCCTTAGTACTGTCCCTCCTGCAACCGCCTGTTCTTCTGCACATTGTCCAGGATCTGGCCCATCATGTCCTGGGAATGTTGATAAGCTCCCAGGATCTCTGTGAGTGCCTTCTGGAGAGTCAATTCCCTGGGCCTGTCCTCCCCCTGGCGCACAGCAGTCCCAGTGTCCCTGTTGGCCTGTGCCTCTGTCCCCTGAACCGTGTGCCCACTGCCACTGACCCCAGGTCCCTGATTGTCTTGTGAGTGAGGTGTGGCCTGTAGAGGTGGACACACTTCTGATTGATGTGTCCTAGGGACAGAGGTGTGGGTACGCTGGGTGGGTGCTGCGGTGGTGTTTCCTGATGGGGGAGGCTCTGTGGTGGTGTGTGACTGGGCCTGGGTGACCGGCTGTCCAGTGGTCCCTGATGGGTCAGGTAGGTCATCCAGATCCTGAAGACCAGAGTTGCTGTCATCATTGCGGGTCTCTTCAGTTGGGGGACTGGATATTGCTGACACCTCCTCTCCGCTGATATTGGCTGGGGTACCTGTGGGGATGTAAATGATGTGTTATGGTTTCTGTGTCTTACATATTGTGCATCCGTGACTTGCCCTCTTTGGTTGGATTTTCCCTGGCAGCTTTCACTTGTGTATGTAGGTGTATGGTGGGATAGTTAATTCTCTATAGTGTGCATGCTTTAGTGATGAGTGCCCATGCGGGGCTGTGAGTGGTGTCCATGCATTGGTACAGCATGCAGGGCTTGGCATTGGGATCAGTGAGATGTGATGGTGGGGTGTGTGGGAAGTGGTAGAGTGATGGGATTGATGGTGAGGGTGGGGGTATGCAATGGCATGCAGGTAAAACAATCTGCCTCACTCCAATCTGCCCTACTCAAATCCAAAACAGTATGCCCCACTCCAAACCAAAACAATCTACCCTACTCCAATCCAAAACAATCTGCACCACTCTGAAATAATCTGCCCCTCCAATCTAAAACAATCTGCCCAGCTCGAGTCAACAACAAAATGCGTCAATCCAAAACAACTGCCCAACTCCAATCCAAAAAAATCTGCTTGACTCTAAAACAGTCTGCCCAACACCAAAGCAACATGCACCACTTCAATCCAAAATATTTCTGCCCCACTCCAATCTGCCCCATTCCAATCCAAAACAGTCTGCTCGATTCAATTCCAAAGCAATCTGCCCCTCTTCTCTCTAAAACAATCTACCCCACTCCAATCCAAAACAGTCTACACTGCTCCAAAACAATCTGCCCCAATCCAATCTTCCCCACTCTAATCCAAAACAATTTGCTTCTCCCCAGTTCAAAACAGTCTGTCCCACTCCAGTCCAAAACAATCTGCTCACCTCAATCTCCCCCACTCCGATCCAAAATAATCGGCACCACTCAACACCAAAGCAATCAGCACCACTCCTAAACAATCTGCCTCACTCCAATCTGCCCCACTTCAATCCGAAACAACCTGTCCCACTCTAAAACAATCTGCCCCACTCCAATCCAAAACAATCTGCCCCACTCCAATCCAGAAAAATCTGCACCACTCTAAAACAATCTGCCCCACTCAAATCTGCCCCATTTCAACCCAAAACAATCTGCCCTAACCCAATGCAAAACAATCGGCCTGCTTCAATCCAAAACAATCTACCTCACTCTAAAGCAATTTGCCCCATTCCAATCCAAAACCATCTGCCCCACTGCAATCTGCCCTACTTCAATTGAAATAATTTGCCTTATTCCAATCCAAAACAATCTGCCCTGCTCTAATCCAAAACAATCTGCCCCACTCCACTCTGCCCTACTCCAATCCAAAACAACCTACTCCACTCCAGCCCAATACATTCTTCCCCACGTGAATCCAAAACAATCTGTTGCACTCCAATCCAAGACAACCGGCCCTCTCCAATCTGCTGCACTCCAATCCAAAACAATCTGCCCCACTCCAGTTTTCCCCAATGCAATCCTAAACAATCTGCCCTACTTCACTCCAAAACAATATGCACCACTCCAAAACAATCTGCTCCACTCAGATTCGCCCCATCCCAATCCAAAACAATCTGCCCCAATCTAAGACAATCTGCCTCACTCCATACCAATCTGTCCCACTCTAATCTGAAACAATCTGGCCCACTCCAATCTACCCCACTCCAAACCAAAACAATCTGCCCCACTGCAATCCTAAACAATCGACCCTACTCCAGTTTGTCCACTCCAATCTGCCTGACTCCAATTCAAAACAATTGGCCCCACTCCAAACTGCCCACCCAATTCCACCTAACTCCAATCCACTGCAACCCAATCCACCTCACTCCAGTCCAGCCCACCAACCCACCCCACTCCACTCCAATCCATCCAATCCGATCCACCTTAATCTATCCCACTCAAATCCAGTCCACTCAAACCAAGTCATCTCCACTTCAGTCCAATCCACCCCAATCAAATCCACCCAGTCCAAAAATTCAACCCCACTCCAATCCAATCCTCCCCAATTTAATCCACCCCACCCACCCCACTCCAATCCATCCTATCCCATTCCAATCCCCCACCCAATCCAATCCACCTCAACCCAATCCAGACCACTCTAATCCAGTCCACCCCAACCCAATCCACTCCACCGCAACCCATTCCAATCTACCCCAATCCATTCTTCTCCAATCCACCCCACTCAATCCAGTCCACCTCAATCCAATCCAAGCCACCCCACTGCAATCCAGTCCTCTCCAGTCCACCTCAACCATGCCAGTCCAATCCATCTCACTCATTAACATCCAACTCTATTCCCCCAATCCAATGAAATTCACACCACTCAATCCATTTCACTCCAATCCATTCCACCCCACCTCACCCCACTCCAATCCACCCCAATCCAACCCTCCCCACTCCAACCCCCACCACAATCCAATTCCCCACTCCATTTCAATCCACCTCTCTCCAATCCAGTCAACCCTATCCATTCCACCCCATCTAGTACATTCCACTACAATCCACCCCACTACAATCCAATCCAGTTCACCTCACTCCCATATACCCCACTTCAACTCTGTCCACCACGCAGTCCAATCCATCCAGCCCACCCAACTAACCCCATCAGTTTGAGTAATTCCAAATCAATCCACCTCACTCCAATCAAATCCACCACACTCCAGTCCAATCCACCCCACTCCAGTCCAATCCACCCCAGTCCAGTCCAATCAATCCACCACACTACAGTCCACCCCACTCCCCCACTCTAATTTAATCCACCCAATCCAATTCACCTCACCCCACTCCTATCAGTCCAATCCAATCCAGCCTCCTAATCCAATCTAATCCACCCCACTCCAATCCACTCCACTCAGTCCAATCCAAATCACACCCATTTCATCCACCCCACTCAAATCCAATCCACCCCATTTAGTCCCCCACTCCACCACCTGCTCCAATCCACCACACTCAGCCCACCCCACTCTCTCCTAATCCAGTCCACACCACTCTACTACAATCCACCCCACTACGTCAATCCACTCCAACCCACTCCAACCTATTCCACCCCACTCTATGCCACTCCACGCAATGACACTGCAGTCTACAACACTTTCTGCCACTGAACTCTACTCAACCCTATGACATTCTACGCCTCCTACTCCACTTTCCAAGACTCAACACTAACACATCCACTCTACAATACTGCACTCTATGACACTCCACTTCTCCAGCTTTTAGCCATGCGGAACAGCAACCACAATGGTGTACAACATGGTAAAAACACATTGCCAAAGCCAATACCTCTTGTATAGGCAAGACCTATTGGCTTGGCCACTGTGTGTCTTGTTAATTGTTTTTCTTTTTAACAAACTTAGGGAGTCATTAATACCCCGGCGGTAAAAACTGCCTACCGCTGTGGCGACGGCCGACAAAAGACCATCGCAGCGGATACCAGCTGTCTGCTGGATTATGACCACAGCGGATTTCCGTCAGAAGGATGGCGGAAATCCAGCATTGGCCATGCTGGCAGATGGCATTAAGGTGGTGCTCCTGCCAGCAGCATCGCCACGCCAGTAGACCGCTGCCGGCCGTATTCTGAGAATAATACGGCCTGGCAGTGTTCTGCTGGCGGACACTGCTGCCAGCAGCAGCATCCCATCCCTGACAACAGGTAAGTTGGGTGATCTGACAGGGGAGGGGGTAGGGGGTGTTGTGTGTGTGTGTGTGGGTGTGTAGGTCTGTACATGCATATATGTGGGTGGGTGTTGTGTGTGTGTGTGCATTTATGGATGTGTGAGTGTGTGTATGTTGAGTTGTGTGAATGCATGTTGCCATGTATGTCTCTAAGTGTGTGCGGATGTGTGTGTGTGAATGGATGTGTGGATGAATGTTGTAATGGGTGTGTGTATGCGTGTGTGAATGGAGGGGCGTGTATAGAGGGGGTCTGGAGAGGAAGGGGATGGGGGGAACCTGTGGAGGGTGAAGGGGGCAGGGAAGACCCCTATCAGTGACAGGGAAGGGATTCCCTGTCACTGATAGTGCCTACCGCCATAGTTTTCCTGGTGGTAAGGATGCCACGAAAACCATGGCGGTAGGCGGGGTCATAATCCCGCAGGCGGGCAAGTGACGGCCGCCGTGCTGGAGAGTGAAGTCTCCAGCCTGGAGGTCGTTACCGCCGTGGCGATCAGTGTGGTACATTGGCGGTTTGGCTTTAGCCAAACCGCCAAGGTCATAATATGGAGAAAAGTAATGCCAGCCTGTTGGCAGCACTTTTCTGCATATTTACACCAACCGCCGGGGTCATAATGACTCCCTTAGTTTGTAATATAAAGAGGCTTACTTAAAGTCTGGTGATGGGACACTCTGTCACAAACTTGACAGATGTCCCACCTCAGTATTACAAGTGCATTGTAGCCTGTGATACTTGTATTACAGTAGACATGAAATCTGCTGTGTTTTGACAGAGTATACTATTTGCCAAACATTAAATGAGAACCTTTAAGAAGTTCTTTATTTCCTAACTGTGTTGTTTTGGTTAAATGATACAGAATATCCTCTCTTACTACGGTCTTGGTGTTTGAGCCAAGCTGCTAAGGGTGAACAGGGATCCCTCACAGAAAATATTTTACCTTTAAGAACCACATTATTTGGGCCTGGTGGATGCACATTCACAGTTTACAGTACGACTGTTGTCTCGCTTTCCATTACTCATACACTCATACTCCCTTCTCTCTAGATTCTGACGTGTAGGAGTGCTTAAAAAAAGGATCCATCATCATATTGTGCAGAGGAAAGAGTACTGGCATAGCACGTAAAGATGAATGGCATTTCCCACAGTGTACTAGCCTAGCTGAGCATATTTTACTGCTGGGAGATATTTTAGTCCTCCATACTAGGCAGAGCTATTAGTGGTCTGGGTCCGTCTGGATCGCAGACTCGGTAGTGTTTTAAAACAGACATTCCCACGGGTCCCTTTCGGGCCCTGTATCCATGGCCTTTACTTTACAGGAAAAAAAGCTGATCGATTTCTGAACACTGAAAGTAAAAATCCATGGGGGCCCTTTTTATATTTCTCATCCTTTACTTAATCTTGCATTCCCTAAGTATGTTTGCTTTCTCCAGGACGTTGTGTGTGCAGGATATTACTCTTGTATAGTGCATACCTTGAACTGAGACGCATCCAGGTGTTTATAGTGGGCCAAGATTGCCAAGTATGGAGTTGACGCGGAAGCCAGTGCGAGTTCCTCTCAGTGCCTGTCAGTGGGTCAAAATGGTGCTCAGAATATATAATCATCCAATCCTTGGTGTCTCTGCAAAACGCACAGAGCAATGGTCACGTAAGCCGACTGCAGTTGTGATTTTACATAAATGTGTGTGAAGAAGGTACACAATTGCCAAACTGTTAACAAGGCAAAAGTCAAAGAAAATGCAGCGCTCACATGCTAGTGTGTGCATAATGTGTTTGGAGGTGGTGAAGTGGAGGAGATGCAATGAAGCACAGACAAGAGAGAGTGAAAAGGCCGCGCTGAAGAGAAAAGTAATGAGGTGAGATTTGCAGTTGCAGCATCTCATAAAGATGTGGTGTGAAAAAGAGCTTACATGTCGAAAACAGACTGCAAAGGAAAGTGGCGTGATGGGAAGAACAGTATGAAGACTGTCTGAAAACCGCTAGCCCTTCCGAAGACCTTGGCACTGTTTAATTCCTAATCTCATAATTTCAGAAATAAAACATTCCCAACATTATTTATAACAAAATCATTGTTGTTGCTAATTTATCTTTAACACCTAACAACCACTGGCAAAACCCAAAGTCTTGGCTTGTTTTGGGTATATGGCAGTTGTGTTATATTTCTGGATGCAATAACGGAAAGTTCAGGAAGGCACAGAAATACTGGATGGGTGGACTTCATGTGAAGCACAGAATTTCAGTTTAGATGTTTATCTCACAGCCTTAATTACATATACCACGCGCTTTTAGTGACCACACTTTTTTCGTCCTGCTTAAAGCCCCGTTCACTGGGTGATACGTTATCGTTAGTACCAATGATCCCTGAACTTATTTCTACATTCCTTGTCCTAATGCAGCCCTTACCTTTGTATTACCATTAAGGAAGAATTTACCTTTATCTTTTGCCACGGCCTATAAAATCGGTGCCTATTCCACCAAAAGCAAACCTGATAGGTTTCGGCCTATGTCTTGCAACTTACACTATATTTCACTGTTGGGCTATGACAAGTAAGTGCGGAGTTGCAAGTTTTAGTCTCGGAATTTCGTGATTTGTTTTCTATTAACATGTTGCCACCTTTCCGAAGTCCAAATCTGGCAGAATTTATTTTAAAAAGGTTGAAAATGGGTTCGGTGTGGCAGGAGCGATAGTGGCACTACTGATGTGGACCATAAACGTGTTGATTGGTAGCTGTATATAGTAGAGTTATGCAACGCCCATCCTGTTCCATCCTATAAACAATCCCAAGACAGAACTTTAATGAAGCTGTTTCCCAGAGGCCAATTCGGGCAAGGTCAGCTCTGAGCAGATCAGGGAAGTGGAGTTCCCTGAGACCTGAAGTCCCAACCATCTTTGGTGGGACATTCGGCTGCAGGTAGTGGGTTAGGCGAAGCAAAACTTCTTCTCAAACGAAGTTGGGTTTATTCGTTCTTTTTTATAAAGTGTAATGTTTCCCAACTTTTCGTGCCACTGCAGGTGAACGTTTACATTTTGTCCTCCACTAGCTATAACAAACATTACCAGTTGGTTGTAAGTTCGCCTTGACCTCCCACTCTGTCCTTCTTACCAAGGCACCAGGGCTCAGTTTTAAGAAGTCTGCACCAGGGAAAAGGTGGTTTGCAATAGTTGGAGTGTTGTGGGCGGATTTAGGCTTTGATTTGCTTTACATGTGTGATGAAATGTTAATTAGAATGTTGAAAGCTCCACTAAAGAAAATGGAGTGGATCTGGGCTTATAACGAGGAGTATAAGCCTTCTGCTCCAACATTCCAAAGTTTGTATTTCTGTTTCTCACCTTTTAATTTAGGATATCCTACCCTTGGCGGGTGGAATGTTCTCATAGTCGTATAGCCCTTCTGCTTTAGGGTATGCAAGTAGTGAAAGGCCCTCGCCCTCATTGTAGGCCCTCACCTGCTGCTCGAGCCTGTAACTCGCGTTCAAGGCGTTTAACAACCAGTGTATCCCTAGGCAGCAGGTTAAAACTCTATAATGTGTGAAGGGCTGAATGGAAGTGTCAGTCAAAGATGGAATCTGAGACTGGCTAGTTGTTTCAGCATGAGGACATACTATAGAGTCCCTCGGGCGAAATCTATATTTTGGAGTTGTACTGGGACATTCCAGAGCCTCCTTACAGAAAGTTATATTTAAGGCAATACCACCACAGCTCCATCAGAGGGCTGATTGATATTGACAGTTTTTTTTCCTGGAGAGAAGTGGCATGATATAAGTACGTTTGTTTCTCGAGGAATACGTTGATTCCTCTGAGAGGTTTTGAAAAAGTGGATGTTGTGAGAAGAGGAATACTATTACTGAAGATAACCTTGAAATCACTGGATGGTAGGGCCACGCCATTTGGTTCACTCGACTTGAATGTAGCCATAGTTATATGAAACGGCCCCCATTGCGATAGATGTAAAAGAGGGTCTTCGCATTTATGCAGCAATGTAGGATGAACTTATGTTGGGGGGTTGGTCACGGGGTGGGGTTAAGCAGTAAGGAAGGGCAGGAAAGGCAAATTATGTGTCAAGGAAAGGCAAATTATGAGGCAACGAAATTCAAAATATGTGGGAAAGTAAGTAATTATAGGCATATTCCAAATAATTATTATGAGACTATTTTCACGTTTTGAGGAAGACTGACACAAAACGAATCTCTAAGCTATATAGAAAATACATGGGGTCCCATTCTAAAAACTTTTCCTTGGAGTAGGCGTTACTATTGTAGGACTACTGGCTTGCATCTGGTTGCCAGGAATACATCTGCTTTACTCCTGTCACATTCCTGGAATTTAGTAGTAAACAACGAGTACTAGAAATGTAAGTCACACCTCCTGTGGATCGGGCCAATTAATTTATTCAGAAAGAACATATAAACATTTGTCACATCCCGTACAAATTGGTACTCAAAATGATAACACAAGATTGTCAAATCACTTACATTTTGTTGCAACCACCTGGAGTAAAATAACTTGTGTAAAACACATAGCTGTCACTCTGAAGACAACATCTGGCCTTGCTATAAAATATGTTTGTCTTGTATTCTGCACATCCCAAGTATGCTTTCAAACCTATCTTAAGCTTTACCCTATTTACAAACTAGATGCCCATAAAAATACTTGTATCCGCTAAAACAAAGCACTGCCTGACAGTGTTCTATCTTACATATTATGTTAGCGTTTCCATAAGAAATACAGTACTTCTGACCTAAAGAACGATGTACATATTTGGAATTCTTCTAAATTATGTGTGTCCTTTTGAATTAACTGCTAGTTTGAGCACAGTCTTTTTGCTGAAAATATGGTCTACGTGGATAGTTAAACATTGCTATAAAAATAATTATTCTTTTAAGTCTATGGGCCAGATGCGTCATTCATTTTTGGGATCACAAACGGCCCAATCGGGCATTTTGAGATGGCAAAAATGCATTTTGGTATGTATGAATTCCAATTAGCGATTTGGTAGCTTGTTAGCAAATTAAAAATTGGAATGCGACTACATACCAATTCGGTATTAAGAAGGGGAGTGTCAAGGGCATCCCTTCCTAATACCGAATCGCAGTGATATGTAGGAATGCTTTGTGATCGAAATGATGTTGCAAAACATTTGCATTTTAACAACTACTTCAAGTAGGTGGTAACCCATTCACAAATGGGTAGGGGTCCCCAAGGGACCATTTTCTCCTTGTGAATGCATGCAAAAACATTATTTAAGAGCAATCAGTGGCCCCACGGACCACTGCCTACTCTTAAAAATTTTAAAGAAAACTTTTTTTTTTTTAAATGCAGTCCGTTTTCCTTCAAGGAAAACAGGCTTCATTTAAAAGAAAAAAGGCTGCTTTATTTGAAAGCAATCACAGACATGGTTGCCTGCTGAGCCCAGCAGGCCACCATCCCTGTGATCATAGCCATTCACAATGGGTCACAAATTGCGACCTACCTCACGAATATTAATGAGGTAGGCCGATTTGCGAACCATTGGGAATTGCTAAATGAAACTCCTGGAGTTTCATACATTCAAATAGAGATTACGTAATTGCGATTTGCAAATCATTGCAATTAGGTAATCGCTATTTGGAAAAATGATGCATCTGGCCCTACGTGAATTAAATATGTACACGTAACATTTTTTTTTGTTTCTTCCTACAGGCAAACACTTTACCCATGGCCAGGAGCTGCATGTTGCATTCTATGTGCAGCGCTTTTAGTAACTTTTGATCCCATACAGCTAGAGATTTTGGCTTTTGTGTTATGCAACTCATGATGATTAATTTGGCAAGCATGGAAAACCCATCATTTAGCAGAAAACGCAATGGCCACAGAGTCATGTCATGTAATAGTCATTTGGGTTTTCACCTAGTAGATTCCATACCATGGTGAATTGATAGAACAGAAGTGATATATATCCATCTAGTGCTTTGTGTATCTCATATGTAAGTCACAAGAGTAACTTAAACCAGTGTTTCTGGTGTAGGGGGATATTGATAGGACTCGCTAGATTGTGAGTCTATGGACAGGTGAGAAGCCTACCTAAGTCGGCGGACGCATCCCACATGAGCCACGACAGGCAGGCTTGGGACCTCCCCCTCGCTATGTTCAGACGCTACGGGAGGAAGGTGCTCAGAGTAGCAACGAAGAAGGCAGAATGCCTTCACAACGAGAATGGTGTTCTGCTTTCACGCACGGGGTTGCCACTCTGCCATGACGCTTGCTGAAGACTCTATCCTACACGGATATGACGTGAAAGGGAGTCGGTAACAAGCATGGCGTCTCGTTTTGGGAACCGTCAGGTTTCTCACCGTGATTGGTAAGTGCTTATTATTGTTTGTTCAGTGGCAATAGGTATTGGAGTTCGGAAAGGAGGTTGCAGCGAGATTCAAGTGCCCACTTCAGAGTCTATAAGTAAACTGGTACCAGAAAGCTCAACTGAAAAATCAATGAGCCGGTTAATAAGTCAGGAGCAATTGTCAATTGATCAGTCAGTGGAGGGGTGGTGTGATCTGAGCCAGCGTGAAAGGGAGATGGATGGTGATGAACAGGCTTCTTCTTGTGCTGCGCTCAGTGGTAGCCTAACTGAGAACTCCGACAATTGGCAAGTGGAGGATAGGGATGATCAAGTACAGGCACAATCACGGATGCTGCTTAAAACTATTCTGCAGGAGCTATGAGAATTAAAAGATAGCCAAAGTAAGGAGACCTCTGTGATTAACCAGAGGCTGGATAAAATAGAGAAAGTAATTGTGCAGATCCAGGCATGCTTGTAAGAACTTGAACAGAAAATATCAGACCTGGAGGATTACTCTTTGTGATGGGAGAACAAGCTGGGTAAGGTTCAGAAAAAGCTGTGCGAGTCTCAGAATAAGATTGAGGATTTGGAAAATGATGCTAGGGGTTCGAACCTCCGCTTTGTGGGTGTGCCAGAAGGTGCAGAAAATCAGGGTAATCATCAGGATATGTTACAATTCATGGAAAACCTGATTAAAACATATATTTTGGAAAATCCGCCAGAAGATCTGACAATTATGCAGGAACATTGGATTCCCTCCCTAAGGCAGCCACATTCCAAGTATCCTTGTACAATCATTGTAAATTTTGCAGGCTGTAGAATTAAACAACAGATCCTTAAAAAAGGAATTAAAACAAAATGATTTTGTTTGACAGAGAAGGAGCAGGTGCATGTGTTCTCTGACATGCATGTGGCCTCAGCACGCAGAAGAACAGAAGTGATTGTCCTGATGGACCAATTCAAGGGAGTGGGGGCTCAAGCTTCTATAACTCAGCAATCAAAATGAAAAGTATTGTTTAAAGGGCAATTATATTTGTGTACAACCCTTGAAGATGCCCATAACCTCCTGAAGAAGGTACACACTGGCTAAAGACTGGCTAAAGAGCACAGTTCATGTGATATGGAGGGGGGGCTACCTGCCAGCATTATCAATAGATTAATTTTATTTTTGTGCATCATGATAAGACGGTTAGATTTTTAAATTATTTTTGACAAGGCACGATCTTCTAGAAGAATTTATGCCATCTTGTATGAGGAAAAAGTTGTGAACCTCTGCAATATAGCAAAAAATATAAAAAAGGGGGGAAATAGGGTGTAGCTTAGAGGAGGTGTATGGGTGCAAGTATGGCCTGGCACATTTGCGTTTTATGTCTACAGCGAGGGGTGGTGGTGGGGGATAGTGTTTCCCTCATGAGTGTGCCATGGTGCTTTTCCAGGGCACTCATTCAGTAAAGGATGGTAGGAGGCTAGTCCCTCTTCAAGTCGGGAAGGGCACCTAGGGTGGTGGAGGTTTGGATGGGGCACAGGCCGGACTTGGTGGTGGTGTTTGAGGTGGGGAGGGCAAAAAAAAAAAGAGTAGATATACCAGCAAAAAATTACGTGGAGTTATAATGCTCATGAAGGAGCCTTAGTAGAAAAGGGAAAGATGAAGGGAAGAAGGGTTCAGCTTCAACTGCAGTTATATATGGAGGCTATAAGACTAAGCCAGGGTAAAAGAGATGGGTAATATTGGGCTTCTTTCTTGCAATGTTAATGGCATTTTAAATAGGCAAGAATATGGGGCTGTAATAAATTGGTTGACTACGTTCAATCCTGAAATCCTTTCTTGCAGGAGACCCATGCTAAAGAAAATGAACTGAAAGTTTTTATCCCTAAGGCTTATTCATATACTTTTTTTGGGCTGTGGCTATTTTTTTGTCTAGGCCAGTAGACTGGGAAGTAAAGGAAGTCATGAGAGATAAAAAGGCAGATAGATCTGGTTGAAAGTGCCAGATGGATCTGGTTGAAAGTGCAGGTTTATGGCACCTCCCTTAACATCCTCAACTATTATGGCCAAGTGCAGGATGAGGAAGCTCCTTTGAAGTACCTCTAATTTGGGCGGTAATTTTATTATATTCAGGACCTTAAATGGGACACCTTAGATAGATCCAAAAAACAGCTGAAGCCTAAAACAGTCAAGGTGATCGGCTCAATGAAATATAATCTGAACTTAGTCGACCCATGGTGATTAGATAACTATGGGCAGGTGCAATTTACTTGGTTTTTGCACCAATAAAATTCAGCTTCACAACTGGATTTCTATTTTTTTTTTGTCTAAAAATCGGTAAAGTGGGGGGAACAGGAATTTGGGCCAGTGTATTTTCAGACCACTCAGTGTTCGGTGTTATACTAGAGTTAGTAGGTGCCAAAATCTCGAGGGCTCATTGGCAATGGATAGCACACTTTTGCTGCATCAGGAATGGTTGGATACTATGCGTAATTTCATCCAGGAAATGTTTTAGATTAACCAAGGTTCTGCCTCTCCATTTTCTTTGGGGGAACCACTTAAAGCAGCATTTAGCTATCAGGTGACTGCTTACAAGTCAGCTCAGAGGCGAGCCGGGAAGCACAGGTTAAGGAATTTCAAGACGCTCTTGATTATGCTCATAAAGCTTTATTTAGGAGGGGGGCAGAGTGTAGAGTACAGTTAAAAGTAAAATTTGACCAGACCACGCAGGTGCTGAGAGATTTCTACATTCTTGAAGAGATTAATAGTTCAAAATCCTTTCAGCAGAGGCAATATGAAGAGTTAACTGGTGAGTAAACTATTGGCTTGGTCAACAAAAGTTAAGCAAGACGCACTACGTATTGGGACGATCATAGATCCCGCCTCTAATGTAAAACAAAAAGACGATCTTAAAATAGCCCATATATTCTCGCAGCATTATAGTATTTATGGCAGCAATAAAGTTGTTTCTAAAACCAGCCTTTGAGGATTTTTATGGATTTTTATGGATTTTTTAAGCCTCCATGCTTGATCACGATGCAGGGGAAGGCACTTTTGCTAGATATCTTGCTAGGCGAAGCAGCTCAGGCATTGCAAAAGATGGCTAATGCTAAAGCAATTGGCACTGATGGTATTCCAACCAAATTGTATAAAACATTTCCGATAGAGATATTGACACATTTGGTGCGTTTATTCAGTGAAATCGGAAATTGGTTCGATATCCCCCTGACATTCAAAGAGTCAGTGGTGGTAAGATTTTTTGAAAAAAGATAAGGATCCTACAAACACAAACTCTTGACACTCAATAAGTCTACTTAATGCAGATTATAAACTATTAGCCAAGATCTTGTCATCGGGATAACTGAGGCCGGGCAGACCATTGTGCAAAAGGAACAGAGTGGGTTTCTACCAAAGTGATTGATGGCTGCAAATCCAGGCTATCGATTTTGTTTGTTGCACCCAAGACAAAGCTGCAATTGCAATGATTGATCCAAGAAAACATTTGATCTTGTGAATTGGGATTCTCTGTTCTTTGCATCAGAGACATTTTGATTCCCAGAGAGAATGGTATCAATGCTCAAAAACCTTTACCAAGGGTTGGAAGCATGGGTAATAATAAATGCAAAGCTTGCAGGTATGGTTCAGATTAAGCGTGGCACCTGGCAGGGGTGCCCAATGTCACCTATACTTTTTGCACTTTTAATTGAACCATTACCAGAATCAATATGTAGTGTAAACAGTATTGTCCCCCCTCTGCAAGGAATGTCTAAACTCAAGTTGTTTGCAGGCGATTTGGTGTTATATCTAAAGGCTGACCAGGTTAACATTAACGGTGCATTGGATGTAATTCAAGAATACAAACATATAGGGGGCTATAAAGTCAATCAAGACATTGCTCTGTAAACTTCGTACTTGTATAGCACACGACTCACCCGTTAGGGTCTCAAGGCACTGTACGCATACCACTGAGGAACCCCTACTGGCTTTTCCCTGTGAGGTACCCACTCATGGGAAACCTCCAAGGTGAAGACAGGTATCCCAGCACTGTTGGGGTAGTTGTGGAGATTAAGCAAGCTATTGCCCAGAGTTACAGAGTGGGACCCATGAATTAGATTAGGCACTGATGCAAGAATGATCAGGTCTGAGGAAATTGAGCCCAAGACCCACCGAGGCAGGAATTGAACCCTGGTCCCGGACCAGATTTCTGCATCAGGGTCTGCCACTCTAACCATTGAGCCACACTTCTCCACTCTGCTCTTCAACTTTCGGCAGAGCTAAGACAGAATTTTAATAGTAATCATCCTATTCCTTATCTCTGGGTTTATGTGACGATTAAATACATGGACCTATTGAAGCTAAATTATGAGAAAATGATGGTAAAAGTAAAAGGGCTCCTAGAAAGATGGTCCTTATTACCGCCTACTCTAATAGGGAGAGAGTCATTAATTGAAATGTCGTTACTGCCACTATTTTTATTCCCTTTTGCGAATCTCCCAATAAAAATCAATAAGGCATTTTTTAAAGAGCTAGAATCCCTTAAGTTTGCATTAAAGTTGAAAAACTCTAGAGTAGGATATTCGATCGTTCAGTTAAATAAGGAACAAGGCGGCTTTTGATTCATTTTTTTGTATTACCAGTCTGCATGGTTTTATATTATGGTCAAAATGGGTATAGTGAAAGGAGGTTTCGATCTTTTTTTCATATAGAAAATGGTACAGGAGAGTGGAGGTAAACTGCTGTTTTTTTTAAAGATGGCAAAACTGTTGAAAAGAACAAGGTATAAGGTGACAGGTGAAATCATTTTAGAAGCACAAAGGATTTTTAAAACGAGGCATATTCCATTAGGGCATCGTTGATAATACTACAGAACTGTCAGGGTCTAGATTTGGCAATTCCAGAAAGTATTTTCAGGATGTGGAATTCAAAAGGCTACTGGGTATTGGGTGATTTTTACCTAGGCACTCTGCTTGCTAACTGGGAGGAGATAAAACTGCGAGTAGGGATGGAGCAGGGGAAGTTCTGGCTTAGTTATGTCCAAAGAAAAGCTTGATAAATAATAGTCTGCAAGAGATGAGCCATTCTTCAGAGGCAAATATGAAACTATGAAATAAAAGTAAATTAATAGGAATAGGGAACTGTTGCTAATAAAAGTTTTAGGTGCGCTCAGGAGCAAAAAGGGGATTGGTCGCATATTTCTTTTGAGTGTCCTATACTGACGCAGTTCTGGGAGGTGGTCTTTCGAGAACTAACTCAATGAATTCAAGTGAGGTTGAAGCCAGAAGCAAAGTTGGTACTACTTGGGGTAACAGGTCAAACGTTTGGGCTAGATAAGTACATTCAGAATTTTATAGCAGTGTCATTAGCTGCAGTGAGGGCATTGATCTTACAACACTGGTGCACGATTATAGTACTAACTTTTAAAATATGGTTCATGAAGTTGCAGAGGACAGGGTGTTTGGAGAAAGCATACACCAGGAGGGTGGGTAGCCTGAAGAAACATCTTGCTGTTTGGGCACAATTGGAAATTATGGCTGCGCATATAGCATCATGGTAAGGAGGTAAACCTAGAAGGCTTCCTTTTGCCTTAATGGCCAAGGGAAATCAGGACCTCAATAGGGTCAAGGGATCATATGGCACGATCATATAGTGTGACTAAGTTTCTGTAGCACAATGACACGTGTTAGTGAAGTTATAATGAGTGTGATCATTCGCTTCATAGTAATATATGAGTTCTATAATGCACAAATTAACTTTTTTGAAAATATGATAAAGATCAGTTCAAGATGTGGTCCTTCATTATGGACGAAATCTTAATATCTTCCGTTGCATGTTAGGTATTATGGCCTTAATGGATTCTCTATTTGTATTTTAAGTTCTACTCTGGTAAAGGCTTCTCCAACACAATGAAGATGAATTAGTTTAGATATGATTTGGATAAGTTCAGAGATGTGTAATATGACCTGCTCTGTTGGATACATAAGATTTATAAAATCTAGTTACGTACTGTAGCACTTTACGGGAGAAGAATTTGCACAGGAGAAAGAAAGGGCAGGTATTTGTTTATTAACAATCTGCTGTTTTGATATATACGGTTTATACATTTTAGTAAAGTACTGCATCACGGTAGGCTAAGGCTTTGCATAGGAAAAAGAAAGGGGAGGTATTTGTTTGTTAACATACTAGACTGTTTGCCTCCACTGTAACTGTTTTTTTGGATTTGTGAGACCTCCGATCCTGATGTTTAATATCATTTACAATTTTTCCTGTTTGTGATGGACTGTGAGTCTATGCTCATTTTTTGGATATACCAGCTTTTTATGTATGCGACCTCTGGTCTGGTGAATAATTTTGCTTTTTTATAAATGTATTTGTTGTATATTGGCAAATCTGCTCAGTAAAAAGTTTAATAATAAAAGAGTCTATGAACAGGTCTGACCACTGCCTGCTCCTAAAAATGTTTTTAAAACTTTTAATTTCCTTTTAAACAACTTGCCTTTTCTTTTTTAGGAAAACTGTCTGTATTAAAAAGGTTTGCTTTATTTAAAAGCACTCACAGCCATGGGGCCTCATTACTCGTGGATGGTGGTCGGACCGCTGCCAATGCAGCAGTCCAAGCACCACATCACAACCCCGGTGGTTGGGCCACCAGGAAACCGCCAGCTCCGCAAGGATCAGAGCTCTCGGAAGTATGGAAGTGCTGGCAGTTCTAATCTGCCAGAGCGGTGCTGCTGGGGATTACGACCCCTTTCTCCGGCAGCGATTTCATGGCTGTACCACTGCCATGAAAAGGCTGGTGGGGAATGGGTGCAGGGAGCCCCCTGCACAGTGCAGAGGCCCCCCTGGCCAGCACCATCGCAGTGTTCAGTGTCTGCTCTGCAGACAGTGAAGATTGTGATGATGCTGCTGCGCCCTGCTCACTACAGCATTGCCACCGGCTCCATTATGAGCCAGAGACAATGCTGTAGGCTGTTCACCGCTAGGCCAGCGGGAGGAAACTCAGGTTTCCACTCGCTGACCTAGCTGAAAACTCTTAATGGGGCTGGAGGGGAGGTAGCCTGTGTGGCAGCAACCTCCCTGTCGGAAGTTCAACAGATGTAAAAAACAGTCTGCCAAGCTCATAATGAGCCCCATGGTGTCTTCTGACCCCAACTGGCCACCAAACCTGTAATTTAAACTAATTGTACTGTTTGCAAATGTGTGACCTACCCCATTAATGTTTATGAAGTAGGTGAAATTGTAACCCAAACTGATTTGGTATTTTGTGAACCAACCAATTAGTACATAGTTTGGTTTGCAAACTGGGACCACTTTTAACAAATCCATTTTTAGTATCTGAGTTCTTTAGTTGCTCAGAGTTGAAAGGGGCTGTAGATGTTATACAGTTTGTTTGCACTTCAGTAAACATAAGACTTCTCCTTACGGACAATTGTTATCAACAATTGAAATACGGCAGTGAAGCAACTTGATTGGAGTATGGGATTTAATTGCACGGATCACCGACATCGGGAAAAGTGGACCAAGTTGACAGAAAGCAGTGATGAGAAGATAATCCGTGTTTCATAAAGTGCTCTGTTTTTAACGAATGTCTTTTCATTCCCAAAGAGCAGAGGCGTTATTCAAAAAGAAATCTGAGAAAAAAGCATCAGATATGAGATCGCATTGGACACAAGTTGTGCATTTAAGCAAAAGACAGGAGTGGAGATGGAGGGGGAGTGGGAAAGGGATGAAAATATTCGTATGCAGCAAATCAAACCTCTAGAGCGTGAGGCTACCTCGGCTGTTTGCCTTGGTGATGAAGTTCTCATGTGTGCGGCAGTAAACTAATTAATTGTATTCTAAGGGGATTAATTATTGGATGAGCAAGGGACTTCTCTGTCATCTTTAGCAATCACTCCTTCTCCCTCCTCGCCCCACCTCTGTTGCGCTCTCTCTCCATTTTCTATTTCATCCTCTGTTTTATTTTCTAGCAGCCCTTTTCCACTCTTTCTCTGATGCTCCCCTTTTCCCTGCCCCTACCTTCCACTTTTTTGTTTCTTATTGTGATGGGGCCCTCTACTTAACGTTGCCATCCTCATGCTTATAGCTTTTCCTTGTTTTCTCTTTTGTTGTTCGCCCTCTTTCCCATGCAAAGGAAGTCTTCTTTCTGCTTCTTTTTGTCAAAATGTTGTGCAAATGTGTTTTTCTCTTTTCACGCATTTAGAATCTACCTCGCCTTTGAAGTGTTTTCCATTCTGCGCTCTCCATCGACAGAAGTTAGGCCATTAGACTGGTTATGTGCATTGCTAACATAAGACAGGTGGGATACAGGAGTAAAATACCAGTCAGATTAGTCATTCCTTCACTTTATTTTCACACGCACAAAAACACACATACCCGCCAAAAACATACCTACACATGCACATGCACATACATTGAGTACATACGTCCATGCAAATGCACACACACACAACATGTACAAACAAACGCACACCACACAAATACACAAGCAAGCATCACACATACAACCTGCAGATACACACACCATATGTACAGAGATATAAATGAGCACACAGATAGTGCACATGTACACACACGTGCAAGTGAACTAGCAGCAAACAAACTATTTGCACACTCAGGACACACAACACAAGTACACACACACACATAACACACAAAGCACATTCACCTACACAAATACACATGTATGCGAACAAGCAGACTACACTACATCTGTGCGCACACACATACAATCATGCAGTACACACAGCACATCCACACACACACCTGCACACACATAGAGCACACACACACAAAAACAGCACACACACCAGTGATACACACACAAACATGCAGTACACACACACCACAGGCATACATATTTGTAGTACACAAACCTGCATGCAGCCACAGGTAAAACACGCACACACCTAAACACACATATGAACAAACAATACACACACTTGTACACACAGACACTCTTGGGCACATGCACACACGTTCACACACGCACACCTTTGTCTTTGTTTGATTCTTGAGAAAGACAGAGAATGGGCTCTAGCCTCCTTCCTCACCTCTCCCTTACTGTTCTATCTGGTTGGTGAAGGGCCAAGGTGGGAAAGATTCAGTCAAAAGCTTCCAGGCTGTTCAGAATAAAAAAAATTCTAGCTTACGTGTCAAGAATTTTCAATTCTATTAAGGACACAGAGGCGAGGATTATGCTATCTCCTTCTTTACTGTTCCAAATATAGAAGCCAATCAAAGTAAAGAAAACAATAAACTACATTTCCCATGATACATATGTCATATATCACATGTTCCAATCAATGCTCATGCCCTTTGTCCATAAAAGCCTTGACCTTCCATGTCACTTCCTCTTTCTTTGTCCAGATCTGACAAATTGAACTTCAGAAACAAAACTTCTTACATATTTGAAGAGAAAGGGTCCTCAACTCTTAACGGCAACAGGACTTCCTCTCCACTGGAACCAAGTCTTACATCTGAAACGGACAACTGGTCCAAAGCGATTTTCTCCGAAAGGGTTACATCAAAACTTCAAGAGTTCTTCTGATCAGAACCTAAAAGAAATAATAACTATAGGTAATATCAAAGTACCTAGTATGATAAACAGAACTTTAGGTCCATACATACATCATAGGGTGGGGTAAAATAAAATCTTGACATGAATATCATTATAGTATTACATTATTTTATTCTATACAATATTATTGAAAGGGAGGGATAATCCTCGCCTCCGTGTCCTTAATAGAATTGAAAATTCTTGATGCGTAAACTAGATTTTTTTAAATTCTATTTCAGGACCGGAGGCTCCGATTATGCTTGTTTAAAGCTGGTTAATAATAACCAAAGCCACATTTACTACAGGCTTCTGATAGAATTTTCGAAACGTAGACTCTGAAGACCAATCAGCTGCCTTCATTATATCTTCTAGGCGCGAGCCTAGTGCATAAGATTTGGATGCCATAGCTCCTCTAACTGAATGTGCTCCAAATTGATTGGTGTCTATTCCAGCCTCTTTCATTATCCATCTCATCCATCAAGATAGTATGGCAGATGAGACTGGTTTGAATGGTTTTTGTAAAGCTATAAGTAATTGCCCACTAGGATCTTGACGGAATTCGTCCGTTACTGTTTCATACTCTTTTAAACATTGAACTACACAGAATTTTGAATTGTCCAAAAACATTGGATATGTTACTGACCTGCTATTAGTCTTTGTCCGTTTGGTAATATTGAATGTAACTCCATCCGGAGTGTAAACTCTACCAGCTAAGTCTAGAGCTTTGACATCTGATACACGTTTACAGGATATTAAACATAATAACATTGTCAGTTTGGCCGAAATCTGTTTTCGCGACAGGTATCTGTTTGAAGGCCAGGAATCTAAAAACCTCAAAATAATGTTCACATCCCATAATACTGAATATTTGGTTTGAGGGGGGTTAGATAGACGAATACCTCTAAGCAATTTACATATAAGAGGATGTTCACCGATAGGCTTACCTTCTAAATGAATGTGTCCAGCTGAAATGGCCGATCTAAAATTATTGATAGTTCTGTAGGCTAATCCTGAGCCTGCTAGTTCCGCTAAAAAGTTGACTATCAATTCAATACTTGATTCCACATGATTAATATCCTGTCTAACACACCAACAATTCCATTTTCGCCATGCGGATGCATATCTTTTATGTGTGTCTGATGCCCAAGCTTGTTTGATGAAATCAGCAGCTTGTTGCGAAATTCCAGGGGAATTCCATCTTGCCCTGAAACCTTCCAGGCCATCAGTGTGAATTTCTCTGACATGATCATTGGATGTTGATGGTTCTCTGGGTTCAATAGAAGATTCGGACGAGGAGTGCAAATGGGAACCAAGGTTGGGCCCTCCATAATGGGGTCACCAGAATAATCTCCGCTTTTTGACGCCTTATCTGAGCTAGAACTCTGGAGATCAGTAGAAAGGGAGGGAAAGCATATCCCCAAAACTTTGACCAATCCTGCAGGAAGGCATCCGTCGCCAGAGCCAGAGGGTCTGGTCTCCAGCTGAAGAACCTCGGAATCTGAGTATTGATTCGCGAAGCAAACAGATCCACTTCGCATGGCCCCCATATCTTGACCATCTGCAGAAAAATTACCGGTCCAGTTTCCAATCGCTGGAGTCCATTAGGAATCTGGAGTTCCAGTCTGCTATAGTGTTCTGGTCTCCTGGGAGGTATTCCGCCATGATCATTAACCGATGACTTAGGCAATAATGCCAGAATTTTTTGGCTATCTCCGCTAAGATTCTGGATTTCGTCCCCCCTAACTTGTTGACGTACCTTACTGCAGAAATGTTGTCCATCCTCAAAAGGATGCAACAATCCGTCTTCTGAGGAGAAAGACTCCTTATGGCAAATGATCCCGCTAAAAGCTCTAGGCAATTGATGTGTAGAGTCTGTTCCCAAGTCGACCAGCGGCCTCCGGTTACTAATGAACTGCAGCGAGCTCCACATCCCCAGGGGCTGGCGTCGGATTCGATCACTACATCCGGGTGAGAACCGAATATCGCCCTGCCATTCCAAGCTTCCATATGTTGGAGCCACCAATGAATTTCTGTCTTCACCTCGTTGGACAGGGGAATAATTTCTGAATAACTCAACCCTTGTTGTAAGTGTCTGATCTTGAGTCTCTGTAATGCTCGATAGTGTAGGGGGGCTGGGAAGATTGCCTGAATCAATGAGGCAAGAAGCCCCACTATTTTGGCAATCTGGTTGGATAGAGCAGATCTCAATTCTCTCTTGATATTTCAAATTTTTTGGGAAGGCAGAATCAGAAGGGATTGGAGAGAATCTATCTTGAATCCCAGGAAGTCTATCACTTGAGAGGGGGTCAATAATGACTTCTGTACATTGATCAAGAACCCCAGATCTTGTAGAATACTGATGGTCCATTCTAGGTGAGATAAGAGAGTTAGAGGGTTCTGTGACATCAACAGGATGTCATCGAGGTAAATTATCAATCTGACTCCCTTGGTTCTCAGCCATTCCATCACCGGTCTCAATAGTTTTGTGAAGCACCAGGGGGCTGATGATAGACCAAAAGGAGGCGCATTGAACTCTAGACAATCACCGTTCCATAGGAACTGTAGGAACCTCCTGTGTGGGGGGTAAATTGGGACCGACAGGTAAGCATCCTTCAGGTCTAATTGTACCATCCAATCTCCCCCTACTAGGATATCTCGTAACATGTGGATCCCTTCCATCTTGAAATGTCTGTATAATATCCAGTAATTAAAACCCTTTAGATTCAATACCAGACGATGGCCTCCACCTTTTTTGCCGACGACAAAAATGGGACTGAGAAATCCGGAAGGATGAGGGGACGAAAAACACACCACTCCTTTGTGTATTAAGGACTGAACCTCTAAGTCTATGAAAGTCTGCTCTGCGAGGGAAAAATACATTTCTTTTGGGGGAGTGAGTTGAATCGGGGTCCCTATGAATTCTAGGTGAAAGCCTGATACAGTCTGAAGGACCCAGGGATCCCCTGTAATCTGTTTCCAGTTGTCTGTGAACAAACCCACTCTGCCCCCGAGACGTACTTGAGAATAGGGAATAATTCTCACCTGTATAATTGGATTCTTGGATAGCTCCTTGCTGACCTCTGCGGTTTCCTCTCCTGTATCTGGAGCGGCCTCCTCTATAACGTGTGGGGTAGAAGGTGTTGTCCGTCTGGTCGGTATGCCAATTACCTCTCCCTCTTGGGTATTGGTATTGAGGACTTTGAAAGGATCCTTGGCCGGGCATGCGTCCTCCGAAACGTCCGGCCCTGGAAAAAAGGTTTCGCTTAAATACTTTTTTGAGTGACAATTGTGCTTTGTCAAGTGATGAGAATGTAGAGCAAAATTTGGCTAACTCTTTAATAAAAGACGAACCGAAAAGGAGGCTGTCTGCCGAGGGGCCTGCTTCTGAAGTGGCTAGATCGGTCAGTTTAGGATCAATCCTCATGAGAACTGATTTGCGTCGTTCTGAGGAAATTGCACAATTTGCGTTGCCCAAAAGGCACAAAGATCTCTGGGCCCAGCCAATCAGGACATCTGTGTCCACAGGTTCTCCTGACTCTTCAGCAAGAAAAGCCATGTCTAAGATTTTGGTTAGTGGTCCAGTGACATCAAGTAATTTGTCTTGGCATATACGCCAAGATCTGTCTAAACCTTTCTTGGGGTCTTTGCCGAATTTTTTCATAAATGTGACCATCGTAGGGTCAATGTCAGGAGTGTCTGTAACTTTCCCTTCTATATCTGGTCTGGGACATTCAGCTCTGAGGGGTGAGCGCACTTCTTTATCGAAACTCCTTCTGATATTGTCGTGCAGATATAGTGCTACTTCTGGGGACGGAACCCAATTGGAGGCCCTAGGGTGCACAATTTCTGAGGGGTCAAAGTCCAGCACTCTAGGTGTGGGCGTCTGTTTTTTAGCTCTTTTAAAGGGGAGAGAATTCTCCGGAGCATCAGTGTCACTGGAGTTGGGGTCAGAATCTGAAGAGGACTGCGAGGATAACATATCCTTATTAGAACTATAGTTGTGCTCAGCTGAGCGTTTTTTACGCAGTTTATTAAATGCGTCTGTATGTAAATTAGCAGTTGGCTCTTCATTGTCTTCCAATTTTTTGGATTTTGATTTGCATTTTGCTCCCTTTTCGTTTAGAGGGGGAGGCTGTTCATTAATCCAACCCTGGTTCTTAGCGTAATCAAAGAGTTATCCTGAAAATGGGCCTAGAGCTCTTACCAGGGCTTCATTTACTGATTGCTGGGCCCTATTGTCGAGGGCCTCTACCAGATTAACTTCTAGCTGATTACCCAGCTCTTCAGGGTAGTAACCTGCATCATCCTCGCTCCACTGAGCCATTAGCAATAACTAATGATGTAATCTGGAGTTCAGTAATAGGGGGAGTGCAGAAAGAACCCCTGACAGGTAGTATTAGCCCAATAAGATGTGGAGGGAGCAAACCTGTCACCAGCACTCTAGTCAGAGCCTTATAATATTATTTCAACCCAAGTTCTCTGTGAACTGGGCGTCAGGGAGCCAAAAGAAATGCAGGGGCACAGGTTGGGGCTGTCAGAAGCTCTGCACGTCCGCTATCGAGTCGATCCAGCACTTCAAAGTGAAGGATCAGCTGGAAGCAAGCACGTGAAGCACGCGCAGTGGAAATGGAAAGGGGACTACACGGGGATGTGTAGTGAGGCTCCCCCTCCCGCTCCACAGGGGCTGAATCATTTTCACCACGAAGGTGAAAAGCGGTCGCGTGGCGCGCTGTATTTAAAAAAAACAAGCGTGCGAAGTTGCGCGCTACAATAAAATTCTATAATTAGTATACTTCCCAATCATATAATCATAAAGTCATTGAAGAAAACAAAATGTCACTTATCTTCTGCGGAGCAGCAAAGAAAGAGGAAGTGACATGGAAGGTCAAGGCTTTTATGGACAAAGGGCATGAGCATTGATTGGAGCATGTGATATATGACATATGTATCATGGGAAATGTAGTTTATTGTTTTCTTTACTTTGATTGGCTGCTATATTTGGAACAGTAAAGAAGGAGATAGCATAATCGGAGCCTCCGGTCCTGAAATAGAATCACCGAACTTTCAACAGATGTTTATTCTGATTTATCAATAAGTCATTCCACCTCAGGCCATCGATGGCTTGATCTGGCACTTCCCGTCCTGTGCCTATGACTCCACCTGCTCCTCCACACTGTAACATTTCATTATCCTACACGAGTGCCACTGATGATACTGGCGCCCGCTCGTTGGCCTCTTCTCTTATTATCAGACGGCCACAGCTGTTTTAGGCCTTAACATCTTGCATCCCATCTTCAGCTCCCAAAATGTATATCTATATTTATGGTTTTATTTGTATTCCCACACCTCAGGACGCTGCTTCTTCCTTGCCTTGACACCCAATCCATTTCACTTTTTTCTACTAACCCTACACTTTAACAAAACTCTCAAGCTATATCTGAATTAGTGGTATTCAGCACAGATGGATACATGATTTCAGGAGTAAGTGACAGTATAACAGTATTGCGGCTGTATCCATGGGAATTCTGTGACTCACTTATATCAAGAGTGGTTTCTATGAACTGGATTAGGGATGAAGGATATAGGGGGAGGCTAAAAAAGCATGTACTATAGGAACCAGCAGACTGTGAAATCAATTGTCCAGTGAGCCAAGACTAAGCCCTTGATAGACTAACTTCCTCTAGATAAGAATCCTCCTATTTACTGAAGAAGTTGTGTTGGTCTTTTGAGACTTCTTTCGATCTTATCTCCTTGTCCTGACAAATCAGGCTGTGATGCTTAGTCTGGGGCGTATGCCCAGCAGCAACAGCCTCGTCCAGGACTGTACGATGAAACAACGACTTCAAACACAACTACTGCCTTAACAACGAGGTCGGAACACCGACCTCGTTGCTACTACTAATGATTTTACCACGAATGCCTTAACAACGATATTTCGTATAATCATTAGCAATAGGCACCATTCACCCTACATCCCTCACCCCACCCCCCCAACTCCACCCCAAAACCTAAAACCCTCTGACCCCCACCCACTCCCCAAAACCAAAAACGCCCCACCCCCCCAACCCCACCCCAAAACCTAAAACCCCCTGACCCCCACCCACTCCCCCAAACCAAAAACGCCCCACCCCCCCAAACCCACCCAAAAACCTAAAACCCCCTGACCCCCCACCCACTCCCCAAAACCAAAAACGCCCCACCCCCCCAACCCCACCCTAAAACCTAAAACCCTCTGACCCCCACCCACTCCCCAAAACCAAAAACGCCCCACCCCCCCAACCCCACCCCAAAACCTAAAACCCCCTGACCCCCCACCCACTCCCCAAAACCAAAAACGCCCCACCCCCCCAACCCCACCCTAAAACCTAAAACCCCCTGACCCCCCACCCACTCCCTAAAACCAAAAACGCCCCACCTCCCCAACCCCACCCTAAAACCTAAAACCCCCTGACCCCCCACCCACTCCCCTAAACCAAAAACGCCCCACCCCCTCAACCCCACCCCAAAACCTAAAACCCCCTGACCCCCCACCCCCTCCCCAAAACC
The DNA here is from genome assembly GCF_031143425.1 of Pleurodeles waltl. Classification (NCBI taxonomy): domain Eukaryota; kingdom Metazoa; phylum Chordata; class Amphibia; order Caudata; family Salamandridae; genus Pleurodeles; species Pleurodeles waltl. Next base: position 894,740,854 of record NC_090446.1, read on the forward strand.
TAAACCCACCACTTACCTTCGCCAACTCACTTCTTTGTACCTTAACCACACATGTTCGTTGTTCAGAACATACGTAGTTAAGGCACAAAAAAACGGAGTCGTGGTTAAAAAAAGCGTTGTTGCGCTTTCGTTAACCACGACTTTCGGAAAAAAAAAGTCGTAAAAAAGGATGTTCCCCCTCGTCCAGGAGTGGAAGGGGATCTTCACCACAGTGTGGGCACCGTGAGAAGACTCATGAAGCCCCTGTACTTATTTGCTATGTCCCTTACCAACTACTTATGTAAAAGGTGGCTGATGCCAATAGTCAACAAGCTTTGGCAAAGCCAATCAGTCTTTGTGTAAACAGTATTGATCTAATTAACTGAAAATAATAATTTAGTGGAAGAGGAAATCATTTCTTACAATGCTTGATCAATGACGCATATATTCCTCTTTGAAGTCAGTAAAAGAAGGAATACCTTTATTGCTAAAGAAAATGTCAGATTAAGGGGAAAGAACACTAAATCAAAAAATAAGATGCATGTTCATGTCTTATCATGAGACTATATAAAGAAAGCATTACTAGAACACTTTGGGGAATTCTACTGTTGTGTTTGAGGCTGTGCTCACCTGTAAAAATATGACCGTTATAGGAATATTGTTGTTATAGGGAAACATTGTAGCATATGTCATGATGATCTGCTTGGTGTGAAAATAGCAGTGTAATCTTATTGTAATTGTAATCGCATTTATATAGTGCTTACTACCCTTGAAGAGGCATTGGAGTGCTTAAGGTTGGGCACACTCTGTTCCAGAGCCCTAGATTGGTCATTGTTACTTATTGCAATTAGTCTTTTGTGCTCAGCAAACCATTCCATGCATGAATTCCAGTTTATTTATGATTAAATTAATATGAGGTAGGTGTGGTCCTTAGCAGGTGTTATGGGAGTCCAGACGCATGGTTGGTGTGGTTAGTAGGTGAGTTTGACGATATTAAATATTGTTATGTTGCAGAGGTATGATGTTCAACAAAGGAGCGGTTGTGACCTTTGATGTGAGTTGTGGACAGTCTTCAGAAATACAATCATAGAGATTAAGCTGAACATATATGTGACTTTGAGAAGGTTATGCACAGAGAGAGGAGGCATGCACATGATGGATGAGGATGCAAGGGCAATTTGATAGAGAAGAGGGGAGGCAACAATAAAATAATTGAGGTAAAAATCAGTTTTCTTGTTGGATTTGGAAGTATTGAGGTTGATTTTGAGACAGCATGCAACTGGAGAAAGCAAGACTTTAGAAAGTATCAGTATAATTTGTATTCAAATATAGTGATCTATTATGACACAACTTACTTTGCTGCTGCATCCTCAAAGATATCCCAAGACATTAGGTGGGGCACTTTAAATTTTTCAACACTGTTCCCTATCTCAAATCGGGAATCCATTGTAGATGAGGAATGTTGTAATAACACAGGAGAGTTCTTCATAAAAGTCAGCCTTAAACAACATACGTATAATCATTCACTCAGACTTTTGTAACAAACTAGACTGGTAGCGAAACCATTATAATTGAATCGATTTTAGACACATACTCTATCACAATTTTTTATTATCTAATTAGCCCAAGAACGTTTGAGGCTTTGTAACGGATAAAACTGGAAACAGCCGTAGCAATAAATGCATCGCTGTTACCTGCTGTCAGTTCTGGTACCAGTTCCACACCTCTGAATTGCCTGCGGCCAATTCTTTGGTCGGATGTTCCGAAGCAGCCCTGCACACATCCTGAGGCCTTTAAGCTAGAACGGAATGCGTAGAGGCTGTTAGGGGTGGGCAAGCCAATAAATGAACTGGGGGAGCCAAGCATGAGCTGACCCAAGGGTCTGGCTAGGCTCTTACAGCATGTGCATAAGCCAAGCCTGAAAATGTTTCCATGTAAATCATGCCATAAGCCTTACCTAAAAAAGAATAAAGTCTCTTCAATATTCTAAAAAGGGTATTTCATTTAAATGTAGAATCTTTGACATTAAAATGTCATGTTATATCACTCCATTGAGAGGTACTTATAAAAAGTACGGGTGGGTGGTGAACTCCATTCCGAGGTCCGCTTAGAGCAGACTCCCAAAAAACTCCACGGAGCAGATTTTTTTCCTCATTCACGCTTGCCAACATCAAGTAGGTGAGTGTGAGCGAGGAAAATCACCACCTCCCAGAGAGATTTCTCAACGGGGGCAGTTGCAGATGGTCCCTCCGCCCGAATTGAGAAATCTTTTGTTCGTGTTGAGGAAGCTGCGGTTCGAGCAGAAAATCTACTCGAGCAGCAGAAAAGAAGCAGCACCCTCTTGCACTGTGTGTGGTGCCAGTCGCGCTAATGTTTCAGCGCAGGGCAAACACCCAGCGCTAAAAATCAGCGCCAACAGCATGACCTAATGCACCTCACCCAGGCCTAATAAAAAAAGATATTTTTAAACATGATCTCAGAACCTTTCCTGCCCCGCCCTGGTAACAATGCCATTAGTGAAATGAGGCAGGTCTGTTGTCATGTGCAGCCTATTTGTGGCCTAGATTCTTATTAAAAGAACAACATTATAGTCTATTAATTTAAACACAAAATGTTGTATACAACTGGTATTCTGAAGTCACGTATTTAAAGGTGTTTTCATATGTGATAATGAAGAAAAACAGGTGGGTAAGGGGAATAAAATAATTGCCTAAGTTCATACAATTTGGTCAAAGGGGAATGCCAGGATTAATCCAATGCTTTCTTTTTTTTTCTCAGTTAAAGGATATGTATTCGTCTCTCCTGTTTACTTCAAATGTTAAAGCTTTGCTATTAACTCTTTGTGCATGAGGGTAGAGCGAGGAAGGAAGGAAAGCTTAGCTCATTTTAGACTTAAGATTCCAGGAGGTCCTCGAGCTCAGCCAAGCATCTGCTTGAGCCTGGCTCACCTTCCAGTGGCTCTCCCATCTTGAGTGGCGGTGTGCGCACTGTTGATATTACCACTGGCCCCTGGGGTTCCTCCGCTGGCATGAATACCTGTCTGGGTCTGCTGGACAAACAGTTGGCGCAGGGAAGGTCTGGCAGCCTACAGCCTGTGCTAGATTCACTGGATCCATTGATGCGTCGCCCGTCGACAGCAGACCGGCTCTCCACAGAAGGTAGGATGGGGAGAGCCCAGGACAGGGGCAATCGGGCCCTGGGGATATAGCTGCTGATAGCATTGTGGGGCCCCACCTTTGCGCACAACTCCAATCACTTTGCCCGAGACGCTTGGGGACTGGATTCCCACCTAGATTTGTTTGACCTGCCGCCCAATCCCTTTGCTAATACAGGGCATGCAACAATAAATGATTGCACACAGCAACGGACAGGAACAAAATGAACCTCTGTTTCTTATCATGATTGGGCCACATCTACCTGTTTGCCTACACAAAGTGCAACAGCACAGTGCTGCATTTTTGATGCAAGCTGGATCAGTGCTTAATTTGTAAATTAGTGTCTGGTGCCATCATATGTTGGTGCACCAGATACCAAGGCTATGTACAGCTGAATCCACCTCAGCCCTACTCAATCCACTACCAGACACTGGTGCCTCTTTGTCTTACTCTTGCAGGTTCCTGCTTTCTCCATTTGGGCCAGGTTTTCCATCTTTGTCTTCCTCCAACTTTCCGTTTGTGTGTTTTATTCTTACTTGTTCATAGTCAATATCTGATGAGGAAAAGGTAACTGCTGGTGCCCAAAAATGAGTGCCAATGGCCCCAACCAGCAATCACTGGCTCAAATTAAGCACTGCACTGGACTCACATCGAGAGGGAGATGCAGCTGTGATCATTCTGAACTTACCCTGCCCCCTTGAAGAGATCATTGCAATCCGCTTAACAGTATGTACCACGCTGCCAACCTGTGTGTTTTACCCAAACTAATTCCTATGCCATGGAAAAGAACAATGCTAAACAGCAAAGCCTGACATGTAAAACCTGCAGGGGGACTAGGGCAGGGACATCTTAAGGATTCTGGGGACCCTGAGCAAAAACCTGCTTTGGGGGGCCCTGTTTGGAAAGGCTTTGAATTTATGATCCAATTTCAGCTTTTTCATGCCCTCCTTGGCTGGGTCACCACCACTGCACAGGCACACTAGTCCAAATTCTAAATGTGTTTCCATCTAATATTCAATTATACTAATGTGTGTTTTTAATATTTTAATATAGCAGTAGCTCACTAATATTACTGCAAATAATCTCTGAAATTGATTGCCCTTTATCATATGTGAAGTCATGCTTTGATCTAAAAAGAACGTTACATGGTGTTCAAAAACAAACATTTCTCTGCAAAATGTCAGTAGTAGACTCCCACACATTTGCTTTGCCTTAGGGCTCTGAGCACCTTCCCACTGTACTACAGTGGGAAAGTGAGCACACCCTTTCTAGTCATGCCAGGAAGAGGCACATACATGATTGGTTGAGGTGCTATACCCTGGAGAGCCCTGTAAAAAGGGACAGCACATACCCGGGGTTGGTACAGCCCTGGCCACTAGTGGGACGCTGCACTGAGTGTGCCGCCCACCAGAAAAGCCTGACCAATATGTTCGGCCTGACAGCGTACGCCTGTGGAGGTGCAGGTGCGCCTTCACTCAGGGTGTCATCTTCCCTGCTTTGGCCAACCCTGAGTAGGCCTTACACTCACACTAGAGCACCCCACGGAGGGTGGAGCAGGTGGTAGGCAGAAGGCCAGGCAGGTACACAAGGGTGTTCCATGCCCTTGTAGGGGAGAACCCCCACGTGGGTTTTCCTACCTAGGAAGTCGGCTCTCCCTGGAGGTTTTGCTGATCCTCCTAGATTGGCCTTAGGGCCCTGGATACTTTCCCATTTGTAAGTAGGTGTGAAAGTGGGCACATCCATCCTATAAATGTTTGAAAGTGGCACCTACCAATGTATGCACACTTGCACAATGGGGTTTTAATATATGCTGAGCTTGTCACAGCAGGCCAGGGTGTGTGCACCTACACAGAGGAGTTTTAATATTTAGTGAGCCTGGCACAGCTTACCAATATGTGCACACTTGCACAATGGAGGTTTCATAGATACTGAGCCTGGCACAGCTTACCAGTATGTGAACACTTGCACAATAGTGGTGTCATATATATTGATCCTGGCACAGCTTACCAATGAGTGCACACTTGCACAATGGTGGGTTCCTATGTATACTGAGCCTGTCACCACAGGCATGTATGGGTGCACTTGCACCTTTTTTGTGTTCTTAAACCTGTGTCCAGCCTGGCCTTTCAGGATTGTGCGTGCTCCACGGCACATGTGTCCCTAGGGAGCGAAGAATACTCATGTGTATTTTCACTACAAATGAGAGCTGCTCTGCCCATAGGTTAACCTGGGGGAAGTTTACTATTAATCCTAACTGCAAAAGTTGATCTCAGTGGAACAGCCTCATGATGTTTACTATCTTTGGATTCACAATGACAAACTCCTTCCTATGGTAAGGGTGGTTTTGTCCCTAATACCTTGGAAAAGCCTCTTCTGGAAAATGGGCATTTCTATGTTCTAAAACTCTTTTTGTACGCCTTTTTAATTTAGCTTCATTCCACTGATGGTGGGGGGAAGCACAGCTGTGCATTCCCCAGTGACAGCTATAAAACTTGGGCAACTGGAAAGACAGACCTCTGCCATTTGAGGGCCTAGCTGGATAGAATAGAGGGAGAGGTTTTGACACTTGGCCACTCGGAACCAGATCATGGCCCCACTAAAGATTAAGATCTGCATTCCATGGCCCCATGGCTGACAGAACTGAAATTTAGGGGAGACATCTGTGGTTCAAAGGGGAACCCTCTGAATCACTCCCAACTTAAAAGGCTCACTTCAGAATAACTTCTGGTGCCATACTTCAGCAACTGAGAGCTCATCTTGCAGGGACGTGGGACCAGAGATCCTGGACAACATGGTGCACACTTCCAGAGGAATCTGTTGTGAACAGGAGTGTTTACTGCCCTTGGTAGGGATTGGGTACCCTTCCTGCATCATGGCTAGCCTGGTCAAACTGCTTGCTGCTGTGTGGCACTCAACTGTGCTCTCCAAGGGCTTGTTGGCTTGCCCCCTGTTCTGTGTGGAAGTCTCAGGGATGAGAGACCTCATGTGAGGGACCTACACCTTCTACCTGTGTCATCTGGGGAGCAGTGCCCATCTACACATCTATGTCGTCTCACAGGGTAGCAACGGTGTGAGCGTAGAACTAGGTATTGTGCTTGGAAACTGGATTTGCTTGGTGCGGAGCCTTTAAGGAGTACGACCCTTCATCATGGGGCCCAACACGCATTTGTGACTGGTTGGTAGTGAGCGGATTCACCGGTTGTAGGACCCCGCGTGGCCTGCTTTTGTTGAGTGTGCCGCATTTCTCTCATGAGACACCTGACTGCATGCTCATTGTATGTGGTGTCTGATTCACTGGATGCAACCGTTGGAGGTGGGGGTGTACTTGGAGCAGTGCTGCATTCTACCTCGTGCAGCACTGCTGAACCTGCGTCTCTGTGTTTGACACCAGATATGTTTGGAGCGGCTCAAGTCATCGCTTATCAGACCTTGTGCCTCATTCCAGGGAGGTACAGAATTGGAACTATTCGTGTGTTCAGAAGTGTCTGGTGAGACTCAAGTCATTGCTCACCAGATGCTGTGCCTCGATCCAGGGAGGCACATCATTGGTAACTTTTTATGTACAAACGGAATTATCTGGTGGCAATCAAGTCATCGCACACCAGACATTTTGCCTCATTCCAGGGAGGTACTGCATGGGTAATTTTGTGTGTGCAATCAGAATTGTCTGGTGCAACTTAAGTCATTGCGCACCAGACGTTGTACCTCATTCCACGGAGGGCATGAAAATTGGTAACTTTTCATGGATGATCGAAATCGTCTGATGCGACTCAAGTCATAATGCACCCGATAGTGTGCCTCCTTCCAGGGAGGTGTGGATTTGGTAACATTTTGTGTGCAACCATGACACCTGGGGAGACTCAAGTCATCATGGCCCAGACGTTATGCTTCCTTTCCAGGGCGGTGCCAATTTGGTAACTATTTGTAGATTGGAGTGCCTGGCTTGGCTGGGTGCCCCTGTGAACAATGTGGGTTCCAAGGTGACCCTCCACTCATGCTTTGCAGAGCAGGGCCCCTGCCAGAAGGCATGGTGCAGAGACCCCTGATTAAACTTCCTAGAGTGGTGGCCAAACCTCCATTTGTTGACTGTTGCACGATCAGCTATTATCTCTCTCTCTCTTGTCCCCCCACCTTTTCCTCGGGATCCTGAAGAAGTGAAACCACTGCCAGCGAGCGACCTAGTGTACAGGGAAAGGTTGCTTTAATCTCCAGGTTGTGGGGGATGGGAACTGGTTGGAGGGTGAAGGGAGGTTTCTGCCCTGTCCACAGTGATCACTAACCTGACGGATATCAGTGCACCGCATTAGAGCGCTGGAAGCGAGTGTGTGCGAGTGCTTGTTATATTAGCCTGTCTGATGTCCATGGCACCACGCAGCCGTGCAGAGCGTTTGTGGAGTGATTGCCTGTGATTGACTACACGGCACAGACTTGTTGCCATACGCATTGTTTGTTTGTCAGAGGTTTATCACGGTCGACATTGAGGTTTACCTGTGGGGCCTAGGCTGTGAAGCTATTAAAAAGTGCTGTAGTTCTCTGTATGTACACATTGCTGCTGTCATTGTGAACCGGTGTACACCCTCTAATTGTGTGATATCGAATTAGGTAACCGCTAGGGTGGGTCTCATGCTGACAATGTTTCTGCACTGCTTGGGGATGCTGGGAGGTAAAGTATTATTTTTTTCACAGGTACATACTGTTTATGATGGCTATCACAGTGGGGCCTAGTACTGCGAGTAATAATTCTAACTGTGATTTATGCTTTTATTTACTTGATGATCATGCTGTGTTAACAATGCATGTGTTGAATACAGATTTTATTTGCATACACCGCATGTGAAGTCTCTTTTGTGATGCTCAGTGTAATTATTGTGTGGAAGTGCTGTGCCATTCCTTTACACATTGTCCCTGTGATAAGCCTGACTGCTCTGTGCCAAGCTACCCAAGGGTGAGCCCAGGTTATACAGTCAGTGTAATCACCCACCCCTAATTGGAGTGGTAGGTTCTGCCTGGCTAGGGCCTCACCTCAGCCAACCGGAACGTGTCACCTCCAACAATGGTTTAAGAATCAATCAAGGTCATTAGGGCAGGACTGTGTGGAGAACAGAGCCTGATCTATTGGGGGGTCCCTTGTAGACTGGGGCCCTGTACCAGAGTCCACTTTGCCAATGCCTTAAAACGTCTCTGGTCTAGGGCTCAGGGTGGACCTAGGGCGAGATGGGTCTGAAGTGTACGAAGGACCCTCTACAGCTGCAATGACGATATAGACATGCACAATCTGTTTCTTCAAATGTGCTAGCCTTCAGCAGATCAGCAGGAAGCCAACACCCTCACAATGCACCTTGATCGTATAAAAGCCTGAACTGACAAGCACAATAACCGTATCAAAGAGGTGGAAACAGAATTTTCACAACTGAAAACAACAATCTCAAATTAAAGAGTAGAGTCTTAAAACTAACTTTGATATGTCAAAAGAATCGAACAAAAAATAAGATTTTGAACTATGTTGTAGGTGTAATAACCTATGCATCTATGGCCTCTCGGAATCCACCAAAACAGGTAGGATGGAGACATTTGTTGAACAACTATTGATGGGTATAATAGGCAGTACACATGCTGTGATTTGGCAGATTGCACTACAGTTTTATAATTAATTTGCCTTATGTGTAGGTATTATTTTACAACACTGAGTTCTGATAATGGTCTGACGGACCTCTGACTGCCACCACAGACTGAAACATCAACATTACCTTCTCATTTGACAAGTTGAATTCAAGGACCATGATATTGCTTGAACTGGGACTGAAAACCAGGCAATTAATGTGCAGGGCTATGTCAAGAGGAGGATTATTACCCCTTCCTGGATCTTCTGTTGGGATTCAATCTTGTGATCTAGGGGGTTTATGTATAGTATTGTTGTTTATGAGATGGACACTTGTTGTATTTGTTGTACATTTTTTTAACTTCCTGAGTCCTATTGATTAATATATTGGATTTGAACTGTATGGAGTTATCTTATTCATTAATTGAAGACTGGATGACATGTACACAAACTATATCTAAACAATTCCTCTAGGAGCATTTTAAGTGAGACACTAGATGAATACTGGGTTGCCCCTAAGTGTGTTCATATACATTTGAGTGCATCATCTGTTATTCCAATCTGGCATAGGCGGTTGATAAGAGTGTGATGGGGGACCGTGTTGTAGGTGGCGGAGAGGTCGAGCAGGATCAGTGCGACTGATTCTCCCTTGTCGAGTAGGGAGCAGATGGCTTCGGTTGTGGTGCTCAGGGCTGTCTCTGTGCTGTGATTGGTTCTGAATTCCGATTGGGAAGGGTCAAGCAAGTTGTTTCGTTTTAGGTGATCGATGAGTTGTAGGATGATGCCTTTTCCAGTACTTTTGTGGGAAATGGGAGTAGAGAGATGGGATGGTAGTTGTGGAGTTACTGGGGTCCGCTGAGGGTTTCTTGAGGTGGTGGTCTGACCTCCACATGTCTCCAGCGGTCAGGGAAGGTGGCAGTGATTAGCAAAGCATTAATGATGGTGGTGATTTGGGGGCTGATCTCTTCTTTTGCTAGGTTGAAGAGTCGGTGTGGACAGGGGTAGGTAAGAGCGCCCAAGTGGATGGAGTTTGTGAGGGTGGCTGTGTCTTGTGCATTGAGCAGTCCCAATGTGTTGAGCGTGATGTCGGCAGTAGTGGTCGGTCAGAGGCTGCGGGGGTTGGAGGGCTGAATGTCGAAGTTCTTGTAGATGGTTGATATCTTGTGGTGGAAGTGGTCGGCGAGGGTGTCACAGAGTTCTTGCGAGGGGGGGATTGAGTTTTCTGTGCCTGCTGGACAGGTGAACTCTCTGAGGATTGTGAAGAGTTCCTTGGTTGGCGCTGGTGTTGATACGGTGGGCCACTCTCTTTGCTGCTTTGATCTGATTTGTTGAGGGCTGATTTGAAGGAAGCTATGTCGGTGTGGTTCTTGCTGGTGGGCCATCTTCTCTTGAGCTGTTTGCACTTGAACAGATTAAACCTGTCAGTAGCTAAACTTGTCTTTCTGGACTAATCTGGTTCCATTAGAGGCAGGGCCACTTCAAATAATCGAGGACTCTACCCTCCATGATCCATCATTTGAATCCAGAAGCTCAGGCAATTTCAGTGTTTTTCAATGCCAAGAAAACCTGTGATTTGCAGGAAAGGCCCTTCCTATTTGCTGCCCTGCACCAGGTGGGCCTAGAACACTACCTTATTAGGCTGGCAAGATTGTTATACAAAAGCCCAATGGGCAAGGTTAGAGTCAGTGGCTATTAGACACTTGGGGTTGTCAGGGGTAACTAACAGGGTTACCTACAGTCACAGTTACTGTTCACCTTTGCTATCGAGGTCCGTGCTTCCTGATTGTTTGAAAGCCACGTACGGAGAGAGCCAAGATTCCCTGTACAAAGATAACTATTGCTGCTCTACGCTAATAACATCTTACTATTCTATGGGAGCAGGAGGAAAATCTCAGTCCAATTATTTGCATTAAATCATACATTTTAAAGACTTCCCAGGACTGCGCATTATTTGGAAAAGCCAGAAACATTCCCTCTCACAGACGATACCCACCAAATCACTGTAGATTTCCCACTAATGAGGAGAGATGACTCAGTACCCTAGTTTGGTATACAGATCACTAGAATCACAGATTGAATTATCCAGGACAATTATAACCTGGTGCTGAATATGCTTACAGCATGAGTTGATTGCTGGATCTGCCTCCCCTATCCCTCAATGGCAGGTTAGAACTTGTAGAGATGATAATACTCCCATATTTTTTACATCTCGATATAAATATCCTAATGCCCACAGATAGAATAATGTTTACACAACTCTGAATTTTGCTGACATGTCTTATCTGGGGTGGTAAGGCACTACTCGAGTTGGGAAAAGCTCACTCAAGCTTATGAAAGGGGTGGCTTCACTGTCCCTGACCCAGAACACTATTTTCTAGCAGCACAAGCACATTGCGCTAATTATTGGACAAGCCTGAAGTGCCCTGCTCCCCGTTTTCCAAATGAGCTGGGGTCAGCTTGAGGTGAGTAGGCTGGATACAGCACTGGCAGTTAAAATGGCTCTGCCTAAAAAATAAATTGAAACAGTTTGCTGCATACAATGGGCAATGTGGACATTGGCAAAGTGTACTGGACTACCCACAGTCTACTCATCGGCAATGCCTGTCTTTGACAACCCATCCTTGTCCCCTAAAATGGGTAAATCATATATGCTACATTTAAGACAGAGTATCACTGAAGTTGGTCAGTTCCAAGTTGGTGTCTTTCTTGCTCTGGAACATTTCCAGTAATAAGAAGAGAGTAATACACTTGGGGCCATATGTTCAAACACATTTTCCCATAGACACAGAATGGGTAAAACCCTTTGGTACATCTGGCCCTTTGATCTTTTTGCTTATTGTAGGTTTCACAATGCTATCTCATCACAGTGGCCTGTCTTGCCTTGAGAACTGCAAGAAGTTACCCCCTGCACACACAGATGTACCTTTCACAAGCAACACAGGCTTGGTTTCCCACCTTTACAAGCTGATGGTGGCACTACTTCCTTCCACCAAAAATGATCTTAGGGAGTGATTGGAAATGGACCTGGGGATATCTCTTTCCAACAAAATCTGGGGTTACTGCTGTGATAGACTCATTGACTTTAATGTCATTTACCCTGTATACTACACCCTACAGCGATTACAGCAGATGTACCGATCATGAGCCTCAGAGTGTGCTTGCTGGTCCACTGACCCTGCTGGCCTGTCCCATACACCTGGTGTGGGTTTGACCTATTTGAGATTTCTGGCCTGAAGTTACCGGCACAATTAGTGAACTAACAAACGTTTCACTGCTGTGTGCACCTCTTGCTATGTTCTTGGGCTATTTTATTGCCACCCCGTGCCCTAGGAGATTGGTGGCCACCGAGCGCGGGCACGTGGCGCGCGGACCTGGAGGCACAGAGGGGCAATAAAAAAACATAAATAAACTTACCTGCCACCTACAGCAGCCTCTTATCTTTCTCGTCCCTCCCCAACCAATCCCGACGCTTCTTTCATGCTGTTTTACAGCATGAAAGAAGCGCTGGGATTGGCCTGAGAGGGCAGAAATGCTGCTGAGGGAGGAAGTGGGACACTGCACTTGGTCGCCACACTGGCTGTGCAACACACCTGGGTGGAGAGACCTAAGTGCACATGTCAGTTTGGCCGGCCTCGGATGGCTGGCCAAACTGACATGCAGACTTAGAAGTGCACCACCACCACTCCTCCTTCACTTGTTGACATGGAGGAGGTTGGCCCTGCCACACCCCCATGAAAGCAGAAAAATAAAGCGATAATAAAATATTTTTATTATCCCTTTATTTTTCTGCTTTCACCAGCGGGGCGACCCTCTTCCGCTGTAGCGGAGGGGCTGCCCCTGGACAGCGCATGGTTAAAATATCCTATTCGAAACACAGAGATTGGCTAGTGGATTTTCCAGTCTCAGTGCTACAGGAATCAAAAATGAGGTCTAGAGATATCTGTGGCCCTTACGGGGAATACATTGTGGCAAACTGAAGAAATTCAGGGATGCATGAGGTATTTATAAGCAGGTATTTATTCACAGCACAGCATCCAAGTCACCCTGCATTTGCACTGAAGCTAGTCCAGAATCAACATTCTGAATTCTAAACAGATGATGCAGAGCAACACAACTTAACATGAACACATTCAAACACATTCCTTAGTTACACATCCATGAATAATGGCCTATGCAATAAATGTGATAAAGACAAGGTACACAAGGTGCTTGAACTAAAATGTTAATATCTAAGGATATCTGTATGTAACATATATCCTTCAGGTAATTGAGACTAATGAGTGGTCCTCCTCCTCTGCCCTGGGCTTACCACTCCCACCTGAGTAGAGACCCAATCGATAATTTGTAGGAGACCTGTTGATTGGCAGTGAGAACAACTAAGTACTGCCTTGTTTGTTGGTTCAAAGTATGATGTTTTCCTGATACAGACCCAGTCTGAAAAACTTTACTGCTCATTGATGCCATTCATTGTTAAACAATTCCTCTCAATGTATGGTCAACTCATAATTATTTGTTTTCTTTAGTTTATGCTGTCTTCTGTTTGAACCCATTAAAAACTCAATACAAATATTAGAAAATAAAAAAATAAAAACTGTTCCAGAAACTGAATATTTTAAGCTCTTCAAGAAGTATGATGGACGCTGACAACATATGGTGCACTGCTGAATTCCTAAACCTGGTCAAAGGAAGCACACAGGGTTTCTGCCTGGCTGTTTTTCTTTTCTGCTGACACGACCTTTATGTTAATGTCCCGGCTGGTACAACACTTATGAGAATCACCTGATGTCAGCCTTACCCCCCTTAGAAGTATATACTTCAAACAGCAGATCTAAGAAGATAGCATTTCAAAATGTGCTCTAGAGCTGGTTTACCGAACGCTGGCTGATAAGTAAACAAACACAAAAAAGTCATGTTACAATGGATACAGATAATTTTGTATGACATACTAAATGGCTGACATTTTGATTTTGTAATGGAGGCAACCATAGAAGCACAGCAAACATATTTGTGCACCCACACAACAAACACTGATATTGAGAAAGGGCAAATCATAGCCCTCCGACAACAAGAAGGCAGGAAACCACTCATGTACATCCACACAGTAACCAATGACAGAGGGAAAGGATAACAGGCGAAGAAGTCATGTTTGTCTATGTTAAGACATCAAATAATGATATAGAAGAAGGACGAAGCAATGGACTATATTGCCTTACACATTGAGTATGGCAGCCATCTTATAATGGAAGAGTTTGATATCGACAATGAGGGCTATAGATTTTCCCGAAACAAAATATAAAGAAAAAGCATTACATTTTTTGGAGAAAAAATGGACAAACCTAATGCGTCTGTGTGTGTGCGCATGCGTGTGTGTGTGTGTGTGTAACGCCATGTTGACTGCCCAGCAAACATATTACAGTAAAGGCCTGGTGTGGGTGGCGCAGAGCTGAGAAGAAGCTGAAGAGGCATTCAAAGTAGGTGAGACAGAGGAGGAAAGCTCTGACAATAAGATGAAGGAAGTGCTAACCCAATGAAGCACTGTCTCAACATGCCTGACAAGTGTCCACATTTTCAAATGTATACACAGATGAGTTCAACATGTGGCGGGGCAAAAGGCTGTCATTAGTAAGACAATGAAGCCAATGATATAAGAGAACCAAAGTGAGCTGACCCTTTGCCCTACACTGTATGATGAGGTGGGCGGACGTGAACTGTGAATAACACTACAGAAGACCAATGGATTAAAAAAGCTGTCTGAAAGACCACATAAGTGCATTACATATACTTTTAGTAAAATCAAGATAATCTTGACTAACGCCAGATCTAAAAAGGTTGGAAGCCTTCCTAATCCTGTGCTATTTACTTAACACATCTGATCAACATGTATTTGTGCAGTTTTGATGAAGGGCTTGGATGTGGAGAGTCAAGTTAATGCCAAGAGGGAGTATGTGATGTTGTAATGGAATGAGTATATTCTGGCCAGTATGGCAGTATAAGAGCTGTACTTTTTCCCCACTTCCAGAATGTTATAATAGGCAGTGCTGGCCAGTAGCAAACAGAATAGGTGGGGCGATGGGCAAATATGTAACCCAATGCCAGGCACTAATTCAAACCGGCAGTGCTCTTTGGTTCAAAGCTAAAACTTTCAATCCTGGTCTGTTTTAAACAGAGTCTACAATGGGCCATGATTGAGCGCTCTGGACTTGAGACTGAAGCCTTTGTGAGTTTCTCACTGTGCCTGTCAATGAGTTAAATTAAATAAAAATAAAAAAAGAATTACCTACCCAATGCTCCTCTTCATATCTGTGGCTCTTCTAGCACAGGCAGCAAACTCTCGAAGCCTCTTCCAACTCCCCTCTTTCAGTGCTGGTACTGCTCTCATGTTGATCATGCAGCATGAGAGAAGCATCAGGATTGGCTGAAATGCACTTGTTAAACGCTCCTTGAAGCACTGGCGGTCTGAGCATTCTCTACACCCAGCCGGCCAAAGTGACATGCACACTATAAACTGAAGTGCACACTATTCCTCCCTGCTTCTGCTCCGCCCTCAGACTTTGCTGCTGCCAGCACAAAAAATAAAATGGCAATAAATCTGCTTTATCAACATTTTATTTTTCGTGTTTCCTGCACTCCAGCAAAGGGACAATGCTCCTCCACTCTCAGGGAAGCACCGCCGCTGATAATAGGACTAGCAACGGGCTTCTTATTCCTGATGCATTTTTCCTGTTTAATTCCTTACTTATGAGCGAGCATTGTAATTAAGCTTGAGTGAAACTCATGTCATTTCTTTTGCAGAAATTATACGAAAGGACCAAAAATGATGTGAAAACACAGAAAATGTCATCCCAGCATTTGTGCTATTTTTTTTTAGTGCAAAGTCGTGTCCTCATGTCTATTTTGGACTCACGGACATATTTTGCACTTAAAAAACAAATAGTGCTAGATTGCGTGTAACTCAAACAACAATCGCTCACTGTCGGTCTATTCTTCTTATATCTGTGCTACAGCGATAGGAGTTGTATCTCAAATATATCTCAATTATGACACACAGCATAATCATGGGCATTTTGCATGATTTTGCATAACGTAAAATACTGGAAATTACATGGGATTACACCAGCATAAATTTAATTTCACCTGTGTTTAACTATAAAATTGTGTCTTTACTGTTATGATTCCCCTTTCTACGATTATTTCTTGTAGTATGTGACAATATTTTATTGTAATCTCGTTCAAGCACCTGGCAATATGAAAAGGTGATGATTATGCATGTAGAGAATAATTATAAAAAATTGTTGTCATGCTAGAATTTGGCCTATAAAATGTATTATTTTTCATGTTAAAACCATGTGCCAGATTTACAAGGCCCTAGCGCCTCCTTGTGCCACACTAGCATCTTTTTTTACGCTAATGTGGCTGAAGGAGGCAATTTTCGCCGCTTTGTGACCCATTGTGCCACATTATGCCTGCGTCACGCATAATGTATACAAGGAGGTTGTTATGGTGTTAGATACTAGATTGCACTGTGCCATTTTTGGCATAATTTTTAACTCCTGCTCAAAGAAGGCATTAAAGTGTCATACCCATTTTAATCGATGGGCCTCCTTGCACTTAGCTGCACTAGTGACAACATTTCTCGACGCTAGTGCAGCAAAGCGCCACAATAGCATCAAAAATGTTGACACAATTGGCCTACCGTGCACCATGGTGCGCCATAATGTAAATACAGCATACCCATGGTGACGTTAGATGGGGCGGGGGCAACGCAAGAAAACTGACACATCAGCACTGATGCACCAGTTTCTTGTAAATATGCCCCTATTTTTGATAAGCATTGCACACTTACTAGAGCCTTCCATTAGCACTCTAATGAATATACTCCTACATGCAGTTCTTATGCTACTTCAAACCAAAATGAAAGATCACTCAGCTGTTTCCTGACATTAAGGCCATTGTTTCTAGCTACACGAAAACATCACATCATTAATCCTCATCTTGAATTATGATCCTGTCAGATAGAGTGTTACAGGTTTTCCCTGAAGAATGGGAATGGACCTTTAGACCTGATGCCTTTAGGTGGCAGTTCCCAAACATTTTACCTTCACCCCTTCTGTTTTGCTGGGTTCTTTTTTGTCGGCTTTAGGATAGGACTCTGTGCACTTTCAGGACCTGTGCTAAAGTGCTTCTGCTCCCTCCTCTAAACATGGTAATATTGAAATATACCCAATTGGCACATTTAATTTACTTGTAAGTCACTAGTAAAGTATCCAGGGACTGTACATTAAATGCTACTAGTGGGCCTGCAGCACTGATTGTACCACTCACTTAAAAATCCTTTTTAAACATACCCCAGACCAGCCATTGGAGCCTGTATGCAATTTTAAATTGCCATTTCGACTTCGCAAAATAACCCTTTTGCAAGTCCTCAACCTTCTTTTTTAATACATGTAAGTCACCTCTAAGGTAGACTCTAAACACCCATTATGGCAGGCTGCAGTGTATTTAGAAAGTTTGACATGTATCTTTAAATTGTACATCCCTTGTAGTGAAAAACTCTTAAATTCAGTTTTTACTACTGCAAGGCCTACTTCTCTTACCGGATAACATTGGTTACCTTACTAGATTTAATAAGTGAACATTTGTGATAGGGAGCCTGTAGGAATGTCAAGTTTGGTCTCAAAAGAATTGTAATTTGAAATTCTCGTTAATGGTGAAGTAGAATTTTAATTCACAAGTCTGAAAATGCTGCATTTAGAAAGTTGGCATTTTTTTGTTTTAACATTTAGTGCCTGCAGCCTATGTCCTGGGGCATTTGAATAGGTGTAGTTGGCAGTTGGCCTTTGTGTATTCCTTCCATTCAGAATCATAAAGAGAGGCAGGTGTTGGCAGGAAGGGCCATCCTGACCTGTTTGGAGGGGCGGAGCTGTCACCTACCACACCAGCACTTCAAAGAACCTGCCTCAGCACACACACAGAGAACTTCACACTAGCCTTTTGTGACTC
This sequence comes from Pleurodeles waltl, assembly GCF_031143425.1. NCBI lineage: Eukaryota > Metazoa > Chordata > Amphibia > Caudata > Salamandridae > Pleurodeles > Pleurodeles waltl. The sequence continues at coordinate 894,758,587 of NC_090446.1, forward strand.
CAGACATCCTAGGACCAGGGCCGGAAAAGAAAAGAAATTCTAGAAGAAGCAAGTATAAAGGGGAAGTCTAGAAGATTCGCTGACTTCAAACCTGGTACGAGATATAAATATTGGCCCCTTAGACATACTCTTCAGATCACTTCTCCATCAGTGGAAAACTCAGAAGAAAGACTGCTCTATTTCCCTGCTACTGGTAGTGTTAGAAACTGGGTCTTTGGTTGGCAGTCAGGTTACCCCCTGTCCAAGCAAGGACCCTCACTCTAGTCAGGGTAAAAAAGAATCACCCTCAGATAACCCCTGCTTGCCCCCTTGGTAGCTTGGCACGAGCAGTAGGCTTAACTTCAGAGTGCTAGGTGTAAAGTATTTGTACCAACACACACAGTAACTTAATGAAAACACTACAAAATGACACAACACAGGTTTAGAAAAATAGAAAATATTTATCTAAACAAAACAAGACCAAAAAAAAAAAATCCACAATAGACAAGTCAAGTTATCACTAAAAATGTAAAAAGAGTCTTCATGTAATTTTAAACACACACTAATGCAGTTAGCATGAAAATTTACCTTGGGCGTGTCAAAAATACCCTGTACGGGAGAGTGTGCGTCAAAAAGGGCTTGCGATGCGTCAATTTCACTCACAAGCGAGACCTTGCATCGTTTGTCTTTTAGTCGGGTCGGCGTGCGTCGTTTCTTCTCTCTGCAGGAGAGTGATGCGTTGATCTGGTCAGCACTCTCAGGTCCGGGCAGGCCTTGCATCATTTTCACACGCCCAGCGGTGTTTGCATCGGAAATCCAGCTGCACGAAGATCTGAAAACCACACAGCCTCGGGTTGCGATCTCATCACCCTCCTTCAGCGATGCTGTGCGTCATTTCTCCAGCCCCGGGCGTCGATCTTCCGGTCGCATTGCAGGCGAGCATCGATTTTCAGCTGCGAAGCCGGCAGCGCATCGATTCTTCAGCTGCAGATCATAATTGCGTCGATCTTTCCCTGCACGGCGGTCGGTGCGTGGATTTCTTACTCTTGGGCTGCCAGCTTCTCTCTTCAGGGTCCCAGGAACTGGATGGGCACCACTTGGCAGAGTAGGAGTCTCTCCAGAGACTCCAGGTGCTGGCAGAGATAAGTCTTTGCTGTCCCTGAGACTTCAAACAACAGGAGGCAAGCTCTAAATCAAGCCCTTGGAGAGTTCTTCACAAGATAGAAGGCACACAAAGTCCAGTCTTTGTCCTCTTACACTGGCAGAAGAAGCAACTGCAGGATAGCTCCACAAAGCACAGTCACAGGCAGGGCAGCTCTTCGTCCTCAGCTCTTCTCCAGGCAGAGGTTCCTCTGGGTTTCTGGAAGTGTTCTAAAGTCTCTGGTTTTGGGTGCCCTTCTTTTACCCATTTTCTCCTTTGAAGTAGGCCTACTTCAAAGCAAAGTCTCTCTTGATTGTGAAATCCTGCCTTGCCCAGGCTAGGCCCCAGACCCTCACCAAGGGGTTGGAGACTGAATTGTGTGAGGGCAGGCACAGCCTTTTCAAGTGTGAGTGACCACTCCTCCCCTCCCTCCAAGCACAGATGGCTCATCAGGAAATGCAGACTACACCCCAGCTCCCTTTGTGTCACTGTCTAGTGAGAGGTGCAACTAGCCCAACTGTCAAACTGACCCAGGCAGGGAATCCACAAACTGGCAGAGTCACAGAAATGGTATAAGCAAGAAAATGCTCTCTTTCTAAAAGTGGCATTTTCAAACACACAATCTTAAAATCAGCCTTTGGGAACAATACCACTGGGCTGGCCTAAGGACTGATGGAGTGATCAATAACTCCTAAGGTTAACATTTTTGATACTTCATCCTTAATGCAAGCCCTGACCCTGTCAGTCACCCTGTAAACCTTCTGTTTAATGGGTGGACTGTCCCCAGTGTCCACATCATGTATGCACAAGTGTGTGACACCTGGGATCAGGGAAAACAGTGGGGCAAACTGTCCCAACACATGGCGACAGTCACTCTGCTGCTTTTCAGTCAGGGAGGGGGAGAGAATGACTCCCTCCACAGACCCATCTTTCTCTCCTGAGGACAGGAGGTGAAGAAGAGGCTCACTCTCCTCCTCCACCCCATCATCTGTCACAAGGAGCATGGACAGTTCAGTCCACTCAAAGTGCGGCATGAGGCGATTGACATGCAGGACCCTTGAAGGGTTCCGTGGAGACTGCAAGTCCACCAGGTCAGTGACTTCACTCTTGCGCTCCACCACCTCAAATAGCCCAGTCCACTTGTCCTGGCGCACCCTAGGCTCCACTGGTGCCATCACACACACTTTTTGTCCAGGTTGAAACTCGACCAGAGTGGTATTCTGGTCATACCAGTGTTTCATGTCCTCCTGGCTTGCTTCCAGGTTCTCCTGTGCGAGACTCCTGAAGCGGACAGTCTGGCTTCCCAAAGCCACCATGTAACTGAATACATCCTGGGGGGTATACTAGGAGCTTTTTCCAAAGCATCCTTGACCAGACTTAAAGGTCCCCTCTCAAGGTGGCCATAGATGTGCTCAAAGGGACTAAACCCAAGTCCCTTTTGAGGCACCTGCCTGTAGGCGAACAGAAGGCATGGTCAGAGGACATCCCACTTCTGCCTCAAGGGCTCTGAGAAGCCCATGATCATGCCTTTCAAGGTGCAGTTGAATCTCTCAACCAGACCATTACTTTGGGGATGGTAAGGGGTGGTAAACTTGTAGGTTACTCCATACTCCTTCCACAGAGACTTCATATACGTGGATATGAAATTGGTACCCCTATCAGATACCACTTCCTTGGGGAACCCCATATGGGTAAAAACTCCCCTCAAAGCATGACCCACCACAGGGGAAGTGATTGATCTAAAAGGAATGGCTTCTGGGTACCGGGTGGCATGGTCTACCGAGACCAGGATAAACATGTTGCCCATGGCTGTCTTGGGATCCAGAGGCCCCACACTGTCAATCCCTACACATTCAAAGGGAGTACTGACAACAGGTAAAGGTTGGAGGGGAGCCTTATATTTCCCCCCACTCTTGCCACTTGACTGACACATCTGGCAAGACCTGCAATGTGCATCCAAGTGCCTGCGCATTAGGGGCCAGTAAAAGTGGGTGACAAGCCTCTCAAAGGTCTTGTCCTGCCCAAATGTCCTGCTAAAGACACATCATGAGCCAACCCCAGTAGGAAGGCCCTGAAGCACTGGGGTACCACCAGCACACGGGATGACCCAGGCTCAGGAACCTTAGGATCACTATACAGGAGGTCATCCTCCCAATAACTCAGGTGTGATCCTGGCTCCTTGCCAGCCGCCTGGTCTGCAGCCTGCTGCCTCAAACCCTCCAGAGGAGGGCATGTCCTCTGTGCTGCACAGAATGCTTCCCTGGTGGGCCCCCCTTCCTGCTGCCACTGCGACAGCTCAGGGACCTCACCCAGTTCAGCCACCTGTTCCCCTGTAGGCTCCAGGGTGTCATCCTCAGGCTCCGCCTCCTCCCTGACTGTGGGAACTTCTGGGGCCGGTTTGCCATGTCCCCTGCCCTTCCTCTTCCTGGCAGTCCCCTGGGCCACTGTTTCAGGCTCCAGGGGCTCTCGACCACCCTGATGGGCTGCTATTGACTGGGTGGATACGTATACCCACCCAGGCAGACCCAACATCTCCAAGTGAAACCTGTGTTCCACCTCCTTTCAAGGGGAATCCTCCAGGTCATTGCCTAGCAAACAATCATCAGGCATGGGTGGACTCACAGCTACCTTCAAGGAACCTGAGACCCCCCCCCATTCAAAGGGAACCTGCACCACTCTGCACAGGCACTCTGAGTTATCCACTGCAACTACTTGGTGAAGTACCCGGGGATCAATCTGCTCTTCAGACGCCAGTTGACTCCTCACTGTAGTCGCACTGGCTCCTGTGTCTCTCAGAGCCTCCACCCTCTGTCCATTAATGGTCACCCACTGCCTGTATTTCTTAGTGTTCTCTGGCACAAGTGTTCTCTGGACCATCCCACTGTCCCCTAGTGAGAGAAGGGTCACCTTAGCTACCTGGATCCCACCCACCTGGAACCAACTCCTCCCCAAGTGCTACACTGGCCAAACTCTGGGACGGTGCACCAGTGGGTGCCGGTGTACTTTTGGGGCATTTGGCGCCCCCCCTCACATGACCCACCTGGTCACTTGCATAGCACTTACGTGGGGGACCACCTGCCACTGGCTTCCCTTTGGAGAACCATGGCTTCTTCTCACTGGGAGATTGGGAATCCTTACCCTGGGAATCAGTTTGGGGCCCTTTAGAGAAGTCCCCCTGTTTACCTTTACCCCCCCCTTTTTCTGAGAGGGAACCTGCCCACCCTTGGCATGGTCTCCCCCATACCTCCTTTGGACTCTGGTGCTCTCCCAGCAGTCTGCTTCCTGCGCAAGCTTCCAGGGATCAGTCAGCTTTCTGTCAATCAGGTGCTGGCACAGCTCTGGAAAACATAAACTGTACAAGTGCTCCCAAGCAATCAGATTGTAAAGCCCCTCATACGGAGTTACCTTACTGCCCTTCACCCAACCATCCAGTGACCTGCAATAATAATTTACACATTCCAACCATGTTTGGGATTCCTTCTTCTTATGCGACCTAAACTTATCCTTATATTGCTCAGGGGTGAGATGATACCTTGTGAGTAGGGCATCCTTCATGATAGTGTAGGTTAGATTCTGAGCATCCCCTAAGGCTGTCAGTGTATCCCTCCCCTCTACCTCAAAGTGCTTCCACAGGCCCGCCCCCAATGAGCTTCAGGGACCAGATTCATATGGAGAGTAGACTCATACTCCTTAAACCACAAGTATATGTCATCCTCCCTTCTATAATCCTTCACACGATCTTTAGGAATGTGCACCCTCCTTTCAGGCTGCACTGTGATGTGGCTGCCACCATCCCTACTAGACTGGCTCCCCTGATCCAGCTCTCTGAATCTACACTCATGAGCCAACAAAGTCTTGTTCTCCTCTAGGGCCATCCTCATTTTCTCCAACTCCCTCTGGTGCTCCCTCTCTGCCTGTATGTCCTGCAATTCCTCAGGGGTCAGTCCCTTAGATGAGACACTGTTACCTGCCCTGGAGACCCTCTCCCTGGGTATAACAGGTCCACCCACAATACCATTGTGTATGGAATGCTCTTTTTCCTCCTCATCCTCCTCCTCCTCTGTGTGCCCTTCAGTGCTCTTGGCTGTCACCCAGGCCCTCAGCGCCTTTTGCAGCTCCTCCTTCTTGGATGAGCTTTTAATAGGACAGTCAAAACTTTTACAGAACTGCTTTAACTGAGCCTTGGTATAGCTTTCCAATTTCTCTAGGTCAAAAGCAGCTCCAACAGATGCATCTCCAGATTGGGACATGATGAAAAGTCAACAAAAGTGCAAAGTTCCAAAAGGCAGAAAAGAAGTTCCCAAATGAAGTTCAGAAGTCAATCAAAGATTACCACAAAAATTGATGTAGGGAAAAATCCAAGAAAAAGAGAAAAAGCAAAAGTCACAAGACAAGTAGTATGTGGTCACGTAGTGGTCTGCACTCAAAACAGTAGTGTACACTTAATCACTGTATGTCAAGTGCAAATACAGGTCCAATCCCATCCGCTGACCACCAATGTTAGAAATGGGGTACTTGGTTGGCAGTCAGGTTACCCCCTGTCCAAGCAAGGACCCCCACTCTAGTCAGGGTAAAAGAGAATCACCCTCAGCTAACCCCTGCTTATCCCCTTGGTAGCTTGGCACTAGCAGTAGGCTTAACTTCAGAGTGCTAGGTGTAAAGTATTTGTATCAATACATTACACCTAGCACTCTGAAGTTAAGTGTACCAACACACACAGTAACTTAATGAAAAAACTACAAAATGACACAACACATGGTTAGAAAAATAGAAAATATTTATCTAAACAAGACCAAAACAACAAAAATTCACAATACACAAGTCAAGTTATCACAAAAAATGTTAAAAGGGTTTTCATGTAATTTTAAACACACACTAACGCTGTTAGTGTGAAAATTAACCTTGGGCGCATCAAAAATAACCCTGCACAGGAGAGTGTGCGTCAAAAAGGGCTTGCGAAGCGTCAATTTCACTCATGAGCGAGACCTTGCGTTGTTTCTCCTTTAGTCAGGTCTGTGTGTGTCGTTTATTCTCTCTGCAGGAGAGCAATGCGTCGATCCGGTCAGCACTCTCGGGTCCAAGCAGGTCTTGCGTCATTTTCACACGCCCAGCGGTGTTTGCATCGGAAATCCAGCTGCACGATGATCCGAAAATCACACAGCGCGGGTTGCGATCTCACCAGCCTCCGTCAGCGATGCTGTGCATCGTTTCTCCAGCCCCGGGTGTCGATCTTCCGGTCGCATTGCAGGCAAGTTGTCGATTTCGAGTGTCGATTTTGCTGTCCCTGAGACTTCAAACAACAGGAAGCAAGCTCTAAATCAAGCCCTTGAAGAGTTCTTCACAAGATGGAAGGCACACAAAGTCCAGTCTTTGTCCTCTTACACTGGCAGAAGCAGCAACTGCAGGATAGCTCCACAAAGCACAGTCACAGGCAGGGCAGCTCTTCTTCTTCAGCTCTTCAGCTCTTCTCCAGGCAGAGGTTCCTCTTGGTTTCTAGAAGTGTTCCTAAGTCTGTGGTTTTGAGTTCCCTCCTTATACCAATTTTCTCCTTTGAAGTAGGCCTACTTCAAAGCAAAGTCTCTCTTGATTGTGAAATCCTGCCTTACCCAGGCTAGGCCCCAGACCCTCAACAGGGGGTTGGAGACTGCATTGTGTGAGGGCAGGCACAGACTTTTCAGGTGTGAGTGACCACTCCTCCCCCCCCTCCTAGCACAGATACCTCATAAGGAAATGCAGACCAGCTCCCTTTGTGTCACTGTCTAGTGAGAGATGCAACCAGCCCAACTGTCAAACTGACCCAGACAGGGAATCCACAAACTGGCAGAGTCACAGAAATGCTATAAGCAAGAAAATGCTCTCTTTCTAAAAGAGGCATTTTCAAACACACAATCCTAAAGGCAACTTTACTAAAAGATGTATTTTTAAATTGTGAGCTCAGAGACCCCAAACTCCACATGTCTATCCGCTCCCAAAGTCAATCTACACTTTAATCAGATTTAAAGGTAGCCCCCATTTTAACTTATGAGAGGGACAGGCCTTGCAACAGTGAAAAACTAATTGAGCAATATTTCACTGTCAGGACATTTAAACCACATAACTATATGTCCTACCTTAACCATACACTGCACCCTGCCCTTGGGGCTACCTAGGGCCTACCTTAGGGGTGTCTTACATGTAAGAAAAGGGAAGGTTTAGGCCTGGCAAGTGGTAACACTTGCCAAGTCGAATTAACAGTTTAAAACTGCACACACAGACACTGCAGTGGCTGGTCTGAGACATGATCGCAGAGCCACTTATGTGGATGGTACAACCATTGCTGTAGGCCCACTAGTAGCATTTGATTTACAGGCTCTGGGCACCTCTAGTGCACTATACTAGGGTCTTACTAGTAAATCAAATATGGCAGTCATGGATAAGCCAATTACATACACATTTTGTATAGGAGCACTTGCACTTTAGCACTGGTTAGCAGTGGTAAAGTACCCATAGTAATAAAAACAGCAAAAACAGAGTCCAGCACACATCAACAATCTGGGAAACAGAGGCAAAAAGTTAAGGGAGACCACGCCAAGGATGAAAAGTCTAACAGGTAGGATTTCCTTGCTACACGAAAACTGTCCTGCTACCCTGCTGCCTGAGGAAGAAAGTCTGGAACCCAGAACCACCAGAGTGACTGGAAAGGCTAGCTGACTGGCCTCCTGGTCTGAGCTACATGGACCTGCCCTGCAGCTGCCCAGACTCAGGTGAACTAGCCTGTGCTCTGCTGCTGCTCTCTGCTGGAGTGAGTCCTGATGCCCAAGAGGTGCAACCCTGGTCCCAAACCCTTGGTTGGCATCAGAAAATACTCCTCCAAGACCAACTCTGTGTTCCCTCAGAACCGATACAGCGGGGACAATTTGACCCAGTGCAATGCAGGACTCGTACCTCAGTTCAAGTACAACCAGGCACATTGACTAGCAGGCCGAACTCAGCCCTGTAGCCAGTCCGAGTTCCAACCCAGTCTGCATGAGTTTGTGACTTTGTACTGGTCTGGTGAGAACAAATAGCTCCATTTGACTTTGAAATTGCACACCTCCTGTTCTACTGATTGGATTTTTGTTGTCCTGGTATCATTTTATACATTAAAATCTACTCTATTTTTATAAATTGGTTTAGGAGTTTTCTTATGTTGTGGTTTCACTTCATTATTGTTTGTGTGATGAATGAATACTTTACACATTGTCTCTAAGTAAAGCCTAACTGCTTTTGTGCCAAGCTACCAGAGCATTAAGCACAGACTAATTTAGCGACTCTTGTGGTTCACCCTGACAAGGATTGTGGTTGTTCACCAAAGCAATCAAAAAAATACTTTTTCACTGGACCATAATAATCAGTATTTTCACAGGGATTTCTGTTAATTTTCCTTAACTTTGGGCAGTTTTCCCCACACAGAAGTCACCAAGATTTTCCTTGCAAAATGAACATGTGGGAAACATCAGTGCTTCTCTGTTTCCACAAAAGGTAGGGCCTTGTTTAGATTCTGGTGGAGGGAATACTCCATCACAAAGTAACACATGTCCTGTCCACCATATTACAATCCCCATAGGATGTAATGGGATAATAATACAGCGGACGTGATAACTGTCATGTTTGTGACAGAGTAACACCATCTGCCAGGATCTAAACCAGGCCCTTATTCTGATTCAGGCATAAAGTCATTTTTGCACCCAAACTGAAATTACAATACGCATAATCTGGAACTAATAGTTACTTTTCTTCTTTCAACTTCATGGCTAGATAGTTCAACCATTTGGTAGTGATCAAGGAGATTGTTGTATGAACTTTGTGGCTTTGTATGTATTGTATTGCATATGAATGTATGTACTGTTTCCCTTACAAGGCGCTGAATCACATCTGCAGAAAGGCTCCCCACTACTCTGTGAGAATGCTACAGATGGAAGAGCTTGCTCTCTCATGTCACCTCTATGGTAGTGTTTTGATGTTGTGCATGAGGACTAGAGTTGTGATTTTAATGTGTTTCATCACTGCACCTATGCTTGAACTTGAAGTGTAATTGAGTGAGAGTTAGGACGAAGACAAATAGGGTTTAAATACTTGTCTATGTGTGGCTAGGTAGAGTGCAAGCTCAGTGAGGCCTGTGTGGGAATTGTTTAGATGTATTGCATGGATGGTATAACTGCTCAAACTGTGTTGCAGTATAGATGTAGCTGCGCCTAAGCATGGGTATAGAAAAAAAGGGCAATACAAGCAGATATCTATCAGTTTTGGGAAAATAGTATTTAAAAAGTTTAAAGTGCCCAGAGGGAAGGCTCTTAAGTGATGAAATTTTGCATTTTCTGGAGTTCATATAGAAGCAGTAGGCATGCAGCCCAAAGGCACTGGCACTATACTACCAGCCCTGGTGTGTGCTCTGAGGGGTCCACCCAGATGTGGCAAGGTGCTACCCATAGGAATGAACAATTTAGATTATTCAACCAGTCATAATATGCTCTGATTCATCCAGGGTTGAGTGATATATGGACAAAATGTCATATGACTAGCCTTATTACATACCTCATGGAGTCCACTCAGGAGCAGCAATGGGCAAGTCATGGGAATAGGCAATATAAGACAGCCATACCAATTCATCTAAGGGATCTAACCAGGCAATCATTTGGTAATCCAAAGTAAAGGCTCTGAGGAGTCCACAAAGCAGCATCAGAGGAGCAACAAATGGTATAGATGATGTGGAGTAACGGCCAGAGCTGCCAACTTCGGAGTTGAGAAACCAGGTTTGAGTCTCGGAGTCCGCTTAACATTCTGTGATTCTGGCTAAATCACACAGGGCTTGATTACGACTTTGGCGGAGGAGATTACTTTGTCCTAATTGTGACGGATATCCCACCCGCCGAATTACAAGTTCATTATATCCTATGGAACTCGTAAAACAGTGGGCGGGATATCCGTCACATATGGGACAGAGTAATCCCCTCCGCCAAAGTCGTAATCAGGCTCATAATCTTCACCTGCCTATCAAAAAATAATGTGTCTTTATGTAAAACACTCCAATACCTTGGGATCATGTGTGCACTATATAAAACTGCAAAACAAAAACAACCTACTGGTCATTTTAATGAACCCTATGACCTAGGAATCCAATCATGAGTGTTGCAATCCCTGAGAATGAGAGGCGTCAACATAGCCGTGGTATTGGCTCTGAGACATCATCAGAGGAGTGACAGCGGAGCAAACCACCAGTAGAGCCAGACATCATAATCAGAATGACAGAAGATCACTATAATATGATCAACCATATTAAATACCTCATGCGTTTATCCAGGTGAGGCATGGGACTAGCAGTAGGAATATGCATTTTATAACTTGCCATACTATATGTGATGTGGAGAACCACCTACAAGCCCTTGCATGTTGATCTCAAAATTCAAACAGGAGTGTTTTGCTCAAACCAAACTTTTAGGTATCTCAAAGACCAGGGATGGCCCCTCCACTATGGCAGAGGAGCATTGCCCCACTTATGAAAAGCAGAAAAATAAAGGGATAATAAAAGTATTTTATTATCCTTTATTTTTCCACCTTCGTATAGAGGGGTGGGGCCAGCCTCCTCCACGTCAAGTGGAAGAGGAGTGTTATGTGCTCTTCTAAGTGTGCATGTCAGTTAGGCCGGCCGTTTGAGGCCGAACAAACTGGCATGCACACTTAAAAATTCTCCACCGTGCTGTATTTTACAGCCAGGTGGAGAACAAGCGCAGTGCCCCACTCTCCGTGTGAGCGACATTTCTGCCCACTCAGGTCAATCCCAGCACTTCCTTCATGCTGAGAGAAGTGTCATGATTGGTTAGGGATAGAAAACGAGGCAGCTGGAGCAGCGAATCACAGATGGGCAGGAATTTTTTTTTTTTACTTAACTGCCTCCCCCCCATTCCCTCTGCTCTGAGCGCTGTGCCCCACCCCTTCCTGGTAGCAGCCGCGACTGTCAAAGACAAATGTGTTTTGTTCATCATAGCTACTGCTTTAAATGTAACTCTTTGGGTAACTGGTATTCGATTCTGTCTACCCAAGGAAGTGGTGATGTGTTTACATCTAGACCAAAATTCTACAATCACCCTTCTGTACTTCCTAAATTGAGATGTTTGTGCACACTGCGAAGCTGTAGTCAAAATAGACTTAGGGCCTGACTTAGATCTCAGTGGACAGGTTAATCCGTCGCAACGGTGATGGAAATCCCATCTGCCAAAATATAAATACCATAGAAAACAATGGTATTTAGAGAGGGGTGGCTGCTCCGCAGTGGCGGAGGGGCAACCCCCACTAGCTGAGCCAGCAGATGAAAAATAAAGCGATAGCTTGCTATTGTTTTATTTTTCATAATTTTTCATCTGCTGGCTCAGCCAGCAGGTGCAGGGAGGGGCGGAGCTGGGCCAAGGAGAGTTGGGAGGGGGCAGGGTAGAATGCACTAAATGCACATGTGTGTTTGGCCGGCCATCTGTGATCGGCCAAACACACATAATCACGTAGGTTTCACCTACCCGGCTGTATACACAGCCGGGCTGGAGAAACAGCCCAGACCCCAGGCTTGCGTCCGAGCAGCGGTGACTGTCGCTCAGACCAATGCTGACTCTGCTTACATGTTATGTTTAGCATGTAAGCAGTGCCAGGATTGCTAGGGAGCCTGTGCTGGTGTACAAGTGGAGCAAGGCGGCAGGAGACGGCGGCAGGAAACGAGTGGCACATGGTAAGTGTTTTCTTTTTTTTTAAATGTTGTTTTCCCCGTTGCCCCCCAACCGCATGGCAGACAGGATATCTGTCACCTTGAGACGGAGTAACCTCTCCGCCAGATCTAAATCATGCCCTTAATCCTTCCACATGCCAATAGATGAATGTTTCCAATGAAATTTCTATCTGAGCCACAACAGAAACAAGCATTTTCAATGTAACGGGTCTCGCATTTGTTCGAGTTAGAGCAATTAGCGTTGTAAAGCAAAAACAAAAACACAGGGCAATCGCGCTGCGTGGAAAATAAACAGATAAAGTAGTCCAGACTCCAGGCTGAAATAATCTAGCCACGTATGTTTTTGGTACTTTACCGGTGCTGTGTAGGTGGGCTAAACACCGGAAAAGGCATGACGTATGCATGCCTTTCACAAATGAAAGCAAGCGGATTTTAAAAGGCAAGCCCACGAACCAATGCAAGTGATTGACGGGCATGGCCGTGGTTTCAAGCCCAAAGAGAGATTACAGAATGGACATAGCACTTTGTGCTCGCCCATAAAAAATTAGTACAGGGCACACTTTTCAAAGCTACTAGTACTGTTGATCAGACTGAGACTGGCAATTAAGCCTTTTTCTCAAGTGCACAGCCCCTTTCTGAAAAAGTTAGTTTTCTGCTTCTAAATACGGTTATCCACTGAAAGATTAACAATTTACTTACAGCTATCGGTGGGTAGTGGGCATGAAAGACGGCAGATTGCCTGGGAGTTTGTAAATACGACTTTGTGTGTATTCGAATCTTCTCTTTGACCATCCCCCCTGGAAAATATTAGAAATGTACTATTGGCAGGTACAAGAATAAATCTAAATCCAGGGTGAGAAGTCGAAAGGAACACTCATTAAACAGGTGGTAAAGAAGGAGAAAGAATTTTGCCATGGGGGGTGGGGGAGGGGGGGGGGCAGAAAGAAGAAAATTAACTTAACAGGTGCATTAGCATATGTACTTAGATTTCGCAAGCAACAATTTACAGCCGCACAAGAAAATGGAATTTGCAAAAGCTTTCGAGTGGTAGGTCTGTAAACGTACAATCGTCACAGGTTGTCTTGTGTGATCTGAAAACATTTACGTACCCTGAACATGAGTTAAATCTACATTTCTGTGAGGTCACAAACCCCTTGGTGTAGATTTACTACTTTCTTTCTGATTCTGGTCCATAATACCATTCAGAAGATGTTCCCACTCTTGGAGGTTAACATTCTTGCTATAAGTGTATATATAGCAGTCTGCATTATTGAAAAATGTATCCGCCGGCGAACTGAACATGTGCAATCAACACCTGTTATTTTTAAAAGGCGATAGCAGCTGGCTGATGCGTAATTCAGGCATAACCTAGAAGAGTTCTATTTCATATAACTCAATAAGCCTGTGTGTTACGTTAAAAGGTTTCGTTTTCTCTACAGACCGAGTATGGCAAATGGCAGCTTTATAGGTGCCGCTATTTTGTTTCAACCCAGGAATCCATGTGTTGATTACAGCATGCAGCTCAGTGTTATATGCACGCAGGCACAAGAGTACTTGCTTCCATATTTATTTATGAAAGCTTTTCTAGGAAGTGAGTGCTAGGAAGGAGTTACCAGCATTGTATGCTATCACGTTTATATTGGAGTACTTTACAATCCTGGGGCCTCATTTACAAGAACTGGCGCATCGGAATGGATGCCATGGTAGCGGTGTATTTGTGATACAGCGCTCCTTGGCGCACGTTTCCACAGATGCGTCAGAAATTGTGAGGTATCTGTGGCACTAAACCGATGCATTGCTGGTCTAGCGTAAAAAAATGACCACTACTCCAGCAATGTGAGAGGGTGTCCAATGTTAAAAAACCCTTGTCACTTTAACGCCTGCTCTGAGCAGGCATTACAAAATTGACACTGTGAAGGCAAAGAATGGCGCAGTGAAATCTTGTGGATTTCACTGTACCAGTTCTGCGTGGCTTTTAACTGGGGAATGCCTACCTTGGATACATTATACCTGGCACAGGTATAATGTGGTGCAAGGCTTTACAAACTGGCACAATGGTCCCATTATGCCAGTTTATAAATGTGGGACAGTGTAGGGACTGCTTGTGCTGCCCCAGTGTAAAAAAGAAAGTGACTCTATGGAGGCGCAAGGGGCTTGTAATTAAGACATTACACAATTATTTCAACGGTTATGGAAATATGATGGGGCATATTTACAAGCCCCTAGCACCACTTTGCACCATCCTAGCGTCATTGTTATTTTTATGCTAAGTCAGCATTAAGGAGGCCTTTCTCCTGTGCTGTATTTACAAAGTGATGGAATGCTTGCATTCCGCCACTTTGTAAACCGTTGCGCCACATTATGCCTGTGCCAGGCATAATGTATGCAAGGGGGGGGCGTTCTGACGCAGGGAGGCATGAAAAAACGGCTCAGTGAAATCTTCAACATTTCACTGCGCCATTTTGTCAACCATTATTTAACACCTGCTCAGCTCAGGCATTAAAATCACACGCCCATTTTAATCAGTGGGCCTCCCTGTGTTTTGCTGCGCTACTGTGAAAAACTTTTATGCTAGTGCAGCAAAGCACCACAACAGCATCAACAATTTTGATGCTATTGTCCTATTGTCATCATTGAGCACCATATTGTAAATACAGCACAACCAAGGTGTCATGAGACAGGGGCGATGCAAGAAAAGTGGCGCATCAGGAGTGATGCACCACTTTCTTGTAAATATGTCCCAATGTCTCTCTCTTTCACCATTTGCTCTCTCCTTGTAAGTCTGGTGCTGAAGTAACATTTTGAGTTTTTAATACACATTTGACTTCATTCACTTTCCAGATTAGCATCAGCAAAAGGGACAGAGGAGGATTCTTGCTGCAAAATGGCAATATTATTGCTGATATGGCTAACAGACCTTAATTCTGTAGCCCCGTCTTTACTGCAGTTCTCTCTGATAGAAGCTAGCTAGCCTAGTTTTGGCAGGACGCCTGCTGGGAGCCAGGAGTCTAGTGTAATATGAGATTTGAAGAAACTGCAAATTTTCACCATTGGGTCGAGTGCCTGAACTAGCTGGACCACGGGGTAGCCTCATTACAAGAAATATTGCAGGAAATGTAAGGCGCTTTAGAAACCCGGGCGCTAGAGGGGCAGAGAACCAGCTTGGTTGCCTTATCAATAATGCACTGTGGCAGTGACCTCCTTGGGACATTTATTAATTGTTTTATTTTATTTGTGTTCTTTGTGTAGCTCTTGAACCGAGGTCGACAAACTTCCGAGTGTTAACTGTTAGGGGAACAGAGGGTTATGGAGAAGAGGGAACAGGAGTAGGGCAAGTGTCTAGCCCCCATATGCCAGGCAGAACATGTGGGTCTTCAGCTGTCTTCTGACATTAACATGGTGAGATTGTTGAGGCAGAGTGAGTTCCAAAGGAAGGGAGCCTTTACAGAAGAGAGACAGGCCCCAGAATGTGTGTATTTTGTCTAGCAGATGACAAGTAGGGTTTGACCAGTCTGATCAACTGGTAGATCAATAGTCCTCTAGTCGGGTAATGAAGCATTTCATCATGGAGTGAATTATTGACCAGCAGCATAATAAAGTTGGGAAAGCGCGTCATCAGCACCTGGGGGCACCTGGGCGCAGGAGGAGCCAGTGTCCAAACAAAGGAAAGGGCAGGAGCCCTTTAAAAACAGCATAGCGCTCCAGCCTTGCGGTACGCTCGCGGGCTGCGCCCGGGCTGCACCCGGGCCAAGGGTGGGCCCAGCCTGTTCCCGTCGGAGACCGGAGGAGACTGGGATGGGCCCTCCCTCTTTCACCTGCTATAAGAGATCAGTCTGCTACCCATTCCATACACCTTAAACTGAGTAGTAACACTTTCATTCAGCTCTACTAATACTAGACTCTCAAGTTCATCTGCTGACACTGGTCGCTAAATTTGGGGGGGGGGTTTCATTAATAAAGTATATATCTAACGAGTGGGACGCTGCTCCCCCTGAGAGAGGCTTGGCAGGTAGGGTAGTGCTTACCGGAATTGAAGGGGGGGCCTAGTATCCCGCGCTTGGTACTTTAGGATAACTCAAATAGCACCACCGGGCAAGATCCGAGAGCCCTTGTATTAGATCTAGTGGAGGCAAACAATTAAATAGTTGGTGAAAAGATATGGGGAAACGTAAGGCATCAGAACCCCCACGGGGGAAGGAGAAAACCACAAAAAAACTTAGGAACGCAGGCGAGAATTGTACGATATCTGAAATTGATGACCTTATAGAGGAGGTAGAGTCTTTACTAAGTAATAGGACCACCCCTTGGGAGGGCTCTGATAAAAAGATAACTTCCTATTATACAAAGAAAACAGAACTAGGGAAAGAGAAACCAACTGATAGGAAAGAGAGTGATAGCCAGCAAGAGGAAAATCCATTCCCCGCTATCAGGATAACTAATCACAAAGATGATATAACGCAGGCTATACGTCATCACCCAACTACACTAGAAAGTATAAGAAGAAGGGCCATGCGCAGAAGAGCGACATTGTGTGTTCTAACAAGTATGCAGGCCTGGCAGAACACGCTACCAACAAAGCTCATAAGGTCCAGGAGGGGAAACCCGTGGGTAAGCACGGCCAAACTATCCCCTTAGTACAGATAGCTATAGAGAAGACATCATTAGCTAACCAAGACCCAGAAAATTGCTTAAAATGTAAAACAAGGGTCTAACAGATCATTATGATCTAATGATTGAATTAATGCAGGAAGTTAGAGAGTTAAAACTCGAAGTAGGAACATTATCAGCTCTTGTGAAAAATGGGGGGAGTATGGGAACCCATGGAGACCAGAGTGTAGAGGAGACTTCAACAGTATCATTACATTTACAAGGCAGACCCATATCCAAGTTTGAATGTCCAGCCCAACTCCACTTCAACTACAGCTAGAAATCCATGTGCACCACAAGGAGGCATGAGAGGGGAAAATGGGTGTAATATGGGGGTCACGGAACTATTCTGTAGTTAAGGTAGGTGAGTTACGACAAGATTCCGTGAATCCCCCAAAGGAGTCCAGTCTTGAAACAGGGTCACAGGAAGAGAAGATGGAACGTACATTAAAACCCTATACTAAATTATATAATGGTAGCATGCCCCCTATTATAAGGAGTAGACTCCTTGAGGGAAAAATAAGGCCTCCTAGGGCTGAGGTAATTTATTTGCTAAATGTCCCGAAACTGGCCCAAAATAGTATAGAGGATGAGGATTCCCTAAAGAACAAAATTATACACTGGATCAGACATAAACAACATTGCTTATCCCTAATCCGCTCAGATATTACGAGGGCGGAAAGGATGCCAGGAGAGGTTGGGAAGCAAGATGTTGTTGCTCTGACATTAAGGGATGAAAGACTAATTGAAGGTCTGATCAGTTTGGAACAGAGTGCCAGTGCTCCCATAAAAAATGCTATGAGGTTTAGCTTGGATCCACATACTTGCAAGTTTATAGCTCAGAGGAACAAACACAGGAATTGGGGAGAGCAAATGAGAAAAGGAGATTCTGATCTTGAAACAGTTGATTGACTAACACAACTATATCAAGTATATTTGGGACCGATTGGAGACCAAATAGCAGTTGAGTCCCAGGAACAAAATAATCACCAAGTTATAGGAGTAGGGAGCATTGAGGAGCACTTGCCCCGTAGAAAGGAATCGCCCATATCTCAGAGCCCTATTACCAATGATATGATCTCAACTGGAAGGGGATTAGTCTCTATGGTCTCTTGGAATGTAGCAGGCCTAAAAAGCAAGCTTATAGACCCTGACTGGCATGATTATATTGAACAATTTCATGTTTGCCTCTTTCAAGAGACTTGGTTAAAGGATCCACCGCACAAACTGGGATATAAAACTTTTTTTATTAGTGCAACTGCTGCAGCAAGAGGGAGGCCGTCTGGGGGGCTGGTTGTATGGGTGAAAATTTCCCTTAATACCGAGATATGTAAACATGATGCAGAGTCACCTGACATTCTGTGGTTGGAATTAGGGGAAAAAAATAAGGTGCTATCCCATTTGTTTAATGTGCATATAAGGCCCAGAAGATCAAACCAGGAGTCACATGAAATAGAAATATTAGATGGCATGCTTAAAAAAATTCCGGTAGGAGAGACAATCATGATAGGGGGAGATTTTAATTGCAACTACGAACCTATAATTGGTCTTGAACTTCTGACAGAAGATGAAGACCTAGCAAGAGCAGTTCCCCACCTATCAATTGAAGAGTCTGTCCCTGGTACGGTTGCTGCTTTGCAACTTATGGGCCTCACACTAAAGCATGGGCTGAGGGCATGCAACGGTAGAGTGGGCCAAGGTGGTCTTAATATGGATACTTTCCAGAGAGGTAACATAGGTTCAAAATTATATTATATTATGCATAGCACTATTACATGGGAGAGAATAGTGACCTTTAAAATAGATAAGAGGAGGGAAAGTGATCACTTTCCGTTAGTAATTGAACTTAGGGGTTACCTCATAGACCTGAACTGCATGGAAAAGGATAAGGTGGCGTTACAACCCACTCTTAGTAATAACCGAAGGGCAGTAAAATGGCAGGTGATATTGGGTAATTCGGGTGTTATGACAAACATTTATAACACATATACAGAACTGCTTGAACCCCATGCCCATAAAAACTGCACTGACATCCCTATCATGGATATTCATCAATTAATGAGTACTGCACTAAGACCCTATTTTACTAAACAGACACAACAAAAGTATAAAAAGGGCAAGGAGCAAATTACTCCATCTAACCCCTGGTATACCACAGAATGTAGAGAGGGGAAACATTACTGGTAGAGGCCCTAAAACAGAAAAACTTAATAGCCGTGCAACAGGCAAGGGCTGGTTACAGGAAAACTCTGGCTACAGCACAAAAAAACTGGGGGGACCAAAAATGGCATGACCTCTTAGAGGCAGCCAAACGCAATGATGCAGTGGCTGTTTGGAAAATAGTTACTCATGGCAGGGAAGAGGGGACATATAATACTGAACATCATATAGATCCCAGTGCGTGGGTCAACCATTTTATGTACCTCTATTCCGATTTTCCCAACCTTGATTTATATCCTTCCCTGTACAAAGAAGTACCCTCCTGTGGCATTTTACCTGATATACAGTTTAGCTTGGAAGAAACGGTGACTGCCATTGAAAGCGATTAAAACAGGCAAAGCCCCAGGTCTGGACAAAATCCCTGGGGATCTGTTCAAACATAACATAGAAATTTGGGCACTCTATGTAAATCTACTCAGTAATGCCATAGCAAGGGGAGAGCCAGTTCCTGAGACATGGAAAGGTGCGTAAATAATCCCTGTCTATAAAAAAGGATCTAGGGAGCCCCCTGGGAATTACAGGCCAATTATCCTTATCAATGTCATGCAAAAAATTGTGTGCTAGGCAGCTGCTGAATAGAATAGGCTGTTGGATAGAAGAAAAAAGCATTTTGACAATATACCAGGCAGGTTTCAGGCAGCAGACAAGCACAATTGACCAGGCCTTCAGGTTACTAGTAATAATGTCGAAATACACAAAACTAAAGAAGGGCCACCTTTATATTGCATTTTTGGATTTGCGAGCGGCCTTTGATCTGGTTCCAAGAAACTCTCTATGGGCCACGTTAGGGAATCAGGGTATGCCGGGGAATCTCTTGTACCAGACAAAGAGGTTGCACGAAAATACATACACAAAGGTACGGTGGGGTCCAAATGGAGAGCTGACTGACCCAATACCTATTAAGAGGGGAGTGAGGCAGGGCTGTGTGCTTGCCCCAACCCTCTTTTCGTTATATATCAATGACCTGGTAGAGTATCTCAAACAGAGTAATCACGACTCGCAAAGATTGAATGGAGATCCAGTTCCCGCTCTCCTGTTTGCAGATGATACCATCTTACTATCGCAAACCTCCATGGGTCTTCAAACCTTACTAGGAACGTTTAGTAAATATTGTAGCTTGAAGGGGCTGGAAATAAATGCAAGAAATAACAAGACAAAATATCTGACTGTCAACCCCCATAAAGCACTTAAAAGAAGTATCTTGATTAAGGGGCACGAACTGGAACGAGTAAAAAACTTCAACTACTTAGGGATATTGCTGGACGCTAAGTTGTCCTGGACGCCGCATGTTAACAAAGCTGCAACTTCTTTAGTCCACAGCTCCACGGTGATAAATAACAACTATAAAAGCTCAAGAACCGGGATTGTTTCACCAGTGTTTGAAGTCTATAGATATAAAGCGCAGGCTGCTGTCTTATATGGTGCTGAGCTTTGGGGAATTGCAAACCTAACCCCATTAGTAACCCAAGAAAACAGTTTTATGAGGGGGGTACTGGGATTGCCATCATCTACTCCATTTATCCCTCTCACCTATGACTTAAACATGAAGCAAATAGGTAAATTGGCAGCTCTGAGGCCTTTACTCTATTGGTGTAGACTTTGGACAATTCCTGAACTGATCCATTACAGACAAGCACTAATTGAGATAATGGACCTTGACAAATCAGTTTTACTTCCGTGGCTCCATCACATAAAGTATTGGTTTTATAACCTAGGGCTGAAATCTTATTGGAATGATCCCCATACACTCACGTTACAATCCAAGACTTGATTAAAGCAAGTTTACTGGGAGTTTTCTTTGATTAGTCTTTTCTACAGTAAGGACTTGGGTAGACTGACATCGAGTTTTTTGGAAATTAAACCAATACCAAGAGCTGAGGAATGGTTAGATATAATTCAGCCTAGGCGAGCGAAAGCACTATTTATGAGGTTTCGATATGGGATCCTTCAGACCAAGGCATTCACTATCAAATGGGGCAC
The DNA here is from genome assembly GCF_031143425.1 of Pleurodeles waltl. Lineage (NCBI taxonomy): Eukaryota > Metazoa > Chordata > Amphibia > Caudata > Salamandridae > Pleurodeles > Pleurodeles waltl. The sequence continues at coordinate 894,779,283 of NC_090446.1, forward strand.
TCAGAGCGAGAATAGTCATGAGGCAAAGTGTGGGTTGAGTAATATGGAGACCATCAAAACGGTGAATCATGTCTTGTTAATCTGTAAAGCCTACGATAAGCCAAGGAAAAAATGGATTCAACCCATTTGTAGGAATGCAGGAATTAGAAATTATAATGAAGTGGCCAGACTGTTAAGGTCTAACACTACCCCATCTATCGTCTTTGGAATAAGCCGCTTTCTCTTAGCAATTTAATTTATTAGGGACAAGGATGGCCTGAGGTTTTAATAAATTTAGATTTAACAAATACTCATAGATACATTTTATGTTGCTTTAAATGGTTAATGGGTTCCCCTTCCTGTAAGATAATAGACCCCGGGTAGTTGCTGGATGGGATGAAGGCCCGTTGCTTGCTGCAGGGAAAGATGGAAGACCTGAGACATGAAAATGGCTATAATTACTATACAGGATATCTTTTCCACATGTCTTTGTGAGGGAGAATGTGAAGTACTACAGAGCTATGGATGGAGCAAGAGCATGCACAGCTCAGAACATGCCAGGTGTGTGGAGGTTCAGTAGTTCACTACATAGCGTGTTCCCTTCAGAATGGCAGGATGATGGAAGTGATTAGGATTTCATGATGTTTGATTGCTGATCGCTCCCTTCACAGTAGCATGAATGTTTCTGGACTGAATCCTTCTGAAATAGAGTTGCATTGCATTGGTTTTACAACTAGAAAGCAGCACACAGGTGTTGCCTGCAGGGAGCCATGCAGGATATCTGCCATGCCAAGGTCAGCTTGGGTGACAGGGATCAGGCATAGTTCCTCGAGAGGACTACAGTCATGGAATGGGTGGAACACAGATCCTTTGGGTGGGTATGCTGGACCTTCTCAGCATAAGGCGTAGTCATACCACTGTCAAGAAAATCCCCTGTGTGTCTCCATCTCACTAGTCCATCCTCATAAGGCATAGAAAGCGCAAAGGAGAGATTCATTGAACGTGGACCCTAAAGCTCAGTTACTCTTCCTTAGCAGAATGTGACACTGAGGGGCATATCTATAAAGAACTGGTGCAGCACTGCACCAAAATTAACAGCGCCTCACTGCATCCGTTCTGAAATGCAGGGATGCGCTATATTTACAAAAATATGGCACATCCCTGTGTTTTCCCCTGAACCGGGGCTAAATTAGCTGCCTAGCATCAACACAACCACCCTTGCGCCATGGTGCAAGGATGGCTGCTTTGCGGGGGAGATTGTTTTTGTGCAGAAAGGGACACCTTTCGATATGTGCTGCAAAAAGCAGCTTACATAGAAAGAGAAAAAAATGAGGAGAAATTAAAGCACTTCTCCGCGTTGCGCCATGCTAACACCACCCCTGGGTTGAGTTATATTTTGGCACTGCCACAGATTTAGGTTTTCATGCAAATCTGAAGCAGTGTCAAAATGCAATGGGGTTTGCTGTGGAATGCCCATTGCACGCCCCTTCCATGCAAAGTGCTACGTGTGAAGGGTCGTATTTACAAGGTGGTGTTAAGCCACAAAAAGTGTCTTAACGTAACCTTGTAAATAAGGCGCAGTGCACAGCACCACTGAAGCATCACAAAAAGTGACACTCCAGTGGCACTTGTAAATACGCCCCTGAGTTCCTAAAACCAAGTAGTTTGAGGTTCGCACCTTTCACAATAATTATTTTGTACTTACACATTACAGTGCACTGCACAGCTCTGCATGCCACTCTTTAGCAATAATTAGCCAACTAATTTAATGGCCATCATTATCATTCAAGTCTGTCAATCGGGTTTACGCTTAAGGTTAGCACTAATCACCCATTATCTTCTTCATTATTCTTACACATCCTGTTCATGGATGTGCAGCATCCCTAAGGTCGCTGGATTTTAGTCTATTTGTCCAGTCAGGACATCACACACACACACACATACATCAGTTTTGTTACCTAATAATGTCACCCCACCACAATCATCCACAAAATTCCCCCAATAGTTCTGGCCTGCTAGTGGTCTTTTTGGGGCCCTGAGTCTAAAAAGCATTTATTAATCCATGAAAAGCCAAGATTGTTTTTAAATTGAACTCCACCTTTCTCCTGATATTTTTCTAAGTAACACAATAGACACATCAAAACATAACTGTCTTTTGTTTGCGTTATGGTGAAGAGTGATTTTTAATGCCTATTTTAAAGATAGATAAAATAACTTTGATCCCTTCATACTTTTGTACTAAATGATCTCAGGGCATGACATGAACTACTTCTTGTTTATCAGCCTGCAATGCATTTCTCAGGAGTGTCGTTTACCCGGCTAGGCCTACAAAGAAAGTATTGCTTTGTTAATTATATGCCAAATCTATCAAAGCTGGTGGTCGTATTCAAAGGGCCGAATACGGAAATAACACAACAGTATTACATAAAGCCAAGCACAGCCCAACACAATTTAAGAATTGCTGTGTTTAATCGCCTACCTAATCCAATAGGATGATCTAATGTCACTAGTCTGCAAAAAAACCTGCCATGGAGTTTAAGGCGCTTTATCCATTTCCCCTTTCCCCTTAGCCAAGTACTGCCAAAGGTACAGGAAAATCCTTAACTAGGTCACAGATAATTTGAAAAGAACCCCCCCCCCCCAACAAAACTCCTGCCTTTTGTCTGGTGGACAGAGATTTGTGCACGGGATCTCTGCCCAAAGATATAAATTCCAGCCCAACATTTAGGACATGTAAGGCACCAGTTCTATATTTGTGCCGATGATTGCAGGTGGTGGACAGCAGGACATATTTTCACGGAAAAGAACTTAGGGCCTGCTTTAGTTTGCTTATCAGGTATTGTGCCACAAATGGTGCAGAGTACCCTGTCTCTCAAACTGACTGCCCACCTGGTCTTTAGAGCCTGGGAGACTATCATGTTTCTGACAGCGGCAACCCAGTTGGCTCCACCACGGGAAACACTACACTGAGGGCTTGACAGAGTTGAGGATGTCAGAGTAGGTGAATCAAACCATCTGCCTTACGCAGAGAGGACAGTCTGATGTTATTTTTCTTCTAATCAGGACACTGGGCAAAAGGTCAAAATAACCCCCACACCCTGGGGGACGAAACTCGCTGGTGTCAGGGACCTCAATTTTTTTTTTCCAAAAACATTCTTCTGCTTTGGGATTTTGTTTTTTTATAAACATTAAATTTTCCTGAGTAGCTGCCTGAAACATGGTGGCCACTCTGCTAATTTTCAGTACCTGCAGAGGAGTGCCATGCAGAAGGTTTGTTTGAAGGCACAGGGATCTCAGCAGAGCCAGTGGAGATCACTAAATATGGTGAACGGTAGTCCAGACAGAGCGGCTGAAACGATCACCTTTGCCTCCCTGCCAGATGACTGCCTTCCCCCATAGTCTAAATAAAGTCCATAATCGTCATCGGCAGACACTGACCCACAGAAAAAAAAGAGAAAGGCTGAGAAAGAAGAAGGAGAAGATAACTATATTAAAACATTGAAAAAGGGAGAAAGCAGGAATACAAAAGACCCTGCAAAACTGGGTTAAAAAAGACACGAAGTATGTGACAAGAAAGACATTTGATATTTGGCAAACCAACTGGGAATTCATGACCCTGGCAGTGGTTTCCTTAGAAAATCTTTGTGCCAGACCAAGAAGGTTAATCCATGGAGATAGAAATAGGAGTGGCTTTTGAGACCCTTTATTCAGACATATTGAAGAACCCTGCAAAGGACACTTATCCCACTAGAGCAGACTCTGTGGAGATATTTCGGGGCAGAGATTACCAGGTGAAAATGTATTGGGGTCAAGTTCACAGTAACAAATAAGTAACTGGAATGTTGGGACCCTACTTACTGACAAAAGGTGAGGCAAACATGTACATGAATATTCATCACAAGAAGGCTGGAAAAAGTAAATACCAAATTAATACACTGTACCATACTGGGGGCCTAATTTACAAGCCCTTTGCACCGCCTCTGCGTCATTTTTTTAAATACAGCATCGGCTCTAGCAGTGTACTACACTGCTCCATATTTAAAAACTGTCACATTGTGCCTAATGCATCAGTTTGTAAAACCCTGCATCCCGCTATACTTGCACCAGGTATAATGTATGCATTGTAGGCATTCCCACAGAAAAAGCCATGTAGAACAGATGCAGTGAAATGTAAAACTTTTCACTGCATCACTCTCCGACTTCACTGCATCAAAATTTTACCTCCTGCTCAGACCTGGCATAAAACTGATGAAAGGTTTTTTCTAGTGGGGCTCTCCTCTCATTGCTGGGGTGTGTTAGTTTAATGATGCAGCTCCATCAATGCGTCACTGTAGCGCCAACAGATGCATCAGAATTTCTGACGCATCTGAGAAAATGTGCAACATGGAGCTTTGTATTGTAAGTGCAGCACACCCATGGCATCCTTGGAGGATGTGTGGCCGGCACAAGAAATCTGACTCATCGATGATGATATGGCAGTTTCCTGTACATGAGGCCCAGGGTTTGTAAAAGGCACATAGGTTAGCAACAATAATCACATCATCTGTTATGTTATAGAAAGGATTAAGACAATGAACTCACCCATAGCTGCACTTCCCTTAGATGTGGAAAATGCCTTCTATAAAGTCTCCAAGTCTTCTGCATGCACCTCTGCAACACTAAACATTGGGCAATCATTTTATAAAAGTGATGATGGCTTTATACTCCTGATACCTAGCTAGGATCAGAACAAATTAAATATTTTCAGACTCCTCCTAGCTGGTTCAAGACGCATGACAAGGATGTCCTCTCAGACCACTCATTTTTCTGCCAGCCATTGATCCCCCTGCTAAAATACACCAGCAATCATCCAGGTGATGCCAGAATCACTTTAAAAACCTGCACCCTGAAATCACATCATACACATACATCATACATAATCTATCCCGATCCTATTGTATATAAAATGTGATTATCCTGAGCCCTCAGGCTAATGTTTGAATAGGGATAACACCAAAGTACTCCCTTTTGACCGAATTCTTTTGATTGATTTCTTGGTTTGCAGACTAGAATCAATAAACATGATGGCAGCACCAACAGTCAACTTTTCATCAAATATGGTACCAATCAGTCTATAATGTAACTTGTTCTCTCCTCTGGGGAAACTAAGCTCTAACTTCTTATCGAACAACAAACAAGTCAGATTCTCATGAAAATAACTCCGCTTAAAATAGCAGGCTGGAGGATGTAGATTTCCCATTTGGTACAATTACCATTTGGCCTTTCCCGCATAGCAGAGTTACTTTCGGTTTATTGAACCTTTGCCCAGCCAGGCATCTGACCTAGCACCATACTGAATCTTAGTCCAACCTCCCCTAATCCTCACGAGCCTTTCAATGAACCTCATCATGGCATGTCACTCGAAATGTATTCTGATCGATCCTTCCTATGCCTTACTTCTAACAGGTAAAAAAAGTTCAAAATCGCGTTTATAATTCCAACCTGTTACCTCTATGGCACAATAAAATATTTAAAATCAACAATAAAATCACCCGTGGCCTTTTTGGTTAGATAAAGGCATAGCCTTGGCCAAAGACTTAGAAAAAGTGAACAAGCCTCTCTCCTTCTCTGAACTACAAGTCACCCGCTCACTCCCCAACAGTGTTCTATAATTTATACTGTGGTGAGAAAATAGGCAACCTCAAGCACATCCTACTTAGCTGTAAATACACTACCCACATAGTTAAGACTTTTGTAACAGTGTTACAAGGCATTCCTGCAAGTCGCCTCAAAGCGCCATTACCAACAGCTGACCTACGACTTATAGACCTTAGGCTCACTATTGCTACCAAACGTATCCTGTCAGAGTAGAAATCCTGTGAGCATATCCTCATCCATTCATGGTGGTCGTCACTTACCTAAAAAAAAAGGTAAGGTCGACACGTCATAATATCACTTTACTAAACATCACCACGGATATGAAGAATACAAACTTACCCTGTAATGGCTCATTTCCAATCAGCTATTTCACATGATGTGACAAACCCAATCTCTAACAAGCACCGTTTCTTTTCCTCTCATCCTTCACAGCTACTTCCTTCCATTGTATATACCAGTAGAATCTGACCTCATGTTAGGCTGCTCTTGTTTAATGAACACCAGTCACTCGTTACCTGACAGAAGTCTACCACTACTACTACTAAACAAGTGCTTATTTTTGGATTAATTCATGGAATTGATTATCGATTCCAGTTAATTTGCAGATGTAGTTTACATTTTTACCTCACAGCACTTGTCCCCCTAAATGTATTGTTGAGACCACACCAGACCGTATGTACAGCATAATCTTTTCTTGGCTTTTTGGAAAATTTGGACAGCTGCAGCAAACAGTCCTGTCCTTTCATCATTAAAACCAAAGACGCTTGAAAAGTTGAAGCCCTCTCATGGGGATCTGAACTTTCAGCTAGCAGGTTACACATAGATTGCTATCGCAGGTAGATTTAACTCAATGCACAGTTTTCTGGGAGTTTTATCAAGCAACTCGTATTTTCTCGAAGGTTTCATTTTATAATCAATATAAAGACTTATACTAGTGTTTTCAGTCACGCCTCATGAGCAGGCTCAGTGTAAGTCGCTTCTGGCACAGATATCGAAATATTTCTGCGCTGCTGTACTTTCTTCCCTGGTTTTACAACACGGAGGCAGTTTTGGACAGCTGGTGTGTACACATACATTGGGCTTTTTGTTAGCGGAAGGATCTTCCTGTTGTTCAGTTCTGTGTGGGAAGCGGCGTTCAAAACAGAGGGATGCTGGCAATTTGCATTCACAATTAAAATTTACTGACTTGATCACTCGTCTTTTTTTAAATGACCGCATTTACTACTGGAATCCAGATAATAGAACCAGACTTCGAGAGCCCTCAAATGCAGGTAGCTCAGTTGGGACATTATGGGCCGCTTACAAAGCATTTGCACAACTGTTGCATCATTTCTTTTTTTATTAGAGGTGGTGCTAAGCAGTGCATTACACTGCTCCATATTGCCCAATGTGTCAGTTTGTAAAGCCTTGTGTCACATTATATCTGTGCCAGGTATAAAGTATGCCAGGTAGGCGTTCCCGGTCAAAAAGCCACACAGAACTGATGCAGTGAAATTTATATTTCACAGCATCATTCTGCGACTTCACTGTGTCAAGGGCATTAAGCTTATTTGTCTATGGGCGCCTTCAACGCATTGCTAAAGTAGATGCATTTTTTTATGCTAGTCCAGCAATGTGTCAGTTTAGCACCACAGATGCTTTAGAATTTCTGACCCATCTGTGGAAAGTGTGCCATGGAACTCTGTATTGTAAATACAGTGCATCCATGGCATTGTTAGGGAATTGTTAGGCATCTCAAGAAATCTGACACATCCTGGCTGATGTGTCAGCTTTTTGTAAATGAGGCTCAAAGTGTCTATGGGTGTTTGTGTAGTGCAAACCTAGCCCAAGGGAACTGAGCACTGTACAACATCAGCAGCAAAGATTACGATACCTGATCATTTAGAGGTGTGAGTGGGGCAGCGTGCATAATGCATATGAATGAATTTTAGGATCAGTCCCAGGTGTTTCCAGAAGCAGCACCATGATAGTAATTCCTCATGCTTCAGCACACATCCTGTAAAACAGCTTCGCTCTCTGCCTCCAGGGACTTACCTGTGTGCAATTTGATGTTTATTCTCCTTTGGTCCTGGACTGCATAATAAAAACACTTTTAAAAAAAGATATTTCAGCATGTGTATGAATCTGATAGACTTGACAGCCTAGACCTTTGTGAGTGAGGTAGGATCTTGATGACAGGTTCCTGGATGAAACTGTATTTTGACATCTGGTTTCACTAGCAATACCAAAGACCTTTGTCGACCTTCTGTTGTGATTCAATAGTAGCATGTTTGTCTCTTAATGTAATGTCATTGTCAGACATCATTTTTAGAAATTATGTTACAGACTGTGCAGTGTGGCATTGCTAGACAAAATCAATGTGTATTCTCTTTTCTTGAATTCACATACTGCACAGATGGGAAATTACTACTTTTCGATCTGCAGCAAATACACCTCATTCAGTTACAGAAATATGCCACAATATGTTTTACTATCACAAACTTTCCAATTAATGTGCGGAAATATAGGGAAAACTGACAGGGCACTGTAATAAATTAGGTTATTAGTTGTTCAGGATGTGAATACTGTGCAAGTAAAATGTCAACAATTGTCTCTTTATTTGTAACCAAGTACACCTTTGTGGTACATGACTCTGTGTCAGGGTAGCAAAGCAAAGCATTCCAAGGCTTACTCAGGGAGATGAGTGGGCTAATAATCTCCATCCTCTGGCACACACCAACACTCCAAACATCATTGTTCAGTCAGTGTTTTTTCCATTGAAAAAGGATAAATACTTGTATTTCACACATACACAACTAAATACTACACATTAAGTTACAAATATATACATATATTAGAGGGAGATACCTTTGGTGACATTCTCAAATCACAACTGACCCCCACTGGGTCATGACTCTCATAATCATGATATCTCCACCTATACCAGATGCAATATCAGAATATAAATGTGTGTACATTTAAATAAAGCAGGCCATCTGGCTTTGTCATAGGGTTACATATCAACATCTAAAGCAAGCCTATTGCCTTTGCCAAAAGGATCACAACATTAAAATATAAGGCAAGACTATTGGCTTTGTCAAGGCATCATCATATTAAAGTATAAGGCCATAATCATATACTAAGATTGACTATTAAAACCAATGGATTCAGTGATCATGTGTAAATGCATTTACTATCAATAAGCATTGCATTGTTCATCAACAAATTTATCAATAACGCATTTGTATTTAAAACTACATAAAACGTGTTTGAATCTTTCTTTTACCACTTCAAGCCATGTAATGCAGGCAGATCACCAGCCACCAGGTATCCTAATACTCTTGAGCTTTAGAGCACCAAGCCCCAGCTACTGGAATACATAAATCATGATGCAAAATCTTTCCATGTCATGTATCCTCTGACTGGGTAGACATAGGGTCAGGGACGTAACTTCAGGGGGGATGGGTTTGGTGTGTTATACCCTCCTAATAAATGTATTTTCGGACAAATAGTTGGGTACAAGTGCCTTCAGTCGGGTATGGTGAGGTGTATGTCAGATTTCTCCAGGACTTTTTACATAAACCCAGACAAAAACACACACACACACTCTCGCTGTCTGTTTCAAATGTCTTCAAAAATATTTGTTATTTTACAAAATATTGTGTTTTCTCTCACTTACTACCCCTTCCAATTCACATTTGTCTTTCTTTCCACTACCCTTTTAGCCCCTCTCATGTGCCCTGATTGTTGTATTTGTTGGAAAATCTGAAGCTCACCCCCCCAATCTTATCATCCAAGCTATGCCCCTGTATAGGGTCATTTGTAGATGATAGAGGAGGAGGAGTCTGCTGCACCTCCTTGTAGGAGGCTGGCCTGGCTTGTAGTGGGTACCAAGGGGTACTTACACTCTGTACCAGGTCCAGTTATCCCTTATTAGTGTAGAAGAGGTGTCTAGCAGCTTAGGCTGATAGAAAAGGTAGCTTAGCAGAGCAGCTTAGGCTGAACTAAGAGACGTGTGAAGCTCCTACTATACCACTGGTGTCATATGCACAATATCATAAGAAAACACAAAACACAGATATACTAAAAATAAAGGCACTTTATTTTTATGACAATATGCCAAAAGTATCTCAGTGAGTACCCTCAGTATGAGGATAGCAAATATACACAAGATATATGTACACAATACCAAAATTATGCAGTAATAGCAATAGAAAACAGTGCAAGCAATGTATAGTCACAATAGATTGCAATGGGAGCACATAGGTATAGGGGCAACACAAACCATATACTCCAAAAGTGGAATGCGAATAACGTATGGACCCCAAACCTATGTGAACTTGTAGAGGGTCGCTGGGACTGTAAGAAAACAGTGAGGGTTAGAAAAATAGCCCACCCCAAGACCCTGAAAAGTGGGTGCAAAGTTCACTTAAGTTCCCCAGAGAGCACAGAAGTCGTGAGAGGGGAATTCTGCAAGGAAGACCAACACCAGCAATGCAACAACAATGGATTTCCAGACGAAAGAACCTGTGGAACAAGGGGACCAAGTCCAAGAGTCACACTCAAGTCGTGAGTGGGCAGATGCCCAAGAAATGCCAGCTGAGGGTGCAAAGAAGCTGCCACTGGATGGTAGAAGCTGTGGATTCTGCAAGAACGAAGAGGACTAGGAACTTCCCCTTTGGAGGCTGGATGTCACATGTTGAGAAGAAGCTTGCAGAGGTGTTTCCGTGCAGAAATACTGCAAACAAGCCTTGCTAGCTGCAAGGGTCGTAGTTAGGGTTTTTGGATGCTGCTGTGGCCCAGGAGGGACCAGGATGTCGCCAATTGCGTGAGGAGACAGAGGGGGCGTCCAGCAAGACAAGGAGCCCACTCAGAAGCAGGCAGCATCCGCAGAAGTGCTGGAACAGGCACTACAAATAAGAGTGAACCAGAGTTCACCCGAAGTCACAAAAGAAGGTCCCACGACGCCGGAGGACAACTCAGGAGGTCGTGCACTGCAGGTTAGAGTGTTGGGGACCCAGGCTTGGCTGTGCACAAAGGAAATCCTGGAAGAGTGCACAGGAGCCGGAGCAGCTGCAAATCATGCAGTACCCAGGAATGCAGTCTGGCGTGGGGAGGCAAGGACTTACCTCCACCAAACTTGGACTGAAGAGTCACTGCACCGTGGGAGTCAATTGGACAGAGTTGCTGAGTTCCAGGGAACACGCTCGTCGTGCTGAGAGGGGACCCAGAGGACCGGTGATGCAGTTTTTTGGTGCCTGCGGTTGCAGGGGGAAGATTCCGTCGACCCACAGGAGATTTCTTCGGAGCTTCTAGTGCAGAGAGGAGGCAGACTACCCCCACAGCATGCACCACCAGGAAAACAGTCGAGAAGGCGGCAGGATCAGCGATACAAGGTTGCAGTAGTCGTCTTTGCTACTTTGTTGCGGTTTTGCAGGCTTCCAGCGCGGTCAGCAGTCGATTCCTTGGCAGAAGGTGAAGAGAGAGATGCAGAGGAACTCTGATGAGCTCTTGCATTCGTTATCTAAAGAATTCCCCAAAGGAGAGACCCTAAATAGCCAGAAAAGGAGGTTTGGCTACCTAGGAAGGAGGATAGGCTAGCAACACAGGTAAGAGCATATCAGAAAGAGTCTCCGACGTCACCTGCTGGCCCTGGCCACTCAGAGCAGTCCAGTGTGCCAGCAGCACCTCTGTTTCCAAGATGGCAGAGGTCTGGAGCACACTGGAGGAGCTCTGGGCACCTCCCAGGGGAGGTGCAGGTCAGGGGAGTGGTCACTCCCCTTTCCTTTGTCCAGTTTCGCGCCAGAGCAGGGCTGGGGGATACCTGAACCGGTGTAGACTGGCTTATGCAGAGATGGGCACCATCTGTGCCCATCAAAGCATTTCCAGAGGCTGGGGGAGGCTACTCCTCCCAAGCCCTGACACCTTTTTCCAAAGGGAGAGGGTGTAACACCCTCTCTCTGAGGAAGTCCTTTGTTCTGCCTTCCTGGGCCAGGCCTGGCTGGACCCCAGGAGGTCAGAAACCTGTCTGAGGGGTTGGCAGCAGCTGCAGTGAAACCCCGGGAAAGGTAGTTTGGCAGTACCCGGGTTTGTGCTAGAGACCCGGGGGATCATGGGATTGTCTCACCAATGCCACGATGGCATTGGGAGGGCAATTCCATGATCTTAGACATGTTACATGGCCATGTTCGGAGTTACCAATGTGAAGCTATACATAGGTAGTGACCTATGTATAGTGCACATGTGTAATGGTGTCCCCGCACTCACAAAGTCCGGGGAATTTGCCCTGAACAATGTGGGGGCACCTTGGCTAGTGCAAGGGTTCCCACACACTAAGTAACTTAGCACCCAACCTTTACCAGGTAAAGGTTAGACATATATGTGACTTATAAGTTACTTAAGTGCAGTGGTAAATGGCTGTGAAATAACATGGATGTTATTTCACTCAGGCTGCAGTGGCAGGCCTGTGTAAGAATTGTCAGAGCTCCCTATGGGTGGCAAAAGAAATGCTGCAGCCCATAGGGATCACCTGGAACCCCAATACCCTGGGTACCTCAGTACCATATACTAGGGAATTATAAGGGTGTTCCAGTATGCCAATGTAAATTGGTGAAATTGGTCACTAGCCTGTTAGTGACAATTTGGAAAGAAATGAGAGAGCATAACCACTGAGGTTCTGGTTAGCAGAGCCTCAGTGAGACAGTTAGTCATCACACAGGTAACACATACAGGGCACACTTATGAGCACTGGGGCCCTGGCTGGCAGGGTCCCAGTGACACATACAACTAAAACAACATATATACAGTGAAATATGGGGGTAACATGCCAGGCAAGATGGTACACTCCTGCAGCCCCCAAAACACTTTTAAAATAGTCAGTGGTGCCACTGCCTCTCCTTGGGGGGCTGAGAGACAAAATAACTGTGCAGTGCAAAGCCCTCGCAGGCCATTATGAGGCCCTCCTTTCCAGGAGTGTGAATTTTTAATGAGCTGTTTTTTTGCGGCCTCAAGCAACGTTCTTTACGTTCATGTTAGGTGTGCCGGTCCCACCAAGGATACCCACTGACTCCAATATTTGTTGAGAGATGTGGAGGAAGCCCTAAGGCCCCATGACAAGATTGGCTCCATTCTTAAAGCTCCCATGCGGTGCAGGAGCTGGCACTTTCCATTTGGCTGCCACTGTGCCAGGAGGAGCTCTTTTTCTGCTCCTTTGTTGTCTTTCTCCTGCCTGCAGGAGGGAAACTCGATGCAGGGCCGCTTTTGCTGTTCTGGGCTCTGGAGATGGGATCACAGGGCCCTCTTATAATGGTCTGGAGCCGAGGCAGGTGGGGCCCCTCAGGGTAAACCTGGGGTTTAAAACAGAGTTTCAGCAAACCTCCATGTGCAATTCTTTATGGTGCTGGCATCTGAAAATAGGCAGCTATTTGGAGAGGCATAGCATGAAACCAATTTGGCTGATTTTCTTGATCTTGGGCTCATTTTGCTCCTGGTGAAGAGCTCTAGCCAGGAGGAACATTGTTAACAGGCACCCTGGCCTCTACAATGGTGCAGTTTATGAGGAGAATGTTTTACTGGCTATCAGTACCAGTCTCCTTCTCTGCCTGCCCTCCCCAGGACCCAGTGGTATGCAGGTCTTCCCCCAGGTGGTCTTCAGGGGGCATAAGGTGGCAAGCGCCTCTGACCCTGGAGAGACCCATCTAGTCCTGGGGGTCAGCTGCTGACAAAGCTTAACTCCATCAGAGGCATCAGCAGTTCATGTTTCTTCCTTGGGCCGCCCTCCAGGACCAGGGTCTTGCTCTGTGTCTCGCCTTGTGCACATGTTTATAGGTGTGGGAGGAAAGTTCTAGATGGCAGGTACTCCTGGCCAAACCTACGATGCAACATCATTCCTTCACCCATGTTCCAACTCTCCTGAACAACATTCTGGGACAAATCAAAATGGGACAATCCATATTCCTCTGGTTAGAGCTCACTGTGCCCACCTAGGGGTATGTGTATGACAATGGCAAACCATCCCTTGTGGTCACTGCAAACCAGTTCTGGGGTAGCTCCTTTCCCAAATTTTTTTTGAGCCAAGTTGCCTATAGTGACAAAGGACGGGACAACTCTGTTCATCTACTTGTGACAGGACAGGGAAGTCCCCTTTGAAGTTAATCAGTTACTGGGAACATCCCCTAGCCATCATGACAAAAGAATGCCAGCACCTGCCACCCACACCCACAACCTTTATTCTCCACCTGGGAGCAACCCCTATCTCACCACAGGGGAGCTATCAGCAGTGATGTGACACTAAACACTGGCAGAAAGACCTTTTAGGTTTTAGGCAAGAAAATTCCAACTTTCCAAAATTGTAATCTCAAAAATAATAAATTAAAATCAATCTTGACCACAAAGTTGAGTTTTAAATTACTATTAAAATGAGTCATTGATTTATTTATCGAGTTACTACCAATCTGAATTTAGCATTTAATAAAGGTAACAATGTAGCTGAATGCTTCACTGTGGAAGCAGTCAGCCTTGCTAAAATGAAAATAGCTTCGAAGGATATCCCACTATAGGAACATGTTCAACATTAATGTCTACATGCCCTACTTTTAAATACTGTGTACCCTGTATTTTTAGGCTATCTGACCTACCTTTGGTGAATTATTCATATCTAAAAGGAAGATTTAGGGCTGTCAAAAGTGGTTGTTTTGGCAGGTGAATTTGCAGTTCTAAACTGCCCAGGCCTGTTACCAGTGTGCAGCTACCAGGATGCACACAATGTTAGTTTCTCACATGCAGCCTGCACACATGAGTACATGCTTAACCCCTTACCATAGCTGCTTGGCAGCAGCCATACCGTAAAAGGAGGACTCTGGAATTAAGCATGCACTGTTTAATTACCATGAAATTTCTGGGAGGGAGATTCAGGTAGTAGGATTCACCGACAGTAAAGATCCAAAAACTGGGTGACCAAAAGCAAATAATTCTGGTGAAATCAATGATAAATGAGTGGAACTCATTTGCAGCAGACATCTATTTCCTTCATGCCATATTCCTCTAAGGTTTCCGTTACTTGTGGTAATGTATTTAAGATACCACTATCCATCTGTACAGACAGGCAATAATTGTAGCTTCCGGACCCATTTGAGATGTTAGTAGACTGGCTCACTGATTCTTGGGCTTACTTTAGTTTTCACTATTTTCGAAAAGAAATACGAGATAGTTTGTACTGTGCAGTCACTCTGTTAGTATTTGTACCGGAACGTCCAGATGTACTAGAAAGAATGTATGTTGTCTCATTAAAAAGGGGAGTCCATTGGGCAAAGTTTCAAAAAAGGATTTCTACTACCCAAAAGCATGGGCCGGGGCAAGTGTAGACCAATTCAGATGAAAAGCTGATGTTGGGCGGTACAAAAACCTACTAATGCTCATTCAGAAAGTCCCTCATTTCTGTAAATACTGGATCCTATTCCAACATCAAGAACGTACCACTTTTTGGATCTGATTTACAGGCTAAGGTTGCTGTGCACTTTGTATGACCAGTCGCCCACTCTTAGACATAGATTGTAAGTGTAGGATATTAAAGGAGTGGTTAATAGGTCTGACATGGAAATATTCCCCAAAGAAACTTGAGACCAGCTTAAAGGGACCACTGACCCCTACATTTCTTTAGCTATTTCTATGATGATACTCTCCATCAGAAATCTTAGGTTCCCAGGCAAATCCAAGCTCACCACAGAACTAGGGTGCTGAAGCATGTTCATGCATTAATTGAGAAGGGGGCTTCTACTCTTGGGTGCAGCCAGAATCTAAGGCTACTTCGGCCTACATTTATAAATTTATTTCACCACCCTATGGAACATTACTAAGTTGGTGAATATATATAAAAATACTAGATGAAAACAGGGTCAGGCAAGAACAAAAAATAGGCCTGGGACCAAAATTAATGTGGCCCACATTAGCGAAGCAAATAGTAAAAAAAGTGGTCATATATGGAAAATAAACAGCAAACACAAGATAATAGTGGCCATAAATCCAGCCCAAAATTGCCAAAAAAAACTGGCCCGCACACTGATCTGTCAGACCAGCCCAATGGGCACTGCCTGATTGCCCTGTAGGTCAGTTCGACACTGGATGAAAAAAAGACAAACAAGAAAGTATTTTTTTATAGATACAAACATGCAATGGGTAAATATGTATTTTTTAGGCTATGTTTGGAGGTGGTTTGCTTCTTAAAACATTTCTTATTCCTGCTTATTATGTTGATGTATATGGCTCAGAAGTAGTTTTCCATATTTTGAGTCCAGATTTTGCTGGGTGCATGAACGATTTGTCCTCATCCTTACATTTCCTTTCATAAATGAGCTGATTGTCTGTCTATTCATGCTTTCTGCATTGTTGAACCTGGCTGTTGGGGGAAACAGTCGTTTAGGAAAGGTGGGTGTAGATATCTACGATATACTTTGCACTCTCCTTACGTCAATAATGCTAATTTTTGAAGGCTGGTCAATACGTTTTGGGGATAGCTATGCATGAGGTTTTTCAAGAGTAATGTAAGGCATGGTTTGTACAAAGACTAGTTATTTTCTTGCAGGAAAGTTTGACACCTTCTCATTTGTAAAAAGCACAGCTCAAATGTACACACTTATAGCACAATCAGTAGACCACGAGAAAGGATGGCCAGAGGGCAGGGTCTACAGCACTAGACACAATAGCTCGTGAAGAGTATGTTGATGTAGTGTTTACGTTAAAACACCAGAGCAGGGCTGGCCCACAGTGCAATCAGGCAGTGCCATAAGGGCTGGTCTGACAGGCCCGTGTCTGGGCTGGTGTTTAAGCTGTTTTAGCTGTTTGTGCGCCTATTTTATGGTCTGGTGGGATGGTTTTTACTGTTCATTTTCCCTGATGTTGCCAGAAACATTGCTTGCAAGAAAAATAAACCTGGGCCACTTTTTTAGTTATCACATTCTCTAACTGGGACCACTTTTATTTTGGTGCCCATTTTCTGTCCGAGTCCGACCCTGGAAGGCACAAGAAATAATCTATTCACTTGTATGTTTTTACCGATCCTTGGTCTCTCGTAGCCAAAATGGAGTGGCTGTGTCCTTCTACAAGGGCAATCACTTGGTTATGCTATAGGCAAATTGGTCAGACAGGTATTTCCCTAGACCAGAATAAACATGGTGAAAAGAATAGAGCCAACTAGCAGACAGCCGGCTCCCCTTTTTGTAGGATATTTTGTCAAAACCTGTGCAAGGCAGTTTCCGAAAGGACTGCGGTATGAAAAATGAATCTTGAATTTAAGCAAAGGTAATTTGAGTAGATTACATTATACACCTCGCAGAAGGCCACAGCAAATTGCATTTAGCCAGTTAGCATTGAAACCAAATGTAATGCAGGAGTCTTTAGCGCCCATCAAAAAGCCATTAGCCCGACCATATGTGCATTTTAGCTGAGCAGTTAGCATTTAGACCCAGATTTGAAAGGGAGTCTGCACTGTTTATCAGAGGGGCTGCAGACCTCAGTGGAAAGCTTGTTTCAAGGGCGAAAAACTCGCGAAATAGACATGCCTCACTTTAGCCAACAGGAAAGTACATAACTCGGAATAAATAATACGTTAAATAGTACCCCAGCCAGACAGCTAAGTAGCAAGATCGTTGATGCATCAATCATATCTACTGCATTGTTTATTAATAAAGACTCTGTTTACCGCTGGGTCTGGGCATGACATCGTACAGGACTAAACCCGCTAAATAATGTTTCCACGTCTCCACCTACGGGTGTAACTGGCCCTTATTACAGGTGCTGCCGGGTCATAATGTGAGAATGATGGGGCAGTGGCAGAGTGAAGTAAGCACAAAAGTGATGGGTGGGATGATTGAAATAATCTCTGTCACTGGTAATTGCTCAGGCTGCATCATGCCACCTCAGATGAGATCCAGCTATCTGCAAATCAGCCTTCATCCTGCTCCATTTGGAACAGTCCAGCCCAAGCTGCTAAGCCATGTCCTCTCTGGACTGTAACACAAGCAACCCAAGACTGGTTACACCTTAGTTGGGTCTCTTGAGTCAGCTGCAGCTAGATCCATTGGTAAAGTGATCCCAGGACCAACGTCTGGGCAAATTGTTACACTAGGGAGTGGCACTTAAGTAAGCAAAAAAGTGATGGGTGGGGTTCTTTAACTAATCTCAGCCACTCAGGCTGCATCCCAGTTCATCATTTTGTCACCCACAATGCCACCTCAGATTAGACCCAGCTAAATGCAAATTAGCCTTGATCCTACTCCAGTGGGAGCAGTCCAGCCCGAACTGCCAAGCCAGGTCCTTCCTGAACCGGAACACACGGAACCCAAGATTGGTTTCACCCTAGCTGGGGCACTTCAGTTAGGTAAGTAAGATTTATGTGGCAAAATAAGCACGGACCCCACATCTGGGCAGACCTGTCACTCTTAGGGCATCACACTAAAGTAAGGAAAAATGTGATGGATGGAGTGGCAGACTTTAAGATAGTGATGTAAGCAGAGCCATGCTGTTAGGCTCTTTCAACTGGTGAGCCTTCAGAGCTACCTAGTAGACATAGCACCTCGCAGAAAAGCCCCTTGGGAGAATGTTGCGGATTCTTCAGTATCACGAGAAGCCATGGACAATGTTTAAGCCTAGGGTTAGCTTCTCTGGGGTGCCTAAGCACGTGCTCCTCAACATATAAAAAAGTTGAATTATTTCTGTGCCACCACAGCTCATTCCGGACAGTCACTGCATGCCCTTAGATTCTCTTCAGCTAGATCTATAAAGAGCAGGTACAGCCAACTGCAGCTACACTAACTCTCGATCATGTTTGTGCTCATGCCTCTCTGGTCATGGTGCAGATGTCGAGCATGATGCATGGCATTCTGAGTGCGCTGCCAGTGTGATGTTGTAGGAAGAGGCGCCAATGGAGAAGATTCCTTTAGGAATCTGATGACTTTAGTGGTGTTTTGAATGTCTGATTTTGTGACAGCCTGCTTCTCTTGACACCAGACAGGCAGAGCCTGGATGGTGGTTCTACTCCCACAGCTCACATTTCTCTCTTACGCATGGTGTTCATAGCCATGTGGGAGGAGTAATATTACTTCAATCACAGGCTGCACACTCTATTTGGAACCTCTGTCCTTTGGTGACAGAGGGTCACAGTGCTCAGTCTCAAAATGACAGTGACCAGGAGAATCCCATCTCATTGTTATAGACCAGTGATTTTCCTAGATTCAACACTCTGCTAAATTTGGGCCTCTCAGGAGCTCACATGGTGATCTGGCTCAGGGTGGGGGTTTTGAAGAGTATTTGGAGACCCTTTCCTTTTGACCCATACTCCCAGCTTAGATATAAATGACAAAACATGTTAGTGATAACCCATTACAGGACAGTTTACTGCTGCTCATTTTTTTCATCTTAAAACAAAGCCTTGTTATTAGCGCAATGCTTCTTTTGGCCAGAGCCTGGCAGACCCCTGGGGTCACTTGAGGCCCCATGGGTGGCACCCCCCAGTTTGAAGACCCCTTTGCTAGATACTAAGAGCTAACTATCCACAGTGTTCCATAGAACCACTCAGCAGATGCTAGCATTTTTTAGATTGTTAATCATCCTGGTAAAATGCTGGTGATTGGATGTTAAACTTCATTTAGAGGTATTGGTTTGTGATAGTAAAAACATCTTTGAGTGATGGGGATCATTGATTATTAAACATGCACCAAAGCCATATTCTTGCAAAGTGATGATCTAAAGTAGTACAGCCCACTCTTCATACAACCATGGTTCACAAGGGCAACAAAACACATTAGGCAGTCTTTTGCGCTCCTTTCCACATACACCCTTTTAGAAATGGGGTCTCTGGTTGGCAGTAAGTTTGCACTCTGTCCAAGCAGGGACAATCACTCTAGTCAGGGTAAAGGAGATACACAGCTTAGATAACCCCTGCTCACCCCCTTGGTATCTTGGCACAGAGCCAATGTGTACAGTATTTGTACAATCACACACAGTAACACAGTGAAAACATCACAAAAGGACTCAACACCATATTAGAAAAATAGACAATATTTATGTAAGTAAAACAAGACCAAGACGACAAAAATCCAACATACCCAGTAAAATTATTAATTTTTAAAGATTAAAGTTGAATATAGCACTTAGAAACACAGGTGCTTCAGTTTAGAGTTATTGCGCCCTTGTGACGGAGTTGTTCCCAACAATCCGACACCAATGGCGCCGGTCACAGAGTCACACGGATCCCCAGGTACAGTACCTTTGGTAACAAAGGAACAAGCCGGTTCACAGAGTTGGAGAGAAGAGGTGTTGCTGGAACCGGTGCAGCGGCAATTCCTTACCGGGGAGCAGGGGAGGTGATGCAGCATCGGTGCAAGCGTTGGTTCCTTACGTTCCGGCAGGGTTGAATTCGGGCGGGTCGTGATGTAGTGGGGTGACCTCACTGGGTCGCAGGCCACAGGATTGCCAGTGCTGCGGCGGAGTCAGGTGTCATGGACGTCAGTGACACGGCACTCGGGACTCACAAAGTCACGGGATATCAGCTGGGTTGCAGCAGCATCAGGCATGCAATGTCAGTGGGGTTGTTGCACTGCTGCGGGGACACGGCTTCAGTTGCAGGCAATGTTGCGGTCTCAAGCATCAATCCGGTCATCGTACGGAGTCAATGCACTGGTTTTTCTTGTGTTTCATCCAGCTTTTACTCCCAGGGACCAGAGACTAGATTAGGCACCACCTAGTGAGCTAGGATCAACAGGAAGGGAAGGAGGGAGGGAGCGAGAGAGAGAGAGAGAGAGAGAGAGCGCTGTAGATCACCTTCATGAGTCAGCGCTGAGGGTGGAGATTTTGACTGTTCTCTGTTTCGGTGGGTGTGACGGTAGATTGGGAACATCTATGTGTTCTGAAGACCTCTTGTACATCTTATCTGTCACCATCAGGGCTGACTGGGAACCAAAAACATCTCTGGCAAGAATGTTCAAACCCACCCAAGCCTCTCTTTGCCTTCCTGTCTCTCTTTTTCTTTCTCTCTCTTTCTACCTCTTCTCCTCTTATCCCAAATCTGCCTTCTGCAATAAACACTGGGGAGCTGGAGAGTCTTTATGAATGCCTACCGACAGCCCTGGGCCCTTCAAAATCCGGCCTCCAATATCCCCAACCCAGGGACATGGCTTGGTCTGTAAGACTGGGGGAGGTTCACATTTCAACAAGCACGCTGGCACATAATGTTGAAATATATTATACTACAAGCTGGAGCACAAGAGGCGCTTAGTGGCAGTGGAAAGGGAAAAGAATGCAGATTGGTAGTGGCAGAAAGTGAGAGAAAGCACATTATTTTGTGAAATAACAAGGGGGAGAGTGTGTCTGCGTTTTTGTTTGTGTGGGTAAATTTCCTGGTGAAACCTGTACCCAACTATTTATCACAAGATACATTTGTTATGGAGGGTGTAACACCTCCCACTGAAGCTTCGCTCCTTCTCCAACCATCTGGTGAAATGCTTGATATGTTACATGGCAAGTACTGCCCTTGGCACCATTTAAAATGACTCCCTGCACTGGTGTCTTACTCAGTCTCCCTGCTGGCTGTCCATGTCTCATTGCCAGCGTGTTTGTATACATTTACCTCTTTCTCAAAGACTGTGGTTCCCTCAGTGGCGTAACAAAGGCCCCCACAG
Source organism: Pleurodeles waltl (assembly GCF_031143425.1). NCBI lineage: Eukaryota > Metazoa > Chordata > Amphibia > Caudata > Salamandridae > Pleurodeles > Pleurodeles waltl. Next base: position 894,800,549 of record NC_090446.1, read on the forward strand.
CCCCTGCGGTGCCAGGGGGCCCCATCAGCACAGTACTCTGGCCTGAGAGCTCCTTGTGAGTTCAGAGGGGGACCCTCCATGTACTTTGCAGGGGGGTCCCCTTAACAATTCCCCTCAAGGTCCCCTCAAGTTTCGTTATGTTACTTTGTTCCCTATCCTTGGATATGTGACTCTTTGTCCCAGGGTCTAGTCAACGGGTCCCAGTATTTATTCCTCCCTCACCTGGTATCAGTGCCTCAGTGTCTCCTTGTCCATTGTCAGTTTTACCCGCCCCATAGTCTGCATCCCCTTATTTCAGTGCCTGTTTCATTTTTTCTAGTACACCCGGCACCCATTCCACATCTGCCTGTCCCAGTCTTATTGTCTCATGATCACAGTAGCCAAGTCTCGGCCCCCTTTGTTGAGTAACTCTTTCCCTCTGTCTCTATTTGTCTTTGTAACCCCGTGCCCATCTCCCTGAATCCCACTTCTCTGGTTCACCTATTGCTCTCTTAAGGTGTGTGTCTTCAGGTACCTGTGTTCTTGTTTCTGTGACTCATTGTCCTTTATTATATGTCTCAGTAGTAGCCCGTTCTGTCTGCTCTAGAATCTTTTATTTCTTGTACCTGTGCCTGTCGTTCGCTCTCTTGCATGGCTGTAGTCTCCTGTGTCTCTCTCACCACATCCCAGTGTCCTTTTCTACTCGTGCCTCCCTGTCAGTCTGTTTCCCTTTCATAACATGATTCCTGATGCCACCGTAAGTGCCTTCCTTTCTCCATGTGTTCTTCTTGCTGCCCGAAGTCTCCGTCTGCTTGACACGAGCCTGTGTCTTGCTGGCCCATTGTCCATATCTCACTATTTCATGATCTTTTGAGATTTGCACAGAAGTATTTATCCTAAAGAAGGGGAAATGGCTTGGGTTCCTATGCAGACTCTATCGCTCATGAGGTATGGTGATATATTGATTGGCAAGTCTTGCAAAACGATGTGAGTGAGGTCTCAAAGTGAGTGGTCAGTGGACAGAAAGGCGAACATAAACTGTAGGTGTACTAAAATAGTGAAATATTTTGTGTGGGTGTGGATGTTCGCTTTTAAAGGTTCTTTCTACATGGCTTTTGGGGACCTTTCTGAATTGGAAGGCCAATACATGTGAGGTGTTGTACCAATAGCTGATGGAGGCAGTTAGTTGGAGACATTATGCAGGGAGCTGATGTCAACAGACACCCCCGACAAAGCATGTGAGACTGCTAGTTGTTGCAAGTGAGTATGATATTGCTCCCCAGATGACTGCTGGCGCGAAAGGTTCGTTGTTCGCTCGCTGCTTTTGTCTTGTCTTGAAGTGGTCCCTGGAGAAAGGAGCTGTCTTTCAACACTGTCAAGTCTACCTTGAGCAGCCAGTCCCTCCTCACCTCCCCATCTGTGCTGATGCTGTTGACACAGATGGCTCCTGTTTAATTCAGATGCGCAGCCGCTGGTGAGGCATGACTAGGCTGGGCCTCAGAGTGCCTGAATTCACAACGCAGGTGAAGGTAGTGGAGGTCAGATTAGGGATGGCACCTACTCCCATGTCATCAACATTCTATGAGTCGAGTCCCAGGTTTTCTGTTTCATATTATTTCTATAAGATGTGTTCATTCAACAGAAGCTAAATAAAACTACAGCTAAATAACACATTTGATTGTAAAAGAAAAACCCAGATCTGGGAAGATTGAGGTGTGATGCATGGAGTAAGGTGGTTGCCCTTGGTCAATTATTGCGAGGTTAGAAAACTCCTAAAAAGTTAGGAACATAGGGTAATCTGAATCACTATGTGGTACACACAAACTCTCCCTGAATGACATAGATTTTCTATGGTCACTGACTGCTGCACACAGGCAGTAAATATCCAGTAAGGAGCTGTGCTTCATAGCAGCCGAAGGAGAAAGCTGGCTGGCTGTGGTGTTTTGTTACAGAGATTTGTATAGTGCTGAACTGCTATGTGTTAGGCCTTATATCGTTGGCATGGCTATCCCCAGACATTTTCCATTTACTTCCCAATTTTTGCTGAATTCGCCTTTGTTGGCATCAGGACTCTGTGCTCTTTCCCCCTGCTACCCTGTAATAAGGTGCTTGTGCTCTGTCCTTTAAACATGATAAAATTGGCACACACCCAACTGATACATTTAATTTACCTGTATGTCTCTAGTAAATGATACAACTGGTACCAAGGGCCTGTAAATTAAATGGTACTAGTGGGCAGCAGCACCCATTGTGGCACCCACTAAAGCAGCACTACAAAACATCTCAGGCCTGCTGCGGCATCTACAATGCAAGTTAAGCTGCCATTTTGACTTGACCTCTTGCAAGGCCTAAACCTTCCTTTTTACTACGTATCCTAAGGTATGCTTTAAAGACTCTTAGGGCAGGGGGCATGGTATTCATAAACAAGGACATATGTATGTAACGTTTGCATATACTGACAGGGAAAAGCTCCTAAAGTCAGTTTTCACTGCTGTAAGGCTATCTCTCCCATAGTCTAACACTGGGTTTGCCTAATTACACTTAATAAGTGCTAACTTCAGTTTGCTATCACACTTAAATTAATTGTAATTTTAAATCTTCTGTAATGGTAAAGTTGGATTTTAAGCTACAGTTTTGAAAATTCCACATTTAGAAAGTTGCATTTTTTAACCAAACCAACTGTTTCTTACTGCCAGTATCCTGTGTCACATGACTGTGAATGGCACTCCTGTTGTGGGTTGTGTGTTGCTTCCAGACATTGAGACAGAAGAGACCAATGTGTGAGAGGCAAGGGTTTTCTTGACAGGAGGGCTGGGGAAGAATTGTGCCCTGTCCTTGATTTCAGTTCAAAGGACCCTGCACGCAGCACATACAAAGGAACTGAACACCACTCCTGTCCTTTTCCTTTGTCACCCTACACTATTTGGAGCCAGGATCAGGGCAATGGCAAGAAATGACCAGTACCAGTTTTAGAAATAGACCAGGGAACTCCCCCAAAGGCTGGCATAAAGAACCTGTCATGACCACACTCCTGGACCTGTGGGAGATTTGAAAGACTGCCTGCCCTGCTGTCTGAAGAAGTAAGATTGGACCTGCTAGCCTTGAACCTCTGCTCTACAGAAGTGACTCTTAAGTTGAGTTGGCTGACCTCCTGTTTGAGCTAAAGGACCACAACATGCTTCCAGAGGCACCCCCCTACAACTACCTAGCTGATCAGCACCTACCGGACCAGTCTGGACCTGTATAAGCCCTGCTGCTGGCCTCTGTTGGTGTGAGTACTGATTCTGATCCCAAGAGGCCCTCCCCAGGTCTTGGACGTGTGGCTGCTATCAGTGTGAAATACTTGTGAAGAAAAGGTAAAGACACAGACATTTTTGCTTTCTTGATACCGCAAAGTGACTTCATTCTGCCAATAAATTGACTGCCCACAATGGGAGCCAATGGGAAGCTCCAGTAGGACCTGCTCTTCGCACCACCAGTGACCATCCGTGACAACCAGTCGTCAGTACGAGACCTGCACATTGAGCCAATAGTGACAGCCGCGATGACCGCCATGAAGATCCAGATTAAAAGTCTCATGCTACAGCAGCGACCGTCCGCAACATCCAACCTGCTCCTCGTGCTGACAGCCCCCCCCCTTGTAACCCCTTAACAATGTGAACGGCATCTTCAAACAGATCTTGAGAAGTTAACTATTCAGCAGGAATAACCTGGTCCCTGTATAGGACCTGCGCTCCATCGTAGTCATCCTGAACTAGTGGCTTTCCCCATTCCAGCACTTTCTGAAAACTGCAATCGGCACTAAGCACTTTTTGGTGCTATGTTCATATCTCTGAGTCTACTAATGGGATTTTTTTATCATTTGGTATCATTTTATTTACTAAAATGTACTCTATTGTTCTAAGTTGGTTTGGGTGTTTTCTCATGTTGTAATTTCACGTTATTTACTGCCTGAGTGATGCATAAATACTTTGTACATTGCCTCTAGGTTAAGCATGACTGCTTTTGTGCCAAGCTTCCAGTGGGTTCAGCATGATTTTATTTAGTGATTTTTGTGGTTCATCAAGACAAGCATTATGTATATTACTTTGGTGGGTCTTTCCCGCCTCTCAACTAATAACCCATTTTTTTCCACTATCAATATGGCCCCATAGCCCTCTTTTAATTTGGATATCTTAGTGCCCTGATCTTGAGGTTCCCATTACAGACTGGAGTCTGTTTTTTGATTCTTTGAGTTGTCTCCTTAGTAACGTAGATGCAGTTCAAATGCAACTTTAGAATGTACATTTGGGTGCATGTGAGTTGTAATGGTTAGTGTTGTTTGTTTCTGTGTGAAGCAGAAGATGGTTTTCAATTCAAATCCATGTAGGATTTGTATGTGACTTACCTGGCTTGAATTTTGTGGTAAGGAAATGCAGAGTATGATATTAAGGTCTACGACACACTGGGTGTGAGCCCCCTGAGATCCTGTTAGGTGATGTATATAAGCTCAGTTGAAGGTGTTTTTTTTGTTTTGTGGGTTGTAATTGTTTAATCGTGTTCTACTTGTTGTCTAATGTGCTATCTTGGTGTCTTGTGTGGTGTTGCTTAGAGGGGTGTGCCTTTTTTGTAGCTGTATTTTTCGGTGTTCTGTCTCTTGTTTCCAGTTTAGTCGCGTTCTCAAGTTCCATATGTTCTGCCAGCAACATCTACTGGATAAAATACTGTCCTGTGATAAAAAAAAAAAGCACAACACAGTCAACACAAACAACACTTCCAAACACACAGTATCAAGAGAAGCCACCCAGCAAGGCCAAATATTAATATCGAGTATTAATAGTTTCAAGGACACGATCACTCTCCCCAGCTCAACTGTGATGCAGTCAAGCAAGGAAATACAGCACTGAGTTTTTGGGTGACTGAGTTCTGTCACTCAGCCATTCTCGCATAAAAAAACAGACGTAGCTAAAACTCAGCGAGCTTAGCTATCCTACATCTTAATGTGCACAATGGTCAGGAACTAAAGATAGTGAAATACTCGCCTTTCTATAGCTGAAGGGCCTCCACTGGGCAGATTAAGGGTGAGATCGTGAAGTGATATGATTCCGGTAGTGATGACAAGATCTACATAACTCTTCTTTGTTCAGAAAGTGGCTTACATCTCCAAGGCTGTAGAACATTCAGGACACTTTCAGTGCTCCTATGGCTCTTTGTCCTCCTGCATCCGGGCCTCAGGCCCGAACATTTATTGTTAGACAACAATAAAGGATAGGAAAGGAAAGGACCAATGCATGGTGAATGAGGGCTGGAGAGAAAAGGAGCAAGGAAAATTAAATACGCCGAAAACCGACCAAAGCAGTGTGTCACACCAAGGAAATAACTCTTAATATACATTGCATAGCAAATATACCAGATAAGGTAGGAGCAGTCAATAGACGAACTTTTGTGAAGCAATCAATAAAAAGAAATACAGATGGTGCTTTCCAGTTGCAGAGTAGTGCTCCTTAAATGGACACAGGCTTTTAAAGCAGGCCAGCCTGGGCTGAGGCTGTGAATTTCACACAGCGCCAGGTCTAGAGATCTAAAAAACAACTCATTCTGGGGCCTCTGAATTCCAATAGCTTTTCAGGTAAGAAGGAAGGTTGCCCCTTAGGAGAGAACCACAACCTTACAAACACCCATGCCTAATGCAGAGAGCTCAGTCAATGACTAAAGCCCTTTTGTGGACCTGGTGTATGGAAATGATTGGCTGCCGGGGTTTGCACGGGCTTTTCAAAAAGGAACACAGCAGACCTAACCTTCAGGGTAGAAGGAAACCAGGAAGCAACAAAATAGACTCCCACCAACCAGATGGAGACTGTTCTCTTGAGCGCTAATGAAAGGAGCCGTTAGTTTACCCAATGGGGTAGCATCCTAGGGTTCTGCTAGCTTCACTAACTTCTGCCCCCCTGGTTCTCACTGTGAGGCAGAGGCTAGACAGCTGAGGAAGGAACCTTTCTGGTAAAAGATGTGACCACACTGGATGGGACATCAGCTTCCGTCCTGAAGCCACAAATGTTCAGTCCTAAAATTAACTAGCAGCGAGGGAAGATCCCCAATTCTCTGTAACATTAGGTGGAACTGGTTAAAACCAGTGCTGTCTCTGGCTTTGGCAAAGACCCGACCAGCAAAACTGAAGGCATGGGGAAGGGGTGATTGGTCATAAATGCCATTTGCACTAGAGGATGGCACCGAACTGCTTGCCAAGGTGGGAAAAAAACAAAGGGCACATGGGGATCATTCACTTATAGTGCAGACTCCTTTGAATAGGCCAGCTATGGCACCACACTAGAAGAAGGGGCTTATGGCCCCACTGAGCCATTAAAGCTGATGAGCAGCATACAGCAGCCACTTCAAACCCATACACAGACAGGGCATGCAGTCCAAACTCAAGGCCAGGGGCATCCGGGGCAAACAATACAGCAACGCCCCCAACAACATGTCGTTCACACAGTAGGATCCCTGAAGCAGTCAGCGATTAGGGGCCGGCATACCTAAGAGGACCGTTACAGCAGACACAAGGTGCATATAACCAGCCAGGTGATGCACATGAGCTGGCTGACAATGGTATGGTCCACATTGAGAGGGGGGTTCCCTAAGACACTTGGGCATCCAATCACACATGGCTCCAATGATACAGACAGGAATATTTGGGCTGGTGCTTTTTGGGCAGGGGCTGGCAGGACCACCACAGCAGGGCAGCAATCAGAACTGGACTTGCGACAGGTGCACTAAATGCACAGCCCAGCTACAGCAAGAGCTGCCTGTTTCTAGGTTTAACTTGACCCCAGGTGGGGGACTCCACAGCAGTGAGCCACAGATGGGAGGGGCGTCAGCCAGGGCACACCCAGAAGGACCCAGTGGCCAAGGCATTTCTCTTGCTTTATCAGGAGAAAGGGGAGCAGGGGTAATGGTGATGAAGTGCTGCACGTTTCTGTGCAGTGGGATAAAGTCTAGAGCAGCACGATTAGGGGCAGGCGCAAACCCAGCCTTGGCAGGGCAACCAGCCCATGTTAGAGCAGCCACTGGGGATCCACCAATGGTACTGATGCTATCTAAACCCATTGTTTATCAAGAAAGTAATATGGCATGCGAAATACAGTATTATTTTTCTCTGCTCAAGGTGCAATTAACAGGACAGTCCTACTACCACAGGACAAGAAGGAGGAAAAAAAAGCGGTGCAGGGTCAGGAAAGAAACATCGACAATTAAATAGATGCATTTATGATATGGGTATGCATTTAATAGAAAAGTTAACACAGAAGGCTGCTACTTTATCTCTCTGTGAATTCAGAATGCGTGAGGCGCAGGGCATGTGTTAAGCAGAGGCCTTGCTACAGTAGAGCCAGGACGTCAGGCTAAAATGCAATCCTGACCCAACAGGGAGTGGCATCACGAGGACCTAAGGGGATACACACCCAAAACTGTGATGGCCTGAGAGGGCCTTATTAAAAATGCGCAGCACATTCAGCCATTACCACTCCATTCAAAAGGTAACGATGACAGGCACTCGGTCAGAGGGAAATTTAAAACTTCCCAGGAGAGAAAGGGCGACAAAGGGGCACCTTCAATTTGCTGGAAGTTTGAGAAAGGAGACCATCCTACAAATGTAGGCGTGTATATAGTACATGTAGAGGTGATCTACCAGACAGAAAATGTGGGGAATCAAAGAGGGTGGAGGACAGAAGGTACACAGCAACAAAGCAATGAAGGAGAACGGGCCCTCCCAACCACGACAGATTTGGAGTGGCCCAAAAGGGGGATCAGAGTCAGCCTGCCTGAAGCTAGGTGTAGGGGACATGCAGCTGGCACCTATACTCATCTTGAAGGGAGTATTGAGAGGCCTGATGAATGGACATCATAAGGTTGATGACGTGCCACGAATGTGGGGTGGATGACTAAAAATGGCTTTCTAATACCTTGTGAGGGCTAACAAGTAGTGAGGACAAGCAGATATTGAAAGTAAGTTTCAGAACATCGAGAGGTGACAAGGGACATACATTGTAAAATAGTTAAGGGTGGGCAGGATGGAGAGCCCACTTGAGGACGTCCCGCTGCCTGATTGCATAATGTCCCCCCCCAGGGGCAACTTCAAGTAAGAACCACAGGCAGATAAGTTAAATCCTACCCTGAAAGCGCTCTTTCAAGAATGAGATTGGTTGAAAGTACAGCTCGGTGGTTTACCAATGCTTTGATGATGTAGTTGACCTTATAAGGGCTGCAGACAAGGGTGCACTGATGGAAAAGGTAGACACTGAATCAGCAGTCCTTCAGCTGTCAGTGAACCCGGACAACTCCAATTTACTCTGATTTATAGTTTGACAATTACATTTATTATGACAAATGCCTACCAATGCACCTACTTCAAAATGTTTAGTACGTTTCTAGACTGGACTGTAAGCAAACATCCGTTAGTGGGGCACGCTATGCAGGCACTAATAAAGGGATTGAGACTGAAGCAGAATTTTCTAAAATACTGTGGGTATGAGTGGTCTGTAGATTCAGCTTGCCTTGGAACTGTTGTTGATGATATGCTAATCAGACACTATTAAAGTAGTTGAGTCTATAGTAGTATGTTCTAAAATACTAATATATGCAGATGCCATCCTGCTCACCTTTAAGGACAAGATAATGCCAACTCACAACTTTGTGACCCGAAGTGATTCTTTCTCCGCCTTCTCATGCTACAGGATTAACTGGACCACAAGTGAGGTTGTACTTCTGTCCAAAGGCATTTCGTATGCTATGGTTGAAGACACATATTTTACCTGGCTAAAATAAATGTAAAATATCGATGGTTCCTGATTAATAGAGATCCCTTTGGGATTCTCTTGGGCAATATGCAACCCCTTATTGCTAAGAGTCAGAACACTTTTTCCAGCTGGTGCTCCCTACAGCTATCCGGTCCTCAAAATGGTGGTAGCCCCAGAATAAATTACATTATGGGCATGTTGCCTGTACCTATCTTTAGAAAAACCTTAGCAGCTATGGATATTCTGATCAGAAACATTATCTGAGCACAGAGAAAATCCAGACTTAAATCAGAGTTGGACACTGTCACAACATCAGGAGACTTTGGGCTGTAGATCATGAACCTATATCAGGTCTCACTTCAACAGTCAGAATTAACCTACATATCCCAAAATTAACTTACATATCCCTGACTGTAGAACTCCTCCAATGTGGGCAAGGATTGAACATGCACACTTTGGTAATTCTAAGAGCTATCATTATCCCTGTTATGGGTCACCACGTCCTTCAACAATTATGGGTTTGAGAGACTGCTTGGCATTAGTACTTAAAAGACTAGAGATATGTAAATACACCCATATTGTGGCACCAATATGGAATATTGCAGGTTTCACAATATGGGTCAAGAATTGCAGTTGGCGGTTGGGTTCACATGCGTGATAGGAACAATTGATAACTTGCTAAGTGGAGACCAACTGAAGTCGACTGAATAACTCCACATTGAACTTTGCTCAACACTGACTCAAATTTAGAAATACAGACAATTCTCCAATTCAGTTAGGAGTATGCTTTGTCCTGGTCCTTTAATGCCCTTGTCCTGCTGATTCTATGATAGTTTATGAGAAGGAATGCCGATAAAGGTGCAATGTCAGGCTTTTCTAATACTCTAATGTATGAACTCTATTCCAAGCTTTTGGAAAAGGCATTGAGATTGCACTGGAGGACGGAGCCTGTCTGCTGAACATACCAAAGAGAAATGAGCCTCATAGATACCACAGAGCCCAGTCTTAAATTTACTTTTTTAATAGCATATCCAAATGGCATGGGCCTTTGGTTAAATTGTGTAATATGTGGTTGGTGACAAATAACTCCTGTTGAAAACGCAAGGCCTAAAACTGTGATTTGATTGGCATAATACTGTCCTTCCCCAACTTGACACAGTACTGGAGAAAGGTTTGCAATACACTGGTTTCCAATATTACTTATGTGTTTAACTCAATTGCCAAACTGGCAGTACTGCACAATAATATACCTATGGACAATCCTCACGCACATTGGCGAAGGTGAATGGATACAGCACAATTCACGGCAAGGTAGGTATCCTTTCTAAATTGAATAGCAGTGCTGAATTCCATTCAAAACCTATTAAACTGGCCTTGCATTTACGTAGATTGTAGAGGTCAATGGAGCATGAAATATCTGTTTAACAAGATATGGGGACTAACCAGCAAGTAATGAGCTGAGAGTTCCACCTCTGAACGTAATGTGTTAAAGTGACTTCTCTCTACATTTGCCCCTGTCTTCACTGCAAAGCACACCCCGTGCTCACTCCACCTTCATCTTTTTGTTCTGATCGGTGTCTGAAAGACTGTTTATAACAAAGATCCTATTTGCTATGGAGTACGACCAGGGTCAATTCCTCTGAAGGAGCAGAGAAGCATTGCCCCGCCTGCTGCGAGCACAGCAGGCAAACACAAATAGATAAAATGGCATGGAAATGCCATTTTATTTTGCTCTCACACTCATGCTGTGTACAGCACAAGCATGAGGGCATGGGGTGGGCTGCATCCTGAAATTGCAGAATGACTGCTGCCCCTGTCACTGCACATGCCGGGTTGGCTGCTGTCTAGCTACATCTAGCCCGACATGCCCAGATCCACCAATCCCAGGCCTGTCAAACAGCAGGGGGTTTGCTGTCACAGGCCCCCAGCCTCAAAATGAGTGCTGGGTTAGCCTGCTCACTCCAATCCTGGAACTTATGTCATGCTGGAAACAGCACGAGAGCAGCTCCAGGATTGATTGGAATCCCATTCCACTGAGCAGGAAGGAAGTCCTTCTATTCCTGCTCGTTCACGTGTGGGAGAAAATCTACTTCAGCAGCAGCAAATCTGCTCAAGCTGCAGCCCTATGACCATGACCACCTGCAACTTCCTGCAATAGAAAACCACATTAGGTACCGCTAAATCTTGGTTGTGCTCATCAGCTTGCATTTTCTGAGCCTTGTGGGAAAAAAATCCTGCTATGGGAAAAAAAATTCTGCTACACATTGATTGGCGGGATTTGGCCAGAGCTCTGCCTTAAAGAGTAATTTGCAATTACCAAATTTCTGCTAATTCTACCTATCTCTAGTTACAATATACTCTTGAGAAACCTTGGTTCAGCTGTTGTTTGCATTACATATTACTAATTCTTATACTTGAAAGCTAAATAGACAATCACTTAAAAATAAGTGCTCTCTACTCATTGGAGTAAAATAGTGTGCAACTAGAGCAACATCCTCGTGTGTGTTCAGCGGAGGAGTGCACTAAGGACTACAGCAGCCCCTGGATACTGTTTTTGAATAAAATCATTATCTTGAACGAGAAGGTCCACCAGTAGTGCGTAAATTGGCCAGTTTGTGTGCAGTGCTGAGTTTAGCAGGCGTGACAGTGCAAGGGGAGAGTGTGGTGTAATATGACATAATCAGAGTTTGAGGTAAAGCATAGATCTTCAGATGCATTGCTTCAGTCCGGAAAGAAGCTGTCTAAACAAAACCTGGGCATGTCCATATGAAAATTAGCAACGGTTTTGGGATCACATTATGGTTTATGGTTTCATTCATTCATCAGCTCTCCTTAAAACTACATGACTCTTTCATAGATATCAATAGGTTAACTAGAGCATTCCTTACAACAAAATGCCGTTTGCTTTCTTTGGTGATGATTATATTACTTTTAAACTGAAAGGGCTGGCACGCATGCTCCTGTGCCATCTTCTTCTGAGTTAAAAACATCCCCGGCATTTGTTCATGCTTTGAAATCTTCGGAGCGTTCATGAGATGTACTTGAATAAGATTTTGTGTAAAATACCCTGTAATCTTTTTCACAATCAGATCTGCCTCTTTCACACAAAGATAGACTTATATCCAGCCACTGATGGCTACACAGTTGTCAACGGCCCTGAACCTGACTTATAATGAGGGAAAGGGCCTTTAACAAGTGCAGTAGCCCGAAATAGAAGGACAAGCGGCTTTTAGAATATTCCACCCACTAAAGTTAGAGTACTCCAAATCTGAAAGGGAGTAAAAGAAATAAAAGCATTGGAATGTTGCAGCTGAAGGCCTATAACAGCCATTGTTAGCCATGACCAGCGTAATTGTCTTCAGGGGAGCGCTTAACATTCCAATGTTCTAATAATAATTTGATATTAATTTGAATAACTGTAAAATATTTTTTGAGGTGGTTTCTTCTTTCAGTTGATGTTTTAGGTTTTTATTTCAAAGAGGAAGATTACCCCGTTTTGGTGATTTTCACAGTTTTGTACTGACCTTGACATACAAGGGATGCTATTGATAAAATATTGGCCAGATACCCCCCTAACCAGAAGCAGCTGCTGTGGTTGAGCAGCGGATTAACCTGGTCACCTTTCACTTTTTCACGACCTTCCTACCACTAGATGTCTTTAGACTTGCTAATAAACGTATGGAGCACAGTGAATCGAAGGTGGAAAGTTCTGGAAAACAGACTAACTTGTTAAAAACATAAAATATTTGAAAGTATATTGAGTTAAATGACTGGGACAGAAAACAAAAAGCATATTAATAAATCAGATACACAGCGCTGCATTGCAACATGTCAAGTGTGACACTTTTTGAGCATTGGAGAACCAACCTTATATTTCAAACTATGAAACTAAGGGACATATTTACAAGAAAATGGTACATCAGTCCCAATGTGCCACTTTTCATGTGTCCCCCTACGCACCCCCAACAACACCATGGTTGTGCCGTATTTACAATATGGCGAACCATGGCAGTCGTTACCACAACAGCGTCTACATTTTTGATGCCATAGTGGCCTACTTAGCGCCAACTTGGCATAAAAAATGGTGCTAAGGCAGCGCTAAGAGGTGCTAGGGGCTTGTAAATCTGACCCTGTGGTGGTCATTATGACTTTGACGGTCTTTCATGAAAACTGCCAAAGCCACGGGCGCCAGAAGCCCACCAGTGCTGGCGGTCTTCCGCCCACCATATCATGGGTACTGCTGGATTTCAATCACTCTTTAGGCAGAAATCCAGCAGTAGTCGTACTGGCAGGTGGAGGCGCTGGGGCAGTTCCACCACCGACCCTGCCCCGCCAGTAGGACACCACCTGCCGTATTATGAGCAATAATACCACCTGGCGGTGTCCTCATGGCGGGGCGCTGCTGGCTGTGGAAGCGCCCCTTCCCGTTTCTTGCTGGACGACCTCCTCCCAGGACCAAGAAAGTTGATCATCCAAAAGGGGACAGGGTGGGAGGCTGGGGGGTGTTGTGTGTGTTAGTGTGTGGTGTCTGCAAGTATGAATGTTGTGGTGAATGCGTGTTTGTCTGTGTGTGAGTGTGCTTGTTTGAATGGGTGTGAGTATGCATGATTGAATGTGTGTATGAGTGCTGAGGTGAATGTGAGTATGGATTCATGTGAGTGAATGTGTGTATGCAAGTGTGGGTGAATGAGTGTATGCATGTGGGTGTCTGTGTACATGTGCATGTATACGGGGAGGTGGGCGTTGTGTCTGGAGGGAAGTGGGGAGGGGGGGCACTGTGTCTGGAGGGGCGTTTAGTGCTTGCTGGGGGGGAGGAGTCATCTACCAGTGAGAGGGAAAAAAATTCCCTGTCACCGGTATCCTTTCCACCAGGGTTTTTGTGGCGGTGCTACCGCTGCAGACACCGTGACAGAAAGGAGGCTACTAATACCGCCGGCGGTCTTCTGTGGACTGCCGGGTCGAAGATGCTCATCTCTGACCCAGCGGCTCCGACTGCCTTGGCAATATGAGTGGAGATGTGGCAGGTTGGCAGAGGCCAACTCGCCACACTCATAATGTTGCAGTCTTCACCACCAGTCTGTTGGCGGTGAAACTGCCACCTTTACAGTCTGAAGACTGCCAGGGTCATAATCACCCCCTATATGTCCACATATTCAAAGTGTTCTGAATTCTGGCCAGAAATATATGTTCCTTCAAACACAATATGTATTACAAACAGGGATGATAGATTGGAAGATGGCTCCCGATTGCAGTCCGTTGGAGAGTAGAATATTGAGTGAAGAGATAGTTAGTTAGGAAATCTTAGTAAAATATCACTTCATAATAAATAGAAAACCCGAAATGCTCATGAAATTCATAAATATCTGGGAAAGAGATGTAGGCCTCATGTAGGACGTGGATTATGAGGCAGACTTGATGCATCCGGAGGAAGTAGTCTTCAGTCAAAACTGAGATTGATGCAGCTAAAAATCCTACATGCGATTTAGTATAATAGAAACTGACTGACCAAAATAGAAAGGGCTCCGAACCCACACTGTTTGCAATGTGGGGTGGGTGAGGGCACTTTTATATGCAATCTCTGAAATTGCCCCTGTATTACTGAGTACTAGGCTACCATTGTTGAAGAGCTAGAGGCTGCCCTTGATGCCGCCATCCCCGCAACACTGCAGTTTATCCTACAGGGAGTCCAATGTGACGTCGGCTTCCCGCATGCAGAACTGCTGTGCTGTAATTTGTGGTTCATTCTGGTGAAGTGGGACATTGCTGTGATACGATGTGGACCTAAATTGCCAACCAAATGACAATGGCTCATAGCTATGCATATGTGTATGAAGGCAGAGAGCTTGGTTTATGCCAGCACAATATGGCCTAAATGGTTTGATAGAGAATGGGGCAGATGGAGAGAACATTATGGTTTGGTATAGGACGGGTGAGCAGTGTCTTCCATAAGAGGTGTCACTGCAGGAAAGAGGGAGCAGGGGCTGGTTCCTGGAGCAATGCTGCACTCGGGAAGTGGGGAATCGTTGAGGGTGGAGATGAATGGGAGGGACAGCCAGGATGTAGTATGTCCTTTCAGATATAATGCATTGAAGGCATTGAAGGTATTATTCATTACTTCATGATGCTAATGGGTTGTAGATTATCTAAACGTGGACGTTGCTTGACTCACGCTGTAAAAAACAGATTAATTTTTTTACAAAATGCAGTGTTGTACGTCGTAATGTTAAAGTCACTCATCAAAATATTTTTTGAGAGGGGTGTTTTTTAATAAGTAAGTAAAAAGACACATCTTTGCAAAATAAATTACTTTAAATATGTAATAGGTATGTCCTTTTTAGTGAGTTCAACACCATCAGCCTACTTTTATTGGAGTCAGTTGATAAGCCCTGTAAGCAAGGGGGAACAGCTCAGGTTCCTCTAAACTCACAGAAAGAGGAGCTTAAATTAGAAAGCCCGAAAGGAAATGGAAAATCTTGGTTAAGGAGGAAGTCGAGAGGATTCGATAAAATGGAAAACACTCTGTGGAGGAATGTAATCTAGCAGAAGTGCATTGCCTTACACACATATGAATTTCTGCTGGGCAATGGACATACCAGCCATTTTATGAGGATGCTTTAATGATTTGGTGCAGCCCTTCGATCTCACTTGTCAACACCAAGAATATTCATCCTCTACTCATAGAACTTAACATATTCACATAACATAAAAATATACCCAATCACCGTATTCATGGCACCTTTTTCACAGATTGAATCGGACTTCAGTCTGCGAAGGAAACCTCTGAACTGTTCGGAAGGTCTCACCCTGACTACTGGGATGCCAAACAAATAGGACAAGAAATGTTCATAATGTGCCTAAAACTGAACAGAAGTGATATTGGGAAAAGTAAGTAAGCAGTCTGAATGAAAATTAAAATGGCATTCCTGGAATGGGTTGTGATGGAGTCAGAGTCAAAAGAAATAACTGAGAGGGAAACTGTCAGTTTGAGAGGGAATTGAAATGACTGTAAGGGAACGTGACAACATGAAAGGAAATTAAAATAAATGTCAAGGAATTTGACAAGATGAGAGTGAATAGAAAACTTTCTAGTATAATGCAATAGCTGAGGAGGAAACGGTAGCACCCAATGGGGAAAAAGATAGTCCTATAATAAACGGAAATGAATGTGTTCCTATATGTAAATGTTACTTATTCTCTTAGTCTTATGTGTACAAGTGAAAGTTACTTAAAGCTCAGAGCCATGTGACTACAAGAAAATGCTACATCAAGAGCTGGAGTTCCCGGACACGATTATTTTTGGGCCATTTAAAACGTTGATATAGTGGAGACAGCAATGTACCCCCTTCACAACTATCATTGTAACCAATTACATTTTAAATGCATTTGGGAAAATATGTTATGATCTGAAACCTTTACCTTCAATTGAATTAACAATCCTTGAGAAAATCCATTTAAGACCCCTTCCCAAACCCCAAAAAGGGTTTTGGTGCCACGCCATTCTCATTAGCTCAGTGTCACAGACATTGACATAATATATAATAATAGTGTGATGTCGTTGAAGGCCGGCACCCGCACTCTGAAAATTGTTCCACCACCACTGTTTGGATGTCCTCATAAGAGTACCCCTAGCCCATTCAGCTGTATTTCTCCCCAAGCGAAACTTGTACCCCCGTTGTTATTCACACCCCTAAGTATTCAGTGTGATAACCTTTCAACTGTGCATTAAAAAAGCTAATTGCTATGGATTTGTGTTTGTAGTGGCCGGCGTTTGTGCTGTGGGCATGAAGAAGATGCATACGGGAAACACCCGGACGAACGAGTCCGGAACCACAAGGTTGTGAAAAACGAAAGTGAAACAACGCTTTCGTTTTCCCCGACTCCCGGGTTTCGATACCTTAACCACGCATGTCTGAACAACGTACATGCGTGATTAAGGTACAGAAGGGAGTTGAAGTGGACGCGGTGAAGGAGGAGGTAAGTTGGGCTGCGACTGGGGCTGTTTTGGGGGAGGGGGAGTGGGGGGCTAGGGGTTATTAGGGTTTAGGGGGGCAGTGTGTAGGCTTTAGGGGTGGTGTTGGGACTCGGATATTTTTAGTTTTTGGGCTGGGGTGGGGGGCTGGTGTGATTAGAGTTTAGGGGGGTCAGGGTTTAGGTTTAAGGGGTGGGGTGGGGTGGGGTGGGGGGCTGGGGTGGAAGCATGCTGGGTCGTGCATGCTGATTGGTAATGCCTTTACCAGGAATGCGTTTACAATGGTAAAATCGTTGTAAACGCATTCATGGTAAAGGCATTAGTGTTTAGAACGCGGTTGTTGTTCCGACCTCGTTGTTGAGCCACAGGTGGTTTAGGCACCCGTGGTTCTGACATGTAACCGATGCATACATTTTTAAGTGCTAGTATCATGATGTATTTGTAAGAAGAGCATAGCTAAGAAATTTGCTTATGCAATTTGGAAATATTTTAGTAACTCTCTTGATAATAGTTGTGAAACACACAATGTAATACTTTAATGAAGTAAATAGTTTTCAGAAATGTTCAAAACGTTTATAAGGCAAGAACAATTACAAGGTTGGAGACTACGGGCCTGATTACGACGTTGGTGGAGGGGATTACTCCATCAGAAACGTGACGGATATCCCATCCGCCGTATTACAAGTTCCAAAGGATATAATGGAATTTGCAATACTAAGGGCGGGGTATCCGGAACGTTTGTGACGAAGTAGTTCCCTCCGCCAAGGACGTAATCAACGCCTAAGTCCAGAAGACGGTATATCACCAGATAGGAAAATGGTAGTTAATAAGGGTCATGTGATCAATGCGTTCATCAACATATACACAATTGATCTCTTGTTAACTCACTAGTGATTGCACACTTGGTAAGTGTTCAGAACCTGCAAATACTAGCATTTGAAAAGCCAGTAAGTCTGGTTTGCATTTGAGCCTTGGCTAAAACATGAAGAGCAGCCTGCTGAAGTGAAACGAACAAAACAACAAAGCATTGGCAAAACCAATAGGTCTTAATCAGGATCTATCTGCTTCGTCAATGGTTTTTAGTGAAGCTACACAGCATCTATGATTCAAGAAATAAAAGAAACCCTTAGACGTGGTAATCGTGTCATTTTGTAGGTACACGCTTCAGACTGCGCTCACTTACAAACTGACATGGGTCATATTTTCAGTTTAAATACAGATCGAAGTTGGATCAGCAACTAAAAAAAATGAAAAGAAAATGTGAAATGAGAGTAAAGAGGAGGGCATGGTTGGGCGAAAGCAAACTGGAGGGTGGGGGTTGGGGAGGAGAAGAAACAGGACAGAAAGCTAAGTGGAGTAGACAGTATAGAACACACTGGTGAGAAAGCAAGGCATGGAAGTACAGGAGGGTACATGAGGGTGAAGGGGAGTCCGCACTGGAAGAGAGCTTTGTAGGGGGGTGGCACACCCTAAAGGTAGTCATGATGACACACCATTCAAATACTAGTACGACCCTCGGATAGGCCGCTGCATAGACTCAAGGAGTGTACGGGAATATATTTAGCATGGTGTGCATTCCAACTGACCACGAGCTGCCACCACACCTTTATTTAAACCCTCAGGTTGCACCCGGCCCTTTAGATGAGTGCAGTGATACAATGTAGTGTAGTGGCTGGGTGGCTCACTACATTCCTTCCAACCTTTCAGAAAAAACATAAATCAACAAACGCACAATGTAAATGCTACCGAGAACAAAACAGTATTTATGTACTTGTGGAGATAGGAGATCTATTTAGAATCATTATTCTCTCAGTAGTCCTCTAAGACTTTAGCATGCAAAGTCTCTCAATCTTTGGCTGGGCATGGGATTGGCTCTCAGTTGTTGAGGATGTCTTTGACTCTCCACCTCCTGAGGCTGAATAAGTGTTTCAGTTTCTATTCCAGTGGTGGGTGTAATGGCACCCTCAGTTTCACTATTTACTCTGCGGGGGCTCTCACCAGTTTCCGGCTGCAATTTCCGGGTGCAATCATATCTTGCGCAGGCAGGAAGTTCTCTTCATCAGACTCAGACCTGCTGAATGGAACCCTTTTAAACCAGGACATGTTTCTTGATATTTTCTGTCCTTTCCGTCTTGCTGTTACCATGGTCCCTTTTACTTTCACCACCTTCTTTATTTCTTTCTCAAGCGGGGTGAGAAATTTCCACCCAGGGTGTCTATCTTTGATGACTGCTTGGTTCTCTGCCCCTGCTTTTCTGCTCCGACTTGCTCATTTGTTGTTGGTTTTCTCCTCTGGTGAGCGACCTAGAATCTCGGTTGTACCGTCTCAGTATCAGATCGCTGGGTGGGCATCCTGTGGTGCTGTGATGAGTATGCCTATAGACTCTCAGGAACTTGCTTAAACAACAGTCCAAATTTTCACGCCTCTCCATGCCAATCATCAGAACTCTGTTAAGCATTTGCATAAACCTCTCTACTTCCCCATTAGCTTGAGGCCATTGAGGCATTATCCTCTGATAATTGATGCTAAGGTTATGGAGGTAAAATTTGAAATCTTGCCCTTGGAAGGAAGGACCATTGTCTGTTTTGACTTCATCAGGTAAGCCCAGCATGGCAAAAACAATGTTATGAGCAGGGTTTACATACTCAAAAGCAGTAGATTTAACCAGTTCTACCACTGGAAACTTGGTTTGGCTGTCCAGTGTGAACCAATTGTCCAGAAAACTGCCAAAGACCATACTCATTGTGGACCATGGTTTTGTGCTTGCAGCTTCTGTTATTATTGGTGCGACAGAAGGTTCACTACCAGTGATAACGCATGACTGACAGTTCCTGAGAGTGTCCTCGACCATTCGGTCCATCCCTGGATATCAAACCTTGCTGTGCAGGCACGCCTTCGTTTTGGACACTCCTTGATGGCCCTAGTGTGCCAGCTCAACCATCCTGTCCCACATATTGTGAGGGATCATGCTGATGGCCCAGCATTATTAGACCTTCTTTACCGTTTCTCAGATCATCTCTGCATTTCCAAAGCTGTGTTCTTGCCTCCTGCTCTCCCCCTATGAGCCACCTGGCACCATCAAGGGATTTAATCTGTTATGTCATTTTTAACGCCCTTTGATACTTGCTTCAAACACCTGTCAGCTCTCGTGGTTTCAGTAATTTCAGGCAAGGACGAGCTCAGGGACAAACAATTTCTGTGACCATCGCACAACATTTCCCACTCCTGGATCTTCTTCTTGTTGTGTGGTCAGATCAACAGCCAATGGATGATGTGACAGGTAATATGTAGGATTGTTCACTCCTGGCCGGTATAACACCTCCAAAGAGTACTGCTGGAGCTGTACAGCCCGCATCTCCATCATAGGAGGTCCATTCCAAACAGTCCCTGCAAAGAGAGCCACCAGAGGCCGCCATTTTGATAGCCTTGGATCAAGTTGTATGCCCTCTACTGAAAACGTGTAACCAAAAAACTCTATTCCATTGGTGTAAAACACTCATTTCTGATAGTGAAGAATCAATCCCCGTTCTGGCAGGTGTTGCAATGTGGCTCTAAGCCTGGTATGGAGTTCTTCCAGGGTTTAAAAAAAATCAGGATATCGTCTCTCACATTTATCATGCGCAGTAGCCGAGACAGCCCTTCCTGTGTGGCTTCTTGGAATACTTCCGCTGCTGACGATACCCCAAACAGTGAGGCGCTTGAACCATTGCAGGCAACATGCATGGAGAAGTTTGTTATATAATTCCAAGACTCTTCCAACATCAACTGATGGTATCCAGAATTTGAGTCTATTTTTGAGAACCATTTAGCTCCATGCTAATCAGCCACAATCTCTTCTACGTTTGTGGTGATGTGTCTATCCATGGGGATTGGCTTGTTGGGGAGTCTCATATAGACACATATTCTGATAGCGCCTGGCTGCTTGGGTTTTGGTGCTGTAACTAGTTGCGAGACCCATAGGGCAGGACCGGATACCTTCTCAATCACACCTGCTTGCTCCAGTTGCTCGAACTCTTTTCCTACCAGTGGGTGAAGATTAAAAAGCACTCCCCTGTGGCATAGGGCCACTGGCTTAACTGTCTCATCAATATGAAGCTTCAAGTGGAGACCTTTCAAACACCACAGCCCATTCCACAACTCCTAAAGGCCTTTAGGGTGTCCTCTGTGAGAGACTGCTGATCTTGTCTTACAAAGAAAACTCGGCTGAGATCTTCAGCTGTGTGACATCCTAGTAACGTTCCTGTATTTTCTTTTGTAACATGAAATTTCACCTGCGTTTTAGAGCTCCTGTTTGCCAGCTCCACCTTGATAACTACTTGTAGTGGGATGGGTTCTGTGCCACCATAAGTGTAGATTTTTGCCTTTGTAGGGCTGATCTGCGGTTTGAGCTCCAATTTGAAAAATTGCTCTGCATTAATGACATTTACTGACACTCCATTGTCAATGAGGGCAGTTATTTATACTCCTCCTGCTTATACTTGACATATTGGGGTGATCTTTTCCTCTGGTTTGTGTCACCTAGTAAGGGAAACAGTGAACATCTCTTACTCCTCATCATCTTCCCACAGGGTTGTTGAAGTGTCTATCGACTGCTGTGCTCCTTCTACACTCTCTTCCTGGGATAACTGACAAATGTTTGCACTTTTTCTGCTTTTCTCCAGGATTGGAACTCTGACATAACTTCGCAGAATGGTTGTGGTGACCACACTTTAAGCAGGGCTTGCCTTGTGCAGGGAATCCACAAGGAGGGTGTTGAGCCAAACCACAGTTTCCACATATCTTGGCAGTGGACTTGTTGGAGTGGCTTCATCTAGCCCAGCCAGGCATCGTTGCTGGGCCTTTACTCATGCTTCCTTGACCTTGGCTTCTTTAGATGTTGATGGCAGATTCCATCTCACCAGCCTGACCGTCAGCCAACTCGGTGTGACCATGCCAGAATCAATATGTCATCTAACGTGATGCCAGCCTTCCTGCAAAATGAGTTTTCGGAGGTTAGAGGATCGGCATGCCTGGATGAGTTGCACTCTGATGTCATCCTGTTTATCTAAGCCCATGGTCACCAACTTGCGTAGCCTTGCAAAGAAAGTGTCACTGATTCCCCCTCCTCCTGATGTACTTGTCTGCAATTGAACCTTTTGAAATCTGGGTTCAACTGAGGATCAAAATACCTGTACAGTGCTGCTTCTGATGCATCAAAGTCATCATAACCTCTGGTGTTTGGTAAGTCCTCGAATAGCTCATATAGCTCATCAGATGTGCAGCATCACAGAACACTTGACAGTGCCATCCATTTTGTGGGTGGCGCAGAAATAGTGCTGAAGGTGCCCAATCCACTTTCACCATTGAGGAGCAACTGTGGCTGGATTAGACAGGTGACTAAAGTGTGGAAGGGCTGCAATTGATGCATGTGCGCTGTTTTGCTGCTGAGCAGGCATCACATTTCCCTTTCATAATACTGACATGGTGTTCTGTGGGGCAATTGCACTTGCTCATGCTTGTCATTATTTATTTATTTATTTATTTATTTTATTTTATTTTATTTTATTTTATTTTATTTTATTTTATTTTGTTTTGTTTTGTTTTGTTTTATTTTATTTTATTTTGTTTTATTTATTTATTTGTTTTGTGCACTTACAGAAGTGGTGGTCCTCAAAGGTGTGCTTATCACAGTCTCTGGGAGTCTGTCTTTTATGTCTATTTTCTCCCTCACACTTGGATGGAGTAACCCTTACCCTTTACACTATCAGGTTCACTCCAGTGGATGTATAGACCCTTTACCGTCCTTCCAGATGTCTAGGTTCTTTGCAACTTGTCAGTTGTAGTTCACTCTGTGCTGCAGGCTTAAATAGATCCAACCAGTACCAGCTCTGCCATGGCATAAAAAATGTTATCTTCCCCCAGACCAGCCTCTGACTGTAATTCACATGCCTGTGGGTTGCACAACTGTTTTCAATGTTGCGCGCCGACACACGTCTTCCTGATCCTCGCTCCACATGCTGCAACCACCTGCCGAGCTCAGGCACCTCCTTGGAGCATGGTTTCCGTTCCTTTCGCGCTGCCCCCAGACTCCAGCATTGACGTCAGGGTGTAGAAAAGGCACACACCTCACGGGTTGCAGGATGGTCCATCCGGCCTTTGCAAAGCACTGCTGCTAGTCCCCCGGGAACCTCAACCACGTGTAGCTCCATCACCAACACCTTCAAGGTACCGCCAGTGAAGGTAGGTACTCGCCTTGGATCGCCTTCTTACGTGGAAGGCTTGCTCCCCACCTCATCACCAATGTAGTGGGGGGCACCCAAAAGGGGGTCTCGATGACACACTATCCAAATACTAGTTCAGGTCTCACATAGACCGCTACATAAACTCAAGGAGTACATGGGAAAATAGTTAGCATGGTGTGCACGACTACTGACCACGAGCAGCCAGAACACCTTCTATTTAAACCCTTGGGTCGCGCCCGGACCTCGAACTGAGTGCAGTTACACAATGAAGCACAGTGGTAGGGTCGCTCACTACAAACTTGAGAGAAAAGTAAACGAAGGAGAAAGTTGGAAAAAAGATGAACCCTTATGGAGTGCTGATCTGAAAAAAAAGAGTAGTATTTGAAAATCAAGCAATGGAAGCTTAGAAGACAGCCAACCAAAAGTAGCGGTGAAAAGGCAAAGCCGGCAAATGAGAGTGACAGAGCAACTAACCAACTGTAAGGAATGGGCGGCAAGTGCACAAAAAGCTTGCACCATACGCCCTCTAGAAGGTAAGCCCTAAAAAATACTACTTTCTGTATCAAAGTGATCTAAAATAAAAATAATTTAATGTGTGCCGTTTCACTGTACATTTGGGATGTAAAATTGTCCCTAATACATTTCAGTTTAAGCACTCTATAAGAGGCAAAATAATTTATAAAACGACCCCTAGCAGGAGGTGAGACTGAAATACTTCTTAGGTCTGAGCTAAATCCCATTCTATTTATAGTTTGAAGAACTGGCAACGTTATTTCTTGCACACAGATACCCTAGACTGCAAAAAAAAACATTCCAGACAGGTAGCCCTGGAATTGCTGTCCACATAGTACTTGTGGGTCTGCCCTTGCTCAAGAGCATTTGACTTTAGTAACGTTGTATAAATAATATACTTATGTATAGGGGCTTTCAACCAGACCACTTCATCCCTTGGTCTGTTGCAGTGTCTTTCACATTGTTCTTCCACTACAGCATACTGCCTGGGGCAATGGGTTTGCCCGCTCAGCCATAGGCTAACTTCACCCTGAACGACTGCATTCTGCTCTTTCACAATGAGAACATCCATACACAAAGTAGTTCTTTTCAGTGCTAGGGACTACTATGATAATGTGCACTTTTTGAGACCAAAAAATGTTTTTATGCTTTTATCCAGCTTTTCCTTTTTTTTACATTGGTGAGAGACCAGCAGCTTCGACAATGATGCTATATAAAAACCACAGCAAAACAAAGAGCTAGCAAACCAAAATGCTTGTGTTTGATTTATTTTTTTATGTCAGCTTCTTTCTGCGCTGTTTATATGTATCAATACCTCTTCCAAAGTCAGCATGCTTCACAAGTCACTCTTTCTCTGGCTTTAGCATCCTGTGCACTACAGTCACATATCAAATGTTAAGAAGAATGTCGATGCAACCGCTACGGCAGTCTCCTTATGTCCCGAGCTTTTTTGCCCGGGTTTCAGATATCTTAGCTCTCTTAAGCACACCAAGCAACTATAAGTGTGTTACGTTCCCTTGAATGAGGTGCAAAGCTATTAATAAAATGTGTTTCTGCGACGGCATATTGCAAAACATTCGCCGTGCGTGTGTGTTGCGTATGAAGTGATGCTAAATCATCACTACAATTCAGGAATTGACTGTGCGAGTGTTTCATTAGTGTTTGCTGACGGCTTTTCTAAAATCCCCAGACGCGGATCAGTTCAGTCGCCCTGTATCGTTGTGACACTTTTAACAGGCATCGTTTGCCTCTGGTGCCAGGGAAAGCTCCCGCCATCTCTTTTAATGAGCCTTTCTCTGCTTGCCAGTGCATTCCTCTTGCCAGGTGAGGTTTTCTTCACTGTGCACTATATTAAACCCTGAACGATTGAACCGTAAGCCACCCGCCCTAAAAATACATACACTGGACTCATCACCTGTTGTCTTTGGAAAAACCACCTTGACTTAAAAAGTTGTTCCTCTCATTTAGCAAATTTTATAAAGGATCACCAGTAGAAGATGTTTTTGAGCATATTATTTATTTAACTGTTCAGTGAAGTGCCAAGACTTTGCCATTCATTAGCTTAACACTGCTAGAACATCTATATTGTCAAATTAAGTATCAAACCTGCGGCTACCATCCAGCAGAACTATTGTATCTTCTCAGTGCCGATGTAGATATATTTGGTATCTGGGTACAGTTGCAGGTGCCCGAGCCCCTTCTTTTTGTGGGGGTTGTCCCAGTGGTTGTTCGATCTGTGTAAAAACCTGGTTTGAAAAGACTGATTTTCAGGCTCCTCTTAAAAAATGGGAGGCATGGCATGTTGAGGGCATGGGATACCGTAAAAGCGAGAGAGGGCCCTCCTGAATCTATCACCCCAAAGGGACAGGGCACCTTGACACAGTAAAAAGTCCCCAGGGGAAATGACAAATGAATCAACACACCCTTTCACTCTAATGACTGATCTCAAATACATCACACACTATATCACCCAATCATTCACCCCAATGATTAATCTCAATTAAAGGAATCAGTAAAATAATTAATTTAATTAAATAATCCCATAAAATTACAAAATCATACTACCCATAACAGATAAAAAACATGAAAAATATTTTATAAAAACCAAACATTTAAAAGACCCCATACACAAGGGAGAGACAAAAAAAGACATCCATTTTCATCTATTATCTTTAAGCTGTCCCAATTTTGGTATGTACAGGCCAATCAATTTCTGCACAAAATCCCCATTCAAATTTAGGCCCATTTGAATGGGTCCAGCAGTCCAATTAGCGTTGACGCGTTTCATTGGTCATATAGGGATTCTTCCACCACCTTCTTCAGGACAAGTGAATATGCTCCCAACGTATACTGTTCAGATCTGCATCTAACATACCACTGCTCACAAATCATAGATGTGATGCAAGACTTTGCTTTAAACAAGGACATTTCACCTTTAATTTCCTTAAATTAGATATCAGTCTCTAATCCGAATCCCGGGGCAACGTCCTCCTCTTTTCCTTTTCAATCCATGGACGAGAAATTGATTGGCCTGTACATACCAAAATTGGGACAGCTTAAAGATAAATTATGAAAACGGATGTCTTTTTTTGTCTTCCCCTTGTGTATGGTGTCTTTTAAATGTTTGGATTTTATCAAATATTTTTCTTGTTTTTTATCTGTTATAGGTAGTATGATTTTGTAATTTTATGGGATTATTTAATTAAATTAATTATTTTACTGATTCCTTTATTTGAGATTAATCATTGGAGTGAATGATTGGGTGATATAGTGTGTGATGTATTTGAGATCAGTCATTGGAGTGAAAGGGTGTGTTGATTAGTTTGTCATTTCCTCCGGGGACTTTTTCCCTTTTTACTGAGGGCATGGGATACTCCAGGGGAAAAGAATTATCATGTTCATGATTTCATGGAAAGCCCATTCCCTGGGGCCTCATTCCATAAGGGGAAGGTGGCAAGTGGTCCTTCTCACCAAGCCATTATAAGCCCTAGGAAGGTTTGGCCGTGACCAAAATGTCCAAAAACAGGGAGGGGAGCTGCATGACCACCCTCCCCAAGCCTTCAAAGCCTCTGGAACCCCATCTTTGGGAGCTACGTTCTTCAATTAGGGGAGTGGGCACCAAGACCCCCTTCCTGAGCCCTTATAGGCCCAGAGAGCCCATTGCTCGGAACTAAAGTGTGTGATGAAAAGAAGTTGCCTACCAGGCCTTCATTTCTGTGCCTTCAAATGCTCTGGACACCTAATCCCTGCGCACTATTGCGGGCAGGAAAACATGTTTGCTCCCGTTTGGTGGAAGCATTTACAAATCTCACTGCAAAATGGGAGGAAACACCATGGGCCTCATTTAGATCGTAATGGTATTACCGCCAAGCCGTGTCGGCAGTGAACCCGAGAACACAGTCAAGTCAATAGTGTACTGCCCTCCGTATTTAGATGTTACAGCTCTGCAGGCTGTGTACTGGCGATGGATTGCTGACAGAGCGAGATGGTCATAGGACCTAATGGACTTTGGCAGAGACTAGGGAATAGAGTTAAGTTGCACAAACACACTGTACCTTAGCCATATGTGTCCCCCTGAGCTACACACTACACAGCACACCACATACACACCTTCATCCATTTCAATTCCAACACAACACAACCAATACACGCTGAAATCACACATTGCCATGAGTGCACGACACAACATACACGCATCATTGACACTGCACCCAAACACAACACAACCATAACAACAAACACAACTACACACTCCTCTACACAAACATACTCATACACAGCTTCACACATCACAACACCCACATATTGACACTCACCTGAATTTTACGCACAGAAACACAACACATAAAGCACAATACACATCACACCGATTTGCGAGTGGCACACTCAGACCGAACCAAATCACCCACTCCAGCTCCTTCCACCACAAACAGCCAAACACATTGCACACATACATATATGTACAGATTCATATGCACTATGGGAAGCACAACTTAACAGGAATAGGTCCCCTTGCATTGTGCAAACATTGACAACTTGGAATGTACGGTCACTGTGGTGCCAGCATTCATTTGGCATTGATTATGGACACCAAAAGGACAGTTGTGTATTGGTGTTACATATGTCATGTACCGGTGTGTACCCATCTATGTCTGACACATTCATGTCCCTCACTTATGAGGTTTCAGTAATTTAATTTAAAAAAAATTCTGTGACATGAAAATGTCCACGGGGGTGCCAACCTCATGTGCAGTGCCCACCCAACATACCATGGCAATGCCCAGTAACGACGTCAGGTCTTGTCCAGTTGAAAACGAAAGTGGATGCGGGGGAAAAGGTATGTTTTTACCTCAAACACCACCCCCCAGTACGCTAACTCAGGTTAGGGACTCGGACCCCCACATTTTCCTTGATAAATCTACATGGCAGTTAAGGTGGCTGGTCGTACCGGCAGCCACTTTTTGCAATGGTGCTGTTGACACAGGTGATGTTTCTTGGTGGAGACAGTGGGAGGACCGTGGGCTATTGTCTATGGGACTGCCAACATCTAAATCTGGTGGGCAGACCGCCAAAGCTGTAGACAGGTTTTCAGTCAGAAATCCAACAGTGGGACGTTCTGTAAAGATCTAAATCAGGCCCTAAGTCTGCTCCAAGTGGGGAGGAGTTTGAAAAATGCTCCCATCAACTGGGAGCAGACTTGTGTTCTGTTTCCCTCCATGCACTAATGCGGGCAAGGAAACAAACCACATATTGCTTCTCCCCGGAGTGAGCATGCAAAAAGCGGTTGTTCCCTCTAGGCTCCCACACAATGTCGGGAGAAGGCTGGGCACGCAGGGTCCCTAAGGCTGTCCCCAAAGCCCCCAACGTTATGCTTGGTGAGTGCCCTGGGTGGGCATTGGGGCACCCATCTATAAATAATTTAGGCCAGAGGGCCTAATAAGGCTCAGGAATGGGTAACACAGCCCCACTCCCCTTCATAATGCAATGCAGCCTTGAGGAATGGCATTTCTGGAGCCTAATATGGCTAGGGGAAAAAGGTCATGGAGCCCCCATCCCCTTTTATATTGTATTTGTCCCCTGAGCTTCTGAAGGTCCTGAAGGATTGTGGAGGGGGCAGCGCGGACCGCCTACCCTTTTAAAAAATAAAATATGGCCCCATAGGATGGGATCCCTGGGGCCTAATAAGCCTCATGGAGGGAGGGCCATGCAGGTCGCTCCCCTTTTAAAAACTGGACAGCACAGGGTGATGGGGTCCCTAGGGAAAAAAGAGGCTTGGAGAGTAGTGCCATGCAACCCCCTCTCCTTTTAAAAAAATGGACAGCCACTGAGGATGGGGTCCACAAGGCCTATTAAGGGCCAGGGGCTGCACAACTCCATCTCCTTAGATGATGGCCCCAGGGGAAGTGGTCCTAGGGCCCAAAAGTGGCTAGGGAACGGGTGAACCACACATACCCTCCCCTTTTTTTATTGTACTTGGTCCACAGGGTCAGGGTCCTTGAGGGTCCTTGAGGTCTATTAGAGCTCAGGGAGGGGGGCTAGTGGCCCCCTCCTCTTTTTAATTGTATATGGCCCCTGAACATGGGTCCCTAGGGCCAACTAGGACTCAGGTATGGGGGCATTCACCCCCTCCCCTTAATAATGTAATGAAGCCCAGGGGATGGGTTCCCTGGGCCCTAATAAGTCACAGGGAGGGGATCCATGCAGCACCTCAATGCTCTTTTAAACAAATGCATGGCCTTGAAGGATGGGGCTAATAAGTCTTAGGGGGAGAAGCCAGATGACCTTTCTCCCATTTTATTTACATTTTGGTCTCAGGGGAATAACATATCCAGGACATAATTAGGCTCAGGGACAGGGACTGTGTGCACCCTCCCTTTATTCATTACTTGGCCCCGGGATCTATGAAGTGTCCTATAAAAATCCCAGCCTCTGGGATGGGGTCCCTGGTACCCAAATGGCAACTCTATGTCCTGCACGCCAAAGGCCAAGCTGACCCCCTACTGTGCATAGCCAAAGGTTGTGTGCAGTGTGGGATTGACAATCTGCTGGGGGTTTGAACATGGGGCCTGGCAGCAAGCCATGCATTGTGGCCAACCCTCCAATGTACATGGCTACAGCGTAGGGTTGGATGCTTGAGAATGGTTTGGTTCAGGGCCTGGTCGCAAGCCTGGCCCTGCAGCCAAACTCTGCACACAGCAAAGCCGGTGACTGACGAGGGGGTTAGCTTTACATATGGTAATAAAATATTACTTAACGGTAAAAAGTAGAAATTCACTGAAAATAACAAAGGTTAAAGTAACATTATAGTTAGGTGTGATAAAAAGCTCTGTTATAGTATAAAAAAACTGTAGCAATTCACTGATAAAAACAAAGAATGAAGTGACATTATAGTTAGGTGATTATGTCACTGACATTATGTTGAGAAGCTGGGTTATATGGAGGGATAAGTATACACCTACCACTAGCAATAAGGCCACCCTGCCAACATAAGGTCCAGTCAAGACAGGTATGTAAAGCATTTCAATACACCATTTCAGTAAATAAGTAAGACACAACATGCAATAACAAATCCCACACCAATTAATAAAAATAAGAAACATTTTTATCTTTAAAATGACAAAAAAAGACAAAAATCCAATATAGGGAACCAGAGATATGAATGTTTAAAGATTAAATCAAAAAAATTGCTTTATAGTGCTTAAATGTCACTATCACCAACAGGGGACATCTTGTTGCACTAAACCAGGACTATGTCTCAATTTGAGGCCGACCGCAATGGAGCCCTGCTTAGATACACTGAAGTTGACACAAAATTTAAACTTCAGACTTAATCCTTTTGCTGGAGCTTTTTCTCTCATCATCGGCGAGACTCCTTGTCAGGCTGGGATCCAATGCAACATCATTGAATTGATTTTCAGCGGCAACCCAGTCTAATCCTGGAAGTCTCACCAACGAGAAAAAGCTCTGGAACTTCAGCGGGACAGACTTGAAATTCAGACCTGGTTGTGGTTTGTTGGCAGCAGCTTGACTCTCGTCAATGGTTTGGTCACCTTATGAAGCTTTTTCACAAAAGTTCTCCAAACTTCTCCAAAATTCTAGAACTTCTTCCTGAAGTTCCCCTTGAGGGTTCAAAGTGTCCAAGACACAAATTCAATGGTCTTCAAGCTCTGAAATTGTCCTTGGGAATTTGGACCACAATTTCCACAATACACCTGGTCAAATCCTTAAAAGTCTACTGGACACACTCCAGGCTAGGGACTTCTTGATAGATATAGTGCAGGGAAGCTCTGTTAGCCTGTTGCTTTCATGGAGTCTACTCATTCTTCCTTCTAGAAGCAAGGCAAAGTCCTCAGGGCTGTAGTTCCCAGAATGCAGCAGGAGCAGTCCTTTGGGTGCAGACCAGGGTTCCAGAAGGGCAGTCGTTCTCCTTGTAATTTCAGGCAGCAGGTCTGAGTTGCACTGCAACTGTCACATAGTTATTCAATGATCTGTGGGGACAAGGAGGGGAGCACCCAAAAGCATGACAGCTTCCGCCAAAGTGTGGCATATTCTTGTCCCACAACGCACTGCACTTCAAAACTCCAAGATGGAGGATTTCTCTCCAGCAGAGTAATACCTGGATAAACCAACCTACTGGTGTGGCTCCTTTACATTAACACTCCCCCTCCAGACCATCTGCAAATTCCTTTCCTGGGCCTGCCATCTGGCTGGGGGATACAGGAAGAGGGGTTAGGCCTGGCTGGCAGTCCTTTCTGCCCTGTTCTCTTTGAAGCCCACTTTGATTTACCTGGGCCCCTTTCTGGTCTGTGTTCTGCAGCTGCAGATCTCCACACCAGATATCCTCTGCTCTATGCCGGCCTCCTAACACCTGATCAACACAACCTAGCTAATCCTGTTAAGGCTGATAGAAGCACTGGCCCTGAGCCTAGTTAGCAGAGTCCAGGGCACAGCCAGGGTCAGTTACCACCAGTATCAGTCAGAAGGAAATGGAGTGACCAGGCTAAAATGATGACTTTCTCACAGACAACATCAACGTAAATCAAAGATGTCATTTGTGATGTCAGTAGTGATGTCATAAATTGTGTCATAGAACATGTCAAGAGTGATGTAATATGTGAGGTCATAAGCAGTACATGGTTTGGTGCAAATCATAGTTAGCTCTGCTAGCTACAACTAGTGTATTTCTGTGTTATTGTTGTCACTGACATATTTACCTAAATTTAGCTTCACTTTAGCCTTTGTTTTTTCATTGAAAATGCATATCTATATATAAATATATATATGTATTTATACATATATATATATACACACACACACACATATATATATATATATATATATATATATATATATATATATATATATATATATATATATATATATACATACATACATATATATAGCATCTGGAGGTCTCCAGTAAGAATATTTAGGACCTGGTTTCCATTGAAAAGCTTTTATTGACTTACCTATATCTTTTACACCCTTTGATTAATCTTTTTGAAAATTTCCCAAAAAAGTGTTTCCACGAATCTTGTTGTGCATGGAAAGTTTTGGAGTGATCTGTTTAGCAGGGGCTGAGAATAAGGGGTGGGGTTTCAAAAAAGTGTGTTCCCTATGTTAAGTCCATAGAGATTTTAGACAAGACTACAGCCCGAACCTGGTGACCACCACCTCCCCGGGGGAATCTTCATAAAGTATGCCGGGGGGGCTGCTTGGCGCCTCCGCTCCGCGGGTACCACCAACTCCCTGGGGCTTAATTAATGATAATATAATGGGGCGATGTTCATAAGGTATGCAGAGGGGCTGTGTGCCCCCCCCCTGTACCCATGGAGCCCACCACCTCCTCGGGGCAACTTAAAAAAAATAATAATAAGGGTGTCCTGTGTAGTTGTGGACGGTAATTTTACACTGTACTCCTCACATGTGCACTCCAAATTGTTCAGCGCGATGGAATTCTGTCACTCACTGTACTACATGGAATCTCACAGAGACTTCAGGTAACTCTATGGAATTTGGGGAAGCCTGAAGGCCCCCACAGGCCCAGCTGGCACCCCACCTCCTGTGGGAGCCAGCATTGCTGTCACAGAGAGGGAGCTACTAAAGCAGCTCCCTTTCTGTGAGATCAATGTTTCTGCTGTCTCTCTGTCTTCATCTTTGCAGGCGGGGAGACAGTGAACACCTCTGCTCACAGCGAGGGAGAGCTGTGGGGGAGATGTTTGACATCTCTCCCTCGCTGCAAACGGTGTGTTTGCTGTGGCTTGGCAGCAGCTGTCAAAGCTGCAGCCAAGCCACTACAAACAGCTATCTCCCTGGGGTAGGCAGCCTGAGACATAGCAGCAGCTGGCCTGGGGGCTGGTGGTCCTCAGGACCATCTATGGGTCCTGGAGGGGGACTGCGTGGGGGACTGTGTGGCTCCCCTCCAACTAGTATATCTCTGGGGAGGTGGTAGTCTTCAGGGATGGGGTGGGAGCTACACGCCCCCTGCATTGAATTGCATGATACCCCTAGGGATGTAGTTTAAAAAAAACTTTTGCCTGGATTTGTGACCCCATCCCCAATTCATGGCAAACATTTTTTTTTAAACGTGCTTTTCAGACCTGGGGTGTCCCTCCAGGACCCCATCACCAGAGCTAAGGGGTCAGGGTGTCTGTACCCAGGCGCGTTTTCTTAATTTTTACCTTTTTTTTCTGGGACTCGGCTGAGGCCGAGTCCCAAGATGGCTGACAGCACTTCCTTGTTAAAGTGTTGGCAGGTAATCAGATCTCAGCATGATCTTTGGAGGGGGTTGCGAATCCTTCACGTCCCTATATATACAAATTTGGATTTTCTTAAATTTTACACCAAATCACAAAGGGCGTTTTACAGACCAAGAGCTACCTTTCTGCCAAATTTGCTGTAATTTCGTCTTGTTATTTGGGTGCTAGCGTTGTTCAAAATCCCTATGGAAAAATGAATGGGGAAAAAGTGTTTTGTGTCCCCCGCCCCTTTTTCTTGGCCCACACTTGATGGATCACCCTGAAACTTCCCAGACAAATGCTGTAACGACCATTGTATCTTCCTTGAAAATTTCGAGAATATTTATCAAACCATACCAAAGTTATTAGCAAAACAAAAAACACTTTTTTTCTATAGAAACTAGGTTCTAACTGTAACTACCTAGTTTCACTAAAAAAACACAAAGGCTATAGGGGTGTTATAGTTAGCTTCTGAATTTATTTGTACAAAACCATATA
Organism: Pleurodeles waltl; assembly: GCF_031143425.1. Lineage (NCBI taxonomy): Eukaryota > Metazoa > Chordata > Amphibia > Caudata > Salamandridae > Pleurodeles > Pleurodeles waltl. The sequence goes on from NC_090446.1 coordinate 894,834,237, forward strand.
AATTCAGCAGTCATAGTTAGCGTTCTTTGAAGTAACTGAAAGTCAGGCCCTAAGGTACTCGTGCTTTTGTCATGAACAGCTAAATACTCCACATATTATGTCATTGATGAGATCTTGTATGGCATATTTGATATTACTGCAACATGTGTAAAAAAAATATTGATAAGAAAACTGAGCATGGCAAGGGTGTGAGTTATAGTTGCCCTAGGGTGCAAGTTATAGTTACTTGAAAGAACTCTAACTATAACTGCTGAATTTCTATGGTTTTGTACGAGTACATTCAGAACCTAACTATAACATCCCAATAACCTTTATTTTTTTCAGTGAATTTCTATGTTTTTTTAATGTATAGTAATTTTCATTGCTATATGTGAATCTAACCACTTCCCTGCACAGCCACAGGGCCAGGACCTGAGGCCAACCCCTTAGAAGCACCCAGTCTTGCACCATGCACAGCCTTCTCCCGTGTGCAGTAGGCATTGCCCGCAAGGGCTGGCCTGCAGCCAATCCCCCTAACCACCCAACCAGATGCTGTGCACGGCCCTTTACGAATGCACGGCGGAAGTTGGCCACGGCCTGTCTGGGTGTGAGAATAGGTGTAATAGGCTGTATCTGGGGGCAAGAGTAGCTGTCAGAGTGTCTGTCTGGGTGTGAGAGTGCATACATCAGTGTTTTAGTGGGTGCGTCAGTATGTGTGTGGGTCTGTGAGTAGGTTCTTCAGGGAGTAAATGGGTCTGTGAGTGGATGTATGATGGTCTGAATAGGTGTGTGAGTGGGTGCGGAACTGTCTGAGTGAATCTCAGTGGGTGCGTAAGAGTCTGACTGGGGCTGTGAGTGAGTACATGAGGGTCTGAGTGGGTTTGTGAGTGGGTGCATGAGTGCATGAGTGGATCTGTGAGTGAGAGCGTGTCTGAGTGGGTCTGTGAGTGAATGAGTAAGTGTCTGAGTGGGTGTGTGAGTAGGAGAATTGAATAAAAGAGAGACATAGAGAGGAAAAAGTGAGACTGAAACAGAGAGAGTTTTTTATACTTTGCTGTCTGATATACTTAGAATGAGATATTTGTCTCCAATTTAAAAAGAAAATGTATTTGTTTTTTTTAAATATTATAATTTGTTTTTTATAAAATATAAAATGGAAATGAGTCCAGCTGGACTCAAACCCCAAAAGCTCAGTGTGAAGGTCTGTGACCTTCACACTGAGCTCTGGGGGTTTATTTAATTTTTTTAACCCTTTATGGACTTTCCAGGACTGTACGGGACCTCAAGGGATCCCACTCAGTACCAACATATTTATTTTAATTATTATTTTTTAATATATTTTATATTTACCAAAAAAGCCCTTTACAGGCTGTTTGTCACAGTGGGGTGGGGCCAATGTTCAAGCAAGCAGGGAGCTGCTTTAAGTAGCAGCTCAGTGCTTGCTGAAGCACTTCATCTCTGTCCCTTGCACCCGTGGAGAGGACAGGGACGAAAACCCGAGGTGTTTGTCGTGGCTTGGCTGCAGTGTCAAAGCTGCAAACAAGCCACAGCAAACAGCTTTGTCCTGTGGGTGGGCATCCTGGGACACAGCAGGAGTCGGCCCTGGGGGTTGGCGGTCCTCAGGCCAGCGCCTCTACAATGTGAACATAGCCCCTGGGGATGGTGGTCTCCGGTGCAAATGGAGGTCCTTAGTGGCTCCCCTTTACATTGTTTTCTGTTTTTCCTAGGGGTAGTGGTCTTGGGGTGTGGGAGGCTGTGGGCAACCTGCACATATCTATATAGAAGCCCTGGAGGGTGGTGGTCCTTGGGGCGCTGGGTGCCGCGGGCACCCCCACATATCTAAATAAAAACCCCAGAGTCATGGTCCCCAGTATGTGGGTGGGCTGCAGGCTCCCGCAAATATCCAAATTGAAGCCACAGGGGGTGGTGGTCCCCAGGGTGTGAGGGGCCAGAGGATCCCAGCATATATTTAAATAGAAGCCCCGGGAAAGTGGTGGTTCCTGGGGCTATGGGGGGGCTGTGAGCCTCCCCACTCACAAATTTATCGATGTCTGGGACCTGGCCCACCTTGGGGCCCATAAAAAAACAAGCACTGGAGCTTGTGGTTGTTTTTTTCTTTTGTTTTCTTTTTGCAGGAAATTTGTGATTATCAAAAAGTTGCAGCAAAAAAAAAAAAATGCTTTTTTGCTCTCTTGGGTCTCTCTGGGACACCTCCACATTATTGCTGAGGGGTCAGGGTGTCTCTACCCTGGCCCCGTTTTTTTTTTGCTTACTTTTTTACTTACAAGATGGCTGCCAACACTTTGGGGTTTGAAGTGTTGACAGCTGATCTGAGCTGTGCATTTTCCTGCACAAGCTTGTCTTTTTTCACAAATACTTTGCTGCCAGAGGTATACAAATTTGAATTTCCCAAAATTTCTCAAAAACTACTGAACAGATTTACACCAATTAGGAAAAGCACAATCTGCTTACCAACAGCTAGCTTTCTGCCAAATTTGGTGTAATTCCATCCAGTGGCTCGGGCTGTAGACACGTTGATAGATCCTATGGGAATTAACAAGGGAAACTCAATGTTTTTTGAGCCCCCTTTTTCTCGGCTCTCGCTTGACGGAAAAGTTTCCATGCACACCAATAATAACTGGGCCACTGTTTTTGGAAAATTTCGTGAAGATTCATCAAACGGTGCAAAGATATAGGCAAGTGAAGAAACGCTGAGTAAATTCCAGGGACCGCTAAAACCCCTAAGGTGAATGTCTAAATAAGAGCAGGGGGCTTCGCTCCCCCTGTGCCCCTGGGTTGCACCACCATCGTGGCATAAATGTTTTTTAGTAAGTAAGGGAGGCCCAATGGCCTCCCCCATGCACCGGGGACCACCATCACCCCCATGACAAATAATTATTTTTAAAAAGGGGGGAACGCATGCAGGGGACAGAGATGAAGTGCTTCAGCAAACACAGAGCTGCTGTCAAAGCAGCTCCGTACTTGCTGAAGCATTGGCACTGCAGGGGAAGCCTTAAGGCTTCTCTTGCAGTGTCAGATAGCCTATAAAGGGCATTTTATTATAAATGTTGTTTTAAAAAAAATGTAGGGACCGTGGGGGAGCCCATGAAGGCCTAAGAAAAAAGGAAATGCCTCTGTAGCTCAGTGTGAATGTCACAGACCTTCCCACTATGCTTTGGAGCCTCGAGTCCAGCTGAGCTGCTTGCAATTTGTTTTTCAAATAAAAAAAATATTATATACATATTTTTTCAAATATACACTGTTTATTTAAATTAAATACAAATATCTCATTCTAAGTATATCAAAGATCAAAGCCTAAAAAACTCTTTCTCCTCACTTTCTTCCTCTCTCTCTCTCTCTCTCTCTCTCTCTCTCTCTCTCTCTCTCTCTTTCAATCAATTCTCCTACTCACAAACCCACTCAGACACATATGAACCCTCTCATAGACCCACTCAGACACTCATGCACTCACTCAGAGCCACAGTCAGACACTCACGCACCCACTCAGACTCACTTAGGTAGTTATGCACTCCCTCACTCACCCACTAAGACTGTCACACATCCACTCACAGACCGACTGACACCCTCATGCACCCACTCACAGACCCGCGCACGCATGGACGCACCCACTAAAACACTGATCTACACACTCTCACACCCAGAAAGGCAACCTGACAGCCACACTCACCCCAGATATGCTATCTCACACCTATTCTCACACCCATAGAGGCTGCAGACAACTCCTGCCACGCATGGCCAAAGGGCAATGCGCAGCATGAGGTTGGATGGTTAGGGTGGTTGGTCTCAGGGTCTGGCTGCAGGCCAGGTCATGCGGGCAATCTCTGCTGCACATGGGTGAAGGCCGTACGCAGTGTAAGGTTGGGTGGTTATAGTGGGTTGGCCAAAGACCGTGCATGGTGGTGGTTGGACTAAAGTATGGTATAACATCCCTGTAAACTTTGTTTTTTTTCATTGAATACATATATATATTTATATCTATATACATTTATTTATAGATATAGATATATATGGATATATATAGATATATATTTACATATATAAATATCCTCAAACACAAAGCGGTCACAGGCGGTGCACTCTGACTGCCGGTGCAAGCATTTAAAGATCGAACACAAACCCCAGCATACAGACCAAAACAAAGGATAATGCTGCGCTCCCAGGAGTTATATTCCTCTTTTATTGCCGTCAATCACCATCAGTATTTCCCCCAACACCACTGACACGTTTTGACAATCAGTCTTTTTCAAAGTGGAGGATTTAAAAGTAGATGAGTTTTTTATTAATGTATGCTGTTTCCCCATTGAATACCATTTTGAGAGTTGTGGTAAAATGGGAGACTCTGGCTCTTCTATCAGAGCTCATACCGGTGCACTGCTTGCAGAAGACTAGTTGACAAAACATATAAAATGTGATGGTACAAATCACATCTCACGACTTTAACTACATCTGTGAGGCAGTATGCCAAATGTGTGAGAATTTATGGTTTCAGAAGTCTGTTTGCATGTTTAGTACACCAGAGCAGATTCCAATCATTGGTTGCCTGAAATGTGTGAGACAGCTCTGTTTACTGTGATGTTGTGTGTCTTTCCTTCCTGTTATCAATCAATCAATCCAGGATTTGTAAAGTGCACTACTCACCCATGAGGGATGTGCTGCTACTGCTCAAATAGCCAGGTCTTGAGACGCTTCCTAAGGTTACGGAGGTCTTTGGTCTGGCGCAGGTGGGTGGGAAGAGTGTTCCACGTTTTGGCGGTGAGGTACTACTGCCGGTTGTAGTTCTGCGGACGCATGGGGCGTTTGCGAGGGCGGCAGAGCGGAGATGCTCGGTCGGAGTGTAGAAGGAGAGTCGTCTGTTGAGGTATTCTAGTCCGGTGTTGTGCATTGCTTTGTGAGCGTGGGTGAGGAGTTTGAAGGTGATTCTCTTGTTGACAGGGAGCCACTGCAGATTTTCCAAGTAGTCTGTGATGTGGCAGTGGTGGGGGATCTCCAGGATGAGGTGTGCAGAGGTGTTCTGGATGCTTTGCAGCCTCTTCTGGAGTTTGGCCGTGGTTCCTGCGTAGAGGGCATTGCCGTAGTCTAGTTTGCTGCTTACGAGGTCTTGGGTGACTGTTCTGGTTTTGGTGGATATCCATTTTTAGGTCTTTCGGATCATGTGGAGGGTGTTGAAGCAGGAGGAGTGGATGGCAATAACTTGCTGGGCCATGGATAGTGCAGGTTCCAGGATGAAACCTAGGTTGCAGCGTGGTCGGTGGGAGTTGGAGTGGTTCCGAGAGTGGCTGGCCACCAGTAGTCATCCCATGCATGGGGGTGGTGGAGCCAAAGATGAGGACTTCCGTCTTGTCTGAATTGAGTTTGAGGCAGCTGCTCTTCATCCATTCGGTGACGGCCTTCATTCCTTTGTGGAGGTAGGTCTTGGCGGAGTCCTTGGTGAGGGAGAGTATCAGCTGGATCAGCTTATGAGATGATGTTGAGGTTGTGGAATTGGGTGATGTTAGCGAGCGGGCCATGTAGACGCTGAAGAGGGTCGGGCTAAGGGACAAACCCTGGGGTACGCTGCAGATGGTTTTGGTGGCCTCCGAGCAGAATGGGGGAGGCAGACTCTCTGGGTTATGCCGTTGAGAAAGGAGGTGACCCAGTTCAGGGCTCTGTCGTGGATTCCAGCATTGCTGAGGCGTGAGTGCAGGGTGTGGTGGCAGACGGTGTCGAACATGGCTGAGATGTCCAGGAGGATGAGGGCCGCGGATTCATCGCTGTTTCAGTATGGTTCTGATGTCATCGGAGACGGCGATGAGGGCGGTTTCCATGCTGTGGTTGCTGCGGAATCTGGATTGGGAAGGGTCCATTGTGTGGTTCTCCTCTAGGAAGCGGGCTAGTTGTCTGTTGATGGCCTTCTCGATTACTTTTGCCAGGAAGGGGAGCAGGGAGATAGGCCAGAAGTTCTAGAGGTCCTTTAGGTCTGCCTTGGGCTTTTTGAGGAGGGCATTGATCTCAGTGTGTTTCCAGCTCTCCACGAAGGTGGCGGACTAGAAAGAGCTGTTGATAATCTTCTGTGGTTGGGTTCAATGACAGAGCTTGCTTTGTTGAGGATGTGGTGAGGGCAGGGGTCAGATGGAGAGCCGGAGTGGATGGTGTTCATGATTTCGATGGTGTTGTTGTCATTGACAGGGGTCCAGGAGAGCAGGAGGTTTTTCGTAGGGGAATCTGTAGTTTTGGTGTTTGCCGTGGTGGCCTGGGTGCTGAAGCTGTCGTGGATGTCTGCAATCTTGTGGTGTAAGTAGGAGGCTAGGGAGTCAAAGAGGTCTTGGGATGGCGGGATGGCGTTGGAGGTGGGGCTGGAGAGTTCCTTCACAACATTGAAGAGCTCCTTGTGGCTGTGTGCATTGTTGTTGATTTGGCTTTTGAAGGCGGTTCTTTTGGTGGCTCGGATGAGTTGGTGGTGTCTGCGGATGGTGTTTTTCAAGGCTGTGTGGTTGTCCAGAGTCTGATTTTGGCACCACTTTCTTTAGAGTCTTCGCCAGCTTTGCTTAGATTAGTGGAGGTCGGCAATAAACCAGAAGGCTTTTCTGTCGTTGCGTCTATTGGAGGGATTCTAGATTGGGGCAAGAGTATTGGCACAGGTGTTAACCCATTGCCTGAAGTTGCAGGCAGCTGCGTCAGTGTTGGTGATGTCGATATGTGGGTTCTGGGAGAGGATCGCGATAAGTTGGTCCTCGGTGGCCTTGTTCCAGCTGCGGTGGGGGATTGGTTGTGGGTGGTAGGTTGTTGTGGGTTTCTTGAAGTAGAAGGGGATGCAGCAGTGGTCTCTCCAGTGAAGTTCGTGGTGTGGCTGAAAGAGACGTGATTGATGGTAGAGTCGAGTGTGTGTCCTGCGGAGTGGGTTGGTTTCATGAAGAGCTGTTTGAGGCCAAGGTTGGAGAGGTTGTTGAGCAGGGTGGCAGTGTTAATGTCGCTGGTGTTCTCGAGGTGGAAGTTAAAGTCTCAGAGGAGTATGTAGTCAGTGGATGCAAGAGTGTGTGTGCTGATGATGTCGATAATGGAGTCGCTGAACTGCTGTCGTGGGGCGGGGGCCTCTAGACAAGGGTCCCCCGGAGGGTGGTGTTTGGGTCAGTGTGAATTTGGAAGTGCAGGATTTCGGCGGTGCTGAGGATGTCTTCGGTGTTGGTCGTGAGCCTGAGGGTGTTCTTGTGGATGATGGTGATGCCACCTCCTGGTTTGTTGGAACGGTCCCTGCGGGTGTCTTGTAGCTGTCTGGGATGGCTATGGCGATGTCAGGCGCTGAGGAGGGGTTCATCTAGGTCTTGGTCAGGAAGGCGATGTCTTGAGAGGCTGAGATGAGTAGATTCTATAGCTCTACTGCGTGCTTGTGGATGGTGTGGGTGTTGGGGAGGATACATCTTAGATGGTTGCGTCCTACCTTGGTGGGTGGGTCGTTGGCATGGAGGCTGGTGAAGGTGCAGTTCTGGGAGGAGAAGGGTCCCAGGGATGGCCTACGGGGAGGTTCGAAGGCAGGTGGGAGAGTGGCCGGTGTTGAGGGCGCGGAGGGTGGCATCGTCGTAGGGAAGATGTGCATGGCAGATGTGGGAGGAATGGGAGCCAGGGGTTGTGGCACTGGGCACGGTCCAGGTGCGTTTGTGTGCAGACAGGCTTGCCTTTGGTATGCCTTCAGTGTGCCAGCGGTGCGGCCACACAGCGGCTGCCATTAAGTAGGAAGGTGGGGAGGAGAGGACAGGTGGGAGGTGGATGAAAAATGGTGCAAAAGGGGGTGGAGCCTAAAAAGGGGTGGGGACCCAGGGGCAGCGGGGGAGAGAGAGAAGGGGAGAGCAAAAGTGAGAGAGAGAGAGAAAGAGAGAGCGAAGTGAGAGAGAAATGAGGAAAAGGAGCATTTAGGGACAGTAGTGGAGCAGAGAGCAAAGTAAAGCGGAGAAAAGGAGGAGAGAGGCAGAAGGTATCCTACTAGGAATGCAGATCTCTCCCACTAGACACCAGGGATGAGGCACAGGCAAAAGCCTGCAGGTGGAGGAGGGCCTCAAACTCTTGACAGGGGTGAGGAGTTCAGAGGAGCTCTACTTAGAGGGTGGAGCCACAGGAGGCAGACCAATGCACTGACCAGGTCAGTGGTATTGCTCAGCCTACCATGCAGTGGCCGCCATTAAGTTGGGAGGTGGGGGGAAGGAGAGGACAGCTGGGAGGCGGGAGGGGGACAAAAAATGGTGCAGAAAAAGGGGCGGAGCCTAAAAAGGGGTGGGCCGCAGAAGCAGCAGCTGGGGGGAGAGAAGGGGAGAGCGAAAGTGAGAGAGAGAGTGAGCAGAGTAAGAGAGAAACGAGGAAAAGGAGCACTAAGGGACAGTAGTGGAGCAGAGAGCAAAGCAAAGCAGAGAAAACAGAGGCAGAAGATAGCCTAGTAGGAAAGCAGAGCTCTCCCACTAGACACCAGGGATGAGGTGCAGGCAGAAGCCTGCGGGTGGAGGATGGCCTCGAACTCCCGATAGGGGTCAGAAGTTCAGAGGAGCCAGGGAAAGGGCTCTACTTAGAGGGTGGAGCCATGGGAGGCAGAGCAATGCACTGACCAGGCTATCACATACTTGTGATGTTTGGTTTGTTTAGATACCAACCACTGCGGAGGAGGGCGAGGAATGCACCCGTGTACCCACGTGTACCCACCGTGACCCTAGTCGACTTGGCTACACTGAGGAACACCATTTAATTCTCACCTTTCATCTGGAGAGGGCCACAATCATTGAACTGTGTGCACAGTTGGAGCCAGATCTTATTCCTGCTCTTCGTAGTCCTACTTCAATACCTCCTACAGTACAGGTGCTGTCAGTGCTAAACTTCCTGCCCAGTGGATTATTTCAGATGACAGTGGGCTTGGCTGCAGGTATATCACAGCCAATGTTTTCAATAGTGCTGAGTAGAGTTTTGAATGTCTTGCTGAAACACATGAGCAGTTGGATCTCATTCCCCCAAAGTGTGATTTGTTCACTGTTAAGGATCCTTTCTACACAATGGGACACATGTGATTGGGGCCATTGACGGGGCCCATATTGCTTTGGTCCCTCCCAGGATAAATGAGCAGGTGTTCTGAAATAGGAAGCATTACCATTCTATAAATGTGCAGATGGTGTGCCTTGCTGATCAGTAATTATCCCACATTACTCCCAAGTTTCCAGGATCTGTGCATGATGCCTAGGTAATGAGGAATATCAGTGTCCCACAGATGATGGCACAGCTACAGAGAGAGAGTTTGGCTCATTGGTGAGCATGATTTTTCACACAATGTATGTCACTGTATGTCACCTGGAGTTGTCATCTGTGCTACTGTACACAGGTAATGTGTGTTTTTCACCATTTTCAGGTGACTCTGGCTACCCAAATCTATACTGGGTGTTGACATCAGTTAGGAATACGATGACAGGGGCAGATAATTGATACAATGAGGCACATGGATGGACCAGAAGAGTAATTGAAAGAACATTTGTGCTACTAGAAGCCAGGTTCGGGTGCCTCCATATTTCTGGTGGATCCCTACTCTACTCTCCTGGAAAGGTCTGCCAAATAGTGGTTGGCTGCTGCATGGTTCACAATTTGGCCCTCAGACGGCTTGTGCCTTCACGCAGGAGGAGGAGGGAGACAATGCACCTGGGGCAGCAGAGGACATTGAAGACAGTGATGAAGATGGGAAGGAGAATGTAGTCAACAGGACACATCTGATACACCAGTACTTCCAATGACACTCAGGTAAGGCTGTAATTCTGTCTACAACACCATTTCAATGAATAGCTGTGTGGCAGCTATGATGTACCAAGCACAAATGTTTACATTCTGAAACCTGACACTGTTTCATCTGTGGTCATTCGTGCCAATCGTATGACGACTGTTAAAAAGCTTACTCTGCCTAAGCAATACATCCGTTGTTTTGCAGTTTCAAATACATGCCCATGTCAAACTGTGTCCTCATTCCATACAGTACTTAGCAATTGTTGCTGGGAATGGTTTGTGAGTTGCAACGTGCTTACACAACCACTCTGTGACTTATTTGTCCCAGAGAGTTTGGCCTGGGCTAGGTGTTCCAGAAGAGGGATTGGCATACTGACAATATGGCATAGCTAAAACGGTGGTATCTTGTCTGAGGACCTTACATACATTGTTTCTCATCACTTCTGGAATTTTGAGTTAATTATAGTGCAAAATTTTAGGTTGACATGTCCAGATGAATGTAGGCTGTAATGTTACAGGGGCTCATGTTGCTTAAGTTCCTTTTACTTCTTATCTGAATGTCACTAATAGTTTCCTTTTTTTCAGATGTTGGTGTGGTCACTACTGTGAACTCATAGAATGCCTAAAGACTGCTTTCACACAGTGTTGTAATCGTCTTGAAATAATGACTGAATCAAGATGACTGGATCAGTAGATATTTATTGAAACGCTTCCCGAGCTCCGTCTCTTCTCACCACTGTCAACCTACATTCTCAACATTCTACTTTGAGCTCCCGGGTGTACCACTCCGCTACATTCCAAGGGACCTCGGAAGATACTATTCTTACTTTTAAAACATTATGTAGATATTTCTTATAGTCATTTAAACTACCTATTCATGACAACTATTTACATTTTCTTATTATGCTACATTTTCTCAGTTTACAGTTTTGTGGATTATAACATATCTCCCTTCCTTAACCCCTTCGCTGCCAGGCCTTTTCCCTCTCCTGTGCCAGGCCTTTTTTTGCCTATTTGGGGCAGTTCGCGCTTAGGCCCTCATAACTTTTTGTCCACATAAGCTAACCAAGCCAAATTTGCGTCCTTTTTTTCCAACATCCTAGGGATTCTAGAGGTACCCAGACTTTGTGGGTTCCCTTGAAGGAGGCCAAGAAATTGGCCAAAATACAGTGAAAATGGCAACAACAAAGGGTTTGCGGTGCTAAACTCAGCAGCTTCCTAGCTTTCAGGAACAGGCAGACTTGAATCAGAAAACCCAATTTTTGAACACAATTTTGGCATTTTACTGGGGCATACCCCATTTTTGCAATTTTTTGTGCTTTCAGCCTCCTTCCAGTCAGTGACAGGAATGGGCATGAAAGCAATGCTGGATCCCAGAAACCTAACCATTTCTGAAAGGTAGGCAAAATTCTGAATTCAGCAAGGGGTCATTTGTGTAGATCCTACAAGGGTTTCCTACAGAAAATAACAGCTGAAAAAGAAAAATATTGAAATTGAGGTGAAAAAACCATCAATTTTTCTCTACGTTTTACTCTGTAACTTTTCCCTGCAATGTCAGATTATGGAAAGCAATATACCGTTACGTCTGCTGGACTACTCTGGTTGCGGGGATATATAGGGCTTGTAGGTTCATCAAGAACCCGAGGAACCCAGAGCCAATAAATGAGCTGCACCCTGCAGTGCGTTTTCATTCTATACCGGGTATACAGCAATTCATTTGTTGAAATATAAAGAGTAAAAAATTGCTATCAAGAAAACCTTTGCATTTCCAAAAAGGGCACAAGATAAGGTGTTGAGGAGCAGTGGTTATTTGCACATCTCTGAATTCCGGGGTGACCATACTAGCATGTGAATTATAGGGAATTACTCAAAGAGATGTCTTTTTTACACACTCTCCTATATTTGGAAGGAAAAAATGTAGAGAAAGACAATGGGCAATAGCACTTGTTTTGCTAATCTATGTTCCCCCAAGTCTCCCGATAAAAATGATACCTCACTTGTGTGGGTAGGCCTAGCGCCCGCGACAGGAAACGCCCCAAAATGCAACGTGGACACATCCCATTTTTTTGAATGAAAACAGAGGTGTTTCTTGCGAAGTGCCTACCTGCAGATTTTGGCCTCTAGCTCAGCCGGCACCTAGGGAAACCTACCAAACCTGTGCATTTCTGAAAACTAGAGACCTAGGGGAATCCAAGATGGGGTGACTTGCGGGGCTCGGACCAGGTTCTGTTACCCAGAATCCTTTGCAAACCTCAAAATTTGGCTAGAAAAACACATGTTCCTCACATTTCTGTGGCAGAAAGTTTTGGAATCTGAGAGGAGCCACAAATTTCCTTCCACCCAGCGTTCCCCCAAGTCTCCCGATAAAAATGATACCTCACTTGCATGGGTAGGCCTAGCGCCCGCGACAGGAAACACCCCAAAGCGCAACGTGGACACATCCAAAATTTTGGAAGAAAACAGAGGTGTTTTTTGCGTAGTGCCTACCTGTAGATTTTGGCCTCTAGCTCAGCCGGCACCTAGGGAAACCTACCAAACCTGTGCCTTTCTGAAAACTAGAGACCTAGGGGAATCCAAGATGGGGTGACTTGCGGGGCTCGGACCAGGTTCTGTTACCCAGAATCCTTTGCAAACCTCAAAATTTGGCTAAAAAAACACATGTTCCTCACATTCCTGTGGCAGAAAAATCTGGAATCTGAGAGGAGCCACAAATTTCCTTCCACCCAGCGTTCCCCCAAGACTCCCGATAAAAATGATACCTCACTTGCGTGGGTAGGCCTAGGGCCCGCGACAGGAAACACCCCAAAGCACAACGTGGACACATCCAAAATTTTGGAAGAAAACAGAGGTGTTGTTTGCGAAGTGCCTACCTGTAGATTTTGGCCTCTAGCTCAGCCGGCACCTAGGGAAACCTACCAAACCTGTGCATTTCTGAAAACTAGAGACCAAGGGGAATCCAAGATGGGGTTACTTGCGGGGCTCGGACCAGGTTCTGTTACCCAGAATCCTTTGCAAACCTCAAAATTGGGCTAAAAAAACACATGTTCCTCACATTTCTGTGGCAGAAAGTTCTGGAATCTGAGAGGAGCCACAAATTTCCTTCCACCCAGCGTTCCCCCAAGTCTCCCGATAAAAATGATACCTCACTTGCGTGGGTAGGCCTAGCGCCGGCGACAGGAAACACCCCAAAGCGCAACGTGGACACATCCAAAATTTTGGAAGAAAACAGAGGTGTTTTTGCAAAGTGCCTACCTGTAGATTTTGGCCTCTAGCTCAGCCGGCACCTAGGGAAACCTACCAAACCTGTGCATTTCTGAAAACTAGAGACCTAGGGGAATCCAAGGAGGGGTGACTTGCGGGGCTCGGACCAGGTTCTGTTACCCAGAATCCTTTGCAAACCTCAAAATTTGTCTAAAAAAACACATGTTCCTCACATTTCTGTGGCAGAAAGTTCTGGAATCTGAGAGGAGCCACAAATTTCCTTCCACCCAGCGTTCCCCCAAGTCTCCCGATAAAAATGATACCTCACTTGCGTGGGTAGGCCTAGCGCCCACGACAGGAAACACCCCAAAGCGCAACGTGGACACATCCAAAATTTTGGAAGAAAACAGAGGTGTTTTTTGCGAAGTGCCTACCTGTAGATTTTGGCCTCTAGCTCAGCCGGCACCTAGAGAAACCTACCAAACCTGTGCATTTCTGAAAACTAGAGACCTAGGGGAATCCAAGGAGGGGTTACTTGCGGGGCTCGGACCAGGTTCTGTTACCCAGAATCCTTTGCAAACCTCAAAATTTGGCTAAAAAAACACATGTTCCTCACATTTCTGTGGCAGAAAGTTCTAGAATCTGAGAGGAGCCACAAATTTCCTTCCACCCGACGTTCCCCTAAGTCTCCCGATAAAAATGATACCTCACTTGCATGGGTAGGCCTAGCGCCCGCGACAGGAAACACCCCAAAGCGCAACGTGGACACATCCAAAATTTTGGAAGAAAACAGAGGTGTTTTTTGCGAAGTGCCTACCTGTAGATTTTGGCCTCTAGCTCAGCCGGCACCTAGGGAAACATACCAAACCTGTGCCTTTCTGAAAACTAGAGACCTAGGGGACTCCAAGGAGGGGTGACTTGCGGGGCTCGGACCAGGTTCTGTTACCCGGAATCCTTTGCAAACCTCAAAATTAGGGTAAAAAAACACATGTTCCTCACATTTCTGTGGCAGAAAGTTCTGGAATCTGAGAGGAGCCACAAATTTCCTTCCACCCAGCGTTCCCCCAAGTCTCCCGATAAAAATGATACCTCACTTGCGTGGGTAGGCCTAGCGCCCGCGACAGGAAACACCCCAAAGCGCAACGTGGACACATCCAAAATTTTGGGAGAAAACAGAGGTGTTTTTTGCGAAGTGCCTACCTGTAGATTTTGGCCTCTAGCTCAGCCGGCACCTAGGGAAACCTACCAAAACTGTGCCTTTCTGAAAACTAGAGACCTAGGGGAATCCAAGGAGGGGTGACTTGCGGGGCTCGGACCAGGTTCTGTTACCCAGAATCTTTTGCAAACCTCAAAATTTGGCTAAAAAATCACATGTTCCTCACATTTCTGTGGCAGAAAGTTCTAGAATCTGAGAGGAGCCACAAATTTCCTTCCACCCAGCGTTCCCCCAAGTCTCCCGATAAAAATGATACCTCACTTGCGTGGGTAGGCCTAGCGCCCGCGACAGGAAACACCCCAAAGCGCAACGTGGACACATCCAAAATTTTGGAAGAAAACAGAGGTGTTTTTTTGCGAAGTGCCTACCTGTAGATTTTGGCCTCTAGCTCAGCCGGCACCTAGGGAAACCTACCAAACCTGTGCATTTCTGAAAACTAGAGCCCTATGGGAATCCAAGATGGGGTGACTTGCGGGGCTCGGACCAGGTTCTGTTACCCAGAATCCTTTGCAAACCTCAAAATTTGGCTAAAAAAACACATGTTCCTCACATTTCTGTGGCAGAAAAATCTAGAATCTGAGAGGAGCCACAAATTTCCTTCCACCCAGCGTTCCCCCAAGACTCCCGATAAAAATGATACCTCACTTGCGTGGGTAGGCCTAGGGCCCGCGACAGGAAACACCCCAAAGCGCAACGTGGACACATCCAAAATTTTGGGAGAAAACAGAGGTGTTTTTTGCGAAGTGCCGACCTGTAGATTTTGGCCTCTAGCTCAGCCGGCACCTAGGGAAACATACCAAACCTGTGCCTTTCTGAAAACTAGAGACCTAGGGGAATCCAAGGAGGGGTGACTTGCGGGGCTCGGACCAGGTTCTGTTACCCGGAATCCTTTGCAAACCTCAAAATTAGGGTAAAAAAACACATGTTCCTCATATTTCTGTGGCAGAAAGTTCTGGAATCTGAGAGGAGCCACAAATTTCCTTCCACCCAGCGTTCCCCCAAGTCTCCCGATAAAAATGATACCTCACTTGCGTGGGTAGGCCTAGCGCCCGCGACAGGAAACACCCCAAAGCGCAACGTGGACACATTCAAAATTTTGGGAGAAAACAGAGGTGTTTTTTGCGAAGTGCCTACCTGTAGATTTTGGCCTCTAGCTCAGCCGGCACCTAGGGAAACCTACCAAAACTGTGCCTTTCTGAAAACTAGAGACCTAGGGGAATCCAATGAGGGGTGACTTGCGGGGCTCGGACCAGGTTCTGTTACCCAGAATCTTTTGCAAACCTCAAAATTTGGCTAAAAAAACACATGTTCCTCACATTTCTGTGGCAGAAAGTTCTAGAATCTGAGAGGAGCCACAAATTTCCTTCCACCCAGCGTTCCCCCAAGTCTCCCGATAAAAATGATACCTCACTTGCTTGGGTAGGCCTAGCGCCCGCGACAGGAAACACCCCAAAGCGCAACGTGGACACATCCAAAATTTTGGAAGAAAACAGAGGTGTTTTTTTGCGAAGTGCCTACCTGTAGATTTTGGCCTCTAGCTCAGCCGGCACCTAGGGAAACCTACCAAACCTGTGCATTTCTGAAAACTAGAGCCCTAGGGGAATCCAAGATGGGGTGACTTGCGGGGCTCGGACCAGGTTCTGTTACCCAGAATCCTTTGCAAACCTCAAAATTTGGCTAAAAAAACACATGTTCCTCACATTTCTGTGGCAGAAAAATCTAGAATCTGAGAGGAGCCACAAATTTCCTTCCACCCAGCGTTCCCCCAAGACTCCCGATAAAAATGATACCTCACTTGCGTGGGTAGGCCTAGGGCCCGCGACAGGAAACACCCCAAAGCGCAACGTGGACACATCCAAAATTTTGGGAGAAAACAGAGGTGTTTTTTGCGAAGTGCCTACCTGTAGATTTTGGCCTCTAGCTCAGCCGGCACCTATGGAAACCTACCAAACCTGTGCATTTCTGAAAACTAGAGACCAAGGGGAATCCAAGATGGGGTGACTTGCGGGGCTCGGACCAGGTTCTGTTACCCAGAATCCTTTGCAAACCTCAAAATTTGGCTAAAAAAACACATGTTCCTCACATTTCTGTGGCAGAAAGTTCTGGAATCTGAGAGGAGCCACAAATTTCCTTCCACCCAGCGTTCCCCCACGTCTCCCGGTAAAAATGATACCTCACTTGCGTGGGTAGGCCTAGCGCCGGCGACAGGAAACACCCCAAAGCGCAACGTGGACACATCCAAAATTTTGGAAGAAAACAGAGGTGTTTTTTGCCAAGTGCCTACCTGTAGATTTTGGCCTCTAGCTCAGCCGGCACCTAGGGAAACATACCAAACCTGTGCCTTTCTGAAAACTAGAGACCTAGGGGAATCCAAGGAGGGGTGACTTGCGGGGCTCGGACCAGGTTCTGTTACCCGGAATCCTTTGCAAACCTCAAAATTAGGGTAAAAAAACACATGTTCCTCACATTTCTGTGGCAGAAAGTTCTGGAATCTGAGAGGAGCCACAAATTTCCTTCCACCCAGCGTTCCCCCAAGTCTCCCGATAAAAATGATACCTCACTTGCGTGGGTAGGCCTAGCGCCGGCGACAGGAAACACCCCAAAGCGCAACGTGGACACATCCAAAATTTTGGAAGAAAACAGAGGTGTTTTTGCAAAGTGCCTACCTGTAGATTTTGGCCTCTAGCTCAGCCGGCACCTAGGGAAACCTACCAAACCTGTGCATTTCTGAAAACTAGAAACTTAGGGGAATCCAAGGAGGGGTGACTTGCGGGGCTCGGACCAGGTTCTGTTACCCAGAATCCTTTGCAAACCTCAAAATTTGGCTAAAAAAACACATGTTCCTTACATTTTTGTGGCAGAAAGTTCTAGAATCTGAGAGGAGCCACAAATTTTCTTCCACCCGACGTTCCCCTAAGTCTCCCGATAAAAATGATACCTCACTTGCGTGGGTAGGCCTAGCGCCCGCGACAGGAAACACCCCAAAGCGCAACGTGGACACATCCAAAATTTTGGAAGAAAACAGAGGTGTTTTTTGCGAAGTGCCTACCTGTAGATTTTAGCCTCTAGCTCATCGGGCACCTAGGGAAACCTACCAAACCTGTGCATTTCTGAAAACTAGAGACCTAGGGGAATCCAAGATGAGGTGACTTGCGGGGCTCGGACCAGGTTCTGTTACCCAGAATCCTTTGCAAACCTCAAAATTTGGCTAAATAAACACATGTTCCTCACATTTCTGTGGCAGAAAGTTCTGGAATCTGAGAGGAGCCACAAATTTCCTTCCACCCAGCGTTCCCCCAAATCTCCCGATAAAAATGATACCTCACTTGCGTGGGTAGGCCTAGCGCCGGCAGCAGGAAACACCCCAAAGCGCAACGTGGACACATCCAAAATTTTGGAAGAAAACAGAGGTGTTTTTTGCAAAGTGCCTACCTGTAGATTTTGGCCTCTAGCTCAGCCGGCACCTAGGGAAACCTACCAAACCTGTGCATTTCTGAAAACTAGAGACCTAGGGGAATCCAAGGAGGGGTGACTTGCGGGGCTCGGACCAGGTTCTATTACCCAGAATCCTTTGCAAACCTCAAAATTTGGCTAAAAAAACACATGTTCCTCACATTTCTGTGGCAGAAAGTTCTGGAATCTGAGAGGAGCCACAAATTTCCTTCCACCCAGCGTTCCCCCAAGTCTCCCGATAAAAATGATACCTCACTTGCGTGGGTAGGCCTAGCGCCCGCGACAGGAAACACCCCAAAGCGCAACGTGGACACATCCAAAATTTTGGAAGAAAACAGAGGTGTTTTTTGGCAAGTACCTACCTGTAGATTTTGGCCTCTAGCTCAGCGGCACCTAGGGAAACCTACCAAACCTGTGCATTTCTGAAAACTAGAGACCTAGGGGAATCCAAGGAGGGGTGACTTGCGGGGCTCGGACCAGGTTCTGTTACCCAGAATCCTTTGCAAACCTCAAAATTTGGCAAAAAAAAACACATGTTCCTCACATTTCTGTGGCAGAAAGTTCTGGAATCTGAGAGGAGCCACAAATTTCCTTCCACCCAGCGTTCCCCCAAGTCTCCCGATACAAATGATACCTCACTTGCGTGGGTAGGCCTAGCGCCGGCGACAGGAAACACCCCAAAGCGCAACGTGGACACATCCAAAATTTTGGAAGAAAACAGAGGTGTTTTTTGCGAAGTGCCTACCTGTAGATTTTGGCCTCTAGCTCAGCCGGCACCTAGGGAAACCTACCAAACCTATGCATTTCTGAAAACTAGAGACCTAGGGGAATCCAAGGAGAGGTGACTTGCGGGGCTCGGACCAGGTTCTGTTACCCAGAATCCTTTGCAAACCTCAAAATGTGGCTAAAAAAACACATGTTCCTCACATTTCTGAGGCAGAAAGTTCTGGAATCTGAGAGGAGCCACAAATTTCCTTCCACCCAGCGTTCCCCCAAGTCTCCCGATAAAAATGATACCTCATTTGCGTGGGTAGGCCTAGCGCCCGCGACAGGAAACACCCCAAAGCGCAACGTGGACACATCCAAAATTTTGGAAGAAAACAGAGGTGTTTTTTGCGAAGTACCTACCTGTAGATTTTGGCCTCTAGCTCAGCCGGCACCTAGGGAAACCTACCAAACCTGTGCATTTCTGAAAACTAGAGACCTAGGGGAATCCAAGGAGGGGTGACTTGCGGGGCTCGGACCAGGTTCTGTTACCCAGAATCCTTTGCAAACCTCAAAATTTGGCTAAAAAAACACATGTTCCTCACATTTCTGTGGCAGAAAGTTCTGGAATCTGAGAGGAGCCACAAATTTCCTTCCACCCGACGTTCCCCTAAGTCTCCCGATAAAAATGATACCTCACTTGCATGGGTAGGCCTAGCGCCCGCGACAGGAAACACCCCAAAGCGCAACGTGGACACATCCAAAATTTTGGAAGAAAACAGAGGTGTTTTTTGCGAAGTGCCTACCTGTAGATTTTGGCCTCTAGCTCAGCCGGCACCTAGGGAAACCTACCAAACCTGTGCATTTCTGAAAACTAGAGACCTAGGGGAATCCAAGGAGGGGTTACTTGCGGGGCTCGGACCAGGTTCTGTTACCCAGAATCCTTTGCAAACCTCAAAATTTGGCTAAAAAAACACATGTTCCTCACATTTCTGTGGCAGAAAGTTCTAGAATCTGAGATGATCCACAAATTTCCTTCCACCCGACGTTCCCCTAAGTCTCCCGATAAAAATGATACCTCACTTGCATGGGTAGGCCTAGCGCCCGCGACAGGAAACACCCCAAAGCGCAACGTGGACACATCCAAAATTTTGGAAGAAAACAGAGGTGTTTTTTGCGAAGTGCCTACCTGTAGATTTTGGTCTCTAGCTCAGCCGGCACCTAGGGAAACATACCAAACCTGTGCCTTTCTGAAAACTAGAGACCTAGGGGAATCCAAGGAGGGGTGACTTGCGGGGCTCGGACCAGGTTCTGTTACCCGGAATCCTTTGCAAACCTCAAAATTAGGGTAAAAAAACACATGTTCCTCACATTTCTGTGGCAGAAAGTTCTGGAATCTGAGAGGAGCCACAAATTTCCTTCCACCCAGCGTTCCCCCAAGTCTCCCGATAAAAATGATACCTCACTTGCGTGGGTAGGCCTAGCGCCGGCGACAGGAAACACCCCAAAGCGCAACGTGGACACATCCAAAATTTTGGAAGAAAACAGAGGTGTTTTTGCAAAGTGCCTACCTGTAGATTTTGGCCTCTAGCTCAGCCGGCACCTAGGGAAACCTACCAAACCTGTGCATTTCTGAAAACTAGAGACTTAGGGGAATCCAAGGAGGGGTGACTTGCGGGGCTCGGACCAGGTTCTGTTACCCAGAATCCTTTGCAAACCTCAAAATTTGGCTAAAAAAACACATGTTCCTTACATTTTTGTGGCAGAAAGTTCTAGAATCTGAGAGGAGCCACAAATTTTCTTCCACCCGACGTTCCCCTAAGTCTCCCGATAAAAATGATACCTCACTTGCGTGGGTAGGCCTAGCGCCCGCGACAGGAAACACCCCAAAGCGCAACGTGGACACATCCAAAATTTTGGAAGAAAACAGAGGTGTTTTTTGCGAAGTGCCTACCTGTAGATTTTAGCCTCTAGCTCATCGGGCACCTAGGGAAACCTACCAAACCTGTGCATTTCTGAAAACTAGAGACCTAGGGGAATCCAAGATGAGGTGACTTGCGGGGCTCGGACCAGGTTCTGTTACCCAGAATCCTTTGCAAACCTCAAAATTTGGCTAAATAAACACATGTTCCTCACATTTCTGTGGCAGAAAGTTCTGGAATCTGAGAGGAGCCACAAATTTCCTTCCACCCAGCGTTCCCCCAAATCTCCCGATAAAAATGATACCTCACTTGCGTGGGTAGGCCTAGCGCCGGCAGCAGGAAACACCCCAAAGCGCAACATGGACACATCCAAAATTTTGGAAGAAAACAGAGGTGTTTTTTGCAAAGTGCCTACCTGTAGATTTTGGCCTCTAGCTCAGCCGGCACCTAGGGAAACCTACCAAACCTGTGCATTTCTGAAAACTAGAGACCTAGGGGAATCCAAGGAGGGGTGACTTGCGGGGCTCGGACCAGGTTCTATTACCCAGAATCCTTTGCAAACCTCAAAATTTGGCTAAAAAAACACATGTTCCTCACATTTTTGTGGCAGAAAGTTCTGGAATCTGAGAGGAGCCACAAATTTCCTTCCACCCAGCGTTCCCCCAAGTCTCCCGATAAAAATGATACCTCACTTGCGTGGGTAGGCCTAGCGCCCGCGACAGGAAACACCCCAAAGCGCAACGTGGACACATCCAAAATTTTGGAAGAAAACAGAGGTGTTTTTTGCCAAGTACCTACCTGTAGATTTTGGCCTCTAGCTCAGCGGCACCTAGGGAAACCTACCAAACCTGTGCATTTCTGAAAACTAGAGACCTAGGGGAATCCAAGGAGGGGTGACTTGTGGGGCTCGGACCAGGTTCTGTTACCCAGAATCCTTTGCAAACCTCAAAATTTGGCTAAAAAAACACATGTTCCTCACATTTCTGTGGCAGAAAGTTCTGGAATCTGAGAGGAGCCACAAATTTCCTTCCACCCAGCGTTCCCCCAAGTCTCCTGATACAAATGATACCTCACTTGCGTGGGTAGGCCTAGCGCCGGCGACAGGAAACACCCCAAAGCGCAACGTGGACACATCCAAAATTTTGGAAGAAAACAGAGGTGTTTTTTGCGAAGTGCCTACCTGTAGATTATGGCCTCTAGCTCAGCCGGCACCTAGGGAAACCTACCAAACCTATGCATTTCTGAAAACTAGAGACCTAGGGGAATCCAAGGAGAGGTGACTTGCGGGGCTCGGACCAGGTTCTGTTACCCAGAATCCTTTGCAAACCTCAAAATGTGGCTAAAAAAACACATGTTCCTCACATTTCTGTGGCAGAAAGTTCTGGAATCTGAGAGGAGCCACAAATTTCCTTCCACCCAGCGTTCCCCCAAGTCTCCCGATAAGAATGATACCTCACTTGCGTGGGTAGGCCTAGCGCCCGCGACAGGAAACACCCCAAAGCGCAACGTGGACACATCCAAAATTTTGGAAGAAAACAGAGGTGTTTTTTGCGAAGTACCTACCTGTAGATTTTGGCCTCTAGCTCAGCCGGCACCCAGGGAAACCTACCAAACCTGTGCATTTCTGAAAACTAGAGACCTAGGGGAATCCAAGGATTGGTGACTTGCGGGGCTCGGACCAGGTTCTGTTACCCAGAATCCTTTGCAAACCTCAAAATTTGGCTAAAAAAACACATGTTCCTCACATTTCTGTGGCAGAAAGTTCTGGAATCTGAGAGGAGCCACAAATTTCCTTCCACCCAGCATTCCCCCAAGTCTCCCGATACAAATGATACCTCACTTGCGTGGGTAGGCCTAGCGCCGGCGACAGGAAACACCCC
Source organism: Pleurodeles waltl (assembly GCF_031143425.1). Lineage (NCBI taxonomy): Eukaryota > Metazoa > Chordata > Amphibia > Caudata > Salamandridae > Pleurodeles > Pleurodeles waltl. The sequence continues at coordinate 894,856,331 of NC_090446.1, forward strand.
AAAGCGCAACGTGGAGACATCCAAAATTTTGGAAGAAAACAGAGGTGTTTTTTGCGAAGTGCCTACCTGTAGATTTTGGCCTCTAGCTCAGCCGGCACCTAGGGAAACCTACCAAACCTATGCATTTCTGAAAACTAGAGACCTAGGGGAATCCAAGGAGAGGTGACTTGCGGGGCTCGGACCAGGTTCTGTTACCCAGAATCCTTTGCAAACCTCAAAATTTGGCTAAAAAAACACATGTTCCTCACATTTCTGTGGCAGAAAGTTCTGGAATCTGAGAGGAGCCACAAATTTCCTTCCACCCAGCGTTCCCCTAAGTCTCCCGATAAAAATGATACCTCACTTGCGTGGGTAGGCCTAGCGCCCGCGACAGGAAACACCCCAAAGCGCAACGTGGACACATCAAAAATTTTGGAAGAAAACAGAGGTGTTTTTTGCGAAGTACCTACCTGTAGATTTTGGCCTCTAGCTCAGCCGGCACCTAGGGAAACCTACCAAACCTGTGCATTTCTGAAAACTAGAGACCTAGGGGAATCCAAGGAGGGGTGACTTGCGGGGCTAGGACCAGGTTCTGTTACCCAGAATCCTTTGCAAACCTCAAAATTTGGCTAAAAAAACACATGTTCCTCACATTTCTGTGGCAGAAAGTTCTGGAATCTGAGAGGAGCCACAAATTTCCTTCCACCCAGCGTTCCCCCACGTCTCCCGATAAAAATGCTACCTCACTTGCGTGGGTAGGCCTAGCGCCCGCGACAGGAAACACCCCAAAGCGCAACGTGGACACATCAAAAATTTTGGAAGAAAACAGAGGTGTTATTTGCGAAGTACCTACCTGTGGATTTTGGCCTCTAGCTCAGCCGGCACCTAGGGAAACCTACCAAACCTGTGCATTTCTGAAAACTAGAGACCTAGGGAAATCCAAGGAGGGGTGACTTGCGGGGCTCGGACCAGGTTCTGTTACCCAGAATCCTTTGCAAACCTCAAAATTTGGCTAAAAAAACACATGTTCCTCACATTTCTGTGGCAGAAAGTTCTGGAATCTGAGAGGAGCCACAAATTTCCTTCCACCCAGCGTTCCCCCAAGTCTCCCGATAAAAATGATACCTCACTTGCGTGGGTAGGCCTAGCGCCCGCAACAGGAAACACCCCAAAGCGCAACGTGGACACATCCAAAATTTTGGAAGAAAACAGAGGTGTTTTTGCGAAGTACCTACCTGTAGATTTTGGCCTCTAGCTCAGCCGGCACCTAGGGAAACCTACCAAACCTGTGCATTTCTGAAAACTAGAGACCTAGGGGAATCCAAGGAGGGGTGACTTGCGGGGCTCGGACCAGGTTCTGTTACCCAGAATCCTTTGCAAACCTCAAAATTTGGCTAAAAAAACACATGTTCCTCACATTTCTGTGGCAGAAAGTTCGGGAATCTGAGAGGAGCCACAAATTTCCTTCCACCCAGCGTTCCCCCAAGTCTCCCGATAAAAATGATACCTCACTTGCGTGGGTAGGCCAAGCGCCCGCGACAGGAAACACCCCAAAGCGCAACGTGGACACATCCAAAATTTTGGAAGAAAACAGAGGTGTTTTTTGCGAAGTACCTACCTATAGATTTTGGCCTCTAGCTCAGCCGGCACCTAGGGAAACCTACCAAACCTGTGCATTTCTGAAAACTAGAGACCTAGGGGAATCCAAGGAGGGGTGACTTGCGGGGCTCGGACCAGGTTCTGTTACCCAGAATCCTTTGTAAACCTCAACATTTGGCTAAAAAAACACATGTTCCTCACATTTCTGTGGCAGAAAGTTCTGGAATCTGAGAGGAGCCACAAATTTCCTTCCACCCAGCGTTCCCCCAAGTCTCCCGATAAAAATTATACCTCACTTGCGTGGGTAGGCCTAGCGCCCGCGACAGGAAACACCCCAAAGCGCAACGTGGACACATCCAAAATTTTGGAAGAAAACAGAGGTGTTTTTTGCGAAGTGCTTACCTGTAGATTTTGGCCTCTAGCTCAGCCGGCACCTAGGGAAACCTACCAAACCTGTGCATTTCTGAAAACTAGATACCTAGGGGAATCCAAGGAGAGGTGACTTGCGGGGCTCGGACCAGGTTCTGTTACCCAGAATCCTTTGCAAACCTCAAAATTTGGCTAAAACAACACATGTTCCTCACATTTCTGTGGCAGAAAGTTCTCGAATCTGAGAGGAGACACACATTTCCTTCCACCCAGCGTGCCCCTAAGTCTCCCGATAAAAATGATACCTCACTTGTGTGGGTAGGCCTAGCGCCCGCGACAGGAAACGCCCCAAAACGCAACGCGGACACATCCCATTTTTTGAAAGAAAACAGTGCCTACATGTGGATTTTGGCCTGTAGCTCAGCCGGCACCTCGGGAAACCTACCAAACCTGTGCATTTCTGAAAACTAGAGACATAGGGAATTCAAGGAGGGGTGACTTGCGGGGCTCGGACCAGGTTCTGTTACCCAGAATCCTTTGCAAACCTCAACATTTGGCTAAAAAAACACATGTTCCTCACATTTCTGTGGCAGAAAGTTCTGGAATCTGAGAGGAGCCACAAATTTCCTTCCACCCAGCGTTCCCCCAAGTCTCCCGATAAAAATGATACCTCACTTGTGTGGGTGGGCCAGGTGCCTGCAACAGAATAAGGCCCAAAACCCGAATGGATAGAAGGGATAGCACAGCAAGTTTATAAGGGCATATTCTTTTATACATCTTTAGACTGACTCTGCTTTGGGGACCCACATAAGTGAGGTGTCATTTTACTTGGGAGGCTGAGGGGAAAACTGGGGAGTAGGAATTTTGTGCTGGAGCGGTGATCCTACTAAGAAAAATCAGGAAAATATGCTTTTTTATGCAAATTTTGAGGTTTACAGAGGAGTCTGGGTAAGAAAATGGTGGGGGAGCCACACAAGCCACACCTCCCTGGACTCCTTGGGGTGTCTAGTTTTAAAAGGTTTCTGGGTTTTGTAGGTTTCCCTACATGAAGGCCGCACCCAGGACCAAAAACATAGGTGGGTCCTCCCCCCCAAACACAGGTATTTTTGGAATATATCACTTTGATGTGTGCACATACGTCCGTGATGTGCCAAACACTAAAATTGTGAAAAGAAACACACTTAGGTTATGTGAAGAAGACCCCTCACCCACCAACCAAGTTGGTGGCATGCTTCATCATCGGGGTCCCACCCGAGGCACCTAGCGTGTCACAGGTGTGCTGCGACGCCTGATTGCAGCGGAGCAGGTTTTGTCATTTTTTACAACACACACTGGTTGGATTTGGCACGAGGGTGAGTGATGGTTCAGTGGATCAAATTTTATTAACAAGAGATTTCACAAAAATGAAATGCACTGCTAATAACTGAAAGGCAAGAAAGTGAACCAATGACTCACAGCTCGTGAGCTGTAAAGCCGCGACAAGGCACCAACCGCTTTACAGTCCATTCACACTCCTTTCATACATGACACGCACAAGACCATTCACACCGCCAGCCACGGGCCCAGCACATTACAACACTCACATCGACAGACCGCGCCACTCAAGGGCCCATCACTTACATACGCCCACATGCCTGATACAAGAATCACACCAGCTGATGGGAGTGTGGACTGCCGTTTGGCTGGCACCGCCAGCCAAGCTCCACCCCACGCACACCGCCAGCCAAGCGCCACCCCACGCACACCGCCAGCCATGCGCCACCCCACCCACACCGCCAGCCAAGCGCCACCCCATGCACACCGCCAGCCAAGCGCCACCCCAAGCACACCGCCAGCCAAGCGCCACCCCACGCACACCGCCAGCCATGCGCCACCCCACGCACACCGCCAGCCAAGCGCCACCCCACGCACACCGCCAGCCAAGCGCCACCCCACGCACACCGTCAGCCAAGCGCCACCCCAAGCACACCGCCAGCCAAGCGCCACCCCACGCACACCGCCAGCCAAGCGCCACCCCCAAGCACACCGCCAGCCAAGCGCCACCCCACGCACACCGCCAGCCAAGCGCCACCCCACGCACACCGCCAGCCAAGCGCCACCCCACGCACACCGCAATCACTTTTTTTAATTTATAAACAACAAAGTAACTACTAATTATAAAATAAGCACAAAACTACAAACACAAAAGCTTTAACTAAATACACGACAGATGCCAACCGTGAAACATATGAAAATATAAAACAGACAGCTTACGCTCACGGTATTTCCCAAAAGTTTTTCCTTGTGTGGTAACTTCTAAAACAGCTGGGCACACACAGCCCAGGCTTTGAAGGGCATTCGGGGAAGTACATCCGGCTCTCCCTCCGGATTGATCTCCGGGCACATACTGAATGGGAGGAATGTGATCTGGAAAGTGCCGATCTTTCAATCTAGCCACATCCTCCACCACTTCTACTCTAGGAACTCTTGCCGGTTCCACCACAATAAGGCATTCTATCACCGACTCCTGAAATTTAACAAATGTCATCCTTGACTCGGGTGAACAATCCTTGTATACAATAAAGGCATTAAAAGTTGCCAAATGAAATAAATGTAGGGCCAACTTTTTATACCACACATAAGACTTACGAAGAGCAGTGTAAGGTTCTAACCTCTGATCTACTCTATCAACACCACCCATGTGCCTATTGTAGTCCAAAATGCACGCAGGTTTGCGCACTTCCGCAACCTGACCCCAAACAGCCACAGGGGAAGTTCTCTCATCATGGATGGTCGATAGCATGTACACATCCCTCCTGTCTGAAAATTTCAGAGCTAGCAGCTCATTATTCCGCAAGGCACTGCACTGTCCCCTCTCAAGTTTTTTACAGACAAGCTCCCTTGGATAGCCTTTCCGGTTAGAACGGATTGTGCCACAAGCAACAGTGTCCACCCTAAACAACTCCTTGAACAACTGCACTCCAGTGTAGAAATTATCTACGTACAAATGGTGACCTTTGTTAAACAGCCGTCTAGCAAGTTCCCACACAATTTTTTCGCTAACTCCAAAAGTGGCCGGACAACCAGGACGGTCAATACTGGAATCCCTACCAGTGTAGACCCGGAAATTATACACATATCCTGTACTGCTTTCTGACAGCAGATACAATTTAATCCCATACCGTGCCCTCTTACTAGGAATGTACTGCTTAAAAACTAAACGCCCCTTGAAAAGGACCAAAGACTCGTCCACACTTATCTCTTTGCCTGGAACATAGACCTCTGAAAACCGATCCACAAAATGATCAAGGACAGGCCTAATCTTAAAAAGGCGGTCACAATCAGGGTGATCTCGTGGCAAGGCTAAAGCATTGTCTACAAAATGCAGCATACGAATAAGAAGCAAATACCGATTACGTGTCATAGTTGCAGGAAATATAGCAGTTGCCATCAAGGGACTAGTAGACCAATAAGAAGCCAGTGACGGCTTCCTGATCAACCCCATCAAAAAAGACAAACCTAAAAACCTTTTCATCTCTTCCAGATATGTGGGAACCCAATGAGTAGCTCTAGACTGAGGCTTAAGTCTGGCAGCGTTGTCCCGCAAATATTGCTCTGCATACACATTTGTCTGCTCCACAATCTCTTCCAAAAATACATCGTCCATAAACAAGTGAAAGAAATGGACAGGCAGAAAGTTTTCCGTATTAACTCTACACCCTGGGAGACCAGTAAATGCAGGTAACTGTGGCTGCTCCATGTTTGGGGCAATCCAGGTGTCAGGTCTTCTGCACTCTTGGCACATCAATGTCCTCCTCTAACACAGGCCCTTCATCTGCACTGAGAGTAGCTTCCTCATCAGAAGAATACTCTCGGACAGAAAACTCACTTCCAGAATCTCCTGCTTCCTCCTCTGCCTCAGATGCAGAGTCAGTGTCGTAATCATGGTCTGAAGACGACTCGAAGAGCATGCGAACAACCTGCTGAGCGGTCACTTTGCGGCTAGCCATGATCCTAACAACAAATGGATTGCCAACAACAACTAGCACTAAAATAAGTAATAAACAAAGTGTAGCTTTATCACAAAGAGTTATGTACTACAAAAAACTATACCACTCAGTTGCCTGAAATAGCTACTCACCAAGCAACTACTCTGCACAGACAGCAATCACCAATGATATCCCACTAAAAAGAAAAAAGAAAAAAGAAAATTAGACATATGACAACACAAACATCACTGTGCTCAAATCTAAGGACAATGTCAAACACACAATACTGCATTTAGTACACAACCTACAAACATGTCAACAATACTCCTTTGGAGTAAATTGCTTTCACTTACCTAAAACATGCAACTATGCAAACCACAGGACAACTACTGCCAAAACCGCAAAGATCCACAGCAAAGGAAGCAAAAGCGTTGAACTTGAAGAAAAAGAAGAAATAAATTGTTATAATCACAAATACAAATACTTTGCCAGTTGACAAACACCCCACCACCAAGAACTAAGAAGTTGTCCCTGGTACCTAAATGGATCCTGCCCCCCTCGGGGGTAGGTGGGCGTAAACAAATTGGCCAATCTGCCCCCAAGGGGGGGCAGAAATGGGCAACACCTCTGTGCCCACTTTCAGGGGGCGACCCTTCCCAAAGGGGGCACCCCCAGCACAACACAACACAACACAACACAAAAAAATCCCTGCCGTATTGGTGGTTTCTGCCCTCCTTGGGGGCAGATGGGCCTACAAAATTACGGGCAGAGATGGCCAATACAAATTTTCCCCACCTTAGGGGGGCGACCGTTGCTCAAGGGGTCACCCCCAAAATACACACAAATAATAAAATCCCTGGTGTCTAGTGGTTTTCGCCCCCCCGGGGGCAGATCCGCCGAAAAATTGGCAGATCTGCCCCCAAGGGGGGGGGGCGAAATACAAAAAAATATTGCCCCCGGGGGGGCGACCCTTGCCCAAGGGGTCGCCCCCAAAATACACATAAATACAAATATCCCTGGTGTCTAGTGGTTTTCGCCCCCCCCCCCCGGGGGCAGATCCGCCGAAAAATCAGCGGATCTGCCCCCAGGGGGGGCGAAATACAAAAAAAATGGCCCCCGGGGGGGGGCGACCCTTGCCCAAGGGGGAATGCCTGGTCTTTCACAGCAAGCCAAATTGTCCATACTCCATACTCTGCCATCCTCCAATTTGACCACATTTCTTTGTACTTCAATATTTCTTTTGGGGCTAGAAAACCTACTACCTTCTCTTTTGTTTCTTTCCGGTAGTTTGACTTTCACCCACTGCCCTACTTTCCAGCGCCTATTCTTGGTGCCGTATTTATTGTCATACCAACTTTTGTATTTACTTTGGTTTTGCTGAACACGGACCTTTATCTCTTCATGTTGAACGATTTGGGGTTTCCCACCTCCCAACCAGTTGGGGTTTAATTTGGTACTTGGCAACCTGCCTCTTAATGATGTGAAAGGAGAAATACCTGTTACTAAATTGGGTGTGGTGTGATATGACCACAGTAATTGTTTTAAAGCCATGTCACCCGACTCCTGAGCCATCTTGGCCATTTGTAAACACTCCTTGATCATCCTATTGGTTCTCTCAACTAAACCATTCGCTTGAGGATGATACAAGGCTGTTCTAAAATGACTGACACCAATTTTCCTTAGGAATTCCTTCATAGCATCAGAAGTGAATTGTACCCCATTGTCGGTTATTAAGATACTAGGAAATCCTTCAATCATGAACGCCTCCGTTAGGAAAGCTATCACTTCTTTAGTGGTTATTTGGTTTACTGGTTTGGTCATTATCCAGTGTGAGTGGTAGTCTACCAATACAAGTAAAACATTTCCACCTACACCTACCTGGTTTAACGGACCTATAATATCCAGTCCTAACTTGTCCCATGGTTTGCTTGGGGCTTCTATTGGTGACAGCAGTGCTTTTCTTGTGATGTTTATCTTGTCACTGGTGGCACATTTATTACACTCTTTTACCTTGATTTCTACCAGTTTGTCCATTGTTGGAAACCAATAAGTGGCTCTTAATTTACTTTTTGTGAGGCTTCTCCCTAGATGCCCTTCATGTGCCAACGTAACCAGCTATTCCCACAATTCTCTGGGCGGTACAATTCTCTCACCTCTCATCACCATGTTATCTTGAATGTTTAGTTCTGATCTTACTTCCCAATACCCCTTCATCTCCTCCTCTAAGTCTTTTGATTTTTCCGGCCACCCCTTAACAATCATTTCTTTCAATTTTGTTAAAACTGTGTCATTCCTGATACCTTTGTTCCATTCACTCTTTGTTAACCCAGCAAGGTCTACATACAATACTGGCTCCAATATGTCTGTCTCTTCCTCCTCTTCTACCTCCCTAGGTGACCTGGACAGGAAGTCTGCAATTATGTTTCTTTTACCTTGAACATATTCTACTTTAAAGTTGAAATTTTCTAAAGCTTGTATCCATTTTGAAATTCGAGGGGTAGCTCGCTCCCTCCCTTTTGTAGTGAACATCCCTGTAAGAGGTTTGTGATCTGTTCTGATAACAAAAGGCAAACCCCACAGGAAAAACTTAAAATGTTTTATGGCCCAATAGCATGTTAGTGTCTCTCTTTCTATGGTGGAATAATTTGCTTCCGCATCTGAAAGAGACCTTGAGGCAAAAGCTATTATATCATCTTGTCCATTTGCACTCTGAGACAAGGTAGCTCCCAACCCCTTTCCACTAGCATCCGTGGTCACTATGGTTTTCTTCCTGAAATCGAAAGTTTTCAAATTAGGCGATTTAACAATAGCTTCTTTTATTTTCTTAAACGCTTCCTGACAATTCCAATCCCAATCAAATATGGCATTTTTTTTTAGTAATGATCTCAAAGGGGCTGTCACATCAGCAAAGTTGTGTACGAACTTAGCCATGTACTCAGCCAATCCTAAGAATGACTTGAGTTCTTGCTTATTGGTGGGAGCTTGGGCTTCTGTTACAGCCACAACCAGGTCATATTTTGGCTCTACACCATCCTTTGTTATTTTGTGCCCCAGATATTCAACTGATTCTACTCCTATCTGGCACTGATCCCTTCGAATAGTCATACCCGATATCTCTAAAGCTTTGAAAACTTCTCTCAAAGTGGAATCGTGTTCTTCTTTTGTCGACCCATATATCAGAATGTCATCTTGGAAGCACAATGCCTTATCTATGCCCTGTAATACTCTTTGCATAATACGCTGAAAAACTGCAGCAGCAGAAGCCAACCCGAATGGCATTCTGCAGTATCTTAAAGCTCCATATGGGGTGATGAAAGAAGTAAGTGACCTGGATGAGGGGTGGAGCTCTACTTGGTGATATGCTGATGACAAGTCTATCACGCTGAAGATTTTGGCTGGTCCCATGGTGCTCAGCATTTAGCTTATTCTGGGCAGGGGAAATCTGTCTACCCATATGCTGGAATTGAGATCTCTCAAGTCCACACATACTCTTATTCCTCTGCCCCCCGGTTTCTTAGTAATGACTATGGGAGCCAACCATAACGAGCTTTCTATGGGTTCTATCACTCCTAATTTTTTTAGTTTCTCCAACTCCATTTTTAGTTGTTCTCTCATCAAAAATGGGATGGTTCTGACTTTGTGAACTACCGGTATGGTACCCTCCTTCACCTTTATCAAATGTTGGTAATCTTTTAATAATCCCAATTTATCGCTAAACAATGTGGGAAATTCCTCGCACACTTTTTCCCCTCCTTTGGATTCGGCCACTGCTAAAACTTGCTCTTCACTATTAGGATCTAATTTGATACCCAATTTTTTTTTATGTTTCCATCCCTGTAAGTTTGATCCTCTGTTAGTGAAGTACACACTACCTTTCGTCTGTCTGTCTTTAAATGTAATTTGTAACTCTAATTTACCCTTTAAGGGAATGGGATCGTCATTATACCCACCCGGAGAGATATCGTCGGGTTGTAATATTTACCCTTTTTCTTGGAAATAATTCTCGTATATTCTATATTCCCTGAATGTAAACGGGGAACAGGAATCTGCATACGCTCTTACTTTCACTCCTTCCAGGTCAATATCACAGATAGGATATGATTTGTCACATTGTTTTCCTACCTCTGTATCTTTTAACTGTAGTACATACTTGTTTTAAATTCTTGAGAGTTTTCAATTTTGTGAACATTTTTTTTCCCATCATTTTCACTTTTTTCATTTTTACACACTCTTGCGAAATGTCCTCTGATGCCACATTTCCTACATATACAATTTCTAGCCGGACACATTGGGTTGTTAGCAAGGTGTCTATTGTTACCGCACCTAAAACATTTATTTTTCCCCATATCTATGTTGTTAGTGGTATTCCTTTTTACCGCTATTTCATGTATTCTACTCCCCTTTTCTGATTCTAATTCCTTGTCTTCTAGCTTGGAACATATATTGACCTCCTTTACTTCTTCTATGTTTGGGGCTTGTTTAATTATTTTCATGCACTCGACTGTGTGTTCTATGCCCTTGGCTATATCGACTGCTTCTTTAAGTGCTGGGTTGTGAACTAGTAATTTCTCCTGTATCTTAAGGTTGTTGGTGCATCTTACTAACTGATCTCTTATTAATGAGTCTTCTAAGATACCAAATTCACATGTGTTGGCTAGTCCTCTAAAGCATGCAATATAACTAGCAACTTTTTCATTTTTCTCTTGGGTTCTACAAAAGAACTTGTGTCTCTCTAACACTACATTAACTTTATGTCCAAAGTGTTTTTCTAACTTTCTTATTGTTTTTTCATAATCGTCTAACACTTCCCCACCATTGTCCTCCTCCACATCCACATCAGTGAGACTCTCATATACCTTCCGTCCTTGGATACCTAAATTATGAAGTAAAATATGTTGTCTTCTCAATGCTGTGAATCTTTCCCCTCCTATAGCAATTAAATAAGAGTCAAGCAATTTTACCACTCTTTCCATGGAAGATTTGGTTCATCCAAGTCACTAAGGAAAGGAGGTGGCTGTGTCATACTTGCTGCTGCCATTGTGCACGTGGAGATCTATACTTGTAAATAACAATATTTAGTTAGCAATTTATGCCTTTCTGTTTAATATTACCCAAAATGGTTCTGAAATTTCTCCTACAGTTTAATGTAGTTTTGCTGTCTAGTTGTTCATTCACTTCAGTGAAGGAGACTCCGCCTTATTTGTCATGTGATTGTATGTAATAGTTACAGAATACTCACTGATCCTCCAGCAGAGCTTGTTACAGGATTGGGATCGTTTCTCTCTTCACGGTACGTTCACATTTTATTTTATTTTTCTTCTCAACACATTTATGTGTTTATTTAACAATTAGATTCTCTGTTGTGCTGATTTGTTTTACGCTCGTTGTCTTTGATAGTCTTTTGCTTATGAGTGTACATATGCTTCCGATTTCACTTCAATGCCGCTTCCCCTGTGTCCCAATGATTTTCATTACTAGCACTTCGTTTGCGATGTTTCATAGATTCCTTTTTCTTTGCGAGTGTTTACTTAAAAGAATTCTCAAGCTGTGCCTGTCAGCATGTTTAACAGGCTTCGTTTCGTTTATACTTTCTTATCCTTTGTGCTTATTGCCGGAGAGTTCTTGATTTTCTGAAAACGATTACAATTTGTAAATTTGTGTGGAGCGCCTTTAACCGATGTGTGCCAATCTGACACACTTGACAGAAATGTTTCCTCAGAGCCGTATAAGCCGCGCTGACTGAAAAACTCGAGCGTTCGAAGGCTACCGCATTCGTATAGTCAATTTCAGGCCGCAGTAATTAGAGCGGAATGCTCTTTCATTGACGCGCGCACTCGCTGAACAGTTACCTCAGGTCACGATCCCCGAAGACAAGGGCAAGAAAACAAACGTACCGCCTTTGACAGACTCGCTGTATTTCCCGAATAGCTGTTACAGCTTCGACTATTTTGTTATTTCTTCAGGCATGTAGATGGAGATTTACACCATCAAGGGCAGGAAGCGTTCTCTGTCCCCTGCACAGGTTTTCTTCCTCGTCGCCACTTATGTTGTTGTAATCGTCTTGAAATAATGACTGAATCAAGATGACTGGATCAGTAGACATTTATTGAAACGCTTCCCGAGCTCCGTCTCTTCTCACCACTGTCAACCTACATTCTCAACATTCTACTTTGAGCTCCCGGGTGTACCACTCCGCTACATTCCAAGGGACCTCGGAAGATACTATTCTTACTTTTAAAACATTATGTAGATATTTCTTATAGTCATTTAAACTACCTATTCGTGACAACTATTTACATTTTCTTATTATGCTACATTTTCTCCGTTTACAGTTTTGTGGATTATAACACACAGTTTGGTGGATGGTGACTTATGGCATGGTTTTACACTGGTAATGTGTACCCCAAGCTGACTGTATATTGGATGGATTCACACTTTACATTACATTTGCACAGGATAATAATGGTCTAGACATTGCATATTAATGAAATAAAAGCACAAATCCTTCAGTTGTGTTTAAGTGTGTTTATTGAAATGGCAAAAAGGTAGGGGTAGTGCAATAGAGTGGGGTGATGGTGGACAAAATCTTCAGTGTAATGGTCCAGTTAGTTTGTAGCACAGGTCCAGTATCCATGGGGCCATGGGACAAAGGAGCAATGGAAGTCCAAAGTGTAAAAGGTGTCTCATTGGCACATAAGGGAGACATGTTGGTGAGGCTCACTTCCTGGCAGTGGTTTTGGTCTTGGCTACTGTCTCTGGTGGATGTCTGGCTCACACGCAATGTTTGAGGGTGGTTCTTCTGCTGCGGAGGTAGGGGTGCTGGTGTTCTCTGAGTCCTGTGGCAGGTCCTCCTGTCCACTAGCTGCATCAGATGTGGCGGGCTGGTCAGTACACTGGGTAGTGGAAGGGGCTTACTGGTGTGTTGTTTACTCAAGTATGATGGTAGCCACATCACTGAGCACCCCTGCATTGGAAGCCATGGTGGTATTGTAGGCCTGCAACTGCTGTATGACCTCCTGGTGGTGTTCCCCCTGCAACTCTGGTACTCCTGCAAGATGGTAAGTACCTTGCCCGTTCTGTCCTGGGATTTCTGGTATGCTCCCAGGACATGTGACAGTGCCTCCTAGGCAGTTGGTTCCCTGGGATGGCCATCCCTTGGTGCACAGATAACCTCCCAAATGCCCTGGCCCTCTGTGTCTGTGTCCCCTGAACTGTGTGCAAAATTCCTACTTACACCAGGCACTACTACATCTTGCCTGTGAGGTATTGACTCAGGTCCCTGCACAGGTGGGCACACTGTTAATTGACGTGTCCTGGGGACAGAGGTTTGGGGACGTTGGGTGGCTGCTGTGGTAGTGGAGTCCGATGTGGGGTGCTCTGTGGTGGACTGGGTGTTGCCTGTGGTGTCTGACTGACCAGTGTTACTAGATGGGCCAGGGAGATCCTCCAGATCCAGACATCCAGAGTTGCTGACATCACTGGGGCCTTCTTCTGGTGGATCACTGGGTTGACGTGGCATATGCTGCCAGCTGATATTGGGTGGGCTACCTGTGGACATGTATGATATTTGTTAATTTCTTTCTGAAATACATATTCAGCACTTATAGGTTTCCCTATGGGATGGGTGTGGTTTTTCCACCTTTGGTTTTTGTATTGTGATGCATTGTGGGATTGGTAGTGCTTCATGCTGACCATGCATTACTCATGTGTGTGAATGACGACTTTGGAGAGGTTTGCTTGAAGTGGATAGGGCATGCAGGGGAAAATTCTTGAGGGTGGTTATGGGAATGGTTCTCAGTTTTGGATGGAGTGGGTTGAAGGGGGATAGGGTGACTGGGAGACATGCCATGCAGGTGTACGTGGTGGTGAAGTAATGGCAATTTACCAGTGTGCAGCCCTCCAGTGATTCCAGTGAGTCCCTCAGGATGCAGGATAGCCAAGACTTTCTCCTCCCATGTTGTCAACTGTGGGGAGGAGGTGGAGGTCCACCGTCAATCTTCATGATGGCAATGTAGTTCCTGGATGCCATTGCACACACCTTCCCACTTAGGTTGTTGCACCTCTTCCTTATGTCGTCCCTTGTGCGTGGATAGGTTCCCACTAAGTTCACCTTGTCCACGATTCTCTGCCATAGATCCAGCTTCCTGGCAATGGATATCTGCTGAACCTCTGCACCGAACCACTGTGGCTCCACCCTAATGATTTTGTCTACCATGACCCACAACTCCTCATCAGTAAAACAGGGTTTTTTTTGTGGGGACATGCCAATTGTGTAGTGGGTGTAGTGTGTGTGTTGTGCAGAGGGTGGAATGTTTGGTGGGGGTGCAGGTTGTGTGAGTATGTGGGATGCTGTGATTGAGTGCAGTGTTGTGTGTTTTTGGTGTAGAAGTATGATGTGTGGTGTGATACGTGAAGGGTGTAGTTCTGGAGATGTGTGCGCTGGCAACATGTAGCTAAATTTTTGAATTTGCAAAGAATAGTGGGTTGTGTGGGGGTGTGCATTATAGTGGTGTTGGTGGGTGTGTTATGTGTATGTATGTGTGTCAGGTGTGGGTTTTTCAGTCTGCCCAATGTTGGCATCTGTTGTTGCGGAGTGGCAAAATCGGCCGTGGCGGTCCACACTGCCAATCGGTAACTGCCGTTGAGTGACCGCTGTGGTGATTCGTGAGTCGTAATTTGGAGGGTGGTTTGTTGTAGGCGTGGCAGGGATGGTGGTGAAACCGACTCTCTCCCGCCTTTGTTGGCTCTGGCGGGGTTGTTATTTTCACTGTTTTCTGGCGGTTTTGTGTTTGTGACTCATGATACAGTGGCGGATTGCTGCCTCCGCTGTGGTCTTTTGGGTGCCATCACCACAGCGTTCTTCGGTGAAGACCGCCAAAGTCATAATGAGGACCTAATTCATTTATCTGCTATTTGGAATGTTTTGGGGTGATTTGTCAAGTGAGGGCTGAGACACAGGGGAGAACCAAAACCACGTTTTACAATGCTATGTCGATAGGAAATTCCCAAGTTTTTAACACAACTACAGCTGAACAGCTGAATCGATTTAAACCAAATTTGGCAGAAAGATAGATCTTGGTCCAGAAAGATTTCTTTTTGTTACTTTGTGTAAATCTGTTCAGTAGTTTTGGAGTAATTAAAGGAAATAAAATATAGATATCTAGGAATGTGAATCCTTCGTGGGTCCATTCACAGGGGATCCATGGATCCCAGACAAAGAGCAAGGCCCTGATTGACTGGCCTCAATCTGAATGAAAAGTTGTGGCTGCCATTTTCTCTTGTGCTTGGGTCAGGGGAGAAAAGAAAAAGGGGAAAAACATATAAGGAGTCAGGATAGGGATATGTATTGTGACCCCATGAGACAAATCAGGGACCCCTCAAGGGCAAAGAATTGCCCGATTTTTTTTCCGGATCTGCAGATCCACCACAGCACTCAGTGTGGCCCCTGTGTAAAATTGTGATGCATCCGATGCAATTCAAAGCAGACATAAACAAAACCACCATTCACACACAAAACCCCTGTCGCGCACGGCCAAAGGCTGTGCCCACCATGGGGTTATGTGCATGCAGAGGGGTTGGCCGGAGGGCCTGGCCTTGGGCATGCGCGGCAGTGGTTGTATTAGTGTACGGTAATTATACATTATTTTATAAGTTACTTTACACTAATGTTAGAAATGGGGTCTTTGGTTGGCAGTCATGTTACACCCCTATCCAAGCAAGGACCCTCACTCTAGTCAGGGTAAGTCACACACAATCCAAATTATCCTGTGCCCAACCTCTGGTAGCTTGGCACTGAGCAGTCAGGCTTAACTTAGAAGGCAATGTGTAAAGTATTTGTGCAATAACGCATACAATACCACAATATAAGACCACAAAAATACACAGTGTTTAGAAAAATATATAATATTTATCTGAATGAATGCAGGTCAAAAAAGATTAAAGATTAAATAAGCAAATGTAGGGATATCACTGAAAGTGGTATCAAGTGTCTTTAGAGTTAAAGGATTACTGTAAAAGCAATAAAAAGTGTCTTAATTAAGTTCTCCTAGGAAGAACAAGTGTCTCTTGCAGGGCAAAGTACCTGGTTTGCATTGAAAAATCCTCGCAAGGGACTGCAGAGGAGGAGATGCGTGGAAAACAGTGAGTGTGTGTCGGTTTCGCCCCTTTGCACACGGAGTTGTGTCGTTATTTTCCACGTGGGGAAGACGGTGCGTCGATTTCTGGCACGCGGACTTTAATCCTCTTCAGGTTGCGGGGTTTTCGGAAGCCCCGGGGACGATGCGTGGAATCCTGGGCTTGCAGAGCAAAGTCACAGCGGCTGCGTTGATTCGGTAGGCGATGCATGGAATTTTCTTCCACACGGCAGGCGCTGCGTCGATTCCTATCAGGAAGTCAGGCAGCGTCGTTCTGAGTTGGCTTGCATTGATCCAGTAGGGCTGTGCGTTGAAGTTCCACTCACGTCGCTGGTGCTGCGTTGATCTTCTGTTGCGAAGTCAGGCTGTGTCATTCCGGGCTCGGCGTGCGGTGAAATGTTTAGCGCGAGCAGGCTATGCGTCGTTCTTGGCAGGCGGTGCGTTGAATTTTCACTGCACGGGGATTTCAGCTGCAGGAGAGAAGTCTTTTTGGTCCTGAGACTTCAGAAAACAGGGGGCAAGCTCTATCCAAGCCCTTGGAAAGCACTTCTGCAGCAGGGCAAAAGAGCAGCAAGACAGCAGGGCAAAAGCAAGGCAGCAGTTCTCTTCAGAAAGCAGTCAAGTGAGTCCTTTAGGCAGCCAGCAGTTCTTCTTGTCAGGGTGCAGGTTCTGGTTCAGGTTTCTTCTCCAGGAAGTGTCTGAGGTGGTAGGGCAGAGGCCCTGTTTTGATACCCAAATGTGCCATTGAAGAGGGGGAGACTTCAAAGAGTGGCTGAGAAGTGCAGCAGGTCCCCTTTCAGTTCAATCCTGTCTGACAGGTTTCCAGTAGGGGGTGTGGCAGTCCTTTGTGTGAGAGCAGGCTCTCCACCCTTCCAGCCAAGGAAGACCCAGTCAAAATGCAGATGTATACATGTGAGGCTGAGTATCCTGTGTTTGGGGTGTGTCTATCTGAATGCACAAGGAGC
Source organism: Pleurodeles waltl (assembly GCF_031143425.1). Taxonomy (NCBI): domain Eukaryota; kingdom Metazoa; phylum Chordata; class Amphibia; order Caudata; family Salamandridae; genus Pleurodeles; species Pleurodeles waltl. The sequence goes on from NC_090446.1 coordinate 894,873,344, forward strand.
TGTCAACTAAACCCAGCCAGACGTGAATTGTAAGGCACAGAAAGATTTAAGTGCAGAGAAATGCTCACTTTCTAAAAGTGGCATTTCTAAAATAGTGATATTAAATCCAACTTCACCAGTCAGCAGGATTTTGTGTTACCATCTGGCCATACTAAATATGACCTTCCTACTCCTTTCAGATCAGCAGCTACCACTCAAACAATGTATGAGGGCAGCCCCAATGTTAGCCTATGAAGGGAGCAGGCCTCACAGTAGTGTAAAACAAATTAGGTGTTTTACACTACCAGGAAATGTAAACTACACAGGTACATGTCCTGCCTTTTACCTACACAACACCCTGGCCTTGGGGTTAGCTAGGGCACACCTTAGGGGTGACTTATATCTAGAAAAAGGGGAGTTTTAGACTTGGCAAGTACTTTTAAATGCCAAGTCGAATTGGCAGTGAAACTGCACAGACAGGCCTTGCAATGGCAGGCCTGAGACAAGGTTAAGGGGCTACTGAAGTGGGTGGCACAACCAGTGCTGCAGGCCCACTAGTAGCTTTTAATCTACAGCCCCTGGGCACATATAGTGCACTCTACTAGGGACTTATAAGTAAATCAAATAGCCCAATTGTGTGTGATCCAGTGTTACCATGTTTAAAGGGAGAAAGCATATGCACTTTAGCACTGGTTAGCAGCGGTAAAGTGCACAGAGTCTAAAAACCAGCAAAAACAGTATCTCAAAAGTGGAGGGAGGCAGGCAAAAAAATAGGGTGACCACCCTAAGGCTGCAAGGTCTAACAATTAAAAAACATAAACATTTACTGAGAAAACCAAAGGTTACAGGGTTGCTATAGTTAGGTTTTGCCCATACAAAATCATAGAAATTCAGCAGTTTTAGTTATAATTATAGTTATATTTATCTGAAGAAACTATAACTCATGCAGATAAGTAATTTTAGTTCATAAATTATATTTTCTTAATACCTATCTACGGAGTACTGTAGTTCTTCTCAGGAAGTGCCATAGTACTTAAAAACATTAAAAAATATATATTACATTTTTTTTTAAATACACTGTACTATGTTGTATTCTGCAATATATAGTGTATTTTCAGTTTTTTACATATGTAATTCTTTTTTTCAAAGTCTACAGAATTTTGCTGTAATACCTAAAAGTGTACAAAACCACAAACTGCTGTAAAATATATAGAAACATATAAATATAGGTCTCTATCTATTCCTACTTTAATAAAGTCATACTTGGTAGGAAACAAAAATAAAACCTTACCACTTACCTTTATCTAATGCCCTAACACACTACACAGCAAAACTATGCTAAAAACTAAATGGCTGCATTTTACTTTTCATAAAGACAACTATTAGCCAATCATATAGTGCCTTCCCATTAGAATCTACCATGGTGAACCCTAAAATTAATGTGGTAGACCTTGGCAGAGTATAACACAAAGGTGTAAATTTACAAGAATGTGTTGAATTGGTCCAGAGGTGCCAAATTTCTTACATCACCCCTGACCCACCTAACAATACTGTGGCTGTGCTGTATTTACTAGGAGTGTGCGGGGTGCTCCACTCCGCTGGCAGAGCTAATGCAGTTTTTGGAACTCTGTGCTCCGCTTGGAGCATGGAGTTGTCCAAATAACTCTGCTGGCCCGCCAGCGAAGCAGTGCTTACCCGATGCACGCTGCAGCCCAGACAGTCTGCCCTTGAACTGTGCAGCCCATATCTGCACTGCACACTCTGGAACACATAACATCTTATAAATATGCAGCAAAATGAAACCAAATTAGAAAACATATCATTTATTACTATAATATTACAAAAGATTAAATCACATACAAAATTGCAAATAACCCCCCTATCAAAACCTAACGCAGCCTATATCCACGTCCAGCCATCACAAAAAGAAGGATTTATTACCTCTGATTTTATCTGAATGATTCAAGGAGTAATAAGTTGAAACAGCAGGCTCCTCTTCTTTTTTGTGGTTATTGGATGGACTTCTTTGTCCTGTTCTTTCAGAATCACGTGCACTTTATTTCTGAGCACTTTTCTTGTGTCCTCTGTATTTTAAGGTTTTTATAGGGGGGTTATTTGTAATTTTGTATAAGATTTAGGCGGTCATTACAACATTGGCGGTAAAAGCCGCTTACCGCCGCGCAGAAGACCGCCAACACACCGCCGTGGCCGCGGAAATCCGCCACAGCCATTATGACCCACATCCCGAAATCTGCCAGAATTCAGACACCCACACAAGTCCACCACACCAAAGGTCAGTGATAAACTGGCGAAAACAAAACCTCCTCCGTCACGCCAACAGAAATACGCCCATGCTATCACGACCCACGAATCCACGCAGCGGTCTTCCAACTGCGGTATTCCTTTGGCGGTACACACCGCCACTCTCAAAATACACACACATCTCCAAAACACCCCCACATTGGACAATTCGAAAGACACACACCTGGTACACATACACACACCACTCACACACTCAATACTATATAAAACACACAACCACATCACCCACAAACCCCTACGACAACAATTGTGACAGAAGGCCAGACAGAGACACCACCATCCACAAACTAGCAGCCACAGGCACTCAACACCATCACCCACACAACTTCCATGCACAAAACACCACACACCAATACATATCACCACACTTATCACCACATACACCACCCCACACATCACCTACACCACCCCATGGCACGGCAAAGACACCCCAGGTTCTCGGAGGAGGAGCTCAGGGTCATGGTGGAGGAAATCGTACGGGTAGAGCCACAGCTATTTGGATCACAGGTGCAGCACACCTCCATAGCTAGGAAGATGGAAAAGAATAGTCGACAGGGTCATCGCAATGGGACAGCACAAGAGAAATCGGGACGACATCAGGAAGAGGTGGAACGACCTACGGGGGAAGGTGTGTTCCGTGGTCTTCAGACACAACATCGCGGTACAGCGGACTGGCGGTGGACCCCCACCTCCTCCCCCACAACTAACAACATGGGAGGAGCAGGTCTTGACTATTCTGCATCCTGAGGGCCTCACAGGAGTCAGTAGAGGAATGGACTCTGGTAAGTCAAATCTTAACTATCATATCCCCCACCCTACCTGCATGCTATCACATACCCCCACCCTCGCCCCAACCCCTATCACTCCAACTCCTCACAAATGTACCAATATCACAAACCACCCATCCCAACACCAAGCCCTGCATGACACAACAAAGCATGGACACCCATCACTAAAGCATGCCCACTGCACATACCCATAACACCCCCCTCAACCATCATCACACAAGCCCATACACAGGAATGCTAGCACTGGGGTACACGGTCACCCACCCATTGCACACCATGAAACACACAGATGCAATAATCATGCCTTTTACACCCGTGCACGACCACTACCCAATGTCACCAGACAGGAGGGTCCAGACATCTCCACCCCACCCACAGAAGAGGCCCACAGTGATGACAGCAGCTCTGTCCACCTGGATCTAGATGACCATCCCTGACCATCGTGGGCCTCGGGACAGTCGGTTCCCCTCACACAGGCACAGGCCACCACAGACCTTCACCCTCTGGTAACACCAGCACAGCACCCACCCAGCGGGCCCATACCTCCGTCCCCAGGACACGTCAATCAGCTGTGTGTCCACCACTACAGGGAACCCAGGATAACCCACCACCCCAACAACAACAGCGACCTGGGGGCAGTGGTAGTGGACACATGGTCCAGGGGACGGAGGCACAGGAACACAGGGGAACTGGGAGGGCTGCTGTGCGACAGGGGGCGGACAGGCCCAGGGAAACCACTCTGCATGAGACCCTCTCCTCCATCATGGGAGCATACCACCACTCCCAGGAGACGATGGCAACGGTACTGGCCAAGTTTCAGGAGACCCAGCGCATGCAGGAGGAACAGTATTTGGACTTCAGGGAGGAACCATCAGCACTGCCCTGGGCACCATCGTAGGGGTGCTGAAGGAGATACTTAACACCAGGAGGGACACTGTGGCCCTCCAAGGGGCCCCTGACACTAGCATGGACGATGAACTGCCCACCACCTCCGCCGGCGCTAGTGGACAGGAGGCACCGCCACAGGACCACCACACCAGCACCCCACCCCCTGCAGATGGAGAACCACCCCGCAAGCGGTCCCTGAGAACCAGGAACAAGACAGAGCACGATGCCAAGACCCCCGCCAAGAAATAAGACCACATACTGTCCCACTTTGTAACCCTGTCCATATTGGAACTGCCCCAGCTCCACTTCCTATGCTCATATGGGCAATGCACCTGTGAGACTAATAGAGTGGACTCTGCCATGGACATTCCTCCACCATCACCCCTCACCATTTTACAACCCCCCTCCAATATTTAGCACTGCAATAAACACCCTTGAACCACAAAACAATCTGGAGTCAGACTGTGATTTTGAAAATCTGTAGAGTGCCAAGTACAGGTATACATGCCCCTGTGTCATCTATGTGTGCAGATGTCGACCATAGCCATGTAGGCCATATCCCAGGAACTGCATCTGTAGAGCCCAACAGCGCGGCGTAGTGCAGGGGGCTGCTGTGTCTGTATTGTCCGCCAACGGTAGCGGTAAGCCATGCACTCAATCTGTCTTTCTTCTGTCGTCGTCCCCTTTTTGTGGTCTCCCTGTTCTTGTGTGCATCAGCATCATCAGGCGGAGGTACAGTGGCACCGGAGCACGAGGGAGCTGCATCCCACATGGCCATGGAGGGCCACACAATGGACTCGGAATACACCAGTGGGACGGAGGGCGAGGGGAGCTTCACGGCGGTCACAGGATCTGCAACCAGCGACACGGACTCGTCCTCCGAAGGGAGCTCCCTTGTGGTGGCGGCAAAATCTGCACCCCCCACTTCTACAGGTAAAGCCGCCAACTCCCATACCAGCACCGCCCTCCCAGCAGCCCCTCAGCCTTCGCCCCGTGCCCGCTCACCCAGGAGGGAGGGCATCACCTTTGCCCCAGGCACCTCAGCCCCTGCCCGGTCACCTGTGCTGCCCTCAGTGAGGAGGCCATTGACCTCCTCAGGTCCCTCACTGTTGGGCAGTCTACCATTTTGAATGCCATCCAGGGTGTAGAAAGGGAATTGCAACACACAAATGCATTCCTGGAGGGCATTCATTCTGGTCAGGCTGCCCTTCATCGAACCCTGCAAACTCTGGCCTCAGCACTGATGGCAGCCATTGTCCCTGTGTCTAGCCTCCCCCCTCCAACTTCCTCCACCCAGACCCAATCCCCTGTACCCCAGCCTATCCCAAGCACACCATCAGACCAGCATGCACACACCTCACCACACAAGGGAAGCTCAGGCACACATAAGCACCACACATCCCACAGGCACTCACGCAAGCATCACACACATACAGGCACACCAACATCCACTGCCTCCACTGTGTCCCCCTCCTCGTCGTTTCCCTCCTACCTCCCAGTCTCGTCTACACTCTCACCTGCATGCACTACCACTACAGCCACTACGTCCCGCACCAGCACACCCACCACCACACTCCGCTCACGTACACTCACCACCCCACTACCATTTACACGTCCCCTGTGTCCTCTCCCAGTGTGTCTGTGACGCCCCCTCCCAAAGTACACAAACGCAGGGACACACCCACCCAACATACATCCACCTCACGACAGCCTCCAGCGCATGCACCTGCACCTGCACCCAAAGCCACAAAAGTTACACCTCCTACAACCACCTCCTCTTCCTCCACTCCCAAACCCCCTCCAGCTACCCGTCCCAGTGTTCCTAAGAAACTTTTCCTGACCAAGCTTGACCTCTTTCCCACCCCCCCTCCAATTCATAGGTCCCGTACTAGCACCTCTGCCAAAAAATCTCCGGGACCAGGTGTGCCTGTTGTTACAGGTATGTGGAGTGCACCGGGCACCAGGGCAGCCAGTGTGACACGGAGCCACAGCACAGCCAGTCCCCCCCCTGTGAAGCACCAGAAGTTGGACAGTGCCCGGCGGGAGAGGGGAAAGACTCCAGCCAGCAAAGCCGCTCACAAGGGTCCCGGGGGAAGTGTCAACTCAGCTGTGACTCCTCCCAAGGTGGGGAAGGGGCATAAGAAATCGCCAAAGTCTGGGAGGAGCAGCACGGCGGAGAAGTCCGCCATCATCCCCGCTGCCCAGGAGGCCACCGCCAGCCCAATCATCACTGGCCAGGAGGCCACCGCCAGAGTCAGTGCCCAGGAGGGCAGCCCAATCGTCACTGGCCAGGAGGCCACCACCAGAGTCAGTGCCCAGGAGGGCAGCCCGATCGTCACTGGCCAGTAGGCCACCGCCAGAGTCAGTGCACAGGAGGGCAGCCCGATCGTCACTGGCCAGGAGGTCACCGCCAGAGTCACTGCCCAGGAGGCCTCCGCCAGCCACTGCCCAGCTGCCCAGGAGGGCCCCGGCAGCCACAGCCCAGCTGCCCAATGAAGGACCGCCAGCCCCAGCCCAGCTAGGCAATGAAGGACCGCCATGGCAAGCTCCGCTGGACATGGCAAAGACCGCCATGGCAAGCACCGCTGAACAGGGCAAGCACTGCTGAACAGGTCAGAAACTGCAAACTCAAGCACCGCTGAACAAGGCAAGCACCGCTGAACGGGGCAAGCACCGCCAAGTCAAGCACCGCTGAATGGGGCAAGCACCGCTGAACAGGTCAGAAACTGCAAACTCAAGCACCGCTGAACAGGGCAAAGACCGCCATGGCAAGCTCCGCTGAACAGGGCAAGCACCGCTGAACAGGGCAAGCACCGCTGAACAGGGCAAGCACCGCCAAGTCAAGCACCGCTGAACAGGGCAGGCACAGCTGAACAGGTCAGAAACTGCAAACTCAAGCACCGCTGAACAGGGCAAAGACCACCATGGCAAGCTCCGCTGAACAGGGCAAGCACCGCTGAACAGGGCAAGCACCGCCAAGTCAAGCACCGCTGAACAGGGCAAGCACCGCTGAACAGGGCAAGCACCGCCAAGTCAAGCACCGCTGAACAGGGCAAGCACCGCCAAGCAAAGCACCGCCGAACAGGGCAAGGACCGCCAACTCAAGCACCGCTAGCCCATGAGCGGCAGGGGCAGTGACGCAACTGGGACCGTCACGCGGTGAGTGAAGCACTCTGGGCACCAGTCCCCCTCCAGAACCAGTGGAGACATGCATCCACTACCTCTGTCCTTGACAGGATGAAGCACTCTGGGCACCAGTACCCCTCCAGAACCAGTGGAAACATGCATCCACTCCGTCTGTCCTGCACAGGATGAAGCACTCTGGGCACCAGTCCCCCTGCAGAACCAGTGGAGACATTCATCCACTACCTCTGTCCTGCAAAGGATGAAGCACTCTGGGCACCAGTCCCCCTCCAGAACCAGTGGAGACATGCATCCACTCCGTCTGTCCTGCACAGGATGAAGCAGTCTGGGCACCAGTCCCCCTCCAGAACCAGTGGTGACATGCATCCACTCCGTCTGTCCTGCACAGGATGAAGCACTCTGGGCACCAGTCGCCCTCCAGAACCAGTGGAGACTGTTATCCACTTGAGAGACTGTGGCTTTGCAATCGCCAGGATGGTACAGTGGGCAAACCACCCACTGTAGAGACTTGAGAGACTGTGGCTTTGCACTCCCCAGGATGGTACGGTGGGCAAACCACCCACTGTAGAGACTTGAGAAACTGTGGCTTTGCACTCCCCAGGATGGTACAGTGGGCAACCCACCCACTGTAGAGACTTGAGAGACTGTGGCTTTGCACTCCCCAGGATGGTACAGTGGGCAAACCACCCACTGTAGAGACTTGAGAGACTGTGGCTTTGCACTCCCCAGGATACATCAATGGGCATATATCCCCCTCGTGGATCTGGTGTGGTGCACTCATCCGGCTGAGGTGCCCCCCCTTCCCTTCCCCCTGAGGTGCCTGTTGCATTTCTATCTGATGCCCCAGCAGTGTTCTCTCCGTTTTGATCAGGTATCTAGTGTAGGCCTTGCCCATGCATTTTGGGCCCAGTGGTCCACGGACAATGACTTGTGCATTACCTGCACTACTAATCGTGGTGTATATTTTGTTTAATGTGTATATATATATATATATATGTATATATTTGGTTACTGTATTTTGATATATTACAATGGTTCCACTAATTTCCTTTTGTCTTTGCATTCTTCCGGGGGTTTGGGGGTTGTTACTGTAATGTTTGGATATGCATTGGTGTGTGTGTTGTAGTGGGTGAGGGTCGGGGTGGGGGTGGGGGTGTTGCGTGTGTGTGTCCCTGTCTTTTGCCTCCCCCTCCCCTATGTTGTAGGCGCAGTACTCACTGTTGTCTTCGCCGCCGGCGTTTTTGATCGTCGTATAGGAGCAGGAAGACTAGTGCAGGAAGAATATGGAGTTCAGGCTCCATGGTGCCCTCCTTCCTTGTGGAGTGTGTATAGGTGAGCGTTTTCCCTTTGAAATGGCTGTGTCCGCCGTGTTTTTATCCGCGGTGAATCCGCTCCGGAAAAGGTGGCAGTTTGGTAGGTTGTGATACTGTGGGCGGTACTTTGGTGGTCATTCTGACCCTGGCGGTCTTTGACCGCCAGGGCGGAGGACCGCGGGAGCACCGCCGACAGGCCGGCGGTGCTCCAATGGGGATTCCGACCGCGGCGGTAAAGCCGCGGTCGGACCGGCACCACTGGCGGGCTCCCGCCAGTGTACCGCCGCCCCATTGAATCCTCCACGGCGGCGCAGCTTGCTGCACCGCCGCGGGGATTCCGACCCCCCTACCGCCATCCAGATCCCGGCGGTCGGACCGCCGGGATTCGGATGGCGGTAGGGGGGGTCGCGGGGCCCCTGGGGGCCCCTGCAGTGCCCATGCCACTGGCATGGGCATTGCAGGGGCCCCCGTAAGAGGGCCCCTACATGTATTTCACTGTCTGCTGCGCAGACAGTGAAATACGCGACGGGTGCAACTGCACCCGTCGCACAGCTTCCACTCCGCCGGCTCGATTCCGAGCCGGCTTCATCGTGGAAGCCTCTTTCCCGCTGGGCTGGCTGGCGGTCTGAAGGCGACCGCCCGCCAGCCCAGCGGGAAAGTCAGAATGACCGCCGCGGTCTTTCGACCGCGGAACGGTAATCTGACGGCGGGACTTTGGCGGGCGGCCTCTGCCGCCCGCCAAGGTCAGAATGAGGGCCTTTGTCTCCCGCCTGTCTGTTGGCGGTGACCGCCGCACTGTTTGTCTGTAACGCTGTGGCGGTCGGAGTGTTAAAGTGGCTGTCTTTGTTGGCGGTTTCTGCCACGGTCATAATTCCTATTTTTTTTCCGCCGGCCTGTTGGCGGTCTTACCGCCGCTTTAACACCGTCCGCCAGGGTTGTAATGACCCCCTTAACTCTTTTATATTATAGTAATAAATTATGGGCCTGATTCTAACTTTGGAGGACGGTGTTAAACCGTCCCAAAAGTGGCGGATATACCACCTACCGTATTACGAGTTCCATAGGATATAATGGACTCGTAATACGGTAGGTGGTATATCCGCCACTTTTGGGACGGTTTAACACCGTCCTCCAAAGTTAGAATCAGGCCCTATATGTTTTCTAATTTGGTTTCATTTTGCTGGATATTTATAAGATGTTCTGTGTTCCGGAGTGGGCATTGTAGTCTTTTGCAAATTTTTACCCCACCCCTCTTGGGTTTATAGGGTTACCCTCTGTGGTTTTGTAATATACATATCTGCTGTGCAGCGCACACTGGAGCAGAGAAGGACTTGTCGGAGAGGAGGACCCCTGGGAATACCCAGGTAAGTCCTCTTCCCTTTTTTGTTGTTGTTTGTGCACAGTGGTGCACAAACAAGGACTGAAATGGCAGCTTTCACTGCCTACGACCCTGGCCTGAATTCAGGCTGGGGGTGTGGGCAGTGAAAGCTGCTGTTTCAGGACTCTTGTGCACCGATCTGTCCTGTGTGCAGTGCACATGGGGCAGGCCGGTGCTCAACGGGCCACTCCATTGTATGCATTTGTATACTATTCCACTGTAATCCATTGAGTGTATGGTACTTCAGTCTATGCCGCTCCACTCTGTGCCACTCAACTGTACACCACTCCACTGTATGTTATTACACTGTACACCACTCCATTCTACATCACTTCACTCTAAGCCACTCCAATGTATGCCACTCCACTCTGCGCTATGGCACTCTATGCTATTCTACTGAACTGTCCTCCTCTCTATGTCACTACACTCAACACTGTTTCACTATATGGCACTCAACTCTACGTTACTCCACTATATTCAACTACACTCAACATCATTCTACTGTACACCACTCAACTGTATGCTACTCCATTATATGTCACTCCACTCTATGGCACTCCACTGTATACCATAGCATTGTACGCTATTCCACTCTACACCACTCCACTCTACTTCCCCCCACACTACGCTATTACACTGAACACCACTACAGTCTACCCCACTGCACTTTACCCCTTTCCACTCTACAACACCACTCTGTTCTATACCACTCCACTGTATGCCACTCCAGTCTAGGCTATTCCATGGTATGCCACTTCACTGTACACCACTCTACTCTATGTTGCTCTACTGTATGCTATTCCACTCTTCATCACTCCAGTGTACACCACTACACTCTATGCTACTCCACTCTAGGACACTCTCTGTATGCCACTCTACAGTATGCTATCCTACTGTATGCCACTGCACTCTGCCACACTCCATTGTATGCCACTACACTCTGGACCATTCCACTGTACGCTATTCACTGCCCACTACTACACTGTTTGCCACTCCAGTCTACACCATTCCAATGTATGCCACTACACTCTTTATCACTACACTCTTTGTTATTCCAGTATACGCAACTCCACTGTACTCCACTTCATGCTACTCCGCTGCATGCCACTCCACATTATACCACTCCACTGCATGCTACTCCTCTATAGGTAACCCACTCTACACTACTCCACTCTATGCTATTCTGATGTACACAACTCCATTCTACACATCTGCACTCTACGCTACTCCACTCTACGCCACTACATTGTAAGACACAAAAACTATATGCTATTCCACTTTACACCACTCCACTCTTCAGAATTCCATTCGGTCCTATTCCACTGTATGCCACTACACTCGACCTCACTACACTCTATGCCACTGCACTCTCAGCTGCTCTACTATACACTCCTCCTAAGGTTCATTTGAATATTCCACAACTTCACGTGGGTCATATGCCCTTCTAGAACCCTTCTGGCTTCCTGTAGAAATCCCCTCCTTGAATCTGCATCAGCACTTGGCCTCAAACCTGTTCCTGATGTGAATCAGCATTGTTCCTGCAGTCACCTTCCTGTGTTCCAGCCATGCACTAGTGTGCTGCTGAGCTTCTTGCACCAAGTTTCCTGTCATTTTGGATTCCAATTCCAGTGTAGTTAACACTTAGGGGGTCATTTTGACTCTGGCGATCGGCGATAATGTTGCGGTAGTACCTCCAACAGGCTGGCGGTACTTACGGCCACATTATGACATTGGCTCTGACCGCCATGGCGGTAGCAGCCACCGGGTTGGAGATAACCGTCTCCATCCCCGCAGCCGCCATTGTGCTGCCTGTGGGATTATGACCCTGCCTACCACCATGGTTGGCGGTAGTCCATACCACTGACAGGAAATCCCTTCTCTGTCACTGATAGGGGGCCCCCACCGCCCTCACCTCTCCAAACCCCCACCACCTCTCCAAAGACCCCCCACCTCTCCAAAGACACCCCACCCCACCCTCTGGCCCTCCCAACCGCCCCACCCCCCAAAATCCACACCCCCTTCACACACCCACGCATACACACACTCATTTACACATACATACACACATGCATACATCCAATCACACACACACATTCATACACACTTCCAAACATACACGCAGACACGCATTACGATTTCTCAACATACACGCACTCACACTTCCATACATTCACGCACGCAATCAACACTCAACACACACCCTCAATCCTGTACACATATACACACAGCACCCCGCCCCCTCCCTTGTCAGGGACCTGACTTTCCTTAGTCCAGGGGGTCTTCCGGCAGGAGACAGGACAGGGCTCCACTACCACCGGAAGCACCCGCCAGCAGAACACCGCCAGACCGTATTATTTGCCATAGTACGGCTGGTGACGGTCTACTGGCATGGTGCTGCTGGTGGTAGCAGCACCACCTTACCACCATCCTCCAGCATGGCCACAACTGGATTTCTGCCCTTCTTGTTGGGGAAATCTGGCTGTGGGCATCATATGGTGGACAGCAGGTAGCCATGGCAAGGGTCTTTTGGCGCCCGTCACCACTGCGATAGGCGGTTTTTACCGCCAATGTTATAATGACGGCCTAAGTACTTAATTCTCAGGTTAGGGTGCATTGAATCATAGACTTGTTATAGCTGAAGCCTTTCTTCCTTGAAAACATGGTCCTCTTTTTGACTTTGAACTTTGTTGGAGTTTTGAGCCCTCTCCCCGAGGCCGAGCACTTTGAGCTCTTGTTGTAGTGCTCTGAACTCCTCAAATATGAAGTGAAAGTTTGTCATTGTGTTCTTGACAAGTTATACCTAGATCCATGGATAAAGTTCCTAGAAACTATAGTTGTATTTGTTCAGACTTGGAAGACTTGTATGTTCAGGAGTTCCAGAAGTTCTTCAATTATTCTTTAACTGGTTGCTGTTCTCTCTTTCTTGTAATGTTTATGATGATGCCTGTAAGCTTACCAGAAGTGTAAATAATTGTTTGAGGGTTCTAAGTAGGCAATAGTAGGTAACATTGTTTTTCTCATTTTGTAGTGTATCGCATCTGCATAGAAGATATTGAGATCCAGGGAGTTCTAACCCTCTAAGTGTATGTGAGGCAGTCAAGCAGTTCCTGCAGTGACATGGATTCTTATTTTTCTTGCTTCATCCAATCCCCCTTTCCACCTGGGGGCTGTCGGTGGTACCAGACAGTTGTTACTTGTTACACTCTGCAGCCCCAGCTGGGATTGGAGGTTCAGCATCGTCCTTGTGGTTGGAACCAGTTGAGTGCATGGCACTGTACGCTATTCCAGTCTACGCCTCCCCACTGTGTCCACTCCACTCTATGGCACAGCACTGTACCCCACTCCACTGTAACCCACTCCACTGTACAATATTTCCTTGTACTCAACTATACTCAATGCCACTCAACTTTATGCTATTCATTTTTACACCATTCCACTCTACCCCACTCCACTTTACGTAACTCAAATGTGCACTATTCTACTGAATGCTGCTCCACTTTATTCTACTCCACAGTATGCCATTCCACATTCTGCTCTAGGCTATGCCACTCTACTTTATGCCACTTCTGTGTATGCCTCTCCAGCGTACACCCCTCCACTGTACGTTACTACACTCTGTCATGTTATGTTATGTTGATTTCTATAGTGCCTGAGAGGGTATCGAGGTGCTTGGGCAAAGTGTGTAGTGTGTGGGCCCAAGGTGCTTCTATGAAGATCTCGGTCTTCAGCTTCTTGCGGAACTCAAGAAGTCAGAAGGAGGCTCTGATGTGTTGACGGAGATTTTCCAATATCTTGGGTGCGATGTAGGAGGATGAGCATCCTCCAGTTTTGCTTTTGTGGATGCAGGGAGTGTGTGCACGTGAGAGTGAGGCAGAGCGTGGGTGTCTGGTGGGTTGGTGAAAATGTGTGAGGCTGTTCATGTATTCTGGTCTTGTGTTGTGTATGGCCTCGTATGGGTTTGTGTGAGGAGTTTGAATTAGCTGCGCTTGTGAATAAGGAGCCAGTGAAGCTTCCTGAGATGCGGTGTCATCTGGGTGCATGGTGGCAGGTCAAGTATGAGTCTTGCCAATGTGTGCTGGATGGTCTGGAGTATGCATAGGAGTTAATTGGAGATTCCGGCGTAGAGAGTTTTGCTGTAGTCCCGCCTGCTGGTGATGAGTGCTTGCATGATGGTCCTCCTGGTGTTCTGAAGCAACCATTTCAAGAACTTTCACAGTATGCATAGGATGCGAAAGCAGAAGGTGCACAATGTGTTGACTCGAGCCGTCATGTTGAACGTGTCATATAGGATTATTCCTACATTTCTTGGGTGGTCTGTGAGTGGGGGTGGGTCCTAGCTCTGACGACCACCAGGTGGAATCCCATGAGGAGATCTAGTTGCTAAACACCAGTATTTTGGTCTTGTCAGAGCTGAGCTTCAGGGAGATGGTGTGCATCCAATCTGCTGCAATGGTCAGGCAGTTGATGAAGATGGTTCTAGTGGTATGTGTCTTGTCCTGCAGAGAGAGGATGAGATTGGGGTGTCAGCGGCATAAGAGATAACAGTGATATCTTGTGATCAGATTATGTTGATGAGTGGTGTCATATATATGTTGAAAAGAGTGGGTCTGAGGGACGATGACTGTGGGACACCACATACCAATTTCTTGGACTCTGATCTGAAGGGTGGCAGTCTGATCTTTTGGGTTCTTCCCATGAAGAAGGAACAGAACAATTTGAGAGTGGATGCTTGTATGTCAATCTTGTGGAGTTTTCTGATGAGGGTGTTCTGGGAGACTACTTGAAGGTCATGGAGAGGTCAAGCATGATAAGAGCCACTGTTTCTCCTCGGTCTAGGATATTCAAATGTCATCTGTGGCCACGACAAGTGCAGTTTTGGTGCTGTCGTCCTTTCTAAATCCTGCATGTGTGTTGTCCAGAAGATGGTGAAGTTTGAGGTGGGTCGTGATTTGCTGATTAATCTTTTTCACAATCACTTTGGCTGGCTAAGGGAGCAGAGAGATGGGTCACAAGTTACTCAATTGTTTTAGGTTGGCTGTGGGCTTCTTGAGAAGAGCGTTGATTTCTGCAAGTTTCCATTCAAGTGGGAAAGTGGCCGAAAATGTTGGAGGTGTTGGTGATGTGAGTCAGGGTGGTGCTGATTAGTGATGTTTCCAGATTGTAGATGTGGTGGGGGCATGAGTCCATTGGGCCTGTGAGTGGATGGTCCACATGATTGCCACTGAATCATTTCTGATGAGGGCTGTCCAGTCGATCAGGTCCTTGTTGGTAGTGGGTAGGTTAGTGATGAGTTTGCTGGGGTTCAGTTGGTGTGAGAAGTTGTGAGGTTGGGGCCAGTGTGTGTACTGTGGTGAGTGTTGGTTCTTTGACGATCTTGGTGAGTCCAATGTTGCTCGAGCATTGGAGCAGGGGTTGTTTTGGTCTGCCAGGTAAAAGTTGAGGTCACCAAGCATAATGTGGGCTCTGGAGTCACAGTGAGTGGAGCAACAAACTTGGTGATGAGGTTGTTAAAGGTGGTTCTTGGTCCGAGGGAGGTTGACAGGTGAAGGTTCCATTCGGGGTGAAATATTCAGAGATTTGCATCTTGAAGTGCAGATTTTCCATGAATAGGGTGTGTTCTCTGTGGATGCTGTGCATTTGATGAATTCCTTGTAGATGATAGCGAGTCCTCCTCCTTGCTTGTCAAGGCAGTCATGTCAAGCGATTTTGTAGCCCACTAATATTACCATAGCAATGACAGAAGCCAATGAGGAGCTGAACCAGGTGATGAATAAGATGTCAGTTACATTGCTGCTCAAAAGGTCCCTATTTCAGTTGTGTGTTTGCTGAGTGATCATGTGTTGAGAAGCATGAATCCAAGTGGGTGTTGATGTGCTTGTTTGATGAGGCTTGTGGTATAATGTGGAAATGTAGGCATTGTTGTTGTTTGTGTGGTTTGTGTGTTGAAGGTGGATGTTGAGGGTGTTTTTAGTATTTACGTGGGGGGGTCAGTGTGTGCTGGAGAACCAGCAGTGGGTGCAGGTGAAAGCTCCTACTGTGGTGTGAGGCAAGGGCCTAGCTTCAGAGGCCTAGTGACCTAAGGAGTGCTGCATATATTGCTGAGCAGTGATTGTACCACGGTTCCTTGCTCTGAGCTCAGTCTAGGCGTGGCTGGGCACAGACAGGCTTGCCTTTAGGGTGCCTTATGCACACCAGCAGTGCACTCGCTGCACAACCATGTTGCAGCTGTCATTAAGTACGTCCTGGGTTGGGTGATGAGTCCAGCGTGCCATTAACATAAAGCCCCTAATGTTTGACTCCATCTTAAATAGGCCCTTATGCTATCATACCTCATGGATGTTGCCATCTTCTCTGTTTTGAAAGCCTGAAATCACCATGTTACCTGTATGTTTGCATAATCATTGTCACCTCAGCCTTATAATACTGTTGTCGCCAGACCTTATGCTTCTAGGAACTGTGATTTCATCAAGATCCTTCGATTAATCACCTAGATACAGCACAAAGAACAGATGATGGATGGAACGCTGAGCAATTCAAACATTCACTACCAGTCACATATCTGGGTTTAATCCTTTGTTTATTTGCCCACCATGCCACCCAAGAGACAGTCTTACCTACTGCCAGCACACTTCACACTTTGTAGATGATACATCTAGCCAAGTCCCGGAGGTAGACCGTCTGACTGCTACCGCAATGAGCGTTTGCTCTTTTCGTGAAGCATTGTCTTCACGCTTCTTATGATGGAGACATCCATTGCTGTCGACAAGGTGTACAGTGCGTCCCTTCTCCCTAACAAACTCTAGATTGCATTTTGCTTTGCCTTTCATGCTGTCATAGTACAGCACAAAGAAATAGTTAATAGGGTGTTGGGGTCTAGATATTATTTTAAGTGCTGTTCTAGCAATTTTGGTAATGTTCTTTTTTATTCTTGTGACTAATAATGTGTTCCATTGCTGTTTTTGTAATATTCTGTGTAGTTCTTTTACATGTTGTCAGGAAAACTATTGCCAGTGTTGTTAAGTTCTTCCTTCAGCAAAAACGATTCCCCTTTTCCTTGTACCCACATTAGCTGCAGCGGTGTCCTCACTCCCGGTGGCTCTTGCGGAGGCTGTTCTTAGAACTAGCTTCTTCAGATTTAACTGCCACTCAAGATGGTGGCCACAAATCTTTGTGAGGTCAGTGCTCTAGTGTTTCTACCTTAGTCTCGTGATGAAGCTTCCCTCCAGCTGTTTCTCTGTGGGGGCTGTGCACTTCAACAGTCATCCTAAGGAGAATGAGCAGTGTTCCTGAGGTGCTTCGTTTCATAGAGAATTCTTCCAGTTTTGATTAATTCGTTTTTTTTCTTGTTACGGTGTGCACCAGCTACTTTTTCCGTTTTGGAGAAGCTGAATTTCTTCTGTCTTCCAACAACTGGCTATCGGCTTTCTGGGGAGAATTGGTTTTGGCTTAACAGAACTTCAAGCAACTGCAGTAAGGAATCCTTTTGTATGATTTCCAGACCTGACAATATATATATGTACATATAAATTCACAAACTCTTCGCCTTGCAGACTTGCCAGTCTTAGAGACAAAGCTCAGTGCTCAGAATAATTCCTAGAGACTGTGTTTGAGAAAACTGAACCTTGAGAAGGAGTTTTAGTTTCCTGTAAAAGACATTAGTAGATTGCATATTTGAAAATATTTGAACTGTTCTCCAGAGAACCTTGGATACCTCTGACTCCAGGAGAAAATAAGATATTAAGTTAACATTGTTCTTTTAGAGAGAGTTTAGTCTCTCAAAAGATCTAGGTTAGGAGAACAATAGAATTGGGTGAATGTGAATGGCTGAACAATTGAATGCGCAGTAGGAATGTACTTATCTATGCTCTTATCATCCTTCTGCAGGCCCTTCCTTTAAAAAAATCCCAATAAGAAGAAAGGTGCAGGTTACAGAAGTACACCCTGAATATCCTATCTTCAAGTGGGAAACACAGACTGGAACTGGATCTGGAGGCGATCTCTCTTTTTCTATTCCCATTCCCCTTTACCGCTAGTGGATAGTGGGTTCAGATAATCAGTAAAGTCTGTGCATGCATCTGCTAGAGGGAGTTGGGTAAAAGGCATCTGCTCCTGTGGAAGTTTGATTTAATGGGTAATCTCCTGATAGATTGTAGTGCCTAAAAAATACTTATTTACACCTGATCAGAATGGCTGAAGGTTTGGATTTTAGTGCCTTGGCAGCACTTATGGACGAAATGCAAAAAAGGGTATCCCTTGCCCGAGAAAAAAAAAACTTGAGACCCAACAGCTCATGGACAAAATAAATAACTTAATTTCTAGGAATACTACTGGGACTAGTGGGGTTTCAGGTAAAACCTTCCCTATCTTTACCTCAGAAATATCCACACAAGTCATTCATTTTATCCACCTGAACGTTTTAGTGGAGATCCTTCCAAGGCGCAGATATTTTTAACCCAGTGCTCCTTACACTTCCTTTGTTGACGTTATTTTTACAGTGGATCAGTCAAAAACGTCATTCATTTTGTCTTATTTTAATGGAGATGCAGCTTCATGGTCCATACCTTTGGCGTCACAAAATGACCCTATATTATATGATTTAAAGTTTTTAAAACTGAATCCTTTCAAATTTTTGACAGCTGACAATTTCCCAAGCCTCAGATAATGAATTACTAGACTTAAAACAAGGAAATAGGGATTTGGGGCCAGATGTACAAAACTTCTTGCACGTCACAAACAGCCAATTTTGCTGCTTGCGACGTGCAAAAAGCACATCGCGATGCCCAATCCCCGTTTTGCGATTCGGTAACCTGGTTACCGATTCGCAAAACGGGACTGCAAGTCACAATTAGGAAGGGGTTCTCCCCTTCGCGAGTCGCAGCGCAATGTTGTATTGTTTTGTGACCGCAAATGCAGTCGCAAAACAATCGCAGTTAGCACCCACTTCAATGGGTGCTAACCCATTCACAAAAGGGAAGGGGTCCCTTTGCCACTCCCTTGCGAGTCGCAAATGGTGTCATAGACACCATCCTACATTTTGAATTGCGACTCGCAAATTGCGAGTCTGACTCGCAATTTGCAACTCGCAATTCAGACTCTACTTACATCTGGCCCTTGATCTCTTATCTGGCCCAATTCAACAAATTAATTGTGGAGACTGGTTGGACCTATAGCAAAAGGGCTGCATTTTATACTGAGTTTTACGAAAAGAACTAAAAGATGTGCTAGCACAGATTTCAGATCGACCTACTGATGTGTCAAAATTTATTGTTCTAGTCTTACAGATTAATCAGCGTCTGTTTGAAAGAAAAGCTGAACGAAAGAGAGAATTTTGTCCTATCCCACCGCGCTTCGACAGGAGTAAGGTGGAAAGTATCAAGCCCTTCGAGACTCACTCTTTGGAAGAGCCAATGCAAATCGGCAGAGTTAGAGGTTCCCTGTCTAAAGAGGAAAAGGAAAAGTGAAGATCTAAGAATCTATGGTGTTCATCGTGACATTGGCGGTGAGTGATAAAGTGGCGGAAATACCACCAACAGTTCGGTGGTAATTACCGCCAAATTATGACCATGACGGTGAGAACTCCCATAGGCAGCCAATGTACCACACCATCCGCCAGAGGGTGTTAACACCACGCACGCCGACGGTCGCCATCAACAGCCAGGTGGGAGACAAAGTACTGCCCACCATATCACAACACAATACACTGCCACAGTTTCATGGGCTGGAACCAACGCCATCAAAAGCCTGGCGGAAACAGAATAGAAGACAAAAGACTCACCTACAGAGACACAGAGAAGACCAACGCCGCCTTGGAACCAGAATCGAAATCTTCTGGATGCTCTTCTATGCCATGCTCCACCTGGAACACCAACGCCGACAAAGAAGACGAATACAGCCGCCTAGCACACAAGAGATGGAGGGAGGAAAAGGAGAGTGACACACACATGCACGACACACACCATTTACACACACACTATACACACAACCAGCTGCAGATGAAAAACAATGGTACACAGCACATGGCATAATAATGCAAGGACAACAAGAAGGCAGTAATGAGAACGTATTGCATGGGAAGAGCCACCAAATGAACCAATTGGATAAAAAAGAGATATGCACAAATGTCCACAAAGGGCCAATGCCCAGTTCAAAGTACAAAGGGCCTACATGGTCACAGGGCACAGTCCAAGGCCCAACTTGTATCCTGACATCATCCGCACAGAACTCTGCAGGGGCATAATTTTGCAAGTGGGCAGGCACCTTTAGGGGATGGGGTGTGGGGGTCATCTCAGCCGAAGTCGGGAACTTCTCACTGGTTCTGGAGGAGGCTCCATGTCCAATTCTCTGTGCTGGGGAGTGCAACGTCACAGTCTCTCAGGTGGGTGACTTGCCCACTGCTTCTGGGGGGGGGGCTCCTTGTACAGCAGTCCCAGCAGGGTGACCTACATGCCCCCTGTGGAGGCGAGGGCTGCACTGCCTCATCTGGAGATGAGGGCTGCACTGTGTCAGCAGGTGAAGGTACCTCCTGGGCAGCCTCTGCTGGAAGTGAGGGCTGCACTGTCTCTGCAAGTGAAGGTGCAGCCTCTGCAGGAGGAATGGGCTGCACAGCCTCAGCTGGAGGTAAGGGCTCTGTGACCACTGGTCGGGGTGGTGTCTCCCTGCCAGCCTCTGCTGGAGGTGAGGACTGCACTGTGTCAGCAGGTGAAGGTGCCTCCTGGGCAGCCTATGCTGGAGGTGAGGGCTGCACTGTCTCAGCAGGTGAGGATGCAGCCTCTGCAGGAGTAGTGGGCTTCACTGCCTCAGCTGTAGGTGAGGGCTCTGTGACCACTGGTGATGGTGGTGTTGGTTTCACCCTGCCAGCCTCTGCTGGAGTCGAAGGCTTCTTCCCCTTCTTGGCAGGAGTTACGGCCTCCTTCTCCTTCATGGCAGGAGTCGAGGGCTTCTTCCCCTTCATGGCAGGAGGTGCGGCCTCCTTCTTCTTCATGGCAGGAGTTGAGAGCTTCTTCCCCTTCATGGCAGGAGTAGAGGTCTTCTTCCCCTTCATGGCAGAGGGTGTGGGATGTATCACTGTCTTGCCTCCATGACTAGGAGGTGCCCCCACTGTCCACGTGGACTGTTTGGCTGAGGTGCTGGGCTGGGTCATTGGGACCCTGCTCTTACGGGCAGGACGGGAGGTGGAGGGGGACTGAAGAGGTCAAGTTGGGCATGGAAAAGCTTCTTAGGGATTGTGGGGAGGGAAAATGGAGGAGGGATGGGAGTGGAGGTTGAGGGAGTGGTTGTTGGAGGTGTATTTCTGCTGGACTTGGATGAAGGTGCATGGGCAGTGTGCATGTGTGAGGTGAATGGCTGTTAGGTGTCTTAGTGCTTGTGTTTGTGTCCTTTAGGAGGGTGGGCAGGCAGGGTGGGAGAGGACCCTGGGGACACGTGCATGGATGTTGTGGAGTTGTCTGCTAGTGAGGTGTGTGCTGCTTGCTGTGGTGATGCTGGTGGTGGATGTTGATGAAGTGCATGCAGGTGTGAGTGGGGACATGACTGTGAGGTAGGTGGAGGAGGAGGAGGGGGAGACAGTGGAGGCAGTGGATGTGTTTGTGTGTGCTACTGTCTGGTATTTGCATGAGTGCTTGTGGGCTGAAGTGTGGTGCCTGTGTTTGACTGTGCTACTCTTGTGTGATGTCTTGTATGCATGCTCATCTTTATGTGTGCATGGGATGGGTTGAGGTTGAGGAGACTGAGACTGGGAAGTGGTAGTTGGATGGGGGACGGTAGGAACAGGGACAATGGCTGTCATCAGAGAGGAGGCCAGAGTCTGAATCGATCCCTGTTGGGCTGCCAATCCACAGTGGATGCCCTCCAGGAATGCATTGCATTGCTGCATCTGGGATGCCAGCCACTGGATGGCATTCACCATGAATGACTGCCCTACAGAGATGGATATCAGGAGGTCAGTAGCCTCCTCACTCAGGGTAGCAGGACTCACTGGTCAGGGCCTGAGGTGCCTGGGGCGAAGGAGATGCCCACCCTCATGGGTGAGTGGGCACGGGCAACCCGCTGAGGGGCTACTGGGAGACGGTACTGGTATGGGGCGGCATCTGTACCTGCAGCTGGGGTGGTCACAAAGGTGTCCACCAACACCAGGGAGCTTCCATCTGAGGAGGTATCTGAGTTAGTGTTGGCACCTCTTGTCTGCGCCATGGTGCTCCCCTCCCCCTCCGTCCCACTGGTTCCCTCGGCATCAGTGGACTCTGACTCCTGGGTCCTTTGAGATGCAGCTCGCTCTTTCGCCTCTGCCCCTGCTCCTCTGCCAGATGATGCTAATGCACACATGGACAGGATGACAGAAGAAAAAAGGGGAGAGAGAGAAATGGAGCACTAGGTCAATTACTGCACCAACACCACAGAAGGCATACACAGTATCGTCACACACAGGGATCAGGATTGAGCACTATGCATTGCACTGCCAGACAATTGGCTATATGCCTCAGCAAGGTGAGGGCCAAGCACTGCCAACTGCACCAATCCTGGGACCCACTAAGCCCTGTCTGACATGGAATGCAACCTAGCTAGGTTACCTTCTTTTTGCTTTTAACCATTACCCTGGAGCTGGATCACACTGTAATGTCTGGCCTGGCATTAAGGGGCACCCACTAACTGACATCCACCACTCAGATCCCATGCCACCTACAAATTATTGTTGTACCGGCCAATTTACTCACCCCCTTGTGGCTGCTGTGATGCCCTCAAGGGCCCATTCAGCTCTGGGTAGGCCACCATCAGTGGGGTCAGGTTCCGACGGGCACCCCTTCCTCATTGGGAGGCCATCCCCAGCTTGGCATCTGCAGTCTTCCATGCCCAGCATCTCAGGTCCTCCCACCTTTACCGACAGTGGGTGCTCCACTTGCCACAGACCCCCAGGGTCTGCATGTCCTTTGTGATAGTATGCTGTAATCTCTTATTTTGATGGGCGCTGACCTGCAGAGGTGATACAGACGGGAGGACACCATTACACATACAATCCATCCTGGCACACATATGGCCCACCAATCCCGTTTCCATCACCATTGGCACACACATCGTCTGGCGCACACCCTGTGCACCACCACGTGACATCCCCCCAATGACACGATGCTTGCACACACATCTCCATGCATCCTTCCCACATGCATCGTGCCCAAGGTGTGCTCACCTGTTGGTCTGGAGGCGCATACAGCAGTCTGTACTGGGGTAGAACCCCATCCACCGATCGCTCCAACTCCTCTGCAGTGAAGGCAGGGACCCTTTCCACAGTCACACGGGCCATGGTAGTTTGCAGACACTGATCACAGCAGCCCACGCAGTGTAAGTGTTCTCCTGTTGAAGGTCAGGAAACAAGTGAGGAATCAGATAGAAAATGGCAGTCAGGTCCGCAGCGGTGTAAACTGTCACCGGTGGCGCAGATCCCCATTGGCCACTGTACTCCATAGAGCCCCATATTATCCAATGAGGAATTGCATGGCAGTGCAAGACTGCCTTCCGCCACGATGCCCAACTTCGGCAGAGTTACCTCACTTCCACCTGTCCCTACATACAGGACATGTGGTCGCCATTTCATGTGGTGGACAACAATCAGACTAACCTTGACTGCATCACTGCCTAGATTTGCACATACCTTGCCATTCCCACTGTCCCATCACATAAGTGCACTATGTACATCGAGGTGGTGCTTCCATTGTTTAAATTGTGACAGCCTGCTTGCTCTTGTGTGCCTTAGATACCTAACACTGCAGATGAATGGGAGAAGAAGACGAACCCCAGTGTACCGACCCCTTGTGGACTTGGCTACACCGAAGGACATGCACATTATACTGACTTATAGATTGGACAGGGCCATAATCACAGAGCTGTGTGCCCAATTGGAGCTTGAGCTGATATCAGCTATCCGTCATCCCACTGGGATCCCCCCTCTTGTGCAAGTGCTGTCAGTACTCCATTTCCTGGCAACTGGTTCTTTCCAAGTGACAATGGGTTTGGCAGCTGGAATGTTTTCAATCGTGCTGGCAAGTGTTTTGTCTGCCCTGGTGAAACAGATGTGCAGCTACATTGCTTTCCCCCAGGAGGAAGATTTGGCCACTGTGAAGGCAGGATTCTATGCAATGGGGCATATACACAATATTATTGGGGAGATTGACGGTACACAAATTGCGTTTGCCCCCCCCCCCAGCAGAATTAACAGGTGTTCAGAAATCATAAGAGTTTCCATTCACTGAATGTGCAAATGGTGTGCCTGGTGGACAAGTACATCTCCCACATCACTGTCAAGTATCCTGGGTCAGTGCATGATGCTTTTGTCCTCAGGAATAGCAGCATCTCAAATGTGATGGCCCAACTACAGAGGCACAGGGAGTGGCTAATAGGTGAGCCACAACCTTCACCCACTGTAAGTCAGTACATGCCTTCAGGTGTTATCCCCATAGGACTGTGTAAGGCTAAATGTTGTCCCTCAATACCTGCATGTGACTCTGGCTATATCCAAACCTATTGTGGCTCCTGACCCCTGTGAGGAATGCCAGGACAGAGGCTGAGGACTGTTATAATGAAGCACATGGGCGAACCAGAATAATAATCAAGCGGACCTTCGGGCTTCTGAAGTTCAGGTGCCTCCATCTGACAGCCCTGTGCTACTCACCCGGAAAGGTCTGCCAGATAGTAGTGGCATGATGCATGTTGCACAACCTGGCCCTCAGACGACGTGTGCTTTTTCTACAGGAGGAGGGGACTGGAGATGACTCTGTGGCAGCAGTGGACCCTGAGGACAGTGAGGATGAGGAGGCAGATGATGAGAACAACAGAACATCAGTTATACATCAATACTTCCAATGACACACAGGTGAGACAGTGGAACTGACCATTACTCTGACTATTGATTTATCTGTGTGGCTGTGGCATGATGGAATTCAGTTGCTTTGCATCCCAACTTACTGTCACCTATGGCTTCTTATTTTCCAGATGTTGGTGATATGACATCAATGTCATGATGTGATCACTACAGACAGTCACAGGTCATTATTTGTATGCTATCACAGTGTTCAGATCATTTGCACTAGATGTGACTGTTCCCACAAATGCACATTTTCAAAACATTAAAACAGTGTCACTCAAATTGTGTTCAAGGGTGTTTATTGTAGTACAAATAAGTGACTGAAAAGTGCAATGGAATGGGGGGATGGTGGAGAAAAGTCCAGGGTATTGTTCCAGTCTGTTTGTAGCACAGGTCAATTGTCCAAGAGGCCATAGGAAGGGGAGCAAAGGCAGTTCAAAGTGGACAAGTTGACAGGGTGGGACACAAGGGGGTCAATCAGGAGAGTCTCATTTTCTGGCGGTGGTCTTGGTCTTGGCAAGTGTCTCTGGCTTCTGTCCGATTTGCAGAGAACGTTTGCAGGGTGGTTCACCTTCTGCAGGGGGAGGGGTACTGGTGGCCTGTGGGTCCTGTGGTGGGGCATCCTGTCCACTAGCTGCAGCGGATGCTGTGGGCTGGTCAATAGACTGGCTAGTGGTAGGGGCCCGCTGCTGTGCCGTTCATTCCCTCATGATGTTGGCCATGTCTGCCAGCACCCCTGCTATGGAGATCATGGTGGTATTGAGGGCCTGAAAGTCCTCCCTGATCTTCTGATGGAGTTCCTCCTGCAGCCGCTTGTTCTCCTGCATGTTATTCAGGACCTGGCCCATTGTGTCCTGGGAATGTTGGCAGGCCCCCAGGACATTAGTGAGTGCCTCCTGGAGAGTCGGTTTCCTGGGCCTGTCCTCCCCCTGGCACATGGCGGTCCTCCCAGTGTCCCTGTTGCCCTGTTCCCCTGTCCCCTGAACGGTGTGCCACCTGCCACTGCCCCCTGTTCCCTGATTGTCTTGGGGGTGAGATGTAGACTGGGGTCCCTGCACAGGTGGGTACACTGCTGATTGACGTGTCCTGGGGACAGTGGTGTTGGGACACTGGGTAGGTGCTGTGGTGTTGGATACTGATGGAGGAGGCTCTATGGTGGACTGTGTGTGGGCTGGAGTGACCAACTGACTAGTGGTCCCTGATGGGCCAGGTTGTTGATCTAGATCCTGAAGTCCAGAGTTACTGTCATCACTGGGGGCATCTTCTGTTGGGGGACTGGATAGGCGTGGCACCTCCTCTCTGCTGACATTGGCTGGGGGACTTGTGGGGACGTAAGTGATGTATTATGCTTCATGCCTGTGACATATTGTACATCCCTATCTTCCCCTCTATCATTGCAGTTGCCCTGCCACCTTTGAATGTGTATGTTAATGTATTGTGGGATTGTTAATACCCCTGTACATGCTTTGGTGATGGGTGTCCATGCAGGGCTAGGAGGGCTGTCCATGCATTGGTATGGAATGAAGGGCTTGGTTCTGGGGTTAGTCATCTACGTTGGTGCAGTGTGTGGGATGGAGTGGAGTGATGGGTGTGAGGGTGAGAGGGTGAGAGTGTGAGATGACACGCAGGTATGGGGGGTGATAAGTGGTAAATGTTGACTTACCAGTGTCCAGTCCTCCGGCAACTCCAGTGAGTCCGTCAGTAATGCCAAGACGTGCTCCTCCATGCTGTGAGCTGTCCTCTGTATGGCAAGCTGGTGCCTTGCTGCCACGGAAACGTACCTTCCCCCGCAGGTCATTCCACATCTTCCTGATGTCGTCACTTGTTCTTGGATGCTGTTCCACGGCGTTCACCCTGTCCACGATTCACTGTTATAGCTCCATCTTCCTTGCAATAGATATCTGCAGTACCTTTGCTCTAAACAGCTGTGGCTCTACCTTGACTATTTCCTCCACCATGAGCCACAACTCCTCATCTGTGAAACAGGGGTGCCTTTGTGGAGCCATGGGTGTTGTGTGGTGTGTGTAAGTGTGTGGGTGTTGGGTAGTGTAATTGGGTGTGCATAGTGGAGTGCAGGAGGGATGTATGTGTGTGTGTGTAGTTGTCGCAGTGGTTGTGATGTCTGTCTGGTGGCAATGATTTATATTTGTAAGGGGTTGTGGGTAATGTGGGGGGGTATTTTATAGTGGTGTGAGTGGGTGGGTGTGGTGTGTGTATGGGTGTCAGGTGTGTGTTGTTCGAATTGGCCAATGTTGTGTAGTTGAGTGTTTGGGTGTCCATTCTGAGCATGGCGGTGTGCACCGCCAATGGTTTACCGCTGTTCAATGTCTGCTGCGATGATTTATGGGTCGTGATGTGGTGGGTGTTGTTTTGTTGGTGTAACAGTAAGGGGTTGGTACCGACAGTTTACCACTGACCTTTTGGCTGGCGGATTTGTGTATGTGGCTGCATTCTGTTGGTTTGGTGTGTGTGTGTCATAATATGGCAAACGGATATCTGCCACCGTGGTGGTATGTTGGCGGCTGTCAGCGTGGCGGTTAGCGGCATTTACCGCCAATGTCATGATGAGGGCATATGTCTCTATTGTGGGTTGTCTGGGCATTTTGTAAGAGAATGCCCAAAGAAGCTAAAACAAGATAATTCAGGAAAAGAGAAAACTAATTCTAACAATAGAGTAACCCTGGTTGGCTCACAACTCCAACCAGCCCCTGAATCCCAATTAGTGACAAACACCTTACAGTCTGCTTCCCCTCATCTAACCATCTCCTTTGACCTCATCTTCAGAGAAAAGAAGCTGCAGGAGGTTTCAGTGATGATTGACTCAGGAGCTACGGGAAATTTCTGCAACATCCAGTGTGCCTCAAAAATGGGAAAACAGTTTGTCAAAAAAAGAATCGCAGAGCCTGTGCATGCGGTGGATGGAACAAACCTGTCTTCAGGCCCTATCACAGATGAAACTGAACCCATAGTTCTAAAAAATCATCTAGGACACCAAGAAAATATACCCTTCAATCTCATAGATGCTCCTCAATTTCATCTGATTTTGGGCTTTCCGTGGCTTACAGAGAACAACCCTGAAATTAATTGGGAAAAGAGGACTGTTCAATTAAATTCAAGCTTCTGTCGGAAACATTGTTATGGTCTTCAAGAGATAAGTAGTGCACCATGTCCCGCTCAAGTTTTAGCTACTAAATCCAATGTGGTTTGTACTCTGGAAAAGGTTGTCATTCCCCCAATGTATAAGGAATTGTCTGCAGTATTGACCAAGCAGAGGCTTAGAAGCTACCTCCCCACAGATCTTATGATTGCGGGATCGAACTTGAACCTTCTCAATCCTAAACCTGAGGAGCCATGTTTTGTGGAAGCTGACGCCTCTGACCAAGCAATTGGTGGTGTATTGTCTCAGAGGCACAAGAAAACTGGTCAACTTCACCCAGTGACCTTTTGATCCAGGAAATTAACTCCTACTGAAAGAAATTATCAAGTTGTTGACAAAGAGCTATTGGCATTGAAGGATGTCTTTCAGGAATGGCGGCATTATTTATTAGGGGCTCGTCATGTGGTCATTGTGTTCACCGATCATAAACATCTTCAGTTTTTAAAGACTGCTAAGACATTAACTCCAAGGCAATTGAGATGGTCCTTGTACTTTGCAGATTTTAATTTTACCATTACCTATTGACCTGGTTCTGACAATGGTAAGACAGATGCGTTATCGAGAATGAATAATATACCTGGAGCCGGAGAAGCTGAAAAGATTCCAATTATTTCAGCGGACAAGTTTGTTTGTACCTTGCAATTTTCAGAAATAAAAAGAAAGATTCGAGAATCCATGTCTGACCAAGAAATTTCAGATTGGGCCAAGAAAAAGGAAGGAAGAAAGGTTCTAGAACATCTCCCTTTTGTTGAAAATGCTTTATATTTGCCAACTCACGAGTTGCAAGAACTAGCGCTACAAGCATGTCATGATGATCCTTTAGCTGGCCATAAAGGAATTTTGAAGACTACCAAATTAATTAAGAGGTATTTCTGGGGGCCTGCCATGACCCCTCAAATGAGACAATACGTTCAAACCTGTGATAAATGCATTTGAGGAAAGACAACAAGACTAGCTCCTGAAGGTGAGCTTCAGCCTCTTCCCATTGCACCATATCCCTGGCACACGATTACTATGGATTTGATTGTAGATTTACCTTCAAGTCAAGGTTTTGACACAATCCTAGTTTCTGTGGACACCTTTTCTTAAATTATTCATTTCATCCCTCTGAAGAAGGTTCCTAGAGCCTCTAAGTTAGCACAGTTTTTTTCACAGCACATAGTGAGAGCTCATGGCATTACAGTGGTTGTAATCTCAGCCAGAGGTCCCCAATTTGTTTCCCAATTCTTTAGAGCCTTTATGAAACAACTTGGAATAGACTCACGTTATTCTACTAGTTATCAGGTAACTAGTAACTAGGTAACTAGTTACCAGGTATTTCTGGAAACAGATGGACAGACAGAAAGAGTTAACCAGGAGATAGAGCAGTACCTACGCTTATATCCTCTGGACCAAGATAATGATTGGGCAGATTTCCTTTGGACAGCAGTATTTGCGTACAACATTGCTATTCATGCCTCCACTGGTTATTCTTCTTTCTATTTTAACTCTGGTAGTCACCCAAACATTATCTTAGGAAGGTGGGAAGGCTCAGTCCCAGTTGAGAATGAGTTCTCTAAGAAAATTCAAAAGATCTATCAATCCGCTACAGAACATTTGACAAAGGCGAAGGTCTCTTACAAGAAGCATGCTGACAAAAAACAAATCCTGATTATTGCGAAGGTGAGAAAGTCTTGCTATCCACTTGACAGTTACATTTAAGAGGGAACAGAAAATTCCAGTCTAGATATGTAGGACCCTTTAAAATAAAGAAAATTGCATATCCAGTAACAGTCAACCTCGCCTTGCCTCCTCAGATTAAGGTTCATCCAGTATTCCATGTCTCACTACTTAAAAGAAGCCCTCCCAATGTTAGGATAACCACCCCTCCAGATCCTATCGAAATATATTCACATTTAGAATATGAAGTGGATAGAATTTTAGACTCAAAGTTTAAAAAAGGAACATTATATTACCTGATTGATTGGAATGGTTTTGGCCCAGAGGAAAGGTCCTGGGAAGCCTTCCAAAATGTGCATGCTCCAAGGTTGATGAAGCAATTTCACGACATTTTCCCCAACACACCTTCTGTGGGAAGGAGTTCTTTGGAGGGGGGTACTGTCAGGAAAATTATTGCCACTGTTGTTAAGTTCTTCCCTCAGCAAAAACAATTCCCCTCTGCCTTGTACCCACGTTGGTTGCAGTGGCATCCTCACTCCCGGTGGCTATTGAGAGGCTGTTCTTAGAACTAGCTTCTTCAGGTTTAACTGCCACTCAAGATGGTGGTCGCAAATATTTGTGAGCTCAGTGCTCTAGTGTTTCTACCTTAGTCTTGTGCTGAAGCTTCCCTCCAGTTGTTTCTCTCTGGGAGCTGTGCACTTCAACTGTCATCCTGAGGAGAATGAGCAGTGTTCCTGAGGCGCTTTGTTTCATAGAGATTTCCTCCAGTTTTGAGTAATTAATTCTTTTTCTTGTTACAGTGTGCACACCAGCTACTTTTTCCCTTCTGGGGAAGCTGAATTTCTTCTGTCTTCCAACAACTGGCAATCAGCTTTCTGAGGAGAATTCGTTTGGCTTACCAGAACTTCAAGCAACTGCAGTAAGGAATCCTTTTGTATGATTTCCAGACTTGCCAATATATATAGTACATATATATTCAAAAACTCTTCGCCTTGCAGACTTGCCAGTCATAGATACAAACCTCAGTGCTCAGATTAATTCCTAGAGACAGTGATTGAGAAAGCTGAACCTTGAGAAGGATTTTTCGTTTCCTGTATAAGACATTAGTAGATTATATATTTGTGAACCTTTGAACTGTTCTCCGAGAACCTTGGATACCTCTGACGCCTGAAGAAAAGAAGATATTGAGTTAACATAGTTCTCTTAGAGAGAGGCTAGTCTCTCAAAAGATCAAGGTTAGGAGAACAATAGAATTGGGTGAATGTGAATGGCTGAACAGTTGAATGCACAGTTGGAATGTACTTGTCTATGCTCTTATCACCTGACTGCAAGTCCTTCCTTTAAAGAAATCCCAATGAGAAGAAAGGTGTAGGTTACAGAAGCACACACTGAATATCCTATCTTCAAGTGGGAAACAAAGGCTGGAACTGGATCTGGAGGCGGTCTATCTTTTTCTATTGCCATTCCCCTTTCCACCTAGCAGATGCAGGGTTCAGATAATCAGTAAGGTCTGAGCACACATCTGTTGGAGGGAGTTGGGTAAAAAGCATCTTCTCCCGCGGAAGTTTGATTTAATGGGTAATCTCCTGACACATGTACTTAGAAGCAGATTATTCCTGTAGAAATGAATACTTTGAACATAACAGTGTTCATTCTACTTTGTACAGTGAGTGTGGTACTGTGAATAATGAAATCGGGTTTGTGACTGTTTTCACAGTGCCCTGATCCCTTTATGGGATTTATAGTAAGTAGAGTTATATGAAAGTTGAAACGTACGCAACACTATATTGTAATTTCCTGTGCTGATTGGTGAACGTCTTCTTGCTTTCCTCCTTTTAAAGATGGATTTGGTGGGAAAACCAGTAATGTCACTTCCTGTCCAGCTGGATAATGGGAAATTGAGTTATGTCACTTCTTGTGTAGGTGATTGATGGGAGATCGAGTGATGTCACTTCCTTTGCTGATGGGTGGTGGGAAATGAAGTTCTCTTGCCTTGATTCTTCTCATCAAGACAGTTTTGCCAGGAAAACTAGTAATGTCACTTCCAGTTCAGAGGGATGATGGAAAATTCAGTGTTGTCACTTCACTGTATAACACTGTAATCCATTATGTAGCATTTTACTCTACTGTTGGCAGCTTCCAACACTCTACAACATGCCAGGCAGTGTCAGTGAACTACACACCACTCCACAACACTTTAGTCCACTTCATGACACTCCACTCTACACTCCGATCTGTGCTATGCCACTTCACTGTACTCCACTCCACTCGATTCCACTCTACTCCACTACACAGCACTTTACCCCACTCCATGTCACTGTACATCACTCTACGGTACACTGCTCCACTCTACCACACTCTACTTCACTGTATACAACTTCACTTTACTACAATCTATGCCACTATTACACATTGCACTCCAATCTATGCCACTACACTACATTGTACACCCCTCTATTCCACTCCAAGCCATTACACTCTGCTGTACGACACTGTATTCCACTCTACAACACTTTCCAACACTCTACAACCCACCACTCCACTGTACTGTACAAGATGCCTCTCTAAGTTATAACAATTTACTAGACTCTAGGTTACGCATGTTCACTCTAGTGCAATCCACGCCACTGTACTATACAACACACCACTGCACTTTAGATCACCTTATGCTGCACCACTTGACTCTACTCTACTCTAAGACACTACACTTTATGGCACCCACCTACACTCTACTGTATGACACTCAGCTTAACGACACTTCATTTGAGGATACTGGACTCAACAATTACAAACACATTGTTATTACAAAAAACTCGAATTAAATGAAAAAATTAAGTTTTTTTACAGTTATGAAAACTTTATTTATTTTTTCTGTACAAACCACATTTAAATACACAAACATTAGAAATGCTAAAGTTGTAGTTATAACTTAAATTTATAATATACACACCACCTTTAAATTACTGTAGCTTTGTGTATCCTTTAGTTTAACTTAAACTACATATATTTTAGAAATATTAAACTTATATTCTCAATATTTATAATATACCTTTAAATGACTGTAAGTCTCACATCTTCCTAGACAGTGCTGTCACCGCACTCGCCACACCTATTAACTACAGCTCACCACTCCACCATTCCCCCAAGTAATGTGATTTGTGATGTCATAAGTGTTATCAATGCTATGATTTCACATGGTGCAAGTGATGTAATATGCATGTATATAACCAGTGCATGCAGAAAGCGCTGGTGTGTCCCAACTCAAAAGAGTGTATCAAAACAGTATTTTAGATAGCTCAATTCAAGAGACAATTTAGTAATGTTTTATTTACTTTCTTCATAACTCAAACACAAGAAATGGATCCATACCAGGTCCGAGCAAGAGTGTTACACAGTGCCGTGTTTATTTAAAAAATCTTCTTTACCTCTGTGTTTTTGGGAGTGGCATATTGACCTCGTTGGGTATATGCCGGGCATGTTGGAGCAGCAAAAAAGCTCAAAGAACCCCATAGTGGAACCATGAGTCTCACACACCTTTTCTTCTCTATGCTTGCATCTTTAGGCTCCTTTGTCAAGTTGAAGGATAGCAGAGCTTTATCTGGACATGGCCTATGACCTACCCATGGGAAAATGGGCACAGGTCTTTATTGATGGGAATTTTTGGTGCGTTGCAGAGGAACTCCAACACATATTTCTAATCATTATTAGTTGTCAGGAACCTACTGTCAGTCAATGCAGCTACATCAGAACAGCTCACATTGTGGTTTCAAGGAAGCATTACTCCCCGTAGGCACAACCTCCAACATCTACGTAGGGGAAATGTCATGTACTTTTTCCTCAGACAGGGAGTGAAGACAGAAATATTGGGAGAGAAAGAAGATATAGGCTGTCCTCAGGAGTGTATTTTGGAGGAGGGAGTTGGAGCTTCAACCATTTAATGCGTTCCCTGCTTGATAGTTGGGTCTGTGGACTTCAAGTAGGGTGCAGCATTGTCTTTTGGTTTTCATTTAGAATCAGCAGCATTTAATGACTCTGGGGTATGTTTCTTAGAACAGCCCTTATCTCCTTCCCATGCACGGAAGAGAGGAGGAAAGAACAAAGAGAGCCTTACTAAGCAGTGCGACATGATGGTTCTGTAATGAACCAATACCCTTTTGTTATCCCTCATACCCGGTTCTTATTTTTTCTTATTTTTTATTATTCTTTATTGATTTTTAAAGGCAACAAACCAATACAGATCATCTTTGTCACACTACCACCAGATAAGAGCCCAATGTAATCTGATTTTATTTCAGAAAGTCAAGGTTAACTGTGGTACTCATCTCCTCATAGTTTGTGAGTCGCCAGAATTAAAACAGTAGAGTGCAGGCCCACCACTTCGTCCAGTATCCTCTGTCCTTCCCATGGACCATACCAGGCAGTGGTAGTTTCACTACATGCCCTCATATTTGTTCATATTCCCTTGGGTACCCTCGTCCCATTTAAACCTATGTTGCAGCTACCATACATAAGTGCATGCTTGCTTTTCAAGATTACACCCTGGGTGAGTTTGATGTCCCCTAAAGATGGGTGACAGTCTCACCACTAATACAAGTTAGTTACCGGCCTACTGGCTCTATACATCTGATTTTTCGTAATGCTGTTTTTACTTGACACCATGAACACAGTTCTATGTGCAGCACCATAAGTTTGAAATGTGCAACCTGATAGGAATTTGCTTTCTATAAACCCGCTGTAATCGCTTGCACGTAGATTTTCACAATATCAAATAAATAACTTGAAGCGAAAATAAGTTGGGGGATAAACACACACATACATACATATGTACCCACTAAACCATATTACTAGTATGGGAACTAGTGACTTACCAGTTGCAGGCACAGATCGTTCCAGCATTCAATCAACTTCCTGAGATATCTCAAGTTAATTTCTGTACAACACACAGATAACTCAATATTTGAATAGATTTGAAGACTTTCAAGAGTGTTGTTTTCTTTATCAAATTTCATATTCCTCCCCATTACTACCCTTAACTACCACCAACCTTTCCCACTACCATTGTGCATTAACATCTTCTTGCGTGTTGCACAATCCTGATTAGCATGATACTCACTAGGGATTTGAAATGTGAGACTCACACATCCTCCAATCTCTGCCTGAGATATACTCCTTGCTTTCTTTGTTATTTCTCCACAACAGAAATCCTCTATGTTATACTCACTATTTCAAATTAAGATGTTCACTGTAAACTAAGTGCAATCTTAACTACAAACAGGTGCACCGAAGGTGAGCTTGATCAGTGTTTCACACTCAGTATCGGCAAACATATTATTCATAAAAGCACACATGTAACCCATTTACTCAAAACCACTACACTCAGTTGATACCATTAGGCCAGCTGGCATTATCTCTTCATCAACCACAAAATATACATTTCCCTCACCAGACAGATGCTGGGTAGACGGTTGAAGGGAGTGATGCCCTTGAGACTATGGCATGTGAAGAACACAACGGATTTCTCTAAGGCCTGACAAATGTGCAAATTCAGAGGTGCAAAAAGGGAAAAGAGAGATGTGACAAAAAAGAAAACATTTAGAGAAAGCCCCAGGACCACAGTCACAAATTCAGGAAAACCAACCACATTAATAAAGTATGCATTGATCCCCACATGGTCTTCTGTACCTCTCTGTCATCTCTGGAAGTATCTTGTGTAGCTTATTGGGAATTAGTTGCAACTCATTATAACTTTACAGGGCGAGCTTCTATGTGGCACTGGCAAACTGTTGTTATATTTGTTTCTCCGAAGAATACACCTTAGAAACGTAACCCATTCATGCCCCAGATCTACAATAGTTGCTCTTTTACACACTAACAAACCTCTCCAGACGATTCTGAATTAATTCTAAATATTACACATATTGAAGGTGTGATTTTATTAAATCGTGGAAATCATTTATTTAAACCAAGAAGTACATTTCAAAAATCCAAAATATTCTCGAGAAATTTCGAATGTATTTCGAGATACGTCCCGTCTTCCAGGGGGCTATATAATCCGTGCAGTGGAAACGAAGGCCTTTCTTTCCCATCTAAAGCCACCTGCTGACTGGTAGAATGTAAAAGAACATCTCTTGTTGATAAATAGGTTGTCCGCCTGGTGGCACACGTACTTCGAAGAGTTTCTTACCTTGGATAAAATGATCTTCGCTGCTGCGAGAAAAAAGTGGACAGTGGGCTATAATGTGATTAACATTTTCCCACAAGTAATTGGACAGAGATAAATAGGGCCAGATTTAAGAAAAGTGAAGCTGCACCCAGTGCATCGCCACTTTTCTAGCACCTCGTAGTGCCCCCTTAACGCCACCATGTGTGCGCCATGTCTAAGATATGACGCATCATGGCGGTAGTTAGGGAACTAGCGTCAACATTTTTTACGCTAGTTTGGAGCTCTGCAGGATTAGCGTAAAAAATATTGATGCTAATCCTGTAAAGTCTGTTGAGGCCTATTATGAATAATGATGTTCCTCCTTTTAATGCCTGCTCCAAGCAGGCATTAAAATTGCTGAAAAAAATGATGCAAAGAAATCTCTTACTTTTTTTGCACCATTTTTTTGTCCCTCAAACAGGGTAACACCCCCTTTGCATGAATTATGCATGGCGCATGCATGATGTAGCCCAAACAGTTACAAAGTCCCGCAAAGCATGCATTGTGCCACTTTGTAAATCTGGTGCAGCGTTTTAGGCCAGCTAACGCCACATTAGCATAAAAAACTGATGCTAATGGGTCATTGGATGGAGCAAGAGGCTCTTAAATCTGCCCCATAGTGTTTTCAACGGGTGTTACTTTATTGAGGGCTCCCTAGCATCTCCCGTTCTGTTAATGGTGTTACCTTTGCCAGGCCCCGATGCGAACCTGCCATGTACTTCTAGTCTCCTCTTTTCACCAGAGTATTAACTAACTTATTTAGGCTTGAACCTCAGCCTTTCGCAGCGTCACATGTAATTAGTGCCTTTCAAGTCCTGTCAATTGCCTAATCATCCCTGGACACCTCTGGAAAGTGAAATTCCAGCTGATTTGGACAGCCAAACTGATGATTGCATGGACCTTGAAAAACACGCTCTTGATCGATATGCCTTATGTGATGCTGCAGGGTGTTAGAAACAGGCTATCTTCGCATGGCAATAAGGCCAAGGATCATTTGTTGGTCATCTGGATGCTGGTACTACACTGTGTAGAGTGTGAACTGAGAGAGAGGTGAAGTGACCCTCAAGGCTGAGAGCATGAGGCTGATAGATGTTAAGAGGTTGATAAGGAAGAGGGATGTAAAACACTGATGGTCCCAATGAGGCTGGGGCAAACTTACAGGCAGACCACCCGTTGGATGTTACTCTAAATAGGGACTCAATGAGGCCCAGGTTTACTAAATTTTCATGCTTCGCTGTGCAGCAGCCAAAAGTGCTGTGTTGTGCTGCGCGAGAAGGAGAAAGCAGGAGAGCCCACCATAATGCAAAGCTGACTGTGTGAATCTAGCATAGGTTTTGTACTGGAAGGATTCCCTTCCATTTCAAAATACTATGCTTGGACTAACTTTAAAACGTCTCCCACTTTGTGTGCTGTAGAGTGCACAACAGAAAGGAGAAATACAAGCATTTACCCATAATAGAAATGAAGTGGGCACTATTTGTTCATAGAAAACATGTTTACTTTTTTTCGTGATAGAGTTTTGCGTCAATCCCATGCTCCACCCATGGCAATGCCCACTTTGTGCTAACGAATGTATTGCCATTCTTTACTTTCAAGTAATTTTCCAGAACAAAACTATTTTTACACTGGAAAGTAAATTGGTAAAAGATTTTGCATTGATTTGAGTCTCTTTTGTGATGTAAACACAGTGCAAAGTCTTAGTAAATATACCCCTTCAAGTCTTGCACCCATGACTGGGATGCCCTGTCTTTTTGGAGAGACCCTGGAGGATATGTGTGGCTCATTGTGCTGTTGTTTTTATTTAAGGTTATGTCCACTGGATGAGAAACAGGGGCAGTTTCAGATTTTCCAATTTATTTTGAGATCGGATTGCAATGTGCCTGTAAACTGTTACTAAAAAATGCAGGATTGACCAGCTGCACAGAGGGTTGCAGTTTTGTTTTTTCTTATAGCTCCTCTGTGATGACTGCTGGAACAGATTCATTCACCCCAGCTCTCTGATGTCCTTGGGTGGGTTTTGATTTATTTCTGCATTTTATTGGGGATGTCATATGAATTCTTACTTATGTTCTGCTCGGACAGTCAAACAATAGTTTGCTCTTTGTGATCTATATGTTAACGTACACAAAAAAGTGATCGATTTAGCGGTAGAGCATCTTGTATTGGAGATTGTATAGAACAAAGTTCAACAAATGGAACAACTAACCCTAATAATAAGCACCTGAGACAATGAATACAAATTAAAAACTCAAAGAGTGGCAAATCCTAAGTGGTTGTCAACTTATGGTGGACATAAATCATGTAGGTGGGCCCAGCTAAACTTATTTATTGTTTGGGTGATCAATCATTCAGGATACTTGAAGCGATTTGTCTGGGATTGAAGGCTACTAGATTCACCCTTAGTAAATTGAAAGGTAGCTTATGCTCCACACAGACACTTTTCCTCACATGCCTACCTTGACTTGCAAATATTGTCATTTTCTTTTCTCAATCCATAAAACTTCTCTTTTCAAAGAAGTGGAACCTCCATGGCGATCCTGTTCGTCGGTTCACCTCTGCCCCACAGATGTTCAATGCCAGAAGAATGCAATTCCACCATTTGTGTACAATATAATTTTTCTCAACTTTTATTATAAATATGTTTGAACTTTGTGTATTGTTGCCATTTTGCACTGGAGCCTAATTAGCTATAACTAACTTGGTAGTCTGTTGGCTGCTAAAAACTGAGTTTGTTAACTTTACTGTCATCTTCCTTCCATGACAGATGTGCCAAGCTCATGGAATTGCTGAATGCAGTGTTTGTCTCTCTAAAGTTTTACCGAATTCCCCCAGCCTAACCAGTCATTGAAATCTAAACCCTCTTCCCCATAGCCTTGAGATTTAATGTGTGGTTATCTAGTTCCAGCATCAACAGACCTGACTCTTGGAGGGCAGGTGAGGTGCCCACATCATTAAGCTGTTACCAGTCGTCCAAAAACTTCCTAATTTGCCCACTCCATCTCCCTTATTGAGGCCAGAAAGGAAACGCACAGTGCAGAAAATAAATGATA
Organism: Pleurodeles waltl; assembly: GCF_031143425.1. Lineage (NCBI taxonomy): Eukaryota > Metazoa > Chordata > Amphibia > Caudata > Salamandridae > Pleurodeles > Pleurodeles waltl. The sequence continues at coordinate 894,912,075 of NC_090446.1, forward strand.
ACAGTGGTAGGCCAAGGATAGCCAGTGTGCACTTTTTTTCCAAAATCCATGCCCTACAGAGAATCATTCTATCTGATGATTCTATTGAAGCTGACCTCCTCTCGTAACTTGAATGTCCGTTACACTTAATTTATTAAAAGACTCCCCTTTTCACTGTGCTAATTTATGCTGGTCTTTGTCTTTGATTTACCACTCACTCTGTACTTTTTTATTTCATGTTGTAGAATGAGAATCCTTCTTTACAAGTTTCTATGCTCAAGTCTGAATAATAAGAACCTTGTTTTTCCTTTTTGGATCTTTTAGGGCCTCCAGCAGTAAGCCCCAATGGAAAAACCACTGCATCGATAACAACAAGTCTTGGGGAACATGAAAGACAACACATATCTGCTCAGATAAGAACGTAAAGGTGTTTTGACCTAAACAAAATATTAACTCACCTCCTGTATTTAATGGGTTATTGTAGGTACCTTTCATCCTTAGTGGTAAGTGATGATGACTAGTGCAGAGGCTAGGACAGTACACAGATATTACTATTACTGACTTGTGTGGGGGTGGGAGCTCTCAGCTGACATCAAGTCCTGAAGGGAAGGGGGTAATGTAAAGCATCATTAGATTTCCAACACTGATTGCAGGAGTGTTGGCAGGAGGCAGGCATTGTAACTAGTCTGGAAATAATAGAGATCAATTAAAATAGAAAGAATACACCCGAAAGATGACCAAAAGAGCTGAAAATTTGACAATTTCTTTGTGATGTGCCAGATCAGGGCTCAGCATTTGCTCTCACAGTAAGTAGATGGAGCATCTTGTATTGGGGATGTTATAGTAAAGGTTCAACAAACGGAATAACTCACCATAATAATGACCAGCAATAATAAATCAAAAAGAAAAAAACAGCATTTAGAAAAAATCGAATTTTTATTTTAACAAAAAATAAACCCGCCCTCACCTCCCACAGGGTCACTGCTCCTAAACCATGAAAAAAGATCTTTATAAAAACTATTCCTTTCCTGGTTGTCTCATTCTCACCTCCCACACAGGCCAACACCCTCCTTTAACCATCAAAAAAGATCCAAATAAAAACTGCTCCTTTCTGAACTTCCCCACAGTTACCTCCCACAAAAGGTACCCCCTAATAAAAGTGCTATTCGAGGTCATCCAGCCTTTTAAAAGCTTTAGCCTAGTTACCTTTAACCTCCTAAAGGCCTTTAACTATTCTACATCAGAAGCAAACCTGTGCGGAGCGGGTAGGGAGGCCTGCTTTATCACTATTAGAGCAGTAGTAGAATTAAAAGCATATTTTGTAACTTGTTATTATCTTAGTCTCATGCTGGTGTGTGTTTTGTATTAGAATGTTCCTCCCTAAAACACACCTTGAAAGCTTCAAAACCCCTCCCATTTAATAGTACTTTTCCACCATTTTCTATTTATTGCCCTTTGTTCCTCCACTTCTACTACTAAAACCTAAAACCTATTGTTAGAAATGGGATCTCTAGTTGGCAGTGGTTTGCACCCTGTCCAAGTAGGGACTCTCACTCTAGTCAGGGTAAGGGAGTCGCACAGCTAAGATAACCCCTGATCACTCCCTTGGTAGCTTGGCATGAGCAGTCAGGTTTATCTCAGAGGAAATGTGTAGACTATTTGTACTCACAGTAACACAATGATAACACCACAAAAGTATTCTGCAACGATTTTGAAAAATAGACAATATTTATCTGAGTAAAACAATATCAAAACAACAAACATACACAAGTAAAGATACACATTTTCTAAAATTAAATCTTAGTATAGTGCTTAGAAACACAATAGCTCCAACTGGGGCTATCACAACGCCTTGACGGAGTCGTTCTCGACAGACCAATGCCACTCATGAGGGAGTGTGGGCCAGTCACGTAGTCACAAGGACCCCAGGTATAGTATCTTTGGAAACGATGAGGAAAGAAAGATGTTGCATATAATCGGGGAGGTGAGGCTTCAATGGAGCCGGTGTGGCATCACTTCCTTACTGCTTACGGGTAGGTGAGACATTCCTTCCTTACAGTTAGAAAAGGGAGGTGAGGCATCGGTTCCTTACGTTTGCAGCAAGGGTGATGCGATGTCGGTAGTGAGGTGTCAGTTCCTTGCGACAAGGCTGGGTCGCAAGTCGGGATGCCAGACATCGACTTTGCGGTGTTGCGATCACACCAGGGGGCCACAGGTGCTTCATCAGAGTTGGGTGTCATACAATTCAAAAACCAACCTCACCAAATATGTATTTTCAAATTACGAGTTCAAAGAACCCAAACTGTGTATCTCTCTCTGTTCCAATAGGAAATTACACTTAAAACATATTTCAAGACAATCCTCATGTTACCCTATGGAAGAGTTAGGTCTTGCAAAAGTAAAAAATGAATTTAGCAGTGTTTCACTGTCAGGCCATGTCAACCACACCAGAACATGTCCTACCTTTTAAATACACTGCACCCTGCCCATGGAGCAGCATTGGAATTACCTTAAGGGTGACGTACATGTGGTAAAAGGGAAGGTTTGGGCCTGGCAAAATGGGTACACTTGCTAGTTTGAAATGGCAGGTAAAAACTGCCCTCACAGACATTGCAATGGCTGGTCTGAGATATGTTTACAGGGCTACTCATGTGGGTGGCACAATCAGTGCTGCATGCCCAATAGTAGCATTTGATTTACAGGCCCTGTTTACAGATGGTGCACTATACGAGGGTCTTACTAGTAAATTAAATACTCCAATGATGGATAAACTAATCACCAATACATTTTAGACAGAGAGCATATGCACTTTAGCACTGTTTGGCAGTGGTGAAGTTCCCAGAGTCCTAAAGCCAACCAAAACAGGTCAGAAAAAATAGAAGGAAGAAGGCATAAAGTTTGGGGAAAACCATGCAGACAGGACCAGGTTCAACACCTATTTCTAAGTGTGTGAAGATCCAATCCCCGGGCTAGAGATCACTGAGCAGAAATGATGAATTTGAGATCTCTGGCTGTGAGTTTGTGAATTGCACTTTGTATTACTCAAAGTAGTTTTAGTGGAGTACTACATTTTACATACTCCAAAATGCCTTTTGCAAATCGAGCCCACCCTCTCTATTCCTTCCTTTGCCATTTTAATAGTCATAACACCTTGACTGCCATATTAAGTAAAATAGTATTCTGGAGTCAATGTTCAGGATCTGCTCCAAAAAAAGAGGTTGATTAATCTAATTGAAAAGCTTCACCTATACACAATGTGCTGAGACAAGCTCTCTTTCACCAGACAAAAAGATATGCTGTCCCATTCTGTAGACCACCATTCAGAGGTTCCTGAAGAGAATGTTTGTTGGTCAAAATTAGATTCAGACTGTACAAACATGTAGTTTATATGCTCAAGAAACATTTGATGCGGCAGCAGGTTACAGGTATATGTCTACAATATACACCCCTAAAATATTTCATTTCCTGGCCATGCCCGAGTAACTGTCAGACCAGCACTCCAAGTGACACAGCAACAGCCCGTTCAGCACCATACTCAATGTTAGAGAGGACGGGGAAAGCAAAATGGAACCATTCTCTCAATAGCAGATAATGCCTTGCAGGCAGAGGTATTGGCATTGAGATGATGATGATGATGATAAGGATGATTGTAATAGTAGTTTCAATAACAGCGATAATAATTATTAATAATAACTTATTTTATACACTGTTTTAAGCCACAGTCCAACTGTTCATAAACGTTTCATTACCGGGTTTCAGCTACCCACATTAATAGCACTCAATGTACTGACTTAGGAAATATAGAGGGTTAGGTTAGCCTTGAGAAGATTCAAACTTTGGAAATGCAAATCGCGCCAGATGTGATTGACAACTAAGTAACTCACTGAAAAGCATTGCCACAATATGCTGATATTCAGACGTGCATGCCAAGCCACTGGCAACATATGCTAGACAACCGTAATTTGCCTAAGTGAATAAATCACAAGCTCTCATACTGACTTTCTTATGCTAAGCATAATATTTCCAGGTATTGCCCCATATGCCAAGGTATTGACTTACGTGCCCATTCGGACATTCCTTGCCCTGGCAGCGTCAAATGCCCAGATTCGATAGAGAGCATAATGGACCATGAATTGAGCTCTCACTATGAGTTGAAACACAGATTCCTTCAGTGTTAGTCTGTTGAGTCACCAGACCCTGTCCAATATTTCTCTCACTTCCTATTTCTCTTCAGTTTCTTTTTCCTTCCCGTTGAGCTCTCTCTTATATGCTCTCTCTCTATTCCCCTCTGTATCTCTCGTTATTTCACCCTTTTCCTTCACTCTCTTTCTCTCCTTCATCTCTTTCTCCCCTCTGTCTTTGTTTCCAACACCCCCTCCAGGCAGACACACATTACTGCATTCATTTTCTTTTTGTTCAGTGTCTCTACGCTCTCCACTCCATCTCTTGCATGACAGAAGCCCCTTGGAGGCTTTTCATCAATAATCCCACCTGACAGACCAAAACAAACGTTATCCCCAAAAACATCTGTGCACTCCTTGCTGCCTCTGAGCTGGCCCTCTAGGAAGTGGGGAGGCCTGCTCCTGCTGGGGTCTTTGAAGGGATGGCAGGGTGACAAGTGATGGATGCGCCTTACTGCGGGTGCACGGAGAGCCTGCGTGGCGGTTTTAATATTTCCAGCTTTGGTATATTCTTGGGAGGCTTACACTCGGCTTCCATCTGGATTCTGCAGAGCTGCTCACAGAGACAGAGTTCCACAGCTGTCTGCATTGTTAGGGTGGAAAAATATAGGGGTTGGTTACGCTCCAGTTGAGGGAGGTGATGCATTTCCGCCACGAACAAGATTGGAAGAAACATGCGAAAAGCATTGTTTGAGAACATCGTATTTACACCTAATTTTATACCTCAGACAACAGAAAGTCTTTTGATGAGTTTTCATTGACGGATCTTTAGTTGAGTTTTTAAAAGACTGTTTATTACTGAATCATTTTTTATTCATAGTTCTGTGGTTTGCAGGCAATAATACATTTTATTGGACCCACAAAATAAGCGCAGTGTTGGTGTTCTGCAAACAGAGGTCAAAGCGCACAGCAAACAAGGGAACTGTGATCCTCAGTCAGTGCTTAATTTGTAAATGAAAGCGTGCCGGTGCCCAAAGCTCTCATCTGAAACGCACGGCTGCTGTATTTAAATGTGAGAGCACAGAATACTGAGGCCGCGTAATCCGGAAGCACTCTCGGGCCTCTTTAATCCATTTACAGCCACTCCCAGCCCCTTCAGTTTACTCTTGCAGCTTTCTGCTTTCTCCCTTTGTAACGCGTTTTCGTTTTGTCTCTTCCTCCAGGTTTCCCATGTGATGTTTGCTCGCAGTAAATGCCTGAGGCAGAACAATAAGTGCCAGGCCTCAAAATGAAGGCCCATATTTATACTTTTTTAGCGCCGCATTTGCGCCCCTTTTTGACACAAAAAATGACGCAAATGCGGCGCTAAAAAGGTGTAAATATGGGTCTAAGTGCCTTTGCCCCGCACCGGAAACCATCGGCTCAAATTAAGCACTGTCCTTAGTACTATGGGGCGGGGATCCAGGAGTGTGAGGGCAGGGTCAGCCGCGCGCCTAAAAACACAAAATATTGTGTAGCTATTTTGTTGGTTTTTCCCGTACAGGTGACTTCATATAAAATATAATACACAGACCTTACATGGAAAATAAATGCAAACTGAACTAATCTGTGAGAAACCCATTTATCTCGCAGGAAAGCGCAATTCGTTAATGCACTCTCTTCAAATGACTGGGTGTATCATAGGAGTGTCGCTGGTCGATGCGCTGAGGAATAATGATGTTTATGCATAGTGCTGTGAGGTCTCAGTTTGTGAAAGAAAGCGCTGTCACTATGAAAGTCATTAGTTCAAAAATGGTATTATGCACAGCATAGATTGAGCTCTGCGCAGTATAAGACATGCCACTGCAACATGTGGAGGGGAATTCTGTGTTTGTTTACTTAGAATGCTCTCAAAAGTAATCTCTTTAGTAGTATAAAATCTGAATTTACCTAGGGCAAACCTTTTCTTTAGGTTTTCGTTTAAAATATGCATTCCAGACCTGGTAACAGGCTTATAGTATCTCTCAAAGTAATATTTCTTTGGCACCAGGAAGCGTCAAATTATATGATCAATTAAAGCCTGTACTCGATCCTGAGCAGATTTTAGATTTGCTCATTAACCAACTGCACATATTTACATTTCTTTCAGGTAGCAGGCACCCTGGAGAGCAGGCTTGTTTCTTCTTAGCTGTCTGTAACTTCTCTCACTTCACAGCACAGGAGACCCTATCATTCCTTTTCTGCCTGAGGCAACTCTAGGACAGCATTAACCATGTAGGAATGTTTTTTTGATTTTTTTAAATTAAAAGTAGGGACTGCATTTGGTAAAACTACAAAAGCTTGAAAACGCGTTCCACATAAATCCGAGGCATTTCGTCCTCTGTCTGCATGAGCTTTCAATGCAAATAGTGTAAACTTAGGGCCTGATTTAGATATTGGCAGACAGGCTACTCTGTCACAATGGTGAAGGATATTCCATCAGCCAAAATCTAAATCCCTTAAGAAATAAGGAGATTTAGACTTCAGCGGACAGGAGTAACCCGTCTTACTATAACTAAATTAGGCCCATAGTCTGCTACAACGGAAGGCCTAAAGCCACATCATGGTCTCATTTTCTGCACTGCATCCACACAAAAAGAGTCTGGGGCCTCATTACGAGTGTGGTGGTCCAGGGAGCACTACACTCACGGTGACGGTCGGACCACCACACTCCAGGCAGTCTGACCGCCACATGGTGGGTGGACTCACCTAAACACCGCCGTCACCGCCAGGAGCATCGTTCCCTATGGGCTGACTGTGGACTGAGTTATACTCAGCCATGGCGGTACTCAGCCAAGGCGGCACTGAACTCAATGCCGCTGTGCTGATTACAACTCAGCTTTACATTAGCCTTTCTATGGCGGTCAACCCCCCATGGAAAGGCTGGTGGAAAGTCAGTGCCGGGGCCCCTCTGCCCAGCACCATTGACAGTTACTGCGCTGTGTTTCCAAAAATTGTTGTCAATAAAACATCCTTTACCTTTGAGATATTGTGAGCTAGTCTACACGCAAAAAACACCAAAAAGAATCACACAAATGCCTTTTGTGCCAGCAAAGCACAGAAAACGGGCTCGTGATATGGCCTGGGATTTAATCAGAAATAAAAGGTTGGAACAGAAGGGGCGTGCTTACACAAACTCATTTATTACATTACATGACCTAAAAGTTGTTTTTACATTGGGGATGCAATGTAGAGGAAGAGGCGGTTAATAAAGCACTGTAATTTAAGTGGGTATTAGCAGGGCCACTGGAATTATGCATTGTGCGGCTGCAGCGTTTTTTTTTACATAAATATAGATTTGCCACATAATTCATAATTTGCTGCATAATCTGCAGATTTTAACAAACATTTTGTTTACAAATTCAAATAGATCAAAAGTTACTAAAAATGCAGCAAGTGTTGTTGTACAGTGGGAGGCCCTTTGAAAGGTTAATTAGTCATTTTTCTGTTGTTTAATGCTATATTTGGGTGTTGAACTGGTACTAGTGATGTCCAAACAATGCCAGAAACTGTAAAAAATGACAAAATGATCAATTAATACTATCATAACATGTGCTGCATTACGGAACATAATTTGGCTTTTCTTGCCACATAATTTAGTCATCCCTGCCGCATAATTTGACCCTCCCCTACTGCATAATTCCAGTTGCCCTGGGTATTAGCAGTTCCCTCTTGGACGCAAAACCTCACATATCATAGAGAGAATGGCATTGAAGCATGCTGTGTAGAACAATTTAAAAGAATCAAAGTACCGTTAGCAAAAGCAGGCTGTCCAGTGTAAAAAAGCAGTGTACACAGAGCAGATTTTGAAATTCTCCAAAGTGAGACCCAGTCTCAGAATTTATCACATTTTAGACTCTAGTACTTTGCATAGTCATATAGGAGCAGATTACAGTTTGTGAAGTGTGAAACTACTGGATGAAACTCTTTGATTATGGTTGCGTTTTTGGTGGTAAAAGAAATATGGATGCTCATGCACACCCAGTTCATAGAGTCAAGCAACTTTTTTTAGAACTATACGCATGCCCTGGTGGATTACTGGGGGTAATTGAGAGTTAAAGTGCAGTTGCAAACAGACAGTCCTCTGAAGAGTACACAGATCTAGGCATGGCAAGTGCCATTCGGTGGGATACATTGTAGAATTTGTAGGAGCCCACTGACTTCTCCCACTGGTCAAGGCGGTTGTTGATATCACTTGAGGAAACATCTAGCCCGAGACTAAATGGAGTGGCCCATGCTTGTAAACAGTTCCCTCTTGCAACACAGTTACAGCACCACCATGGCCCAGAGACACACTAAAATGCTACCACAATAAATGCACAACTCTATAGGTGTACTAACATGGAATGTGTAGACACTGGACTTCGACGTTTGCTATATGCCATAGGCATCCTTGATGTAAGTTACCAGAATATTATCATTAAATACTGCCTTACAGAAACACTGTACACAGAAAATGGACTTAAATAGTAAAATAATGTTTTCCTAGATTTACGTAGTTTCACAGTATTGTGGCAATCTGTAATCTGGCAATGATATATTTTTACAACAATACTTTTGTAAACCTTCTGAGATGCAACCTCCTCCCATCTAGGTCCCTCCTATTGAGTCAGTGTGCCCACTGTTAGTTGCTTCAGCGTGACATGAAGTTTTCCTCTTAAATTTCCTCATAGTTTAGTCACTCCAGTGCCTGCTCTGTTGTGCATGCCCTTTGGTTTTAGATGCCTCATAAACACTATGAAACTGGCACCCTTCATCCTCTGTTCACTTGTGGTGTATTGTTGTTCCATCCCAATGGGTTTCATATTGAAGATGTATGGTTTTCCTCTTAGTGTAAAAGTCCTGGCAGATATTCTTCCCTGTCTATTCCAGGCGCAGTTGTTGGGATTTCCTGTTCTTAGAATGTTTTCTTGTCTCCCCATCTCCATGGTATCTTAGGAACAATTGGCAAGAGTTTCCGTTCATGCTAGGCGTGGTATCATGTACCCTGATGAAAGAACTGTTAATGGTGGGCTGCAGGTGTGGACTGTGCTGGAGTAATTGGCGCATGGAATATTGATGAAATATGGTTCTCTGGACATGAGCGTGACTTTAGTGGTCTTAGGCCCATATTTATACTTTTTTAGAGCCGCATTTGTGCCGCTTTTTGACGCAAAAACAGCGCAAACTTTCAAAATACAATTGTATTTTGCAAGTTTGCGTTGCTTTTGCGTAAAAAAATGACGCAAATGCGGCGCTAAAAAAGTATAAACATGGGCCTTAGGGGCATATTTATACTCCGTTTGCGCCGGAATTGCGTCGGTTTTTTTTTACGCAATTCCGACGCAAAACTAACTCCATATTTATACTTTGGCGTTAGACGCGTCTAGCGCCAAAGTCCATGGAGTTTGCATAATTTTTTAGCGTGGACACCTACTTTGCGTTAATGATATGCAAGGTAGGCGTTCACGTCTTAAAAATTGACTCCGAGGCATGTGCGCCGTATTTACACTCCCGGGCAAAATTCACGCCCGGGAGTGGGCGGGTCAAAAAAAATGACGTACGCCCGCTTTTGCGACGTTTTTTAGCGCCTGGAAAAGGCAGGCGTTAAGGGACCTGTGGGCTCTGAAGGAGCCCAGAGGTGCCCTCCCATGCCCCCAGGGACACCCCCTGTCACCCTTGCCCACCCCAGGAGGACACCCAAGGCTGGAGGGACCCATCCCAGGGACATTAAGGTAAGTTCAGGTAAGTCATTTTTTTTTTTTTTTTGTGGCATAGGGGGGCCTGATTTGTGCCCTCCTACATGCCACTATGCCCAATGACCATGCCCAGGGGACAGAAGTCCCCTGGGCATGGCCATTGGGCAAGGGGGCATGACTCCTGTCTTTGCTAAGACAGGAGTCATTTCTATGGGGGTTGGGAGTCAAAAAAAATGGCGCAAATCGGGTTGAGGCGAAAAATTTGCCTCAACCTGACTTGCCCCATTTTTTGACGCCCAAGCCCCATATCCCCCCTACGCCGGCGCTGCCTGATGTACGTCGTTTTTTTCCACGCACACCAGGCAGCGCCGCCGGCTAACGCCGGCTAACGTTATTGATTAAATACGGCGCCCGCATGGAGCTTCAGAATGGCGTTAGCCGGCGCTAATTTTTTTGACGCAAAACTGCGTTAGCGCAGTTTTGCGTCAAAAAGTATAAATATGGCCCTTAGTGACCCCAGTGTGTCCTTCGTGTTAATGCTGCACTTTTGTTTGGAATAGTTAGCAAGTAGTGTGCATGTGTAAGCAACGCTTTACATATGATCCGAGTTGGATTAATCTGCGGAATATGGTTGGATGCCTCTTTCCCTAGTTGAGCTGTCTCTGGTTAGTCCTTCTAAGATAGGTTTGTTTAAATGTGTTCAAATGTTCATGTTGTCATAAAGGTGTGATCCAGTTCATTTGGTCTTTTAGACAGGTGTGGTCAAGTAAATGTATTGTCTAGTGGCGGTGTAGTGTGATGATGACGTGATATAGTGCACACATTCCCATTTTTATCACTGGGAAATGTGCATTCTAATCGCTGGTTTCTCACGTGACGATAGCCTGGAAAACCAACTTTATGTCTCTGGGCCTTAGTTTCCTTATCTGTCAAGTTGGCACAAATATATCAAAACTCAGTAATGTAGTAAACAATAATTGACTCGTATTAAAATATTTATTGGCGACCCCTTGATATTTTTATTTGTATTTGAAAAAAAGACAATGTTCCATTCACAAATCTTTAGCCGCAGACAAAGAACATGGTACTCCATTGGTGCAAATAGCAGAAAGTGCAAATGCATAGCCAGAGCATAGTGATACAGACCAATATACGTAAACTTAACAGGGGAAGGCATATTTATCAGCTTAACCTCAACAGGATGCATAAAGTGCAAGGGCATGATCAAAGCACAAAGGCCCATATGTATACTTCTTTAGTGCTGCATTTACGCCGCTTTTTGACGCAAAAATGGCGCAAACTTACAAAATACAATTGTATTTTGCAAGTTTGCACCGCTTTTGCGTCAAAAAATGACGCAAATGCGGCGCTAAAAAAGTATAAATATGGGCCCAAGTAGCTAGCAGCTTGATAAAATAAATTACCCAATCAGAATTTTAAAATACAATGATTCATCATCCATTTTCATACAACCTGAGAGCAGTCACGTTCCATCTATAGTTGACCTTCATTCAATACATTAGATACTATAGAAACTTCAGGTCAGCAGATTACAAAAAAAAGTCAGACTAAAACTAGTGCTATCGAATAAAACATAAGCAGTTAGCAGCAGACACAAGAATCTCAGGGGTCAGGGCAAGCTGTTGCCTGCCAAAGCAGAGCAAAATCATGTCGACCTAGAAAGGCCTCCAACTTATCCCGATCTCCTCCCCACTCCTATCATATCTGTAATTCATACTCTCCATCCACTTAGTTATCGGAGACAAGATCCAGGGTCCATGTCTCTGTGCCTTACAACCCTTACACTCATAAAGGCTGGGTGCCATACTATACATTGCCAAGAACCGAGACCTCCATTCTGAAAAAATTGGAGACTCAGGACTTAGCCAACCTGATGCAATACACATCTGTGCAACTGCCATAGCAATAAATAACAAATATAGGGCCAGATGTAGCAAACATTTGCGACTCGCAAACGGGCCGATTCGCAATTTGCGACAGTGCAAAATCGGAAATGGGATGCAAAAAGCCCATTTCCGACTCGCAAAAAGCGATGGGACCCGTTTGCGAGTCGCATCCGTTGCGACCCCATTTTGCGACCGGCAAATTGCAAGTCGCAATTTGCGAGTCGCAAACCTTATGCAATTGCAACTCGCAAATTGCGACTAGTCGCAAAAAGCCCAGTTTGCATGTCCCATTTACCACTAACTCAGAGCAGGTGGTAACCATTACCAAAGTATAAAAGGGGACCCAGAAGGCATCTGGGTTACTCAAGATGGCGGAGATATACCTGATAGCAGTGAGGAGGAGAGTCTACGCAGCCCAGCAGAGGAGGAGGAGGGGCCACAGACAGGAGAAGATATATAGAACCAGGCAGACTCTTTTTCAGCAAACTGAAGAGGAGATCTATGACAAATACCGCCTTAGCAGCGCAGCCATTCTAGAATTAATAGATTTACCGAAACCACAGCTAGAACACAAGACTCTGCGTGGCTGCGCCATCCCTACGCATGTGCAAGTGCTATGCGCACTGCACCTCTTGGCCTCAGGGAGCTATCAGGGGGTCATTGCCGTGGCAGGTGGGGTATCCCAAAGTGCAGTGTCAAGGTTCCTCAGGGCATTCCTAGATGCCTTAGTCACGCACATGTCTCACTTCATACACTTACCAAGGAATGAGGCAGAAATTAACAGCACCAAGCTGGACTTTTACCGCATTGTCCACTTTCCTCATGTCATAGGGTGTGTAGATGGGACACACATTCAAATATGCCCCCCTGCTAATCTGGAACACATTTTCCGCAACAGGAAGTGTACCCACTCACTCAACATACAGGTTGTTTGTGATGCCCATTATGTCCTCACGGACATCGTAGCTAAGTTTCCTGGCAGTACCCATGACTCATACATTTTTAGGCATAGTGGGATACATCAACGCCTGGAACGTGGGGAATTTGGAGACGGTTACCTCCTAGGTAGAGCCACAGACACTTGCAGACATACACACAGGTCACTGTGCACGACAATCTGGACTTCCTAACCGTGTACTTTTGTGCCCAACAGGTGACAGTGCATATGCTCTCAGGCCTTGGATCATGACTCCGTTTTTAACACCCAGAACTGAATCAGAGAGGCAATACAACAGTGCGCATAAGAGGACCAGGAACCTGATCGAGCGCACCTTCGGACTGCTGAAGGCAAGATTCAGATGCCTCCACCGCAGTGGAGGCGCCCTCCAATACACCCCCATTACCGATTTCAAAATTGTGGTCGCATGCGCCATCCTCCACAACATAGCCACCCGACGTGGGCTACCTCTCACCCCTGCAGACCCAGATCCTGATGATGAAGAGCAAGAACAACCACATCGCCATCATGGGGATAGGAGTCTAGCTAATCAAGGCAGACTGAGACGGGACCACATTGCAACGCAATATTTTGGACGGTACGTGTCAACTCCCACCATACTCACCTATTAACCATTTGTTAAGTGGAACAAAAATAACTGTTTTATTAATGTCATGAAGAAACTATATACAAGTTGAAATTGTCCATGGGCAGGAAAATGCCAACCAGTCATGTGGCACATTAACGCCATGTGCCACATTAATCTGTCCTGGCTGTTATCTATGATCTCCTGCCCCTCCTACCACCCTGGCTTGTCCCTGCTGCGTCCATGGTGCTGTGCCTACCACTCCTCAGCACCCTACTGTGAGTGGCAGAGACACTGCTCACTGTTGAGCCCTCCTCCCAGGTGTATTTGTTAACTTCCTGTGATGTCATCATCATGTGCCAGGAAGTGTTTCCAGGGTGTTCTGGTATGCTTTCTGGAGTGTTCTGCTGCATCTGCAAGCAATTTTGAAGGTATTCGCAATTTGCGACACCCACTCGCTAATTGCGAGTTCGTTTTTTGCACACTCGCAAACAGCGACCTCGCAAACTGCGGACTCGCACACAGCGTTGCGAGTCCGGCTGCGAGTCGCAAAATCGGATCGCTTTTTTTTCTGGCATTCCAATTTGCGACTCGCATTTTGCGAGTCGCATCAACTCGCAAAATGCGAGTCGCAATTTTTATTTTTGCTACATCTGGCCCATGATCCCTTCTTTAGGGATCCAATGTCATCAACCAGCCCTAACAGCAGCATCACCAATAATCAAGTCCCAATATCTCGTACAAAAAAGGTCTAGTACGGGACATAAAAAGAACAAATGCACAATTTCAGCCTGATCCACCCCACACCAATGGCAGCTGCCATTGAGTCTCTTGCCCCAGATACATAACTTAGCTGGGGTATAGTATAAATCAAATATAGTCTTAAAGTACTGGCTCTTTAACCCAGACATCAATAATACTTTACTTCCGAAATCTAGGGACTCCTGTAGTAGCAGTCCTTCTGCCTGGAGTCCAGTCTCCCACTTAGCATTCTGGGTCTCCAAATCATCAGATATCCCTTGTATTAGTAGATTATAAATTGGTCCAATCCTAGGTCCCTTATCAAAGGCTTCTAGTAGGGGTACATGGCTAACCCAAATCTGATTCTTATTCAGCTTGCTAACAACATTTCTGATCTGGAGATATTTAAAGATGTTTTCCCTAGTTAACCCATAGACTTCTCGCAGCTCACATAATCACTAGGGTAAACATCCTTTTTTACGACTTTTTTATTACGAAAGTCGTGGTTAACGAAAGCGTAACAATGCTTTTTTTAACCACGACTTCGTATTTTTGTGCCTTAACTACGTATGTTCTGAACAACGAACATGCGAGGTTAAGGTACAAAGAAGGGAGTTGGCGAAGGTAAGTGGTGGGTTTAGGTTTTGGGGTGGGGCGTTTTTGGTTTTGGGGAGGGGGTGGGGGGTCAGTGGTTTTTAGGTTTTGGGGTGGGGTTGGGGGGGTGGGGCGTTTTTGATTTTGGGGAGTGGGTGGGGGGTCAGGGGTTTTTAGGTTTTGGGGTGGGGTTGGGGGGGTGGGGCGTTTTTGGTTTTGGGGAGTGGGTGGGGGGTCAGGGGGTTTTAGGTTTTGGGGTGGGGTTGGGGGGGTGGGGCGTTTTTGGTTTTGGGGAGTGGGTGGGGGGTTTTAGGTTTTAGGGTGGGGTTGGGGGGGTGGGGCGTTTTTGGTTTTGGGGAGTGGGTGGGTGGTCAGGGGGTTTTAGGTTTTAGGGTGGGGTTGGGGGGTGGGGCGTTTTTGGTTTTGGGGAGTGGGTGGGGGGTCAGCGGGTTTTAGGTTTTGGGGTGGGGTTGGGGGGGTGGGTTGAGGGATGTAGGGTGAATGGTGCCTATTGCTAATGATTTTATCAGGAATGCCGTTACAACAAAATATCGTTGTTAAGGCATTCGTGGTAAAATCATTAGTAGTAAGGACGAGGTCGGTGTTCCGACCTCGTTGTTAAGGTTAGTAGTTGTTTTTAATTCGGTGTTCCGTCATATAATCAATGACTACAGCCGCACCTCCTCATAAAGATCACCCAGTACAGTAACACCATTCCGTACCCACCTTCTACCAGTTTTGTCATGAAATACAGAAGGTAAAGTCGGTGAGCCCCATAATGGTGTATAGCAATTAAATTTGGTAATACCAGTTCTCCTCCTTATTTGCTGCCATAGCCTATATGCCTCGAACAAAAGGAGGGGATAGGAGGATTTATGGTCCAGTGTATATCCTCCAAAGAACCTAATAATAGAATATGATACACTGATCCAAAAGAATAGGGAGAAGGAGAAAAAGAGTCCTGATCATCAGGAGCAAGAGTCCTCACACACCATACTCGGTGTCATGCTTCATCATCGGACAGCTCCTCGTCAGACCGGCGCTGCAATGTCTGACGGGCTCCCCCCTAAAAAGGGGGGGCTCTTTGCCGGAGATCTTTTGTTTTGCCGATGGTGCCGCGGAGCCAAGTATGGGTCCGTGGGGAAAGAAAATACAAGAGTAGAGAATAAAATTGGCTCAGGACCCTCACTAATTGATTTCTTCTTTGATGTTGGGAGATGGCCAAGATTAAAAAATGGCAAGGGAGTGAGGATAGAGGTAATGCTCAGACACTCACACTAGACAATTATAGAGGAAGTCGGTAATTATCCGAAATTCCTTAATATGTGGTCGACATGTTTCGCGTCTTCTTATGGTCCCAACAGGATCCTATGACGCTTCAAGAGTAGAGAATAAAATTGGCTCAGGACCCTCACTAATTGATTTCTTCTTTGATGTTGGGAGATGGCCAAGATTAAAAAATGGCAAGGGAGTGAGGATAGAGGTAATGCTCAGACACTCACACTAGACAATTATAGAGGAAGTCGGTAATTATCCGAAATTCCTTAATATGTGGTCGACATGTTTCGCGTCTTCTTATGGTCCCAACAGGATCCTATGACGCTTCTTCAGGACCTATTAAATAATTGGAATTCTTCATTCGAAACCAAGGTGAAAAAAATATATGTATATAGACTCCTGCAATCTATCGTTTACAGTCAAAACGTCGTCAGTCACTTACTAGGATGAAACAGGACTGGCTTTCTCCTATCAGTCACCCTAAATACAAAAAGAACAGAGGTTAAAATTGTATAATCTCTTCGTTGAACATGAAAGAGTAATTCGATCAAGTCAATGGTAAAATAGTGACAAACTGTGCAACACATCGTGATGGAGTGGAAGGTAGCAACCCATGCTGATAATATATTGGTTGGGCTTACCATCTCCACTAGAGAAAGGGCTTCATGGGATCACGTAGGCCTGATGCCCGATACACAACCATTCTGGTCAAGGTAAACAGAGACACATAACAAGGAGAGCACAAGAATGAGTAAACAAGTAAACAACAGAGAGTCTGTTCCTCAATAGTAAACCAAGCTACTTCAACGGTGCCAAACTGTAAATAAGAAAAACTTCGCAATGCAGTCAGCTCGAAAAAGCGCTAAATAATATATACTAATATGCGCAATGAAACAACATTCACATAATCATGGAAAAAATCAATGGTAGAGGCAATAGCCAAGGGTTCTAGATGCATGTACATGTAATCCATATCACAGTCACATTTAAACAAGTGCTCAAAAGTAGTGAGATAGTCACGTTAGGGGCTCGGGGTTTAAACACATACTAGGTCCCTCCCCCGTTTTGACTGTAAACGATAGATTGCAGGAGTCTATATACATATATTTTTTTCACCTTGGTTTCGAATGAAGAATTCCAATTATTTAATAGGTCCTGAAGAAGCGTCATAGGATCCTGTTGGGACCATAAGAAGACGCGAAACATGTCGACCACATTTTAAGGAATTTCGGATAATTACCGACTTCCTCTATAATTGTCTAGTGTGAGTGTCTGAGCATTACCTCTATCTTCACTCCCTTGCCATTTTTTAATCTTGGCCATCTCCCAACATCAAAGAATAAATCAATTAGTGAAGGTCCTGAGCCAATTTTATTCTCTACTCTTGTATTTTCTTTCCCCACGGACCCATACTTGGCTCCGCGGCACCATCGGCAAAACAAAAGATCTCCAGCAAAGAGCCCCCCCTTTTTAGGGGGGAGCCCGTCAGACATTGCAGCGCCGGTCTGACGAGGAGCTGTCCGATGATGAAGCATGACACCGAGTATGGTGTGTGAGGACTCTTGCTCCTGATGATCAGGACTCTTTTTCTCCTTCTCCCTATTCTTTTGGAACAGTGTATCATAGCCTATATGCCCCCTGTATAGTCTTAAATTGTGTCTATTTATGTTAGCTAGGTTCGATATTCTTCAAGAGACAACCCACGGCCTCGATGTCCCAGATGTTAAATTAGTTGTGTTTCAGGTAAGCTTTATCCATACGTCCTAGTGGGTGTATCAGTGACCTATTGAGGTATTTAAAGGAGATATGAAAAAGTACTCTCCTTTTGAGCAACTCTGTTGAGAGTCTAATCATCTGCTTGTGAACATAGAAACCTAGAGGATAAAAGTAGAGTCAAACTGGCCTTTAGGGGAAGAGGTACATAGTCAACATGTGAGCAGTTCTTGAAGTTCGCAGTATGTGGGTAGATTTTCCTGTGTCAAGAATAACTGACAGAAGACTAAGCTCAATTTATATCTTGGGCATATATATATACCCCATTGTAACAAAGTATCTATATTTCCAAGGCTGTGGTCTGCCCACCAACATTTGCATGTCAGAGGGCATGTCAGAGGGCCTTACGTTCAATCACGATGGAGACTACTCTGTCCGCACCATGATTAAACACCTCTGACTGCCCCACGGAGTAAGGGCCGTCGGAGGCAGACTTCTAATTCCACCCAGCTAATTTAATTGGACAGGATTAGATGTCAGTTTTCATTTCCTGTCACTTCAAGGAAAACCCTAGCAGTAAGGAGGAGTGAAAACTGCTAAAGGACTCCCAAGGAGAGGTGAACATTTTCTTTTTTATTTTAAAAAAGAAAAGCCTGCTTCAGGATTTAAAAAAAAAAAAAAATAAGAAAACTGTTTGAAGCACAGTTCTGCCATGTTGACTGAACTATGAACTAAATTGCAAACCGAACTGACAGTAACTGCTGTGACTTTGGTTCCTGCTAGTGCTTTAGAAATGACCACCAAAAAATAAATCCGCCTTAAAATTTGTCTCAGCTCTACCAACACTTCTGATGCCCATGGCCTATCGTGGCAATGTTCTCTTTCCGGAACATGTGGTCTTCTTCTAACAACCACTCAACTTGTGCTGTGGGTTGTAGAAGGGAAAGGGACTACATGCTTGTAGTTACAAACATATATTATTCTACCTGTCTCTTGAGCTAGAGACGTGTCTCTATAACCTTGTGCTCTTTGGATCTAACCCCTGTTTGACAATCTCAGCTTTTCATACTTCCAGGGTTGATATAAAGAGCACTGTTGAGCGGAGCAGTAAATAGCAAAAATGTGTGTGCATATACCATAAGGAAATTAAGATTGTGGCGTGTTGTACATGCATAATCAGTATTATCCACAACTAATATTCAAATTTACTGTCTTAAATTGAGCCTCAACATCATGTTGCCATTAACCTAGAAGACAGGTCTTCAGAGAAGCAAATCAGCTGTATTGAAATAATGGAAAAGCTTAAGAAATAGCAGATTGAATGAATGATTACAAAGTGTTCAACTTATCAACTTTTTTCTAAACAGCTGCTGTGCCTTGGAGAGACCACTCATTTGATTTCATGTCTGAACCGTTCCTTCCCATCATTCTTCAGTGTTGATTTTTGTAGCGCCCTGAAGAGGTCATCTCTGACCTCAGTTGCCGAGATGAACTCAAGTGGTTAAATGCTGAGAAGGTTTCAGAGAGGTGGCATCTGTGATGACTCCATCTCTCCATTAGCTGGACAGCTTGGGGATTTACAGCATGGTGTGCCAAGGCCAAGTGGCATGTGCTACATCAAACCATAAACCATGCCAGGGATGAGACAGTGAGGCAATGAGACTTTAAGACCTGGCCTTCAGCTCAGGCATGTAAATGGAGTCTCTGGGAGAGCCTTAAGACTAAAGGAAAACATGATCAACGAAAGTTAAGGAAAGCCCTGGGCCTAATCTCAAACTGACAGGTATAAACTTTAGCGGTGGCAATTTCAGGTACATTATATTAGTACTGTAGTGCTATAGCTTGATGGCTATACATTAAGCATTTCTGCATCGCGTAAAGTTGTATTTCTTTATTGTCCATGCTTCTGTAGCCTGCGCAGCTATTTCAGTTAGGCTGAAAAATGTCATATTCTGCGTGTTTTATATTTCTTGTATCGTTCTTTGCTTAGCCGTTATTCTCTGTGCTGTGCTTGCACCGTGTACCTCAATACACTTCGCTATCTACTTACCTTGCTTTTCGAAGCCTGGCATACAATTTTACAGACATATAGACAAAAAACACCTCGTTGCTTTTGAGAGAGAGATACGACTTTCACTTTTCTCTGTGATTGAGAGAATTGTGCTACATTCCACTGCTCAACTAATGTACTTTGTTATATCTTAAACATATTTACAATTGTTCAGGATAATCACGCACATGAAATTTTGATGAGTAGGGGTGAGCGTAACTGGCGTAATTCTCTCTGGTGTATATTTACTCACAATTATCTCAGAACTACTCGTAATTATGTGTAATTACGTGAGAAAAGTAATCCACCATTTAACACTATTTTCTTAGTACACAATGCACCCTTGCATCCGAAATGGGTCTGAGGATGCTTTTTGCACTAAGAAACTAAGGGGGTGATTCTGATTCTGGCGGGCGGCGGAGGCCGCCCGCCAGAATTCCGCCCCCATTATACCGCTCCGCGGTCAGAAGACCGCGGAGGGTATTATGAGTTTTTCCCTGGGCTGGCGGGCGGTCTCCAAAAGACCGCCCGCCAGCCCAGGGAAAAACTCCCTTCCCACGAGGATGCCGGCTCGTAATCGAGCCGGCGGAGTGGGAAGGTGCGACGGGTGCAGTGGCACCCGTCGCGTATTTCAGTGTCTGCAAGGCAGACACTGAAATACTTTGCGGGGCCCTCTTACGGGGGCCCCTGCCGTGCCCATGCCATTGGCATGGGCACGGCAGGGGCCCCCAGGGGCCCCGCGACCCCCCCTACCGCCATCCTGTTCATGGCGGCTTTCCCGCCATGAACAGGATGGCGGTAGGGGGGGTCAGAATCCTCATGGCTGCGGAGCGCGCTCCGCAGCCATGGAGGATTCAAACGAGCAGCGGAAAGTCGGCGGGAGCCCGCCGACTTGCCGCTTCTGACCGCGGCTGAACCGCCGCGGTCAGAATGCTCGTGGGAGCACCGCCAGCCTGTTGGCGGTGCTCCCGTGATCGGTGGCCCTGGCGGCCACCGGCCGCCAGGGTCAGAATGACCCCCTAAATGTTGCAGGATATGAACAGCAGAAGCCAGCAGCTGTACACCCTCTCTTAGATCATTATTCCTGTGCTCCTTCAGTACGATATTTGCACCAAACTCTTAATTACTTCAGCTGGAGTAATCTTGTAATTGTAGTAATTTCCCATTATAAGAGTAATGTGTAATTGCTAAAATGACTCTGATTACTCCGGCATAATTGAAATTTCACCAAGGCCTAGTGATAAGGTGGGTGACTAACAACATCTTGTTCTAAATGTATTATTTATTTATTTATTTGAAGTTCTTGTAATATTGCAACTAGACCCTCTTTGTGTGTCAGTCCACTGTACAGTAGGCAGCTTGCAGGACAATTATTGGTATAGATCATCTGAGGGCAAGGAGAAGGACTTTCTACTATACCATGAAAGTGAATGAGAAATCATGTCAACCACAAGAATGTACAAAAAGCGTATCAAACATCAGACAAATATGTATAACTTTTGATTAAAAAGCAAATGAGTACACCAATTAGGTAAGATTCAGTATCTGGACTTTATGTATAGATTAGATGTAAGGTCTTATAAGTGAGACATGCAGTCTTATAGGTAAAGCTAGCTTCATCTGAAGCTATGTTGAAGACTTGAGGGCAGGAGTTATTCTGTCAAATTGTATTGTAATATGTTAGCCTAGATGTTCAGCAGAGAATGGCATTAAGGGGATACGATGTGTTTTCAGTAATTCTGTTAGTAGAGTGTTTTCAAAGTCAATGTTGTATGCCGTATATTTTTGGGAATAAATAGTTGAATGTTGAGAAGTAGCTTAATTAGAGTACGGCAGTTTAAGTGACTACAGTAATGTTGGACAAAATAAAGAGAGGTTGCTTATTTAACAATCTTGGGAAAGAACTTTAAACTCTACAATTAGCCAATCACGTCTTTTGGGGGGCACTGTAATTTTTTTATGCAATTTATTTTGTTATGTTTCATCTGGGACATTCATGAACTGATGTCCAGGAGATATCTGGCCAGTACTCCAGTGTTATCATTGCTGTATATGTGTAGGTATTACTGCCTATCATAAAGATAGTGTTAAAAATGTATATCAGCCTTGGATAATATTTCCTAAAAGGCTCATCCCACAAGCTGAACTTTAGAGAAGAAAGAATAGAGCCAAAGATATACAAAAAAGGAAAGCTGAAGGGACTGATAGAAATTCAACAGTTTTGATGCATTGGGTCTAGTTGGAAAACACATTTTTTGGAGCGCCTGGAGGAGGAAGTTGTGGTCAGTAAAATCAAAGGCCGCCAACAGGCCAAGGAGTGCAGGATGCTGTTTATCTTCTTCTAAGGGAGTTATCTATACTCTATTTATTTTACAGTTTTTTAAGGTTTCAGGCATGGGATCGTATGCATGACCTAAAGACTAGTCACATACTGACATGAATTAGGGTAGGAAAGCCATGAAAGAGTAATTACAAGCAGAGAGCCCACAATTGCTTGGATGGTCATAAAGTGAAAAGTGGCTGCAATGAAAGGCAATATATATTTCAGTATGTTTAGATGTTAAAAACAGGTCAACGTTAACTTGGAATTCAGAGTTTCCATTATGAGATTTAGATCTTCCTGGTGATGGACAGATTGGGACACCAGTGGGAAGGACAAGTTGTGAATGAGGCAGAAATTACCAAGCTACTTCTTAGGAACCAGATTGAGTGTAGAGCAGACCAAGGCTCCAGATGGAGAGACTGGAAGGCGCCGGCGACCCTCCTCATACCTCTTTCATGATCTTCTCTCTAGCAATGTCAGGTTGTTGCAGATTCTTGGGGAGTACCATGGGAGGGAAGGCACCTGAAGGGTTGTGGAACCCATCTTTGAAACTATAATACAACAGCTGAACATCCTGACCATTTTTATATTTGCTTAGAAGGTGAGCAAGAACATACAAACAGATGGGGGAGTGGAGCTTGCCAGGTTTGATAGGGTTAACGGTTTTTGGGAAGATGTTGCTCCTTAGGCTTTCCATGCTTCTTAAAGTACTTGCTTTCGGGGTGTGCCTGAGTCCTGCAAAAGGAACAAAGGTGTTTAAACCTGCAAACAGCCACTCTATTACATTATCTTTTGTTATGCAAGTTTTTTGCCATTAATCATCCAGTCGATCTGTCCTGGGGTGTGGGGGAAAGAACAAAGAGATCTGGTCCACGGGAGCGCTGGTTAAAAGGGCACCCTGGGGCCTTCCCCATGCCTTCCGATGATGTCACTGACACCCGCCCAACATTTTGCTTGTGGCTCCTCCAATGATGGAGCGGGGCTCCTGTCCGTGGCGCAACTAATGGCGTCCCTTCTCGATATGCGGGTGGTGCTTAAGCATACTGATAAACAGAGCATTGTGAGACATGGCTTTGAGAGACAGTCTTATATAAGAATAAAAAAACATTATGACCCTCATTTCAACCCTGGCGGTTGGTGATAAAGCGGCAGTAATACAGCCAACAGGCCAGCAATAAAAAAATTGGAATCATAACCTTGGCAGAAACTGCCAACACAAACAGCCACTTTAACACACTGACCGCCATGGCGGTAGTAACAAACCCCTCGGCGGTAAGTGCCAACAGCCAGACGGAAGACAATGTACCTCCCACTGCATTACAACATGCCTATCCGCCAGCTTTTCCGGGGCAGTACCAACGCCATCAAAAGCACAGTGGAATCAGATCTCAGCAGGGAAACAACTCACCTCTCGACACTCAAGGAAGAACCACAAGGCCATGGAGCCCGAACTGCAGGTGTTACCCATGCTGGTCTACCATTCTCATACACCAGGAACATGAACGCCGGCGAAGACAACCATGGTGAATACTGCACCTAGCATACAGGGGAGGGGTGGAGGGGAAAAAAGAGTGACACACACACACGCAACACGCAACAACCCCACCCCCAACACCATACACACAAACACATGCAACAACATTACATATACACCACGTAACCCTCAGGAATAACACAAGGACAAAAGGAATGGAGTAAAATGAGTGTAATATTAGTAATTTCCTCTCAAGTGGGTGGTTTGCCCACTGCTTGGTCCTGGGGTGTGCAAGGCCACAGTCTCTCAAGTAGGTGGTTTGCCCACTGCGTGGTCCTGGGGAGTGCAAGGCCACAGTCTCTCAAGTGGGTGGTTTGCCCACTGCTTGGTCCTGGGGAACGCAAAGCCACAGTCTCTCTAGTGGGTGGTTTGCCCACTGGTTCTGGAGGGGGGCCCTGTGGCCAGTGTGCTTCATCCTGGCACAGAGGGGCTGAGTGGATGGCTTCTTCCACTGGTTCTGGAGTGGGCCTTGTCCCCAGTGTGCTTCATCGTGGATGGTGCAAGGTCACACCGACAGGTGTTGCAGGGGCCAGGACGCACTGCAGCACATGAAGCACCACTACACACTGCTCGCCGGCGGTGACGGCTGCTCAGTGGATGCCAGTTGCGCTGCAGGTGGCGGTGCTGTCAGTGGCGGTGGTAGACTCCAGGCCTTCACCTGCAGCCGTGGACGGCTTCCCACTGGGGCTGCTGGCAGTGGTGCTGCTGGCAGCGGTGCATGTGGCGGTGCTGGCTGCGGTGCAGGTGGCGGAGCTGTCAGTGGTGGTGGTAGCCTCCAGGGCTTCACTTGCAACCTCGGACGGCTGAAGTGCCATGGCTGGTGTTGTGTGCCCTTCCTGCCCCTGGCAGATGGTGGTGCTTCCTTGCCTCTGCCAGCTGGTGTATTTTTCTTGCTGGCTGGTGGTACCTCCTTCTCCTTGCTGGCTGGTGTCCCCTTCTTGCCCTTGCTAGGTGGTGGACCCTTCTTGGCCTTGGTGGGTGGTGCTGGCACACTGGCTGGGCTGACGGGTGCCTTCCTGGAGCCTCGCACACCTGCAGTAGCTGCAGAAACCACAGTGGCCATAGACTGGGTGGCTGAGGTGCTGGGCTGGGTTCTAGCCACCCTGGCCTGAGGTGAAGGACGGGGGTGGGGGAGGGGTAGGGAATAGGTCAATGTTGGCGAGGAAAAGCTTCTTAGGGACACTGGGGCGGGAAGAGGGTGAAGGTTTGGGAGTGGAGGAAGAGGGAGTGGTTGTAGGAGGTGTCAGTCTGGTGTGTTTGGGTGCAGGTGCATGGCCTGGATGCTGTTGTGAGGTGGATGGCTGTTGGGTGTGTGTGTGCTTGCGTTTGTGTACTTTGGGAGGAGGGGTCAAAGACACAGTTGGAGAGGACACAGGGGACGTGCGCATGGATGTGGGGGTGGTGACTGCCAGTGAGGGCGTGTAGTGATAGGCGTGCTGGAGGTAGTGGCTGAGGATGTAGTGCATGCAGGTGTGAGTGGAGACGCTACTGGGAGGGAGGTGGACGAGGAGGAGGAGGGGGACGCAGTGGAGGCAGTGGATGTTGGTGTGTCTGCATGTGGATAGTGCTTGTGTGAGTGCCTGTGAGATGAAGTGTGGTGCTTGTGTTTGCCTGAGCCACTTCTATGTGTTGATTTTGGTGATTGCTGGTCTGAAGGTGTGCTTGGGATAGGCCGGGGCTGAGGGGATTGGGACTGGGTAGAGGATGTTGGAGGGGGGGCTGGAGGCAGGGACAATGGCTGCCATCAGTGCGTTGGCCAGAGCATGGAATGCTCTCTGTTCGGCCGCCACACCAAAGTGAATGCCCTCCAGATATGTATTTGTTTGTTGCAAATGCCCTGCTACACACTGGATGGCATTCAGTATGGTTGACTGCCCAACAGAGAGGGATCTCGGGAGGTCAATAGCCTCCTCACAGAGGGCAGCAGGGCTGACTGGGGCAGGGCCTGAGGTTCCTGGGGCGAAGGAGATGCCCACCCTCCTGGGTGAGTGGGCACGGGAAACACACTGAGGGGCTGCTGGGAGGGTGGTGCTGGTACGGGGGTGGCAACTGTACCTGTAGTTGGGGTGGCCACAGAGGTGTCCGCCACCGCCAGGGAGCTTCCATCGGAGGAGGAGTTACTGTCGGTAGTTTCCCCTCCTGTCTCCATCATGGTGCTCCCCTCGCCTTCCGTCCCACTGGTACCCTCACCGTAGGTGGATTCGGCCACCAGGCCCATGTGGGATACAGCTCCCTCCGTCGCCAGTGCCTCTGCTCCTCCGCCAGATGATGCTAATGCACACAGGGACAGGATGACAAAAGAAAAAGGGAGGGAGAGACAGAGGGTCAATGCCAGCAACAACACTACAGTTGGCGTACACAACACACAGGGAACAGCCCTATGCACTGGACCATGCACTACCAGTTACACTGCTAGTCACCAGCCCATGGGGTACAATGCCTAACGCAATTAGCTGCACACCTGAAACCCACAGGACACTGCCCAGTAGTAGATGCGCACTAACACTATTGTGGTTGGAGTGCATCTGATCTTGCCCATCATTGAACATACCCTGCCATATTTGCCCTGGCCTAGGGGTACCCACAGCCCACATCACTCACCCAGGTAATACCATAACGCATGCAAAGTCATGATTCTGAATCTGTACTCACCCCCTTGTGGCTGCTGTGATGCCTTCAAGCGCCCCTCCAACTCCGGATAGGCCACCGCCAGGATGCAGAACATCAGTGGGGTCAGGGTACGATGGGCACCCCTTCCTCGTTGGGAGGCCAGCCCCAGTTGGGCCTCCACCATCTTCCTTGCCCAGCGGCACAGGTCCTCCCACCGTTTGCTGCAGTGGGTGCTCCACCTGTCAAAGACCCCCAGAGTCCGCACCTCCTTGGCGATGGCACGCCAAATACCATTTTTCTGATGGGCGCTGACCAGCAGGAAAAATACAGCAGAAAATGGATTAGTCATACTGTCCAGACTATTATACTCATGGCCCACCATATCCCCCCATCCACTTATGCACATACATTGCCCAACATATATGCAGCACTCTGCCCAGGACCCCTCAGACCATCCCCTACATGGGGTTTACACACAAAGCAATCCCTACATTCATGCCCCAGGCATCATGCTCACAGTGTACTTACCTGTTTGTCTGGAGGACCATAGAGTAAAGTGTACTGGGTAGGACCCCATCCACTAGTCTCTCCAACTCCTCAGAAGTGAGGGTAGGGGCCCTTTCCCCAGACACTCGAGCCATTGTCATTTCCAGACACAGGTCACAGCAGCACTTGCAGCATAGGCCCTCTCCTGTTGAAGGTCAGGTAGCAAGTGAGTGCACAGATAGAAAATGGCAGTCACGTCCGTGGCGGTGAGTACCATCACCGCCGACGTACATCGCCATTCGCTTCTGGAACCCATAGGGCCCAATGATAACCAATGCGATGTTGTGCGGCGGTCATTGACCGCCGACCGCAACGGCGCACAACACCAGTAGAATTACCTCATTTCCAATTGTCTCTCCTCACAGGTCAGGCAGCCACCATTTCAGGGGGGCACAGGCCATCGCACCTAACTGCGTCACAGCAGACATTGGCACATCAACTGACTTACAAGTTCACATATTGTTTCTGTAAAACAAACATAGCATATTATTCTGAGTATATGTTTGAATATAACCTTCTGCTCACTGTTTTTCACCCTAGAGTTCAACTGCTGAGGATGAATAGGAGATGGAGACACCCCCATGTACAGACCTCTGGTGGACCTGGCGACATTGGAGGAGAGGCACATTATCCTGACCTACAGACTTGATAGGGCCACAATCCAAGAACTGTGTTCCCAGTTGGAGCCAGACCTGATTTCAGCTATACGCCACCCCACAGGTATACCCCCTTTAGGGCAGGTCGTGTCAGTGCCCCATTTCCTGGCAAGTTGTTCCTTCCAAGCGACAGTGGCTCTGGCATCAGGGATGTCACAGCCTATGTTCTCAAATGTGCTGACCAAAGTGTTGTCTGCCCTGCTGAAACACATGCGCAGCTACATCGTATTCCCCCCAGGGGGAGAATTTGGCCACAGTGAAGGCTGACTTCTGTGCACTGGGACATATCCCCAACATCATTGGTGCCATTGATAGTACACATATTGCATTTTCCCCCACCCCAGAGAAATGAACAAGTGTTCAGAAATAGGAAAAGCTTTCACTCACTGAATGTGCAGATGGTGTGCTTGGCGGACCAGTACATCTCCCATGTCAATCCCACATATCCTGGCTCTGTGCATGATGCCTTTATCTTGAGTAATAGCAGCATCCCATATGTGATGTCTCAACTCCAGAAGCACCGGGTGTGGCTAATAGGAGAGCCCATGGTCCCCACCCAGTTGATGTAGGTATATGGGTGTGGGTTTGGCCCTAACGGTGAGTGTGTGGCTAACAGGTATCCCTTGAATATAGGCAGGTGACTCTGGTTACCCCAACCTCTCATGGCTACTGACCCAGTGAGGAGTGCCAGTGCCAGGACAAGGGCAGAGGAATGTTACAATGAGGCACATGGGCGAACAAGGAGGATCATTGAGAGAACCTTTTCCCTCCTGAAGGCCAGATTCCGGAGCCTCCATCTGACAGGTGGCTCCCTGTACTACTTACCCAAGAATGTGTGCCAGATCATTGTTGCATGTTGCACAACCTGGCCTTCAGATGCCAGGTGCCTTTTCTGCAGGAGGATGAGCCTGGGGATGATCGTATGGCAGCGGCGGAGCCTATGGACAGTGACGAAGAGGAGGCAGAGGAAGAAGATGTGGACAACAGAACTACACTAATTCAACAGTACTTCCAGTGACACACAGGTAAGACAGTGTAACTTCACCTTCCATTGTAGTTTAGTGTTTGACATTGAATATGACAGCCTGATTTCCCTATTTCTATGGCCACTCACAGTACCCTTTGGCATCTCTATTTTCAGATCTTTGTGCTCCTGGTGTGCTTACTGCTGCCCACTACAGGTCATACATATATAAATATTACAGTACATTTGAATTGCAATGTTTAGAGTTTGTGAAACTAATACATTTGTCAAAGAATTGACAGACCCCATACTTGAATTTGTTCCAAGGGTGTTTATTTAGGTGCTAATGAGTGGAGAGGGTATTGCAATGGGCTGGATTTCTGATGGAGGAAAGTCCAGGATAGAGTCCAGTCTATTTGTATCACAGGTGCATTGTCCAAGGGGGCATAGGAAGGGGAGCAATGGCAGTTCAAGGTGGACAGGGTGACAGAGTGGGACAGAAGGGTGACAATCAGGAGAGTCTTATTTCCTGGCGGGGGTCTTGGAAATGTTCTCTGGCTTCTGCCTGGATCACAGGGACTGTTTGTGGGGTGGTTCTCCTTCTGCAGGGGGTGGGTTGTTGGTGGCCTGTTGCTCCTGTGGCAGGGCCTCTTGTCCACTGGCGCCGGTGGAGGTGGACAGCTGTTCTTTGGTTTGGCTAGTGTCAGGGGCCCGTTAGTGTGCCACTGCCTCCCTCATTGTGTTGGCCATGTCTGCCAGCACCCCTGCAATGGTGACCAGGGTGGTGTGGATGTCCCTCAGGTCCTCCCTGATCCCCAGGTACTGTCCCTCCTGCAGCCGCTGGGTCTCCTGCAGCTTGGCCATTACCTGTCCCATGGTCTCTTGGGAATGGTGGTATGCTCCCAGGATGTTGGTGAGTGCCTAGTGGAGAGTCGGTTCCCTGGGCCTGTCCTCCCCCTGTTGCACAGCAGTCCTCCCAGCTTCCCTGTTGTCCTGGGCCTCTGTCCCTTGAACTGTGTGCCCACTGCCACTGAACCCAGGTCCCTGATCGTCCTGTGTTTGTAGGGTTGCCTAGGGTCCTTGTAGTGGTAGACACACTGCTGATTGACGTGTCCTGGGGACAGAAGCATGGGCCCGCTGGGTGGGTGCTGTGGTGGTGTTTCCTGAGGGGGGAGACTATGTGGTGGGTTGGGACTGGGCCTGGGTCAACTACTGTCCAGAGGTCCCTGATGGGCCAGGTTTATCATTATGATCCAGGCGTGCAGAGCTGCTGTCATCACTGTGGGCCTCTTTGAGGGGGGACTGGATGTGGCTGGCACCTCCTCTCCGGTGACTTTGAGTGGGGGTCCTGTGGGGATGTAAATGCAGTGTTATTGTATCTGCGTGTGCCATCTTGTGCATGGATATGTTTCCCTCTATGGTTGTTATTAGCAAGGCAGCTTTGGCTTGTGTGAGTTCTGCTTGGTTTGGCTAAGTCAGTGGTTCCCAACCTTTTGACTTCTGTGGACCCCCACTTTACCATTACTGGAGCCTGGGGACCCCCACTGAATCTTTATAGGACTCTGGGGACCCCCTACTGAGTCATTACTGAAAGGTGAGGGCCTAATCTGTTGATGTTATTTAGTTTTTTAAGCAGTCGCGGACCCCCTGAGGAGGCTTTGCGGACCCCCAGGGGTCCCCGGACCACAGATTGGGAACCACTGGGCTAAGTGATTGTCACTAGTGTGCATGCTGTGGTGATGGGTGTCCATGCAGGTCTGTGATGGGGGTCCATGCATTGGTGTTGCATGCAGGGCTTGGTATTGTGATGAGTGGGTTGTGATGGTGGGGTATATGTGAGGTGGTGGGGTGATGGAGTGAGGGTAGAGGTTGTTGTTTGTGATGACATGCAGGTAGGTTGGGGGATAAAGTATTAATGATTTGACTTACCAGAGTGCAGTCTAGCTGCTACTCCTGCAAGGCCCTCAGAATGCATGATTGCCAAGACTTGCTCCTCCCATGTTGTTAGTTGTGGGGGAGGAGTTGGGGGTCCACTGCATGTCCTCTGTACAGCTATCTGGTGTCTTGCAACCACGGAACATACCTTCCCCCGTAGGTTGTTCCACCTCTTTCTGATATCATCCCTTGTTCTTGGGTGCTGTACCACGGCATTGACCCTGTCCACGACTCTCCGCCATAGCTCCATCTTCCTTGCAATAGATGTCTGCTGCACCTGTGATCCAAATAGCTGTGGCTCTACCCGGATGATTTCATCCACCATGACCCTAAGCTCCTCCTCTGAGAACCTGGGGTGTTGTTGTGGTGCCATGGGCGTAGTGTGAGTGGTATGTGTGAGGGTGTGTGGGGTGATGTGTTGGGGTGTGTGCTGTGAGGTGCGTCAATGCTGTATGGGTGATGGTACACTGTGGCTCAGATTCAGTGGGTGCTCCTGGCTTGTCTCTCTCTCACTTGCCAAAATAATTGGGTTGTAAAAGGTTGTGGGTATTGTGTGTGTTTTATATTGGTATGGGTGTGTGGGTGTGGTGTGTGTATGTGTGTGTCAGAGTCACCAGATCCTCGGGGTCTGCGCACGTTCCCAACACGTCCACCACTGAACAGCTCCAAGACGCCGATAGATAAATCACAGAGGCTAAGAGAGTTCAAGAGGGGAAGAGAAGATTAGGAAGGGAACAGCTGGGAAGGAGACCTGTAATAAGAAAAAGGTTTAAACACACAATATGAAAATTACATCTCATGAAATCAATACTAGACTATAACTCTAAGCCTAGTCATTCTGAAAACATGAACAACCTAAGAATTAGGCTTAAAATGACTAAGTTTCAAGATGGCCTGATACCTGTAAGGGAATCAAGATGGATTAAATGAAACTTTCAAATTCAAGTATTTTCCTGTACATGAGAATCAGGAAAACGTTCTGAATAAGTTCTAAACCAGTCATATGAATCCTTTTTTAAGAATGCATACTAGGACCATGCAATATTGCATCTAGCAACTCTGCCTTCTGTGTTCTCTTGAAATGGTCCAATACGAATTGCGCACATTGCAGATTTTCATATATATAGTAAACACCATAAAAGGATTGTGCGCCATGAATAACACAATATGGATTCAGGAAACAAATCACACAACTTGTCAACTCGAATATTACCTAATAAATGTCTTAGAATAGTGGCATACAATGAACAACATTAATTAAGCTCGAGGAGAGAATCGTGCGTGTTGCCGATTCGAGTGCCACCATGTAAAATGTCAAGAAATGGTAACACACAATGAATATCAAGGTTAAATCAGAATGAAACGAATTGTGCATCTTGCAGATTCGTAAGCCACGATGTAAATTCCAAGAAATAACAGCGCGTAAGGAATAACAAGATTAAAGCACCATGAAACGAATCGCATGTCTTTTGCCGATTCATAAGCCACCATGTAAATGTCAAGAAATGATAGCGCGCAATGAACAACAAAGTTAAATCATCATGAAACGAATCGCGCATCTTGCCGATTCATAAGTCACCATGTAAATGTCAAGAAATGGTAGCGCGCAATGAACAACAAGGTTAAAGCACCATGAAACGAATCGTGCATCTTGCCGATTCTTAAGCCACCATGCAAATGTCAAGAAATGGTAGCGCGCAATGAATAACAAGATCAAATCAGCATGAAACGAATCGTGCATCTTGCCGATTCGCAAGCCACCATGCAAATGTCAAGAAATGGTAGCGTGCAATGAATAACAAAGTCAAATCATCATGAAATGAATCGCGCGTCTTGCCGATTCGTAAGCCACCATATAAATGTCAAGAAATGGTAGCGCGCAATGAATAACAAGATCAAATCAGCATGAAACTAATTGCGCTTCTTGCCGATTCGTAAGCCACCATACAAATGTCAAGAAGTGTAGCGCGCAAAGTAATCTGTTAATCATTAAAGAATTAGGCTAGAATATGAAAGTTCTCGATAACGGCGTCGGGAGGCCAGCCAAACCACCGTCTTACCGCCCACAGCAAGGATCACCAATGAAGAATGAAGCGCAGAGGCCTGGAAGATCAAATAGGCCACCGGGACAGGAGCTCAGGAAGTAGCTGCTGCTCTGCATCGGGACCTTTGAATAGTGAGTACTTGGAGCTGGGCTGGCTCCCTTTTATAGAGTCTTGGCCCAGCCCACAACCACACCCAGGCATGCTGCAGGGAACGTCTCTGGAAGGCCCTGGAAAGGGACCACACCCTAACACACTCTGAAAGCCTGCAGCAATACATTGCAAATGAACAGTATTTGTAAACACATTAAAAATAAGTCTTAAGGATTAAACTCTGCAATGCAAAAGGTTAAACAACAACATGTCAGCACAATGCATAAATTACGTTGTTTTGAGAGTGCTTGGTTTTTGCATTCTAGTCGCCAATAGAGCGCGCACTGCCCTGGTGTTGGCAGTGTGTCAGGTGTGTGTATATTGAATCGTCCAATGCGGTGTAGTTTTGTAAATGTGTGTGTGTTTTGAGCACAGGTCATGATGCTGTGGGTGTAAATCTGTTGGCGTAATGGTGTGGGTTTTGGTACCACTAGTTTATCACTGACCTTTGGGCTGGCAGACTTGTGGGTGTGTCTGTATAGTGGTGAATTTCTATGTGTGGGTCATAATACCCATAGCGGTATACCGCCACGGTCATGGTATGTTGGCTTTAGTCAGCATGGCTTGAAGCGGCACTTACCGCCAATGTTGTAATGAGGGCCTATATTATTAGCCTGCACAGAAGGATTTTGTATCCCTTAACCAAACACTGCATTTAAAATGTGTGTTTTACAGCTGAAGATTTCAATGACATGAACTTGAGCTACTAACAAGGACAAATTACTATTTCTTTCTTTTTCCTTGTTTTTTCCTCCTTATTAGTTTTGACCTGTGTCATGGCCTTGATGTGAATGTCCTATAGTAACAAACAAATGAATAGAGAGAACATTAGTGCTTTGTTTCATGAGCCTTTAACCCATGTAAAGAATTACTACAATGTAATATTAATCTTAACTGTTTCTTTATGAATAGGCTTTGCTAGAAAGAGATCTGAGAGTCATATAAAAGTGTATCATGCTCACTAAACTGTTCTTTCCTCCATAAACGCTTACCCATGGGAAGAAACTTGAATGTTTCATTGCTGATTAGATAATAGTTAAACGTATTGTGTATTTAGAATGTCTTTGTTAAAACTTGTCATGTCAATGGAAACTCTCCTGTTCACATGAAGAACTCGGATCCTGATTTGCTAAATCTGAAGATTGTCTACTCATGCTTTGTAATTTATTTCCTTGTATAAATGTACAAAAGTGTGTTCCCAGACTAAGTGCCTCATTACGATTCTGGCAGTTTTAAGACTGCCAGACTCGCAGTCGGGCCTCTGCACTCCTGACGGTCTGAATGCCAGATTATGACCCTGGTGGTCAGACTACCAGGGGACCACCACCACCGCCAGGAACATGGTTTATTCTATTCTCCCTGCTGATGTCTTGGATTCATTCTGAGACTGATTTTATTCTGCTTGAACCTATTACTGAAATTCTCAGTGATATATTTGACTAGAAAATTATATGCTTTCACATCTGAGATGAGAACTATTGAGAGGTTCTACTGAACTTTATTTTTCCCAAAACTAGATTAGAATAGGAATTAGATCTTTATGGGGAATGCTATATGCAGTGTTCTGTAATTTGTATTAATTTTAACAGATATGCTAATAAAGATATTGATGAACTAATGATTTAATAACCTTTTAAAAATAGAACCCAGAACTCTCAACATTGACTTTTATAAAAGGAAATGTCATTGAGGAAGTGAGAATATCTGATGTTTTTGATTTGCAGCTCTTTCACTTCTCAATTGCCTCATAGGTTCATTACCCTGGAGTCCAGTAGTAAATGGGCATTTGAATGAGAAGGATTAACAATTATTTATTCCAAGTCTCAACTTCAACAGTTTCAAAGGCTGCAAAAAGGTCTAGCAGGATCAGGGCTGCTGATACACCTTTGTCTAATGTCACACATAGTTCTTTTAAGACAGCAACCAAGGGTACTTATGTGCCACCGCAAGTCAATCAAAGCCAGCCTAAGCGGTATCGATAGATCAATGGAAGGCTTCTTTAGAAGTAGAATGGGAGTTTTTGTGCTATGTCCAACTCTAAAGCAATATCGCTTTAAGCTCTGTAGATGGTGTTTGACCTGAAAATTTCCATTAGAATAGCTACATTGATATACTCCATTATATTAGCCAAAAAAGATAGATGGCCAGTGATGAGTTGGTTGTTGCAGGGCCAAATTATATTTTTTTAGGAGAAGTCTGACATGGCCTGCTTGAAATACATCATGTAAAATACCTTGAGCACTGGATGAGTTAATGATGTCAAGCCATATTGTCAGAAAGAGGCCTCCATGATCTTTTGTTTTTATGTCTAAGACATGCTCACTTGGAAAGGTAGTAAGTGCATAATAATCGTGGCACAGATTTAAGCGCAGATACTATTTGGTTGTTTCTCTTTGCGGATGTAATTCTATCACAAACGAACTTTTATTACTGTAATAACTTCACTTTATTTATCTAGTCTTTCGCTTACTCACTTAGTACTGCTGGATCTTTGGTGAGCGCTTGTAGTAGGGGATACAAAATCATGCCCACACCCTTTCTAGTCCATCGGAAAGGTAGTAACCCCTGGGTTGGGAATTGTTTGAAAAATCTAGAACTATTGTAGACATCCTTTACAGAACATTGTCCATACTTAATAGCCAGTGCTGTGAATGCAGAAGTGGATTATCTAGAAGAATTTAACGCTTAGATTAAATTAGATTATTTCTTCCCACTACAACAGATTCCAGCATCCGAAGGGGGAAAGCAAATTGACAAGTAGTAGAAGCCAAAGACCTCAACAGGAGCCTCTGAGCTAATTCCTTCTGATTCGAAAAATTGAAATATTTGCTGGTTACATATTGCAGCTGTTACTGCACAACAACTCATATTAACGTTGCAGAACTACAATTCAGTGAGAGTCTGAGGTGATTTTTACTGTAACAGTCAAGTCCTGAGTTAGAAAGAAATATAATCTGAAATCTCTGATCCCCACTAGATTTTGAGCTAAATCCATGCTGAGAACCTAATGTGATGTCAAGCCTATTATCAATGTGTCTGTGAGACCAACATGCTTCACAAGAGAGTTGGATCAAATCAAATCAAATCATTAATATTTATAAAGCGCGCTACTCACCCGTGCGGGTCTCAAGGCGCTAGGGGAAAAAAGGGGGGGGGGGTTACTGCTGCTCGAAGAGCCAGGTTTTTAGGAGTCTCCGGAATGCGGAGTGGTCCTGGGTGGTCCTGAAGCTGGTGGGGAGGGAGTTCCAGGTCTTGGCTGACAGGAAGGAGAAGGACCTCCCACCCCCCGTGGAGCGGCGGATGCGAGGGACGGCAGCGAGCGCGAGGCCCGAGGAACGGAGGAGACTGGTGGGGTGCTTCTGCTTGAGATACTTCAGTGCAAATTATACCATTTAGTAGAATTGTGTGGACAGATATTGATGGCACCAAAAAGCCACCATAACTCCTACTGTCACTATTTCAGCTCTGTACTTTTTCTCACCTTTGCTACAACATTCTGGTGTATTGAGTGCATTACACATTATGTAAGCAGTGCTGTGAACAGTAAGTATCACTCCAATCACCTTACAAATCATACAGTGTAGTCTGTGTGTCCTTGTGATTAACCTGAGTATGGTATGTTGGTTATTTGCCAAGAGCTACGTGCAGCCGTGAAGCTACTTGTCTGTCTTTCCATATCACACATTATATCTTCCTGAAACAAGAATGTGATAAAATTGTGCATGGTTTACAGACTGCAAGAGGTAATGCAATATATTTGATACAACTGATACAAAGTCAAAATGTCTGTCTATCTGCCTAGACTAGGCATATGGTGAAAGAGAGCATTAAACTAGAGTTCATCTCTGTATCTGCCTGCACTTGTACGACATAACTATTTCTCTGTTAACTGTCGGTGTGTTTAGCAATACAAGTACCTGATAGACAACGTGCATTGTTTACATTTTCTCTATCTGTCTGTACTTCAATATGCTAAAAGTTTGGAAGAGCTATGTTATGTGGCAGCATTATACGATGTACAGTGTACACTATTTTGAGTCTGCTTGATGCCTGGCTGCACTAACCATGATGAAAATTGCCTTGGCAAAATGAACTATGTGTCTACTGCTGTAAGCAATTGTAAAGTGAGGGAGAAAGATGTAGATCCTTGATATGAGCCATGACCAAGCTCCCACAAAGCTCAATCCGGATCTTGTTAGGTAAAATGGTTTCTATGAAGAATGCCCTGCTCACTCTTGGTAGCTGAATGAAACTTCAAGGGTGAGAACCTTTTTTTATTAATTGTGTAACTAATGAACAAAATATCATGCATTAAAAAAAGAGTGTAAAATGTTTAACTAA
Source organism: Pleurodeles waltl (assembly GCF_031143425.1). Classification (NCBI taxonomy): domain Eukaryota; kingdom Metazoa; phylum Chordata; class Amphibia; order Caudata; family Salamandridae; genus Pleurodeles; species Pleurodeles waltl. Next base: position 894,948,781 of record NC_090446.1, read on the forward strand.
ATTAGTTAAAATTATTTGAATTCAATAAGAAAAAAACATACACAAATTAAGGAGATCTGATCTAGTGGTCAATAGTTAAACCATAGCTGAATTATCTATTGGACACTGTACCACCTTCTGTACATTATACGGATATTGCAAGTCACTGAGGAGCTCCCTGACCATATAGAGGAACGAGGCCAAAGATGGAGTCCCTTTAGAAGATTAGAAAACTCTGAGGTGACTTGCAGTATCAATCTAATATATGTCACTGTATTGCTTATAATACACGGTCACACTATCACCTTTCCCACAAACTTCTTAAAGCCTTGGTCCATAGCTCTTTCATATCACTTAGAGCATGTATGCAAACTGACGAATAGAAATAGACCCATAAAATGTCTAGCACAAGATTAAACACATACAGAAGTGATAGATAATTGTGCGGAAAAGATATTAGAATCAGTTTGATACAAGTCATTTAAAAACATTAATTTGGAACATAAAAATATTCTCTAAACTCTATTCTATAACTACTTCAGAAGAGTAAACAATAAACATGTTGTCATAAATCTCCACTTTCACATTATCATTTTACGACTAGAAAAACAGAGAAGAAGAAAGAAAAGGAACCTTTCATTGTATGTACTTCATACAGATGCTCCGTGACCTGACCTTCCTTTTACCTCAGCTGCTGACTCTATCAGTAGGCATGGTGAAGTCAGGACTCAAGAAGTCAGAACTGAACTGTAAAGTTGACTTCTGACATGATTTCTTTATTATCGGCGACTGCGTGGTCACAATTTGCCAATTAGACACAGGCTTTTCTTGCCGGGATAGCATAATCCCATGTATTATAATATATATTAAGAAGGGTCAGTTTTGAAAAAGGAATTAAATGTATAGAACAAGGAAGTTGTTGAAATTGTTTCTTAAAAAAACTCACAGGTGTGGGTAGTATTTTAGCACTAAAACAAAATAACTTACCCAAGTTAACTTGTTTAGGAGAGAAAACGTTTTCGAAAAGATGCCTTTTCAAATAAGGTGTTCTCCTTTTTGAAGAAGCAAGAGCTGTTGCTTTGTTGCTATAAATATATGTTGGTAAAAATGTTCTCATCTTCATAACACCAGTCCAGTTTCCAAGTTTAGGAGTCTCCTCAAACTCCAGTTCATGTCTACACGAATATGTCCAGTTATATATTTTTCTTGAAGTTTTCTGCCTCTGTAATGTTTACCTTGTTAAGAGGACATTCTGTACCCCAAGATCCAAGGAACTACGTCCACGGACAGTAGGCAGTAGAAACATCCAACTGTAACTGTTCCTCTGTTTTTTCAGGCAGCGGCAGCATCCTCTGTATACTGGGCCCTTTAGAAACTAAAACTTCAGGGAAGAATCTCGGCAGTGTCATGACCCCACACCAGGGGTCTCCAACCCTTTCTAGAGCTACTTCTCATCAATGAAAAAACTCCTCACCTACAAATATAGATTAGTACAATATTATAAAGGTGCATATATTTCCACACCTAAGTGCCTAGAAGATATACATACATCTTGAATATAAATAGTAGGGGAGTTAAGAAAGTATATAAATGATTATGAACCTATATACATCACTTCATAATATTGTGGTACTCTAAACTCTGAATGAAATATTTTGGCTGGCTGATATTTAAAATTCTTAGAAGACCAATTTAAAATGTGTGGACCATTAACCACTCCAACACACAAGATGGAGTTATTAACAGAAATGCCCTAAAAAGGTTTATTATAATAAAATGCCTTTATATTACTAATAAAATAACAGGCACGCAGCAAGTGTCCCTTGGTGAAAAGGAAATACTAAGGGACATATTTACAAGCCCCTTGCACCACTTTAGCACCACCCTAGCATCATTTTTTTGGCACTAAGGTGGCTTTTCTGCTGTGCCAGATTTACAAATTTGCACCACTTTGCAGCCCTTTGCGGCACATTATGCCTGTGCCAGGCATAATGTATGCAACGGGAGGCGTTTTGGTGCTGCTTTTCCGTCATTTTTAATTCCTGCAAAGAGCAGGTGTTAAAATGATGCACCCTTAGTAGTCAATGGGCCTCCCTGCACTTTGCTGCACTAGCGTCAACATTTTTGACACTAGTGTAGCAATGTGCTACAATAGTGTAAAAAATGTCGACATTATTGTGCTAACGACCGCCATGGTATACTGTATCATAAATACGGTGCAACCAGGTATCGTTAGGTGCCAGTAGGGGGCACAAGAAAAGGGGCGCATCATCTTTGATGCCCCACTTTCTTGTAAGTATGGGCCTAAATGCTGTAAATCTCCAAAATGTGGCATGAACTGTCATATAAAGAGCAGCTTAAATATGTTTTGAATTTTCAGCTATTTAGTTTCAAACTTCGTCTCACGTGTTTCTCAAACTTTAAGGTCTTCTTTCAAATATGCCTTTTCCATTTTGGGTTAATACGCTTGAAAAAATGCTTTGCCTCAAACATCAGATTTCATGCATGGTTTGTAAAACTTAACTTATGATTCCCCAAGTAAAAATTTGTCAAAGACAGATTATGTTGCACCTTCCAGGTTTTACCCTCATATATTGCAGATGCCCACCATAATGCCAAAGGTGCCTGAATTATGCCTGGGATGTCCACCATTATGTCAAGGCCACAGCTGTGTCATTGCTGTCTGCTGTAGTGCTACGAACCCCCACATCATATCAGTGGTGGAGATCATTCCAAAAATGTGTATGATTATGTGATAGATTACCACAATTAGGCCCATCATAGTCACGATATGGTAAAGGTTGCTGTCATTATGCCAAGATTAGACCTGCATTTGTTAAAATGTGACATTATTAGGTTAGTGTCAACAGTATTTCAAAAATAGACATAATTTTGCCCGAAGTAAACTACTTGTATTCAGATATATTTAGATACATTTTGTGTTCCCTGCCACCAAGAAGAGATACTGTCTTCCAAGGGGGAACACAGTGGCAGACACCCATACAACATATACCTAAATGAACATATATGCATACACATGCTCAGAGAAACAAATACAAATACATACATGCATGCACCATTCCCCAGTCTAAACAACAAATTCTATTGCCTTTCTACACTCTTAATCCAGCCTTTGCTCTCTTTGGCTACAAGGTAACTAATCTATGGTTCTCACACACTTTCATTACGACTTGCAGTTCCAATTTTTAAAGCCTCCAAGCTGGTTATTGCTGGTACTTCATTTCTGGCCCTGTGTTTATGTGCATTTTATGACTCCTATAATGGGACTTTCAAAGTGACCATTCTCCATGTGACTTTGCTAAATTAAGATATTGCCGGTGCTTCAGGCTGCCACCAGGAGTATTTGTGTGTAAGCATGTTCAACTGTCAATTGTTTGCTGGAAGGTCACTTCAAAGATACGAAGATGTATTTTGCTACCTTCTTCAATATGGCTAAAGCATTATGCACTGTTCCTGGGCTGCACATCAGGGAGCTTCTTCCAGGGCACTTGCTTCAGAGTTACCTGTTGGACACCCCTGGCTTAGATGTTCACCAGTGTTCACCAATATACTTTGGCTTTAACCAAAAGGCACCCTTAGAGCAGATGTGAGTAGCTTCAGCACTAGGAGCATGGAGGAATGGCCTCCATCTTCTATCAGTATCTGTAGCGCTATTCAGTTATTGAACTTGGCTCTTCGAGGACTATCAGGGGCGCAGTATCAACCTCCAAGCCATGCAAAGCTGTTCCCAGAGACTGCTTCTCATGCTTTATTCCCTCATTTCTACATTCTTATGGTTTCCGAGGACTTCAGAAGCGGTTTCCAGAAGCGAAGTTAGTGCTACACTTGCCACTTTAGTGAACTTAAACGAACTAAATACATATTAAACATAGCGCAGCGATTACTATTGATTTTATAGCACAAATCTGCCAGTGAGGTGTTACCCCCGCCGCACTTCATCTCACTGTGACATTTATTTCCAGGAGTTAAACTGTGGACTCCCTTGCTTGATGGTGTATAAAATGTGGGTAAGCACAGTGTGTCCGTCAATGCGGGAACATTGTTCCCAAATGCACGGAGTTCACCGTAGGACCGTCGGTCGGCCATTTTGCCAGGCTCGTTCTGCTGCAGCAATCGCAAACAGAGGGATGCTGGGCACGGTCCCGGTCCCTGAGAGATTTGCTTAATATTTTGCTTAATATTTTCTGCACTCTCGAAGCGCCGCAAAGCTGAACAGATGTTCTCATTGGAGGTGGGAAAACCTGCAGGTAAAAAACCCTGAATAAATAAAAGGTCCGAACAAAGCCAAAAAAGCAGGTTAATTATTTCATCTATAACTCTGCTAGCTGAGTAAAAAACGCTGCATGAGCCGTTTGTGGAAGGCAACCTCAGAGCCACTTAGCGGTGACATTGTGTGCTTGTCAGACAAGTTTATAAAGTACATTCTTCAGGGTTGCGACCTGCTTCCGAGCATTTGTGAAAGTGAACCATACACCAAAAGGGATTAAGAATAGTTTGTTTTTTGTTCAGTCTCCGAGCAGAGCAAGTAAGAGGTGAAAGTTAGTGCTGAAAACAAATTATTTCCCATAAGTCTGTAAATAAAAAATGTGTCGAGACGGATCGAGAGTTTTCGGTCATTTGTGTTTTTTCAGAGTTTTGTTCTTCGTTTTTCTCATAAGCTCTAAGCTATCGCTTTCCAAGTTTTTCATCCTCGCAAAGAGAGAAGAGATGCTGCTATGTTTGAGTACTTCTTGACCAGAAAATTGGGCAATGTGAAATTACGTTCTCAGTCTTTTCTAACCAGGGTGTATCCAACCATCCAACCACTGGTACTGCAATGTTATATATATATATTTAGGACGTAGTTTCAATAGGAAAAGCAGTTTTTTGCTTGCCTATATCTTTGGCGTCACTTGACGAATCTTAACAAAATTTTCCCCAAAAATTCGACAGTCAGAGCTGCTGGCTGAAAAATGTTGGGGTGATCTATCAAGCGGGTGCTGAGATAAAGTGTTGTTCAGATTTAGAGATTTTCACATTTTAATTCCCATAGGAAAAATTGAACAGCGATAGCGCAAAATCCACTGGACGGAATTACCCCAAATTTAGCTGAAAGGTAAATCTTGGCCCAGAAAGAGACCTTTTTGTTATTTGGTGTAAAACCGTTCAGTAGTTTTTGAGAAATTCAAGGAAATCCAAATTTGTATATATAGGGACTCAAAGGATTTGCGGCCCATCTCGATCTTGTGCAGAGATCTGATTGGCTGATAACACTTCAACAACAGAAGTGTTGTCAGCCATCTTGGGAATCAGCTGAAGCTGAGTCCCAGGAAAAAAATAATAAAAAATAAAAAAGGGGCCAGGGTATGAACACCCTGACCCCTTAGCTCTGGTGGTGGGGTCCCAAAGGGAGCCCCTCAGGGCTAAAAAGCATTTTTAAAATTTTCCGGTTGGATCAAAAAAACAAAGCGTGGGCTCCTGTGCTTCATTATCATAAAGCCCCTGGGTGGGCCAAGTCCTGGGGGCATTTCCTTAGAAATGCAGGTGGTCCGTTTACCTGGGGACCGCCACATCCCCAGGGCTGTTATGATGTGCGGGGGGGCCCGTCCCCATCCCGCAGCCCCCGGGGACCACCAATCCCCCGGGCAAATACTTAAATAAAAGAAAAGGGGGACCCCCATTGGCCCCCGGGATCACCACCCCCAGGCCTACACTAAATTTTGAGCGGGGGCGCACGGCCAGTCCGCACCCTGATGCCACAAGACCCCCCGGGAAAATCTTTAAAAAAAAAGAGGGTGTCCCTATAGGATCCCTGCACTCTGGGAACCACCTCCCCCGGGGGAAACAGAAAACTATTGAAAGGGGGTGAGTTTCGGTCCACCATTAGCCCTGGGGACCACCACCCCTGGGGGCTCTCTTCAAATTGAGGGGGGCCATCCCACAGCAAACACTTCGGGTTTTGACAGTGGGACCTTTAAAGCAGGTCCCGATGTCAAAATCCTTCATCTCAGGGGACAGAGATGAAATGCTTCAGCAAACACAGGGTTGCTGTCAAAGCAGCTCCATGTTTTCTGCAGCAATGGCACTGCGAGGGAAGCTCTAAGGCTTCCACTGCAGTGTCAGGTATCCCGTAAAGGGCATTTTGTTATACCAGCCAAAGGTCCAGGACCTAGGGGGCCCCTTTTAGGAGTTTGGAGACACTCTAGCAGAAACCAGTATCAGTGTTCAGGAAAGCCCAGTCGTTACTGGCCAGCTGGGCAATTGCAGGGTAAAACCCCTGTAAGTTTGTTGTGTCAGTGTAGCTAAAATAGGAGGTGAGCCAACTGACCCTTGGAGTCACCGCTGGGGTTCTGGGTTTAATGCAAGCAGATCCAGACTTCCTTCAGTCTTCAGGTAGCAGGGCAATCCTTCTGAGTCTTCACAGATCCAGGAATGTTCTGATGGGAGGTTCTGAGGGAGCTACTTTTATACTCAGTGCCAGCATATGTGTCTAGGACAACCCCTTTATATAACACTATATGGGTTCTGGTCAGTTCTTCCCTTCTCCTTGGGTGTGTCTCCAATCTCTCTAGCAGACCAAAGGCCAGGCAGACCCTCTCTAGCAAACCAAAGGCCAGGCAGGCCCAGATGAGGGCTGGATTTTCCAGTGACAGGGTAGGCATCTTCTGAAGTTAGAAAGGGGCTTGGTATAGCTTTCAGGCTATACTTTGAAGCTTAGGAAAGACTGAGTGCAACACTCTGGCCAGCCTGCTTGAAGAGGAACACCCACACCCAAGCCCCTTTTGTTCCATGTTTTGAGGACTACAGATCACACAACAGGAGAGCCATTAACAGTCATGAGACCCTGAACACCGGCAATAAGGCACATTTGGCTTAGGAAGAAAAATGCAAACTTTCTAAAAAGGATATTTTAGTAAAGTAATTTAAAATCCAACTTTACCATTAAACATTGTTTTAAATTACATTTCAGATAAGTGGAAGAAGGAATTGTTTCACTAGCTGTTCCTAATCTGAATTTATCACTTAATAAATATAATAAGGTAATCCGTGTTTAGTCTATGGGAGAGCTAGCCTTGCTATAGTGAAAAATGACTTTGGGGCTTTTTCACTACCAGGACAACTAAAATGTAAGTACACATTTCCCGATTTTTCAAATGCCATGGAAGCTTCCCTATGAGGTGCAAGGGCCTACCTCAGAGATGACTTATAAGTATTAAAAAAGAAGGTGTAACCTGGCAAAATGTTTATTTTGCTAGGTAGAAATGGCAGTTTAAACTGTACTACATGTTGCAGTGGGCAGACTTGAGAGGTTTTACCGTGCTACTTTACTGGTTGGTTACAGGCCCTTGCTACATGTTTTACCATGTACTAGGGACTCATGAATAATTAAATGTACTAATGAGGGATATACCCATTTTATTATGTTTAAACAGGAGAGTAAAGGCACTTAAAGTCCTAAAAGACAACAAACTGGGTTCAGCAAAGAAAGGTAAAAATCTGTGATGAACTTACAGAAGGACCAGGTCCAAGAGCATGCTTCTTTAGTTGTTTTCAAGCAACAAATGATTAGTGTGTAGTGCATACTGCAAAATGAATTTCCTTCTGATGTTTTGTTGAGTTCAACTTGTGGAAATACATTTATTGTGGAATGCTGATAGACACATGTCACAATTATATACGGCCATGATTGTTACATAAAAAAATCTGTGCATTAGATCAGCTTGCTGCACATGTAATTAAAGGGACAGTTTAACATATATTTTGAGCCCTGTCATTCTTTATGTAAAATGTATGCATTTGTGGCCCGTGCAAATAGCGTCCCTTAACCTATCTGTCTTTTTACTTGAACACATGGTTTGCAATTGGGAGTCTCCACGTTTTGTCAAAGATCTTGGGACAATCCTCCTGTTATAACCCCCTCTCTCTGTAGCTACGCACAAATCCATGCGGCGCATCCAGTCCTCAACTGATGGTGGTGTTGAACTTCCCCACGGGTGTGCTATAGCCCTCTTGGCCAGTTCCAGGCCCTGGTTAGTGAATATTTTCTGATTTGTCATAATATCTTGTTTCCCCTATAGTCATAGCAGTGTCATGAGTGCATCTACTCCTAATGATATTCCCAGTAGGGTCTACTTTTTTCTTCTAATTTGTGTCCACTACTTCTCTATAAACGGCCAAGACCACTATGGATGAACAAAGGTATTGGTTTGTCCGCAATTGTGCAAGCAAATATTATTTTTTGATTTGCCCATGTTTTGAGTACCTGTTTAACATATCTAATGCAATATGTTCAGCTGATCAGTCTAATTCCAGTCCACACTAAGGTTCTTCGTCTCATGATGCTTCCCTCAGCCCTCCTAGGACTTTCTCCTGGTGCGTCTGAAATTTGGCAGCTACCTTTGACATAACAATGTTGGTTTATCTGTAACAAGTTTGACATTATATTGTCTGAATTGCTAACAAGTTTACTGAAAAGTAGTGCACTGAAAGCCAATGTTAAAGTGCATTCTCTGTAGACTAGTGATTTGATGTAAGTGGTATAGCCGTTTTAGTTAAAGTATAATCATTTATTTGGATTTCATATGTTTCCTTATGATGTTGGAGAATAGTTCTCACAGAAATGATAATTAATTGCGTGACCAATATACCTTAAGTGTCATATGCTAATGTGGAAATTTGTAGTTCCCCATTGTATTTACTGACATATTAACAAATTACTCTAATTATGGAATTTACTGTAACATAAATATTGACAAGGTTTATTAATGATGGAACTGCAATTACAACATTTATATTTGTTTGCTTAGCATGAATAAAGTGTGCCATATTATTTTGTTTTGCTTGAGTTTAGCCATATTGATTTGCTAGGCCTCAACCTTGCAGAACATTAGGAAACTGTTTTCTTTTTGCTAACGTGTCATTTCTTTACAGATGTCGTTCCCTTAGAACGTTAGTTTGGAAATGTGCTATTGTCTTAATCACAGAAAGCCTGAAAGGTAACCTTGAGGATGGTACACTCAGAAACAGAGAATGTGAGGATTGGCTCAGCTTACAGTATCTTGCAAAGTCATACAGGAGAAGAAAGATGGATGCCTTCCCAATGACGATCTTGGGAATTTGTCTTGATGTTGCAGATGCATGTCACATGATGTGCTATGATTGGAAAATGAAATCTTTCAATCCATGTTGCGTTACCAATGGAGAAATCAACATTCACTTTTGACTTTAATTTACGGTTTTCGGTTAGTCTCTGGAGGAGAGATCATTTGAAATTTGAGTAGGAGAAATCTTTTGGCTTTGTAAAGTAAATACTTCTTTGCCCTTACCCCGCACTTTCCCAGTGTTTGCTGAGAGAACTTAAATTTTTCCCTGACCCATGAGAATACTCTTGACCGAGCTTCTGAAATGCTGACACACTCTCTCTTTACTTACTTTTTGCCCAAATTAGTTTAATTTTGCCCCAAATGCTGTTTTCCCAAATTCTTTTTGTCCTTCATTTCCTTTTTGTCCCCATGTTTTGTAGACCACCACATGTAATTTAGTGACTTGTTATCTGTAGACATTTCCTCTGATTAGTAAGCTAACTTAGATGATATTTAGATTGGCTTCATGTTTAGGAGATTTGTACAGCATTCATTTTCTGAACATCAATTTCCTCTCCTGTTTTTCTGCATCACCCTTATAGAAGGTCCAGTTTGTTTGATGTTAGTTCCCCTAATCGTTTGTCGCCATTTGGACCACTCTTTGGCGATACTGTATCTTTATAGGTTGGTTTTGAAAATCGTTCACATTATTCCTAGTATAAGCTTGTAATAAAATCCTTTAACTTTATCTCCAACTTGGGTTTTCCTTATATGGCCAAATTAGTCATATTGAAAGTTTTAAATATCAATTGATTGTGTTGCTAACCTCTCTTACCCATTGCTTGGGTGAAAAGATCTGTTGACCTCATTCAGAGCATACCTGAAATGCTCCAGTACTCCCAATGGTTTTCCAAAGCCTTTTGGCCCTAAACCATTAGGGTGACATATGTCTTGGGCACCCTTTTTTGTCAGCTTAGCTTCCAAGAGTTTTACTTCTAGTTGGGACTTTTCTGTCATCTTTGTTTCTATCTGTTTGATTGAGTGCAGTGCATGTTTGAGTTGTAAATACTTTCATGTTTAGGAATCATCTACCATGTACTCATCCTGCAGACGTGCAAATTGTATAACACCTGAGGTGTTCCAGATATCTCCTAAAATGGAAGCACCAGTACTGTCTCAGCTACTAAATCTGATTAGTCTATTCAGGTCCAGTAACTCCCTTCTAGCCTACAATGGTGTTTTGGGTGTCTACTTCTTTATCCATCCCATTTATTTGGTGAGATTGGTCCAGACCTTTACCACTGGGTCTAAAGATGGCAGTAGGCTCTGTGTTACTTTGCCTCCATATATTCCATGTTTAAATCTTTTCCTGCATAGTCCCTTCCTGTCAATACATAAAGCAGGTTCCACCCGTGGGATGAAAGCCCATTAATTCTCTGCAAACAACTATGCAGCCTTGGTGTACCCTCTTCATATTGGGATGAGCCGATACTCCCCTCAAACCCACTTTTCTGCAGGGTTTTATTGCTATTTTGGAGAACTATTCTTCCATAATAGTAACTTCAACAAGTCATCAATTCTTTTAAATAATGTGTTGGGTATTTTCTGTGGGGTATTTTGCAGCATGCAAAGAAACTGTGACGGTGCTATCATTTTGAATAGGGCTGTTTGGTCTAATATGGAGATGGATGCCTCTTCCAGTGCGGGGTACCGTTTGCTAATTCTTGAATTAGGGGTGTTTTTTATCTGTATACAGCTTACCAAAGCCATTTGGCATCCAGATTCTCAGGTGTTTAATTCAGTCTTATTGAACTTTATGGGGCATTGGGAGTCTTGGTGGCAGAGTCCATGTTATAGAGGGATAGAGCTAATACTTCATCCAATGTATATGAAATCCTGAATATCACCTAAACATATTGAATATTTACTTCCATCTTCCAGTGAACTGCATGGAAACTAATTTATCATAAAATATCATCTGCATATACTGAAGTATGTTCATCCTAGTTGCTGCACTACTTCCCATTACTAACTATAGCATCCGTCAGCATCTAGTCAGCCAAAGGTTCTGCTATCAGGGCAAACAGAACGGGGAGCAATAGACATACCTCTCTTTTCCCGCTAGGAATAGAGAAGATCGTTGATTGAGTACCATCAACCCTTATCTTGGCTACTGGAGCATTTATAGAAGTTTTATCTGAGACTAGAAATTATGACCAAATCCCATGTTTTACAGGATGAAAAAAAGAAAGGCAAATCAAATACCTTTTTGGTGTTGAATGACACCGAGGCATTGGGCGCTATGACTCTCAGTGTGTAATATATATTTTTTTAACTTCACTTGGGTGAATCTAGGCAATGTCTGCAGCATAAACCCAAACTTGGCTAGGTGGATCAATGTGGGAACAAAAGTGGTCAATCTATTCACCAAAATCTTACCTAGGGTTTTGATTTTGCTACTTATTAGTGAAATGGGTTTGTATGATTAGCATTCATTTTTACCTGTACAGATTATGGATAAAGGCTATAGATGCCATTCTCAAATTTTTTGTTAATAAGGCTATGTTTCATGATGCCAGGAATACATGAAATGTTTGGTAACACAGCTTTCATGTCCATCTGCCTCTTGTAGTACTCCACGGGGAAACTTTAGAGCCATAAGCATTTTTTAAATCTGTTTCTTTTTTGCCGTTTTGTTTGTTTATGTGGAGTGGGTTAGGAGGAGGGATCTTTGCCATCACCCCCCCTTCTGGCTGCACACTGTTGAAATAATAAACAACTGTCTTTTTTCTTTTAGTTAGTCTTTGGCTTTGACTTTTTCTTCTTACTTCAATGTACTTTTCCTTGTCTTGCACTGCTTGTTAAATTGCTAAGTCTATCCCTCTTTGCTACATACTTCAGCAGCAAAAACATCTTGCTTTTATTCTGAGCTTTTTCAGAACAGGAATGTTCTTTTTTAGAATCAGTGATGTTCGATTTGTCCCTCTCTGCAGGGTCGCTCCTGTACTTTCTGCCTTCACCCCTCCTATTTTCTGATCCCTTTTTTGATGTCCTTAGCACTCTGCACTCTTTACCACTGCTAACAAGCACAACAATGCTTGTGCTCCTTCCTTCAAGCATGGTACAATTGGCTTACATGCAACTGGTACATTTTCGTGATGCTCCAGTGGCACTATGCCCTGCCCCGTATTTACAAGGTGGCGTTAAGCCACTTTTTGTGAGTTAAGGCCACCTTATAAATACGACCCCTTCATACGCAGCCCTTTGTGTGAAAGGGGCGTGCAATGGGTATTGCTGTGTAACGCCACCTCAGGGGTGATGTTAGCAAGGCACAACGAGGAGGAATAGTTTTATTCCTCCTCGTTTTTTCCTTTTTCTATTTGTGCTGCATTGTGCAGCACACACAGAAGTGACAAATCGCCATTAGTGATTGTTTATGTGCAGGAAGGGACACCTTCCCACACATAAACAATCACACCCCTTAACAAAGACATCCTTGCATGATGGTGCAAGGATGCCTGCGTTGGCACTGGCAGCTAAATTTAGTGCCAGTGCAGGGGACAGCACAGTGGTGCGCCGTATTCAATTAAATATGGCCCATCCCTGTGTTGGGAAAATGATGGAGCGTGGCGCTGCCAATTTTCTCGCAGCATAGCACACTGTAATTTTTCGATAAATACAGACCTTCGTTTACTTGTACGTCCCTAATAAAGTGCCACACAGGGCCTATAAATTAGATGCTACTAGTGGGTCTGCATCCCTTATAGTACCACCTGTACCACCACTTAAGTAGCCTTTTTAAAATGTCTCAGGTCTACCATTGCAGTCTATGTATGCAGTTTTAAACTATGACCTGGCAAAATAAATCTTTTGCCAAACCTAAACCTTCCTTTTTAATACATATAAGTCACTCATGGGAAAAGTTCCTAAACAGCCTTTAGGGCAGGCTTTGTATTTAAAAAGTTAGGCATGCACTTACCTTTCCAGGTAGTAAAAAGCTCTAAAATTTTCCAATATTGCCAGGCCTACCTTTTCCGTAGGATAACAGTGAGTTACATTATCACATTTAATAAGTGATAACTTTTGTTTGTGAGCATGTAGGAATCTCATGTTTGATGTCTGGAAAATTGTAATTTAAAACTAGGCCTGGGCAGAGTTCACGGAGTCTGACTCAGAGGAATTCTGCAGAGTTGAATAAAAGCTCAGTGGAATTCCATGGAGGTGGAGTTCCGTGACCCGTGGAATCCTGAATGTGCCAAATCTCGGAAGCGCTAAGCAGGGTCGGGTCTGATTGGCCTGGCCCAACCCTGCTTAGCACTTCCAACATCTGGCGCATTCACAAGAGGGCCCTAGGCAGTGAAAGCTGCAGTTCCAGTCCTCCTATGCACCGGCCTGTCCTGTGTGCAGAGCACACGGGGCAGGCCAGTGCACAAGAGGCCTGAAAAGCAGCTTTCTTTCACTGCCTAAGGCCCTGGCCTGATTTCAGGCCAGGGCCGTAGGCAGCAAAAGCTGCTAGGCCTCTTGTGCACCAGCCTGTCCCGTGTGCAGGCCATAGGCAACAAAAGCTGCATTTCAGTACTGTTTGTTCACCAGTGTGCACAAACAATGAAAAAAGAAAGAGACGAGGACTTACCTGGATCTTCCATGGCACTCCTCTCCTCCTCGCCTGACGGTGATGAGTCCACAGCGGGTGCCTCCCTCTGGCCTCTGCTCCCTAGCTCCCATGCATGCTGCAGCCCAGTAATGGGCTGTACAGTGCAAGCGCAGACTGTCTGCGCTTGCGCAGCCTATAACTGTGCTGAAGTGCGCACCGGGTGAGCTCCGCTCCGCTGGTGGGGCTAGCAGAGTTTTTTGGGCTAACTCCATGCTCCAAGCAGAGCGCAGAGTTCCAAAAACTCCATTACTCAGCCAGTGGAGCAGAGTTCCACACACACACCTCTATTTAAAACCCTCTTTAATGGTAAAGTCTAATTGTAAAGTACAATTCTGAAAGTGCCACTTTTGAAATGTTGGTATTTTCTTGTCCTAACCATTTGGTGCCTGTAGCCTGTTTCCTGAGACACATAACTAGGTGTTGTTGCCAGTTGACCTTTGTGTCAGCCACACAATAGAGGGTCTGGTTGTTGGTAGGAAGGGCCACCTGGCATGATGAGCTGTCACCTGTCACACTTGAGAGACACTGTCTCAGCTCACACACAAAAGACTTCACACTAGTCTATTGTGCCTGCACACAGACTGAGACCAGGATAGGAAGGCAGGAAATTCCAGACACCTTTTGGGATTGGAGGGCTACAGATGTTTCTATCCTTTCAATGTGGGCACTGGGTGTAACAAGGGGACCCTCAGACCCACCCCTCTCTACACTCCTGCACCTGTGAATACTACAAAAGAAGGACTGCCTTGCTGCCAGAGGACTCCACTGCTGCTTCAGATCTGCCTTGCTGTCTGAGATGGAAGACTGAACATGAGCTCCCCATCCCAGGCTGCAGCAACGTCAAGGGTCAGCTGCCTGGCCTTGTGTTCTGAGCTACAAGGATACAACAAGCTCCGAGGTCTCCCTGCAATTGTGCAGCTGACCTACTACACTTGATTTGACTGGATCTTCAACTGGACCTCCCTGAATCTTGCTGGCCACTACTGGAGTGAGTTTCTGATCCCCAGGAGGTGCTTCATAGGCCCTGCACTACTGGTGTGGCATAAGTTGAACTGGTCCTTGAAAAAATGATATATCCTGAAGTTCTGGGCTCTTAGTGAATATGAACGGGCCTATTCATACGAAAGGTTTTCTGACCATGCCGACCACCAACGTGAAGCTCTGATGAACTGAACTCTCCGTGCTACAGCGATGCCAGGGATGACTAGCAAAGCGTGATCAGCACTTTCTGCTACAGCATCAGCAGTCCGCAGTGGGTGCCAGTGCAAAGCATCAGCAAAGACCATCAGTGATGTCTGACAGGATCTTCGCACTACAGCACAACCATCTGCAATGCTCTCCTAGCTCCTTATGGCCTCTTCCACCACAAACTGGACGTTTTGCACAGGACTTTAGAATGTAACTTTTTTTGGGGGTATGACCTGGTCCCTGTTACTCACCTGCACTCCATTGCGGTCGGCCTGAACTTGTGAATTTCACCTGATCTCACACAACAAGATACTCTGCGTGGGTCTTTGTGCTCTTAGCTGCTATACTTACCCTAAATTTTTAAATTGAATATCTCTGATTCTACTGATTGGAGTTTTGTTGTTTTCGGGTCAAATAATGTATTACATTCTACTCTCTTTTCCTAAATTGGTATGGGATTTTTCTTGCATTGTGTTTATTTCTCTTTATGTGCTGCATAAATATTAAAGTTTCACAGTTTTTGTGCCAAGTTACCAGAGGGTCAAGCACAGGTTAATTTAGTGACTTTTATGGTTCACTGTGACAGGGACTGTGTCTGTTGCTTTTGGAGGGGCTCACCCAACCCCCCTCAACCAACAACCCAATTTCTCATAAGAGATGTAAGAACTTTAAGGCATTCATCAGCTTAATTTTTTCCTAGTCCAAAATAATTAAAAGCTGTAAGAGAAATACATCAGTTTGTCATGTTCCCACAATATTTTCACTTTGAATATCTGTTGTTTGACATCTTGATTAGCTAAAACCTGCCGCCCGCGCACCGTCTACTTCTACTATGCTAAACTATTATTGCTATAAAGTTGCTGTAACTGGCGATTTGGTAAATTAACTATAATTATTTGTAGGTGCTTCGTTGGCTTGTGCAGTTGATTGCTTCTTAAAATATAGTGCTTAGTAAACCTAGGTTTCCTGAATCGGGATTTAGGAACGCTTTTAATTATGTAACTGTTAACAAAATGTAAATTCACAAATATTTGATTGTAAAAGGCCACATCTCAAAATCATAATCTAAATATAACCAGGTATGAGAACATCAATCCTGTATGTTGTCTATCGTGTTAAACAGAAGTTGCATTGTTTAACAGAAGAGGAAACACATTTCTGGCTTTTTGGGCCCATGCAGTTCACACTTAGCATTTGCTTTGTTTTCATACCTAATCTGACGTAGCGTTAAAGAAGTTAGTGGTTGGGCTCCAAATAGGAGTCCAAACAAGAATTCAGAGAAGGAAGGGAAACTTCAGATGTATCGGAAGGTGGTCGTCCCTTAGACCATCAAGCCAAACACAGCATCTGAATAATTAGAAATTATGGTGGTCATTCTGACCTCGGCGGTAAAAGGCGCTTACCGCCGGTCAGAAGGCCGCCATAACACCGCTGCGGCCGCGGTAAACCGCCACGGTCATTCTGACCCGCAACCTGCAAACCGCCAAAAACCCGACAACCACAAAAGTCCGCCACACCAAAGGTCAGCGAAAAAATGGCGATGACCAAATCTCCACCGTCACTCCAACAGAAATACGCCCATACCATTCCGACCCACAAATCCACGCGGCGGTCTTTCAAACGCGGTATTCCATTGGCGGTACACACCGCCGCAGTCAAAATACACACACACATAGAAAACTCAGCCGCATTGGTCAGTTTGAAACACGCACACCTGATACACATACTAACACCACTCCCACACACCCAACACAATATAAAACACACACCCACATCACCCAGAAACCCCTACGACCCGAAATTATTGACGAAGGCTAGAGAGAGAGCACAGAATAGACAATCCCACAACACAGAGGCACACAACACCATCACCCACACAGATTCCACGCACCAAACACCACACACCACCATACGCACCACACTCATCACCACAAACGCCACCCCACACCTCATCCATACCACCCCATGGCACCCCAAAGACACCCCAGGTTCACTGACGCCGAACTGAGGGTCATGGTGGAGGAAATAGTCCGTGTAGAGCCCCAGCTCTTCGGGGCACAGGTGCAGCACACCACAATTGCCAGGAAGATGGAGCTATGGCAAAGGATAGTGGACAGGGTCAACGCGGTGGGACAGCATCCACGCAATCGGGAGGACATCAGGAAGCGCTGGAACGACCTACGGGGGAAGGTGCGTTCCATGTATCAAGGCACAACATTGCGGTGCAGAAGACTGGCGGTGGACCCCCACCTACTCCCCCACAAAGCATGGACACCCATCACCAAAGCATGCCCACTGCACACACACATCACCCCCACAAGCCACCCTCACAAAAGCCCCCACAAGGGAATGCCTGCACTTGGGTACACGGACACCCACCCATCACACGAAATGCCACACACAGAAGCAATAACCATACCTTTATACCTCTGCAGGACCCAAATGCCACCACACCGCCACGGAGGGTCCAGAGATGTCCATCCCACTCCCAGAAGAGGCCCCCAGCGATGACAGCAGCTCTGTCTCCCTGGACCCAGATGACCAGCCCGGCCCATCGGGGACCTCTGGACAGTCGGTTCCCCACAGACAGCCACAGGCTACACCAGACCCAACCCCCTCTGGGAACACCAGCACAGCTCCCACCCAGCGGGCCCATGCCTCTGTCTCCAGGACACGTAAATCAGCGGTGTGTCCACCACTACAGGGCACCCAGGTTGACCCAACACCCCAACAACAACAGGGACCTGGGGGCAGTGGTAGTGGGCACACCGTCCAGGGGACAGAGGCCCAGGAACACAGGGGAACTGGGAGGGCTGCTGTGCGACAGGGGGGGGACAGGCCCAGGGAACCGACTCTCCAAGAGGCCCTCTCCTCCATCATGGGAGCTTACCACCACTCCCAGGAGACAATGGCGACAGTACTGGCCCGGTTCCAGGAGATCCAGGCACTGCAGGAGGAACGGTACATGGGGTCCCGAGAGGAACTGAGGAACATCGGTTCCGCAATGGGGACCATCGTCGTGGCCCTTACCCAGATAGTCACCACATTGCGGGACCATGTGGCACCCCAAAGGGCCCCTGTCACTAGCCCAGGCCAGGAACAGCCTACCACCTCCGCCGGTGCTAGTGGACAGGAGGCCCCCACACAACAACAGGCCACCAGAACCCCACCTCATGCAGAAGAAGAACCACCCCGCAAGCGGAACCTGAGATCTCACAAGAAGACAGAGTAGGATTGCAAGACCCCCGCCAGCCTAAGATACCCCCTGATGTCATCCCACTGTCCCACATTGTCACCCTGTCCAACCTTTAACTGGCCCTGCTCCATCCTTCCACAGGCATATGGACAATGCACCTGTGCGACTGAGAACTGGACTCTACCATGGACATTACTCCACCCCCACCCATCACCCTTTTACAATCATGTACCTATATGTAGCACTTAAAATAAATCACTTATTGCACTTAAAATAACAGGAGTCTACTTGTATTCTTAACAAATGTATTACACATAACGGTGCAATAATGTCCAGTTACTTTGTGATGACAACATACCAATTTCAATAAGCTTTAGTCCATGTGCAAACAAAGCTGAAGTCAGGCAGTGGGTCATACAGCTCTGAAAAGGGAAGGGAAAGTCACAAATCAGTTAACAGGAACTGGGGGGAAACACAGACAGTGGAGACGCATGAGGCCTTAAGTAAATGTAAAATGGCGTGGGTGATTCTTACCTGTGTGCTACTGAAAATATTGTTGTATGACTGTATCCCTGTTGTCCGTGTCGTCCCCGTTGTCTTCCTCCTCTTCACTTTCCACAGGCTCCACAGCTGCTACAACACCACCATCTGGACCATCCTCCTGCAGAAAAGGCACCTGGCATCGCAAAGCAAGATTGTGAAGCATACAGCAGGCCACGATGATATGGCACACCTTCTTTGGTGAGTACATTAGGGATCCACCTGTCATATGGAGGCACCTGAACCTGGCCTTCAGGACTCCGAAGGTCCTTTCTATGATCCTCCTAGTTCGCCCATGGGCCTCATTGTACCGTTCCTCTGCCCTGGTCCGGGAATTCCTCACTGGGGTCAGTAGCCACGACAGGTTGGGGTAACCAGAGTCACCAATTAGCCACACACGGTGTCTCTGTAGCTGTTCCATCACATAAGGGATGCTGCTATTCCGCATGACATACGCGTCATGCACTGACCAAGGGAACTTGGCATTTACATGGGAGATGTACTGGTCAGCCAAATAGACCACCTGGACATTCATCGAATGATAACTTTTTCTGTTTCTGTACACCTGCTCACTTTCTTTGGGGGGAACCAAAGCCACATGGGTCCCATGAATGGCACCAATGATGTTGGGGATATGTCCAAGGGCATAGAAATCACCCTTCACTGTAGCCAATTCGCCCACCTCAGGGAAAATAATGTAGCTCCGCATGTATTTCATCAGGCAGACAACACTCTGGACAAAACCTTAGAAAACATAGGCTGAGACATCCCTGATGATATGGCCACTGTTGTCTGAAAAGACCCACTTGCCAAAAAATGGAGTACTGACAGAACCTGCACCAGAGGGGGAATCCCTGTGGGTTGGCGGATGGGGGACATCAGGTCTGGCTCCAGCTGGGCACATAGTTCATGTATAGTTGCTCTGTCAAGCCTGTATGTAAGTATGATATGTCGTTCTTCCATTGTCGACAGGTCCACCAACGGTCGGTACACGGGAGGATTCATCCTTCCCCTCGCAAGTCCCAGCGGACGGTGCCTAGGAAGGACAACATGGAGCACAGAGTCAAGCAACCCACAGGTTCGTTCACACAGCTTGCACAGTACACGAATCGCTATGCATTGAAAGGCTTGTATGAGTGGCAATGCAAGGCCTAGGCCTGTGTGACGCAGTCGAAATTATGCCATGTGGGCCCTTGAAATGGCGGCTGCCTGACCTGTGAAGTGTGACAGTGGGATGTGAGGTCACTGCGCTGGCGTGGCACACCGTGGCGGTAGGCGGTCGAAGACCGCGGCACAAAGCAGCATTGGTTAACATTGAACCCCATGGGTCTCAGGAGCCAATGACGATGTGCGCCGGCGGTCGCAGTACGCACCGCCGCGGTACGCACCGCCGCGGGCTTGACCGCCATTTTCTAACTGCTTAATCACTCGAGACCTGATCATCCACAGGAGAGGACCTATACTGCAAGTGCTGCTGTGACCTTGGTCTGGGAGATACAATGGCTGCTGCGACTGGGGAAAGGGCCCCTGCCTTCACTTCCGAAGAATTGGAGAAACTTGTTGATGGGGTCCTCCCCCAGTATGCGCTACTCTACGGTCCTCCAGACCAACAGGTTAGTACAAAGGGTGCACGTTGAATGGGCTATGCCTGTGTTGAGTGGGGTGTATGTAAGATGGTGGGGAGGGAAGCGAATGAGGAGTGCAATGCACGAAAGATGAGAGCATGTGCCACATGGCAAGGTTGGGGAGGGGGGGGGCACTCACATTGACCAGGCAGAAAACGGATGCGATTTCCTTTACCACCCTGTACATGTCATATAGGTCAGCGCCCATCAGAAGATCGACATTTGGCGTGCCATCGCCAAGGACGTCCTGGCCCTGGGGGTCCACAACAGACGGGGCACCCACTGCCGAAAGAGGTGGGAGGACATCCGCCGCGGGACCAGAAAGACCGCCGAGTCTCTGCTGGGGATGGCCTCCCAACGTAGGAGGGGTGCCAGCCGCCAATTGACCCCCCTGATGTCCCGGATCCTGGCGGTGGCCTACCCCGATTTGGATGGGCGCGTGAGGACATCACAGCAGACACAAGGGGGTGAGTATCAGCACATTCTGCTATCTTTGCGCGCAGTGAAGGTGTCTGGGTGGGGGAGGAGGGCTGTGGCTATCTCTAGGCCAGGGCGCATTCTGTAGGCTAGGCCCCTCCGTTAGACACGGCCCTGTGCCCCCGCCCCCCACCTCTGTAGGGTGCCAAGTACAGCTATCCAGGGTCCGGCCTCACCCATGTGTGCATTTGTCATCCATAGACCTGTAGGCCTAGCCACAATAACTGAGTAGTGTACCCCGATTGCGCGGCCTAGTGCAGGGGGCTTCTGTGTCTGTCCTCTCCGACAACGGTGTTGCCAATGCATGCACTCAACCTCTCTTCATTTCTCCCCCCCCCCATTTTCTTTGTCTTCCTGTACATGTGTGCATTAGCATCCTCAGGCGGAGGAGAAGTGGCATCAGCGCACGAGGGAGCTGCATCTCACATGGCCCCGGAGGGCCATACAACAGACTCCGAGTACACCAGTGAGACGGAGGGCAAGTGGAGCTCCACGACGGGGACCCGTGGAGACGTCAGCGACACCGACACGTCCTCGGAAGGGAGCTCCCTAGCGGTGGCGGCAACATCCGTGCCCACCGCCACAACAGGTACAGCCGCCACCCAGCGCACCAGCCCCGCCCTCCCAGCAGCCCCTCAGCCTTCGCTCCGTGTCCGCTCGCCCAGGAAGACGGGCATCTCCTTCGCCCCAGGCACCTCAGGCCCTGCCCCAGTTTCCCCTGCTGCCCTCAGTGAGGAGGTCATTGACCTCCTCAGGACACTCATTGTTGGGCAGTCTACCCTTTTGAATGCCATCCAGGGTGTAGAAAGGGAGGTGCATCGGAGCAATGCATACCTGGAGGGCATTCATTCGGGTCAGGCTGCCCATCAGCGATCGTTCAACGCTCTGGCCTCAGCACTGATGGCAGCCATTGTCCCTGTCTCCAGCCTCCCTCTTCTGACTCCCTCCACCCAGTCCCAGTCTCCTGTTCCTCTGCCTATCCCATCCACACCATCAGACCAGCCTGCACACACCTCTACACCCAAGGGCAGCTCATCCAGACATAAGCACCACAGATCCCACAAGCATTCACCCAAGCAACATCCAGATGCAGACATGCCAACAGTCACTACCACCTCTGTGTCCCCCACCTCCTCATCTCCCTCCTCCCTCCCTGTGACGTCTCCACTCACACCTGCATGCACACCACCATCAGCCAGTACTTCCATCACCAGCACACCCTCCATTACAGTCCGCACACGTGCAGTCACCACCCCCACTGCCATTTACACGTCCCCTGTGTCCTCTCCCAGTGTGTCTGTCACCCCCTCTTCCAAAGCACACAAACGCAGGCAGCCACCCACCCAACAGCCATCCACCTCACGACAGCCTCCGTCACAAGCACCTGCACCCAAAGACAGCACACTTGACTCTCCTACAACCACATCCTCTTCCTCCACTCCCTTACCCACTACACCTACCCGTCCCTGTCCTTCCCAAGTTCTTTTCCTTTCCAACCTTGAGCTCGTTCCAATCACTGACCCACCCCCTCCATCTGGTAAGAGTAAAAAAAGCACCTCAGCCACCACCAGCCCTGCATCTACTGTGACCATAGTGCAGGGCTATTGGAGTCCACCAGCTCCTAGGGCAGGAACATCGGCCAGCAGCAAGGGGACAGCCAGCCCACCCCCTGGGAAGAGGAAAAAAAAAAGAAGGGCCGGCGCGACAAGCCTGAGACGGCTGCCACCAAGGACAGTAGCCTTGCCCCGTCACCTGCCACATCATCAAAGGGAGGCAAGGGCCACAGAGCTTCAGCGAAGGAGGGCAAGGGCAGCAGGGCGGAGAAGTCAGGCAGCAGGCGAGCTGCCCAAGAGGGCCCCACCAGCCCCATTCCGGTTGTGACGGACGACAACCACGGGCCCAGGACTCCATCATAGGAGGGCCCCGCGACCGCAAGGTCGGATGGTGACTGAGCGGGAAGTCTTGGCCAGGTCTGGCTTCCTAGAAACACAGGACAAGCACCGCTGAACAGGGCCCCGCCGGGAGAAGCACCGCTAAACAGGGCCCCGCCGGGGAAAGCACCGCTGAACAGGGCCCCGCCGGGAGAAGCACCGCTGAACAGGGCCCCGCCGGGAGAAGCACCGCTGAACAGGGCCCCGCCGGGACAAGAACCGCTGAACAGGGGCCCGCCGGGAGAAGCACCGCTGAACAGGGCCCCGCCGTGACAAGAACCGCTGAACAGGGACCTGCCGTGACAAGAACCGCTGAACAGGGGCCCGCCGTGACAAGAACCGCTGAACAGGGGCCAGCCGGGAGAAGCACTGCTGAACAGGGGCCCACCGTGACAAGAACCGCTGAACAGGGGCCCACCGTGACAAGAACCGCTGAACAGGGGCCCGCCGTGACAAGAACCGCCGAACAGGGGCCCGCCGGGAGAAGCACCGCTGAACAGGGGCCTGCCGTGCCAAGAACCGCTGAACAGGGCCCCGCCGTGACAAGAACCGCTGAACAGGGGCCCGCCGTGACAAGAACCGCTGAACAGGGGCCTGCCGGGAGAAGCACCGCTGAACAGGGGCCTGCCAGGAGAAGCACCGCTGAACAGGGGCCCGCCGTGACAAGAACCGCTCCGCTGGGCCCTTCATCTCAAGCACCGCTCCGCTGGGCCCTTCCTTTCAAGCACCGCTCCGCTGGGCCCCGCCGTCTCTGCACCGCTCCGCTGGGCCCTTCATCTCAAGCACCGCTCCGCTGGGCCCTTCATCTCAAGCACCGCTCCGCTGGGCCATTCATCTCAAGCACCGCTCCGCTGGGCCATTCATCTCAAGCACCGCTCCGCTGGGCCCTTCATCTCAAGCACCGCTCCGCTGGGCCCTTTCCTCTCAAGCACCGCTCCGCTGGGCCCCGCCGTCTCTGCACCGCTCCGCTGGGCCATTCATCTCAAGCACCGCTCCGCTGGGCCATTCATCTCAAGCACCGCTCCGCTGGGCCCTTCATCTCAAGCACCGCTCCGCTGGGCCCTTCCTGATAAGCCCCCCTCCGCTGGGCCCTTCATCTAAAGCACCGCTCCGCTGGGCCCCGCCGTCTCTGCACCGCTCCGCTGGGCCCTTCCTGTCAAGCACCGCTCCGCTGGGCCCTTCATCTCAAGCACCGCTCCGCTGGGCCATTCATCTCAAGCACCGCTCCGCTGGGCCATTCATCTCAAGCACCGCACCGCTGGGCCCTTCCTGTCAAGCCCCGCTCCGCTGGGCCCTTCATCTCAAGCACCGCTCCGCTGGGCCCCGCCGTCTCTGCACCGCTCCGCTGGGCCCTTCCTGTCAAGCACCGTTCCGCTGGGTCCTTCATCTCAAGCACCGCTCCGCTGGGCCATTCATCTCAAGCACCGCTCCGCTGGGCCATTCATCTCAAGCACCGCTCCGCTGGGCCATTCAGCTCAAGCACTGCTCCGCTGGGCCCCGCCGTCTCTGCACCGCTCCGCTGGGCCCTTCATCTCAAGCACTGCTCAGCTGGGCCCTTCATCTCAAGCACCGCTCCGCTGGGCCCCGCCGTCTCTGCACCGCTCCGCTGGGCCCCGCCGTCTCTGCACCGCTCCGCTGGGCCTCGCCGTCTCTGCACCACTCCGCTGGGCCCTTCCTGTCAAGCACCGCTGGGCCCTTCATCTCAAGCACCGCTCCGCTGGGCCCCGCCGTCTCTGCACCGCTCTGCTGGGCCCTTCCTGTCAAGCACCGCTCCGCTGGGCCCTTCATCTCAAGCACCGCTCCGCTGGGCCCCGCCGTCTCTGCACCGCTGGGCCCTTCCTGTCAAGCACCGCTCCGCTGGGCCCTTCATCTCATGCACCGCTCCGCTGGGCCCCGCCGTCTCTGCACCGCTCCGCTGGGCCCTTCCTGTCAAGCACCGCTCTGCTGGGCCCTTCATCTCAAGCACCGCTCCGCTGGGCCCCTCCGTCTCTGCACCGCTCCGCTGGGCCCTTCCTGTCAAGCACCGCTCCGCTGGGCTCTTCATCTCAAGCACCGCTCCGCTGGGCCCTGCCGTCTCTGCACCGCTCCGCTGGGCCCCGCCGTCTCTGCACCGCTCCGCTGGGCCCTTCCTGTCAAGCACCGCTCCGCTGGGCCCTTCATCTCATGCACCGCTCCGCTGGGCCCCGCCGTCTCTGCACCGCTCCGCTGGGCCATTCATCTCAAGCACCGCTCCCCTGGGCCCTTCATCTCAAGCACCGCTCCGCTGGGCCCCGCCGTCTTTGCACCGCTCCGCTGGGCCCCGCCGTCTCTGCACCGATCCGCTGGGCCCTTCCTGTCAAGAACTGCTCCGCTGGGCCCTTCATCTCATGCACCGCTCCGCTGGGCCCCGCCGTCTCTGCACCGCTCCGCTGGGCCATTCATCTCAAGCACCGCTCCGCTGGGCCCTTCTTCTCAAGCACCGCTCCGCTGGACAACGCCGTCTCAAGCACCGCTGGCCCATTGACAGTGCCGGTTCTGTGGAGTCGGTAATCCATCTGATGGACTGTGGCTTTGCACTCCCCAGGATGGCACAGTGGGCAAGCCACCCACTGTAGAGACTTGTGAGACTGTGGCTTTGCACTCCCCAGGATGGGACAGTGGGCATGGAGGCCCCTCGTGGATCTGGCGTCGTGGACTCATGTGGCTGAGGTGCCCCCCCTTCCCTTCCCCCTGAGGTGCCTGTAGTTTTATCATCTGATGCCCCAGCAGTGTTCTCTCCAATGGTATCTGGTCTCCTGTGTGGGCTTTGCCCATGTGTTTGTGCACATTGGCCCACGGACTATGGAACTTTGTCAGAATGTGCAGGACTTATTGCCTATGCATATATTTTTGACTATGTTCATTCCTTATTTTGTATCATTCATATAGCATATTTCCCATACCTTCAGTGGAGCTATTTATACATATATTTTATAGATCATTTTAATTGTGTCTTTGCATTATTCCGGTGGGTTTGGGGTGTGTCACTTTGACTTGTTGCTCTGCATTGGGGTGTAGGTATTTGGGTTGGGGGGGGTGGGTGTATGGCGCATGTGTGTGCCCGTAAGCTTTCCTCCTCCCCCCTCCCCTGTGTCGTAGGTGCAGTACTCACCGTTGTCGTCTGCGCCGGCGTTCGTACTCCTGGTAGATGAGCAGGTAGACAATAGCTGGTAGGATGTTTAATTTGGGTTCCATGCTGTCCTCCTTCCTCGTGGAGTGTGTAGAGGGGAGCGTTTTCCCGTTCGTAGTCTGTTTCCGCCGTGTTTTTATCGGCGGGGCTCCCGCCCCGGAAAAGGTGGCAGATTGGTGAGTTGTGATAGGGTGGGCGGTACATTGTCTGCCGCCTGCCTGTTGGCGGTGACCGCCGCGCTGTTTGTCTGTCCCGCTGTGGCGGTCGGAGTGTTAAAGTGGCGGCCTGTGTTGGCGGTTCCCGCCAGGGTCAGAATACCTTTTTTTTGACCGCCTGCCTGTTGGCGGGTTGGCCGCCGCTTTATCACCGCCTGCCGGGGTCGGAATGACCCCCTATGTCTTTGAAGCATAGTTTTTCTTTGATGCTTCGAAGGCCAAAAGTGATATTGTGGGAGAGAGGGGGTAAGATATGGACCATAGTTACAACAATTTTGTTTTTCTATGTTGAAAGGGAGTCAAAACTCGACCTTATCAAAACCAAGTGCCAGGAATAAGAATTCAGGCCCAGACTTAAGAGTTTGGCAGACAGGGTCCAAATGCTACAGTATATCCTTGTTGTCAAACAGATAATCCATCCACTCTTTATAGGGTTAGAAGGGCCATCACATTTTGTCAATAGAGCCTCTGTTGGCTCCATAGATGGAAAACATTCTTTGATTGCCCAACAGAGTAGGAGCCATCAAAGGAAGGGAATTACACTGCACAACACATTTAAAGTGGATGGTGTTTTATCTCTGTCTTTCTGTCCATCACTTCCATGCAAAATCTGGTGCTGAGGAACAGAAAACATAATAATAATAAAAACTCCCAAGGTCAGCAGTTTTTGTATTTGGAAGTTTTATTTGAAAACCAAAGCTTTTTAAATGTTTGGTGAACAGCTGTCAAAACGGATGATCACCTTCCATTTAGGCTAGTGATGAGCTCTAAAATTTGTCAGACGGTAGTCCATCAAGGTGGCGGGTGAAATGTCCTTCACCACCCTGAAGGATAAAGTACTACCTGCAAAACTTTAAATCTGGCTGATAGTCACTGTGAAGACAACACCATTGCTGCAGCATTTCAGGTATTCTCTAAATGAGGTTAACAGATCTTTTCACTCTAGCAAAGAGAAAGATCAATGGCACAACCAATCAACATTTTAATTTACAGTATAAGCAAATATGGCCAAACAAGAACAAGCAAAATTGGACATAAAGTTAAAGGGGTTTATTCCAAACTCGGCTCAGGTTAATGTAGATAATTCTCAAGAAAAGACTATAAAGATATAGAAATATCATCAGATGTTCTAGTCTGTGGAAACACCAAAGCTTTGTTAACATCAAACAGACTTAGCATTCTATTATTGCGATGCAAAACATAGGCACCAGAACTTGAGGTTCGGAAAATAAACATTGACCAGTTCTTTCAAACATTTGCATACATCTCAATTTATCCAAATAGCTCTAAAAACTGGAGATCCCTTAAAGGTACAGAGTCTCCAATTTCTCCTAGTGCTGGGCTACAAAACATGGGGACAAAAGGTAAAAAGGAAATAAAGGGCAAAAAGAATTTGGAAAAACAGCATAGAGGCCAAAATGAGGCTAAATAAGGTTGGAAAAAAAGTAAGTAAAAAGGAAAGGTGTCAACATGTTAGAAGTTCGGTCAAGAGTCTTTTCATAGGTCAAAAGAAAAATCTAAGGCCCTTCTTACAACCCTGGCAGTTGGTGATAAAGCGACTGTAATATTGCCAACAGGTCGGCGGTTAAAAAAATGGAATTATGACCACGGCGGAAACCTCCCACACATACAGCCACTTTAACATACTGACCGCCACGGCGGTAGTAACAAACACCGGGGTGATAACCACCAACAGCCAGGCGGAAGGCAATGTACCGCCCACTGTATTACAACAGGCCTATCCGCCACCTTTTCTGGGGCGGTACCAACAACATCAAAAGCACGGCGGAAACAGAACACAGAAAGCAAAGGGCTCACCTCTGGACAATCAATGAAGAACCACAATGCCATGGAGCCCGAGTTGCACATATTTCCCATGATTGTATACCTCCTCATTCACAACGAACATCAACGCCGGCAAAGACGACCACGGTGAGTACTGCCGCCAAGCACACAAGGGAGGGGGGAGGAAAAAAAGAGTGACACACACATGCAACACGCAACACCCCCACCCCCAACACCATACACACAAAAAGATGCTGTAACATTCCATATACACCCCGTACCCCTCAGGAATAATGCAAGGACAAAAGGAATTGATTAAAGTGAGTGTAATAAGATAAAATACTAGAAGTTTGTGATTCAAAATCAAAACAGTATATACATATATGCAAATGGAGGGACACTGCCAAGTCCTCAATGTCTGTGGGCCACAGG
The DNA here is from genome assembly GCF_031143425.1 of Pleurodeles waltl. Classification (NCBI taxonomy): domain Eukaryota; kingdom Metazoa; phylum Chordata; class Amphibia; order Caudata; family Salamandridae; genus Pleurodeles; species Pleurodeles waltl. Next base: position 894,977,034 of record NC_090446.1, read on the forward strand.
GCCACATCACATAGACCAAGGCCCCACTTGACTCCAGCAACAACATGGAGAGAACACTGCAGGGGCATCAGGTCGAAAATACACAGGCACCTCAGGGGGACAGGGAATGGCAGAAGAGTGTACAACACCACTGGTCCTGGAGGGGGCTACATGCCCTGTGCGATGTCCTGGGGAGTGCAAAGCCCCAGTCTCTCTAGTGGGTGGTTTGCCCACTGCTTGGTCCTGGGGAGTGCAAAGCCACAGTCTCTCAAGTGGGTGGTTTGCCCACTGGTTCTGGAGGGGGCCTTGTGCCCTGTGTGCTTCATCCTGGCAAGGAGGGGATGAGTGGATGGCTTCTTCCACTGGTTCTGGAGGGGCATTGTGCCCTCTGTGCTTCATCCTGGCAAGGAGGGGGGGTGAGTGGATGGCTTCTTCCACTGGTTCTGGAGGGGCCATTGTGCCCTGGGTGCTGATCTTGGGGAGTGCAAGGTCACAGTCTTTCACCTGGGTGTCAGACCCACAGGATTTGCAGGGTCCAGGACGCAGTACAGCCCATGGAGGTACACACTCCCCACCGGCGTTGATGGCTGCTCAGTGGTGGCAATGGCAGTGCTGGTGTCGGGGCTGGCAGTGGGGGGGAGGCTCCAGCCCTTCCCCTGCAGCCTCAGACGGCTGCCCACTGGGGCTGCTGCTGCTGGCAGTGGTGCTGGTGGTGCTGCTAGTGGCGATGCTGGTGGCGGTGCTGGTGTCAGGGATGCCAGTGGTGGGGGGAGGCTCCAGCCCTTCCCCTGCAGCCTCAGACGGCTGAACTGCCATGGTTGGTGGTGGGGGCTCCGAATCAGTCCCAGCACCTGGCCTCCTGTCCGTCCTGCCTGCAGGTGCAGGCCCTTTGCCTTTCCCCTTGGCAGCTGGTGGTGCCTCATTGCCCTTCCCCTTGGCAGCTGGTGGTGCCTCCTTGCCCTTCCTCTTAGCAGCTGGTGTTGCCTTCTTGTCCTTCCCCTTGGCAGCTGCTGGTGCCTCCTTGCCCTTCCCCTTGGCAGATGGTGGTGCATCCTTGCCCTTCCCCTTGGCAGCTGGTGCAGGTACACTGTCAGTGTTCTTGGCTGGTTCCCTGATGCCTCTCCCACCTGCAGTAGCTGCTGACACTACTTTGGCCGTGGACTGGGTGGCTGAGGTGCCAGCCTTGGTTTTGACCACCCTGGACCGATGTGAAGGACGGGGGGAAGGGCTAAGGAAGAGGTCAATTGCAGAGAGGAAAAGCTTCTTAGGGACACTTGGGCGGGAAAAAGGTGAAGGTTTGCGAGTGGAGGAAGAGGTTGTTGAAGGTGTCTGTCTGCTGTGTTTGGGTGCAGGTGCATGGACTGGATGCTGTTGTGAGGAGGATGGCTGTTGGGTGTCTGAGTGCTTGCGTTTGTGTACTTTGGGAGGAGGGGCCACAGACACAGTAGGAGAGGACACAGGGGATGTGTGCATGGATGTGGGAGTGGTGACTGCCATTGAGGGGTGTGTAGTGATAGGTGTGCTGGTGAGGGTGGTAGTGGATGAGGAGGTAGTGCAAGCAGGTGTGAGTGGAGACGCTACTGGGAGGGTGGTGGATGATGAGGAGGAGGGGGACACAGTGGAGGCAGTGGGTGTTGTTATATCTGCCTCTGGATGGTGTTTGTGTGAGTGCCTGTGGAATGATGTGTGGTGCTTGTGTTTGCCTGAGCCACTCCTATGTGTTGTCTTGGGTGCATTCTGGTCTGAATGTGTGCTTGGGATAGGTTGGGTTTGAGGGGAATGGGACTGGGCAGAGGAAGTTGGAGGGGGAGGCTAGAGACAGGGACAAAGGCTGCCATCAGGGAGGAGGCCAGAGACTGGATTGATCTCTGTTGGGCCACCATGCCAGAGTGAATGCCCTCCAGGAATGCATTTGTTTGTTGCAAATGGCCTGCCAGGCCCTGGATGGCATTCACTATGGTTGACTGCCAAGCAGAGATGGATCTCAGGAGGTCAATAGCCTCCTCACTCAGGGCAGCAGTGCTAACTGGGGCAGGGCCTGAGGTGCCTGGGGCGAAGGAGATTCCCACCCTCCTGGGTGAACGGGCATGGGAAACTCGCTGAGGGGCTGCTGGGAGGGCGGTGCTGGTGGGGGGGGTGGCGGCTGTACCTGTAGTTCTGGTGGGCACTGAGGTGCCACCACCAGCAGGGAGCTTCCATCCGAGGAGGTATCACTGTCCGAACTGTCCCCTCCTGTCTCTGCCGTGGTGTTCCCCTCACCCTCAGTCCCACTGGTGCCCTCACCGTCGGTGGATTCGGCCTCCTGGGCCCTGTGGGATGCAGCTCCCTCTGTCACTGGTGCCTCTGCTCCTCTGCCAGATGATGCTAATGCACATAAGGACAGGGTGACAAAACAAAAAGGGGGGGAAGAGACAAAGGATACACTTGGCAGCTGGGAACACAGGGAACAGCCCTACACACTAGGCAATGTACTACCAGTCACAATTCTAGTCACCAGCCCATGGACAGGAACACCTAATGCCAATTGCAGCATACCTGAGACCCACAGACCCCTGCCCAGTAGTGGATGCCTACTAGCTTGGTTGGAGGTAGTGTTCATCAGCCACTGCCCAACATGGAACCTACCCTGCAATGTCTGGCCTGCCCTACGGGCACCCAAAGGCCCACATCCCCCACCTGGAGACCAACCCACCACGCACAAGTAGTATGTGAAACTGGACTCACCCCCTTGTGGCTGCTGTGATGCCCTCAAGCATCCATCCAGCTCTGGATAGGCCACCCCCAGTAAGTGGGCCATCAGGGTGGTCTGGGTTCGCCAGGCACCCCTTCCTCGTTGGGAGGCCATCCCGAGCTGGGCTTCCACCGTCTTCCTTGCCCAGTGTCTCAGGTCCTCCCACGTTTGCAACAGTGGGTGCTCCGCCTGTCATAGACCTCCAGGGTCCGCACATCCTTGGCGATGGCACGTCATATACCTTCTTTTCTGATGGGCGCTGACCTGCAGAAAAAGATACATTGAAAAAGGTATCAGTCATACCGTCAGGCCTGTTACACTCATGGCCCACCATAGCCCTCACATCCCCTTACGAACAGAAATTGCCCACCATACATGCATCACGCTGCCCAGAGCCCATCCACCAACCCCCCCTACACAAGGCCTTCACACACAGCACTCCATGCATCCATACCCCTTGCATCGTGCTCACAGTGTACTCACCTGTTGGTCTGGAGGCCCATACAGCATTCGGTATTGGGGTAGGACCCCACTGACCAGTCTTGCCAACTCCACAGCGGTGAAGGCAGGGGCCCTTTCCCCAGTGACATGAGCCATGTACAATTTCAGACACAGGTCTCGGTAGCACTTGCAGTGTAGGTCCTCTCCTGTTGAAGGTCAGGTAGCAAGTGAGTGAAGAGATAGAAAATGGTGGTCACATCCACGGCGGTGCATATCGTCACCGCCGGCGTATATCAGCATTGGCCACTGTATCCCATAGGGCCATACACAACCAATGAGCTGTTGCACGGCGGTACTCGACTGCCTCCCACAATGGCGCACGTCAGCGGAATGACCTCATTTCCACCTGGCCTGTCCAAACAGGACAGGTGGACGCCATTTCAGGGGGGGGCAGGCCATGGCACCTAACTGCGTCACAGTACACATAGGCACCATTTGGGCCTATTCGACAACATACTGTTACTGTCACAACATGCAATGCAGTGTAGTGTTTGGATATGTGAAATACTGACAAGCTGCTCCCCGTTTTGCCCCCAGATTACAACTGCTGTGGATGAATAGGAGATGGAGACATCATCCTGTGTACAACACTGGCGGACAGGCACATTATATTCACCTATAGACTTGACAGGGCCACAATCACAGAGCTGTGTGCCCAATTGGAGCCTGACCTGATATCTGCTATCCGTCACCCCACCTGGATCCCCCCTCTTGTGCAAGTCCTATCTGGGCTCCATTTCTTGGCAACTGGGTCCTTCCAAGTGACAGTCGGCTTGGCAGTAGGAATGTTCCAGCCAATGTTCTCAATAGTGCTAACCAGAGTGTTGTCTGCCCTCAAAAAACACATGCACATCTACATTGTTTTCCCCCAGGTGGAAGATTTGGCCACAGTGAAAGCTGACTTCTATGCAATTGGACATATCCCCAACATTATTGGGGCAATTGATGGTATACATATTGCATTTGTCTCCCTCCCCCCCTCCCCGGGGAAATGAACAGATGTTCAGAAATCGAAAGAGCTTTCACTCCATGAATGTGCAGATAGTGTGCCTGGCGGGCCAGTACCTCTCCCACGTCAATCCAAAGTATCCTGGCGCTGTGCATGATGCCTGTATCCTGAGGAATAGCAGCATCCCATAAGTGATGGCTCAACTCCAGAGGCACCGGGTGTGGCTAATAGGTGAGCCCTGGTTGCCACCCAATGGATGTTGGTGTATGGGTATGGTGTGGACCCTAAGGGTTACTGTGTGTCTAACAGTTGTTCCTCGATATTTGCAGGTGACTCTGGTTACCCCAACCTCTCATGGCTACTGACCCCTGTGAGGAATCCCAGGACAAGGGCAGAGGAACGTTACAATGAGGCACATGGGCGAAGAAGGAGAATAATAGAGAGGGCATTCGGCCTCCTGAGAGCTAGGTTTCGGTGCATGCATCTAACAGGTGGATCCCTGTGCTACTCACCCAAGAAGGTCTGCCAAATAATTGTGGCATGCTGCATGTTGCCGAACCTTGCCTTGAGACGCCAGGTGCCTTTTCTGCAGGAGGATGAGGCTGGAGATGGGCGTGTGGCAGTAGTGGACCCTCTGGACAGTGAAGATGAGGAGGCAGAGGATGAGGACAACATACCAACTATTATACGACAGTACTTCCAGTGACACACAGGTAAGACACTGTAACTTCACTTTGCATTGACTGTTTTGTATTTGACATTGTACATGGCATGCAGATTTTTCCACCTCTATGGCCACTTACTGTACCCTTTGGCATCTCTATTTTCAGATATCTGTGCCCCACTCTGTCACCTGGTGTTGTGAGGCTATTAATTGTGTATGACCAATGACTTTGTGTTTTACCACTGCGCATATTAGTTGCTAAATTTTCACCAGTAGCACATTACACGTTGTGTTCAGTTTAGCTGCCTATTGGCTTTAACATGCAGTTAGCCATTACATTCTGTATTCAGTTTAGCTGCCTATTGGCTTTGACATGGCATTAGCCATTACATTCTGTATTCAGTTTAGCTGCCTATTGGCTTTGACATGATATTAGACATTACATTTGATATTTAGGTTAGCTGCCTATTGGCTTTGGCATGGCATTAGCCATTACATTCTGTATTCAGCTTAGCTGCCTATTGGCTTTGACATGACATTAGACATTACATTTGATATTTAGGTTAGCTGCCTATTGGCTTTAACGTGGGGTTAGACATTGCAATTGAGACATTGCAGATGAGCTGTGTTTTTCCAAGCTGTGTTTTTCCACAAGATGGACCAAGCTGTTTTCTTCACACCAGACTTTAGCTGATAAGAACACGTAGATTTTGTGTTTACCTCGCAATCCAGTCTGAGAGCGAGTGAGCTCAGGAGAATTGGCCTCTCTCCAAGGTTCTTCGGCTCTCACACTGAGTTTGCTTTTAAGGATGACTCTGGGCTACAGAGAGATAGATTGAATCTGCTTGACTTCAGACTGGAACTAGACGTCAGTTGCCTGTCTCCCGTTTGGGTAGAGAATCTCTTTCTCGCAGTTGACCGGAGTCATCAACTTGCAGACCCAAGAAAGATGAAGCTGAATATGGGCCCTACCGCCTTGCCCTTACAGTGATGAATTTTGACTTTTCTGCTTTGCTTTGAAGTTATGCTATAATATAATCACATCTATTTGCTGTGTACATTGCAACTGAGAAGTACTTTGATATATTTTGCTTTCATTGCTGCGACTACTTTTGAACGTGTGCTTCCAATCTACTAATTTCGTCTCTCAGGAACTTGTGGGTGGGGAATTAACAACAATAAATGTCTTCTTTAAACTCAGAAGAGCATTCCAGGGAGGTTCTGTAAGCTCGGTTATGAGATAAGAGGGAAAGCAGAACAGGTGTGTTGTCTGCAGCCAACTACAGGTCATTCCTATGTATACATATCTGTACCGTTGTATTGCAGTGTTTAAACCTTGTTAAACGAATACATAATTAAATCATTTGACATACTCCGTACTTGTATTTATTCAAAGTGTGTTTATTTAATTGCTAAGAGGTAGAAGGGGATGTACAATGGGCTGGGGGATGATGGAGGTAAGTCCAGGATAGAGTCCAGTCTATTTGTATCGCAGGTGCATTGTCCAAAGGGGCATAGGAAGGGGAGCAATGGCAGTTTAAGGTGTACAGGGTGACAGAGTGGGACACAAGGGTGACAATCAGGGGAGCCTTATTTCCTGGTAGGGGTCTTGGCAATGTTCTCTGTCTTCTGCCTGGATCGCAGGTAGGGACCGTTTGCGGGGTGGTTCTCCTTCTGTGGGGGGGGCATGCTGGTGACCTATTGTTCCTGTGGTGGGGCCTCCTGTCCACTAGCGCAGTGGAGGTGGAGGGCTGTTCATCGGTGTGGCTAGTGTCAGGGGCCCGGTGATGTGCCACTGCCTCCCTCATGGTGTTGGCCATGTCTGCCAGCACCCCTGCAATGGTGACCAGGGATGGTGTGGATGTCGTTTAGTTCCTCCCTGATCCCCAGGTATTGTCCCTCCTGCAGCCGCTGGGTCTCCTGCAACTTGTCCAGTATCTGGCCCATCGTCTCCTGGAAATTTGGTATGCTCCCAGGATGTTGGTGAGTGCCTCCTGGAGAGTCAGTTCCCTGGGCCTGTCCTCCCCCTGTCACACAGCAGCCCTCCCAGCTTCCCTGTTGTCCTGTGCCTCTGTCCCCTGAACTGTGTGCCCACTGCCACTGACTCCAGGTCCCCGATCGTCCTGTGTTTGTGGGGTTGCCTGGGGTTCCTGTAGTGGTGGACACACTTCTGATTGACGTGTCCTGGGGACAGAGGTATGGGCCTGCTCGGTAGGTGCTGTGCTGGTGTTTCCTGAGGGGGGAGGCTCTTTGGTTGTATGGGACTGTGCCTGGGTAACTGACTGTCCGGAGATCCCTGATGGGCCAGGTTGGTCATCCTGATCCAGGTGAGCAGAGCTGCTGTCATCACTGTGGGCCTCTTCTGTATGGGGACTGGATGCTGCTGGCACCGCCTCTCTGGAGACATTGGGTGGCGACCTGTGGGGATGTAAATGCAGTGTTATAGTTTCTGCGTGCGACATCTTGTGCATGGGTGTGTTGCCCTGTATGGTTGTGATTGCCCTGTCAGCTTTTCCTTGTGTGAGTAGTGATTTTGTGGGCTATGTGATTCTCTCTAACGTGCATGCTTTAGTGATGGGTGTCCATGCAGGTCTGTGATGGGGGTCAATGCATTGGTGTTGTATGCAGGGCTTGGTATTGGGATGGGTGGGTTGTGATGGTGGGTATATGTGAGGTGGTGGAGTGATGGGTAGGGGTGGGAGTTTGTGATGGCATACAGGTAGGGAGGGTGAAAGTAGTAAAGAGTTGACTTACCAGAGTCCAGTCCTTCTGCTACTCCTGCCAGGCCCTCAGGATGCAATATTGCCAAGACTTGCTCCTCCCGTGTTGTTAGTTGTGGGGGAGGAGGTGGGGGTCCACCGCCAGTCCTCTGTACAGTTATCTGGTGTCTAGCAACCACGGAACGTACCTTCCCCCGTAGGTTGTTCCACCTCTTCCTCATATCGTCCCTTGTTCTGGGGTGCTGTCCCACGGTGTTGACCCTGTCCACAATTCTCCGCCATAGCTCCATCTTCCCGGCAATGGATGTCTGTTGCACCTGTGATCCAAGTAGCTGTGTGTAGGAAAGTATCATCTTGCCTGGCATGTTACCCCCATTTTTCACATGTATGTAAGTTTATTTTTGCCTGTCTCACTGGGATCCTGCTAGCCAGGACCCCACTGCTCATAGTTTATGGCCTGAATGTGTGTATCTGTGAAGAGACTAATTGTGTCACTGAGGCTCTGCTAACCAGAACCTCAGTGCTTATGCTCTCTCTGCCTTTAAAATTGTCACTATAGACTAGTGACTATTTCCACTAATTCTAATTGGTACACTGGAACACCCTTATAATTTCCTAGTACATGGTACCTAGGTACCTAGGGTATTGGGGTTCCAGGAGATCCCTATGGGCTGCAGCATTTCTTTTGCCACCCATAGGGAGCTCAGACAAATCTTACACAGGACTGCCACTGCAGCCTGCGTGAAATAACGCACACGTTATTTCACAGCCATTTTACACTGCGTTTAAGTAACTTGTAGGTCACCTATATGTCTAACCCTCACTTAGTGAAGGTTAGGTGCAAAGTTACTAAGTGTGAGGGCACCCTGGCACTATCCAAGGTGCCCCCACATAGTTCAGGGCAATTTCCACGGACTTTGTGAGTGCGGGGACACCATTACACGCGTGCACTATATATAGGTCAATACCTATATGTCGCTTCACAATGGTAACTCTGAATATGGACATGTAACAAGTCTAAGATCATGGAATTGTCCCCCCATGCCAAATCTGGTATTGGGGTGCCAATCCCATCCATTCCCGGGGCTCCACTGTGGACCCCGGGTACTTCCAAACCAGCTCTCTGGGGTTTTCTCTGCAGCTACCACTGCTGCCAACCCACAGACAGGGTTCTGCCCTACTGGGGTCTGGGCAGCCCAGTCCCAGGAAGGCAGAACAAAGAATTTCCTCTGAGAGAGGGTGTTACACCATCTCCCTTTGGAAATAGGTGTTAAGGGCTTGGGAGGAGTAGCCTCTGGAAATGCTTTGAATGGCACAGATGGTGCCCTTCTTGCATAAGCCAGTCTACACTGGTTCAGGGAACCCCCAGTCCCTGCTCTGGTGCGAAACTGGACAAAGGAAAGGGGAGTGACCACTCCCCTGTCCATCACTACCCCAGGGGTGGTGCCCAGAGCTCCTCCAGTGTGTCCCAGACCTCTGCCATCACGAATCCAGAGGTGTGAGGGCACAATGGAGGCCTCTGAGTGACCAGTGCCAGCAGGTGACGTCAGAGACCCCTCCTGATAGGTGCTTACCTCACTAGGTGGCCAATCCTCCTCTGAGGGCTATTTAGGGTCTCTCCTGTGGGCTTTACCTCAGATAACGACTTGCAAGAATTCACCAGAGTTCCTCTGCATCTCCCTCTTTGACTTCTGCCAAGGATCGACCGCTGACTGCTCAAGAACACCTGCAAAACTGCAACAAAGTAGCAAGAAGACTACCAGTGACCTTGTAGCGCCTAATCCTGCCGGCTTTCTCGACTGTTTCCTGGTGGTGCATGCTCTGGAGTCTGTCTGCCTTCACCCTGCACTGGAAGCCAAAAAGAAATCTCTAGTGGGTCGACGGAATCTTCCCCCTGCTCCAGCAGGCACCAAACCTCAGAATCACCAGTACCCTGGGACACCTCTCATCCCGAGGAGCTTGGCCCCTGGAGCACAGGTGTTGGACCCAAGTGACCCAGACTGTCCAGTGGTCCAACTGTCCAAATTTGGATGAGGTAAGTCCTTGCCTCCCCTCCCCAGACAGTAATCCTGTGTACTGTGTGAACTGCAGCTGCTAAGGCTTCTGTGCAGTTTTGCAAGGAATCCTTTGTGGACAGCATATCCCAGGTCCCCAGCACTCAGTCCTGCATTGCTCAACTCAGTGAGTTGACCACCAGCTTCGTGGGACCCTCTTTTGTAGTGTTGAGATGACTGCCTAGCTCAGTTTTCTTGAACCTGTGTTCAAGTACTTCTGTGGTTGCTGCCTTCTTGTGCATGGGCTCTCTGTATTGCTGAGGGCCCCCTCTGTCTCTTCTTCCAAGTGGCGACCTACTGGTCCTTCCTGGGCCTGGGCAGCACCCTTTTTCTTCAACCATGACCTTTGCAGCTAGCAAGGCTTGTTTACAGTCTTTCTCCAAAGAAACAATGCTGCATCCTCCAGCACTCCATGGGGCATCTTCTGCACAAAGGAGAAGTTCCTGACACCTTTTGTTGTTGCAGAATATTCAGCTTCTTCCACCCAGAAGCAGCAATTTTGCACCTTCATCTGGGGCTTAGTGGGCTCCTGCCCCCCCCGGACACTTTCGTGACTCTTGGACTTGGTCCCCTTCCTTTACAGGTCCTCAGGTCCAGGAATCCGTCTTCCGTGCTTTGCAGTCTGTTGTGGTCTTTGCAGAATCTCCTATCACGAGTTTAGTGTGTTTCTGGGAAAGTAGTGTCACTTTACTCCTACTTTTCAGGGTCTTGGGGTGGGGTATCTTTGACACACTTAGTGTTTTCTTACACTCCCAGCGACCCTCTACACACTACACTAGGCCAGGGGTCCCTAAGTGGTTTGCATTCCACTTTCTTAGTATATGGTTTTTGTTGCCCCTAGGCCTATTGCATCCTATTGTATTCTACAGTGTTTGCACTATTTTTCTAACTATTTACTTACCTGATTTTGGTTTGTGTGTATATTTTGTGTATTTTACTTACCTCCTAAGGGATTATATCCTCTGAGATATTTTTGGCACATTGTCACTAAAATAAAGTACCTTTATTTTTAGTAACTCTGAGTATTGTGTTTCTTATGATATAGGCGGTCATTCTGACCCTGGCGGTTGAAAACCGCCAGGGCAGAGTGCCGCGGAAGCACCGCCAACAGGCTGGCGGTGCTTCATGGGCAATTCTGACCGCGGCGGTAAAGCCGCGGTCAGAAAAGGGCAACCGGCGGTTTCCCGCCGGTTTACCCCTGCCCCAAAGAATCCTCCATGGCGGCGCTGCTCGCAGCACCGCCATGGGATTCCGACCCCCTTCCTGCCATCCTGGTCCTGGCGGTAAAAACCGCCAGGAACAGGATGGCAGGAACGGGTGTCGTGGGGCCCCTGGGTGCCCCTGCACTGCTCATGCCACAGGCATGGGCAGTGCAGGGGCCCCCTAACAGGGCCCCATAATGATTTTCAGTGTCTGCCTAGCAGACAATGAAAATCGCGACGGGTGCCACTGCACCCGTCGCACCCCTTCAACTCCGCTGGCTCCGAATCCATTCGGAGCCGGCTTCATTGTTGAAGGGGCTTTCCCGCTGGGCCGGCGGTCGGCCTTCTGGCGGTCGCCCGCCGGCCCAGCGGGAAAGTCAGAATGACCGCCGCGGTCATTTGACTGCGGTACGGTCTTCTGCCGGTTCCCGCCAGGCGGGCGGATCGGAATGACCCCCATAGTGCTCTATAATATATAAGTGGTATAGTAGGAGCTTTGCATGTCTCCTAGTTCAGCCTAAACTGCTCTGCTATAGCTACCTCTATCAGCCTAAGCTCCTAGAACACTATTAATCTACTAATAAGGGATAACTGGTCCTGGCACAAGGTGTAAGTACCATCAGGTACCCAGTATGAGCCAGGCCAGCCTCCTACATTGGTGGTGCAGGGGTGGGATAAGTACTTGTAACTGCTTTACCACTTTGTCATTGGTGCTTTTCATACGAAAAACATATTCCAAATACTTAAAAATATACACAGTTAACCTAAACAATTTAACTCTCTTTCTAAAAACTTTCTAAAAAGTTTCTGAAAAGTTTGAAAAGTTGTTTCTCTTTCTTTAAAAAGTTTCTAAACTTTTTTCTCTCTGTTCTAAACTCTTTCTTGCAACTATGTCAGTAGTAGAGGACACTCCCAAAGTTGTTCAGGCAACCTATGGTAGTTCAAACTTTAAAAGTTTGAGGGGTCTCTGCATGGAAAAAAGTTTAAGCATTAGTAAGAACCCTACCAAAGATCTTCTCCTTAGCCTTCTCCTGGAAAGTGACCAGAACCAGTCTGGCCCATCTCAGGATCAGGAGGTAGAGGAGGAGGGTACCCAGGAAGAATCAGGAGAGGGCCCTGAGGACTCTGGGGAGTGTTCCTCCAAAGACCTGTCAGCTAACAGGCCATCTAGTGAAGCTGGTAGTGGGAGGGGATCACACACTAGTAGGGCACCTTTCACTCCAAAAGGCCAGGTAACTAGAGTCCAGCCAGTTAGAGACAGGCCCACTTCTGCCAATTCCCACATTACCTCTGTGTCTGAGAATTCCCAAGCCTCCCACCCTGAAGATAACACCCTAGCAGGGAACTCAGAAGGCTGAGGTTGGAAGAGGCCAGACTGAAGCTGAGACAGCAGCAGTTGGCCTTAGACAGGGAATCTCTACATGTAGAGAGGCAAAGACAGAAGTTGAGGTTAGTTCCTCATGGTGACGACAGCAGTGTTCTTGATATTAATCCTGTAAGAGAACAAGATTTTCAACATCAGGACAGTGCGCGCTCTACGGGTGACAAAAATGCAAAAACCCAGCCTTTATGCAAGAGCATAATTCATGCATTGTGTTTATAGGCAGTATGTTTACCTTTTGCATTGCAGACTTTAACCTTGAAAAACACTATTAATGATGTTTGCAATAACTGTTGATTTGCAAGATATTGCTGCAGGCTTACTGAGTGTGTTAGGGTGTGGTCCCTTTCTAGGACCTTCTAGAAGCTTTCCTTGCAGCAAGACTGGGTGTGGGTTATGGGCTGGGCCAGACTCTATGTAAGGGAGCCAGCCCAGCTCCACGTGTTCACTATTCAGAGGTCCCGGTGCAGAGCAGCAGCAACTTCCTGAGCTCCTGTTCCGGAGGTCTACCTTGATGTTCCAGGCCTGCCCCGCATTGTATTGGTGATCCTTGAGCAGGGCGGTAAGGTGGAGGTCGGGCTGGGCCCCCGACCCCGTTTTCAAAGACTCTCGATTTTTGGGCCTACTTGTGAAACTTTCAGAGTGCACGATTCATTGCTCTCATGTAAACCTTGGCATTCAGATCGGCAACAGCTTGCGCGATTATTTCATGGCATTTGCATATTCTTGTTTGAATCGGCAGTGTGCGCGATTCATTTCCCGCGTGTAAAACTTGATGTTCAGATCGGCAACAGTGTGCGCGATCATTTCATGGCATTTGCATATTCTTGTTTGAATCTGTAGTGTGTGCGATTCATTTCTCGCATGTAAAACTTGATGTTCAGATCAGCAACTGCTTGCTCGATCATTTTATGGCATTTGCATATTCTTGTTCGAATCGGCAGTGTGCGCGATACATTTCCCACATGTAAAACTTGATGTTCAGATCGGCAACAGCTTGCGCGATCATTTCATTGCTTTTGCATATTATTGTTCAAATCGGCAGTGTGCGCGATTCATTTCTAGCATGTAAAACTTGATGTTCAGATCGGCAACAGTGTGCACGATCATTTCATGGCATTTGCATATTCTTGTTTGAATCGGCAGTGTGCGCAATTAATTTCCCGCATGTAAAACTTGATGTTCAGATCGGCAACAGTGTGCGCGATCATTTCATAGCATTTGCATATTCTTGTTTGAATCTGCAGTGTGTGCAATTCATTTCCAGCATGTAAAACTTGACATTCAGATCGGCAACAGTGTGCGCGATCATTTCATGGCAATTAGAACTTTGTTTATCCTGAGCTTTTGGGATTTCCTGTGAAGATGCTAAATTCAAAATGTGAAATTCTTTGTGCATATTAAGTCCCTAGTTCAATTCCTATTGTTTTCCAGGGAATGTTGCAGATAACCTTTTGTCCTCATGTAAAAATGTAATGTTAATTCTGAAACATTATTCTAGAAGGTTCTTGTATTTCTAGACAGTATGTGATATTTCATGAAAAGCTCATATGAAACATTGTATTAACCCATTCTTGATTTTTTCCAGGTACTTAGATTTCTTGAGGTCTAGTTAAAGTCACTTCTTAGGTTATCCAGGGTTACAGTATGAGAACTCTTAGAACCATAGTCTATTGAAAGTCAATGTGATTGTAGCTTGATATTGTGTTGTTTAACCTTTTGCTTCCTACAGGTCTCCTTCCCAGCTGTTCCCTTCCTACTCCCCTTTACCCCCACTTGGACTCTCTCAGGCTCTGTGATATTTCTATCGGAGCTTTGGATCTGTCTAGTGGTGGACATGTTGGGAACGTGCGCAGGCCCCGAGGATCTGGTCTCCCTGACAAAGATTCAAGAAACCTGCACAAGATTGTCCCCCCTTACAAGGAGGGTGATGAGATAAACAAGTGGTTTGCTGCACTTGAGAGGGCCTGTATGGTACAGTTGGTCTGCTATCTTGTGGTTATCTTTCACTGGTAAGGGTAGGGATAGGCTCCTTACTGTCAGAGAAAGTGATGCCAACAACTACAAAGTTTTGAAAGATGCACTCTTAGATGGATTTGGCTTAACGACTGAACAATACAGGATAAAGTTCAGAGATACCAGAAAAGAGTCCTCTCAAGACTGGACAGACTTTGCAGAATGTTCAGTGAAGGTCTCAGAGGGATGGTTTCATGGCAGTAAGGTGACTGACTATGAAAGTCCATATAATCTTATTCTGAGAGAGCATATTTTGGCTAAGTGTGTGTCTTATCTGTTTCATCAGTACTTGGTAGACTCAGATCTGACCACTCCCCAAGAATTGGGAAAGAAGGCAGAAAATGGGTCAGAACAAGAGTGAACAGAAAAGTTCATACAGGTGGTGAAAAGGATGGCAAGAAGAAGGATGGTAAGTCTTCTGACAAGGGTGGGGACAAAGTTAAAAAGCATTCTGAGTCTTCATCAGGCCCACAAAAATCCTCTGGGGGAGGTGGGTCCAAATCCACTTCTAACAATCAAAAGAAGCCATGGTGTTATTTATGTACGAGTAAAGGCCATTAGGCAAGTGATTCCACTTGTCCAAAGAAAAACACCAAGGCTCCCACTACCACAACCCCAACTGCATCCTATAGTGCCAGTAGTAATAGCAGTGGTGGTGGGAAGTCTACTACAAATAACCAATCAAAGGGTGTAGCTGGGCTTACCATTGGTAATGTAATTGGGGTTGGTCTTGTTAGGGAGACCACCGAGGCTGTTTTAGTCTCTGATGGTGGTATTGACTTGACCACCATGACCTTTAGCTCCTCCCCTGAGAACCTGGGGTGTCTTTGTGGTGCCCTGGGTGTAGTGTGTGTGGTGTGTGTGAGGGTGTGGGGGTGATGTGCTGGGGTGTGTGCTGTGAGGTTCGTGGAAGGTATATGGGTGATGATGTTCTGTGGCTCTGGTTCTGTGGGTGCTCTTGGTGTGTCTCTCAGTTGTCAATGTTTTTGAGTCATAAAGGGTTGTGGGTAATGTGTGTGTGTGTTTTATAGTGATGTGGGTGTGAGGGTGTAGTGTGCGCATGTGTCAGGTGTGTGTTATTCAAATTGTCCAATGTGGTGTTGTTTTGTTAGTGTGCATGTATTTTGAGTGTGGCTGTATACCGCCAATGGTTTACTGCGGTTGAATGTCCGCCGCAGTGATTCGTGGGTCATAATGCTGTGGGCGTAGTTCTGTTGGCGTAACAGTGTGGGTTTTGCTACAGCCAGTTTATCACTGACCTTTGGTCTGGGGGACTTGTGTGTGTGTCTGTATAGTGACGGATTGCTATGTATGGGTCATAATATGGGCAGCGGTAAACCGCAGCAGTATGTTGGCGGCAGTCGGCATGGCGGTAAGCGGGACTTATCGCCAATGTCATAATGAGGGCCTAAGTCTTCTCATCTCAGCATGAAGGTATGGGGCAAGGGCAAGTGAACTGTACCTCTCAAAGTCCAAAGCAAATCTGCTCAAAGACTAAATGGGGTTTTCTGCTGATCCAACTGGGGAGCGGTAAATTAAAGTCCAACATGAAATATGATTTATCCATCAATCTCACCATATGGATTGGAGAAGGTTTAATTGTCCAATCATAGTCAATCATCTGCAACTTCAGGAAAGATTCCTATTCCCAGGCATCCACCTTTTCTCTCTCGCACTTTTTGAAACAATTGTATATTTTCCAAGTTCATAGTTTCTTGATGTACTAACTTCAAGGTTTCCTTCTCAGGTTCTCTGAGCATAAAACAATAGAAGCATCTATTTCCACATTTCCAATGGCATGGCGGTCCAGACCGCCATATTCTGAACACAGTAGTGGACTGGCTGCACTACTACCCACCACCAGGCCAGAATCGACAGTCGGGCAGACAGTAGGTGCTTTCAATCCAGCGGTGGTGGCTGGACCGGCGGTGAGATTTTGATCCCATTTCCACCAGGGATTTCCTGGCGGGGCATGAGGAATGCACATGGATGACAGGAGTTTTCATTACTGTCACCTGTATGTGGCATGTCAGCCCCCCCCTTGCTACTACCCCCAACCATCCCCCCAAGCCCCTAGATCCACCCCCACCCCTGAAAACCGACCTCCCATCTCTCCTCCCCCAAATCTCAATGTAGTCCTCCCAGCTCCCCTTCACCATCCCCCACTTACCCCCCTTCCATACAGGTCCCCCAAACCTCAACCCTCCAAATCCTCATGCACTCATACACCTACATGCACACACGTAATCATATACTCAGACACACATCCCCCCTTCACAAACACTCACGCACACCCCCTTGCACTCACACACACCCTTCCTCTGCCCCTTCCCTCTCGGACAGCACTTACAAGTTCTGTGGCGCTGCTCCGGGAGGGAACGGGCTCCTTGGATGCTGCTCCGCCGGCATTGCTGCTTCTTCATACACCTCCACGACTATAACTGCATCATTATAGGCGTTGCAGGATATGGACTGACGTGGCAGTGAGGGAGAAGCAGAATCCACCCCCGCCACCGACTGCCAGCATGGCGCATGGAGGGCTCTCCATGCATTGGAAAATGGGGGGATGCCTGCCGCCGCCCCTGGCGGTCTTCCGTCAACTGTCAGCATGGTATGCAGCGGGCTATCCCGCCATGTTCTGAATGAGGGCCTAAGAGTCTATGGGAACATCTGTAAAGAAAATAGACATTAGAAAAAGAAAACAGCTTTTTCACATTTCTGCAACGTCAGGGGCCAAGCAATCAAGTATAGCTAAACTAAAGCAAATTAAATGAACATAGCACATGTATTCAATTTAGACAAAACACATATACAATATAATTGCAATGACGTCAATAATAAACCTTTGTAAATGTTCAAGTTACAGTAAAATGCAAAAACAAGTTAACTTGTTAATACATGACAGAAACCGTAAAAGGAAACTGCATTTTCAACATTAACGTATGCCATTTAAAACATTTCCTTTTAAATAAATTCATTATCATTTTAGTGAAAACTACTGACTAACATCATGGGGAAACACAAGGAATCAAATTAAGTGATTATACTTGTATTAAAAGGTCTATACCACTTCACATTAGGTCATTGTTTGACAGTGAATGCACTCTAATATGGACTTTCAGTGCACCACTGTTACAGTTAACTTGTTAGAACTTTAAATGACAAATGCAAATTGTTAGAAATGGGGTTTCTGGTTGGCTGGGTATGCACCTAAGCTAGGCAGAGGCCACCACTCTAGTCAGGACAAATAACTAACACACTACAGATAACCTGTGCTCACCCCTAGTAGCTTTGTGAAGAGCAGTCAGGCTTGTCCACAGAGGCACTGTATTGAGCCACTTTGTAAATATGGTGTGGCATTTTTGCCAACCTATTGCCACATTAGCATAAAAAATTACAATAATGTGGCGCAAAGTGGAGCAAGGGGCTCATAAATATGCCCATAGAGTATTGGATATAATGTAGGTCAAAATTACATTATTCATAAATACTGTGCGCACTATGCAAATCCTGATTCATTAATCATTGCTTTGACTATTCGAGAAAAAATGTCATACATCACAACATCAGGGCATGAAATGCAGCAGTTAGGTTATAGCAAAAAACGTATGAATTGACATGCATCATAAGTACCGTGCAGGCTATGCATTTCCTGAATTGATTCTCGTTATCCTGAATAAACAAGAAACAAAACAATGTGCATCACAGTATCAGGGCATGTAATGCAGCAAATTATGAAGTGAGAACACACAAGTCATTATAGGTTACAAAAGATACATGGATTCCAATTAATCCCACCCCTGTACATTTGGTACAGTGCACCTGCCCTCCTATTAGGTGATACACGATAATCTGGGAACCCAAGTAGGGCACAGGAGCACCTGCATGCCTACTAGTTGCATTACAGTAGATTCTGAGGACTTCCACAGGGGTGATCCCCACCTCCCTCAGGGTCCCCTGTGGAGGTTAGAAGACAGCTGCCAGCGAACGCATAGGGCAGCTGCAGAGCAGTACGTCCCTTGATGCGGTTCCTCCTCAGATGGGTTCCCGATGGCGGTGGTGGTGATTCCTCCCCATGAGGGACAGCCAGCATGAGCCCAAGGAATCTCTTGTTGGCTGAGCAACATGCCCAGCAAAGAAGTGACCCGGTACACACTTGTGTGCAGCTCAAAGTCAGCAAGATGGGTTGCTCTGGGTTGCCGGCCAACATGGTCCTGGGCCGGGGCTTCTCGGAAGAGGGGGTGGAGGTGACATGATTCCAGTGGCGCACACCCCACAGGCAAGAAGAGGCTCATGGCTCAGGCCCGCATAGGATGTGCAGAACAAGTCCCTTCAGAGACCCTCCCTGCACAGAGGTCGTGCTCATTTCCCTAGAGATCCTCTCTGGGAAACAGTGCCCATTACCCAAAGGCCCCACACACACTGATCCTGGACGCCTCAGAGGACGTTACAGGGCTCCAAATATGCTGGATAAAATGACTGGGGGAGAAGTAGGCAGAATGAAGTGCTTACCGACAGTGTCCAGCTGGTGGTCAACTGTAGGATTTCAAGGCTGACGCCTTTGTTCTTCCTTGTGGTGTCCCCCAGGGCTCTGCATTGAGCCTGACTCTTATATCTATGTCGTGCCATTAGCAGTCCTGGTCCGGTCTTTTGGCTTTGAGGTTCAATCTTATTCTGATGATATGCAGTTTATTCTGACAGTTCCCAACAATGTGACCTCTGTCGCCCAGGCTTTTAGGCAGAGTATGTCCAACATTGAGAAATGGATGAGCAGAAATGTGATCAAACTCAATGCTAAAAAGACAGAGGTGCTGCTTTTTGGGGTCCAGAAATCAATACGGTCTGATATTTGGTGGCCCAAGGAGTGTGGTCCTTTTCCCACTTCCGTGGAGTCTGCTAGAAATCTAGGTGTCATAGTAGATAATTCTCTGAACTTCAACACTCAAGCAAGTCTTACGTCTAATACCTGTTTCATATTATCAGAGTAATGAGGAAGATTTTACCTTTCATCGCTAATGACCTATGACAGACGGTTGTCATTGCCCTCATTACATCCTGTCTAGACTACAGTAATTCCCTCCATCCTAATATGGATAAGAGAGGTATTAATAAGATGCAGGTGACCCAAAACGCTGCTGCTCAGCTTATTCTGAACATTCCCAGTCAGGCTTCGATTAGGTAAGGTTTCACGAGTCTTCGCTGGCTTCCCATGAAAAAGAGAATTGCTTTCAAAGCCTTGTGTATGGTTCATAAGGCCCTCAAACTTAATAACACTGAACAGCGTAATGCCATGTTTCACTGGTATATGCCTGTAAGATCTCTCAGATCTTCTTCTCGCAGACTGGCAACTGTCCTCTAGATTTCGTATAGCCAGAAGGGGAGGAAGGGCCTTTTTAGTGGGAGCTGCCAAATTATGGAACTCACTGCCGCTTGATATGGCAGATGAGGAAATCTTTTCTATTTTCAAAAAAACGGCGGAATACTTGGCTTTTGACCCAGAATGGCTTTGAATGAATAAGTGATTTTCTACTTTGTGCCAGCACATTGATACCCTCGGGTTTTGTGCACTCTATAAATGCCTATAACATAACCAGGTGCTAGATGGGAAGTGACTGCAATGGTCAGACTAAGGATCCCGTGGCCATTTCTGGGGAAGCCAGCCCAGAAGAACATTTGTGGGCACTAGAGCAGTGAACTGACAGCAGGCCAGCAGATGAAGCACGTAAGCAATCCAGCAGCGCCCGGTAATGCCAAAGTCAGGGAACAGTCCTTTATGCTACCCACCAGATGGCAGACAGCAGGGCAACAGCAGAAGAGAAGTCTAGATTAATCCTTTGTGCAGTGTAGCAGTCCTTCTGACAGAGATTCAGTCCCAGTTCCAAAAGTGTTCTCCAAACATGCCCCCCCCCCTGTACTTATATTTAAAAATGTATTTGATTTATGGGGTGACTTCAAAGGAACCCTTTAAAGTGTAACACAAACCCATTAACCCAGCCGTGGCTCCAGACATCAGTAGAGGGTAAATCAACCTTTGTGTGAGTGCAGGACACAACCAAATGACATGTAATGTGTAAACAACCTCGTCCTCTCTCAGCCTAAGAAGATTATCAGTATGCAATGGATGCAGATGCCTCTCCTGTCACACCCGGCCCCTCCTGTTTTGTGGATTCTGGAAAGTATGTACAAAGTGTAGCTGCCACTCTGCTCTAGACATGGATTGGAGTCAGGCTACAAAACACTAGTTATAAGCACAGTGAAATGCCCACTTTCTAAACGTGGCATTTCTAAAATAGTAATGTAAAATCCTGCAGGACTTTTCACTATCATTCCAAAGATACCAAACCTGCCCATGCTACACCTTCTAGATCAGACATTACCCCTTAAAATATATAAGGGAGTTCCCAATGCTAACCTATAAGTGGAGCACCTCTCACAGAAGTGAAAAACGAAATATGCTGTTTGTCACTACTAGGACATGTAAAACATGAAGGTATTTGTCCTACATTTTACATACACAGCACCCTGCCCATAGGGCTACCGAGGGCCTACCTTAGGAGTGACTTAGGTTTAGTAAAAAGGGAGTTTAGGACATGGCAAATAGTTTGAAATGCCAAGTCAATGTGACAGTAAACTGCACACGCAGACCCTGCAGTGGCAGACCTGCAACAGATTTGAAAGGCTATTTCTGTGGGTGGGGCAATCTGCGCTGCAGGGCCACTAGTAGCATTTAATTTACAGGCCCTGGGTATATGTTATGCCACAAAGGTCATACAGTAAATTAAATATGCCAAACAGGCGTAAGCAAATCATACCACGTTTTGGGGAGAGAGCACATGCACTTTAGCACTGACTAGCAGTGGTAAAGTGGTCAGAGTCCTACAGCCAAAAAAAGAGGGTTAAAAAAAATAGGAGAAGAAAAAAAGTTTGGGCACAACCCTGCAGGAAGTGCCATTTCCAACATTAACTCTGACTCTGACTTTAGTTTTGTGACACTATGGTAGGAAGAACATTTCAGCTACATTGTCATTAAGAGATAGGTTTTATCCTTTCAGTTGCCCTGCTTGACATACTGCCAAAAGAGAGCTAACTGGACCGCCTTTGAGATAAGAAAATACACTTTCTGGCAGTGTTCCACTTTCTCCTATTCCTGATTGGATTCTCTAGGTTTGTACAGCTATTCCAAGGGCTAAAGAAATTAAACTCATGACGTCCCCAAGGACAAAGGGGTTAATTTCCTCCTAGTGTAATCCTGCTTATTGTGTGGAATGACTTTACTGTGGCTGGGGAAAATCAGTATGTCCAGAGACAGAGCGGCTGTTGCTTCCTGGAATAGATCAGTGGACCAGTTGAAGAAGGACATTACAGCTCCCTGAGAGAGTCCAGAAAATCATGTGGACAAACGGAGCTTCTGCTATTAAAGAGGAATCATAGGAAGCAATGGAACTGGATTTTTATTGTGGATTGAACATGATTTGTGTGGGATCCCCATGAAACTGGGAATCATAGAGGTTGCCTGAAGAATCAATTCTGAAGGTTTATACGTTTTTCATCAGTGTACTTTTTTGCGACAAGTGAAAATAAATTTTCCTTTAAAATTATCTTTAGTAAAACATTTCTTAGCCTCCAAACCAGCTGCTATAGAAATCAGCTTCTTTCAGTGAGAATAATGAACAAACTAGTCTCTTCCCTGGAGATGCATTTTAGAAACAAATCCTACATATTTTTCCTTTTAAAGGGCCAAATGTAACTAATAGGCATTACTTTTGTTTTGCTATAGGTTTTGCTCCATACATAAGATTTCCACCTATACAAGGAATTTTGCTGTTTAATTCTTACCCTTTCAATTGCCTAGTTTAGAAATGCAAAAAAAAAATCTTCTGAATTGTACAGTTTTTTTGGTAGCACTGCATGTGTGTCACATGCATTCATCACAAGAGGGTCTTTGTGTCTGGGCTAGGCATTCCTCCCATACACCGGTTTAACCTTTAGGAGTCAGGTTGCAGAATAGAGAAGTCATAGATGTGAATTGCTAGATGTCATAGGGATCCTGCTTTATGTACATTTTCTGACTGCTGTTGTCAATAAACTACTGAGAAAAATAATTTCCTTGCAGACCAAGATCGAAGAAGAGAAGTGGGAATTGGCATCAATGCTTTGGGTAGTGACCAATTTAGACCTTGAGGCCTGAGGTACAAGTGCGAAAAAATATCTGGGTGGGAGTAACTGGCTAAGTCTGGCTATTAGGAGTTATGTTGTATTGGCTACAGGTGCTTGATACAAAAAGGGGCTTTATTGGCAAGCGGTTTTATATGCCAAGTCGAAGTGGTATTGAAACTGCTCATGCAGGCTATGCAGTGGCAGGCCTGAGACCTGTTGAAAAGGCTACTTAAGTGGGTGGCACAATCAGTGCTGCAGCCCCATTAGTAGCATTTAATTTATACACCCTGGGTGTACAAATACAAATACATCCTGGGGATATGGTATAGCACTTTGTGAGGGAGATATAAGTATATTAAATATGCCAGTTGAAGATACACCAATGCTATCATGTTTAGGAGAGAAGCACATGCACTTTAGCACTGGTCAGCAGTGGTAAAGTGCTCAGAGTCCTAAGGCCAACAAAATGATACAGCAAAAATGTGAGGAAACCAGGCAAAACGTATGGGAGAAACCATGCTAAGGCTGACAGGTCTAAAATTAACAGTGCGAAGTAAGATCATTTTTCTGAGTAGAAGCAATATTGAAACAAAACGTGCAAGTCAAATTAAATGTAATACAACGTTTCTGTGGCGAGAAAATTATTATTCGTTTCACAATTATTTATTTGAAAGAATCACAAATGACATAATACCACAGATGTAAAGAAAAAAGGACATTTGTGGTACTCTTTCATAGAAACATCAACATTGTACATACATAGTACTGATGTTTAAAGGAATAGCACCTGACCTTCTATGCAGTGAGAGGGCAAGTAATCCCCTTCCCAGTGTGGGGGCCAGGAGGACCTGTACTAGTAGCTGGGAAGTCAGGTGGGAGGAGGCAGTAGTATTGCCCCTGGGCAAACCAGTTGGTGCGAGTGATCAGAAAGGATATGTCCTGCCAACGAAGGGAGGCACTGGAGCAGTGGAGGTCGCAGGACCAAAGTCGCATCTGTGGTCCAAATGGGTCATCATTATTGGGGAGGGTGACAGAGGGCATATGGGAGGGAAGGGAAGGGTGGAGAGGAGAGGAGGTCTGTCGCAGGAGATCACTGAGTGAGAGTGGCCCTGAGCGAGCACTGCTGGAAAAACAGGTGGGTCTGGAGTCTATGATGCAGAGTATCAATGTGGCGGGGAAGGAATGATAGTAGCATAAGAAAGAAAAGGAATGTATGGGAAGCCATGTATGGCAGAATCTCACTGTAAGGGTTACGGAGCCCTAGCGCCATAGGGGTACCAAGAATGGGGCGGGGGAGATGGGATAGGGTCACAATAGCAGAGTTTAGGAGAAAGAGAAGAATAGGATGTGGAAACAAAGACAGAAGAGTGAGGAAGACAAGGAGGTCAGGACAAGAACAGTGTTGATAGGAGGTGCTTGTTGGGAGAAGGAGAGCAACTATGAGAGGGGGTTAACAAAGGTGTGCATAAGGGTGACTGAGGGCGGGAGGGTGGAGGTTTGTGGGAGGAGGTAGATAATGGCAAAGGGACTGCTCTTCTGCTGGGCATCTACCTCAACTTGGAGAAAGGGGGCCCATGTGTGGGAAAGTATGTCCACTTGGTCCTGCAGATTGTAAAGGACACGTTCATATAATGCCATTTTATTCATTGCCAACAGCCATTTCTCATGCGTGGGGAGTACAGAGGATCTCCAATATCAAAGAATACAGAGTTTGGCCCTGTCGAGCGCTGTGATAAGGAGACACTTTTAGGGACATGTCAAATCTGGGGACACTGTGAGATCATGGAGGAATAGTAACAGATGTGGCAATGGGTCCGGCAGTGGTAGTGTTTCTTGCAACGTATGACCCACCACATCCCAATAGGCCGTAACTGATGGGCAATCACACAGGACATTTCGGAGGTCACAGTGAATGTGCGGACAGTGCCAACACTGAGGCACGATACCGCCATCTTCAGTTTAACAGGTGTCCAATACCAATTGTGGAGTGTTTTAAACAGACAGAATTTCATCTGGGATTCCCAGGCTTCCTGTGCTCCGCAGTTGCCGGCTTTTTATGAGGTCTGCCCATTCTTCCTGGTCGAAGTCCACATCAAGCTTTACTTGCCAGGAGGTGCTGAGGTTGTGGAGGAGGGTAAGGAATAAAGGTGGCAGCTAAAAAGGGC
The DNA here is from genome assembly GCF_031143425.1 of Pleurodeles waltl. Taxonomy (NCBI): domain Eukaryota; kingdom Metazoa; phylum Chordata; class Amphibia; order Caudata; family Salamandridae; genus Pleurodeles; species Pleurodeles waltl. The sequence goes on from NC_090446.1 coordinate 895,001,553, forward strand.
AACCATGCCAGACATCACCCAGCAAAAGTTTCCCCATGTCCTTAGGTAGGAGGCCATTGGTGAGCATGGCAGGGACCAGGGGCGTGGTCCCAAACTACAGGCGAGGCAGTATTGGAGTTGACTGTATCTCCAGGCTTGCTGAGTGTGAGATTAAATTCCTCTCAGAGCATAGAAAATTACTTCAAATCTCCGGCTGTCAGGACCTGGCCTACGTGGGTGATGCCAGCCACATGCCATATACTCCAATCAAGCATCTCCCCCCGATTCTTAGCTTGGTGTTACCTCACAGTGGGGCATATTCATGGAGCTGAGCATCCATTCTGAGTAGTTTCCAAGATTGTATCATGGTTTCGACCATGGGATTGCTGGGTCACATTCCAGACTTCCCATCCCCATAGAAGAGACTCACCCACAGCGGACAGGTTAGCAGGGTCTGTTCTGTGTGCATCCATTGCGGCGGGTCTTTCGTCCTGGGTAGCATATATGCCAAATGTGAGAGGCATAGTGAGAGTGCATACATCTCTACTGAGGGTAGACCTAAGCCACCATACGAACGGTGGGGCAGTATTTTGGCTTTGGTAAGGCAAGGACAAGAAGATCCCCAGACAAAAGAGTGTATGATTTTGTCCACAGAGCGGAAGAGAAGAAGGGGAGTCCGCAAGGGGTGAATGCCCAAGACATAGGTAAAACGAGGTAGTGTCACCATGCATACTGCCTGAGCCCTTCCTCAGAGGGAAAGACTGAGGCAAGACCAGTTGGCAAAATCTAAGCACATGCGCACCAGCAGGGGATTCAAGATTGTCTACAGTCATGTGATCCAGACCTCTGCTTATATACTGTAGATCCCCAAGTACTTAATGCGGGAGGGTGTCCATTATATTGGTAGGCCCTTGATGCCTGTCTTGATGGTGACCCGGTAGATGGGTAATGCCTCCACAATTCACCTGCACAGTGGGTGAGTCACAGAGCCAGCAAACCTTGGCAATGAAGTCATCTCTCAGGCCGAAGAATTCAGGACTTCAAAGATATGCCACCATTCTATCCTAATGAGCGTTTTTTCTGCATCCAAGGATAGAGCGAGGACCTTGTTCTGCAGGTCCCTTGCTGACCATAAGGCATGCGCCAAGGTGCGGAGGTGATTTCGAGATGAACGGCCGGGCACGAATCCAACTTATTTATGGTGGAGAAGAGAAGGGATGACTTTACGTAACCGGGCCGCCAATACCCTCACCAGGATCTCAATGTCCCAATTCAAGAGAGAGATGGATCGGTAGCTTCCACAAACCAGGGGGTCTTTCCCCTGCTTGGGGAGGACAGTTGTGGATGCTTTGTTAGAAATGGGACCCCTGGTGCCAGTACGTGTCATGTCCAGAAGGCCTCATATAGAGAAGTAACTGCGTCCTTTCCCCCCTACTTGTAGAATTCTGGGGGGAATTCATCTTCACCCAGAGATTTCTGATAAGATAACCTAGAAATTGTCTGGGCAGTCTCGCCCTTGCTTATTTCACCCTCCAGTAGGCTCCTGCCGTCGTCATTGATACTTGGTAGGTGGATATCTGTTAAGAATTCAGACAATGACACAGAATCTTCCATGGTTTTGGGAATGTAGAGAGATCGGTAGAAGGCTGCAAATTCATTAGCAATAGCCTGGAGGTGCGTGAGGATATCTCCAGTCGAGAAGCCTATGTTCCGGATGGGGAGAACAGCCTCCTGTTGGTGCAGTTGTGCAACCCTATGTTCATAGTGGCACCCCTTCATTCTGCTAAGGGCATATTCCGCCTTGGAGGTAAAGAGGGCGTTGAGATCCATTTTAGCCCTCTTGAGTCGACAGCGAAGGACGTGAGGACCATTATCGCATTCTCTAAATCTGCTTGTATTCTCCTTTTGGCATTTGCTTTGGCTGCATCTTTCATCAGTTAGCTCTGAATGGTCAACTTGGCTGCAGCCCACAGAACTCTACTGGATGCGACTGAGTCTTTATTGTATTTCAAATAGGTATGAACATGAGATCTAAATTGTGCTTTGCCCTGAGGTGTGCCGTAATGTGAGATATTCAGATGCCACGGCTTGTGTCTCCGGTTGGCGAGCCCCAAATCAAGGGTGAGGAGGATGGGAAAATGGTCTGAGAGTGCAGCCGCCAATATACAGGAGTCTGTGATGCAGGCCACAATCCCATGGATTATCAGAAAATAGTCTAGCCAGGAATGGGTGTCATGTACCGGGGACGTGAAAGTGCATTCCCGCTCCTATGAGTGTGCAAGGCGCCAATGGTTCGTCAGGCCATTATCTGAAATATTATCATTCGTAAGGGCCCTGTCAGCTGCATTACAGCGGTCTAGTGGACCTGAGCGATCCATAACAGGGTCACGCACCAAATTCCAGGTGCCACCCAGGAGAAAATGTACAGCTCCAATTTCCGTGAGGAGGCGATTGAATTGCATGAAAAAGGAATGTTTAGTCCCCACTGGGGTATACACAGAACCAACACATATCACATGGCTTCTGTTCCTGAGTTTAGTGAGAGTGTAATGGCAATTCGAGTCTGTCCAGGTTTTGAAAATGGTGGGGGGCAAGGATCTGTGTATAAAGTTTGCTACTCTGCATTTCCTGGACAGGCCTGAGTCTGGGGTTGTTGGACAGCTACAGCTACTGTATATAGCCCAGCCCACCCAGTTGCAGTGCAGCTTCTCGGATTCAGTAGAGGAAAGGTAGGTTTCTTGCAAAAAGAGCTATGTCCACTTGCTGGAATTGAAGGTACGCCAGTACTTTCTTCCATTTAATGTAGTAGGTGAGACCATTAACATTCCAAAGTATCCTTGACAACGTGGCCATGATCGGAGATCCTGAGAAGAATGTTGTCGATAGTGGAGATGAGTGAACCAGAGAAGACGGTGGGGGATGGCCAAGCGAAAAGGCAGTGGGAGTGGAAGAGAGAGAGAGAGAGAGAGAGACGGGGTATGACTTCACAAGAGAGAGGCCCCTTGGTCACAGAGGGCGAGGCCGGTGGTGTCTACTGCTATTGGGGTAGAAAGAAGAAAAGAAGAAGAGAGCAAGTGGAGGGAGAGGAGGAAGAATACAAAAGGATGACTCCGAAGCAGGGGGGAAACCCTGGTTTGACTCAAGAAACTTCTAACTTCGGGTTTATACTTGCTCTGCTCGTGCTCCAGAGACCCCCCAACCATAACATGGGAGGGGTGGTGGAGGGCTGCACACAGTAGATAATGATTGAAGAAATCTATGGTAATGACTGAGCAGGGGGAGGTTATGTACTGATATCCTTGGTGTGTGGAGCAATCAATAGGTCATAAGAGGACAGGTGAAGTGGATGTTTGGGCAGGTTCTCGAGTAGGTACATCTACCTTTATATATAGGTCAGTTAATAGCTTCCACGCCTGTTTGTGCCGGAGGAAGCGGGCTATTATTGGACGTGGCCTCTCATAAGGATCCTCGCAGGGGGGCTCATCCTGTGTGCCCTTTGGAGTTCCAACAGGGGTGAAAAGGAGAGACCTGTAATGGTAGGGATAGCATCCTTAAGATAGGCTCTGACATCTGTGCATCCGCCCATTCCGGGATTTCAAAGAAGTGATCATTATCCCTACGGCTTATATTCTCAAGGTCCGTGAGCTTGTCTCTTAAGTATTGCAGTTCCTGGTTGTTATCCAACAGTTGATTAAGTTTGTCCTCCACCAAGGTGAGACTTTGATTAAATCCCGTTACAGCTATATCTGTGTGGAGGGAGCGGAATTCCGCTGTCATTTCCAATATCATGGTGCCCTTTCCTTACAGGCATTTGCCCACCGCTGTGATTTTTTGCAGGATGCCCTCAATAATTGGAATCTGGTTGGGCACCCACATGGGTGCCTGGTACCTTAGTGACAGGTGGCAGTTGCTGATGAGACCCAGGGCGTTGATAAGCAAGGGCCTCAGAGAAGAGCAGCTGACGGGCCGGTTTGCCATTGGATTTATCCATGGGCATTGCAAATCCAGGTCCCACCCCCCACTGGAGGAAGTTGAAGTCTGGGAGAGGTCTTATTACTCCTGGTCTGTGGCCTGTCTACTTTAGGCCAGTAGTGGACAGTACGTAAGGACTGTGCAGGGGTGGCACTGCAGGCACATATCTTGATGAGTCGAGGGCGGCAGTGAACCTCAGGGGAGGAGGGAACTGATCTTAGAATGCAGGCAGGGGTGCCTGTATCCCATAGAGAGTTGCCGGGTGACAAGTGCCAGTACAGTACCTGTAGGGACTGTAAAGGCCTAGATAAGTAGGTAATGGGTTTTGGCAGTTCCTTAATGGATGCCCAGTGGATGGGTGGGTGGCCTCTGGAGCCCTCAAGTCGGTGGGCTGCGTGCCCCATGCCAAGGGGACTAGGGGCCAGATGTAGGAAATTCCTGAATTGAGTCAATTTGCGAGTCCCAATTCAAGATGCAGGATGGTGTCCCTGACACCATCTGCGACACGCAAGGGGGTCGCAAAGGCCCACCTCATTAACATTAATGAGGTGGGTCGCAATTTGCGACCCCCTTGCGACTCGCAGCACTCACAGGGATGGTGGCCTGCTTTTAATTTTTTTTTTTAATGCAGCCCGTTTTGCTTAAAGGAAAACGAGATGCATTACAAAATGAAAAAATGAAACGTTTTTGTTTCATTTTTTCAGAGCAGGCAGTAGTCCATAGAACCACTGCCTGCTCTGAATTTTTTTTTTCCATGCCATTCACAAAGAGGAAGGGGTCCCATGGGGACCCTTTCCCTTTTGCGAATGGGTTACCACCAGTGTGACACTGATGGTAACTGCAATTGCTTTGCAGTTACAAAGCAATGCAGCATCGCGCTGCGACTTGCAATTAGGAAAGGGGAACACCCCTTCCTAATTGTGACTCGCAGTCCCGTTTTGCAAGTCGGTAACCAGGTTACTGACTCGCAAAACGGGAATTGGGCATCGCAATGTGGGTTTTGCATGTCGCAAACAGCGAAATTCGCTGTTTACGACGTGCAAAACCTTTCCTACATCTGGCCCTAGATCCCCTAGTTGAGCACTAGAGTCTGTCCGATGCTTATTGTCCCCCCTCATCAGTGGAGTAGGCGTGCGGCAGGTGGGGACAACCCCATAGGTATGAAGGTCCAAGGGAGTGAGTACATACCGCACCATGTCTTCTTGAGGGCACCACTGTTGAATCCAAAACTGGGAGTGCTTCTCTCTCCAATAGTTTTTATGGCCTCAGGGACCTACTGTGTTCATCAGCAGGAGGAGTCCGGTATTAGGTCCATAGCAGTGTTCATATGGCATGAACGACCAGTCATCCCACTGACCAGGGCCCTCTGTCTAGACCCCCACGTTACACCAGGTGCCTATGACCTCCCAGTGTGTGGATCTGTCATACAGGTGTGTGAGGGGAAAGCCCCTGTGCTTTGTGGAGGGGGCGCACCAATGTAGAAGAAGGCTGCGATGTCTTCATCACAAATGGGGCATCACCGGGCCCGGTGCGTGCTGCCAAATTGCAGCGATTGAGCGAGCCCATGTAGGTGCCCAGTTCCCCTGGGCAATTCTCTCTGATCTGGATGGCAGGCATTGGTGACCAGTCCATTTCACCATGGCAGAAGTCGTGTAATTGACCCAACATTCTTCTAGGGGTAGGTGCCTCTCCACACCCTACCCCCCCACGTTGCCAAGGCTCCACTACCGGTGAGCCAGGGAGCGTGCAGAGGCAGCCGCACCAGTGACCAGCCGGTCAGTCACGAAATCGAACCTGTGGTTTCTCAGGCCCGGGCCGAACTCCAGGGCCACTTGAGTCCTATAGGGGCTGCTGTCTGCCCTTTCCAGTGTGACCGAACAGCTGGAATGGCACCACTGATGTTTGCAGTGTTGGTACATGGGAACTGCGCATCCCCCCTGCCGCCGCCGTCTCCCTTTTGCCTGCCGGCAAGTGGAGCTCTATTAGCAGGCGGCCATCTTCCTCATGGCCAAACCACACCCTGAAAAAATATTACATATTCTTTGTGGATTGATCACTACTGCTGCCATTGGCACACTGTGTCTCTAGTGCTGGATATCATTTGATATCCATGGCCAAATGTATTATCAGGACCATAAAACTAGTGTGGTCTCTCACTGAAAACTTCATTCTACACATGTCAGATGGGTGATAATGTCATGTTTAAAATGTGAATAATTGTTTGATGCTTCGGCCCATGGCAGTATGGGCTTACATCTTAGGGTCCTGCATCACATCAGCACCTCAGGCTACATTTCAATGTATGGTTTGTTGTCTTTGTCTCAGCAGAGGTATATAATATAAAACTAATGATATAGTGCATTGTATCTTTAAAAATAGTCTATGTTATTAAGGAAAGGATACTTGTTGTGTGATCTGAAAATGAAATAGAGAACTCCGTAGATAAATAAGAATGGGCGTCAACAGCTGCAAATTTACCTAGGTCTTTGGGTTTCCAAGTAACTCAAAAAATGCAAAACACTTTTTTGCAATAACATAAACTTCAAAATATGGATTGCCAAAATCTAAATCACACACCTTGGCCTATATTTGATTGCTACATTCAACTAAAGTCGCTCAACACATATTTTATGTCTCAATCACTTATTGTTCTAAGGGCCTCATGTAAAAAAAACTTTTGCAATTGCAAACTCTGTGATTCACCAAATCACAGGGTTTGAAACCACAAAAAGGCTCTTCCTAATGTATAAAAGTCCTTTTACGAGTTGGACAATTGTTTGTGCATCATAAAAAGGCTTTTTTAACCCTTTCTGAATCTCAAATAGGAGGGAGCTCAAAGGGGTTTTCCTCAGAGAGAAATCTATTGATGGCTTGTGACTACAAGTATGGGATCGCAAACCATTGATCAGATATCAACACCTCAAAGGAGGTGGTATCTTATTTGCAAAGAGGATGGGGCCCTCTTTCAATACATTCTTATTTGTGAGTCTTGAAAACGGTGTCAGCGATATTTGGCAATGCTGTTTTATTTTTTAAAAATGTATTCCTCTTTCCTTTAAAGAAAACTGCCTGGAATTAGAAAAAAAGTTTCGGTTTTTAAACACAGTCATGGACATGGTGAGCTAATGAGCCTTACAAGCAACCAGCCCTGTCATGATGACCAATCACAGAGGGTCACATATTTCGACCTGCCTATTGAATATTATTTAACTAATTAGGTCATTCTACAACTCCCTGCAATTTGGTATTTTGTGAACCAAGGTATTTGTATGTACATAGGTCAGTTTGCAAAATACTATTCTCAATTAGCAACCACTTTAATAAATAGTACATGAGGCCCTAAATCCTGCCTCAGCTTAATTTAGAGTAGGTCCAGGAGGTGCAGGGTGCATTTCTGTAGGGGGATGTTTATGAACTTTCCAGATTTTGGTAGGTTATATTGGTGTTTATAATTGAGCAAAATAGGTTTTAGCGTTCTACAATTTCACATGTCTAGGAGAACACTGACTTGTTCAGAATGGAGAACAGAAAAGCGGATGTATCGGAAACAGAGGTTGAGCTGAACCTGTATCAGTCGGCCACAGAATGTCGGAAGATGTCTACTTTTTTAAGTACCATGAATCGGAGTTTGCAGGTATGAGCAAATACGATGCTTGCTTTTGAATTTATAAATCCGCATACATTGGATATAATTAGAAAGTATCCGCTAGAGAAGTTTGATTCCAGGAAATGCAGCATATGAAACGTAATCAGTATCTGTCAATCATAATGGTTTAGCTCCTGATTACTTATGAATTCTTATCAAACTTAGGAAGGCGGGGGAAGCAAAACTCAAACTTGCTGGCAATACTGCATCTCAGCCTGTGACAGATGGATTTCAAACATGTGCTGAGCCAGTCTGCCAGCACAGAGTGGGAAAATCTGATTTGGACAGCATTTATTTCTGAGCTTAATTTAAGTACTTCTGTTTAACCAATGAGAAAGAAAGAAAAACGATGAGTTCCTTGTTTATTTCATAGTCCCTGTAGATGTGAAAACTCATTCACAATATGTGCTCCTTTTTTAAAGTTGTGGCATTAAAGCAAAATACTTTGCAGTACGCCATAACTTTTCTCTCCTTTTTCATTTGTGCTTTGGTCCCCCAATGCTTTGAAAGGAATAATTGCTCATTTTCACCCAAGACCATAAGTGTGAGAAAACAGGGCTGATTGCAGAGGCCCCCTAACTTTTTGCCCCCATTTTTCACTTTTTGCTGGTGTTTTCCTGACTCTGATGGTGCCCTGGGTACTGCTAACCAGTCCCAGGGCCTGTGCTCTGTGTAAAATCAATAAGCAAATTAGGCTAATTATAATTGGCTAAGTTATCCTACCTATAAGTCCCTAGTATATGGTAGGGCATGTAGGTTTAGGGACCACAGCATAGGTGGTGCACCCATAGGTGCACTGCTGAGGTGTCCAGTGTCATTTTAAAGGCAGGCCTGCCTTGCTGGCTGCTTTTAAATTAAAGTTATATGCAAATTCGACTTTGGAATTAAAAGTAGTTCCAAAGTCTTAAACTACCTTATTTTTACATATAAGTCACCCCTAAGGTGTGCCCTATGTGCCCCTAGGGCTGGGTGCCATGTAACTATAAGCAGGGACTTTATAAAAATAGTTTTATAAGCCCTGGTGAGGTAAAAACAGCCAAATTTGTTTTTCCCTCATTGTAGTAAATGACCTTCATAGGTGAGGCAGGAAGGGGAGGGCTGCCAAACTGGTCTTCAAAGGCAGAGAAGGACATTTGGAGCAACCAGCAACACCCCCACATCCTGCAACCACAGACAACTAGGTGCCCCCTTGATTAGATTAGGAGAGGGCAGGAGAGGGGTGTGTTTATGAATTTTAGCCACACCAGTGGGAGGGCTCAGCCAGATGTAACCTCCAAAAATCAGATTCAGCCATGATGTATTTTTGGAGAATGTTGCCTCCTGGGATTGATTTTTGCCACACTTCCCAGGAAGTGGTCATCACAGGGGGAAGGACCCTGCACCTGATTGGAGAACCAGGTCCCCCCTGCCTTTCACCCAGGAGCAAGGATAAAACTGTCAGACCTGCACCCACACCTCAGTTCCCTACCACATTCAACAAGGAAGAACTACAGAAGAAGAAGGACTGCCCTGCTGGACCCCTTGCCTGCACCTGGAACCTGCACTCAGAAGGACTGCACCAGCTGCACACCTGGGCTTCACCACAAGAAGGACTTTGCCTGGCTTCAGCTGGTTCAAGGAGGGACTCCGTGTTTGCTACAGGTGAAAAATTGCTAACCAGAGTCCCCTGCACAAACTCCTGAAGAAAACAACCACAATATAAAATATTCATGCCAAGACACACTGGGCCAGATTTAAGAAAAGTAGTGCTGCAGCACCACTTTTCCTGCGCCTCCCTAACGCCAACATGTGTTTGCAATATCTAAGATATGGTGCAACTTGGCAGTAGTTAGGGAACTAGCGTCAAAATGTCATTGCATTCCATTCTAACACCTATGTCACACCTCTGGGGAGTATGTTTTGGGCCAAAAGGGGCCTGTCATAAAACTTTCAAGACACTACACCTCCCCCTCTGTTAAACAATAATTTTTTTTTGTGCAAAATATGTATACATATATATAAGCATGCACAACTACATCTCTTCAATCAACCTTCTTGGCTCTAAGTCGACCTGGTCTGCTTATTAGAAGCTGAGAGCTGTTGTCTTCAGTGACAGAGATTCTGTAAAATTGTAAAGAGATAACAACATTCACTGAATTCTCAGGTTCTGCCTTTCCTTCACCATCTTGATCTGAAGACCAATGAAACAAAGGCCTGAAGTGAGAAGAGTCTCTGGGAAAAGACTTCCCAGTCTGCTGGGCAGTCCTCATATGTCCCTTAGTGGGCACCACGTGGAAATGTTCTGCATCATATGGAGCATCGGATTTCCTTCTTCTCATCCGTTGGGCAATCACCAAATCTCCTTTTTCAAAAGTGATATTCTTTGCATGCCTCCTCTTGTCCGCATAGGCTCTCATTTTCTGCTATTAACCAAGTCCTTTGTACGAATCGTGTTCTCACCTATTTCTTTCTTGTTGGTCCATTGAGGTAACTTGGTTGTCATTGCTCTTCCGAACATAAAAGTTGCAGGACTTTCTCCTGTGGTCGAGTCAGGTGCTGGATGATAAGCTTATAGGGTGGAATTTAATTTAGTTTTCAATCTGAGCTTCTCAAGAGTTGCATGCTGTACTGCTTTCCTTAGCATACTCATAAAATGCTGAACAAGTCTATTGGCCCGCGGCCATTAGGATGCACTCTTCTAATGCTTTATATTCAAATGCTCCAGGAATTCTTTGAATTCTCTACTGTTAAAAGGAGGGCCTATATCAAACTGCAAGCATCAAAATGGCTAGAACGCCTCGTGCCGCAAATAATCCATCTAGTTGCTCAGTGACTTGTTCGTGAGTTGTGGATGTGAGATCTTCGACTAGTGGAAAATGTATTAGTCCACAATTAAAATCACAATCAAGCATCTGGTGATGTCCATTATCAAGTGGATCAAAAAGGTTGATGGCTATTTTCTCTAAAGCATGCTTATTAAGTTCTGACATATTCAGAGGATGTTGAGTAACAGGTGTAAAAAGGCACTAGTATAGATGACAGGCCATGAGTTCTTTTTCAAACCTCTCATCTAAATACAGAAACCAATCTCAGTCTTGGAGAGATATTTTCATGGAAATGATACCACAAGGTTCTTCGTGAGCCACTTCAATCATTTTCTGTCGCAGACTCTCCAAAATCTTTGACATTTCAGTATTTTTGAAATTCACCATCATTGGTGAGAGGTTGAATGTTTTGATTCCATTACCAATGTGTAAATATGTCTTTTAACTTTAGCATGTCACTACAATGACTCATGACAGTGACATTCACTACAGGCTGTAAAATACATTGAATGATGTTGATGATATCTTGGAGCCAATGACTCACTAAAACTAAGGGGAGCACCATGGTAGTAGTTATGGAACTAGCGTCAGAATTGTTGATGCTAGTTTGGCACTTTGCAGGATTAGGGTAAAAAATGTTGACGCTAATCGTGCAAAACACTCAGAGGCCCATTGAAACCAATGGGAGCCTCCTTTTTGTAAGCCTGTTCTGAGCAAGTGTTAAAAATCCCAGAAAAAATGACACAAAGAAATCTCTTAGATTTTTTTGTGCCATTTTTACGGCCTCCCTAATGGGGGAATGCCCCCTTTGCATATGTTATATGCCTGGCGCAGGTATAATATAGTGCAAAGGATTGCAAAGGGTTACAAAGTCACGCAATGCATGCATTGCACAACTTTGTAAATATGACAAGGCATTTTTGGCCTCCTAAAGCCACATTAGCAAAACAAAATTATGCTAATGTGGGTTTGGAATGGTGCTAGGCCATCTTAAATCTGGGCCTCAGTCTTTTATATTGAAACAGACCAACATGTGTACGAAAGGTTGTAGTGTACCTGCAATTTCCTTTGAGTTCCAACTGATGATAACATTTATTCAAGTCAAAGCAAGAGAAGACCTTTGCACCATTTAATTGTGTATCATGCCAGCAATATGTGGATCTGGATGCCGTTGTTCAATTGCTGTGTTTTTGGGCACAACCACTATGGGAGAAACCCATGGTGTTGGACCAGTAGAACGCTCAGTAGTGTCTTGCTTGATTAATAATTCAAGTTATTTTTCTACAGATTCTTGTAAATTAAAGACAATTCTTCTATGTCTTTGAGCAACAGAACGATCATCCCCATTATTATGCAGATTTACTTTCATGGTCCTAAGCTTTTCTAAACCATGAACTAAGGAAGGGAATTGTCTTACTATTTCATGATGAGCATTCATGTTTTAATTCACAGAAATCAGTCCCATATCAGTAGCTGTGCTGAAACTGAGTAGACAGGCAGTCTTTGCTGTACATTGACGCACATAAATGGGTGCTCGCACCTTCGTTTTCTTGTGTTTGATTGTCTCCACAAATGAACCTTGACTTATTATGGGCGTCAATGCAGCCCATGTTTACATTGTGGTTTTCGAGAGCGTAAGCCATGGTAATGTAGATAGTTTATTGTATTTCTCCTCAAGCACTATATTTATTGATGCATCACTGTTGATAATGAAAGGTATTGAACAACCATTTATGTTCAATGCAATCTTTGAACAGTGTTTGTATGATTTAGGAGCAAAGTAGTGGCATGAGAGATGGCGCTGCTGCTCCCCAGCAACAGCTTAGGACAACCCTGCTCCAGAGCTGGCTAATTAGCTATAATTAGTGCTTGAGGTACTCTTCTGTTCCATCTGTGCTCTTACCTCTGCATGGCTTTAAGTGGATGAAAAAAGTGGAGGGTGGGCTCTAAAAGGGGGTTGGCCTAAGAAAAGTAACCAGGAATCCTTTCAAAGAGGCTTGGCCTACATAGATAAGGGTGAGACTTAAACATGTAAACTAAATTCCTGTGCTTGTTATAATGTACCACCTGACCAGTACTTTGCTGCCTCTTTCTGAACATTCTACTATAGCGTCCAGACATATTGTACAGTAACATACATGCAACAAAAAACAAGTCAAACCTATTGGCTATACCAATGCTAGTTAGCGGTAGCAGGTCAATAAATAACAGCAATGATTATGTTGTGAATAACTGTACTTGAGAATTTTTCAATTCTGAAATATGAGGCTGTGAGTTAAATATCACCCAGGTCTGTGGAAGGCATAATGGTGTTTGAAATGTCTCAATCACTCCTGTTCTTTCTGAAATCTTGCACCCACATATCTCTCATGTTGTCTCTTTCCTCTTCGCATGTCATCTTTCACACTTTCCTACATGTTCTTCCTTGCATCTCTTTCACTTCACCATCTCCTTACACACACAGTGCATCCTCTCACCTAGATGCACTCCATTTACTTCTTTTACTTTCGTCCTGTCAATATTTCAGCAGTTGTATACCTCATCCACACACTTTCACGTAGACTCGCAATGCCATTGCCACACGTGGCCATTGCTCTGTGCGATCTGTAGTAAGATCAAGGTTTGGCTGAGGTTGTATTATCAACACCTTTATGATCTAGTGACAGGCACTGTGAGAAATTCACACTTCCTTAACCTTCAACTGCAGAGTTCTCTTTTGTGACCCATTGTAAAAACCCACCCACAATCTCAACTGAGATGCGACACAATTCACAATATGCACTATAAAAGAGTAACATACTGCATGAAAAATATACAAAAACACAGTATCATGAGAAAACCAAGCACTCTTAAGCAAAACATGTGGAATGAATAGAGGAAATACATCGTTCCATGGATTGATTTAAGATTTTTATAGTTATTGTTCAGAATCGATCAGTGTTTTTGCTTGTAGAATGAAGGGGCATGGACATGAGTCCCAACAGGGACCCGTTGTAATCTCAGTTTTTAATTACTGCATGTTGGAGACCTAGAGTGACTGCACTTCAAGTAAAGCCTTGGGCGCCAGCTCTTGAAAAGAGGAGTTTTAAAAAGCCACCTGAAAACATTTCAGACCCATTTTATAGCCCCTTCGAAGCCTTGCACCCATGTAGGGTTTAACATGTCCGTGTGGAAATTATTATACATAAGCAAAGTATAACATTGTTTCTGATTGTTGGGGTTTGAGTAATTTCTGTTTTCCTCACAGTTACCCTGTTTAGTGAAGCGTTCATTTGTGGAAGGCTGTTTGGGGCAGAAAATGTCTCGCAGGAACTGTGAATCTGATGAATGCCGCTGACGAGAGATGTTTGCTGTTGAACTAGTCTCACATATAGATTCCACCCGGATAATTGGTAAAATATATTTTGCGTAACACGCATAATTTTCACACAAAAAATACCCGTATAACACGACCTCCAGTTTCCACAAGCCTGCATTTGAACTGGTAGACCACATTTGTATTGACGATTCTCGTTCTCAGGCTGAGTTGTGCTTTTTCACCTCTGTATCTCTTGTAGTCGCTCCCCTGGGGTTTCGTTGCAAACAATGATTTGAGCCTTACCAAAGAATAGAGGGCGCCATGTTTGTGTCACGGACATTTTTTGGTATGCTCCCTTTGTTCATCTTCCTTGTACATGGCAAATCACGGCTTTTTTTTATCCGTCAGGACAGGTCCTAGTCTTGAGTACTGAGGTCTAACCCAATTTGGATTGGGTCCATTTCCCCACTGCTGCGTCCCCTCACGCCTCCCCCCTCCTTCTCACTGCTCCTTAGTCAATTTCCCCGCCGCTGCGTCCCCTGCGGCCCCTCCCCCCACCCCTCCCATTGGACAGGCCCTCCGGTCTCCCAGCTTCCACTCCCACCCTCCCCTTCTCTTATGGCAGCCGCCAAAGGCACTCCCGTCTGCGCCTGGACCGCGCCCAGCGCCAGAACCCCTGGCCCTCTCAAACACACCTTCTCCCCCCTCACCCTCCACTCTCTCAACCCAGGCCCCCGCCCCACATGCACCACATCTAGCCCCACACACACTCATGGCCCCTTCTCCTCCTGCACCTGCCACTTCTCCTGCTCATCATCCCTCACACCACACACCAACCATAGCGACCCCACCTTCAACAAACACAACACCCCCAACACAAGACTCACCCACCCTGCCCCCACCAACCAACCCCGCAGTACACCAGCCCACAACCAGAACACACCCCGGAACAACACCCTCACGCACCACACCAACGCCACCCACCACAACCACCTTAACTGCCTACTCCTCAACATCCGCTTCCTTCACAAACATGCCATAGAACTCTGGGACCTCATCACTTCACACTCACCCGACATCGCCTTCCTCACAGAAACCTGGACCAACCCCTCCTCAGAACCCGACATAGCCATAGCCACCCCCAAGGGATACAAACTCCAACACAAAGACCGCCTCAACAGGCCAGGCGGTGGCATCGCCATCCTACACAGAGACACCATCAAAGTCACCACCAGCTCCCAAGACACTATCGACAACACTGAACACATGCACTTCCTAATCCACATCCACATCAACAACAACTACACCCTCCGAGGTACACTAATCTACAGACCACCCGGACCACGCCCTGCCTTCTGCGACACCATCGCCGACAGCATCAGCTCGCACGCCCTCACCTCAACAGACTACATCATCCTCTGTGATTTCAACTTTCACCTAGAAAACCCACAAGACCCCAACACTACCTTCCCTCATAGAAAACCTCACCAACCTCGGACTCAAACAATTGGTCACCGCACCCACCCACTCAGCAGGACACACGCTTGATGCAATTTTCACCTCAAGCCAACACATAGCCTACACCCACACCACCGACTCTTCTGGACTGACCACCGCTGCATCCACTTCTCCTTCACTAAACCCCTCACACACTACCATCAACACACCACACCATACCGCATGTGGGACAAGATCCCCACAGAAAGATTAAACTCCCAACTGGCCCACAACCCCCCCACACCAACGACCCCAACACAGGAGCACACAACCTCTCAAATGGATCACTACCTGCGCAGACACACTAGCTCCCCTCAGAAAACACATAGCCACCCGCATGGTTCACCCCTGAACTCCAAGACTCCAAGCGCAAATGCTGCCAAGCCGAGAAAATATGGAGATTAGAACCTTCCACAACCAACTTCTCCACCCTCAAAACCACCATTCGCACCCATCACCAACTCATACGCACCGCCAAAAGAGATCACTACAAGACACGCCTTGACAACAACTCTCAAAACAGCAAAGAACTCCTCACCATCATCAATGAACTTGCCAAACCCAAAGCCAGCAACATAGAACCCACACACACACAGCCCCTATGTGACGCCCTTTACAACCACTTCCTCCACAAAATCCTGGACATCCACAACAGCTTCATACAACACACACCCACTACACATACCCCTCACTCACCCAACCCTACCCCCACTCAGGACCCCCCCACCACACTCTCCACATGGACCCCCACCACACACGAAGAAACCGAAAAAAACCATGATCTCCATCCAATCCGGTTCCCCCTCCTACCCCTGCCCACACCGCATCTACAACAAAGCCAGCCCTACCATCGCCCCATACTCTACAACATAATCAACTCCTCGTTCGACTCTGCCACCTACTCAGACCCCTAGAAGCACGCGGAAATCACCGCCCTCCTAAAAAAAAAACAAGCCGACCCAGAGATCCTCTCAAAGTACTGCCCCATCTCCCTCATCCCTTTCCCCGCCAAGGTTGCAGAGAAATTAGTCAACACCCGCCTATCCCACTTCCTTGAAGCAAACAACACTCTTGACCACTCACAATCTGGGTTCCGCAAGAACCACAGCATAGAAACTGCCCTCATCGCATGCACGGACGATATCAGGACCAAAGTCGACAAATGCGAGACCATCGCACTCATCCTCATAGACCTCTCCGCAGCCTTTGACACCGTCTGCCACCACACACTTCGCACACGCCTCCACAACATAGGAATTTGCCACAAAGCTTTAGACTGGCTCTCCTCCTTCCTCACCGACTGGACCCAGAGAGTCCACCTTCCACCCTTCCACTCAAACACTACCAGGATCACCTGCGGAGTCCCCCAAGGGTCCTCCCTCAGCCACACACTCTTCAACATCTACATAATACCCCTAGCTAACATCCTCCGAGCACATGGAATCACTTTCCTCTCCTATGCAGATGACACCCAACTCATCCTCTCCCTCATCCGCAACCCCACCACCGCCAAAACCAACCTACACGCCGCTCTCCTCGACACCGCCAACTGGATGACCACTAACCACATCAAGCTCAACTCAAACAAAACCGAGATCATCATCTTCAATCCCCAACAAATCCACTTGGGACGACTCCTGCTGGCCCACCGCCCTAGGCCCTGCACCCACCCCCGCAAACCACGCATGCAACCTCAGCATCATCCTCGATCCCTCCCTCTCCATGACACAGCAAATCAATGCTCTAACCTCCTCCTGCTTCCACACACTCTGCACTCTAAAAAAATCCTTCAAATGGATTCCCCCAGAAACCAGAAAGACAGTCACCCACGCACTCATCAGCAGCAGACTGGACTACGGTAACGCCCTCTACACCGGCACCGCACTCAAACTCAAATGCAAGATCCAGAGAATCCAGAACACAGCCGCTCGCCTCGTCCTTGGCCTCCCCTGCCATGAACGAATCTCACCTCACCTCAAATCCCTTCACTGGCTCCCCATAGACAAGAGAATCGCATTCAAGATCTTCATCCACGCACACAAATCCCTCCACAACACCGGCCCAACCTATCTCAATGAAAGAGTTAACTTCCACACTCCCACATGCAACCTCCGATCAGCCGACCTCGCCCTAGCCACAGTCCCCCGCATCCAACACACCACCACAGGAGGCAGGTCTTTCTCCTACCTTTCCCCCAAAAGCTGGAACTCCCTCCCCACCGACCTCCGCAAAACCAAGGACCTACTGGTCTTCAGAAAGAACCTCATGGTTGTTCAATCAGTGACCCTCCCTATCTCCCCCCCCGTCTCCCCTCCCCCAGCGCCTTGAGACCCTCACGGGTGAGTAGCGTGATCTACACATTTTTTGATTGATTGATTGACCACTGCATTAGTTTCTAGACGCAGTATTGCCACTGATATATATGTTGGTCTATATGGCCATGTATACAAACTATAAATATTTCTCTTGTGTCTAAAGAGAATCATTGTTAAGGTGATCGGTTTACTGATTTAAAAAAATCATGGTGTTGACGCAGAAAATCTCCCAAGAAAGATCTTAAACTATAACCCGGGATTTGCAGTTAGCGAGTCACGGTGCTTTACCCTATTTGACAACCGCTGCTGTAATAATTAGTAAGCTGATGGCCTGAAATGAATTCCCACAGGCACATTGTATATACAGGTGTGCAAAGCTGTAGAGAACCTTAATTCACAACTTGGCACATTTTTCAAAACTTTTGAATTTTAAAACGGTAAAAAGCAGATGAGCAGTTTCGGCAGCCCTTTGCATCAGTAGGTAACTTTTCCTGCGAAGCTTCACAGCTAGACCACCACCCATCAGAGGTAAGACCACACCAGCGTCCCAACTCCTAGCATTTCCTTGAACCAGCCTTGACCCTTGAATAGTCCCAGACTACATTTTGTTCACAACCTCCCTGCTGAAGTCCTTGTCATCTTTCATGGACCCATCCTCTACTCCTTTCCATGCTGCACCTTCAGCTCAGTGGCTGTTTTCCAGTCACAGGATGGGTCTTCCATCAAGAGCTGGAAAACCAGTGACTGCAAAACAGCTCAGTTGTGTGGACTGCGGGTAAAGGATATGTACAACTGCAAAGTAGGATGACGTATATAAACTTCCCTTAGATTCACTTGATGCAGTTTACAAATTCACCACATGTTGCGAATGAAGGAAAAACCTTAGTCTAGAACCATTTGTCTGTGTCAATTGCAGACATATTGAGGTGTCATTCTCCATCTACCTGCAGGGAGTACCCAAAAGACAGGAATAACAGTTTACCTACATGGTGACTCTTAATGCCAACTCACTCAGCGTAGGTGTCACTGTCTCATTTCCACTGCCCTTGAATTGCAAACAGACAAGAACTTCCCTCCTGCCCTTAACGATGTTGAAACCTCGGAAGTGCTAATCCCTTGCAGCTATACCCCTTAACCCTTGAGGAGCTGGGCCTGCCTTGGCGCTCAAGCTTTTTTGTCTTATGGTGCCAAGAGATATGCTAAATGCTGGCATGTACAGAGGAGAGGAAAACAGGAACATCCATCCCATGTTGAACTTAGACCTTGATCCTTAATAGCACCCCAGCAATAGAAGATGGGCAGATAGTGTCACTGTGTAAGTTAAAACATGGAATGAGTGTGCATCTGTGTGAGCTTGTCTGGCAATGGTGTGTATTTTGATTTGTGTGCCTATTGCTGTATGTCAAAAAGAGTGTGGGTTCATGTAAGAGCATGGATATACAACTGTATCTCTGTGTGAGCATGTGTGCTCATGTGTTTAGATGTGTGTGCATGTGTATCTTCCTTCATCTGCATGTGAGTTATCTTATTTTAAAAGGAGAGTGAGTGCATGCAAGAATATAGGGCCAGGTACAGTATTTACTGGTCACATGCAGAACACTGGTTGCAATTTGTGACCAGTATTTTTTGTGACCAGTAAATAATTTTAAGAATTGACCTGTACACAAATAGAGGTCAATTCTTAAAATTCTGAATTGTCATGGATCACAGTCTGGCCCACCTCATAAATAATAATGAGACAGGTCACACATTGTGACTCACTACAATTGGAGACCATCAACGGGATGATGACCTTCTTGAATCATTAGACTACCATGTCTGTGATTGCTTTTAAATAAAACAAACTTTTTTCAATGTATCCCATTTTCCTTAAAGCAAACATGGTTGCAGTTAAAAATAATAATATTTTGTTAATGTTTGATCAAGAGTTGGCAGAGGTAGATTGGCGTCTCCTAAATTCAGAAGACTATCTATCAGGACAACTGCAAGCGAGCGTACCCAAGCCACATTAGGAATTCATCTTGTTCCCACCAGGCTGTGCAGTGGTTCAGTAACTGACCAATACAAGTTCCCTAGGATATCCAGCTCACCCCAGTGAGAGTAGGAGGAACAAGTCCAAATCCTTTATTATCCTTCAGATACAGCCTTCCCATTGACTCAATGTAGGTAGCACCAAAGTGAGGATAAACAGAGGATGTCTTAGCTTCCAGAGACCACCAATCTGCAAAGATTATAGAGTGAACCTTTCTACCAACACAAGGAAATAACATATTTTGATCTTGTACAGCAGAAACTGGGTCAATTTACTTTTTCCTAACTGGTATTGGATTTTATTTAACTGTGGCTTATTTCTGAAAAATATAAAAATGAGTTTGCAATTTTTATTGATGCTCCATAGCCACCTCAATTTCAAAGACTTTTAGCACTGACTTTCCATGACTCTCTCAGAACTTACTAGCTTGTGTTGGCCAACAATGGGCACTTTAAAAACAAACCGCCAAACAATAGCCCTCACTAGTCTGTGGATGGCAAGATTGCTCCTATTCTATTTATATGATTGCATGCATACTGTTATGAACACTTATGTGGGGATAGTTCTAGAGACTATCAACATTCTGTTTCATTTTCATTGTACTATTGTTTCAATTGATGATCCAAGTGTTTTTACTTTTCAAGTAACAACCGTGACTGGAAATTCATATTTATTGAGTATGTATAGGAAACTGGATTATTGGTTGAGGGGGACGAAACCCTACTCAAGCAGAAACCAGAATTCTTGTCAGGGTGAAACACAAGCAAACCACAAATTAGTCCATGCTCTGGTAGGTTGTACAAAGCAGTCAGACTTAACTTAAAGGCAATGTGTAAAATATTTACACAGCATTTCAAACAGTAATTAAGTGGAAGCAAACCACAAGAAAAATGCCACAGCAATTAAAAACATAGGGGGTGATTCTAACCCTGGCGGTCGGTGTTAAAGCGGCGGCCAACCCGCCAACAGGCTGGCGGTAAAAAAAATGGGATTCTGAGCCTGGCGGGAACCGCCAACACAGACAGCCACCTTAACACTCCGACCGCCACGGCGGTACAAACAAACAGCGCGGCGGTCACCGCCAACAGACAGGCGGCAGACAATGTACCGCCCACACTATTCCAACTCACCAATACGCCACCTTTTCCGGGGCGGGAGCACCGCCGATAAAAACACGGCGGAAACAGACTACGGACGGGAAAACGCTCACCACTACGCACTCCAGGAGGAAGGAGGACAGCATGGAACCCGAATTAAACATCCTACCTGCTCTCGTCTACCTTCTCATCTACCACAAGTACGAAGTCCGGCGCAGACGACAACGGTGAGTACTGCACCTACGACACACGGGAGGGGGAGGACGAAAGGTTACGGGCACACACATATGCGACCCCCCCCCCCAACTATGTACACACCAATGCAGAGCACCAAGTCACAGTGACACCACCCAAACACCCCTGAAAAATGCTAGGACATAATCATATTTGGAATAAATATTTATGTACCAAAAAGCTCCAGAAAATTATCGTACAACCATGAAAGATATTCACAACAAAACTAATGACATACACATCAGTGTATAACTGAAGTACCAAGTCCTGCACATCCTACGAATTCAGCATGTCCGTGGGCCAAAGTCTTGAGAAATAAGGGCAAAGCCCACACAGGAGACCTGAGTCCTTTGGAGAGAACACTGCAGGGGCATCAGATGTAAAAACTACAGGCACCTCAGGGGGAAGGGAAGGGGGGGGCACCACAGCCACATGAGTCCACGACGCCAGATCCACGAGGAGCCACCATGCCCACTGGCTGTCTCTACAGTGGGTGGGCTGCCCACTGGACCATCCTGGGGAGTGCAAAGCCACAGTCTCTCAATGTCTCTACAGTGGGTGGGCTGCCCACTGGACCATCCTGGGGAGTGCAAAGCCACAGTCTCTCAATGTCTCTACAGTGGGTGGGCTGCCCACTGGACCATCCTGGGGAGTGCAAAGCCACAGTCCATCAGGTGGATGACAGTCTCCACTGGTCAAGGAGGAGGCATGGTGGGCACAGTGAACCATAAACGGTGCTTGAGACGGCGGTGCCCAGCGGAGCGGTGCTTGAGACGGCGGTGCCCAGCGGAGCGGTGCTTGAGAGGAAGGGCCCAGCAGAGCGGTGCTTGAGAGGAAGGGCCCAGCGGAGCGGTGCTTGAGAGGAAGGGCCCAGCGGAGCGGTGCTTGAGACGGCGGTGCCCAGCGTAGCGGTGCTTGAGAGGAAGGGCCCAGCGGAGCGGTGCTTGAGACAGCGGTGCCCAGCGTAGCGGTGCTTGAGAGGAAGGGCCCAGCGGAGCGGTGCTTGAGAGGAAGGGCAAAGCGGAGCGGTGCTTGAGAGGAAGGGCCCAGCGGAGCGGTGCTTGAGACGGCGGTGCCCAGCGTAGCGGTGCTTGAGAGGAAGGGCCCAGCGGAGCGGTGCTTGAGAGGAAGGGCCCAGCGGAGCGGTGCTTGAGACGGCGGTGCCCAGCGTAGCGGTGCTTGAGAGGAAGGGCCCAGCGGAGCGGTGCTTGAGAGGAAGGGCCCAGCGGAGCGGTGCTTGAGACGGCGGTGCCCAGCGTAGCGGTGCTTGAGAGGAAGGGCCCAGCGGAGCGGTGCTTGAGACGGCGGTGCCCAGCGGAGCGGTGCTTGAGACGGCGGTGCCCAGCGGAGCGGTGCTTGAGACGGCGGTGCCCAGCGTAGCGGTGCTTGAGAGGAAGGGCCCAGCGGAGCAGTGCTTGAGACGGCGGTGCCCAGCGGAGCGGTGCTTGAGACGGCGGTGCCCAGCGGAGCGGTGCTTGAGAGGAAGGGCCCAGCGGAGCGGTGCTTGAGAGGAAGGGCCCAGCGGAGCGGTGCTTGAGAGGAAGGGCCCAGCGGAGCGGTGCTTGAGACGGCGGTGCCCAGCGTAGCGGTGCTTGAGAGGAAGGGCCCAGCGGAGCGGTGCTTGAGAGGAAGGGCCCAGCGGAGCGGTGCTTGAGAGGAAGGGCCCAGCGGAGCGGTGCTTGAGACGGCGGTGCCCAGCGTAGCGGTGCTTGAGAGGAAGGGCCCAGCGGAGCGGTGCTTGAGAGGAAGGGCCCAGCGGAGCGGTGCTTGAGACGGCGGTGCCCAGCGTAGCGGTGCTTGAGAGGAAGGGCCCAGCGAGCGGTGCTTGAGACGGCGGTGCCCAGCGGAGTGGTGCTTGAGACGGCGGTGCCCAGCGTAGCGGTGCTTGAGAGGAAGGGCCCAGCGTAGAGGTGCTTGAGAGGAAGGGCCCAGCGGAGCGGTGCTTGAGAGGAAGGGCCCAGCGGAGCGGTGCTTGAGATGGCGGGGCCCTGTTCAGCGGTGCTCTTCTCCACGGCGGGGCCCTGTTCAGCGGTGCTCTTCTCCACGGCGGGCCCTGTTCAGCGGTGCTCTTCTCCACGGCGGGCCCTGTTCAGCGGTGCTCTTCTCCACGGCGGGGCCCTGTTCAGCGGTGCTCTTCTCCACGGCGGGCCATGTTCAGCGGTGCTCTTCTGCACCGCGGGCCCTGTTCAGCAGTGCCTATCTCCACGGCGGGCCCTGTTCAGCGGTGCTCTACTCCACGGCGGGCCCTGTTCAGCGGTGCTCTACTCCACGGCGGGCCCTGTTCAGCGGTGCTCATCCAGCAGGTCAAGGGAGCCAGACCTGGCCTGGACTCCTGGCCTCCTTAGTGTCCTCCTTCCCAGCTGGGATGTGGCATGTGGGGTCCACCTTCTCCGCGCTCCTGCTGCCCTTCCGCTCCTTTGATGGGGCTCTCGGGCCCTTGCCTCCCCTAGATGGTGTGGGTGGTGAAGTGGCCGCACATTGCTCCTTGGGGGCAGCCCTGTCGGTCCTCGCACGGCGGCCCTTGTTTTTGCGGGTCCTCTTGCCGGGGGGGGGGCTGGACGTGTCCTTGCTGCTGATCGATGTGTCACTGCTGGCAAAGGGTGGGCTCCAGAACCCAGGCACAACAGTGACACCCGAAGCTGGGCTGGTGGTGGCTGCAGTGCTCTTGGGACTCTTTGAAGATGGATGGGGGAGCTCATCAGGGGGAAAGAGGTTAAGGTTAGCCAGGAAAAGTTTTTTAGGGCCAAGGTAAATGGTAGGAGAAGTGGAGATGGAAGTGGAGGTAGAGGAGGTGGTTGTAGGAGAGTCAGGTGTGCTGTCATTGGGTGAAGGTGCTGGTGCTGTAGGCTGTCGTGAGGTGGATGGCTGTTGGGTGGGTGTCTGCCTGCGTTTGTGTGTCTTGGAAGAGGGGGTGACAGACACAGTGGGAGAGGACACAGGGGACGTGTAAATGGCAGTGGGGGTGGTGACTGCACGAGTGTGGACTGTCCTGGAGGGTGAGGTGGTGATGGAAGCACTGGCTGATGTTGGGGTGCATGCAGGTGTGAGTGTAGACGTCACAGGGAGGGAGGAGGGAGACGAGGAGGAGGGGGACACAGGGGTGTCAGTGGCTGTTGGCATGTCTGCATCTGGGTGTTGTTTGGGTGAGTGTTTGTGGGATCTGTGGTGCTTGTGTTTGGATGAGCTGCTCTTGGGTGTTGAGGTGTGTGCAGGCTGGTCTGATGGTGTGGATGGGATAGGCTGAGGAACAGGAGACAGAGAAAGGCTGGAGGCAGTAACAAGAGGGAGGCTGGAAACAGGGACAATGGCTGCCGTCTGTGCTGAGGCCAGAGCAGTGAACGCTCGTTGATGGGCAGCCTGACCCGAATGAATGCCCTCCAGGTACGCATTGCTCTGTTGCACCTCCCTTTGCACACCCTGGATGGCATTCAAAAGGGTCGTCTGCCCAACAATGAGCGTCCTTACCAGGTCAATGAGCTCCGCACTGAGGGCAGCAGGGGCAACAGGGGCAGGGGCTGAGGTGCCTGGGGCGAAGGAGACGCGCGCCTTCCTGGGCGAACCGGCACGGAGCGAAGACTGAGGGGCTGCTGGGAGGGCGGGGCTGGTGCGCTGGGTGGCGGCTGTACCTGTAGAGGCGGGGGGCACGGATGTTGCCGCCACCCATAGGGAGCTCCCATCCGAGGACGTGTCGCTTTCGCTGCTCTCACCAGCGGTCCCCGTCGTGGTGCTCCCCTCGCCCTCCGGATCACTGGTGCCCTCGGTGTCTGTTCCTGGGCCCACCGGGGCCTTGTGTCCTGCAGCTCCCTCGTGCTCCGATGCCAAATCTCCTCCGCCTGATGATGCTAATGCACACATGCACAAGAAGATGAAGAGAAAGGGTGGGGGGAGAAAAAAGAAGACCAGGTTGAGTGCATGCAATGTCAACACCGTTGGCGGAGAGGACAGACACAGGTGCCTAATGCACTAAGCCGCGCATTCGGGGTACACTACTCAGTACTACTGACTAAGACAACAGGCCAAGAGACGTCAAACGCGCACATGGGAGATGCTGGACCTTCAATGGCTGTACTTGTCACCCTACCGAGGTGGGGGCCGGGGGCACAGGGCCATGCCTAAGGGAGAGGACTACACTACAGAAAGCGCCCTGGCCTAATGTCACCCACAGCCCTCCTCCCCCACCCAGACGCCTCCACTGCGCAGAAAGATAGGAGAATGTGCTGATACTCACCCCCTTGTGTCTGCTGTGATGTCTTAAAGCGCCCATCCAATTCAGGGTAGGCCACCGCCAGGATCCGGGACATCAGGGGGGTCATGGTGCGACTGGCACCCCTCCTAGGTTGGGAGGCCATCCCCAGCAGTGTTTCTGCGGTCTTCCTTGTTCCGCGGCGGATGTCCTCCCACCTCTTGCGGCAGTGGGTGCCCCGTCTGTTGTGGACCCCCAAGTTCCGGACTTCCTTGGCGATGGCACGCCAAATCTCGATCTTCTGATGGGCGCTGACCTATTTGACATGTACAGGGTGGAAAGGAGGAAATCATGAATGACCTGCATGTTAGATGTGATTGGCCCCCCCCCACCAACTTTGCCATATGGCACATGCTCTCATCTGTCGGGCGTTGCACTCCTCATTCGCCCCCCACCCCACCAACTTACATCCACCCCAATCCACACAGGCATAGCCCATTCCATGTGCACCCGGTGTACTCACTTGTTGGTCTGGAGGACCGTAGAGTAGCGCATACTGGGGGAGGACCCCATCCACGAGCTTCTCCAACTCTTCAGACGTGAAGGCAGGGGCCCTTTCCCCAGTCGCAGCAGCCATTGTATCTTCCAGACCGAGGTCACAGCAGCACTTGCAGTATAGGTCCTCTCCTGTGGATGATCAGGTCTCGAGTGATAATGCAGATAGAAAATGGCGGTCACGCCCGCGGCGGTGCGTACCGCGGCGGTGCGTACCGCGGCGGTGCGTACCGCGACCGCCGGCGCACTTCGTAATTGGCTCCTGAAACCCATAGGCTTCAATGTTAACCAATGCGGCTTTGCGCCGCGGTCTTTGACCGCCTACCGCCACGGTGTGCCCCGCCAGCGCATTGACCTCTCATCCCATTGTCCCACTTCACAGGTCAGGCAGCCGCCATTTCAAGGGCCTACATGGCTTAATTTTGACTGCGACACACAGGCCTAGGCCTTGCATTGCCACACATACACGCCTTTCAACCCATTGCCATTCTTTAACTGTGCAAGCTGTCTGTACGTACCTGTGGTTTGGCTGACTCTGTGCTCCATGTTGTCCTTCCTAGGCACCGTCCGCTGGGACTTGCGATGAGATGGAGGAATCCTCGCGTGTACCGACCGCTGGTGGACCTGTCGACAATGGAAGAACGCCATATAATACTTCGATACAGACTTGACCGTGCCACTATCCATGAACTGTGTGCCCAGCTGGAGCCAGACCTGATGTCCCCCATCCGCCAACCCACAGGGATTCCCCCTCTGGTGCAGGTTTTGTCAGTCCTCCATTTTTTGGCCAGTGGGTCATTCCAGACCACAGTGGCCATGTCATCTGGAATGTCTCAGCCTATGTTTTCTAAGATTTTGAGCAGAGTGTTGTCTGCCCTGATGAAACTTATGCGGAGCTACATCATTTTCCCAGAGGAGGGTGACTTGCCTACAGTGAAGGGTGATTTCTATGCCCTTGGACATATCCCCAACATCATTGGTGCCATTGATGGGACCCATGTGGCTTTGGTACCCCCAAAAGACGATGAGCAGGTGTACCGAAAAAGAAAAAATTATCATTCGATGAATGTCCAGGTGGTCTGTTTGGCTGACCAGTACATCTCCCATGTAAATGCCAAGTTCCCAGGGTCAGTGCATGACGCGTATGTGATGTGAAATAGCAGCATCCCCTATGTGATGGAGCAGCTACAGAGACAACGTGTGTGGCTAATAGGTGACTCTGGTTACCCCAACCTGCCGTGGCTACTGACCCCAGTGAGGAATCCCCGGACAAGGGCAGAGGAACGGTACAATGAGGCCCATGGGCGTACTAGGAGGGTGATTGAGCGAACCTTTGGCCTCCTGAAGGCCAGGTTTAGGTGCCTGCATATGACAGGTGGATCCCTAATGTACTCACCAAAGAAGGTGTGCCATATCATCGTGGCGTGCTGTATGCTTCACAACCTGGCTTTGCGACGCCAGGTGCCTTTCCTGCAGGAGGATGGTCCAGATGGTGGTGTTGTAGAAGCCGTGGAGCCTGTGGAGAGTGAAGAGGAGGAGGACTCAGAGGACGACACAGACAATAGGGACAGAGTGATACAACAGTATTTCCAGTAACACCCAGGTAAGAATCACCCACGCCATTTCACAATTGCTTCTAGCCTCCTGCATCTGTACTTTCTGTAGTTCCCACCAGATATTTTTGGGTAATTTTTGATTTTCCCTTCCCTTCTCAGTGCTGTATGACGCAGTGCCTGACTTCTGCTTGGTTTGCCCATGAACTACAGCGTATTGACATTGGTATGTTGTCATCACTAATTGACAGAACAGATATTGAACAGTAATATGTAATACATTTGCTAATAATACAGCATGACTCCAAACTGATTTGTGTGCAATATGTGATTTATTTACAGGGCTAGATATTGGTACATGTGATTCTAAGGGTGATGGGTGGGGGTGGAGTAATGTCCATGGCAGAGTCCAGTTCTCAGTCTCACAGGTGCATTGTCCTTTTGCCTGTGGAAGGATGGAGCAGAGGCAGTTCATGGTTGGACAGGGTGGCAATGTGGGACAGTGGGAAGAGTTCAGGGGGTATGTCCTGCTGGCGGGGGTCTTGACATCCTACTCTGTCTTTTTTTTGGATCTCAGGCTCCTCTTACGGGGTGGTTGTTCTTCAGCAGGAGGTGGGGTTCTGGTGGCCTGCCGTGGTGTTGGGGCCTCCTGTCCACTAGCGCCGGCGGAGGTGGTAGGCTGTTCCTGGTCCGGGCTAGTGACAGGGGCCCTGTGTGGTGCCACATGGTCCCGCAACGCGTCTTCTATCCTGTTGAGGGCCAGGACGATGGTCCCCATTGCGGTCCCGATGATTCTCAGCTCCTCCCTGAACCCCATGTAGCGTTCCTCCTGCTGTGCCTGGATCTCCGTGAACCTGGCCAGTACCGTCGCCATCGTCTCTTGGGAGTGGTGGTAGGCCCCCATGATGGTGGTGAGGGCCTCTTGGAGAGTGGGTTCCCTGGGCCTCTCCTCCCCCCCCTGTCGCACAGCAGCCCTCCGAGCTGCCTGGTTTCCCCCGGCCTCTGTCTCCTGGACGGTGTGCCCGCTCCCACTGCCCCCAGGTCCCTGTTGTTGTTGGGGTGTTGGGTTAGCCTGGGTGCCCTGTAGTGGCAGACACACCGCTGATTGACGTGTCCTAGAGACAGAGGCATGGGCCTGCTGGGTGGGAGCTGTGCTGGTGTTGGCAGAGGGAGGCGGGTCTGGTGTGGCCTGTGTCTGGGTGAGGGGAACCGACTGCCCAGAGGTCCCCGATGGTCCGGGCTGGTCATCAGGTTCAGTGTCGACAGAGCTGCTGTCCTCACTGTGGGCCTGTTCCGGGGGTGGGATGGACATTTCTGGACCCTCCTGGCTGGTGTTTTGGCGTTCGGGTCCTGCATGGGGTAAGAGAGTTTGGTTATTGTTTCTGTGTGTGCAATAGCGTGCGTGTTATGGGTGCCCTCGTCCCCCAGTGCAGGCATTCCCTTGAGGGAGGTGTTTTGAGGGTAGTTAGTGGGGGGGGTAAGTGCGGTGGTCATGCTTGGGTGATGGGTGTCCATGGATTGTGTTGGCATGCAGGAGTTGGTGTTGGGATGGGTGGGTTGTGCTGGTGAGACATTGTCAGGGAGGATGTGTGCTGGGGGGTTGGGGGTGAGGGTGGGGGTGTGGGTTGGCATGCTGGTGGGGTGGGGGGGATCTAGTAGTTGAGATTGGACTTACCAGAGTCCATTCCTCCGGCTACTCCTGCGAGGCCCTGAGGATGCAGGATGTTGAAGACCTCTTGCTCCCATGATGTAAATTCGGGAGGGGTGGGTGGGGGTCCGCCGCCAGTCTTCTGGACAGCGATGTTGTGCCTGGAGACCATCGATCGGACCTTCCCCCGTAGGTCGTTCCATCGTTTGCGGATGTCCTCCCTATTCCTGGGATGCTGTCCCACCGCGTTGACCCTGTCCACAATCCGCTGCCATAGCTCCGCCTTCCTAGCTATACTGGTGTGCTGCACCTGTGAGCCGAAGAGCTGGGGTTCCACTCTTAGGATTTCCTCCACCATGACCCGGAGTTCTTGGTCCGAAAAGCGTGGGTGCCTTTGGGGTGCCATGGGGTGGTGTGGGTGAGGTGTGGGGTGGTGTATGTGATGATGAGTATGTTGGTGTGTGGTGCTTTGTGCTATTATGTGGTGTGTGTGATGGTGTAGTGTGCCTCAGTGTGTATTGCTATGGATTGTCTGCTGTGTCTCTCTCTCCTTCTCTCAGTAATTGTGGTCGTAGGGGTTTGTGGGTGATGTGGGGGTGTGTTTTATAGTTGATTGATTGTGTGGGAGTGGGTTGTGTATGTGTATCAGGTGTGTGTATTTGTAATTGTCCAATGTGCCTGTGTTTTGGTGCTGTGTGTGTATTTTGACCGCGGCGGTGTGTACCGCCAATGGAATACCGCGTTGGAAAGCCCACCGCGTTGATTCGTGGGTCGTAATGGCATGGGCGTTTTTCTGTTGGCGTGACGGTGGAGGTTTGGTCATCTCCAGTTTATCGCTGCCCGCTGATGTGGCGGCCTGCAGTGGAGGTCGGATTTTTGGAGGTTTGGCCGTTGTGGGTCAGAATGACCGTGGCGGCTTTCCGCGGCCGCGGCGGTGTTATGGCGGTCTTCTGACCGGCGGTAAGCGCCTTTTACCGCCGAGGTCAGAATGACCCCCATAGTGTGAAATTTAATTAATTATTTAAGACCAATTAAACAAAAATCCAACCAGTAGAACCCAGTTTATGCAATTTCAGTTATTTAAGTAGCAGTAGTGCTTAAAAGCACAAAGCTCCAATTGTGGTTTTCCGGCTGCAGCAGACCGGACAAAATTACAAGTTCAGGCTGCCCACGATGGAGCTTGGGCCGTATATAGTTAGGTCCCTGAACATAGCAGCTTAGATCCTAGTTGTGAAGCGTTTCAAGGTCTTGCGTCTAGGATGTGTCTCACAGTGGCAATTTAGGTATGCGCTGCATGGTCTAACAATAAGGATACAGTGTGCCGTTGTGGTTCTGAGGAGCTACGGGCTAAGATGTAAGGTCGTGCATTGATGATGCGTCATGATGTGGTGGTCCAAGGAGCTGCAGGACTGGAAGGACAGGTCTTGAGTCGAAGATGCGTTGCACAACAGCCTTTCTGAGGAGCTTCCAGGTCCTGCACCAGGGATGCATCATGCAGCAGTGGTTCTGATGCAAGGGCGCAAGATGATGCATCTCGCTGCGTCAGTTCTGCTTGGACCACAGCTGGACTGGCAGAACTCTTTCAGGCTTACTTCCAAGGCTCCAGGACTTGGGTGGCACCACTTGGGGAGGGTGGGCAAGATTCACAAAAGATTCCAGGTGCTGGGTTCAAGGTAGTTGGAGTCGTTTCGGTCACTGAGGCTCCAATCAGGAGGTCAGTCAACTAGCCCTTGAAGTCACTCTGGTGGTCAAGGGTTCATGATGCATGTCCGGTCTTTTTCACTCGAGCAGCAGGACAGCAGAGTAGCAGTCTTTCTTTCAGCAGAGCAGCACAACAGTCCTTCTGAGTCTTCACCAGGTCCACAGAGGTGTTTCAAAGAGTTGGGTCTGAGGGTCTAATATTTATTCTTAATGTCAGCTTTGAAGCCGGGGAAGGTTATGTAGATTTCAATTCCCAAATATGTTTGGAATTTCCTGCCTACCTGCACTACTCCCAGCTTCTCAGGGACACAAAAGACTAGTGTGAAACCATTTGTGAGTGTGCTTAGGCAGAGCCTTTGTGATGTGTAAGTGTGGTAGGTGACAGCTCACCCCCATTCATTCAGATGTTGCTCATCCTTCCAACACCTATTGCCCCTTTGTCTCACTTTTTGGAAGTAATACGCAAAGACCAACTACCAGCTATACCTAATAATGTGACCCAGGATAAAGGCTGCAGAAACCAAATAGTTAGGACAAGAAAATGGTTAATTTCTAAAACTAGCATTTTCAGAATTGTGACTTATAATTCAACTTTGCCATTAAATATGGTTTTAAATTATTTTTTAGACACCACACTCAGCATTTCTCCTTGCTCCCAACTGAAATATATCACATGTTCACAGATCAAATATAATAAGCTATCCCAATGTCAACCTATGGAAGAAGTAGGCCTTACAATACTGAAAAATGAATCTGTGAGTTTTTCACCACCAGGACATGAACAACTTAAAAGTACATGTCCAACGTTTTAAATATAGTGCACCCTACCCTATGGAGTGACTTAAATGTTTGATAAAGGAAGATTTAGGCCTGGCAAAAGGTTTATTTTGCAAGGTTAATGTGGCAGTTTAAAAGTGCACCTAGGCTCAAATGGCCAGCATTCAGACATGTTAAAAAGGGCTATGTAAGTGGGTAGCACAATGAGTGCTGCTGGTCCAATAGTAGCTTTTAATTTAAAGGCCTTGGGTACTTCTAGTAACACTTTATTAGGGTCTTAAAGTAAATTAACTGTGCCGATTGCGGGTAGAGCAATTGCACCATGTTCAAGAGAGAGAGCAAAAGCACTTTGGCACTGATTAGCAGAGGTTTAATGCAGAGCCCTAAAAGTAAAAAGAAAGCAGGCTCAGAAAACAGGATGGTGAAGGTAAAAAGTTTGGGTATGAAGTCTAGGGCTTGTGTGGCACGCTCATTTAACCCCACACTATCATAGACTAAGTGACAATGACAACTACATGTAACTATACTATCATTACCTGGGACGTGCGTAGGATGGGCTCTGTTAAAAAACAGTACATAATACTGGTCAAGTTAAACTGCTGCAAAGAGCACATTGTATTTTTACAAATAACACACTTGACCACACATGAAGCTGACAAACTGTGCTGAAAGTGGAGAGGACAATTAATCCACACCACCCACTCCGCATGTGCACAAGGGACAGCTAAATGGATAGCCCTGGGGTTCCCTTCACTATACAAGATACCATAATCGGCACAAATATAGATATGAGTTACTCCAGGGCACATTAGATGGTACACCTGTGGTTTTGGGAAGCCTCTATGCCCCTAATACTAAACAGGATACCTTCCTAGCACACCTATCTAATATCTTGACTATTTGAGTTATTAGTTTTTGTGCTTTCTGTGGAGAATGGATTGAATTAATTCTGTCTGGGTTCCATGGTATGAGAATGAGAAATTGTGTGTCAACCAAGTCCTCCGCTGCATAGTGTTGCAAGCATCAATAGGGGAGATGTTTCTTAGGCTTGTCGATGTGTAATGCCAAGAGATGTAGGTATTTCAAAACTTTCTACTGAATGTCTGGCACATAACTAAGTATTTTCATGTTTCCTGTCCTTCATGAAGTTTCTCTATTCTACTCCATGTTATAGGTGTGAGTTGATGTTGAACGTGTTGGCCTTTAGGGTCCATGAACAAAATGCTGTCACACAGTAGATTTAAATGCTCTGCCTGTTGAATTGCTAGTATTTTGTCCTCCTAAAACTATTACCTTTCTTGTGTAATTCAAACTTTCTTCTTCTTTTATATGTTTCTTGGATTTATGGATTTATATCAGCCTGGAACAGTCTTACAGGTGTTAATTACATTAGTGTTTTCTGTATCAATTGTTTAAAAATGGGCTTTTGAGCTACATTGTGTTAGAATAGTTTTTATTGATGAGGCCAAAGGACATTATTAAGTTGGTTCATGGTTTATCTCCTTCTTCTTTTAGTGCCAGTAAAATCTTCTAAGGTCTTGCTTGTTGAATACCAATTGTGTACTGTACCAATACTTACAGTGGACTTTGTGTCAGCCCATTGCTAAAAATGTATTGGCTTTTTGTCAATCGCATGTGGTTGCTTCTTATTTGATGTCTTTCTTTTCCATTCTGTTTGTCCCCTCTGCACATAACATCTTTGGATCCTTGTGATTGGATGACTTGTATCTTTCCACAGCTCGCAGCAAGCAATTGCTTATTTCTCTTCCTTTAAATACTCTATGTGAGTGTAAATGTTTTCCTCTGTACCTCGAGCTGCTTCCCGCTTATGTTCCAGCTTTCCTGCACTCATTGGTGGTGGGGATAGAGATCAGAAACTGATTGACATCAGCACATGGTGGTTCAGCAGAGGTAGGGGCCCCGACAGGGTGGGAAAAATTTGACTTAGGGCAATATGATGCCACCCATTGACGTGCGGAAATTGCTATAACATTTTTTTCTAGATCCAGCCTTGCTTGGGGAGATTCACAAGGTGAGCAATCTGTGGTTATTGTGAAGTGTTTGCCAGGAAATGGATTACCGAAGGTAGGTAACTTGATTGTTAAGTTTACATAGATTAAAACTAATTAAGTCAGTTTTCTTTTCTGAGATACCATAAGCTGCGTATGGATTTGTAACAAGACTTTGAATTTTTAGTTCCTATTTAGGTCGAGTGTGCAAGTGCTCTGGCCTTTTGTAATTTATCTGTTGGCTTTTAACCATGCCCACCGCACGCCCATCACTCTCTCTTGTTCATGGGCTTGCCTTTCAAAAATTCTTTGTTATCATTGGTGAATGCTTTACGTCTGTCCCTTCTTGGGGCAGTTTTGTTTCTGCTTTGGCCATCGCCACTGTTACATGGATAATTGCACGTTTGCCGATCCGTTCGACTGCGAGTGAACTTCTTTTTCCTTTTGTGTCTCTCCTTCACACTTATGCTCATGGCGACCGTTGCACTTTCAAACCACTTGCTTATGTCAACAGTTTTACTTTTCTTTTTCAATTTATGTGGCAAGAAAAGTCCAGTTAGGAATTTACAATGCTAATAGCTCTAACCCGAGCAAACGTGACACCCATTGCATTGCTTTCCAAGCAAACATTACAGTAGCAAAGTATTCCTAGTTATAGGAGGACAGGAGTATAGTAAACATTTCCTAGACATCTGAGTAAAGGAGGTCAATCTGCAGCACTGATTTGGTGGACCTAGATGCTGGCATCATTATATTTTCTGAACAGTGGTTGGCGAGGCAAAGGAGATTTTGCAACTGACCTGAAAAGTTTTGCTGACTTAGATGTGTTAATGCGCACATTGTTAGCACCCTGTTCAATGCTTGACTAAGCCATCCAATCAGAATTTTCAAAGTATGAATTATATCAGGCCTGTGTATTTTATTCTTTAGAAAAGTATTTAAAAAAATCCTGTTAGCTATTTTTTCCAAAATTGTTGTTGCCTCCTGGTTTGATTTTGCTTTGCTGTCCTATCTTTTGTCTTTGGAAATCTCTCCTCCCGCCCCTGAAAAGCATACTGAGATAATTTTAACTGAGGTTTATGATACAGCAGATAAAGGGGAAAGGAAAGAAAGTAACTTTGAGAAAGCAAAGGTAGGTTTTTACTTAATTAGACTTCTTAAGCTAGGCACAAAAAGTGCATAATAATTACGTGACCGAAATGTTTCTTCACGATGACAAGCTGAGTCACCTTAGAAGGCTCCCTCTCTTAAATAGTATATTACATTTTGTATGTAATTTAATACATCAACAGTAGGCTTGCACTTAGAAAATGTATCACTACTCTGATTTTTTAATTCTATATTATATTTAAGCACAATAAAAAATAAAAATACATTTTCACATGAAAGGCAATATACTGATTAATTGAAAAGGTCTTAATTGAAAGACAAGGGAAGCACTGACTACTGCTCCCCACTCTACCCATATCCTCTTAACAAGGGCAGACACCACAGTTTTGTATCTACTTACTCGCTATTTTGGAAAGCGCTGATAAATGTAAAATGCAGATAATGTGTTAATGTTTTAACTGTTGATTATGCTAACCATAATGTCTTTAAAGTTAACAGGACTAGAGACCCGCAAGCAGGGAGAATAGAGTTGAAGAGACTTTGTAAAAGTACTACTAGGGTCATAGAGTAGCAGCGAGAGGGAGCGCCCCAGTGCTACAAAATCAGACCATTTAAATTTAAGGTCAGCTGGGATTCAAGTGTGTAGTGGGCGCACCCAATGGGCATGCGTATGGCACGGCAAACTTACACCAAAGGCAAGCCTGTCTGCGCCCGTCCATGCCCGAACGGGACAGGGGCCAGGCATGCTGCTATAAACAACATTAATCCACGGCAATATACCTCTCAACAGCTTCTATCCTTATTAAAAGGAGATAAGATTCAACAATGTATGCCTTTAGATTTCATAAAGGAAGAGAGAATTTGCTCCCACTGTGATTATAGCTTACCCCCAAGAAGAGAGCCACAGAGATAGATAAGGAGATGGAGATCGCTAACTGGGACACCCTAGAAGTCAGGGAGGAGGAAAAATGTTGGAGGCTAGGCATACGTAATTGAAGATCTTTGCCAGGACATAAAACAGAAATAAACCTAATATTAGAAGAAGACAAATTAGACATTTTATTAGTCACAGAAACCTGGCTGAAGGATAGTTCAGCCGTTGATATTCAAATGGCAGTTTCTCCACAATATTACATTGCCCAACAAGATAGAGTTAAAAAAAAGGTGGTGGTATTGCAATATTATTAAAAGAGGAAGTGTGATCCTCTATATCGCCCCTTGAAATCCTAGACTGAAAATGTTCAGTTTAGTATGTATATCCAGTACCTGTACTTTTTCATGGGTACTGATTTACAGACTCCAGCGCCCCAGTACACATTTTACTGAAGCATTACCTGTACTAGCATCTAATACTTTGAATATTTTTTTTAACAGTTCTAGGGGATTTTAATTTACATTTAGAGGATCAAAATAATGCATCAGCCTTACTGGGTTAAGACAAGATCTTGAAGCTCTACAACTGACTTTAAAATCTGATGCCCCTACACATGAAAAAGGTAATCTGTTGGACCCGGTCTTTTGCAACAACCCAAACTTCATATTAGCAGGATTGTGCCAAAACCTAGGACAGACCATCATTTGGTCTTATTCTCCTTCAAAAAAGAGCCAGGAATAATGATGACTAAACCCCGTTGAAAACTGGGTGGAGATGGGGAAAGGTGGCAGAAAGAAATTGGGAGGAAATGTTACAAAGATCACAGTCCCTGCTAAAAGAGGGTATAAAGATTAGACGATACCTATAATAGTTGGGAAGGCTGGATCACATGTGCATTGGGTATGTGCATCCCAATTACTGTTTTCGAAGATAAAGAGCAAACTAAAACTACACTTTGCTTTAACATCAATCTGGCATCCTTGAAGAGACTTTGCAAAAAAATAGAAAGAGCATGGAGAAAGTCATACTACTCCCAGTTGAAGCAGAAACATAAAACAGCAATAAAACACTATAAAAAAGAACTGAAAAAGGCCCAGGCAAAATATTTTGAGGTAATCATTCTAAAGGCTCCAAATCCCTCAAGAGAATTATTTAAATTTGTGAAGACCTTGAAATTAGATAAATCGGGCACAATTCCTCCATCATCAACAATAGACAGATGTAATGAATTGGCCACTTTTTTCAGGAAAAAGTATTGAAAATGTACAGTTCCCCACTGGCCATTCGAGAAAAGGGCCCTCAGCAAACTCA
Organism: Pleurodeles waltl; assembly: GCF_031143425.1. Lineage (NCBI taxonomy): Eukaryota > Metazoa > Chordata > Amphibia > Caudata > Salamandridae > Pleurodeles > Pleurodeles waltl. The sequence continues at coordinate 895,038,148 of NC_090446.1, forward strand.
CATTTTGAAATCTGTCATAAACATTACTTCTTTTAATATGATTCCTGAGCTTACAGAGGACAGGGTTCAGGAAATCAGGAGAACAGTAAAATCAGGATCCCCATTAGACCCAGCTCCTCCACAGGTTATAGTGGAAGGCACTCATATACTTCTTGCAAGTGTCACAAATATTCTAAATGGATCTCTAGAGCAGGGAACAGTACCTAGTAGATGGAAAGACACAATCATTAGACTATTGCTGAAAAAACCCCACTTAGATCCCAGAGACTAACAAATATCATCACATATCACTTCTTCCAGTCATGGGTAAGATTTTGGAGAAACATGTTAATAAAACTTTATCTTGCCATCTGGAAGCCAATCAACTTCTGCATCCATTGCAGATGGGCTTCAGAGCCCAGCACAGAATCAGCACTGCTAGCAATCACAGAGGAACTCAGAGGGATATTGGATCAAAGAGGAACAGCCGCTATTATTTTGCTAGTCTTAAGTGTGGCATTTGATCTGGTGGACCATTAGATTCTGATCCGGAGATTAGAAGAGATGGTGGTGAAAGATAAGGCCTTGAAATTGATGCAATCCTTGATTAAAGATTGAACCTTCCAATTAATGGAAAATGTCTGTTTTTCAGAAACTTGGGCCTTTAAATGTGGAGTACCTCAAGGTTCCTCCCTTAGCCCCACCTTTTTTAATACATATTTAAAACCTTTAGCAAAATGTGATGAACCACACAATTGGTAGTATCAATTAGTAGTATCAATTGCAAAAGGGAAGTAAGTGAAGAACCCACAGCTTTCTCCATGCTTGGAAGATGTATCCAAGTGGATGGCAAACTGCTGCCTAAAACCTAATTGTGAAACAACCAAGGTGATGGTCCTAGGAAACAACCGAAATACAAATATGGATTTAGGATGGCCAGATTGTCTGGGTAGTCCCGCCACCCCTAAATCTCTCATACAAAATCTGTGTATGTGGCTGGATATTGCCCCTACAATGGTCGCCCAGGCAACAAAATTGGCAGGCAGTTGCTTTGGGGCACTGAGGACTATGAAAAAAATCATCAAGTTACTCTGGGAAAACGTAAGAAAAACTGTGATATACGCTGTGATAACCTCACGTCCGGATTAAGGTAACTCTGTCTACCTGGGCTCACCAAAATATGTTATACAAAAGCTGAAAGTAGTACAAAATGCAGCTGCCTGAACTCTATTGAAAATCCCCAAGACACAATCAGCACTGTATTAGAGACTCTGCATTGGTTACCAATTTAAGTCAAGTTTAAAGCACTAAGGCCCTCATTACGAGTGTGGCGGTCTCAAGACCGCCACACTCGAGATGGCGTCCGACCGCTGCAGACAGGGCGGTCCGACTGCCCTATTATGACCATGGCAGATGGGCAAAGGTCCGACCGCCGGCACCGCCAGGTTGCTGCCTGTTGACAGCCTGGCGGTCTTGGCGGTCGCAATCCCCTGGGGATTACGAGTCCCCTTTCTGCCAGCCTTTGCATGGTGGTCTCAGCCCCGTCGTACTTTTCACTGCCCGAATTATGGGCAGTGAAATGCGCAACGGGTGCGGTCGCACCCGACTCACCACAACATTGCCACTGGCTCGTAATCATCAATGTTGTGGTGAGTTTTCCACTGGGCCAGCGGGCGGAAATGCTGTTTTCGCCCGCTGGCCCAGCATAAAACTCCTAATAGGGTGGCCCGCATACCGCCAGAACTGGTGGTATGCTGGCTGCAGTGGCTTCAGTGGTCTTTAAAAAAGACCACTGAAGCCTTAATGAGGGCCTAAGTTTAGCTCATAAAGTGATTCATAATCAAGGCCCGCAGAAGCTAAGAGGCTTACTGACACAATACCACCCCTCCAGGCCTCTAAGATCAGTGCAAGGACATCTCCAAGAATTAGGAGAGCCAAATGGGTTGGCGGATGATATGCCTATCTGGTTCCACATCTCTGGAATGCTCTACCCATACAGATTAGATCAATAATTGACAAATCTAGGTTTAGGAAGTGTATATAAACATGGCTCTTTTCACAACTAACTAATGAAGCTATATTCAATACATAGTCAGACTGGGGTGCATTGTAGCTGGATTTATCCCTCATCTTGCACTGGGAGGGCTTAGGGTAGCCATGCACTTTACAAATATCATATCATATCATCATATCATATCATAACTCAACACATTTGCGCCCAAGACAAATACTTAAATAATGAAATGTGCATTAATAAATGTCTTGCACAGAAACCATCAGCACATTTGGATTGCATTTCTTATATTTGTATAAATTAAATGGTGCATCGTGTACCTAGAATACATATTTTTAGTGATTTTCATTTAATGTGACCTCTATTTAGACCTTATTACAATTGAACTTTCCAAATGAATCACTTATTTTGTTTTACATACATTGTATTCAGATCACATATGCATTATTCCTCTGACCAGGCATTGAGGTGATTCAGGGAAAGGAGCATGCTGCTCCTGAACCCAAGGTTACTTTTTAATCCAGCAGTGTGCTCTCAATGAAACCACTCAATGCTTTTACTCTGATTTCTGTTTAGTTGATATATTAATATGCGTTAGGTAGGATCATTAGTAGGGGCTATGTGAGTTCATACAAAAGATGGGTGGGATTAATAGAGAATCTAGAAGAAAATATTAATAGAAAAGATAGAAGAAAATAAGTAAAAACACAATAATAGAGACAAGAGAAATACCCAACAATGTAGCCTGCCAGGAGGCATGCCCGTGATGGAGAGGAAGAGAGTGTCTTTTAAAAAAAATTAAACAACATCAGTTGGATGTTTTACTATAGGGATAAATTTTCATGCAAGGTTTAGGAATGTAGAGGAAAGTTTTTTTTAGATTGAATGCAAGTTGATGATGCAAAACTGTAGAAAGAAATGTACATGTGAGAGGGTGCTATGTTAGATACTTTCGATAGACACTAGAAACATGTGAATGGTCTGTAGGCAGCCTCTACACTTCTGCTTACACAATGACTGGTTATCAGCTCTGGGGCTGGAAGTTTAAAGTAATGGCTGGATGCATTATTTGTGAAATATTGAGTGCTTTTTGCTACACTCAGTAAGCAACAATCTGGCGATAACAGCAAGCGGCAACAATATAAGGCGTAAACAATGCAAACATTGAAATTAGATTTAGCAAGTGTTGGAGCAGATGTCTTCTGATGTTTGCCTTCAAATGTGCCTTACAGTATTATTTAAAAAAGCGATTCCACATTATGGCCCTCATTACAACCCTGGCGGTCAGTGTTAAAGCGGCGGTAATACCGCCAACAGGCCGGTGAAAAAAAAAATGGAATCACGACCACAGCGGAAACCGCCAACATAGACAGCCACTTCAACACTGCGACCGCCACGGCGATACAAACAAACAGCCACCAACACCACCGACAGACAGGCGGAAGACAATGTACCGCCCACCCTTTCACAACACGGCAATCCGCCATCTTTTCCGGGGCGGAACCAACGCGAATAAAAACACGGCAGAAACAGTACACAGAGGGGGAAATCGCTCACCTCTCCACACCCCACGAGGAACCAGGAAGCCATGGAGCCAGAACTGCAGATCCTGCCTGTGATGGTCTTCCTTCCCCTCTATCAGGAGTTCCAGAGACGGCAGCGACGACCACAGTGAGTACTGCACCTACAACACAGGGGAGGGGGGAGGGAAAAGAGAATGACACACACACACACAACACACAACACACAACACCCCCACCCTCACCCACAACACCATACACACAATGACATGCTGCAACATTACATATACACCTCCCCACCCCTTTGAATAACGCAAGGACAAAAGGAATTGATTTGAACGATTGTAATCAATAAAAATCAAGTAGTCAAAACTCTAAATATAGTATATACAATTATGTACACCAACTACACAAGTCCGGATAGTGCACCAATCATTGTCCGTGGACCACTGGGCCCAAAATGCATGGGTGAGGCCCACACTAGATACCTGACTCCAAACGGAGAGAACACTGGAGGGGCATCAGATGGAAAATAAACAGGCACCTGAGGGGGAGGAGGGCACCTCAGCCTGATGAATGCACAATGCCACTACTCCACGAGGGGGCTCCATGCCCATTGATGTATCCTGGGGAGTGCAAAGCCACAGTCTCTCAAGTCTCTCAAGTGGATGGCTTGCCCACTGCTTCATCCTGGGGAGTGCAAAGCCACAGTCTCTCAAGTCTCTCAAGTGGGTGGTTTGCCCACTGCTGCATCCTGGGAGTGCAAAGCCACAGTCTCTCAAGTCTCTCAAGTGGGTGGTTTGCACACTGCTTCATCCTGGGGAGTGCAAAGCCACAGTCTCTCAAGTCTTTTCAGTGGGTGGGTTGCCCACTGCTTTATCCTGCGGAGTGCCAACCCACAGTCTCTCAAGTCTCTCAAGTGGGTGGTTTGCCCACTGCTCCTGGGGAGTGCAAAGCCACAGTCTCTCAAGTCTTTTCAGTGGGTGGGTTTCCCACTGCTTTATTCTGGGGAGTGCCAAGCCACAGTCTCTCAAGTCTCTCAAGTCTCTCAAGTGGGTGGTTTGCCCACTGCTTTATCCTGGGGACTGCAAAGCCACAGTATCACAAGTGGATGCCTTTCTACACTGGTTCTGGAGGGGGCTTTGTGCCCAGAGTGCTTTTTCCTGCCAAGAACAGAGGTAGTGGATGCCTTTCTCCCCTGGTTCTGGAGGGGGCTTTGTGCCCAGAGTGCTTCATCCTGCCAAGGACAGAGGTAGTGGATGTGATACTCCACTGGTTCTGGAGGGGGCTTCGTGACCAGAGTGCTTCATCGGACGAATGACCACTGGAGATGGCAGCCATGTCTGCGGTGGTGCCACTGGCTCAGGATGTCGCGGGCCGCTGGAGGTGCTTGCGGCAGTGTCAGTCGCGGCGGTGCTTGTGGCGGTGTCAGTCACGGGGTGCTGGTTGCGGTATCTGTGGCAGCGCTGCTGGCTGCGGGCTCTGTGGTGGCGGTGCTGGCTGCGGGCTCTGTGCCGCAGTGCTGGCTGCGGGCCCTGTGACAGCGGTGCTGGCTGCGGGCTCTGTGGCAGTGGTGCTGGCTGCGGGCTCTGTGGCGGCGGTGTTGGCTGTGGGCTCTGTGGCGGCGGTGCTGGCAGTGGGCTCTGCGGCGGTGCAGGTGGCGGTCTTCTCCACCGTACAGGTTGGCATCGACGTGGACAGAAAGTGTGACACTGGTCTCTCAGTCGGTGCCACCATGCCCTCTCCTGACCTGCCCTTCAGTTTCTGGCCCTTCCCCACCTTTGAAGGTGTCTTGCCACTATCCCCTTCCGTTTTCCCGGACCCCTTGATGGCAGGTGTTTTCGGCTTCTCCCTCCGGGATGTGGGCAACTTTTTTAGCTTGGCAGGTGGCGGGATGTCTTTGCCCTCGCTCCGTGGCACACTGGCAGACCTGATGGTTGGCGCACTCCAATAGCCCACAGTTGCTGGCACCACTGTGCCTAGGGATGTGGTGGCTGAGGTGCTGGGTTGGGGCATGGAAATCCTGGCCCTAGGGGAGGGACGGGGGGGAGGTGTAGGGAACAGGGCAATATTAGCCAGGAAAAGTTTTTAGACACAATGGGATGGGTAGATGGAGGGGGTTTGGGAGTGGAGAAAGAGGTAGTGGTTGTAGGAGGTGTACGTCTGCTGGATTTTGGTGAAGGTGCATGGGCTGGAGGCTGTTGTGAGGTGGATGGCTGCTGAGTGGGTGTGTGTCTGCGTTTGTGTAGTTTGGTAGGAGGGCTCACTGACACACTGGGAGAGGACACTGGGGATGTGTGCATGGTAGTGGGGGTGGTGAGTGCACGTGAGTGGTGTGTGGTGGGGGCATGCTGGTGATGGAGGTAGTGGCTGAAGATGTAGTGCATGCAGGTGTGAGTGTAGACGAGACTTGGAGGGAGGAGGAAGACGTGGAGGAGGGGGACACAGTGGAGGCAGTGGATGTTGGTATGTCTGCATGGGTATGATGCTTGTGTGAGTGCCTGTGGGATGTGTGGTGCTTATGTTTGCCTGAGCCACCCTTGTGTGTTGATGAGTGTGCATGCTGGTCTGATGGTGTGCTTGGGATATGCTGAGGTACAGGGGATTGGGTCTGGGTGAAGGAAGTTGGAGGGGAGGCTGGACACAGGGACAATGGCTGCCATCAGTGCTGATGCCAGAGCCTGAAATGCTCTCTGTTGGGCTGCCTGGCCAGAATGAATGCCCTCCAGGTATGCATTTGTTTGTTGCAAATGCCTCTCGACACCCTGGATGACATTCACAATGGTAGACTGCCCAACAGTGAGTGATCTCAGGAGGTCAATAGCCTCCACACTGAGGGCAGCAGGGCTGACTGGGGCAGGGCCTGAGGTGCCTGGGGTGAAGGAGATGCCCACCCTCCTGGGTGAGCGGGCACGGGACACACGCTGAGGGGCAGCTGGGAGGGCAGTGCTGGTAGGGGGCGTGGCGGCTGTACCTGTTGATGCGGGGGGCACAGAGGGGCCCGCCACCACAAGGGAGCTCCCATCAGAGGAGGAGTTGCTGTCACTGCTGTCACCTCCTGTCCCTGCCATGGAGCTCCCCTCGCCCTCCGTCCCACTGGTGGCTTCAGACTCCATTGCTTCGCCCTCCTGGGCCAAGTGGGATGCAGCTCCCTCCTGCTTCGGTGCCACTGCTCCTCCACCTGATGATGCTATTCCACACAAGAACAGGGAGACCACAAAAAGGGGGGGGAAGACAGAAGAAAGACATGTTCTGTGCATGCAACACCACTACCGTTGGCGGACACTACAGACACAGCACCCCTCTGCACTACGCCATGCACTTATAGTTCCTAGATTTCTCACATGCCCATGGGGTACAAGGCATAAGCCTGATTACTGCACACATGGAATTCACAGGAGCCTGACTAGGTGTTGATGGCACTAAGCACTAGTGGGGTTGAGGTTCCACTGAACCTGCCTCACAAGGGACCTTGCCTACTAAGCTCGCCGTGGCCTAGAGGAACCCACTGCCCACCTCCCCCACCCAGACACTTCGTAATGCGCGCAGAGTCAACTGAATGTGACTGTACTCAACCCCTTGTGGCTGCTGTGATGCCCTCAAGCGCCCATCCAACTCCGGATATGCCACCCCCAGGAACCGGAATATCAGGGGGGTCATGGTGCGACGGGCACCCCTCCCACGTTGGGAGGCCATCCCCAGCTGGGTCTCCGCCATCTTCTTGCTCCAGCGGCGAAGGCCCTCCCATCTTTTCCGGCAGTGGGTGCTCCGTCTGTGGTGGACCCCCAGGGTCTGGACATCCTTGGCGATGGCACGCCAAATATCCTTCTTCAGGTGGGCGCTGACCTAGAGGAATGGAACAGGGGGAAAGGAAAATCTTTACCCGTCCGGACCGTCATACTCATTGGCCCACGTTCCCACCCTTGCCCTGACGCACAGACACTCACCGTCCGCACATGCAGGCCTCAGTCCCCCTCATGTATCTCACATCCACACCACTCCAAACAGGCTTTGCTCATGCAGCATGCTCACAGTGTACTCACCTGTTTGTCTGGATGACCGTAAAGTTGTGTGTACTGAGGGAGAACCCCATCCACTAGTTTCTGCAACTCCTCCGAAGTGAAGGCAGGGGCCCTTTCCCCAGACACATGAGCCATTGTCGCTTCCAGACTGAGGTCACAGCAGCACTTGCAGTGTAGTTCCTTTCCTGTTGAAGGTCAGGTATCATGTGAGTGAACAGACAGAAAATGGCGGTCACGTCCGCGGCGGTGCGTACTGTCACCGCCGGCATACATCATCATTGGCTCCTGGGACGCATAGGGTCCAATGTTAACCAATGCAGGATTGCGCAGCTGTCTTCAACCGCCTACCGCGACGGCAGCGCAGTTACCTCATATCCCCTCATCCCACTTTACAGGTCAGGCAGCCGCCATTTCAGGGGGCCACATGGCATTAATTTTAAATGTGTCACACCGATGTAGGCCTTGCATACACACAGTAACAGGCACATTACGGATAAATAACGTTTCTGCAAAATACACATTGTGATACCTCAGTGTTGGCTGACTTTCTGCTCGCTGTTCTCCTCCATAGGGCACGTCCGCTGGGGCAGGTGATGAGATGGCGACATCGTCCGGTGTACAGACCGCTGGTGGACCTGTTGACAATGGAAGAGAGACACGTAATAGTCACCTACAGACTTGATCGTGCAACAATCCTGGAACTGTGTGCCCAGTTGGAGCCGGACCTGATGTCAGCTATCCGCCATCCCCCAGGAATCCCCCCTCTAGTGCATGTCCTGTTAGTACTCCATTTCCTGGCAAGTGAATCCTTTCAAACAACAGTGGCCATTGCATCAGGGATGTCCCAGCCAATGTTCTCTAACGTGTTGTCCAGAGTGTTGTCTGCCCTGCTGAAACACATGCGCAGCTACATCGTTTTCCCTCATGTGGAGGATTTGCACACAGTGAAAGGTGACTTCTATGCCCTGGGACATATCCCCAACCTCATAGGTGCCATTGATGGGACACATGTGGCCTTGGTACACCCGCAGGAGTGAACAGGTGTACAGAAACTGGAAGAGCTACCATTCGATGAATGTGTAGATGGTGTCTTTGGTCGACCAGTACATCTCCCATGTGAATGCCAGGTTTCCTGGCTCAGTGCATGACGCCCACATTTTGAGGAATAGCAGCATCCCTTATGTGATGGGTCAACTCCAGCGGTGCCGTGTGTGGCTGATAGGTGAGGACAAGGACCTTATACAGTGTGAATAGTTGTCTGGTATGGGGTTGTCCCTACGGGTTAGTGTGTGTCTAACAGTTGTCCCTCAATATTTGCAGGTGACTCTGGTTACCCCAACCTGTCATGGCTACTGACCCCAGTGAGAATTCCCAGGACAAGGACAGAGGAACGCTACAATAAGGCACATGGGTGAACTAGGAGGGTGATAGAAAGGACCTTCGGCCTTCTGAAGGCCAGGTTCCGGTGCCTCCATATGACAGGTGGTTCTCTCTACTACTCACCAAAGAAGGTGTGCCAGATCATCGTGGCCTGCTGTATGCTGCACAACCTGGCTTTGCGATGACAGGTGCCTTTTCTGCAGGAGGAGGGTCCAGCTGGAGGTCTTGTGCAGCTGTGGAGCCTTTGGACAGTGAAGAAGAGGAGGCAGAAGAATAGGATGTCGACAACAGAAACAACGTTATCCAGCAATACTTCCAGTGAGACACAGGTAAGAAGATGTCACTGCCTCCCACATCTCATACTATTGTTTGAGCTATCATAAGTCTGTCATTTTCACTCAGTGTATGGACTGTGACTTGTCACTTTGCCTTTCCATTTAACAGATATGGGTCCCACTTTGTGCCCTCTGCTACATTTCATCCAGCCATACAGCTATGTTTCATCGGTATGTGAACAATTAAATTGACATTGCTATATTCCATTGTTATTGCAATTACACATTTGTGAAAGCACAGACTGACTCTGATTGTTTTGTGATTGAAGTGTGTTTATTTCTGTGCAAATAAGTGGAGGGGGTTGTAAAATGGGCATGGGTGATGGTAGAGAAATGTCCATGGCAGAGTCCAGTCTATTTGTTTCACAGGTGCATTGTCCAAAGGGGCTTAGGAAGTGGAGCAAGGGCAGTTGATGGATGGACAGGGTAACAAAGTGGGACAGAAGGGTGACATTCCGGGGGTCTCATTTCCTGGCTGGGTCTTGGCAATGTTCTCTGTCTTGTTCCTGGATCTCAGGGACCGTTTGCGGGGTGGCTCTCCATCTGCAGGGGGTGGGATGCTCGTGTCGTGGACCTGTGGCGGTGCCTCCTGTCCACTAGCACCAGCAGAGGTGGAGGGCTGTTCATCATCCAGGCTAGTGTCAGGGGCCCCTTGTTGTGCCACAGTGTCCCGCCTGGTGTTGACAAGGTCCTGCAGCACCCCTGCAATGGTGACGAGGGTGGTGTTAATGGACTTGAGTTCCTCCCTGATGCCCAGATAGTGTTCCTCCTGCAGCCGTTGGGTCTCCAGAAAGTTGGCCAGTACTGTTGCCATCGTCTCCTGGGAATGATGGTACGCTCCCATGATGTTGGAGAGGGCCTCGTGGAGAGTGGGTTCTCTGGGCCTGTCCTCCCCCTGTTGCACAGCAGTCCTCCCAGTTCCCCTGTTTTCCTGTTCCTCTGTCCCCTGAACCGTGTGCCCACTGCCACTGCCACTGCCCCCAGGTCCCTGATTTTCTTGGGGTGGTGGGCTTGCCTGGGTTCCCTGTAGTGGTGGACACACTGCTGCTTGACGTGTCCTGGGGACAGAGGGATGGGCCCACTGGGTGGGTGCTGTGGTGGTCCTTCCTGAGGGGGGAGGCTCTGTGGTGGCTTGTGCCAGTGTAAGGGGAACCGACTGTTCCGAGGTCCCAGATGGGCCGGGCTGGTCATCTTGATCCAGTTGTGCAGAGCAGCTGTCATCACTGTGGGCCTCTTCTGTGGGGGGAGTGGATATGTCTGGAACCTCCTGTCCGGTGAAGTTCGGTAGGGGTCCTGCAGGGGTGTAAGGGCATAATTATTGCATCTGTGTGTGCCATCGTGTGCAATGGGTGAGTGACACTGTACTCCAGTGCTTGCATTCTTGTCTAGGTCCTTGTGTGATATTTGGTTTGGGGTCTGTGTGGGTATCTGTAGTGGACATGCTTTGGTGATGGGTGTCCATGCTTTGGTGTTGCATGCAGGGCTTGGTGTTGGGATGTGTGGGTTGTGATAGTGGGACATATGTGAGGTGTTGGAGTGATGGGGGTGAGGGTGAGGGTGGGTGTATGTGATGGCATGCAGGTAGGGTAGGGGATATAATAGTTAAGATTTGACTTACCAGAGTCCATTCCTCCTGCTACTCCTGCGAGGCCCTCAGTATGCAGTATTGCCAAGACTTGCTTCTCCCATGTTGTTAGTTGTGGGGAAGGAGGTGGGGGTCCACTGCCAGTCCTCTGTACTGCAATCTGGTGTCTGGAGACCACAGAACGCACCTTCCCCCCCAGGTCATTCCACCTCTTCCTGATGTCATCCCTAGTTCTTGGATGCTGTCCCACTGCGTTGACCCTGTTGACGATTCTGCGCCATAGCTCCATCTTCCTAGCAATGGAGCAGGGCTACACCTGTGATCCGAATAGCTGTGGCTCTACCCAGATGATTTCCTCCACCATGACCCTGAGCTCCTCCTCAGAGAACCTGGGATGTCGTTGAGGTGCCATGCTGTGGTGTGGGGTATGTGTGAGATCGTGTTGGTTGTGATGTGAGGGGTTGTCTGTGGATGCTAGTGTTGTTTCTGGTGGTGTCTCTCTCTGGCCTTCTTTCAAAATTTTTGTAGTAAGGGTTTGTGGGTGATGTGGGTGTGTGCTTTATATTGGATTGGGTGTGTGGGAGTGGTGTGTGTATGTGTATCAGGTGTGTGTATTTGGAATTGTCCAATGTGGTTGTGTTTTGTAAATGTGTGTGTATTTTAAGCGCGGCGGTGTGTAATGCAAATGGAATACCGTGGTTGAAAGACCGCCGCGTGGATCTGTGGGTCGCGATAGTGTGCGTGTATTCCTGTTGGCGTGACGGTGGAAGTTTTGTTATCGCCAGTTTATCACTGACCTTTGGTGTGGCGGACTTGTGTGGGTGTCTGGATTATGGCGGATTCCGAGCTGTGGGTCATAATAGCTGTGGTGGAATTCTGCCGCCGCAGCGGTGTGTTGGCGATCTTCTGCACGGCAGTAAGTGGGATTTACCGCCATTGTTGTAATGAGGGCCTATATGTTTCTGAAAGATCTTAAGTTCATAGAAACTCTTGATCTTTGGGAAAACTCTAGCCATGATCCCTAGATTTCACAACGAATCAGTATTTAATCATGGACCCATCGTTTTATCTCCATATGACTCAGTGCCCCAATCCTTCACCTTTTCTCTTAATCCTCTTCTCTGCCAGCCTCACCACCTGTGAATCATTTTCAGTGAGATGCTTAATGTTCCAACCTAGTGCTTGATTTTCCAATCATTTTAATCCCTGTTTCGCAGACAACTAAATGAGTAACTCAACATTCCTTTTGATAAACCCATTGTTGAGGCAGATTTTGTTTTCTATCCTTCTCGTGATTTGTTAAATCTAGCTCCGTAAACACTTTACTTCTACTAGACAGGACAGTTGTCTGCTTTCTGTGGTGCCATCCCTTTTGTCACAATGCCAATGTAAGATTTATAGTTCGGTTGTGTTTTTTGCCCTTAGAGCTAGGCTGCAGTGAATAATAGTGGAAGGTGCTGGAGCAGTGCTTGGTTCCCCCGATAAGCACAAAATGAGGCTAAGCCCTAGCACTGGAGAGCACAGACTCAGGAAGCAAAGTAGTGAACCAAGACGATGCACAGCCAACACAGGGACAGTGTCCTATTTGTTTCTCGCTGCTGCATAGAACTGCATAACATTTGGATCTATTCCCTTCAGCCACAGTATGTAAATGTAATTTTCTTTTATTAAGTACACTTTTGCTGTCGGCTTTGTCTGGTCTACTGTCTCCTTAGCTAACTGATCTATCTATGTATCTATCTATCTATCTTTCTATCTATCTATCTATCTATCTATCTATCTATCTATCTATCTATCTATCTATCTATCTATCTATCTATAGTAGGTAGTTATAGTTAGGATCTGTTTCCATAGAAAAAGCATTTTTGACTTGCCTATATCTTTGGCAACGTTTGACGAATCTTTACAAAATTTTCCAAACAAAGTGCCCTTGAGATTCTTCTTGAACATGGAAAGTTTGGGGGTGATCTGTCAAGCGGGGGCAGGTTCAAAGGGGGGGTAAGAAAGTTGTGTTTTCCATATTAATTTCTATAAGACATTTAGACACAACTGCAGCCCGAACCACTAGACGGAGTTACACCAAATTTGGCAGAAAGCTAGCTTTTGGTAAGCAGATTTGGAGTAAATCTGTTCAACAGTTTTCGAGCTATTGAAGGAAATACAAATTTGTATATCTGGGCTTGCGAATCATTTGGGAATATACGTGAATTTTCACGAAAGCGTGCGCGAAAAGAAGCGCTGTCATTGGCTGACTTCAGCCTGACTAGAAAGTTGTCTCAACCATTTTATTCCACAGGACAGGGTCCTCAGGAGTGAAAATCCTAATTGAAAGTGGCATAAGGGGGAAGGGTTGAGGTACCCTGACCCCAGGGGTGTGATATAGGTGTGAGTTACAGGTAAAATATGAGTTTAAAATAATTTTGTGTCACCATGCATGATATTCATGAAAATGTGCAAATATTCACGGATTGTCACAAGTGATTCACAAAATATTCACAAAAATGAAACAAATTGGGAGAGAACCCACAGACTCATTCATACACTAATTCATTGACATATATGCACCCTCAGACTCATGCACCCACTCCCACACCCACTCAGACACTGACTCACCCACTCACAGACCCACTCAGACCCTCATGCACCCACTCAAAGACCCACTCAGACACTGATGCATCTACTCAGAGACCCAGTGAATACTGATACACCCACACACAGACCCACTAAGACACTCCTACACCTACTCCCCGGCCACCCAGAGCCTCATGTACACAGTCACACACCACTCAGATACTGATGCACTCACTCACTGACCCACTCAGACCCTCACACACCCACTCACAGACCCACACAGTCCCTCGTGCACCCACTCACAGTCCCAATCAGACCCTCATGCACCCACTCACAGACCCACTGAGACATTGTCACACAAACTCACAGACCAACTTAAATACTCACACACCAATTCACAGACCCACACAGACACTGACACATCCACTCACAGACCCATTCAGACAGTGATGCTCGCACTCACAGACACAATCAGACCCTCAAGCACCCATTCACAAATCACTCAGACCCTCATGCACCCACTCACAGACCCGTTGAGACCCTCATGCACTCACTTGCAGACCCACTCAGACACTGATGCACCCACTGAAAGACCTAGAGAAACACTGATGTACCCACACACAGACCAACTGAGACACTCATACACCCACTCACAGACCACTGAGAGCCTCATGCATCCACTCACAGACCCACTCGGACACTGACAAACCCGCTAAGACACTGAGGCACGCACTTGCAAACCCAGAAAGAGACTATCACAGCCTCTCCCATCCCATATACACCCTCTTACACATATTCTCACACCCAGAATGATAGGCTGCAGCCTTGCGTGGCTGGATTAACGTATAGTAATAAAAATTACTATACGTTAAAAAAAGGTTACAGGGACTTTGTAGTTAGGAAAAAGAATCACTGGGGCACTTTTTAAAAACATTTCTGTGAAGAATAGTCAAAAGGTGTCAAAGATATAAACAATCATAAAACACTTTTTCTTTGTAAATATGGTCCTTACTATAAGTGCCTAGTGGCGATCGCCAAAGGGGGGGTCCCAAAGTATTTTGGCAGAAACCTAGCTCTTGGTCCAGAAAGTGTGCTTTTTGTGATTTGGCGTAAGGTTGTGTCTGAGATATTAAAGTTAAAAGATTTCGATATATAGGGACGTGGATCCTTCACGGATCTAAATGTCCCCGTGTTGATATCTGATTGGGTGCCAACACTTCAAGCAGGAAGTGTTGGTAGCAATCTTGGGACTGGGCCTCAGCCAAGTCCCTGAAAAAAAGTTTAAAAAATAGAAAAGGGGCCAGGCTAGGAACACCCTGACCTCTTAGCTCTGGTGCTGGGGGCCCAGAGGGACCCCACCAGGGCTTAAAAGTATTTTTTTTTAAAACATTGGAAGAATCCGAGAATCTGGATCCACAGATTTTTCTGATTTTTTTTTTTTAAATTGCCATTTTCCTGCCTTTTTCTTGAAACCCCCAGATGCACCAAGTCTGGTGGCATACAAAAAATAAGGAGGGGTCCACGGGGCCCACCTCCTGGGCTTGCCAAGGCCCCTAGCACTGCCACCTCCCAGGAGCTAAACTAATAATGTTTGCGGGGGCAGCCCAGCCACCCTGCATCCTGGGGACCACCACCTCCCTGGGCCATATATTTAGTTCTGTGCAGAGGTGCCGCCCGGGCTCACTGCAGCTCCAGAGACCACCACCTCCCTGGGGCTAAATTACAATAATGAGGGGGATCAGTTGAGGACCCCCTTTGGGGACCACCACCTCCTCTGGGCAATAGTTATTGGAGGGGGTTCACGTGGCCTCCCTCGAGGAGCCAATGATGGCCATGGGGACCACCACTCCCCAGAGCCAGCTCCTGCTATGTCCGAGGGTGCCCACCCTCGGGGGCATAGCTGTTTGTTTTGCTTGGTGGGAGCTGCCAGCTCCCACCAAGCAAAAGCAAGTAAAGTAAGCTTTCTGACTGCAGGAGCTGTCAAACAGCTCCCGCTGGCAGAAAGCAGAGTTTTTATCTGTTTTCCTGCACACAAATATGCAGGGAAACAGATGAAAACATTGCTCCCAAAGCAGGAAGCTGCTATTGAAGGAGCTCCCTGCTTGTGGGAGCAATGCCAGCTCCCGCAGGATGTGGAGAGCTGGGTAGGACCACGGGGCCTTCAGGCTCCCCCGTGGTCCTGTCACTCTCTCTCTCTCTTTCATCCCATAATGGGATGGGAGAGGCAGAGAGAGAGAGAGATTGACATTGCATGGTCTCTCCTTGCAATGACTTCAAAGAGTAAGACTAACAGGGGTGGACTTTGCACCGGTGGCACTCAGTGCAACAGTAATTTGTGGTGTCCTGTGACCTCTTCCTCTGAATTTCTCACTACCACCGATCAAAAATGCCCCTCATCTCTCCATAACCCATCTCTCACATACATTCAATTTGTTTCAAAGTACTAGTAAAGGCTGGCTTTACTAATACGAATGTATATCTATCCAAATAAACTCTTTCTAGCAACATTAGAAATAGATGATGAAAGACTGGGGAAAAAACATAACGTCATAACCTATTTTATACAGTTTGAATGCAGTTCTTTGATGACAGTTTGCAACAGTCACTTTTCTATTTTAGGGTTGTATCTTATGAACTGAGGTAACAAAAGGATCTCTGTCACAAAAGCAGTATTCCATTCAGCTATCCACATAATATACAGGTCTGAGTTCTGCACAATAGATGTTCTTTGCAGTAGGCATATTAACCCTCTACGCTACTTTATGGCAAGTCAAAACTGCCTCTAGACAAAACTCTGATCTCACTCTCTCTAGCAGGAATAATAATCACATGAGTTATCTTGACATTTTTATTGCTGCCTGAAAGGTGGACGCACAAGGAACTCTGCAGCAGGTGCTTTAAATAGTTATCCCTAACCAAGAGCCCCCCTCAGATCAGCACTCCCACCCCCAAGTCAGCACCCAGTGTGGCCGCACCGGTTGCAGTACCCTAAAGCCAGCCTTGAAGACTAGCAAGATGTTTGGTACAAATGTTATAGTTATGTTTGCATGCAGAGCGGGACAGAGTCACTTCTGGGCTAATGGTCAAGGTCTTGTGCTGTCACTCAGTAGGGTGAAGGTTCAAATACTAGTATGGCTTGTCAGTGTGTTTATTTTTTTACTAGCGTTTTGACTGTTAAACCTTCCGAGTGATGGAACACTCACATTTCTTTCCAATCACATGCATGGGTTGACTGTCATAGGTATGTCTGGAAGCATCACAGTAAGGAGTCACCTATGGCCTAAAACTTAAGGTAACCAAACCTGGCAATGAAGGTTGAGGGTTCTGTGGTCATTTTCATCTTTAATTTCTTTTAAACTTCGAAAGTGTAATGTTCAAACTGAAAGGTGATCTCACTCTTTTCAATTGACAAATATATTTTTCTTTTGAATTCTTCCAGACATTTCTCATTCTAAGTATATCATTCATCAAAGCCTAAACAAAAGCTCTCTATCTCTCTCCCTCTTCCTGTCTTTCTCAATGTCTCTCTCTCTCTCTCTCTCTCTCTCAATTTTTCTCTTCTAATCTCTTTCTCCCACTCAAACACCCACTCAGACCCCTCTAGGCCCACTCACTGAACCACTCACTCTCAAGCACCCACTGACAGAACCATTCAAACCCTTGTGCACCCACTCACAGCCCCACTCCGACCCTCACACACCCACTCACAGACCCGCTGAGACACCTATGCAGCCACTCACAGACCCACTTACACTCTCACACACACACTCACAGACCCACTGAAACCCTCAGACACTCACTGTCAGACCCACACAGACACTGACACACCCACTCACAGACCCACTAAGATACTGATGCACCCATTCTTACACCCAGACAGACAATCTCACAGCCACTTTCACGCCAGATACACCCTCTCACACCTATTTTCACACCCAGAAAGGCAGGATGCGTCTAACTCCTGCCGCTTCCACCGTGGGGTTGGGTGGTTAGGGGGGGGATGGCCACAGGTTCTGGCCACAGGCCAGGCCATGCAGCCAACCCCTGCTTCACACAGCCTTTGGCAGTGTGCCGCAGAGGGTTGGGTGGTTATACGGGTTGGATGTAGGGTCTGGCCTCAGGCCAGGCTTTGCAGCTGACCACCTCCCTGCAGGGCCTTCGGCCGGTCACGGCAGAGGTTGGATCAAAGTATAGTAATGAAAATTACTTTATATTACAAAAACATAGAAATTCACTGAAAGAAAAACAAAGGTTACTGGGAAGTTATAGTTAGGTTCACATTGCACATGTTCAAAACCAGTGAAATTCAGCAGTTATAGTTACCTTAGCTAACTATAACTTGTGCCCCGTAATGCACTGCTTATGACCTCACACATTAAATCACACATGACATTGTCAGTGACATCACTGATGACATCACTGATGACATCTTAAATGATATCACTGATGACATCAACCAGCAAGTGTAAGTGGTTAGTTAGTGTGTGTGTGTGTGTGTGTGCTTATATTGATGAGTGACACAGTGTGTTTGTTATTGTATCAGTGAGTGAGTGGGTAAGTCTGTGGGTGTACGGGTGACAGAGTAGATGTATCAGTGGGTGTATGCATAAGTCTCTGGACGTGTCAGTGACTTTATTGGAGAGTGAGGGGATCGGTTAGTCACTGGGTGTGTGAGTTCATCGATGAGCGAGTGGGTGTATGAGTTGCTGCATGGGTGAGCAAGTGGATGTGTGAGTGCTTGTATGGATTAGTGAGTAGGTGTGTTACTGAATGTATTAGTGAGTGAGTGGGGGAGTAAGTGACTGTATGGGTGACTGAGTGGTTGTATGAGTGACTGTATATCTAAGTGACAGGCTGTATCAGTGACTGTATGGGAGAGTAAGTGGATATGTAAGTAGCTCTATCAGTAAGTGAGTTGGTGTGTTAGTGTCTGCATGGGTGAGTGACTGAGTGTGTCAGTGATTGTACAAGTGAGTGACTGGGTGTGGTAGTTGTTGTACAGGTAAGTTACATTAGCCCTCATTACAACTCTGGCAGATGAGAGAAGTGGCGGTAATACCGCCAACAGGCCGTCGAAAAAAAAAATTGAATTATGACCATGGCGGTTATCGCCATGGTCATCTGCCACTTCTCCACTCCAACCGCCAGGGCGGTGACTTCGGTCTCCAGCCCGGCAGCCGTCACCAGACCGCCGGTGGTATCACAACCCTGCATACCGCCTTGGATTTGGGGGGGTTTGGAACCGCCATGAAATTCATGGAAGTAGGCACTATCAGTGCCAGGGAATTCCTTCCCTGGCACTGATAGCGGTCTCTCCCACTGCCCTCTCCCACCCCCGAGTCCTCCCCCCACACCCCCCACACCCCTCACACACCCCACACCCCTGCCACCCCCCAAAGGTGGCAGGAGCCCCCTCCCCACCCCTACCCCATCCCCACTCCCACCCCCAACATGTACAGACACACACCCCTACACGCACACATACAATGCAACACCACATACCTGCACATATACAAACAGACATGCACACAGGGTGAAAGTTACAGATAGCTGAGGTAACTATAACTGCTGAATTTCACTAGCTTTGTGTGTGTGAAATGTCATCCTAACTATATCATCCCTGTAAACTCAGTTTTTTTCAGTGCCGGGGTTAAGGATTGTTTGGTAATGTGTAAGAGGAAATCTAAATCCTATAATCTGATTCAGGCACAGTGGAAGGCTATTAAGAGTCTTCGGAGCAGTAGAGATATAACCATAAAACCTTCTGACAAAAGGGGGAATGTTGTCATTTGGTCAAGGGTGGAGCATGTGATTGAGGCATTAAAACAGTTGAATGACACCCTATGTTATGCTGTCATTGATAAAACCTATTATAGCAATGTTGAAAGAAAGTATCCGGAACATTTAAAAGATTAGTCTGACAACAATTAATAATGTGGGATGGTTTTCAGTTTTTGAAGAATGACTTTCCAGTAATACCCACTCTCTATTTACTGCCTAAAATTCAAAAAATACCACTAGGCCTCCAGGGAGACCCATTATCTCATATATGAACAGTTTGTTTGAGAATAGGTCCATATGCGTTGATCACTTTCTTTTTCCCTTTGTTAGTAGTCTTTCCTCATATGTGGGAGATAAGAAGGATTTTTTTTAGTAAAATCCAGGCTATTCATAGGGAAGAGCCCTTCTGGAAGGCCTGTGTTGATGTGGAAAGTTTGTATATGAACTTTCGGCATGAGGATGGTCTGGAAGCTTGCAGATATTTCATGCGAGCACGTGGGATCAATATCTTAGCCCATACGCATATGCTCTTAGAAATGATCAAAATTTGTCTAACTGAGAATATCCTTCTTTTTTTAAGACCTGGTATAAACAAATAAAAGAAACAGCAATAGGCACCTGTTTCGCTCCCAGTTACGCCAATTTACTGGTGGGAGGATCGGGTGCTTGGAGGCATCAGCATGTCTCGATGGAGGGACCAGATTGTTATCTTTCTCCATTACACCAATGATATTTTTTGCACATGGAATGGGTCGGAGGTTAACTTTTTAAAGTTTGCTACTGTTTTGAATACAAATGATCTAAACCTTAAGTTTACTATGATGCAAAGTAGGGAGACTGTGGATTTCCTAGATGTGACAGTGGCAGTTAAGGGACAGAGTTTACAGATTACTCTCTGGAAACAGCAGGCAACTCCATCCTCCATGCTTGCATCAGTCATGTTCCTAATTTCTGATGGAGTTTTCCATACAGGGAATCTGTTCGAGGGAAATGAAATTGTAGTTCGAAAAGGACTACATTATAACACGCTAAGCAATTATGACCAGATTGATGTTCAGGTGCTACTCCAGAAAACATATTAAAATGGCGAGTGTTCGGGTGAACCAGGTCAGTAGGTATACAATGTTATTTCAAAGACCCCTAAACCTGTAAGTGAGTTGAATCCCATTCACTTTATCACTAAGTTCTCAGATAAGGCAAATTTGTTGTTACGGATTTTGCGGAATAGATGGGATATTTTAGTTTAGGATACCATACGTAAAAGGAAATTGAGTAATAATCCTCCAATTACCTAAAAGAGGAATACCTCCATGGATCTGTTAGTACGTAGTTTCTTGGAACCTCGTGATGATACATGGTTATCCAAACCTAAGGGTTGTAAATTCGGCAATATTGTACCCAAGGTTACTTTGGAAGCAACTGGTAGGATATGGAGTCTTATGAAATGTATTATTTGTGTCACAGAATTTGTACTGTTTGCCATCATATGTCCCTCTGGTAAGTGGTACATTGGATCCACTTTGTTTCCTGTCAAAAAGCGCATTATGGAACATTGGCAAGCCATTTCGAATAATGATGGATCATATGGCAAAGCCAAACATTTTAATGAAGCCCATGCAGGTGATTGGAAAAATACTAGATTTTTTACTCTTGACTTTGTAGGATGGAATAAGTGGCTAAGACACTGGAGGGAGCCCCTGAGCCACTTACAGTGCATTGATTGTGGCCACACTGCTGTGCCTGCTGCGTGCTGCTCTTCATGGTATGTGGTAACTAAGCCCTGGGCAGCCGGAGTGAGGGGGAACCAGGGTGTGGAGGTGGCTCCGGAACCTCACAGAATGAGAACTATAAAAATTGAGCTGGGGAGAAAACAAGGG
Source organism: Pleurodeles waltl (assembly GCF_031143425.1). Classification (NCBI taxonomy): domain Eukaryota; kingdom Metazoa; phylum Chordata; class Amphibia; order Caudata; family Salamandridae; genus Pleurodeles; species Pleurodeles waltl. The sequence continues at coordinate 895,059,212 of NC_090446.1, forward strand.
AGCTCAGAGACTGCAGAGAGGGGGCGGTCTACAAGCCCCAGGCTGCCCTGCACTGACAGCTGCAACATAGTGATCTGCGCTGACCTGCAGCGCGGAAGAAACCTAGGGAGCTCAGAGACTGCTGAGAGGCAGTGGACCACAAGCCCTAGGGCGCCCTGCACTGACAGCTGCCTCATAGTGAGCGGCGCTGACTCGTAGCATGGGAGAACCCAAGGGTGCTCAGGGACTGCAGAAAGGGAGCGGAACAAGCCCTAGGCTGCTCTGCCCTGACGGCCGCCTCATAGTGAGCCGTGCTGACTTGAAGCACGGGATGCCCATCATCAACTGGAAGAGGAGAGGCAGAGCCAACCCCCTTGGAAGCACCAAAGTGAGCCTTGTGGTCCTTAAAGAGGTATTTGTATACTGACTTATGACTGTGGTGTTAGATCTTGTACGGCTGGCTGTGAGGGGATTTCTTCCATAACTGAACCATGCCTAGAGGCAAGATTTGCAATGCCTACCCAGCACCAAAGCTGACCCTGGGACCTTGGCCCTAATGACCTTATCGGCTCACACAAACTGTGTATTGACAATTTTATAACATGAGCAGTCAGTATTATCAACAAAGAAATTAAGTTGGCTCTCCGTTGCTTTACAACATTCTCCTATCAGAGGAGTACTGGGGGCCCCAACATCCTGTCCTGTCGAAGATAGGGAGCTGCTATGGCAAGCTGACTCCTGCAAATGTAGCTTCAGCAGGGAGTTGCGGGGTTACTACGAAGCCAGCCCAAGAGCCAGCGCAGGCCCTTGTCCCACTGGAGCCTATAGTTACAGTAGCAGCCCCCCATCCTGAACACGAGAAGAACAGTTGCCAGCAGGGAACAGAAAAAGGAAACAACAGGAGATTGTCAGAACACAAAAAAATGCCTGAGGACTGGAAATAACCAGTCTGTTACTCAGTTAACTAGCCATACACCAGCAAGAAGGTGCTAGTAGAGGAAATTAGGCAGACAGTTAACTCGAATCCGTGTGTGACGATAGATCAGTTGGAAACCATGCTACACACTGCTCTGGATTAAAAACTGAAAGACATATTTGAGTGTTTCGACTCCATTGAACTTGTATTGAAACAGATTGGAACTGCCCACATCAGTGGTTCATATCCCTCCAAGCGCTACGAAACTAACTGACCATATGAGTAGGATGCATCGTGCAACCCTTGAAGCCCAGGCAGTTTGCTCAACTCGGGCTACTGTTGGTTTACTTGGGCAGCTTGCTTTGCACCTAGAGAATAGATCCCTGGCTGACTAAGGGCCCAGCAAAGGTATTTCCCAACAACTTGGTATTGACGCCCCCTAGCAGCTAGAGGCAAGATGAACTTGGGGTCTTCCTCAACCAGCCCTGATATTTCTGATGTTAGACCCCGTTTATCACCGGAATGCACTCCACATATCATCGTTCTCGAGAATGTCCCATAATTATCTATAGCAAAGCAAGAGTTGCATGACTCATTGTTAAAGAAAGTCGCTCATTGAATAAGGGGTCACATGATCTCCGAAGTGAAATTATTACCACTCAGATGGTCTCATGGGTGGGACCCATGCCAAAAACTAAAGCAGGTGACTGTGTAATTGTGAATTTTAAAGCACCACGCTGTGTCCAATCTTTGCTACACCAGCTCAGGCAAAATGGTCAAAGAAATGAGGGCATTAGAGCCCTTCCCCTGGGGTTCTTTTATCCCCAGGGAGCGATAGGCACAAGTACTAATGCTCAATCTACCATACAGAGTCTGCATCAAACCCGGGCACTCACATTGCCAACTATGGTATTCCCACTCGCAATAGACTTTCACCTCTTGCTTCACTATACCAACAGGACTGACTAGATCAGCCAGGACAACCATCAGTTACCAGAAGAACATATTCAGTCCAAGCTGCAGCACTAGGGCTGAAACCGCTTGGCCCTGCCGAGGGAGTACTTTGCCACCTTGTAGACGTAGTCCAAGAAGATTTTCCTTCTACAGCAGCGATTAAATCTAGGGCAGAAGTTAACTTACTCTCTTGGAATGTGGCAGGTGTGAATTCAAAGATGATTGATGAAGACTGAATTTCCCTTATAGGGAAGTATGATGTTTGCTTGTTTCAAGAAACCTGGGCTGTGAATACGGTTTTTGTAAATGAATTTACCACCTACAGTGTAGAGGCCACCTCACTTAAGAAAATGGGTAAGGCAATGAGGGGTTCTTATGATCTTGGTTAGCAATAACATTGCTTGTGGTCAAGAATTACTCAAGATAGATTTGCCCGATCTAATGGGAATTAAGTTGACGTTTCCCAGGGATTTGGTACTGACCATATTCAATGTATATGCTCGCTCTATGCCAGCAAAAAATGAGTCTCCTGTCCTGTATATCATAGATTGTTTAGCAGAGACCAACAAACAGGACTCCAGAATAATAGTGGGGGGAGATTTTAACACCTCGTTTGAACCATGTAATGTTCTAAGACTGGTGACTAAGGAAGAGGACATGGTTTGGGGGGGTCCCACGACGGGCAGGTGATTCACAGAGCAACATTACTAAGACTGCTGTACAAGTAGCCGCTTTGGTGGTAGCTTATGGGATCCGAGCGTGCAATGGGAGAACGGTCAGATCAGGCAAGAGTGTTCTAGTGTTCATATCTAGACGAGGAGGTCAAAGGAGTGTAATCAACTACATGCTATTGGATGTCTGGCTGTGGCCAGACCTTTGAGACATGGTGGTGTTGGACACCACCAATAGTGATCATAATCCCTTGGCCATCTCTTTGGGGGGGGATCAATACTTGAGATTGCCTAGCTCGGAACAAGCAGCATTGCCAGAGCCCAGTAATAGAGTAGCATGGCCCAGAGTGGTGGCAGACCAGGATATGTATGCAGAGACCTATCGAATATTTGTCCATCATATGTTGGATTTCGATGGCTTGACTGTTTATCCTGATCTCATGCTAAATACTCATACCCTACTTTTTGAAAAACTTAAATCTACTTTTGTCAGAGACTGCTGGGGCAGGCTTACAACGCTCGGGAAAGTCCCCAAATGGTTTAACCAGGATTGTAGGTTGGCCAAACGTCTTCTATTAACAGCGATTTCATTCCCTGAAAGTGAGAGATCATTACAGCTTTTGGTCTCTAGTAGCGGGTGGGACTAGAGAGCATGGAAAATCTAGGTGCTCCCATATCTATTTGGATACGTGGGAGGATCATTTTGGTGCATTATACTCTGTGAGTCATAACGATGTATGATACTCAGTGAGTCTTAACGACAAGCACCACCCGGAAGCAGGGGAGGCGGTGATGCCTATTGGCTCTCCATTCTTTGTGCCCGGTGTTTGTGCCCCTTTTTTCTCTATGGAGGAAACTCGGCAGCAATTAACAGTCTGAAACCCCTAAAGCCCCTGGCCTGGACTGTATACCTGGGGATTTATATAAATCAGAACCCTGACTTTGGGCTTGATATATAAATACCTTATCAAATGCAATAGCTAGAGGGGGCATGATGCCGGACGGGGGAAAATCATCCTGGTATTTAAAAAAGGAGATGTGAGCAATCCTGCCAATTACATTAGTCTAATGGATAATCTCCCAAAAATCTTTGCAAGACAAGTACTCAACAAATTATTGATGTGGTCAGCCACTGAAGATGTGTTTTGAGTCTGGCAGGCAAGCTTCCACCCTAAGATTAGCACTATCGACCAGGTATTCAGGTTTTCTGTTTTATACTGGAAACATGTTCTCCTACGACAGCAGAAGCTATATGTAGCTTTTGTTGATTTACGAGCTGCCTTTGATCTGATCCCGCGTGTTAATCTCTGGTGGGTCTTGAGGAAGATAAGCATACCGAGCGACCTCGTAGATATTTTGATTAGATTGCACACTGAGAACTATGCCCAGGAACGTTGGGGGGCACGGGGAACTGACCTCTAGAATCCCTGTTGACCAAGGTGAGCATAACGGCTGTGTGCAGGCCCCAACGGTCTTCTCTCTTTACATTAATGACATTGTCAAATACCTTGGGCAGTGTGTCAATGACTCCCCCACTATAAATGGAGGAAAAATTCAAATTCTCCTTTTCGCTGAGGACTCATTGCTAATCTCTAAATACCCAATGTGGCTTCTAAATTTACTGACAAGGTTTGAGTTGTTCTGTGAGATAAACTGTGTAAAAACTAAATTTATGGTCTTTGTCAAGTGCCCTACACAATCGAAGAGTGTTAGAGTGGGCAACGTAAACCTTGAAACAGTGTCATGTTTTGATTACCTAGGTATTACTCTGTCAGACAATTTTAAATGGGACCCCCAAATCTTGAAGAGGTCTCTGACGCTGTTGCATAAGTCAAATGCCATTTTGCGTTTTTTTATCAGAACGACTACAACCCGTTCTATTTCGCCTGCTCTTGAGGTCTATCGCGCCAAGGCCTTGTCTGCCGTCATCTATGAAGCTGAAATTTGGGGGTACACTAAATCTTACAACTTAGTGGTTGCCAAAAATAACTTCTTTAGGGCACTAGAAGCTCTCCCAGTAAGTACACCGCTTACCCCCTTGCACTATGACTTGGGCTGCAACGGGGTGACAGACCTTGTCCAGTTAAAACCCCTACTCTACTGTGTTTGTATTTGGTCTACCCCCAAAATGGCCCCATATAAAGCCTGTTTAGGCCATTTATTAAGATCAGATGCAGCCTTAAAAGTTCCCTGGCTGAGTTTCATTCACTCTTGGTGTATGAAGCTGAAGCTCGAGGCACTTTGGGAGGATCCTGGCTAAATCTGTAATTCAAATAAACAGGCTGTAAAGAAGGCATTTTGGCACCACATCACAGAGCAGCAACAATCAAGGGCCAGGCAGGCCAGTTAACTGAAATATTTTTGAGGATCAAACATGTACCGAGGTTTGAAGACTTCCTAAATACTATAACTCCCCCCATGGCGGAAAGCCTTTACCTGCGATTTAGATACGGTTGTCTACCACTAAATGCTTTTTGTAGTCTTGGCGCACAGATGGCAACTCAGTGCCATAGACAGTGAATCATATTGTTCTTGTATGCCCAGGGTATCAAACCATAAGACGGCGCTGGCTTAGGCCCATCAGTTGATCTCTGGGAATTAGGGACTATCAGATGGCAATACGTATATTTGCAACAAGCACTGAAGAGCCCATTGTCTACTCAGTAAGCCACTTTTTGCTTAGTGTCTGGCACAACGAGCTAGATATCTACCCAGACAGTGTAGTTGTCCATTGCCCAATCGTGGGTTGGGCAAGGTAGTACTACTAGCCTTATCCATGGTAAAGCAATTTGGATTTCTATTTACTCGTTTCAAATGCACCCCAGTGAATATTCTAATTAAAGTATAGGGTAGGCCAGGAATGAAGGCAAGGTGGAGTTTTTAAGAGATGTTAACGGTAGCACTATTTGTGTGTACAATCTATCATGGTACTAAATATAAATTGAGTATACAGGCCACTGTGGTGGGAACGAGAATTCCTTGATGAGACTTCAAATGAATGGCAGTTTTTTCACTATAATGTTTTTTACCGAATGATTATTTACATTGCTCATTAGTTAGAGGGGCAATCATGTTGGATTCAAGTGTTTTTGCTGGAATCATGGATGGATGTTTGTCTTTTTTACCTTTTGTATTTTTACCCAATGACTATTTATATGTGTGCATGTTTTTATTGAATCTTAATGTAATGGAATTTGTAACACTGTTTTTTATGTGCTTTTCTGGCCATAGGTGCCGAAATAAAGAATTATAGACTATGTATATATAAATATATATATATATATCTGTATATACACCTAGGTAATTAATGTTGATGACTGCCAATCAGTCATGTTTGCTGCATGGTGAGGTTAATAACAAAGTTGCTCCCAGTTGATTTGTGAACCTTCACACTCTATATTCATCCAGTTCCTTAAGTTCCTGCATAGACTGGTGGCGGGTGAGGGGGGAGTATCCTCACTTGCGGTGGGGGGATATCCTCATATTTATAACATTTACATAAAATACCATCTGCTGATACACTGACTCCATGACAGTCATTTGTCTGCACGTTCTGCCTCTTGCCCCCCTTGGTTTTCTGATGATGGTTTTCTTAATTTATAACAACTCCACACCTTCCTATTTTCTTCTTCCTTTTCGTTATATGCATATCACACTGATAACTGTGATATAATTATAAGCATACTATGCTGATGATTATGATTTTTTTTAATCAGGCTCTAATCCATATAGAGAATGATGACCAAAGCACACCGGATCAACCTTTTTTCTTTCTTTTTGTATTGATCTCCCATTTCCTTTCAAACCAACAGGGCCATTTTAAGATGGCTGAACTGTTCCACCCCGTTCTTTGTTTTTGTGGCCAAAATGGTAGGTAACCTTTAACTGCCCTAATTCTATGTCACAACTGGAGTCTTCGGATTATGCTTGTCCTTCTTTGCTGTTTATTAGCGTACAAAACAGCAGCCAATTAAATTTAGTTTTTTCAAAACTACATTCCCCATAGACAATGACATCACAGTCTGAGTACCAATCACAGTACACCTTATCATATATATCCGATAACATCCATAACAGTTCCTCTTTCTTTGCTGCTTTGATAGGAAGATAAGTACCATACTCTGATGCTCTTGTGCATGCGATAACCAGTTCGATGTTGTGTCGCTTTGTTCTTCTTGTGATAGCGCATGTATCTTAGAGTAACGCGCGTCTCCTCTTGAATGGTATATAAGATGTATTTCGTCTGCACGCGTCCTGGTGAAAAAATGCTCTGTTGATCTACCGCCGCTGGAGTGATAAAAGCAGTTTTACTTGAGCCGCTAGCAGCGCTTCTCTCTGGCAGCGAGCGGCAGGTCAATTAACATTTATTGCACCCGTCAGGGGTGCGAGGAGGCAAGGGGAACAAGCGCTTGATGAGAGGACCGCAGCCCTCTTTCTAGTTTGCTGCCTGTGTGCATGCGCTTCGCGCTGCAGGACAGTTTCCAGATTTGAATTTGGACAGCGAGCCCACGCCAACAGACTCGACAGACTGGAATCGGCACTCGTGTGATTGTAGAACAGTTGAGCAGAGCGTTCCCCTCATGCCTGTGCGCCAGGGCTGTATTCAGGCCACAACAGGATTTTTCCTAAGGGGGTGATAAATTCAAAAGACTTTTAAAAGAAAGAGCTTCTTGTCTGGTCTTTCATCCTACTATACATGATAACCCTTAACTGCCGGGGATTCCCTGTCCATGTACTAATCAATGAGCAGACAACCTACCTAGTCTCTCTTACAACAACTACAATGTGCTAATGCAGAACCAGGATGAGGCCGTGCAAATCAATGATCAAGAGGACTTACTCCTCGCTGAGGACATTGTACATGCCCTGGATGCCTCACTGGTGCAATCAGTAAATAGGGCCCTTGCAGCCACACTGCAACCAATCGCCAGGCAGCAGAAAAGATATGCCCTGACAGTCCCTCCCTATGGCCAGCCCAACCTCATGCCCCTGACTGCCTCCAATCAGGAGCGATCTCCCTCGGGCCCAGAATGGCCCCATGCAGCCCCATGGCCCGACTGTCGCAATCACAATGTCCTCTGACCACCAGTACTCGGCGCAACCATCCACCAGCGCCCAACGTCTCTCTTTTCCCCCTCCAGATGATGTCTCTGACACATCACACTCCCCTCAATCTCACTCGGACGATGACACTCATCCACAGAAATGACACGTCACTCCTCTGCCGAACATCAGGTCCCCCCTCCCTCATCTGAAGTAATTGATCCCATGTCTTCCCTCAACTTTGACCCAGACGCGATTGTCCACCCTAGGTCCTCAGACTGGACTCCTCTACCCGCAGTTGTAGACTACACCCATGCAATGCTACGGTAAGCCCTAGACAAGGACGTTAGGAATCTCCTTCGGTCCGAATGTCCTCAACCGGATATCCCCGACAAAGTAACATTGACCCCTGAACTGAACCCATTACTTTTTTCAAATGCTCCAAAAAAGACCCAAAGAAGGGCATAGGCAGATCTTGGAAGTCCTGCCAGGACAAAGTCCTAGATCTTACAGGGCCACTTTGCAAAATCTTAGACATAGCAGTTACAGCTAAAGAATCCAGCTCTAGGATCGATCATGACACCCTAGCTGGATGGGTTCAGTGCGCCTTATGCATCCTGGGCAACGCCAATTGTGCCATCTCCATGGAAAGGGGATGATATATCCTCCTGAGCTGAGCATAGACCCCAAACTGGCGGATCGAGCTAATGCCGAGCCATGGCCACTGGCTGATGGTCTTCTGTTTGGAAGTAAATTTGTTAAGGACTTGGGCAAGTTTGTCCATATGTTTACGGCCCTTGACAAGGCCCATACATCGTTGAACAAAGTATTTCAGAACTGCAGGGCAGGGCTGGCAGTTGTAGAGGGTGTCTAGCCAGACGCTGCCCCTCTCCCAGGCTATGCCTCTTCAGGCAGAGGATACTTGTCTCAACCCAGAGACACTTTCGTCACTGCCAGAGCACGAGCAAGTCGTGCCCGCTTCAGCCGAGGTGGTTCCCGGAGCAACTGCAATTCAGGCTCCAATCCTCAAGGTAAGCTTGATTTCTCCCTCTCTAGTGTAACTGGGGGGGCAGAACCAGATCTTTCTGCACAATTGGTTATTACTGACTTTGGATCAATGGGTACTAGAGACAGTTTCAGGTTTTCATCTAGAGTTTTTTTGCAACCCTCAGCAGATGGCCCTGCCAGAGCCAATCCATTCTTCCCAACTAGATGAAGCCTTTATTCGACAAGAGATAAATCAACTACTAATCAAAGATGCAATTGCCTGATGCCAACCGGATCCTTCAGGGTTTTGCAGCACTATCTTTATGGTAAACAAAAAAGGAGTAGGATCACATCTAGTAATAAATTTGAAAGAGTTCGACAGCTGGATGCTGTACCGCACTTCTAGAAGGAAGGGATCCATCTTCTCATGGACCTTCTCAGAGAAGGCGACTGGATGGTATGATTGGACCTGAAAGATGCGTATCTCATGATTCCAATTTTTCCCCCTCATAGGAAGTTCATACAATTCAGATGGGAAGGTCAGTGGTTTCACTTCAAGGTCCACCCTTTTGGCCTCTCATCCACTCCTTGGTGCTTCACCAAGGTTAAGCGACCACTAGTAGAGAATCTCCATTCCAAGGGAGTTTGCATGATCATCTACTTAGACCACATTCTACTTATGGCTCAAGACATCCAGTTACTCACTCAACATTTAGAATGGACAATTCAGTTGCTCCAAGATCTGGGGTTTCTGATCAATGTGAAGAAATCTGATCTGATCCCAGCTCGGCAGATGGAGTTTCTGGGGTTTCAGATCAACTCTTCTTCTTCTCGCCTTTCCCTTCCAGCCCAGAAATTGTACTCAATCCAGAAGGAGATCCAGTCCACTCTCTGCAAAGACAAGATCTCTCTCAGAGTACTTGCCAGGACAGTAGGCTTGCTAGTGTCTTCCATACAAGCCATCTTTCCAGCGCCTTTGCATTACAGAGCGCTACAGCGCCTGAAAATCTACCATCTCCAGAAGGGCTTTTCTTACGCAGAGCTCATAGATCTCACCCCAGAGACTCACAGTGAACTCCAGTGGTGGCAGGACCACATGTCAGCATGGAACGGCAGAGCCATCTGCAGCTCTGGACCTGATATTATTCTAGAATCAGACACCAGCAAGTGAGGCTGGGAAGCCAGGTGCAATTCCATTTCCACAGGAGGCTGCTGGTCTCGCGAAGAGTCTCACCTTCACATAAACTGCTTGGAGCTGTTAGAAGGCTCCTTCGCCATAAAAACTCTGGCCCCTCATTCCAACTGTTGCGTACTTCTGCGCATGGACAGCATTTCAGCGGACAAGATCTCGAATTCTAGTATAGATAGCAAAGGCTTTTTGCCACTACTGCCTTCAGAATCAGATCACACTAACAGCGGAATACCTTCCAGGCAAGCTCAATACGATAGTGGACTGGAATTCCAGATTTCTCGGGGACCCCACAGAGTGGAAACTCCATCAATCGGTGTTCCAAGCACTTCAAAGGAGATGTGGTCAATGTCCATAGATCTTTTTGCTTCTCGCCTCTCCATCAGCTGGACCGGTTCTACTCTTGGAGACTCGATCCCACGGTAATGGCCACGGATGCCATTCTTCAACAGTGGATGGGTCCTCCACTGTACGCCTTTTCCCCATTCACTCCGCTTTGGAGAGCGCAACCTTGGTTTCCAGTTCTTCTGGAAATGTCCAGGGATCCTCCGGTTCAGATTCCCTCAATCCCGGAGCTCTTGTTAGACCCATAAGGACTGTCTCATCCCCTCCTCGATCAGAACAAATTGCAGCTCATGGCTTGGCGCATTTCCGGCAACATTGGTATTTGCCGGACCTTTCGCAGCAATCTTTCTCTTTCATATCAGTGTCCTGGTCAAATTCCACTCATAAACGCTATGCTTCGGCCTGGCGTAGATGTGTGGGTTGGTGCGACTCACAGAGTCTGGATCATTTGGGGGCCCCCATTGCTTCAGTAGTCAGTTTCTTAGCAGAGATGGTATCTGAAGGTTTAGGCTACTTCTCGGTCAATAACTACAGATCAGCCATTTCAGCAGGTCGCATATTTATTGAGGGAACACCATTAGAGAACACCCTAACGAAAAGTAGGGTGATAAGGGGGATCCGTTTGACCGACCTGCCATAACCTAAGTATGCGCATTTGTGGGATGTTAATATTATCTTGAATTTCTTAAAGCGCTGGTCTTGCAACACTGACTTTTCTGGGAAACAATTTTCAGCTAAGCTGACCATACTACTGTGTTTAATATCATGTAGAACGGTGTCAGATGTGAGATCTCTAGACATTTGTGGCCGAGTCTACTCGTCAGATGGGGTTACTTTTTCTATCGCCAGAAGAACGCAAACTTTCCCCAGACAAGTGCCATTTCCTAGTTTTCCTGAAGAACCTAAACTGTGCATTGTACAATGTTTAAATGAATATGAGTATCGCACCAGAGAATTTCGTCAATCTCCTCGAGGTCAACTACTGATTTTGCTTCTGAAGCCTTACCACTCAGTGTCTTCAGCTACTCTGGCTCACTGGGTGAGATGGATTCTGATGGAAGCGGGAGTTGATACTTCAGTGTTTGGGGCTCACTCTGTGCGAGGTGCCATGGCATCAAAGACTTTCTCTCTAGGATACCCTTTACAAGACATAATGAGAGCAGCATACTGGTCATCCTACTCTACATTTGAAACATTTTATTATAAACTGATTTAAGATGTAGCCTCTATTGTTTTACAGCAGCTTTGACCAAGCATAATCCCAAGCCTCCAGTCCTGACATAGAATAAAACAAATTCTAGCTTATGCGTCTAGAATTTTCAATTCTATTAAGGACACGAAGGCGAAGATTATCTCAGCCATTCGCTATAACGGTTTCCCAGCCAGGAAATAGTCAATTAAACATATGAACGATCTGATGTTCAATAAAGTAGGTTTAGAATTGTGTCTCATATTTTCTCGAGTTTGGATACTTTCATTGATGTGCTGATTTTCACTTATGACTGCTTGTGGTCAGTTGGGCAATCCAAAACCATTTTCCAACTGCATGTTAAGATACTGTTCTCTCTTTGTTTTCCAGTTTCCGATCAGAAGTCGGTGTGATGGACAAGGTATGGAATTTGTGTGCTCTTCGGGCCTGTTAGCCTGGCAGTTCATTGGACTCTGTCGCCTCCTCATTGGACCCGGTCCATGGATTTCGTGTTAAGACTTTCTTTTATGTTACAAGACTTTTATCCTCAGCGCAAAGAAAGAGGAACAGTTATGGATGTTATCGGATATAAATGAGAAGATGTACTGTGATTGGTAATGCAACTGTGATGTCATTGTTTATGGGTAAAGTCGTTTTAAAAAAAAGTTAATTTTATTGGCTGCTTTGTTTGTACGATAATAAACAGCGAAGAAGGAGAAGCATAATCCTTGCTTCCGTGTCCTATTAGAACTGAAAATTTTAGATGCCTAAGTTAGAAAATTTGATAGTATTTCCGTAGCTATACCTTTAATGTAATGCCGGTGTTTTGTTTAGTGACCGCAGAGACCGTGGAAGGACTTATTCGGCATGTTCATTGACCATTTTTTTACTGCAAGTTAAGCGCAGTTTAGTCATTTTATTGAGTTTCGAACATTTAGATTTGGCACCCACAATGCTCCATACAACCTGTTTTAAATCTTACCAAAGTGGCATTTCTCTATCACTTTTCAATGTCGTGCTTTTCGTACTTCTTTAGTTGATTACTAGTACCTAGCATGCAGTCCTTTATATTAATCTCTAGTTCGGTCAATGTTACGTTAAAATTAGGAGTCTAGCGCTGCATGCAATGCTTTCCATTGGTGTTACCTTAATGCTGGCCGATTAGTAGCGATGCCGATTAGGATGCATACTGTGGTGCTCGCTTTTTTATTTTAGAGTTTATGAATACACAACCGCCCCCACCCCATGCAAACTGTCATTGGGGTTACGTTAATACTCTTTACTGATTAGGATGTTCATCGTAGTGCGCACAAACACAACCGCTGGACTACTCCCTACGGGCCCACATTAGAAGGAGTGATTATCTCATACTCTGTTATATTTTAATTTGCTTTATAGATTGAAGACTTCACATATCACTGCCAAAGGGTAGGCATTGATCATCAACTTTTAACCTGAATCTTTATAGCTTTCTCTTTGCAACTAATCGCTGTATCATTACGCTTCTACTTTCGAATTTTTTGGTTGATACTATATCCCACATATGGTTTCTTTTTTGCTGCCCAACTTCCCACCATATTCACTTGGTTTACAAAATAAATTTTAGAAATTATCAAACATCAATCACTGTACTCAAAGGTGAGCTATGATGAAATAGATTCTAAATATGTATACCGCTAGAGTTAATTTGCTAGAAAATATTAAGGTTTATATAATTGGATTACGTTTTCAAGGTATTTAATTTCTTGATGTTTCTCTCTTCTGTATGTTTTGTGTTGTATGGTCTTGTATGTTATGTTTTGTCCCATTTTGACCATCATATTTTACGCTCTGATTTTTTATGAAAATACATGTTTGCTCATTTGTATTGTTGTACTTTATAGACTATTGAGCCTTGAAAAAGCACTGGTCTTGCCTGCCCCAGGGGTCGAAGCACATGTTGTCTTTCTTTGTGTCTTACTTTATAAATTTCAACAACTTAAAACGGAAATAAATACATGGAAATGAATCGAGGAATTCTTGGATATCTAATTTCAAATTTTCATTTTGGAATTGAACTGTTACATTCAAGGGCACAGCCTACCTCCATACTATAGCCACATATTTACATGGCATTTTTCTAAACATAACATTTTAAAACTAATCCTCTTCTTGTGCAAACCATTTGGTTTGAAATATAAAGTTAGTTTGGAAAACATCAGTTCAGCATCTGTGAAAATAAATCAGTAAAGCCTTATAAAAAAAAATTCTGAGAAGCTCATCAGTACCTTTGCACATTGGTGGTAGAATTGGTTGTAGAATTAAGGGGCTCTTCTATGCAGACTGAAAGCATCAACATCTATTTTGGAAAAGACAATCGTCATCTGCCTAAAACTCATTTTTTGTGTGGTTCCGGAATAAGTGCTACATAATCTAGGCTCACATTATGTAGGCTTGCAAAAACAATGCCTATGTGTTCTGTGTGCTTAAGTCATTAGGTCTTCAGTCTCTTGACCCTTTCCCTCAAGAGTTTTTAGACTACAATCTAGAAATAGCCTGTCATCCACCAACCGTCCTCTAAAGTATTCCACTGCACTGACTGTGTTGAAACCAGCTGTTGCCCTATCTACATTCCAAAGAAGATATTAAGTTCCATGCTGATAAAATGTGTTCCCAAGTATCACCAACTCAAAACAATCAAGTTGACTGACAGTGATTTGCTACAAAAGCTTGATCTAGGCTTTGAAGAAAGGCAAATATGTCTGACCAGAAATCAACTCACTTTTTAAGTGATACACTGATTTATTTTGAGCTAATATATACCCAGCTGTGTAAAGTGGAATGCTCATTTTACTACAGTGATTACCACAACAACACTTTCTGGACCCTTCCCTTCTCTGTGCTTCCTTTGACTCCTCCTAAACCTCATTTTACTACTATTGACCCTTTCTAGACTCATCCTGCCTCAATCCCGCCTTTGACTTATCCCAAACATCATCTAGCTAAACAACACAATATACACTATTCCCTCCTCTGTCTTTATCCTAATCAATCATACTATCAGTCTCACATGTCCATTCTTCAAATTAACAATTTATATTTCCTTATACTAATCCATCACTAATCCTTTGGGTTCTGGAGCAGCGTGCTACTCATCGAAAAGCGTTTTAATGTCCCATCAGGTGTCGTAAGCACTAGAGAAATACAATTACAATTACAATCCCCACTACAAGATGCAGCAAAGCAAAACTGGTTTTACAGGAATTCCTTGAAAATCTATTATCCTTCTTAATGTAGCATGGCAATATAACTAAATAATAAACGAAGAGTGCAGATCTGTAAAACAAGTCAAGGTAAAATATTTTAAAAAGTCTGCAGGAGCATGCAACATCAAGGCAAATCATCCACAAAACATACTGAGGGTAGGCAACCCAGACAGACACAGGAAAATATTTAAATATCTTTTTTACAGTGTTCATTGAAAGGCGTGTTTAGATTTTCCAGATTATAGATTTGGAAAAGTCGAATAAGGAAATGAAGAATCATAACAAGAAAAGGGAACTCACTACTGTTCTGTCACTGGGAACTGCAGAACGGATTCTGTAGATCTTGATGCTAAGGACCAAGCTGTATCTCAAAGTTAGTTCCTCCAGCAAACCAACACATGATTGCTTGGAAATGACTCTGATTCTTACTAATTAAGCATATGGTCTCACTTCCAGCCTGCCTATCCTCTGCCATTCATGTATTCTTTTTCTCCACATTCACCTGTACTCTGTTACGTCCTTGTAATGTGGGGATTCTCTGAAGAAGGGATTTCTTCTGGTAGAAACGCCCACTATGAGTCGACAGATTCAATCTGGGCTGAATAGGGACTGTCTCTGAGGGGGCAGGCAATAAGTGAGATGGCAGTGACATGGATCTGTAACATTTCACTGGCATGTGGAATCACAAGGATGAATGAAAACCGGGGTGCCAGTGGATTACCATGGGTGTCAACACTAAGGGCCTGATTCAAAAGGGCCTCCGCACCGTAGTCATGGGGGAGTCTCTGCATTGACGGCAAAATCTTTGCAATAAGAATTTGCAGATATTTTGCCTCAAGTGCAGAGACTCTCCCACGGCTGCGGGGCTTTCATAAAGAGTGTGGAGGCTCTTTGTGAGTCAGACCCTAAGATTATGTCAACTCAATTTGCATTTATTACCGTTTAGTCAGCAGAAACCCACATCATGGTTTTGTTTCCATAGTAGGGAAGTTGGAATGGGAGTCAAACATAGTGACAGATTTAAGAGTCCCAGCGCCTTCTTGCACCACATTATTTTTTTTATGCTAATGTGGCCCAATGAGGCCAAAATTGCTGCACCAAATTTACAAAGTGGTGCAATACATTGCACCACTTTGTAACCCTTTGCACTACATTATGCCTGCCCCAGGCATAATGTATGCAAAGGGGTCATTCCCCCGTTAGAGGGGCTGAAAAAATGGCGCAAAGAAATCTAAGAGAATTCTTTGCATCATTTTGTTCAGCACTTTTAATGCCTGCTCAGAGCAGGCATTAAAAGGAGGCACACCATTGTTTACAATGGGCCTGAATGGGCTTTGCAGGATTAGCGTCAAAATGTTTTACGCCAATCCTGCAAAGCTCCAAACTAGCGTCAAAATTCTGATGCTAGTTCCCTAACTTCGTCCATGGTGCACCATATACTAGATACGGTGCACACATGGTGGCATTGGGGGGGGCTAAGGGGAGCAGGAAAAGTGGCCCTGCACTGGGTGTAGGGCCACTTTTCTTAAATCAGTCCCATAATGTTTTGTATAAGAGCAAATAACGAAAACATCTTAGAGATTAAGTTCTTCCTAGGTGATAGTGTGGTGACTTTCACTGTGGTCTCTGCTAGGATAACGTTTCCAGTATAAGTGGAGTAGCTCTATATTCATAGACACTAATAAATGGCCAGTGTGAAGCTGCCATATGCCTGTGACAAGAGGTGATTTCAGGTCCTACTGTTATTTAAACCGTGAGCATATTCTGAATACAATGTCAAGAATAATGCATTTGATCTATGCCGTTCACGTCTCCTCTGCAGTTTGATTTTTCCTTAAATGACCCGACATTTCACCATGCATGCCTAATGCTGGTGTACTCATTACTCCAGCCGTGTCCTTCGGCCGTCACCCTCTGAAGCTTACTACAATGAGTACCTTTCCATTGTTGTATGTGTCCTTGTCCATGCCATATGCTGTAAAACCTCACCAGAATTGACACAAGATGATCACAGTATTGAACTGAAATTGAGGTGTATTCCCTGTCATCTGCCTGTGCTGGTTTGATGCTGAATCTCGGATGGCAGACTTCAGCCTCATCTTCTCATAATCTGCTGCCGTACACCAGCATCACAGCAACTTGTTAAATTCACACCTGTTTAAAGTCAGTTCATTAACTCTACATGTAAAATCCTGCTCAAAAGGAAAATCACTTTCCATAGGTATTTCAGACAGGCTGTGCCATCTTCATTTTTCAGAGCCACTCGCTGAAGGGTGAGCGTGGAGATAAACGTTCATGCCTATTCTATCTGTGGCCTACATTTGCGTATCCAATACCTCTTTTATTCAGTCCCTTTATTCCTTCCATCAGCCAATGAGGTGGCAAAGGTGCAGCCTTACACACTATATAACAAGTATGGTAACATCATAAGTACACAATCGTTCCCTACAGAGGTTTCATACTTTGTTAAAAGTTTGCCAGATCAAAATCTCGGGCCTTATATATAACGAATTAATTTTGTAAAAGTGGTTGCAATTTGCGCACCAACATTTACCAAATGCATTGGTGTTTTGTGAACTGACCTACTTGATAGATCAGTTTGCAAAAGTACTGAATCATAGTGGGTGGCAATTTGACGTAACTGCTGAATAGTAATGAGGTAGGTTACAAGTTGCAACTCACTACGATTCACTGACCCCTTAGGAATAGTGGCCTCCTGAGGTCGCAACCCACCTCTCCTGGCATTGCTTTTAAATAAAGCAATACTATTTTCTTAAATGCAGCCCGTTTTCCATAAAGGAAAACAGGATGCATCTTTAAAATAACAGTCACAGCAACTTTTTTAATGGGAAGTAGTGGTTCCAGGGGAAAATGCATATTCCTAAAAATGTTGTTGTTAATATTCACGCAGTGGAAGGGGTCCTTTCAGACCCCCCTCCCTTTTGTGATTGGGTTATCACTTCCTTTGAGGCGTCAACGACCTCTCAATCACAAACCATTAATACATACCTTAAGGAATTGCAGATTGGAAGAGTCACCCTAAACACGCCTCTTCCAATTTGTGATTAAGAATGTGCTCAGAATACCTTTTTTGTGATCCTGTACCAGGTTACCACATCCAAATTTGGATTTTATAAAAATCCAAAAGATATTTTTAGGTAGCAAAGGCTCCATTTTTAAGAATCAAAGCCTTTGCAACTGCAAAATAGCTTTGTACATAAGACCCTTAGAACCAAACAGTACTGCCAGTCTCAAATTACTCCACTCAGGGGCAAAGCAATTCCCACTTCACTTGCTGTGCCCCCACCTGATCACAGAGCCTCAAATAGGGTCCCTGTGTCCATAAGATTGAGGAAGACACTGATCACGCACCGTTCGCTCTGTCCTGGCCAAACATGCACCGATCTGGCCACGTCTCAACCTGCAGCCAGGAGGCTAGGGCTGGAGCTGCTCCAACACTCAATAAACCATGAATTCTTAATAAACGACAGCCTGTGCATTATTTAGGAATAATGATACCTTCTGTTCCATTATAGATTAAAGCCCACTGCCCTTCTTTTAATCATGCGCTTCAAACACAGGTTGAGGAGAAGGCTGGGAAGCTTCATTCACACACAGAACAGGCACAGCAAAGGCAACAACAGTGCAAGTGTTCCTCCTTCCCAGAGAACAAACACAAGGACAGGAGCAGTGAGTAACACACACTAATGCATGTACATATCCTGGGCTTTGCATGGTCAAGAATAACAGTAAAGCTTCTTTTGCAACGTGTGTACATCTACAAAGACCCACAAACTAGGCACTGCATAAGCACTTTATGGGCAGCAGTATTAAATTTTCTTTCACCAGATATGTATGTGTGGGTCTACATACACATTCACCCACACACAAGAGCCCACATATACACACAATAGGCACTGATGGGTGTACCCAAATACACACCCACACTCTCACACACTCATACACACTAGGCACTGCATAAATAGCAGCAGAGAAGCTTCTTCCAGCACACATTCTGGTGCACACACACAGATGCACACACTCTCTCACACAGACAAACCCATATAGCAGGCGGCACTGGCTGGGCATTATCTTTGCCAGCTGTCTTCCTACTGAAAGAAGGTACATCTTGGAAATTTTTTGAAAAATACCTCTGCAGTAATGAAGATTTATGTCGCATAAAAAAGAGGTGTAACACAAAGAAGGTAGGTTAATGCAGGTTATTATGATAGATAGACCTGGAGGAGTGTAACCAGCAGCAGTGCAAGCTTCCGTCACAAACTGTACATACATAGTATTTCCTAATCATTGGGCAGAGCTGGTGAACTGGAAAGAGACTGAAGGTGAGGGAAACTCAAAAGTTCATAACATTTCGGGCACCTTAAGTTAGAAGTATAGAACACAAGTTTAATATTTTCCACATTGAGATCCAGGAACCGGTAGTACAGATTCAAAAGCCATAAAAATGGCAGATGGGGAAAATCGTCTCAACAGATCATATTTTGCTTTGTTTGTGAACCAGTTCCTGAGCCAAACTGTCAATACAACATTATACAATTATAATATATGGGATTCTGCAATCACTGTGTTGGGGTGAAAAAGACCCTTGCACAGTGATGGATGTGAACCCCTACCCTTAGAGTTCCAACTGCAATGATGTCCAGCTCCCTGATGCTGATTTCTTATCGTCATGTCCGAAACATGGATCATGCGTGTGTGCATGACATAGGCCTGTCACACAGATTGTGATCTATTTAGACTGGGAGGAGTGCCCAAAGCACTACCCTCATAGTGCTGAAAGGCTACTGCCTTTGCCAGGAGTGCAGTGGTGGTAGCAGAGCATGCAGTAATCAGTAGAACTGAAAAGGTCTTTTTACCTGTATCACTGGAGCAAGGCCTACAGGTTCACTCACTCATATAAAATTCCACTTCTGTGTGCTTAACTTCCCCTTGGCCTACATCAGATTAGTATGTAGCGCAGTGCAGTACATTGTGTGTAAACTTTAAGTACATTGTATGCATGTGCTGGGTTCATGTGGGCCTGTGAATGGTACAATACATGAAAGATTCTAAGGGCCAAATGTACAAAGCTTTTTCACATTCACAAACAGCCTAATTTGCAGAATAGGTCTGGTTACACATGCAAAAATAAATTTTTATGTGTACAGTGAACCAATTATGCTTTGGTAACCTGTTAATGAATTGCAATTTGGGTTTACGATTTGGTATTAGGAAGGGGTGTGTTCACGGTGTCCCTTCCTAATACCAAATCACAGTGGTATGTGTGAATGTTTTGCAATCAAATTGCGGTCACAAAACATTTGCATTTTACCACCTACTTCAAGCAGGTGGCAACTAATTCGCAAATAGGATGGATTCCTAAGGGACTCCTTCCCACTTGTGAATGTTTGCAAAAGCATTTTTAAGAGCAGGCAGTGGTCTCACAGACCACTGCCTACTTTAAAAAAAATGAAAAAGAAACTTTTTATTTTTTGTGTTGAAATGAACCTCGTTCTGGCTGCATTAAAAAAAAAATGCTTTATTTAAAAGCAACCACAGACACCGTGATCTGCTGACCTCAGCATGGCCAACTTCCCTGTGATTTTAGCAATTCCCAATGGGTCACAAAGGGAGACCTATCTCATTAATATTCATGAAGTAGGTCTATTTGCGACCTACTGAGAGTTGCAAAATGTGTAATACACACATTTGTACATGGGTGTTTGCGATTACCAAATAGCGAATCACAAAAATGTGCTATTTGGTAATCGCAAACGATTACCTATGTACATCCGGCCATAGGCTCTTTTTTGGAGACCCAGGGCTTAATGGAGGAGCAGGATAAGTTAGAATTACCCCAAGACAGATTTGTGGATTGCTGCATTGCTGTGCTGTGAGCAGGGTGAGATACACACTGGAGGAACGAGAGGAAGACTCTCTAGCACACTTCAACAGGTGTTTTTTCATTCAGAGTTCACTGGAGGGGGCCTGGGAACACCTCAAGAAGGAGCTGTGGCTGATAAGACATTCATAAACAGTAGGGCTGAGGTCCTGAATCAAACTTTTGATACACATATTACTGTGGTTAACATCTAGGTGTGAACCTCTAGTCACTCCCATAGCCTGTGTTGTGGAGCTGTCAGATTTGGAGTCACTCCTGCTGTGACAGACTGCTTGAAAGAGTAAGGGTAGCGCAAAGGAGAGGGCAGATCAAAAGGAAGCACACCCCCAACACAAACTTTAAAGACTCAAACCCTAAATCCTATGTGGTGCCTGGAAATAGACTACAAGAAGGGAAACTCGGGCACCCAAAATTGTCAACTGTCAAGCAGACAGATGGGCTGTGCGAGAATGGGAAGCTCTGCAAGTCTTTTTCCTGTGACCAGGGCTGGAGGCTAAGGACTGCAGGTCTCCCAGTTAGTTGAGGGGACATCACCCAGGGACATCCAAGACACCCCTTGGGCGTGGAACACCTATATTGACCTACTTGCCAAGAACAGTGAGCCCTGTCAGGATGAGGCCTATCTGGAGGAATAGAGGTCCAGTGGGGGATCCTCCTGAGTGGATCCCTGTAGTGATGTGTGAGAAGATGGCTGCTGCACTGAAGGGTTGTTGCATGCATGCAGGTTTAAGTCAGTGAACCTGTTGTGGGTTATTTTATACCTTGCTTCGGCACACACATCTCAGCTTAGCTTAGGCCTGCGACTTGTGCCCTTCCACCTACATATGTGCTCTGATTTCATCTATTCATTTTAGTTAGCCTGGTTTTCAGCTGGGATCTTTTTAATTTTCTAATCAGCTGTGATTCTGTGAATGCGTTGTTATTTCTGTGCACGACATTTCACCATGCACCTCTGCCCAAGGCTGACGAGAGCAGCACATGATAATCCAATTAGCATTATCGCCACAAGAGTATGTAAACAGTCCTACACTTAGGCACATGCCCACATCAGACCTATTTTGCAGAACAGAAATATGTTTCTTATAAAAGCACTGTACTTAACTCACTGTTGTCCCTTGGTAATTCCTGCCAGGATATCCATCCACGCTGCATGCCATTTGACTGCTGACCTAAGCCCTGTCTCTGTAACCTGCTAAGGAGACGGTGGGCAGACCCCTATTTTCCAGGTAATGGGGGTGGGTGATCCTCTCATGGACTAAGTACGGACAGATTTGGCTATCACCGCTATGCTCTCACTTAGGAGTTAGGTAGAATTCATATATGTATGTTTTTCCAATATGCTGTTTATTTTCTTCTCAGTGATCACAACAATACTAATCCTGTTATGTCTCATTGACCTAATAATTGCAGCTCATATATTTTACTGTAGATTGCAGTCTTATCAAAAAATGTATTGAAAACAATCCTGTATCTTTTCTTTGGCCTATGTATAAGTTTGAGACCTTTTCTATTGAGAGAAAGAGGTGAAATGTGTGAACCAAGACTTAACCTGAGACGTCACTGAGTGTCATGCATCAGGCTGCCACAAATCACCATTACTTTCTGTGTTTGGGTGCGGTGCTGCTAGCTAGTCGAAAGGGTTGGGCTGACAGCTGCCAAGATGGTGTGGGATAGACTAAGCCACCCACAAACAGTGGTGCTGCCCCACTGAATCCAGCAGTCTTGTTCCTGTAACGAGAGTCCTACGACAAACCCGGTATACTAAAGAGCCACATGAAGTGAGCTGTGAACTTTGTCATGCTTATTTGGCCACCTCCCGTGTGTAGTGTGAGTGGGCAATGCCAGATGCCAGAGGGGACCACCATGAAGGGGAACCTGCTGCTGTGCCAATTGGACCATTGCCTGAATGAAGAGAAGGTGTGGTGACCCCAGGTGCCAGAGGGGACCACCAGAGGAAGATGAGGAGTGCAACCTGGTGGATTCCATGAGCAGAGGGCACCATAGTGACTTGGCTGGCCGAGCCCTGACTGAGGTTCAGATCCAGGAACCACCAGCAATCCTCCATCTTGTGGGGAAGATCAAAGGAAACTTACCATTGCACTGCAGGAGCGCTGAGTACACCTCGCCTCGGCCCCTGCAGAGCCACGTGTGTGATACCCAAGGCAGCCACTGCAGCGACTGTACCTGCAAGAGGGATGCTGCAGAGCCACGTGTGTGATACCCAAGGCAGCCGCTGCAGCGACTGCACCTGCAAGAGGGCTGCTTTCGGAGAGTATAGTTGGACAATTCTTGCTGTTGTGGGTAAGACTGAGCTACGGGCCGCAAAGCCCCAGGGGGACTAGTCTGCTAGATAGCACTTTGGCACTGGAACACTTCTGACTTCTTCAATGAGAGTTGAAGTCCTGAGGCCCAGAAGGCTCGTGGTGCCTAACCTGAAGTTACCTATAGTGAATGGGGAATAACCACTACTGCTAGTGAGATGGAAGTGGGACTCATAGGAGCCCTGACCTCAGCAGGCTGTGT
This sequence comes from Pleurodeles waltl, assembly GCF_031143425.1. NCBI lineage: Eukaryota > Metazoa > Chordata > Amphibia > Caudata > Salamandridae > Pleurodeles > Pleurodeles waltl. Next base: position 895,082,155 of record NC_090446.1, read on the forward strand.
GTATTGTTTCTGCATGATGTATTTCAGTTTAGGTTCATATATAAATACTGTTCTTATCATAAAATAAAGTAACTGACTAGATAATAATTTATTGCTGCTATTGAATGTTTGTTGAGTTATAAGCATTTGTTCAGCCCTGTATCTAGGTCCACCCTCCCAGAAAGTCTGGACTGCTGGACCCACACTACCTCGGAATGTCAAGTGCTGAAGGGGTACTTGGCCCGGTTGCTCAGGATCTATGGTAGAGTGGGCCCTGGGAATTCAGAAGTAAAAAGCCTCAATCCCCACAGTTAGGCCCAGTAGCTCTTCTTGCTCTGTGGTCCTCTAAATGGGGCTGTGACATCCTGTATAAAAACCTGTCTTTAACTTCTTTATAATAGGTGATTTATGATGCACCCTGTCACATATTATAAAGAAATGTCAGACCTCAACTATAATACCTCATTACATTAGAGTTTTGATGTCACAATGCCTGCATACAGCAGCCAAGGGGAAAAACAGACAGCAGGAACACATTGAAACATTGCTTTTCTTTCCCCTGCTCTGTTTTTCTAGCTATATGGTGACAAGCAGAAAGGAGATATTTATGCCAAGATGTTTTTTATACTCATTGGTTAAGAATAGAAAAGTTAGAATATTTCTACATGTTTTTACACATTCTTAGCTATGCACCTTTTCCTAAAAAATACTTGTTTAACACTGATTCTAATACTTTTTTTCATCAAATATCTAACAGCTTTTTTGATGTGTTTAATTTTTCACTAGACATTCTATTTTTGTTGAGCATGTTTGCAAACATGCTCTCTCTTTTATTTGAAAGAACTAGACGCCAAGGATTTAAGTGGTTTGTGGGAAAATTGATTGTGTGACCTTGTAAGGAATGAAGAATCCCCTGCCATATGAGAGAAGGGTATTGCACGTCACTTTGAATGATGATGATGATGATTATGAAAAATGCTTTATTGTTTGATTAATTAAAAATCGTAAAATGCAGACAGAAATCACAAAATTCATGGTAGCATCTTAAAGATTCTTACTGCATGCATTAGGATCATAAAAACCATACGTAAAAGCTATTAAATTCAATTGACAAATAAGATGTATTCATTAAGAAAAAATAAGAAAAAAGTACATTGGAAGACTGCTAGTGTAAGTACAAATCCAGCTTTTACTGACTCCTCTATAGAATCAAGATGACTTTATGATGCTTCTCTAGACAAGCTCCCAAAGTGCTTGCCCAAAATTAAATTGCTAATATCACCATAATTAAAAAGGTGATAGGGTAAGAACAAGAGCCAATTATGCTAGTCCCCCAACAAGTTAATTTTCTAAAGTGCATAGGCAATCTTAAGTAATTTCAGGAGCATAATAAAGTAAAAACAGTGTACAGTTATGCTAGCCCTACCGAGTTCAAAAGAGCGCTTATATATGTTCTGCCATTAATTAAACGATTTCAGGATTGTGTAATCTTTATATTGGAAGATATTTAAAATGAAAACAACAACCTATTTGACTAGCTTCGCAAAAGGAGAAATCCCAGCATGCATGCTCAAAATTATGGGGGTCATTATGAACACAGCGGGAATCCCCGCCGTGTTCATGCTGGCGATTTTATCACAGACCGCCAGCCCCCTTGAAACCCCGCTGGCCCAGCAGAATAGAGGGCCAGGACATTGCCGACGGAGGAGCCGTCGTCAATGCCGCTGTGCGGCGGGTGCAGCCGCACCTGTCACTGGAAATCAGGCAGTGACCTGCGCGACGGGGCACTGCACAGGCGCCCCTGCACTGCCTATGCCAAGTGCATGGGCAGTGCATGGGCCCCCAGGGGGGCCCCGGAGCACCCCTTCTGCCAGCCTTTCACTGGGGGGGGAATACGCCAGGTAAAAGCTGAAGGAACAAGGGTTCTTTATCCGGAGGGTAGCGCTGCTTTCAGCGCTGCCCTGTCGGATAAAGTAATCTGCCATCGTCAGGCTGCCCGTCAGAGGTATCCTGGTGGTGGTGGAGGGCCGCCTGGGGCGGCCCTCCCTTGTTCAGAATATGGTAATATGGTAATTTCCGCCACCGCCAGCATGGCAGTCTGAACCGCAATGTTCATAATGAGGACCTATATGTTTAAAGATCAGGCAAATGATATGGGAGCAGACAGTGGCATTGATGTGAACAAATGTTCATTTAAAACAATGCCTGTTTGGCCGAATCTTAGATAAAAATTATCACCAAAATTCATCATGTAAGAACTCAATCACAAATACCTAAATTTAAAGTTTAACGGAATGGGCTAAGGTAACAGAAAAAGTGCTCTTCTTCCCCATTAGCTGCCTTTTTAAAAGTTTTTTGCACTTTTGAACTATCATGAAATATTAAATAATCAACATGTAAGTTGAACATTTGCACAATCCATACAACGAACATGCGTGGTTAAGGCAGAGGAAAACAGACTCAGGATCAGCGAGGACGCGGTCAGGTAAGTGGAGCTGGGGTAGTGTTGGGGGATAGTTGTGAGGGCGGGGTGGAGGGTCAGGATAGTTTGTTTTTTTGGGGCGGGTTGGGGTGGTTTTAGGGGCATGGTGGGGGGGTTGCAGTAATTTTAGAGAAGGGGGTCATTTTAGGTTTTAGGGGCGGGGTGGGGGTCACAGTAGTTTTAAGGGCGAGGGTGGGGGTTGGGGTAGTTTAGGTTTTAGGGGCGTGGTTGGGGTGGTTTTAGATTTGAGGGGCGGGCGTGGGGGTCACGGTAATTTTAGGGGCGGGGTGGGGGGTTAGGGTAATTTTAGGTTTTAGGGGTAGGGTGGGTGGTTATGGTAATTTTGGGGGCCGGTGGGGGTTTGGATAATTTTAGGTTTTAGGGGTGGGGGTCGCGGTAGTTTTAGGGCCGGGTGGGGGTTGGGGTAGTTTAGGTTTTAGGGGCGGTGGAGGGTTGGGATGGTTTTAGTTTTAAGGGGTGGGGTGAGGGTTGCTGTAATTTTAGGGGTGGGTTGGGGTAATTTTAGGTTTATGGGGCGGGGTGGGGGGTCACAGTAATTTTAGGGGCGGGGTGGGGGGTTGGGGTAATTTTAGGTTTTAGTGGCGGGTGGGGGTTGGGGTAGTTTAGGTTTTAGAGGCTGGGTATTGTAGTGGTTTTGGGTTTTAGGGGCGGGGATGGGGGGTCGCAGTGATTTTAGGGGTGGGAGTCAGGGGTTGGGGTAATTTTAGGTTTTGGGGCAGGGGTGGGGGTCGTGGTAATTTTAGGGATGGGGTTGGGGTCATTTTAGGTTTTAGGGGCGGGATGGGGGTCGCAGTAGTTTTAGGGGCGGGGTAGGGTGTTGGGGTAGTTTAGGTTTTAGGGGCTGGGGTGGGGGTGGTTTTAAGGGCGGGGTGGGGGGTCGTGGTAATTTTAGTGGTGGGGGTGGGGAGCCAGCGGGTCGCTTGCTGGAACCATACATGCCATTCCACACATGCCTTTACCAGGAATGCCTTTACAACAAAATATTGTTATGAAGGCATTTGTGGTAAAGGCATTAGTGGTAAAAATGTGGTTGTTGTTCCGAGCGCGTTGTTCAGGCATGCGTGATTCCAGCATGCGTTTTTCTGACATACATTCTCCTGGGTGACTTGCAATATCCTTGTAATGGACTGTAGGGGGTAATTTTTGCCATATATACGGGAATGTCGTGTACATGATTGTCCACAGGTATTCCAAACAACAAAAGTGTTTTAAGTTTGGCCAAGCCCTTCCTTTCTAATCAAGTTGTGTATAATTTGTCCAGAACTCTTTGATGGGTGTTTCAACAAAACCTTCAAGTGCACTTTGAGTGGAAAATGCAAATTGTGGGATTCTATTTATCATTTTTGTTCCTCCAACCAATCTGCCCAGGAGATACTTCCTTTCAAAAATGTTCTACAGAATTGTCAAATGTAACCAAAGTTATAAGTGATAAAAATGCTTTGCCCGTAGGTTAGTGGCTCTACCTTCCTACGCAAAAACAATTACAAGAGGCATTTTCCACTTTCTATGTGTTCTGCAGAATGCAGCTCACGTAGAAAAAGGGAAAATGAGGAGAAATCAAAATATTTCTCTGTGTTGCACCTCAATTATGCCTCCCCTGGGGAGGAGTAGGCTTTTGACGCATTCCCAGCTTTTCATAATCTCGTACATCTGGGAATGTGTTAAATGCCATGTGCGTTACGTGGGAACACCCATCGTAATGCCCAGGGCAGGCCTCCCTGTCGCAGGGTGAGGCAATACAGTGACTTGCGCTGCATTGCCTCAATCCATAGTTACAAGGCCATGAAAAGCCATGCAGGAGGGCTTTACTTGGCCTTGTAAATGTAACCCTGCAGTGTCCACCAACAGGCCGTCACTAAAAGTTACATTTCGGCAGCACAGAGGGGTTTGTAAATAAGACACTTAGGCCCTCATTACAACTTTGCCGCCCACCAAGTTGTATCCGCCATGCGGCCGCCAATGCGGTGGCCATTAGGACATCCCCACTGAGCCGGCGGGCGGAAACCACGTTTCCGCCCGCCGGCCCAGCGGGGATGTTGGGTGCAACACGGGAGCTGTCCCCAAATGGAGCCGGTGGTGTTGTGATGGTGCGACGGGTGTAGTTGCACCCGTCGCGCTTTTCACTGTCTGCAATGCAGATAGTGAAAACCTCCATGGGGCCGTGGCAGGGGGCCCCTGCACTGCCCATGACAGAGGCATGGGTTGTGCAGGGGCCCCCAGGGGCCCCGCGACTCCCCTGTCCGCCAGCCTTTTCATGGCGGTTCCTACTGCTATTAAAAGGCTGGCGGCAGGGGGACTCGTAATCCCCTGGGCAGCGCTGCCCTGGGGGATTACAACCGGCGTTGCGACCACGGCGCTCCCACTGCGGTCGCAGTCCCCGAGTTTGTACCGCCAGCCTGTTGGCGATACAATCTCCAACTACAGAACAGCCCTGGAGGTCTTTGACCGCCAGGGTTGTAATGAGTCCCTTATTCTCTAGAATAATTGTGATCGTCGTTCTCAAATTTAGAGAGGTGCAATATAATATGTTAATACCTACTGGAGAAATACTAATACTATGTCATTCATGTATTGCTCAGTGTATTATTATTTCACCATTCTGTAGGTCTGAATTTGGTATAATGCAGTAATACTCTCTCTTTGTCTTTGTTTACAGCTGCAAATCTGAACTGAGGACAGTAACTGATCTGCCTGAATTATGCTCATATCTTTTAATCCTGCTTTGGGAGATAGTGCCCTTTTGTAACTGAGACAGGAATGGTGGCTGAAGTGTAACGATGAACTAACCCACATGGAGCCACGGACCTGAAAAAATGATAAATCTGAAGTGTAGCGCCCATCTACAAAGTCAGTGATTTACAGACGTTTGCAACAATTACAAAGTGTATGCAAGATTTATGATTGGAAATTCATGGAAATGTTTATTTACATAATTTCCACTCATTCACCTAGAGATCCATCAAAGTCCATTAGTATTGTTTGCACCTTGATATAGAAAAACAGCTAAATAGATTCATACCAAACTTGGCATGCTCATTGAAGTTTACTCGAAGCCATTGCTCGATCTGATATCAATACGTTCAGTAGTTTTTGAGAAATTAGCTTTTAGATTTCTTTGCACCATTTTTTTGCCCCCCATAATGGGGGAATGCCTCCCCTGCAGACATTATGCCTGGCACAGGCATATTGTGGGTCAAGGGGTACAAAGTGGCACAATGCATGCATTGCATCACTTTGTAAATATGAAGTGGCGAATTTGGCCTCATTGGGCCATATCAGTGTAAAAAAAAGTAATGCTAATTTGGCACAGGGAGATGCTAGGGCCTCTTAAATCAGGGGCTTAGTTTTTTTTTTAAGTTACTTGCCCATATATCACACACAACAGTTCCCTGACGGCGTAATTTGCTTAATTTTGGGAATTTTGTGTTATGCTTGTGGTGCACAATTCTTGAAATTATCCTGGCAATTGTGTTTTTATGTGTTTTCTTCTAGCACTAAATGAGTTCTTGAGTCAATTAGTACTCAGTATACACTGAAATAAAAACACTAAGGACCTCATTTATGAGGAAATGGCACAGCGTGGTGCCGTCAGAAATTTTTCTGCACCAAGCTGTGTCATTTCCAAAATGCAGGGATGCACCGTATTAACAGAATACAGCACATCCCTGTGTTTTCCCCTGTGTCGGCACTAAATCAGCTGCCTAGCTCCAACACAGCCACCCCTGTGCCATGGTGCATGGATGCCTGCATTGCAGGACTTATTGTTTATGTGCAGGAAGAGACACCTTCCTGAACGAAAACAATCATTAATGGTGATCTGCTCCTTCATAAAAAGAGCAAAAAACGAGGAGGAATAAAAGTATTGCTCCTCGTTTCACCATTCTAATGCCATCCCTGGGGAGGTGCTAGTTTTTGGTGCTGCCTCAGGTTTAAGTTCCCTTGTAAATCTGGGGGTGTGTCAAAAAGCAATGGGTGTTGCATGGGTATGCCCACAGCAACACCCATTGCATGCCCTTTGTTGCAGAAAACAGTACTGGGTGGCTGATATTTACATGGATGCGTTAAGCCACAAAAAGTAGCTTAACGCCGCCTTCTATAGCTGGAACAGGGCACAGAGTCTCAAAAAGTGACACACGGTAGTGCAAGGGGCTTGTAAATGAGCCCCTAATGGGCATCTTTACAAACCTTATGAACCACTGGTGCGTCACTTCTTTTGATGATCCGGAGGCACAGAGTACAGACCCAATTTTCATCACTTTTCATGGCCTCATAGATATGGATTAAGGCAAGGCAGCACAAGTTGTTGTTTTGCCTTGTTCTGCATCATGTAGGCGTTCCATGGGTGTTGCAGTGGGTTTTTCCATGCAAAACTCATTGGTTGTGATGCATTCACAGATTTACTGGGCTATGTAAACCTGGGATTGCATCAAAACTGTACGACTCCGTAGGAGGAATGTAACGAGGAGAAATAGTCCTGTTTCTCCTCATGTATTCCTCTTTCTATGTGTGCTGCATTCTTCAGCACACAGAGAAAGAGGGAAAACCTCTATGGATTGTTTTTGTGCATGAAGGTGCCCCTTCCTGCACAAAATCAATCCTGTGTGAAACACAGTCACCCTTGCACAATAGTGCAATGGTGCATGCCTTAGCGCTAGGGAGTCAAAAGGTCACCAGCACAGGAGGAGAGGACAGAAATGCACTGTATTTTATAAATACAGTGCATTCATTTAGCTTCCCTGTGGCGCAGGACAGCACAGCAAGATGACTTGTTGCACTGCCCTAGTCCACTTTATTGTAAATATGCCCCTGAATGATTGATTTACATTTCGCTCAAATATGCAAAACTTTGTGAGTTTTTTGGGAAATGTTGGCTAATTACTTGGAAGTAAATTAGTCCAATTCGTACACCCCTAGGTTTCACTCATGTGCGCAATTGGATTGAACAAGTTCTTAGAAGCATCTGTGTTGTTGCTAAATAGAACCATTTTGTCTTCAAAATGAAAATGGGTGTTAGCTACAAAAGAAAAATAGCCTTACCAAAGCATAAAAAGTGATGGAATTGAAAAAACTGAACTAATGTGATGGTTAAAAAGAAATAAAAAGCTGGTCACAATTTTGTAAAAAACAAACATGAAAAAAATCGTGGATGGTGGCTTAGTGAGAGCTCCTGAATAGCAATGATTTGTGCAATGCAAAAGTTACTCCACCAGCCATTATCTGTCCCCAGTTCAGTGCCTGATTACAAGTTTGGAGGTCTCCAGAGCGCCAAACTCGCTGTGGCAGTTGGGCCGATGCACTCCTGGCGGTCCGACCCCCAGATTATGATTCTGGCAGATAGACCACCAGGAGACCGAAGCCACCACCAGAATCATTGATCCCGATAGGGTGGCGGCGGTTGAAGTTGTGGTCAGCCACAGCAGTGCCCATGGAAGCACTGCCGTGCTGATCACAACTTTGCTTTCCACCAAATGTTTCATGACGATTGCACCATCATGGAAAAGCTGGTGGATAGTGAGTGCTGGGGGCCACAGGAGTGGGTCCTGCACTGCCCACCACCATGTTGTGGCAGTTCAGGGGCCCCCCTGGCTTAAGGGAGCCAAGGTCAATGCCGTCATACTGTTTCCGCCGGGCTGACCAGTGGAAACATCATAATACAACATTTTCACTGGTCAGCCCAGTGGAAACATCGTAGTACGATGGGATGAGGAAGCTGGCTTGACAGCAACATCATCCCTGCGGCTTTGGCGGACTGACTGTTGGACCGCCAAAGTCATAATCAGGCCTTAAGTCTAGTTTCCCAACTGTTGACCCTTTCCCCTATGCTCTTTGCTGCTGCATGTCTAGCAAAGTGTGTTGGGGTGCAGGCAGTACCACTGTTGGCGAGCCTGTTGAAAGAGGTGAACGGTGTAAGCAAAGTATGTGATCCTGGTGGTTGGCTAGAGTTAGAGTGGAAAGTGAATATTTTCTGACAAATGAAAGCTTGAGTTTTACACTGCATTGTCCATGGATTTGAGGCTTTAGGTTTAGAAGGGAGAAGATAATGAGCCCACACACAGGAACAATGAAGGCGTCAATCCTGTGCTGGAGGAGCAGATGACCGGCCGTCCTCTTCTTTGTCTGATACCAGCTGCACTTGCAAGATTTCTTCACTGTGCTGGGCAGCCTCTGCTGTGGGTGGAGAAGGTGGATGGAATTATAAGGACATGAAGTCTCTGCAGTATCATTAGACGATTCCCCAGAGGAGCCCAGTGATTGGCTTTAAAATATTAGAAATAGAAAGAAAAAGTGATCAACAACAGTACATGAAGTTTGCCCTATGCTGCATATCCTGTTCAGTGATATCCTCTACAATTAGTGCATATATTAAAATGTCATTGTCAGGGCCCCTTTCAGAGGGCCACAGAGAATGCAGCAGCTACTGGGCCAAACCGTGGAGGTTGAAGCTTTTACTCCTGATATCCCAGGGCCTGACTTATTTTGGGTCCTTAGCAACCATGCCAAGTACCTCTTCAGCACACGACTCTCATTAGCAGAAGGGATTGAGGTAGATGGAAGAGGGTGAACACAGTCTTACAACTCAAAATATTTTCAGTAGCGATAATAAATAATTGCCCAGTCAAATACTTGCTTTTGAATGTCAAAAGGAGAATATATATATATATATATATATAGATAGATAGATAGATAGATAGATAGATAGATAGATAGATAGATAGATAGATAGATAGATAGATAGATAGATATGAACGTAACTTCAGTGAAACCACAAGTCACAAGCACTCAGGATGAATATTTCAAGATTTGATGAAATTCATCCTGAGTGCGAGTGACTTGTGGTTTCACTGAGCTTATGTATATATTTATGGCTGGGTGCCGCGCCAGCCACCACGCAACAACCCTTTAGCAGCACCACGGTCCAAAGCAGAACTAGTTTGTGATATACATATATATATTCACTTACAAAAACAAAGGTTACAGGGACTTTATAGTTAGGATCCAAACTTACTCATGCAAAACCACAGAAATTCAGTAGTTATGGTTATTTCAAGTAACTATAACTTCGGACATAAGGTAACTATAACTTGCGCCACTGCCATACGCAGTTTTTTCTTCAATAATCTGACTTATTATATTTTTTTGATGTTTTTATTGGCATAATAAAATTTGTCATGAGTACTGTAATATCTGGGGTAGTTAGCAGTGCATGCTGAGGGCGCAAGTTATAGTTACCTTCGACCGTGAGTTATAGTTACTTGAAATAACTTTAACTATAACTGCAGAATTTCTATGGTTTTGTACAAGTAAATTCAGTACCTAACCATAATGTCCCTATAACCTTTGGTTCTTAAGTACAATTCTAAAGTTTTCTAAATTCTATTTCCTAACTATAACGTCCTTGTGACCTTTGTTTCTTTCAGTGAATTTGATTGGTTTTTTTTAACGTAAAGTATTTTTTATGACTATACGTCAATCCATCCACAGCTGTGCATGGCCTTTGGCTGGGCATAGCAGGGGTTGGCCACAGGGCCTGGTCTGTGGCCAATCTCTGCAGTCAACCCCCCTAACAACCCAACCCACACTGAGCACGGCCTTTGGCCATGCGCTGCTGAAGTTGGCTGCAGGGCCGGTCTCTTTGTGTGTGAGAATAGCAGTGAGAGTGGCTGTAATAGTGTCTGTCTGGGTATGAGAGGGTCTATGTGGGTTTGAGAGTGGGTGTTAGAGTGTCTGATTGCATTTCAATACATTAAAGATGCGATCATCTCAACAAAGGATTTTAGATTGTTTTTCATTACGGAAACACCGAGTAAGCACACTTGCTTTGCCTTGGCCATGCCCACAAGCTATGTTAGTTTGCCCTTTCCAGAAGTGGAGCTTCATCTGGGGCACCTGCTATGTTTATATTTGTAAGTGTTTCCTGCTGAGGTTTAATTTATGTGAATTGAGCATCATGGCCAGAACAGAAGCTCATCTGCTTGGTTATTCAACAAGAATCCACAGTTTTCCACAAAATGTCAACTCAACTGGAGCTCTTTCTACTGGTTAGGTAGTAGGTGCTACCTGGTTGGCTTAATGTGCATTGTGGTGGGAGGTGTTCCCCCTTCTCCTCCGGCTGATTTTGTCCCTGAGGACCCCGATCCCCTTAGGCCCACTATATTCTTGTAGGTTCCATGTGGCCCCACTCCCCTGGTCGATTTCGGCCCCAGAGACTCCATCCCTTAGAGCCCGGCCTTTTATCATTTTTTTTGTTGGGGAGAGAGGCTGTGTGCCCCTCAGCTGATTTTGGCCTTGGCAACCCAACCCCCGGGGCCTGGCTTCACCAATATCTGTTTTTTTGGGGGGGTAAGGGGACCTGCACATCCCCCTCCCCCTCCCATTTTGCCCCGGCCCCTGGGGACCAGCCTCACCACTATCTTTTTATTGAGGAGTAGGGGGGCCACATGGCCTCTCTCCCCCACCCAATTTTGGCCCCTGTTACTCCATTGCCTGGGCCTGGCCATCAATCCTGGGTGCCCAGCATGGCAATATTTTCCTCTGTTTCCCTGCCCATAGTCAGGGAAACAGAGGAAACCTCCTCTTCTAGCAAGCAAGAGCTGTTTGCCAGCTATTGCTTGCTGGAACCAGAGTGTTAGCTGAGAGTTGGCTGGAACTGTCAAAATCCCACCAAGCCATTCCAAGCAGCCATGTCCGGGGGGTAACCCCAGGGCATAGCAGGAGCTGGCCCTGGGGGGTGTGGTCCCCAAGGCCATTATTGGGTCCTTGAGGGGAGCCGCACGGCCCCACTCCAACATTTCACTTAGCCCAAGGGAGGTGGGGTTCTCCCATGGCTGCGGGGGGCCACACCCCCCCATTCGTAATCTATTCAGCCCGGGAAAGGTGGTGGTCCCGAGGAGTGCAGGAGGCTGCATGACCCCCATTTTTAATTTATTTCACTCCAGGGAGGGGAGGCCCCCAGGGTTACTGGGGGCTGGGCAGCCCCCTTCCATTTAATTAGACAAGAACCCCGGGGACGTGGTGGTTCCCAGGTCTGTGAGGGGGCCAGGCACCTCCGCACATTTAATTAGACATGAACCCCAGGGAAATGGCGGTCCCCGGGGCTACTGGAAGGCAGGGCAGACCCCACCATTCAAAATTTGATATGCCACCAGGGCCTGGCCCACACAGGGGCTCCACTGAGACAAGCACAGGAGCCCGTGCATGTTTTTTTTCATTTTTTTTTTCAGTGGCTCCCCTACATCTCCCACCAATTTTTTTTTTAATGCTTTTTTGCTCTGGGGAGGTCCCTCTGTACCCCAGATTCAGAGCTCAGGGGTCAGGTGTCCCTACCCTGGCCCCTTTTCTTTTTTTGTAATCTTTTTTTCCGAGTCCCAACATGGCTGCCAACACTTGCTTGTTGAAGTGTTTGCAGCCAGTCAGATCTTAGGAAAAGATCAGGAGGGTTAGCCGAGCCTCTGCATTCCTATATATTCACATTATCTTTTTTCTTTCATTTCTCAAAAACTACTCAACATATTTACAACAAATAATCAAAAGGGCACTTTCTGGACACAGAGCAACCTTCCTGCCAAATTTGGTGAAATTCCATCTAGTGGTTTAGGCCCTATTCCTGTTCAAAATCCCTATTGAAAAATGCATGGGGGGAAAAGCGTTATTGGAACCCCCTTCACTTGCCTCCGCTTGATTGATCACTCTGAAACTTGAAAGTGAGAGACATATTTTTTCTGAAAACTTTGTGAAGATTCATCAAACGGCACTAAAGTTATTAGCAAAACATAAAATGGTTATTATATAGAAATTAGATCCTAACTATAACTACCTAGTGGTGACTTAGGTAAGATATATATATTTATGTATATATATATAAACAAATGGTCATAAATCGGACGCAATGCACTCAAGCTGCCGGTGCTAGCCTCCTCAAATTATGATTCCTAAACAAGAAAAACAACTGCGCTCCATTTCTCATGAAAATGAACAGTGTTTAATCCACGCCAACAAACACCAATGCATTTTAACTCCAAAGAGTCTTGTTCACGGTTGGTTAGTCCTTCTTCAATATTCATTAAATACTAGTTCACAGTCAGCTAATAATGAGGCATTCAGGGACACGTGGTTTGATTTAAGAAAAGTAAAAATGAAGAGTCAAGAATCAAATACCACAGTGAATTATCCAAATCTAGCCGGTGAAAACATGTACAAATCCGATGGCAGAGTCTTTTGTACTGTGAAATTCTGCCGGCCGGATTATAAGGCTGCGAACCATCAGGCTTTCCGTGGTTTTTACCCCACCATAAAAACCCTGGCAGTCACACACCCAGCGATAGGAATCCCCGCTCCTGTCACTGGCACACGCACCTCCACATCTACACACACATGGATCCATCCACACACCCCACACCCTTTATGCACGCATGCATTCACATGCACACCCCTTAGCGTATGCATTCATCCACACAGATACCCCCACTCACTTGCATAGATGCAGACACACCCCCATTTATTCGCAGACATGCAGACACACACCCCCATTCACGCGCATATTCACACACACTAGCATTCACATTCAATCACACACACGCACTAATTCACCACCCCCTTCCCCCCTGCATACATGCACTCACACTATGCCCCCTCTATAAACATGCACACATGCACCCACACACACAGACACCATCCCCCCCTTCGGACAGCCACTTACCTTCTCCATAGAGGAGGTCGTCTGGGAGGGGATGGGTCCTGTCGGTCTTGCACCGCCACCAGCACCTTGCCAGCAGGAGTCCACCAAGCAAGCGGAGTCTTTCTGCCGTGGCGGTGCTGTCAATGCAACTGCCTCTTTGGAGTTGGATTTCCGTGCAGAAATGGGCGGAAGTCCTCCAAGACTCCTAATATGGTGGGCAACAAACCGCCAGCTCTGGCGTTCTGTTGTCTGCTGCGGCGGTCTTCCAAAAAGACAGCCGAAAATATAATGAGGCCAATAGTTATTATAGAGGAACATGATGTTCCTCATTGGTATTGAGTCCTTCCAGGACCTTGGTACGTAATCTAATGATGTACCTACTTTCCAGTCTACGCAGTAGTAAAGTCCGATCACCGCCTCGTTCATTCAAAGGTACATGTGCCAAGCCATAATATCTAAGGTATTGCCAACCTCCACATTGTGATATGGTTAAATGTTCATGTACATTTGAAGTGCATATATTCCCATATAATGCTAACAATTGGGCAATGGGATTAATGGAATAAAATCACACTGAGAGAGAGTATGTGGGAGAGAGGGGGCAAGCGGAGAACACAACCGTACTCAGCTCCCAAAATCAATACAAAATCACAACAGGGAGTACGGGGTTCTTATAAATACCGAGGGGTGGGTCGGTGGTGTATCAATTGTAACACTGAACCCCTCGTAATCCTCAGCTAGAGGCGAGATGTGGATGGACTGTGGTGTTGTGTGGGGTCTGGAGTGAGGAGGAGGGGAATTTCCTTTACGGACTAGGTGGTCTCACACACTATATAGTGTCATGCTTCATCATATGACCACCTAGCCCCACCCAGGTAGGGCAATGCCACCTGGGCGGACTCAACCTCACTGTTAAAGGAACAGGAGGGAGTGCGTGAATTAATTCTGGTTCTGGAAAAAGGGATCCAGCTAGACTAAGAAATAAAAACACCTAAACAGATACCTATGTGAGTTTTTTAATAGAAGGTTCTGTTTGATGTGATTAAAAGAGACTGGGACACCAGTGTGAGAACAATGACTCACCGGGTCACCTGTCTAAAAGGAAGAAGCCGACATGTTTCTGCCCTCAGAAATGAGCTCTGGAAAGTCTCGGGGCATTCATCAGGGTGAAGGATCCCTGCTACTCATGCTCAGTGAGAGCTGAATAATTAGTAACAAGTGTGTAAGAATAAAAGGTTGATATAACGAGGGGGGGGCTACCTTGCCAAGGAACTACCTGGGGAGGACCCTATCACAAGAGGCTACTGGCCTCTGGTGTCCAGGAGAGGGAGCGTCCCCTTATAGTCGAACTTGCATCAAAGGTGGGCGCTCTCTATGCGCCTAAACCGACCTCTCTCAGGACCGCTCGAATAAAGCCTTAAGGGCTCCCCTGCTGTCCCTATTTAAATTTTTTATTAAATTATTTTTACAATTTTGTTTTTCTAAATAAAACACCCTTTACGGGCTACCTGGCACTGCAGGGGAAGCATTAAGGCTTCCCTTGCAGTACCATTGCTTCAGCAGCAGCTCTGATTGGTTGCCAACACTTTAAACCAGGAAGTGTAGGCAGCCATCTTGGGACTCAGCTTTAGCTGAGTCCCAGAAAAAAAGGAAAAATAAAATAAAATGGGCAAAGGGAAGGGACACCCTGAGCCAGGGGGGGCCCACGTCCCCCACTGCCCTGGGGACCACCACCTCCCAAGGGCTTAAATGTTTATATATGGGGGGGCTGAGGTTCCCCTGCAGCCAGGGGACCACCACCTCCAGGGCTTCTATTGTATGATTTGTGGGGGCCTGAGGCCCCCCATTGACCTGGGGACTGTCACTTCCCCAGAGCTGCCTTACTTATAATATGTGGGGGGCCCATGACCCCCAGCTCCCAGGGGACCACAACCCCCAGGGCATTGATGAAAGTATATGTGGGGGCCATGGCCCCCCTGCACCCCGGGGACCACCATCCCCGGGGCTTGTAATTAAATACATGTGGCAGGCCACAGGCCCCCGCGCCATCAGGACCACCACCCCCAGGTTAAAGTGTAAAACAAATAAAGGGGATCCCTATGGGACCCCCAGGCCCCAGGGACCACCACCCCCTGTGGCTATGTCCTGTTGGTGGAGCCACTGATGGCCCGGGGGACAGACCCCCCAAGGGCCGGCTCCTGCTATGTGCCCACTCCCGGGACATAGCTGTTTGCTGTGGCTTGGATGAACACTGCAACCAAGACACAGCAAACACTTCAGGTTTTGACAGCGGGACCTTTAAAGCAGGTCCCACTGTCAACATCTGAAGTTTTACCTTTCAGAGATGAAATGCTTCAGCAAGTACAGAGCTGCTGTCAAATCAGCTCCATGCTTGCTGAAGCAATGGCACTGCAAGGGAAGCCTTAAGCTTTTCCCTGCATGCCAGGTAGCCTGTAAAGGGCGTATTATTTAGAAAAAGAAATTGTAAAAAATAATTTAATTCAAAAGATATGCATATTGGCGGCATGGGTAGCCCTTAACGCTTCCTTTGTGGACTGCCAGATAGCCCAAAGAGGGCTTTTGATAATTTTTTTCTAAAATTGAAATATAAAATATGAAATATGAAAGCCTATAAAGAGCTAGAATTTATTTTTTTAATACATAACTCAGTATGAAAGTCTCGGACCTTCACACTGAGCTATGGGGTTCAAGTCCACCTGGACTCATTTCCATTTTTGTTGTTGATGTTAATGCCTTTATGGCATCTTGGAATACTTCAGTTGCAGAGGAAATGCCAAAGTTTAGTCTTGTGTTCTGGTGTAGCCCAAAGTGTGTTGAAAATGTTGTGGTATATCTACTCTCTTTCGAGAGGAGCAATGGCCATAATCAGATTAGAGGGTCTAACTTTGAGAACCATGGTGCCCATTGAGAACAGCAATGATATTTTAGTTAGTCGGCGTAATGAGTCTTTCTCATTTAATGGACTTGTTCATGTCAGTGCTCAAACCTAATTTACCTTGTTGCTTTGGTTTCCCCAATGGGGGAAACCCAGGGGGTTGGTCCAGAGACCTTCTCAATTACTCCTTGGCTCTCAAGCCTTTCATGTTCTTGCTCGACTCGAGGTCACAAATGGAAAGGCAAACGGTGGTGGTCACAGGTTTGACTGACTTGTCAATATGCCACTTAACCGGTGGAGCTTTCAGACATCCAAGGCCACTAAATAGTTCAGAAAATTGCTTCAGTGGCTCATACATTTGGATTGCTCTCACATTGTGTGCGAATGAGAGGAGTCCACGGTCTTCAGCTGCGTGGCTTCTGAGCAGATTATCATCTTCCCTGTTGACCACATGGAATGTTGTTTGAATCTCTCAGTCGATGGATGGTACACATACAGTCATGTGTCCTTTGAGAGGTGGTGGGGATAGGCGGTTGTATGTGAATATTTTAGTGTGAGATGGCAAGAGCATGGGTTTATGCTTGAGGCATCGGTATTGCTTGATACCCATTATGTTTACAGATGTCCATGTGTCAGAGAGCGCCTTTTCTTCTGATCCAGCAATCCCTACATGCATGTGGGCTGCGGTCTCCAATATTTCTTCAGTGTGTTCGTGAATGAGATAAAGAAGACTTCTTCCTCATCTTTCAATTGTGAATCTTTGAATTGTTGTCTGTGTCTTTACAGGTATCTGGTCTCGGGTTCACCTGGCAACAGGAGCTGTACTGCTGTGGTAATGACATGTCTTCCTGATCCTCATTGTCCTTCTCTGCACACAGTTGTGAAGTGATTAACTTTTCGACAATTTGAGCATGTGTGCCTCTGAGCAGGGCAGTGATTGAGAGGATGTTTGTCACGACTGCAGTGCCCACAACGAGGTCCGGGTGTGGTAAGACCAGGTGTTCTGGATTTATTGGTTTTTTCCTTGCATATGCGTTGCATCAGAACATTCCACTTTTATGGTGGTGGTCTATTCTGGTGCTTGAGTGATAGCCATGTCCATCCTGGGGGCTCTTGCAGCTGACAGATCATGTGACCTGGCCATGATGAAAATGTCCTAAAGGCTGATGTTATGTTGCCTTAGGATGAGGCCTCTGAGTGTTTTGATGTGGCAAGCTTGAATTATTGCCACCCTTAACTCCTTGGGCTGGTCTTCAGCCATGCACATGCTGTGCATCGAAGGTGTTGATGGATCACCTTCCCACTTGCAGGCCTGGTGTAGTTTGAAATGTTCAAAAGTCTGTATTTGATTGTGGGTAGAAGTGCACGCTGAGCTCTCGGACTGCAGCATCATAATCATTTGCTGCTCCAGTGTTGGAAAGGTGTTTGAATAGTTTGTAAATTCCTTCCCCTACGTGATGAGGCATGAAGTAGTTGTCTAGTCTTCCACCCAAATTCTCCACCGGGATGAGGCAGTGTGCTGAAGGCTGCATGACTCCAACTAGTGTATGTTGGTGGAGGTGCCCGGGTAGGGGTGGGTGGGGTATTTGCATGCTCAGCCGTGATGGTGTAGTGTTCTGGGCCAGCAGTGAGACGTGGTGGGGCTCTGTCATTGTGTGTCCCACTACAATGGTTAGACTGAATGTTGCACCTTATTAGTGTATAGAGACTAATGGCAGTTCAGCATGGACAGCATGGACAGGGCACATTTCAAAGGTTGCCCCAAACTGTTTTCAGATCCTGTGAAGTGACATTGTGGGAGGAGAACAGCTTATCTCAGTATTTAGGGGATTTTAATGAAACACAGCTTACTTACTTTGCGCACTCTGCTGTTTATCAAAGTTGCACTATTCAGAGTTTCAGATGACCCTATTCTGCTCTGTGCTGTGCAGGACCTTGCAGGTGGGGAGGAAGCTGGTGTGCAGATAGGGTGAGGCATAGCACTCTCCGGTACCACCACGAGGCACACCCAAGTGGTTCATATGCTGCTGAACATCTTGTAGGGCTGCAATAGGTGTCACTGGCCTGGAGTGCAGGGTGGTGACTTTGGCTGCCAGGAAGCCACACCCTAACACCTTGAAGGGTATAAGTTGGAGCTGGGCCGCTGGGCTCATGCAGGTGGAGGCAGGGCTGCTGCGGCAGCGACGGCTTGCTGCCGCAAGGGAGAGGGTGCTTGGATCTTGACAGGAAAGCTTGCTCGGTTAGTCCGCCCTCATCACCAAATGTAATATAGATCACAATAAAGGCCCACCATGTGGTAGTGTGAGGTGCATTGGCTTACGCATGGCAGGTGCTGTAGTGAAGGATGACACGTACACCTGGTGTCTAGGCATGGGTGTAAGACCATGCGTGGTTTACAACCCTTTTATTTATATTCTATGGCCACATCTGGCCACAGGACGCCTGGTGGTCCATGTCCGGGTCAACCAGGCATCACAAACTGTCTGAATGGCTCATTACAAGCTCATGGCCCAACAGTGAAAAGTGGCACAGGGTGCATGAATAGCCATTTTGGGGTTTTCTTTTTATAAGACTAACAAATTTGGTATTTTCCCTTTGCAGCTTTGATTAACCCAGTACGATATTTAGATTAGTAGACTGTTTTTTAAATGGTTATTGAATGTTATAGAGTTTACAACTTGTGCGAGTCACATTGCTGTCAGAGACATTTGACATTTATTTGAATATTTCACACTTTTGGGTTCAAATAACAGGTATTGTGAGGCTAACGTGATTTAGAAAATTAATAGTATAGCACACTTGATTAAATGTTAAAAATGTTTAAATATGTTCATACTTGGCAGCAGTTCAGAAAATAATGTATAATATGTAAAGAGTAAATACTGCAAAGGTGAATTGGAAAGTATATTTTCTATGTTTATGACTTTAGAGAGAGTATACATAATGTAAAGAAAATTGCATTTGTTAGTTTGATAAAATTTGTTACACAGTCAAAACACGCCTCTATGTGCCTGGAGTGACTCTACCTATTAAAACAAATTTACATTTCTCCTGTCTCCGAGTGCAGGCTCTTTTACTATGGTGTTTAAAAGGTGGTAGGTAGTTATAGTTAGTACCATGTTTCCATAGAAAAGGTGGTTTTTGACTTGCCTATATCTTTGGTGCTGTTTGAAGTATCTTTACAAACTTTTCCCAAAACAGCGTTTCCGAGAATCTTATTATGCATGGGAAGTTTCAGGGTGATCTGTCAAGTGGAGGCCTGAGAAATAGGGGAGTCAAAAACATTGGGCTTCCATTGTTAATTCCCATAGAGATTTTGAACATGACTACAGCCTGAACTACTAAACGGAAGTATGACAAATTTGTCAGAAAGGTATCTTTTGGTCCAGAAAAGATAATTTTATTTGTTTGGTGTAACTCCATTCAGTAGTTTTTTTAGATAAGTCAAGTAAAAGAAATATAGATATCTAGAGTTGCGAAGGATTTGCAAATAATTTGCAAATATGCAGAAATGCTCATGCAAATAGAAGCGCTGTAATTGGCTGGCCACAAATTGAACAGAAAGTTGCAGCTGTCATTTTAGTGCCCCAGGATATGGTCCATGGGGCTGAAAAACAAAATGAAATGTAGCATAATGGGCCAGAAATATTAATGTTCGTGAATAATGAGCAAATATCGCTCATAACGTTCACAGACTCATTCATACACTAATTAATTCACTCATGTATGCACCCAGAAATGCATACATCCACTCAGACACTCATGCACCCACTCAGACCCTCTCATAGGCTCACACACCCACTTTCAGAGACACTCAGACACTCACGCACCCACTCACAGATACACTATCAGAGACAAGCCCTGTGGCTTGGCTGCAGGGCTTAGCCGCAGGGCAGGCCCTGTGGCCAACCCCACCATGTTTGCGCCTTCGCCATGTACAGCTGATTACTCCACATATTATATCGTTGATGACACCTTCTATGGCGTCTTTGATATTATCACTGAAACATTTGCAATAAAATTATTGAAGGGGGAACGGTGCATGGTGAGGGTGTGAGTTATAGTTACCTTAGAGCAAGAGTTACAGTTACTTGAAATAACTCTAACTCTAACTGCTGAATTTCTATGGTTTTGTACGAGTAAATTCAGAACCAAATAAAATGTCACTGTAACCTTTCATTTTTGTCACTGAGTATATCGCCTACTGGTGGCTTCCAGTATGTGGTTACAGTTAGGACCATGTTTCCTTTGAAAAAGTGTTTTTTGACTTGCCTATATCTTTGGTGCAGTTTGACGAATCTTCACAAACTTTTCTAAAAAAAGTGTTCCAGGGAATCTTGTTCATAAAACGTTTCGGGGTGATCCCTCAAGTGGGGGCAGAGAAAAGGGGGGGTTCAAAAAAGGTATGCTTTCAATTATAATTCCAGTAGGGATTTTGAACATCACTACAGCTTGAACTGCTGGACAGAATTATACCACATTTGGCACAAAGAGAGTTTTTGGTCCAGAAAAAATACTTTTTGCTGTTTAGTGTGAATCTGCTCAGTAGTTTTTGAGATATTAGAAGAAAAAAGAAATATAGAGATCTAAACACGCAAAGGCTTTGCGAATAATAATGCGCTTGTGCAGAGATCTGCAGAGCTCTGATTGGCTGTCAACACTTCAACCAGGAAGTGTTGGCAGCCGTCTTGGGAATTTATGAATTTGTGGCAAAAATAAATATAAAAAAAAAGAGCGGGCTCCCACGTTTGTTTCAATTAGAGCCACTGAGTGAGCCAGGTCCTAGGGGCATTTTCTAAAAAGAGGAGGGGGCACATGAGGCCCCCCTCCCAAGGCTATTTGAGGTGGTGCGCCCCGGGGCTTTATTAAATAAGGGTGCAGGGGCCCTGTGGACCCCGCACCCTAGGGACCACCACCTTCCTGGGGCAAAATGTTTTTTAATAGGAGAGGCTCCATAGCCCTGGGGACTACCACTCCCCCTGGGATGAATGAAAATGATGTAGGGGGTTGGTTGTAGACCCCGGGACGAACCCCCCCCCTAGGGCCAGTCATTGCAAATAAGGGATGGGCTAACTGCCAACCCCCTCCCGAAGCTGTGGGGAGTGACACCACGCCGGTGCTGAAATAAGATAATGAAATGGTCCTTTGCAGACCCCTCCAGGGACCACCACCTTACCAGGGCAAAGTTAAAGACTGAAGAGGGGCAGCACAGCCCCCCCTCGAGGAGCCAATAATGGCCCTGGGGACTGTCACAATGCAGGGCTGGCTTTTTGCTATGTTCGGGGTTCCCAGGGCCGGGGCATAGCTGTTTGCTCTGACTTGGTGGGAGCTTTGACAGCTCTCACCAAGTCAGAGCAAACACAACTCTGCTCCCAGCAAGCCAGTGCTATCAAATATCCCAGACAGGGAGCTGCATGTTCAGCAGCTCGCTGACTGTGACAGCAATGGCAGCTCCTGCAGGAGGCTGGGAGCTGGCTGGGACTGGGGAGGGCCTTGAGGCTCCGCCGCGGTCCCATTGCACACTGAGTGTCCTGGAAGGCACCCAGGTGACAGCCCTGTGGGATGGGGCCCTGGAGGGTGACCGCCTGCCCCCCCTCACAAAAAAGAAAAAAACATTTTTTAATGCTGAGTCCTAGAGGATAGATTCCCCTGGGCCAAATCATCGGCCAGGGAAAGGTAGCCACATGTCCCTTATCCCCCCCAAATTAAAACTGTTATAACGCCGGGCCCAGGCCTGAAAATGGCTGGGGGAGGGAGGCCGTGCAGCCCCCTCCTTCATTTAATGAAGGACAGGCCCCGGGAGATGGGGTCCCGAAGGACTGAGATCGCTCATGGAGGGGAAGCAGCCCACCCATTGACTTGTATTGGACACGGGGATGGAGTCCTCAGGGTCAAAATTGGCTGGGCCAATTCTCCCACACTGGCCATTCACCCAACAAGGTATCACTTACAAACTAACCAGTAGAATGTACTCCAGTTAGATAGACATTTTGTGCAAAACTGTGGAATCTTGTTGGATAAATGAGCAGGTGAGCTTCCATTCTGGCCATGATACTCATTTCACAGAAATTAAACCTCAACAGGAAGCACTTACAAATATAAATGTAGCAGGAGCCCCAGTTGAAGTTCCACTTCTGGAAAGGACAAATGATCGTAACCCTGGGCTTGGCAATGGCAAAGTAAGTGTGTTTACTCCACGGTTCCATATTGAAAAACTATCTGAAATCCTTTGTGAAGGAGAATACATCTTTCATCTACTGGAGTGCAATCAGACCCTCTCACAGCCACTCTAACCCAGGTAGACCCTCTCACACCCACATCCACACCCAGCCAGACGCCGTCACAGTCACTCTCACACCAAGAGACACCCTCTTATAGCTATTCTCAAATTCAGAGGGACAGATCCTGTGGCCAACTTCCGCCCGCACAGCCAAAGACCAATGCGTGGAGTTGGGTGGTTAGGGGATTGGCCGTAGAGTCTGTCACCAGACCAGGCCCTGCGGCCAATCCCCACTGCACACGGCTGAAAGCCATGTGCAGTGGTGGTTGGATTAACGTATAGTAATGATAATTGCTTTACATTTAAAAAAACTATAGAAATTTGCTGAAAAAAAAAAGGTTACAGGGACATTATAGTTAGGAAATAGAATGAAAAAAAACTGAAATTCACAAAAAAAAAAAAAACATTACAGGGACGTTATAGTTAGGTACAGAATTTACTTGCACAAAACTGGAGAAATTTACCAGTTATAGTTATAGCTATTCCAAGTAACTATAACTCGTGCTCTAAAGTAACTATAACTCGCACCCTCGCCATGCACTGCTAATTACCCCAGATATTACAGCACTCATAACGTCTTTTATAACATCATTGATAATATCACTGTAAAATTTGTTGTAAAATAGTCATAAAAAATCTGTGTATGACGGGGTGCAAGTTATAGTTACCTTTGGGCTTATTTCTTAACTATAACGTAGTATAGCTTTGATTTTTCATTGATTATATATATATATATATATATATATATATATATATATATATATATACCTGCCTTCCATATCCCTCTTACTACAAGCATTGGTTGTTCCCCATTCACTATAGATGACATTTAGGTTAGCCCCACTAGAAGTCGTGCCTCAGGAGTCCCACTCTGACTCTTCCATCAGTCAAAAGTTTTCAGGCACCCGAAAGATAAGGATGCTTGCTAGTAGATTTGGTTTCATAGAGAGAGCTATGGCTGCCACGTTTTCCAGGTCCATGCATGATTGGCTAGTCAGAGGCAGTAGTTTTTTTATTTAGAATGCTGGGATTTCCACTTTTAATTAACCTAATATCCAGGTAGAGGTCTGTGCCCCACGCGCAGAGATTTGGATTTATTGCCATGTGAAGTTCCCGCCGTGAGAGTGGAGTCTCTACCTAAGTGCGAATTCCTACAGACACATATTAAGGTCACAAGTTGCATGTAGTAACTTTATAGTCATAAATTACTGTTATTCTGATTTAATACCCCAAATTGAGGCAGTTGAGGCATGTAAGCCTACACTATTGAGTGGCATTACACTCAGATTTTATGAATAATGAAAATTGATAAAGTTAATCAAAATGTAAGAGTAAATTACACATCTAAATTACTCACATGTTACCTTTTGAATAGCTCCCCCATGGTTTTGTTTAAGAAAATTGTGCTTTTAAGTATTGTTAATTAGTGGTAAGAATGTCAGAGGTTTATGAGGACACACTACACCCGACCGTTTTGGTAATGATTTCTTCTCCTCCTCACAAAGCCTGTTAGCTGTGCACAGTGAAGGATTATTGCAGAACTGCACCCACAGCTGGCAGATAAAGGCCATGTACCGTGGGGGCTGCTCACAGTGCCTGACTTTTGTCTTTTTTGATGATATACTGCATCCAACTTCCTTGAAGTTATTTTCTTTCTGCTGTGCAGTCTTTCGCTGTGCTTGAGGGGCTACCCTCAGAATGTGTCCGAAGACCAGGCCTTGTGCCCAAACCCAGTGCCGTCAGCCAAACCACTGATGAGCATGGCCTTCAATCATTATTATTATTATTAATATTAGTAGTAGTAGTAGTAGTAGTAGTAGTAACAGCAGTAGTAGTAACCATAGTAGTAGTAGTAGTAGAAGTAGTAGTAGTAGTAGCAGTAGTAGTAGTAGAAATATTTAAAATTGTCGGTGGAGTTCATGGAGCCCAAGGCAGATTAGTGAACCCTCAGAGTCTCTTGGACCTTTGTTGGGTCTCTTCTCAGTTTCGTGGTAAGTGTCCAAGAGACTTTGCTCCGGTAAGCCAATTCTCCTCTGGTCTTGGGATCTTTAGTACATAGTTCATGGGAGCTTTAGAATATAGTTCATGGCTGAGTAATGAATCTTGAATTATATCTTGAATGAAAACTTAACTTCAACAAGCTGATGTATCCACATTGAAAAAATATGTACCATTTTGATATTTATTATTGCAGTTTATCAAATATTGTGTCACATATGTCCACAAATACCTGTCCCTGTTCTCTGGAGGTTGCAGATTGTAAGGACTGCTAGGCAGAAAAAAATAGACTTTACCTTACTGTGGTGTAAAAGTGTGTAAATCATACAATGTTTTAAATGGTTATTAGTTGCAGTGTGCTTGCAAAATGCTATTGTTTGCAATTTACTGTACTCGCTCTTAGAGCGTATTCTTGTAGTAGGTCAAACAGTGAGTCACTCACAGTTGGAATCGCTTTCGAAAGGACATCTCTGGCTGTGGGTGATAACATTTGTATAAATAAACTGGATCAAACTACTCAGTTGAATGGTTTCCTACGAAGACATGCAGAACAACGCACGCTGGAACCACAAATGCCTGAACAACGCGGTTGGAACAACGACCGCGTATTTACCACTAATGCCTTTACCACGAATGCCTTAACAATGATTTTTCATTGTAAAGGCATCCATGGGTTCAGCATGCAACCCCCCCTTACCCACCACTCCCGCCCCTAAAACTACAGCGACCCCCTCACCCCTGCCCTTAAAACTACCCCAAACCCCACCCCTAAAACCTAAATTACCCCAACCCCCACCCCGCCCCTAAAACCCAAACCACCCCAACCCCCACCTTGCCCCTAAAACAACATGACCGCCTCCCCACCCCTAGAACCTAAAACTATCCTAACCCCTGCCCCTAAAACTACCCTGACCCGCACCCTAAAATTAACGCCCCCCACCCACCCCTAAAACCACCCCAACCCGCCTCTAAAATTACTGTGACCCCAACCCCTAAAACCTAAAATCACCCCAACCCGCATCTAAAATTACTGTGACCCCCCACCCCGCCACAAAACTTAAAACCGCCCAACCACCCACCTCTGCTCCTAAAAATACCGCGACCCCACCCTGCCCCAAAACCTAAAACCACCCCAACCCCAACCCTAAAATTACTGCAACCCCCAACCCCGCCCTAAAACCACCCCAACTCCCCACCCCTAAAATTATCACAACCCCTCACCCCACCCCTAAAACCTAAAACCACCCCAACCCCAGCCCTAAAATTACTGTGACCCCATCCCGCCCCTAAAACCTAAACTACCCTAACCCCCCAGCCCTGCCCCTAAAAATACTGCGACCCCCCACTCCCGCCCCTAAACCTAAAATTACCCCATCCCACATCCCTGTCCCAAAAATTAAAATTACCCCCACCCCTAAAACAATCCCCCCAACCCTACCCCAGCCCCACTTACCAGACCGCGTCTTCTCCGATCCGGAGTCTGTTTTTCTCTGCCTTAACCACGCATGTTCATTGTTCCAGACGTGCTTGGTTAAGGCAGAGGAAAACAGGGTCGTTGTTTTGGAAAGTGTTGTTCAGCTTTCACGGACAATGTCCTTCGTTGTTCCGGCGTCATAATTTAGGCTGCTTCCCGTTTCCTAACTATTACATTTGGCAACGAGGGAATGTCACCCACTGCTGCACCAACATTGTCATTTCCAGGATTTCAGGTGGCCTTCAAGGTCCATTTCAACATCGAGACGAGGCTATTGGAGGTGACATGATTATTAATTTCCAATGCAAGTGTATGTACTTGGCGGCAGACATTTTGTGATGCTGAATGTCAGGTCTGTTTTGGTCATCTTCGCAGTGTTAGGCACAGAAACATTTTAGCCACAGACACGCGCACATTCGCACTTGCACCCACACAGTATCACGCACCGTCAGTGTGTGACTCTCATTAACTGTAGTCATGCACACTCTTGCACGTAGTGACCCAACATTGACTGCTGCATGTCACATCTTCACGTTTCAACTCACAGTGTTGTTTCATTTTGTTACCACTTTTGGCACAAATGATTCATCATTAAAGCAATGGTATCTTCCTGACCATTTACTTGTGCACTTTCTGACCTCGCAACTATTGTGAGGTAATAAACAACTTTCCACTCTTACAACTACATGTTAATTTGTACTCTTAAAATTATGTTGATGCACTGTATTATATATTGTTACTGGCAACCTTCAATTTGGTAAAATCATTTGTTTATTTGTTCCTCATCCAGTATGGCAACTGTGCAACAAGTCACGCAGTCACCACCATTTCTCAGAAAACCAGGAAAACCCATCATGAATTGGTCACAATGATTTAGATTGTTTGAAAAACATTTGTTGGCCATTGCTGCTAATGAGTATAGTCCAGAACACAAATTTGCCCTGTTATTTGGCAGTATTGCTCAAACAGTACAACAAATTTTTGATAGCTTAACATCCATACCCTCTCCACAAGCGCAATCTGGTGAAAGTTAATAGAATATATATCAAGAGGCTATAGCCAGACTAAAGAGACAATTTTTGGATGAACCTAGTATTATGCTGGAACTCTATCATTTTTATTAACAGAAACAACAAAGTGATGAAAATGTAGTAGACTACATCTCATCACTTAGAGCCTTAGACCCTCATTATGGACTTGGCGGTCTGGGCCAGCATGCCCGCGGTGGCGGGAAATTCCGCCCTCTGGCATGGCCGGCCCAGACCACCACATAATGATGACAGGGAGGGGATGGCATCATTATCCGACAGGGCAGCGCTGCTGCCCCTCGGATAATGATCCCATTTCCACCAGCCTTTCCTTGGCAGGTTTCCCCGCTGGCAGAAGGGGTGCTCTTCTGCCCATGCACTTGGCATTTGCAGTGCAGGGGCCCCTGTGCAGTGCCCCATCGTGCAGGTCACTGCCCGGTTTACGGGCAGTGATCTGCGCGATGGGTGCAGCTGCACCCACCGAACAAAGGCATTGACGGCGGCTCCATGTGGAGCCGCCGGCGATGTCCCGGCCAGGCATTCTGCTGGGCCGGCGGGTGGAAACAATGTTTCCACCCGCCGGCCCAGCAGAATGTTTATTATATGGCCGGCAGGGTTCCAGGGGGGCTGACGGTAACTGGAAAGACCGCCAGCATGAACACGGCGGTGAAAACTGCTGTGTTCATAATGATCCCCCCTTAGCAGTCCTGTGTGAATTTGGCCCCAATTTGGATTATTACATTCAAGATCAGTTTGTGTTCAATTGTGTGTCATGGAAAATACAAGAAAGACTAAAGAGCTGTAAGAATCCCTCACTTTCAGAAGTCATTGACCTGGGTTTAAGTATTGAGAGATCTTTAATATCTAATAAAATAATGCATGCAGAACATACTTTTCAAGTCCACGTGGTGCCCACTAATGAAGTAATTCAACTTGACTGATTGTGCCTAGTTAATTCTTCTGGAAAAATGCCAAGAATAACGAACAAACAATCTTCCATGTCCTGCTATGGATGTGGATCCAAAAGTAATTTGGGCAACTTTCCCAAGTGTCCAGCTATGGTGAAACGGTGTTTAAGTTGTAAACAAATTGGCTACTTTCAGAATGTGTGCAAACGTCTGTAAAAGGCTGTGAGAGTTAGAAGCATAGAAGTAGATGTTGACACTTGCTGAATCTCTCAAGAAGGTAATGTTAACAGTAGATTGTGTTGACAAAGGGAAACCAGTTAAAGGCCTGTTATGCACTTCTATTATTAACAATATTCCCTTTTAGGTCATGGCGGATTCTGGATCACCTACAACTATTTCAAGAGACAAAACATTTTATGAAAATATGGGTGAAAAGCTTCCTTTATTACAACCTGACGTAAAGCAAAAAGCATTTGGAGACAAATACATGGTAGGATCATTTTTATTTAAATTGCAGTGTCTAGGCAGAGAGACAGACCTGAAAGTGTATATGGCAGTGAAAGGGAAAATATCATTGGTGGAGAGATTTGACATGCATGGGTCTATAAATCGTTCCTGGGTCAGTAAACCCAGTGATCGTTGACGAGTCACCTATTTACCAAGTAGATTGTAGCAGAATGTATTCAGAATTTCAAACGATGTTTAGCAACCAAGTAGGAGTTGCAAAAGGAGTAGAACATGACATTAGTCTCATACCCAATACACAATCAGTAGCACATAAAGTGTGGCCTGTTCCATAAACATTAGAGAAGACTTAAAGAGCACTTTACAAAATCTTTGCTCACAGGGTATCATTCAACCTACAGACTTCTCATAGTGGGTGGCTCCCTTAGTAGTAGCCAAGAAAAGATTTGGAGAGATCAGATTGTGTGTTTATTTATGTGCTTTGAATAAAAATATCATTATAGACTCTGTGAGAAAACTGGGCTGATTACAGAAGCTCTCTAGCGTTTAACACCCATTTTTCACTTTCTGATGGTGTTTTCCTGACTCTGATGGTGCCCTGGTACTGCAAACCAGTCCCAAGGCCTTTGCTCTGATCAAAATGAGTATGCAAATTAGGGGAATTATAATAGGCAGTATGAACCTACCTATATGTCCCTAGTATACGGTTGGGCATGTAGGTTTAGGGACCCCAGCATAGGTAGTGCCCCAATAGGGGCGACGACACCCTCACCACAGCCGAGCACATGCACTTCCAGATCTACACCAACCCCAACACCACCCTCAGAGGAACACTCGTCTACAGACCACCTGGACCACGACCACAGTTCAGCAACACCATCGCTGACCTCGTCAGCACCCACGCCCTCGCCTCCACGTACTACATCCTCCTCGGGGACCTGAACTTCCACCTCCAGAACAACAATGACGCCAACTCCACCGCCCTGATCGACAAACTTGCCAACCTCGGACTCAAACAGCTCGTGACAACACCCACCCACGCCGCTGGACACGCACTGGACCCCATCTTCTCCACAAGCCCCCACGTGTCCTTCAGCCACACCACCGAACCCCACTGGACCGACCACAGATGCGTCCACTTCACCTTCAGGCAACCCACTGCACCCAAAAGCTACCACGCCGCTGCTGGGGCAAGGTCACCAAAGACCAACTGACTACCATCCTCGCCCTGAGACCACCCGCCGACCCCACTGACCCAGACACCGCCACGACTAACCTCAAACAGTGGATCAACGACTGCGCCAACACCCTCGCCCCTCTCAAGACCTCCACAACCAACCACACCAACCAGAAAGCCGCCTGGTTCACCGAAAACCTCCGGATCTCCAAGCGCACCTGTCGGAAACTGGAGAAGAAATGGCTCCACGACCGAACACCAGACAGCCACACAGACCACAAGAGCACCACCCGCAGACACCACCAACTCATCAGGACCGCCAAGAAGACCACCTTCAAGGACCGCTTAGACAACAACGCACACAACACCAAAGAGCTCTTCAACATTGTGAAAGAACTCTCCAACCCAGCTCCAACACCAACGACATCCCACCATCACAAGACCTGTGCGACTCCCTGGCCACCTTCTTTCACCGCAAGATCACCGACATCCACAACAGCTTCAACTCCGACACCCCCGCACCCACCACCAAGACCACCACCCCTGCGACCACCACCCGCACCAGCCGCCTGGTCCTACGTCAGCGATGAAGACACCATCAAAACCATGAACTCCATCCACTCCGGATCCCCATTTGACCCCTGCCCTCACCACGTCTTCAACAAAGCCAGCACAACCATCGCGCCCCACCTCTGGAAAACAATCAACAGTTCCTTCGAGACAGCAACCTTCCCGGAAAGCTGGAAGCACACCAAGATCGACGCCCTTCTGAAGAAGCCCAAGGCGGACCCCAAAGACCTCAAGAACTTCCGGCCCATCTCCCTGCTCCCGTTCCCGGCAAAAGTGACAGAGAAGATTGTCAACAAACAGCTAACCCGCTACCTCGAAGACAACAACATCCTGGACCCTTCCCAATCTGGCTTCCGCAGCAACCACAGCACTGAGACCGCCCTCATCGCCGCCACCGACGACATCAGGATCCTGATGGACAAAGGAGAAACAGCCGCCCTCATCCTCCTGGACCTATCAGCAGCCTTCGACACAGTCTGCCACCGCACCCTATCAGCACGCCTCCATGATGCCGGAATCCAAGAGAAGGCCCTGGCCTGGACCACATCCTTCCTCTCCAGCAGAACCCAGAGTGTCCGCCTCCCACCCTTCCGCTCAAAAACCATTGAGATCATCTGCGGCGTCCCACAGGGATCCTCCCTCAGGTCGACACTGTTCAATATCTACATGGCACCGCTCGCCCACGTCGCATGACAACATAACCTCAACATCTTCTTCTATGCCGACGACACCCAACTGATCATATCCCTCACCGAAGACACCCACACCGCCAAAGCCAACCTCCACAGAGGAATGAAGGCCGTAGCCGACTGGATGAAGGACAGCAGACTGAAGCTGAACTCAGACAAAATGGAGGTCCTCATTCTCGGACCCACCCCATCAGCCTGGGACGACTCTTGATGGCCCACATTTCTAGGCACAGCCCCAGAACCCACAGGCCATGCTCGCAACCTGGGGGTCATCCTCGACTCCACCCTCTCCATGATCAGGCAAGTCAACGCCGTCTCCGCGTCCTGCTTCAACACCCTGCGGATGCTCTGCAGGATCTTCAAATGGATTCCCCCTGACACGAGGAAAACCGTCACCCAGGCCCTCATTACCAGCAGACTTGACTACGGGAACGCCCTCTACTCAAGAACAACAACCAAGCTCCTGAGACGACTACAAGGAATCCAGAACGCCTCGACATGACTAATGCTCGATGTTCCCCGACGCAGCCACATCACACCCCACCTAAGAGGCCTGCACAGGCTCCCCGTCGACAAGAGGATCACCTTCAAACTCCTCACCCACACACACAAAGCACTACACAACACCAGACCTACATACCTCAACAACCGACTCAGCTTCCACACCCCCACCCCGAAGCCTCCGCTCAGCCAACCTCGCCCTCGCCACAATTCCCCATATCTGGAAAACCACCACCAGCGGCAGATCCTTCTCCTACCTCACCGCCAAGACCTGGAACACTCTCCCTACCAATCTACGTCAGACTCAGGACCTGCTGGCCTTCAGAAGACTTCTCAAGACCTGGCTCTTCGATCAGTAGCGCCCCCCCGACCAGCGCCTTGAGACCCTCACGGGTATGCAGCGCGCTTTAGAAATGCAGTGATTAAGTGATTGAATAGGTGCACTGTGAGGTTCCTGGGGGCATTTTAAAGGCAGGCCTGCCTGCTGGCTGCTTTTAAATTAAAGTTATATGTAAATTCGAATTTGGAATTAAAAGATCTTCCAAAGTCTTAAACTACCTTAGATTTAAATATGTCACCCCTAAGGTGTGCCCTAGGTGCCACCAGGGTTGGGTGAAGTATAACTATGAGCAGGTACCTTAGGAAACCTTAAGAAAAAATAGCCAAATGCGTTTTTCCCTCATTATAGCGAATAGGCTCCATAGGCTAAAATGGGGAGACTTTATTTTAATTAATAAAGTCCCTAAAGGAGCTAGACCTGTCAAGTTTGGTATACAATTTAATGTTATAATAAATACAACAACTCGCCACTGTTGAATATAATATAAAGTTCACCTAGAAAGAGTTTTGGAACTCTTACTGAAAGTTATCAGTTTCAGCTCTTTAGTGCCCTTCTCTGATTGGCCAGCCTCTGGCAGCCTGGTCAGGCTGCATTGATGAGGTGTGAAGTGGCCTGGGCTGAACACAAAGGAAGTTCCTGGGGGAGGAGATCTGCCTCAGCAGATAGTGAAACATGATGGGGGAGAGCAGCCAAACTGGTCTTCAAAGGAGGGAAGGACATTTGGAGCAGCTCAGGACCTCCCCCATTTCCTGCAAACCCAGACAACCAGGTGCCCTCTTTATTAGATTAGGAGAGGGCAGGAGAAAGGTATGTGAGGCTCAGCTAGACCTAACCTACAAAATTCAGTTTCTGCCATTTTGGGTTTTTAAGGAATGTTGCTCCGTGGGATTTATTTTTGCCACACTTCCCAGGAAGTGGTCACCCAAGAGGGTAGTGGCCTGTCTGTGATTGGACAGTTGCCCCCCCTGCTTTTCTCCCAGGAGCAAGGATAAATTTGGCAAAGCTGTACCGACACCTCAGAACCCTACAAGGAACAATGACAGATGAAGAAGGACTGTCCTGCTGGACCCCTGACCTGCATCTGGACTGCACTCTGAAGGACTGCACCAGCCACACAGTTGGGCTTCACCACTGAAAGGACTTTGCCTGTCTACAACTGGTTCAAGAAGCGACTCCCTGCTTGCTACAGGTGCAAAATAGTTAACCAGAGTCCCCTGCACAAAAACCTGAAGAAACTGACCAGCTGACCAGTGGCTAGTGGTCATTTTTGGATTTTATCCAGGGGCATTCTGGGAGTTGCAGTCCTAACCCTCAAGGAGAAACTCAGAGCTTCTGGAACTTTGAGGTGAGCTGTGGACTCCTAAAGGACCCCCAAAGACCTTCTGTGAGAAGATCCAGAACTTTGGAGAACTTTGTGAAAAAAGCTCCATAAAGGGATCAACCCGTTGTGGTGAGCCAATGCTGCTTACCTCAACCGTGACCCGGCCTGACTTGCAGGTTTAACCCGTAAGCTCCCAAGCCCCAGAATTCCAGGATTTCACCAGGGCTCCTAGAAAGGTGATCCAATGGTCTTGCATTGAAATCAACTTGCTGTGGAGGGTCGACCCCCGTCAGAAGGAAAAAACTCCAAAAAAGTGACAAAGTCCGAACGTAAAAAGTTGTCTGGGACTTCCAGAGCAGCATATCCGAGGAGGGCTCCAGGGATGTCAGATCAAGGTTCAGCTTTGGCCCAGAGGAAGATTTCCATCCTGAAAAATCATCTAAGTTCGGAGGTAGAATTCTTCACTGAGGGCTCCTACAACGCATACCTGAAGAGGGCTCCAGGGAAGTTGGATCGGATTGGTGACTTTGTACCGCTGAAAGAAATCTTCAAGAAAAAAACTAAGTCCAAAGGCATACGTTTGACCGAGGCCTCCTACTGGCTGTAGCTGAGCAGGGTTCCAATGCAGTCAGCCTCAAACTTTGACTTTGCCCTGGTCTAGTGCAACCAGATGACCAGATTGGCTCTTTTAGATTCTATGCCCTAGAAAACATAATTTAAAAAAAATTCATATCTCTGGTTCCCCTTATCTGATTTTAATCATTTTTGGTGTAATTTTAAAGATACAAATTCAATCTATTTTTATAAATTGGAGTTGGATTTTTATTGTGTTTTCTGTTTTACTTATTTACTGTTTTGTTATTTTAAATGCTTTACACACCTGTCTCCTAAGCTAAGCCTTGTCACTCGTTGCCAAGCTACCAAAGGTTGAGCTGGGATTAATTTATTGAGACCTAGGGGGGTTTGTGGTCTATTGCTAAGTGTAGGTATTTACCTGCCCTTACCAATGATCCACTTTCCATCATTTTCGGCCTCTACCTAAGCTACATGATCTACTAGCAAACGTAGGAGGAGCTAAATGGTTCTCACTGATAGATTTAAGATCAGTCAATCATCAGATCATGTTTGCAACTGAGCCCCAAAAGCTGACAACCTTTGTGACAGCCTTTGGGGCTTATACATTTTTTAGATTACCTTTTGGACTGATATCAGCGGCCAGCGTTTTCAAACGTTAATGGATACTTTTTTTCAATACATAAAAGGATTACAGACCTGTCAGGATGACATCCCGATATTTGCAGAGAGCTTGGAAGAAAACAATAATATATTAAGGAAAACGTTATAAATTTTAGAGAAAAGCGGTATGATGGTTAGGCAAGACAAATGTAAATTTGTGGCAAACGAGTTAGTATTTGGGTCACACAGTGTCAGCAGCAAGCATACAACCAAAGTTTTAAGTCATTAAAGCAATTAAAGAGATCAAAGCACCCATAGACAAATATTTTCTCCATTTGTTCCCTGGACTAGTGGAATATTATGCATGCTTGTACCAAGCTGTACACAAGAGGAACCATTACGAGTTTTTATGAGAAAAGGATAAACATTTGAGTGGACAAATGACTTGGAAATGGCATATAAGAAAGTGAAAAACTTAATAATATCAGCACCGGCACTGCATGCATTTCCTAACAACTGTTTATCAACCATAGCGGTACATGCCAGCACATATGGTTTAGGTGCTCTTCTAAATCAAAGGGTTAATCGGCATGAACAAACTGCAGTTTTTGCTTCTAGGGCTTTGAAGCAGTTTGAAAGTCAATACAGTACGATCAAATGAGAAGCATTAGCGTGCGCATGGGCAGTGCAGAAATTTGGAATGTACATCTCGGGGAGCAAATTCGAATTGTGCACTAACCATAAAACTTTGGTTTACATTTTCAACAATTTAAATAGTAATAACATGTCTGCCAGACTCACTAGACTAGTGTCTAAGCTACAGGAGTACAATTTCATGATTGAGCACATTCCCAGAAGAAAGAACTTCCGAGCCGATTGCTTGTCCAGGATACCCTTAGAGGGAGAAGGTGTATTAGGATGATATTGAATGTGTGGTGCTTGTAGATGCATTGGCTGGGAATCAGTCAGTATTAAACGAAAAAGACTGGATGAAATCATGCACAAAAGATCAAACATTAGTACAAAGTAGAAACTATTAAGTATATGACACATAAATGGCCAGACACCAGATGCTTGAAGAGTGAGTTGAAAACCTTTCCACAACAGCTGATGAGTTGTCTGTAGATAATTATATTGTACCTCGGAGAGATATGTTTGTACCACCAGCTGCTTTACCACATGCAACTATAGCTAGAGCACACAGGGACAACTGAACACTACAAAATCGTGCATGAAGATAAAACAACACTATTGGTGGCCAGCTATAGACACCAGACACAGAGACAACCATTACATTTCTTAAGGATGTATTGAAGAAGCTCCCAAACTCATTGTTACCGATGAGTGGAACACATTTTTTTGTCTCATGTGCAAGTTTATGTCCTACCAAGACACTCACCCACGTCAAACGGTTTAGTTGAGCATGATAATAAGGTGATAAAGGGGGGGGTGCAAACTGCTATTGCTTCTAGATTTAATGTAAGTGAATGAAAGTGTGGAGTTATAATACATCTCCACATTGTACCACAGCGGTTATACTATTCCTTTTGCTTATAGGCAGAGAGGTACATGCATCTCTATTTCCATCTTGGTTAAGTGAGAAGAAAAAGTCAGCAAGTGAGGAGAGTTCAGGCAAAGAGAAAGTCAGTTCTAGGGTAGTCAGTAAACAAGCAACAATGAAACACACATTTGGCAAAAAGTAAAGCTCTGCTTATACCAACCTGTCAGTTGGTGACTGGGTTATAATCATGAGCCCTCTCAGAATAAGAAAAGGAGAGCCCAAATATTCAATGTCAACACAAGTTAGCAAAGTCAGCAAGGGAGCAGCATTTATTGCAGGTAAAGGTTGATCGAAGCAGAGACAAGTGGTGAAGATCAAACCAGTCCCAGCTGATGTAATGTAACGAAGGAAACGTTAGGAAGATGATTCTGATTGGGTGCATTGGTTACAACACAAAGGGGGACAAACAACCAAATCTTACAGACGCACAAGATTCTTTGTCGAGGTCTGTTCAAAGTGATAATAGTAATAAGCAGCACACAACTTAAAATGATCCATAAAAGATTTGATGATTTTGTAAGATATTAGCTTATTTTCATTTTTATGTTGATTCGTTTTGTTATGTTGTTATATGGGGAAAGTGGTGTGGTGTAAAAGTCTGCAAATCATGCGAGGCTTTAAATGGTTATTATTGGCAGTGTGCTTGTGATGTGTTATTGTTTGTAATTTACCGGACTCGTGCTTAGAGCATATTCTTGTAGTGGTTCGAATGGTGGGCCACTCACGGTTGGAATTGATTGTGAGAGGGACGTCTCTGGCTGTGGGTGATAACATTTGTACCAATAGAATTTATCAAACTATTCAATTGAATGGTTTCCTACCTGTTACACTTACCCATTGGCCTTAACCTCAAAGGTGAGATTCAGAATTACATTTCTTCAAACAAAACATGCCATCACCACTGATCACATCCCCTTGCACTTCTCCCAGAAGACAGCACCACAGTTTGGGCCCAGGTACAATGTACAACATCCGAAAACAGCTTTTCCTGAAACAGGGAGGTTGTGAAACCGAGCCATTGTGAGCTGTGGGATGATTGAGGAAGATCACTCTGAAATACACACAGACTTTCCCTATGATGGCCCCAGGGGCCATTTTCTGTAACTAAAGTTTTCCCAAAGTACCCATGTACACCCAGTGTGGGGTGAGCCAATTTAGGGCAACCACTTCATAAAGCATAACCATACAGATGATCCAGACTGCTTGATTCTGTACTCGCCATGAAAATACAACATAGCACCAGGACAACTTACGCTTCAGGACAGAAACTTGTCATAACACTATTTGGTTAGAACTGTTGCTCATGCCAGGGTTTATCTGTCCTGAAGGGCACCATATTCCTTGCATGACAGAGATGAAATTAAACACTTTAACCACTTGAACAATTTGTCTGTTTAAAGATAGGTTGTGGACTATTTACATTACAAAACGTTTCATTAACATGATCACTGCAGGGATGATTCCCAGCAATGAGGGTTATTGGAACAGAAGGGCAGATGACAATAAACTCCCAATAGCCTTATCCCTGTCATGGCTGCTTTAAGGGCAATCAAACGCTACACATACTAGTCCCTAGATCTTCACCAGGTAATCAGAAATGCATTTCTTTCCTCGCCCCTTCACTTGTAGCAGCAGTAGTGTATCATGGGTTAGAAGCCAAGGACTGGTCAGTGGGTTGTGAATTTGCTGCTAATACATGGAGTGGCATGAAGGTCATGAGATCCAGTTCCATCAAGGATGACACAGACTTCCGTCCTTTTGAAGTGGATACAATAAGTATCATTAAATTGGGGACCAGTATCATCTATCATTAGGAGGGCTTAGAAACCATAATGTGGTATACATAGTTAGGCCAATCTAGCTAATACAAATCAAATGGAGAGGTGACCTTTGTGGGATCCAACAATTAATATTAAATGGGCAAGAAAAGTACTGATAACTGCGGAGTAGCTGTTTCTTTCAGGACAAAAGTGACTAAGTCGATTTTTGGCTAGGCTGTTAAAATGTCTACCAAGTTTTTATCATCATTTCACCCAGTTTAGAATAGTGTAATTTCTTGTATCTGCATAGGCCCATTTGAGCCCTTCTGAAGACCACCTTATCTTCCTTAAGCCCTTACTTCCACTATTTCCTTTCAAGAGATCATAAATAAGGCATAACGTAGATTTATTACAAAGTACTTAAAATGTGGTATAACGAAGATAATGCATAATTCGCCATGAAGGCTCAATTACAGACAATACAGTTACATTCAGGGTCCTAAAAGTATTAAACCCTAGTTAGGCAGAATCTAATCAAACATTCTAAGTGTCATCCTCATAAAGAGCACTGACACCATCTCAATAATGGCAAAAGAGAAGCATATCAAATAGCCAACAAAGAGAATCGTAAAGGCAATATTCCCATCTGAATGAAAAGATACATTCTCTGAAAAGACTAAAGCAAGCTAAAGGTTTTAAAATCACACAGGCTATTAATAGATTCTGTAAATTCAGCATGGTATGATCATGGATAGTGTCACACTGGCAAACCACTGTGTTTTAGAAATCATTAGCACTAACACATTTCTTAAGGTAAGAGAAATCTTCCTTTGCTCCCTCATCAATTGTACTCTGGAGATGTACTGCACAAATTAAACATTTCTAAAACAATGGTTCATAGAATTAGCACAACTACAATAACACTTCCAGCGAAAGTCTTTGAAAATTATACTTTGAGCACACAATCGACACTTCATTCACAACACAGGCCTTCGAACATTGTTGCATGTCACTATTACATCCACTTGATGCTCAGCGGAAACAAGGAGCGAGAGAAGTCTTTGCAGCAGGACACAACTCGGGAGAGAGGATGAGCAAGAGAAAGTTGAGGAGGATTCCAGAAGCTGCATCCATTTGAAAAACAATGTTGTATTACACATAATGGTGCATAACAATTCATAGTATTATTGATACTTCTAAGTGACCTACGTATTTATTTGACGTACAACATTGTTAGTTCATCAGTTACGACTCCATACATCCTTAAAAATACTAATAATCAAAAATCATATTTACACCACATTTGCAGGTTTTTGCATTTTTCCAAAAAGATTGAACACTACCACTATCCGGGGCAAAAACATTTTGTTGATTCAACACCATATTTGGCCAAGTTGATGCCCTGCTCTGTGTGCACAATACTGGTAATTAGTTTCTTCTTGTGGCATTTGATGTAGTACTTACTTTATTGAAAGTAACACACAATCCAATTCAATGAAATCTTATTGCAGAGGTCTTCAAACTTTTTGATGCCGGGACCCCCTCTTAAAAATTTTTAGGTGTAAGGACCCCCTTCTGATAACAATTTCTAGAACCTGGTACACCTCATCATCAACAACAATAATAAACATCCCCATTTCCCACAGCAAATCATTTTTGCTGTGAGGAAATAATATTAAACAGTGTTTAGCAAACCAAAGGTCAGTGAGTGTGGGGGTGTGGTCAAGGGTGTGGCTAAAAACAAAGGTACTCATTTATGAGGATTTGGCATAGGAGAGTACCACAAATCTTCTTGCTACACTGCCCCACGCCGATACAAAAGGGCAGGAATGCACCGTATTTATGAAATACAGTGCATTCCTGTCCTTTCCCCCGCGCTGGAGCACAATTGTTGCCTAGCGCCAATATAGGCAGGATTGTATTTGTGCATGAAGGGGCACCTTCCGGCGCAAAAACAATCCAGAGAGGCATTGTACCTCTTTCTATATGTGCGGCAGATAGCAACACACATGGAAAGAGGAAAAAACAATGAGAAATGAAAACATTTCTCCTCATTATGCCTCTCTGGGGAGCCGTAAGGTTTTGGCACTGCTCCAGTTTACGTGATTTTTTAAATCTGGGGCAGTGTCAAAATCCATGCGTGTTGCATGGGAACACCCACCACTACTCCCATGGAACGCCTCCTCGACGCAAAGTAAGGCAATGCAGCAGCTTGCGCTGCTTTGCCTTTTTCCATATCTACAACGCCATTCAAAGCCACTCAGGAAGGCTTTGCGTCACCTCATAGGTATGATTGAGAGGCCTGTGCCGCAGGAGCATCAAAAAAGGTGATTCTCCAGCAGCTCAAGCCTCTCATAAATAAACTCAAAATATTCTCTACATTTTTTTTAGGTCTTTCACCGTCAGATAGCTACATATAAAATAACAGCCAGCTTAAATGAAAAATAAATAAAAGAAAGTTGTTACTCAATGGTAAATGCACTGTAGTGCATTATGAAACCTCTATTAGTTAATGCACTGCAGAGGTCTGCGTGTACCCAGAGAGCGACAGAACGAAATCTTGGTTAGTGCAGTTGAGAATAGTGACTTGTGTATTTTTAGCGCCATGAGGTCACAGACTGTGACAGAAAGCACTGTGAATATGTGAGGCATTATTTTATACTTGCATCACACACAGTATAAGATAGGCCACTACAAAAAGGTTTAAGACAAAACTGTGGTTCCAAAATGTAGATTTAAGTAATACCAGAGCATATGCAATACCTTTTTTTTTTTTTTATAGTTGTCCCTTCAACACCTCCAGGTGAAGTAAGCACTGTGGAAATACAATTACAATTAAAAGCAGGCACTTCACAGCCCAGTTGTTAACTCTTTGCACTACCCTCAAAAAGAATAAATATTTGTCGTCCCAAAGCTTTGAGTGATTCCATCATTTAAAGCTGCTCCCAAGCACCCTTTACATTTGCAGATGAGCTCATAGACGACATTTGCATTTCATTCAGGAAGCAGACGCCCTGGGAAGGCCTCAGCTGTCTGTGCAGCTTTCCCTGCACAGGAGACTCAAAGTTCAGCTGAGGTATTTAGGATCGGCTGGGGGACTGCGGAACACCCTTTCCAGGACTCCGCGGCCCCCCTGGGGGTCCCGACCCCCAGATTGAAGACCTCTGTCTTATTGCAACTTTGCTTTTTATATTGTGCCTTTTGAATACAGAAGTATACTACTACATGGGACATTCAACATTGTGTCTTTCAATCTCAAAACAATTAGGGGTGGGTGAAAAATTCTGCTCTTCTGGCAGAGTTTGCAGAGTTTTGCCCAATATGCATGGCAGAGTTTTTTCCACGCACAGCTCGCCAACGTTAAGTTGGTGAGAGTGAGTGAGAATTTGCATTCCTTAGAGTGATTTTCAGGCACTAGAATGCTTCTTGGCGAGATTTCTCAATGTGGGCTTGTAGGAAGCCTGCTCTGTTTATACTATATCAAAATGAGACATTGTGTGCAGAGTCCAGGGTTTCCCCAGAGGCTTAACAGAGGCTAAAGTAGATAATACTGATGCTCTCTTTTGTGGTAGTGTGGTCGAACAGTTAGGCTTATCAGGGGGTAGTGCAAAGCATTTGTTGTACACACACAGGTAATAAAGAAAGCACACACTCAATGACTAACATCAGGCCAACAGTTTTTATATAGCAAAAATATACTTTGTTGCTATATTTCTAGAACCGCAAGATTCAGTTTGTAGGTAAGTACATTTGCGAGTAAGTATAATACATATGTATCAACACCACTTTGTTTCAATTTGACAAATTAAACGGTTTTCAAGAAAATAGCAATTATCCATTTTAAAAGTTGACAGTGCAATTTTCAGAAACAGTTCTGGAGGGGAAGAAAAGTTCATATGGTTCGGAAGTAAGTACAAGACTTACAGTTCCAGTGTCTGGGGTTTAGGATGTCCACAGGTTGGAGTTCAAGGTAACCCCAAACACCCACCACCACCAGCACAGGGCCGGCCAGATGCAGCGGTCAAAGGTGATGCAAGGTTTAAAATGGGTTCCTATGGAGACTGTGGGCACTCAGAGTCAGGTCTGCTTGCAGGTAATTACCCATGTCTTCAGAGGGCAGACCTGGGGGGTTTAGGTGGGCACTGGGGAGGCCACAGGTCAGCACAAAACACACCCCCTCAGCAGCACAGGGGCCGCCGGGAGCAATCACAGTGTTGGGCCTCCTATGCTTTTCAACAGGAGGGTCCAGGGGGTCACAAAGATACTGCAAGCTAGGTCCAGGGGGTCGGTTCTGGAATACCACAGGCTGGACAAGGAGGAGGGCAGTATGCTGAGCGTTGCTGGACTGGGGTTTGGATTTCCCAAAATCAGGTGGCTGCGAGTTCTGGGGTACCTTTAGGTGTCAGGAATCTTCATCCCGTTCTCTCACGGTCAGTGACCTCCTCCCAATTTAGGCTGCAGGCGTCATCGTGTTGGCCAGGAGGGGTCAACCCAGGGTGAACAAAAGGTCAGAATCACCTGGGTACCTGCTCTGGACCGGTGGGCCCCCTGGACACGGGCCGTGGGCATCGGGTGCAGAATGGGCAGGATTAGTGGATCCAGGGCAGTTTTGGAGTCCTTTATTGAAGTTTCTTTCTGGACAGGACCGTTGTCCATGAGAGATCTTGGGCCTCTGTTGTATGCCGGCAGTCCTCTTGAGGCTTTTAAGAAGTCACTGGTCCAGCAGGATGCACCACCTTTTTGTAGCAGGGCTTTAGAATTTGAAGAAAGGTATGTAGGGCTGGGGCCGAATCAGCTGGTGTCCCCAGTCTTCTCTGCTGCGGGTCTGTTTAGTAGTCCTTCTTTCTTCTTGTCATCTTCATAAGGTCATCAGGAATCTGGTGAGGTAGGTTCAGGGGTGCCCCTAAATAATAGAAGTAGAGGCATTACAGGGTCAGAGGGCAGTAGCAAATGGCTACTGTCCCTGAGGGTGGCTACACCCTTCTTATGTCCACTTCCTTTGGGGAAGGGGGCACATTCCTAAACCTATAGGTCCCTGTCCTCCAAACCAATACGGAGGGAGGGGGTCACTTTAGCTTTGGACACCTTAGGGTGGTCCTGGCTGAAGTGGTCACTCCTCCCTGTTTTACCTAATTATCCCACTACATTTGCCGCCAAAAGTGGGTCTTTGTCCGGGGCAGGCATCTCCACTAGCTGGAGTACCCTGTGGCACTGTAACAGGAGGCCTGATCCTTTGAGGCTCATCACCAAGTGTTACAGTTCCTGCAGGGGGGAGGTGCAAAGCACCTCTACCCAGAGCAGGCTTTGTTTCTGGCCTCAGAGAGCACAAAGGCCCTCACCCCAAGGGGTCAGAAACTTTTCTGTTAGTGGCAGGCTGGAACAGACCAGTCAGCCCTGCA
Source organism: Pleurodeles waltl (assembly GCF_031143425.1). Lineage (NCBI taxonomy): Eukaryota > Metazoa > Chordata > Amphibia > Caudata > Salamandridae > Pleurodeles > Pleurodeles waltl. Next base: position 895,124,855 of record NC_090446.1, read on the forward strand.
CTAGAGGGTTGGGTAAAATACAGAGGACACATCTAAAATGCCCTCTCTGTGCTTTTTACAATAAATCCAACACTGGCATCAGTATGGGTTTATTGTGCTGCGAAGATTGCTACCACTCTTCCCAGCCTTCAGTGAAGCCATCATGGAACTGTGGAGCTCGTAATGACAATCCCCCAGCCCATGTACCAAATATGGCCACACTGCACTTAAAATGTCTAAGAATGGACTTAGACATTGTATGGGCATATTGCTCATGCAGCTATGCCCTCACCTGTGTTATAGTCCACCCTGCCTTAGGGCTTTAAGGCATGCTAGATGGATGACTTACCTAAACCACAGGCAGTGTTTTGCGGGCATAGCACCCTGAGAGGGATGCCATGTCGTCTTTGCCTTTTTCTCCCCACCAACACACAGAGTCTGCAACAGCAGTTTGCATGTGTTTGGTGAGGGGTCCCTTCGGGTGGCACAACACATGCTGCAGCCCTTATGGACCCTCCCTGGCCACAGGGCCCTTGGTACCACTGGTACCTTTTACAAGGCACTTATCTGTGGGCAAGAGGCGTGCCATTTGTGGAAACAATGGTACAGTTTTAGGGAAAGAACACTTGTGCTGATGCCTGGTTAGCAGGATCCCAGTACACTCTCAGTCAAGTCAGAATCAATATCAGACAAAAAGTGGGGGGTAGCTGCAACAAGTGCCAGTTTCCTACAGGGCTGTTGCAGCAGGTCGCGACCATTCACTTTGAGAATGCTGCCACTCTAGTAAAAAATCTTCTTGAGTGGCAGAAAGAAGCAGTGACCTCTGACACACCACGTTGTGCTGTTCGTGCTAAAAATCAGTGGGAGCAGTGCAGCGTGGCTAAATTCCATCTGTTGGCTAAACTCCCCAAAATCTGGCAGATGTTTAGTGAAATTTTGTGGAATAATGCAGAGTGAAACTCTGCATGTTCTGCCCAGGCCTAAAAAAATTAGATGTGTCTGTTGAAGTTGTTCCTGAGGCTACAGAACACTGGGTCCAAATTAAAGTAGCAGGATATGATATCAGATTAGAAGCAAATGGTTTATTGTTCTAAATAACTGAGCAATGAGTTTGTCAACATCTGAGCGACAATAGGCATATGCATGAGAGTCATGCTGCAGCTACTCATTGTTTTGTTTCAAATATTTGCCAGGTGCAACAAGATAGATTTTATCCCTGAAAAAAGGCCTGGAATTGGAAAATTACCCATGAGTTCCAGCGTGGTAGCACATATTACCCCACTCATTATCATTCATAGGGTATACATGCATTCCTTGGATCATTGTATATCCTAGATTTACCAATTCACCTGGTACTAACAATTGCTGATATGGAAATACTGCATGTGTAAAATAGCAAATCAGTTGTAATGAGAGTATTCATGGTGCAACTCATATCACAAAGTGTCTTTCTAAGACACAATTATGCAATTAACTCTTATGAGTCTTCAGAAACGCTCTCTACTGAGCTCTACTCACAGACCTGGCCAAAGATTTCCAGGGATATTTCTGTCCATCTCTGAGTTAATATTAACTTGTTATCACCTCTCTTGTGCATTGTAAGAGGAAAAGGAAGAACTATGAAATGAACTGATGTGACCATATAAGTGTAAAAGATTAGAAAGTAGAGGATTCGGCGCCTTAAATTAACCTACAATCCAGCTAATGTCCTACTAATTGACTGGCCCCATGAAAATACTGAAAAAAAAGAGGATCACTTTGTTTTTGAATAATGATACTTTCCTCAGGGCTGCCATTATAGATCTTAAAATCCTCCATTACTAGTCCTATTTTTAAAGTAGCAGAGAGGATCTCCAAGAATGTGTAAAGCTTTGCACAAAATATCCCTCAGTACAATGGCGTCCTATTAAAATGCATGTCTTCTCTATGCTAAGGAGCAAAGAGAAATCAGCCTTTCAAAGAGCCACTTGATTCTTAAGGGCATATTTTCAAGGAATTGAAGTAGGCAGTGCCGCACGTCTTTTTGCTGTGCTGCTCTACGCCAATTAGAAGGAGCAGAAGTATGCATTTCTGCCCTTTCCCCGAGTGCTGGCACACAATTTGCTGCCTAGTGCCAACACAGGCACCCTTGCACCATGTCCAAGGGTGTCTGCATTGTTTGCGGGATTGTTTTTGTGCAGGAAAGGACACCTTCCTTCACAAAAGCAATCCTGAGAGGCGTTTTCCTCTTTTTATGTGTGCTGCAGAGTGTAGCAAACAGAGAAAGAGGAAACAACGAGGAGAAATAAAGATATTTCATCTCATTGCACATGTCCTGAGGAGGTTACAGTTTTGATGCATTCTCAGGTTTACAGATCCTTGTGAATCTGGGAATTAGTCAAAACCCATGGGTGTTGTTTGGATACACCCACAGCAACACCTATGGAACTCCAACCTGACGCAGTGTAAGGCATTGAGCGACTTGTGCTGCGTTGCCTTACACCATATGTATGAGGCCATGAAAAGCCATGCAAGGCAGCTTTGTGTGGCCTCCTAGACATGGGTATGCAGTCTGTGGCACCAGGGCATCATAAAAAGTGAGGCACTGGTGGTGTAGGGGGCTTGAAGATATGCCCCCAAGGGTATAGCAACCTGAGTAACCTTTCAATAGCCAAAGTCACTCCTCCAATTAATTTCTACCCAATATTTGACTAGACTATTCTAAAAATGGGTGGGACGAGTTCAACAAGGTGCCTTTAAGTTTCCTCCTTAAGCCAAGTCTCTGTGATTTCAAGGCATATTAAATCAGTAATTACACTTCTAATAAGCAGTTTGAATAATAGGCAATCAACCTTCCATTTAATGCCTGTTCTGCAGGTTCAGCTTTTCCTTTATGAAACCATATGGAATCAAAATACACCTCATCTAGTTTTTTGATCTTTGAAAAGCAAAACGATGTTGTTCTTAGTGTAAGCCAACAAATAATTTTTTAATCTGTAATATTTTCCATCTTTTATTACTGATCCCTTTCATGGCCATGCTACTTGTGGAAAACCTACACACAAAGGTAAAAAAGGACTTATTTTTGTGTTCCAAGAGCTCAAGAACACCAACGAAATTGGTACTAAGAATAAACCAAATTCTCAGTTTTAAAAAATATGACTGGGAACTTTTCATTGTACTAATAGGATTCATTTCAATAGTATAATTCAAAGAGATTGTGGGGGTCATTCTGACCCTGGCGGTAAATACCGCCAGTGCGGGGGTTGGCGGTAGCACCGCCAACAGGCTGGCGGTGCTCCGCCGGGCATTCTGACCGCGGCGGTACAGCCGCGGCCAGAAGCGGAAAGCCGGCGGTGTACCGCCGACTTTCCGCTGCCCATGGGAATCCGCCATGGCGGCGCAGCTTGCTGCGCCGCCATGGGGATTCTGACACCCCATACCGCCATCCTGTTCCTGGCGGGTCGGCCGCCAGGAACAGGATGGCGGTATGGGGTGTCGTGGGGCCCCTGGGGGCCCCTGCAGTGCCCATGCCAATGGCATGGGCACTGCAGGGGCCCCCATAAGAGGGCCCCACAAAGAATTTCAGTGTCTGCTTTGCAGACACTGAAATTTTCGACGGGTGCAACTGCACCCGTCGCACCTTCCCACTCCGCCGGCTCCATTCGGAGCCGGCTTCCTCGTGGGAAGGGTGTTTCCCACTTGGCTGGCGGGCGGACTTTTGGCAGTCGCCCGCCAGCCCAGTGGGAAACCCAGAATGACCGCCGCGGTCTTTTGACCGCGGGACGGTCTTCTGGCGGTTCCCGCTTGGCGGGCGGCTCCCTCCGCCCGCCAAGCTTAGAATCAGGCCCTGTGTTCTTCATCCACATACAGTTAACAAAATCAAACTTAGGCATCAAAGAGATTACAAAAGCAAAAATTTAATCTCGTCTCCAAGATGCCCCTGCAGATTTCTATATGTGGAAAAAGCTTAACACAATCTCAAAATCTGAATGAGGGAACACAAGAGCAACAATGGAAACCACAACATCAAATGTGCAGTAGCTGTCCATTTCCATGAATCAAGACATAGGGCCTCATTGCACGTTTGGCAGAGGGGATTACTCCGTCAAACATGTGACGGATATCCCGTCTGCCGAGTTACAAATTCCATAGGATATAATGGAACTTGTAATACGGCGGGCGGGATATCCATCAAACTTGTGATGGTGTAATCCCCTCTTCCAAACTCGAGGCCTATAATGTTATCCAAATCACATTTCAAGTACAAGGAATGGTAAGTTAAGCACCAGGTATGAAAATTAGAAAACTTCTACAGAGAGAAATTATCTGGATGAATTACTTGACACCATTCAACCGAGGGGATTGAATGATGGAGTGGAAATGTCATGTGTAGGAAGCTGGCTCTGTATATACTGTATATACTATATCAAAATGAGATATAGGTGGTCATTATGAACATGGCGGTAAACGCCGTCCTGCCAGCGGTGGAGGTAACTATCACCAACAAGCTGGCGGTCCTGCCCGCCAAATAATGAAGCACATGAGAAACAAGTAGTGGTCCATCCACACACTGCCATCATTGTAGTGCTGATGAGGACGGAGGAGGCTGCCCACAGGCCGGGGGAAAGGAACTACCTGACCACCAAATAATTAAGCACAAGACTGCCATCAAATCCAGGGCAGGAACCGTGGTGGAAATGAACAAAATAAAAGGAAACACTCACCAGAGGCACACACAACATGCCAATGCAGACATGGAGAGAGAGCTGGAAATAATGCCATTGCTGCTCCTTGCCATATACCTCCACGACCGTGACCGTCGACGAAGACGATGATGGTAAGTACCGCAACCTAGTACACATGGTAAGAAAGGGCACAGTTACACAGCCACTACAGCCACACCACAACGCACTCCCAACCCCTCCCACCATCCCACACCATACACACCAGAACAGTGAAATGCGGAAACAACATCACCATAATATGCCAAAAGCACTACTGGCACTGCAATTTATGAACTGTAAAAAACTTACTTTCCAAATAAGGCCATTTTCCAGTCCATGTGAGTGAACGTGAAAGGCCAAAATAGGCCGGACTTGACTCCCGCATGTGCACAGGGTACGCCACTTGAAGTGGCATCAGTGAGGCAGCCAGGCACCGCAGGGAACAGGGGCAGGGGGTTGCGGGGGATGTACGTCTGGAAGGGGGGGTGCTTGGGCTTAGGTTTGGGAGGTGGGGGGGGGTTTGGCCTTGCCCTTGGAAGGTGGGGCAGTGGGCTTGGACAGAGGGACCTGGGGCAACATGGGGCTTCTTCCTCCCTGGGGAAGGGCACAGGAATGGGAAGGGTGGACTGGGGTGGACTTGGACATGGAAGGAGTGGGCTGGGCAAGGAGATGGGTACGTTTAGGGATGAGACGGGGTGGGCCAGTGGGTTCAAACAGGTCAATACGGGAGAGGAAAAGCTTTCTTAGGGGCAGTTGGGGGGATTGGAGGAAGGTCTGGGAGTGGAGGTGGAGGGAGTGCTTGTGCCAGGTGTAAGGGTGCCGGACATGGATGCAAGTGCCTATAAAGTATGCTGATGCGTGGTGGATGTGTGTTGTGTGGATGTCTGCAAATGTTTGAGGGTTTTGGGAGGTGGGGGGTGGACAAAATGGGACAAGACAGGCTTCAGTGTACATGGATGTTATCTGGGTGTCTGCAGGTCTGGTGGGTGTGCTGCAAGTGTCTGTCAATGTAGTTGTGGTGAGTGCAGGTGTGGTGTCTGGGATGCATGTCTGGATGTCAGATATTGTGGTGACTGCAAGAATGGGGCCAGCATCAGTGACTGAGGGTGCAATGCATGTGGGTGTGCTTGGTGAGGTGACAGACAGGATGGCGGGGGAAGTGGACACACTGGGGGAATTGGATGTTGTTGTCTCTGCTTTGGTATGTTGGGTGTGTGCATGCCTGTGGTGGGAAGTGTGGTGCTTGTGCTTCTCTGTGTGCTTCTTGCGTGTTGATCTGTGTGCATGACTGTCTGGACATGTGCTTGGGATGGGTGAAGGGAGTGGGGTGCTGGAAGGGGTAGAGATGGTGGGAGAGGGGACGGAAAGACCAGAGACACTGGCTGCCGTCAAAGAGGAGGCCAGAGCCTGAAGAGATCTCTTTAGGCCAGACATGGCACTGTGAATGCCTTCCAGGTATACATTGCATTGCTGCATCTGGGATGCTAGCCCCTGGATGGCATTCACGATGGTTGTTTGCTCTACAGAAATGGTCCTCAGGAGGTCAATAGCCTCCTCTGTGAGGGCAGCAGGGCTGACGGGGGAAGGGATAAGGTGCCTGGGGCAAAGGAGACACCCACCCTCCTGGGTGAGCAGGTACGGGCATCTGGGTGGGCGGAGATGGCATGGGGAGTGGCGGAAGATGACATAGAATGGGTGTGCCAATAGGGTCCGCCACCACCAGGGAGCTGCCATCAGAGGATGTATCAGAGTCACTACCGCCAGTGGTAGTTGACTCCCCTGTGGTACTCCCCTCACCCTCCAACCCACTGGTCCCCTTGGCATCTGACGACTCTGCCTCCATGGAACTGTGGGCTGCTGCATCCCCATTCGCCGTGCCACTGCTCACTCGGCAGATGATACTGATGTACACAAAGGACACAAGAGCACAGGGGTGGTGAGACAAAACATGGGAGAACTCTGTAAATACCTGAATGAATGTTCATCTCTGGCTCACACACACTCCCATCCAGGTCACACACTTACATGCAGCACCTACAACAATAGTCATGACTGTGCCCCTGACTAATGGCCATTACCCCAGAATACACCACATTACCCACAGAAAACACGAACCTGATAAACTGTGTGGAGTACACACATGGGAGACCATGCCCAGTGAATGCATTCCATAGTCAATGAGCCCACAAACCATCCAAGACTACAGAAAGGGGACCCCCCATGGGCCTATTGGGACCACCCAAACATGCCCTCATACCATCCCCGGGTCTTTGAGGGGGCAGGACTGCAGGTACACACCAGTCCGAGTGCCTGGCACTAGACAGCATACATACCACAGCACCCAAACACATCCATCAAAGAAGTATTACAACAGTGTTGGTACTCACCCCCTTGTGGCTGCTGTGCTGCCTTCAAGTGCCCATCCAAATCTGGATAGGCCACTGCCAGAATGCAGGCCATTAGGGGGGTGAGGGTCTGACGGGCACCCCTTCCTCGTTGGGAGGCCATCCCCAGCTGGGCCTCGCAGGTCTTCCTGGCCCAGCGCTGCAGGTCCTCCCACTGCTTCCTGCGGTGGGTGCTCCGCCGGTTGTGGACCCCCAAGGTCCGCACTTCCTTGGCAATGGCTTGCCACAGTCCCCTCTTCTGATGGGTGCTGACCTGCATGGGACACACAGAGAAGAAAAACAGACGTCAGTATGTGCGCTCCTAATACAGATGACATGTCATCCCCTATAGAACAGACATTTTAGAAAGCCATGTTATCAACACACATTCAGTACATGCCAAACAGTCTATGGCTGGGCAGTCACAATTCGAACACACATGCATACAGGCATCTGCCACAGTCACACACATCCAAGGATGACAGCCGCCAACTCACCTGCTCCTCTGGTCGCCCATACAACTTGGCATACAGGGGTAGGACCCCAGCCAGCAGCTTCTCCAGTTCCTCCGTAGTGAAGGTCGGGCCTCTTCCCCTGTGACTCGTGCCATCTCAGGGACCAGAGTCAGGACACAGCAGCACACACAGTGGAGTACTTCCCTGCACGGGAATCAGGAGTCAAGGGTCTAACGACATGGCGTACGTTCCGCGGCGGTTTGCACTGTCACCTCCAGCGGCGACCATGAAAGGCCCAGGTTCCCCATTGAGAACTGTTAGAAATGGGGTCTTTGGTTGACAGTCTGGTTACCCCCTGTTCAAGCAAGGACCCTCACTCTAGTTAGGATAAAAGAGAATCACCCTCAGCTAACCCCTGCTTACCCCCTTGGTAGCTTGGCAGAGCAGTAGGCTTAACCTCAGAGTGCTAGGTGTAAAGTATTTGTACCAACACACACAGTAACTTAATGAAAACACTACAAAATGACACCACACCAGTTTAGAAAAATAGGAAATATTTATCTAGACAAAACAAGACCAAAACGACAAAAATCCAACATACACAAGTCAAGTTATGATTTTTTAAAGGTTTAAAATAAAAAGAGTCTTTAGGTAGTTGTAACACCACACTAGCGCTGCTAGCGTGAAAATGTACCTGGTTTGCGTCAAAAATAACCCCGCACGGGCGGTGTGCGTCGAAAGTAACCCTGCACGGCTGTGTGCGTCGAAAACAACTCAGCACGGCGGTGCGCGTTGAAAAAGCCAGCCACACGACGATCCGAAAGTCCCGCGGCGCAGGGTGCGATCTCTCAGCCTCCGTCAGTGATGCTGCGCTTCGTTTCTCCTGCTCCGGGCGTCGGTTTTTCGGTCGCGTTTCCTGCGGCGTCGTTTCTCAGCTGCGGAACCGGCGTCGCGTCGTTTTCTCAGCCGCGATCGGATTCGCGTCGATCTTTTCTCCGCACGGTGCTCGGTGCGTGTATTTTTGTCCTTAGGCTGCCAGCCTCTCCTTTCAGGGTCCCAGGAACTGGAAGGGCACCACAGAGCAGAGTAGGGGTCTCTCCAGAGACTCCAGGTGCTGGCAGGAAGAAGTCTTTGCTATCCCTGAGACTTCAACAACAGGAGGCAAGCTCTACATCAAGCCCTTGGAGATTTCTTCTTCAAGATGGAAGGCACACAAAGTCCAGTCTTTGCCCTCTTACTCTGGCAGAAGCAGCACTGCAGGAAAGCTCCACAAAGCACAGTCACAGGCAGGGCAGCACGTTTTCCTCAGCTATCAGCTCTTCTCCAGGCAGAGGTTCCCCTTGGTTCCAGAAGTGTTTCTAAAGTTTGTAAGTTTGGGTGCCCTTCTTATACCCATTTTAGTCTTTGAAGTCACCTTTCTTCAAAGGGGACTCACACCTTCTTGTGAAATCCTGCCTTGCCCAGGCAAGGCCTCAGACACACACCAGGTGGCTGGAGACAGCATTGTCAGAGGCAGGCACAGTCCTTTCAGATGAGAGTGACCACTCCACCCCTCCCTCCTAGCAGAGATGGCTAATCAGGAAATGCAGATCACACCCCAGCTCCCTTTGTGTCACTGTCTGGTGTGAGGTGAAAAACAACCCAACTGTCAAACTGACCCAGACAGGGAATCCACAAACCAGGCAGAGTCACAGAATGGTTTAAGCAAGAAAATGCTCACTTTCTAAAAGTGGCATTTCCAAACGCACAATCTTAAAATCAACTTTACTAAAAGATGTATTTTTAAATTGTGAGTTCAGGGATCCCAAACTCCACATGTCCATCTACTCTCTAGGGGAATCTACACTTTAATCATATTTAAAGGTAGCCCCCATTTTATCCTATGAGAGAGAGACAGACCTTGCAACAGTGAAAACAAAATTGGCAGTATTTCACTGTCAGGACATATAAACCACATTACTATATGTCCTACCTTATCCCTGCACTGCACCCTGCCCTTGGGGCTACCTAGGGCCTACCTTAGGGGTGCCTTACATGTAAGGAAAGGGAAGGTTTAGGCCTGGCAAGTGGGTACACTTGCCAAGTCGAATTTACAGTGTAAAAATACACATACAGACACTGCAGTGGCAGGTCTGAGACATGATTACAGAGCTACTTATGTGGGTGGCACAACCAGTGCTGCAGGCCCACTAGTAGCATTTGATTTACAGGCCCTGGCACCTCTAGTGCACCTTACTAGGGACTTACTAGTAAATCAAATATGCCAATCATGGATAAACCACTTACATACAATTTAAACAGGAGAGCATATGCACTTTAGCACTGGTTAGCAGTGGTAAAGTGCTCAGAGTTGAAAAGCCAACAGCAACATGTCAGAAAAAAATAGGAGGCAGGAGGCGAAAAAGACTGGGGATGACCCTGCATAAGCAAAAGTCCAACACGACCCCCTACCAGCCTAAAGCCAGGGGAGAACAATCAATACCTTGATGTACTTCCCTGATTGGGGCGATAGAACAGGGACCCAGGCCCACAACAGCAGGGGCATGTTCCAGTTCTACGCCTTCCTGACTCCAGTTGGATCCCTCTGTCCATACTCTCAGGGCCCACTAAGCTAACCCATGGGGAACCCTGCTCCACATCTACAGACACCCTCTGTGCAACACCTAACTTTACTTTGCTCATAGATGTATTGCAATGGGCAGATAGTACCACCAGGGCCAACACAGTGGTGTTGCCCACTCCACCCCCGGGGTGTGACTCTCGTCCTCCCCCCCCCAGGGGCAACTCTGTCCACCAGGACAGCAAGCCACAGTGGCCCCAGACAACTGTCAGGGATGAGAGCCCGACCTCAGGCCTCTCTAACCACGGTGACTGTGGAGAGTGGGGGGTGGTAGCCCCAGGTGCCTGGCACCCTTTGACCACTCTCTCTTCCACCAGGTCAGGGATGACAACCTGACCCTGGTCCTCCCCTCTGGGGCTCTGTAACCTCCCTGCAGAAGTGGCACCCCCAGAGTCAAAAACTGTCAGGGTGCTTGTAGAAGCAGTCCTGCACAATTCTTCCACCAGTGCAGGGATGTTAACCTGCAACTGATCCTCCAACCGGGGGTCTGTACCTTCAGGTTGGACCAGGGCCAGGGGTGAGGCTTCCCTCCCCCTGCCCTCTCTTCTGGGGTCCTGAACCACCCAACTAGGAGTGGCCCCCCCAGAAGACAACATGGTAGGGGCACTGTTAGCAGTAGCCCCTTCCTCCAGGTCAGGGGGGACACCCTTAACCTGGCCTCCCAATCCGGGGTCTGTACCCACAGACTGGATCACTGCCTGGCAAACCAGGACTTCCTGGGGGGCATACCTACCCCCTACCAGGTCAGAGTTTACCCTCTGAACCTGGTCATCCAACCCAGGGTCACCACCCTGCGGTTGAACCACTGCCTGGCACACCAGGACTTCCAGGGGGGCACACTTACCCCCCTCAAGGGACACGCTGTCCCGAAGGGCCACACAAGAGTCTGGCTGGCGCAGGTCTCCTGACCTCTGCCCATCTGACAGAGTCTGGATTCCCCCCAACCCAGAAATGGTCTCACCAAGGTCATTCATGGGGGGCTCTGCTCTCAGAGCTGACCCCTGACCCTCCAGGTTCTCCACTGGGGTCCGCAACCCCCTCTCAACCCTCTGTCTGGACTTCTGCACCCCCTCACTAGGAGTGGTACTGCCAGACACCAGAACTGGTGGGACGCTGGCTACAGCCGCCCCCCCAAGTTCTCCTGACACTGTGGGGTCTCCCTCAACAGATGGCCCTATGGTACAGGCTAGGCTCCCCTCCTGGTGTTCCCGCAGGGAACCCTCCAGGACCTGGGACCGGATCTCGGGCACCTTGGGCCTCAACCCATCCCCATTCCCTCTCCTCTGAGACTGGACATGGGGTCCCTCACCCATCCCACTACACTGGGACCTACCTGGGACACTACAATCCTTCCCTACCTCACCTGGTTGGGAACTACCTAGACCACTCCTCTCAGGAGCACCCCCAAATGCCTCTTCAGACTCTCTGGTACTCACCCAGAAGTCTGCCTCCATTGTAAGCTCCCTGGGGTCAGAGAACTCACACTCCACCTGGTGTTGGCATAGCTCTGGAAAATAAGGACTAGACATATGCTCTCCAGCAATTACACCACTCAGCCCCTCACATGAATTAACCAAAGTACCCTTCACCCAACCATCCAGTGACTCTGCTTTGAAAAAGCACCCCACATCACCCTCCTGAGACTGGTGAGACAGTACCTGACTGTCCCTGACACTCAACCCACACTCTTCTGGGATGTTTTCACACTCCATAACCAGGACTTCTACCTGGGGGGAACCCCTCTCCCTGTCACTCTCACCTAGAGTCAGTAGAGTGTCCCTCCCACCAGTAGGAATATGACTCCCCATGCCAGTTCCCCAATCCACCTCAGGGACCCTGTGCATCACTGGAGCTACCTCATACCCCTGAACCTCCTGGCGTGTGTTAACTCCCTCCTTCAAGTAGGGCACCACCTCTCTGGGCATGTGCACTTCTGCAGCATCACTGGATATACAATTGTTGCTGCCACCATTCCAGCTGGACTCAGCCCTCATGACTTCCAGCTCTTTCAATTTAAGCTCGTAAGCATAAATCATTTTTTTAATCTCTAAGTTCCTCCTCCTTTCTTCCAACTCCCAATCGAGCTTTTTCAGCTCCCATTGGTACTCCCTCTCTGCCTGTCTGTCCTGTAACTCTTCAGGAGTCAGACTCTTGGGTGACACCCTGCCATCCCTCCTGGGGACCCTCCCCCCAGGCGTAACAGGTTCCTCCACTACACCACTGTGTATCCTCTGCACTTCCCCCCCCATATTCTCCTCCTCTGTGTGCCCTCCAGCCTTCTTGATTGTCACCCAGGCCCTCTGTGCCTGTTGCAGCTCCCCCTCCCTGGTGGAGCTCTCAGTGGGACAGTCAAGATCTTTAAGGAACGGTTTCAATTGAGCAACTGAGTACTCCTTCAGTTTCTCCATTTCAAACACAGCTCCAGCTGTTGCATCTCCAGATTGAGACATGATGGTCACAAGTGCAAAGTTCCAAAAGGCAGAAAAAAAATAATTTCCCAATGAAGTAAAAAGAATCAGTCAAGGGATCAGCCAAATCATGGAAGTAGAATAAAAAGAGTCCTTAAGAGAAAAATCAAAAGATCACCAAACAAGTAGTATGTGGTCACGTAGTGGTCTGAAATCAAAACAGTAGTGTACACTTAATTACTGTATGTCAAGTACAAATACAAGTCCAATCCCGACCGCTGGTCACCAATGTTAGAAATGGGGTCTTTGGTTGACAGTCTGGTTACCCCCTGTTCAAGCAAGGACCCTCACTCTAGTTAGGATAAAAGAGAATCACCCTCAGCTAACCCCTGCTTACCCCCTTGGTAGCTTGGCAGAGCAGTAGGCTTAACCTCAGAGTGCTAGGTGTAAAGTATTTGTACCAACACACACAGTAACTTAATGAAAACACTACAAAATGACACCACACCAGTTTAGAAAAATAGGAAATATTTATCTAGACAAAACAAGACCAAAACGACAAAAATCCAACATACACAAGTCAAGTTATGATTTTTTAAAGGTTTAAAATAAAAAGAGTCTTTAGGTAGTTGTAACACCACACTAGCGCTGCTAGCGTGAAAATGTACCTGGTTTGCGTCAAAAATAACCCCGCACGGGCGGTGTGCGTCGAAAGTAACCCTGCACGGCTGTGTGCGTCGAAAACAACTCGGCACGGCGGTGCGCGTTGAAAAAGCCAGCCACACGACGATCCGAAAGTCCCGCGGCGCAGGGTGCGATCTCTCAGCCTCCGTCAGCGATGCTGCGCGTCGTTTCTCCTGCTCCGGGCGTCGGTTTTTCGGTCTCGTTTCCTGCGGCGTCGTTTCTCAGCTGCGGAACCGGCGTCGCGTCGTTTTCTCAGCCGCGATCGGATTCGCGTCGATCTTTTCTCCGCACGGTGCTCGGTGCGTGTATTTTTGTCCTTAGGCTGCCAGCCTCTCCTTTCAGGGTCCCAGGAACTGGAAGGGCACCACAGAGCAGAGTAGGGGTCTCTCCAGAGACTCCAGGTGCTGGCAGGAAGAAGTCTTTGCTATCCCTGAGACTTCAACAACAGGAGGCAAGCTCTACATCAAGCCCTTGGAGATTTCTTCTTCAAGATGGAAGGCACACAAAGTCCAGTCTTTGCCCTCTTACTCTGGCAGAAGCAGCACTGCAGGAAAGCTCCACAAAGCACAGTCACAGGCAGGGCAGCACGTTTTCCTCAGCTATCAGCTCTTCTCCAGGCAGAGGTTCCCCTTGGTTCCAGAAGTGTTTCTAAAGTTTGTAAGTTTGGGTGCCCTTCTTATACCCATTTTAGTCTTTGAAGTCACCTTTCTTCAAAGGGGACTCACACCTTCTTGTGAAATCCTGCCTTGCCCAGGCAAGGCCTCAGACACACACCAGGGGGCTGGAGACAGCATTGTCAGAGGCAGGCACAGTCCTTTCAGATGAGAGTGACCACTCCACCCCTCCCTCCTAGCAGAGATGGCTAATCAGGAAATGCAGATCACACCCCAGCTCCCTTTGTGTCACTGTCTGGTGTGAGGTGAAAAACAACCCAACTGTCAAACTGACCCAGACAGGGAATCCACAAACCAGGCAGAGTCACAGAATGGTTTAAGCAAGAAAATGCTCACTTTCTAAAAGTGGCATTTCCAAACGCACAATCTTAAAATCAACTTTACTAAAAGATGTATTTTTAAATTGTGAGTTCAGGGATCCCAAACTCCACATGTCCATCTACTCTCTAGGGGAATCTACACTTTAATCATATTTAAAGGTAGCCCCCATTTTATCCTATGAGAGAGAGACAGACCTTGCAACAGTGAAAACAAAATTGGCAGTATTTCACTGTCAGGACATATAAACCACATTACTATATGTCCTACCTTATCCCTGCACTGCACCCTGCCCTTGGGGCTACCTAGGGCCTACCTTAGGGGTGCCTTACATGTAAGGAAAGGGAAGGTTTAGGCCTGGCAAGTGGGTACACTTGCCAAGTCGAATTTACAGTGTAAAAATACACATACAGACACTGCAGTGGCAGGTCTGAGACATGATTACAGAGCTACTTATGTGGGTGGCACAACCAGTGCTGCAGGCCCACTAGTAGCATTTGATTTATAGGCCCTGGCACCTCTAGTGCACCTTACTAGGGACTTACTAGTAAATCAAATATGCCAATCATGGATAAACCACTTACATACAATTTAAACAGGAGAGCATATGCACTTTAGCACTGGTTAGCAGTGGTAAAGTGCTCAGAGTTGAAAAGCCAACAGCAACATGTCAGAAAAAAATAGGAGGCAGGAGGCGAAAAAGACTGGGGATGACCCTGCATAAGCAAAAGTCCAACAAGAACCATGTAATCCAATGATTGGGTGCACAGCGGTGAACACCGCCTTCCGCCATGACGACTACCTCCAGCGGAATTATGTCACTTTCACTCCCTCAGACCTGGATGGCTGGAGGCTGCCATCTTGCTACCACCACGTTATCATAGCCTGGGCATGGGCCCCATTCAGGGCCTCCTAGTCTCCGACCTTAGTAGCTTGCTGACATGAGTTTCTGATCCTCACATGCACCCATCTTTGTACATGCGTCCACAATGGTATGAAATCACAACAGAGTTGACTCTGCACACATTTGCCTGATGGTGTACTTATTACTTAGCATCTGTGTGTGTAAACTATGTGTCACACATTAATTGATACAGTAACATCATGTGTTGCAGGGGTATGTGTGCCCTTCATATGTGTTCTTTCCTCCCCCATAGGTACAGACCAATGTGGCGAGGGAGGGCCCCATCTGTGTACAGACCTCTGGTTGTTTTGGAAACCATGGATGAACATTACATCATTGTCACCTACAGACTCAATCATTTGATAATCCATGACCTCTGTGCTTTACAGGATCCTGTACTGAGACCGGCTAATCAGAATCAGCATGCCATCCCTACTGAAGTGCAAGTGCTATCTGTACTCCATTTTTTGGCTATGGGCTCATTTCAGGTGACTGTGGGCATGGGTGCAGGGGTCTCACAGCCAATGTTTAGCCTCATCCTGTCAAAATTCCTGGATGCATTCGTCCAACACCAGCAGACATATGTCCAGTTCTCCCAAAGGGCTGAACTTCCTGCCATCAAGTCTGGATTTTATGTCTTTGCTAACATCCCACATGTGATGGGTGTCATTGATGGAACCCGCATAGCTCTCATACCCCGAAGAGTGAATTAACTGGTCACAGGATTTGAAAGAACTTCCATTCCATGAATATACAATTGGAGTGTACTGCTGACCAGTACATATCACATGTAAATGCCAGGTTCCCTGGGTCAATCTATGATTCCTTTGTCCTGAGAAACAGCAATGCACCACACTTGATGGGACAACTACAAGGGGACAGAGAACGGCTCATAGATGAGTGTGTATGACAATGGTTTTGTACATAGGTGACAGGCAGCCAATATGTATGTGCAGTCAGTTCATTATGGTCCTGTTTACGTCCACTATTGCAGGTGATTCTGGCTACGCCAACTTGCAATGGCTCCTGACACTAGTGAGGAATCCCGGGACAGAAGCAGAGAGGAATTATAATGAGGCCCATGGACGTACTAGGATGGTGATTGAGCCCACTATAGGTCTCCTGAAGGCTAGGTTTTGTTGCCTCCATCTCTCTGGGAGATCCCTGTGCTATGTCCCTGACAAGGTGTGTAAAATAGTTATGGCCTGCTGCATGCTCCACAACTTGGCTGTGAGGAAAGCTATCCCCCGTCAAGAAGAGGAAGGTGGTGTCCAACCAGCCCAGCAACCTCAGAGAGGGGATGAGAGTGATGGTGAGGAAGAAGATGGGGAAGATCGTAACTCCAGGACCCAGCTGATCCGCCTATACTTCCAGTGACCCTAAGGTATTGTTCAATGATGCTGTTGTCTTCACTGCATAGATTCAGCCTGCCTTGGGTAATTGGTAATGTGGTGTCTATAGTCATTGACACTGTTAACTGAGTACTGAAGTGCCATGTGCCGGGGAACCCAATATCGTGTACATTGTAACTTACTTCAGACACTACAGTGCGTGGGATTCCCTCCTGCAATAAAGGCATGAATATGTAATTGACTGGCTAATGCATACACACTCACAATTTTAACTCATAATGATGAGGGACATACGATTTGAGTGCATATGTGTTTTTATTAAGTGACACAAATTTGGTATATCGTTGTACAGTGATAGGGAGTGGGCTCGTGGTGCATATTCATACGCATGTGCTCAGCTGTTGGTGGCACTGGATTTTTGCCCATGTGTCCATTGGTAGATGGTGTGTTGGTAGTAGCAGGTCAACAAGGTGGCACAGTGGCACACAAGGGAGACCGTTCAGGCCAGAGTCACTTCTTAGCAGGGACCTTGGTCTTGGCTGGTGTTCCAGTGCCATGTCAGGGTCTGCGGGCAATTTTGAGTGTCTGGAGCTGGGCTGCAGGGCTAGGGGTGCTGGTCTCCTGTGTGTCCTTTGGCAGTACCACCAGTCCAGTAGCTGCTTCAGGTGTAGATGGCAGGGCAGTGTCCTGGCTAGTGGTGGGGTCTTGCAGGTGGGTAGAGGTCTCAGGCTGGCTAGGGTAGTGGTGCTGCAGCACCCCTGCAATCTGCAATGGTGGCCATGGTGTTTTTGAGCTGTTTCCATTGCTCCATGGCCTCTTGGTGGTGTGCTATCTGCACCCTTTGATTCTGCTCCAAGGTGGCCAGGATCTGGCCTATACTGTCCCGGGTATGGTGGTGTGATCCCAGGACCTCAGAAATCACATCCTGGGCCGCAGCATCCATCCTTTGGCTTCTCCCCCTGGACCACTGATGCCTCCCACTGGCCCTTGCCCCCTATGCCTGTGTCCCCTGAACAGGCCTGGTAGTCCCACTTGCACTGGGGCCTTCATCATCCTGCCTGTTGGTGGGTGGAGACTCTGGCCTCTGTACATGTGGGCCGCCAGTCTGTGCCCGGGCGACACTGGTGTCGGGGCGTTTGGCCAGAGCTAATGTTGGTGGCTGGCTGGTAGGGCTGTCAGTGGTATCCTGGATGGGACTGCAGGAGGGTGACAGTCCAGGACTGTGTGACGGGCCAGGATATTCCTCACTTTCCATACATCCCTCTCCAGTCTCCTGAGTGGGGCCTCTGTCTCCGTGTGAGGTGCTGGCACTCTTTGGACTTTCCGTCTGGGTGGCTTGGGTGGTGGTGCCTGTGGGGGGGAATGGACACATATGTATCATGTATTATTACAGAAATTGATGCACAGCTCTGCCCTATTTTGTGCTTTTATTCTCCTGTCATGGCATGCACCCTGCAGTCTTACTTATCTTTGCATTTTGTGTGTGCGATGTTGTGCATGGATGCCATTCATCTCACCTTCCCGTGCAGGTCGTTCCATCTCTTCCAGATGTCGTCCCTTGTGCATGGAGGGTTTCCTACTGTGCTGACCTTGTTGACAAACGTCTGCCATAGCTTCATCTTCCTGGCGATGGGTGTCTGCTGCACCTCTGCCCCGGATAGTTGTGGCTCGACCTTGAGTATTTCATCCACCATGTCCTTAGCTCCCTATCTGTGAAGCGGGTGCTTACGGGGTGCCATGGTGCGTGTTGTGGGTGGTGTGTTGTGGGTGTATTGGTGAGGGTGTTGTCATGTGGTTATGTGTGTGGCTTATGAGGGTGTTTGGGGTTTGTGTGTGTCTTGGTGGTGTATTTGTGGGTGTGAATTTTGTTATGCTGTGTTCAGTGTATGCGTGTTGCGTTGTCAGTCTCATTCATGCTATTGGCGATGCAAAGTATTGTGGGGTGCGTATATGAGTGTTTTATAGTGTGGTGGATGTGTGTCAGGTGTGTGGGTTTCAAAGTTGCCAATGTCTGCATTTGTTGTTGTTGGGTCCCGTTGCTGCCCGTGGCTGTCAGTACTGCCAATGGTCGTTCGGCATCCACTATCCGCCAAGCTGATTTGTGCATCATTATGTGGTGGGCGGAGGATTTGTCTGCATGGCAGTGGCGGATGGGGTGTACTGCCTTTCCACCACCGTCGTAGGCCTTGGCGGTGGGTGAAGGTTGCTGGATTTTGGAGATTTGTCTTTTTTTGCCATCATAATTCAGCAGTGTCCAGTCTTCCGCCACTGGCGGTCTTCTGTTCACCGTCACCATGGCGGTCGGTGGTGATTGCCGCCAGGTTCATAATGAGGGGCATAGTGTGCACAGAGTCCAGGGGTTCCCCAAGAGGCTTGACAGAGGCAATAATATACAATACTGATGCTCTATTTTGGTAGTGTGGTCGAGCAGGTAGGCTTATCAGAGGGTAGTGTTAAGCATTTGTTGTACACACACAAGCAATAAGTGAAAACACACACTCAATGACAACTCCAGGCAAATAGGTTTTCATATAGAAAAATATTCTTTTGTTAATTTATTTCTAGAACCACAAGATTAATTTAGCAAGTAATGACATCAAATGAAAGGTACTTTGCATAGTAATACTTAGGCCTTTGAATAGAATTAATATTGTACACAGTTTTCTTTAAAATGGCAAAAAGCAATTTTAAAAGTAGACACTGCAATTTTCAACAGTTTCTGGGGGAGGTAAGTAAAGTACAGTTTCTGAGGTAAGTACCACACTTATGGGTTCAGTCTCTGGGGCATAGGTAGCCTACCTTTGGGGGTTCAAGGCAACCCCAAACACCCAGCGCCAGCAACACAAGGCCGGTCAGGTGCAGAATTCAAACCGGAGCCAAAATAACGTGGGCGCCTATGGAGACAGGGGGTACTCCGGTTCCAGTATGCTTGCAGGTAAGAACCCGCGCTGTCGGAGGGCAGACCAGGGGTGTTTGGAGGAGGAGTGGAGGGGCCCCTAGTAGGCACAAAAACCACACCCTCAGTGGCACAGAGGCGGCCAGGTGCAGTGCTTCTCCAGGCGTTGGATATCTTCGTCCCGGCAGTCACGTCAGGGGGGTCCTCGGATTCCCTCTGCAGGTGTCATTGTGGGGGTGCAGAGAGATCAGCCCAGGGTGGACACATTATCGGAGTCACCAGGGGGTCCTCTCTGGATAGTTGGTTTCTCTGAACACGAGCCGGGGACGTCGGGTGCAGAGTAGTTGGACTCACACTTCTGGAGTGAGGTGAGAATCCCTTTAAAGATGTTTTTTGTCTTCTTTTTGGACAGGTCCGCTGTCCACAAGAGTTTCTTGGTCCTCAGTGATGCAGGCAGTACCCTGGAAGCTTTTCAGGGGTTGCTGGTCCTGCAGAATGCGTTGTTTCTTTTCTTGCAGCTTTTCAAAGCAGGAGACAGGCCGGAAGGGCTGGAGCCGATTCAGTTGCTGTCTCCTTCTCTTCTCTGCAGGGATTTTCAGCTCAGCAGTCCTTCTTGAGAGCTGGGATCAGGGCCGCTCCTGAATACTAAGTTTGGGGGACTGTTAGGGTCAGAGGGCAATAGCCAACGGCTGCTGTCCATGAGGGTGGCTACACCCTCCTTGTGCCCACTCCCTCTGGGGAGGGGGGCACATCCCTATACCTATTGGTCCTAATCCTCCAAAGCAAGAGGAGGGGGTCACTTCAGCTCTGGACACCACAGGGGTGGTCTTGGCTGATGGGGTGACTTCTCCTTGTTTTTCTCATTATCCCTCCAGACTTGCCTCTAAAAGTGGGGGCTCGTTTGGGGTGAGGCATCTCCACTAGCTGGAGTGCCCTGGGGTGCTGTAACACCAGGCTTGAGCCTTTTACTGTTCCTGCACGGGGAGGTGTAAAGCACCTCCACCCAGGACATGCTTTGTTTCTGACCACAGAGTGCACAAGGGCACTCACCCCATGTGGTCAGAAACTCATCTGGAAGTGGCAGGCTGGCACAGACCGGTCAATCTTGCACAAGCAGTTGGGCTAACATAGAGGGGACATCTCTAAGATGCCCTGTGTGCATTTTTCAATAAATCCCACATTGGCATCAGTGTGGCTTCATTGTGCTGAGAAGTTTGATACCAAACTTCCCAGTATTCAGTGTAGCCATTATGGTGCTGTGAAGTTTGTAATGACAGACTCCCAGACCATATACTCAGTATGGCTACCCTGCACTTACAATGTCTAAGAATTGACACTGTAGGGGCATAGAGCTCATGCAGCTATGCCCTCAACTGTGGTATAGTGCACCCTGCCTTAGGGCTGTAAGGCCTACTAGAGGGGAGACTTACCTGTGCCACAGGAAGTGGTTTGTGGGCATGGCACTCTGAGTGGAGTGCATGACGACTTTGTCTTTTCTCCCCACTAGCACACACAAGCTGCAAAGCAGTGCGCATGTACTGAGTGAGGGGTCCCTGAGGATGGCATAATACATAATACATGCTGCAGCTCTTAGGGACCTTCACTGGCCACAGAGCCCTTGGTACCAGGGGTACCTTTAACAAGGGACTTAACTGTGTGCCAGGGCTGTGACAGTTGTGGAAACAAAGGTACAGTTTTAGGGAAAGAACACTGGTGCTGGGGCCTGGTCAGCAGGGTCCCAGCACACTTCCAATCAAAACTGGCATCAACACTATGCAAAAAGTGGGGGGGTGACCATGCCAACAGTGGACTTTTCTTACACTACGCCTCCCAAACGAAATAGGATGATACTAACCTTTCCCAAAAGTCTTAATTTTTTAAGTGGAAGAACCTGGAAAGGCCATCTGCATTGCCATGTGCAGTACCAGGTCTGTGTTCCACTATAAAGTCCATTCCCTGTAGGGATATGGACCACCTCAAAAGTTTAGGGTTCTCTCCTTTCATTTGCATGAGCCATCTGAGAGGTCTGTGGTCAGTTTGAACAATAAAGTGAGTACCAAACAAGTATGGTCCCAACTTTTTCAGTGACCAAACCACAACAAAGGCCTCCCTCTCAATGGCACTCCAACGCTGCTGGGGAGTAACCTCCTGCTAATGAAAGCAACAGGCTGGTCAAGGCCATCATCATTGGCTTGGGACAGGACTGCTCCTATCCCATGTTCAGAGGCATCTGTCTGCACAATGAATTGCTTAGAATAATCTGAAGCTTTTAGAACTGGTGCTGAGCACATAGTTTCTTTTAAGGTGTCAAACGCCTTTTGACAGTCTAGGGTCCAGTTTACTTTCTTGGGCATTTTCTTAGAAGTGAGTTCTGTGAGGGGAGTCACAATGGACCCATATCCCTTCACAAACCTCCTGTAATACCCAGTAAAGCCAAGTAATGCCCTGACTTGAGTCTGGGTTTTTGGAGCTTCCCAGTCCAAAATTGTCTCGATCTTGGGTTGTAAAGGTTGCACTTGGCCTCCACCTACAAGGTGGCCCAAATATACAACTGTTCCCTGCCCTATTTGGCATTTGGATGCCTTGATAGAGAGGCCTGTTGCTTGTAGGGCCTGTAAAACGTTCTCCTGGTGGATGGGGTGACCCGCCCAGTTGAAACTAAAGACAGCATTATCATCTAGATATGCTGCACTAAAGGACTCCAAGCCAGCAAGGACTTGCTTATCAACCTTTGGAGGGTGGCAGGGGCATTCTTTAAGCCAAAGGGCATAACAGTAAACTGATAATGCCCATCAGGTGTTGAGAATGCTGTTTTCTCTTTTGCTCCAGGTGCCATCATAATTTGCCAGTACCCTGCAGTTAAGTCAAAGGTACTCAGAAATGTGGCTGCACCTAACTTGTCAATCAGCTCATCTGCTCTTGGTATGGGGTGAGCATCTGTCATGGTGACAGATTGTGTCCTCTGTAGTGCACAAAGAACCCCATTTCTCTCGTTCCATCTTTAGTATGAGGTTTGGGGACCAAGACCACTGGGCTAGCACAGGGACTGTCAGAGTGCTCTATTACCCCTAACTCCAGGATCATGTGGACTTCCATCGACTTGGTCAGACTTTCTGAATATTATGTTTTTGACAGGTAAACTGTCCCCTGTGTCCACATCATGGGTACACAGAAGTGTCTGACCTGGAGTCAAAGAAAAGAGCTCAGCATACTGTTGTAGGACTTGCCTACAGTTAGCTTGCTGTTGGGCACAGAGGGTGTCAGGGAGAGGTTCACTCTGCTTCCTGGTCCTCATCTGTAATCATCAACATGTTTACATCTGCCCTGCCCTAGAAGAGTTTTAGGTGGTTAACATGGATCACCCTCTTGGGTGTTCTGCTAGTGCCCAGGTCCACCAATTAAGTGACCTGACTCTTTTTCTCAAGCACTAAGGGCCACTGTCCCGAAGTACCCTGGGAGCCACAGGTTCCAGAACCCATACTTTCTGCCCTGGTTGAAATTCAACTATTGCAGTCTTTTGGTCATACCACAACTTCTGGAGTTGTTGGCTGGCTTCAAGGGTTTTAGATGTCTTTTCCATGTACTCAGCCATCGTTGAGCGGAGGCCAAGCACATAGTCCACCACATCTTGTTTAGGATCATGGAGAGATCTGTCCCAGCCCTCTTTTACAAGTGCTAGTGGTCCCCTTACAGGATGGCCAAACAGAAGCTCAAAGGGGGGAAACCCTACTCCCTTCTGTAGCACGTCTCTGTAGGTGAAAAGCAGGCATGGAGGAGGACATCCCATCTCCTTTTGACTTTTTCAGGGAGCCCCATGATCATGCCCTTCAATGTCTTGTTAGACCTTTCAACAAGACCATTGATTTATGGATGATAAGATGTGGTGAACTTATAAGTCACCCCACACTCATTCCACATGTGTTTGAGGTAAGCTGACATGAAGTTGGTACCTCTGTCAGAAACCACCTCCTTGGGGAAACCCACTCTGGTAAAGATACCAATTAGGGCTGTGGCTACTGCCAGGGCAGTAGTTGACCTAAGGGAAATTGCTTCAGGGTACCCGGTAGCATAATCCACTACTACCAGTATGTACTTGTTCCCTGAGGCTGTGGGAGGTTCAAGTGGACCCACAATGTCCATACCAATCCATTCAAAGGTGATCCCCACCACTGGAAGTGGAATGAGGGGAGGCTTTGGATGGCCACCTGTCTTGCCACTTGTTTGACAGGTGACATAGGAGCTACAAAACTCCCTTACTTTCTGGGAAATATTGGGCCAATAGAAATGCTTCACTAATCTGTCCCAGGGCTTGGTTTGTCCCAAATGCCCAGCTAGGGAGATGTCTTGGGCCAAAGTGAGGATAAACTCTCTAACCTCCTGAGGCACTACCACTATACTAGTAGCACCAGGTTTGGGATCTCTTGCCTCAGTTTAAAGGAGCCCATCCTCCCAATAGACCCTGTGGGAGCCACTGACATCTCCTTTCTCCTGCTCAGCAGCTTGCTGTCTGAGGCCTTCAGGAATGCAACAAGTCTTTTGTCCCTGGCATAGCTGTTCCCTTGAGCGTTCCCCTGGGTCCAAGATCTCTACCAGGTAAGGCTTCAGCTCCATGGACTGAGTTCCCCCAGAAGATAGGACATCTTCCTGGGAAGAGGGGTCATGTTTCTTGTCCTGTACAGAGGCTGGTCCCCCAGTCCTCCTACCTTTTCTCATGGAAGGTTGGGCCATTATTTTAGGCTCCAACACTTCTTTTTCACCCTGTGCTCTGCTCTGTGCTCTTGTTTTAACACACACAGGTTCATAGATACCCAGCATGGTTGCATGGGTTTTGAGTTCTACCTCAGCCCATGCTGAGGACTCCAAATCATTCCCTAGCAAAAATTCTACTGGGATTGCAGAAGAGACCACTACCTGCTTCAGGCCAGTAACCTCTCCCCATTCTAAAGTCACCATTGCCATGGGATGGACCTTAGTTTCATTGTCAGCATTGGTGACTGGATATGTTTGTCCAGCCAAATACTGTCCTGGGGAAACCAGTTTTTCTGTTACCATGGTGACAGTGGCACCTGTATCCCTCAGGGCTTCTACCATTGTCCCATTTATCAAGAGCTGCTGCCTGTATTTTTGCATGTTCGGTGGCCAGGCAGCTAGTGTGGCTATATCCACCCCACCCTCAGAGACTAAAGTAGCTTCAGTGTGAACCCTGATTTGCTCTGGGCACACTGTTGATCCCACTTGGGGACTGGCTATTCGAGTGCTTTTATTGGGACACGCCTTGTCTCCAGTTTGGTGTCCATGGTGTCTACAGGTATGACATCAGGCCTTCTTGGGATCAAAGTTTTTACCCTTATACCCATTTGTGGATTTTGAAGAAGCTTGGGCCCACCATCCTGAGCAGGTTTTTGGGGCCCTTGAGAAGACTCTTTAGTTTTGTCCTTAGATGTCTCACCAGCCTTCCCCTGGGGAGGCTTTGTAGCCCCTTTCTTTTGGTCACCCCATGTGGAAGTATTAGTCACCCTTGTCTTGACCCAGTGGTCTGCCTTCTTTCCCAATTCTTGGGGAGGAATTGGACAGAGGTCTACCAGATGTTGATGCAACTTGTCATTGAAGCAGTTACTTAACAGAGGTTTTTTCATGAATAAATTATACAGCCCATCATAGCCATGCACTCCACTGCCACTTATCCAACCATCTAGTGTTTTGACTGAGTAGTCAACAAAATCAACACAGGACTGGCTTGAGTTTTTGTGAGCCCCCCCTGAACCTAATTCTGTACTCCTCAGTTGAGAATCCAAAGCCCTCAATCAGGGTAGCTTTCATGAGATCATAGAATTCTGCATCTTTACCAGAGAGGAGTCTATCCCTACACTTACCAGTAAACAGTTCCCAAAGGAGAGCTCCCCAGTGACATCTGTTTAGCTTTCTGGTTGCACAAGCCCTCACAAAAGCTATGAACCATTTGGTGATATCATCACCTTCTTCATATTTTGAAACAATCCCTTTGGGGATTGCTAGGATGTCAGTATTCTCTCTGACCCTATTTATGTTGCTGCCACCATTTATGGGTGCTGAACCTATTTCTGCTCTCTCCCTTTCTATAGTTAGGAGCTGTTTCTCCAAAGCTAATCTTTTGGCCATCCTTGCTAAAAGGATGTCCTCCTCCTTGAGGTTGTCCTCAATGTTCCCAGAGGGACTGGACTCCCCTGTTGAAGAACCAGAATCTCTGAGTCTGATTTGTGGAGACAGGGGTATTGGAACCCTTGTCTCCCTAGTTAGGGTAGGAGGTGGGAGTTCTACCTCCTGATCCCCAGCTTCTTCCCCATCTGAGGAGAGGTCTTCCCCTTCAGTAGGGTGGTCCCTGGTGTACTCTGCCAAGAGGTCCTGAGCAGGAACCTTGGGAGTGTTGGACCCAGTTTTAATATTTGTTAGCTTACAGAGGGACCTTAGCTCTGTCATCCCTAGATACAGGTAAGAGGTGAGGCTGTCTTCCATCACCATATCCTCTGAGCTACTCACTATGGTCCTCATTACAACCCTTGCGGTAAATCCCGCTTACTGCCGTGCCGACGGCCGCCAACATACCGTGTCTGTGGCGGAAATCCGCAACGGGTATTATGACCCACACTGAGAATTCCGCCACTATACAGACACCCACACAAGTCCGCCACACAAAAGGTCACTGACAAACTGGCGATACCAAAGCCCACACCATTACACCAAAAGGAATATACCCACAGTAGCACGACCCATGAATCAACGCGGCGGTCTTTCAACCACAGTAAAACATTGGCGGTTCACACCACCGTGCTCAAAATACACACACACTAACAAAACTACACCACATTGGACAATCCAAACTACACACACCTGACACACATACACACACCACACCCACACCACTATAAAACACACACCCACATTACCCACAACCCCTTACACCGAAAATGTTTGAAGAAGCAGAGAGATAGAAAAGCAAAGACCACACCAGCATCCAGAGGCACAGAACACCATCACACATAAACCATCCATGTACCTCACACACCCCAACACATCACCCCGCACATCACATCAACCATCACCTCACACATCACTCACATCACATCATGGCACCTCAAAGACACCCCAGGTTTTCTGAGAAGGAGCTCAGGGTCATGGTGGCGGAAATCATCCAGGTAGAGCCACAGCTATTCTGATCACAGGTGCAGCAGACATCCATTGCAAGGAAGATGGAGCTATGGCGGAGAATTGTGGACAGAGTCAACACAGTGGGACAGCATCCAAGAGCAAGAGATGACATCAGGAAGAGGTGGAACGACCTACGGGGGAAGGTGCGTTCCGTGGTATCAAGACACCAGGTAGCCGTACAGAGGACTGGCGGTGGACTCCCACCTCCTCCCCCACAACTAACAATTTGGGAGGAGAAAGTCTTGGAGATCATGCATCCTGAGGGCCTCGCAGGAGTAGTAGGAGAACTCGACTCTGGTACGTCAAATCTTTACTACTTTATTCCCCCAATCCTACCTGCATGCAATTGCATACCCCCACCGTCACCCTCACTCCCATTACTCCACCACCTCCCACACACCCCACCACTCCCACAACCAAGCCCTGCATGAAACAACAATCCATGGACACCCATCACAGACTTGCATGGACACCCATCACCAAAGCATGCCCAATAGAGAGACTCAGCCAGGGCACACAAACACTACTCACACAAGGACGAAGGCGATAGTGCAGGCACAGAAATGGAGCGAAACACACCCATTGCACAAGATGGCACACACAGAAAAAATAACAATGCATTTACATCCCAATAGGACCCCTACCCAATGTCATTGGACAGGAGGTGCCAGCCATACCCAGTCCCCCCACTGAAGAGGCCCACAGTGATGACAGCATCTCTGCACGCCTGGATCAAGATGACCACCCTGGCCCATCAGAGACCTCGGGACAGTCGGTTCCCGTATCACAGTCCCAAGCCACCACTGTACCTCCCCCCTCAGGAAACACCACCACAGCACCAACCCAGCTGGCCCATGTCACTGTCCCCAGGACACGTCAATCAGCAGTGTGTCCACCACTACAGGGACCCCAGGCAACCCCACTAACCCAGGACGAGCAGGGACCTGGAGTCAGTGGCAGTGGGCACACGGTTCAGGGGACAGAGGCACAGGATAACAGGGAAGCTGGAAGGACTGCTGTGCAACAGGGGGATGACAGGCCTGGGGAACCGAGCCTCCACGAGGCACTCTCCAACATCAGGGGCATACCACCATTCCCAGGAGACCATGGGCACGGTACTGTCCAAATTTCAGGAGACCCAACGGCTGCAGGAGGGACAATACATGGGGATCAGGGAGGACCTCACCAACATATACACCATCCTGGTCACCATAGAAAGGGTGCTGGCTGACATATGCAAGACCATGAGGGAGGCAGTGGCACAACAAAGGGCCCCTGACACTAGCCAAATCGAGGAACGCCCTTCCACCTCTGCCGGTGCTAGTGGACAGGAGGCACTACCACAGGACCAACAGGCCACAAGCACCCCACCCCCTGCAGAAGGAGTACCACCCGCAAACAGTCCCTGCGATCCAGGCAGAAGACAGAGAACATTGCCAAGACCCCACCAGGAATTAACACCCTCCTGATTGTCACCTTTCTTTCCCACTATGTCACCCTTTTCACCCTGAACTGCCATTACTCCCCTTCCTATGCCCCATTGGACAATGCACCTGTGATACCAAGAGACTGGACTCTACTATGGACCTTCATCCACCATCACCCCAGCCCCTCATATACCCCTATACTCATTAGCCCCTAAATAAACACCCTTTAATCAAAAACCAATCTGAAGTCAGTCTGATCTTTCACAAATGTATTACTACAACATTAGCAACAAAATGCAATGTAAATGTTCATTTGCTCATACCAATGTATGACAGTTGTTGGGAAGCAGTACATATAGCAGAAGGCAGAATGAGGTACCCAGATCTGAAAAATGTAAAGCCAAAGTGAACTGTCAGTTTCCATAGACAGAGGTTAAGAGGCTGACTTATACAATGTCCTACAGCATTCAGAAATGTGAGGAGGAGTTACAGTCTCTTACCTGTGTGTCACTGGATGTACTGCATGATGATGTTGGTTCGGTTGTCAATATCTTCTTCCTCTGCCTCCTCTTCCTAACTGTCCACAGGCTCCACCGCTGCCACAAGTCCATCACCATGCTCATTCTCCTGCAGAAAAGGCACCTGACGTCGCAATGCCAGGTTGTGCAACATGCAGCATGAACACGGTTATCTGGCATACCTTCTTCGGTGAGTTGTATAATGAGCCACCTGTTAGATGGAGGCACCGGAATCTGGCCTTCAGGAGGCCGAACGTCCTCTCAATAATACACCTAGTTCACCCATGTGCCTCATTGTAGCGTTCCTCTGCCCTTGTCCTGGCATTCCTCACTGGGGTCAGTAGCCATGAGAGGTTGGGGTAACCAGAGTCACCTGCAAATGTCGAGGGATGCATGTTAGACACACACTAACCCTTAGTGACTACCCCATACCCATACACCTACTCATACTGTGTGGGGACCTTGAGCTCACCTATTAGCCACACCTGGTGCCTCTGGAGTTGGCCCATCACATACGGGATACTGCTATTCCTCAAAATATAAGCGTGATGCACAGAGCCAGGATACTTGCCACTCACATGAGAGATGTACTGGTCCACCAAACACACCAGCTGCACATTTATTGAATGGTAGCTTTTTCTATTTCTGTACACTTGTTCATTTCTGCAGGTGGGGACAAATACCACATGTGTACCATCAATGGCACCAATGATGTTGGGGATATGTCCCAGGGCATAAAAGTCAGCCTTCACTGTGGGCAAATCCTCCACCTGGGGAAACACGATGTAGCTGCGCATGTGTATCAGCAGGGCAGACAACACCCTGCTCAACACATTAGAAAACATTGGCTGAGACATCCCTGATGCCACAGCCACTGTTGTTTGAAAGGAGCCACTTGCCAGGAAATGGAGCACTGACAGGACCTGCACTAGAGGGGGGATTCCTGTGGGGTGGCGGATAGCTGACATCAGGTCTGGCTCCAATTGGGCACACAGGTCTTGGATTGTGGCACGATCAAGTCTGTAGGTGATTATGATGTGTCTGTCTTCCATTGTCGACAGGTCCACCAGGGGTCTGTACACCGGAGGATACCGCCATCTTATCATCTGCCCCAACAGTTGTGGCCTATGGAGGAGAACGGTGAGCAGAGGGTCATGTACCACATAGGTTGCACAAGTGTGTCTGCAGTAATGTGAGTAAATCCGTGTGTGGCGTAGTTAGCCCGCATATGTGCCAAAATGTGCTGTGATGCAGTTAAGTGCCATGCCATGTGCCCCCCTGAAATGGCAGCTGCCTGACTTGTGAGGAGGGAAAAGGGGAAATGAGGTAACTGCGCTGGCGCTGTGCTGCGTCGCGGTAGGCGGTCGAAGACCGCCGTGTAATTCAGCATTGGTTATCATTGGGCCATATGGCTTTCAGGAGCCAATGGAGATGTACGCCGGTGGTGACGGTACCCACCGCCGCAGACATGACCGCCACTTTCTATCTGTTCACTCACTTGATACCTGACCTTCAGCAGGAGAGAACCTACACTGCAAGTGCTGCTGTGACCTCAGTCCGGAAGGTACATTGACTCGAGTGTCTGGGAAAAGGGCCCCTGCCTTCACCACGGAGGAGTTGGACATACTGGTGGATGGGGTCCACCCCCAGTACACACTACTCTATGGTCCTCCAGACAAACAGGTGAGTACACTGTGAGCATGATGCATGGGCATTGTCTGTTTAGAGTGGTGTGGATGGAAGATATGTGTTGGGGGGGCTTAGGGCTGCATGTGAGGATGGTGAGTGTATGTGTGTCAGTGGGAACTGGTGGGCAATGAGTCTGACGGTCCGGATGGGTGAGTAATGTCCTTTACTCCTGTACCTTTTCTCTAGGTCAGTGCCCACCAGAAGAAGCACCCACTGCCGCAAAAGATGGGAGGACCTGCGCTGCTGGAGAAAGAAGACGGCGGAGGCCCAGCTGGGGCTAGCCTCCTAATGTGGAAGGGGTGCCTGTCGCACCATGACCCCCTTGATGTTCTGCATCCTAGCGATGGCCTATCCGGAGTTGGATGGGCACTTGAGGCCATCACAGCAGCTACAAGGGGGTGAGTACAGTGTCATAAATCTGACTCTGCGTGCTTTAGGAAGTATCTGAGTGTGGGATGAGGGCTGTGGGCTGTGGGTGCCCCTAGGCCAGGGCGAACATTTCAGTGTAGGTCCCTTGTTGGGCAGGCTCTGAGGCACTCCAACCCCAATAGTGTTAGTGGGCATCTACTACTGGGCATGCTCCTGTGGGTTTCAGGTGTGCAGCTAAGGGCGTTAGATATTGTACCCCATGGCCTGGTGACTTTCCTACTAACTGGTAGTGCATGGCCTAGTGCATAGGGCTGCTCCTTGTCGGTTGTGTCCGCTAACGGTAGTGGTGTTGCTGGCATTGACCATGTGTGTTCTCGGTCTCCCCCCCCTTCTTGTTTTGTCACCCTGTCCTTGTGTGCATTAGCACCATCTGGCGGAGGAGCAATGGCATCGGCGACGGAGGGAGCTGAATCCCACATGGCCCGGTTGGGTGAATACACAGAGGTGAAGACACCAGTGGGACGGAGGGCGACGAGAGCTCCACGATGGGGACAGGAGGGGATACCAGCGACAGCGACTCCTTCTTTGATGGAAGCTCCCTGGCGGTGGCGGACACCCTCAGCATGTTTCCCGTGCCCGTTTACCCAGCATGGTGGGCATCTCCTTTGACCCAGGCACCTCAGGCACTGCCCCAGTCAGCCCTGCTGCCCTCAGTGAGGAGGCTATTGACCTCCTGAGATCCCTCACTGTTGGGCAGTCAACCATTCTGAATGCCATCCAGGGTGTCGAGAGGTATTTGCAACAAACAAATGCATACCTGGAGGGCATTTATTCTGGTATGGTGGCCCAACAGAGAGCATTTCAGGCTCTGGCCTCAGCACTGATGGCAGCCATTGTCCCTGTATCCAGCCTCCCCCTTCAACTTCCACTACCCAGACCCAATCCCCTCTACCTCAGCCTATCCCAAGCACACCATCAGACCAGCATGCACACACATCAACACACAAAAGTGGCTCAGGAAAACATAAGCACCACACATCCCACAGGCACTCACACAAGCACCATACCCATGCACACATACCAACATCCACTTTCTCCACTGTGTCCCCCTCCTCCACATCCTCCCCCTCCCTCTCTGTCTCGTCTCCACTCACACCTGCATGCACTACATCATAAGCCACTGCCTCCATCACCAGCACGACCATCACTACACACCGCTCACGTGCAATCACCACCCTCACTACCATTCACACGTCCCCTGTGTCCTCTCCCAGTGTGTCTGTGAGCCCTCCTCCCAAAGTACACAAACGGAGGCACACACCCACTCAACAGCCATCCACCTCACAACAGCCTCCAGCCCCTGCACCTTCACCCAAACTCAGCAGATGTACACCTCCTACAACCACTACCTCTTACTCCACTCCCACACCCCCTCCATCTTCCCGTCCCAGTGTGTCTAAATAACTTTTCCTGGCTAACATTAACCTCTTCCCTACACCTCCCCCCATCCTAGGGCCAGGATGTCTAGATCCCAGCCCAGCACCTCAGCCACCAAATCTGCATCCCCTGTGGTCCCTGCTAGTCTGGTACGATAGAAGGGGGTACCCGTCAGAGCTGCCAGTGTGCCACCTACAGATGAGAAAGACCACCCTATTCCAACACCTGTAAAGGTCAAAAAGGGGCCAGCTTCCAGCAGGGCAAAGTCATACCACCCACCCAGCAAGGCCTCACCTAAACACCGAGAGGACAGTGCCAAGGTCCCTGCAGCGACTGCCAAGATCAGGAAGGGCCACAAGCCAAAGGGCACGTCACCTCAGGGCATGATGTCTCCTGGTGAGGGGCTGGTGACCACCATATCATCAGGGATGGCAGCCAATTGCACCACAGTCACCTCCGCCGCTCCGACCGCCACCTGCACCGCCACCTGCACCGCCACTGCCACAATGTCAGGCTGCAGCATCCTCCCCAAGGATCAGCCATTCGAGGCTGCCGGAGATGGTATGGTGTCTCCATCCACCACAACAGACTCTTGCACCATGGCCAGCACTGGCAGCATCTCCTCCGCAGCCACCGCCACCTGCACCACCATCAGCACCGCCACGGGCACAGCCTATGCCACTCTGTCGGACGTCAGCCCCATCCCCAGTGGGCAGCCATCAGAGTCTGCAGGTGATGTCCTGGACCCTGGATACGCCACTTGAGACACCACCTCCAGCACTGACACGAACCAGCAATTGGCAGCCTAAGTCGCCGCAGGATGGAGTGTGGCTCTGCCTCCATGGAGGATCATGCTACCTGTTCCAGGTACATCGCATGGCTAAAACACCCAGGGGAGAGGATGTCAACTGCCACACCCCAGGTGCAGCATCACTTGGAACAAAGCCCCCTCCAGAACCAGTGGTGAAATGCATCCACTCACCCTATCCTTGGCAGGATGAAGCACTCTGGACACAAAGCCCTCTCCAAAACCAGTGGAGAAATGCATCCACTCAGCCAGTCCTTGGCAGGATGAAACACTCTGTGGCCCAGTCCTTGGCAGGATGAAGCACTCTGGGCGCAAAGCCCCCTCCAGAACCAGTGGAACAATGCATCCACTCACCCTAGCCTTGGCAGACTGAAGCACTCTGGGCCCAAAGCCCCCTCCAGAACCAGTGAAGAAATGCATCCACTCACCCAGTCCTTGGCAGTATGAAGCACTCTGGGCACAAAGCCCCCTCCAGAACCAGTGTAGTATCACATCCACTACCTCAGTCCTTGGCAGTGTGAAGCACTCTGGGCACATAGCCCCCTCAAGAACCAGTGGAGTATCACATCCACTACCTCAGTCCTTGGCAGGATGAAGCACTCTGGGCACATAGCCCCCTCCAGAACCAGTGGAGAAAGGCATCCACTACCTCAGTCCTTGGCAGGATGAAGCACTCTGGGCACAAAGCCCCCTCCAGAACCAGTGGAGAAAGGCATCCACTACCACAGTCCTTGGCAGGATGAAGCACTCAGGGCATAAAGCCCCCTCCAGAACCAGTGGAGAAAGGCATCTACTACCTCAGTCCTTGGTAGGATGAAGCACTCTGGGCACAAATCCCCCTCCAGAACCAGTGGAGAAAGGCATCCACTTGAGAGACTGTGGCTTTGAACTCCCCAGGATAAAGCAGTGGGCAAACCACCCACTGGAGAGACTTGAGAGACTGTGGCTTTGCACTCCCCAGGATGCAGCAGTGGGCAAACTACCCACTGTAGAGACTTGAGAGACAGTGGCTTTGCACTTCCCAGGATTGAACAGTGGGCAAACCACCCACTGTAGAGACTTGTGAGACTGTGGCTTTGCACTCCCCAGGATTGAACCGTGGGCAAACCACCCACTGTAGAGACATGTGAGACTGTGGTTTTGCACTCCCCAGGATTGAACAGTGGGCAAACCACCCACTGTAGAGACTCGTGAGACTGTGGCTCTGCACTCCCCAGGATTGAACAGTGGGCATGGAGCCCCCTCGTGGATCTGGCGTCGTGCACTCAACCGGCTGAGGTGCCCCCCGTTACCTTCCCCCTGAGGTGCCTGTTTTATTTCTAACTGATGCCCCTGCAATGTTCTCTCTGTTTGGAGTCTGGTATTGAGTGTGGGCCGCGCCCATGCCGTTTGGGCCCAGTGATCCACGGACTATGATGGTGGAATCCCTTGGACTTGTGTTCTTGGTGTTGTAGTGGGTGAGGGTGGGGGAGGGGGTGGGGGTGTTGCGTGTTGTGTGAGTGTGTCACTGTTTTTTCCCTCCCCCCTCTCCTGGGGTAAGACGTTACATGGTGGCGGTAAGGTGAGGCATCGCCAGAACGGGTGCTTCGTCGGTTCCTTACTGCCACTGGGGAGGTGAAGTGTCGTTTTTTTATTGCTAGGTAGGAAAGGTGAGGCGGCAGTTCCTTAGGGTTGCAGGGGAGGTGATGCGTTGTTGGTGGCGTGGCTCCGGTCCCTTCTGACAAGGTGGGGTTGGTGAATCCAGCAGGTCAAGACGAGAGGCGTCAACCTTTCTGTGTCAATTACACCACGGGCCACAGGTGCTGCAATAGAGTCAGAGTCAGTTGTCACGGAGATCGGTGGCCTGGCATTCTGGATGCATACTGTGGCAGGACTTCGGAGATGCAATGTTGGTGCCAGCATTGTAGGTCACGGTTGTTGCACTCAGTGAGAAACACAGCTCCAGTGCAGGCAGCAGCACTGGGTCGGGGAGCAGTGCTGCCACTGAAGTCGCTCTGGAAGTCAATGTACCAGTTTCTTCCTGGTTGCACCAGAACTTGTTTTCAAGGGCCCAGGAACTGGACATGGCACCACGTGGCAAGTCAGGACTCTCGGCAAGAGAGCCCAGGTGCTGGCAGTTCAAGTCTTTTATGGCATTGAGGCATCTTAACAGGACACAAGCTTAGTTTAAGTCCTTGGAGAACCTTGGAAAGCAGGATGTGGAAAGCAAAGTCCAGTCCTTTCACTCCTAGGACAGAAGCAGCAGGCCAGCACAGCAAAGCAACAGGCAGAGTGACAGTCCCTCCTACAGCATCTTCTTCCTGTCAGAATTCCCTCAGTCCAGAAGTATTTTAACTATGTGGTGTCAGAGGTCCAGTACTTGTACCCATTTCTGTCTTTGAAGTAAGCAAATTTCAAAGAGAAGACTTTGTAGTGCACAAGACCGTGCCTTTTCCTACCCTGGTCCAAGACACACTCTAATGGGTTGGAGGCTGTTTTTTGTGTGAAGACAGGACCAGCCCTATTCAGGTGCAAGTGTCAGCTCCTCTCACCACTTTAGCTTAGGATGACCCATCAGCCTGTTGATGGGTCATCAGGTGATGCAGGGCACTCCTCAGCTTCCTTTGTGTGACTGTCTAAAGTCAATGCACAAACAGCCCAACTGTCATCCTGACCCAGGCATGTATTCACCAGACAGGCAGAGGCACAGAATGGCTAAGCAAGAAATTCCCATGTTCTAAAAGTGGCATTTTCAAACTTACAATTCAAAAACGAACTTCACCAAAAGATGTATTTTTAAACTGTGAGTTCAGAGACCCCAGACTCCATATCGCTGTCTGATCTCAATGAGAAATTACACTTAAAAGATATTTCAAGGCAATCCCCATATTACCATAAGGGAGAGATAGGTCTTGCAATAGTGAAAAACAAAATTAGCCTATCAGGACATGTAAAACACAACAGTTCATGCTCTACTTTTAAAATCCACTGCACCCTGCCATTGAGCTGCCTTGGGCCTACCTTAAGGGCGGCTTACAGGTAAGAAAAGTTAAGGTTTGGGCTTGGCAAGTGGGTGCATTTGCCAGGTTGACATGGCAGTTTATAATTGCACACACACAGACATTGCAATAGCGGACCTGGGACATGTTTGCAGGGCTACACATGTGGGTGGCACAATCAGTGCTGCAGGCCTACTGTAGCATTTGATTTACAGGCCTTGGGCACACACTGTGCAATGTACTAGGGACGTACTAGTAAATCATATATGCCAATCATGGATAAACCAATCACCAATACACTTTAGACAGGGAGGACTTGCACACAAGCACTGGTGAGCAGTGCTAAAGTGCCCAGAGTCCTGAAAAAAGCAAAACAGGTCATAAAAGATAGGAGGAAGAAGACAAAAAGGTTCAGGGATAACCCTGTAAAAAGGGCCAGGTCGAACATTTTCAAAATTGCTTTTAAGAAAAAATGGGGGCCATATTGTCCCACTTACTTGCTGCCATGTCAGCTGATATCTTTGGACCTACCCGCTGGCTGTGAATCCAGAATTTAGAGAACTTTGTGTATCTTCATATTATATGGGTGCTACTTTCTTATTAGCACTTATTTTACATTCTAACCTTACCCTTACATCTGGATGCATGTTTCATTTATTTACTTTTCACCTGTATATCTTCATTCTATACAGGCATCACTAAGTGTGTAGTTTCCTGCAATGACTGCGGGAGATGCCATGTGGGGGCAAACATTTGCGCAAACCTGTAACAATTTGATCCCAGGGGTCGATACTATCAGTGCTGAGAGTATTTCAATTGACAAGAGACTACTATTCGTATACTACAGTTGATATTTGATGTTTGAGGGGTTCTGTTTTCCTAGTAACACTAAGATCACACACTCACACATGTTCCCTTGGGGCAGCTGTCCCTCCACCAGTACAATAGTCCAGATAACTATGAGTTATGAACACCTTGATGCACACATAGGCTATTACCCTCTATATCACCAATTACAGAGTGGGGAGCATACTATCTTGAATGTTTGAGGCCTCTATTCCTCTGTGAGCCTCATTTGTTTATGCAATTACCATTTTTCTATATCTTGGAAGCCACCTCAGCTTTCTGTGTATGTTTTGTTTCCTTTGTTTGATTGTAGTGTTTTTTCAAGTTGTGCAGGAGCTGAAAGGCCCATGATTTCTCTCTACTTTGAGAGGGTAAGACTGCTGCTCTATGTTTGCACTAATACACCTTGCCACATGACAATTTTTCTCCTAGTAATTTGATAGCATGAGTTTCGCATTTTTTCACTTGGAAATCGGCTCACTATATGTGTGCATGTGGACACCACTTATGAATGACGGGTTTAGTCCACCTAATGATTTTATTACATTATCAAGTTTTTGTTTGTGTTTATGTTACGTTTCAAGGTTACCTGACATAGGAGATCCAAACGTTAGTGTAAGTGACGCAGGTATGTATAACATCCCTAATTTGAGAGCAATCTTACTCTTTTCTTAGTAATTCACATCACTCCTTTAGTTCCTGTTGGCGCTATTCAAAAAGATCTCTGGCAAAGAGCCCCCTTGCAGGGCCTGCCAGGCATTGCAACACCAGCCCGTCAAGGAGCAAGCCTGATGATGAATCATGCAACCTATTGGTGGAAGAGGGATCCTGTTCCTAATTAGCTATATGCCTCAGGTCACCTTTGCCCTCCCCTAATTGGGTTTGAGTAACACAATTTATGGAACAGTGTACTCTGAATTAGTGACCACGCATATTACCCAGATTGCTCCCTTAAGTGTTCCTCCTCCCCTATTAAATACTTGGGAATCTGGATTAGTTCTGATGTGGATGGAACAATAGCTCTAAACTAAAGTACAGATATCAATGACCTCGAGGAAAGTGTGGCTCACTGGCTAAATCACCCCTTTCATTTGCTGGATGCAATAGCTTCCTCAAGGTGGTCTTCCTGCCCAATTTCCCCTACTATATCGTCCCTATCCTCATAACACTCAATAAAGCATTTTTAATCACCTAAATACTGCTTCTCGTCTAAATAATTTGGTTTAGGAAGTACCAAGGATAGTGTGGAAGACTATAACTCCACCAAACTACAGGGGAGGTTGCACCATAACCAGATATGGATCTTTACTGCTTGAGTGTGCTGGCTTATTTTGCACACTTCTAGTTGCACCTCCCTCTGTACTCAGCCTTTCTTGCAGTGAAGCGGGAAGTGGCACAACCGATTCCTTTTGAGTCAGCCATTGGTTGAAACAACTCTCAGTGAAGTCCACAATAAACATGGTGAGCTTCACTCTGCTGCTTTGAGAATGGATCAAACAAAAAGCTAATATAACACCATGATACACACCCAGGATATTACTAAAATCACACATACTGTTTGACATGATGTCGAAAGAAAACAACTGGTATCAGTTTATTAGGCCCATCATTAAAAAGTGAGAGGATTTATATGATGACATCACCCCATTAACACTAGATTCCATCATTGCAAAGACCACACTTACACTTCTATAGTCGTTTTTCTTTTCACAAGGTGAAATTGACAAGCAAACTAGTTACACATGAGTTCCCCCAGGAGCCAGACTGCTTTTAGCTGCTGGAAATGGTGATGGCAGCTGAGACTACTCAGAACTTCATTTCTGCTATACAAAAAGGCACACATAGGGTGATTCCTGAACGTGCCTGCATTGCACAGGCAGTTAGAAGACTGATATTGAATCACCAGTTACTGTGGAGATATGGTCATATTGTTGTACCCAGACAGGTGAAATCCTACCAAGTAATAAACTAAGGTTTATCCATTACAGATACACACATAGAAATTATTACATACAACGAATGTTGCACAAATGGGATTTGGGAGCTGATTCAAACATGAGAGAGATGTGGGAGAAAGGCCGCCGATTTCCTACATCTTGCATGGTACTGTGTGAAAATTCAAGAATACTGGGGTTTTCAAGAATACATAGTAAAAGTACTGAATGTAATGCACACGTATTATGGACACAACCATTAAAGAAACACTTCTAATTGCACTACTTGGATGGGTGCAGAGGATACCACAGCATTGGTCCTACTACTAGCAAAATGACTAGCCCAACACTGGGGCTGAGTTTGTGCCCCCACCATTCATTAATGGATGCATGAACTCACATATTGCAGTGAAAAAACATAACTCTAGCCTGAGCTGCCCTCACTGGCATTGCACCTTAGGGCTCTATGAGGCCTATTTTGTAGCTACCTGTTAGAGCATGCTGAGACTAATAATGATCAGGTGTAAAGGGTCACACAAGACTGCATTTGAAAATTCAGTAATGTACATAATTTGTAGGCTATTGAAGTATGAAAAAAATGTGGGTCTTGAATATGGGTGGTATATTATGATACTGAAATTGTATGATTGTATTCAAGTTGGGAAAAATCCAAAACGATATTTAAAAAAAAACATTGCATTAGCATTATACAAAAGTGCATCTAGGGGACTATTTGTGAAACAACAAGTAGTATGGGAATTGATTAGACCATTCACAGAACAGGCATTTATTTGCATAGGTGCTGCACGGCTATACTGCTCTTTTATAGGCCTCGTACCCCAATGAAGATGTCAGAGATATGGAAATTAAGGATGATAATACAACAGTACATAAGCAGGGAATAAGGTGGTCTATGTATGGCTCAAATCAGAAAATTGACAATGTCTGAATATGTGGGCACAATCCTGAACATTTTAGTGCTTGACTGGCACCAGCAAAGTAAATTCACATGAAATTAGTAGAGTAAGAAATGCACTAATGCTGCCACACTAAAAGCAACATGAACATCACTTCAATAAAAATAGCAAATGAACATGAGAAGCAAATTCCCATGTTCCAAGGAGTCAGTCTAGGGTTGTGAGGACACATTCCATGGAGATGAGTGTTCATCAGAGCAGACCTTCGAATATGGTAATTATGCAATATGGTTTTGCTAGATGAAGTGGCTTGGATGGTACTAGGGAATTGTAAGGTGCAAAGAATATTATAGCTAGAACCCAGTCTTAGTCTCCTATTGTACTTGCACTTTTGTCATTGCTAATAACAGCAGCTTGATAAGCACATATGAAAACTAAGGTTGTATGAAATTATAAATAGGAGCGTGCAAAATTACTCCTGTGAAACATTTACCCTACTCACATGAGTGGTGCAAAATGTGCCATGCGAACGTCACTTTTGAAGTAATGTATTTAAAATAAATAAACAAAACACCACTTCCGAGCATGATTCAACATTCAGAATTCCAAGATTGCCTGAAAGTCTCAATGAGGCCTTATATAAAGCTTCAAGATCAGTCAGGGACCCAGGAAGTCAGATACATGCCCCTTCTGTCACCGGGCAAGCACATACTACAAGAATGTCTAGTGGACTTTCTCCATATGAGTAGGACAAGGTTCTAGGTGACCTGCTGTCTACCAGGTTGCTCTCCCCAGAAGTAACAAGGTGTCTACCAGCCCCGTAAAAGCAACCAGAAAGTCAGTCTTTGCTATTGGTGTGATGGAAAGCCCTAAATGGGCCTTGGGTAAGAGCCCTGGTGGTCCTTGTGAGAGGGACCATGTGTGCCGCCATGACTTTCTAGTAGGAGCCTCGATTCTACACGCACCAGCAGAGCCACTTAGCCTGCCCAGGGCAGGGTAGAATTGGACCAGGGAGGTGGGGCTCCTCCAGGCTAAAGAGTTCCAGTAGACCCCACTGAGAGGTAGCTGAGCCCATGGCTTTTGCCTGGGAGGCACAAACCCCTAGGCTGGGCACCCAGCCACCAGACAGTCACTTACCCTGCCTAAGGCATCGCAGCATTGGAACAGTGAATAATTTGGGACTCCTTTGGGCTGAACAGTTCCAGTAATCTCCAGTGAGAGTTGGGTTAAGCCTTTGGTTTTGACCGGGAGACTCAGTCAACGAAGGCCAGGGGTGCTGTCACCAGGCAACACTACCAAGCCTGTGCGGGGCAGGGTGATGTCAGATCGGGAGCAGTCGGAGCTCAACAGTTCCTTTAATCCTCAGTGAGAGGCCTGTGGAGCTGAGGCTTTTGCCTAGAAGGCCAGACCTGCAGGCCAGGGCTCCAGCTAGTGGGCAGAATTACTTAGCCTGCCCAGACTACGGTGGAGCCTCATAGCAAGAGTTTGCCAAGTTCCAAGCCAACCACCAGTTAGCATATCAGCTTCCAAAACACCTTTTGTCTAAAATGTTATGAGTAACATTTCATTATGAATGCTGATCTGGCCAATGGACGAGTATGAGTGTGCCAACTCTGACTCCCACCTCTGAACCACATCACCAGCTGGGCCGGCCTAATTTACATTTCGAGCAGCCCTACTAAAAATTACAACTCACAATAGTACTTAGTAAATGTAATTCGAAACTGCAGGACAGTCATCCACAAATCTCAATCCAGCATAACACATATAAACCATAACGAAGTTGAGAAAACCCTCTGTTCGTGATGCAAAACCACTTAAATGTTTCAGGTTATTGATTACATTTTTAACAATATCAATCTGAACACCTTTAATAATACGTCATTCATTGTAGTTGTTCAGTATAATGTTTGACTGATGCCTTCATTTGAGCACCTTCGTCCTCATTCCTCGAGGTGTCAGTGTGTTCCAATCATAGGTTCTGGTCACCTTCAAGACTTT
Source organism: Pleurodeles waltl (assembly GCF_031143425.1). NCBI lineage: Eukaryota > Metazoa > Chordata > Amphibia > Caudata > Salamandridae > Pleurodeles > Pleurodeles waltl. The sequence continues at coordinate 895,166,344 of NC_090446.1, forward strand.
GATAATTTTATGTAGGCGGCCAGCTCAGGACCATTGCCAGATGCAAATTTGGGGAATGCATTTGGGAGCTCTTCAAAGTGGAACATACTGCTACATTCTTTGAGAGAGGATCTCGCCAAATCTGCAGACTGTGCCATAGTATATGCCTGTGCCTGCTTTGTTTGAGAACCTAAAATGCATCTTTTCTTTTTGTGTCCCCTGCGGTTCTCTTTACCCAAAGACCACCATTTTCAAAAGTCTCTCAAATGACCTTTAGTATGAGCATCACTTCAGTCACAACGTAGAACAGCAGGCTAGATTTCATCCTAGAAGATATTCAAAATACGAAACTTTGTTTAATTTATTAACATTTGCATTCGGTGACACTTAATATTTTTGAAGTATCAATGAACATTAATATGTTGATGTAAACAATAAGGAAGTCTTTTTGTGAATAATTTGAACACATTTATTAATAATTCAGTAGTCCTCTCTTTCTTGCAAGCTGTGGTTCTATCCATGAAAACAAAAATGAAAGTTATCGCCAAGTCTGTTGCACATGCAATTTCTTTTTCTTCCTTGACCTATCCTTCTTGTAGTAGCAAGCTTTCCATAACCTCCAACGTGTCACCTAATGCTTCCCATATTACTCGATATGTCTCATTCTCAAAAGAGGAAAGATAATGTTATAATTAATCCTAATTAATTCAAGGTATATATTTATGTTGGAAAACCTTTAAGCCAATCTTGTTATATTTATATAACATGTTATCTCCCGCCACTCTGTTTTCCCTCCTATGCGTCCCCATCCTAGAATGCTCTAGGTAACCCTGACTGTTTGTTTGTCAGTAGAGCTTCGTGGGGTGACATTAGAGTTTGCATGTTTAGACTAATAGAATTACTAATGGAACCTGTGTGTGTCTTCATTACAACACTGGCAATGAGTTTGGGACCACCAGCTGTGCAGAGGACAGCAGAAGACACCTCTACCCTGTGTATTCTCATGATCATTCACAGTGCAGCAAAGCTCCTGTCAAGTGAAAGACCCGTCAGACATTGGAGGCCACCGGCACAAGAGTTTCTGATACCAGAGGTGCTACTGAGGAAACTTTACAACCAAAGGAGACAGTGATAAGTACGTGTTTCACATGGAGGTTGGAGCAACTGTTTTCTTCAGTGCACAGTAAAGCTACACTTGCCAACCAACCTGCATTTTAATTGTCATTCCTTCTTTTGTCTCACCCTGAGAAGTTGGGAGTTCAACCTTGAATAACTTGTTGGGTAGCAACTTTCCTTATCTTACATTTTTGTAATTGGATTCCCAGTATCCCTTATCACGAACGAGACCCTAATGTGTTTTATAAGAAGCGCTTATTGGCACTAGCAGTGCGCAGACTTTCGAATCCAGGGTAGGATCCTTTTTTAACATCATATCATTTAGTGCCACTATTAATGCTCAGACTAGAATTCTGAACTGAAGGAACTGCTGAGTCTTTCAGCATGCTGTATACTTCCCCTTCAACAAATGTTCAATTTTTTTCCACCTGGGTGTTCTCCCTCATTCACTTTCACCTAGCACTCAGGTATTACTAAGGGTACCTGGACGACAGATTGTGTTTTGACATCAAGTTTGGTGGTGTGCCGATTCCTTGAGTATTTACAGTAGTTGGAATCCCCAAAGTGGCCCCATTTGCTTGTGATCCCATTGAACGTGTTGGGACCTAAACACGTTGTAGTATAGATGACAGGCTCTCAATGATCCAAGTTATCCACAAGTTTATCCAAGTAAAATCTCTCGGAAGAAAACCCCAACCACCAACTCTCGCCAACTGCCGACTTCTCGCTCAGCATTCCATCTCACAGAACTCATAAAGATTCTACAAAAAGCACATCTAAACACCACACCACCTTCCCAGCTTCACAAAAGGTATATAACACATATTTCTCAACTTTGAACTTTTTACATGTTACATAACAGTATAAAGATGACATTACAATTTCTGTTAACCAAATATTCAACTAACATAGTCCTTCATAAAAGCGGGACTCTTTCTTCTTCACTGAGGCCTATATTTTTGTTTAGACTTGTCACTTGGTATTTCCTTACTTGGAACAAACTCATCCACCAGTATAAACTTTGCAACTCTAATAAAATTCCAAACTCTATGGTCACTCAACTTTACTGCATTTTTAAAAACCTTAATCACCTTATAAGGTTGACTGAATTTGGTAAAACACACTTTTTGGGGTTGTTTCACCTTCACCCAATCTCCAACACTCAGCACTGTGTCTTTCACTGCTTTTCTCTTGTCATACAGCACTTTCCTACGGAACATTTTCTCTCTCTCTCTCTAACTCTCCATCTTCCAGTTTCATCAATCTGGCTGTCTACCATCATCTGATTTTAGATACCCACAATGGCAGGATCTCAGTGTTGGGCCTCCTTCCCTTGAATAATTGAAATGGAGAAACTCCAGTTGAAGAATGGGGGGGAACAATGTTCTCTCACTTTCTTCCTTACAGCCACCTCCCATTTCCCCCCTGAAGATAGAGCTAATTGCACACTTTCTTTCAAAACCTTAATGAATCTTTCCACAACACCATTGCTCTCTGGATGGTAAAGTGCAGTCTTCTTATGCTTCACACCCTTCTCCTGTAGAAATTCTTCAACATCCTTTGAAGTGAATTCAACCCCATTATCTGAAAGAATAGAAGCAGGAAATTATTCCCTCTCGAACAAATCTTCCACAAATTCAATAACAATCTTAGATTCCAACGAACTCACAATTTTAACCTCTGGCCAATGCAAAAACATATCCAAACACACTAACACATACTGATCAAATGAGTTGATTCTTATAGGTCCCAAAATATCAATCGCTATATCCGACCACTTGCTTCCTCAACAAGATTGGTTGTGTCCTACACTTCAAACCTTTATCACCAACTGAACACTCAATGCACCCCCTAACCATTCGCTCAATTTTTACATCCATGGCAGGCCACCAATACCCCTCTCTCACTCTCTCCTTAGTTTTGACTATGCCCATGTGGCTTGTGTGAGCATGTTTTATTAGAGCTTCTCTTATACGTACTGGGGGAATTAACTTCGTACCCCTTATGAGTAAACCATCCACCACTGATAATTCACTCTTAACCTGCCAAAAACCTCTCAAATCATCCTCACACTTAGTTTTCTCACACCAACCATTCTTGAGCATAGAGATAGCTTTCCCCAAAACCATATCACTATTCAACTAATTTCTCCACGTTTCTTCAGAGACAATCCCCTCATAAATTTCACATACATTGATTTTTTCTTCCAAATCTTCTTCCTCTATAGTACTATCTTCAACATTCACCATCCTTGAAAGACAATCTGACAATACGTTATCAACCCCTGGAATATAAACCACCTTAAAGTCAAATTCCTGCAGTGCCACAACCCATTTCCGTATCCTATGGGAGACTAAGTCGATACCTTTTTTGCAGAACACTTCTCTAAGAGGTTTGTGATCAGTTTTGATTAAAAATTTCTTTCCTCACAAAAACTTCCTCAGTTTACATACTGACCAATACACAGCTAGAGCTTCTTTTTCCACCACAGAATAATTACATTCCGCGCCGTTCAAAGCATGAGATATAAACAATACTGTACGTTCAACACCATTCTTTTTCCACATAAGTCCAGCTCCTAACCCTTTAGAACGTGCATCTGTTAAAATCCAGGATTCATCCATCATGTAAAAAATACCAAGATCAGAAGCAGATTTCCAACCTTGTTTTGACAAATGAAATTGTTCTTCACATTTACTTGACCACTTGAACTCTTTGCCTTCCCAGAACAATTCTCTTAATGCTGATGTTTTCTGAGCCATATTTGGGATAAATTTACTGTAAAACTCTGCCATACCAAATAACTCCAATACCTCCCCTTTGCCTTGAGGAGTTTCAAGTTTACAAATCACATTAACCAGATCAGGCTTAGGTTGAATTCCTTTGTGACTCACAACATGACCTAGATACTCAATTTCCTTCACATCAAATTTACATTTCTCTGCCCTCAATGTTAAACCTGTAACCATTATGGCCCTCATTATGACACTGGCGATAAGTCCCACCTACTGCCATGCTGACTGCCGCCAACATACCACGACCGTGGCGGTATACCGCTACCCGTATTATGACCCACACATACAAATCCATCACTATACAGACACACACACAAGTCCGCCAGCCCAAAGGTCTGAGATAAACTGGTGGTACCAAAACCCACACCGTTACGCCAACAAAACTACGCCCACAGCATTATGACCCATGAATCACCGCAGCGGACATTCAACCGCAGTAAACCATTGGCGGTACAGACTGCTGCGCTCAAAATACACACAACCTAACAAAACAACTCCACAATGGACAATTCAAACTACACACACCTGACACACATACACGCACCACTCCCACACCCCCACAACATTATAAAACACACACCCACAGTACCCACAAACCTTTAAGACTTTAAAAAAGTTTACAACTGAGAGAGAGAGAAACACCAAGAGCACCCACAGAACCAGAGCCACAGAACACCATCACCCATACACCATCCACGAACCACACAGAATACACCCCAAAACATCACCCCACACACACACCACTCACACTACACCCATGGCACCACAACCCATGGCACTACAACAACACCCCAGGTTCTCAGAGGAGGAGCTAAGGGTCATGGTGGAGGAAATCATCCGGGTAGAGCCACAGCTATTCGGATCACAGGTGCAGCAGACATCCATTGCTAGGAAGATGGAGCTATGGTGGAGAACTGTAGACAGGGTCAACGCCGTGGGACAGCACCCCAGAACAAGGGATGACATCAGGAAGAGGTGGAATGACCTATGGGGGAAGGTGCATTCCATGGCTGCAAGACACCAGATAGCTATACAGAGGACTGGCGATGGAACCCCACCTCCTTCCTCACACCTAACAACATGGGAGGAGCAAGTCTTGACAATACTGCATCCTGAGGGCCCCGCAGGAGTAGCAGGAAGACTGTACTTTGGTAAGTCAAATCTCTATTATTATCACCCCCCGTACCTGCATGCTATCACAAACTCCCACACCTACCCTCACCCCCATAACTCCACCATCTCACATATACCCCACCATCACAACCCACTCATCCCAATGCCAAGCCCTGCATGCAACACTAATGCATGGACACCCATCACAGACCTGCATGGACACCTATCACCACTGAATGCACACTAGAGACAAACACCTAGCCCACCACAGAACAGCTCACACTAAGGTTAATCTGCCATGGCAATATCAACCATAGAGGGCAACATACCCATGCACGCAGAAACAATAACACTGCATTTACATTCCCACAGGTCCCCCATACAACGTCACCGGAGAGGAGGTGCCAGCAACATCCAGTCCCCCCACAGAAGAGGCCCACAGTGATGACAGCAACTCTGCACAACTGGATCAGGATGACCAACCTGGCCCATCAGGGACCTCCAGACAGTAGGCTACCCAGCCAGAGTCCCATAACACCACAGAGTCTCCCCCCTCAGGAAACACCAGCACAGCACCCACCAAGCGGGCCCATACCTCTGTCCCCAGGACACGTCAATCAGCAGTGTGTCCACCACTACAGGGACCCCAGGACACCCCAAAAACACAGGACAATCAGGGACCTGGGGTCAGTGGCAGTGGGCACACAGTTCAGGGGACAGAGGCACAGGACAACAGGGAAGCTGAGAGAACTACTGTGCGACTGGGGAAGGACAGGCCCAGGGAACCGACTCTCCACGAGGCACTTGCAGGGATCCTGGGAGCATATCACCATGCCCATGAGACGATGGGCCAGATACTGGCCACGTTGCAGGAGACCCAGCAGCTGCAGGAGGGACAATACCTGGGGATCAGGGAGGACTTGAAGGACATAAACACCACCCTGGTCACCATTACAGGGGTGCTGGCTGACATGGCCAACACCATGAGGGAGGCAGTGGCACACCACCGGGCCCCTGTCACTAGCCACACTGATTAACAGCCCTCCACCTCCGCAAACGCTAGTGGACAGGAGGCCCTGCCGCAGGAACAAAGGGCCACTAGCACCCCACCCCCTGCAGAAGGAGAACAACCCCACTAACGGTCCCTGTGATCCAGGCAGAAGCCAGAGAACATTGTCAAGACTCCCGCCAGGAAATAAGACTCTCCTGATTGTCACCTTTGTGTCTCACTCTGTTACCCTGTCCACCTTGAACTGCCATTGTTCCCCTTCCTATGCCCCATTGGACAATGCACCTGTGATACAAATAGAATAGACTGTATCCTGGACTTTCCTCCACTATCACCCAAGCCCATTGCACATCCCCATTTACTTCTCAGCACTTAAATAAACACCCTTTGAAACAATAAGTATGGAGTATGTCAAATGATTTAAGGATGTTTTTGTTTAACAATCTGTAGACATTGCAATTAGATTGTACAGTTATGTCTACATAGGTATGACCTGTAATGTGCTGCAGTCAATACACCAGGAGCCAGAGTAGGGCACAAATATCTACGAATAGACATGTCAAATGGTACAATAAGTGGCCATAATAGTGGGAACAGCAGCCTGCCTGAGAAAATTCACTACACAAAACAGCAATGGAAGGTGGAGTTACAGTTTCTTACCTGTGTGTCACTGGAAGTACTGTTGAATGATAGTTGTTCTGTTGTCCACATCCTCATCCTCTGCCTCCTCTTCATCACTGCCCACAGGCTCCACTGCTGCCACATGCCCATCTCCAGCCCCATCCTCCTGCAGAAAAGGCACCTGGTGTCTCCAGGCAAGGTTGTGCAACATGCCACGATGATCTGGCACACCTTCTTGGGTGAGTAGCACAGGGATCTTCTTGTCCGCCCATGGGCCTCATTGTAACGTTCCTCTGCCCTTGTCCTGGCATTCCTCACTGGGGTCAGTAGCCATGAGAGGTTGGGGTAACCAGAGCCATCTGCAAATATCGAGGGATACCTGTTAGCCAGACACTCACACCTAGGGCCAACCCCACACCCATATGCCAACATACACTGGGTGGGGACCATGGGCTCACCTATTAGCCACACCATGTGCCTCTGGAGTTGAGCCGTCACATATGGGATGCTGCTATTCCTCAGGATATAGGCATCATGCACAGACCCGGGATACTTTGCATTCACATGGGAGATCTACTGGTCCGCCAGGCACACTATCTGCACATTCATAGTGTGAAAGCTCTTTCGATTTCTGAACATCTGTTCATTTCTCCTGGGGGGGACAAAGGCAATATGTGTACCATCAATTGCTCAAATGATGTTGGGGATATGTCCCATTGCATAGAAGTCAGCTTTCACTATGGCCAAATCCTCCACATGGGGGAAAACGATGTAGCTGTGCATGTGTTCCATCAAGGCAGACAACACTCTGGTCAACACTATTGAGAACATTGGCTGCGACATCCCAGCTGCCATGGCAACTGTCACTTGGAAGGAGACAGTTGCCAAGAAATGTAGCACTGATAGGACTTGCACAAGAGGGGGGGGTGCCATTGGGCTGACGGATAGCTGAGATCAGGTCTGGCTCCAATTGGGCACACAGCTTTTGTATTGTGGCCCTATCAAGTCTGTAGGTGAGGATAATGTGCCTGTCCTCCATTGTTGCCAAGTCCTTCATTGTTGCCAAGTCCACCAGGGGCCTGTACATGGGGGGATGTCTCCATCTCCTAATCATCCTCAGCTGTTGTAATCTAGGGGGCAAAACGGTGAGCAGATGGTCATTTTCGAACATATCCTCAGAGTAAAATGCATTGCATGTTGTGACAGAGAGACTAGTATGTTTACGTATAGTCCTTAAATGGGCTCATTCCTGCTGTGACACAGTTAGGTGCCATGATCTGCCCCCCCCCCCGAAATGGCGGACACCTGTTTTGTGTGGAGGGACAGGTGGAAATGAGGTAATTCTGCTGACATTGTGCGCCGTTGCGGGAGGCGGTCAAGGACCGCTGTGCAACTCTTCATTGGTTATCATTGGGCCCTATGGGGTACAGTAGCCAATGGTGATGTATGCTCATATTCAGCTCCAGCACCAGGCCTCCTATTCTTCCTGTCTGTGTATTTACGAGCTGATGCCCCAGCAGTGTTCTCTCCGTACTGAGGCAGGAGTCAAGAGGGGCCTTGGCCTATGTGATATGGCCCTGTGGCACACGGACATTACGGACTGGGCAGTGTCCCTGCATTTGTAAATATGTAACATTGTAATATACGTTTAGTTTTTGATACACTTATTCATAGTATTTTTATGTATTACAGTCACTTTCTTCAAATCATTTTGTCCTTGCACTATTCATGAAGGGTACGGGGTGGATATGTAATGTTACTGCATCTGTTTGTGTGTATGGTGTTGGGGGTGGGGGTGTTGCCTGTTGCGTGTGTGTGTCACTCTCTTTTTCCTCCTCCATTCCCTGTGTGCTAGGGGCGGTACTCACCGTGGTTGTCTTCGCCGGCGTTGGTATTCCTGGTATAGGAGGAGGTAGACCAGCATGGGTAACACCGGTAGTTTGGGCTCCATGGCGTAATGGTTGTTCCCTGGGTGTCCAGAGGTGAGCCGTTTCCCTTCTGTGTACTGTTTCCGCCGTGCTTTTGGTGGCGTTGGTACCGCCCCAGAAAAGGTGGCAGGTTGGCCTCTCATAATACAGTGGGCGGAACATTGTCTTCCACCTGGCAGTTGGCGGTTACCGCCGTGGTGCTTGTTGCTACTACAGTGGCGGTCAGTGTGTTAAAGTGGCTGTCTGTGTTGGCGGTTTCCACCATGTTCATAATTTCATTTTTTTTACCGCCGTCCTGTTGCTGGTATTACCGCAGCTTTATCACCGACCGCTAGGGTTGTAATGAGGGGCTATGTTCTCTACTATCAGACCCAAATATCAATACATCATCTTGATACACTTTAACACCTTCCAGTCCCTTCAAAATATGTTCCATCACCCTCTAAAAGACAGCAGCAGCTGAAATGAAGCCAAAAGGCATCCTTACAAATTTAAATATTCCAAAAGGTGTGACAAACGTGGTTAAATCCTGACAGTCTGGATGTAAAGTTATTTGATGATAGGCTGATGCTAGATCTAAAGAAGAAAAATATTTAGCCCCATTAAGGGAACACAATAATTCACAAATATTAGGAAGAGGATAATGAGCCACAATCACCACCTTCTTGAGCTCTCTCAAATCTACACACAATCTCAAACTTCCGTTAGCCTTTCATGCCATGACCATTGGCGACAACCATTCAGTGGCCTCCACCTCCTGTATCACTCCGTCACTAACCAATGTGTCTAATTCCATCTTCATGTCTCTTTGCACTGAAAATAGCACTCCCCTAACCATAGCTACCTTAGGTATGGCCTTAGGTTTCAATTTTATAAGATGACAATAGTTCTTTAGACACCCATTTTTTTTTAGCAAATACTTCTGGAAAATCCTCTGTCCATTCAGTATTATTACTCTTCCCCGAGCCGACAATGGATTCATTTTCAGCTTGTGTTGTGGGTTCAATATCGCCTACATTTTTAACTGAAGCATTCCTAACACGCACCGGGGATCCTCATTCGGATCTAGGTACACACGTTGATGTAACCAACTTATAAGGGAATCTCCTTTCATGGAAACATATATTTTCCCCGGTACAATCTTGTCCTTGAATTCAATAGTGCCCCAAAAATATCATAGTAGCCATATGGGTTCATACCCATAACTTCTGGGTTTAATGTCCAGCTTAAACAATTCAACTCTACCGGCCAAATTTTGCTGGTAAAATGTTTTTGGAATAAGAGTTATTTTGGCACCAGGGTCAAACAACATTTTGGCCATATTTCCATTCACTTTGACCAGTTCCACAGGACCATTGCTGGAAAAACCTTTAACTTGAAAAATAAAATTCTTCTCATCAGCATCCTCCTCATTGTCGTTAATATCTATTTCTTACACTTTCTTTGAATCTTTAACCGATCTACAGCATAAGCTGAAGTGACCCTTTTTTCCACAAATTCTGCACACAGCTTTCCATCCAGGACAGTCTTTATTATTAGCAAAATGACCCTCATTGCCACACCTGAAATATTTTCCCTGCATATGCTTTACATTAGTGTTACTAGAATCCAATGTTCTGTTAACTCTCTTAGTCTTTTGTACAACTTGCACAAAGTCTCCTTTCTTACTATCAGACCCACTAGCCTTTGCTGATATTTCTTTCTTTAAAACTTCAGTGCATGCCTTCGAATGTTCAAAATTCTTTGCTGCAACTAAGACTTCTTGTAAAGTCAGGTTATCTTTGTGCCACATGCTCTCCCAGGCTTTATCAGTAGCAGAGCCCAACATCAATTGATCTCGTAACCTCTCGTAAAGTGAAGCTCCAAAATTACATGTAGAGGCCAGTTTTCATAATTCTGTAATATATTGTTCAACAGACTCTCCCAAGTGCTCTATCCTTCGTCCAAAATGATATCTCTCTAGAACAGTACAAATTTTGGGAAGATAGTGCATGTCTAACTTTTTAATACATATTTCATATTCATTTAAGTTTGTTGCTTCTTGATCTGAAAGATCAGATAGATGCTCAAATATTTCCTGTCCTTCGGGTCCCAAGCAATGCATCAAAAGAGATGTTTTCCTCTCAGCACTTAACGACCTACCACAAACACGGGCATAGTGGATATAAACATTCTTCCACTTAAGCCAGGGAATAGGTGGATCCCCTGGAGATGACAAAAAAAATGCTGGTGCGGGGACATTCTGCATTTTTTTCTTTTTCTTATTGTTTTCTGTGACTATTTAAATTTTTAAAGTAGTATTCCTAAGGGAAATTCCTTGTTTGTGATGTAGGGCAGGTTGATGCCTTGGAGCAGTTTAAAAATAATCTGCAAAATATTGAAAAAAAAAACAAAAAATTAAAAAATTAAAGGAAAGAAAAACAAAACACCTGTGTAAAATGTGGTGTATTTACACCCTTGCCCAGTAATAACAAGGCAGGGCTGGGTCTTGGTGAAACAGAAAGAAAATCCTCTGTTTACTCTGCTGCCAGGTAACAGCAGTCTGACAGGAAATACATGCACTACAGAGATAATGGGGCGAAGCGTGTAATGTAAACCTAGTATATTCCGACTTAGTGCGTTGTGAAGTCGCCGAAGGTGAAGTAGAGCGCAGAACAAGTTTAACACTCACGCGGCCCTTATCAATGCTGACCGGTAGAAACTATTGGTTGTGTGCGTAAGAGATCGCTGTTCCAGGATGTACGCGAGCACCGTAGGTCCTCATTTCACAGCGTCCGTATGAATGTAAAACAAAAGTTTTAATGTCAAAAATGTCTTTTACTCACATTAGAGAGGGTCTCAGCATATGTCAATGCAGCGCGTTGCAATTGAAAGGTTGAGCGCCCAAGGGTCTCAGCATTTGTAAATACAGCGCATTGTAGTAGAAACGTTGAGCGTCTGGTGTTAGGGTCTTTTCCGCCTCCTGGGAGCTATATTTTTATACATCAAGCTACTTCTGTGTGGGTCGCTCATCGCCAAAAATGTGTTATAGATGATAGGCTCACAATGATCCAAGTTATCCACACGTTTATTCGAATAAAATCTCTCTGAAGAAAAAGCCCAACCATCAACTCTCGCCAACTGCTGACTTCTCGCTCAGCATTCCATTTCACAGAACTCAGAAAGATTCTACAATAAGGACATCTAAACACCACACACGTACTAACGCTTTCCAACTGTATGAAAGCTGTGGAGGCTTTGGCAGGTGTGATCCTCTTTCACCCACGCTGGATATTTGAATTTGATCTTGTAGATGCTCCATACCACCACTGACGAGCCTTGAGGTGTGGACAGGAGTACTCGGTTATGACTGTTGGGAAACATTCACAGGGTCTAGCCTCATTGTGCTTCCCGGTGGTATGTTATGGATTAGAGTTCAGCGAGTACAAGCTATCCCTCGGCACCTCAACAGATCCAAAGCACTTCAGTCACATTTACAGTCAGGAATTTTGTTTACAAAGTAAAAATAACACTTACTGTGCAAATGGTGCAGGACTTCCATTCTTTAAGGCATTGGGTGCTATTCTGTTGAACTGATTCAACCCCAGGGAACCAACTCTTGCACTCTGGTCTTCTCTCTTCCTCCTTGCCCTGAGAAGCACCAACATAGAAGTGGGCTTCAGTATAAAGTTAATCCTTCAGCCATCTTTGGCTGTGATTTGCTGTCATTCCTAATGGACTTTTTGCAGGAGGGACACAATCAATTTATCCTCATATACTACACATTTATAGTGTCAACATCTAGGTGCTTCTAACTTACTCTAGGAAAATATGGAAGCAGCAAGCATGAGACAACCTCCACCTTTCCTAAATGACAAGAGATCATATGTTACCATGGAAGGAGTATTGTACCTAATAACCATATGAGGAGAAAACGTCTCACCTGTTAGAAAATAACTCATTCTCTTAAATAATTTAGAAGTACAGCAAAGGACGAGTTTTGAAAATGTATGTGACCCTAGCACAGGTAATGATAATGATGATGAAGAACAATTAGATATATACTAGGTAACATTCAGGAAGTTAGACGAATATTTTGGAGAGACACAGGTATTTAGCAGAGTACAGGAGAGTACAGGAGAAAACCACAGAATTGGCTAGCTACATTGCCATACTCAGATGGCTGTGTAATACATGTGACTTTCGTGGATTGTGTGATTCTTTAATCTGTGATCAGTCAGGTGCACCAAGAATATCAAGATACAGGAAAAATTGGTTGCTCACGATTCAGATCTCAAAGAGGTGTTAGAAATCACTAAAAGCATGCAGCACACAGCAGAGTGCATACAAGTACTGAAACAACCAACTCCTAATGAAGATACACATGAAATACATGGTACTAAATAAAGTCAAACAAGTAAATTGGAGGTAAATAAAAAGTACACAGACACCATAGCAAATTTAAGCCAAACCAAGAATGTTTAAGACCAAAACGTTGCAGATTTAGTAATAGCAATCTCATGGCCAATAGCCCCAATTGTCCAGCGCATTCAGGTGTATGCAGGAAATGTAATAAAAGGGGACATTACACAAGTGTATGCAAAAACACAAAAAACAAACAGGTACCTGTAATAGCGAGTGGGGAGTTTTTCAGGTTGGTCTACAAGATACCAATATACACAACTTGTATCCTACATGTTAGATTATCATGGATAGAGAGAAAGTACACGTTTTTGCAGATTATACATTGATAAAAAAAAGAGTATTTGTCAGCAAGTTTGCCAATAGAGGGTATAAATTTCAAAAAGCTGATATAAAACCTAGTGGGTACAACAAGCATCCTATTCACTTACTGGGCATGATACCTATGTGCATAGAGTTCAAAGATTGCTCAACTATTAGGAATCTTTACATCACGGAACAGAAGCAATTAGGGATGTAATTAGAACCTAATAATCCCGAACAAGTTGTGCTGTGTGAAAGATCATGCACAGAAGTATGCAGGGAATTTCCTGGTCTGTTTGTCAATACATTTAGGGGGTTATTACAACTTTGGAGGAGGTGTTAATCCGTCCCAAAAGTGACGGTAAAGTGACGGTTATACCACCAGCCGTATTACGAGTCCATTATATCCTATGGAACTCGTAATACGGCTGGTGGTATATCCGTCACATTTGGGACGGATTAACACCTCCTCCAAAGTTGTAATAACCCCCTAAGTGTTTTACGTGACTCCCAACATAAGACTAAATTGAAGTACAATGCCTATTCTGTAGTACATAAAGTGAGAGCCATACCTCACCTCATGGAAGAGCCATTAATTGAGGAACATAGGAAACTAAAGAAACAAGGGGTACTTGAACACACTGAGAGTTCTGAGTGGCTTGCACAAATTGTGGTAACTAACAAAGCAGTAGGAAGAGGGATACACTTATGTGTAGATCTCAGAGACTTCAATGCCAGTATATGGGCGGATTGTTTTCCCCTCCCCAGAATAAACAAAATGCTGAATATGATTGGTGATGCATGTGTTTTAGTGTGATCTACCTTTTCTCAGCAATCCATCAGGTAGAACTCCACCCAGAATCAAGTTTGTACACATTCTTTATCACCCCATTCAGGGTGTGCAGATATTGCAGAAATCCGTTTGGGCTGACCGTGGCTGCTGCTGTATGTCAGAGAATTAAGCAGCAAGTCTTGAAGGGTAAAGTGGAGTCTTGTGTTTTCAAGATGATATCTTAGTTTACGTCAGCCATGAGACAGAACACAATGAAACCCAAAGAGCAGTCTTCAGCATTAAGGAAAGCAAAGTTAACTTTAAAGTTAGATAAAGGCCAGATTGAGGTAGGGTCCTCAGAATATTAAGAACACACAATTTCTAAAGATGGTATAAAACTCAAGGTTGTCCTTGTTGAGGCAGTTCAAAAAGCAACACCGCCAGCTACCAAAGAGGATCTCAGATGTCCAAGCTCATAAAAAACTTTGCAGATAAAGTTTGACCCTTAAGAGAAATGATGAAGAAGGGCTGTCATTTTGAATGGAAATCAAAGTCTCAAATCACATTTGATGATATCAAGCCTGCTATTATTACTGTACCCACATATGGGAATTTCGAGGTGAGATGCAATACCATCTTGACTACAGATGCAAGCACAAACATTACAGGGGCCACCCTGACACGAATAATAGACAACAAAGAACATATCATTGCTTTTGCTTCCTGTGCCCTTACATGTTCTGAATCCAATTACTCTACTGTGGAAAGGGAAGTTCTAGCTTGCTATTGGGCAATATTATATTTCAAATACTTTTTGTGGTGCCTACTGTTCACCCTACAAAAGGATCACAAGCCCTTTCATCCAAAGGTATAGAGCGCACCACTCCACAAATTTTCACATGGGTTTTGGGCCTTCAAGGATACAATTTAAAATGGAATTAGTCCCTGGTAAAAGGAATCCAGCAGCACACTGTTTATCCCGGTTGCCTTTTGTAAACAATTAAATGTCATGGTGCAATCAAGGTGAGCCTGTACCGTCAGTTGATGTACTGAGTATCACAAAAGAAGAATGGAAGGCTGGTAATGAGGCTGATAACACATTGGCCAGGGTAAAAGACAAAAAGGTCCAGGGATTTCCCAAAAGACAATTAGACCTTCCTGAGGATCTCTAAAGTTTATGGGGCACCAGACAAGAACCTAATATTGATAGGAATCTGGTGAAAAGATGTGATAAGTTAAATCCACCTAGAGATTTGTGGTATAAAATTGCCAAATTAGCCCATGAGGGACATTCAGGAAGCAATGTTACAAGGAATAAAACCAGGGCTCATTATTGGTTCCCAGGTATGGATACATTGCTGGAAAATAAACTTGTGGCCTCCATGACAAAGCCATAATTGTTAGAAAGACCCCGATTACATCTGTAGAGGTTCTCTGTAAACCTTGGGCAAAGCTGGCAATGGAGATTATAGGGCCTCTTAAACACATGGCCTGGGAAGGAGAGTATATATTAGTCTTAATAGACTATCATTCTCACTAGACTGTGACCAAAGTTGTGTGTTTCACACCCCAAAAGTACTTTTAGATTTCATCACTGATATGCTCTGTACTGAGGACATTCCCTGTTAGTTGATAACAGACAATGGTGTACAATTCGTATCAGAAGAGGTGAAATAATTTTGTCCAATTTATCTATCAAACATCACAGAACAGCTTTATACTACCCTAGGGGCAGTGGCCTAGTGGACTGTGCTAAAAGGATGTTTAAAGAATGTATGCAATGGGCTGTAGTATCTAGAGAACCACTGGAGAAATCCCTATGTACTAAGGTATTGTCTTACCACACAACACCCAACGCAGTCAGAGGAGTCTCTCAATTTGTGTCACTCAAAGGTAGAGTACCAGGAACCGAATTATCACCCAATTGGCTGGGTGGGGGTGAACCAGTATGGGGACAGAGAGAACAAGTGCATGAATGAATTGAGCAGCACCAAGAAGATTACAAAGTTTGCTTTAACAAAAACATTGGGTAACAAGGAAGAATTGGGATGTGGGAGATATAGTGACAGTAACACTTCCTCTTCTCCGCAGGAGCAGAAACAGTTGTTATTCTAACTCCAAGAAAACAACAAAAAAATGTAATGGTTTTGGATAATGGCAAGACATGAAGTATGGACAGATTGTCCAAATGCTATGGAGCACTCAGAAAACGTTCTGATCCCACAGTGCTGTTTGAAGCATATAGGAACAGGTACAGGAATAAAATTCCAGTTAAAGTAAGAAAACTACCTCACCGGCACAAGGATTATATTACTTATTAGGGCAAATTGAGACTGAGGGGGTCATTCTAACCCTGGCGGTAAAAACCACCAGGGCGAACGACCGCGGTAGCACCGCCAACAGGCTGGCGGTGCACCGCTGGGCATTCTGACCGCGGCGGTTCAGCCGCGGCCAGAAACGGAAAGTCAGCGGTGTACCGCCGACTTTCCGCTGCCCTTGAGAATCCTCCTTGGCGGCGGAGCGCGCTCCGCCGCCATGGGGATTCTGACACCCCCTGTTCCTGGCGGTTCTCCCGCCGGGAACAGGATGGCGGTAGGGGGTGCCGCGGGGCCCCTGGGAGCCCATGCAGTGCCCATGCCAATGGCATGGGCACTGCAGGGGCCCCCGTAAGAGGGCCCCAAAAAGAATTTCAGTGTCTGCCTAGCAGACACTGAAATTCGCGACGGGTGCAACTGCACCCGTCGCACCTTCCCACTCCGCCGGCTCAATTCTGAGCCGGCGTCCTCTTGGGAAGGGTGTTTCCCGCTGGGCTGCCGGGCGGACTTTCGGCGGTCGCCCGCCAGCCCAGTGGGAAACCCAGAATGACCGCGGTACGGTCTTCTGGCGGTTCCCGCTTGGCGGGCGAAGCTCAGAATCACCCCCTGAGTTCTCTATTGCATGATGTGAACTTATTTACTGTGTAACACTTACATCCTTTTACACGTTAGCATTTCCAATTATGTATATATTTACTCATCTGTAGGGCTCTTTTTTCCATTTCTCCTTATAGGGAGGCCATGTGTTATAATTAATCCCAATTAATTAAAGATATATATTTATGTTGGAAAACCTTAAAGTCAATCTTGCTATATTTACATATGTATCTCTCACCACTCCTATTCCCCCATGCCTCCCCATTTTAGAATGCTCCAGGTGTCTCTGACAGTTAAAATGTTTGTCAGTAAAGCTTAGTGAGGCGACATTGGAAGG
Source organism: Pleurodeles waltl (assembly GCF_031143425.1). NCBI lineage: Eukaryota > Metazoa > Chordata > Amphibia > Caudata > Salamandridae > Pleurodeles > Pleurodeles waltl. The sequence continues at coordinate 895,183,630 of NC_090446.1, forward strand.
TGTATGTTTAGACTAATAAATAGACTTACTGGTGGAACCTGCTTGTCTTCAATACAACAGATTTAATTGTAGCAGCATCATCGATTTGTGACTGTTTTATTTATGACGAGCAGTGCCAACCCACCATGTGTTGGTAGTTCTCAACCCGGTCTCAGCTCTGAGGTAGACTCTCAGTCTAGAAGCTAGACAAATTGTTTCAGAAAGGTTTGAGTAGAGCAATTCTTAGTCTTTCTGGTAATACTGACAGATACAATGCCTTGCTTATGCCTGGTAATCGAACAAATACAGATGATCATTACACCACTCAATGCTTTGGTGAGCCAAAGCAGAATCGAGTCAAAAGCTTATTAGGAAGATTATCAGGGAGGTGCACCTTCCTATTTGTTAGACAGCGAGGTGAAACTATGTTGGAATCATAATGTATCCAACCCCTTTATCATCTCACTGGGTACATTCAGACTGCAGTATACAGTACAGACGAAGACACATTTATGGACAATTAGACTAAGGGGTTCAAAATAGTTCAAATGTTGAATTTCATTTCTACGACATTCCAATGTTGTACCTACTTCCATTATTCATGTAAAATGCTGATATTTCTTTTAACAACATAAGTAATTAAAACTTAAGAATAAGTAGGACCTGATGCAAATTATAGGATGCAATGGGTCCAGTTATAAGGCATTTGAGCTTTCAGTAAGAGCCAAAGATGTTGTGTCAATTATTTATCCTTTTAAGTTATGAAACAGGATTCATAGGGTGATTTGTCTAATTAGGAATGCACATGCAACACTTTTTCAAGAAAGCAGGTGGGTTGTGGTACAAGACTATTGTGCCCAAAATAATGTGTAATAGAAATATTGTGTTCCAAATATTAGTTTGCAAACCTATTGTTCCTTTGGATTTAATAATCTGCATCGAATTGAACAATATTTCTGTAAAAAATATTTAGAACACAATAATTCTGTTTGTCAATATACTCCTTAAAAACATTCTGAAATGTAACACATGATTGACATGAAAAGTGTGGAGTAACTCTCGTCTGAGGCAGATCTGTACGCATTGAGATTGTTATTTGGGGACCGCTTTATAAAAGATATGTTTAAATAGGTCACTGCAGTCATATAAACTGATAAAGCGCAATCCTTCTTATGAAGAGTTTTTAGTGCCAGAGGTTTTTCTAATGAAGAATGTATTTCATCACTGACTGATTGAGATTATTAAAGCTAATAATGCAGAATTCGGCAACAATCCTTTCCCGTTGCACCATACTCAGCCAATTCATTTTTCACCTTAATATTGTTATGGGCTTAGAAGTCAGATATCTCCATTCTTAATTTCAGAGATTCACTACAACTTGGGAACTGGATAATCCGTCTGGATCTAAATGACACATTTTATGCCTACACATTTACAAAAATCACACAAATTAACTAGAGCTTTCAGGGGCATCAGATTTGTCAGCTTTCTTCCGCTCTTTCAACTTTTGTACAACTTTTGAACCTCTTACCAATGTCTGTAAGTGGTCCAGCGTTGCACATGTGAATATAATTATACTCTATGCCTCCTATGGCACTTGGTCAAATTTTCCAGATATAGTAGGTTCAAATTGTTTTCTTATATCAGGAAATGTTAAATTTGCTTCCACCCAAGAGAATGTAATTCCAAGGAGTTCTGGTGGGTTTAGACACATATATTTTACAACTACCAGAATCAAAAACTGCTATAATTAAAACCCCTACTTTGAATGGATCACACTTCTCACATATATGTAGTTAGTTTAGTAGACTTAGTAGAATTCTTCATCCAAATAGTATTTGTGGGGCACATAGGTTGCTGAACATTTCAATTATTATAAATTGCCATTTAAAGAAAAAGTGTTTTAAATTCAAATGTTATTCCTCCCGATTCAGAAGGAAAGTTGAAATGGCACAGCAATATTCAATTATTTCCCTAATTAACTTTCAGAATCAGATGCGACTTTGTCTTGTTGAAGTGCTCACTATGGCATATTATTAACTGATGGCTCATGGTCACCACAGGGAGGTATATGAATAACCTGCAAGGTAATTGAAAATGTTGATTACCACACCACATTTTAGTCGAGTAAAATGCATCCCAAGTATGTACAACACAATGTTGGGCTGTGAATTTAGTCTACAGCATCTCATATCAGTCAAGACAGAATACATACAAAAGAAAGGCAACACAATAGCACTGGCGCGTTAATGTAATCTTTTAGATTACAATAACTGTACCCTACCCAAATTCATCTTCAGTACTCTACACATATATTTGAATGCTTCAGTACAGATTTATTTTCATTCCAATCCAAGCACAGCTACCCAACTTCTTCAACTGGAAATAATCTTACAATAACAGTAAGCGACACTTTTCTGCATTATTGATCCCAAAATCTTAAATACTCCTTTCCTCTTTTATTCATGATTTCCAGGTGCATTTCAAAAATCAGACCGCATGCAGTCTTAGCCAAAATGATGACTCCTTTATGGAGTTCTGAGGTGCGGTTGCCAGATCTTATCTTCTAGCCATGTCAGTGTATTTGCTGGTTCTCCTACCCATTTCCTCTACTTACCTAGGTGCCACTATTGAATGCACTCATTTGGTTTCAACTGCAGAGACAATGCTGGTTCTCTAATCACACCCGAGGAAGAGAATGAAATCAAGTAACTAAAACCCTAACTCACTAACTGCCTCCAAGGGGAAGCGGAGGGTTGGGATAAACCAAGAAAAAAGATGGGCTTGCATCCCAATTCTGCTCTGCTGCCTTGTGACACTGCACAGGAGAATCTGTGCTCCCTGGACCTTTGTGTGCGGATGCTGGTGTGGTGTACTAGAAACAATAAAAAGAGCAGTTTACTAACAGTTCTTAGCATATGGTGTTTAAACAGTTATTAACCACAGTAACACTCACTGGCTTCATCCTAAAATTAGGCTTGAGAGCAGATACAAATTCAAAAAGTAAAGCTGCACGTAAATGTGCTCAGAGACTTTTCAAGTTGTGAATACGTAGATGTTGTCAAAAATACAAACATGAAGCCCTTTCAATCTGAGTCAAATTAAGTTTGGAGCGCTCACGGTGTCTTGTGTTAGGACTGCTAGGATTTTCAAATTGTCAGCACACGTTAAATTCATATTCCAAGAATGGGTTGAACCTCCTCTAAAGATCTCGATTTCAAGCAATGCTCAAAACAGAACTATTGTTAGTGCTCACTAACCTGGGAAGCAGTACTTACCCTAGAAGTAGGCTCTTCTACAGGAATCCGGAAGAAGGCTGACGGTTAAGGAGCAAGAAGCTACATGAAGAGGTTGAATTGTAGCTCAAGACATGAAGGCACTGGAAATGTCGACCGAGACAGGATCACGTGATCACAGGGAGGGTTGGAAGAGTAGAGTGCTGGAGGTTCTGGGCAACTCAGAAGGTGAGTGCAGGGAAGATGCATGTGCAGGACTGGAATGAGACCAAGTACCGCCTCTGGGATACCAGAAGGGGCACGTGGCTCACATGGAGGGGCTGGAAACTTCCAACAGAAACCTGAAAGAAAACACGTGTTAACCTAACTGATGTGACCCTTGCAGGTGCAGATGCAAATAACGGTTGCAAGTGGAAAACTACCCTTAATTGTCACATACAACAGGTAAAGGCGGATGGGGCTAATAATAAGGAAACACCTGGTAATCATACAGGCCTGTTACCAGGGAAAGCATTGGTACAGGAAATTCAAGGGGGTGAAGATCTCGGGAGGGATGCAAGGGTTTGCAGGAGGCCATGAGGTGCCACTGGGTGAAGGCGACATGAGCCTTGAGCGCAAACCCCTCAGAACAGAGGGCACAAGAGGGGTTTGTGACATCAAGCCCATCAAAGACCTTGAAGATAAATATATTGATGTGGCAAATGATAGGCATCCTCTGAATGTTTTGGGTTTTAAGGATGACAAAACTCCAAATTCTAAATTGTGTTAGTTGTTTGCTGGGTGTCAGTTTTGATGTTATAAATAAATGGACAGATAAGCGATACTTTTCCCTCAAGGTCCTATTGCAAAATTAACTATGTTATCATTTTGCATCTCTTAGAAGGGTATCGGATATTAGAGCTTCAGACATGAATTCACAAAAAATACTCCTAATAAAGTTTAATTCTTTATTTCTAGAACTGAAACTAACTTCACTGCCATAGAATAGCTTTTGTTTCCAATTTGTCCCATGCACTGTGTATTGACTGAAAGGGTACGGAAATAGAACCAATGCTCTGGAAGCACCCTCTGCATGTGAACAGTAAACTTATCTCAGTGCATTGTAATAAGATGGGAAAGACGCCACCCGTAAGATGGTGGCATCCTCCCCACGGCATTGGCGGATGGCGGGTCTGACCACAAATTGCATAATGAGGCCCTTTAGGACCATCTCCAGGGTTGTAATGTGGTGTTCAGACCGCCAAAGTTGCGGCGGTCCGACCGTCACTGCGAGTGTGGCGGTCCTTGGACCGCCACACCTATAATAAGGCCCTTAGCGTGTTCTGTGATGTATGGCTTGAAACAAAGCAAGCTGAGTTAGTCAAACTAAAGGAACTCAGGAGATTAGTTGTGAATGTATGATTAGATAGGAGATGTTGAGGAGACATTCAGGACAGAATGTCAATGAGGATGTGATCAATAGAAGGGATATCTTCTGGTGCAAAAACTTTCATATTCAGCTGTGTAAATTGTGTACAGCTGGTAAGAAATGGTGTAGTGACTCACAAGAGAATCAAGAGGTTCCCTGGAAAGACTGCAAAGTGTAGTGGACGTTTTAGTGGCTTTGTGTCATTCCTTGCTGAATTTTAGAGTGCTGGAGGAAAAGAATCAGACATCTTTATTTATAGGAAAATATGATCCTCTAGGGAAAAGGAGAACCATTTGAGGACCTTACCATTCATACATATTTTTTCTTCAAAGATTGTTAGGAGCAATGAATGATTAACTGTGTGAAACGATGCTGATCAGTCCAGAAGAGTGAAAAGATCTCAGACTGGGTAATTACAGGGGTCCCCGAGCCTCTTAAAGAGAAAATGCTCAGGGTCCATACCAAGTCTAGAATAGAAAGTGGACCTCACATACGCTTCCTTGACTCTAGGTAGATGTGGGTGTGCAGCCAAAGCTTTGCTCAAGGGAGGTGTGGCAAGCAAGTCTAGTTACAGCACAACACAATTATCATAGAAGCAAAACAGTATGAATTTCCACTCAATGTTGTATGAGAACACATCCCTATAACTGTATATCAAACTATTTCACAATATGCCTGCAGTATAAACTGTACCTAAAATAGTGGAAATACAGAAAACACAATACACAATGTAATACCAGATGAACTCAGTAATGACAAAGAAAATAAGGTAATAATAATTCAGTAATTAAAGAATGTTTGCAATGTTCGGAACACAAATAGAATAGGAAAAATGTTTTGGGACCCTAAAGCTTTGTGAACATCTAAACCGTAAACACCATAGTAAATGGAATGATAAGTGCAATTTAAAGGTCTCTGCACAGGAAGAAGTCAGTGTCTAATATTTTGTGACTTTGAACCTTGCTGACAACAAAGAGGTTTACCAGCCTCATTTTACTAAGATAGACATTGGGCTATCAGAGCAATAGCACAATGGGTTTGGAGCAGACCATAAAGATATGTGGATTTGTCAAGCTGACAGTCCTGAGGACTCTGGACTGCAGCATTCAAGAAGAAAAAGGGAGCAAAATGAAATGGACAACACACATAGCAGGCGAACTCTCAGGCAGCCCCTCTGCCTCTCTTGCGAGTAATGTGAGAAGCTCAGTGAATGTGCATGAATACCATTATTCTTTTAAGTTGATTCTTCAGCAAGCTGCCTCTAATTTTGCAATGCAATGCATAGCAGGCTCCAGTCTTTCTTAAGCATCTGATGTCTCCTAGCATTACCCGAGGGCTTTCATGCAAGGCAAGGTCACCAGTCACAACAGAGCAAATCAGCAGAGTTTCAGCAGGCTGTTTAGGCTTAGTACTAGCTGGCAGAAAGTGGGCAGCATACCTAAACTATACTTAGGATGCACAAATGCAACAAAGGTCCACATATGCCCAAGTCCGAGAGATGCTAAATGAGGAGAGGGCCTCCAGTTTATATTCCCAAAGCTGTGCAGCTGGGTTGATGCCCACTATCAATCAGTGACTTGTACATTTCATAAGTTTAAATGGAGATTCAGTCTGGCTGAGGCTGTTTTTCTCTTCATGGCGATTTCTGGGATATCACTACCTTCAGCTATTTCACAGAGGAACAATGGGAAGGAAGCTGAGGTGTGGTTGTCCATCTACAGGCAGCACGCACCCACCATCATGCAATCTCCTTTCTTACTCTAAATAAATGTTCATAAATGTTTTCAGTGAACCCTAATTGCCAATGCACTGGTAATGTTCATGACCTATTTCATCTTACTCATTCATTCCAGTGTTTAGTAACGTTTACACCAGCAAAGATTGTGCATAACGTTTGCAAACATTACAAAAATAACATAAAGAGGCCTTAATAAACCCTGTGCCTCTGGACTAAATGTATATGGATATACCAATAAGCAGCTCTTAAAGAACCCAGTACTCAAGATCCAGTGGGAGCAGTGCACTCATCTGTCTCTTACTGGATCCACCAATGACCACATGCGGGCAAGTACTAAACAATGGGGAAGAGATATTCTGATAAGAGACAGAACAGGCAATAGATTCTACCACTACAACTCATCTCTTCTGCTCGGCCCAAGGTCTGCAAGGAAAAATGTACTATCTAACGGGAATAAGAGAGCTCTTTAGTAACTGCTCACTAGAGTTCTGTTCTAAATTTTATGACAAGACCGGAGGCTCTTATTATGCTTTCTTTTCCTACTTTATTTTAACAGCAGCCAAGAAAAACGCCAATCCCAAAAGTTTGCGTAACAGGAAACCAATGGGAGAACAAGAATAATAAAGTAACCAATCACAACACTATATACGATAAGATATACCAATCCTGACTTCAGGCAGCCCTCTTTTCTTGCTGCTCGAAGTCAAGATAAGTATATCTTTTGGTGCTCTGTTTAATTCATTGTATTTGTTGATAATTTACTGTGCTTACATTTAGCTTTTAATATTTTACTGTGTGTATTGTAGAGCGCGCGTTTGCGCTTTCCTTTTTCTAAATTTCATGACTTCATTACAATACTTATTTGTGCGCGCGGCGTGAAGAGTTCTCCCAAGCTTTTCCCTTGCTCGCGTAGCCGCTTTAACTTTCTATTGTGAACGCCGGCTGACGCGAGTTGGGTATTACCTGAAGTCTTGCTCTCGCTCCGCTTCAGAGTGCAGCTACATTAAAGCGCTCTTCAGCCGATTCAAATTCCTTCTTCCTTACGCATCCGACGGTATTTGAAAGCTGCTTTTCGGTCTCCGTCTTTCACTCTGTCTCATCTGCTGACTCTGCCACTTCCTTGTGAGGCGTGACTTAGCGTTTCTGCCTCTCGGTTGGCAGCTACTTGGTGAGTCACAGATTTTTTTTCTCAAGCCCTTCCCCTCAGATTTTTAACCCCTTATTTACCAGTTTTCCTCTCTTCCTCATAGTAACATCGATTTCTCAGATTTCTTCTCAACAAATGAAGACTCTGAAGAGTTTTTTTCTACCAACTTAAAGAATTTTATTCAGTCTTCAGTTAAAAAAGCAGTTTCTGCCTCTATGGTTAAAATTTCCAAACAAATTCAGAATACCGTGCCTTCCTGTCTCTCCCAATCACATTTGGCCCATTCTGCGGGGGAAAGCAGAAAGCGCAAAGCCGCGGAGGCTTCTATATCTAATCAAGCAAATGCCTCTTCTGTGCTGACGGACTGTGAGTCAAACTCACTTAGGATAGAGGGCGAGACTCCTCACAGGCCTCCTATTACGTAGGGGAATAAGTCTATGGGTACGAAAAGTAAAGCTAAAACAAAAAACATATCTAAGACCCATAAGATTGTGATTGAGGATATTAGAGACACAGATGACGATGGGGATGACATTGATTCTAATACAGACAATGAGGATACTAACACCTCTGATTTTGGATTGGGCCTCCTCCCAAAAAGACAAAATCAGCATCAGCTGATCAAGCACACTCCACCCTGCTGGATTCCGATGGCAATCCCATGTTTGATCCTGGTTTAATTCATCACCCCAATTCTACTGAATGGCTACCTTCTGAGCACGTTTCTAATTATATTTTAGCCAAATTACGTCTTCCTCTAGATAAGCAAGTACGGGCCAAACTACGTTCTGAGTGCCCCAGGCCCTCCCTTCCCCTACACATTACTGCCACTCCCTCTATAGATCCGTCATTAAGAACCTTTTTCTCTAAATTCAGAGAAGATCCCCGCAAAGGGGTAGACAGAGCCTGGGCCCTCTGCCAGGATAAGGTTCTTGATATGGTCGGTCCCTTAGCCCGCATTTTTGATTTAGCGGAATCCGCAAGAATCAATGACGATCCTATAGATCCTGAGGAATTGTCCCTCTGGATTGAGAGAGTTTTCTCTTTGCTTGGCAACGCAAACTCGGCTATGACGCATGAACGTCGCAAAGGACTTTTACTTAAGTTAGATCCTAAGCTAGCAAATCTGGCAGCTATGGATCCAGGATCAAAAGCTGACGGCTAGCTCTTTGGAGACTCTTTTATCAAAGAGTTGAGTAAATATGTTACCACCTTTGCCTCACTGGACAAAGCGCAGCTGTAGGAAGATGGCTCTGTATGCACTATTTCAAAGTAAGGAATAGTATGCACAGAGTCCAAGGGTTCCCCTTAGAGGTAAGATAGTGGCAAAAAGAGATAATACTAATGCTCTATTTTGTGGTAGTGTGGTCGAGCAGTAGGCTTATCAAAGGAGTAGTGTTAAGCATTTGTTGTACATACACACAGGCAATAAATGAGGAACACACACTCAGAAACAATTCCAGGCCAATATGTTTTTGTTATAGAAAAATATATTTTCTTTGTTTATTTTAAGAACCACAGGTTCAAATTCTACATGTAATATCTCCTTTGAAAGGTATTGCAGGTAAGTACTCTAGGAACTTTGAACAATCACAATAGCATATATACTTTTTACATAAAACACATTTAGCTGTTTTAAAAGTGGACACAGTGCAATTTTCACAGTTCCTGGGGGAGGTAAAGTAATGTTAGTTCTTGCAGGTAAGTAAACCAACTACGGGGTTCAAATTGGGGTCCAAGGTAGCCCACCGTTGGGGGTTCAGAGCAACCCCAAAGTTACCACACCAGCAGCTCAGGGCCGGTCAGGTGCAGAGTTCAAAGTGGTGCCCAAAACGCATAGGCTTCAATGAAGAGAAGGGGGTGCCCCGGTTTCAGTCTGCCAGCAGGTAAGTACCCGCGTCTTCGGAGGGCAGACCAGGGGGGTTTTGTAGGGCACCGGGGGGACACAAGCTCACACAAAAAGTACACCCTCAGCGGCACTGGGGCGGCCGGGTGCAGTGTGCAAACACGCGTCGGGTTTCCAATGGATTTCAATGAGAGACCAAGGGGTCTCTTCAGCGGTGCAGGCAGGCAAGGGGGGGGCTCCTCGGGGTAGCCACCACCTGGGCAAGGGAGAGGGCCTCCTGGGGGTCACTCCTGCACTGGAGTTCCGATCCTTCAGGTGCTAGGGGCTGCGGGTGCAGGGTCTTTTCCATCCATCGGGATTTTAGAGTCAGGCAGTCGCGGTCAGGGGGAGCCTCGGGATTCCCTCTGCAGGCGTCGCTGTGGGGGCACAGGGGGGACAACTTTGGTTACTCACAGTCTTGGAGTCGCCTGGGGGTCCTCCCTGTCGCGTTGTTTCTCCACCAGTCGAGTCGGGGTCGCCGGGTGCAGTGTTGCAAGTCTCACGCTTCTTGCGGGGATTGCAGGGGTCTTTAAATCTGCTCCTCTGGATACAAAGTTGCAGTCTTTGTTGAACAGAGCCGCTGTTCTCTGGAGTTTCTTGGTCTCTTGGAAGCAGGGCAGTCCTCTGAGGATTCAGAGGTCGCTGGTCCCAGGGAAAGCGTCGCTGGAGCAGGTTTCTTCTGAAGGAGGGAGACAGGCCGGTAGTGCTGGGGCCAAAGCAGTTGGTGTCTTCTTCTTCTCTGCAGGGTTTTTCAGCTCAGCAGTCCTCTTCTTCTGTAAGTTGCAGGAATCTGAGTTCCTAGGTTCTGGGGAGCCCCTAAATACTGAATTTAGGGGTGTGTTTAGGTCTGGGAGGGCAGTAGCCAATGGCTACTGTCCTTGAGGGTGGGTACACCCTCTTTGTGCCTCCTCCCTGAGGGGAGGGGGGCACATCCCTATTCCTATTGGGGGAATCCTCCTTCTACAAGATGGAGGATTTCTAAAAGTCAGAGTCACCTCAGCTCAGGACACCTTAGGGGCTGTCCTGACTGGCCAGTGACTCCTCCTTGTTTTTCTCATTATCTCTCCTGGACTTGCTGCCAAAAGTGGGGGCTGTGTCCAGGGGGCGGGCATCTCCACTAGCTGGAGTGCCCTGGGGCATTGTAACACGAAGCTTGAGCCTTTGAAGCTCACTGCTAGGTGTTACAATTCCTGCAGGGGGGAGGTGTGAAGCACCTCCACCCAGAGCAGGCTTTGTTTCTGTCCTCAGAGAGCACAAAGGCTCTCACCGCATGGGGTCAGAAACTCGTCTCTCAGCAGCAGGCTGGCACAGAGCAGTCAGTCCTGCACTGAACAATTGGGTAAAATACAGGGGGCATCTCTAAGATGCCCTCTGTGTGCATTTTTTTATAAATCCAACACTGGCATCAGTGTGGGTTTATTATTCTGAGAAGTTTGATACTAAACTTCCCAGTATTCAGTGTAGCCATTATGGAGCTGTGGAGTTCGTTTTTGACAGACTCCCAGCCCATATACTCTTATGGCTACCCTGCACTTACAATGTCTAAGGTTTTGCTTAGACACTGTAGGGGCATTGTGCTCATGCACATATGCCCTCACCTGTGGTATAGTGCAACCTGCCTTAGGGCTGTAAGGCCTGCTAGAAGGGTGACTTACCTATGCCACAGGCAGTGTGAGGTTGGCATGGCACCCTGAGGGGAGTGCCATGTCGACTTAGTCATTTTCTCCCCACCAGCACACACAAGCTGGCAAGCAGTGTGTCTGTGCTGAGTGAGGGGTCCCTAGGGTGGCATAGACATGCTGCAGCCCTTAGAGACCTTCCCTGGCATCAGGGCCCTTGGTACCAGGGGTACCAGTTACAAGGGACTTACCTGGGGGTCAGGGTTGTGCCAATTGTGGAGACAATGGTACATTTTAGGTGAAAGAACACTGGTGCTGGGGCCTGGTTAGCAGGGTCCCAGCACACTTCTCAGTCAAGTCAGCATCAGTATCAGGCAAAAAGTGGGGGGTAACTGCAACAGGGAGCCATTTCTTTACACAAGCCCCCCCCAGCCCACAGGCCAGGAGACTCAGCCAAAGCTGGGAGAGTCTTCCTAGTCTGTCAGGCGAGGAAGAGTAGAGGAAATAGGCTGGTTTGTTGCAGGGCCTACTCTGCCTTACATCCTCCTGTTCAGGTCATTCCCTCTGGGAAACTGACCCACTTCCACAGTGATAGGACCTAGTTTGAACTGCCTCTTGTCTGTGTCTTTAATGTCTCCACCCATTCTCTCTATTTTGGGGTTAGAGGTATCCACCTCTGCTAATCTTATCTTAGCCAGGGTCACCCCTAGCTTACCCAAAGAGGTTACCCAGAGCTGGAGTAACCCCACCATGACCAATAGGGTCAGGGGGCCTAACTTGCTATTTGGCATGGGGCCAGACCACCATGCCAAGGATAGTGCAGCCATAAAGGCTAACACCCAGCAAAGGCCACTGACAGCTATCAGTGCCCAGAACCACACCTTTAGCTCTTCACCTACAAGGGAAGGAGCTAAGTTACAGGCTTCTTTGGGTTCAGGGTGCCTGTCTGCTGTATTAGAGTGGGGGGTTACCACATCTTGTAGTAAACACCCTTCTTCCACTCTTTCTTCTGTTAGCTGAGGAGCCACCCACTCAGGTTTAACAGTTGCCTGACTAGCCAGGACTTCTTGTGGGTCAGGTTGGACTTTATCAGAACCACTTTTGGAGTTCTCCTCTACTGGAGCAGAATCTCCCTGGCTTGTTGGAACGTTGGCTAAAGGTTGTCCACCCTTCCTACACTGTTTTCTTTTCTTTTTCTTCTGGGGCCTACTTGCAGTTACTGCAGGGGTAGCACCTCCAGAATCCTTGGGAGAGGACTGGCACTGGACCAGTTCCTCTCTTGGGCTCTGACTAACCTCTGGGTATTCATTTCCAAGGAGACAATCAAGGGGGAGGTCTGTACTGACTACCACCCTTCTCCAGCTAAAAGTCCCACCCACTTCTATGGGCACAAAAGCCACAGGCCTATCAGTGACCCTGTCTGGGCTAACTCTTACTCTGGCAGTCTCACCTGGGATGTACTGGTTTGAGAACACCAGCCTGTCATGCACAATAGTGTGACTGGCACAAGTGTCTCTCAGGGCAGTGGCTGGGATTCCATTCACCAGTAGGTGGTGGAAGTGTCTACTTCCCTCTGGAATCTCCAACTCACCTGTTGGGCTCTTTTTCCAGTTGAAGGCTATGAAGACCTCCTCATCTGAGGAGTCATCCCCAATGGCTACACTGGTCACCCCTGGGATTTAGCTAGGGGGTTTGTTTTTGGGACAAGAAGTGTCCTTGGTGTGGTGCCCTGTCTGTCTACAGTTATGGCACCACGCCTTAGTGGCATCCCAGTTCTTACCCTGGTACCCACCTTTGTTTTGGGTTGTGTCTCAGGGCCCACCCACCTGTTCTGGTTTTTGGGGGCCTACAGAGGACTCTTTTTCTTTGTTTCTAGTGTCACCCACTTTCTCCTGGGGAGTCTTTGTAACCCCTTTCTTTTGGTCACCCCCAGTGGAAGTTTTGGTTACCCTAGTCTTGACCCAGTGGTCTGCCTTCTTTCCCAATTCTTGGGGAGAAATTGGACCTAGGTCTACCAGATACTGATGCAACTTTTCATTGAAGCAGTTACTTAAAATGTGTTCTTTCATAAACAAATTATAAAGCCCAACATAGTCATGCACTTCATTTCCAGTTACCCAACCATCCAGTGTTTTCACTGAGTAGTCTACAAAATCAACCCAGGTCTGGCTCGAGGATTTTTGAGCCCCCCTGAATCTAATTCTATACTCCTCAGTGGAGAATCAAAAGCCCTCAATCAGGGTACCCTTCGCGAGGTCATAAGATTCTGCATCTTTTCCAGAGAGTGTGAGGAGTCTATCCCTACACTTTCCAGTGAACATTTCCCAAAGGAGAGCACCCCAGTGAGATCTGTTTACTTTTCTGGTTGCACAAGCCCTCTCAAAAGCTGTGAACCATTTGGTGATGTCATCACCATCTTCATATTTAGTCACAATCCCTTTAGGGATTTTCAACATGTCAGGAGAATCTCTGACCCTATTTAAGTTGCTGCCACCATTGATGGGACCTAGGCCCATCTCTTGTATTTCCCTTTCTATGGCTAGGATCTGTCTTTCCAAAGCCAATCTTTTGGCCATCCTGGCTAGCAGGAGGTCCTCTTCACTGAGGCTATCCTCAGTGATTTCAGAGGTGCTGTTCCCTCCTGTGAGGGAAGCAGCATCTCTGACTATCACAGTTGGAATCAGGGATTGAGGGTCCCTGGGTTCCCTAGTTAGGACTGGAAGGGAGGAATTCTCCTCCATGTCACTAACATCATCCTCTGGGTTGTCATCCTCAGAGGGGTTGGCTTTTTCAAACTCTGCTAAAAGCTCCTGGAGCTGTTGTTTGGAGCGTCTTGAGCCAATTGTGATTTTCTTTATTTTGCAGAGTGACCTTAGCTCCCTCATCTTAAGATGGAGGTAAGGTGTGAGGTCGAGTTCCTCCACATTCACATCTGCACCAGGCATTATGTTTCTAAAAGTTGGAATACTTTATAAGAATCTAAAACTAGTTCTAGAATCTAATTCAAACTTTCACAAAACTTTTAAACTCTAAAAGAAATGCTAAACAGGGACTAACCCAAGGCCCTAGCAGGACTTTTAAGAATTTAGAAAAATAGCTCAAATTGCAAAAATCAATTTCTAATGACAATTTTTGGAATTTGTCGTGTGATCAGGTATTGGCTGAGTAGTCCAGCAAATGCAAAGTCTTGTACCCCACCGCTGATCCACCAATGTAGGAAGTTGGCTCTGTATGCACTATTTCAAAGTAAGGAATAGTATGCACAGAGTCCAAGGGTTCCCCTTAGAGGTAAGATAGTGGCAAAAAGAGATAATACTAATGCTCTATTTTGTGGTAGTGTGGTCGAGCAGTAGGCTTATCAAAGGAGTAGTGTTAAGCATTTGTTGTACATACACACAGGCAATAAATGAGGAACACACACTCAGAAACAATTCCAGGCCAATAGGTTTTTGTTATAGAAAAATATATTTTCTTAATTTATTTTAAGAACCACAGGTTCAAATTCTACATGTAATATCTCATTTGAAAGGTATTGCAGGTAAGTACTCTAGGAACTTTGAACAATCACAATAGCATATATACTTTTTACATAAAGCACATTTAGCTGTTTTAAAAGTGGACACAGTGCAATTTTCACAGTTCCTGGGGGAGGTAAAGTAATGTTAGTTCTTGCAGGTAAGTAAACCACCTACGGAGTTCAAATTGGGGTCCAAGGTAGCCCACCGTTGGGGGTTCAGAGCAACCCCAAAGTTACCACACCAGCAGCTCAGGGCCGGTCAGGTGCAGAGTTCAAAGTGGTGCCCAAAACGCATAGGCTTCAAAGGAGAGAAGGGGGTGCCCCGGTTCCAATCTGCCAGCAGGTAAGTACCCGCGTCTTCGGAGGGCAGACCAGGGGGGTTTTGTAGGGCAACGGGGGGACACAAGCTCACACAAAAAGTACATACTCAGCGGCACTGGGGCGGCCGGGTGCAGTGTGCAAACACGCGTCGGGTTTCCAATGGATTTCAATGAGAGACCAAGGGGTCTCTTCAGCGGTGCAGGCAGGCAAGGGGGGGGCTCCTCGGGGTAGCCACCACCTGGGCAAGGGAGAGGGCCTCCTGGGGGTCACTCCTGCACTGGAGTTCCGATCCTTCAGGTGCTGGGGGCTGCGGGTGCAGGGTCTTTTCCAGCCATCGGGATTTTAGAGTCAGGCAGTCGCGGTCAGGGGAAGCCTCGGGATTCCCTCTGCAGGCGTCGCTGTGGGGGCCCAGGGTGGACAACTTTGGTTACTCACAGTCTTGGAGTCGCCTGGGGGTCCTCCCTGTCACGTTGTTTCTCCACCAGTCGAGTCGGGGTCGCCGGGTGCAGTGTTGCAAGTCTCACGCTTCTTGCGGGGATTGTAGGGGTCTTTAAATCTGCTCCTCTGGATACAAAGTTGCAGTCTTTGTTGAACAGAGTCGCTGTTCTCTGGAGTTTCTTGGTCTCTTGGAAGCAGGCAGTCCTCTGAGGATTCAGAGGTCGCTGGTCCCAGGGAAAGCGTCGCTGGAGCAGGTTTCTTCTGAAGGAGGGAGACAGGCCGGTAGGGCTGGGCCAAAGCAGTTGGTGTCTTCTTCTTCTCTGCAGGGTTTTTCAGCTCAGCAGTCCTCTTCTTCTATAAGTTGCAGGAATCTGAGTTCCTAGGTTCTGGGGAGCCCCTAAATACTGAATTTAGGGGTGTGTTTAGGTCTGGGAGGGCAGTAGCCAATGGCTACTGTCCTTGAGGGTGGGTACACCCTCTTTGTGCCTCCTCCCTGAGGGGAGGGGGGCACATACCTATTCCTATTGGGGGAATCCTCCTTCTACAAGATGGAGGATTTCTAAAAGTCAGAGTCACCTCAGCTCAGGACACCTTAGGGGCTGTCCTGACTGGCCAGTGACTCCTCCTTGTTTTTCTCATTATCTCTCCTGGACTTGCCGCCAAAAGTGGGGGCTGTGTCCAGGGGGCGGGCATCTCCACTAGCTGGAGTGCCCTGGGGCATTGTAACACGAAGCTTGAGCCTTTGAAGCTCACTGCTAGGTGTTACAGTTCCTGCAGGGGGGAGGTGTGAAGCACCTCCACCCAGAGCAGGCTTTGTTTCTGTCCTCAGAGAGCACAAAGGCTCTCACCGCATGGGGTCAGAAACTCGTCTCTCAGTAGCAGGCTGGCACAGAGCAGTCAGTCCTGCACTGAACAATTGGGTAAAATACAGGGGGCATCTCTAAGATGCCCTCTGTGTGCATTTTTTTATAAATCCAACACTGGCATCAGTGTGGGTTTATTATTCTAAGAAGTTTGATACTAAACTTCCCAGTATTCAGTGTAGCCATTATGGAGCTGTGGAGTTCGTTTTTGACAGACTCCCAGCCCATATACTCTTATGGCTACCCTGCACTTACAATGTCTAAGGTTTTGCTTAGACACTGTAGGGGCATAGTGCTCATGTACATATGCCCTCACCTGTGGTATAGTGCACCCTGCCTTAGGGCTGTAAGGCCTGCTAGAAGGGTGACTTACCTATGCCACAGGCAGTGTGAGGTTGGCATGGCACCCTGAGGGGAGTGCCATGTCGACTTAGTCATTTTCTCCCCACCAGCACACACAAGCTGGCAAGCACTGTGTCTGTGCTGAGTGAGGGGTCCCTAGGGTGGCATAGACATGCTGCAGCCCTTAGAGACCTTCCCTGGCATCAGGGCCCTTGGTACCAGGGGTACCAGTTACAAGGGACTTACCTGGGTGCCAGGGTTGTGCCAATTGTGGAGACAATGGTACATTTTAGGTGAAAGAACACTGGTGCTGGGGCCTGGTTAGCAGGGTCCCAGCACACTTCTCTGTCAAGTCAGCATCAGTATCAGGCAAAAAGTGGGGGGTTACTGCAACAGGGAGCCATTTCTTTACAGCAGCAGTCTCTTAAAAAGGTTTTCAACACACAGGTTTTTGCCAGGGCCGGTAGAGGAAGAGGCCGCTCTACCGGCTGGTCCTTCAGAAATCAAGGCTTCAGAGGCTCTTACAACTACCAACAACAGGAATTTAGGCAGCAATTCTACCCCCAGCGTTCCAGAGGGTTCACAGGCCGAAACCAACGCAAGTCCAATTTTCGGGCCATCTTTCTGTAGGGGGTCGTCTAAAGTTTTTTCTTCACAAATGGAAAGAGATTACCTCAGATCCTTGGGTTCTCAACACCGTCATAAGCTACTTAATAGAGTTTTATGAAACTCCCTACCAAACATCTTCCCTTCCTCCTCTCATCTTTGCAGAGGAAATGTCAAATCTCATCTCTGCCGAGATCCAAGATCTCCTTCGAAAACGAGCTATTCAACCAACTCGTCCTCTTCCATCCAGCTTTATAAGCCCCCTGTTTTTAGTAATCAGGAAAAACAAAAAAATCAGACCAGTCATCAACCTCAGACAATTCAATCAATTCGCCGTTTATCGACATTTCAAGATGGAAACAATTCTTCATCTAAGGGACTCGCTTCTTCTGAACGACTGGAT
The DNA here is from genome assembly GCF_031143425.1 of Pleurodeles waltl. Taxonomy (NCBI): domain Eukaryota; kingdom Metazoa; phylum Chordata; class Amphibia; order Caudata; family Salamandridae; genus Pleurodeles; species Pleurodeles waltl. The sequence goes on from NC_090446.1 coordinate 895,201,132, forward strand.
GGTCCGCCTGGACCTTCAGGATGCCTACTTAACAGTACCCATTCATTACTCTCAAAGAAAGTTTCTACAGTTTCAATGGCAACATCAAACCTTTCAATTCACTTGCCTGCCCTTCGGGCTTTCATCGGCCCCTTGGTGTTTCACCAAGTTAATGAAACCTATTGTAGCTCTTCTCCGGTCTCAAGGTTTCAGAATGATAATCTATCTAGACGATATGCTACTCATGCATCAAGACATCGCTACTCTTCGCTCTCAACTGTCCTACACTATATCCCTCCTTTCAGATCTAGGTTTCATAATCAACAACGAGAAATCGACATTTGCTCTGTCACAGACCATGGAGTTCCTAGGTTTTCTAGTCAAATCCTCTCAGGGCCTTCTACAACTCCCGGATTCAAAAATAAAAGGTATCAAAGCAGAGATAACCCTATCTTTACAGCAGACTTTTCTCTCCCTAAGGTCTCTTGCAAGGATTGTAAGTCTTCTTTCTTCCTCGATTCAGGAAATCTTTCCAGGTCCTCTCCACTATCGGACTCTTCAGAGATTAAAGATTTGTCATCTGCGCAAAGGTCTTGCTTATTCAGATTTCATCCCCCTCGATCTCGAATCCTGTACAGAACTTGAATGGTGGCTAGACCATCTAGAAGCCTGGAATGGCAGGACCATCTTTGCCTCAGCCCCAGATCTTGTCTTAGAATCCGATGCAAGCCTAACAGGTTGGGGCGCAAGGTGTGGTCAAATATCGACTGGAAGCACATGGTCTCTTCAGGAGTCTTCATTGCACATCAACTGTTTAGAGATGCTTGCAGGCTCCTTTGCAATCAGAAGCTTCACCAAAAATAGAGTCCACTGTTCCATACTGCTGCGTATGGACAACCTCACGGCAGTCAAATACATCAATCATTTCGGCGGTACCAAATCCAAACCTCTAGCCGAACTAGCCAAAAATTTCTGGGAATTCTGCCTCCACCGAAAAATTTCAGTTTGAGCAGAATACTTGCCAGGTTCGCTCAATTCAGTTGCAGATTGGTATTCGCGTCACCTTTCCGACTCCAGCGACTGTAAACTTCACTCTTCGGTCTTCAACTCCCTTCATCGCAAATGGGGTCCTTTTCATATAGACCTCTTCGCATCCCGTCTAAATACTCAATTTTCTAATTTCTTCAGCTGGAGACCAGATCCTCAAGCTTTAGCGACCGATGCATTTCTACAACAGTGGCCCCATTCAGTAAACTATGCCTTTCCTCCTTTCATCATGATAAACAGAGTACTTGCTCATCTTTGACGTCAAAAAGCCACAGTAGTTCTAGTTGTTCCGTTTTGGCAATCTCAAGTGTGGTACCCCCCCTTCTCGAACTATCAATTGACTTCCCGGTACTTCTGCCCTCCTTCCCTTCTCTCCTTCTCAATCCACAAGGTCTCCCTCACAATCTCATACTCAACAAATCCCTTCTCCTATCTGCCTGGAAAGTTTCAGGTCTTCCTCATCTTATCCAGGAATTTCACTTGAGGCTTCAACATACATCAAGAATTCCTGGGCTCCAGGCACTTCCAAGGTTTACAAATCAGCTTGGTCCATCTGGTCTGGCTGGTGTCTGGGAAAAGCATGTGATCCCTTTTCAGCAGATCTCAGTCTGATAGCAAATTTCCTTGCCTCTCAGGCTAGTGCAGGCAAATCTTACAGGACTATTAACTTATATAGGTCAGCCATCTCCCTCCATCATCCTTTTATAAACGGGAAACCCGTAGGGGAAAAATCTTATCATCTGTCGCCTTTTGAAAGGAGTAAAATTCTCCAACCCTCCCCTTCCCAAATATACCGCTCTATGGTATGTAAATCTCTTTTTACAAATGTTTCTATCCTGGCAGGATAATAACTTATTATCTTTGAAGATGCTTTCCGCTAAACTAACAATGTTATTTTGTTTAGTATCTATCAAACATCTGTCCGATGTCAAAGCCTTAGATATTTCGGCTCATCACTTTACTCCTACAGGTGTACTGTTCAATGTGTCTCGTCGTACTCAAACCAATATTGCTTCTGTTTTCTATCTGTTCTTTCCTAATTATCTGAATCTATGTGTGGGAAACTGTTTAAAGATTTATGAACAAAAGACTGCCGATCTTAGAACATCTTCTGCCTCCCAACTTTTAATTTCCTTCAAGAAACCTTATAAACCGGTATCTTCTCCTACCTTGGCTCGCTGGGTTAAATGGGTAATGTCACTATCTGGCATCGATACATCAAAATTTGGAGCCCATTCTGCTAGAGGGGCTATGACGTCAAAAGCCTTTTGGTCCGGATCACGTTTGGAAGATATTCTAAGATCGGCAGATTAGTCAAATGATTTTATTTTTCGCACATTTTATTGTAAACCCGTTAATACAGCAGCTTTCGTAGTAATTAACATGCTTTAAACAAGCATAATAGGAGCCTCCGGTCGTGTGAGAAAATGTAGATTTGCCAAGTAATTTCTGATGGAAAGTCTTAATTTTATTAAAGACACGGAGGCGAGTATTATCCCACCGCTTACTGTACTAATGTTGTTCTATTTTCCCACCCTTTTTAGTTGCTACCAACGCTCCAGCGTCTACTTCGAGCTAAATCATTGGATGCCGTTTCTACTCAAAGTATTCCTTCATTCCAATCATCACCGAATCTGGATTCCTCTGTCAACCATTCTGTCAAGTGTTACTTCTGGACAGAATTCAAGACTTACTTGCATTTATTATGGCAATATGTTTAATTTGTTGTATTTTACCTTTGTTTAAATCATTCTCTTGACTGTATCGCAGTTGAAAAGAGGGCTGCCTGCAGTCAGGATTGGTATATCTTATCGTGCATAGTGTCGTGATTGGTTACTTTATTATTTTTGCTCTCCCATTGGTTGCCTGTTACGCAAACCTTTGGGATTGGTGTTTTTCTTGGCTGCTGTTAAAATAAAGCAGGAAAAGAAAGCATAATACTCGCCTCAGTGTCTTTAATAAAATTAAGACTTTCCATCATATATTACTTGGAAAATCTACATTGTAACAGTGTATGGATATACCTTAGTGATATCACTGTGTAATCAACTCTCTGCACTTTGATGCAAAAGTTGTTACTCTTGAAACTAAACATACAAGAGATGTGTATTTTAAATATGTTTTCATCAAACTGTATATATGAATTCGATAACCACCTCGAGTTTTGTCACTACTCACTCCCTTCCAGAAGATGGAGTTTACTATAGTTTCCAGTTGACTTTTGTGTGACTGTAATTTAGAAACACACATATCCTGCAATTCCTAACTTGGTAATCATGCAAGCATTATTGGAACTCTGAATACCTTACACAAAATCATTTGCATCTGGATTAACAACACATTTGCATCGGGATTAAGAAAACGTCCTATTCTATCATAGGATAACCTTGATAGGTTTGCAATGGTGTTAATCAGTTTCATTTCAGCGACCTCCTCAACCACCACAAAATTGTAATGCTCTGCTAATTTAACTTTACCCTATATCAGAGTTGCCATCAACCGTGTTTAGCATTATGAGCATCACGACCAGGCATTTAGTAGTAATGCCACCATGCCACCATGATGGGTGTGGCGGTCACATACACATTGGGCTAAAGTAACATCTCCTCCATTGGGAATTACAACCCAACGCTCCTTCTACACCATAGCGAGCAGAACGCTACTGTTACACTATTTGTTATTCCCCTTTCAATGGTTATTTAGTCTAACCCATTACTGCTGTTTCCTTATTTGTATGTTAATTCCATATTTTCTTGGTTGCAGTTCTGGTTCGAGTAGAAAATGTATTATGGGAAATATACAAGTGTATGGACGTAGAGACCACATGCCAGCAAGGTTCATAACGTGGCTTTAGAAAGAGGATGGAAAATACACTGAGCCGGTGTCTGATTTACCTTTTAAAAATAATATATTAACTTGGGGTTATATCATCTGGGAATATAATATAAACCTTTATACTACTGTCGAGGATGGAAAATACATTATTTCATATTTTGAACGCGCGGGCTTATTTTACATCTTTTCACACAAACAAATCCTACGTGTAGTTGGCATAAATCTCTAATTCGTTCAAAAACTGAGGGTAGTACACGCCATGGTTGTAAATACTACCTGCTAACAGTTCTTCCCATCTGACTTTCAAAAAAGATTATGTTGGCACGTTAGCATGGCTTGAACGTGTTATGCAAAATCTTGTTCAGCGGCTCTACCTGCCCCAGGAAAATGCACAGGTTTTGATATCAAGCACTCTCTCAGCCAGACACATTTCACAAACCCCAAGCTGGGAAAAAACAGAAAACAAATTAAGCTGGTGGCACTCATAGAGGTGACTGAAGCCCGAAGGCGGCCGAGTTTGTTTCGATATGATTACTGTCTGTGCGCGGTCTGCCCTCTTCTCCAGGGGAATTAATTATGTCTTTTAATCAAATGATTTTGCCAGCCATCCTGTGCAGTGCTCAGGAGCCGTGCTGCCTGCTCTCGTTAAATCCGCTGTCTCTGAACTTGCCGGGCCTTGTTAAGCCCCAGATACATTTTTCAGTCATTCCCTGATACGTTCCATGGCACAGCCTGATCCCGCCACTAGGCCCCTTAATGAAACTTCCCTCTTCCCGCGCCAATTCCCCTGAAGCCGCAGTCTGGGAGAACAGTTTGCTTTCTCTGTGTTAATATTGTGTCGTGTGCTCCCACCACCTCTGAGAAATAAAGAAACACTGACACAATGATCAAGGTATTTCAAAAGGAGAAAATGTACATCAAGTTTGTAGAGAACATATATGATTTTATTAATGCTGACCAATTAATATCAGTCGTCCAGACTTTGACAATTTACAGCTGATTATAATAATGAGGAGCTCAAGATATGTGACTGAGGAGTGCAAGCCATTAAGAGAGACATGAGTGCACTACTGCTCATCATAGTAAGTCTGGCTTTCTATATATAAAAACCAAAGGTTACAGAGATTGTATAGTTAGGTTCAGATTTTGCACACACAAAACCATAAAAGTTCAGTAGCTGTAGTTATAGTTATTTCAAGTAACTCTAACACATACCTTAAGGTAACTATAACTATCGCCTACCATGCACAATTTTCTCATCAATAATTTCACTGCAAATGTTATATTATCAATGATGTCATAGATGTCATGAGTGATATAATATGTGGGGTAATTAGCAGTGCATGGAGAGAGCGTGAGTTATAGTTACCTTAGGGCACGAGTTATAGTTACTTGAAATAACTATAACTGATGAATTTTTATGGTTCCCTGTAACCACTGATTTTCTTTCAGTGAATTTTTAAGGTTTTAAAAAAAATGTTCATTCTGAACTATAACATCCCTGTAAGCATTGTTTTTTCTGTGAAGTTCTACAGTTTTTAAAATGTTATTTCATACCTATAATATCACTTTAACCTGAGCATGTGAGTGGGTGTGTGAATAGTTGTATGGGGTGTCTAAGTGGGTGTGTGAGTGTGTTTTGGGTGTGTGGGTGCACGCATGACTGGCTATAGGGGGTCTGTGAGTGGGTGTGTGAGTGGGTCTGTGAGTTGATGTGTGAGTGGTGTTATGGGTCTGTGAGTTGGTGTGTGCGTGTGGCTGTATGGGTGTGTGAGTGGTTGTGTGGGTGTGTGAGTGGTTTTGTGTTTCTTTGAGTGGGTGTGTGATTGACTGTATGAGTGGGTTTGTGAGTGATTGTGTGGGTGTGTAAGTGGTTGTGTGAGTGCTGTGTGAGTCTATGAGTGGGTGTGTGAGATATTTTATGGGTCTGTGGGTGGGTGTTTGAGTGGCCATATGGGAGTGTGGGTGGGTGTGTGAGTAAATATGTGGGTGTGTAAATGAGTGTGTGAGAGTGTGAGTGTTTGAGTAGGTGTGTGGGTGTGAAAGTGGGTGCATGTGTTTTTTATTGTTAGGGTGTAGATCTCCAGATCCACCGAAATCTGGGAGGATGATGGTGGATCCTCTGTTCCTCAGGCACTCAAAAAAACGTTTTTGGACAATTTCTTGCCCATTACGGGTCTCTCACAGACCCCTCCATCAGTGCCATGGGGTCAGTGTACTTCTATCCTGACCCCTTCTATCACTTTTAAAATGTATTTAACCTGCTAGGAACCGAGTCTCGATAAACAAAATGGCCACCGCAACTTTCCTCTCAGGTTGCAGCTAGTCAATCATGGCATTGTTGTTGGTACGTGGGTCCCCAAATCTGCCCAGGTCTACGCAGGATCTGAGGCGGATCTGCCTCTCTATATTTACATCAATATTTTTATTTTCATATATTCAAAACTACTGAACAGATTTACATCACATTATAACAAGAGGTCTTTCTGAACCAAGATCTAGGTTTCTGTCCAATTTTCTGTAATTCCGCTCAGTGGTTTTGGCTGTAGTCATGTCTAAAATCCCTAAGGGAAATAGCATGTGGATAATGCATTTTGGGACCCTCTTTTTCTAGCAGCCCCTTGGTGAATCACCCTGAAACTTTCCAGACAGCAGTTAAAGTGTCTGTCGTCAAGTTTTCCAAAATTCTGTGACGATTCTTCAAACGGTGCAAAAGTTATTAGCAAAACAAAAACGATTTTCTTATGTAAACTAAGTCATCCTAACTATAACTACCTACTGACCAGAAGGTTATATATATACCCCAAACAAAGCCATGGCAATTCAGCAGTTACAGTTATACTTATGTTAAGAAACTATACCTCATGTCCTAAAGTTACTTAACAGCACAAGTTATAGTTTCTTCACATAACTACAACTGTATGCTGAAATGTCAACCTAACTATAAAGTGCCTGTAAACTTTGGTGCTCTTAGTGAATTTATATATTTTTTTTAACATAAAGTAATATATAATTACTGTATGTTAATACAACCACCGCAGTCCACGGTCATGCTAAGTTTTAAGCATAGGATTAGCACAGCAAATCCCTTTACCATTTTTACAGTAAAGTTTGCAAGTATAGGATTAGCCCAGTGCCAACCACGCCAAGTTGAAAAATGACAAAAACCTTTTACTTCCAATCACAGTGTCATTGCTTTGTATTGGTAAACTTGGGAACATCTATCTATCTATCTATCTATCTATCTATCTATCTATCTATCTATCTATCTATCTATCTATCTATCTATCTGTTTTTTTTTAAGATAAGCTACATATTGCAGTAATTCAGACCAATTTAAAGAACTGGTGAATGTTATGCCCAGATAACGATACCAATCCACTTTCTTTATCAACTAAACCACCAGCATACTGCCAGGAATATTTACTGTGCTTCTTCCCAAAAATTAAACTCTTCGGCCCAGATTTACAACAAAGTGGCACAGCCTGGTGCTGTGCCAAAAATAGCAGTGCTGCACCACTTTTGAAACGCAGGGATGCGCTGTATTTTGATTAATATGGCACACCCCTGTGTTTCCTTCTGCTCCAGCGCTGAATGAAGCTGCCTGCTCCAAAGCAGGCATCCTTGCACCACAGTGCAATGAGAGGGATAGGCTGTTTATGTGCAGGAAGGTGTTCCTTCCTACACATAAACAATCTACAATGGCGATTTGGCACTTATATGTGTGCTGCAAAATGCAACACAAATAGAAGTACCAAAGCATAATTTTGGAATGTTTGTTTATGTGCAGGAAGGAACACCTTCCTGCACATAAACAATAATTCATGGCATTTTACTTCTTCAATGTGTGTTGCAAAAATGTAGCACACATAGAAAGAGCAAAAAAGAAGGAAAAATAAAAGCATTCCTCCTTGTTGCGCCATTCTAACATCACCCATGGGGTGGTGTTACATTTTGGCGCTGCTTTAAATGTATGCCTTCTTGTAAGTCTGTGGCATTGCCAAAGCAATGGGTGTTGCAGTGGAACACCCACAGCAACACCTATTGCATGCCCTTCTTTCCACCATTTTTCTTCAAAATTTGATTTGGTGGTGTGTTTAAAATGCCTGCCCATCCAGATTAACTGATGATCTTCAACCATTTATATAAACATGGGTAAACAAACGTCTCCTGTGCTCAGTGGTGGTTGGCTGTAGGGCTTCCCTCAGAACCAGGCCCTGTGGCCAACCCGCTATGGGTGGTCAACCCCACTGTGCATGGTCTTTGGACATGTACCGCTGGGGTGTAGCACAGGTGGCTAAACCTTGCTGCAAACAACATTTAGCTGTTTGCAGCAGGATTTAGCCGTGAGTCCATCCTGCCAGGCACAGCCATGCAGGGTATAGAAAAAAAGCTCACTAAGCACTTTCATTTTTTTATTGGTAGTTCTCAAAAGAACCATTTTTAGGATGTTTCATTTGAGGGGATTTTGAGTTTTTGTAGGATTTTTGCAGTTTTTACTGTTTTTTTTAACTGATGTGGCAAATAGAAACATACATTTTATTTTGTTCTGATGCTATTTGTTGTGATGTTCCCACATCTCCGCTATCCCAGTTTGTGCCACAACAACAAGGTGATTGGTTGGAGTGCTTGAATTTAATCCCATCCACTGGCAATCGCTCGGGCTGCATCCCAATCCATCGTTCTTTCCACTATGTACCTCAGTTTGGACCCAGCCATATGCAGATCAGACTTGACTCTGCTCCAATCTGAGCAGCCCTAACTAAGGCAAAATCTGTTTTAGGTTGCTTGTGTTCCGGTTCAGTCAAAACTGATTTGCATATGGCTGGGTCCAAACTGAGGTGGCATGGTGGGCAAAAATTATGGATTGGCACAGAGCCTGAGCAATGTCAGAAGTTCTGCAGAGTGTTACGTGTTACCAAGACAATTTTTTTATTTTTGGAAGAGATTAGATTGAACATTTTACGGGAGTTAGTTTGACTTTAAAAAATAATAAATGTAAATTTGGAGTGCTAGAGGTAAATTATCCTGGACATCACATAACAGGATCTGTTATTCAAATCAAATAAAGGGTAGGTTGAAACTAGTGTGAATCTTGAAGAACCTGGTAACAAAGACAAATTGATTTAACTTCTAGGCATAACAGAATATTATAATACATTTTTTAAGAATTAGGTGGATAAAACTGTTAACTTAAGGGCTCTTCGGGGAAGGAAAGTAGAGTGTCAGTGGAATACTGGCTATATGAAAGAATGTATTGAATTGAAAAAGGAATTGCAAAATGTTCCATGCTTGCCTCATTTGTTCTTGGTGAGGACACAATTATGCTGTTTGTGAGAACTTGACACTGTTTTGCTTCAAAGAAGAAATTAAGCTGCAGAAATGAACTCAAAGAGCATTCTCTTAAAATTCTCTTGACATTATTCACTCCCTTCGGCATAATACATGCTATTAATTCTTGGGAAGGGGCATCAAGTTCCACTTAATGATATGTTGAAGTCATATTAAATGTAGAGAAATAATTTGTTCCTGCTAAAGTTGCAACTAGCTCATTAGTATTAGGTAAAGGGAAACTATAAAAATACCTACACAATTAAGTGCTCTTAGATTGACACAAAAACAATCTCTTCATTTGTCTTCTTAGCTACCATAATTGGGGCTAAACACTCCATAGCCTCAACTGACTCAATGATGTCTGAATCACTTATGTTTTTTTAAAACTGAACTTTTATACTTTTCTTTATACTCGGACAAATGTGTCTTACCTCAGCTACAACCGGTGCAGCATTTTTTTTAAAACTTGGGGTGATGGTTATATCCTTTCACGCTGTTCACTGAACAATTGCTAAAAGTCCCAACAAAATCTGCAGCTTCTTATTGAATATCTTGATCAATAACTTGAGGATCAGAATTAGAATCAAGTTTCACTCCTAATGCCTTTTGATGAGGCCATCCAGTCAAAGTACTCCCCTTGATGAAAATTTACACATTCCCTACACAAAAATGACCACATGTTTCAAAACTGAATTCAAAATAACCCAGCATTTTGATGGGAACACCACCATAACCCCTGGCTGCACATCTAGCTCACATAATAATACTTCACCTCTACATTTTTCAGTAAAAACCTCATTAGTAATTATATTTAGGTGAGAGCATGAATCAAATCTCATCTAAACTTCTGGAGAGTTGATCGTCACAGAGTGTTCATGTTTAGAATTACAACACTTACCACGTTTAAAGCAAGTTGTCTCATCAATTTGAAATATAATATCATGTGCAACATCTTGCATTTCCTTTGTTCTGTCTTTTCTGCTTTTGCTCTTACAGCATTTCCCAAAATGATTTTTTCTTCCACCCTGTTTATAGGCAACATGCAACACAGGACAAACACTATCATTGGCTTTATGTCCTTGCCTGCCACACATGAAACATTCTCCCTTGAATCTTGTTTTTTCATCATTTATTCCAATTCACGTTTCCTTAACTATACACAGTGCTTCTTCAATCCTGTCATGTACAATATCTTGCTTTTCAAGTTGCTCAGTTCTTTCACACAACTCACTTTGTGCTCTTATTTCTTGACTATTTTTTTCACTTCCTCATTAGATGTTTCATCCTTGAGCTACAGCTCCTTCCTGATCTTTTCCCTGCCACACTTCAAAACAAACTGATCCTTAATCCTTTCTTCTGTCACCCCACCAAATATGCAATGGTTCTTAAGATAGTAATGTAGCCTTCTACTTATTCATCCTTCCCCAAGACTGAAATAGTATCTTTTCCTATTTGTACTGATTAGTGGCATGTAATTATGATCTAACTTTAAGATACATATTTCAGACTCATTCAAATTCCATCCTTCCTTAGTACTGAAATCTGGCAGAATCTCTAGACCTTACTCTCCTAGACGATGTAATAAAAGGATGTACTTTTTCCTGCACTCAAATTGATTCTATACACTGTTGCATAGTTAATAAAGATCTTCTTCCACGTACAGTATTCCACCTTAGTAGTGGATCTCCTGGACTGGTTAAAACAATTGAGGTGGTGTTACATTCTGCATATTTCTTTACCTTCAAATATATATTAATAGTAGAACAGAACAAACTAGACAAAAGGCAGGACAACTACTAATTTTCCTACATGATGTTTCTAGACCAAAATATGTTTATCACTGTAGTGCAGTCAAGTCTCAAACAAACATATAAAGATGTGCCTGTCACCGTTGTGTAGGCAAATCTCCAACAATAATAGTAGAATGTGTGTCTGTCACCATTATGTAGGCTGGTCTCAAGCAACATTAACAGTGGAAGGGGTGCCTATCACCGCTGTCCAGACTAGTCTCAAGTAGTACATGTAAAATGTGTGCCTTTCATTGTGAAGCAAGAGAAAAACCCAGGATTCTCCAATCATCATCTACTGTCGAAGGATGAATGTGCTGTCTTTATGCTGCAGTGAAGATTATCCCACACCTTTAAAATGGCTGCTCAATGTGTATCACGTCAATTTTCACAGAGGATTATCCTTGTTTTCCTGACGTAAAACCAACCTCCTCCAAAATGGATGTCTTGAACGCCTATCTCATTTTCTACAGGTGATTGACCTTATCTACCCAAAACTGGAAGACAAGGCTGTTTGAATATGACCTCCGACTTACTGGATACTCCACCACTATTATTTCAAAAGGAAATTGAAGTACTGCCACAATCAGATATGAATGGCACTACAGGACGGTTGTGAATCACAGCAACATGTGTCTCTCTCCCATCATCCTGTCACATGCTAGCAGATCATATCTAAATAAAATGCATCATATTCCTTACTGCAGCCCAATGTTTCCTCAAATTCCACCATTCGATTTTTGAAATGCCAGAAGCACCACTCAATTCTTATTCTTCAGCAGTCATTAGAATGTTATCAGCTTTGTGTCCTGGACCCAGTTTGGCACCGGAATAAAGTTAGGTATCTATTAATAGGCTCATGACACCAACGATGTACAGCAGGTAGATCTTTACTAGTAATATCCCTGCCAATTACTTCACTGAGAGTCAACTGTTGACACCAGAACCTTGGACCTCAACATTCTGAAATTGCTGAGTCTTGTGCAAAAGGAGGAGGCAACAAAGCAATAGGATAGGACATCACACTATGATGTTCTACTCCTCACAAAATAGTGGATATTCCTCCTGTTGCCAAGGAAAATTAGCTTTTTGTGCTATGGAATGTTACCTGATTTCTAAGCCAATGAAAACTTCAGAAAGTTCTATAAAGTCTAAAATAGTCTGCACACTTTACAGGAAGTCCACTGACCATAGAGAAAGCCCTGTACTTGTTGCTAGTCATGCTGTGCATGCAGTTTTGTAGTAGAAATGGGCGCATCCTCAAAAAAGTCCTCACCAATTGCCCCGCTTAAAAAACTTAAGTGGACAATTTTAAATGTAAACGGCTCCCAAATGTGTTAATAGTCCATTGACTAATTTCTGAGATCACAAACTGAACACAGCTAAAATGTCTCTCCCAGTTTGTAGCCTCATTTCAGAGATTATGGCACCTATAGTCCCTGGTTGTAAGATCATGTCCATGGACTATGAAACTAGAGGGTCCATATTTGTCCCCTTTCATAGTCTGTAGTCTCGATACTTAGACCATGGACTAATGACCACAGACTCATTTGGGTCCATACCTGTAGGTTTCTGCGAACTATGATATGTATTTTATTTTTCATTTTTCAGCGATGGAGTGGTATTTTGAGGCCTCACACTAGAATCTGAAGTTCACAGTGTGCTCACCCTACCCCCTTAAATGGCTTTGTGTTTTGTACAGGACATGGGCACTGTTTCATGTAATAATGGACACAAGAGGTAATTTGTGTTTATGGCGGGCCAGTCGGAACACTAGGTTCTGCAGACAGACATTTAGGGCCTGGAAACCGAAAAGGACTTAGGAAAAAAAGCTCCGTCATCCAGTCAGTTGTCAATATTTTTTTCAATTATTCTGTGATCTGCCCTTCAACTCGAGTCTGAGTGCAGTTCTTTGACTTACAGTCAAGATCTTGCTAACTTTTTAACCTTTTAAAGTTCACCCAAGCATTTTCATCACTAATTTCTTGAAAATTACTTAACAAATTTACACAAAACCAATCAAAAACTCTCCTGTGAGCAAAGATTTTCTTTCAAGCCAAGTTTGATGTAATTCCATTTAGCTATTTTTTCTGTAGATGAAAGCAAAGAATCCTGTGACAGTCAAAATGGGGAAAGTTACATTTTAGCCCACTGATTTTCTTCTCCCCATGATGGATCTGCACAAATTGTTCCATGCTGAACCAATATGGATTCACTCTTTTTGGCCTCATCTACTCAACACCTTTTAGCTGTCTGTAGGGGAAAGTCTCTTGTTTAACACACTACAATGTTTAACAATGGCTGGCTTTCTTCTTATTTGATGACTTTCCTTACCCTTCGTGTGCATGCTCCTCCCATGGATCATAGCTTCTTTACCATCCTTGTGTTTGGATGGCTTGAATACTTCCACAGCTCACATTCTGAGAACTACATTTTTCCTTTTCATTTAGCCCTCCATCAGAGTGCATGTTTTTTCTGGCTGGCTCTCTTTTTTTCTTCATTCCTCCCAAACACCAGTCACCATGCTGTTAGTGTTGCTCCTCACCCTTCCTAGCGTGTCTTGAAATTCACAACTACTGACACATTTTTGGGAGGGTATGACTAAAGAGCACGATGTGAGGGTTGGTTTGTCTTTTCTCCTTCATTGCACATTAGGCATGAGTGCACAGGTCTTGGAACAGAAAGACTGCTTTTATTGTGCTGATAGAGGAGCTGGTTGCTGCACTCATTCAGCTGGTGTTTGAGGCAGAAGGCATAGTTAGAATGACTGAAAAGGATCTGTCTCTTCTCGTGGGCAATTATAAATCTGCTCCCCGTGCTCTTGCAGAGGACCTAATGGCTGGAGCACATTTCAGTTCTGAGGCCTGTGGAAAGTAACCTTTGTCTTGGCAAGCATTTTCCTTTACAATTTGACACTTTGTTTTTCTTTTTTAAATGGTATTCAGAGTTTTCTGAGTGAAATGTATTTGAAAAATTAAACAGGCCAAAGATTTAAATTGTTATATTTGATGTACAGTTTTGAATTTCGCATACCGTTTTAATGAATGTTTTCACATTTCTTCAATATTTTGACATTTGTCTTTCTTTTACTTTTTTTGTGTTGTAATTATTTCATTATATTATCCACAAAAGAAAGAACAATACAGAAAGGGGGATAAGCACGAGTCATCCTTTGCAGGCTTATTCAACATTGTGTACAGAAAAGAAAAAGGCGTATATTTATACATAACCTAAACTCTGGTATCTATGCATTAGAAGAATAACTCAACTGGTGTTGACTATAGTCTTGATCATCCGTCGTGTTCTCGGAGGTATTAATTCTGAGGAGAATCGAGGAAACAGTGGTCAGAGGGGGGGAGGTGGGGTGGGTGAGACCAGGCGGGTTGGGGGAACGTGCAGGTCGTGCCACGAAACATTGTAGAACGTAGTTGCTAACAAGCCAGCCGTCTTAGTGTTGGTAGGGTTGTGCGAAGGGAACAAAGGGGTATACAATATAGAATGTGTCACTTAGGTATTTATACGATTATACAATAGACTATGAGGAGGTAGTGGGTGAAGGAAAGTATAGAGGAGGGGAGGAGGGAAGGGAAGTAGAGGGATATATACGTGAGAGGCCGGAGGGGGGGTCATGGATCAGTAGGGAGAAAGAGAGAGATAGAGAGGGTAGTGAATGGGAAGAGGCAAGAAGAGAGAAGAGAGAGAGGGGAGAGGAAGCGGGAGGGAGGAAGGGAGGGGGAGGGAAGGAAGCGGGGAGGTGGGGGAGAAGAAAGTGGAGGGAGAAAGAGAAAAGGCAGAAAAAGAGAGAGAGAGATAGATGGTCGCCCAGGAACATGAGGGTGTCTACTGAGGATGGGGTACCTTATGTGAGATGTGTTATGGGTGGGGGGATGAAGGGGGCGGGGGGGTGGGGGGAATGGGGATAGTGAAAGAAATGAAGAATTAGGAGGGAGGACGGAAGGGGGGGGAGTTATAGGGTGCAGGGAGGGGGAGGAGGGATAGGGAACAGCTATAGGGAAATGTACAATGAATAAGGACAGTAGGATATATGCATGAATGGGTCATGATAATAGTACAAGTGGAAGGGAGAGAGGGAGGTGATGTGGGCGAGAATGGGTTCTGAGCCGCGGGTGTTGTTGTTGTGAGGTCAGACGATAAGTAATCACTGTTGTGGAATTAGTATTTACAGAGCAATGTTTGCGGTGTTTATAGTGTTTGCGGCTGCAAAGGGTCGGTAAGGAACGGGGCCCATACTCTGTGGAACATGGCCGCCTGGTCTTGGAGGTTGTAAATGATCTTCTCGCATGCAGCTATCAGGGTCATCACCGTTATCCATTCTCCCGGTGTGGGGGGGTACGTTGAGCGCCAATGGCGAAGGATACATGTCTTCGCTGTGGCGAGTGAGGTATGCAACAGTCTCTGAAAGGGGAGCGATAAAACCGGGAGGGTGGTCATGTCGTGTAAGATGATAAGAGAGGGAGGTAGTCGTTCTGAGAGCGGAATTGAGGTGGAAATGGTGAGGCTGACAGCCTCCCACAGAGGGCGGACCGACGGGCAGCCGACCAAGATATGGAGTAAATCACACTGAATCTCTGAGCAGCGCAAGGAGGTCGCATGCAGGAGGAGACCTGCTCTATGTAGCCGTAGAGGTGTCCAGTACCAATTATGTATGATCTTAAAGTGGCAGAATTTCAGGTGAACCTCGCGAACATTTCTGTCCAACGCCTCTAGTAGGTCCACCCACTCTTCCGAGTCGAAGGATTTCTGCAGTCAAGTTTGCCACTGTAAACGTAAAATTTCTAAAAGGGGTTGAGAGAATTTATGCTGTGTGAGGACCTCGTATAGGCCTGCCATAACTCCCTTATGTTTTTCCCATGTTCTGATGTACTGCATCACTTGTGACGATGTTGAACCTTGGTGGGCAATGTTTGTGTTATGTTGCAAGCAGTGTTGTGAGTTGCATGTACCGCCATTCTTGTCTCGGATAGAGACCGAAGCTCTCTTTCAGTGAGGCGAAAGTCCTAATCGTTCTGTCCTGCAGGATCTGGCCTAAATGTACTATACCTGCCTCTCTCCAGGACGGCCATGTATTGACCCTCCCTCCTATTCGCAGTCCATCATTGTTCCACAGGGGTGCCTGGGTGTGCAGAGAGGGGTGGACTCCAACCAAGGAGTGGGCCCTTCTCCATGCTATTCGCGTCGCTCTTAGTATCGGATTCGCGAGTGTAGGGGAGGCTGTGTCAGTGCAATATAGACTCTCTGTACTGCCGCCATGGGGGAGCAGGGCTTTCCCAATTGCTACCCACTGGGGTGGTTCCCTCATGTCCGATGCTAATGTGGCCAAGGGCGACAGGTGTAAGGCTAGGGCGTAGAATTCTACTGAGGGGAGGCCCAGACCCCCATAGGAACGGCGTGCCAAAAGTTTGGCTGGGGCCAAGCGTGGTCGCATGTAGCCCCATATGAAGGTTCCGATCTCTGCATCTACTGACCGGAGTAGCGGGAGAGGTATCTGGAGAGGAAGGAGGCCCAGAACATAGGTAAAGCGCGGCGCAGTAACCATTCTCACCGCTTGTACTCTACCCCACATGGAGAGGCCCAGATGGGACAGCTTGTTGAAGTCTAGCCTCATGCGTGTGGTCAGAGGGGTAAGATTATCCATCATCATGTGGTCCAGTCCTCTGTTGTTCAGTATTCCTAAATATTTAAGATGTTTTGGAGTCCTTCTAAATGGATGTACGTGTATGTCGGCTTTCATTGTCATGCGTGAGAGGGGGAGGACTTCACTTTTTCCCAGTTCACTCGGTAGCCTGAGATGGGGGCAAAGGTCTTAATGGTCTCTAGTAGCACAAGAAGGGAGCGCCCGAGGTCTGCTATTGCGAGTAGGATGTCGTCGGCATAAAGGTAAATTTTGGAGACGCCGCCGGGCATGCTGAGTCCTGTTGTCGAAGGGGAGGTGCGAATAGTGGCCGCAAGTGGCTCCATAGCTAGTAGGAATAAAAGAGGGGAAAGGAGGCATCCCTGACGGGTTCCTCTTCAAATGGGGAAAGGTTTGGAAAGAAAGCCCCCATAATTGAACCCACGCTGTTCGGTTATCGTATAGGAGACGAACTTTGGAGATGAACTGTTCTCCAAGGCCGAATCTTTTCAAGGTCGCAAATAGGTATGGCCATTCAATACAGTCGACCGCCTTCTCTGTATCCAGGGACAAGGCTAGGGCGGCTTCCGGCATATTTCTGGATGTCCATTGGGAGTGGCAAAGGGTACGCAGATGATTTCTAGAGGTACGGCCCGGCAAAAAGCCCACCTGGGATTGATGTATAAGTGAGGGTATGACTTTGCGTAGACGGTTCGATAGAACGCTGGCTAGGATCTTGATGTCCCCGTTTAGGAGGGAGATTGGCCGATAACTGCTACAGAGTAGAGGGTCGCGTCCGGGTTTCGGTATTACCGCTATTGTGGCGGTATTAGAGATCGTGCCTAGGGAGCCTGTCTGACAGGCTTTGTCCAGCGCTCCGTGTAAGATATCAAGCGCTTCATCCCCTGCCCATTTGTAAAATTCTGCTGGGAAGCCGTCTTCACCCGGCGATTTGTGGTAGGTGAGGTCAGAGATAACCTGTGATATCTCCAGTTGGCTGATGTCTTCCTCTAGTAGGGCGCACCCCTCCGCAGAGAGAGAGGGTAGTTCTATACCATTTAAGAAGGTGTCTATGCATTCAGGCGTAGTTGTCGACTCTGGGGTATAAAGATGGCTATAGTAAGATGCAAACTCATTAACTATGTCTTGCGGGCACGTAAGCGCTGTTCCGGAACGGGCTGTCAGCACTTGTATGGCCATGGCTGCTGTTCTCTGACGAAGTTGGGCCGCTAGTAGTCTCCCTGCTTTCTCCCCCTGCTCATAATGCCTGCCCTGTATACGTTGGAGAACATATTCGGCTTGTGTGGTGTGCAGGTCGTTGAGTGCTATGCGAGCGGCCTTCAGGCGCCTGCGCACGGGGAGAGAGGGGTGGTCTGTGTATCGCCTCATCAATTGACGGACCGATTCTTCCAAGTTTGCTTGTTGTATTTTCCTGTCCTGATTCGCTAGCGCTGCGTCCCTCATCATCTGAACCCCTCTCACTCGCCTTGGTCGCAGCCCACAGGACCCTCCGCGAGTCAGTAGAGCCCTGATTATTCTGGACGTATGTGGACATGTGCTCTTGTAATCTTGCATTGCCCTGTGGAGAGCGGTATCGGTGGACTGCCAGCCAGGGTTTATAACCGGAGGACGTTCGGCCCAGTTGAATCGCGATTTGCACCGGGGAGTGGTCCGATAAACCACCCTCCAGTATCCGGGCATCTGTGACCTGCGCCACCAGGCCGTGTGATATGAGAAAATAATCCAGGCGGGACTGGGTACCATGTACCAATGACAGGAAGGTATATTCCTTATCAGTCGGGTATGTCATTCTCCAGTAATCTACCATACCATTATCTGATGTACAGTTTTGAATTTCGCACGCCGTTTTAATGAATGTTTTCACATTTATTCAATATTTTGACATTTGTCTTTCTTTTACTTTTTTTTGTATTGTAATTATTTCATTATATTATCCACAAAAGAAAGAACAATACAGAAAGGGGGATAAGCACGAGTCATCCTTTGCAGGCTTATTCAACATTGTGTAGAGAAAATCAAAAGGCGTATATTTATACATAACCTTAACTCTGGTATCTATGCATTAGATGAATAACTCAACTGGTGTTGACTATAGTCTTGGTCATCCGTCATGTTCTCGGAGGTATTAATTCTGAGGAGAATCGAGGAAACAGTGGTCAGGGGGGGGGGGGAGGTGGGGTGGGTGAGACCGGGCGGGTTGGGGGAACGTGCAGGTCATGCCACGAAACATTGTAGAACGAAGTTGCTAACAAGCCAGCCGTCTTAGTGTTGGTAGGGTTGTGCGAAGGGAACGAAGGGGTATACAATATAGAATGTGTCACTTAGGTATTTATACGATTATACAATAGACTATGAGGAGGTAGTGGGTGAAGGAAAGTATAGAGGAGGGGAGGAGGGAAGGGAAGTAGAGGGATATATACGTGAGAGGCCGGAGGGGGGTCATGGATCAGTAGGGAGAAAGAGAGAGATAGAGAGGGGAGTGAATGGGAAGAGGCGAGAAGAGAGAAGAGAGAGAGGGGAGAGGAAGCGGGAGGGAGGAAGGGAGGGGTAGGGAAGGAAGCGGGGAGGTGGGGGAGAAGAAAGGGGAGGGAGGGAGAAAGAGAAAAGGCAGAAAAAGAGAGAGAGAGATAGATGGTCGCCCAGGAACATGAGGGTGTCTACTGAGGATGGAGTACCTTATGTGAGATGTGTTATGGGTGCGGGGGGAGGAGGGAGGTGGGGTTATGGGGGAAATGGGGATAGTGAAAGAAATGAAGAATTAGGAGGGAGGACGGAAGGGGGGGAGTTATAGGGTGCAGGGAGGGGGAGGAGGGATAGGGAACAGCTATAGGGAAATGTACAATGAATAAGGACAGTAGGATATATGCATGAATGGGTCATGATAATAGTACAAGTGGAAGGGAGAGAGGGAGGTGATGTGGGCGAGAATGGGTTCTGAGCCGCGGGTGGTGTTGTTGTGAGGTCAGACGATAAGTAATCACTGTTGTGGAATTAGTATTTACAGAGCAATGTTTGTGGTGTTTATAGTGTTTGCGGCGGCAAAGAGTCGGTAAGGAACGGGGCCCATACTCTGTGGAACATGGCCGCCTGGTCTTGGAGGTTGTAAATGATCTTCTTGCATGCAGCTATCAGGGTCATCACCGTTATCCATTCTCCCGGTGTGGGGGGGTACGTTGAGCGCCAATGGCGAAGGATACATGTCTTCGCTGTGGCGAGTGAGGTATGCAACAGTCTCTGAAAGGGGCGCGATAAAACCGGGAGGGTGGTCATGTTGTGTAAGATGATAAGAGAGGGAGGTAGTCGTTCTGAGAGCGGAATTGAGGTGGAAAGGGTGAGGCTGACAGCCTCCCACAGAGGGCTGACCGACGGGCAGCCGACCAAGATATGGAGTAAATCACACTGAATCTCTGAGCAGCGCCAGGAGGTCGTGTGCAGGAGGAGACCTGCTCTATGTAGCCGTAGAGGTGTCCAGTACCAATTATGTATGATCTTAAAGTGGCAGAATTTCAGGCGAACCTCGCTAACATTTCTGTCCAACGCCTCTAGTAGGTCCACCCAGTCTTCCGAGTCGAAGGATTTCTGCAGTCAAGTTTGCCACTGTAAACGTAAAATTTCTAAAAGGGGTTGAGAGAATTTATGCTGTGTGAGGACCTCGTATAGGTCTGCCATAACTCCCTTATGTTTTCCCCATGTTCTGATGTACTGCATCACTTGTGACGATGTTGAATCTTGGTGGGCAATGTTTGTGTTATGTTGCAAGCAGTGTTGGAGTTGCATGTACCGCCATTCTTGTCTCGGATAGAGACCGAAGCTCTCTTTCAGTGAGGCGAAAGTCCTAATCGCTCCATCCTGCAGGATCTGGCCAAAATGTACTATACCTGCCTCTCTCCAGGACGGCCATGTAAAGACCCTCCCTCCTATTCGCAGTCCATCATTGTTCCACAGGGGTGCCTGGGTGTGCAGAGAGGGGTGGACTCCAACCAAGGAGTGGGCCCTTCTCCATGCTATTCGCGTCGCTCTTAGTATCGGATTCGCAAGTGTAGGGGAGGCTGTGTCAGTGCAATATAGACTCTCTGTACTGCCGCCATGGGGGAGCAGGGCTTTCCCAATTGCTACCCACTGGGGTGGTTCCCTCATGTCCGATGCTAATGTGGCCAAGGGCGACAGGTGTAAGGCTAGGGCGTAGAATTCTACTGAGGGGAGGCCCAGACCCCCATAGGAACGGCGTGCCAAAAGTTTGGCTGGGGCCAAGCGTGGTCGCATGGAGCCCCATATGAAGGTTCTGATCTCTGCATCTACTGACCGGAGTAGCGGGAGAGGTATCTGGAGAGGAAGGCGGCCCAGAACATAGGTAAAGCGCGGCGCAGTAACCATTCTCACCGCTTGTACTCTACCCCACATGGAGAGGCCCAGATGGGACAGCTTGTTGAAGTCTAGCTTCATGCGTGTGATCAGAGGGGTAAGATTATCCATCATCATGTGGTCCAGTCCTCTGTTGTTCAGTATTCCTAAATATTTAAGATGTTTTGGAGTCCTTCTAAATGGATGTCCGTGTATGTCGGCTTTCGTTGTCATGCGTGAGAGGGGGAGGACCTCACTTTTTCCCAGTTCACTTGGTAGCCTGAGATGGGGGCAAAGGTCTCAATGGTCCCTAGTAGCACAAGAAGGGAGCGCCCGAGGTCTGCTATTGTGAGTAGGATGTCGTCGGCATAAAGGTAAATTTTGGAGACGCCGCCGGGCATGCTGAGTCCTGTTGTCGAAGGGGAGGTGCGAATAGTGGCCGCAAGTGGCTCCATAGCTAGTAGGAATAAAAGAGGGGAAAGGAGGCATCCCTGACTGGCTCCTCTTCCAATGGGGAAAGGTTTGGAGATAAAGCCCCCATAATTGACCCACGCTGTTCGGTTATCGTATAGGAGACGAACTTTGGAGATGAACTGTTCTCCGAGGCCGAATCTTTTCAAGGTCGCAAATAGGTATGGCCATTCAATACAGTTGACCGCCTTCTCTGCATCCAGGGACAAGGCTAGTGCGGCTTCCGGCATATTTCTGGATGTCCATTGGGAGTGGCAAAGGGTACGCAGATGATTTCTAGAGGTACGGCCCGGCAAAAAGCCCACCTGGGATTGATGTATAAGTGAGGGTATGACTTTGCGTAGACGGTTCGATAGAACGCTGGCTAGGATCTTGATGTCCCCGTTTAGCAGGGAGATTGGCCGATAACTGCTACAGAGTAGAGGGTCGCATCCGGGTTTCGGTATTACCGCTACTGTGGCGGTATTAGAGATCGTGCCTAGGGAGCCCGTCTGACAGGCTTTGTCCAGCGCTCCGTGTAAGACATCAAGCGCTTCATCCCCTGCCCATTTGTAAAATTCTGCTGGGAAGCCGTCTTCACCCGGCGATTTGTGGTAGGTGAGTTCAGAGATAACCTGTGATATCTCCAGTTGGCTGATGTCTCCCTCTAGTAGGGCGCACCCCTCCGCAGAGAGAGAGGGTAGTTCTATACCATTTAAGAAGGTGTCTATGCATTCAGGCGTAGTTGTCGACTCTGGGGTATAAAGATGGCTATAGTAAGATGCAAACTCATTAACTATGTCTTGCGGGCGCGTAAGCGCTGTTCCGGAACGGGCTGTCAGCACTTGTATGGCCATGGCTGCTGTTCTCTGACGAAGTTGGGCCGCTAGTAGTCTCCTTGCTTTCTCCCCCTGCTCATAATGCCTGCCCTGTATACGTTGGAGAACATATTCGGCTTTTGTGGTGTGCAGGTCGTTGAGTGCTATGCGAGCGGCCTTCAGGCGCCTGCGCACGGGGAGAGAGGGGTGGTCTGTGTATCGCCTCATCAATTGACGGACCGATTCTTCCAAGTTCGCTTGTTGTATTTTCCTGTCCTGATTCGCCAGCGCTGCGTCCCTCATCATCTGAACCCCTCACAGTCGCCTTGGTCGCCACCCACAGGACCCTCCGCGAGTCAGTAGAGCCTTGATTATTCTGGACGTATGTGGACATGTGCTCTTGTAATCTTGCCTTGCCCTGTGGAGAGCGGTATCGGTGGACTGCCAGTCTCCAGGGTTTATGACCGGGGGACGTTCGGCCCAGTTGAATCGCGATTTGCACCGGGGAGTGGTCCGATAAACCACCCTCCAGTATCCGTGCATCTGTGACCTGCGCCGCCAGGCCATGTAATATGAGAAAATAATCCAGGCGGGACTGGGTACCATGTACTGATGACAGGAAGGTATATTCCTTATCAGTCGGGTATGCCATTCTCCAGTAATCTACCATACCATTATGTTGCATCACTTCTGATTGTAGAGCCCTGTGTCCATTGTTGGCCACATCTAAAGGACCCATTCTGTCTAGCACTGCATCTCTGACTAGGTTCCAGTCCCCCCCTTTTATGGTTCTGGTAGCTCCTATTTCCGACAGTAGACGATTGAGTCGCCGAAAGAACAGGCGCTTTGGGCCTGTGGGGGTATAGACGGACCCCACACATAAGGAAGAGTCTCCGAACTTGAGTTTAACAAATACATACCGGCCCTCTGTATCTATCCATGTTTTAGAGGCCTAACAGGTGATATTTTTCCGTATCAGTACGGCTACACCACATTTGCGTGGGGTACCCTCGTCTCTATCTCCAGAAGGAGGGCTACAGCTGTATAACGCCGTCCCCAGCCAATCCCGGTGCAATTTGGCAGGTTCCTCCTTGTCTAAGTGGGTCTCTTGTAGGAGGGCAATGTCTGCTTGTTTCAATTGGAGGTATGAGAGTATTATTTTGCGCTTTATGAAGTGGGTCAGGCCATTGACGTTCCATGAGATAATCTGTAGGGGGGTGGATATATGTGGGGCGGATCCTGCCATATGAGGGCTGTTGTGTGGAGTTCGTCTGGGTATTGGTGGGGGATAGTAGATGTATACGGGAGAGAGATGGAAAGGTATAAGGATACTAGAGGGGTTAGAAGGGAGAATATATATAAGCTGTGTAGGGGTAACAGGGATGAGTATTTGCACTAGTATAAGAGGGCAGACGAGGCGAAGGACGAGAACAAGGATCGGGGGAGAGAGGAAGGGGTGCGGAGGGTGGGAAAGTCGTAGGTGATGGAGAGCGCAAAGCGGGGATGGTATCAAGCTAGGATGATCAGAGAGCAGGATCAAAAGGGGGGAACCTGAGGAGAGGAGAGGCAGAAACAGAGAGAGGGAAAGAGAGAACAATAGTAAAGGAAGGCAGGGGGAGAGGGAACAAAGAGCTATGGGGAAGGAAGGGAGGGTTGTGCAAATGGTAGCTAGGAGCTAGTGGTAGCTGGGAGGGAGTAAGGGAAAAGGAGAGGAAGAAAAGGATATGGGGGAGGGGAAGGAATGAAAGGAGCTGAGGCGAAGGTACTATAGCTCCGCTCTTTGGAGTCTGTAGTCTGCGGGTGTAGACCCAGTTCGAGAAGCTCTGTTCCGGCCAGCGGGCCCCACGACCAAGAAGGGCAAGCGCCCCTGGGGTAGCAAAGATGTCATAACCCCTTTGTTCTGTTTCCCTGTCTTCAACAGCAGTATCCCACAGGAGGAGCCCTCATGACCCTTTTACAGTGGACGACGTCCTGTCTTCAGTACTAGAAGGAAAGGAGAGGTAGAGGGCATGAAGAGGGAAGTCGTGTCTTGTGTGACAGTTCAGTGCAGTAGTACGGGAGTGAGGGGGGGAGGCACCCATCATTCGCTGCGGCTGTAAAATCATTGGCCGTTCTCCCGGTGGAAGGGGCCGTGAGGAGAAATAATGGATAGATAGGTAGATATGGGGCCGGCCTGAGCACGGCGCAGGATAACTAGGGGGGGTGCAGGGGTGCAAGCGAAGGGGCAGGGGATCAGAGTGCCAAAGTGGAACCAGTGGCTAGTATGTAGCCCAGTAGAAATACACCCCAAATTCAGAACAAAATAAGCAAGAATAACAATTCACAGTGGTAGAACTTCATGCAGCACTCATCTGCCGTTCATCGTGGCTGTAGATTCAGAACAGGTAGGTAGGTACGGGGTTGGAAGAAGGATGTCTCCTCTTTCCCCATCCCGCAAGGTGTACGTCCTGTTCTGGTCTTTCCATCTCAGGTGGGGGCTGGGGTGGGCTTTTAAGGAGAGCGGGTCTTGTCTCTGTCTGTCCCCTGGGTGTGTTTAACAACTGCGTGCAATATTTGGCCCCTGTCGTCATAGTTTTTAGAGAGTCTTTCAAGGTCTCTGCCTCTGTTGGAGATTTCCAAGGGATCATGGTCCTGCCGTTCGGGGGTCGTTTCCATCGATGGTGGGTTCCGGGATTGTGTGGTCTGGGCATGAGGTAGGATCCGGCTGGTCGTGTCTATCGGACGGTCTGAGATGCTGTCTAGGTAAAGGCTCAAGTCTGTTGGGTCATAGAAGTCCTTAGATACATTATTTTTTGTGATCCACATTCTTGCCGGTTCAAAGAGGCCGAACTTGATCTCTAGTTGTCGCAGGTGGGTGCGTTCACTGGTCTCTTTGGAGAAGTCAGCCGTCATACGTACCTGGAGGTCGTTCATACAGAAAGGGCCCTGCATGCGCGCTTATTGTAAAAGCTGGCGTGCCTGTGTGTGTCGTAAGAAGCAAGCGAAGATAGGTCAACGGTGGTTGGACCCCTCCCGACGTTTGGGGCCCAGTCTGTGTGCTCTTTGGAACTCCAAGAGGGGGTCAAAGGTGAGACCAGTGAGTTGAGGTAAGATGTTCTTTAGGAAAGACTGCACGTCCGTCCCTTCAATCTCTTCTGGGAAGCCAAGGAAGAGGACATTGTCTCTGCGACTTCTGTCTTCAAGATTGATGACCTTGCTGCGAAGGTATAAGAGCTCTTGGTCCCTGTCCTCAGCGAGCGTGGCTTGCGCCTCCACCATCGTCACCCGTTGCTCCAATGTGTCACTCTGGACTGGAAGCCCGCAATGTCCAGGCACATTGACTTTGACTCCTGCTATCCGTTCCCTCGAGCCTGCAGCCCACTGCCGATATCTCCTGCAGGATGCTGTCCATTGTTGCACCCTGTGAGGCATCCGCCATCTCACTAGGCTGGTTGGTCAGATGTTCCTGGGGTGTCGAAGGTGGGGCTCTGTTCTGTCTCAGGGCTTCCGAGAAGAGCAACTGTCTTGCTGGTTTACCCAGATGTTTGTTTGATGGTAATCACCGCATCAACGGCATCACCAGATGATGGGCACCGGGTGGTGAGGGTACTGTCGGAGCGTAGGCTCCTCAATGAGAGGCAGCGTGGTCGATGGGTAGACGTTCCTTATGACATCAGGGGGGTCACTGCCGTGGTCGCCGTGGACTCTTGCAAGTCTCAATCTGTGTGTCCGATAATGTGGCGGTAGACGTTCTCAGGACCCTTGCAGTGGAGCGAAATAAGGAGCGAAGTAAGGAGGGCGGCGGATGTAGGGTAGTGCCCAAGGTGTGGGGTTCTTCTCTCCACAGTGTAGCAATGCGGCGTCAGTTGACTTGCTATGTCTACTGTTCCTCCCTTTTGTAGTAAGGATGACCGGTTGCGGTCACATAGCGTCTGAGTAGGGTCCCCTTCTCATGTCGTGCGAGAAAGGTCTTCTTGGTTGGCAGGAGGGGAGGGGGTGTCGTAGAGGGCTGGGGTATAGTGACCTGGCAGGGGGTGGCGTAAGACCCTGCAATAAGCAGCACGTGGGTTCTAAATTGTCTGCTCCCTGCATTGGTGTCCTGCAGCTCTGTGAGAGAGCAATGCCCTCCGTTCAATCCCCTTGTAGAGCGGTATGCGCGATGTGCAATGGGGGCTTTGCTATGATGTGGCCTCACAGGATTTATTGGGAGCTTTTGTCTTCTTTCAGCTGCTCCTTAGTTGGGTCCCGGTGACCTTGTACTTCCCCCTCATCTCTTTGTGGCCCAGGCGAGGATGGGTGGGCTCCTGCTTTATTAATGGTGCGTCTTGGGGTAGGTATGGCCCGGTGGGGGAATATGTGGGGGGGTGTCCACAGATTGGTAGGGGTTTTTTGCTTGGAGTTGGGCCCCAAGTCTGGCTCTTTCCTTCAACGGGCCTCTGGCGCAGCCAATGCATCCGCCGCCCCCCTCACCCACTCACCGCCTCCCTTTGCTGTTGGTTTGGTGTCCGTCCGCAGCCCGCCGACCTGAGTGTTTTGCCAGAGGCTGGGGCTTCCCAGCCGTGCGCAGACCTCGTCTTCCGATCAGGCCTCGGGGGAGAAGAGGATGAGGACGGGCCTCCGCGGCTCCGATCGAGGGAACCCGTGACTGCCCCCGCTTCTCACAGGTCCCCCACGACTCCGTCAAGGGGGGGCATCTGATGTCGGGACGCCCTCCTGCCCAATAATGGGCCCGTCAACGGCAGAGCGATCTGTCTAGGCAGCCATGTCTTCGCGTGGCCAGACCACGCCCCTTTCTTTGTTTTACCTTTTTAAACAATGCTTTACAAACAAGCATTGGCAAAGGCAATAGTTTGGCACTCACATTATAAAGTCAAGACATAATGACTTAGTGAATGTTAGTTTGAATATGTTGTGCAGATTTTTTAATCAACACCAAAACAAAACATATATGTATGTATGTATGCACACACACACACACACACACACACACATATATAGATATGTATATACACACACACGTGCATTAGACATTAATGTGTGATGGCCTAGGACCATGCCCTATGGCCACAATTGAATTTCAAGCAAAAAGGGTTGAATCATTGTCCAATCCAAGTGTGCAGCATGTGAGCCTTGCTCGTGTGTTTCAGAGCATGCTGTGTGTTTGTTACTAAGAGATGGATTAAATCTAGCCTGAATGCCACATGCTTTTTGCATATTCCTTACCATTCCATTGGTGATTCTACACATAGAGAGACTCTGTGGAAGTGTATATGTGACTGCATAGTTTGTCACTGGAGAGAATATCTCTGCACACTTGGATTATATTTATTTTGGGCCCAATTCACAAAAGAAGTAGAAAATGTACAGATTGAGATTTCTGGCTCTGCATCATTACACTTTTCTTACTTATTTGTATTCACAAAAACATTCCATGGAGTACACAAGGAAAGCTGACCAGGCACAGGTTTCCATGAGTACTCAAGTACTCCTGGGAAGGTCATGTGGCTTTATATATTTCTTTGTGAAAGGGTTATTCATATTGGAGAACTGTGCACAGTGGCAATAGGATACCCTGTGTAATGCGCATTTTTTCTCTGCAGGTAAATAGTTTTCCTCATGAACTGAGTAGTGTTAGTGTAATTTAAGCCCATAAAATATAGATATTTAGGGATACAGGTCCAAATTTGCGAATCTGGGGGAACAGCAAGGCCCTGATTGGCTCGACAAAATCTGACAGAAAAGTTGTGGCCACCATTTTGTTTGTCGTATCAGAAAATGAGAGTGCCAAATCACATGAGGGGGTCAGGATACAGGTCTCCTGACCCACTAGGACAAATAGAGGGGTCCCTTAGGCCAAACAATTGCCCAATTATTTTTTTTCATCCGATCCATGGAAGCACAGATCCAGGAGGGGAACCGGGGATCTGTACCCATGGTTCCACTGGCAGAACCACGGTTCCACAGAATTTTTTTTTAAAAAACACACTGCATCCAACCTCAAGCTGCACATGGCTGAAGGCCCTTTGCAGCTTGGGTTTGGGTGCTTGCAGGAGGGTTGGCCAATGGGTCTGGTTATAGGCAGGGCCCTGTGGCCAACCCCTGCCACGCACACCGAAGGCTGTGCGTGGCGCTGTTTATATTTATGTATTTGCGTGCTAAAAAAAACATAGAAATGTAATTAATAAAACAAAGGTTACATAGGTTACAGCGATGTTATAGTTAGGTTCTGAATTTCCTGCAATTCAGAACCTAACTATAACGTCCCTGTAACCTTTGTTATTTTCAGTGACTATATAAATATATATATATATATATATCTACACACACACACACACACAAACATTTATATATGTATGTATGTATATATATATATATATATATATCTATATACATACTGGAAGATGCAAGATCACAAGAAAACAACAGCCAGCCAGGGCAAAAATCTGGATCCCAAAGGATACAATGAGCCACAAGAAAATGTAATATCCAAGAAAGAAGTGACTCAAATAGATGATCTCACTAAAGAACAAAAATATATTTCTACTACAACATTTCAGCTTCCGCCTTCCTCAGGTAGTACAAGATTGTTTGCTCAGTGGCTGCACAGCTGACACTGGTGGATTTTCAAAAAGCATCATGAGTGAAGATTACAACTGGAATGTGGAATCAGTGCAGTCCTGAGAACTCTTCAGATATGCAGAAATCAAGTGGTATTGTCAGTGATGTTCAGTCCATCTGGATGCAGTGATTTTAAACGGTACATCCAGAAATGTTCTCTGATGTCCAGTAGTTCTTCCTTTAAAACATGTTCCACAGGGAAAATCTTCAAATCTGATAGTAAATGGTACACAAGGTTAAAATGGTTGGCTACAGGCTGGTCAAGTTTCTTGTTAATTATTGCCGATTTGTGGTTCCTGAATCGTGTACGGAGGTCATTCACAATTTGACCTACATATTGTTTTTTACAGCTTTTACGTTGGCACTGAATCACATAAATAATGCATGTAGAGCGACATGTAAGATGCTGTCTTATTCCATATACATATGTGCAACCCAGTGGTGGTCGCGACTGAGTAATTATAGTGAGGATCGTGTTTCCATAGGAAAGCTTTTTTTGTATTGCTAATAACTTTGGTATCATTTACTGATTTGCCACAAAACTTTCCAAAAAACCTGGCTCTTTTTTGCGATGTTTGTGCATGGGAAGTTTTGGTTTGATCTATCAAGCAGGGGCTTTAAAACAAGGAGGACACCAAAACTTATTTTCTCAATCCATTTTCCCATGGAACTTTAGACATAGCTACAGCCTAAATTGCTGAATGGGTTTACACCAAATTGGCAGAAAGCTAAATCTAGGTCCAGAAAGAATGCTTTTTGTGTTTTGGTGTGCATATCTTCAGAAGTCCGGCCAACTCTCCTGCATGCACCCAAACCCAAGCTGCGCACGTCTTTTTAAAAATGTTCTCTGGATTCGCTGATCCCCTCATGGATTTGCAAATCCGGAATCCATGGATCCACCCATAGAACCACAGATCGAATTAAAATAAATAACAAATTGGGCTATATTTTGCCCACGATGGGTCTTTAACCCCTTAGCTGCTGGGCCTTTTCCCCCCCAGTGCTGAGCCCTTTTTTGGCTATTTGGGGTAGTTCGCGCTTAGGGCTTCATAACTTTTTGTCCACATAAGCTAACAAGGCCAAATTTGCGTCCTTTTTTTCCAACATCCTAGGGATTCTAATGGTACCCAGAGTTTGTGGTTTACCCTGGAGGAGACCAAGAAAATAGCCAAAATACAGTGAAAATGTAGTTTTTTCCAAAAAAATGGGAAAAAAGGGCCGCCGAAGAAGGCTTGTGGTTTTTTCCCTGAAAATGCCATCAACAAAGGGTTTCTGGTGCTGAAATCACTATCTCCCCACCTTTCAGGAACGGGCAGACTTGAATCAGAAAACCACATTTTCCAACACAAATTTGGCATTTTACTGGGACATACCCCATTTTTACTATTTTTGGTGCTTTCAACCTCCTTCCAGTTAGTGACAGGAATGGGTGTGAAACCAATGCTGGATCCCGGAAAGCTAAACATTTCTGAAAACTAGACAAAATTCTGAATTCAGCAAGGGGTCATTTGTGTAGATCCTACAAGGTTTTCCTACAGAAAATAACAGCTGAAATAAAAAAATATTGAAATTGAGCTGAAAACAACAGCCATTTTTCTTTATGTTTTACTCTGTAACTTTTTCCTGCGATGTCAGATTTCTGAAAGCAATATACCGTTTTGTCTGCTGGACTCTTCTGGTTGCGGGGATATAAAGGGCTTATAGGTTCATCAAGAACCCTAGGTACCCAGAGCCAATAAATGAGGTGCACCCTGCAGTTGGTTTTCATTCTATACTGGGTATACAGCAATTCATTTGCTGAAATATGAGGAGTGAAAAAGAGGTATCAAGAAAACCTTTGCATTTCCAAAATGGGATCAAGATAAGGTTTTGAGGAGCAGTGGTTATTTGCACATCTTTGAATTCCGAGGTGCCCATACTAGCATGTGAATTGCAGGGCATTTCTCAAATAGACGTCTTTTTTACACACTCTCTTATATTTGGAAGGAAAAAATGTAGAGAAAGATAAGGGGCAATAACACTTGTTTTGCTATTCTATGTTCCCCCAAGTCTCCCGAAAAAAATGATACCTCACTTGTGCGGGTAGGCCTAGCGCCCGCGACAGGAAATGCCCCAAAACACAACGTGGACACATCCCATTTTTTCACAAAATACAGAGCTGTTTTTTTGCAAAGTGCCTACCTGTGGATTATGGCCTCTAGCTCAGCCGGCACATAGGGAAACCTACCAAACCTGTACATTTTTGAAAACTAGAGACCTAGGGGAATCCAAGATGGGGTGACTCGCGGGGCTCTGACCAGGTTCTGTTACCCAGAATCCTTTGCAAACCTCAAAAAGTGGCTAAAAAAACAAGTTTTCCTCACATTTCGGTGACAGAAAGTTCTGGAATCTGAGAGGAGCCTCAAATTTCCTTCCACCCAGCGTCCCCCCAAGTCTCCCGATAAAAATGATACCTCACTTGTGTGGGTAGGCCTAGCGCCCGCGACAGGAAATGCCCCAAAACACAACGTGGACACATCACAGAAAACAGAGCTGTTTTTTGCAAAGTGCCTACCTGTAGATTTTGGCCTCTAGCTCAGCCGGCACCTAGGGAAACCTACCACACCTGTACATTTTTGAAAACTAGAGACCTAGGGGAATCCAAGATGGGGTGACTCGCGGGGCTCTGACCAGGTTCTGTTACCCAGAATCCTTTGCAAACCTCAAAAAGTGGCTAAAAAAACAAGTTTTCCTCACATTTCGGTGACAGAAAGTTCTGGAATCGGAGAGGAGCCTCAAATTTCCTTCCACCCAGCGTCCCCCCAAGTCTCCCGATAAAAATGATACCTCACTTGTGTGGGTAGGCCTAGCGCCCGCAACAGGAAATGCCCCAAAACACAACGTGGACACATCACAGAAAACAGAGCTGTTTTTTGCAAAGTGCCTACCTGTAGATTTTGGCCTCTAGCTCAGCCGGCACCTAGGGAAACCTACCAAACCTGTACATTTTTGAAAACTAGAGACCTAGGGGAATCCAAGATGGGGTGACTTGCGGGGCTCTGACCAGGTTCTGTTACCCAGAATCCTTTGCAAACCTCAAAAAGTGGCTAAAAAAACAAGTTTTCCTCACATTTCGGTGACAGAAAGTTCTGGAATCGGAGAGGAGCCTCAAATTTCCTTCCACCCAGCGTCCCCCCAAGTCTCCCGATAAAAATGATACCTCACTTGTGTGGGTAGGCCTAGCGCCCGCGACAGGAAATGCCCCAAAACACAACGTGGACACATCACAGAAAACAGAGCTGTTTTTTGCAAAGTGCCTACCTGTAGATTTTGGCCTCTAGCTCAGCCGGCACCTAGGGAAACCTACCAAACCTGTACATTTTTGAAAACTAGAGACCTAGGGGAATCCAAGATGGGGTGATTCGCGGGGCTCTGACCAGGTTCTGTTACCCAGAATCCTTTGCAAACCTCAAAAAGTGGCTAAAAAAACAGGTTTTCCTCACATTTCGGTGACAGAAAGTTCTGGAATCGGAGAGGAGCCTCAAATTTCCTTCCACCCAGCGTCCCCCCAAGTCTCCCGATAAAAATGATACCTAACTTGTGTGGGTAGGCTTAGCGCACGCGACAGGAAATGCCCCAAAACACAACGTGGACACATCACAGAAAACAGAGCTGTTTTTTGCAAAGTGCCTACCTGTAGATTTTGGCCTCTAGCTCAGCCGGCACCTAGGGAAACCTACCAAACCTGTACATTTCTGAAAACTAGAGACCTAGGGGAATCCAAGATGGGGTGACTCGCAGGGCTCGGACCAGGTTCTGTTACCCAGAATCCTTTGCAAACCTCAAAAAGTGGCTAAAAAAACAAGTTTTCCTCACATTTCGGTGACAGAAAGTTCTGGAATCGGAGAGGAGCCTCAAATTTCCTTCCACCCAGCGTCCCCCCAAGTCTCCCGATAAAAATGATACCTCACTTGTGTGGGTAGGCCTAGCGCCCGCGACAGGAAATGCCCCAAAACACAACGTGGACACATCACAGAAAACAGAGCTGTTTTTTGCAAAGTGCCTACCTGTAGATTTTGGCCTCTAGCTCAGCCGGCACCTAGGGAAAGCTACCAAACCTGTGCATTTCTGAAAACTAGAGACCTAGGGGAATCCAAGGAGGGGTGACTTGCGGGGCTCGGACCAGGTTCTGTTACCCAGAATCCTTTGCAAACCTCAAAAAGTGGCTAAAAAAACAAGTTTTCCTCACATTTCGGTGACAGAAAGTTCTGGAATCTGAGAGGAGCCACAAATTTCCTTCCACCCAGCGTTCCCCCAAGCCTCCCGATAAAAATGATACCTCACTTGTGTGGTTAGGCCTGGTGCCTGCGACAGGAATAGATCACACAACGGTCAATGTTGGTCCTTACGTGAGGCAGCTGTTGACCCTGGGGTGATCCATTCCTGACACAGACACTAGGTGTAGGCACTCAAGTGGGGTAGTGTTTTTATCAGGACAGGTGAGGAGTCACTGGGTGGTAGGAATATTGTGGATCCCAGCATATTCCTGTAGTTTGTGTGACAGAAATGCGAGAAAAATTTAGTTTTTTTTCAACATTTCAGCTTTGCAGGGTATTCTGGGTAAGAAAACTTTGGGGAAGCCACACAAGTCACACCTCTGTGGACTCCCCCGAATGTCTAGTTTCCAGAAATGTTTGGGTTTAGTGTGTTTCTCTATATGGCCGCCGAATCCAGGACCAAAAACACAGGTGACTGCCTTACAAAACCAGTTTGTTTTGCCATGGATAATTTTGATGTCTCCACAATATGATTTGGGTGGTGGAATTTGGGGCTGAACTAAATTGGGGAGCTCCCAAGAGAGCACTCTCTCTCTGCTTGCCGCCGCATTCACCTGCTCTCTGGGTTGACCTAACCCACTATTACCCAGTTGCACAAACAGCTTGCGAAGGGACAGCAGGACTGTCCTCATCACCTCCCTCATAATGTACTGGAAGAGGAGTTATCGAATGGGACTCCTCTGACTGAAAAATCACTCCCAGAGTCTGCGCCATTGTCCTATCCCTCAGATGCTGTCTCAGTATCTGATGTCTCAGTCTCTGATCCTATGTCAGAGCGGTCCTCTATAACCCGAGTGTAGGCAGCAGTCATCCATCAAGATGCCATCTCTGCTATTGGCTAAACTGTTGCTCTAAAACACTAGCCTACGTAGACAGTCACAAAATCGATGGTGTGTGAGATACGTGCAACAGTAGAGGCCACCTTACCTGCGCTTCTTCCCTCAATCAGCACGTACTTTCAAGACACTCAAAAAACACCTTGTCACATACCATTCGTCACAGTCTTTAGCACCTCCTGCGCCCAGTCCAACAATCATTATTGGTGCTCCCACTCCCTCCTCCTCGGATTCCCTCATTACCACCCAGCAAAAGTGCCCTTCATCTCTCCATAGACTTTGCTAATGTACTCAGCTATTTACATAAAATACAGATTTGCTCTTTGCAGTAGGCATATAAACCTTCTGCGCTTCTTTATGGCACTAAAACTGCCACTAGACAAGTCGGACCCTTTTCCCCCCAGGGAAACCACACACATATTGACAAAAGTGATATATATATGACAGCCAATCACCTGAAACTCAACTCAAGCAAAACCGAAATAATCCTCTTTGGCCCACACAAAAACACCTGGGACCCCTCATGGTGGCCCACCACGCTAGGCCCTGCACCCACCCCCGCCAACCACGCACGCAACCTCAGCATCATCCTAGACTCCTCCCTCTCGATGACCCAACAAATCAACGCTCTCACCTCCTCATGCTTCAACACACTCCGTATACTGAAAAACATTCAAATGGATCCCCACAGAGACCAGAAAAACTGTCACTCACGCACACATCAGCAGCAGGCTTGATTACGGAAACGCCCTCTACGCCGGCACCACTCTAAAACTCAAGCGCAAACTACACGCATCTAGAACTCAGCAGCACGACTCATCCTCGACCTCCGCCGACACGAACACATCTCTCCACACCTCAAATCCCTCCACTGGCTCCCCATTGACAAAAGGATCACCTTCAAGATCCTCATCCTCGCACACAAATCACTCCACAACACAGGCCCTGCCTACCTCAACGAGAGTCACCTTCCACACCCCCACACGAAACGTCCGCTCAGCTGACCTCTCTCTCGCCTCTGTCCCCCGGATCAAACACACCACCACCGGGGGCAGATCCTTCTCCTACCTTGCACCCAAAACCTGGAACGCCCTCACAACCCACCTTCGCAAGACCCAAAACCTACTTCTTTTCAGGAAGGGCCTCAAAACCTGGCTTTTCGAACAGTGAACCTCCCAGCCCCTTTCCCTCCCCCCGCCCCCCCCAAGCGCCTTGAGACCCTCACAGGTGAGTAGCACACTTTATAAATCTCTTTGGTATATATAGATCTACCTCTATATATATATATATATCTATGTACATAGATATATCTATAGATATATCCATGTACATAGATATATCTATCTACATAGATATATAAATATAGATCTATATATAGATCTATTTTTTTTAGTTGTTGTATGGTTTCCTTGGGGGCCAAAATGGCCCCCAGGGAAACCCTACAACATCTAAAAAAAAAATGCCCCCCACAGGGGGTCACCCTGCCCACAGGCGACCCCCTGTCATTTTTTTTTTTTTTTATTATTTAAAAAAAAAAAAAAAAAACAATCCCCTGGGGGGGGGGGGCGATCGCGCCCCCCCCTCCCCCAGGGGGCACCTACCTTTTTTTTTTTTTATTAATTATGCCCCCGGGGGGGGGGGGCGGCCCGTTTTCCGAGGGGGCCGCCCCCCCAAAGTGAAATCCCTGGCATCTAGTGGTGTTTCCTGGCCCCCGATCGCAGCTGTGCTGCGATCGGGGGTCAGGAAACACTTTGAGAAGGCCTGAAAGTGTTTCCTGGCCCCCGATCGCAGCACAGCTGCGACCGGGGGGCCAGGAAACACTTTCAGGAAGGCCTCGTAAGAAAGGGGAGTGTCTGCGATCGGGGGCCAGGAAACACTTTCAGGAAGGCCTCGTAAGAAAGGGGAGACACTCCCCTTTCTTACGAGGCCTTCCCGAACGTGAGAAAGGCCGTTTTCCCCATCAAAGCAGGAAGCGGCCGCAAGGCTGCTTCCTGCTTTGATGGGGAAAACACCTTTGCAACGTCAGCGCGCCGTGAGGCGCGCTGACGTCACAAAGGGGCGGGTGGGGGGGGCGGGGGGAGACACGGAAGCTTCCGTGTCTCCCGGGGGGGGGTTAAAAAAAAAAACAAATCCTCGGGTGCGACGCACCCGAGGATTTATTGATACCCTTCCTGGTGTCGGCCACTGGTCGTGACCCGCACCAGGGAGGGTGTGTGGGCGTCGGCCAGTGGCCGACGCCCGCACCTAACAGGTTAAGGGACTCCGGTATGTGTCCTATGGGGTCAGGATGCCTGTATCCTGACCCCATTCGTGTTTTTGTACTCATCTTCTCCAACCCCGAGCCGACG
The DNA here is from genome assembly GCF_031143425.1 of Pleurodeles waltl. NCBI lineage: Eukaryota > Metazoa > Chordata > Amphibia > Caudata > Salamandridae > Pleurodeles > Pleurodeles waltl. The sequence continues at coordinate 895,237,473 of NC_090446.1, forward strand.
CAACAAACAAAATGGTGGCCACAACTCCGGTTGGGGCCACCCAATCAGGGCCTAACTTTTCCCTCGAATCCACGAATCCGAATCTGCGGCACTAGATATCTATATTTTTTTAACTTATATCTCAGAAATGACTGAACGGATTTACACCAAATTACAAAAAGCACAATCTGTGGACTAAGATCTAGCATCCTGCTAAATTTGGTGTGGGTCCGTCTAGCGGATCAGGCTGTAGGCATGTCTAAAGGTCCTATGGAAGAATGGATAGGGAAAATGCATTTTGGGACCCCCCTTTTTCTCGGCCCTCACTTGACAGATCACACCAAAACGTTCAAGACAGCAGCTGAATTGACCAAAGTATGCGTTTTGAAAAGTTAGTTAAAATTTGTCTAGTGCGCCAAAGTTATAGGCAAAACAAAAAACACTCTGTCTATGGAAACTAAGTCCTAACTATAACAACCACACATATATATACAGTATATATGATTGAGTGGATGAGTGTCTGAGTAGGTCTGTGAGTGAGTGCAATGAGTCTCAGAGTTGGTCTTTGAGTGGGTACATGAGTGTCTAAGTGGGTCTGTGAGCGGATGCGTGAGAGTCTGAGTGGGTCTGTGAGTGAGTACATGAGTCTCTGATGGGTCTGTGAGTGAGTGCATGAGTCGTTGAGTGGCTCAGTGAGTGGGCTTGAGTCTCTAGTGGGTCTGCGAGTAGGTGTGTGAGTCTCTAAGTGGGTTTGTGAGTGGGTGCATGAGTCTCTGATCAGGTCTGTGAGTGGGTGTGTGAGCCTCTGAGTGGGTCTGTGAGTGGGTGCATGAGTCTCTGTGTGGGTCTCCGAGTGGGCGTGTGAGTGGGTGTATGAGTCTCATTGGGATTGATTTTCGTGGAACACTGTCTTTTCAGCAGGCATATTAATCCCCTGCACTACTTTATGATGAGTGAGCACTCTCCAACAAGAACATTAATTACCAGAGATATCTTGATATTTTTATTGTTGTCTAAAGACTGCTCAGCTCACGGGGCAGGTGCTACTGGCTGGCACAGCCAGCTGTGTCCTCACTGTGAGCGGGTCTTTGGGTGTCTGTCTGTGGCGCACAGGAAGTACTGCAGTGTGACATGGACATTTCGCCTCTGACCACACTGAACGGCTCACAGACTGCAAGCTGGCATCGAGGGCTCCAGCTAACAGGTTGTGGCAGGCAGGACTTGCGCGCTGGCAATCTTTCGGTTCTTACGGTATCTCACAGAGAGCAGATTTGTGCATGATGAGAGGTTTCCTGTCTGTGGGGCAGGGCATGCTTCCTCGCTTCCAGCAGGATTCGGAATCTGTTTATGCTTTTCAACTAGGCAGGATATGCTTTTTTTCTGTCTAGCTGGAGCAAGAATACTCAGCTTGGAGCATGAAATTACATTTCCTGTGATATTTCTTTTTATAACAAAACTTTAAAAAATAGTTTTATACTTCCAAGTTGCCCCTAGGTGCTGGAGGGCTAGCTGTAGCAAAGTCACAATACTCGAAACAGAGCAGTTGTTCGATTGTCACTGAAAAAGAGAGCAGTTCAAAGATCTGACGGAGGCTGACACAAAGAATGAGACTACCAGGAGACTGGCACTGTCTGGCTTGTCCTGGCTATCCCGCTCCTGCCCCCCCCCCCCCCCCGCACTGGTAACTCTACACTCTGCAGATGGAGTTCTTCCTACTCAGCAGCGCAATAACTAATATTGAAATCGATGGCTCCTAAGCAGCTGGATGCGTGGGGAGGGGGTGAAAGAGGTGTGCGCTTGGTGCTGCTGTGATGTGCTCAGCACTGCCCATAACTCAAAAGGGGGAAGAAACCTATGCCGGCCCAATCTCCACCTCCTCCTTCTCCTCCTATCTGCAGTGGATTGAAAAATACATCTGACTGCACTTTGCTGACCAGGCCTGTGATAGGGCACCAGGCTGCATGAGACCGGCACCCCTAGTGCCCCGAAAACGGTGCCAGGTGGAACCCTGACTCTTCCTTCACCCTTTTCCCGGTCCAGGCACATTATACCAGCATGGAGCAGCTCACGATGTTGGCATTTCTTCTCTAAGCTGTGTGCAGCTTCTGCAATGCTGCCAGGCTCCTGAGTGCTGAGTTTTAATTTTAATTCATTTATTGGAGTTAGATTTTAAGAATCATTATTTAAGACCTTCCAATGAACTTCGAGCAACCAGTGACCAATATGCGGACTTTACCTCTTCTCGCTCTAAAATTTGTGTTATTTTACTGACCTGTAAAACATATTTTTTAAACTCTTCTTGAGTTGTATATGTTGCTTTTAAAGCTCTTTTTCAATAGGTTCATGTGACATGGTGCCACAAAATGTTTTTAATTGGCCTTTGTAAGCGCATCAGACCTTATTAAGTTAACTTCTAAGGGGACTCGTTGTAGACCAATGGACCTTTTAACTGCGCTTTGAGTAGTTCCCACCATGTAACCCTGTACCAATACAAATCAATAGCGATAACAATCAATGACATCAATAATCAATAGGAGTCATTAATTACTACACACTATGACCTCGCGGCCATGAATAACCACACCTTTATGTAAAAGTTAGAATGTTTATTTCCCTATATTAACAATGCTAACATCACGTAACTTAATCTCAGAATCAAATGATAACCATACAGAAACAATACTGGCTGACCAAAGCACCTAATGAATCATAATCTAATCAAAGCTTGAGCCACTACAGATTCTAAAGTTACAATACAAATTAATAGCACAAATAACTACGCAAACAAAATGATATACATTTAGATTCAGCAAAGAAAAGACATCAACTGTTATTGCATCTAGCGAGCATCACCAGTGAATACCCTAACTAACTTCAGATTAGAATAGCATGTTTGGACTTCATGCAAAAGCAATTTAGTCAACACAAATTTGGAAAACATCTAACTATTGCTCTATCAAAATTTGCGGTTGGTACCTAGGGACAAAAGCAAATAGACATAACAATCAGTAACATCTTCTTTATATCTTGCCTCAGTAGGGTTCAGCATGCTGTGACAGTCTTCATCAATTGGACATCAGTTCGGTCAGCAAGGCATTGGAATTCAGCATTAAAGTTCAGGAAAAGAAAAGTCTCTTCATGCTCTTCGAAGACCTCGCTAAGTTAAGGCCTACGATTAATAAAGCTAATATATAATACATAAACCTTAATATGACATACTACTACATTAATCAAAACATGAGCTCAACATTTTACATTAATAACCTGTTAATAAGTACACTCCGTGAACATTGGCGGCCACTCAAGTCGGAGCAACTTCAAATGTGTGCATTATTTTTCTACATTAATTCATTTTCTGTGCAAATTCAACACTCCGAATACATGAATATTCATTAGTAAAATTCAGCATTAACAATCCCTCCTCTAATGACTAATTGTGTCATCACACTTAAATCTTCCCACACAAATTTTCTGCTTCAGCTACAATTCTGTCATCTCTATCCCTTTTAATCTTGGTTCCCTCTTTGAATGTTCCCTAAACAAATTTTCCCTTTGCATTTAATCCCTCCTCTGATAATTTTTCTTTTTCTTTAATTTAATCATCCTACATAACTTACCTACTCCCCATTCTCCAATTATACGAATCACAATAATAAATATCCCTTGTATTATTTCCAATATTATCCCTTTCCCAATGTTGCTGAGACAATTTCCCACTGAAACAAATCCTTTGCCAACCCTTTCCCAATCCCCTGGTCCTTTCAACTCTTTCAAATCAGCACTTTCATTAGTCAGATTAGTAAATAAGCTTCTAATTTCTTTGCTATTATCAGGGATATACGAACAGCAATGCCTCAAATTGGGCATTTTGCTAACTCCATCATCTTTTGCTAAAAGAATGTCTAACGCAAGGCGGTTCTGAAGAGCCATATATCTTACCGCAGCAATTTCTGTATCCATTAGGATCATGGCTCCAGAAAAATTTGTCAACATGTTATCCACAATAGTAGACAACTTTAGAATCTTTATAGAATTCAGAACAACTCCTACTGAAGGAATCATTTCTCCAAATATATCTCCCACTATACCAGAAGGAGATTCTCTCTTTTGCTTAATGTGATGTAACTCAGTCATTTTTGGTAATCTTTTCAAGTCATAAAGTTGGAATATCTTTGTGAAACCTATCCCCAAGTAACATGTGCCATACCATCTTCTTGGAAGACGGTAATAAGCATTAGGTCCACAAATGTAATATGTTCCAGGAATCACTGGATCCTGTCCATTCAACATAAATGTCCATATACTCTGAAACAAAAATGCATGTTTACATTCACTTGTTCCTACAAATAAAGGGCCTGATTACAACTTTGGAGGAGGTGTTAATCCGTCCCAAATGTGACGGATATTCCACCAGCCGTATTACGAGTTCCATAGGATATAATGGACTCGTAATACGGCTGGTGGAATATCCGTCACTTTACCGTCACTTTTGGGACGGATTAACACCTCCTCCAAAGTTGTAATCAGGCCCAAAGTGTCAGTGCTAGATTTAGGTCTATACACACAAAGCTTTCCTATGTGCTGCGCATCTAATGCACATTTCCCTTGTGCTTTTATTTCACTAAAAGTGTAATCATTTCTAAAAGTCCTTTTCTCTAAGTCCTTTTCTAACTTCTCCTTTAATGCCTTTCTCCTGTCATCTGTCTGATCTAAGCAGCTCTTTTCTGATGGTGTAAGCAAGCATGTCAGGTTATTCTTGTGCGCGTATGCCATGCCAAACGTCAATGTAGGCTCAAAGAATCCTCTCACTAATACTATGTCATTGTCCTTAGCTACTCTACTAAGAAATCTAATTATGGGGACAAATGAAAACACAACATCGTGGATAGAATAGAAGTACTGGATGTACTCCTGGTCATAGAATCTTGTTAGTAATGGACTACAACTTATCCCATAAGTGAGGGGCAACCTATGATAGGTAACACCTTCTTTGACTTATGAAGGAATCTGCGTGCATACATAACAATTCCTTGCATCCATCATCTCAACATACTCACTCATTAAATGATAGAAAACATTAGAAGAAAGTTCCCCTTGTGCATTGGCTAGGTGCAGGTACTTCTCATCTAACCTAAACTTCTCTATCTCTGTTAATGCAGTAGTTGTCTATAAAGCTGAAGTATGGTTGGCTTTACTCTTGTCAAGAACAGTCATTCCCACAATCAATATCAGGCACAATATCACACACACAATTGCCAAACCAATACTCATGTATTTACAGCACCTGTTCTTCCTACTTGCTGGCTAATGTTACTCATGATCTGTAAAGATTCAGAAAGTAGAAGAGAAAAATTTAGTAACTGTGCAGCAAAAATCAAAACCAAAAATCTTCAATCTTCTTTTAGCAATTATTAACAGCTTTCAGTCTCACTTTCAGGATCCTTTCGGTTTAGCAGCTCGTCAAATCAGGTTATCTTGTCAAATCAGGTTTTCAAAAGTCTTTTCCAGTTACTTTCAACAGTCACTTCTTCTCCTTTGTACTTTTCCCAATTTGTAATGTCAACAGTTCAGTTCATTAATTTCCTTCAAGTGCCAAAATATTGACCTGAAATGTCTCGACCAAAACAAAAAGACAAAAATTCTCTTTGCCATTCACTTGTTGTTGCATACGCCCATTCAGGACCAGCATACCTCTGACTTGCTATTCTCTTCCTTTTCAACCTCCATTCAAGTCTCCTTCACTCATAGCTCCTCTCCTTGTCATATCCGCTTTTTCCTCGATTGTTGTCACAACTACTTCCTTTCTCTTTGCTTGTGACTCCGGCCACTCGTCTCCTTTCAGATACCCATTCATCTGTTCCACTAGTCCTGATGCTTCAGGGTGGTAACTACAATGCAACTTCTGCCTAATGTTCAAGGTTGCACATAGTAATTTGACTATGTCGTTGTTGAGGTGACTTCCCATATCTGATTCTAAAGAGATCGAAAACCCAAAACATGGTATCAGTTTCTTAAGCAGTAGTTTCGCCAACGTTGAGGCTGTCATTTCTTCGTACAGTGTACTCTTCAATTCAATGACTAAAGATGCAGACAATCACCAACACGTCTCAATCCTCCACATACAGGCACCTCAATAAAATCAATTTGCATTCTGCTGAATGGACCTCCTGCTCTTCCAATGTGGCTCAAATTGACCACTGTCCCTTTTCCTGCATTAATTTGTTGACAAATGACGCAACAATGGCAAACTGCTTCAGCAAGTTGTCTAAACCTCGGATTGAACCAATTTTGTTTGAAGAGGCAAATCATGGCATCCCTCCCAACATGTGCTTGACCATGATAATTCCTAGCCATTTGAGTCAACAAACTGTTCGTCAAAACCAATTGACCTTCTACTGAAACACACAATTCATCCTGTTTCTGTACACGTTTCATTTTTCTCCATGATCGTTCTTCCTCTCTGTCAACATTATTCTGCAGTGTTCTCAATTCCTCCAATGTATCTAGTACATGCAAAGCATAACTTGGACATGCTTTATCTTCTTCAGGTAACGATTCCCACTTATCTGTGAACAATATGCAGTTCAATGCGCAAAACCTTGCAACTTGATCTGCATATCCATTTCAAATTGACACAAAATCTTGCAATTTCAGATGTGCGCTGCATTTCACTACGGCAATCTTTTCAGACATTTGGATAGCTTGCAACAACTCTTGGATTCTCCCAACATTTTTTCACTGGTGAACCAGAAGAGTTTATGAAACTTCTTTGTGACAATAACTGGTCAAAGTCATGGACTATTTCAAATCCATACTGGCTATCCGTATAGATTGTAACTTTAAGCTGAGCAGAAACATGGCATGCTCTAGTAAGGGCAACCAGTTCCGCTACTTGTGCAAAATATACTCCTCGAAGCCAGAACACTTCCAGTATACCAGAAATTGTGCTCACAGCATTTCTAGCTCTCAGTACTCCCATATTGTCCCTTGTACAAGAACCATCAACAAAGCTAATTTGTACATTTTCTTCCAATCTTGTGTCTCTAATATCAGGTCTCAGTTTTGTGCACAGATCAGCTACTTCAAGACAACCATGCTCAATGTCTTAAATTTTTTCCATTTCAACATTTTAATTCGGAAATAAGTTTGCCGGGTTAAGCATTGTACATCTTTTCAATGACACATTAGGTGACCCTAAGACACTCGTCTCATAGCGACTCAATCTGGCACCTGTCAAGTACTGCGTTTTAGTCCTTGTAAGTAAAACTTCAATAGAATGAGGGACCATAATTGTCAATGGGTGTCCCATCACAATGCCTTCACACTGTGCAAGGCTCTGTCCAACCACTGCAAATGCATGCAAACAGCCTGAAAAATGTGCTACTGGGGGGGTTTACACCTCCATGGACCTGTGTCAAGACAAGGAACATGCATCACGCTCGTGACAAAACAACATGAAGTACTTAGTGTAGTCAGGCATACCTACAGGCGGAGCTTTGCACAGACTCTCTCTCAATTCAGAACACGCTTTCAAACAAGCTTGATCTAACACTAGGAGATCAGTGACCTCTTTGTGAGTCAGCTTCTGCAATGGCTTGGAAATGACCGAAAAATTGGAAATCCATTGGTGACAGTGGCCTACCATCCCTAAAACATCCTGACATCTCTCTGTGTGTTGCTGGGGTACTCATCTACAATATGGATGTGACCCATTCTCTGGATATTTTCTTTGTTCCCTTCTTAATCTGGTGACCCAAGTATTTCACCTCTTTTTGACAGTATTGCAATTTCAGTGGAGAAACTTTATGATAATTCTGTCCCAAATGGCTCAGTAAGGCAATTGCGTCGTACTTGGTCTCTTCCTTTGTTTTGAATGCAATCAACAAGTCATCAATGTACTGTACCAATGTTGATTGAAAAGGCAATTACAATGACTCCAGATTCTTTTTTCAAGATCTAATTGAATATGGAAGGTGATTCGGAAAACCCTTGAGGAATTCTACACCAACAGTAAACTCGATACAAAAATTTGAAACAAAAGAGATATAGACTATCCTCATCAAGAGGCACAAAAAGGAAGACTTGTGACAAGTCTATGTCATTCCCTGCACATCATTCTGAACTACTACAGTACCCAAATCAGGACTACGATTTCCATTGCCAATTCCTCCATGATCTCTCCCTCTCATCTGGTTTTGAAATACCACATTTCCCTGCTGCTGCTGTGGAAAAGTTCTTTGCATCCCTGTTTGTGCCGCTTTAATCTGCATCACCATTGCCTTTTCATTCAACTTTCTCTGCTTCAACTCTAGCTCGTCACTACAGTACTTTGCATACTGCAATACCTCATCAATCGGCTTTGCTGGCCAGCAAATCAAATTACTCTTAATCATCCAGCTAATTTCAGGTCTCAATCCTTACACAAATCTAAACACAAAATGAATCATCTCTTTTGGCTCAATTATCTCTGTACCACTGTAACGCTTAAATGCCTGCAACAATCTCTCAATCTACGCATGTATCAACTCTTTTGCTTCCTGAGCTGTTCAGCCTATTCTCTGCCAGTCAATGTTTTTGGGCGAAATTCTCATCTTAAAAAATTCAATCACTTTGTAATAATATTTCATTACCTCAGGAGATGGCGCACCTGTAGTTGGATCTCCCTCTGGTTCTTTTGCCGGCCAATCTACACCCCATCCACAAATCAACTGGAATTACTATCTCTAATAGAGTGTTCAAGTCCTCCCACAGGCATTTTGCAAGTTTCACGAACCTGTCTGTCTGCTGGTACCATTCTACAGGTTTCTCTCTCAACCTAGGATAATCAATTGTGAAGGACAGAATGTCACTTCTGCTCCAAGGGACATGAACAAAATTCCCTCCTGAAATCTCTCTCATTGGTAAAATCTTCTCAGGATCATTTCTTTGCTGTACGTTTGCAGTCAGATCCGCAAAATCCCTTTTTCTTTTATCTCTTTTCTTTACCCATCTGCCTTCCCACTTGTCTAATGCTTCCTATGTCTGGACACTTTGGAATAACTCCCTAAGGTGTGCCTTCATTCCTACAGATCTCATGTGTTCAAAACGTTTTGTGTCAAAATCTAACCTATAACTCCTTTTCAAATGTTTTGTTTTCTCTATTTCTATGCCGCACTTCTCTGCCAAGTCTGCTGGCCTTTGATGTACATTGCTCACTTTCCTCGTAACTTTTGGGCACAGATACCTCAATTCTGCTTCAGTGTAAGATTCAAGCCCATAGTTCCTTCAATGAGCTCACCGCTTTCATCCCTAATTTCGTATAGGTCAAATACTCCTCTCCCCTAGGAGCACTCTGTGGGGTATTCAGCTTGTCTAACCATTCAGTTAATTGTTGGGCAGTCAAACCTTGTGACAAAATGTTGGTGGCCTGGGCATGTGGCATCTGTTGCACAACCTTATCTGAAGACTGCGGTGTCTGTAATTTCAGGCTCTGACTGACTTTCAACCCTATTACAGTATCTGGAGAAACTCTGAATGAGCTAAGGTCTAGCAATGGTCTTGTTCCGTCAAAGGTCTGTCCCATAGGAGAGACTACTTGGGTATTCTCATTTAGTCCTCCCCTCATTGAATTCTGTCTCAGGACTCCCTGTCCACTTGCACTGTTATTCTCTTGTGCAAACAAAGGTACAGTTGGACCAATTGTGACAGGTACAGATACAGCATCTGGGCTTGGTCTGACATTTAAGTTCCGTGGGTGCATAAATCCTGAATTCTGACTCATCCGTACGGACATATCTGACTGTGTCCCTACTATCGGCAATGTACCTTGGCATTGCTTGTGACTGTACTTGGGGCAGTAAAAGTGGAGTTGACTCTGTCTGAACCAATTTCGGCTTCGGGAAAACCTCTCCTGTAGGCACTATTCAGTTTGTGGCAGTTTCCACAATAGGTACAATAGGGTAAAGTCTCAGGACATTCGACTGTAGCACCTGATTTTGTGCTACTGAAGTAATAGGTGCATTAAAACTGCTCTGCATTTGGCTCTGTGTCAGGCTAGGATTAATCTGCACTGGATTAGTTGTCACGTTCACCTGTGTCGGTGCTGAAGGATTTACGTTAGTGCTCGGACCACTCTCTTGTGCTGCATATGGTGGGGGACGATTTCTCAATAACTGAAAAATAAACAAATCATTCTCTGACTTTTCCTGAAGTGTGAGGGATCTTCCAGACTCTTTTGATCTCCGCTCCCTACTCTGGGAAGGGCTTGTATTTGTCTGCCTAGTGGCTTTCCTTCCTTCTCACTCGCTGTGTAATTGCTGGAAACAACTTAATCCCCTGTAAAATCTCGGTTCTCCAAATCCTCTGATCACTGTCCCATCTATCCTCCACTAGTGTTTTCTCTGCCTTTCTCATTCTCCTCTCAAATTTCTGTTGCTGTTGCTATCTTCATACTAAAAAGATTTCCAATGACTCAAACTATGCTGGTCTCGGAGGGGGTTTCAGATCGTACAGCACCCTCCTCAGATTCTCTAAGCTGTTCAAATTAAATGTTTTTTTGGGCAGGAAAAGCTAAACTCCTATCTTTCTCTGTTACTTTGCACCACTGTTTTAGCCAAAGACATGGTGCAGCACCCTTTTCTTCAATCGCAATTTAAGCTGGCGTACCTTCTGGGGGTGCATTATCCCCTATACTCGTCTTAATGTACGTATCTCCCCTTAAAACACTCTTTAAAGCGTTGAAAATTTTAATTTCTGCAACATTTATGTTATTCTTAATCAAATCAGGCAGTGACTTTTAATCCCAGAATCCTCTTCACCAACCTTCTCAACCAATTGTGTTTCACGGTCGTCTGCCAATCTGTGCGTGACCTTTCTCACTAAGCAACCTATCCCAACACGGCTCCAATGAGGTCGCACTCACACATACTGCGGCTGACAAAGTCTTGTGGCTTTTCCTCCCAAACTCAAATTCACACTAGACTAATGCAAAATTATTACAAACACTAAACAAAATCAAAACCCAATTTGTCTGTTTAATACAGGTAAGGCAACACAATCACTTCAGCAACTTTATGTATTTTTCACTGATGGCGTTTCGCTCTAGCAGCTACTCCTTCTTTCTAAGTTTCCCTGATTCGCAAGCAAAATACGACCCTCAAATTTCACTCTCAACTGATCAGTGGATTTGTCCTGGTGCACATAGGACTCACCAAATCTCAGTCGAAAAATTATTCCGCTCACTTTGACTCACACTCTGAGTTGTCGACCACGCCCGATCGACCTATTAAACCAGACAAATTACGACAAAAATCAAGTGTCTTATACACTTTTCAATATACTCCAGAGTCTTAGACCACACAGAGTCCATATACCAACAACCACGTGGACAGTTTCTGAGTACAAAGTGCCACACACATGTGAAGTTCGACAAATTCCCTACTCTCACAGTTTGGAGTACACAAACTCCTTCTACAACCTCATTTGGAGGATGCAAACTCGCCACTCCCTCACAATCATCACAATTCACCTGCGATTTGTATAAGCTGTGCATTTTCTCTCCACTTGGTATCATCAAATTTGAAAAATCCAGACTTTCACCAATTTCACCAAATCTGCGAATTACTCTGCTCTTTGCAGGATATTAACCCTTACCCTATTACCATCTCTGGGAACACCTGCTTTTCCCTGCTTACTATCTCTGGGACCAAATACTCTACTACCTGTCTCTGGACTTTATGATGGGCTCTTAAGGAGACAACCGATTTACTGGGCCTCTATGATGTGCTCTTAAGGAAACAAACCATGTACCGGGCCTCTATGATAGGCTCTTAAGGAGACAAACCATCATCTGCTACCATCTCTGTAAGCACGTCAGACCTTATTAAATTAACTTATGAGGGGACGCGTTGTGGGCCGATGGACCTTTTGACTGCGCTTCGAGTAGTTCCCATCATGTAACCCCATACCAATACAAATCAATAGCAATAACAATCAATGATATCAATAATCAATAGGAGTCAGTAATTTCCATACACCATGACCTTGCGGCCATAAATAACTACACCTTTATGTAAAAGTTAGAATGTTTATTTCCCTACATTAACAATGCTAACGTCACAGAACTTAATCTCAAAATGAAATGATAAACATACAGAAACAATACTGGCTGACCAAAGCGCCTAAAGAATCGCAATCCAATCAAAGCTTGCGCCACTACAGATTCTGAGTTTACAGTACAAATTAATAGCATGAATAACTGTGCAAACAAAATTATATACATTTAAATTCAACAAAGAAAATACATCAACTGTTATTACATGTAGCGAGCATCATCAGTGAATACCCTAACTAGCTTCAGATTATCAGAGCTTGATGTTCAGTTCAAAATCATCAAATATAAGTCGGACCGGGAAAAGCACGGCATGTAATTCCATTCTACATGCGCAGAGTGCACATCCAGTACATCAAATAAACTCGATACCATATGGCGAAATGGTACGGGCAAGGAGGAACTGTAGTCTAGAGAGGGACTTTGTACGGTGAATAGAGGACATGAGAACTAGATTTAAATCACGAGGCTATCCTCCTCAAGTTATTGACAGAGCACGTGATAGGGCAATGCGCTTGAGAAGATCTGACACAATAAATCAGAAATCTAGACCAGGAGACAATAATATCCGTTGCATAGTCAATTACACGAGAACAGCTGCACTACTGCGTAAATGTATGAATAAACACTGGCATTTACTCACAGCAGACCCTACTCTGAAGGAAGTGATCCCTGACACCCCAACTTTTACATTTCGTAAAGGTAGGACCCTTAAGAATATATTGTGCCCCAGCTATCGCATGAGACATCATAAAGAGAATTCGGAATAAAGGTTTTTACAAATGTGGACACTTCGGTATGTGCAGATGGGCTAAATCAGGTATCTCTATGTTTATAAGTTCTACCGGTGATCAGTTTGATATCAGACATAACATCACATGTGATAGTAATTTTGTTATTTAGCATGATAATTTCGTGTGAGGACATGCACGCTGGTGTCATGACTATTTTTGATCACATCAAACTTGTCTATTTGTCTTCTTTATTTAATTTAAGGTGTCACCCTTCCTGTTAATTTTTAATACATGATATCTTTTAGGTATTTTGCTGTATGTTATGGAACACAAGTTTGTATAATGGTGGCCTTCTGTTTAATTTTATGTTTTAACTATCATGTCACGCAAAGTCACATATTGTGATAGCTTTCTTGTCACAAAAGTCATGGGGACAAGGGTTTGAATTGTACATTGGGACAAGTCTATAATATAACCATAGCTACCATTTATATTTCTAACAGCCCTGATGAAGTCTTTGAGAATATTTGTCTCATAGGACGAAACATGTGTTGGCTGTTGTTGCATTATGGATACTGTTTCCATGGACGGCTTTTGTTGCCTTGATGGACTTTGCATTTCAAGAATAAACTGAACCTTTGCTCACTAATCCCGGTCCGACTTATATTTGATTATTCGGAACTGAACATCAAGCCCTGTGAAAACATACATGGAGAATTGAGCTTTGATTCATGAGTGCCCTGACATTTGTTTGTCACTGTTTGGTTTCTTTCTGAAAAATTGGAGGTGGGAGGAAGATCCTCCTGCCAGGAGCACCGTGCTTTAAGAATGTTCTAATTTTGATTTAGTGATTCACTGTGAGCGCTGTTTCCTATGACTATCTTCCTTCTCGCATTATCCTTGTTTCTTTATGCAGTATATTTGAGGGCTGCTCCAGACACCTTTATTGTAAATGATTATTCTCTATAGTCTCTTTCTTAAATATGGACCGGGACAAATTAGCAGCAGATATTTTTGGTAACCTAGAGCGCACAGGGTGTGTACTGAAACCCCATGTGTCTGGCGCTCAACAAGCCACAGTGGGCTTACGTGACAAATTCTTTAGACTGGAGAAATTGAAAAAACAGGAGGTCTCCACGTGGTGGGATGGAGCCACGTTAAAACAATATGTGAAATTGAATAGGATACCCAGGGGACTAAGATCGAATATCTTTCCCACTTTTGATGATCTGGATCCAGATTTATTGGATAGCTGGGAACAAGAACTAATTTCAAGTTCGTTAAGACTAATGAATATCTTGATAGAGAATTCAGAGAGAAAAGTTACTAGATTACAAATGGAAATATCTGCTTTAGAGACAGAAATTAAGTATAAGAATCTAGAAGAGTCAACTGCTAAGAACTATAAGATTCTAAATGAGATTATCGACCAACATCAGAATGATATCACACAAAGAAGAACGCGCAAGCTCAGACGTGATGAGTTAGACTACAAGAATGGCAGGATATTCACATTTTCTCACAAATATGATCACTTAGTCAAAAGGAACGAACATGTACAAACTCAGGATGTGGGTTCCTCATCCTCTCTAAATAGCGTTTCGACTAGTAATAGTGAAATGAGCGGGATATCTAAAATATCCAGACAGGATGTTACAACACAACAGGGTACTCCTTCTTTTTTAGCAGAGGTTCAAAGGATAAGACAAGGACAATGGGAAACAAATCAACGCAAGGCAGACCCCGGAAAACAAGGAGGGGCAGGAGAGGAGGAACACACAGAGGGAAGAAAGGGACTGAAGACCAGGTCATGGAACAAGGAGAAATAGGTAGTAGTAATAATGGATCTATTAGTATTATCAACCTTTCTAGTATGGAAATTACAACTCATGATCTTACATTATTAAGCAGAGGCCTTGGATTCTGTCCAGGTGATTTTGGTGATTTTCAAAAGATAAAGATTGACTTTTTTAAATTTATTAGACGCTTAAAACTGAAAAAACATTTTGCTTATCATACTGACAATAGGGAAATTAATATCCTCTCTGACAGCAGTAAGGATTACCACTCTCCGTCCATTAAGGACATTTACGATACAGCTACCTTATTGTCGATCACGGACTGCGAGCAAGATCCTACTACTATATCTCAGATTTTAGCAGACCTTGATGTTCCATCAGATACACTATATAGTGGTCTAAGGAAGAAATCGAGGTGGATCCCAACCCTCGTGAGTGGCAATTGCATTGATACATTCTTTAAATAAGTCTGGCGTGACTTGAATGTATTAGAGTCGAAGAAAAGCACTCAGAAACACTTTAGGTATCACAATTTGAGCTATGAGGAGAGGACCAATTTGAGGCAATTACAAACAAGGACAGATGTAATGAACAGGGAGGCTGATAAAGGTGGCAACATCGTGATCATGAACACCCCAGACTACGAACAAGAGATCTATAGACAACTTGATGATGCCACTTGTTCTGAGAAGATTTTTGTGGATCCTATTCCTGCACTTGCAAATAGGATCAACAGATTTCTGCAGGAATGCTTGGATCAATCACTACTAAGAGAGGATGAATATATGTACCTTTGTGTCCTCAGACCTAGAAACACTTGTATATATACATTACCAAAAATACACAAAAATCCTATTTCTCCACCGGGTAGGCCTATTGTCTCAGGTATGGGTGGCCCCACAGAGAGACTTTCGGAATATGTAGATATCTTTTTGCAGCCATTTGTGGTTAACTTGCCTTCCTACTTAAAGGACACCAAGCACATATTAAGCATATTGGCAGACATTACTTGGGAATCAGGGATGACTTTAGTGACATTAGATGTTACTTCCCTATATACGAGCATAAACCATGAGTTAGGAATGATAGCCTTGCGTAATTTCCTTCATAGGAGACCAGCGAGTCTATATGGTCATACTGACATGTTACTGAAAATGGTGGAGCTAATTTTGAATAACAATGTTTTTTTATTCAAGAATGATTGGTACCGCCAGAAACAGGGCGTGGCCATGGGATCCAGATTCTCATCAGCCTATGCTAACCTCTTTATGGGATTTTTTTGAACAGAATGTTATTTGGAGCAAAGAGGGAAGCACTTGGAACACTGATATACTTTTTTGGGGCAGATACATAGATGATTGTCTAATGATCTGGACAGGTGACATACAAAAACGTAATGATTTCATAGCCTATTTAAACACTAATGATTTTAATATTCGATTCACCACTGAACACAGTGCGACCAGCATTGCTTTTCTAGATGTGGAACTTTTTATCCATGACATTAAAGTGGAGAGCCGCCTATATAGAAAAAGCACGGCATGTAATTCCATTCTACATGCACAGAGTGCACATCCAGTACATCAAATAAACTCGATACCATATGGCGAAATGGTATGGGCAAGGAGGAACTGTAGTCTAGAGATGGACTTTGTACGGTGTATAGAGGACATGAGAACTAGATTTAAATCACAAGGCTATCCTCCTCAAGTTATTGACAGAGCACGTGATAGGGCAATGCGCTTGAGAAGGTCTGACACATTAAATCAGAAATCTAGACCAGGAGACAATAATATCCGTTGCATAGTCAATTACACAAGAACAGCTGCACTACTGCGTAAATGTATGAATAAACACTGGCATGTACTTACAGCAGACCCTACTCTGAAGGAAGTGATCCCTGACACCCCAACTTTTACATTTCGTAAAGGTAGGACCCTTAAGAATATGTTGTGCCCCAGCTATCGCATGAGACATCATCAAGAGAATTGGCTTACGAGTCGGAATAAAGGTTTTTACAAATGTGGACACTGCGGTATGTGTAGATGGGCTAAATCAGGTATCTCTATGTTTACGAGTTCTACCGGTGATCAGTTTGATATCAGACATAACATCACATGTGATAGTAATTTTGTTATTTACATGATCACCTGTAAATGCAGTCTTTACTATGTAGGCAGCACCATTAGGTCACTTAGGATAAGGGCGAGTGAATATTTTAGGGCCTTAAGACAAGATGATGATCGATACCCCATAGTGAGTCACATGAGACATTGTTCTAAACAGGGTCACACACGTGGTTTTGAATTCTTCGGATTCGATCATGTAATCAAGGATCCCAGAGGTGGGAATAGAGAGCTGGCCCTTAGGAAAAGGGAATGCTACTGGATCCTAAAACTTAGAGCGGTTGAGGAGGGTCTCAACACTAACTTAGAAATGGAATACTATTTAGGGGACTAATGTGACATCTATATTACTCGTTTACCATGAGACAGTTTAGATTTAAAGAGGTGATCATTGTAATGATTATCATAGGGCACTTACTTCAATTTTTGACAGAGTGTTTGAATAGGGGATTTATGTATACCATCAGTATATCATGTACTGTGATATATGGGTTTTGCCGACAGACATTGACGTTAGGTTGATGGGTTATATATGTCTTTGATATTTCACATGTATACATTGTTTGTTTATGCTGTTTGTGAATTTGACCATGAATTTTACACTTAGATTGAGATTTACTATTATGTAGGTTAAAAGATAGTCATGACATATGGGTGACATGTCCTCTTGTTAGTTATTCTCAATTTAGAAAAAGTAAAATAATAATTCTTTTTCCTTTTTTCTTACTCCCCGTATCGTGCTTTTTGACCTAAATTTAGGTTATATTGGTTTTGTCAATATTTGCTGTCTTGGTTCAGGCACTCACTTTGTCAACCTTAATATGGATCATAATTGTTATATGGTTAAGATGGCGCCCATTATGTTCGGAACATATTCATGCAGTTTGATCATGTTCGCTCATTGTTGTTTCATTACTTTTTCTTTTTTGACTGACATCCCGATGGGTGTTAGGTATTCATTTTATTCTTTCTTCGTTGTTTTTATTGGCTCTGTAAGGTTGGAGCAGCCAGTGATTGGGCACAGTTATGAGGTTCTATCAAGTTCCTCGTAATTGTACTTTAAATATGGTGCCCGCACTGAGGTTTTCAGTCCTCTTTCACTTTCAAGGTTTAGAGCGTCCGGGAGGACCTTATAAGTAATGGGTCTCCCCGTGCTGCAGATGCTCGTTATGGTTACTGGACACAGGAGTGCCGCGGGAGTATAATAACGCGGTTCTTTTAGGATTCTGATTGATAGGTGAGCGATTATTTTTGGGATCAGGTAATGTAATTAGCTTCGAGCTTAGCGTTTAGCTGGATATTAGATTAACATTACCTTATGTACTATTTTTGGTGGCTTTACACGCTACGATTTAAGCATTTCAGCAGAATTCTGGGACGGCATAATACGGGGTATGTAGGCCTTTTGGCCGCATATTTTAGAGATTATTCACGGAAATACTTACCTTCACATTTTGGATTTGATAACAAGTAGAGCTTCATTTGGGTTATCATTTATTCTAGATACTCAGATATAGTCCGATTGCTTTGGTGATTCAATTCCTTTCAACTATTGTGGAAGGTATGTCTTGTGATTTTTTTAGGTTATTTTTACGGCACTATATTACTGGTTGGCACTCGGGGTATTTTGATAACGTTTTGTCTTTTTCACTTCTCATTTTTTATTACTTGGAACGCACTTCCATATCGTTTTTTATTTAGTGTGAGGACATGCACGCTGGTGTCATGACTATTTTTGATCACATCAAACTTGTCTATTTGTCTTCTTTATTTAATTTAAGGTGTCACCCTTCCTGTTAATTTTCAATACATGATATCTTTTAGGTATTTTGCTGTATGTTATGGAACACAAGTTTGTATAATGGTGGCCTTCTGTTTAATTTTATGTTTTAACTATCATGACACGCAAAGTCACATATTGTGATAGCTTTCTTGTCACAAAAGTCACGGGGACAAGGGTTTGAATTGTACATTGGGACGAGTCTACTGTATAATATAACCATAGCTACCATTTATATTTCTTTACAGACCTGATGAAGTCTTTGAGAGTATTTGTCTCATAGGACGAAACACGTGTTGGCTGTTGTTGTATTATGGATATTGTTTCCAGGGACGGCTTTTGTTGCCTTGATGGACTTTGCATTTCAAGATTAAACTGAACCTTTGATCACTAATCCCGGTCCGACTTATATTTGATGATTTTGAACTGAACATCAAGCTCTGATGAAAACATACATGGAGGATTGAGCTTTGATTCATGAGTGCCCTGACATTTGTTTGTCACTGTTTGGTTTCTTTCTGAAACATTGGAGGAGGGAGGAAGATCCTCCTGCCAGGAGCACCGTGCTTTAAGAATGTTCTAATTTTGATTTAGTGATTCACTGTGAGCGCTGTTTCCTATGACTCTCTTCCTTCTCGCATTATCCTTGTTTCTAACTTCAGATTACAACAGCATGTTTGGACTTCATGTAAAAGCAATTTAGTCAACACAAATTTGGAATACATCTGACTATGGCTCTATCACATTTAGTGGTTGGTACATAGGGACAGAGGCAAATAGACATAACAATCAGTAAAATCGTCTTTATACCTTGCCTCAGTGTGGTTCAGCAAGCTGTGACAGTCTTCGTCAAATGGACATCAGTTCGGTCAGCAAGGCATCGGAATTCAGCATTAAAGTTCGAGAAAAGCAAAGTCTCTTCATGCAGTTCGGAAAAGAATAGTAACTAAACACTCAAAAAGAATGAGGAGAATGACGCATCTCCTCTCGGTGCAGTCTGGCTAAGTTAGATTTCCTAAAACTACTTTCCAAGTCCTTTTTGGTCAAAGAATCACATGTTTGCATTTAGTCCAATGAAAGTAGAACCACAAATCTATGAATTTACAAATACGCAGTTCACATGTCGATGATTGGCTCCTTTTCTCCTGTTCCCATCGTTGGGCTTATCAGGTATCAATATTATAGCTGCTTATACTCCAGTCAGTGCATCAATTGTCCTTTCCTGGGAAGGTCATTCTTACACATTCTATGTTATACATTGTATCCCTAGCTAGTACATGATATTCTAGCAAGGAGTTCTCATGAGAAAGAATTTCAGCTACGAGCACTTGGTCAGTACAGTGGAAAATTACAATTTAATTCTATAAGCAGCTATTTTATAAGTCACCTAGGAAATGCAGCTTGACATGAAGCCGTGCAACTAGGCCCAAGACCTCGCTAAGTTAAGGCCTAAGATTAAGAAAACTAATACATAATACATTAATCAAAACATAAGCTCAACATTTTACATTAATAAGCTGTTAAGTCCACTTCATGAACATTGGCAGCCACTCAAGTAGGCACAACTTCAAATGCATGCATTATTTTTCTACATTAATTTATTTTCTATGCAAATTCAACACTCAGAATACATGAATATTCATTAGTAAAATTCAGTGTTAACACTTTTAAGCGCTAAACAGTTGCTTAGCTAATTATGTAGCGCTTAGCAGCAGAAATCGATGCATCTACATTCTGTAATATATTGTGTTTTTCATGCACTGCGTGTGCTTAACCACCTCTAGGGGCCACATGTACAAAGATCAGGTTTTGCGACTCGCAAATTGCAAGACTTAACGAATCACAATTTGCGAGTCGCAAAACTTGATGTACAACAGTGTCAATCACACTGTTTGCGATTCGCAATGGGGTCGCAAATGACTTACCTCATGAAAATTCATGAGGTAGGTCGCAATTTGGGACCCCATTGGGAATGGCGGCACTCACAGGGATGGTGGCCAGCTGTGGTCAGCAGACCTCCATGTCTCTGACTGCAT
The DNA here is from genome assembly GCF_031143425.1 of Pleurodeles waltl. Taxonomy (NCBI): domain Eukaryota; kingdom Metazoa; phylum Chordata; class Amphibia; order Caudata; family Salamandridae; genus Pleurodeles; species Pleurodeles waltl. The sequence continues at coordinate 895,258,015 of NC_090446.1, forward strand.
TTAAATAAAAGAGTATTTTTTTTTAAGTGCAGTCCGGAAAACAGAATGCATCTCAAAAACAAAAATGAAAAGTTTCTTTTAAGTTTTTCAGAGCAGGCAGTGGTCAAATATGCCCTGTGCAAGCTAATGATTTCATTATGTTTGCTTTTAGAGTGAGAAAGCATAGCTTCATTTAGCTATATCCATGTGTTAGTCCTTCATTTTGGACTACAAATTTGAAGTTGGAGAGTGTTTAATTCAGCCTGTAAGAGATATCTAAGTTCTTTCATATCTAAGGTATTTTATCTTATTTTAATATAAACAAACTAGTCCTTTACTATTCTTGACTAGATTCTCTCGGTGGTAATCCAACACTTTTAGGCTATAGGTGATTCTATTTCTGCACTTTATCTAGTATTTTGCTGGACACTAATGGTGCTTTCCTTGGATCTTTAGATTTATTTACCTTTATTAAGCATTGGTTTTATAGATTTTGATCTTGGGCACTTTATCGGTGTTTTTTCTTAATTAAGTCACTTGAGTTGGTCTGGTTGCAAATCTGACATGATTCGAGTCTTCCCCCTATGCAAAGAATTGTAATGAATAATTTTGATGTTTCTTTGATAGGCAGATTACAAGATGTACGTATGCCAATTATACTGAATCATAAAGTCCTGATGAAGGTGTATTTATATTTTTCTTCACTCACCGAAACGCGCGTCGGCTTGTAAATTGGCATGTCTTGAACATTGGCATGAAGTGTTTGAAATTGGCAAATTTGAAGCCCTGACCAGGATTGGCTACCATCAGGCCTGTAACACGAGAATTTGAATCAGGAAATTATAACCTAGAATTGGCTGTTATTATGTTGAAATTTATACAATCCATACTACAACGCATAATTGTAGCATCAAAGCAGTAACTTTATTGTGCGGTTTAAATATCCTCTCATGTATTAGGCGGTTGTAAATCTGTATGTATATTATTTTGTGATTTTGTTGGTTCTGTGTTATTTGTTTATTTTTGCGTATTTACTGGTATGTTATTTATGTTTTCATATATGTATGTTTCATTTAGGGTAGGGGGTTGTATTATAATTTTTTTGGTTGATTCTATGTTGATTATATTATGTGCGAACTGAATGTTTAATTAGCTATAATAAATATCTAAATTGAAATATATTGTATGTTGTATATTTGAATTTAAGATTTCCATTCCTATGTTTGCTATGTTAATGGAGAGTAAACTACGTTATACTCATAATACAAATATTTTTGCATGCATTCACAAAGGGGGACCCCTTCCCTTTTGCGAATGGGTTAGCGCCAGTTTGAAACTGGTGCTAACTGCGATTGTTTTTTGACAACATTCGCAGTCACAAAACAATCATACATCGGACTGCGACCTACGAGGGTGAAACACTTTTATATTTTTCTCTGCTGAAGAAAGGATTGACCTTGAAACACGTGTCCAGAGATGATTTTACAACTTAAGGCCTGGAATAATGAAACTGCTTAAAGAATTCACTGTGAGTTGCTGGCTTTGCTTTTTCTTCCCGTTTATATTAACCTGTTGGGAGTGCGCTTTCACATGAGGACAACTTCGTTTTTGATATAGGTAGATATATATAAGTATACATATATATTATAGGTATATATGACAACATTAAAGTTATGAACTCAAAAAAACACAGACGTTTACCAGTTATAGTTGTCCATGATGTCATTGAACATAACATGTCATGAGTGATATAATATTTCAGGTTATAAGCAGTGCATGGTGGGGACACATATAGGTAGCTCTGCTAACTACTACTGGCTGATTTCTGTGGTTTTTTTAGTTAAAAAATGTTATATTGACAGTGAAATATTCAGCAAACTATAATTGTTTCTTTTCAGTGAATGTCTAAGTTTTTTTTTTATGTAACTTATTTTTTTATAACTATACATAAAGCCAACCCCCCGCCGTGCAAGGCCTTCGGCAGTGTGCGGTGACGGGTTGGCAAAAAACCTGTGGCTAGCCCACTTGGAGGCAGCCAGTCCCCCAGTGGCAGCAACCCAAAACTGCTCATGATCTTTGTTGTGTACAGTGTTGGGTTGGTTTACAGCCAAAGCCTGTATCCAACTTTGTGAAGGCAGCCACCCTGAGGCTGCCAACCCCACCCTGAACATGGTCGTTGGTTGTGCATGGGGTTCGTATTGCAGCCAGTCCCTGCTTACAATTTCCTGTGCACAATCTTTGGCCTTGTAGATCGAGGGCGTTGGCCAAAAGGCTTGACCTGCTCCCAGCAGGCTAACCCTCACACAACCGAATGCTGCTGGTGTGCGCAGCTAATGGTTGGCCTTTGGGTCATGGTGACCCCACTCCCTGTGGCTAAAACATATATATATAGGGGAGTGGGCATGTAGCCCCTCTACCCAACTCTATGCCTCGGGCCAGTTCCAATGAAAAGGTAGGAGGGTCGTGTGGCCCCCTCCCCGAGTCTGATTTCGCCCTGGGACCCCCCTAGGGCTGAGTAATTACTAAAGGAAGTGGGTACAGCCCCCCTCCCTGAGCCTGGGGACCCCACCCATTGGTCCCCTGGACCCAAAATGTAAATTAAAGGGGATGGGCATGCAGCCCTCTTCTAGGCCCTATTTTAGGCCTGGGGACAAATTTAATGAAAAAAAGGAGCGGGCATGTGGCCTTCCCTTCCCCGAGACATATTATGCCATGAGCACCCCATCCCCCCGGGTTTGAGCAATTATTGAAGGGAGTTGGGTGTGTGGCACAGTCCAAAGGCACAATAGAGTCTACCGTTTTGCACAAAACATCTATCCAATTGTAGTACATTTGACTTGTTAATTAGTAAGTTATACCTCAAGTTACTATATATTATACATTCCACACTACAGCTGCATAAAGAACCACAAACTATTGTACCTGGTGACCATGTGTACATATAAATTTTGCTATGATTGTGATTGTTCCTTGAACGTCTTCATATAGAAATCAATGACAAAACTAGCCCTTGTATAGAGATGACGACAAGACTGCAGACAAAGCGGTGAATCCCCACCAAACAAGGGTACTTCCTCTTAAGTATATGAAGTAATTGCTTTGCTGTTTCATGGAGATGTCCTCATATTCCCCTGCAACAAGAACACACCACTAAGGGGACGTGGCTTAGAAGCCAAGCTCTGCATGCGCTCAGCAATAGAGCTCTGCACTACCACAAATGCTATCCAATGACACCAGCAACTTTTCCCGGGATCTCATGAGTTGGAGTGACTCCCGGGATGTCCCGAAAAAGCATACCCTGATGGGCCTCGCTGGTGGCTGGAACCAGTGTGATGCAGCAGTACTGCAACCCAGTTCCATGACCTCGCACTGAGTGACTAGACTGCGCTACACCAGCTCTCCTTGGTGAGACTGCTCCAGGTGGCTCCTCACTCAAATGGTGGCTGTCTGAGCCTGAGGACCCGGGAACACGGAGATGCAGAGGAGATGGATATGGTTTGGCCCAGTGATGCTGCTGCTTTGGACATTGCTCTGCCCGTGCAGCAGCCCACCAAGGGGATGCTGAGGCCTGCTGAAAACTGAGGCCCCAATTTGCTAGAAGGGATGAATTGCAGGGCCAGTCTGAATCGAGGCCCCAATAGGGGACTAGTCCACACATTGTGGGGACCTGCCACTGTCAGGATGGATGTACCACAGCTGAGTAGGTAGAGAGGCTGTTCAGAGGCCCCTCAGGCCCATTTTTAAAAACTGCCCACCCCTCTGGCCCTCAGGCGGGCCTCTGGGTCCTCATGCTATAAAATACATGTGGAACAACAGTGATGAGGCCTTCAGGGATAAGGACTGTGGGGTCCAGCGCATGTTTGGGAAGGGTGGAGTCAGCCCCCGAAATCATACTTTGTCTCTCTCCCTTGCACCCTCCTCTTCCTGCATCTTCCATGGCCCGCAGCTCAGTAGCAGAGACGGAGTTACTAGGGCCTCTGTGGTGGGAGTGTCCACAGTTGGCTGCACTGGTGGCACACCCCTCCTGGTTGCATCTTCCTGGCAATTTTTGCCCCTTCCACCAAGCTCTTTGATGGTTGCAGCACACGGCCCTTGCAAATGGCCGCACATGCGAGCCACGAGACCTGAGCTGGGAGCCTGATACTTCTTCTGGGCTTCAAACTGGGGGGAGCGCTCCTCTTTACGAGTGCTCTGATGCGGGACCACACTGATGGTGTCCTGAAACTGCAGCTTAGTGGAGCACTGACAAGGCCCCATCATGGTGCAGAGATCGTAATGTGGCAATGGGCGCTGGCTACCATGTGGCAGCATGGTTCCACTGATGCATGAATGACACCGGAAGGCCAGGAGCAAAGTGGTGTGCTTAGCTCTGTGGGGGGATGTATCACCCACACTTCATCATGGAATATGACAAGTCCTCAGGATCTATGACCCAGCAAAAGATGGACAAGTACACTAAGTAACCTTATACATCAGAGGAGCCTCACGCTGCGGGAGAAGACATGGTTCGATCAGATGGCCTCCAAATGGTCTCCGTATTATAAGCTTTCCAAAACCTCAAAGTAATGATGGAGGGGAAAACGTGGGAGCGGAAAGTTAACCTATCACTTATTCGACAGGACCTACGGAAAACAGTTGATAGTGGTTACAGAAGTGGAAGGTATTGTTTCTGAAATGGAGGACACTGTCAAATTACATTAATCCCATATAGTTGCTTTGCTACAACTGCTCAGTTAGCTGGATGAAAGGTCAGAGGACACGCCTGGTGCAACAATCAGTGCAAAGCGGGCAACTCGGAGGGCACAGAGGTGGCCACGCCCACCAGATTCATTTTGAACTACCTGAAGAGCTGGGTATCGACCTCCAAGGTTTCCTCCTGCTTCGTAGTTGAGAGGGTGCACAGGACACTTCTTGCCAAACCCCCTGTGGGCTCCCCACCACAGCCTTTCATTGTTCGCAACCTTAACTATGCTAACTGAGATGCCATTCTTTAAAGGGCTAGCAACCGTGGGACCCTTTCCTACCAGTCCTCCCAAATAATGATCTTTCCTGACTACACCATGAAGGTCCATCAACAAAGGGGGGTCCTTTTAGAAAGTGAAACAAAAGCTGAGGGCCGTGATTGTTTGTTACCTGCTCATCTTCCCTGCCTGACTGAAGATCATTTATCATGACAAAACTTAGCTTTTTTACACCCCGGAGGCAGCATGGGATTGGGCAGAGGAACGACTTAATCTGCTGAGTCGGGGTAAGCTCCCAGTGAATGGAGATGGAGGGAGGGGAACCAGGGTTTGCAGGGGCAAATGACTTCCTAGAGACTGGAACACTGCCCTGTGGCAATGTAACCAATGTCAGGATTGCAGAGCTCATTTGCGGGGCCTCAGGGTCTGTGATTGAACTTACACAGAACACTGCTGCACCTGATCCCTTGCCGCCCTCTCAGATACTCCTTGGTTGACTCCTGCTACAACCACTGATGGGTGTTTAATCATTTCAGTGAAATTGAGTGGTGGTGTACAAGGTTGGGTGGGAATCATGCCCCATACTGTTTTTTATTACGTTCTTTTGGTTTATGCAAGTTTTGGGGATGGAGGTGAGGGTTTGGGGTGTGGGTTCATTTGGGCTGGGTGTTGCACAATAAGGGAGGCGCACACCTCAGTATGCCCTACTTGGCTTCTGCCCCTAGTTGCACCACAACAGGTACTTCTTGTTGGCAAGGTCTAGGGGGATTTGAGTTGGGGTAGAAATGGGTTCTTTTCTTTCTTTCTTTGAAGTTTAGGCTCGGCCATAGCACACTTCTCTAAGTTCAATGAGTCCTCACACACTACATACACACCTAGTTCTGGAGCATTGACACGGATATGACCACCCTCTTGGTCCGATGACTGAGAACCACACAACAGTTTCGCAAGATGGCTCGCCATTCTCTCATGGAACATCAATGGCCTCCGTGACAAAATAAAGAGGGGGCAGTTTTGCAGGCATCCCACCGATATAAACCCAGAAATACTGCTCTTGCAGGAAATGCATCTCATGGGCAATAAAGTCTTCTTTCTGGCACAAAGGGTTTAATAGGAAGTTTCACACAGGGTTTCATTGGAGTTTGAGAGGGGTGGTGTAGGAGGCTGGCCTGGTTTGTAGTGGGTACCAAGTGGTACTTACACTCTGTACCAGGTCCAGTTATCCCTTATTAGTGTAGAAGAGGTGTTTCTAGCAGCTTAGGCTGATAGAAGGTAGCTATAGCTGAGCAGCTTAGGCTGAACTAGGAGACATGCAAAGCTCCTACTATACCACTGGTGTCATATGCACAATATCATAAGAAAACAAAATACACAGATATACTAAAAATAAAGGTACTTTATTTATATGACAATATGCCAAAAGTATCTCAGTGAGTACCCTCAGTATGAGGATAGCAAATATACACAAGATATATGTACACAATACCAAAAATATGCAGTAATAGCAAAAAGAAGTAATGCAAGCAGTGCATAGTTACAATAGATTGCAATAGGAGCACATAGGTATAGGGGCAACACAAACCATATACTCCAAAAGTGGAATGCGAATAACGAATGGACCCCAAACCTATGTGAGCTTGTAGAGGGTCGCTGGGACTGTAAGAAAACAGTGAGGGTTAGAAAAATAGCCCACCCCAAGACCCTGAAAAGTAGGTGTAAAGTGCACCTATATTCCCCAGAGAGCACAAAAGACGTGATAGGGGAATTCTGCAAGGAAAACCAACATCAGCAATGCAACCAGAGTGGATTTCCGGACGAGAGTACCTGTGGAACAAGGGGACCAAGTCCAAGAGTTGTGACAAAGTCGAGATTGGGCAGATGCCCAGGAAATACCAGCTGAGGGTGCAAAGAAGCTGCCACCGGATGGTAGAAGCTGTGGATTCTGCAAGAACGAAGAGGGCTAGAAACTTCCCCTTTGGAGGATGGATGTCCCACGTCGTGAAGAAGCTTGCAGAGGTGTTCCCACGCAGAAAGACCGCAAACAAGCCTTTGCTATCTGCAAGGGTCGCGGTTAGGGTTTTTGGATGCTGCTGTGGCCCAGGAGGGACCAGGATGTCGCCAATTGCGTGAGGAGACAGAGGGGGTGCCCAGCAAGACAGGGAGCATTCACAGAAGCAGGCAGCACCCGCAGAAGTGCCGAAACAGGCACTACGAGGAGGAGTGAACCGGAGCTCACCCGAAGTCACAAAAGGAGATCCCACGACGCCAGAGGACAACTCAGGAGGTTGTGCACTGCAGGTTAGAGTGTCGGGGACCCAGGCTTGGCTGTGCACAAAGGAAATCCTGGAAGAGTGCACAGGAGCCGGAGCAGCTGCAAATCACGCAGTACCCAGCAATGCAGTCTAGCTTGGGGAGGCAAGGACTTACCTCCACCAAACTTGGACTGAAGAGTCACTGGACTGTGGGAGTCACTTGGACAGAGTTTCTGAGTTCCAGGGACCACGCTCGTTGTGCTGAGAGGGGACCCAGAGGACCGGTGATGCAGTCCTTTTGGTGCCTGCGGTTGCAGGGGGAGGATTTCATTATCCCACGGGAGATTTCTTCGGAGCTTCTAGTGCAGAGAGGAGGCAGACTACCCCCACAGCATGCACCACCAGGATAACAGTCGAGAAGGCGGCAGGATCAGCAATGCAAGGTTGCAGTAATCGTCTTTGCTACTTTGTTGCGGTTTTGCAGGCGTCCTGAGCAGTCAGCGGTCGATTCCTTGGCAGAAGGTGAAGAGAGAGATGCAGAGGAACTCTGATGAGCTCTTGCACTCGTTATCTAAAGAATTCCCCAAAGCAGAGACCCTAAATAGCCAGAAAAGGAGGTTTGGCTACCTAGGAAGGAGGATAGGCTAGCAACACAGGTAAGAGCCTATCAGAAGGGGTCTCTGACGTCACCTGCTGGCACTGGCCACTCAGAGCAGTCCAGAGTGCCAGCAGCACCTCTGTTTCCAAGATGGCAGAGGTCTGGAGCACACTGGAGGAGCTCTGGGCACCTCCTCTGGGAGGTGCAGGTCAGGGGAGTGGCCACTCCCCTTTCCTTTGTCCAGTTTCGCGCCAGAGCAGGGCTGGGGGATCTCTGAACTGGTGTAGACTGGCTTATGCAGAAATGGGCACCATCTGTGCCCATCAAAGCATTTCCAGAGGCTGGGGGAGGCTACTCCTCCCCAGCCCTGACACCTTTTTCTAAAGGGAGAGGGTGTAACACCCTCTCTCTGAGTAAGTCCTTTGTTCTGCCTTCCTGGGCCAAGCCTGGCTGGACCTCAGGAGGGCAGAAACCTGTCTGAGGGGTTGGCAGCAGCAGCAGCTGCAGTGAAACCCCGGGAAAGGTAGTTTGGCAGTACCCGGGTCTGTACTAGAGATTCGGGGGATCATAGAATTGTCTCGCCAATGCCACAATTCCATGATCTTAGACATGTTACATGGCCATGTTCGGAGTTACCATTGTGACGCTATACATAGGTAGTGCCCTATGTATAGTGCACGCGTATAATGGTGTCCCCGCACTCACAAAGTCGGGGGAATTTGCCCTGAACGATGTAGCAGGGTGCCCACACACTAAGTAACTTAGCACCCAGCCTTTACCAGGTAAAGGTTAGACATATAGGTGACTTATAAGTTACTTAAGTGCAGTGGTAAATGGCTGTGAAATAACGTGGACGTTATTTCACTCCAGCTGCAGTGGCAGGCATCTGTAAGAATTGTCCGAGCTCCCTATGGGTGGCAAAAGAAATGCTGCAGCCCATAGGGATCTCCTGGAACCCCAATACCCTGGGTACCTCAGTACCATATACTAGGGAATTATAAGGGTGTTCCAGTATGTCAATGTGAATTGGTGAAATTGGTCACTAGCCTGTTAGTGACAATTTGAAAAGCAAAGAGAGAGCATAACCACTGAGGTTCTGGTTAGCAGAGCCTCAGTGAGACAGTTAGTCATCACACAGGGAACACATACAAGGCACACTTATGAGCACTGGGGCCCTGGCTGGCAGGGTCCCAGTGACACATACAACTAAAACAACATATGTACAGTGAAATATGGGGGTAACATGCCAGGCAAGATGGTACTTTCCTACAGGTGGTCATACTGCTCTGCAGGCATGTTTCAATAGTGGTGTCAAGGGAATGGCATGATAGGCTGGGACTATATGTAGCAGTGAGTGGGCCTTTGCAAGGGGCCCCAATGTTAGTGGTTTGTGTCTATGCCCTTCCCCCTTTGACGCTAGAGTTTGCTGCAACATTGATTTGACTTCTACTAGAGCTTCTGGCAGCTGCATGGGGACCTCAGCGGGGTCCGCGACCCTGGTGTAGATCACTTCTCTGGGGTGACCATAGTGGCGACATGGCCATCCACCCTAGCCACATTTCTACACAATATATGCCTTCTAGATGTGTGGTGAATGCATGATCAACGAGCGATGATACTCATCCTTCTCCAATGCCTACACGTCTTTTTCTTGCTTTGACTATGCAACTGAATCATTAAATCAAATCAAATCATTAATATTTATAAAGCGCGCTACTCACCCGTGCGGGTCTCAAGGCGCTAGGGGAAAAAAAGGGGGGGGTTACTGCTGCTCGAAGAGCCAGGTTTTTAGGAGTCTCTGGAATGCGAAGTGGTCCTGGGTGGTCCTGAGGCTGGTGGGGAGGGAGTTCCAGGTCTTGGCTGCCAGGAAGGAGAAGGACCTCCCACCCGCCGTGGAGCGGCGGATGCGAGGGACGGCAGCGAGCGCGAGGCCCGAGGAACGGAAGAGACGGGTGGGGGCGTAGAAGCTGAGGCGACGGTTGAGGTAATCCGGTCCCTTGTTGTGGAGGGCTTTGTGTGCGTGGGTGAGAAGTCGGAAGGTGATCCTTTTGCTGACTGGGAGCCAATGCAGGTGTCTCAGGTGTGCGGAGATGTGGCTGTTGCGGGGTACGTCGAGGATGAGGCGGGCCGAGGCGTTTTGAATACGTTGCAGGCGTTTTTGGAGCTTGGCGGTGGTCCCAGCATAGAGGGTGTTGCCGTAGTCCAGGCGGCTCGTGACGAGGACGTGGGTCACGGTTTTTCTAGTGTCAGCGGGGATCCAGCGGAAGATCTTGCGGAGCATGCGGAGGGTGAGGAAGCAGGCGGAGGACACAGCGTTGACTTGCTTGGTCATGGTGAGAAGAGGGTCCAAGATGAAGCCGAGGTTGCGGGCGTGGTTTGCGGGGTCGGTGCGGTGCCGAGGGCCGTGGGCCACCAGGAGTCGTCCCAAGCGGACGGGGTGTTGCCGAGGATGAGGACTTCCGTTTTGTCAGAGTTCAGCTTTAGGCGGCTGAGCCTCATCCAATCTGCGACGTCCTTCATGCCCTCTTGTAGGTTGGTCTTGGCGCTGGCGGGGTCCTTGGTGAGGGAGAGTATAAGTTGGGTGTCGTCAGCGTAGGAGGTGATGATGATGTCGTGCTTGCGTACGATGTCGGCGAGGGGGCTCATGTAGACATTGAAGAGTGTCGGGCTGAGTGATGAGCCTTGAGGTACGCCGCAGATGATCTCAGTGGGGTCCGAGCGAAATGGAGGGAGGTAGACTCTTTGGGATCGGTTTGAGAGGAAGGAGGCGATCCAGTCCAGGGCCTGGCCCTGGATCCCGGCGGAGCGGAGGCGGGTGATTAGGGTGCGGTGAGAGACGGTGTCGAAGGCAGCCGAGAGGTCGAGGAGGATGAGGGCGACTGTTTCACCGTTGTCCATCAGGGTTATGATGTCGTCTGTGACTGAGATGAGGGCGGTTTCAGTGCTGTGGTTGGTTCGGAATCCGGTTTGTGAAGGGTCGAGCAGGTTGTTGTCTTCCAGGAAGGTGGTCAGCTGTTTGTTGACGGCCTTCTCTATTACCTTGGCAGGGAAGGGGAGGAGCGAGATGGGGCGGACGTTTTTTCAGGTCGCTCGGGTCAGCCGTAGGTTTCTTTAGTAGTGCGTTGACTTCGGCGTGTTTCCAGCATTCGGGGAAGGTAGCAGAAGAAAAAGAGGAGTTGATGACGGCCTGGAGGTGCGGGGCGATGATGTAGTCGGCTTTATTGAAGATGAAGTGAGGGCAGGGGTCCGATGGAGCGCCGGAGTTCATGGTGGTTTTGGTTTCTTCGGTGTTGATGTGGGTCCAGTCGTTGAGGGTGATGGTCGGAGGTGTGGGTTCGGTGATGCTTGGTTGGGTCTGGTGTCCGAAGCTGTCGTGGAGGTCGCTGATCTTGCGATGGAAGAAGATGGCGAGGGAGATGCACAGATCTTGTGAGGGCGTGACGGCGTTGGCGTTGGGGTTGGAGAACTCCTTGACGATGCTAAAAAGTTCTCTGCTGTTGTGGCTGTTTTTGTCCAGTCTGTCGGTAAAAAAGTTCCTTTTGGCAGCGCGGATCAGGTGGTGGTGTTCGCAGGTAGCGTTCTTGAGGGCGGTCATGTTGTCAGCGGTGTGGTCCTTGCGCCAGGCCTTCTCGAGGGCGCGACAAGTTTTCTTCGATTCTTTGAGGGTGTCAGAGAACCAGAGAGGTATTTTGGTGTTGGCCTGTCGATGCGTGCGTTTGAGGGGAGCAAGGTTGTCTGCGCAGTTGGAGATCCAGTTCGTGAGGCTGAGGGCTACGTCGTTGGGGTCGGTGGCGAGGGTGGGTTGGTTGGCGGCGAGTGCGGAAAAGAGTCGGGGATTTTGTTCCACTGTCGACGAGGGATGGGTTGAGTGCGGAGGTGGCGGGTCTCGCGTTGGAATGTGAAATGTACACAGCTGTGGTCGGTCCAGTGTAGAGCGGAGGTGTGGCTGAAGAAGACGTGTTTGCTGGCGGAGATGATGGGGTCAAGCGTGTGTCCGGCGATGTGGGTGGCGGTGTTCACCAGTTGCTTGAGGCCGAGGTTGGCGAGGTTGTCGAGCAGGGTGGTGGTGTTGGGGTCGTTGTTTTGTTCCAGATGGAAGTTGAGGTCGCCTAGGAGGATGTAGTCCGGCGTCGCTGAAAGGGGCGCGCGGTCCGGGAGGACGGTAGACGAGGGATCCTCTGAGGGTTGTCCTGGGGTCGGTGCGAATCTGAAAATGCAGGTGTTCAGCGGCGAGAGGGGTGTCTTCGGTGGAGGTGGTGACGCTGATGGAGTCTTTGAAGACGATGGCGATACCTCCTCCTACTTGGTTGGTGCGGTCTTTTCTGGAGATCTTGTAGCCTTCGGGGATGGCGGTGGCGATGTCTGGAGCAGAGGAGGCGTTCATCCAGGTCTCCGTGATGAACGCGACGTCCGGTGCTGTGGAGTCCAGGAGGTCCCAGAGTTCAACGGCGTGCTTGTGGACGGAACGAGCGTTGACCAGGATGCACTTGAGGTGGTTGATGGCGCGTGGGCTTGTGGTCGTGGTAGTTGCGTTGTGGAAGATACGTTTGGAGGAGTTGCAGGCAAAGGGTCCATGGGTGCGTTTGGGGTGAGCTAGGAAGAAGGTGTTGGAGCGCCCTGGGTTGAGGGCGTGGAGGGTGGTGGGGTCATAGCGGATCAGCGGGGCTTGGGAGAGCTGGGGACCAGGGGTCGTCGCGCAGCAGCCGCCATATGAGGTTAGGAGGGGGGGTCATCTGGGGTCGAATGGGAGCTGGGGGGCGGGGGCGTGCAGGAGGTCACGGCGGGAAAGCGCGAGGGAGGGGGGGACAGGTAGAGTGAGAAAAGCTGGGGAGGGGGGTTTAAGGGTGGAGGGGGGTGAGTGTTAGGAGGTTTAGGAGATTAGGGAGAGAGATAGGAGTAGGGTTGTGAAGATAGGGGAGGGGGGGTTGTAGAGGTGGGTGAGGGTGAGAGATAGAGTGAGAGGATAGGAAGATAGGTAATAGAGGAGTTGGCGGGAAGGGGGGGAGAGATAGAGAAATAGATAGAGAAAGTAGATAGATAGAGAAATAGATAGATAGAGAGATAGGTAGATAGAGAGATAGGTAGATAGAGAGATAGGTAGATAGGAGGAGGTGGAGAGTGAGGGAGTTAGATAGTGAGATAGAGAGATAGAGAGATAGGAGGAGTGAGGGAGGTAGCGAACGGGGTAGGTAGGGGTGATAGAGAGGGGGAGGCGAGTGAGGGAGGGGGATGAGGCAGGAGCAGGAGGGCAGGCGCGGGGAGAAGAAGACGGAGGAGGCAGAGGAGCCGAAGACAGAAGATAGAAGACAGAAGACCGGAAGACCGGAAGAACAGAAGAACAGAAGACCGGAAGAACAGAAGAACAGGAGAAGAGAAGACCGGAAGAACAGAAGAACAGAAGAACAGAAGAACAGAAGAACAGGAGTCCAGAAGATCACAGAAGAGCAGAAGTTCACAGAAGAGCAGAAGATCACAGATGAAGATACGAAGAACAGAAGGCAGAAGACAGGCAGAAGACCACAGAAGAAGATGAAGAAGAAGAGAGGCGAACAGGAGAGGCAGAGAAGCACCCAGAAGAAGAGAGCAGACAGGGAAAAGAAGAGTACAGAAGAAGATTACAGAGGAGGAGCGAGGAGGAAGAACAGAGAAGAAGAAAAGAAGAAAAGAAGCAGGAGCAGGAGAGAGGGTGAGTAGCGCGGGGCAGGGCGAGGGGCAGGGAGGTGGGGGGTACTTACTGTGAGGTGGGTCTCAGGAACTCAGGAACCTGGAGGAGCTGCAGCGGCAGGGGGAGCGACCTACCCTTGGGTCAAGGGTCGCTACCACTGTCGCGCAGCGGCCGCCATATGAGGTGGGGGGGAGGGGTCAGCTGGGGTCGAATGGGAGCTGGGGGGCGGGGGCGTGCAGGAGGTCGTGGCGGGAAAGCGCGAGGGAGGGGGGGGACAGGTAGAGTGAGAAGAGCTGGGGGATGGGGGTTTAAGGGTGGAGGGGGGTGAGTGTTAGGAGGTTTAGGAGATTAGGGAGAGAGATAGGAGTAGGGTTGTGAAGATAGGGGAGGGGGGTTGTAGAGGTGGGTGAGGGTGAGAGGTAGAGTGAGAGGATAGGAAGATAGGTAATAGAGGGGGTGGCGGGAAGGGGGGAGAGATAGAGAAATAGATAGAGAAAGTAGATAGATAGAGAAATAGATAGATAGAGAGATAGGTAGATAGAGAGATAGGTAGATAGAGAGATAGGTAGATAGGAGGAGGTGGAGAGTGAGGGAGTTAGATAGTGAGATAGAGAGATAGAGAGATAGGAGGAGTGAGGGCGGTAGATAGCGAACGGGGTAGGTAGGGGTGATAGAGAGGGGGAGGCGAGTGAGGGAGGGGGATGAGGCAGGAGCAGGAGGGCAGGCGCGGGTAGAAGAAGACGGAGGAGGCAGAGGAGCCGAAGACAGAAGATAGAAGACAGAAGACCGGAAGAACAGAAGACCGGAAGACCGGAAGAACAGAAGAACAGAAGACCGGAAGAACAGAAGAACAGGAGAACGGAAGAACAGAAGAACAGAAGAACAGAAGAACAGGAGTCCAGAAGATCACAGAAGAGCAGAAGTTCACAGAAGAGCAGAAGATCACAGATGAAGATACGAAGAACAGAAGGCAGAAGACAGGCAGAAGACCACAGAAGAAGATGAAGAAGAAGAGAGGCGAACAGGAGAGGCAGAGAAGCACCCAGAAGAAGAGAGCAGACGGGGAAAAGAAGAGTTCAGAAGAAGATTACAGAGGAGGAGCGAGGAGGAAGAACAGAGAAGAAGAAAAGAAGAAAAGAAGCAGGAGAGAGGGTGAGTAGCGCGGGGCAGGGCGAGGGGCAGGGAGGTGGGGGGTACTTACTGTGAGGTGGGTCTCAGGAACTCAGGAACCTGGAGGAGCTGGAGGAGCTGCAGCGGCAGGGGGTGCGACCTACCCTTGGGTCAAGGGTCGCTACCACTGTCGCGCAGCGGCCGCCACATGAGGTAGGAGGGGGGGAGGGGTCAGCTGGGGTCGAATGGGAGCTGGGGGGCGGGGGCGTGCAGGAGGTCGCGGCGGGAAAGCGCGAGGGAGGGGGGACAGGTAGAGTGAGAAGAGCTGGGGGAGGGGGGTTTAAGGGTGGAGGGGGGTGAGTGTTAGGAGGTTTAGGAGAGAAGGGAGAGAGATAGGAGTAGGGTTGTGAAGATAGGGGAGGGGGGGTTGTAGAGGTGGGTGAGGGTGAGAGGTAGAGTGAGAGGATAGGAAGATAGGTAATAGAGGGGGTGGCGGGAAGGGGGGGAGAGATAGAGAAATAGATAGAGAAAGTAGATAGATAGAGAAATAGATAGATAGAGAGATAGGTAGATAGAGAGATAGGTAGATAGAGAGATAGGTAGATAGGAGGAGGTGGAGAGTGAGGGAGTTAGATAGTGAGATAGAGAGATAGAGAGATAGGAGGAGTGAGGGAGGTGGATAGCGAACGGGGTAGGTAGGGGTGATAGAGAGGGGGAGGCGAGTGAGGGAGGGGGATGAGGCAGGAGCAGGAGAGTCAAAGGGTACTTGATGTTTGTATCCTGGCACAAGGATTATCAGATCACTTGCCTGTAGAAATGGACCTTGCCTGGGGCACTTATGCCCATTAGTAGGGTGGTACCTGAGTCAGTGGTGCCTCCAAGATAGAGCCTTTCACAAGGCCTGACACCAAATGGGAGAAAGATACCAAAGAGAAACAAATGGCTCAGTTAACTCATCAGGGGACGATGTTATACTCCATGTATCTGAAGGGCTTAGAGTACTCAACATACGTATCCCTACACGGGGGCTATCAGATCTGTCACCTGTACAAATGGGCCTTGCCTAGGGTTCACTACGTCCCATAGGAGGGTACCTGGGTTAGTGGTGCTTGCAAAATTGAGCCTTTTGCAAGCCCTGCCACTAAATGGGAGAAAGAAATCTAAGAGAAAGCAATGGATCAGTTAACTCCCATGTCATCCTCTGTGAGGCCTTCAAAGCCACCCTGAGGGGTGAAACCATAAACTGTGATAAAAACCGGAGGAGAAGCTCCCAACAAAAGATATTAGACCTGGAATCTCGTATTGACGAGCTGGAGCAGCGACACTTTGAAGCGGAAGACTCAATCCTAATGAACTCTTTACACACTCAAATACTCCTGAAACAGGAACACCTGCAGGAGGTTAGTGCAGCATGGCTAGCTACACCTTGTCAGATCTACCAGTTGGGGGACAAAGCTAGTAAGACTCTTCACTGGCTATGCATGCTCCATGCTACCAGAAACCCCATATCCTACATTGAAAGCAAGCATGGTGCGCATATTACAGGCAGTGAGGATATAACATGTGCTTTTGCCACTTACTATCAACACCTCTATAATTTCAATCGAGAGTGACGACGGATGGATCTGCAGTGTTTTGTTGTGGTTCTCCTGATGCTCAAACAGGGACTTGCAGTGCTAAAGGTGGATGTCATGTCAGAGGAGTTTGTGGGGCCCTATCACAGCTCCAGTCAGGTAAGACCCCGTGCCTCAACGGGTGCCTGACAGAGTTTCAGAAACTTTTATGGCCTCAGGTGGGCCTACTCCTGCTGGAAACCTTCCGGGACGCCCTAGAGAAGAGAAACTTATCACATTACCTTTGGATGGCCAAAATAGTGGTGATCCTGAAATCGGGCCACAGAGGCACACGCTGTGAAGACTATCATCTGATCTCACTGTTAAACATTGAAGTTAAGGTCTGGGCCAAAGTGTTGGCCAATAGACTGGTACATCCTGATGAGTCAGGATTTATGCCCTGGAAGGCCACTAGGCACAACATTAGAGGAGTCCATAAGACTACTGAGTGCTGGCCTGGCAAGCCATCAAGTCCTACTTATGGTTGCACAAAGCATTAAATTCGGTTGACTGGGAGTACCACTTTGTCTGTTGGTGCATCTGCGGTTTGGTCCCAAATTCTTTGGCTATGTTAAGTTGCTCTACTCCCACCTCCAGGCCAGAGTGCAGATTGGTGGTGCCATTCCCTCCTGGTTCCCCCTAAGGAGCGTCACCTGCCAGGGACACCTGCTGTCCCCCCTGGACTTCGCCCTAGCAATAGAGCACCTGGCAGCAGGGATGAGGGTGGATTCTCTGCTCCAGGGCTTCTAGTATTCTCCGATAGTAAATGACAGAATATCCCTATACGTGGATGATGTCTTGCTCTTTCTGTATGATCCTACAAGCTCAGGACCATGGGCTCTGCAAATCCTATCCATATTTGGAGCTCATTAGGGCTTGCAGATTAATGAAGTGAAGTCATCTATCTATCCCCCACCTTTTTGTCTGACAGACATGTCTACGGCCTTGAATTGTGAGTGATCCTACTGGGGATATCACTGCAGACAAAACCTTGGTGTATGACCATAATCTCCACTCTCACCGAAAGAGACTGGCTGTAGATGTTACATTTTGGAATTCCCTCCCACTGTCCCTGCTTTGCTGTTCAGCCATTTTCAAGATGGTCTTGTTGCTGAGACTGTTGCATCACCTCCAGAATTTCCCCTTTCCAGTTTAGAAAGTCTTTTTCACGAGGGCCAATGCCCTACTGTGGGGACACCTGTGGATTAGAGGACCTCCCCGCACCACCCTTGCAAAATGTTGTAGGACAAATTTTGAAGGGGGCATTACTAACCCGGATCTGACACAATACTACAGAGCAGCACACCTGTTGGTAATTAACAACTGGTGGTTCTGGAGACTGAAGGACCAAGCATAGGAGCCGGAGGTATGGGTCTTGGGTCATGACAGTCACCCTCACTTGCTCTATGGCAGGGCTTTCCCACACTCTATGCTCACCTCTACGTGGGTGGTACTGACCATATGGAATAGGCCACAAAGGCGGCAGTATGGGAAGACCGAATGACATTGGAGACCCCTAGTGGAAAGGCATTACACTACTCCACGTAGCAGCACTGTGCGGCTTTCCCAGGGGGGATGCCTCTGGCATCACATTGCTGGGAGACGTTTTCTCGAACAGATCCCATAAGGCCTTCTCAAAACTACAGATAGAATACCATATGCACTGCTCCCAGGTCTTTCACCATCTGCAGTTACAGCACGCTCTCATCCTCTACTTCCCTGTAGAAGCCAAATCCCCAGACTATTCACCTATTGAAACCAAAATTCTGGTCATTACTATCAAAGCACACTATCTGTGGGTATTATCCCAAACATTGCTACACCAACAGCCAGATGCTATGGTGGCGGTGAGAGAGGTGTGGACACGCAACCTGAGTCAACTCGAGGATGAGGACTGGAGGTACGTAGTGGCTGCCCACAGGAGGCGGTGGTGGCCGCTCAGTTCCATCTTATCCAAATCAAACTCTTACAGTGCACGTATCTTACGATGAAGCAACTCTTCAGAATGTGGCTGTGTGACTCGTGGACTGCTGCACTGCAATGGTGCTACTATTGATCTCTTACACACATTCTCGAGCTGTCCAATCTTTTCCCATTTCCGGGAAAGGGTGCTGGGGACTTTGGGAAGGGTGCTGGGCTGAAGAGTCCCCAGGGAATTGAATGTGATCTTACTTCTTATCGCAGATGATGTTGAGGGTAGTAAATATCAGAAGACGCTGCTTTGGTTGGGACTGCTTGTGGCTAAGGAAGATATTGCAAGAGAGTGGAAAAGTGTAGGTGCTCCAGCCTTGGATGGATGGGCAAAAGGCATGGATACCTTCATAGGCCTGGAGCACCTGGTATACCAGGTGAGAGGGGGTCATCCCTGCAAACATTTCAAGATTTGGAAAGATTGGGCGTAACATAGTGGTAGTAGGATTTATATTGAACCTTCCCCATCCATGCCCCCGACCATGGACTATGAGTCTCATTCTGCTGGGGCTGTGCCACATTGAGGCCTGGAAGGGAGCTATGCCACTGTGAATTCAAGCCATAAACACAATGCTCAGAAGGGAATTGTGTAGTGATGATGACTTTTGGCTTATTTATTTTGCAGGCCATCTAGCAATTCTAGTTTTTTGAGGGAGGGTTGTGTTCACTAAAATGCAAATACATTAAAAAAAAAAATAATACACCATCAAATAAGTGGGAAATGCTCTTGGGTCCCTGTGGTAAGTTCAGTTGTCAAAATGGCAGAAACACTGATGCATAGTATTAACGTAAAAGGGGCGGGCAAAAATGATGGCTCTCGTAGGTGATTTAGCACCTCTGCATATTCAGCAGAAATTACAAGGTGGGACTATGGACAGTGCTCTCAGACAAGGTGTCCTGGATAGACACCACAGAAGAGATTGTGCTCCAATAAATCAACAATGCATTCATCTCATCTAGGATTTCAGATCATTTTTCAACCTGCAATGGTAGAAAAGCAACCTTTTTTAAAAGGGGATGGGCAGCGCAGCCTCCCTCTCCGAGCCCCATTAGGCCCTGGTGACCCCATCCCCCACGGCCAAATTTTGTTTAACAGGCAGAAGGGGTGCATGCCCCCCTCCCTGAGTCTATTATGGCCCCAGGGACCCCATACCGTGGAGTCCAAATTATTTAAAGGTGGTTGCCTGGATGCCCACCCAGGGCACCCACCATACACATGTTGGGGGCTGTCAATGGAGCCTCGGGCCCCCGCAACCCAGCTGGATCCCCACATGGTGTAGGAGCCGGCATTGTTCTCACCCAGAAGGAGAAGCTAT
The DNA here is from genome assembly GCF_031143425.1 of Pleurodeles waltl. NCBI lineage: Eukaryota > Metazoa > Chordata > Amphibia > Caudata > Salamandridae > Pleurodeles > Pleurodeles waltl. Next base: position 895,277,480 of record NC_090446.1, read on the forward strand.
TCATGTTGCTACCTTCGGGCAGGAGTAATATGTTGATCTCTTCCCTGCCTGCATCAGTCTGGGCAGGGAAACATAAGTCTGCTTCCAGCCAGAGGAATCATTTTTAAAGCTCCCGCCCAATGGGAGCAGATGTTGCGTTTCCTCTCTTTTGGCAGGAGATTAAAAAATGTTCCCACCAGATGGGAGCAAACACATATTTCCCTACCCACAGTAGTGTAGGCAGGAAATCTACTGTGTCCTGGTGGGATGGGCTCCCTGGGACACAGCAAGTGAGTCTGTCCCAGGGGATAAGGTACCAGGGGACAACAAAGGCTCAGGGCGGGGGCTGTACAGTCCTCTCCCCTTTAATTAAGTAACTAATATCCCTGGAGGATGAGGCCCCTGGGGCCTTTGAAGGCTCGGGGAGCGGGCTTGAGGCCCCCTCCCCTTTCAAAACATTTCAGTCCCAGTGGTGGGCTCCCCAGGGCCAATAAGGGCTCAGGGAAGGGGGGCCATGCACCCCTCCCTTTAATTGAAGAATGCTGCCTCAAGCCACCATTTTTTGTTGTTGCTGTTAACCCACTGGAGTTCTGTGGGATTGTGGCAAGAATTGACCATTGTTCTGATATTTTGGCCATGGAAGGGGTTCCTTTGGGTCCCTCTCAAGGGGTTTAGGGGGACAGAGAATCCCAGACTTGCCCCTTAAGTTATTTATTTATGTATTTTTAGGATAGAGGACTAAGGGCCTGATTTAGAACTCGGCAGATGGGTTACTCCGTCACAACAGTGATGGATTTCCCATCCGTCAACATCTAAATCCCATAGGATAGAATAGGATTTTGTTTTCGACAGACAGGATATCCGTCACCATTGTGATGGGGTAGCCTGTTTGCCGAGTTTTAAATCAGGCCCAAAGTCCTTTTGTCCTGTTTTGACTGCCAGCAATATTTTTCTCATGTTGCTGGAGCCAATCAGAGCTCTCATTCCCATAGAAACAAGATGGTCAAAGGGAAACAAAAACTACCTTGACAAATCAGAATGCTCTAATTTTAAATTGGCGCACCTGCAAGACTCTTGCGAGCCTCTTATCGACTCAAACATTAAGATAGACAATTATTTTTTAAGCTTAATTTCTCAAAAACGATTCAAAAGATTTACGCCAAATCACAAAAATCACAATCTTGTGGACCAATATACTACCAGATTTGGTGCAATTCTATTCAGCAGTTTTCTTGTAGCCCTGCCTAATTAAATCTATTGAAAATGCATGGAAATATTCCCATTTATTCTTGACCCCCACTTGATGGATGGTGCCGAAACTTTCTATGCGCAAACTAGTCAAAAAGTAGCCCCTATTTGAAAAGGTTTGTGGTGATTCGTCAAATGGGGCCAGAGTTATTAGCAAAACAAAAAATGCCTTTCTTATGGAAACCCTGATGTAAATATGACTATCCGGTGGCGACCTTCACTGGGTAATATATATACATATATACATACACATACATATTTAAAAAACAAAGGTTGAGGTGATGTTATAACTAGATGGAAATGTCATGTCAGTTAAAACATACCATTTTAAACTAAAAAAGCTATTGAAATTCACCTATTATAGCTTACTGACCCATAATGTGTGTCTCTGCCATGCACGGTTTATGACTCCACATATTACATCAGTCCACATGTTCAAAAACATCCTTGATGACATCACTAATGACATCTCAAATTACATACATTTGTAGATGCTTCTTCACCTCTAAGGCAAACCACTCCTTGGAATGCTCATTTCCCGTCCCTTGCATGGGATTTATAGCTGCATGCTCATCGCACCATCCCCGTAAATAGCTTTACATCAGCCAGGAGTTATTTTGTAAATTACAGGTAGGCGTGAAAAAGGTAAATTTGGTTGTAAAGTTACATTTATGACTGAATTTACCATTGTGAAGAAGCCCGGGGGTGTTTGAACGGATTGGGAATGTGTGTGCGAACAGTCCGTATTTGCAGAAAATAATTGTGCCCACAGCATCGGTGTTCGTGTTAGAGCATGCCATGTGAGAGAGAGGGCAAGAGTGTGTGTGTCCATCGTTGCTCCCCGGTATCCAAGCGTGTCTAAAGTAAGAAGGACAAATGCACACTTTGGTACGATCAATGGCCGTTCTTGAGTGTGTATGTTCGGAGAGAATGTGTTTTTGCCCAACGGTGGTGAAATAGGGGTGCAGGTGTTTCTGCAACACCCCCATAAAACTTGAAAGATTATAGTTCGAGAATTAATAATGAAGGGTTCATCCAAATATATTTCATCTAGAAGCAGTTTTTGTGTTTCAACAAATAAAAAAATGTAACATTTCCCCGAGGCCTTTCATGAGATGACGTTATTGGCCATCACAACCACTCTAAGATTAGTTTACACATCACTTGGGGTGCATGTGTCTCTAGAGAGAGAGCTGGGGAGTACAAAGGGGAAGTGTGCAAGCAGAGACATAGATAAGGTGTAAGAACAGTGTAAAGTACGGTGGGAAAGGAGAAAGAACTCTTTCCCTGAGTGACACATGCACGAAATTATGAGTTAGTAGAGGTATCAGCCTGGTTAATCAAGTACAGCCGTCTCCAATTAAAGATGAGATACATGGAATTAACCCCCGCACCTTGCGACAATAAAAGAAAAGCAGTAAATTACTTGGCATATTAGGCAGAATTTAATGCATTTGCTTGCGCTTTCAAGCTTCTCCGATTCTCCCGTATGATTAACGGCATATGTTAGCGGAGGTTACCCATGTTAACACAATATAGCCGTAACACAATACAGCCGAGAAATGCTTTCCTCCCTCATTTCATTAGCTCAGCCACCTCCCACCAGTTCCACAACAAACACTCTGATCCGTCTCTTGCTCGACTACGGCTGCTTGTTAAGGGCATGAGGGAGAGAAAATATTTCCTCTCTGAGCTGTTTCATCAGAGGGATCCTATTGTCAGGGTGGGGAGACTGGCGCTGCCGCACCTGGCGCTGATCAGTGGTAGGGGCGCTCTGTTTAGAAATAAATTATGAGTTGGAACGTGATTTGCGTGTACAGTTATTTTCAAGTAACAATAAAACTCTGGTGATTGATGTTCCTACTGGAGAGAGGTATGAGTTTTGTGTAGTGACACTTTTGATTTCTAATAAAGCAGTGGGATGTGCCTGCTGCAAAGAACGTGTTCATGCAGATCAAAGAACTGCGTTTTACCTGGGTGATTACTTTTCTCACAGAGATCCTTTTGGTACTTGCAGTTTATAAATTGTAATCCACTATTTCCCAGTGACATGTGAACTGTTATCACAGAGCTATATGCTAACTATGTGGTATAAGGTAGAACGTTATGTTTTTTTCCCACCAGTCTTTGATATAGCCATTAAGGGCCCGCTCCAGTGTTAAAGGCCCGAGCTGAAGGTGTTAGCACGTCAGACCTTAATAAGTATACTGACAAGGGGACACAAATAGGTCGATGAACCTTTTGACTCGCAATTAAGAAGTTCTCACCTTAGCGCCAGTACATAATCAATACACAATAATCAACAATCATTAGTAATCAATAAAAAATCAGTGAAGCCAGTAAATATCACGCACCATGACCTTTCATTCATGGAATAACCACACCTTTAGTACAAATTTAGAATGTTTATTTCACTATATTAACAATGCTAAGGTCATGTAGATTAATCTCAATATCAAATGAAACACATACAGAAACAACACTGGTTGTCCAAAGCGGCGGAAAAAACGCAATATAATCAAAGCTCGTGCTACAACACATTCTAAAGTTATGGTGAAAATCAATAGCAGAGTCAGCTGCGTTAACGAGATGTAATACATGTAGTTAAGCAGAGAAATCCATCAAGCATTAGTCTTTTCCGTCATAAGTCAGAATCCTCAACTAACATCAGATTAGCATCAGCATGTTGGGCTTCATGCAAAACAATTTAGTAACACAGATTTGAAAAAACATCTAACTATGGCTCTATCAAAACAGCGCAGTTGGTACCTAGAAAGAAAAAGCAAATATGCATAATAATCACATTTCAATTTATACCTATCCTTGCTATGGGTCAGCAAGCAGAATCAGTCTTCGTCCTCAGGACATCAGTTGAACAGCAAGGCATCAGGTCTCAGTCAGGAAAATATCTCAGGATGTCGGAATAACTGTCTTCCTTCTACCAAAATCTCTCCCTCTCCTAAAATCTTCAGTCTTCTCCCCCTGTGGCGTTGTTGTATCAAAGTCACCTACACTACCCCCTAATTCTCTATTGGTCAGTTAATCGTATTTTCATACTTGGTCCATATTATTACTATACCAAATCTATGAATTCTAAAATTTCTCCGTTCACATACTGTTGATTGGTTCGTTTTACGATGTTCTCATCATCCGACTTGTCAGGTAACAAAATTGTTGCAGCTTCCACTCTAGTCAGTATCATCATTGTTCTTGTCCTGGGAAAGTCAGTCTCACACACATTACACATAAAATGTTGTATTAGAAAGAAAATCATCTTCTAGCAGTTGGTTCTCACGAAAAGCTTCCGTTAAGCACATTGGTCAGCATTTTAATAAATGCTAAAAAATACAGCTTTTTCATGAGGCCTGGCAAAATCGGCCAAGATACTCGCTAAGGTAAGGCCTACAATTAATAAAACTAAATCATACTTCATAACCATTAATATGACATATTACTACATTAATCTAACACATATTTAATATTTCATAAGTATCAATCATAGATTAGTACACTTCGTTAATATTGGTGGCCATTCTTCGAGGTCACATTTTCAAATGCGTGCATTATTTTGCTACGGTATTTCATTTTCTACATAAACTCATTATTCAAAATAGATAAACATTCGTAAATAACTCTTATTAAAACACCTGCGCAAGCAAAGGCAAGGGCCTTTAACAATGGAATGGGCTTTTAATAGCTGGTATAGCCCAGCTACCGTGGGCTATAAGGCTATTAGAATATTCCGCCCCAGAGGGTAGAATATTCTAATTATAAAACACCGACCTCACAGAGCCTAAGGGGGTTGATTTCCAATTGGGTTCCTTGAGGCCTTTGTTCACAGCAACAGCTGTGAAAAACAAACATAAGAATGTTAATGCTCCAGGCTTCTGCCAGCCACTAGAAGCCTGGAACACTTCATTGTCTTCAAAGGAGTGCTCAACATTACAATGTTCTAATACTCATTATGTTGGCTCGTTTGGGTAAAAATACATTCTTATTAGTAAAGTCAATGCCAACCACTGTCATATGTTTTTCAAATATACTGCATACTTGTGTGGATGACATATAATCCGTACACCTTGTAATCCTCGTTATTTTATGCAACATTTCCTAACAAATGACTTCCACAAGTATGATTCATAGTCTTTGCAGAATGTGTGTGTGTCATAAAATGCTCGGATATCCTACATTGGTATGAGTAATGTTTTAAAACGAATGAAATGTATATGAGAGAGGGGTTATGAAGAGATAAGGGGTACTGTTAGTTGTTAGTGAGGGAATCTGGAGAGAAAAAGTTAATATGGGGGGGACTCCAATAAAAAATGTCACACTGGGAGCCACCAGCTCTAAAGCCAACCATGTCTGTTGTCCAGTACAAGCTGGGCTGCAGTCGTAGTGTTATGATGACAACCCATGGAATAGCTCTGATTTTGTCCAGGAACAAGTCCTTGAATATACAATTCTGATTGGAGAACTGAGTCTGTCTGTCATGTGATCACTAGGCTATGTGGGATGAGGTAGACAGGGTTTGACTTTGCTGGAGCATTTTCATCCTCCACCAGAATCAATGCTCATCGAGGTCATCAGATCTTTGGGCCCTGCATAGAATACGGTAGAACAATACACTATAATTTCAATGCAAACCAGTTTAATTACATAGTATGACCAGTGTGGTCATACAAGGAAAACTCCAGCCAGGAAACAAATTAAGGGTTTTAATAAAAACTCAAGCTCAAAGTCATGTAAAGAATTTTCAAGACAAAGTTGTAAAGATACAAAATCACCAAGGAAACAAAATAAGTTCAGACAAACTAACATTAACCCCTTTGCTGCCAGACCTTTTCCCCTCAGGTGCAAGGCCTTTTTTTTGGCTATTTGGGGCAGTTCGCACTTAGGCCCTCATTACTTTTTGTCCACATAACCTACCCTTGTCAAATTTGTGTCCTTTTTTTCCAACAGCCTAAGTATTTTAGATGTACCCAGAGTTTGTGGGGTCTCCTGAAGGAGACCAAGCAATTAACCAAAATACAGCGAACATTTTGTTTTTAAAAAAACAAATGGAAAAAAGGACTGCAGAAGAAGGCTTGTGTTTTTTTTCTCAGAATATGGCATCAACAAAGAGTTTGCAGTGCTAAAATCACCATCTTCCCAGCTTTCAGGAACAGGCAGAGTTGAATCAGAAAACCACATTTTTCAACACAATTTCGGCATTTTACTGGGACATACCCCATTTTTACTATTTTTTGTGCTTTTAGCCTCCTTCCACGTAGTGGCAGAAATGGTGTGAAACCAATGCTGGATCCAGGAAAGCTCCACATTTCTGAAAAGTAGACAAAATTCTGAATGTACCAAGGGGTCATTTGTGTAGATCCTACAAGGTTTCCCTACAGAAAATAACAGCTGAAATAAAAAAAAAAATAGAAATTGAGGTAAAAAAAACCAGCCATTTTTCTCCACGTTTTAGTAACTTTTTCCTGCGATGTTAGATTATTTAAAGCAATATACAATTACATTTGCTAGACTCTTCTGGTTACGGGGATATATAGGACCTGTAGGTTTATCAAGAACCCTAGGTACCCAGATTCAATAAATGAGCTGCACCTTGCAATGGGTTTTCATTGTATACAGTGTATACAGCAATTCATTTGCAGAACCATAAAGAGTGAAAAATAGGTATCAAGGAAACCTTTGTATTTCCAAAATGAGCACATGATAAGGTGTTGAGAAGCAGTGGCTATTTGCACATCTCTGAATTCCAGGGTCCCTGTTGGACTTTTTTGCTTATGCAGGGTCATCCCCAATCTTTTTGCCTCCTTCCTCCTATTTTTCTGACCTGTTGCTGTTGGCTTTTGAACTCTGAGCACTTTACCACTGCTAACCAGTGCTAAAGTGCATATGCTCTCCGTGTAAATTATATGTAACTGGTTTATCCATGATTGGCATATTTGATTTACTAGTAAGTCCCTAGTAAAGTGCACTAGAGGTGCCAGGGTCTGTAAATCAAATGCTACTAGTGGTCCTGCAGCACTGGTTGTGCCACCCACATCAGTAGCTCTGTAATCATGTCTCAGACCTGCCATTGCATTGTCTGTGTGTGCAGTTTTAACTGTAAATTCGACTTGGCAAGTGTACCCACTTGCCAGGCCTAAACCTTCCCTTTTCTTACATGTAAGGCACCCCTAAGGTAGGCCCTAGGTAGCCCCAAGGGCAGGGTGCAGTGTATGGTTAAGGTGGGACATATACTAATGTGTTTTATATGTCCTGACAGTGAAATATTGCTAAATTAGTTTTTCACTGTTGCAAGGCCTGTCCCTCTCATAGGTTAACATGGGGGCTACCTATAAATCTGATTAAAGTGTAGATTCCCTTTGGGAGTGGATGGACATGTGGAGTTTGGGGTCTCTGAGCTCACAATTTAAAAATACATCTTTTAGTAAAGTTGATTTTAAGATTGTGTGTTTAAAAATACATCTTTTAGTAAAGTTGATTTTAAGATTGTGTGTTTGAAAATGCCACTTTTAGAAAGTGAGCATTTTCTTGCTTTTACCATTTCTGTGACTCTGCCTATTTGTGGAATCCCTGTCTGGGTCAGTTTGACAGTTGGGCTGATTGCACCTCACACTAGACAGTGACACAAAGGGAGCTGGGGTGTAGTCTGCATTGTCTGATGAGCCATCTTTGCTAGGAGGGAGGGGGGGATGGTCACTTCCACCTGAAAGGGCTGTGCCTGTCCTCACACAATGCCGTCTCCGACCCCCTGGTGAGTGTCTGGGACCTGGCCTGGGAAAGGCAGGATTTCACATTCTAAAGAGACTTTACTTTGAAATAGGCCTACTTCAAAGGAGAAATTGTGTATACCCAAAACTACAGACTTTAGAACACTTCTGGAAACAAGAGGAACCTCTGCCTGGAGAAGAGCTGAAGAGCTGAGAAGAAGTGCTGCCCTGCCTGTGACTGTGCTTTGTAGAGCTATCCTGCAGTTGCTGCTTCTGCCAGAGTAAGAGGGCAAAGACTGGACTTTTAGTGCCTTCCATCTTGTGAAGAAATCTCCAAGGGCTTGATTTAGAGCTTGCCTCCTGTTGTTTGAAGTCTCAGGGACAGCAAAGACTTCTCTCTGCCAGCACCTGGAGTCTCTGGAGAGACTCCTCCTCTGACAAGTGGTGCCCTATCCAGTCCCTGGGCCCTTGAAAGGAAAGCTGCTGGAAATCCAAGGAAATCGACTTCGGATGACTTCGGACCGATGCCGCTGCTGAATCCGGTGACGCCGCCTGCAACCGACTCTGTGATCTTCGCTGGAACGCGATGACCTTCGCAGGCCCGATGCCGCTGCAGCCCAGCTGAAGTCTGCGACTCCGTGGAAGTCGCCGCACCACGTCGTGACCGACGCCGCTCGAAGTGCGTGGATTCAATGTTTCGTACAGACGCCGCGATCCCCGACTTAGCGCATCGACTTGTTTTCACTCTTCACCAAAGGTACTGTACTTGGGGGTCTACGCAACTCCGTGCCCGGCGCCGCTGGTGTTGGCTTGTTGGGAACGACTCCGTTACGATGCAGTGCTAGCACCTTATCGAAGCATTTTGTGTTTCTAAGCGCTATTTTTGAGTTTAATCTTTGAAAAATTCATAACTTGACTTGTGTATGCCGGATTGTTGTCGTTTTGGTCTTGTTTTGTTTAGATAAATATTTCCTATTTTTCTAAACTGGTGTTGTGTCATTTTGTAGTGTTTTCATTAAGTTACTGTGTGTGTTGATACAAATACTTTACACCTAGCACTCTGAAGTTAAGCCTACTGCTCTGCCAAGCTACCAAAGGGGTAAGCAGGGGTTAGCTGAGGGTGATTCTCTTTTACCCTGACTAGAGTGAGGGTCCTTGCTTGAACAGGGGGTAACCTGACTGTCAACCAAAGACCCCATTTCTAACAGTCCCCATATTAGCATGTGAATTAAAGGGCATTTCTCAAATAGATGTCTTTTTTACACACTGTCTTACATTTGGAAGGAAAAAATGTTGAGAAAGACAAGGGGCAATAACACTTGTTCTTCTATTCTGATTTTCCCCAAGTCTCCCAATACAAATGGTACCTCACTTGTGTGGGTAGGCCTAGTGCCTGCAACAGGAAATGCAACATGGACACATCACATTTTTACATTGAAATCTGATGTGTTTTTTGCAAAGTGCCTAGCTGTGGATTTTGGCCTCCAGCTCAGCCGGCACCAAGGGAAACCTACCAAACCTGTGCATATGTTAAACCTAGACGCCTAGGGGAATCCAAGATGGGGTGACTTGTGGGGCTCTCACCAGGTTCTGTTACCCAGTATCCTTTGCAAACCTCATAGTTTGGCCACAAAAACACTTTTTCCTCACATTTTGGTGACATAAAGTTTTGGAATCTGAGAGAAGCCACAAATTTCCTTCCACCCAGTGGTCCCCCTAAGTCTCCCGATAATAATGGTACCTCACTTGTGTGGCTAGGCCTAGTGCCCGCACCAGAAATGCCCAAAAACACTATATGGACACCAAAAATTATCAAATACAAAACTACCTGTTTTTGCGGGGGGCACCTGCGCTTTTGGTCCTGGGCTCAGCAGCCCTCTAGGGAATCCTACCAAACCCAAACATTTCTGAAAACTAGACACCAGAGGGAATCCAGGGGGGTGTGTCCAGCGTGGATCCCCATGTGTTTTCTTACCCAGAATCCAAAGCAAACCTCAAATTTAGCTAAAAAAAAGTATTTCCCCACATTTCTGTGTGGGATCACAGCACCGGCACAAATTTCCTACCACTCAACATTCCCCTCAGTTTCCCGGTAAAAATGATACCTCACTTGTGTAGGTGGGCCAAGTGCCTGTGACAGGGAAGAGACGAAAACATGTCAAAAATGAGGGTGAACCAAAGTGAGTCCAAAAGGGCAGTTTGAAAAAGAAACGTTTTTAGGCTGACAAGTGGGGCAGATTTTTTATCGGTGTAGATGCAACAATGCTGGTTGGTAGACATTTTGTGGATTCCTGCAGATTGCGGAAGGCTCCATTACAAAAATGTGGGAAACAGTGTGATTTCCAGCAAAGTTGTAGGTTTGAAGGGCATTATGGGTAAAAAACAATGGTGCAGGTGCATGTGAAGCACACCACCCTGGACTCACCCAGATGTTTAGTTTTCAGATGTGTCTAGGCCTTGTGGATTTCTCTACATGGCAGCGTCCCAAAGTCCAAAAAGTGCAACCCTCACCATTCCAAGTGGGACGATTTTGAGAGTTAGACAAGCTCTCAAGGCCCAGATGTAAAACCAAAACCCAAAATAATCAAATGTCCTCTTGCTTGCCATGGGATACGATATTTTAGTCTGCGAGGAAGAGCCGAAAGACTGCGACACCATTCAGCCGGGGTAGGGGCATAACCATGCCCATACTGGTTGGTAGCCACCACCCCACAATACCCTGGCATCTAGTAGGCTTTCTCCCTCTCCCCGGGAGTGGATCAGGGGTAATTGCCCCATCTACCCACCGATGGGTAGAACAACTTTGGCCCCATTTATTTGCGGTGGGGGTATGGCCATACCCCCACCCTCTTTTTAAAAAAAAAAATCTTCCCTGGTCTCTGGTGGGCTTTCTGCCCTCCTCGGGGGCAGACGGGCCTTCCAAAAATAGGCTGATCTGCCCCAAAGGGGGGCAGATATGGCCAACAGTAATGTGCACCCATGGGGAGTGACCATTGCCCAAGGGGCTGCCCCCCCCAAACAAAACACACATATACACACACACACCAATCCCTGGTGCCTAAGTGGTTTCTGCCCCCCGGGGACAGATTGGCTTAATAGAAATAGGCCGATTCATCCCCAAGGGAGGCAGAAATGGCCTAAAATAAATTTACTCCCCCAGGGGAGCGAGCCTTCCCTAAGGGGTCTCGCCCCTTGCGTGAAATTGGCGCAAAAAAAAAAATCCCTGTTGCCTAGTGGTTTCTGCCGCCCTTGGGGACAGACATGGCCTAAAAATATTTTTCCCCCAGGGGAGCTACCCTTGCCTTAGGGGTCACTCCCCACATCTAAAAAAATAAAACAAAAGAAATGATCCCTGGTGCCTAGAGGTTTCTGCCCCCCCATGGTGGCAGATTGACCTAATTACAATATGTCCATACTGGTTGGTAGCCACCATCCCACTATTTTCTTTTTTTTTAAATTCTCTGGCATCTAATAGGCTTTCTCCCCCCCAGGAGTGGATCAGAGATAATTGCCCCATTTACCCACCAGTGGGCAGAACAACTTTGACCCCATTTATTTGGGGTGGGAGTATGGCCATACCCCCACCCTCTTTTTTTTATTTTTTTTTTAAAGAAAATCTTCCCAGGTCTCTGGTGGGCTTTCTGCCCCCCCTTGGGGGAAGATAGGCCTTCCAAAAAATGGCTGACCTGCCCCAAAGGGGGGCAGATATGGCCAACAGCAATGTGCACCCGCGGGGAGCGACCCTTGCCCAATGGGCTGCCCCCCAAACAAAACACACACATACACGCACACCAATCCCTGGTGTCTAAGTGGTTTCTGCCCCCCCCGGGCAGATCGGCCTAATAGAAATAGGCCGATCTATCCCCAAGGGAGGCAGAAATAGTCTAAAATAAATGTACTCCCCCAGGGGAGCGACCCTGCCCTAAGGGGTCACTCCCCTTGCGTGAAATCGGCGCAAAACAAATCCCTGTTGCCTAGTGGTTTCTGGCCCCGTTGGGGGCAGACATGGCCTAAAAATATTTTTCCCCCAGGGGAGCAACCCTTGCCTAAGGTGTCGCTCCCCACATCTAAAAAATAAAACAAAAGAAATGATCCCTGGTGCCTAGAGGTTTCTGCTCCCCTGGGGGCAGATTGACCTAATTACAATAGGCCGATCTGCCCCCCAGGGGAGCAGAAATGGCCTAAAACAAATTTGCCCCCTCAGGGGAGCGACCCTTGCTTAAGGGGTCACTCACCTCATGTGATACTGACCAAATAAAAAATCCCTGTTGCCTAGTGGTTTCTGCCCCCCTTGGGGGCAGACATGGTCTAAAAATAATTTGCCCCCCTGGGAAGCATCCCTTGCCTTAGGGGCCGCTCCCCTTATTGCATAAATAAAAAATAAAAAACTGCCTGGTGTCCAGTGGGTATTTCTGCTGCCCGATCGAATCGCGATAGGGCAGCAGAAATGCAGGGAGAGACATCAAAGGAAAGGAAAGGTCTTTCCTTTCCTTTGATGCCTCCCTCGTCCCCTCCACGTGATCAGAGGAGAAATACTTTTTCATTTCTCCTCTGATGAGGAGGGGGCAGCCTCTGATGAGGTCGCTGATGTCATCAGACTCCACAGGAGGGGCCGGGGGGACAGGGATGAAAGGGGATGCGATTCCCCTCTCATCCCTACCCATGGGCGGGATGTGTGTGAGGCCCTCGGGGCGAGAGATAGCACTTCCCCTGACAGCCCATACCAGGACTTAACGGTTACGTGCTCTGCACCCCAGTGGTGCAAACGAGGACGTAACCGTTACGTGCCGGGCACCCAAGGGGTTAATAAAATTGAGCATTTAACAAGGATAATGCAAAACATCAACAAGATAATCATACATATGGAAAATAAATTGTTGCTCAGTTTTAATAAGAATTAAATCAATTCAAATGCTCAAATGTTCAATTTAGCTGGGCACAGACAAAACCCTACAGTTTACCAAATCAGGGCAAAACATGTGTGGTGCAGAACACATGAAGGCAATAGACAAAAAGGACTAAAAGAATTTGAAAAAAGGTAATCATGGATAACAAGTTACTAACCAAGGTCGGCAAAAGATAGGTAAAAAGGGAAAGCGTCATCATAACAGAAGATTGATCAAGAGTCAGTCAGTCAGTCAGTCAGTCAGTCAGAGAACTTTATTCGGCAAATGCCATAAAAGTACATACAAAGACACATATTACAAATCTATAAATAGTATAGAACACATTTAAATACCATAAAAGCATTACCTAAAAACAACATATAAACGTCCAATCCAGAAACCCCTTGTCGGATGGCAAATAGGTATACCAAACACAATTTAAAATCACAAAAGGTACAGAATTTATAGACGTTATCAAGAGTCTTCTGTAGGGGATAGGAAGAAAATCTCTAAGTCTCAGCAAGGAATTTCAAAGTGGGCAAAAGCAGAGAGGAAAATACCTCTCAAAGGGACTCAGCATTCAGGGTACTGAAAAAGGGTCTCAGCTTCTCTTCTTCGGAAATTTTGAAATATCTTCCGAGCAAAGTCCAACTGGTCATCAATATATCAAAGTTAAAAAAGCAATCTGATTCATTCAGGACAACAGTTCATTAGAAGTTCAAGGGGCATCATCCAATAGAGATAGATCACAAGACTCCAAGTTGATACATTAGCATTTCCTCCCAGGTCTGTCATAAGAACGGTATCCATTCATGTAGCTCCGCATGATATTGAAACAAATTTTAAAATTGCTAGTCCACAATCTAGGATGTTCCACATCAAAGGTCAAATTAGTACAAGTATCTATGTGTAAAACAATAGAAGTCTATTAGCAACCTAGTCTTCTCATGGGTACGAAGTCTGAAAGGAAAGTTCATGTTAAAGGAATGATAACATTTTCTGCACAGTCATGAAATACTGGGTCTAGCAGGCTTCACTTAGGCTAATACAAGTGAGTTAATACAGCACATTAATACTACATTTAAAACACATTTGATAAGCAAACTATACATTCTGCATTAATAATTCTCCATTAGCATTCAGGCTACAATAATTTTAAACAAAAGGATCTGTCAATACATTTCAGTCAGTATATTGCGGAATTGCATATCTCCATTTTTGCACACAAATTTAAAACACTAATCATTAGAAATTCAATACTGTTTCAAAACATAATATTAGTTTAGAGTCTAAATTACATTGTAAAATCAATATAAGTATTAAAACATTTAAATAAAGTTCTATACCACATATGTTGAAGCCTACAGTCTAAACAAATGCATAATCATAATGGCTTCTCAGTACATCATTCTACAGTCAAACCATTAGTACTTTGGTTAACAAAATTCATAAACTGTCACATATAGGTGATGTCTGTGACATGAGGGACAGCACTAAAGTTTCTGCCACATCAGCTTCTTTACCCAGATGACCTGCTCGATGGTCCCTTGATTCTAAAAGTCAACAGAGCTGGCTACATTGACTGCAAAGAGGGGAGATTTTTTCCGAGATTCGCTAGCAGAGGTGGACAGACATTCTCACATGAAAGAACTTTGGTATCAGTAGTGCTTTAATATTGGTATTCTGCTGCTGATATGTGTTGCCGGTGTCACTGTACTAGTCACTCTAAGAGCAGTGGTTATGGTCACTTCTATTGGCATGCCCTTGATATCATATTAATGGGAATGCTGTCTTTGTACATTATTGTGTGCATTTTCAGAAAGCTTGTATTTCTAGCCAATCTGTTTTATGCCAGATGCACCAGTGGTTACTTCAGCTTTAACACCTAAAAATACATCCCCCATACAGTTGCACATTGTGGTATGGCACTTGGAGAAGTTGGTCTTGGACCCTTTGATGTAATCTGAAAAGTAGTGGTGGTTTCGCTTGACTAGGGACTTTGCTGTGGATTTGGTTTGTTTTTGAGTTTTCCTCAGCAGTAACAGACAGTAGTGGCTTCTCTCAGTCCCCCATTTACCTGTTTTTGCCAAAGTGCCTTCCTGCTTCAGTTTTGACTTTTGGTCACATATGGGGTTTACCTTGACACTTTGAAATTCAGCACTGATCAAGATATTCTTCTTTCCAGCATGGGTTTAAACAGACTGATTGATAACAAAAACTTTCTTAACCACTTTTCTTTCACTAAGCGTTTGCCCAAACTTCTTCATGACACAGCCATTCACAATATACTACAGGCTGCCATTCTGAGGTTTTTATTGTAATTCAACTTCAAAGTTAACAGCCTCCTACTCCTTACAAGTATATATCTATCATTCATTCTCTCTCTCTCTCTCTATATATATATATATATATGTATATATATATATATATATATATATATATATATATATATATATATATACATATATATTTCACTAAAAAAAAACAAAGGGCACCAGAAATATTTACTAGAGACAACTCTAACTATAAAAGATGAATTTCTATGGTTTGGTGCATTTAAAATGTGAGCCTAATTATAACGTCCCTGTAACCGTTGTTTTTTAAGTTAATTTCCATGTTTTTATTAATTCTATTTCCTAACTATAACATCCTTATAACCTTTGGCGTTTAGTAGTGAATTTCTGATGAATTTTCATTACTATACGTTAACTCACCCACCACCTGAAGGCCGTGCGTGGTGGCAGTTGGCCTGTGGCCAGACCCTATGGCCTACCCCAGGGCCATCTGTGGCTCCATGAGGGAGCCGTGTGGCCCCCGTCCAATGTTAAATAGCCCCAGGAGGGTGATGGTCCCTAGGACCAATGGAAAGTTTCGGGGTCATCCTTCGAGTGGAGGCCGAGAAGAAGGGGGGGTAAAATAAAGTGTGTTTCCCATTTTAATTCCCATAGTGATTTTGAACACAACTACAGCCTAAGCTGCTGGACGTATTTACTAAAACATTTGGCAGAAAGTTAGCTTTTGGTAGAGAAAGGAGCCTTTTTCTTATTTGGTGCAAATCCGTTCAGTAGATTTTGAGATACTAAATGAGATATCCAAGTGTGTATATGTGAGCGAAGCCTAACCACAGTTCTCATAGTGAGATCTGATTGAATGTCTGCACTTCAACCAGAAAGTGATGGCAGCCGTCTTGGGCCCAATATATATGATAGCACCCATTGAAATGCATTGTAATGAATGTCAGGTTTTGAGAGTCACAAAAAGGAGAGCATATAAAGGGTGATATTCGTTTTTAGTTACGATATAAATCATTTGTTGCTAGGGTGATTTTACCCTGTGAAAAAGCCTTCTGCTGAGATTTCATGAATCATACTTGAGAGAAAACAGTTTTTTCATGATTTACCCTAGAGGTTATGGAAGGTGTTCCAGAATTTGAAATTAGAGTATAATTACTGTAAATTCATACTGTCTTTCTCTGGCTTATGAGAATGAAGTCTGCCATTCTCAGAAGCACATGTACTTCCAACAGGAGCAGTCTGTCTGTTGATTCCCTTGTGTTCTACTGCAGTCTCCCAGAGTGTTGTAAAGAACAACTAGAGCGCTATCAGTCTTACGTATGACAACAGTGTGTCTCCCCTGAAGCCATTTTGATTGAATCAAACTGGAAAAACTTAAAACATTTAATGTAGAAAGGAACAAAATTAGGGCGTTAATTTTGTCATAGAAATTATGGTTAGTACTATAGAAAAGAAAATAGGGCCTGTTTTAAGTGAGTTCTCAAATATCTTCCTGTTGTACTTCAACAGAAGCAGCCTGCCAGTTGATTCCCTTGTGTTCTACTGAAGTCTCACATAGTGATCTAAAGAACAACTAGAGCATTAATAATCTCACTTATGACAAAAGTGTGGCACACCTGAAGCCATCTTGATTGAATCAAATTGGTAAAACCTGAAACATTTAATTTAGAAAGCAACAAAAGTAGGGATTTCATTTTGTCATAGAAATTTTGGTTAGTGTTGTAGAAAGTAAAATTAGGACACATTTTAAGTGAGTCCTCAAACATCTTCCTCTTTCATTTCAACATTCTGACATGTAGACTGAAACATGCACATTCTGATTATGTGCCAAAGGTTTGGCTCATCTGACTGCCATCTCGATTGAATTGAAGTGGAAAACTGAAACCACTTTCTACTGAGAATACTGTAGTAAATAAGGATATTAGGGATCTTCATAACAAAGGAGTCTCCCAAGATAGCCAAAGGATAAAATAGAGCCCAAATGTAGCATAATTACAACCCAGTTGTAGCTCAAGTATAGCCCAATGACAGAAGTGTGCATAAATCTTAATTGTTTTTTTTTTTTGCAGTTATATATAGCACTGACTCGACCCGAAGTTATTGGAGTGCTTTACATAGGCATCAGTTACATTACACATGAACACATTCATTTTGGGCTTTAGGCATGAAGAGGTTAAGTGATTTGCTCAGAATCACAGTCTGTCAAGCTGATGCTGAAACTTGAACCTGGTTCCCCAGTTGCAAAGTCTGCAGCTCTGACCATAACCCCACATTCCCTCCCCTAGGTGCAACATATAATCAATCAATCAACTGCATAAAAAACATATCAAGATAGCAAATAATTTAAATGTGCTTTGTGTCCTCATCTTAGTTTTTTAGAGCACTAACCATAATTTTTATGAAAAAAAACCCTCCCGTTTTTACCACTTGTAAAGGAAATGCGTTAAGTATTACAGTTTTGATTACATCAAGATGACGTAAGGCATGCCACACCTTTGTAATAAATATAGAATGTCTACAATCTAGTTGTCCATTAGAATAATGTGGGGAGCAGATGGCAGTGGCATGGACTCAGATAACTGAGGGTAGGGAGGATGGTGCAGCGGCAACAAGTTGACAATGAAGGGCAGGTGGGAGGGGCAGTGGCAGCAAAATGAACCATGGAGGTCAGGGGAAAGGGAGACAGAGGCAACAAACCAACCAATCAGCACAGGCTAGAGAGGCTGTGGCAATACAACAGACCATTGAGGACAGAAGGAAGAATGCTGTGGCTTCAAGTCAACAGACCTGATTCAGGCAGAAGACTGTCAATGTTTTTAAGCCCAAACAGGCTTTATTTTATCTGTCTGGTGCTTAAAATCTCCTCTTTTTCAAAGTAAGTCAGTGTGGAAAATCAGTAGTTCCCCAGTTTGTTTTCAAAATCTCCCTGATACAAAGTTCAAAATGTTGACAATTATGGTACATTGGATAACTGAGGGCAGGGGGAATTGGGTAGGGACATGGACTCCTATAAAAGAGGGCAGGAGGGAGTTAGGTACAAACTGGCCTTAAAGGGCAGGCGTCAGGGGTTGCAGCAGCACAATACACTACACAAGGGAAGTGGGATGGCAGTGCAGCAAAACTGACCATGGAAGACAATAGGGAGGGGACAGGGCCATCCATATGGACAACAGAGAGCAGAAGAGAAAAGAGGCAAAGACAGCAAGCCGGCCATACCGGACAGACAAGAGGGACAGTTGCAGCCTAACCGACCATGAAGGACAGGCAGGAAGTAAGCAGGGGCAGAACAATGGACCAGACAAGGCAGGAGTGAGGGGATAGAGTCCAGCACCTGGAAAAAGGAGGCATGGGTGAAGGGGGCAGGACTGGAGAAGCAAGCTGACCATGGTGGGCAGACGGGATGGACACTGGAAGCACAACACCCCATGGAGAGCAACAGTGAGACTATAATGACATATACACAGACAGTGGAGGGAAGGTGAGAGGGGGGTCAGGGGCAGCAAGCTGACCACACAGGGCCGGAAGAAGGGGCTGTGGCAGCACAGGAGGCCATTCATGGCAAGCAGGAGGGGTGTTAGTGGTAGCACAAAGGCCATGGTGGGAAAAGGGAGGAGGAAGGGGCATGCACAAAGGACCATGGAGGACAGAAGGGATGAGTATTGGCTGGACACAGGCAAGAGCGGGCAAGGAAATAACTTAACAACAGACCATGAAGGATAGGCAGGAGGAGCAGCTGCAGTACAACAGAGCATGGGGGATAAAGAAGTGGCAGCAAAACGGACGATGGAGGACAGAAGGGAGGTGATAGGGGCATGGAACTCGGACAGACAGGCTGTAGGTGGTACGGACAGGGGGCAGCCATCTGACCAGGCTAGACAGGTCGGAGAGGCAGTGGCAGCTCAACAGAATACTCAGACTAAATAGGAAAGGCAGAGGCAGGTACATGGAACATGTTGGGCAAAAAGGAGCGAGAGGGACATGCACACAGACATCAGAGGGCAGGGGGAGGGTGCAAGCTAAGCACAGAAGCTGAGCAACAGGGCAATGATAGGGCATAGAATTGGGCAGTGGAGAGCAACGGGAGTGTGCAGAGACATCAAGCTAAGTGGAGGGCAGTGACAGCACATTGGAACATAGAGAGTAGGAGGGAGAGGGCTAGTGCATGGACTCGAACAGATGATGGGGAGGAGGTGGATGGGGCAGCAAGCTAACTGTTTAGGTCAGGTGGGAAGGGCAGTGGGAAGGGCAGTGGGAAGGGCAGTGGGAGAACAACGGCAACACAGGGCTGTTATAAGGGAGCAGAGGCATGGAATTAGACAATGGAAGGCAGGGGGGCAGGAACAGCAAGCTCAGGTGAGGGCAGCACAATGTCATGCCAAGACCTGAGTCCAACTCACCCCACCAACATGCAAGTAACTCTAACTTGTGCCCAAAGCTAACTATAATTCATGCCCTCGCCATGCACTGCTAATTACCCCAGATATTACATCACTCATTATGACTTCAGTAACATCATTGTTAATATCACTTTAACATTTGCAGTAAAATTATTGATGAGAAAACTGTGCATGGCAAGGGCATGAGCTTTAGTTACCTTAGGGCACGAGTTATAGTTATTTGAAATAACTCTAACTATAATGGATGAATTACTATGATTTTATGCATGTAAAATATGAACCCTGAACCTACTATAACCTTCATGTAACCTTTGATTTTTAGTGATATATATAACCTAGTGGCGGTTGCCACTTGGAAGTTATAGTTAGGACCATGTTGCCATATAAAAAGCTTTTATTGACTTGCCTATATCTTTGCCACCGTTTGATGAATCTTCATTAATTTGAATGTTTTTTAAATGTGTCAAGTGATTCTTGTTGTGCACGGAAAGTTTCGGGATGATTCGTCAAGCATAGGCCGAGAAAAAGGTGGGTCAAAATTTTTATGTTTCCCGTGTTAATTCCCATAGGACCTTTAGACACTTAGGGCCAGTTGTCTGAAAAGTTTTTGCACTCGCAAACGGTGCGAATCGCAAAAATCGGCTGTTTGCGAGTGCAAAAACGTGGTCTGCGATACATGAAGGGCATTCGCAGACCAAAAATAAGAAATCGCAAAAATTTCGATTTTTTGCGTTGCTACCGGGTTTTGCGAGTCGCATTTTGCGATTCGGTATTTCCAGTAGGAAATTGCGATGAGCAAAATGCGAATCGCAAAATCAGAATCGCAAAGAGATGCATCAAAAAATCGCAAATAGGGATTTTTCGCAGAATGGGATTTTGCACATGCAAAATACCACTAAGTGAAAGCAGGTGGTAACCAGGTGCAACCTATATAAAGAGGCCCAGAATGCCTCAGACTCTCTACCACAATGGCTGGACTCTACGTCATGGCGAGGAGGATGAGGATCTTGGCAGGTTTGAGGAGAGGGAGGAGGAGACAGGAGCGCATTTTCAGAGTGCGCATTACACTTTTTGACCTGACAGAGGAGGAAATATATGAGAGGTATAGGTTGAACTCAGCCATGATACTTGACCTAATAGCTGAGCTACAACCCCTACTGCAGCGCAGAACACTAAGGACACATAATATCCCCACCCATGTGCAGGTATTATGCTCCTTACACCTACTCGCCTCAGGGAGCTATCAAAGGGTCATAGCAGTGGCTTTGGGGGTCTCACAGAGCACCCTCTCCAGATTCTTCAATGCATTTCTCAACGCCATGCTAAGCAAACTCCAACAGTACATCAGATTCCCCCACACCCCACAGGAAATACAGCAGACAAAAATTGACTTTTATCAGATAGCACAGTTCCCCCATGTCCTAGGTGCCATAGATGGCACACATGTGGCAATATGTCCACCTTCTGTCACAGAGTATGTGTACAGAAACCGTAAACAACAACATTCCATGAATATACAGGTGATATGCAATGCCTCCTACATCATAACTGATCTTGTGGCCAGGTACCCAGGGAGCACACATGAATCATACATCTTTCGCCACAGCGGCATTCACACAAGACTGCTAGCTGGGGAGTTTGGTGAAGGATATCTACTAGGTAATGTCACTCTGTACAATGGTGCATATGAAACAAACCCTTTTCAGATGGCTGAGGTACTCAACAAACCTTCTGTCCCTTTCAGGAGACAGTGCCTATGCAGTGCCACCTACATGATGACGCCCTACCTCAATCCCACCACACCGGCAGAACGGAGACACAATGCAGCACACAGGGCAACCCGCAACGTGGTGGAGCGCACATTTGGCCTCCTGAAGAGTCGCTTCCGTTGCCTCCACAAGAGTGGAGGGGCACTACAGTACAGTCCAGAAACCACATGTAGAATAGTGGCTACTTGTGTAATCTTGCACAATAAAGCTACAACCAGGGGCATACCTATAGAAATCAGTGACACTGAATCAGATGAGGATGACGATCCCATACCACCTCTACAGCCAGCAGACAGGACCAGTGCAGCAGAGGGAAGGCAAAGGCGTGCTGACATCACACACAACCATTTCAGACGTGAGTATGTACAATCAAACTCCACTGACTACTGTAGTTATAGTGAGAAAAATATTTATTCCTTTACGGCACGTTATGAATTGTGATGGGAAAAGTAAAAAGGGGATTGATAAAAACGAAAATCAACAAATAAACTGAGTCCCACACTATTACCTCATAGTGGGGACACCAGAGTCAATGTGGCAAGAGTCACTTCCTCCTACCTTGCACACCACTGGGGTGCCCAGTTGAATCACTGGCACCCTAAATGTCAGCCTCTGTGGCAGTGCTGAGCCTGGCACTGCACCGTCTGTGGTCTGGAGCTGGTACGTGCACACTACTGAGGCTCGAGGTGTCCTCCGTGTCCCCAAAGGCAACCTCACTGGGAGTGGCCGACCTCTGTCCCATTACTTGTTCTATCACAGTGGTGATCTGGACAAGGGCCTGGACCACATCCCTACTGGTGTGTGCAGCCTCTACCTGGGCCGCCACAGCACGACGGGCGATAAGGGCGGTGGAGTTGGCCATACGATTGGAGGACTTGCAGTAGTTTGCAAACATGGTGCGAAAACGGTGCTCATGTCTGCGTCTACTCAGTCTTTCATGTCTCAGCTCCTCACACAGGTCACGCACTGCAGTGGTCAGCTCCCTAGTGTCCTGGGAGACCTGCACCTGTCCCTCACGCAGCTGGTTGATGTTTTCATTCAGGGTGTCAAGTCTCCGATGCAGGCCAACCGTATTCCTGTTGTGGACTCTAACGTTCCTGTCCAGACTGTATTCTTCTATTTTGCAGGCGCTGTTGCTGCAACATAGCAGCCTCAAGTCCACCAAACAGGGATGTACCCTCAGCTGCCTCCTGCAGTTGCTGTTGGGGCACTGGGCCACTTCGAGGATGCGCGGAATGACCCTTGTCCTCTGGTACCTGGCTGCGCATCCCGGATGCAGATGGTGTGCCTGGACTCTCCTGCTGCACATCAGAGTCACCACTGAGGTCTGGAAGTGGCAATGGCCTGGCCCTGCGGCGCGCAGTTGGGAGATTGATGGACCCACTGGTGTTGGTGTCAGAGGGCAGCTGTGTGTCCGTCTCCCCTACACCCGTAATTGCTGTGGCTGATGTGCCAGGCCCACCTGCAACAACAATATGCAGCATGTCAGTTCTGTATGTTACATTATCTGTCCAGACATGGCAATAAAGCTATAGGTACTGCTCTACATAGTGTAGTGTGTGTTGTGTTACCTTGGGTGTCACTCTGCTTGCTTACATTATTATGCCACTGTCTGTACTAGTTTGTGGACCACGACTCCCATAATGCATTGTTGTGCTGCTACTAAGATGTGGAGTAGACTACTTTACACACTACTTCACATTACATGGTAATTCCTAAGGGGCTTTTATGCATGCACATTCTGGGTTCACACAACACATTTGCACTTACCTTGGCTGGTAGTTGGTTGAGCGGAGGTGTCTATGTTGTGACCCCTGTCACTGCTTCCGGTAGGAGAGTTGATTCCACCAGGTCCTCCAGTGGTGTGGCAGGTGGCTCAGTTGGTGGCCCACCTCCAGTGTTCCTGGCCTCTGCAAGTCACCTTGCCACCCTCTCCTTTGCCCGGGACCGCAGGTCATACCAGCGCTTCTTGATTTCTTCAATGGAGCGCTGGGCCACTCCAATTGCGCAAATTTTGCTTTGGATCTCCAGCCAGAGTCTCCCCTTCTCACTCTCTGGCACCTGGAGGGATGATTTGCCAAACAGGCGGTCATGACTCCTCACCACCTCCTCTGTTAAGACTTCCAGTTCCTGCTCACTGAACTTCAGTTTGCGCTTCCTCTCCTGCTTCTCAGATCCTGGACCTTGGGGCTCCATTGTGGCTCAGGTGATGCTGCTCCTTCACAGTGCTGCTCACAGTGGCTGGGCTGCTCTCACTCTGGATGCTGGTTTGGGTGTGGCACTGGTACCTGCCTGGGATGACTCATTTCCTGCTGATGAGTCATCAGGCTCCTGCAGGTGTGCATTCTCGAACTTTCTCGCATTTTGCGATTTTTTACCGAATCGCCAAAAAATCATAAATTGCGAGAATGCAACTTGCGATTCGGTAAATGGGCCTCGCAAATCAAAAATAGCGATTTTTAAGAAATCGCTAGTTCCGATTCGCAATTTTGTTACATGGCAAATAGCGACTCGGAAATTGCGATTTCTTTAAAATCGCATTTTGCAATTCGCAGACCCCAGTTTTCATACATCTGGCCCTTAGGGCCTGATTTAAGAGGCCCTAGCACCACCTTAGTGCTGCCATAGTGTCATTTTATTTACGCTAAGGCTGCACTAAGGTGGCTTTTTTCACGTGCTATGTTTATAAAGTGTAAACTCTTGTGCCACATTATACCTGCACCAGGTATAATGTATGCAAGGGGGGCGTTGCCCCATTAGAGGGGCCGAAAAAATGCCGCAAGAGATTTAACGCCTGCTCTGAGCAAATGTTAAAAGGGGGCATGCCATTGAATGCAACGGGCCCCTATGTGCTCTGCAGGAGTTGCACCAAAGGTTTGGCCCTACTCCTGCAGAGTACATCAATAGCATCAGGAATTCTGACGCTATTGCCCCCTACCATGCGCCATAGTGGACTACATTTTAAATACAGCGCACACATGGTGGCGGTAGGTGGTGCTATGGGGCACATGGAAAGTACCACTGCACTGTGCTTTTTTGGTGCAAATCTGTTCAGTAGTTTTTGAGACATTTAGGTAAATACATATATATATTTATTTATTTTACCTTTTTACCTACTGGCAGTCCTCAGTAGGTAGTTACAGTTAGGACCTATTTTCCATAGGAAAAGAGTTTTTTTACTTTGCTATATCTTTGCCACCATTTGACAAATCTTCATGAAGTCTTCACAAAAAAGTGTCCTCTAGTTGTGCATGGAAAGTTTCGGGATGATCTGTCAAGCAAGGGCAGAGAAAAAGGTGGGGTCAATAAAAGTGCGTTTCCCATGTTAATTTTAGAGATTTTAGGCACGACTAAAGCCCGAACGGCTGGATGAAATTACACCAAACTTGGCAGAAAGATAGCTCTTGGTCCAGAAAGCTCTCTATTTTTATTTGGTGTAAATCCATTCAGTACCTTTTGAGAAATTAAAGGAAATCGTAATTTGCATGTCTAGGGTGATGTTTAGTTTGAGAATATTCCTGATCTCCTGCAAATATCTAATTGGCTGCCAACACTTCAACCAAGAAGTTTTGACAGCCATTTTGGGTCTCGTCTTCAGCTGAGTCCCAAAAGAATGCAAAAGAAACTAAAAGGGGCCGAGTAGAAATGTCCTAACCCACTGGTCTTGGTCCTGGAGTCCCCCTTGTACCTTGTAAGGGCACAAAAGCATTTTTTTTAAATTCACAGCAAAATTAGTGAATATTTGTGAATTTCACCGTGAACTACAAAAAAAAAAACAAGTGCAGTCTCCCATGCTTGTTTTTATTAAGCCCTGGGTGGTCTAGGTTACAGGGGCATGCACAACTAATAAAAAATATGCCCCCCCCCCTTCCAAGGGCTCTCTTAAGTCTTGAGTACCACCACCTCCCTGCGGCTACATTAAAAAACAATATATAAGGGGGCGTGTGGACCCACCGGGCTCCAGAGACCACCACCTTCCTGGGGATTATTCAAAAACAAGTGCAGTCTCCCATGCTTGTTTTTATTAAGCCCCGGGTGGTCTAGGTTACAGGGGCATGCACAACTAATAAAAAATATGCCCCCCCCCTTCAAAGGGCTGTCTTAAGTCTTGGGTACCACCATCTCCATGGGGCTACATTAAAAAACAATATATAAGGGGGCGTGTGGACCCACCGGGCTCCAGAGACCACCACATGCCTGGGGATTTTTCAAACAGGAGGGGGACTGTACGCCCCTCCCTCCTAGGGCTTTCATAAGACTGGGACCATTATGAAGGGGGTCTGCCCAGCCCTCCTTCCCCAGGGACACCCACTGCCTGGGGCCAGATTCTAATTTTAAACCATGGGGGGAGCAATGGCCCCCTCCCTCTCTGGACATATGCCCCCCCTCCTGAAATCATTAATGGCCCTGGTGACTGCCACCCCCAGAGCTAGCTCCTACTATCTGCTGAAGTGCCCATGCTCAGGAGAAAGCTGTTAGTTCTTTGCTTGGTGGGAGCTGTGACACCTCCTTCCAAGCAAAAGCAAACACTGGCTACGCTTCCAAGAAGTGAGAGCTGTCAAAGTGCTCCCGCTTGCTGGAAGCTGAGCTTTCATCCCTTTCCGATGAAAGTATTGCTCTTGCATGCAGGGAGCTGAGTTTCCCACTGAGTTTCTTGCTGAGTTTCCAGCAGGAGCAATGCTGACTCCCGCATGAGGCAGGGAGCCGGTTGGGACCGCTGGGTCCAGTTAGAGTTATTTGAAGTAACTATAACTCGTGCCCTATGTTAAATGTAGCTCACGCCCTCGATTAGCACTGCTAATTATCCCAGATATTAGATCACTCATGACATCTTCTATGATATAATTGATACTATCACTGTAAAATTTGCAGTAAAATTATTGATGATAAAACTGCCTGGCAGGGGCACAAGTTATAGTTACCTAAGGGCACCTGTTATAGTTACAAAATACACACACACTAACAAAACTACACCACATTGGACAATTCTAACTACACACACCTGACACACATACACACACCGCACCCACACACCCAATCCAGTATAAAACACACACCCACAATACCCACAACCTGTTACAACGAAAAAATATATTGCCAACTGAGAGAGAGAGACAAGCCAGGAGCACCCACTGAATCTGAGCCACATAACATTATCACCCAGACACTATCCATGCACCTCACAGCACACATCCCAACACATCACCCCACACACCCTCACACATACCACTCACACTACACCCATGGCACCACAAAGACACCCCAGGTTTTCAGAGGAGGAGCTAAGGGTCATGGTGGAGGAAATCATCCGGGTAGAGCCACAGCTATCACAGGTGCAGCAGACGTTCAGTGCTAGGAAGATGGAGCTGAGAGTCGTGGACAGGGTAAACGCCGTGGGACAGCACCCCAGAACAAGGGATGACATCAGGAAGAGGTGGAATGACCTACCGGGTAAGGTGCGTTCCGTCGTAGCAAGACACCAGGTAGCTGTACAGAGGATTGGTGGTCCCCCACAACTAACAACATGGGAGGAGCAAGTCTTGGCGATCATGCATCCTGAGGGCCTCGCAGGAGTAGCAGGAGGACTGGACTCTGGTAAGTCAAATCTTTACTAGTATATCCCCCACCCCACCTGCATGCCATCATAAACTCCTGCCCCTACCCTCACCCCATCACTCCACCACCGCACATATACCCCACCATCACAACCCACCCATCCCAATACCAAGCCCTGCATGCAACATCAATGCATGGACACCCATCACAGACTTGCATGGACACCCATCACCACAGCATGCACACTAGTGACAATCACTTAGCCAAACCAAGCACAACTCACACAAGCCAAAGCTGCCTTGCTAATAAAAACCATAAAGGGAAACACATCCATGCACAAGATGGCACACGCAGATACAATAACACTGCATTTACATCCCCACAGGACCCCCACTCAACGTCACCGGAGAGGAGGTGCCAGCCACATCCACTCTCTCCCCCAGAAGAGGCCCACAGTGATGACAGCAGCTCTGCACATCTGGATCACGATGACCAACCTGGCCCATCCCTGATCTCTGGACAGTCGATGACCCTGCCACAGTACCAAACCACCACAGAGCCTTCCCCCCTCAGTAAACACCAGCACAGCACCCACCCAGCAGGCCCATACCTCTGTCCCCATGACACGTCAATCAGCAGTGTGTCCACCACTACAGGGACCCCAGGCAACCCCACAAACACAGGACGACCAGGGACCTGGGATCAGTGGCAGTGGGCACATGGTTCAGGCGACAGAGGCACAGGACAACAGGGAAGCTGAGGGGGCTGCTGTGCGACAGGGGGAGGACAGGCCCAGGGAACCCACTCTCCACGAGGCACTTCCAGTGATCCTGGGAGCATACCATCATTCCCAGGAGACCATGGGCCAGATACTGTACAAGGTGCAGGAGACCCAGCGGCTGCAGGAGGGACAGTACCTGGGGATTAGGGAGGACCTGAAAGACATCCACACCACCCTGGTCACCATTGCAGGGGTGCTGGCAGACACGGCCAACACCATGAGGGAAGCAGTGGCACACCAACTGTCCCCTGACACTAGCCACACCGAAGAACAGCCCTCCACCTCCGCCGGCGCTAGTGGACAGGAGGCCCTGCCACAGGACGAACAGGCCACCAGCACCCCACCCCCTGCAGAAGGGGAACTACCCCGCAAACGGTCCCTGCGATCCAGGCAGAAGCCAGAGAACATTGCCAAGACCCTGCCAGGAAATAAGACTATCCTGATTGTCACTCTCCTGTCCCACTCTGTCACCCTGTCCACCTATTACTGCCATTGCTCCCCTTCCTATGCCCCCTTGGACAATGCACCTGTAATACAAAGAGACTGGACTTTATCCTGGAATTTCCTCCATCCGCAACCCAGCCCATTGCAATACCCCCTCCACTTATTAGCACCTAAATAAACACCCTTGGAACAAAATCAAATATGGAGTCTGTCAATTGTTTGACAAATGTATTAGTTTCACAAACTGTAAACATTGCATTTCTAATCTACTGTAATATTAACATAGGTATAACCTGTAGTGGGCAGCAGTAAACACATCAGGAGCCAGAGTGGGGCACAGAGATCTGAAAATAGAGATGGCAAAGGGTACAGTAAGTGGTCATAGACATAGGGAAATCAGGCTGCCATGTTCAATGTCAAACACAAAACTGCAATGGAAGGTGAAGTTACAGTGTCTTACCTGTCTGTCACTGGAAGTACTGTTGAATGAGTGTACTTCTGTTGTCCACATCTTCTTCCTCTGCCTCCTCTTTGTTACTGTCCACAGGCTCCACCGCTGCCACACGAACATCTCCAGGCTCATCTTCCTGCAGAAAAGGCACCTGGCATCTCAAGGCCAGGTTGTGAAACATGCACTATGCAACGATGATCTGGCACACCTTCTTGGGTGAGTAGTACAGGGATCCACCTGTCAGATTGAGGCACCGGAATCTGGTCTTCAGGAGGCCAAAAGTTCTCTCAATTATACTCCTTGTTCACTCATGTGCCTCATTGTAACGTTCCTCTGCCCTTGTCCTGATATTTTTCACTTGGGTCATTAGCCATGAGAGGTTAGGGTGACCAGAGTCACCAGTAAATATCGAGGGATACCTCTTAGCCACACACTCACCCTTAAGGACAAACCCACACCTGTATACCTACATACACTGGGTGGGGACCATGGGCTCACCTATTAGCCACACCCGGTGCCTCTGGAGTTGAGACATCACATATGGAATGCTGCTATTCCTCAAGATAAAGGCATCATGCACAGAGCCAGGATACTTGGCATTCATATGGGAGATGTACTGGTCCGCCAAACACACCATCTGCACATTCAGAGAGTGAAAGCTTTTTCTATTCCTGAAAACTTGTTCATTTCTCCGGGGGGGACAAATGCAATATGTGTACCATCAATGGCACCAATGATGTTGGGGATATGTCCCAGGGCATAAAAGTCAGCCTTCACTGTGGCCAAATCCTCCACCTGGGGGAAAATGATGTAGCTGCGCATGTGTTTCAGAAGGGCAGATAACACTCTAGTCAGCATGTTGAGAACATTGGCTGAGATATCCCTGATGCCATGGCCACTGTCGCTTGCAAGGAACCACTTGCCAGGAAATGGAGCACTGACATGACCTGCACTAGAGGGGGGATACCTGTGGGGTGGCAGATAGCTGAAATCAGGTCTGGCTCCAATTGGGCACACAATTCTTGGATTGTGGCCCTATCAAGTCTGTAGGTTAGGGTAATGTGTCTGTCCTCCATTGTCGCCAGGTCCACCAGGGGTCTGTACACAGGGGGATGTCTCCATATCCTATTCATCCTCAGGGGTTGAACTTTAGGGTGAAAAACGGTGAGCAGAGGGTCATATTCACACATATGTGAAAATAAAAATGCATTTCTTACCTTACAGAAACAGTATGTGAATTTGAGAGTCAGTTGAGGTGCCAATGTCTGCTGTGACGCAGTTAGGTGCCATGGCCTGTGCTCCCCTGAAATGGCGGCTGCCTCACCTGTGAGGAGAGAGAAGTGGAAATGAGGTAATTCCGCTGGCGTTGTGTGCCGTTGCGGTCGGCGACCACCGCACAACTTCGCAGTGGTTATCATTGGGCTCTATGGGTCCCAGGAGCCAATGGCGATGTACGCGTGGGTGACGGTACGCACTGCTGCGGATGTAACTGACATTTTCTATCTGTTCACTCACTTGCTACCTGACCTTCAACACCTACAAGCAAGTGCTGCTGTGACCCTCCCAGCAGCCCCTTTGCATGTTTCCCGTGCCCGCTCACCCAGAAGGGTGAGCATCTCCTTCACCCTAGGCACCTCAGGCCCTGCCCCAGTCAGCCCTGCTGCCCTCAGAGAGGAGGCTATTGACCTCCTGAGATCCCTCACTGTTGAGCAGTCAACCATACTGAATGCCATCCAGGGTGTCACAGGGCATTTGCAATAAATAAATGCATACCTGGAGGGTATTCACTCTGGCATGGCAGCCCAACAAAGAGCATCCCAGGCTCTGTCCTCCGCACTGATGGCAGCCATTGTCCCTGTCTCCAGCCTCCCTCCTCCAACTTCCTCTAACTAGTCCCAATCCCCTCAACCCCAGCCTGTCCGAAGCACACCTTCAGACCAGCAATCACCCAAATCAACACACAGAAGTGGCTAAGGCAAACACAAGCACCACGCTTCATGTCACAGGCACTCACACAAGCACCATCCCCATGCAGACACATCAACATCCACTGCCTCCACTGTGTCCCCCTCCTCCTCCTCATCCACCCCCCTCCCAGTAGCATCTCCACTCACACCTGCATGCACTACATCCTCATCCACTACCTCCATCACCAGCACGCCTATCACTACACGCCCCTCACTGGCAGTCACCACCCCCAAATCCATGCACACGTCCCCTGTGGCCTCTCCCACTGTGTCTGTGCCCCCCTCCTCCTAAAATACACAAACGCAAGCACACACCCACCCACCCAACAGCCATTCACCTCAGAACAGATTCTAGCTCATGCACCTGCACCCAAACACTGCAGACTGACACCTCCTACACCCTCACCCTCTTCCTCCACTCCCAATCGTTCACCCTCTTCCCACCCCAGTGTCCCTAAGAAGCTTTTCCTCGCCAACATTGACCTCTTCCCTAACCCTCCCCCATCCTTCACCTCGGGCCAGGGTGGCCAGAACACAGCCCAGCACCTCATCCACCCAGTCCACGGCCGCTGTGGTTTCTGCAGCTGTGAGAGGCTCCAAGGAGGCACTTGTTAGCCCAGCCAGTGTGCCACCAAGACCTGCCAAGGCCAATAAGGGTCCGCCACCTGGCAAGGGCAAGAAGGGGACAGCATCCAGCAAGGGGAAGGAGGCACAACCAGCCAGCAAGGCCAAGTCAAAGACTCCAGCTGGCAGAAGCAAGGAGGCACCACAATCTGCCAAGGGCAGGGAGGGGCACAGAACACCAGCCATGGCACTTCAGCCTTCCGAGGCTGCAGGTGAAGGCCTGGAGGCTACCACCATGACCGCCAGCACCGCCACCTGCACCGCGGCCAGCACCGCCACCTGCCCGCTGCAAGCAGCACCACTGCCAGCAGCAGCAGCCCCAGTGGGCAGCCGTCCGAGGCTACAGGTGAAGGCATGGGGGCTACCACCACCACTGCCAGCACCGCAACCTGCAGCTCAACTGCGATTCACTGAGCAGCCATCACTGCCGGAGAGCAGTGTGTAGTGGTGACTACATGGGCTGCAGTGCATCCTGGCCCCTGCAAAAGCTGTTGTTGTGACACCCAGGTGAGAGACTGTGACCTTGCTCTCCAAAACATCTACATCACAGGGCGCAATGCCCCCTCCAGAACCAGTGGAAGAAGCCATGCACTCAGCCCCTCCTTGCCAGGATGAAGCACACTGGGCACAAGGCCCCCTCCAGAACCAGTGGAAGAAGGCATCCACACAGCCCCTCCTTGCCAGTATGAAGCACACTGGGCACAAAGCCCCCTCCAGAACCA
Source organism: Pleurodeles waltl (assembly GCF_031143425.1). NCBI lineage: Eukaryota > Metazoa > Chordata > Amphibia > Caudata > Salamandridae > Pleurodeles > Pleurodeles waltl. Next base: position 895,309,314 of record NC_090446.1, read on the forward strand.
GTAGAAGAAGGCATCCACTCAGCGCCTCCTTGACAGGATGAAGCACCCTGGGCACAAGACCCCCTCCTGAACCAGTGGAAGAAGGCATCCACTCAGCCCCTCCTTACCAGGATGAAGCACATTGGGCACAAAGCCCCCTCCAGAACCAGTGGAGAAGCCATCCACTCCAGAGACTCTGGCTTTGCACTCCCCAGGACCAAGCAGTGGGCAAACAACCCACTTGAGAGACTGTGGCTTTGCACTCCCCAGGACCAAGCAGTGGGCATGGAGCCCCCTCCAGGAGCAGTGGCGTTGTATCATCTTCCGGCTGAGGTGCCTGTGTGTTTTCGACCTGATGCCCCTGCAGTGTTCTCTCCGTATTGAGGCAGTAGTCAAGTGTGGCCTTGGTCTATGTGTTTTGGGCCAGTGGGCCACGGACAATTTTTGAGTGGGCATTGTCCCGCCTTTTGTATATATTGTATATATTGTACATACTGTTTTTTCTTTATGAATGTATTTCTAAGTATTACTAAAATTACGCTCATTTGACTCCATTCCTTTTGTCCTTGCGCTATTCCAGAGGGTTACGGGGTGTATATGTAATGTTGTTGTGTGTGTTTGTGTGTATGGTGTTGTGAGTGAGAGTGGGGGTGGGGGTGTTGCATGTTGTATATGTGTGTCACTCTCTTTTTCCTCCCCTCCTCTCTTGTGTGCTAGGTGCAGTACTCACTGTGGTGGTCGTCGCCAGCGTTCATGTTCCTGGTGTATGAGAAGATACACCAGCATGGGGATCACCTGCAGCTCGGGCTCAATGGCTTCCTGGTTCTTTCTCGAGTGTCGAGAGGTGAGTCGTTTCCTGTCAGAGTACTGTTTCCGCCGTGCTTTTGATGGCGTTGGTACTGCCTCGGAAAAGCTGGCGGATGGGCGGGTGTAATGGAGTGGGCGGTACATTGTCTTCTGCCTGGCTATTGGCGGTTACCGCCGCGGTGTTTGTTGCTACCGCCGTGGTGGTCAGAGTGTTAAAGTGGCTGTATGTGTTGGCGGTTTCCACTGTGGTCATGAGTCCATTTTTTTTTTCCGCTGGCCTTTTGGCGGTGTTACCGCTGCTTTAACACTGACCGCCAGGGTTGTAATGAGGGCCACAGAGTCTAAACAATAATAGCAAAGGGTATGTTATTTATTGAGAGGAATATATAGCACCTATTATGAGTTCATGGGGAATAGCATATCGTTCTTGGTGTTTGACTCACTAATATCTATATGGTATGGTAAATACTGGATGCTCTTCCCCTGTTGAATTTCGGACAGATTTGACCTGCCGAAAATTAATGAGCCTTGAAGTAGTTAACACTTCCAATAATTATCAGACCCTTTTAACTTGTAATTCCAAAATCATGCATAAACAGAGGGGTCAGAATACACGAAACACATTATAATCAGGACCTTACAAGAAACGTGCATCTTACCCCACTGTGAATACAAAATGCCATTTCGCTAAAATAGGATTCCTTATTTGCGATTTCTTAGCACATGTATGAAGCAATTCCTAAATGCGATTTTGGCATTTAGGAATCGCTGATTACCACCAAGTTGAACTTGGTGGTAACCATGTGCAAAATTTAAAAATTCATTTAAAATGCATTTTTAAATTGTACATGTAAAGCACACATGCCCTTTTGGCATGTGTACACCTTACATGTCCCCCCAAAAATGTTGGGGTGCAGGAGAAGGAGCTTTAGGCCCCCAGCACCCTGGGGTTTTGCATTTCCAAAATTGCGATTTCTGGTTAAGAAATCGCAATTTTGGAAATGCAAAAAATTCGCAGTTATGGGCCAACAGGCCCATAGCTGCGAATGGGGCCGGTATCGCAATTTGCGATTCGGTAATAGCATTTGCGATTTTTAAGAAATCACTATTACTGAATCGCAAATGTGATACATGGCACTTTGTGAGTCAGAAATAGCGATTTCTTAAAAATCGCTATTTCCGAATCGCAAAGGGTCATGATGATATATCTGGCAGGGGAGGAGCCAAGATGGCGGCCGGGACGGTCGCTTGATACTTGCGCTCCGTTCCCGGCTCCATCAAATCATCCTGATAGGCGCCCCCGCGGCCCGAAAACGGTGGTCGGGACGGCGGCTTGACAGTGGGCTACCGGGGCGCCCGGCTAGCGTCGCAGGCGTCCCTAGATGCGGGCGCGGGCGGTGTTGCACCCGCGCCGGGTTGGACGTGCGGCGAGGGTGCCGGCGGCGGCGGCCTCGGCCGCGCTCTCGTCGGGCGCGGCCGCCCTCGCTCTCAAATCCTGTTCGGGGCTGGGGAGACCGAGCGGGCGCACCCGAGAGGTCGGTGCGGACCGCGCGACTGATGCTGCTCGGTGCCTGGGACCGGGCGAGGACGGCGTGAGGAGCGGAGGCGCCATCTTGGGAATTGCTCCACAACAAAAGAAGAGAGCGACTGGAGGCAGCGGCGGCGGCTCATCAGACAGTGGGGGTCCCGAAACAGGGGGGAAAAATACCCTTGCAAGAAGGCAGAGGATCGAGGTGAGGAGGGCATCAACGAAGGGGGGGGGGATCAGCACAACTAAGCAGAAGGGGGGGAAACCCCGGAAAATACAAGCACCCTCCCCCCCTCTACACCTCACCTCTGCCTCTACATAAAAGACAGAACAATTGGGGAACGTGTACTCCTGGAGCTTATACTAATGTAGAGTCGATGGACAGGTCGGACTGAGGGTATGCGGCTGGCTGTGGTCTTCCCCTCAACGGGTGCCCGCTGCGGCTGTCCTTAGCTGCGTGAGCTTTATGTATGGCGCACCGCGGCCGCCCCGGCCCGCGCTTTACCTCCTGTGCCGACGCTTCTCCCAGCTGCCCAGCACCTTTCCCCTCCTCCTGAAGGAACCTTTGGCACCAGGCCCTCCCGCCACACCGAAAGTAGCGAGCGTCCTCCCTCAGCGTGTACAGCCCTGCATGAACTTGCAGCCGGATCATTGCACTTGGAGTAGCCTGTAGCACTCATGGTTGAGCACCCACGCCACAACAAACTAGAACAAGTCTAAGCCCCCATGTTTGGCTGCCTAAGTTAACGCTATCAAAGCCGGCTGTGTACTCCAGGCCCAGGCGACTCAGTAAAAGCTTAAAACAACGGAATAGGAGGAGTAAAAGTGAACAATTGTCGCGGCCTGGAAGGCAATCTCAACACAGCTAAAATGGCCGGCAGAGCCAAGTCAACCAGAAATCCGGACCGAACCACCCAAGCAATAACGCCTACAGATCAACAATCCGGCCCATCCCTACAATCTCTGGAAAGCACACTTCTAGCGCATTCTGCTCAGTTTGAGAGAGTACTGCAGGCAATATTGGACACTAAGCTATCTTTGGAAGGTAGAATTGACGCAGTCGCGCAGGACTTGAACCTCTTACGAGTGGATCACCGAAGCCTAGCTGAAAAAGTGAAAACAGCTGAAGTTGAGATAGCTGATCTAACTCCAATAGTACAAGGGAACCAAGAACAGATTCAACGCATGGATGTGGAACTGAAGAAGCTTTGGAGAAGATCAGAGGAAACGGAGAGCAGGGCGCGCCGGAATAATGTAAGATTCTTGGGCTTTCCGGAAAGTATGCGTCAACCGGAATCAGAAATTACCCTAGAGCAGTGGTTAATCAAGGAGGTGCTAAACGGGGCTCCATCAAAGTTTTTTTCAGTTGAAAGGGCTTACAGAATCCCGGGCAGACCCCCAGCTCCCGGCCAGACTCCCAGGCCATTGATTGCCAGGTTCTTGAACTATAGAGACCGAGACGCAATACTGCAACAATTCCGCAACAAGGGCCCGTTCAAGTACGAGGACGCGAACATCAACGCTTACCCAGATTTTACGCAGGAAGTGCAGAACCAACGTAATTCTTTCGTCAAAGTTAAGCAACGCCTACGTGAACAGAACATAAAATATGCCCTGCTATTCCCAGCCAAGTTAAGGGTAGTGATGGAGGACTGAACCCATATATTCACCAACCCCGAGGATGCATGGACATGGCTCCACGCCAAGGGCCTTGCGCACCCCCGAGAGGACGCAGAAGAGGACGGGAAATGGCAAAAAGCAGCTGCAAGAAAGCGCTCTAAACGGCGCACCAGAGGTCAGCCCAATGTTTGGCAAGCAGCAGAGGAAAGAGCGAAAGTCCTGAAAGAGACGCCACTGCATTTGCAAAGCTGTAGTGCAACGGCCAGCGGCCCTGAAGAACTGGGTTCAGACGCAATCAGCTCTGTCTCCACGATAACAGGAGAATTAGTTGGGCCGACGTTCACCCCAAGAACCGCCGACGAGTTATAATTCACTCATTCAGACACAGAGAGACTATCAGTGACACTGATTGGAACGCGATAAGCCTACAGATGTTCTGGGACTCTGCCGGGGCGAAGGGACACAGTACCTTTAATAATATGCTTCTTTATTACAAATGCTAAGCTAAGTGTCTGGGGGCATAAATAGGTGGTATATGGCGGGGGGCGGGACCAGGGGGAACGGATTTATGCTAAGGGGGGCGCCTGTAGATAATGGCAGACTGAGTCTGCGGCACGATGTGAGCCCCTTACAAGAGTCACATCTGTACGATATGAGAATCCCACTATGCAAATCCAACTGGATAAGAGTTATGTTATACATTTTTAAGTTTTGTAGTTTCACTGCAGTTGTAAGCAGTATAGGGGGTTTAAGTAGGGGGGGTGGGATTTATAGTTCAGTAGAAGTGCAAGAATCGGAACCACTAAACGCACATAATATAGTCCTGCACCCGCTATATAAAAATATAAGCAATAGAGAGGCAGAGTTCAGGTGGACCAATACTAAAGCCCAGATCCACAGCACAGCAATATACCCACAGCGCCCTTTGCGATGTCTTCCCGAGTCAACACGAAAAACCAGTACATAATAGTAACGTGGAATATTAGGGGCCTTGGGATGCGGAGTAAACGGGCTAGAGTGCATGCTCGACTTAAAAGACTAGGAGTACATATTGCTATTCTGCAAGAGACGCACATGCTGGAGGGGGACTTGCGCGACCTGCGTACGAAGTGGGGGGGCCAGATGATAGGCACAATGTACTCAGCCTTTGCTAGAGGGGTGTTGATCTGGATAGCGGTTGGTGTCCCATTCCTCATGTCAGCACACAAAATAGATCAGGAAGGGAGGTACGTAGTGGTGGAAGGCAGACTAGACGGTAGACAAATGGCTGTGATTGGGGTATACGCCCCTAACAGTGGCATCCCGGGCTTTCTCACCATTCTCACCCCAGCTTTGCTGTCTAACCACATGCCCCTAGCCATCTGGGGCGGGGATTTTAATAGCACCCCATCAGCAGCATTGGATAGATCCAGTGCTCACCCGAGTGCTCCAACTAGCAGGAGGCTCGTGAGCCCCCTGCAAGATTGGGCGAATGCTATGGGTCTATACGATATATGGCGATTAGGCCACCCAGAGCATAAAGAATACTCATTTTCTCGGTCCCACACAACACCCACACTAGAATCGACATAATCTGGGGCACCCGCGAGATAGGAATGCTGATCGCTGAATCTGAATACCTGGCAAAAACAGTCTCGGACCATGCGCCCCTGAGAGTTACATTGAATTGGGGGAGGGCACGTCAGGTAATTCCCACTTGGAGATTACAGGTGGAGGCATTACAAGATCAAGCATTCGCCGCATCATTGAGTAAATCTATAAACCAATATTGGGAAGCAAACGCTATGTCTGCAACAACCCGGGCGATAGAGTGGGATGCCCACAAGGTAGTAGCACGCGGAGTATGCATGTCCACTACGTGGGGAGTAAGACGCTCTTTACAAGCGGAAATTAGCAAGCTAGAGAAGGAGCTAAGGATTGTGGAAAAAGCGGTGGCACGGGGGGAGGCCGCCAGTACTGCCCTCAAAGAAATGCGCTCAAAATATAATGAAGTAGATGGCAGGCTCCGCTGCCACGACTACAATTATAACTTAGCTAGGCTGCAAACGGAAGGAGATAGATCAAGTAGAATGCTAGCGTGGCTACTCCGAGAGGATAGACAGCAAGCACCGATCGGTGCCATCCGGGTGGGCGCGCAGGAGATGGCTACTACGCAACTAGAAATAAATGAGACGTTTAGGAATTATTACGCAAATTTATACACTAAACGCACATCGTGCACAGCCACTCAATTTGAGGATTTTCTGGCGGATTCCTCCCTGCCCCAATTGCCACAAAATGACAGAGAAGGAATGGAAACCCCTATTACAATAGATGAAATAGAGCTAGCGCTTGCGCAGCTGCCTAGGAACAAAGCGCCTGGCACAGACGGCCTCCCGTCGGAGTACTACAAAGCCTATCTGCCCAGCCTAAAATCCCATTTGCTAGGAGTTTTCCAGGAGGCATGGATTGCAGAAAGCTTACCCAGGTCACAAAGGGAAGCTATGATAGTGGTACTTCCCAAAAAGGGCCGAGACCATACGGATGTTAAATCATACAGACCACTGTCATTACTGAATACAGATTGCAAAATATTAGGCAAAATATTGGCTAACAGGCTAGCTCCCCTCATGCACTTATTAATTCATGCAGATCAAAATGGCTTTATTCCAAAGCGTAACACCTTCCTAAATATTCGCAGATTACTGAGCATAATGGGTGACACCCCCAAGAGCGCTCAGGAGGAAATGGTGCTCTCACTAGATATAGAAAAGGCTTTCGATACGCTGGAATGGGACTTCCTGATGGCCACGATGGTCCGCATGGGAATAGGTCCCAATTACATTCGGTGGGTCCGGACATTGTACTCCAACCCAAGTGCCAGGGTGAAATCAGGCGGGGTGATCTCTGATGGCTTCCAGATATTCAGGGGAACGCGACAGGGATGTCCTTTATCCCCACTACTGTTTGCCATAGCAATGGAGCCGCTAGCGGCAAAAGTACGCCTTATGGAGCAAGAGTGGGGAATTATCAGGAATGGGAGGCACCATGTGATTTCATTATATGCAGATGATGCTTTGATATATATCAGGAACGGTAGTGCAGCTATCCCACCAGTAATGTCATTATTGGCTGAATTCGGAGGATTGTCTGGCCTTGTGGTAAACTGGGAGAAGTCCTGTGTGTTCCCCCTGGCAGAAAGGGCTCCCAATAACCAAGACCCCCCGAAGGTAGGGCGCCTAAAGTGGTGCCCGACAACATTTAAATATCTTGGGATAAACATATATCATACCACAGAAGACTTAAGGGACGGGAACTTGGGTAAGGCGCTAACCTCCATAAAATGCTCCCTACAATTCTGGAACAGGCTTCCGCTCTCGCCACCCGGCAAGGTGGCAAATGCTAATATGTTGATCCTGCCTAGGCTCCTATATTATTTTGCGGCCTTGCCGATAAACATTCCCAAAAGCTTCTTTGGTAACTTAAACACAGCGCTAGTGCGGCTTATTTGGGGAGGTGGCAGAGCGCGAGTGGCGCTATCTGCGCTGCAATGTCCATTGGACGATGGTGGATTGGGAACTCCGAATTTTGAGAGATATTACGCAGCCGCACAACTACAGCGGGTCCAACATTGGATCCACAGTCCGGAACATGCCGAATTTATGAGTCTAGAGCCCCAGTGGAACGGTACCCTTCTCCTAAAGTGGCTTACGTCAAAGCCCTCCAAACTGGTACTGGTTAACCCATTGCTTGCAACCGCGCATGCGTGCTGGATTAAATATGTGCAAAAAGGAGCGGATAAGCTTCCATACTCCCCACATATACCACTAAATTATCTATTGGCTGGGACGGTTGCGGGCAGGCAAGCTGGGAAGATTTGGAATGAAGCAGGAATACAGGTAGTAGGAGACTGTTTCGAAGACGGCAAATTAATGACGTTCGAGGCCCTCCAGGCCCTCACGGAGATAAACCCGGGTCAATTCCTGACATACCATGCCGTATGTCACGAAATCAGGAAAATTTGGGGAATGGGCGCTTTGGAACCAGAGATCTCCCCAGTAATTCATCAGCTTCTACAACACAGCGATCAAACAAAAATAATATCCAATCTATATAGAACCCTTAACAAAACCCCGGAGGCGCAGGCAGGGAAAGCATGGGGTAGATGGAACGCAGTACTCCCCAACCCGATCCCACTGGTAGACTGGCCTAAGGCCCTGTCTCACATTAGAGGCGTGTCAAGGAATCCAAGATTTAGATACACCCAATTCAATTACACGCACCAAACATATCTTTCTCCAGCCAGAATAAAGCGCATGTTTCCTGATTCAGCACCAACATGCCCCAGATGCAGGGCACCCTCAGCACCCTTCTACCACATGGTATGGTTCTGTCCTAATATACAAACGGCCTGGGTGGAGGTGGTAGGGGAGGTATCCGGACTAACGGGACTCCTGCTGTTGGCAGATCCTGGGTCCTGCCTGCTGGGTTTGAGGAAGAGACCAAAGAAACAAAGACACCTGCATAAATTTACAGATCTGGCCTTCTTAATGTATAAAAGATTAATAGCAATGCACTGGAAGGCCCCTAAAGCTCCCAACCTGAAATCCTGGTACTCATTAATTATCCGCTGGGCTCGCACCGAATACCAGGTACTAAAAAGAATGGTGCGTGAGGGGCGGCAGCACACAGGATGCTCCACATGGGAAGATTTGGTAACAAAAATGGAGGCCAAAAACGATGAGAAGCCTCCCTGAACTGGGGCACACATAAACGGGACAAGCGAGGCACAAATTTCCCAGCATTCCCCAACTCGGAAACAGGCCCACAGGGCACCCAGGCACCACAGCGCACACATATAATTCCTTCCCATCACTCAGGAAACAGTTGCCCCTTCAAATATTCGTCATCACAGGCCCAGCGCCACGCGAGGAGCGGAGAAACAGGCTAGTTGTCTGCATATACCAATTGGGACGATGCCCTCCTCAAGCGCCCAGGGAACCCAAGCATGCAGTGTTAGGCCCACACTGGCCTCGAGCGTATGCCTATATAGAATAAACAATAAAGGATAAACCCATGCAGGGTGCAGCCAGAAAGGATACTGTGAAACTAGAAGCGTTCCGTGAAGTGCATATTGGGGGGGGGTATGATTGTTATATGATTTAGGTATTAGTTATTGTATTGATTTATCCTGAGCTTACAAATTGGACAATTTGTATTACATGTTGAAATATAAAATCAATAAAAATATTTAAAAAAAATAAAATAAATGATATATCTGGCCCTTTTTTTTCAAGTGGCTGTGTTGCGTTCTAGAAAAACAGATCACCTCTGTGTTGCAGCAATAGATCTCAAATCTGACAGTCCATGTTCAAGTACGTATGTCTGTAACAGCTTGGTGTTGAAGCTGGAGGTCCCTGCAAGTTGTTGTCTAATAATCACGCATGGTGCTCAGGACGGAATGCCCTCAGAGACTAAAATGTCACACCGAAACTCTTTGTTTTGCTTATTTACTCTCCGTTTGCACAGGGGATTCTGAGCAGACTCTGATTGGGCAGTCCTAATACATTATCAGGAATTGCTCTCACAGACAGTCAAAGGCATGGGCAAAGTGGCTAGTTGCTCAGGACCCCATCTTCCAAGGGCCCCCTAGGAAGCTGTACATTCCCCTTTTCACCATTTTCCATAACTTAAAGTCTCTCCCTCTTCGCTGCCTAGGCCTGTCCTCTGACACTGAATATCTCTACCCAGAGGCATCTTATGGATTTGGGGGGCCCTGGGCAAGACATATTTTAACTGTTTTTATGTGACCCTTTTAGTGAACATTTAGCATATGATTAGGCAGTGTTTGGCATCATCTGGTCATGATTTAGGACAGATAAAATTCAAAATAGTTCTAGACGGAGGCCCCCAAAGTATGCTTTGCCTAGGGCCCCACAAATCCTTAGGCTGTCAGTGTTTGCGTTTGCAAGTAAGAGAGTGTGGTGTGATGTAGGGAGAAAGGATTCCTTTGTCACTTCAGAAGTTACCCTATCTAGGCCTCCTCTTTCATGTGTGTGCTCATTAGCAGTCCATTTTCAAGTAATTGAAAGGATTTAGGGGGTCATTCCGACCCTGGCGGTCCATGACCGCCAGGGCGAAGGGCAGCGGAAGCACCGCCAACAGGCTGGCGGTGCTTCCTGGGCGATTCTGACCGCGGCGGTAAAGCCGCGGTCAGAAAAGGGGAGCCGGCGGTTTCCCGCCGGTTTCCCGCTGGCCCAGGGAATCCGCCATGGCGGCGCTGCTTGCAGCACCGCCATGGGGATTCCGACCCCCTTCCCGCCAGCCTGTTTCTGGCGGTGTCCACCACCAGAACCAGGATGGCGGGAACGGGTGCCGTGGGGCCCCTGGGGGCCCCTGCACTGCCCATGCCACTGGCATAGGCAGTGCAGGGGCCCCCTAACAGGGCCCCACAAAGATTTTCACTGTCTGCTTTGCAGGCAGTGAAAATCGCGACGGGTGCCACTGCACCCGTCGCACCCCTGCAACTCCGCCGGCTCCATTCGGAGCCGGCTTCATTGTTGAAGGGGCTTTCCCGCTGGGCCGGCCGGCGGTCTTCTGGCGGTCGCCCGCCGGCCCAGCAGGAAAGCCGGAATGGCCGCCGCGGTCTTTTGACCGCGGAGCGGTCTTTCGGCGGGAACCGCTTGGCGGGCGGCGACCGCCGACCGCCGCCCGCCGCGGTCAGAATGACCTCCTTAATCTTTCAGGTCGCTTGAAGACCTCTTGATTTAGAGAATTCCAATCCAGCAGATCCAGTTAGGTACATTCTAGTATTTTTTCCTCTATCTCCTCCATGCTATCAGTGTTGTTTATAGGAGGCTAAAATGTTGGATCTCCTCTTGACAGGTTGTCTGAAACTATCAGTCCTCACAGGGAGACTAGAAATTAAACAACAGCGCACCAATTCAAAGCATGCAAGACACAGGGGGTCATTCCTACCCCGGCGGTCCGAGACCGCCAGGGTAGGGGACGGAGGAAGCACCGCCAACAGGCTGGCAGTGCTTCTGGGGCTATTCTGACCGCGGCGGTAAAGCCGCAGTCAGAAAAGGGAAGCCGGCGGTTTCCCGCCGGCTTCCCGCTGCCCCTGTGAATCCTCCACGGCAGCGCTGCAAGCAGCACCGCCATGGGGATTCCGACCCCCTTCCCGCCAGCCAACCTGGCTGGCGGGAACGGGTGCCGTGGGGCCCCTGGGGGCCCCTGCACTGCCCATGCCACTGGCATGGGCAGTGCAGGGGCCCCCTAACAGGGCCTCACAAAGATTTTCACTGTCTGCTTTGCAGACAGTGAAAATCGCGACGGGTGCCACTGCACCCGACGCACCCCTGCAACTCCGCCGGCTCCATTCGGAGCCGGCTTCATTGTTGAAGGGGCTTTCCCGCTGGGCCGGCCGGCGGTCTTCTGGCGGTCGCCCGCCGGCCCAGCAGGAAAGCCAGAATGGCCGCCGCGGTCTTTCGCCGGGAACCGCTTGGCGGGCGGCGACCGCCGACCGCCGCGGTCAGAATGACTGCCTTAATCTTTCAGGTCGCTTGAAGACCTCTTGATTTAGAGAATTCCAATCCAGCAGATCCAGTTAGGTACATTCTAGTATTTTTTCCTCTATCTCCTCCATGCTATCAGTGTTGTTTATAGGAGGCTAAAATGTTGGATCTCCTCTTGACAGGTTGTCTGAAACTATCAGTCCTCACAGGGAAACTAGAAATTAAACAACAGCGCACCAATTCAAAGCATGCAAGACACAGGGGGTCATTCCTACCCCGGCGGTCCGAGACCGCAAGGGTAGGGGACGGAGGAAGCACCGCCAACAGGCTGGCAGTGCTTCTGGGGCTATTCTGACCGCGGCGGTAAAGCCGCGGTCAGAAAAGGGAAGCCGGCGGTTCCCGCCGGCTTCCCGCTGCCCCTGTGAATCCTCCACGGCAGCGCTGCAAGCAGCACCGCCATGGGGATTCCGACCCCCTTCCCGCCAGCCAACCTGGCTGGCGGGAACGGGTGTCGTGGGGCCCCTGGGGGCCCCTGCAGTGCCCATGCCAAAGGCATGGGCACTGCAGGGGCCCCCTAACAGGGCCCCACATTGATTTTCAGTGTCTGCTTGGCAGACACTGAAAATCGCGACGGATGCAACTGCACCCGTCGCACACCAGCAACTCCGCCGGCTCCATTCGGAGCCGGCTTCCTCGTTGCTGGTGCTTTCCCGCTGGGCGGGCGGGCGGGCGGCCTTTTGGCGGTCGCCCGCTAGCCCAGCGGGAAAGACAGAATGACCGCTGCGGTCTTTTGACCGCGGTACGGTCTTCTGGCGGTTCCCGCCCGCCAAGGTAGGAATGACCGCCACAGTGACACTGAAAAGATTGTGGGGTGTAGGATATTACAACATACTCTTGACAAGTTTCTCCTCGCAGTCCAGCCTTTTTGGCACCATCCTTCCATGTTACCTCTTGAAAATACTCAGCACCTGGTGAACCTCTGAACTAGCTGGCTCCAAGCAGTTGCGTAACACAAAGTGATGCTCCCATCCCACCTCCCTGCATAACGTGATGAGAGACCTCCGAGTCTCTCACATCTCAGACATATTCATTGACTTTGGGCTGAATGGGGCTCCCTTGAAAGGTTGGGGCCCCCATCCCCTGTGCCTCCAAGGGAGGGTAAGCCTGAAATAGACTGAACTAACTAGCAAAATAAGGCAGCTCTGAACTGGTTATACATTTCCATCAATCATTTTTTGGACATTTACCGGACCACAATAGAAACGCACAGAACCGCCTGCTCATTGTAGTTTTTCAAATATAACTTCTGTCACTTTTTTTCCATTGGTAATAGGTAAAAGTTAAGTCAATCTGGTTGAATGCATTTTCAGTACATCTGGGACAACGTCAGGTACATGCCACGTCAGAGGGGCCGATAAAAATACAGTCTCATGTCAGATGACAGAAATAGCACAAAGCCATGAGACAAATCATGTCAGTGGAAGGCTTGTGAGGTTAGGTAGAGTTGGTCATATCAAATTGTTAGGACTGGAGCTGAGCCAGTTGCATACCAGTCCCATTGCTAGGGTAGATTCAGCAGCAATGTGGAAAGAGCCACTTGCATGCTGGGCAAAGAAGTCAGTACTATCCCCACTAGAATTTCTGTTGTTGCTTATCTGTTGCTACATTTTTTTGCTGCTTCTACCACTTTGTGGTGATTACCATTATTTCTTCATGAATATTTCCCCAGCTGATGGTGACTCTCAGCACAGCTGGCAGTCATGTTTATGTAATAAAGTTTCAAGCTTCTACATTGACAGATGGCTCACAGCAATTTTCTGGCAACTGTGGACACAGGAAAGACACACCCTACAGAAACTCCTTCCTATAGAGTCAGCCAGCCTGTGGAAACAAACCTACATTTTTATTATTTTCAGAATCCCCTTTCTGCAAACAAATTTGTGTCAAAGTGTGTGCCGGTGGTTGTTGTAGAAGATGCTGTGGGCTTGGGCTGAGGGGTGTAAGGTCCCACTGCACCCTACTTATGACTTTCTTTAGCCATTAATCTCATATTCACGCCCTCAACATGACTTTGGTGGTCTTTTCAACAGACCGGCGAAGTTGTGGGTGCCAGAGACTGCCAGTTTTGGTGGTCCAAAGACGGCCATGACTTCATTCGGATTTCCACTAATTTCTGGGTGGAAATCTGACACCATTGGCCTGGCCGACCGCTGAGGAGAGGCGTTTTCCACACCCATACCACAGGACTCCTCCCGCCGTATAACAATATGTAATACGGCGTGGCGGTTTCCTGAAGGGCGCTGTGGTGCTAGCAGTGAAAAGAGACCCAGTCCCTCCTGGATGACCACCTTGCTGAGACAGGTAGGTGGACCAAAAGGGGGAGGAGTTGTGTGCATGTGTGTGGTGTGTGTGTATGTGTAGTGGTATGGGTGTGCATGTGTGTATGTATGTGTGTGTGTCTGAATGGAAGTGGAGGGGAGGGGCGTGTGTTGGGTGTGAGTAAGTAGGTGTGTGTATTGGGATGCATGAGAGTAGGGGCGTTTATGTGGGTGTATGTCAGGGAGTATGTTGTTGAGTGTGGGTGTGTGTCTGTGTGCAAGTGAGTGGGGTGTCTAGATGTATAAGTGGATGGGTGGGGGTGTTTGCAGGTGTGTGGGTGTGAGGGTAGTGTTTGCAAGTGAGTGGATAGGTGGGGGGGATGTTTGCAGGTGTGTGGACGTGTGGGGGTGCCTGTGCCAGCGCAGGAATGGGGGTTTCTGTTATTGGGTGCGTTACCACCAGGGTTTTCACAACGGGGTGACTGCCGCGGCAAGCCTGGCGGTTTGCTGAGTCGTAATACCGCTGGCAATCTTACAGCTGGTTCCGGGCCGGAGGTCCTCACCTCTGGCCAGGTGGTCCGACCGCCCTGGCGGTACTGGCTTCCTGTATATTACAAGCCTATCAGTGGGTGGTGTGACAGGCAGGAAAAGGGGGGGGGGAGTCGGTGACCGAGGTGCAGAGGACTACAACTCAGTGTAATGAAGATTTAGGGTTAAGTAATTGAAGTATTACCCCTCCAACTTTGTCCTCCTCATCCCACTTATTACAGGTTAAGGATTCAGATAGTTCAAATCTCTAGTGCTTCATCAACATGTGACGAGACAACCAAGTCACTGCCCTGCACATCTGATGAATAGAAGCACTTCAGCATCCACCCAGGAAGCTGAGACTGCTCTTGTGGCCTGACCTTGGATGCCTAACCCACTGACTAACCCATCTACTGAGAGAATGTGTACCTTCCTTTTTACCCTTGCTGGCTGAAAAAACAGATATAAAGAGAGAATTAGAAGATCTAAATTCCTTAGTGTGGTGTAGGTAAATCAAAAGAACTAGTTTCACATCTAGAGAATTTGAAATCTCTGAAAAAAGTATCAGAGAAGACAGGTAGCACCAATTCCTGTGTCAAATGAAAAGAAGAATGAGCCTTTGGAACAAGTTTGGGGTCTAATTTAAGCTCTACTCCATCTGGGAAAAATCTAAAATAAGGAAAATAAGCTAACAGAGCACTCATCTCACCCAATTGTTTCACTGATGTAAAAACATTTTACAAGAAAGCCAAGTTGTATTTAGCACCTTCTTATCTAAATCTCAAAGGGTTTCTCCCTAATACCAAAGACTGACATTTGTTGTTAATTGGAATGGTGTTGGGTATTAAAGTAAGACTCCCTTTAGTAGATTGATCTCCACCAACAACCATTTGTCCCATGAAGTGGAAGACCAGTGTTGAAAGATGTGATTTACTAAAGGTTTGAGATGAGAACGTGGTACTACAGCTGCTGTGGCTTCCATTAGTCTTTGAACCTTCAACCAAGTCTTTGCTGTTGCTGTGGACTGAGCTTGGTGATACAAGAGAGTGTGCTGAATCATCGCTATCCTTGTAGCCAGAAGGAACACCCAGCACGGATGGGTGTTAAACCGAGTCCAATGAACAGTATCTCCTGTGTATGTTGGATATCACATTTTTAACGATTAGTGATGAAGCTCCTCATACTTCTGATCCTTCAAAAAAGCAGACCAGTCATCAAGGTAGGGAAACATAGAGGCACTACATTGTAGGTACTCGACTACAGGAGCAAGTACTTTCATAAAGATTCCAGGAGATGTTAACAGACCAAACTGGATGGCTTGGCACTGAAAGTGCTGATCTTTCCTTCTGCAAACCAAAGGTATTGTTAGCTGGAAGGGAAGGTAGTGATGGGGGAATATGCATCCTGTACATACAATGAGATCAGATAATTGTTCTGTGAAATTAAAGGGAAAGAATTAATGTTTCAACAGATGCATACTAGTTTAGACTTTTCAAAGTCCAACACACGTCTAAATTTCCGATTTACCTTGGAAACCAGGACGAGGATGGAATGCAAACGGTCCTGTGACTGATGCAGTGGAACAGGTACAGTTGCTTTCTTCTGAAGAAGCATTTGCATTTCCACCAACATCGCTTATGCTTTCTCACCATCTTTTGACAGTGGTATAGGCCTGAACACACAAGGAGGAGATTGTATGAACAAAATTCAGTAGCCGTTCTTTACTATGTCCAAGTAGCAACAATTCAAAATGCTAGTCATCCATTGATGATGAAAACATTTTAACCATGCACCAGCTTCCAGATAGTCATTTCTGTGGTTGGTATTGGGCAGTGTTGGAGAGAGGTTGGGATAGTTGTGCTGTGTATTTGGTTAGGATCAATGTTTTGTTGGAGACAAGCTCAGAGAGCTTAAGAATTTTCTGCTCATCATCACTTTCTAGATTATGTCATCAAATGTCGCACCAAATAGTTTTGGACCACTGAATAAACTTTTTGTGGATAATAGTACTTTGGCTAGATTCCAGTTTCCATGACTACATCCCCAAGAGCCTACGTCCTGCTATTGTGGCACCTGCTGTGTCCATAGAGAACCAAAGACTATCAAAAGAAACAGCCAACAACAACTTTGACAACTGTTCCATATTCACTAAAATCACAGTAGGTTCACCATTATCCTGAAAACAGTCATATATTAACTGAAACTCTTTTGGCAAGACTTGAGTAGTGTAGTCTGCTTATGAATTAGCTTTAATTGCGAGCTTACCAGTGGACTAGAATCTCTTTAGTGCATCCTCCATCCCTTTTTATCCACAACATCAGATAGTGTAATGTCCTCTGAAGCTAGATTAGATGCAGACGCCATTGATGGCAAGATCGTATTCACATTTGGTATTTGTGGAAAATCGTTCTCAAAGTCAGCTATTGAGTATCTTTTGTTCACAAACTGAGGAATCATAGTCTCATCAGGGTCTTTCCACTCTTTAAAAAATAAATGCTTAATGACCTCAAGTACAGGAGGGTCATCAGTAACATAATTTCAATATTGTGAAAAGAACCCCTCCTCCTGGTGGGATTTTGCTTCAGTACCAAGCAATCCACTGATATGTACCACCAGGATGAAAACCTTGCATATATTTGTTGTTTTGGTCCTCCTCTTCAAAAATAAAATTGTCAACAACATATTGACCAACTGTTCCAAGATGTACACTAAGTCCACCCATCCCTTCAAAGTGCAGAAGCATTTGCAGATCATTAAGTGCACTGACAGAGTCCTTGTAAAAGCCCTCATAGAGGAGATCCCACCATGGTGGAACTCTGCATTCTACACACTACAATGCCTGTTTGAGCAGTACAGATCTATCAATGGCTATATACTACAAATGAGAGGTGTTGCTACTACTAAAACTATGATGCTGGAGGTTGCCAAACATGGGTTAGTAGAGTGCCTGATGGAAATTTTGGTGCATTTTGAGATTTTGGCACAAGACATCTGCAAGAAAGGTTGCATCATGAGCCAAACCAACCCTGTTCCACATGATGTAGTATCATGTGTAAAAGGTGTAACAAACATATTTTAATGTCAATGAAGAAGCAGATGCTTTGGTCAACAATGTAATCCTTCAGGTAAAAGGCTGCAAAAACAGATTGGGGACTGATTTAGATATTGGCGGATGGGTTACTCCTTCACAACGGTGACAGTTATCCTGTCTGCGGAATCTAAATCCAATAGGAAATAATGGAGATTCGATTTCAGAGGACAGGATATCCGTCACCATTGTGATGGAGTAACACATCACCAAATCAGACCCTCTGTCTTCCTAGGAGCACACCTGTAACACAATACTGTCTGGATCTAAGGTTAAAAAATGACATACTCACCTGCATTCCTTTTTCATCTTTGGATGTCTCCATTTATTAGAATTTCATTGGTCAAGAAGGCGTATGACCTGAAAGATGAAAGATTACAACTTCGAGGGCACAGAAGAACTGAAATGCTATCTCCAACCTCTGAAGAGAGCACTGGTGGCTGTGAGTCCTGAAGCATGTCACAAACGATGAGCAGTACTCACCAGTGGCAGCAAAAAAAAGCCATTCCAAGGCAAACCTCTTGCTAAACCTACAACACCAACAGGATCACTTTTATTTCTAACATCTGCAATGGATGGGTTAATGATGAATGTTTCAGGAATTAAATCAAGCACACAAGCACACAAAACTTAGAACCAGGAAATGTCAATGAATATGACAATAGAGAAGATTGTGCAAGACTACTTGGGTAGCCAAACAGAAGTCTACTTTGATCAAGATCTATTGAGTAATTGGCGCAGGAAAAAATAAATATTGGCCAGATCTCAGCAGGCTGGCAATAAAGTTTCCAGCGTGTACTATAGCTGGTGTATCCTTGGATCAGATGTTCAGTGCAGTTGGTGCAATTGTCACCATCATGAGGTCCTGTTGCTGGAGAGATCGACGATGAATACAATGAATAAAGATTACATCCCTAATAATCATAGGGCTCCGAAGCCACAGCAGTGAATGAGGGTAAATTCTCAGACATCACAAGTGTACAGAGAGATAGTCCTTTAGGTGATCTTCCTGAATTTGAAGATGAACGCTAGTTTCCGGATTACAAAAAATAACAATAAAACAACAGTATTGCAGAAAAAGATAAATTACATTAGTTTTATTTTTATATTTGATAAGCTGTTAATATAAATAAACTTAAATGGACAAATTTGGATGAGATAGATAAATAATCAAGAAGGATGCAGCTATTTTGGAATGATGACTGCTTATTGAAAGGTTACAAAGGGAAGAAAAACTAATGCAACCTGAGAGTCAATTGCAGCCTTAGCAATGAACAATGTTATTCAAGTCTGCAATGGAAGCCTCCATTTCCTGAAAATATAGGATGCCACCTTCCCACGCCTAACCTTTCATTCCTAAGTTGAGCTGTCAGAGAAGGTTCAAATGGCTGCTGCTTATGTATGTCACTTCCCTGGGCAAAAAAGACAGAAAGAGAGGTAGAACTGGTAGCGTGCATCATTGAATGTATAGTATTGGTTCATGTGATGAATTATAGGGTCTTGGGTAAACATGGTATTTAAGGTTTGAATGATCATTTGGGATGAACACTTCCACATCTAGTTGGCATTGTTACTGCACTGTCCTTTCATTAAATGAACTCCAGTATCTCTTGTTCTTCTAAGCCCTCTCAGTTTCCCTAGACCAAATTACAATTTCCTTTCTTTTAATCTTGTGTTCAACAGATCTGCCTCTTTGTGGTAGATATAAAATCTGCAGGTCCTGTCAGCAATATCTGGGAGCAGAACCAATGCCTAGCTACTTCTACGGGAAACAAAACTCAAAGTAGCCTACTCCTGTGTACTGGAAGGATGTTATTTAAATAAAGCAGATTGGTGGCTCTTGTCGAGTGGCAAATTGTGGAGATGTAATTGAGAATGGTATGCTGGTAGGCAGTGATAAGGTAAATTAGAATTGGATGGTGAGGAATGTTCTAGAGAAAACTGTTACTGTGAAGAAATAGCTGGAGGTTACCCATGTAAAAGATCAAGTTTCTGCAATTAAAGATGAAGAAGATACACCTTGAATATGCATGATTACTACAGATTTTGGTGACCACTGGCTCTGCTCAGGGGGCTGAGATCAAAGAAGTAACCTCCACCCATGGAAAAGCGCTGTTTACATGATGCTGAGACAGCAATGAAACATCACCAACTGGATGCTGTTTGTGTCCAACAAATAAAAACCTGTAAGTCAATTATTAGAGCAAGTATTTCAGAAGCCTAATAATTTCACAAATATAAGAATGAGCCAGTGTGAGCCAGTGCTGTGATTGTGGTGAATGGCGTTATCATTGTATCCCGAACCTGATATTTATTGGAGCCGAAGAACTTTTAAGGCATTCAGGGAGCTGATCTGTTGTGTGTTGAGAGGAAGTATGCAAGTGATTTCAGCATGATACAGTTTGTCAAACTCAGAGACTCAGAAATTGGAGGTGGCTGTTGAGAGAGTATTAAACTCGAGCGCCCTTATTGCCTCACAGGCTGCCCATGGCATACAATCTCAGCCAGTCTATTCCTCAGGCGCCATAAGCACCTTGCAGCCTGCACAAGGTATACAATCTCAGTCAGCCGCCTGTTCCTCATGTCCGCACCTTATCCACTTGATTGGTGCATTTTAAACTCAGGAGGCAGTCCATGAATGAGATGGGCATCAAACAGCATTCATGTTTGCTCCATCAGCCACATTTAAACTTACTGTGTGATCCAGAAGCAGTCGAGGAATAAGAAGGGGGTGAACAGAAGGCAGCTAATGAAGATAGAAGAAGGAATTACTGCCTGTGGCTGAAGCTGCAACATTAGTGTGGTAAAGGATGGAATTTTGTAGAAGTGCTAATATAAGAATAGGATTTTTTTTTTTTGGTCCTATGTTATTATTTTAAATAATTATTTTAGATAATTATTTTAGTTTCTAATTCCAGTCTACTGTATTCATCTATTATTTTAGTATTTTGTTTGTAGTTTGTTGTATTTAATTTATTTGCAAATATGGCAGAAAAGAGCATGGCAGCACCACCTTGGTTTTTAACTCTGCCTGGGAAGCCAACTATTCCTTGGAAAAGGTGGAACAACATTTTTTACATATATGTTGGCCATAGGTGTAGACAAGTATGGCCCTGTAATAAAACAGGCCATTCTGTTGCACCATTTAGGGACTGAAGGGAGAATAATTTATGATGAGCTTCTGGGGATTTCACTGGGTATGTGAAATGGGCAGGCCATAAATCTATATGAGATGTCACTACCAATGTTGGAGTAGCACTTCACGACAATGGTAAGGACAGGTTTTGAGAGACAAAATGATTTTGCCTTGTGCAAGGACATGATGGGGACATAATGACTTATGCTGCTGTGTTAAGAGGGTTAGCACTGACCTGTGATTTCCATAATTTGAATGATTTCTTAATCTGTGATGAAGTTGTGAGGTTCACAAATAATAGGAAGATAAAAGAAAAAATACTATCTTGATCCTTCCCTGAAAGAATGCATACAGATCACTAGAAATATGGAACACACAGATGTGTGGATGAAAGATATAGAAATGGGTAAATACTATGTAAAGTTTCAAAAAAATAAGCTGTGCTGGAGCTAAAAGAGCTCAAGTTAAAGAAACCCATTAAGCTTCTAGTATCTGATAGTGTGAAGTCTGAAGAAAGAAGGACCATAACTTGCTATAGATGTGGGTATCCAGGACACGTTGCATCAAGTTCTGCATGTGGAACACAAACCATAACAGGTAGGTCTTGTGGAAAGAAAAGACATTTGGCAAAAGTTTGCAATCAAGGGGGAAGGTGAAAAATGTTAGTGTGAAGACAGTGGAAGACATGAGTGAAGTTCAAGAGGAAAGGAAATAATATTAACTGTAAGTGAGATAGAGGATTTCATTCAGCAAGCTAGTGACAACATTAGTAACAGTGGTTTAAAGAAAGAATGTTCAGTTAAATTTGAGAAACCTCATTGCTATATGAAATTGAGAACTGGAGCTGTTAAGGTATTAGTGGATTCTGGAAGTCTGCTTACCTTGTTATCTAAGGTGACTTATGAAAATGTCCTATAGGCACAGATCGGAAGATTACAACAAGCTGATGTAAAAGAAATAGGATATGGCAGCAAAAGAATCAATATTATAGGAATACAACGGATGGGTATTTTCTTTAAACAGGATTGTGTGCACGGAAAAACATGCATGGCTGATGAAGAATCAAATTTTTTAGAGGGCATCTCAACAAGGATTTAAATGTTGTACTTGACTCTAATGCCAAAGAACTAGTCATCATAGTTGAAACAGCAAATGAGAATAGTGTGAAAAAACAAGATAAGGATGCAGAATGGGATAAAAAGATAGTTAAAAAATCCACCGGTATTTACTGACAAGTTAAATGTGTTGAAGAAATTTACACATAGAATAATAATGAAGAAGAATGCTACACCCACTGTGCATAAAGTGATGCCTATACCATTCTTGATAAGAGAGTCACTTCAGCAAGAACTGAATAAATTGTTGAAAAGAAAAATTATAGAGCCAATCGAGTCTTCTGAATGGCTTGTGCCAATAGTTGTAGCCCCAAACGAAGCAAACAAGATCCACCTCTGTATAGACTTAAGAGATCTTAATGGAAATATATGGGTGATCAGGCAATCCTTTCCAATATTGCTGAAATGTTGAGTATGATGGTGGTTGGCAAGGTATTTAGGTCCATATTTATACTTTTTTAGCGCCACATTTGTGCCGCTTTTTGACGCAAAAGCGGAGCACACTTACAAAATATAATTGGCCGATTTTAGGTCAATCTGCCCCCAAGGGGGCAGAAACCACTAGGCACCGGGGATTTTTTTGGGGCGCTAATGTCACGCAGGGGGAGCGACCCCGTAGGCAAGGGTCGCTCCCGGGGGCGGGGGGGCTTGTGGGGAGTGGGGGACAAATTTATTTTAGGCCATTTCTGCCCCCCCTGGGGCCGGCTGAGCTAGAAGCCAAAATCCACAGGTAGGCACTTTGCAAAAAACTCCTCTGTTTTCTGTGAAAAAATTTGATGTGTTCACGTTGTGTTTTGGGCCATTTCCTTTCGTGGGCGCTAGGCCTACCCACACAAGTGAGGTACCATTTTTATCGAGAGACTTGGGGGAACGCTGAGTGGAAGGAAATTTGTGGCTCCTCTCAGATTCCAGAACTTTCTGTCACCGAAATGAGAGGAAAAAGTGTTTTTTTGGCCACATTTTGATGTTTGCAAAGGATTCTGGGTAACAGAACCTGGTCAGAGCCCCACAAGTCACCCCATCTTGGATTCCCCTGGGTTTTTAGTTTTCAAAAATGCACTGATTTGCTAGGTTTATCCAGGTGCCGGCTGAGCTAGAGGCCAAAATCCACAGGTGGGCACTGTTTTCTATGAAAAAATGTGATGTGTCCACGTTGTGTTTTGGGCCATTTCCTGTCGCGGGCGCTAGGCCTACCCACACAAGTGAGGTATCATTTTTATCGGGAGACTTGAGGGAACGCTGGGTGGAAGGAAATTTGTGGCTCCTCTCAGATTCCAGAACTTTCTGTCAACGAAATGTGAGGAATATGTGTTTTTTTAGCCACATTTTGAGGTTTGCAAAGGATTCTGGGTAACAGAACCTGGTCAGAGCCCCACAAGTCACCCCACCTTGGATTCCCCTAGGTCTCTAGTTTAAAAAAATGCATAGGTTTGGTAGGTTTCCCTAGGTGCCGGCTGAGCTAGAGGCCAAAATCTACAGGTAGGCACTTTGCAAAAAACACCTCTGTTTTCTTTCAAAAAATGTGATGTGTCCACGTTGTGTTTTGGGGCATTTTCTGTCATGGGCGCTAGGCCTACCCACACAAGTGAGGTATCATTTTTATCGGGAGACTTGGGGGAACGCTGGGTGCAAGGAAATTTGTGGCTCCTCTCAGATTCCAGAACTTTCTGTCACCGAAATGTGAGGAAAACTTGTTTTTTTAGCCAAATTTTGAGGTTTGCAAAGGATTCTGGGTAACAGAACAAGGTCAGAGCCCCACAAGTCACCCCATCTTGGATTCCCCTAGGTCTCTAGTTTTAAAAAATGCACAGGTTTGGTAGGTTTCCCTAGGTGCCGGCTGAGCTAGAGGCCAAAATCTACAGGTAGGCACTTTGCAAAAAACACCTCTGTTTTCTTTAAAAAAGTGTGATGTGTCCACGTTGTGTTTTGGGGCATTTCCTGTCACGGACGCTAGGCCTACCCACACAAGTGAGGTATCATTTTTATCGGGAGACTTGGGGGAACGCTGGGTGGAAGGAAATTTGTGGCTCCTCTCAGATTCCAGAACTTTCTTTCACCGAAATGTGAGGAAAATGTGTTTTTTTAGCCAAATTTTGAGGTTTGCAAAGGATTCTGGCTAACAGAACCTGGTCAGAGCCCCACAAGTCACCCCACCTTGGATTCCCCTAGGTCTCTAGTTTTCAAAAATGCACAGGTTTGGTAGGTTCCCCTAGGTGCCGGCTGAGCTAGAGGCCAAAATCTACAGGTAGGCACTTTACAAAAAACACCTCTGTTTTCTTTCAAAAAATGTGATGTGTCCACGTTGCATTTTGGGGCATTTCCTGTCGCGGGCGCTAGGCCTACCCACACAAGTGAGGTATCATTTTTATCGGGAGACTTGGGGGAACATAGATTAGCAAAACAAGTGTTATTGCCCCTTGTCTTTCTCTACATTTTTTCCTTCCAAATATAAGAGAGTGTGTAAAAAAGACATCTATTTGAGAAATGCCCTGTAATTCACATGCTTGTATGGTCACCCCGTAATTCAGAGATGTGCAAATAACCACTCCTCAACACCTTATCTTGTGCCCATTTTGGAAATACAAAGGTTTCCAGACGTAACGTTATATTGCTTTCAAAAATCTGACATTGCAGGAAAAAGTTACAGAGTAAAACGTAGAGAAAAATTGATGTTTTTTTCACCTCAATTTCAATATTTTTCTTTTTCAGTTGTTATTTTCTGTAGGAAACCCTTGTAGGATCTAAACAAATGACCCCTTGCTGAATTCAGAATTTTGTCTACTTTTCAGAAATGTTTAGGTTTCTGGGATCCAGCATTGGTTTCATGCCCATTGCTGTCACTGACAGGAAGGAGGCTGAAAGCACAATTTGTTTTTTAAATGGGGTATGTCCCAGTAAAATGCCAAATTTGTGTTGAAAAATTGGGTTTTCTGATTCAAGTCTGCCTGTTCCTAAAAGCTGGGAAGCTGGTGATTTTAGCATCGCAAACACTTTGTTGATGCCATTTTCAGGGAAATAACCACAAACCTTCTTCTGCAGCCACTTTTTCCAATTTTTTTGAATAAAACCAAATTTTTCCTTGTATTTTGGCTAATATCTTGGCCTCCTTCAGGGGAACCCACAAAGTCAGGGTACCTCTAGTATCCCTAGGATGTTGGAAAAAAAGGACGCAAATTTGGCTTGGCTAGCTTATGTGGACAAAAAGTTATGAGGGCCTAAGCGCGAACTGCCCCAAACAGCCCAAAAAAGGCCTGGCACAGGAGGGGGAAAAGGCCTGGCAGCGAAGGGGTTAAGAGGCAGCAATTTCACACATTCTAGTTTTAATTATTATTTGCAGTGACCTATTTTCAACATAAAACATTTTGGTATTTTATGCATTTTAAGAAGTGCCCATTCTAATAGAATGTTTTATGCAGTTTTTTTGTTAGAGGTGTTGATCAATTTTCGTCAATTTTGTTGTTTAGTGGGAAATGCAAAAAGGGGGAGATGTGTGGCGATGTAATTGAGTTTGGAATGATGGTAGGCAGTGATGATGCAAAATAGAATGGAGTCAAGAGGAATGTTTTAGAGAAAACTGTTAGTGTGAAGTGATAGCTTGAAGTTACCCATGTAAGAGTTCAAGTTCCTGCAAATAAATAAAAAAAGATACACCTTGAATATTTGTGATTACTACACAAACCCTAAGTGATGGGGGACATTCGGCCATAGCTAATCTTTGTTATTGTTTAAGTGATCAATCATTCAGCATACATTCAGTCATCTGATTGCCTGTGACTGGTACTAGATTGGACTTTAGATAATGATAAACAAGCTTATGCTCCATACTTCTTGACTCCTTGCATACTATACGTACCTTCATTCTTAAATATTGTTATTTTCTTTTCTCATTTTAGAGTCCTTCTCTTCTATAAAGAACATCATTGGCACTCCTGCTCCGTGATTCAGCCTGTTCTCTGGATGAACAATGTCAGAAGAATGCAGCTGTATATTTGTCATACTTTTTTATTTTCATTATAAATATTTTAGATCTGTATGTCTTTCCTATTTTGCATTTCACATGAGAACTAATTTGGAAGTCTGTGAGCTTTTAAAGTCTGTTTAAACAGGTTAACTTAACTGGCATTTCTGTCTGTGCACATGGCATTGCTGAATGCTGTGCTTGTCCCTCTTTCAACTTTTCCCTAATTATCCTGCTTATTCATTCATGAAATTACTAACCATCTTCCCCATGTTGTGCGAGCAATTGTGCTGTTATCTATTTTCACCATCAAATGATTTCACACTTGGTGAGGAGGATGGGGTGCAACCAACTCTAAATCACTGCAGGGAGAAGCTACATAAAAATGCAAATTTCCCTCATCGTCCCCCTTTCCCCGGCAAGACAGAGACATCATAGTGCATGAATAATAATAAGAGTATGCCAAGGATAAGTAGCGTATATCTATTTCCCACAATCTATGCCCCAAACAGAAACAATATACTTGGCGATTCTGATAAAGTACCCTTCTACAGATACTTGAATATACATTATGCTGACTTTAATAAATTACTGTACACTGTGTTGATTTTTGCTGGTATCTGCCTTGGATTTTCCACTCTGGATAATAAGTGCAGGGGGCTACGGAGGGCCCCTGCACTGCCCTTGTCCAAGACATGGACAGTTCAGGGACCCCCTGCCTAGCACCTTCGAAATGTACACTGTCTGCTTTCCAGACAGTGCACATTCCGAGGGTGCTGGTCGGCCCCTTCTGGGCTACATATAGCACTCTCTCAGTGCTATATCGTAGCACGGTTCCCACCGGACTGACTACGGGAATGCATATTGCAATGTTGTTCCCGCTGGTCAGTCCGGCAGGAACATTGTAGTAGGCTTGGGGGGGACGCCACCGCCATGGTGGTGGCATTCGACCTGCACGATTGGCAGTCCCATGGTGGGACCGCCAAACTTGTAATGAGGGGCTTAATCAATTTGGCAAAACTTTGCGTGAACAGATACGGACAGATATTAGTGAGGCGTCATAATACATTTCTTTTCAGGTAAGTACTGGAAGGAGAGAGCAGTTGAGGTTGGGGTTGAACTTGGAGATATTCATAATGTGGCATTTCGATTCCATGGATCATAAATATTCCTTAGTGGTGCTTTTTGATGGCAGAGCAGTACACATATATTACTGATAGGATGGTGGGTATTCAATCGACATATTGACATCAAGTCATGAAGAAGGAGCCAAAGGTTATACATGGTTAGTTTTCCAACACTGTTTGCAAGAGGCTGAAATGGAGGCCTGCAATGAGGGTAGCATGGTAAAGGAGCTCTGGTCCAATTGAGAGAGACCTGAAAGAGAATAATGGGGAGAGTTAGACAATTTATTTGTGATTATGGACCAGATTTGAACCTCAGTCTTTATTAGTAAGTATGTGAAGCATCCTTGTTTTAATTATTGTGGATGCTACAGTGAACAACAAAGCAAACAGCCAATAAACCACATTATTATTATTGTTATTATTATTATAATTGTTATTATTGTTATTATTATTGGCATTGATTATAATAATAATGATGATGATAATAATAATAACAATACTAATAATAATCCTAAATCCCTTCCCTAATTGTTCCAGCCTGCAGCAGGCCCAAACATTCCTAATGAAAATACCCTAGCATATGTCTTTTTATAATGTCCTTCTGAACTTCCTTTACTTCTTCAACACCCTTTAATACCTCCCAGAGAAGGATCTGTGTGATTGAGGGTGAGGGGTAGCTGCCATGGGGGATGCTGCTCTTAGCTGCCTTCCTTTTCCTGTATGCTGCTGTCTGGCTGTCGGAGAAGCTGCTGCAGCTACCTCCTCCTCCTGGCAGATGACCACCTGACAGAAGAGCTCTACTATTACCTCCTTAACCTAGTGTCAATATTCCACAAGCGCTTGACATCCTTACCATGTGATCACTGCTCTGGGCCTACGATGGGAATAGCAGGATGATGTTAAGAAAGAAGAAAAGAATATCAATTGCAGTACCGTCTGCAAGCAAATATTTGCAGGGTGAGACATCCATACAGCTTTGCTG
This sequence comes from Pleurodeles waltl, assembly GCF_031143425.1. Lineage (NCBI taxonomy): Eukaryota > Metazoa > Chordata > Amphibia > Caudata > Salamandridae > Pleurodeles > Pleurodeles waltl. The sequence goes on from NC_090446.1 coordinate 895,336,996, forward strand.
GTTGTCTAGGGTCACTGCATTTCTTGTGTGATTCTGTATCCCTGTGACTTTTTTTATGCATAATTCACATAATACTATTTGTAGTGGGTGGCATTATTTGATCCATGACTTCCTGCATAATTAAAACAATGCTCAGATGGATAAAAACTAAGTTTAAATAAATTAATAGATGGGGTGACACTTAACATGTTTTTTTTAAATTACTTAACTGCATAGTTATATCAATTGCAAAAGAAAAATGTGGTGCATTAAATTTATGACACACAACTTGTTTGACTATATATCATGCAACATTAATTTACATAATTTTTGGTCAATTAGTGGCACATAATAACAATAATAATTCCAATGACCCTGCTCTTTCTCTGCTCTTGAGTCCCATCCCAAACCGTCCCTCTGCCCTCTATTATCCTTCTCTTCCCTAATTAATTACCAGCACAACAAATATTATTCCTGTGTTACAGAGCAAATGACTGTTAGATAAGGTTGACATGTTAGAACAAACCTTGGGCTAGGTTTATTTTTGGTTTTAAACAGGTTGGGTGGATGTTAATCAAAGGTAGAAGATGGACTAGTGTTACTGATAGCATAAGACGAAAATTAGAAAAAAGATGTGGGAGAAATGTGGTTCTTGCAGGAATTGGCTAGGATGGGACGTGAAAGTTATGGGTTGGCAGTAGGCATTGGGCAACACACCTCTTCTTCTAACCTTTAATTTAAATGGCTGAGACACAAACTTAGAGGAAGATAGATATTTTAAAAAAGATTTAGGAATCAGGCTTAGGAGCAGAAAGAGATACCTTATCAAATATAGCAATTGTCAATGAGAAATTAATTTGGCTTACCACCTTCCCAGCAGCCGAGTCTGTTCCTCCTGCTCCTCATCCACAGGTATTGGTCCTGGACTTCGGCCTTTATTGGGCTGGTCAGGCTTTAGAAAAAACAACCGATACTTATTTAATGATATCATTTCCAACCACAGTATTTGCACAAGTGAAAAAACATTATTTCATATATAAATATATTGCTAGCCAAAGTATTACTTTGAAACTAAGGTTGATTTCGGTATTATTTTAAACATCAAATAGTCTAAATGTCAACACTATCAAAGTTTTAATAGTAGAGGGGAATGGCTGGGAGAAAATGGTTAAAGGAAGACGAAGGAAATAGAAAGGACAAATATAAAAAGGGTGTAAGGGAGAGGTTGCTGCCAGAGTAAGAGAAAGCGGGGGGGACAAAGGAGACTTGAGGAAGTAGACAGCAGTAACGGAAGAAAATAGAAAAGGAAGCAGGCGGAGGTGTGTCAGGTAAACTGACACTAAAGCAGAGGAAGAGGAATGTAGGAAAAAACAAAAATACTGTAAAGGAAAATATAGAAGACCATGTTGCATTTTAGATAACTCTTATTATTAAATCTTAAAGAATGAATAAATAATCATGACTTACCTGCACCACCAGAGGGAAAGCCTTCGTTGGTGCAGCACTAGCATCTCCCATGGCACCTGGAAGAGGAAAGATTCATATCTGTGGTCCTCCTCTTCTTCTTTTCTGGTCATGAAAGGAGTAAAGAAAAATAAAACTTGGATTAGTAGTAGTACGTCCAATAATATTAAAGTACATTTAATAATCTGCAGGCAAAATAATCTACTGCTTGTGTAACAAATGCAATTCTATTTATTCTGAATCCTAAAAATATGTGCCTGTCCTACAAATTATTAACTATGTTGCTGATCCAGTACTTTCATACATTTAATATCACTTAATGTTTGCACACTAATTTATGCATACATAATAAGACATTTGCATGTTTATATGCAAACGTATTTAGACATTACATAAGTTTTAGCACTGTAGAAAAGGATGACTCTATTGTCTACAATGCTAAACCTTACTTAGGGCCTCATTACGAGTTCGGCAGATGGGATAACCCGTCCACCTAACTTCCGACGGGGAGGTTGCCGCCATGCTGGTGACCTCCCTGCCGGGCCCATTATGACATTCCTGCTAGGAGAACGGGCAGAAACCAAGGTTTCCGCCCGTAAGGCCAGCGGGAAAGTGCCAGCTGCATTGTCACTGGCTCGCAATTGAGTCAGCGCCAATGCTGCCGCTGCAGGGTGCACCAGCACCCTTGATATGCTCAGGGTGCTGGGCTGGGGAAGCCGTGCACTGCCATGCCAAGTGCATGGGCAGTGCAAGCCCCCCCCGTGGCCCCATGCACCTGTTCGCCACCAGACTTTTCATAGCAGTGATACCACCATGAGAAGTCTGGTGGAGAACGCCCTGGCTAATTTCGACCTCCACCACCATCAGCCCATCAGGATCACCGATCCCGGCAGAGACAGTGGTACCCCGCCAGTCCTACTGTCAAGGTCGTAATGTGGCAGTCCGGCTGCCACAGCAGCAGCGGTTCTGACTGCCACCACAAGGCTGGTGGTCTCCAGACTACCTGTTTCAGACCCTAACGCTTAGGGCCTGATTAAGAGGCTGGAAGTCTTGAGACCATCAACCCATCAGGATTGCTGATCCCAGCGGAGATGGGTGTAATCTGGTAGACTGTGCACCAGGGTTGGAATGTGACGGTTGAACTGCCACAGCAGCAGCGGTTCTGACCACCACTGCGAGGCTGGCGGTCTCAAGACTGTCAGATACGTAATCAGGCCCTAAGTACTAAGTCTTGAGACCTCCAGCCTCATGGTGGCGGTCAGGACTGCCGCTGCTGTGGTGGTCTGACCACCACATTACAACCCTGGTGGTCAGACCACCAGGGCACCACCATCTCCGCTGGGATCAGTGATCCTGATGGGCTGATGGTGGCAGAGGTCTGAAACAGCCAAGGTGGTGCTGCATACACAGCCACCCCGCTGATTAGGACCTATACTGTGCCAGATGTTTTATGGCGGCATCACTGCCATGAAAAGGCTGGCGGAGAACAGGTACAGGGGCCACAGAGGGGCCCCTCGACTGCCCATGCACTTGGCATGGTCAGTGCAGGGGTCACCATGCCCAGCACCCTTGCAATGCTCAGTGAGCATTGCGAAGGGGCTGGTGCACCCTGAGGCAACAGCATTGCCACCGGCTCGATTACGAGCCGGCGACAATGCTGCCACCACTTTTCCACTGGGCAATCCGCCAGTCAGCCCAGCGGGAAAGTCGTAATGGGCAAAGCGAGGAGGCAGCCAGCATGGCAGCAACCTCCCCGCCATAAGTTCGGCAGGCGGGTTATCCTGTCTGCCGAACTCGTAATGAGGCCCTTAATGTCGAAGGGCCTGATTTAGATACTGATGGATGGATTACTCCATCACAATAGTGATGGATAACCCGTCTGCCGAAATCTATATCCCATAGTGAATAATGGGATATAGGTTTCAATGGACGAGATATCTGTCACCGTTGTGACGGAGTAACCAATCCACTAATATATAAATCAGGCCCTAAGTAATTTGTGTATATAAAAATGCACTGAAATGCTGACGTTCGTCGCCTTGTTTCAAAGGAGTGGTGAGATAAATATATTAAAATATATGTAATATTCGTAATTGTAAATAATATTAAGTTATATATACATAATATTTAAAATTATATGTAGGGTCTTATCTAGGGATATGCATCCAGCACAGTTATAATAATACCATCAAAACAGTTTAAACACTGCTTAATTGTCAGGGCCATCTCTATGCCAAGGAGATCCCGTAGGTCCTACTTGCAATCAAGCACATCAGCTCAGTGGTGTATCACCTATCTCTAGGTGTTTGCTGTTTCAGTTTGTTAACGCATGAGGACCTTCCTAGCAGCAAGGGTGTAACCCGTGCCCTGCCTTTGTCTGCCAACCACCGTTGTGACGGAGTAACCAATCCACTAATATATAAATCAGGCCCTAAGTAATTTGTGTATATAAAAATGCACTGAAATGCTGACGTTCGTCGCCTTGTTTCAAAGGAGTGGTGAGATAAATATATTAAAATATATGTAATATTCGTAATTGTAAATAATATTAAGTTATATATACATAATATTTAAAATTATATGTAGGGTCTTATCTAGGGATATGCATCCAGCACAGTTATAATAATACCATCAAAACATTTTAAACACTGCTTAATTGTCAGGGCCACCTCTATGCCAAGGAGATCCCGTAGGTCCTACTTGCAATCAAGCACATCAGCTCAGTGGTGTATCACCTATCGCTAGGTGTTTGCTGTTTCAGTTTGTTAACGCATGAGGACCTTCCTAGCAGCAAGGGTTTAACCCGTGCCCTGCCTTTGTCTGCCACCAACATAAGGAGGAGGTAGCTGTACAAAAACAGCAAATGCTGCCACCTCTTCCTCCTACCTGCAGTGTCATGCCAGTCTGGAGCTTTCAGAAGCTGCTGGTGTCATGTGCCGCTACCATGACTGGAGTGAGCTGGGGATGTCAAAAATAAAAACTAAGACATGCAGAGGAAAACAAATAACATAAGAGCACAGGAACAGGAAAGTACATGATAAAGTTAAGGCAAGATTGGAAAAGAAAAAAGGGACTGGTGAGCAAGAAAAAGGTTAAATTGGACTGGGATGGGCAGGGAAAGTTTGGGAAACACTGAGGAACAACAGGCTGGAGGTAGGAGTGCCATACCTTAAAATGGCCACTCGCATGCACCTCACATCATGAGCTTTCATTTTTAATGTCAAAATGCAACTTTGTGTCTTTTTCTGGTGGGTGGAGCTTAATTTAATGTAATTGTGAGAGTATTTTGCCTAATTCATGTAAAAAAATTACACAAGTTACGTCCAGATTCTACGACTTGATCACATTTACAAGCTGGCATGAGATCATGGTAGGCTGTAAGCTATAACTTCGTGGTCATTTCACACTGGGACAAAAGTTTTGGTTGTGATATTTTATGTAGGTCAGGATAGGTGTGAATCTCTGTGGCAATGTTGTTGCTATCATTGCCCTAAATTTTTCTCATGTGGTGCAGTCATAGCTCAATGCATTTTTTTCTCTTTGCACAGGGCGTCCTTTGCTGCTATCTTTGGTTTAACTGGCCTTAGATTTTTATCAATACAAAAGGATGATGGGCAGGGAGCTGAAACTTTTCAAACACTCACCCCAAGTAACAGATCAGGGTTTAATCCATCATTCCTTTGCTCACCGTGACACCCCAGTTTGGACACAGTCATATGCAAATCAGTCTTGACCCTGCTCCCCATGGACATGAAAAAAAGCAAAGCTAATAGCTCAGCCTTTTACAACAGAGGCCAGTTGGTTTTGCTAGTGCATGTTGTATTTAGCTAGAGCCCTAGCTCACTTAGAGAACTTCATAAGCAAAAGGTTAACCTTGTCCATGAAGTGGCTCTGCCAAACCAGAGAGTTGTTTGATTAAACTTGCGGTGTACTTAGCTTATATATTTTGCTAAGTCATTGCTGCATAATAATTATACCATAGATTTTTGTAAATATTCATTTATGCAATGAGAAACACATCTTTTAGAAGGATGTCATTGCTAATGTCGACTGTGAAAAATGAGTGTGAGGCACTAGCACAGAAATATAAATAAAAAAGAATAATAGCGCAAAACATTTTTATAGAGGAATAGGACGTGGAAGCTTACCACCAATGAGAAAGGGAGTCCCTCCTGCTTGCTTAGCGTGCCAGTCATGACGAGTCCAAGGCGGCGCTGGCTGCCTGGCATTGTCTGGCACCCAAGCAGAGCTGCACCACTCAGTGGCTCATGCATCTTTCAGTATTGTTTTCCCGCCACATAAATCAATGCGAAAATTAAAATTCATGATGGTTCTAGGGGACAGCGTCAAACAATTTGCTCGGTAAACTTCTCTCTAATTGGCATGCCGAAAACTTTGTGCTAATCATTCCCTCGAGGAGGTGTGCCGTGGAAACGATGTTCCGTTTGAAAGTGACAAGCGCGCGCCCACCGCCTGCTCGCGCGACCCTTTGCCCTTGCGCGATATTAGCGTAAACACCTATGCGATGACATTCATCTATGATGAATCATTAGTCGTCATTGCCACCCGTTCTTGGTCCAGCGATGTCCTTGCACGGGGAGGTCAGCGGGGAGGGAAGAGGACAGGCGCACGGTGACAGCTAGGCGGGACAGACTGAAATAATGCGCGTTTGATACAGGCTTTCAGCTGTCTGGTTTTCTGCTAATGAGACTGGCAGTTGTGTGCATTAAGCAAAGTTTCCCACACTAGATCAAGACAGGCCCTTACTACTTGGCGACTAAGGCATTGTGGCTCGATAGCTCAGGGGTTTGCAACCGTTCTGAGAACACTAGAACTGCAGCACCTGATCCCAGGCAGTCTGAAAGAGCACTGAATGAGCACACAGGTTGCAGTTCTCTAATGCTAGTTGCACACGTCGCGGTCTCTATGTTGCAGAGCCTCGAAGCAAAGCAATGAAATCTTGTACAAGAGGAAAGGGGTTTCAATGTAGAGTGGTGAATGCTGAGGTAGGAGTGGAGCAGACGGGAGACTGTGGAGTAAGTGTGACACAAGCCTGAAGTGGGGTGAAGGATTAAAGTAACAGGGTGGGCTGTGAAGGGAAGAACGATTACAATAGTTGAACGGTGTCCGGGCATTTTGGGAGGAGGGAACCTCGTATCTCTTGACTGAAACCGAGGCTGCAGAACTATATTTCCACAGCATGCACACTGCAGATAGGCATTAACTTCCGCAGATATGTTTTACGTCTGCACTGTTCATACACATGGGGTGCAGAAGAGACTGCAGGCTGCACTGATTGTCTACATGGGCAACAGACCTTTATTGCTTCTGCAGAGGGACTACAGACCTGCAATGTGACAGTTCACATAGGCGACAGACCTGTATTGCTACTGCAGAGGGACTACAGACCTGCAATGACCGTTCACATGGGTTACAGACCTGTATTGCTTCTGCAGAGGGACTACAGACCTGCAATGTGACAGTTCACATAGGCTACAGACCTGTATTGCTTCTGCAGAGGGACTACAGACCTGCAATGACCGTTCACATGGGTTACAGACCTCTATTGTTTCTGGAGAGGGACTACAGACCTGCAATGACTTTTCACATAGGCTACAGACCTGTATTGCTTCTGCAGAGGGACAACAGACCTGCAATGACCGTTCACATACGCTACAGACCTGCGCAGTATGGACATCATTTTTTGGTACCTTGGTTAGTCACTGCTGTTGCTCTTCAGAAGGGTCATCTTATAAGCAATGTTGCCACTTGCTAGGATAAAAGGTGCACCTCACTTGAGTCCTGGGATCTAAGAATATGACTGACAGACCTATTGAACTAGGGCATATGTCGGAGTGAGACACATTAAGGTTCGATGCATTCATCACAGTTATTTTAATTACTACGACCCACATTCAATGCCATTATTTTTTGCTCACTATATCACTGAAGACAGGTTCCAACCATACACTCAGCAATGTGATCCTGCCCCAAAAAATCATACATTTCCTGCAAGAACTGCTGGGTCCTCTGGTGTCAGAAAACAAATATGCAGATATCTGTTGCCCAGACACATGACTGGCATGGAAGTTAAATAAACTAACCTTAAAGGGGTATCTTGTGAAACGGATAAACCAGTCAGACTCATGGCTAACCATATTTGAGAGTGCAACCAGACGTCAAAATCAAAAATGAAAGTGGTTTTGTACCACAAGTTTCTTTAAAGAGCACCGAAATTTGTGGGGTTTTTTAGGGAAGAAGGGGAATCATTGCACCACCATGTGCATTTCCATAGCTATTTAAGCCTTGAGTTGATGACAACAGGAAATATAGAACAGCTCAAACGTGGGCATTGATTCAGTACAACACCAGGATTAGCGGAAATGGCATCACTTGGTTTAGCCTCACGTGCCATCCTCAAAAGACTCCTATTTGCATGTGAAGGGCTACAACTGAAAGGCAAGCAGCTCAGATTAAGAAAGTCAATAGGGTATTTTGGATCCAGTTTATTTTATTTTCCTGACATTGCCTTCATGACCCCTGAGACCAAGTTCAACAAGGACAGGGAGATGACAACCAAATGTCAAGGTATTGGTACTAGTAGTCGCTAAATTCTGTCTACCCCTAATTAGCGCTTAGGTTTACTGTCTTTCTCATAAACAGTGCAATAACTGTTGCTTTTCGCCTTTTGACTCGTAGACGATCGGGCTGAAACAGTGATATGACAAAGACAATCATTTAAAGGGGTAAAAGGCCGCTTTAATAGAACAGGTCTGGCAGAAATTACAAACCTTGGCATAAAAGCCTCACAAAACTACCCAAACCTCACTAATACAAATTCATCACCTAACCCCTCCCCCTCCCTCTAAACTGACCCCACCAAACTACCCCTTGTACCATCTCCACCTTGACCCGGCCAACCCATTAACCCATCTGTCCTGCAGTCACCTTCTCCAGTTACCCTTGTCTGTGAAAACTCCCTGCCATCTCAACTTTTCTGATCTACCCCTTCCCCCTGAAAGACCTCAGTAAACAGTTAACCCACCCTGCCCATACCAGACCTGACTATCAGCGGCAAAAACACCACCCCCCCCATAAACCAAAATGCCCATTACACCGTAGGCAACACGAACAAAAAACAGACAAGAATTAGACCTGCCCTGTTAAAACTTCAAACAGCTAACTGGTGACCCAGGGAAAAAGAACCAGGAAGAGCTGGGAATAACCAACCCCCCCCTAAGGAAACACAATAAGGAGGGAAAATTCTCACGGGAGGGCGGGAGGGCACAAAGACAAACGCCCACTGGGTGTGACAACGGCCAAAGAGGCCGCCCATACCCAGCCCCTACCTTTTATCCCCCTGCCCTAAACACCGCCCTATCCGGAACCCTGACCAATCCCATTTCAAGCTCGTGGATTATTCCATAGCAGCCCGATAAGCCCGGGAGAAGACAGGGCAAGCCCTTCGCTCCCCTCAAGCCCCCATCAGGCTGAAACAGTGAAATGACCGCAACACTATTTCAAGGGGTAAAAGGCCGCTTTAATGGAGCAGGTCTGGCAAAAATTACAAACCTTGGCATAAAAGCCTCACAAAACTACCCAAACCTCACTAATAAAAATTCATCACCTAACCCCTCCCTCTCCCTCTAAACTGACCCCAACGCACTACCCCTTGTCCCATCCCCACCTTGACCCGACCAACCCATCAACCCATCTGTCCTGCAGTCACCTTTTCCAGTTACCCTTGTCCGTGAAAACTCCCTGCCCTCTCATCTTTTCTGATCTACCCCTTCCCCCCGAAAGGCCACACAGGAAAACCGGAGCAGGCGTTTTCCTGCCCCACCCAAACCTATCTACCTGTCCCATAAACGTTCCCCCATCAATTCAGCAATCAACAGCCGAAGCTCCAACAAATGGTGTTCATTACCCAAAAACGATAAATGCACACCATCCTGCCGAAATAACTCCACATCAGAAACCACAATATTCTCATGTGTAAGAACCGAAAAACCCTGAGACTTACAAAAACTCCTCATCTCCCGATTAATTTTCCTACGCTGCTTCTCTATCCCTTTAAATGAATTGGCACCCCCCCACACCCTTCTCGGCACCAAGCTCGTCCAGACAATATGAGCACCTGCCCAACGTTCCTTAATCCTGAATAAATCTAACTTCATGACCTTCAACAAACCAATACCCGACAATGTGACCAAGTCATTCTCCCCTAAGTGTATAACCAATGAATCTGGACAAACCCCCTGTTCCATCCTTTTGGCCAACACATAAAGTAACTCACCCCATCTCATACCACTCTTTCCTACCCAACTAATTTTTATCCTTGCCCCATCTAGCCCCAATTGCCTCCCAAAATGCCGCGATGAAGCTTGCTTCTCCACCCAGCGAACAAATGAGTGTCCTACAACCCACACAGCGCACACCATGTCAGGACCCCCGACGCAACCCACAAGAAAAAATATGTTAAGTAACATGCCTTGCACTCATGTATACCAAGACCCCATAGAAAGAAAACAGAATAGTACATAGCAGAGAGTGCGTATAAGTGGGTATAAGTGGGTATAAGTAAGGACAGATAATAGCATGAACAGAAGAGATACACCAAGCTGAGAACCCCATAAAAGGCATCCTACTGCTTAAAAGAGAGCACATACCTCTGAAAACATCACAATCTCCACCTACCCAATTGCTTAATCGACTGATCTGATTTACCTTGTCTTCTCGCTTCAGTGGCAGCCCCAATCCTAAATGAATGTGTACCGTAGCTACTGGGATCCAAGCCCAACCTCCTACAAGACATCCTCAATACAGCTAATAACTGTGAGGCTGACAAATGCGTCCCATCCTGATGAACAAATACAAACCTTGAAGCGTGGGGCAACAGTGCTGCAAAGGAACTCCAACATCGCACTGGACAGTCAATTGATTGTTTAGCTTTTAATATCACCTCCTGACCCCTCCCCAACTGATCCCCTTTGGAAAAAACGCTACCATATGCAAATACCCTCAGCTCCTACCTGAACGTCCTTGTGTGTAAGCCCGTCTCTCCCCTTCACACCCAAAAGCTCAGAAATACGAAAGGCCCCATGAAAAAGCCAAGACATACAGAGAGAAAACAAACAGACTTCCCAATCCGAAAAACAAATGTCGACCAAAATCCCCAACGAAACCCTCAAAAGATGAGACGTGATGGGGCGCCTCCGATCACACCTCACACCACCTGACCGAGCCCAACCTGCCAAAATCCTCCTACAAATCTCACCCTCAACAGGATCATAACCCCAAAAATACTTACCATAAAAAGAAACCCCAGATAACTTACCCGATATAGTGGCCGCCGCTAAACCAGCCTCAATCTGCTGCATAACAAAACAAACAGCATCATCCTGTCTCCTAGAGATCACATTTGGTGATTATCAAACAACTAAAATTGATTTTTTTAAGTACATTAGACGTCTTAAACTTAAGAGATTTTTCAGCATTCACACGGAGGCTAAGGACAGGGGCATTACGTATGATCGTAGTAAAGACTATCATCCTCTTTCCATTAAGGATATATTAGACAGAGCCACATTATTATCCATCACTGATTGTAAACAGGATCCCACTACTATTTTAAAGATCTTGAGCGATTTGGATATTCCGTCGGATACAATGTTGAGTGGTTTGAAGCCTAAGTCTAAATGGACACCCACTCTCAACAGTGGAAATTGTATAGATACCTTTTTTTAATTGGTATGGCAAGATCTTAATGCACTAGAATATAAGAACTGTGCACACTTTTACACCCAGTTCAACAGCCTAAATCAAGGGGAGCTTGAAGCTCTGAGATTCTTGCGTGATCGTAATTATATTACTATTAGGGAGGCAGACAAGGGTGGGAATATTGTGATCATGGATACTCAGGATTATGAATCAGAAATATATAGCCAACTAGGGGATCCATCCTGTTATGGAAAAAAAAATTGACTTGAATCCAATGCCCGCTCTCACCAATAAGATCAACATATTCTTACGTTTGTGCTTTGAACAACATCTATTGAGGGAGGATAAATACCTATACTTACGAGTTCTAAGACCTAGATACCCATGCTTGTACACTTTACCCAAGATTCATAAGAATTCCTCCTCCCCACCCGGTAGACCTATTGTTTCGGGTATGGGTGGTCCGACTGAGAAACTCTCTGAATATGTCGATATTTTCCTACAACCCTTTGTAACTAACCTCCCCTCTTTCATTAAGGATACCAAACATATTCTTAGTATCCTTACCGACATTACCTGGGAGCAGGGGATGATGTTAGTGACTTTAGATGTGACTTGCCTCCATACAAGCATTGAGCATGATCTGGGAATGATTGCTTTGCACCACTTTCTATTCAATCAATCAGCTAGCCTTTGTGGACATACGAATATGATATTAGATATGGTTCAGATGATTTTGGATAACAATTATTTTCTTTTCAAGAAAGAGTGGTTTCACCAAAAAAAGGGGGTAGCTATGGGTTCTCACTTCTCACCAGCGTATGCTAACCTCTTTATGGGGTACTTGGAACAGATGGTAATTTGGAGCAAACAAGGCAACACCTGGAACTCTGATATACTATTTTGGGGTCGTTATATCGACGATTGTATTATGATATGGACGGGAGACATTACTAAACTTAATGATTTTATCACGTATCTTAATTCCAATGATCTGAATATTAGGTTTACCTGGGAATACAGCACGACCAACATCACATTTTTGGACGTAGAACTCTTTATCCATAATGATAGAATTGAGAGTCGTCTATATAGGAAGAGCACTGCTTGCAATTCAATACTGCACGCAACCAGTTCACATCCCAGACATCAAATCAACGCAATTCCTTATGGTGAAATGGTACGAGCAAGAAGAAATTGCAGTCTGGATGTGGACTTCAGGAAGACCATTGAAATTATGGAGGCTAGGTTCAAATCACGGGGCTATTCTCATGGTATTCTGGACAAAGCACACGACAGAGGTGTGCGCCTAACTAGGGAGGACACCCTTAGGGATAAGACTAAAACTACTAATACGAATCTGCGATGTATAGTTAACTATACACATGCTTCAGCTACTCTACGTAAATGCATGACTAAACACTGGAATGTTCTTAAGGCAGATAATACCCTCAAGGATTTAATTTCGGACTCACCCACTTTCACGTACCGTAGAGGGAGAACTCAAAAAAACATATTGTGCCCTAGCTATCCGCTTATACATCAACATGAAGATTGGCTCACATGTCACAACAAGGGTTTCTACAAGTGCGGACGTTGCGGCATGTGTAAATGGACTAGGTCTGGGATTTCCACCTTTAACAGCCAGGCGGGGGATCGATTTAGCATTCTCACAAATATTACTTGTGAGAGTAGCTTTGTGATATATATGATTGTTTGCAAGTGGTGACGCTACTATGTGGGCAGTACCATCAGGCCACTAAAAACGAGAATAAGTGAACATTACAGGGCCCTTAGACAAGGAGATGGACGATATCCCATTGCTACACATATGCGTCTATGCCCTAAACAGGGCCAGATTCAGAACTTTGAATTTTTTGGCTTTGAGATTGTGCATAGGAATCCACGAGGAGGTTATCGGGAGTTGGCACTTAGGAAGAGAGAGTGCTATTAGATTCTCAAACTTAGGGCAGTGGAGATGGGCCTTAACACTAACCATGAGATGGAATACATTTTGAGCTAACATAGATTTATTATGGACATTATGTATGTATTACTCAATGTACAGTGATATCAGCATGATAGCACTGTTTCTGTTGTTAATTTATGGTTATGTTATTATGTTGTTTCCTCCACCCTTCTTTCTCTCTTTCATGTAATGCATATCTTGCAAACCTGACATATGGTATAAAGGTCAACTTACATATAATATGTAAACCATCCGAACTGGAACTTGGGTCAGGCTTAGTGGCATTGATGTAAGGGGAATTATACACCCTTTGAGGCAAACATATTATCAATCAACGGGTCCTATCCATAACTAAGTGAACTTTATTGGTATGATTTAAAAAGTTCTATGGAATACACTTAGCCTGAGTAACAGTACACTTATGGGTTTGATTTATTAATATTACCTTCTCTTCTTCTTTTTTCTTTTTTTTCGATTTTTTGATTCTTCTCAAACCTTCAATGTTCTGTAGTATTTGGTTCCTGCACTTATCTTTAATAATATGAAAGAGCATTTAATTAGAGTAGTTTCTGAATCATTACAAGATGGCGCCCGTTTTTCTTAAGTATTTTCTGTCTTGCACACTGGCTAAAATGGCGGACGGGCCCTTTAAGAAACTGTTTAAGTCTTGCGGGAACGTAATCGGTCCTGCGATACCTTAACAGTGGCAGGCAGAACGCTGTTTGAATACCGATGGATCGGAGCTCTGACGCTCGGCTCCGTAGCACATTAATTTGTACTTTCTTTTCGTAACAAGGTGAGCGGAGGTTATAATCTTTATACACGCGTTGGTCACGTGTAAGGGGGACCCATGTCAGTTAACCTCAAAATCATGGTGATGACTTTTTCTTTCGCCCGCAGTTTGGAGGGTGTGTATTTTCACACCACTTAGATTTACCTGATATAGATTGCGCACGAAGACTAGAAAATACTTGGTATGTTACTTTCAGTATGCACCACGCATTTGGTATCTTTTTTGAACTCAGCTTTCTCAATAATTATATTTGGCAATTTATTTCTGTCCCATAACTAGGGATGTGAATTGCCTTTGGAATTACACGCAACCATTTATGGTTCTAAATAGTTCATTTGGCCTTTTTGAGGTATGTTTCACTGCTTTAGACTTATTAGCCACACAGCATGTTTTGAAGCACTTCACTACTTAGAGGTTTTTTGCAAATGGTTCTCTGACGGCTTTTCCTTTCTTTGTGAGCATTCTTATTGGTTGGTTGAAATCTGAGGATTTAATGGTTCTTCTCTATCTTAACGTGGCATTGGGATGTCTGTCGCCTTTTCCAGTTCGGACAGTTTTTCTCATGCTTTCGCCTTTTCATTATTTTTTCGACCCTTTTTAATTTTATTTTGAGAACAATGTCTATTTTCAATATATTTGATTATGCATATTGTTATGAGGCACACTTTGTTGCACATAGTGTGACTATCACTAGGTCACTGGGGTTTTTCTCTTCTTTGTGCTTATGGGATCTGTGACTGTAAGCTAACTTATTTTATGTACATACTATGTATTCTTTATATCTGTTTCATTTTGGTATCTTCTGCAGCCTTGAGGAAGTCGCCATGAGTAGTCTCTCCTGGGACGAAACACGTGTTGGCTGTTTTTGCTGGTTTTGCTGGTTTTCTGTTTCAATAAAGGACAAACCTGATATATTTAGGACTCAATTGGATTTTCTGCCAACCTGTGCATCTTTTCGGACTTGCCCACCTGGATGTTGATATACTACCTAGTAACTACAGATTTTATTTATTAATTCACGTGTGCCTTGACCCTGTTAATTTAGAGATTGCATCAAACCCACCCGATTTTCGTACCGCACCTGAGTTCAGAAACTCCAACCAAGCCTGAAAATAAGTCCTCCTCGTCGACGGAGCTATAGACTGCTGAACTAGCTCCAACATCCATCTTCTGAACATCTGCTCCTGGAGCCAAACCACGGAATCCCTGCCACTGAAAATGAGATGGGCATCAGCAATGTCATTATTAATGCCAGGCACATGTCGAGCCTTGAACAAAATATTGAACTTCAAACAATTCAGCAAGAAAATCCTCAACAACTTAAGTACCTTCTCATCCTTTGCCTTCTGGGAATTAACTAAATGAACCACAGTCTGATTGTCCACATTGAAAATGACAGTCCTAATGGCCAAATACCGACCCCAAATTGCCAAAGCAACTACTAAAGGAAAGAATTCCAAAAATGCAATGCTAAATTTAGCTCGCTTCCAACTCACAGGCCTGGCCTCTGCCACCCAATGACCATCCCATGACAAACCAAAGCCATGAGCACTGGACGCATCCAAAAATATCTGAATGTGCCAAAACCAATCCTCATCCTCTACCAGCATCGTCACACCATTAAAGTCCCGCAGGAACCCAATCCACATCCGTAAATCTTCCTTTACACAGGCCCGAAGGCGAATATGGTGATGTGGCAAAAAGGCACCCCGCATCGCGAAACCGAGCCTGCGGCAAAAAGCCCTGCCAACTATCACAACCTTACAAGCAAAATTAAAATGCCCAAGCAACGATTGGGCCTGACGCAACTCCAGCTTGGGTTTCCTCACTGCCTGCTCTAACATAGAAATCAACTGCTGTACTTTATTACTAGGCAACCTCACCTCCATTCTTTCAGAATCCAATTCATTGCCCAAGAAATTGAGGCATGTTGCAGGCCCTTCGGTCTTATCTCTGGCCAATGGAACACGAAAAAGAGACATCAAACTCTCAAATTCACTCAATGCTCTACCTGACTTGGCTCTCCCAACAAAGAAAAAATCGTCCAAGTAATGAGTCACTAATCTGCCACCACCCTGAAATTGAAAACACCATTCCAAAAATGAACTGAACATCTCAAACAAAGAACAGGAAACTGAACACCCCATCGGCAACATCCGATCAACATATATGGCCTCCTCGAACTGCATTCCCAATAAGGAAAAATCCTCTGGGTGGACCGGCAACAGTCTGAAAGCTGACTCAACGTCTGACTTTGCCATTTCTGCACCTTTCCCACACTTCTGTACCAACGCAATAGCTTCGTCAACCGATGAATAATGTACCACCGAATACTCCGCTGCAATAAAATCATTGACTGAGGCACCCGCCGGCCATGACAAGTGATGAATCAGCCCAAACTGCCCAACCTGTTTTTTAGGGACAACACCCAAAGGGGAAATAGTCAAATTCGGCAATGGCTACTATAAAAAAGGACCCACAATCCTGCCCAATTCCAGTTCTTTTCTCAATTTAGCCCTCACCACCTCAGGATGTTCCCTTGTGGACTTCAAATTATTAGCCTATCTCCTCAACCTCCGGCCTTGATAACACAACCTAAAACCTTCTGAAAACCCACTAAAAAGAACCTTGGCCTCCTCAGAACATGGATAAAACTGCAACCAATAAGCAACCACATCAAATTTAAGAGGCGCAGGGCCCTTTTCCTGCCAATTACTGCATATGTCCTCTACCTCTGTCGCTACCTCTTAACGATGGCCCATGCCAAGACCACTGAAGCCCACCAAAGCATTGGTACGCTGGGTGTCTCCCACCACAATTGGAGCAATCATGTCGAAATTTACATTGCTGTCTGTTACAAAGTCCGCTGTTGAAGTACCAGCACGCCCCATTAGCTTGAAATTGTCCTCTATGTCCGAAACCCACCCCAACTTGGGTGGGACACCCCTGAAAGGGCTTATATTGAACCGGTAATCCACTCGCCGTATGCGTTGTGGGAGCATTCCTTGCAGTTCGTAACCACTGCATCCATAATTCGTTATCAATTTCGCCCCACATCTTATTCGAGTCCATTGTCTTCCTTGCCCTGAATTTCTCATCGTACCTAAGCCATCCAAAACCACCGTAATCCATTTGAGCCCTCCGCACAACCTCCATATACTTTAACAAAGCCACACAAGAATCCTGATGTTTCTCGCAATAAACACTAGCGTAGATCAAAAAAGCCGACGTCCAATTCTCTATCATGGTTGGGACTCTAGGTCTCCTAGCTAATTCCCATTCCTCTTCCTTTGACCCTTCTTTCGCCTGAACCTCCCTATGAAGCAATTTAAAAACCTCAACAAACTCCTCTTTCCAAATTTTTTCCTTCAAATTCAGAGTGAGATGCGCCCTCAAAGGCATCGACACCCCCATATAAGGCAGTTTCTTGGACTTAATCCCACCCCCCACTCCATCATCACCCGTATTAACACCTGTGGCCGTCGTACCACCCTCACCCGACTCAGCCTTTTTTACTAACATCACCATTACCCCCACTTACCTCCAACTTACCATCCACCGCCGTGACCGATCTCACGTCAATAGATGCATCCACCTTACTCATCCTTTGCTCCCTTGAACCGCCCATAACATTCAAAGCACCTGTCCGTATCAAACCCCCCAAATTCTCCCGCAACGCATTCACCCTCATAGACCCAACGAACCCATCCTCACCTCTCGGCAAGTTGCCAGCCAACATATCCCGGCGGTGAACCTTAGAATGGCCGCCCTGGACCACCCCAGGCACGTCTCCAGCCATCACAACCCGCTGCCGTGACATCACTGGTTCTTCCATGTCGTCTTCATAATCAAGTAAGTTCTCCTCCATAGAAGTCCAACCAGCACCAGTGCCCTGGCTAGTGGATGGCTGTGCATCGTCAGGGTCAGTTAGTGGACCCCATGGTCCAACTTCAGCTTTCCCCCTTGAAGTTGAGTAAACCTCTCTGGGTTTAACCCTCCCTTCAGGCCGGTGTTCTGAAGCCGCCCTGACCTTCACCGACAGTCTCTGTTCACCAACCGGCCGCCCAGACCGCTGATGACTCGCCTGCACCCCATGTCCGCTCAAAGCATGGGACGTGTCACACCCAGAGGGTCCCTCACCACTATCTGCCTTCCAAAAATCCAGGCTAACATATGCCCTACCCATCGTACCATTACTACTCGCCTCACCACAAACTGTACCTTTTCCTACAGCACCACTCTTATCTACTAATTCAATCTGTTCCCCCAATCTAAAAACAGCCTGATTACCTACCTCCCAAGACTGCACCCTATGCAGCATTGGACAGACCACCATTGGAATCCACTGCATAAACCTGCCACCCTTCTGACTAAAAGGACCTACATTCCCCTTTTTTCCTTGAACTAAAACACTACCTTGACTTACCTGAACATCATCCTCCTCATCGGAAATAACCACTACATCATCCTCAACATTACAAATGGGCGCAGCCATCTTGACTGGCGTGCCCAACGTCCTTTTTTCTAAATCTGAAAAATGCAGAGAATCTACACTGGGCGCCGCCATATTTGAAGTTCCTTCTAAAGGCCTTTCTTCTAAGGCATTCAAATCGTGCTCAACGCCTCTTTCTAGAGGCAATCAAGCTTGTTTTGTTGCTCCGATCCGCGCATGCGTGAATCGGACCTGCGCCCCCATGCGGCCACCCACCTTCACCGCAGGTCCTAGGCCGGAGCCTCTGCCTCCCGCCGTTACGCGCCGCAGCAAAGAGGAACCTTGCCACCTGGGCAAGCTACTGATCCCACACCGCCCAGAGACTGTGGAGCCAAAACAGCATCCCTGACAACCTCCTCCCTTTCAGGTGAGCGCACAACCTTTCTACCGGTGGCGCTCTTAGATCAAAACTTCTTACAGGTCTTTACTGGAGATGCACACGCCGCTACAGCAGCTGATACTCCATCAGCTGAAAGCCGTTTAGGCCTTCGTAGGCCCACCCAAGCCTCCTCAAGCACACCACCTTTTATCAAATCCTCCCGCCCTTCGTCCTGCAATAATTTAAGGGCTTTTACCACCTTTCTCAGCTCCATAATTCTACAGAACTTAAACACCACTAACAATTATCAAAAAACTCCGCCCACAAAACTTTATACCGCCTCAACTTGCCTCCAGACACGCCTCACTAACAACTCCTGACACGAAGACAAACGCCCACTGGGTGTGACAATGGCCAAAGAGGCCGCCCACACCCACCCCCTACCTTTTATCCCCCTGCCCTAAACACTGCCCTATACGGATCCCTGACCAATCCCATTTCGAGCTCGTGGATTATTCCACAGCAGCCCGATAAGCCCGGGGGAGACAGGGCAAGTCCTTCGGTCCCCACAAGCCCCCATTGGAGACCACATTGCTATCAGGCTGCTGCAGTGCATACCTCCCAAACCAATGCGCAATTGTAGTGATAGAGTCAAACGAAGAAGTTTAAAATGTTGCGTTCCTATTTAATGAGACACAGCAGAAGAGCAATCTCACATAATCAGATCAGACATGTAACTGCCATGTGTCTTTTGGTCTCAAGGTCCACCGTGAAACCATCAAATTCTCTGTATGGAATGCATAACTAACTTGCATTCTCGTCAACAAATTTACCCCTCCTGTGCAAATAACGGAACTTCTATATAATTAACAAAGTTAAAAAACTAATCTAAACAAACATTAAATACAATTGGTAAGTACATACTACTAATAAATTGTAACACTCAATTAAATAATATGTACTGACAGAATGAAAATCCAATCCTCCCTGCCAGATTTGTAGTGATGCAGCAACAAGAGGATATTTAAAATATAAAGAGCTCAACTTTATTGAAACACAAATGATGAGAAATACCATATTATCAGAGCCCCATAAAGTCCCATCATGGCATCACCACATTCTCTTTGTGGAATGCATGATGCATGAAGAACTTGCATTTTAGTTACCACAATAACCAATTTGTTTGATAAATCCCTCTCTGCACCCGGGAAACACTGGCTCACTTGGCCTTTGGTTTCAGGCAGCGAAGAGTTGCACCCTCCTCAAATGTTCATTTTCTCACAGCTGCAACCTCTTGTTCATGAGGAAACCCGAAAGCATACGTTATTTCTTATGTTGTAAAGTCAACATGCATTTATTTAAATTCCTATTTGGTGTGCCGGAATGGAAGGAATATCGAATAATTCATAACAATAAGCACTATAAGATAGCCGTAGTTAAATATAATAGTAACGCAGAGTAAGTATCTTGTGATGTTGGACAGTAGTTTGGCACGTCACCTGACTTAGGATGTGCTACTAGTTATTCCTAGAACCTGTGTTCTTTCATGTCCCCAGCGCATGTGATTCTCAGGCAATACATCTTAGAAAGGATAAGGTTGGGGATGGCCTGACTGTTAGACCTGACAGCCTTAGGGTGGTCACCCCTAAATTTTTTGCCTGCCTCCCTTCACTTTTTGAACACTGTTTTTGCTGGTTTTTAGACTCTGCACACTTTACCACTGCTAACCAGTGCTAAAGTGCATATGCTCTCTCCCTTTAAACATGGTAACATTGGATCATACCAAATTGGACTATTTAATTTACTTATAAGTCCCTAGTAATGTTCACTGTATGTGCCCAGGGCCTGTAGATTAAATGCTACTAGTGGGCCTGCAGCACTGGTTGTGCCACTCCCTTAAGTAGCCCCTTAACTTTGTCTCAGGCCTGCCATTGCAAGGCTTGTGTGTGCAGTTTCACTGCCACTTCGACTTGGCATTTAAAAGTAACTGCCAAGCCTAAATCTCCCCTTTTTCTACATATAAGTCACCCCTAAGGTGTGCCCTAGGTAACCCCTAGAGCAGGGTGCTGTGTGGGTAAAAAGCAGGACATGTACCTGTGTAGTTTACATGTCCTGGTAGTGTAAAACTCCTAAATTCGTTTTTACACTACTGTGAGGCCTGCTCACTTCATAGGTTAACATTGGGGCTTCCCTCATACATTATTGAAGTGGTACCTGCTGATCTGAAAGGAGTAGGAAGGTCATATTTAGTATGGCCAGAATGGTAATACAAAATCCTGCTGACTGGTGAAGTTGGATTTAATATTACTATTTTAGAAATGCCACTTTTAGAAAGTGAGCATTTCTCTGCACTTAAATCTTTCTGTGCCTTACAATCCACGTCTGGCTGGGTTTAGTTGATAGCTCCTTGTGCATTCACTCAGACACACCCCAAACACAGGGTACTCAGCCTCACTGGCACACATCTGCATTTTGAATGGGTCTTCCTGGGCTGGGAGGGTGGAGGGCCTGCTCTCACACAAAGGACTGCCACACCCCCTACTGGGACCCTTGCAGACAGGATTGAACTGAAAGGGGACCTGGTGCACTTCTAAGCCACTCTTTGAAGTCTCCCCCACTTCAAAGGCACATTTGGGTATAAAACAGGGCCTCTGCCCTACCACCTCAGACACTTCCTGGAGAAGAAACTTGTAACCAGAACCTGCATCCTGCCAAAAAGAACTGCCTGGCTGCCCAAAGGACTCACCTGACTGCTTTCTCTGAAGGACTGCTGCCTTGCTGTTGCCCTGCTGCCTTGCTGTTCCCTGGCTGTGGTGAAGAAGTGCTCTCCAAGGGCTTGGATAGAGCTTGCCTCCTGTTCCCTGAAGTCTCAGGACCAAAAAGACTTCTCTCTTGCAACTGGATTCCTTGTGCTGCAAAAATTCAACGCACAGCTTGCTAAAAATTACGCACAGCCTGTTCCACGGTGAAAAATTCACTGCACACTGAACCGGGATGACGCCGCTCGACTTCGCAAGGAAAAGATCGATGAGGCGCCTGCGGAGCGACCAGAACTTCGACGCACAGCCCACCGGATCTACGCACATGAACCAGTTAACATCATTGTGCTACTTTACTTTGAAAATAGTAAAACATATAATTCCTGTTTTACCTCACAAACTTCAGAAGACTGTGGTCACATTGCTAGTCCATGCCAAACTTGACCTTTGCAACACCCTTTGTGCTGGAGCCCAAATAGTGATTCTAAACAAACTGCAAACAATTGAAAATGCAGCAGTACATCTACTAAAATATCTGAAAAAACATGATTCAGTCTCAAAGGCTACAGAAGAACTCCACTGGCTTCCCATCTGCACAAGAGTTGCCTTTAAACCACTCTGTGTTGCCCATAAATCCCTCTATCAGTCCTTTTCAACCCTTCTCAAAAATAGGTTTGCCTGGCATATTCCTCCTCATAAACTTAGGTCTTCCACTGCTAAGAAGCTAACCATTACGAGAGTTTTTAAAGTGTCCTGGGGTAGTAGAAGCTTTTCCCACTATACTTACCATCTATGGAACCAGTTACCCATTCACCCGAGAAACCAGCCTAATTTGCTGTCTTTCAGAAAACTCCTTAAAACATGGCTGTGTAGTCATCCCTAGCAGTTTAATCTCCCTTCGCAGCACTGAACCGAGGATTTCTCTCATCC
Source organism: Pleurodeles waltl (assembly GCF_031143425.1). Classification (NCBI taxonomy): domain Eukaryota; kingdom Metazoa; phylum Chordata; class Amphibia; order Caudata; family Salamandridae; genus Pleurodeles; species Pleurodeles waltl. Next base: position 895,359,421 of record NC_090446.1, read on the forward strand.
TTGGCTTTCTCCTTTCACATTTACTTAGCACTAAGTAACAGTTTTTTCTTTTTTTTTTAGGTGCTTTGAGGCAGCGCTGAGATGCCCTTGGGCATTTGTTCATGCTTTATAAATTGATAAACTCAAACTCGAACTTTAATTACCTGGAAAGCATCCTTGCTTCTCCAACACAGTGCTGTAGCTTCCCCGAGACTGGGGAGAATAGGTGTGTCCTAACCTCCTCAAATACTATTGGGCAGCCCATTTATACTACATTTCGGAATGGGTCATTCCGGAAAGCGACAAGCATTGGTTCCACATGGACCGGGCAGTGGCCTGTCGATCCCTCTGGGATATCGCATGGCTTCCCAAACATGCCTATATTGCGGTTCCACTGAAAACTGTCCTGGAAATAAGGGACATGGGGCCAGATGTAGCAAACGTTTAGCGAGTCGCAAACGGCAAAATTTGCCGTTTGCGACTCGCTAAACGCGTATCCCAATGCAGAAATGCATTTTGCGAGTCGTTACCGACTCGCAAAATGCATTTCAGACTCGCAAATAGGAAGGGGTGTTCCCTTCCTATTTGCGAGTCGCATTGGGATGCAATACCATTTGCGACCGCATATGCAGTCGCAAATGGCATCGCAGTTACCACCCACTTCAAGTGGATGGTAACCCAATCGCAAATTGGAAGGGGTCCCCATGGGACCCCTTCCAGTTTGTGACTGGACCCCAAAACATTTTTTCAGGGCAGGGAGTGGTCCAAGGGACCACTCCCCTGCCCTGAAAAAAAACCGAAACTAAAGGTTTCGTTTTTTTTGAAGTGCAGCTCGTTTTCCTGTTAGGAAAACGGGCTACACTTCAAAAAAAAAAAAACTGCTTTATTGAAAAGCAGGTCACAAACATGGAGGTCTGCTGACGACAGCAGGTCTCCATGTTTGCGAGTGCCTATACTCGCAATGGGGCCGCAATTTGCGACCCACCTCATGAATATTCATGAGGTGGGTCATTGCGACCCCATTGCGAGTCGCAGTCGGTGTCTGAGACACCGTACTGCATAGCAATTTGCGACTTGCAAATTGCGAGTCGCAGGGACTCGCAATTTGCAAGTCGCAAATTGCCAAGTTGCTACATCTGGCCCATGGTGACTTTGAAGCAAGGCCTCACCGCTTTCCTCTCGCCCAATACTCCTTTAGCACACAACCCCGATTTTACACCAACCATTCAACCACACTCTTTCTGCCATTGAGGGGAGGGAGATTGTCACACTCTATAAAATCTCTTTGAAGGTGATTCCATCAAAACCTTCGACCAATGTCGGAAGGTCTTTCGTCTTGCCAAATCCACCAGATTATAGTACTAGCAGCAGCATCCCTGGGCTATCCACCACACCAACATTCAGGGTGTGAGGCACCAATTTGCTCCTCTCAAGACTCTCATTTAGTCATTTGGCGGTACCTGGGTTCTCATCTCTCGTATACCAATTGCTCCAACACTCTACCCCTTCATACCCACACCCATACCAAATGCAGTGGCATGCAGACATTTCCAAGGACATTCCCAGAAACAATGGGTACAACTGGGGCGAGATATCATTCAGATTAACAGAAGCATACCCCAGCGCAAGACGGCGTACGAAGATGGTACCTAAAGTCAAAACGTCTTTGCTCCATATTCCCCACCTCATCACCTCTCTGCTGTCTGGAGATTTCGACTCCAGGAGATTTCTTCCATATATGGTGGTCATGCTCAATTATTGCAACATTCTATAAAGAAATCCTTAGCCATATTAAGGGGGCCTTAGGCTTCCCGCTTCTGGAGTCCTATGCTACAGTGATCCTTGGCATCTGCTCCTTACACCTGAAAGTTATGTCACATGCTGAATGGTTTGAATTAGTCACATGCTGGAAGCTGCCAAACAATGAATTGCCTAACATTGGAAGAAACCCACCGCCCTACTGATTGCTCAATGGTATGTGCACATGTAGCACTTCTTAGCTATGGAAATCCTATCCCATAAGATGAAATGCACAGAAGATAAACTTGCTTACGTCTGGCAACCTCTTATAAACTACTTTTGTATGACTGGAGAATTCATATTTCACAGCTCCAAGACTCAAAACTCTGCAACTGTTTGATTGAAGTAACACTCTATCTGGCCTACAGGTATAGGTGGGGTCACCTAATATTCACGCTATCCCTCCCCCATCCCTACCAGCACCCACGCTCTTCCACTGTTTCCCGATCCCTCCTTACCCTCCAACCCACCGTCTGATTGCGAGCCAGTTTTGCTTTCATTCAACTTAGGGCAATATGTTCCTATTGTTTGACTTTTCCCTACTCAGTATTGTTGACTTGTGTGTTTTTTATGGACAAGCTGCACTAGTATTTGCCGGACATTCTTCCAGCATTCAGTGATTTTCCTGCCATGTGTATTATGTGATATTGTTCTATCCTTACTGGTGGTCTATTTTATCCGTAATCTACCAAAATACCAGATGCTTTCTAAAGCTTTTCTATGATGTCACTCCTATGTTATTGTACTACAAAAACGTGCTAATAACATGACGTTGAGTATAAAAAAAGAAAAGATAAGGTCACCGGGGGCCAGCAAGCAAAACATATTTCTTAAAGACACCAGCACACCCTTCGTAGCTTTGTCCAGCTGTGCTTCATTTGTGAAAAATAAGTGCAGGGCCACAAAATCTTTGTTAGGAGTCCATAACCCTACTGGCCAGTGCCAGGACTGTCAAATCTCAGTGCTGCATATTAATGTTCCACATCATGCCTCTTTGGTCCACTTAATGTCTCTCTATCTTACTCTTGCAGGTCATTTTTATCCTTTCTTTTACATCTGACACTATTTTACTATCTCTTTTCTTTCTTCATTTTCCCTCTTCTGCCTTCGTTGGTCTTGTTCTGGGTCAAAATATGTCTGATGGTAAAAAAGTAAGTAATGGTCCTTGAGTCCTGGTGCCCACCCCCGACATCCACAGACACAGTTTATATTTTATATTTTATTAGATTGAATTTGGTTACAAGCAAAGTCACATTAGCAAGTTACAGAAAATACAGTTGTTTTTCCATCAGGCAAGCATTTACAATACTTTAGTACTAGTTGGGTCCATTATATATCCTGTGTATCCCTTCATTTGTTTGGTTCTCCAATGGGTGATGCCGCCAGTACACATCTAGTACTATCAATCCTTCAGGCCATCCAGTTCTTTGCCCGGTTAACGCCACCAGGCCTCTTAGCTTCCTCCAGTCAAGTCACTCCCTATCCCAAGTAATGCCAGCTGTCCCAGCATTTTGACTTTTATACCAGTGGTCCTATTGTTCTGGTCCCCACCTGCTTCCAGGATTTTTTAAATAAGGGACGTTCCCATAGAACATGCAGGAAGGTACTGTTATGTAGGCATCCCCCAAGACATTGACTTTCTCTGACCATGCCAATCATTACTAGTTGTTCACATCTATAGAAAACAATGTGCAAGGTATTTAGTTGGCCTAGCCTAAAATCTGCTCTTATCGCCTCATCCCAGTCCCAGACATCTTTCATACCAAGTTCCCTTTCCCATTTTGTTTCAACTAAGAACAGTATCTGTATGTTGTTGACATGTGTGCGAAATGTTAGGGACATGACATGCTTATATAATTGTGCCACCAAGACTAAAAACTCCAGTGGGGATTCTCCTTTAATGTGTTTTGTCTGTGCAGAGTATTAAAATAGTGGATGCTTATCTTGAACACATCTATAATGTTTTGAGTCTGAAAGTTCATTTTCCTACTGAAGGTCCATAAATGATTTAAAACTGTTTATTCCCCAGTAATCCTCAAATTGTGAAATCCCAATAATATCCAATTTATGCTGTCCCTTCAGGGTCAGTAGGTCCCACAGCATAATGGAGTCCTACAGAAGTGTTACCAAGGTTAAAGACACCACCCCCAACCCATGTGAAAACTGGCCCAGCTCCAGAATGTAATTTGTGTTTTGGTGCGTTTGAGCCATTCCTTAAAAACTGTATAGTGCTTTCAGTAATTCATAGGTATTAGAAATGGGGTCTTTGGTTGACAGTCAGGTTACCCCCTGTTCAAGCAAGGACCCTCACTCTAGTCAGGGTAAAAGAGAATCACCCTCAGTTAATCCCTGCTTACCCCCTTGGTAGTTTGGCAGAGCAGTAGGCTTAACTTCAGAGTGCTAGGTGTAAAGTATTCGTACCAACACACACAGTAACTTAATGAAAACACTACAAAATGACACAACACCAGGTTAGAAAAAAATAGGAAATATTTATCTAAACAAAACAAGACCAAAACAACAAACATCCGACATACACAAGTCAAGTTATGAATTTTTAAAAACTAAACTCAAAAATTGCGCTTAGAAACACAAAATGCTTCAATGAGGTGTTAACACGGCATCGTGACGGAGTCGTTCACAACAAGCCGACACCAGCGGCACTGGACATGGAGTCACGTAGACCCCCAAGTACAGTACCTTTGGTGAAGAGTAAAAACAAGTCAATGCGCGAAGTCGGGGATCGGGGCGTCTGTGCGAAACGTGGAATCCGCGCACTTCGAGCGGTGTCGGTCACGACGTGGTGCGGCGACTTCCACGGAGTTGCGGACTTCAGCGGGGCTGCAGCGGCATCGGGCCTGTGAAGGTCGTCGCATTCCAGCGAAGATCACGGAGTCGGTTGCAGGCGGCGTCACCGGATTCAGCAGGGACGTCGATACTAAGTCGTCCGAAGTCAATTTCCTTGGATTTCCACCAGCTTTCCTTTCAAGGGCCAGGGACTGGATTGGGCACCACTTGTCAGAGCAGGAGTCTCTCCAGAAACTCCAGGTGCTGGCAGAGAGAAGTTTTTGCTGTCCCTGAGACTTCAAACAACAGGAGGCAAGCTCTAAATCAAGCCCTTGGAGATTTCTTCACAAGATGGAAGGCACACAAAGTCCAGTCCTTGCCCTCTTACTCTGGCAGAAGCAGCAACTTCCGGATAGCTCCACAAAGCACAGTCACAGGCAGGGCAGCACTTCTCCTCAGCTCTTCAGCTCTTTTCCAGTCAGAGGTTCCTCTTGATGTCCAGAAGTGATCTAAAGTCTGTGGTTTGTGGTGCCCTTCTTATACCCAATTTCTCCTTTGAAGTAGGCCTACTTCAAAGTAAAGTCTCTTTTGAATGTGAAATCCTGCCTTTCCCAGGGCAGGCCTCAGACACTCACCAGGGGGTCGGAGACGGCATTGTGTGAGGACAGGCACAGCTCTTTCAGGTGTAAGTGACCACTCCTCCCCCACTCCTAGCACAGATGGCTCATCAGGAAATGCAGACTACACCCCAGCTCCCTTTGTGTCCTTGTCTAGTGTGAGGTGCAATCAGCCCAACTGTCAAACTGACCCAGACAGGGAATCCACAAACAGGCAGAGTCACAGAAATGGTATAAGCAAGAAAATGCCCACTTTCTAAAAGTGGCATTTTCAAACACACAATCTTAAAATCAAATTTACTAAAAGATGTATTTTTTAAGGGTTAGCTCAGAGACCCAAAACTCCACATGTCCATCCACTCCCAAAGGGAATCTACACTTTAATCAGATTTAAAGGTAGCCCCCGTGTTAACCTATGAGAGGGACAGGCCTTGCACAGTGAAAAACAAATTTAGCAATATTTCACTATCAGGACATATAAAACACATTACTATATGTCCTACCTTAACCATACACTGCACCCTGCCCTTGGGGCTACCTAGGGCCTACCTTAGGGGTGTCTGATATGTACGAAAAGGGAAGGTTTAGGCCTGGCAAGTGAGTACACTTGCCAAGTCGAATTTACAGTTAAAACTGCACACACAGACACTGCAATGGCAGGTCTGAGACATGATTACAGAGCTACTTATGTGGGTGGCACAACCAGTGCTGAAGGCCCACTAGTAGCATTTGATTTACAGGCCCTGGCACCTCTAGTGCACTTTTCTAGGGACTAACGAGTAAATCAAATATGCCAATCATGGATAAACCAATCAACAATACAATTTACACAGAGAGCACATGCACTTTAGCACAGGTTAGCAGTGGTAAAGTGCTCAGAGTTCAAAAACCAACAGCAACAGGTCAGAAAAAATAGGAGACAGGAGGCAAAAATATTGGGGATGACCAGGGAGCCAGGCCCACAACAGCAGGGTCATGTTCCAGTTCCACGCCTTCCTGACTCCAGTTCCCATGGGGAACCCTTCTCCACATCTGCAGGCACCATTTGTGCAGCACCTAACTTAACTTTGCTCTCAGATGTATCCCATTGGGCAAATAGCACCACCAGGGCCAACACAGTGGTGTTGCCCACTCCACCCCCGGGGTGTGACTCTCACTCCCCCCCAGGGGCAACTCTGTCAACCAGGACAGAAAGCCACAGTGGCCCCGGACAACTGTCAGGGATGAGAGCCCGACCTCAGGCCTCTCCAACCACTGTGACTGCGGAGAGTGGGGGGCAGTAGCCCCAGGTGCCTGGCACCCTTTGACTACTCTCTCTTCCCCCAGGTCAGGGATGACAACCTGACCCTGGTCCTCCCCTCTGGGGCTCTGTACCTTTCCTGCAGGAGTGGCACTCCCAGAGTCCAAAAATGTCAGAGTGCTTGTAGAAGCAGTCCTGCACAATTCTTCCACCAGTGCAGGGATGTTAACCTGCCACTGGTCCTCCAACCTGGGGTCTGTACCTTCAGGTTGGGCCAGGGGTGAGGCTTCCCTCCCCTTGCCCTCCCTTCTGGGGTCCTGCACCCCCCAACTCGGGCCTACCTTAGGGGTGTCTGACATATAAGAAAAGGGAAGGTTTAGGCCTGGCAAGTGGGTACACTTGCCAAGTCGAATTTACAGTTATAATTGCACACACAGACACTGCAATGGCAGGTCTGAGACATGATTACAGAGCTACTGCTGTGGGTGGCACAACCAGTGCTGCAAGCCCACTAGTAGCATTTGATTTACAGGCCCTAGCACCTCTAGTGCACTTTACTAGGGACTTACTAGTAAATCAAATATGCCAATCATGGATAAACCAATCGACAATACAATTTACACAGAGAGCATATGCACTTTAGCACTGGTTAGCAGTGGTAAAGTGCTCAGAGTTCACTAAACAACAGCAACAGGTCATAAAAAATAGAAGTCAGGAGGCAAAAAGATTGGGGATGACCCTGCATAAGCAAAAACGTCCAACAATAGGCTACATCATGAACTTGTCAGTCAGCATCCAGTCATTAATTAAAATTAGTTGTGAAGCCCAGTAATTCTTCTGAAGATCTAGGAGTGCAATTCACCATCATATACCACCCTGCGGGCAGGGTGCATGTTTGGCAGTCTGATTTTCGAAAGAATTTAGACAGTGAGACCTGAAAGTTTTATCATTTGGTCATGGCTGGCATTTAATTTCCCCTCTTTCCCAGCGTCCATCCATTTAGAATAAGTATCCATTCTTATGTTTGAAAGTATAGATATTTTAATTTTCTAATTGATAGCTAATTATTATATTTTGTAGTGCATATTTTTACCTTAAAACTGTCTTAATGCTAACAAATAACCATACAACCCATAGGATTAAGGACATACCATTGATAACGTTGGCAGACTCCGGGGGAATAGGAACATATTGTAGATAAGGATACCAAATCACCTATTGTGCTTAAACAATAACGTTGAAAATATTGCCAAATCACCTCTGCACCTATGGCCATGTCTTTATAAATTTGCTAAATTAATGTCTTTATGAAACTTTAAATGGTGTTATGTTTTAAATGCTTTTGAAAAGAGCATCATTGGTATCAGAAACAAACATCTGGAAGATATTTCACTGAGGGTTTGTGGCAACAGACTAGGTGGAAAATGTACCTGTCAACCTTACAGTAGGTGTAGGAAATCCAGCTTTTCTGCATGGTCGTCATGGATATTTTGCTTCTTGGTGGACCCTATTTTTTTGCTTCCATTAGAACCTTGTGCACCTTAACCCCACTGTTAGGACAGAAAAGTCCTCTAAATGATAATGGACGTGCTACTGTGCTCTAAGTGCTTAGCTATACTGATGCCTGCATCCCTCATGCTAATTTCTGATGTTGTAGGCAAACACGTATCATGATGTGTGCCCTTATATATGCCTGACTCATGGAATGCAGTCTTTTTGGACCAGGAGCGGCACTCAAAATGCTGCCCTCATAGTGGTGAGAAGGCCTCACCTGTACCAGGAGTTAGGACATCAAAAAAGTGGAACAGGTATGCCCAGGCGTGGCTCCCGTGCACACTGTACCGCTGAAACTAATCAGTATCTGGCTGATGAGCCCTATCAAGAGCAAAACCCTTCATAGGTTACTTGGGTTCTTGTTCAGGGAGGACCTGGTCTGGCATTTCAGACTAAACTGTTCCCACTGGAACAAGTTCAATACTGATTTGCATATGGCTGGGTCCCAACTGAGGTAGAATGGTGTGAAAAATAATCAAGGACTGGGATGAATTCTGAGTAATTACGAGTGGCTGAGATTAGTTTGAACATTCTATCCTTACTTTTTTGTATACTTTAGTGCACTTCCCTAAGTGGGACGGGTATGCCCAGGCATGGGTCCTGTGCTCATAGTGTCACTGGAACCATGCTATACCTGGCTAATGAGCCCAAACTAGGGTCATAGGTTTCTTTTGTTGTGGCTGAGGGAGGATGTGGCCTGGCATTTCAGACTAGACTTTTCCCATTAGAATAGGATTTTTAAGACTGATTTGCACATGGCTGGGTCCAAACTGAGGTGGCATGCTGCGCAAAATAATGATGGACTGAGATGCAGCCACAAGTAATTATCAGTGGCTGAGATTAATTCAAGCATTCCATTCAACATTTTTTTATATTTTTGGTGCATTTCCCAAAGTGGGACGGGTATGCCCGGTTGTGGGTTCCGTAAAATCTGTGTAACTGGAACAAACTGTATTTGGCTGATGAGTCCTAACTAGGGTGAAACCTGTCCTATGTTGCTAGTGTTCTGGTTCAAGAAGGACCAGGCCTGGCATTTCAGACTAAACTGTTCCCACTGGAGCAGGTTCACGACAGATATGCATATGGCTGGGTCCAAACTGAGGGGGCATGGTGTGCAAAATAATGATGGACGAGGATGTGGCCACAAGTAATTACCAGTGGCTGAGATTAATTCAAGCATCCCATCCATCACTTTTTTGTACGCATTAGTGTGCATCACTGAGCCCAGACCTGGGTCCCATGCACACTGTGTAACTGAAATCAAACTATACTTTGCTGATGAGTCCTAACTGGGGCAAATTGGTCCTAGGTTGTTTGTGTTCTGGTTCAGGTGGGACACGTCAAGACATTTCTGACTAAATTGCTCCCACTGGAGCAGGTTCAAGACAGATTGGCATATGGCTGGGTCCAAATTAAGTTGGCATGAGGAACAATATAACAGTGGCCGGAAAAAAATGAAAGCATTCCATCCATCACCTTTTTTGTAAACTTTAGTGTGTTTCCCTAAGTGGGACAGGTATGCCCAGATGTGGGTCCCATGCACACTGTGTCACTGGAACCAAGCTTACACATGGCTGATAAGTCCCAACTAGAGCAAAACCAGTCTGAGGTTGTTTGTGTTCCAGTTCTGGAGGAACTGACTTGGCAATATGAATCAGAAGCTTCCTAGTGGAGTGTTGATTTGAATATGGTTGGGCCCCAACTGAGATTGCACGGTGTGCAAAATACTGATGGACTGTGATGTGGCCCAAGTAATTAACAATGGATGAGATTCCTCCAAACATTCCATCTATTACTATTTTGTTTACTTTAGTGTCTTTCCCTAAGTGGAGGGGATTTGACCAGATGTGGGTCTCATGTGCAATTAAGTTATACCTGGCTGATGAGCTAATTAGGGTAAAATTAGCCCTAGATTGCTTCTGTTCCTGTTCAGGGAGGACCTGGGCTCACATTTCAGATTAAAATGTTCCCACTGGAACAGGTTCAAAACTGATTTGCATATGGCTGTGTCCAAACTAAGGGGCATGGCACTTGTGAGGATTTGGAGTTTACTATATAACATGGCTGGGAGGTCTTATCATGCAGTACACTTGCAAATACCATTTTGGGTCCAGTCAGGTATGACTTGACACAATCTTGGGTAGCTGATGCTATGAAAGGTAAGGATTAGCAAAGGAACAATGTGTAAAGCATTCAACAGCACCAAACACACAAAAGAAACATGACACCAGTTTATAAAAAGCATTTGCAATGCAATGGGTCTTGCGTTTGCTTGAGTTAGAGCTATTAGCGTTGTAAATTCCATTATATATTTCTAACTGGACTTTTCTTGCCACACAAACTGAAAATAAAAAGTAAAACAGTTGACATAAGCGAGCCGATTCAAAGCACCACCGCCACTATGAGCGAAAAGGAGAGACACAAAAGGAAAAAGAAGTTTGCTGCCAGTCAAAGTTATCAGCAAAAGTGAAATTATCCATGTTACAGGGTCGATGGCAAAGGAGGGACAAACGTAAAGCATTTACCAAAGAAAACAAAGGAGTTTTTAAAGGAAAGCCCAATAACAAGTGAATGTGATGGGCGCTGAAGTGGGCATGATTAAAAGCCCAGATACACACCAACACGTCAGAAAATCAGCACTTGTGCGTTGCTATGCTCAACCTAAAAATAGATTTGATTTTAGATGAATTTTTTGAGACCTTAAGCATCAATAAAATTTTATAGCTCAGTCAATTTTCGAGTTTGGCACTGCTAGCATTAATAGTAGTGTTTTCTTCCGTTTTACCACCAGGCCTCCTTTCCCTGGTCATGGTACGTGGGCGTGTGTTTGTTGCTTATCGGCCACCACTTGTCTTTGTTCTCTTGCCATGTGGCCAGGGCCATTTTATGTTGTCTGTGTCCATAGGCCTGAATGTGTTCTTTGTTCCTTATGGCTCCTTGCTTGCTATTGTTGTTAGGCCATGTGGCTGGCGACCATTTTGTGCATCCAGCCAGTGTTTTATATTTTGCCACAGGCTTGCATCTGTTCTTTGTTCCTCAGCTCTCCTTGCTCACTGCTGTTTTACCAGGTGGATGGCAGCCATTTTGTGCATCCAGCCATGTGTGCATTTTCAATAGGCCAGCATATGTTCTTTGTTCCCCATACCTCCTTCCGTGTTGCTATTGTTCGACTGTGTGGTTGGCAGCCATTTTTTATATCCAGCCAGTATGCCTTTTCCATATGCTTGCATGTGTTCTTTCTTTCTCATGCCTCCTTGCTCACTGTTGTTGTTTGACCATATGGCTGGAGGCCTTTTTGTTCATCCAAACAGTGTGCCTTTGTCATAGACTTGCATGTGTTCTTTGTTACCAATACCTTCTTGCATGTTGTTGTTATTTGACCATGTGGGTGGCAGCCATTTTGTGCATCTAGGTAGTGTGTTTTTGCCATAGGCTTTCATGTGGTCTTTGTTCATCATGCCTCATTGCTAGCTGTTGATGTTTGACCATGAGGCTGGTGGCAATTTTATTCAATCAGCCAGTGTGCCTTTGCCATAGGCTTGCATGTGTTTTTTGTTCCCCATGTCTCCTTGCTCGCTGTTGTTGTTTGACCATTTGGCTGGCGGCCATTTTGTTCATCCAGCCAGTGTGTTTTTGCCATAGGCTTGCATGTGTTCTTTGTTCCTTGTGCCTCCTTGCTCACTGTTCTAGTTTGACCACGTGACTGGCGGCAATGTTGTACATCTAGAGAGTGTATTTTTGCCATGGGCTTGCATGTATCATTTGATTCTCATGCCTCCTTGCTCTCTGTTTTTGTTTGGCCATGACGCTGGTGGCCATTTTGTTCATCCAGGCAGTGTGTTTTTGCCATAGCCTTGCATGTGTTCTTTGTTCCCCATGCCTCCTTGCTCAATGTTGTTGTTTGAACATATGGATGGTAGCCATTTTGTACATCCAGCCAGTGTGCCTTTGCCATAGGCTCAGTGTGTAATTTATTCCCCATGCCTACGTGCTTGCTGTTGTTGTTTGACCATGTGGCTGGTGACAATTATATATATCTAGCTAGTGTGTTTTTGCATAGTCTTGCATGTGTTCTTTGTTCCACAAGCCTTATTGCTACTAGTTGTTTGACCATGAGGCTGGTAGCCATTTTGTTCAGTCAGTGAATGTGCCTTTGCCATAGCCCTGCATGTGTTCTTTGTTCCCTATGCCTCTTTGCCCACTGTTGTTGTTTGGCTATGTGGCTGACGGCCATTATGTGCATCTAGCCAGTGTGTTTTTGCAAAAGGCTTGCATGTGTTCGTTGTTCCCCATTCCACTTTGCTCACTGTTGTACTTTGACCATGTGACTGACGGCCATGTTGTACATCTAGCCAGTGTGTTTCTTCCATGAGCTTGTATGTGTTCTTTGTTCCTCATGCCTCCCTGCTCGCTGTTGTTGTTTGAACATGTGGTTGGTGGCCATTTTGTGCATCTAGCCAGTGCGTCTTTACCATAAGCTTGCATGTGTTCTTTGTTCCCCCTACCTCCTTTCTCGCTGTTGCTGTTTGAACATGTGACTGGTGGCCATTTTGTACATTCACCCAGTGTACCTTTGCCAAAGGCTTGACGGGATGGATGTGATATCAGATTACATGTTTGAGAAACATTGCAGTATAGGCATAACAAGAATATGACTTTGATGAACAGTTCTTAGATTACATTTTATTTGCATTTTTTATTTTGCACCTCCTTGCTTCACAACAGGTTTCTTTCTTCTCATCCTCCAATACAAGCGTCAGCAATTAGTGATCTTTTTGAATATAATTTTAAATTTTCTTTTTTTTAATTGTTTTTACTTTTTTTTTCTTATTTTTTATTTTCATTTTCAAAATTTTATTTTAGATTTTTTGTTTTCATTTGTTTGATTTTATTTTTAATTTTTAAAATGTATTTATTTATTTTTTGCATTTTGCCTCGATCCAACCATCCAGTCATCCATCATGGGTGCACAGCTGCTCTACAGCATTCAGTTTTTTTCAGCACAATTCCATTTCCTCCTGGACACCCTGGCTGCGGTGCACTGCAGACACATCAACATCATTCAGTTTCTTTTAATGGTTATCCTATTTCCCCCGGACCACCCCATAGACCTCTCTGTCTACCACAGGTGTCTACTTTAGATTAGATGAACATAAAGCAAAGAGATATGTATGTATGTTGTAAAGATTATGGTTTGGTGGAGTGGTTTTACTTTACAATGTTTTAATAACTTGTTATTTATTACCTAAGAAACCAGCCACACTAATATTACCTTTGTCTGTACTAATTAAACCTGAAACAATGCCACATTTTGCTGACTACATGATTTTATTGCTTGGTTGCCTTTGGGTGCACATAAGAAGAGGCATCGCCTACAGTACTGCCAAACAGAAGGCCTGTACAGTGACTTTAGCCCTCCAATCTCTTCAGCTTATGCAGCTTAGTGCTGCTGCTAACTGAGAGCTCTGAGCTGGCCCAAGGAAAGTTGCTTCCAAAAAAGTGGTCAATGAGAAGAAGAAGCTTTCCACCAGTGGCGTGCTGACCACAACCTTTTTCGGGAGACGTGTGCCTGCCACAATGGCCTCTAGGGAGGAACTTGGGAGCAGTACTCCTATATCAACAGCATCATCTCAACTTAAAACCAAGACCATGCCTGTCACCGAGTCAACCACTGCAAGTATGGTGACCCCATTGAGCAGTGATGTTGAATTGGATTTGTCCCTTTTGCAAAGTAGTACCCAATCAGTTCAGGAAACAAAGCAAAGTGGACAGCAGCCCCAGCAAGAAACAGCAGATCTTCCTGACAATGGAGATGAAGAGGAGGTCAATATTCCTGCTATGCAAGAAACTTCTCTTTTTTTTTATCATTGGCTCCCAGGTCTCCCACAAGGAAAAGGAAGAGTACTCCTTCACCATCTTCTCCAAGCACCACTTCTGATGATGATAGGGGCATAGAGTGGATCCTGGCAGAGTCCGAGAGACACCAGGAGAGGCACGTGAAAAGAAAAGTTCCTGATAGCCTTATAATTATGGAAGGGGATGATGAGGAGAATGACAAAGACAAGCCAGTCAATGTGGAAGCTGGCAAAGAGGAGTTCAACATTACTTTCCAACCTGCTCCAAGGGATGTAGCACAGGTAGCACTGCCTGCTCCCATATTTGTAAAGCCCCAGCTGAAACCTGCACCAACCCCTACCTCAGGAAAAGTATGCACTGCAGAGGGGCAAGCAATGACACACCCACCTACCTCTAGTTCTTTTTCAGGCATTGGCACTGGCCCACTAAGAAAGTACTTCTCCCATTTTGGAACTTTTTTTACGCTTCGCAAGCAGGAAGATAGCATTACAATATGCTCAATTTGCAATGCAAGTGTTTGTAGAGATAAACTGTAAACTTCGTACTTGTATAGCACACTACTCACCCGTTAGGGTCTCAAGGCACTGTACGCATACCACTGTGGAACCCCTCCTGGCTTTTCCCTGTGTGGTGCCCACTCCTGCGCAACCTCCAAGGTGAAGCCAGGCATCCCAGCGCTGTTGGGTCCATTGTGGAGATTAAGCAAGCTATTGCCCAGAGTTACAGAGTGGGACCCATGAATTAGATTAGGCACCAATGCGAGAATTATCAGGTCCGAAGAAGTTGAGCCCAAGACCAGCCGAGTCGGGAATTGAACCCTGGTCCCGGGCCAGACTTCTGCATCAGGATCTGCCGCTCTAACCATTGAGCCACACTTCTCCACTTGAACCACGCTTCTCCACTATAAACTTCTCCAGATAAACCTAGGTTACATTACGGCACTGGAAGCCAAACGACCCATATGAAAAAACATCATGCAATCTGGTGGTAGGAGCACCTTAAAAAAATGGCTGTTGTGGTGAAGGTGAGGAGAGCCAGGAAACAGCAGCTACAAGTCCAATCATGGTAGGAGGTGATGAGGAAGAAGAGGGTGCCCTTTTCATGAAAAACAGCCCTGTCCCCAGCAGTGCACCAGAATCACTGACCTCAGCGACCTCACAATGGCACAAGAAGACTCAGAGTCAAATAGAGAAAGAACAGCATACAGTGACTGTCCAACGTTACACATTGAGTGCACCACCACCTATTTCTCAAACATCACCTGGGTCAGTGGCCCCAGAAAAGAAGAAAATTCAGTCTACTATTGCGGGCATGTGTAGGCAGGAGGGGCCCTATGACTGCAAACACTCAGTGGCACATTTGTACAATGGGAAGCTGACATAAATGTTAGAGCTGGACCTCCTCCCTTTTTCTTTTATAGAAAGAGTGTGATTCTTAAACTTGGTGGCAGCCACCTGCCCTAAATGGAATGTTCAAAGTCAAACCTATTGTGCTAGAGCTGCTGTTCCAGAGCTGCATCTATGTGCTGCAATTGGTTGGACAAGCTATGCAGCAAAGTGTTGTTCACACTATTCACACTATCCACCGGACGACAGACTTGTGGACCAGTCGTAAGGCAACTTATTACATGTGCATCACTTGCCATTGGATCTCTTTTGTGGGGGTAAAGCAAAAGCTGTCTAGAGGTTGTGGCCCTCAAGAAAGTTTTAAGAGCATTTAGTGGCATGCAACAGTAGTCATGCTCACCATGGAGAAATCACATACTGCTACAAACATCTTAAAAGAACTTAAGAGCAAGGTGTCTGAATGACTACAATCCTGAAGCCTCAGAGTTGGATTTGTTGCCACGGACAATAATAGTAACATAATCAAGGCCATGACAGATGGTGGCTATTTCAGGGTCCTGTTTTTGGCGCATTAGTTGTGCACGACTTTCTCAAAAAAGAAGACATAGGCCATCATTACGACCTTGGTGGACGGCTGAAGCCGCCCGCTAAGATCAGACCGCCAATGCGGCCACACCCCCGCCGCGGCCCTTTGGAGATCCCCGCTGGCCGGCGGGGATCTCGGCCGCAACACAGGAGCCGGCTCCAAATGGAGCCGGCGGTGTTGCGGCCGTGCGACTGGTGCAGTTGCACCCGTCGCGCTTTTCACTGTCTGCTATACAGACAGTGAAAATCTGCACGGGCCCTGTCAGGGGGGCCCTGTCAGGGGGGCCCCGCGACTCCCCGTACCTCAAGCCTTTTCCTGGCGGTTCAAACCACCAGGAAAAGTCTGGCGGTAGGGGGACTCGTAATCCCTTGGGCAGCGCTTCCCTGGCGGATTACTACCGCCGGGGCCATTGTGGCGGGAAACCGCAGGCCCCAGCGGTGCAACCGCAGCGTAATGACCTGTGAAGCACCGCCAGCCTGTTGGCAGTGCTTCCATCATTACAGCCCTGGCGGTCTTGTACCGCCAGGGTTGTAATGACCCCCATAGTAAGCAACATACTGACCACCTGCAGAAGAATCTGTAATCATGTCAGCCATTCTTTTAAAGCCCAGAAGCAGTTGTGGATTATTCAGTGTGCTAATATAGTACAAGCTAAAGCCCTTATACAGGAGGTGCCAACACATTAGAACTCAAGCTATTACATGCTGCAACATCTGTTTGAACAATACAGACAGATCAATGACTATGTCATTCAATGAGGAGGGGATGCAATTAGGAAAGCTATGACTGAATGTCGACAAATGACCCCTAATCAAATACCTGATACAGATGCCGCTCCCTTTCGAGATTTTTTCACATGGGAAGTTAGCAAGAAGGACAGAACAATGGACCAAGCTATCCCATTGTTGCATCTGCTATAGGACCAGCTAAAGAAGGGATCTGAAAGGTTCACACTCATTGATGTGAATGAAAACACAGAAGTGTGTGCTTTGGTTGAGAGCTTAATCTTTTGCATGGCTTATAATGCAAGACTGCAAAATGACATCATCCCATCCAAAGAGTGCATCTGTCCCATATTACTTGAGCCACAGTACAAAAAAATTCTGCCCACTTTCATTCCTCAATCACTGAAGTGGATGTTTCAAAATACAAGAGGTGGATTGTTGAGCAATCCAGAGACCTGGAAGAAGAATGGCTGCTACTTACAGCCCCCCTCTGTAGTTCTGGTGTGCTGCCTTCAACTTCCAGAGAGGGCAGTCTTGTCTCACACCAGCCAGCACCAACAACAAGAACACCAGCAACAATAGATTGTCCTGTAGCCAGTGTATCTGTTGAGTGTGTGTTCAGTGCATCTGACATGGCTGTTACAGTGAGAAAGATCAGTCTCTTGCTTTAAAACATGGAGAGATTGACCATGAGCAAAATGAATCAACATTTCATACCACCTGATTACACCATTCCTAAAACAGCACAGGAAGAGGAGAATGGCTGGTAAGAACCAAGGCCCTCATTACAACCCTGGCGGTAAATGCCGCTTACCACCGTGCAGGAGACCGCCAACACACTGCTGCTGCGGCCGAATTCCGCTACAGCTATTACGACCCACACCTCGGAATCTGCCAAAATCCAGACACCCACACAAGTCCGCCACACCAAAGGTCAGTGATAAACTAGCGATAACAAAACCGACACGGTGACACCAACAGGAATACACCCACACTATCACGACCCACGAATCCATGCGGCGGTCTTTCAACCGCAGTATTTCATTGGCGGTACACACCGTCGTGCTCAAAATACACACACATTTACAAAACACAAACACATTGGACAAATCGAAACACCCACACCTGATACACATACACACACCACTCCCACACACCCAATCCAATATAAAATACACACCCACATCACCCACAAACCCTTATGACCAGAATTGCAATAGAAGGCCAGAGAGAGACACCACCAGAAACAACACTAGCATCCACAGGCACACAACATCATCAATCACACAACATCCACGCACCTCAGAAAACACACACAAACACATCCCCTCACACATCACAACCGACATCACCTCACACATCTGCCACACCACATCATGGCACCTCAACGACACCCCAGGTTCTCTGAGGAGGAGCTCAGAGTCATGGTGGAGGAAATCGTCCGGGTAGAGCCACAGCTATTTGGATCACAGGTGCAGCACACCTCCATTGCTAGGAAGATGAAGCTATGGCGCAGAATCATCGACAGGGTCAATGCAGTGGGACTACACCCCAGAACACGGGATGACATCAGGAAGAGGTGGAACGACCTATGGGGGAAGGTGCGTTCCGTGGTCTCCAGACACCAGATTGCAGTACAGAGGACTGGCGGTGGACCCCCACATCCTCCCCCACAACTAACAACATTGGAGGAGCAGGTCATGGCAATACTGCGCCCTGAGTGCCACGCAGGAGTAGCAGGAGGAATGGACTCTGGTAAGGCAACTCTTAACTATAATATCCCCCACCCTACCTGCATGCCATCACATACCCCCACCCTCACCCTCACCCCATCACTCCAACACCTCACATATGTCCCACTATCACAACCCACACATCCCAACACCAAGCCCTGCATGCAAACCCAAACCAAATATCACACAGGGACCTAGACAAGAATGCAAGCACTGGAGTACAGGGTCACTCACCCATTGCACAATATGGCACACACAGATGCAATAATCATACCTTTTCACCCCTGCAGGACCCCTACCCAATGTCACCGGACAGGAGATTCCAGACATGTCCAGTCCCCCCACAGAAGAGGCCCACAGTGATGACAGCAGCTCTGCACAACTGGATCAAGATGACCAGCCCGGCCCATCTGGGACCTCGGGACAGTCGGTTCTCCTGACACTGTCACAAGCCACCACAGAGCCTCCCCCTCAAGGAACACCAGCGCAGCATCCACCCAGCGGGCCCATCCCTCTGTCCCCACGACACGTCAATCAGCAGTGTGTCCACCACTACAGGGAACCCAGGCAAACCCACCACCCCAAGAAAATCAGGGACCTGGGGGCAGTGGCAGTGGGCACACGGTTCAGGGGACAGAGGAACAGGAAAACAGGGGAACTGGGGGGACTGCTGTGCGACAGGGAGAGGACAGGCCCAGGGAACCCACTCTCCACCGGCCCTCTCCAACATCATGGGAACGTACTAACATTCCCAGGAGACTATGGCAATGGTACTGGACAACTTTCAGGAGACCCAGCGGCTGCAGGAGGAACACTATCTGGGGATCAGGGAGGAACTCAAGTCCATCAACACCACCCTAGTCACCATTGTAGGGGTGCTGCAGGACCTTGTAAACACCAGGAGGGACACTGTGGCACATGAAGGGGCCCCTGACACTAGGCTGGATGATGAACTGCCCACCACCTCCGCAGGCGCTAGCGGACAGGAGGCACCGCCACAGGACCACGACACCTGCGCCCCACCCCCTACAGATGGAGAGCCACCACGCAAACGGTCCCTGAGATGCAGGAACAAGACAGAGAACATTGCCAAGACCCCCACCAGGAAATGAGACCCCACTGAATGTCATCCTTCTGTCCCACTTTGTCACCCTGTCCATCCTTCAACTGCCCTTGCTCCACTTCCTATGCCCCTTTGGACAATGCACCTGTGAAACAAATAGGCTGGACTCTGCCATGGACATTCCTCCACCATCACCCCTGACCATTTTACAACCCCCTCCACTTATTTGCACAAAAATAAACACACATCAATCACAAAACAATCTGGAGTCAGTCTGTACTTTCACAAATGTGTAATTGCAATTACTATGGAATATAGCAATGTCAATTTAAATGTCAACATACCAATGTGACACAGCTCTAGTTCATGAAGAAATATAGCAGAGGTCACAAAGTGGGACCCACGTCTGTTAAATGAAAAGGCAAAGTGACAAGTCAGGGTCCATACACTGGGTGCAAATGACAGACTTATGATAGGTCACACAATAGTTTGAGATGTGGGAGGCAGTGATATCTTCTTATCTGTGTCTCACTGGAAGTATTGCTGGATAATGTTGTTTCTGTTGTCGATATCCTCTTCTTCTGCCTCCTCTTCTTCACAGTCTACAGGCTCCACAGCTGCCACAAGACCTCCAGCTAGACCATCCTCAGCAGAAAAGGCACCTGTCATCCAAAAGCCAGGATCTGCAGCATACGGCAGGCCTCGATGATCTGGCACACCTTCTTTGGTGAGTAGTAGAGAGAACCACCTGTCATATAGAGGCACCGGAACCTGGCCTTCAGGAGGCCGAAGGCTCTTTCTATAATCCTCCTAGTTCACCCATGTGCCTCATTGTAGCGTTTCTGCCCTTGTCCTGAGGTTTCTCACTGGGGTCAGTAGCCATGACAGGTTTGGGTAACCAGAGTCACCTGAAAATATTGAGGGACAACTGTTAGACACACACTAACCCGTAGGGACAACGCCAGACAACTATTCACAGGGTATAGGGTCCTTGTCCTCACCTATTAGCCACACACGGTGCCTCTGGAGTTGCCCCATCACATAAGGGATGCTGCTATTCCTCAGAATGTAAGCGTCATGCACTGAGCCAGGAAACTTGGCATTCACATGGGAGATGTACTGGTCGGCCAAACACACCATCTGCACATTCATCGAATGGTAGCTCATCCGGTTTCTGTACACTCCAGGGGGGGGGGGCAAGGCCCCATGTGTCCCATCAATGACACCTATTATGTTGGGGATCTGTCCCAGGGCATAGAAGTAGTCACCTTTCACTGTAGGCAAATCCTCCACCTGAGGGAAAACGATGTAGCTGCGCATGTGTTTCAGGAGGGCAGACAACACTCTGGACAACATGTTAGAGAACATTGGCTGGGACATCCCTGATGCCATGGCCACTGTTGTTTGAAAAGACCCACTTGCCAGGAAATGGAGTACTGACGGGACCTGCACTAGAGGGGGGATCCCTGTGGGATGGCGGATAGCTGACATCAGGTCTGTCTCCAACAGGCCACACCGTTCATGGATTGTTGCACGATCAAGTCTGTAGGTGACTATTACATGTCTCTCTTCCATTGTCGACAGGTCCACCAGTGGTCTGTACACCAGAGATGCCGCCATCTCATCACCTGCCCCAGCAGACGTGCCCTATGGAGGAGAACAGCGAGCAGAGAGTCAGCCAACACTGAGGTATTACAAAATGTCATTTGCACACATTTATTAATCTGCAATGTGCATTTTACTGTGTGTATGCAAGGCCTAGATAGGTGTGACACAGTTATTATTAATGCCATGTGGCCCCCTGAAATGGTGGCTGCCTGACCTGTAAGGTGGGACAAGGGGATATGAGGTAACTGCGCTGGCGTTCAACACCGTCGCGGTAGACGGTCGAAGACCGTGGCGCAATCCTGCATTGGTTAACATTGGACCCTATGGGTCCGAGGAGCCAATGACGATGTACGCCGGCGGTGACGGTACGTACCGCCGCGGAAGTGACCGCCATTTTCTGTCTGTTCACTCACTTGATACCTGACCTTCGACAGGAGAGGACCTACACTGCAAGTGCTGCTGTAACTTGGGTCTGGAAGCGACTATGGGTCATGTGTCTGGGGAAAGGGCCTCTGCCTTCACTTTGGAGGAGTTGGAGAAGTTAGTGGATGGGGTCCTCCCCCAGTACACGCTACTCTACGGTCCTCCAGACAAACAGGTGAGTACACTGTGTGCATGCTGCATGGGCAATGCCTGTTTGGAGTGGTGTTGATGGAAGATACATGGGGGGGGAACTGAGGCCTGCATGAGTGGACGCTGAGTGTATGTGCATCAGGGCAATGGTCGGAACGTTGGCCAATGAGTATGACAGTCCGGACGGGTAAACATTTTCCTTTTCCCCTGTACTATTCCTCTAGGTCAGCACCCACCAGAAGAAGGATATTTGGCGTGCCATCGCCAAGGACGTCCGGACCCTGGGGGTCCACCACAGACGGAGCACCCACTGCCTTAAAAGATGGGAGACATTCCCTGCTGGAGCAAGAAGACGGCAGAAGCCCAGCTGGGGATGGCCTCCCAACGTGGGAGGGGGGCCCGTCGCACCATGACCCCCCTGTTGTTCCGGATCCTGGCGGTGGCATATCTGGAGTTGGATGGGCACTTGAGGGTATCACAGCAGCCACAAGGGGGTGAGTACAGTCATCTGACTCTGTGAGCATTACGAGGAGTCTGGGTAGGGGAGGTGGGCAATGGGTTCCCCTAGGCCAGGGCGAGCTTGGTAGGCAAGGTCCCTTGTGAGGCAGGCTCAGTGGCACTCCAACCCCACTAGTGGTTAGTGCCATCTACACCTAGTCAGGCTCCTGTGACTTCCATGTGTGCAGCAATCGGGCATTGGCCTTCTACCCCATGGCCCTGTGAATAATCTAGGAACTATTAGTGCATGGCGTAGTGCAGAGGTCTGCTGTGTCTGTAATGTCCGCCAACGGTAGTGGTGTTGCATGCACTGAACATGTCTTTCTTCTGTATCCCCCCCTTTTTGTGGTCTCCCTGTTCTTGTGTGCAATAGCATCATCAGGCGGAGGAACAGTGGCACCGGAGCAGGAGGGAGCTGCATCCCACTTGGCCCTGGAGGGCGAAACAACGGAGTCTGAAGCCACCAGTGGGACGGAGGGAGAGAGGAGCTCCACGAGGGGAACAGGAGGTGCCGCCAACCCCCTTACCAGCACCGCCCTCTCAGCAGCCCCTCAGCGTGTGTCCCGTGCCCACTGACCCAGGAGGGTGGGCATCTCCTTCACCCCAGGCACCTCAGGCCCTACCCCAGTCAGCCCTGCTGCCCTCAGTGAGGAGGCTATTGACCTCCTGAGATCCCTCACTGTTGGGCAGTCTACCATTCTGAATGCCATCAAGGGTGTTGAGAGGCATTTGCAACAAACAAATGCATACCTGGAGGGCATTCATTCTGGCCAGGCAGCCCAACAGAGAGCATTTCAGGCTCTGGCCTCAGCACTGATGGCAGCCATTGTCCCTGTGTCCAGCCTCCCCCTCCAACTTCCTCCACCCAGACCCAATCCCCCGTACCTCAGCCTATCCCAAGCACACCATCAGACCAGCATGCACACACATCAACACACAAGGGTGGCTCAGGCAAACATAAGCACCACACATCCCACAGGCACTCACACAAGCATCATACCCATGCAGACATACCAACATCCACCGCCTCCACTGTGTCCCCCTCCTCCACGTCTCCCTCCTTCCTCCCAGTCTCGTCTCCACTCACACCTGCATGCACTACATCTTCAGCCAATACCTCCATCACCAGCACGCCCATCACCACACTTCGCTCATGTGCACTCACCACCCCACTACCATTCACACATCTCCTGTGTCCACTCCCAGTGTGTCTGTGAGCCCTCCTCCCAAACTACACAAACGCAGGCACACACCCACCGAATAGCCATCCACCTCACAACAGCCTCCAGCACATGCACCTTCACCCAAATTCAGCAGACGTACACCTCCTACAACCACTACCTCTTCCTCCACTCCAAAACCCCCTCCATCTTCCCGTCCCAGTGTGTCTAAAAAACTTTTCCTGGCTAATATTGACCTCTTCCCTACACCTCCCTCCCCCGTCCGTCCCCTAGGGCCAGGCTTTCAAGGTCCCAACCCAGCACCTCAGTCACCACATCCCCAGGCACACTGGTGCCAGCAACTGCAGGCTATTGGAGTGCGCCAACCATCAGGGCTGCCAGTGTGCCACGGAGCGAGGGCAAGGACATTCCGCTACCTGCAAAACTAAAAAAGTTGCCCACATCCGGAAGGGAGAAGCAGAAAACACCTACAACCAAGGGCTCAGGGAAAACAAAAGGCGATAGTGGCAAGACAGCAGCGCCACCATCCAGGGTGGGGAAGGGCCAGAAACTGAAGGGCAGGTCAGGAGAGGGCATGGTGGCACCGACTGAGGGACCAGTGTCACACCTTCTGTCCACGTCGACGCCAACATGTATGGCGGAGAAGGCCGCCACCTGCACCGCCACAGAGCCTGCCACCAGCACCGCTGTCATTGAGGCCCCCACCAGCACCGCCGCCACAGAGCCCGCAGCCAGCACCACTGTCATTGAGCCCGCCACCAGCACGCCACCACAGAGCCCACAGCCATCAGCACTGTCATTGAGCCTGCCACCAGCACTGCCGCCACAGAGCCCGCAGCCAGCACCGCCGTGATTGAAACCGCCGCAAGCCCCGCCGTGACTGACACCGCTGCAAGCACCGCCAGCGGCCCGTGACATCCTGAGCCGGTGGCACCACCACAGACATGGCTGCCATCCCCAGTGGCCATTCGTCCGATGAAGCACACTGGGCACCAAGCCCCCTCCAAAACCAGTGGAGAAAGGCATCCACTACCTCTGTCCTTGGCAGGATGAACCACTCTGGGCACAAAGTGCCCTCCAGAACCAGCGGAGAAAGGCATCCACTGCCTCAGTCCTTGGCAGGATGAAGCACTCTGGGCACAAGGCTCCCTACAGAACCAGTGGAGAAAGGCATCCACTACCTCTGTCCTTGGCAGGATGAAGCACTCTAGGCACAACGCCCCCTCCACAAGCAGTGGAGAAAGGCATCCACTTGCAACACACCCACTGAAAAGACTTGAGAGACTGTAGCTTTCCACTCCCCAGAATAAAGCAGTGGGCAAACCACCCACTTGAGACACTTGAGAGACTGTGGCTATGCACTCCCCAGGATAAAGCAGTGGGCAAACCACCCACTTGAGACACTTGAGAGACTGTGGCTTTGCACTCCCCAGGATACATCAATGGGCATGGAGCCCCCTCGTGGAGCAGTGGCGTCGTGCGTTCATCAGGCTGAGGTGCCCCCCCCCCCCCTCCCCTGAGGTGCTTGTTTATTTTCCAGTTGATGCCCCTCCAGTGTTCTCTACGTTTGGTGTCAGGTGTTTAGTGTGGGCCTCACCCATGCATTTTTGGCCCCGTGGTCCATGGACAATGATTGGTGCACTATCGGAATGTGTAGTTGGTGTACATAATTGTATATACTGTATTTAGAGTTTTGACTACTGGATTTTTATTGATTACAATCGTTACAATCATTTCCTTTTGTCCTTGTGGTATTGAAGGGGGGTGAGGGGGTGTATATGTAATGTGGCAGCATGTATTTGTGTGTATGGTGTTGTGGGTGAGGGTGGGGGTGGGAGTGTTGCATGTGTGTGTCACTCTCTTTTCCCTCCCCCCCTCTCTTGTGTTGTAGGTGCAGTACTCACCGTGGTTGTCGCCGCTGTCTCTGGAGGTCCTGATAGAGGAGCAGGAAGACCATAACCGGCAGGATCTGAAGTTCGAGCTCCATGACGTCCTGGTTCCTCATGGGGTGTGGAGAGGTGAGTGATTTCCCCTTCTGTGTACTGTTTCCGCCGTATTTTTGTTCGTGTTGGTTCCGCCCCGGAAAAGGTGGCGGATTGGCATCTTGTGATAGGGTGGGTGGTACATTGTCTTTCGCCTGTCTGTTGGCGGTTACCGCCGCGCTGTTTGCTTGTACCGCCGTGGCGGTGGGAGTGTTAAAGTGGCTGTCTATGTTGGCGGTTTCCACCGTGGTCGTAATTCCATTTTTTTTCCCGCTGGCCTGTTGGTGGTATTACCGCCGCTTTAACACCGACTGCCAGGGTTGTAATGAGGGCCCAAGTGTTTTAGCTGATCACCTTCTATGGGAACCACCTGAGTTTGAGGTTAAACTCTACTTTCTGGACGGAGTATGCCAGTACCACCATATAACTTTTCAATTATTTCTCATTAAAAGTCTTTCTTTACAAAAACAAAACAAAAAAAGTAGCTAGTGGAACATTATGCTTGTGTCTGATTTATGGTGCCCCACCATTTTTTGTCACATATATGACCGGATTGGAGTTGGACCACTGTGCACTGAAGAAGCCTTAACAATTCCTTCATGATGTTGGAGACAATGCCTGCCTCCTTCGCATACCTCTCCTTTTTTTGCATCACTTAGCGGGGCTCCCCCAGAAGATCAATGACTTACAAGAGTGCCAATAACAAATTCCAATGAGTTGTCTGCGTCAAAGATATATTGTATACCAAACCTATCTGTGCTTGGATTGGAAGAGGTAACTTTAACTAACTATAACTATTGCAACAATGAGTGAGTGATTGTGAGTGATGATTGATGATTTATATAGTGGCAGATAGTGAGGATAGGTGATCAATTAATAGCAAACTTGATTTTGACCAATGTTTGGTGCCTGGAGGGTGACAATTGTTCGTGAAGGTGATTGGCCTTTACAAATTTACTTAGCAAAAACGTATCTGTACAGGCCATTTCTTTTTTGTAATTCTTCAGAGACCAGACCAATCATGTTAGGTAACAAAAACAAATCTATTCAATCAGCTATGTGGAATGGAGGGAGGTGTGTTGATTTGGGAAATGCCGATAAGTGTGTGTGTTGCACTGGTGGCAAAAGTAAAATTCTGAGTCCTCTTGTTTTTTGCTCTGCCTCTGCATCTTCTTGATACACTCCTCATGAAGCTTACCTTCCTTCTGTCCTTCTCTTTGACTATAGAATAAAGTTTCTGTTTTACAATCCGCACGCCTTCTCCTTTCTTGCATGAATGTAAGGCGAAAACTGAGCTCAACACTTCTGCTTATCTACCGGACCGGTTCAGACAGGCACCCAAGAGTGACAGACATTTCCAACAGAATTGCAGATGCACACCCCAATAAAAATCATATTTTTAGAGTTGGGCAGGTTCAATTTACTTCTCCATAATTTGTTTTTTTTCATACCTAAAAGACAGAACCATTTAGATATCTAATACTTTGTGTCTCTGGGCCAGAATGACTTTTTGCAATGCAAATAACTGAAGTGTGTCAAACTCATTACTTAATTTCCTTCCAGAGCAGATTTATGATGATGATGTTCTGCTTATTGCCCTGATGAATATTGTTCTTGTGTTGTGTTTGTCTTTCCCACACCTTTTCCCAAATTCCCTTTCCCATCCATTCTTCAAACCCCTAACCCTCTCTCCCCGGGCTGTGTGATTTTTTTTTTTTTAGGTGTGTCTTAATTTACACCAAATAAATCACACACTCAATGGAGCGAATGTGGTAAAATGAGACACCAACACACTGCAGGATCTTCTATTACTGGAGCAATAGCTCACACAAGCCCTGCTTACTAAACCACCCATAAAATATCATTCCTCAACATCAACTATATCATTCAGTCCTTTGTTACATGTATATAAAATTGCTAACCTTGTTGACTACAGAGTACAGACTTTGAGTACGCTTTTCCTGACTTGAAGATTTCATAACTTTGGTTTTCAAATTCCATGCTCACCATTGCTCAGGATAATTTACTATTGCTAGTTTTTGTTATAATAGGTGGTGTTCCTTGATGCATTATGGTGTTAGTAGTCTGTCCTCAGTCTTTCTAAAGCTATAATATAAATGTATGTGTATAACCTACTAACAGTTTTTTTCTTTTCTTTTAGTCTTTTAGATCCTTTTGATTAATCCTATAGTTAGAGATCAACTAGGTGGGAATTGGACCTCACTATGATGCTTTCCCGTTAGCGCATTACCACTATCATAAGGGAGGCACCTTGGGAATCCCTTCAGTAAGGTGCAGGACCTTGGATGATTGACAGAGGGAGCAGACGTCAGCCATCACGTCATCTATTTAGGTAAGAGAACTATAGGGTGAAGTGAAGTACTTTACTTAGTATGTAACTAACTTCTACTGCAGATGAGATAACTGCTTGTTTACCTATGCTTCTGTAGGCACTATATGGAATGGCAGCATACCCTTCTAACTACCATAAACTTTGAGAAATAGATTAAAAAGACAGGCTGTGCAAAAAGGTATCATTGCAAAATTAAACACAAAAAAATCAGACATTGTGTGGGTTATAAAGACTTCCCATTTACTAACATAAATAATAAAATGTAAAAACCCACCCTCTCCACCCACAACAGGCCCATCCCTCTACCACATCTTTACCCATCCCCAACCAATGTCCAAAACCTATATGTCCATGTCCATATTGTCCATAAGGAAGACAAATGCCTGGCCCAAATTCCTACCCTCTCCACCCACAATAACTCCCTCCCACCAAAACAAAACATTAAATAAGGGCTAATAGAAGGCATTTTCTATGAGGGTCACCAGGTGTTGAATGCAGGTCTCAAGGTGTGTCATCCTACAGCCCAAGTGTGCCAGCTAGCACAGCACACGTTAATGGTGGACCTGGTCCATAAGAGGAGCCGTATGGGGACTGGTAGCTCCATGCTGCTGGCGGTGCTGGTGTGGCCTGGAGGCCGGGGAATCAGGAGATTGGCTGGTTGAACTGGGCCCAGACTGGCTGAAAGGAGGCAGCATAAGATAACAATTATTTTTTTTCAGGTATAGGATTTCCTAAAAAAATTAAACCTCACAGATACTTTGTGTGGAAAAAATAAAAAAAAACTCTCTAAGGCATCATCCACTGTGGAGTACATGTATTCTATTCTTGTTGTACTAATTGATTAAAAGTGTGCTAGTTAGCACTTCTGGTACAAATTTGCTACAGTGAACAAAAAATTATCTTTGATTCCCGTGGACCTGCTGTTCTCCGAAAGCCATTCAATTCTACCCTGATTCCAAAGAAGCAGATGATAATTATTATGACACACATGTCATGTATAACATGTGGATAATAGAGATCCTGTCTGGTGTAAGTAGACAGTGGGAAAAATGATGCACTGCAGTACAGGGAAATGAACGGGATATAGATTTTTTTGAACACATTCATCACAGACTATCCCGTCAGCAAAACATGAAATCACAGACACTTAGGGGGTCATTCTGACCCTCGCGGTCATGGACCGGTCGGGCCAACGACCGCGGGAGCACCGCCAACAGGCTGGCGGTGCTCCCATGGGCATTCTGACCGCGGCGGTACAGCCGCAGTCAGAAACGGGAAACCGGCGGTGTCCCGCCGGTTTCCCGCTGCCCTAGGGAATCCTCCATGGCGGCGCTGCAGGCAGCGCCGCCATGGGGATTCTGACCCCCTTACCGCCAGCCTGGTTCTGGCGGTTTAGACCGCCAGAACCTGGCTGGCGGTAACCGGTGTCGTGGGGCCCCTGGGGGCCCCTGCAGTGCCCATGCCAATGGCATGGGCACTGCAGGGGCCCCCTACCAGGGCCCCACCAAGATTTTCAGTGTCTGCCAAGCAGACACTGAAAATCGCGACGGGTGCAACTGCACCCGTCGCACCCCTTCCACTCCGCCGGCTCCATTCGGAGCCGGCATCCTCATGGAAGGGAGTTTCCCGCTGGGCTGGCGGGCGGCCTTCTGGCGGTCGCCCGCCAGCCCATCGGGAAACTCAGAATTACTGCGGCGGTCTTATGACCGCGCAGTGGTATTCTGCCAGCGGGACTTTGGCGGGCGGCCTCCGCCGCCCGTCAAAGTCAGAATGACCCCCTTAATCCCACTTAACTTCCTGGTCTCACCCTCAAACAAACATTATTTAAATCAAATACATTCATTTGGTAGTAAGGGAAGAAAACTTGACTCACGGATTGATTTAGACTAGAGTTTGGTGGACGGGTTATTCCATCACAAACCACACAGAGATCCTGTCCACCGTATTATGATTCCTAGTAGGGTGAATGGGATGTCCATCACGTTTGTGACAGAGCAACCCCTACCATCAAACTCTAAATCAGGTCGTTAGTCTGCTGCCGCAGGGTAAAGTACAGGGGAAAGGCCAGGTAGATAGTAGAGGTTTTACTATAGAATAGTGGGAGGAGAGGTGTTCACTGATGAGGTATCTTAGGCTCAGTCAGACACTGTAGTTGAAACTAAAAGTTGATGAATGCCAAATTTGAGCAGACCTAAGTCCATTATGGAAGTTGTTAGAAATGATGTTTCTGATTGGCAGTTAGTTTGCACTATGTCCAAGCAGGGACCCTCACTCTAGTCAGGGGAAGGGAGATACACTCCTGAGACAACCCCTGCTCACCCCCTTGGTAGATTGACGCAAGCAGGCAGGCTTATCGCAAAGGCTATGTGTATAGTATTTGTACACACCCAGTAATACTGTGAAAACACTACAAAATGGACACCATACTGGTTTAGAAAAATAGGTAATATTTATCTAAATCAAACAAGACCAAAACAACAAAAATCCAACATACACAAGCCAAGATGTGAATTTTCAAAGCAAAAAGAGTCTTATTCTGTAGAAAACAATGGAAAGGTTGATTTTACACAAAGTACCTGGTTTGCGCCACAAATAAAACTGCACAGGGAGCGTGTGTCAAAAAAGTCAGCGATGTGTCGATCCCTTACTCGAGAGTGAGGCCGTGTGTCATTTCTTTTTGGTCGGGTAGGTGCTGCATCATTTTTCCTCTCCCGCAAGAGACCAATGCATCGAATTCCAGGCAGGGCACCTCAAATCCACGCAGGATTGTGTTGATTTTTGACGCCCGGTGATAATGCGTGAGAAATCCAGCCACACGGTGTTGGGAAACCTCACTGCATGGGGTTTGCATCGTTATCAGTGTCACGTAGGCTCTCATTATTCTAATGAGACTACTGGATTTTGAGCAGCAAGATCGTCCATGGTGTGGGAGACTGAGTCTGACCCACTATTGGTGACACCTGTCGCTCTAAATCCGGGTTTTGCTCCGGCTAACTAGCAGTGCCTCATCTCGACCAGAGGATAGGGATGATCGGGCAGCCGAGCGCATGACATATTAGGCTTCTCAGGGAGGTCGTGGTCACTCAGGTCGTATCCGGTTCTCTCATTCACAATTCAGTCTCATATATAAATGACAAACAGAAGAGTATATGTTTCAATGACTGGTTTAATAAAACAACTGCATCTTAGAAAGCAAAGCGTGAGCTGCAATAACCAGGACGACACAACATGACAGTACTAAAATGGTGATGAGGAGAGTGAAGCATAAGAATAACGCTATCATATTGCCACTAGGATTGATGGACTATTTCCTATCTAAATCATAATCTGAGCACAGCATGTTAAGCTCTAATTCTGCCTTTCAGGTTCTGTCAGAGTCACCAGATCCTCGGGGTCTGCACACGTTCCCAACACGTCCACCACTGAACAACTCCAAGACTCTGATAGATAAATCACAGAGGCTAAGAGAGTTCAAGAGGGGAAGAGGGGATTAGGATGGGAACAGCTGGGAAGGAGACCTGTAATAAGAAAAAGGTTAAAACACACAATATGAAAATTACATCTCATGAAATCAATACTAGACTATGATTCTAAGCCTAGTCATTCTGAAAACATGAACAACCTAAGAATTAGGCTTAAAATGACTAAGTTTCAAGATGGGCGGATACCTGTAAGGGAATCAAGATGGATTAAATGAAACTTTAAAATTCAAGTACTTTCCTTTACATGAGAATCAGGAAAACATTCTACATCATTTCTAAACCAGTCATATGAATACTTTTTTGAGAATGCATACTAGGACCATACTTCTTTGTTCTCTTGAAATGTTTCAACACGAATTGCGCACATTGCAGATTTTCATATATATAGTAAACACCATAAAAGGATTGTGCACCATGAATAACACAATATGGATTCAGGAAACAAATCACACAACTTGTCAACTCGAATATTACCTAATAAATGTCTTCGAATAAATGGCATGCAATGAACAACATGAATTAAGCTCGAAGAGAGAATCATGCACCTTGCCGATTTGATTGCCACCATGTAAAATGTCAAGAAATGGTAGCACGCAATGAATATCAAGGTTAAATCACCATAAAACGAATCGCGCGTCTTTTGCCGATTCTTAAGCCACTATGTAAATGTCAAGAAATGGTAGCGCGCAATGAATAACAAAGTCAAATCATCATGAAACGAATTGCGCGTCTTGCTGATTCGCAAGCCACCATACAAATGTCAAGAAATGGTAGCGCGCAATGAATAACAAGATCAAATCAGCATGAAACGAATTGCGCGTCTAGCCGATTTACAAGCCACCATGCAAATGTCAAGAAATGGTAGCGCGCAATGAATAACAAAGTCAAACCATCATGAAACAAATTGCGCGTCTTGCCGATTCTTAAGCCACCATATAAATGTCAAGAAATGGTAGCGCGCAATGAATAACAAAGTCAAATCATCATGAAACGAATCACGCGTCTTGCCGATTCGCAAGCCACCATTCAAATGTCAAGAAATGGTAGCGCGCAATGAATAACAAGATCAAATCAGCATGAAACGAATCGCGCGTCTTGCCGATTCGCAAGCCACCATGCAAATGTCAAGAATATGAAAGTTCTCAATGACGGCGTCGGGAGGTCAGCCCAACCACCATCTTACCACCCAGAACAAGGATCACCAATGAAGAATGAAGGGCAGAGGCCAGCAAGATCAAATAGGCCACCGGGACTGGAGCTCAGGAAGTAGCTGCTGCTCTGCACCAGGACCTCTGAATAGTGAGCACTTGGAGCTGGGCTGGCTCCCTTTTATAGAGTCTTGGCCTAGCCCACAACCACACCCAGGCATCCTGCAGGGAAAGTCTCTGGAAGGCCCTGGAAAGGGACCACACCCTAACAGACTCTGAAAGCCTGCAGCAATACATTGCAAATGAACAGTATTTGTAAACACATTAAAAATAAGTCTTCAGATTTAAACTCTACAATGCAAAGGGTTAAACAACAACATATCAACACAATGCATAAATTACGATGTTTTGAGAGTGTTGGGTTTTTGCATTCTAGTCGCCAATAGAGCGCGCACTGCCCTGGTGTTGACAGGTTCCCCCGGGAGGACATCAACCCTCATACCTGAGCAAAGGCCTGTAGTCTGCATTAGCATCTGCAGCAAAGCATTCAGCAATCAGCATACAGTTGTGGTTCCCTGGCTGGAATCTCCCTCTTAATGTGTAATGGGACTAGGAAGTGGTTTTATAATAACACAGCTGATGTTCTGAGAAAAAGTCCCTACTTAAGGATGTGTATTTTCTACGAATGCTGGAGACTAAACTTCTACCACGTTCACCGGCAATGTACAAAACTGTAGCCTTCAATGAAGCACAAAGTGATCAAGAATATCTTGTTTGAGAACACAGTGCTTGGCTAAGCAAAAACAGTTATATAGATGAAAATAAAACATGACCGTAAAACTTGTTATTGTAAAAATAACAATGCGTAGCCACATAAAATATATCTAGGTTAAAGTGCACAGCGGCCTAGTGTGTTAAACTAACGTGCATGGAGCTATAACTAAAATGGCTACACAACACCTTCCCCTTGTCGGTTGAAAGTGGTTCAAAGCCAAAACTAAAATTTCATTGCTAAAAGCTCAACCTAAGATGTATATAAAAACCAGGTCAATTTGGACAAGTTAAAAGGACACACAAGCATACTATGTGGCAATTTAAAACATGAGCATGTGACTTATGACTGAATTCAAAAGACAAGTCAATTTAGAAAAGTTCCAAACTAGGTACGAGTCATGGAGAACAGGAGATCTTCCAATTTGGCAGATGTCAAAACCAGAAAGTCCTGCCAAAAAGGAGCAAGTGTGTTCCATAGCCCCAGTGTAAACCAAGGTGGCATCCCGTGGAGTGCGCATTGATGAGTTGTCGGCAACTTCCTCCAGGAAGGGTAACTCATAATTAGCTTCACGCAGCAAACGCAACCTCAATGTGCATGTCTGGTAATGAACTCTCAGCGAGAACATCAACAGATCAACATCTACTGCAGGCAAGCGCTGCCGTGAAAGACAAATTTCCAGTGCATGTTCAAAAGAGCACCAGAGGCACCGAAGCACGGGCTGCACACAATACAGAACCGGTCTAAATGACAAAGACCAGTCACACTCCAATTGCTCCAGGAGTATTGATCCAAAGTACTGCATCATTCGCTCACGACACAGCTGCGCTGATGGGAGCACCGTCATTTCTCCTCTTTGCGGCGGGACAGCCATTGCGCATAAACAACAGAAACAGCAGGATGCCAGGTAATAAAGCCAAAGTTATCGGAAATCCCCCAAAAATACTACTGAAAATTGAGTGGATAGCTGAAGGTATCAAACCGAATATGGAGGAGAAGGTGTGAACGAAACCAGAACCAACAGCTTTTTAAAAATGTGCGAATCCAGTTGTACTGGATGCATTAAATATTTGTCCCATGAGTTCACCAAAATGTCTCGGAAAGTTTGTGTTTAACAGGGACTGTATTTCTGCTGATGACCTTGCCACTTGAAGTGCGTAGGTCTCGGGCGCAGATGTAAGGGCTACCTGCTTTTGAAACAATAAAGCCTTGAGTCTACTTAACTTGTCGAAATTCACGTTTGAAGTAGCAATGTAAGGCCAAATATCAGCTACCTCCCTAAATTTAGTGGGGGAAACAGTACGTTCCCACAGCATGTATGACCTTAGAGACCGAAACAATGTAAACTATTCAGGCCCGCATGCCACAACAGCCTTCACTATTGAGAAGGACGGAGCTGCCGTTTGAAAGCACCTGGAACGTAGGTCTAATCAAAGGGACTGGGACTCCCTTCCGATAACAAGCCAAGTTTGCAGCTGAGGCGTTACACGCCCCATGCAAGAACAGCTGTTTACAAATCATTGAATGGCTGACTAAAGTCTCGCATTCACTACCGCTAAGAAAGACCTCTTTCATGCCATTGAAGCATTTATACGAGAAGGGAAGCTCCCACACCTCATGGATGGAACTGTCTCCCAGTTTTTCATATCTGCCTACCGGAATGTGTTTTAAACAGGAGGTGAATTGTAGTGTGGAAATATGCAGATTAATAACTGTGAGAAAGTAGCCTCTTTCTAGCCTTGTTACCCCCACTTTTGGCCTGTTTGTGAGTGTATGTCAGGGTGTTTTCACTGTCTCACTGGGATCCTGCTAGCCAGGGCCCAGTGCTCATAGTGAAAACCCTATGTTTTTAGTATGTTTGTTATGTGTCACTGGGACCCTGCTAGTCAGGACCCCAGTGCTCATAAGTTTGTGGCCTATATGTATTTGTTCCCTGTGTGGTGCCTAACTGTCTCACTGAGGCTCTGCTAACCAGAACCTCAGTGGTTATGCTCTCTCATTTCTTTCTAAATTGTCACTAACAGGCTAGTGACCAATTTTACCAATTTACATTGGCTCACTGGAACACCCTTATAATTCCCTAGTATATGGTACTGAGGTACCCAGGGTATTGGGGTTCCAGGAGATCCCTATGGGCTGCAGCATTTCTTTTGCCACCATAGGGAGCTCTGACAATTCTTACACAGGCCTGCCACTGCAGCCTGAGTGAAATAACGTCCACGTTATTTCACAGCCATTTTACACTGCACTTAAGTAACTTATAAGTCACCTATATGTCTAACCTTTACCTGGTAAAGGTTAGGTGCAAAGTTACTTAGTGTGAGGGTACCCTGGCACTAGCCAAGGTGCCCCCACATTGTTCAGAGCCAATTCCCTGAACTTTGTGAGTGCGGGGACACCATTACACGCGTGCACTACATATAGGTCACTACCTATATGTAGCTTCACAATGGTAACTCCGAATATGGCCATGTAACATGTCTATGATCATGGAATTGCCCCCTCTATGCCATCCTGGCATAGTTGGCACAATCCCATGATCCCAATGGTCTGTAGCACAGACCCTGGTACTGCCAAACTGCCCTTCCTGGGGTTTCACTGCAGCTGCTGCTGCTGCCAACCCCTCAGACAGGCATCTGCCCTCCTGGGGTCCAGCCAGGCCTGGCCCAGGATGGCAGAACAAAGAACTTCCTCTGAGAGAGGGTGTGACACCCTCTCCCTTTGGAAAATGGTGTGAAGGAAGGGGAGGAGTAGCCTCCCCCAGCCTCTGGAAATGCTTTGTTGGGCACAGATGTGCCCAATTCTGCATAAGCCAGTCTACACCGGTTCAGGGGACCCCTTAGCCCTGCTCTGGCGCGAAACTGGACAAAGGAAAGGGGAGTGACCACTCCCCTGACCTGCACCTCCCCTGGGAGGTGTCCAGAGCTCCTCCAGTGTGCTCCAGACCTCTGCCATCTTGGAAACAGAGGTGCTGCTGGCACACTGGACTGCTCTGAGTGGCCAGTGCCACCAGGTGACGTCAGAGACTCCTTGTGATAGGCTCCTTCAGGTGTTGCTAGCCTATCCTCTCTCCTAGGTAGCCAAACCCTCTTTTCTGGCTATTTAGGGTCTCTGTCTCTGGGGAAACTTTAGATAACGAATGCAAGAGCTCAGCCGAGTTCCTCTGCATCTCTCTCTTCACCTTCTGATAAGGAATCGACTGCTGACCGCGCTGGAAGCCTGCAAAACTGCAACAAAGTAGCTAAGACGACTACTGCAACTCTGTAACGCTGATCCTGCCGCCTTCTCGACTGTTTTCCTGTTTGTGCATGCTGTGGGGGTAGTCTGCCTCCTCTCTGCACTAGAAGCTCCGAAGAAATCTCCCGTGGGTCGACGGAATCTTCCCCCTGCAACCGCAGGCACCAAAAAGCTGCATTACCGGTCCCTTGGGTCTCCTCTCAGCACGACGAGCGAGGTCCCTCGAATCCAGCAACTCTGTCCAAGTGACCCCCACAGTCCAGTGACTCTTCAGTCCAAGTTTGGTGGAGGTAAGTCCTTGCCTCACCTCGCTAGACTGCATTGCTGGGAACCGCGACTTTTGCAGCTACTTCGGCCTCCATGCACTTCCGGCGGAAATCCTTTGTGCACAGTCCAGCCTGGTTCCACGGCACTCTAACCTGCATTGCACGACCTCCTAAGTTGTTCTCCGGCGACGTGGGACTTCTTTGTGCGACTTCGGGTGAGCACCGTTTCACACATCCTCGTAGTGCCTGTTTCTGGCACTTCTTTGGGTGCTACTTGCTGCTAAGAGGGCTCTTTGTCTTGCTCGACGTCCCCTCTACCTCCTGTTCCAATTTGCGACCTCCTGGTCCCTCCTGGGCCACAGCAGCATCCAAAAACGCTAACCGCACGATTTGCAGCTAGCAAGGCTTGCTGGCATTCTTTCGGCGGGAAAACACTTCTGCACGACTCTACAAGGCGATAGAAATCCGTCCACCAAAGGGGAAGTCTCTAGCCCTTTTCGTTCCTGCAGAAACCTTAGCTTCTTCTGTCCAGTAGAAGCTTCTTTGCACCCGCAGCTGGCATTTCCTGGGCATCTGCCCATCTCCGACTTGCTTGTGACTTTTGGACTTGGTCCCCTTGTTCCACAGGTACCCAAGATTGGAAATCCATCGTTGTTGCATTGTTGGTTTGTGTCTTTCCTGCATTATTCCTCTAACACGACTTCTTTGTCCTTAGGGGAACTTTAGTGCACTTTGCACTCACTTTTCAGGGTCTTGGGGAGGGTTATTTTTCTAACTCTCACTATTTTCTAATAGTCCCAGCGACCCTCTACAAGGTCACATAGGTTTGGGGTCCATTTGTGGTTCGCATTCCACTTTTGGAGTATATGGTTTGTGTTGCCCCTATCCCTATGTTTCCCCATTGCATCCTATTGTAACTATACATTGTTTGCACTGTTTTCTAAGACTATACTGAATATTTTTGCTATTGTGTATATATATCTTGTGTATATTTCCTATCCTCTCACTGAGGGTACACTCTGAGATACTTTGGCATATTGTCATAAAAATAAAGTACCTTTATTTTTAGTATAACTGTGTATTGTGTTTTCTTATGATATTGTGCATATGACACTAAGTGGTACTGTAGTAGCTTCACACGTCTCCTAGTTCAGCCTAAGCTGCTCTGCTAAGCTACCATTATCTATCAGCCTAAGCTGCTAGACACCCTATACACTAATAAGGGATAACTGGGCCTGGTGCAAGGTGCAAGTACCCCTTGGTACTCACTACAAGCCAGTCCAGCCACCTACATTGGTTGTGCAGCGGTGGGATAAGTGCTTTGAGACTACTTACCACTCTTGTCATTGTACTTTTCATAAGAGAAAAATATACAAAACAAGGTCAGTGTATATACACATAGCCAAAAAGTTTTGCATTTCCTCTTTTCACTCTTTTCTAAGTGCTGAAAAGTACTTCTAAACTTTCAAAAAGTTCTTAAAAGTTTAAAAAGTTTTTTTTCTGTCTTTCTAAAAAGTTCTGAAAACTTTTTTCTCTTTTTCTATCACTTTAACTCTCTCTAAAAATGTCTGGCACAGGCCAAAATGTTGATCTGTCCAAACTTGCATATGATCACCTTAGCTGGAAAGGAGCAAGGAGTCTCTGCATAGAGAGAGGTTTGAGTGTAGGGAAGAATCCTTCTTTGGAATTATTGCTTAACATGCTTAGAGAACAAGATAAGGCCATAGGGGCCACATCTGTTGAAAAAGTAGCAAATGGTTCCCAATCTGATCCAGGGACTTCCCCAGGAAAAGATTCAGGAAAGAAACTTCCTAGCCTGCCCATTACTAGACAGTCTAGCATAGTTGGTAATGATGGAGAGCCTCACCATACAAATAGTGTTGTCTCACATCATAGCAAAAGCATTTATTCTCACCATACTGGTAGTGATGTTTCTGTTAGCCAAGCTGTTAGGGTGGCTTCTGTAAGGGACAGGTCTCCTTCTGTTCATTCTTCTGTGTCTAAGAATGTCCCTCCCACCAACCCTGATGACAGAATGTTAGAGAGGGAACTCAATAAGTTGAGAGTGGAACAAACCAGACTGAAGCTTAAAAAGCAACAGCTGGATTTGGATAGACAGTCTTTTGAACTAGAGAAAGAAAGACAGAAGTTGGGTTTAGATACCCATGGTGGCAGCAGCAGTATTCCCCATAGTCATCCTGCAAAAGAGCATGATTCCAGGAATCTGCATAAGATAGTTCCCCCTTATAAGGAGGGGGATGACATTAACAAGTGGTTTGCTACACTTGAGAGGGCCTGTGTTGTACAGGATGTCCCTCAAAGGCAGTGGGCTGCTATCCTATGGCTATCATTTAGTGGAAAAGGTAGGGATAGGCTCCTTACTGTGAAAGAAAGTGATGCCAATAATTTTACAGTTCTTAAGAATGCACTCCTGGATGGTTATGGCTTAACCACTGAACAATACAGGATAAAGTTCAGAGAGACCAAAAAGGAGTCTTCACAAGACTGGGTTGATTTCATTGACCATTCAGTGAAGGCCTTGGAGGGGTGGTTACATGGCAGTAAAGTTACTGATTATGAAAGCCTGTATAACACAATCCTGAGAGAGCATATACTTAATAATTGTGAGTCTGATTTGTTGCACCAGTACCTGGTAGACTCTGATCTGACCTCTCCCCAAGAATTGGGAAAGAAGGCAGACAAATGGGTCAGAACAAGGGTGAACAGAAAAGTTCATACAGGGGGTGACAAAGATGGCAATAAGAAGAAAGATGGTGAAAAATCTCAAGATAAGCATGGGGATAAGGGTAAAACCAAAGGTCCCACTTCAAATCTTAAACACTCTTCAGAGGGTGGGGATAAAACAAATTTTTCCTCTTCTTCCCAACCTGCACACATTAAAAAGCCTTGGTGCTTTGTGTGTAAAAACAGAGGCCATAGGCCAGGGGATAAGTCCTGTCCAGGTAAACCCCCTGAGCCTACCACCACTAATACATCAAGCTCTAGTGCCCCTAGCAGTAGTGGTACTAGTGGTGGGACTGCTGGCAACAGTCAAGTTAAGGGTGTAGTTGGGTTCACTTTTGGGTCCATAGTAGAAACTGGGGTAGTCAGTCCCAAGACAGTTTCTGTCACACCTAGTGGCATTGGCCTTGCCACACTGGCTGCTTGTCCCCTTACAATGGATAAGTACAGGCAGACAGTTTCAATAAATGGTGTTGAGGCCTTGGCCTACAGGGACACAGGTGCCAGTATCACTTTGGTGACTGAAAACCTAGTGCACCCTGATCAACACATCATAGGACAACAGTATAAGATTATTGATGTCCATAACTCCACTAAGTTTCTTCCCTTAGCTATAATTCAGTTTAGTTGGGGTGGAGTTACTGGCCCTAAGCAGGTGGTGGTATCACCTAGCTTACCTGTAGACTGTCTCTTAGGTAATGACCTAGAGGCCTCAGGTTGGGCTGATGTAGAGTTTTATGCCCATGCAGCCATGTTGGGCATCCCAGAGGAATTGTTCCCTCTCATTTCTACTGAAATGAAAAAGCAAAGGAGAGAAGGCCTGAAAACACAGGATCCCTCTCCAACAACAGGTAAAAGGGGTATCACAGTATCCCCTAACCACACTACCATTCAGGATACCATTCCTGTGGTGGGAGAAACCTCTCCTGGGGTGGCACCTGTTCCAAGGGAATCATCAGTTGGCAAAACTGTACTCCCTGATGTAGAAGTACCTCTCTGTGGGATAACTAACATTGGTGAGAAAAAGAGCACCATTTTAGTTAACATGGAGCATCCCTCCAACCCTCCCAGAGAAACTTTAGAGCAGAAACCCTGCACTGCCTCACAACACTTAGGACAGCATCCCTGCCCTATAGTGGAGCTCATAGGACAGCATCCCTGCCCTGCTCCAACTCAAGAGAAACAGCATCCCTGTTCTCTCTTCCAGCCATATGGACAAAGTTTTTGCCCAGCTATGGCTTTTCTGAGACAGCATCCCTGTCTGGCATTTCCATCACTACAAATAGGTTCAGTGGACAATTCCCACTGCTCTAAACTAAAACTTACTGATAGAAACTCTGAAAATACATCTTCACGTTGTTGCTTAGCTAAAAAACTTCAAACAGGGTGGTTTACATCCCCACAGGGAAGTAACCATATAGTGGATGATAAAGGGAGTAACCAGTCTATTGCAGAGCTACTCTCTACTTATCACCACTTAGACAATAAAGTCTCAACTGGCCAAGGTTAGCCTTATTGTCCTTCGTTTGGGGGGGGGTTGTGTGAGAAAGTAGCCTCTTTCTAGCCTTGTTACCCCCACTTTTGGCCTGTTTGTGAGTGTATGTCAGGGTGTTTTCACTGTCTCACTGGGATCCTGCTAGCCAGGGCCCAGTGCTCATAGTGAAAACCCTATGTTTTTAGTATGTTTGTTATGTGTCACTGGGACCCTGCTAGTCAGGACCCCAGTGCTCATAAGTTTGTGGCCTATATGTATGTGTTCCCTGTGTGGTGCCTAACTGTCTCACTGAGGCTCTGCTAACCAGAACCTCAGTGGTTATGCTCTCTCATTTCTTTCTAAATTGTCACTAACAGGCTAGTGACCAATTTTACCAATTTACATTGGCTCACTGGAACACCCTTATAATTCCCTAGTATATGGTACTGAGGTACCCAGGGTATTGGGGTTCCAGGAGATCCCTATGGGCTGCTGCATTTCTTTTGCCACCCATAGGGAGCTCTGACAATTCTTACACAGGCCTGCCACTGCAGCCTGAGTGAAATAACGTCCACGTTATTTCACAGCCATTTTACACTGCACTTAAGTAACTTATAAGTCACCTATATGTCTAACCTTTACCTGGTAAAGGTTAGGTGCAAAGTTACTTAGTGTGAGGGTACCCTGGCACTAGCCAAGGTGCCCCCACATTGTTCAGAGCCAATTCCCTGAACTTTGTGAGTGCGGGGACACCATTACACGCGTGCACTACATATAGGTCACTACCTATATGTAGCTTCACAATGGTAACTCCGAATATGGCCATGTAACATGTCTATGATCATGGAATTGCCCCCTCTATGCCATCCTGGCATAGTTGGCACAATCCCATGATCCCAGTGGTCTGTAGCACAGACCCTGGTACTGCCAAACTGCCCTTCCTGGGGTTTCACTGCAGCTGCTGCTGCTGCCAACCCCTCAGACAGGCATCTGCCCTCCTGGGGTCCAGCCAGGCCTGGCCCAGGATGGCAGAACAAAGAACTTCCTCTGAGAGAGGGTGTGACACCCTCTCCCTTTGGAAAATGGTGTGAAGGCAGGGGAGGAGTAGCCTCCCCGAGCCTCTGGAAATGCTTTGTTGGGCACAGATGTGCCCAATTCTGCATAAGCCAGTCTACACCGGTTCAGGGGACCCCTTAGCCCTGCTCTGGCGCGAAACTGGACAAAGGAAAGGGGAGTGACCACTCCCCTGACCGGCACCTCCCCTGGGAGGTGTCCAGAGCTCCTCCAGTGTGCTCCAGACCTCTGCCATCTTGGAAACAGAGGTGCT
The DNA here is from genome assembly GCF_031143425.1 of Pleurodeles waltl. Lineage (NCBI taxonomy): Eukaryota > Metazoa > Chordata > Amphibia > Caudata > Salamandridae > Pleurodeles > Pleurodeles waltl. Next base: position 895,401,350 of record NC_090446.1, read on the forward strand.
GCTGGCACACTGGACTGCTCTGAGTGGCCAGTGCCACCAGGTGACGTCAGAGACTCCTTGTGATAGGCTCCTTCAGGTGTTGCTAGCCTATCCTCTCTCCTAGGTAGCCAAACCCTCTTTTCTGGCTATTTAGGGTCTCTGTCTCTGGGGAAACTTTAGATAACGAATGCAAGAGCTCAGCCGAGTTCCTCTGCATCTCTCTCTTCACCTTCTGATAAGGAATCGACTGCTGACCGCGCTGGAAGCCTGCAAAACTGCAACAAAGTAGCTAAGACGACTACTGCAACTCTGTAACGCTGATCCTGCCGCCTTCTCGACTGTTTTCCTATTTGTGCATGCTGTGGGGGTAGTCTGCCTCCTCTCTGCACTAGAAGCTCTGAAGAAATCTCCCGTGGGTCGACGGAATCTTCCCCCTGCAACCGCAGGCACCAAAAAGCTGCATTACCGGTCCCTTGGGTCTCCTCTCAGCACGACGAGCGAGGTCCCTCGAATCCAGGAACTCTGTCCAAGTGACCCCCACAGTCCAGTGACTCTTCAGTCCAAGTTTGGTGGAGGTAAGTGCTTGCCTCACCTCGCTAGACTGCATTGCTGGGAACCACGACTTTTGCAGCTGCTCCGGCCTCCGTGCACTTCCGGCAGAAATCCTTTGTGCACAGTCCAGCCTGGTTCCACGGCACTATAACCGGCATTGCACGACCTCCTAAGTTGTTCTCCGGCGACGTGGGACTTCTTTGTGCGACTTCGGGTGAGCACCGTTTCACGCATCCTCGTAGTGCCTGTTTCTGGCACTTCTCCGGGTGCTACTTGCTGCTAAGAGGGCTCTTTGTCTTGCTCGACGTCCCCTCTACCTCCTGTTCCAATTTGCGACCTCCTGGTCCCTCCTGGGCTACAGCAGCATCCAAAAATGCTAACCGCACGATTTGCAGCTAGCAAGGCTTGTTGGCGTTCTTTGGGCGGGAAAACACTTCTGCACGACTCTACAAGGCGAGAGAGATCCGTCCTCCAAAGGGGAAGTCTCTAGCCCTTTTCGTTCCTGCAGAAACCTTAGCTTCTTTTGTCCAGTAGAAGCTTCTTTGCACCCGCAGCTGGCATTTCCTGGGCATCTGCCCATCTCCGACTTGCTTGTGACTTTTGGACTTGGTCCCCTTGTTCCACAGGTACCCAAGATTGGAAATCCATCGTTGTTGCATTGTTGGTTTGTGTCTTTCCTGCTTTATTCCTTTAACACGACTTCTTTGTCCTTAGGGGAACTTTAGTGCACTTTGCACTCACTTTTCAGGGTCTTGGGGAGGGTTATTTTTCTAACTCTCACTATTTTCTAATAGTCCCAGCGACCCTCTACAAGGTCACATAGGTTTGGGGTCCATTTTTGGTCGCATTCCACTTTTGGAGTATATGGTTTGTGTTGCCCCTATCCCTATGTTTCCCCATTGCATCCTATTGTAACTATACATTGTTTGCACTGTTTTCTAAGACTGCATATTTTTGCTATTGTGTATATATATCTTGTGTATATTTCCTATCCTCTCACTGAGGGTACACTCTGAGATACTTTGGCATATTGTCATAAAAATAAAGTACCTTTATTTTTAGTATAACTGTGTATTGTGTTTTCTTATGATATTGTGCATATGACACTAAGTGGCACTGTAGTAGCTTCACACGTCTCCTAGTTCAGCCTAAGCTGCTCTGCTAAGCTACCATTATCTATCAGCCTAAGCTGCTAGACACCCTATACACTAATAACGGATAACTGGGCCTGGTGCAAGGTGCAAGTACCCCTTGGTACTCACTACAAGCCAGTCCAGCCTCCTACAATAACCCCATGTATTAACCACTCAGCCGATGGTATTTCGGCCACGGTAAATGGCAACTTTTCTAATTTCTCGATGTTAGGCATGACATAAGTCGCTTCCGTCTGAGCCATTATTTGTTGTTGTCACGTTAGATTAAAAGAAGAAAATATCTACCTTGCGCTAACGTGCTGCCATGGGACGCGACTGCCTTCAATGTTTGAAGCGTCCAACCCAACTGCATAATGGACCTGATCTGACTCTGTCCATGGTGTAAAGAAGACATATCTGATTGTATAATGTCTATAGCAGAAGAGACAATGGCCCTCATTACAACATTGGTGGTAAATCCCGCTTACCTCCATGCAGAAGACCGCCAGCACACCTCTGCGGCGGCAGAATTCCGCTCCAGCTATTACGACTCGCAGCTCGGAATCCACCAAAATCCAGACACCCACCCAAGTCCGCCACACCAAAGGTCAGTGATAAACTGGTGATAACAAAACCTCCACTGTCACGCCAACAGGAATACTCCCACATTATCACGACCCACGAATCCACGTGACGGTCTTTCAACTGCGGTATTCCATTGGCGGTACACACCACTGCACTCAAAATACACACACATTTACAAAACACAACCACATTGGACAAATCGAAATACACACACCTGATACACATACACACACCACTCCCACACACCCAATCCAATATAAAACACCCACCCACATCACCCACAAACCCTTACTACCAAAAATTCCAAAAGAAGGCCAGAGAGAGACACCACCAGAAACAACACTAGCATCCACAGGCACACAACACCATCAATCACACACCATCCACGCACCTCAGACACCACACACAAACACATCCCCTCACACATCACAACTGACACCACCTCACACATCACCCACACCACATCATGGCACCTCAACAACACCCCAGGTTCTCTGACGAGGAGCTCAGGGTCATGGTGGAGGAAATCGTCCGGGTAGAGCCACAGCTATCCGGATCACAGGTGCAGCACACCTCCATTGCAAGGAAGATGGAGCTATGGCGCAGAATCGTTGACAGGGTCAACGCAGTGGGACAGCATCCAAGAACATGGGATGACATCAGGAAGAGGTGGAGCGACCTACGGGGGAAGGTGCGTCCCGTGGTCTCAAGACACCAGATTGCAGTACAGAGGACTGGCGGCGGACCCTCACCTCCTCCCCACAACTAACAACATGGAATGAGCAAGTCTTGGCTATACTGCATCTTGAGGGCCTCACAGTAGTAGCAGGAGGATTGGACTCTGGTAAGTCAACTCTTAACTATTACATCCCCCAACCCTACCTGCATGCTATCACATACCCCCACCCTCACCCCCATCACTCCAACACCACACAAATGTCCCACTATCACAACCCACACATCCCAACACCAAGCCCTGCATGCAACACCAAAGCATGTCCACAACAGATACCCACACAGACCCCAAACCAATTATCACACAAGGTCCTAGACAAGAATGCAAGCACTGGAGTACAGGGTCACTCACCCATTGCACAATATGGCACACACAGATGCAATAATCATGCCTTTACACCCCTGCATGACCCCTACCCAACGTCACCGGACAGGAGGTTCCAGACATGTCCATTCCCCCCACAGAAGAGGCCCACAGTGATGACAGCAGCTCTGTCCAACTGGATCAAGATGACCAGCCCGGCCCATCTGGGACCTCGGGACAGTCGGTTCCCCTGACACTGGCACAAGCCACCACAGAGCCTCCCTCCTCAGGAAACACCAGCACAGCTCCCACCCAGTGGGCCCATCCCTCCGTCCCCAGGATACGTCAAGCAGCAGTGTGTCCACCACTACAGGGAACCCAGGCAAACCCACCACCCCAAGAAAATCAGGGACCTGGGGGCAGTGGCAGTGGGCACACGGTTCAGGGGACAGAGGAACAGGAAAACAGGGGAACTGGGGGGACTGCTGTGCGACAGGGGGAGGACAGGCCCAGGGAACCCACTCTCCACCGGCCCTCTCCAACATCATGGGAACGTACTATCATTCCCAGGAGACTATGGCAATGGTACTGGACAACTTTCAGGAGACCCAGCGGCTGCAGGAGGAGCACTATCTGGGGATCAGGGAGGAACTCAAGTCCAACAACACCACCCTAGTCACCATTGTAGGGGGGCTGCAGGACCTTGTCAACACCAGGAGGGACACAGTGGCACAACAAGGGGCCCCTGACATTAGCCTGGATGATGAACAGCTCACCACCTCCGCAGGCGCTAGTGGACAGGAGGCACCGCCACAGGACCACGACACCAGCACCCCACCCCCTGCAGATGGAGAACCAAACCGCAAACGGTCCTTGAGATCCAGGAACAAGACAGAGAACTCTGCCAAGACCCCTGCCAGGAAATGAGACCCCCCCCCCTGAATGTCATCCTTCTGTCCCACTTTGTCACCCTGTCCATCCATCAACTGCCCTAGCTCTACTTCCTATGCCCCTTTGGACAATGCACCTGTGAAACAGATAGACTGGACTCTGCCATGGACATTCCTCCACCATCACCCCTGACCGTTTTACAACCCCCTCCACTTATTTGCACAGAAATAAACACCCTTGAATCACAAAACAATCTGGAGTCAGTCTATGCTTTCACAAATGTGTATTTACAATAACTATGGAATATAGCAATGTCAATTTTCTTGTCAACATACCGATGTAACACACCTCTAGACCATGAGGTAATATTTCAGAGGTCACACAGTGGGACCCACATCTGTTAAATGGAAAGTCAAAGTGACAAGTCAGGGTCCATACACGGGGTAAAAGTGACAGACTTATGATAGGTCAAACAATTGTATGAGATGTGTGAGGTAGTGATATCTTCTTACCTGTGTCTCACTGGAAGTATTGCTGGATAACGTTGTTACTGTTGTCGATATCCTCTTCTTCTTCACCACTGTCCACAGGCTCCACAGCTGCCACAAGACCTCCAGCTGGACCATCCTCCTGCAGAAAAAGCACCTGTCATTGCAAAGCCAGGTTGTGCAGCATACAGCAGGCCATGATGATCTGGCACACCTTTGGTGAGTAGTAGAGAGAACCATCTGTCATATGGAGGCACCGGAACCTGGCCTTCAGGAGGCCGAAGGTTCTTTCTATAATCCTCCTAGTTCGCCCACGTGCCTCATTATAGCATTCCTCTGCCCTTGTCCTGAGGATTCCTCACTGGGGTCAGTAGCCATGACATGTTGGGGTACCCAGAGTCACCTGCAAATGTCGAGGGACAACTGTTAGACACACACTAACCCGTAGGGACAACCCCAGACCCAGACAAGTATTCACAGGGTATAGGGTCCTTGTCCTCACCTATTAGCCACACGCGGTGCCTATGGATTTGCCCCATTGAATAAGGGATGCTGATTTTCCTCAGAATGTAAGCATCATGCACTGAGCCAGGAAACTTGGCATTCACATGGGAGATGTACTGGTCGGCCAAACACACCATCTGCACATTCATAGAATGGTAGCTCTTCCGGTTTCTGTACACCTGTTCATCCTGCGGAGGTACCAAGGCCACATGTGTCCCATCAATGGCACCTATGATGTTGGGGATATGTCCCAGGGCATAGAAGTCACCTTTCACTGTAGGCAAATCCTCCAGCTGAGGGAAAACGATGTAGCTTTGCATGTGTTTCAGCAGGGCAGACAACACTCTGGACAACACGTTAGAGAACATTGGCTGGGACATCCCTGATGCAATGGCCACTGTAGTTTGTAAAAGACCCACTTGCTAGGAAATGGAGTACTGACAGGACCTGCACTAGAGGGGGTATTCCTGTGGGATGGCAGATAGCTGACATCAGGTCTGGCTCCAACTTGGCACACAGTTCATGGACTGTTGCACGATCAAGTCTGTAGGTGACTATTACGTGTCTCTCTTCCATTGTCGACAGGTCCATCAGCGGTCTGTACACCGGAGGATGCCATCATCTCATCACCTGCCCCAGCGGACGTGCCCTATGGAGGAGAACAGCGAGCAGAGAGTCAGCCAACACTGAGGTATTACAAAATGTCATTGGCACTAATTTGTTAATCGGCAATGTGCCTGTTCCTGTGTGTATGCAAGACCTAGATAGATGTGACGCAGTTATCATTAATGCCATGTGGCCCACTGAAATGGCGGCTGCCTGACCTGTAAGGTGGTACAAGGGGATATGAGGTAACTGCGCTGGCGTTCTACACCGTCGCGGTAGGCGGTTGAAGACCGCGGCGCAATCCTGCATTGGTTAACATTGGACCCTATGGGTCCGAGGAGCCAATGACGATGTACGGTATGCACCGCCGCGGACGTAACCGCCATTTTCTATCTGTACACTCACTTGATACCTGACCTTCAACAGGAGAGGACCTACACTGCAAGTGCTGCTGTGACCTCAGTCTGGAAGTGACGATGGCTCATGTTTCTGGGGAAAGGGCCCCTGCCTTCACTTCGGAGGAGTTGGAGAAGTTAGTGGATGGGGTCCTCCCCCAGTACACGCTGTTCTACGGTCCTCCAGACAAACAGGTGAGTAAACTGTGAGCAATGCCTATTTGGAGTGGTGTGGATAGAAGATACATGGGGGAACTGAGCCCTGCATGAGCGGACCCTGGGGGTCCACCACAGACAGAGCACCCACTGTCGGAAAAGATGGGAGGACATTCACCGCTGGAGCAAGAAGACAGCGGAGGCCCAGCTGGGTATGGCCTCCCAACGTGGGAGGGGTGCCTGTCGCACCATGACCCCCTGATGTTCCGGATCCTGGCGGTGGCGTATCCGGAGTTGGAAGGGCGCTTGAGGGCATCACAGCAGCCACAAGGGGGTGAGTACACTCTCATTCAGCAGACTTTGCACACATTACGAGGTGTCTGGGTGGGGGAGGTGGGCAGTGGGTTACCCTAGGCCAGGGCGAGCTTTGTAGGCAAGGTCCCTTTGTGAGGCAGGCTATGTGGCACCCCAACCCCACCAGTGGTAAGAGCCATCTACACCTAGTCAGGCTCCTGTGACTTCCATGTGTGCAGCAGTCAGGCACAGGCCTTGTACCCCATGGCCCTGTGAATAATCTAGGAACTCTGAGTGCATGGCGTAGTGCAGAGGGCTGCTGTGTCTGTAGTGTCCGCCAACAGTAGTGGTATTGCATGCACTGAACATGTCTTTCTTCTGTCTTACCCCCCTTTTTGTGGTCTCCCTGTTCTTGTGTGCAATAGCATCATCAGGAGGAGAAGCAGTGGCACCGGAGCAGGAGGGAGCTGCATCCCACTTGGCCCTGGAGGGCGAGACAACGGAGTCTGAAGCCACCAGTGGGATGGAGGGCGAGGGGAGCTCCACAACGGGGACAGGAGGTGACAGCAGCGACAGAGACTCCTCCTCTGATGGGAGCTCCCTTGCGGTGGTGTGCCCCTCTGTGCCCCCCGCATCAACAGGTACAGCTACCACCCCCCTACCAGCACCGCCCTCCCAGCAGCCCCTCAGCGTGTGTCCTGTGGCCGCTCACCCAGGAGGGTGGGCATCTCCTTTGCCCCAGGCATCTCAGGCCCTGCCCCAGTCATCCCTGCTGCCCTCAGTGAGGAGGCTATTGACCTCCTGAGATCCCTCACTGTTGGGCATCTACCATTCTGAATGCCATCCAGGGTGACGATAGGCATTTGCAACAAACAAATGCATACCTGTAGGGCATTCATTCTGGCCAGGCAACCCAACAGAGAGCATTTCAGGCTCTGGCCTCAGCACTGATGGCAGCCATTGTCCCTGTGTCCAGCCTCACCCCTCCAACTTCCTCCACCCAGACCCAATCCCCTGTACCTCTGCCTATCCCAAGCACACCATCAGACCAGCATGCACACACCTCAACACACAAGCGTGGCTCAGGCAAACATAAGAACCACACATCCCACAGGCACTCACACAAGCATAATACCCATGCAGACATACCAACATCCACTGCCTCCACTGTGTCCCCCTCCTCCACGTCCTCCTCCTCCCTCCTTGTCTCATCTCCACTCACACCTGCATGCACTACATCTTCAGCCACTACCTCCATCACCAGCACGCCCATCACCACACACCGCTCACGTGCCCTCACCACCCCCACTACCATTCACACATCCCCAGTGTCCTCTCCAAGTGTGTCTGTGAGCCCTCCTCCCAAAGTACACAAACGCAGGCACACACCCACCCAACAGCCATCCACCTCACAACAGCCTCAAGCCCATGCACCTTAACCCAAATTCAGCAAACGTACACCTGCAAAAGTTAAAAAGTTGCCCACATCCCAGAGGGAGAAGCAGAAAACACCTGCCACCAATGGCTCAGGGAAAATGAAAGGGGATAGTTGAAAGACAGCTGCGCCACCATCCAAGGTGGGGAAGGGCCAGAAAATAAAGGGCAGGTCAGGAGAGGGCATGGTGGCACCGACAACTGGACCAGTGTCACACCTTCTGTCCATGTCGACGCCAACCTGTATGGCGGAGAAGACTGCCACCTGCACCGCCACCTGCACCAGCACCGCCGCCACTGAGCCCGCCATCAGTACCGCCGCCACAGAGCCCGCCACCAGCACCGCCGCCACAGAGCCCGCCACCAGCACCGCCGCCACCAGCACCGCTGCCACTGAGCCCGCCACCAGCATCGCCACCACAGAGCCCACCGCCAGCACCGATGCCACAGAGCCCGCCACCAGCACCGCCACGACTGACCCCGCCGCAAGCACTGCCAGTGGCCCACGACATCATGAGCCAGTTGCACCACTGCAGACATGAGGCTGGTGGTCAGTTCCAGGAGCCTGGGCAGCTTCCATGATGCACTACTTTCAGTGGAGAAAGGTATCCACTACCTCTGTCCTTGGCAGGATGAAGCACTCTGGCCACAAAGCCCCCTCCAGAACCAGTGGAGAAAGACATCCACTACCTCAGTCCTTGGCAGGATGAAGCACTCAGGGCACAAAGCCCCCTACAGAACCAGTGGAGAAAGACATCCACTACCTCAGTCTTTGGCAGGATGAGCCCTCTGGCAACAAAGCCCCCTCCAGAACCAGTGGAGAGATACATCCACTACCTCTGTCCTTGGCAGGATGAAGAACTCTGGGTACAAAGCCCCCTGCAGAACCAGTGGAGAAAGACATCCACTACCTCAGTCCTTGGCAGGATGAAGCACTCTGGGCACAAAGCCCCCCCCAGAACCAGTGGAGACTGTTATGCACTTGAGAGACTGTGGCTTTGCACTCCCCAGGATAAAGCAGTGGGCAATCCACCCACTGGAGAGACTTGAGAGATTGTGGCTTTGCACTCCCCAGGATAAAGAAGTGGGCAATCCACCCACTGGAGAAACTTGAGAGACTGTGGCTTTGCATTCCCCAGGATAAAGCAGTGGGTAATCCACCCACTGGAGAGACTTGAGAGACTGTGACTTTGCACTCCCCAAGATACAGCAGTGGGCATGGAGCCCCCTCGTGGAGCAGTGGCATTGTGCATTCATCAGGCTGAGGTGCCCCCTTCCCCTACCCCTGAGGTGCCTGTTTCATTTCGATCTAATGCCCCTGCAGTGTTCTCTCCGTTTGACGTCTGGTATCATGTGTCGGCCTCGCCCGTGCATTTTGGGCCCAGTGGTCCACGGACAATAATTGGTGCACTATCCGGACTTGTGTAGTTGGTGTACATAATTGTATATACTGTATTTCGAGCTTTGACTACTGGATTTATCATGATTACAATTTTTCAACTCATTTCCTTTTGTCCTTGGGTTCTTCCAGGGGGGGTGGGGAGTTGTATATGTAATGTTGCGCCATGTATTTGTGGGTATTTTTGTAGTGGGTGAGGGTGGGGGTGGGGGTGTTGCGTCCTTGTGTCACTCTCTTTTACCTCCCCTGTGTTGTAGGTGCAGTACTCACCGTGGTCATCGCCGCCGTCTTTGGTGCTCCTAATAGAGGAGCAGGAAGACCACTGCAGGGAGTATCTGGAGTTCTGGATCCATGGTGTCCTGGTTCCTCAAGGGGTGTGGAGAGGTGAGTATTTTCCCTTCCAAGTCCTGTTTCCGCCGTGTTTTTGTTCACGTTGGTTCCGCCCCGGAAAAGTGGCGGATTGGCATCTTGTGATAGGGTGGGCGGTACATTGTGTTCCGCCTGTCTGTTGGCGGTGACCGCCGCAGTGTTTGTTTATACCGCCCTGGCGGTTGGAGTGTTAAAGTGGCTGTCTATGTTGGCGGTTTCCGCTGTGGTCGTGATTCAGTTTTTTTTACCGCTGGCTTGTTGGCGGTCTTACTGCCGCTTTAACACCGACCGCCAGGGTTGGAATGAGGGCCAATATTATTAATGGTGTATATCCGATCGGACAAAGTGTTAATCCCATTATCCACAACAGCTAATGCCTTTTTTAAAGTTTCCTGATCTATTTGCCTTAACCGGGTAGCAGCATCTTGTTGGGAAAGTTTCCAAATGTCATTGTCTACTGCATATAAAAAACGCTTCCTATGTGGTGTTCTGGGACCTGACAAGAAATCTTCTAAGTCAGTGGAGTTAGACAGGAGACTTGGGTGTTCTCTAACCGCGTCTAGTGAGGATGATTTTAGCCACTGCTGGCATACTTTTCCCACACTATATGTTGTAATTATACCCGCATGTTCTGGTGATATAAAGTGAGGGTCTGGCCTACTCGTCCTAAAACCCCCAGAGGAGTTAATAAAATGTTGATGACACCCATTGGTATCTATTGGCCACAATAACCACCCGCCAGGACGTGTCAGTGAAGCATTAAATGTACCATTCTGGACCCACTCATCGAGCTCATTTTCAGTTGCATTTGTATATTTTTGCTATTTATAAAAGTTTGCGGGGCAGGTATACTGGGCATATTTAATTCCCTAATTTTAGCTAAGCTTGAACAACTCATTTGTTGTACCGTTTAGTTTAAAAAGATCATTTGTACAGGAATAATGCATGCTCTAAACAATGTTTCCTTTCCCTTAATTTGCCAATTGTTTGTTCCCCACACACTTTTCAGATCAATTGATTTGAACCAATATTCATAGCCTTCTATCGATAACAGGGAAACAAAGGATTACGAATACATAAATTTCGTATTGGTCAATAACATATGTATATCCTTAGTAGGTGGTACTTTAAAATAATATGACTCAGCATTCTTTTGATTGTGCCCAGAAAAATATGCAAACTTTTCAGAATAGTTTTGGAACTTCCTTGCGGCTGAGTCAGGCAATGTTCCCATTGAGTGTAATTAAAAACAGTTTTGGGACTGCTCGCTCTATGTATAAAATGCTGCCCATAATAATTGTAATAAAACATATCACCATAATTTTCTTTAAATTGGTAAACATCTTCGTTTTCAAAGAAGGTATAATATTGCAATTCAATCATCATAAAATCAACTGTTTTCACATCCCAATTGTCCGAAACAATGCCTGGTATAACTATATCATTTATTGATAATTTGAACACATATGGTATTTGAATACCTTCAGTTGGACCATATATATTAAACATTACTTTGTCCCAAACAATCCCATCAGTAATTGGCACTGCGGAAATGTTTACAAAGGATAAGTCTCTTCGGACTTTATGTGAAGAAAAATATGGTTTCAAAACCTCCTCCACCAGTTCAACTGTCGATCTTTCAGGTAAAAAATGACCATGTATTAACAAGAAAAAGGTAATGACAAAACCAATCCATAATAGAAAGGCTAGGACTGTCAAAGAAAGCCATAGATAATTCCATGGAAGAATAAAATAAGTTTCTTTAAGCTAATTTATTAGCTTACGTGTACTTGACAAATCAGCTGTCGAAGAGGTGAATGAGTCTGAGAAATCATCGTCAAGTCGGCAAAATAATCGGAGGCAGTTCGTGCAAATGGCGGAGCCGTTGTCAGTGGTGGAGCTAGTGTTTCCTGTGGTGGCACGCTATAGATAGCACCATTCCTTTGTGTTGTAGTTGAGTTGACTTGGTCAAATGTTTCTAAATTAGTTGACGTTAGTGGAACTAATGCAAGATCATCTCCCACCCTCCCCAAGCTCGGAGAGGAGTCGGTGTTGGTATAAACAACTTGTAGGGGAACTTCTTCACCAGTAGTGAGAGGGATTCGGGAACTACTGGATGTTCCTCTTGGTCGGCTGTGCAGGATCGGCCACATGGTGTAGTTTGACATTGTCAATGGAGACAAAACGATTTTCTTTGGCACCGGCCAACGGTGGTAGAATAACAGTTCTGGTACCGTGTATCCCTAGTACAAGGACTGGTGCTCGATAAGAAGGGCCAAATTCCTTTTTCACTGTGACTTTCTCAAGTACAAGATCCCCAACTCTGGGAATCCAGCCGGTAGATGTTACATGCATATCCTTAATTCCTGTGGAGGCGGCACTTTTGGAAGATTTATCATCACAGAACTGTTGCAATTCCTGTAAGACAATAACACGTTCATTTATGTCAAAAGGTGTTTCTGCTGCCTCCATGCCAGGACAATCAAGATCCGGAACATACATTCGAGTTCCGAACAGGTACTCATATGAAGTACGACCCCCCCAGGTACCTTCTAGGCAGATTATTTAGTGCTCTCTGGATTCCATACAGGTTGTTCAGCCAACTACGACCCGTACCTAAGACTCTGGCTGTTAAGGATTGCTTTCAATCACGGTTTAATCGCTCCAAAACACTATTTCCCTCAGGATGAAATGGAGACAAGTACTGGAGTTGGACCCCCAGTGAAGTCATGGAGTCCCTGAATGCCCTTGTGGCGAAAGCAAGGCCCTGGTCCGAATGGAAAGCCGCAACTGCATATGTACTGATAAAGACTCGCAAATCTTTAATAACAGTCCGAACGTCAGCCGAGCGTTGTGGCCACACCCATGCAAATCTGGAGCATGAATCAACAGCGACTAAAATATATTTGTATGCACTATCAGGTGTTAAGGGACCACAGTGGTCCAAGTACACACGTTGTAATGGTTTGGTTGAAATTAAGAGGGGTGTCTGCGGCAGCCGCTTGGCAGTGGAAACTTTGATCTGTTGACAGATGTCACAACAAAGGACATACTGCTTAGTCTCCTTATAGAGAGCTGGCCACCAATAAGGGGCCTGCAAGATCGAAATTGTTGCCGCCACACCAGCATGGGGAGATGCCCCCCCTTCATGCGCTGCTTTAATCAATTGTGATCTTATGTCTTTGTTGGGGATGTCTCGTATCCCTATGCCTGGTATCTTAACCTCAGCGCTCAGCATATCTCCCATACGATAGTGATATTTCTTAGGAAATCCTTTAGGATAGGGCGTACCATCAGCCTCAGCTGTCACGGCAGCCCAAATGTCTGCGTCCGGTTTGGAATTCGAGCGAGTCACTCGACTCGCTCGCCCGCCGGCCCATCAGGGATGAGGCCGCAACATAGGAGCCGGCTCCTAATGGAGCCGGCGGTGTTGCGGCCGTGCGACGGGTGCAGTTGCACCCGTCGTGCTTTTCACTGTCTGCTATGCAGACAGTTAAAAGCTGGCCGGGGCCAGTGGGATGGGCAGTGCAGGGGCCCCCAGGGGCCCCAGGTCACCCCTTACCGCCAGCCTCTTCCTGGCGGTGCAAACCGCCAGAAACAGGCTGGCGGTAGGGGTGTCATAATCCCCAGGGCAGCGCTGCCCTGGCGGATTATCACCGCCGGGGCTAAAACGGCGGGAAACCGCCGGCCCCGGTGGTGCGACCGCGGCGCTACCACCGCGGTCAAAATACGCTGGGAGGCACCTCCAGCCTGTTGGCGGTGCTCCTGTCGTTTTGGCCCTGCAGTTGTAATACCGCCAGGGTCATAATGACCACCTAAGTCATATAAAGGTTTTACGCGTGTAGCATAATCTGGAATGTATGTTCTGCCAAAATTTAGGAAACCCAATACTGATTGGAGTTTTTTAATCGTTTTCGGTGGTTGTAACTGTGCGCATTTCTCTAAGAATTGTGGCTCCAGGCTCTTCCCTTCACTTGACAGCTCATATCCTAGGAACAGGACGCTGAGGAAAGCTATTTTTGTTTTTTTGAAGTTAAATTTGTAGCCAAATTCAGCAAACCCTACAACAATGCGGGCTACCCGTCTTAAATGTTGTAGTAATTAATCATCCGTGAGATAGATATCATCTACATAGGACAATGCTTCATGGTCAATCTCGTGCAAAATAGCAGTGACACGAGCTCCGAACAGTCCTGGGCTGTTCTTATACCTCTGAGGTAAAGACAGAATTTTTTTCTGGGAGCCCAGTGCGCTGAAACTTGTTAAGTCTCTACTCTCAGGCGCTATATTCTGGCAGAAAAACCCATTGGAAATGTCTAGTGTTGTTTTGTATTTTTTACGCACTATGTTGCTCATTAGTACTGTGCTATGTGAATTTTGGATAGCATAGGTACGTGTATGACTGTTAAAATGTCTGTAGTCTAAGACTATTCTGTATGAATGGTCTGGTTTGGCTATGGGGAATAATGGTTACTCATTGGCGAGACACAGGGTTCAATCACACCCTGGTACTCTAATTGCGTGAGTATTTCTCTCACTGGTGCTTTTGCTTCATGTTTGATTGGATACTGGGGTTGTGGCTGAGGTTCACTTTTAATTGGAATTACATGGTAGGGGGATTCTTTATCCCATCCCACGTGATTTCTGTATAATGCAGGTGCTTGTGCTAAAGCCCATTCAATGGAATAGGATTCAGCAAGTTCCTCTGGAACCAGGAGTGAGAAAGAAGGCATAATGACTTCTTCTCCATATGGGCAGGTACGGAAAAAGTCAGGTGGCCAATCTTGTTCGGCCAACAAGACATCATATACTTTTACTATGCGATCCCAAAAGATTGCATTTATTGTGCGTTCAATGTCTCCTTCTAACTGTAACGTTACTTTGTACACCCTATCAGGCGTGGAGACACGCATGTCCGCAGTTTCTACTTGTATAAAGTCATCAGTTGCTTTCACTTCCAGATGCTCTAGAAGGTTCCGGAGAACTATTGTAACCTCTGCCGCACTGTCCAGCAAAGCTAGAGCCCAATTCTTGTTCTTCAAGAGGACCCTCTTCCTGTGTGGCATGTCAGACTGTGACTGCTGACACCTTTTTCTTTTTAATTTGTTGTTTTTGTTGGGTGGGTTTCTCTTCCTTTTTAACAGAAACCTCCGAAGAGCGTTGTGATTCCTGTCTCGGTTTCATGTACTCTGTTCTTCGCTCTGATCACCCACCTCTCTCATTTCTTTTTTCCGATGAGTCCTGAAAGGGACGAGATTGGCGTGTATCAGTATATTGATATCCAGCCGGCATTTTTTTATTATCTCTATTTCTGAGATTATACCTATTCTGTGGGGTCTCCATACGCAGAGATTCTCCCCTCTCTTTCTTAGGAGTTTGTTGCTTTTTATCCCAGCATTTCTTATTACCCTTGGGTGCTTGCTTGGGGGTATCTTTGTTCGATTTACCCTGAAATTGTGGTGTTTGTGGTCTGTCCCCTAAGCTATCTTGAATACTTGAATAGGTCTCTGCTATTATTTTAGGCAGCTCTCAATCCTGATCCTGCTGTGGAACGTCATGGAGCAAGTGCGACCGCTTCCCCTTTAAGGTTACTTAAAATGATTGAGGTTACTGTGACAAAATTGCTCATCAATTGCATCCCCAAATCTAGGGCCTGGGCAGCCCCGTATTCATCTTGAATTTGTTTCAACACTTCGGGTAAGTTGGCAAGTGTCGGTGTGCAGTTGTATAGAGAGCGGCAAATATCGTGCCCCAAGAATTACAATTTTCTACTGTAGGGACCATCCCAAAAGGAAAGCACATTGTTAATATTCTATGTTTATCCTGAGGTCCCATATTGGGAAATACTGCCTCCAGCGTATTCATTTTCTGTGCTAACCAAAATGGAGTTTCCTCTCGTTTGGCAGGCACTTTACCCATAATGAAATGTACAGTTGCTAGATTGATACCTGGCGTTGCTGCATGTGGATGTGCTGGAGCAGCACGTGCTGGGTTTGTGTTTAGTGTTTGCATCACAAATTGTACTAATTGTCTATATATCGCTATTAATTCAATATATAAGGGACAAACCTCAGCTACTGCTAAATTTGCAACCGCAGGATGTGGTGTATAGGTCGCCAATAAAGGCCAGGTAGGACCGCCATTACTTAGTGGACCTAACCTTACTGGTAATATTGTGTGGGGTAGAGTGCCATCAAGCCAATTATTATGTTCTTGATAAGATAGAGGTATCTCTAAATATGCGTATGCTCTGTATTGTCCAGGCGCATTCGCAGGTGTATTTGGTGAAATGTATTTGTGTTCCCATCAACTACTGGAAATGTGACCCAAGAGTAAAAGAGTTCTGCTCTATAAGCTGCATGGGCGTCCACCACAAATGTGACTTGACCCCCTTGGGCTGTTAGGCCATTCGCCAATAAATGTGCTGTTAGAGGTTGTCTAATGTTAACCGCTATTTGTACCTGTAGGGGACTCGCCATGATAGTAACACTATGAGTTCAGAGAAGGCACACCAAAATGTTTTTTTTCCTTTTAAAGTTCAAGCTTGAACAACCTCCAGCTGTAGTAGGATCACCTACACAGCTGTGGTGGAAATCCTCAGCACCACAGACGTCTCTGCATACGGCATTGAGGTGTCATAATATATAATGAGACAGAGATACTCCGGAGGACCCGAAAATTAGAGCCTGACCAAACATTGGCGGTGCCATGTCGCGTAGGCTCTCATTATTCTAATGATACTACTGGATTTTGAGCAGCAAGATCGTTCACGGTGTGGGAGACTGAGTCTGACCCTCTTTGGGTGACACCTGTCGCTCTAAATCTGGCTTTTGCTCCCGCTAACTAGCAGTGCCTCACCTCTACCAGAGGATAGGGATGATTGGGCAGCCGAGCGCATGACATATTAGGCTTCCAGGGAAGTCATGGTCACTCAGGTTGCATCCGGTTCTCTCATTCACAATTCAGTCTCATATATAAATGACAAACAGAAGCAGTATATGTTTCAATGACTGTTTCATTAAAAACGACTGCATCTTATATAGCAAAGCGTGAGCTGCAATAACCAGGACGACACAACATGACAGTACTAAAATGGTGACGAGGAGAGTGAAGCATAAGAATAACACTATCATATTGTCACTAGGATTGATGGACTATTTCCTATCTAAGTCATAATCTGAGCACATCATGTTAAGCTTTAAGTCTGCCTTTCAGGTTCTCCTGGGAGGACATCAACCCTCATACCTGAGCAAAGGCCTGTAGTCTGCGTTAGCATCTGCAGCGAAGCATTCAGCAATCAGCATACAGTCGTGGTTCCCTGGCTGAAATATCCCTCTTAACGTGTAATGGGACTAGGAAGTGTTTTTATAATAACACAGCTGATGTTCTGAGAAAATGTCCCTACGTAAGGATGTGTATTTTCTACGAATTTTGGAGACTAAACTTCTACCACGTTCACTGGCATTGTACGAAACTGCAGCCTTAAATGAAGCACAAAGTGATCAAGAATGTCTTGTTTGAGAACATAGTGCTGGGCTAAGCAAAAACAGTTAGATAGATGACAATAAAACAAGACCGTAAAACTGGTTATTGTAAAAATAACAATGCAAAGCCAAATAAAATATATCTAGGTTAAAGTGCACAGTGGCCTAGTGTGTTAAACTAACGTGCATGGCGCTATAACTAAAATGGCTAAACAACATCAGCAGCTGCAAGCGAGTGTTGTGTTGTTTTCTCAAGCAGCAATGCCTCAATCTCCCAGCTGGGATGCAGGTGGAGGATCAATTTTAGCCCCGAAGCGGGTGGCGCGTCATTTTTCAGCCACGTTGCAGGTGGTACGTCAAAATTTTCCATGCACGGCTTTCTGTGCATAGATTTCCGTTCTTTTTCTATCAGCTTCACCTTTCAAGGACCCAGGAACTGGATAGGGCACCACTTGGCAGGGTTGGAGTCTCAGCAGAGAGTCCAGGTGCTGGCAGAGAAAGTCTTTGATGGTCCTTACACTTCAAAACAGGAGGCAACCTCAATCCAAGCCCTTGGAGATTCTTCTCAAGCAGGAATATACCACAAAGTCTAGTTTTTGTCCCCTTTCAAATGCAGAAGCAGCAACTGCAGGATAGCCCAACAAAGCACAGTCACAGGCAGGAGCAGCACTTCTCTTCAGCTCTTCTCCTCAGCGGAGGTTCCTCTTGGTTCCAGAAGTGATCTAAAAATCTTGGGTCCACTACTTATACCCCTTTCTGCCTTTGAAGTAGGCAAACTTCAAAGGAAAGTCTCTGTTGTTCGCAATCCTGCCTTGCCCAGGCCTGGCCCCAGACACACACCAGGGGGTTAGAGACTGCATTGTGTGAGAGCAGGCACAGCCTTTTCAGGTGTAAGTGACCACTCCTCCCTCCACTCTAGCTCAGATGGCTCATCATGATATGCAGGTTACACCCCAGCTCCCTTTGTGTCACTGTCTGGAGGGGATTCACAAGCAGCCCAACTATCAGTCCGACCCAGACAAGGAATCCACAAACAGGCAGAGTCACATAATGGTTTAAGCATGACAATTCCTACTTACTAACAGTCTAACAGAAGTCATATAAAGTATGAACCACTTGCCTGGGCTTTAAATTGTGGCATATGTCAAAAAAAATTTTTTTTTCAATGTGTACAGATCTTAGGAATGCATATAGGAGTGCGGTACTAGGGGAGGTGACTGAGGGAGCACTGGGAGGGAAGAGAAAAACACATTGTTTTCATTTCGGTGTGCAATCCATTGAACACTTTGTAAATGCTACATTAACAGAAGCAGATGCACATTGTACAGCCAACACTGCAGTGCTGAATTAAACCGTGCTGCAGTTGGGTGGGGTCATGGCCCATAGGTCATTAATCATGAAGTGCCATGAGCAGAGAGGTCATGGATGATGATGAGTGGGATCTGCCTTACTTAACAAATACAGTGGGTATACTAGTAATTGTCAATAACCAAGCAATGTGACTTACCATCACCCAACCTGTGCTTCTGTGTTTTATATTGACACTAGTTTTTGCCGTGTTCAGTGTTTTATATTGTGCTTCTGTGTTTTATATTGCTGCTAGTTTTTGCTGTGTTCAGTGTTTTATATTGTGCTTCTGTTTTTCATATTGCCGTTAGTTTTTGCCTTTAGTTTTTGACGTTAGTTGTTCAGCGCGTCTCTGCCCCCCGCTCCCCTCTGTTTTAGCTCTCGTTTGTTTTCCTGGTTCCCACCGCCCGTTTTCTCTGCACCGGCTCTGGCCAGTCTCTGTTACCCTGCCGCTGCCTCCCCTGCGGCCCCGCCCCGCACACACCCATTGGCCCTTCCTCCCTCCTCCCAACTACTCCACCCTCCCATCCCACCCTCTTAATGGTGGCACCAGAGGCACGCTCGTCTGCGCCTGTCCACACCTGGACCGCGCCCAGCGCCAGTCCCCTTTGTCCCCCTAACCCAGACCCCCCCAGACAAAACTACTCTACAACCACACTCCACTCTCTCAACCCAGGACCACATCCCACCTTCACCCAAGCCAACCCCACACACACACAGGGACCTTTCACCTGCTATGCCTGCCAATTCTCCTGCTCCATCTCTAACACCAGAAACACCCACACGCCCCATACCAACCCCAACGCTCCCCACAACAAACACCACAATTTCAACGCAGCAGACTCCCACACAGCCCCCGCCCATCACAACAGACCCCACCCCAACAAGCTCCACAACCAGAACACACTCCACGACAACACCACCACAACCCACAGCAACACCAAAAAAAAACACACCAACACCATCGCGCACCACAACAACAACAGCCCCCAAAACCACCTCAACTGCTTACTCCTAAACACCCGCTCCTTACATAAGCATGCCATAGAACTCTGGCACCTCATCACATCACACTCACCTGACATCGTCTTCCTCATGGAAACCTGGACGAACCACTCATCGGAACCAGACATAGCCACAGCCACCCCTGATGGATACAAACTCCATCGCAGAGACCGCTTAAACAAACCAGGAGGTGGCATCGCCATTCTGCACAAAGACACCATTTAGGTCACCACCAACACACACGACACCCTAAACAGCGCAGAACACATGCACTTCCTAATTCACATAGGGGGTCATTCTGACCCCCACCGGTGGCGGATGCCGCCGGCCTGGCAGGAACCGCCAGAAGACCGTACCGCGGTCGAAAGACCGCGGCGGTCATTCTGAGTTTCCCGCTGGGCTGGCTGGCGACAGCCAGAAGGCCGCCCGCCCGCCCAGCGGGAAACCCCCTTCCATGAGGATGCCGGCTCCGAATGGAGCCGGCGGAGTGGAAGGGGTGCGACGGGTGCAGTTGCACCGTCGCGATTTTCAGTGTCTGCCACGCAGACACTGAAAAAGGGCCCTGTTAGGGGGCCCCTGCAGTGCCCATGCCAAAGGCATGGGCACTGCAGGAGCCCCCAGGGGCCCCACGATACCCGTTCCCACCAGAACCTGGTCACCACCAACACACACGACACCCTAAACAGCGCAGAACACATGCACTTCCTAATTCACATAGGGGGTCATTCTGACCCCCGACGGCGGCGGATGCCGCCAGCCTGGCAGGAACCGCCAGAAGACCGTACCGCGGTCGAAAGACCGCGGCGGTCATTCTGAGTTTCCCGCTGGGCTGGCTGGCGACAGCCAGAAAGCCGCCCGCCAGCCCAGCGGGAAACCCCCTTCCATGAGGATGCCGGCTCCGAATGTAGCCGGCGGAGTGGAAGGGGTGCGACGGGTGCAGTTGCACCGTCGCGATTTTCAGTGTCTGCCACGCAGACACTGAAAAAGGGCCCTGTTAGGCAAGGCATGGGCACTGCAGGAGCCCCCAGGGGCCCCACGACACCCGTTCCCGCCAGCCAGGTTCTGGCGGTGGAAACCGCCAGAACCAGGCTGGCGGGAAGGGGGTCGGAATCCCCATGGCAGCGCTGCTTGCAGCGCCGCCGTGGAGGATTCCCAGGGGCAGTGGGAAACCGGCGGGACACCGCCGGTTTCCCGTTTCTGACCGCGGCTGTACCGCCGCGGTCAGAATGCCCATGGAAGCACCGCCAGCCTGTTGGCGGTGCTTCCGCGGTCGTTGGCCCTGGCGGTCCATGACCGCCAGGGTCAGAATGACCCCCATAAACAACAACACCACCCTAAGAGGAACACTCATATACAGACAACCAGGGCCTCGCCCCCCCTTCTGTGACGCCATCGTTGACACCATCAGCCCTCATGCCCTCATCTCCACAGACTACATCCTCCCCGGTGACTTTAACTTTCACCTGTCGCACAACAACAACTCCTCATCCCTTCTAGATAACCTCACGAACCTCAGACTCAAACAACTGGTCACAGCACCCACCCACTCATCAGGACACAAACTAGACGCAATCTTCACCTCAAGCAACCACATAACCTACACTCACACCACCGAACTCCACTGGACTGACCACCACTACGTCCACTTCTCCTTCTCCAAACCTCCCACACACCACCACCAACACACCACACCCTACCGCATGTGGGACAAGATTCCCACAGAACACCTGAACTCCCAACTTGCGCAGAAACCCCCGACACCAACGACCCCAACATTGCTGCTCACAACCTCGCACAATGGATCACAACCTGCGCAGACTCACTCGCCCCCTCAGAAGAAACATCACCACCCGCAACATGAAGAACGCCCTCTGGTACACCACTGAACTCCAAGACTCCAAGCGTAAATGCCGCAAAGCAGAGAAAGCTTGGCGACAGGAACACTCAACCACCAACTTCTCCACCCTCAAAACCTCCATTCGCAATCACCACCAACTCATACGCCCCACCAAAAGAGCATACTACAAGGAACGCATAGACAGTAACTCTCACAACAGCAAGGAACTCTTTACCATCATCAAAGAGCTCTCCAAACCCAAAGCCAGCAACATAGACCCCACGCACACACAACTCCTCTGCGACTCCCTCTCAAACCATTTCCACCGCAAAATCTTAGACATACACAACAGTTTCAAACCACACGCACCCGCCACACACACCTTCAACTTGACCAACATAGACCCTCCACACACCCCCACTATCCTACTATTCTCCTGGGCCCCTACCACCGATGAAGAAACTGAAACAATTATGAATTCCATCCACTCAGGCTCCCCCTCTGACCCCTGCCCTCATCGCATTTACAACAAAGCCAGCCCCACCATCGCCCCCAAGCTTAGCAACATAATCAACAGCTCTTTCAACACCGCTAACTTCCCAGACCCCTGGAAGCATGCAGAAGTCACTGCACTCCTGAAAAATCCCAAAGCTGACCCTGACGACCTCACCAACTACCGCCCTATCTCTCTCCTCCCCTTCCCCGCCAAGGTCGCTGAGAAACTAGTGAACACCCGCCTGTCCCACTTCCTTGAGGAAAACAACACAATCAACCCCTCCCTGTCTGGGTTCCGCAAGAACCACAGCACTGAGACCGCCCTCATCGCATGTACTGACGACATCAGAACCAGAGTTGACAAGGGCGAGACCGGCGCACTCATCCTCCTGGACCTCTCCGCTGCCTTTGACACTGTCTGCCATCACACACTCCGCATACGCCTCCACATCAGGGATTCGACACAAAGCCCTAGACTGGCGCACCTCCTTCCTCACCGAAAGAACCCAAAAAGTCTGCCTTCCTCCCTTCCACCAAAATCATCTGCGGAGTCCCCCAGTGGTCCTCTCGCAGCCCTACCCTTTTCAACATTTACATGACCCCGCTTGCCAACATCTTCCGACCACACGGAATCACCATCATATCCTACGCAGACGACACCCAGCTCATCATCTCCCTCACCCGTGACCCTACCACCGCCAAAACCAACTTCCACACTGCACTCCTTGACACCGCCACATGGATGACAGCAAACCACTTCAGCTCAACTCTAACAAAACCGAAAATATAATTTTCGTCCTCAACAAAACCATATGGGATGACTCCCGGTGACCCACCGCCCTAGGCCCCACACCTACCCCACACGCAACCTCGGCATCATCCCGGACCCCTCCCTCTCCATGACCCAGCAAATCAACGCTGTCACCTCCTCCTGTCTCAACACACTCCGCATGCTGCGAAAAACCTTCAAATGGATTCCCATAGAGACCAGAAAGACCGTCACTCACGCACTCATCAGCAGCAGGCTGGACTACAGAAATGCCCTCTACGCCGGCACCACACTCAAACTCAAACGCAAACTCCAGAGAATCCAGAACTCAGCCGCCCGCCTCATCCTGGACCTCCCTCGCCATGAACACATCTCGCCACACCTCAGATCCCTTACCTGGCTCCCTATCGACAAGAGGATCACCTTCAAAATCCTCATCCACACACACAAATCCCTCCATGGGAACACCCGATCAACTTACCTCAACGAAAGAGTGAATTTCCACACTCTCACTCGCCACCTCCGCTTCGCCGACCTCACACTCGCCACAATCCTCCGCATCCAACGCGCCACCACAGGAGGCAGATCCTTATCCTACCTTGCCCCAAGGCCTGGAACTCCCTCCCCACCAGCCTCTGCAAGACCCAGGACCTCCTGCTCTTCAGAAGAAAACCTCAAGACATGGCTGTTTGAACAGTAACCCTTCTCCCCCCCCAACCCCCCAGCGCCTTGAGACCCTCATGGGTGAGTAGCACGCTCTATAAATTTTTTGATTGATTGATTGATTGAACCTTGCCACTGCTGAGACTCTCCCTTGAGCTGCTGAATTATCAGAAGCACTGGAGCTGGTCCTCGCCTGCTATAAAAACCTCTACTCATTTTAAATGCCAGATACATTTTTAACAAAATACAACAGCAACAAATGTCTACACTTGAGTTCACAGTATCTCCTCTTCCACCTAAAATATCACTTTGGTCATTTTGCTGGTTGACAAACTCAAAAAAGCCAGTAGTCAAGCCAACTGTAATGGAGGGGCAGAGATAGGATGATAACGGTGTCATTTGAAGCACAATGAAAGGGTAGAATAAATTGGTAAATGAAGGATGTTTGGCTTGACTTTGGTTGGCAATTTTGGCAAACACAGTGGGAGCATCTCCATATTACTTTCCTTCCATGCTGCACTGTCATCGAAATGGATGGGATACTAAATAATACATACAACACAGCATTGGTGGAGTGGTCACCTTAACTTTAGTCACTCTCTCATCATTTGAGCATGAACCAGAAAGAGAAAATCTCAACATACAAGCGTAGAAGAGCTTGTTTGGGTTTGCAAACTCTATAATCCTCATAGTAGACTACCTAATCTAGTGTCCTAGTCTTATAGTAACAGTCCGCAGGGTACTTAAAATTAGGGCAGAGGGACAGCATAACCAAGCAGAAGAAAGCTTATGCTACAGATTAGTACAGAAACAGGAGGAAGTCAGCTACAGAAACAAGAAATATAGAAAAAAGGATAATGCAGGGTGTGGTAACAACAACAAAAAAATATATAATGAAAAACATTTGTAAAAAAAAAATCAGTATAAGATCAGAAGATAAGAAAATTAATCTAATGGGGAGCGGTAAACGTGAGATAAGGAAAAAGCATTAACAAGAACTTACTGTGGGCAGCAGAGCTGTTTGCTGCGGCGCTCATGGTAGCGGTGAAACTTCCACCTGTTGCTTCAACAGTGGAGGCACTCTCCTCGGCCCTACCCTTTAATACCCTCTTCTTGCCCTTGGGTGCTGATGTAAGAAATAAATAAGATAACAAAAATAAATTAGTGGTACAGTTAATCTCCTAGAAAATATTTTGACAGGCAAAGGCAGTAACATATTAACATTGTACTTTTCTATATCTGATAACTCATATTATCGAGTAGACCTATTCCTAATTTCCGAAACCTTATGTAAGCACAATAATAAATTTCCTTAACTACATTTGGAATTACTAATGCATTGTAATGAATTATCTATGCTTCGCAAATCCCATTTGCAACCCCCTTTGATGGGGCAATTCAATCAGTTTTCCTTTTCAATGCGTAGATGCATACATTACTGGAAGATTGCTTGGGAATGTAGAAGCTATATAAAAAGAAAGATACTAAGAATGCTAACTCACTGATGTTATATTACAACTATTATCACACTAATACTAGGTTCATGAAAGGAGGACAGAGTAGTCAACATAACTTCTTAAATAATCAGCCCAAGTGAGCGCCTACAGCACCTAGCAGAACTAGGTAGCCCCGAGCATCTGGCTCGCTCAAATTGGATTACATAATATTCATAATGTTACGTTACATGAACTTAGTTCACCTCTGAGTGTGAGCAGCATGCTATTTGAAAAAAAGCATTATAGGACAGGACACAACAAAATTAGTCACATATGGTTTTGTATTTCCACAATAAATGACACTTGAACACAGGTCATGTGCATATCTCATTTATCATCTGTACACAATAGTTATGCATGCCAACTCCAGTCTGATCATGTCCCTCTGTATTGTACACCCATTGTTATGGACCACACACATGGACTACATCAGCAGGAGACTCATAACAATATGATTGTAACTGGACGGAGTCCCAGGTTGTAAACTACAACTACACACAATCAGTAATAGATATGCTAACAGCACAAAGAGAATGACTGAGAGTAACATCAGGACGTCTGCTAACCTGTAACACAATGCTAAACTACACAATACAGAAGTTAGGGTCATGTAACTTTACCAACAAGGCAGGGGCACACAGATTGGTTCTTTGTATCGCCTGGTAAAGCCTTATTATGTACCCATACCATACCTTCCAAATATACAAATCCCATGGTACAGACAGAGATCAGTACTGATCTACCCATTCCTGGAAAATTTCACTTACACTGGTCACATACCTGTAGGCTTGTCACTCACCTATGTCAGTCCACAGTGACTTGCACATTGGTCTGAAAAGTAGGAACATACTGACAGCTAGATTCAAGGTAGGTTACATAGAACTGTTACCATTGTGATGGGAGAGGCTATGGTCCCACATTTAAACATGTGCCAGACACATATCCAGACCCCAATGACAGCATTTGACTACCTCCTGTACCTTGCAGGTGACCTTGACGGGAAAACACTTTTCAACCCCAGTGTCCTGACAGTCTAACAATGTTAGTCACACTTCACATAATCAAGACTCATAGTACCTGGTACCAGCCATGTCCACTTCTCATGTTTGTCTGCAATTCCCATCTGTCTCTGACACTGTCTGTTGTTTGCCAAGGTAGATGAGTCAAACAGGATCTAGGACAATCTGTGACTGTAAGAGAAGATGGATGAGTCATACCAGAATACACTCCTCAAAACAGAGTAGTCATGTCCACAAGTGTAATTTTGCATCTGCTAAAACTATACATGATACTGTAGACCACTATGTTCTGTACACAATACATATTTTCAGTTTGCATGTAAACCTCACTCAAGGGCATTGGAGCTATCTACAACCCCACAGATGATGCAAGGACGGAATGGACATGCTATACATCTACTTCAGGTTACAAATTTGAACCACAAAATTACGTCTACTTCACATACCTTTTAGTCATTTGAAGTACTGATTGATGGGGCCACCATGAGAAGATTGCTGTGTGGCAAGTGCTGACATTCTGTGTGCGGTAGTGGGCCGTGTTCAGCAAAGTCACCTGGATCGACTGCTGCGGCTCTAGAGCCTGTGAAAGGGGTGGGCCTGGTCTCTGGTCCCCCCCATCCTGCGAAGTGCAAGTAAGACTGATTTTGGACTTGCCGGCCCTGAGTGAGCTTGATGCTAGTTAGCACTGCAGTGCTGAAACACTATTGACTTTAAGAACACAGGGCCTGATTTAGATCTTGGCAGCAGGGTTACTCCGTCACAGCGGAGACGGATAGCCTGCTTGCCAAAATCTTAATCCCATAGAAAATATTAGGATTAAAGTTTTGGGGGCAGGCTATATGTCACCCTTGTTATGGAGTAGCCAATCCACCAATATCTATATCAGACCCATGGTTATAATGGACCCTTGAGACTTGAACTACTAGTGGAGCATACCCTGAATGCTGCCGATAGTAAATGGAGAATAACCGTTATCTAACGTGAGGAGGAATTGTGACAAGAAACCTCCAAGGAAACACTAGAGCCCTGATCTCAAGGGGATTGTGTAGTTGTTTGTGAATGTCGTAATTTACCTTTATGTTGTTAGTTGTATAAAAAAAATGCTTCTCTTTTTCATAAAAGTGAGTATTTTGCTGGACAATGATTTATTGCTGCTGTGCGCATTTTGTGTTGTGAGCCTGGTTTACTTCTCTGTATCCACAGGTCCCCTTGAGGGAGCCTTGGATTGCTCAACCACTTTACGACTGAGAGTCAAGCGCAGAAGGGGTACTTGCCCCAGTTGCTCAGACTCCATAGTTGATCGGACCATGGGACATCAGGAGTAAAAGCCCTCAGCACCTGGGATCGGGCCCAGCAACTGCTGCTAGCCCCTTGCCCCTCGGAACAACGTTTTGACACCTGCTAACCAGTGGTTATGTGCCTTTGCTGTCCTTTTTAACAAGGTCAAATTGGCTTATTTGTAATTGGTATATCTAACTGCCTATAACCCCCTACTGTATGGGTCAAAGTGAGCCAAGGGCCTGAAAGTTAAAAGCCATTAGTGGACTGCATCCCCTATAGTGCCATCCACTACAGTGCAAACGTGGCTTGAGGCCTGCCACAGTAGCCTGACTTAGCTGTGTAAGAACTGCAATTGGAGCTGTCACAATAAACCCTTTTCACAGGTCAAAACCTATCATTTAAATATTAATAAGTAACCCCTGTTAACATCCTTTACAGTGACTAGCACCCAAAGCTTTTTTCATTGTGGCAGGCTTCTGTGGATCACGACTGTGACCCAACAGCACCGTGAAAGAGCTTGAGTTAAAACAAAACAAAAAAACTTGAATAGTATTGGTATGCACATAAAAATATAGTTTAGAAAAAGACATACGATTGTTGTAATTCTGAATGCCCGTAGTTCTATTATAAAGGGCATATGTGAAAACAAATAAAATGTTTTATTGTATTAAAAGTCCAGCCAACCATTCATGTAAGACACATAAGCCAGTGTATTTTCACCTGTAACCACTTTTTTACACTGATGCTAGTTGATGACTAGAATCTGAAGTTTAAGGCTGTTTAAGGGGCCATTCCTGATGAATATCCCTGACATGTGTCAGAAGCACATTACATCATACAATTCCTTGTGGACAAGAATGTTAGTATTTTTAGGGCAATTGTGAAACCTCAGTACTTCTCACATCAGCTAAGTGTAAATGTAGTCCTGGCTGTTGTACAAATTTCACACAACTTCTAAAAAATTACCTCACCAAAGAATTTTCAAGGGAGCCCACTGTTGAAGTTTTTTTTTATTGTAATTTTAGGTGACAGGTAGTTTGTGTGTGCTAATGGTTTTTATGATGACTGGGACACTCCAGCTGATTTCTTCCATGTCAAGATTTCCACCGTCTACAGTTACATCATACTCCAACCGGCTGTGGCTGATAGCCTCAGCTTTCTAGACCCCACAGATGCCCCCACGACAACAGGATTGATTCGAGGAACCAGTTCACCATGCAGAACACCAACAACATCATGCATTCTGTCCACTCTGGATTTCCCACAGAACCCTGGCCACACCACATGTGCAACCTTGGCAACAGCACCATAAGCAGCAGGCTCACAGGCATCATCAACATGTCCATCACCTCAGCCACCTTCTTTGACCACTGGAAACATGCTAAGATCAATCCCCTCCTCAAGAAGCTTTCTACTGATGCGAACAATCTCAAAAACTATCAACTGATCTCCCTGATCTTTTTCCTTCCAAAGTCCTCTAAAAGACAATCAACTGGCAATTCACAGGATACCTAGAGAACAACAACCTTCTGGACACATCCCAATCCGCATTCTGCTCCAATCTCAACACTGAAAACGCCCTGATTACTGCCATGGATGACATTGGAACCCTCCTGGACAGAGGAGACCCAGCCATCCTGATCCTTCTTGGCCTCTTGGCATTTTCAACACAGTCTCCCACTGTACCCTGATCAAGCGGTTTCACCGGTTTGGCATCCAAGATGACACCCTTGAATGGATCACATCCTTCCCCTTTAGAAGAACGCAGAGAGTACACCTACCTCCCAATGGCACCATCTGTGGTGTCTCTCAAGGTTCATTCCTCAGACCCACCCTTTTCAACACCTACCTGACCTCCATGGCAGGCATCATCAGAAGCCATAAACTAAAGCATCTTCTACGTTGATGACACCCAGCTCGTCTTCTCACTTTCCGAAGACCCCTCCACCATGAGTGCCACTTCCACCTTTGCATGACAAACATTGCCAATTCAATTCAAGACAATTGCCTCAGGCTCATCACAGACCAGACAGAAATTCTGATCTTCGGGTGCACCTCCTTGCCTTGGGACGACTCCTGGTGCCCCCCCCCGACCTGACCTGGTGGCCCACCCCCATCGCCACAGACAAGTCCGGAAACTTGGCATCATCCTGAGCAGAAAACTCTCCATGAAGAGCCAGATTAATGCAGTTTCCTCTACCTGCTTCCTTACCCTCCCTTGCTTTGTAAGATCTTCAAGTGGCTCCTGGTATCTATCAAGTGCATCATCACTCAAGCCCTCGTCACCAGCCACTTGGACTTTTCCAATGCTCCTTACGCCAGAATCACATCACACCTCCCGAAGAAACTGCACACCACCCAGAACTCAGTGGTCAGACTCATGCTCAACCTCCCCAGACAACCCCATATCATCTCCACCTAAAGAAACTCCACTGGTTCCCCGTAAATGAGATGCCAATTCAAGATTCTGATGCACGCCTACAAAGTCTTTCACAATGATGGACCAGCGTACATCAATCACTGCCTGAGCTTTTACAGACCCCGCAGACTCTAGCATGCCACCTCTCTCTTCCAAACCCCCACACCTGCTGTAGCAACAGTGGAGGTCATTCCTTCTCCTACCTCACCATGAAATCCTGGAATATCCTTGTCATCCACCTGAGGACCTCTCTCACCATCCAGGAATTCAGAAGGGGACTCAAGACCTGGCTTTTCGATTGAAGCCCCTAAGCAGCCTGACCTACTGCCTGGATATTCTCACAGGTAATTAGCATGCTATATAAACCCTGATTGACTGATATAGTTGTCAACAATTTGAGTACAATGTTTAGAAGTGTGATTTTTTATGTTCTTCAGTCATGCCACATATCTAAAGTGACATAATTTTATTAAAATGTATGCAGTTTCCTGTGTTCTGCTCAACTTGCTCCTGCTCATTCCCTGGTCTCAATCAATGTTCCCCTGCGAGTTTTTCTGTTCTCGGTTTCTGTGTAGCACAACACACTGTGATGAATTTTTTTTATTTTCCATAGAGGCTGTGCATTGTGTGATGAAACTTTCCATTATGATCCAGAAGTATCTTTCTGAAGGACACTTCCGCTGTATGTTTTGATGTAGGCCTGCTAGCTTGCTAATGTATAAGCCTTTGAGAATGTTTTATATTTTGCATCTCCAGTTTGCTGCTGCTGTGTGCTAACTGATTTTTTTTACATTAGACATGAGAAACCTTAAATTGTGTTTTTAATTCTGATTTGTTCAATATGATCTAATGATGATCATGTATTGATCAATCTACAGTTTTGTAAATTGGTATGAGGAAACTGTATTGTGGGTTTTGTGGGTTTGGGGATGACTTTTCATTTTCATAATGAGA
Organism: Pleurodeles waltl; assembly: GCF_031143425.1. Classification (NCBI taxonomy): domain Eukaryota; kingdom Metazoa; phylum Chordata; class Amphibia; order Caudata; family Salamandridae; genus Pleurodeles; species Pleurodeles waltl. Next base: position 895,431,943 of record NC_090446.1, read on the forward strand.
CTCTGTTCGATTTACTTGAGATTTTTCATCTCCTGTCGGAATGCAGTCAGTACTCTTTATCCGTTTGACACTTAGAATTTTGAGACTTTACCCCTTAATTTGGGATTTAAAAGATCGTGATTTCTGATTTGTACTGTGTGTGCGACCCTTCTAGGCATTTTCTCCATTTCTCTGTATTGCTTATATTGAGATTTCTGCAATAAACATATTTTTCTTTTTATTAAGCTAGAACTCAGTTATTGAATGGTCCCAGTCGCTAATTATTTTTACTCTGGTAAATTGTTGAGCCTGATAATGTGGAGGGTGGTGACTCTTATCGCAAGATGAGGGATGATGGAGCTGAACCATGAGAGGTAAATTTTGAGGGGGCTAAAAATATTGGGCTTCAGTGAACTTCTCAAAAAAATTACCAAACAACTCCCAAGGGAACCCACCACACACCATAGATTTTTCTTGGGGCCAGGCAGAGGAGAACATTTGGTAAGAATTAAGTAGGAGTGGATTTTGCCATGGGTCCTTTAGGCCATATTGCTGAGTGGAGTACTTTGTTGCAAGTTAATCGTAAGCCTTAAGTGCCCTCTGCTACTTTGCAGCTAAGTGTGTCCTTTATAAATCCACATACATGCAAAGATATATGTGTGCGATTTATCTGTAATCTCTAGTGTCTAATGTGACATGCTGTGGGGAATAACTGGATTTTGCTATGAAAAATATTAAGAACAAATATTGTGAAAAAATTGCAAACTATCTGGAATTTGAGGTTGGAGAACCTTTCAAATTTGATCAAATGTTGATAGGTATAGTTGGAAAAAAAAGGGATAAGGTAACTTGTAGAATTTGTATTTTCAGTACGTATTTGTAAAGGGCTCGTAAAAAGTCTGTGAATTATGATTTTTTTACAATAGAGCAAGTTATAATGTAAATTCTCTAATTCCCAATAAAAGACGGTTGAAATGTACCTTAGTTATCACAGCTCCTAGCTGTGGAAGTTGGAGAGTAAAATCTACTCACTGAAAAGGCACAACAAATTAAGGCTTTCCAAACCCATGCTCATGAGGACAGTATCCTGCTTGACACAGGGTTCATCACAACTAATGAGAAACACAATTATTTTGTCAATAATGCTGGTCTTATATTACAAGGAATAGGATAATAGAGCTACAGTAGTTATTTAGTGTGAGCATGTTCCCAAGGCCTGACATTCTTATTTTACCTTTAGACCCGTAGCCTCTGAATTTAAATACACACGAAAAATGTATTCATTTTATTCCTTTTAATATTCTTTAGCACAGATGGCTTTTAAGCTCATTGTTTTTATATTTTAATGAGTTGTCTTTTTTGAGAAGGCATAGTTGTTTGTATTGCTCATTTTATCAGCACCTTTGCACGCATTTCACTCCATGCCTTGCTCAAGGCTGTCCTGCTCGGTACATGATATTCTAATGATGATTTGTGCTACAGGAGTTAGGCGACAACCCTCAATCATATACATATTATCACTCCAGACCTGTTCTTAGAACACTGTTCTATTTGTTATATAAACACCATGTAGGTCTAAGGAGGGCGGAGGGCATTCCAGTCATGGCAGTCTGAAAAAGTACAAAATTCCATTGACAGCTTTGCTGATCCTGGCACTGGCTCTTCAGCCAATCGGAGGGTTGTGAAAACACAGCCGGCAGACTCTTTCCCGTCTTTCAGCTATGGGATTGCGGCTTCTTCCATAGACCAGGACAGATGGTCTATGCAATCAGGTTTTAGACATTAAGGAGTAGGTAGGAATTATTAGGTTTTGTAATCATACAGGGATAGTGGGGTTGTTTATTTTTCACTTTAATGGTAACTGTAAAACACTGTACTATGTGTCTATCATTTATGATTGAATGCAATTACTTTGATAAATATATTGAAACCTATTTTGCATCTCTTGTTTGCCTTGGCATTTGTGAGACTTTGTGTAGCTGAGAGAAAGGGAACGATCGGTTCCCCTCGACTTCTCTGTGGAGCCATAGTGTTATATCTTTAGGGTGCCATAAATCAATCTTTACTTTCTAGGTTTGGGTGAAGTGCTGAGAACTAGATGACAAAGTCCGGCCCTACAGCTTCCAGGCAGTGTGGGATCGACTCAGTAACCCATATTCGGTGGTGCCGCTGCCCTAACCTACGTATTCTTGTCCCCAAGATAAGAGTCCTAGAACAGCCTTTCAGAAAAAGTATCCACCCATCTGGCAATGTTTGTAGTCTATCCATGATGGGCTGGTCATTGCAAGCTATGCGCCGAGCATCTCCCACCAGAAGATATGGCATGGACAAAATATTTATTAGCCGGGCAACAAGTTCCATTTGTTTCAGTCACAGTTTTGCTCACTACTTTTTTATGTTATCCGAATAGGCCCAAAACACATTTCATTTGTCACAGCCTTAGTCTTTCAATTAACCTTCTTCACGTGTTTGACACTATCAGAGTTTGGATGTTTCAGGAACGGTAATTTACTCCTTTGTAAAATAATCATTATTATTGAAGGTTTTATTTAAGAAAATGTCTATGCTGTTTCAAAATTCTATGCATTCGAGGCGTTCATCCTACGGTATATTTTGGGTGAGAAATATAGAAATATATTTCCTGTTCGCTGCTGATAAATATATGTTCGCTGCTGATAAATATATTCTTTCATGTAAAGGACCAGCTGGTCAGTCATATAGCTGAACGACGGCTGTTCTTGTTGAGAGAGCAGAGTCAAGTTGTTCTGCCTTGCAGTGCACGTATGAACAACAAAAACATTTTACATAGCACTTTCCCGTGAACTTGCCTGGTTCAAGGCGCCACTCTGGCTAATGGGCTCCCACCTTTCAGGAAAGAACTGCTCCTGTGAGCAGTGTCTGAGAGATATTGGGAAGATCACGATATTATTTAAGTGAATCTATTTAGGTAACGGACAAGCACTGGCCTTAACGAGTCAACACATGAAAATATTGATATTGGTAAATTCTTGTATGCACACATGCTGTTTGTCTAATTAAAGCCTGTCCTTTTTGCTTTGCAAGGATTGAAAAAACAGAAGCAAAACGATTGCTTTCAGTATTCTTTTGTATGGAAATTATTGAGTATGACAGACCGAGTAATATGGGAGCGTACTTTTCAGAAGTAAAATAGCCCCTCTTGGTTTCCAATGAAAGCACTTCAATGGATTAGGTAATGATACATCAAATAGACAAAAGTGCTCCTAGCATGAGGGCTATAGACCACGTGAAAATCCGGTTTAAACTTCATCCAGACACCCTAGCAGAGTGTGCGTTCTGATGCAGAAGGGCTGCTATTGCCTCATCGTGGCAGCTACCAGGAGATCATCGAGAGCCTCGGCTGCAAGAGGGTAGTGAGGCATTGAAAGGACGGGGTGCATGCGCTTCTGGAGTGTGTTTGCTTGGGATGGATGTCTGTTAATCTAATCGCAACGGCGCTGTTTTCCGAGTTATTCCATCGGCTTTGACAGCATAGGAAAAATGTCCACTAAATTCTCGGCTGGACAATATATCTATTAAAAATGAATGATATCAGGGCCCAGGCCCAGCTCCATGAATCAGAGCTGCCCTCCTCGAGTAGGGGAAATAATAGCGGCAGAATATTGGTTTCCAGTACGGGCGCGTCCCTGGCCATGACGGTTTGTAATAGAAGGTTATGCTGATCCCAGCAAGCGTTGCGAGTACTAGCTGTGTTATAAATAAGAGATATGAGAAGTGAAGAATGTCATGTGAAAGGTCATTAATGGGCAGGCAGGGCTTTAGCTCCCACTGTGGCGGCCATTACATATTAGACGGCTGGAAGGGCCGGGACGCGCTGCAGCACCTGATACACCCAGGAAAGGAGCTGCGAAGTCCTCATGTGGGTCCCACCGGAAGTACAGTGGTTGTAATAAGATGAACTTTAATGATTCTCTGTGAAACACATTTATCTGTTGACTATCACCATTTTGCCATCTGTTAGAAAGTACACTGTAAAATGGTTGACAGACATGAGATGACAGCATGGTAAGTGAAGGGCTAAGCTATGCCGAGAAGGGTTACTCTGGATGGCTGGATTCCTTGTTACACTTTGACCCATTAGAGTATGTGGCCTTTGGACTTTAAGGCCCAGATTTACAAGAAAATGATGGAGTGGGACGCTGCGCCACATTTGGCGGTGCCGTGCTCCATCATTTTAAAAACACAGGGATAGAATACGGCTCACCTCCGTGTAGCCCACTGCTCCAGCGCTAAAGTTGCTGCTGAGTGCCACCGCAGCCACCCTTGCACCATATTGTTTTTGTGCAGAAAGGGACACCTTCCTGCACAAAAACAATCTTCACTGGCAATTTGCTCTTTCCATGCAGCACACATGTAAAGAGCAAAGAACGAGGAGAAATTAAAGCATTTTCCCTTGTTGCGCCACTCTAACACCACCCCTAGTTGGCGTTATATTTTGGTGCTGCCTCAGGTTTACGAAAACTCTTAAATCTGGGGCAGCGTCAAAATGCAATGGGTGTTGCTGTGGTACACCTACAGCATCACCCATTGCATGCCTCTTCCACGCAAAGTGCTGAGTGTGAAGGGGCCAAATTTACAAGGTGGCATTAAGCCACAAAAACTTGGCTTAAGACCACCTGGTAAATATGGCACAGTGCATAGCGCCACCGGAGCATCACTTAAAGTGTTGTTCTGTGGCGATAGGGCCTTTTAAATCTGGCCCTAAGTACTGTGATTGGTCCATAGTCTGTGGCACAAGTAACAAGTCATTAACAAGATGGACTGTTTACCTGCGTTTCAGATGTGAAGCATTAGAACAAGCCAGGGAGAGAAAATATGATCAAAACAGAAACCCTTCGCTTCAGAGTTCCAGGTACTTCCACCCTCAGCAATGTCAACAATGTTTTAAATCTTTACTCAAGCATGTGAGACTTTACCCCAGAACCTAGAATCATAGCCATCAATTAGCTGTGTGATACGTGCGACTGTATGTGATCTCCGCTGACCAAAGGCCTTAATACTTCTCCGAGATAGAAAGCAGCGCCCTTTTATTACGTATCTGAGAAACAAAGCAGCGCCTTCCAAGGCCTCTTTGATTCTTTTGTGTAGCTTGATTAGGAAATCAATGCCTAGCTTGAGGGTTGTACTGTGAAGTTTAAGTCAGATACAACATAATGTAATTCATTATCACACACACCAAATCCTTCTAACCTTCTCTACATGTATATGCAGATAAAATTCTGGAATCTAGGTAGTTATTTTAGGACATAATGAAAAGAAGAATAGCAAACATTAGGACCATCTATACCCAGTAATTCAAGAGATATTCAAGAAAGCATCTTTAGGGAGGTATGGTCCAGTTTTGCAGTTTGCGATTAATTCTGTGGATCATTTCAATGTTACTGGTCTTGTAGGCTCTCTTGAACTAGTTCTGCATCACGAGAGGTTAGCACTGTGGAAAGCTGTAGGGCTGCCCCAAGTGCTGAATAGTTTGGATGTTTAAATTTATTGAAATATGTTTGTTTGCAGCAGATCATTTTCATGGGGCATCGTAATCTGTATCACAGCAGGAATATTGGCACCTGTAACATAAGGAACTAACTGAATCCCAACTATAAATGTCTTCTACTACTGAGTGTTTGAGGGTGGGGCTTGTTCCCCTTATTTGGCCCTAGCACCATGGTACCCTTGTGAGAAATTATTTTTCTATTAAAAAATAATGCTTAGGTCTAAGTTAGATAACATAACCAGGTCGCACTATGCCACAATATGTACTGAAAGTGCATGCTTAAATGTTGTGCACAAGCATTTTTTTTTCAGAAAATTGTCGAAATTCAGTTGCAGCCACAGTCTTTCTCAGAACGTGTAAAGTAACATTTTTCTCTACCTTCCACAGTGGAAAGCATGTGTTTTGATGTGCTGATTTTTTATTGCTATGTTCATCTTTCCTATTTGTTCCTTTGTACAACCAAACCATGTGGGTTAATAGCCAATTTAAATCACGCCAAATCGGGCCAAGTTGGAAGCTAACAGTTTGATTGGTTTGCTGTGCATGTAACGTTTTAGTGCTGTCTTTTAACGTAATACTATGCTATGAAACTGTGTACGTTTATTGTTTGAAACATTATAAAGGTCGTGCTGTGTAAGGAGGAGTTAACTTACTACTAACTCTCATTTTGTCTTTCTGCTGTTGTACTAGAGAGGGCTAGATGTCTGTGGTCCTTTTTTAATTAGGGATTGTTCATATTCATTTGACTGTAAGCATATATGCTGTAAAAGGCAGACTGCATTATTGCATTCATTAATCAATGGACTTCTGATACTAACTTTTCACTTTCTTTAATGATTAATTAGTCATTTGAATACATCTACTAAAATGCTAACTGAAGAAGCCTAGCTGTGCACATTTTTAATGACCTTGGCTAAATATTTTAACACAGGATTCTACCATTCCCATGAAATGGTTCTCCTCAATGATAATTGAGTTGAGGTGTCAACACCCTTGCTTTGCCATGGAATGTCAGTGCTTTTCTTCAGTATGTGAGATACATTGTAGTAAACAAGAAGAACTGGCATACTTGGAAAATAGTGCTCTAGCCTTTCCTGCTGCCCTCCGGTACCTGATATAGTAGCTCGTAATTGGTTTGCAAATTGCTGTCTTTCTGTCCTTGACTGTTCTGTGTTAGGCGTGGTCAACAGTCAAGGCTTACTCTAGAAGTGGTAAAGTAACATGATAGAGGCTCCTTGACAAGAGCCGAGTTCTCATTTTCCACCACGGAGACAATTGAACCATCGAGGCAGGGTCATTGGACATACTGACTGATTTTCTTGGTACTTGATGATTTATTGATGCAGTTTTTTTGTCCTGTCATCCACCTGTTACTGTTTGTCCATCATAGGTGAATCTGGGTTCTTGGCAGAGTCCACGGTTTTGCTGGCTTCCTGAGGCTGGGGCGGCTTCCTTCCCCTCTAGGCACAATGGTAGAAGGCAGTCAGGCAACATGTCCCCCTGATTAGTAGAACACAGAGAGGAGATGGCTCACCTAAGATTCACAACCTGAGATTCATCAGTTTAAATTGTCACAGTAAGTCTAGTTGTGGACCCAGTCACAGCTTGCGGGGCGCTAAAGGAGTGGGGTTCTGCGCAGAGGCGGGGAGGGGGGATCAATAAGCATTAATTTAAAAAAAGAAAAAAACACTTACCTTAACTTGCTGTGCGCCACTCTGCTCCTCTGTTGCAGGTTACAGGCACAGGCTCTCAGCCTGCCCTGCGGCCAATCCTGATGCTGCTCACAGCAGCATCAGGATTGGGCAGACTGGGTGCCTGTGCAGGTTCTCTCCAGCTGCCGGGCTGGAGAGAGCCTACTGGGCATGTGTGTTTGGCCGGCCAGAGATGGCGAGCCAAACACACATGTGCTCCAAGGAGGAGTGCTGTGCACTACCCCTCACTGCTCGTCACCCTCGTGGCCCCGCCCCTTTACAAGAAAACAATAAGAAACAAAGTTTATTATCATTTTCTTTTAAAGGTTTTTCAGCTGCTGCTGCTGCTGGCGGGAGGGCGATGATCCTCTGCACTAATGGAGGAGCAGCTCCTGGACCCAATAATCTAGTCTTTATTCTGATCTTAGAAGCTGGATTTAAATTATTAGCAGTTGTGCACCCTTCAAAGTTTCTGGTAGATGCCATTTAGAGTAAACTGAGATTCACAGCATTTTCAACTAGGTTTAGCATTCAGGTAACTCTTTGAAACTTGTGCTTGATGGTTCGACTCATTTTGTGTATTCTAAACTTGAAGCCAGGTGTACACGTGTTACAAGCAGCAGGATGGACACAGGTCATTGGCAAATACAAAGACTACATTTGAGCCTGGACACGACTGTGTCAGGGTAAGCACAGCACATGTTCCTGGGAGTGTTGGGGAACCCCATAGAGGTAATCCAACCTCTATCACGCAGGAAGCCATGCTGACACGTATACCAGGAGTGCAGAAAGTCAATTTTTATACATTCAGAAGCATACTTTGGAGAAGAAAGGAATTAACTTATGGGCAATTGTTCAATTTTTCAATGGAGGGTGAATCAGTAGACATCTCACCGGGATGAAGTACAACATATGGTGACCTAACTATCTGATTAACCTGCCATCAATCGATCTTCATTAACCAACCTTCATTCAGTAGTCAGGCAAATGGTGGAATACAGCCAAACAATGAAAGGGGAAGTTTGAATGCCTTTCTTATCTAACAGACTGTAGAACTCTGACAGGCTACATACAACGTGTGCCTCCCAAACATCATTGCTTTTCATAGGCTTTATGCTATTGTTGGGAAAATTACGGGGCGAATTAAGAGGAAATGACAGGAAAGCACAGTTGACTGCACAGTGCAGGGGCACCGTCTGTACATATCTGGGCTGATCTTGCCAACTCACTTCATGTAGGATTGGCAGCGATGGATAGTAACAGGGGTGGGTTATTGAAGACTATGACTGCATTCAAATCAATGCACCTACCATCAACACATAGGCCCTGACAGAGTCACTGTAATGACTATAAAGCCAATGTCATCGCAAGGGTGAAGCTATCATCAGTGCAGCATTGCCATTGGACCCAGGAGCGTGAGGAGCTCGCTGCAATCCAATTATTACCGTCTATACCTACCCACCAGGGGACGTCAGAAGATACTGTCTTTGCTTGCATTCGAGCCCGTAGCACCCCTGCTACGCCACGACAACCCAGTGACTGAGCACAGTGTTACAGGAGTGCTCCAGAGTAGACTCTTGCTAATGAGCCACGCGCAGTTTGGAAAATAAAGCACTTAGTGGGCAGAATGCTGGTCTGAAAGCAACAGAAGTTAATCTAAACCTGAATAAAAGCACAAAACAAGATGCCCATTGGGTTTACTCCAAGTAAATAATTGAAGTCTCCTCATTATATCGACCCCTTCCTGCAAGTGCTTCTCTGTGCTTACATTCATCTGTTTCATGGGCTAAGCACAGTTATTTTTTCTGAAGCAATCAATTCATGTGTTCATTTGGGGTAAAGTGGTCCGCGGCGCTGGTGAGGTGCAGGTGTTCAAGTGCACATAAATTCAGATAGAAGCCACAGAGAGGGTCACAGTTATCTATAAAGACATTCAGTTGTGTTTCAAGGTGTTCAGAAGAAATACATGTGTCCATTAAAACATATTTTAAGCCCCAGTTGTGCTTCATAATTTTTAGACACAACATAGCATCACAATGAGACTGGAGGTCATAGCAATAGATGAGAATGATATTGCAAAATATATATTTATGTATATATGCAATGCATTGCTCAACACTGGCAGGGACAATCAAGCAGGATGAAGTATTTGGAAAATAGGACTTGACGTCAAAATAGGACTTAATGACATAATTCTCAAGCCACATGACATCACAATGAATGTTTACGACACCATAATGGAGCTTGGGTATAACACAGCCTCTGACAATCCAATAGTTTGTTCTTTCATTTTCTGTTGACTCATACTACCTCGTGACTCATAGTACTAATGTTGTACTGAATAGCGTATTAGGATTTCAATTTATGCACGGGCACAAGATCTTCTCATGTCTTAAAGTGGCACCAGCCTTTATAAGAGGCCTCATCAGTGTGAAAGGAGCAGAACTTAATGCTAGCTTCACAAAATATTTTTTAAGTGAGTAGCTCCTTTTTACTCTAGTCTTAAATGTGTCTTTACTCCAAAAGTTCCAGTAGTAATCCACACATACAGGACGAAAGCGTTGTGAATTGGGCCCTAAGAGAGTATGACACAATTAGTGCCTTACCTTGAAATAGCTGATAGAAGTATGTAATGTTTCTCAATGTCCAAAACGATGATGATGTAATATAGGTGGGTGTGCCAGTCCAAGGTACTGAAGTTAGATTCCTGCGCAAATACTGCTTGCGTGACACGAAGCTTGGTGCTGCAGTAAATTCATAGCGTGATGGTTATAAAGCCTTGGGCTGCATTGTACACAATACTGCAGCCTTCAGGTAAATGAAAATATGTTATATGGAACTGAAGGAAAAATGTTGTCAATCATGCACAGATCGGATAAGGATGGTTGCGGCAGTAACTCTCGGCTGGCGGTGGTTACTTTTCTATTTTTTCTACTTTTATCGCACTCTGTAGTTGTATCCTATTTTTTATTTTAGTTGGCTATATTGTGACATTCTACACTTTCTGCCCTTACATAGCTGAACACAGAAGACACCAGTAAGCTCAGAGCTGAATATTGTGCAATGTTTTGCGGGTGTCAGGGGAGAGGGAGGACCACATGGGATTGGCAGCTGTGAACTACCATTAGTAACTGTGGATCTAAAATATGAATTTGTCAGGATTTGCTTTGTGCTTACCACCCGCCTGGAGGTGCGCCATCCACTGGCTGATGTATGTGCATCCTGGCGGGCAATGTTGTACACAAATGTATTTGCATGCAAAAATCTTAGGAATTATAGCTGCGCGGAAGTGCACTGCGTACTTTTGTGTCACAGGTTATGAATGACAATCAATCACAGGTGACACAGCCGTGGGTGGGAGACTCAGCCATGGCCAACTAGAAAACTAATGTCTTTGCGCCGTCAGCTCTTTAAGGCAGGAATTTTATCCACTTAGTGCAACTGTGACGTGCAGAAAAAGCAGAACTCGTGCTCTGTAGCATGGCTGCAAGCATGTCACCCTTAACAGCCTCTGCGGCAAAACATGGCCAACAGTAACTATGCATGATATGCGTATTCATATCCAGCGCATTTTTTTGATTCCTAACCATGCTTAAAATTCCTATAAAATGCAAAAGAGACTGCACATTCATGCCAATAAAGCACCACACAGAATCAAACCATGAAAACAACCTTACAAATTCAAAACTCGGAAAGGAAACAAAACAAAACGATCGCAAAAGAACCTATCACAGAAAAATGCGACGTCTAGTTAAAGACTCGGTTGACCGACTGAGGCACAGATAGGCACTGGCGTGTCATAAACAATATTAATAAGAAAAAAAGGATTCGCATACCCATAGGTGTTATAAATTACTTTTATTTGTTGGATAAAGTTTCTCCTCCCGAAATCTCCAATAGTCGGAATAGAAAACTGCTCTGGAATAAACCACCCCGTCAGCCTCCCTTGGACAAGTCCAAGCCCACAAATGCGATTAAGTTAAATGCACTGACATTAGGTCTTTCCCATTGGTTTATAACAAGGGGGTATGAGCCATGTCAGCTCAAGAAAGACCTGAAGAAATGCATAGCACACAGCCAGCCTCTCAAAACTTCATACAGGCACCTGGACTTTGGAAACAAGGGTAAAAAACAACGATCTGCCAGTAAACATGTAGCCATTTACCAAGAGTTGAAAATTCACAAGTGGCCATAATGAACAGACTCTGCTTCAGCTGGAATTCGAGGATGCCAAGACTTCTTTAGTTTCTTCGCTGTGCAGAAGTGGTTGAGGTGGAGTGGTAATTGTTTACTCAGGGGAAATTATGTGAAGGTACACAGCAAAACATACAAAATGTAAATCACACGCTATCACACGAACAGATTACAACATTCAGACAATTTCTTTGACACGTAACAGGCTATTAATATGTAGTTCTGAAGATAAATTATTTAAAATGAAAAACCACAAGCAAAACAGAAGTATTTAGCACTCAGGATTACAGATCGTAGTGCATAATAAAACAGCATGTCGCCCCCCATATATTTTATAAGCCAGAGTTACTCTATTTAGCAGGCTTCACGATTTCGTGGAAACTCTTGCATCTTCGGGAACCGCTGCTATTAACCAACAGCCAGGCAGTCAATTCATTTATTCAAAGAACTTTTGAGAGTCAGGTTGCTTTAGTACAACAATATTTTTGGGTTTGATGGAGATTACAAGGCCGCTTAAAGGATCTGCTGAAGCTATAGGGTTATGAGCCAAAAGCCCCTTAAAAAACATAGTACTGGAATTTGAGTGTGGTAGTTACCTGGGTAGGACTGGATATCGAAACAGCCCTGGAAAAAGTGTTCAAATCAGTCCCAGTATCTCTACCTTCCCTCTCTCTATTTCTTTCTCTTTCTATGCATCCAATCTTTGTCTCTCACATTCCTTGACCTTCACTCTCTCTTTTTCTTCTCTCTATCTCTCTCTCTCTTTATCCCTTTCTTTCAAATTGAGAGTTGACAGTCGGCCCTGTGGAGAACTCTTAACATTGACAAGTGTAGTGTCTTCCCCAGCCTGGATACCAGCCAATGAATACACCACACACTGAGCAATGCATTACATCTTTATTTATCTGTGTGTAACTGTAAACTCAATGTTCTAAACCTGAAATTCACTCAATCACATTCTAACACTTACAACACAGCTCTAAGGAGTCCTTCCGGAGCCAAAAGGGTTGTGTTATACATACTCACACAACTCTACATCTACCCCTCTGTTAAATAAAAAAATTGCAATTTTTTAGTAACATTTACACAATCATAGCTCATTGATGAGCCTTCTTGGCGCTCTGATTACTCGTCCCGATATTGTCTTCAGAAAATGTAAATCAGCAACAGGAGTATCCATGATCGGCATCAGTGATGTAGAAGAAACAGCAGTCAGAGGTTCGCCAATTGTCCTTTCTGAACCAGACTGTAAGTTAACATCAGTAATACCTGGTGAGTGATGAGCAACATGTCTGAAATGCCAAGAATGTTGTGCAATGGATTTCCAAGGACGCTGGGCAGTTATCATGTGTCCTTTGCTGGTTACTACATGGAATGGCTCAGCATCAAATGGAGCATCAGACGTATGTTTTCTCGGTTGACAGATGAGCACTTGATCCCCTCTTGTGAAGACAAAGGAGCTCATTAAGAACTTGTCTGGGCCACCATGCTGGCGGTGGTGGTAAACACCGCCATTCGGCATGACGGCCCAGACCGACCATATTATGAACTGCCCTAAACTCCATGGCAGAAGACACTGCCACCACCAGCGGTAATGCTGGCGGGGGCAGTGTATTCCTATCCAACAGGCCAGCACTGCAATCTGCCCTCCGGGATAATGATACTCATTCCGTCAGCCTTTCCCGGCGGTTCACACCGCCAGGGAAATGCTGGCTGAATGGGTATCTTGGGCGATTTGGGGCCCCCCTGGGGGCCTCTGCACTGCCCATTCACTTGGCATGGGCTGTGCAGGGGCCCCCTGCAGTGCCCCATCGTGCTGGTCACTGACCGATTTACAGGCAGTCATCTGCACGACGGGTGCAGCTGCACCCGCAGAACAGAGGCAATGACAGCGGCTTCATGTGGTGCCGCCGGCAATGTCCCAGCCATGCATTCTGCTGGGACGCAGGCAGAAACAATGTTTACGCCTGCCGGCCCAGCAGAATGTTCATTATGTGGCTGGCAAGGTCAGTTAAATGACTGCCAGCCTGAACACGGCGGTTAACACCGCCGTGTTCATAAAGAGGGCCAAAGTCTTTTGCATGTCATCTCTTGTCTGCAAAGGCCTTCATTTTCTTTTTATGATCCAAGTTATTTACACGGGTTTCTTCCTCAGTTTGGGATCTCGTGTTCGTCCATCAATGTAAGTTAGTTTTCATTGCTCTCCAAAACGTCAACGTTGCAGGGCTTTCACCTGTGGTTGAGTGAGGAGTTGAATGGTAAGCTCAGAGGCTAGGATTCAAAACAGCCTTGAGGTAAAGCTTTTCCAATGCAGCACACTGAACAGGTTTCTTTGATGTACTCAACAAATGTTCAACAAGGCCATTAGCCTGTGGCCAAAGAGGTGTGCTCTTCTGATGCTTCACATTAAGTAATTTGAGAAAGTCTCTGAATTCCTGACTACTGAAAGGGGGACCATTGTCAGACTTTAAAATTGCAGGAATGCCCAATGTTGCAAAGATGCCTTCTAATCTCTCAATGACTCTTTCCCGAGTGATGGATGAGAGGAATTCTACTAATGGAAAACAGGAGTATTTATCTGTAATCACCATCAGGTGATGCTCATTGTCAGGCAGACCTAAAAAGTCAACAGCAATTCTTTGGCAACTCTGATATAGGTAAGGGGTGCTGAGTAGTTTGCAATGATAGACAGTTGTATAGATGCCAGGCCTTTAATTGTCTTTCAACATTTTCATTGAGATGAGGAAACCAGTTTCAATCTTGGTGAGCTTGTTTTGTGGTGTCGACTCCACAATGTCCTTCATGGCCTACTTCAATTATCTGTTGTCGCAAACTTGCTAGAATGACAGTTCTTGAACCCCCTCAGGATAATACCTTCTTGTGTAATGGACAATTTATCTTTGACATTTTTGAACTTCTGGTATTCACTGTCACTGGTGAGAGGTTGAGTATGTTGGTTCCATGACTGATGTGTAATAATGTCTCTGATTTTTAACATGTCACTGTCTGACAATTTTTGTAGGCTTCGGCTGTTTTATAGGCACTCTGGGGAAATAGCTGTAACAGTTCTGATCTTTCCCTGGCAATGCACATTTGTGTAGTTGTACTTGTGTGATTGAAGCCCCCAACATTCAATTTGAGGAGGCATCTTGGTCTTGGGATTGCCAAAGATGGTCAGCGATGCTTGATGATCTGTCATGAGCATAAAAGGTTTTGTGTATAGGGACACATAGAAATGTTCACAACTCCACACTACTGCTAAACTCTCTTTTTCAGGTTGTGAATAAGCACATTCATTCTGTGACAAACCTTTGCTTGCATGTGCCACAAAAAATCTCCAAGCAATTGGGTGTCAGTTGTTCTGCGCAAGGATTATACCTAACCCAACTGGCTAGTACCAAAAACAACTCCTATATGGAGCTGAGGATGAAAATTTGCCATTTCAGTAGCACTTTCAATGGCTTGTTTGATTCCCTTAAAGCTTTGCTTGCATTCAAATGATCAGTTAAATGAAACAGTCATTTTCGTCAACCCTCTCAATGGAACACTCACAGTGGCATCGTATTGAATGTATCTGGAACAGTAACTGGCCATGGCAAGCAATGAGCGCAACATTGAAACATCATGTGAGGGACTGGAAGTTGACAGTGCTTACACTTTAGCTGGATCTGGTATCATGCCCCCTATCAAAAAATATATAGCCAAAATAGGTTAGCTTTGTCCTATTGAATTCACATTTCTCAGCATTCGATATTAAACCTGCATCAATAAGTAAACCAAACACTTGCCTGACAGCTTTTTCAAGCCCCTTCTGTGTAGCTCCAAAAATTAATATGTCATCAATATAGTTAAAAGCATTCATGACAGGCTGTATGATAAGTCTAATGACATCTTGAAAAATCTCTGCAACTGATGACACACAGAAACATAGTCTCTTATATCGAAAGAGTCCATTGTGTGTGGAAAAGGTTGTAATGTACCTGCAGTTCTCCTGGAGTTTCAACTGATGATATTCTTTATTTAAATCAAGGTGACAGAAGACCTTCGCACAATCAGCAATGTGTGGACCTGGATATTGTTCTCTTTCAATTGCCATGTTTGCTTGATGCATATCCACGCAGATGCATACAGCTACTTCACTGTCCTTTTTGGGCACTACCACTATGGGGAAAATCATGGCTTCCAGTTAGTAGAATGCTCAATGATATCATGTTTAAGTAATGATTCAAGTTCCTTTTCAACAGCTTCTTGTAAATGAAATGCAATTCATCTGTGTTTGAGAAACAGGACGGATATCCTCATTAATATGTAATCATACTTTCATAGTCTTAAGTTTTCCTAACTCATGAAAAAACAAAGGGAAATGACTTAATATTTTGTGAGCAGCAGGTCACTGATATCAGTCCTGTATCAGCAGCTGTGCTGAAACTGACTAAACTGGCACTTGATACCATACTTTGAAGCACGTTAATGGGCTCTTGTACTTTTGTTTTCTTGTGCTCCATCGTTGCTACGAATGAACCTTTACTCTTTAATAGTGTAAATGCAACCCCTTATGGACACTTTAGTTTCCAATGATGTCAGTCCTGGCAATGATGATAGTTCACTATATTTCTACTCAGGTATAAAATGTATTGACACATCACTGTTGATAATGAAAGATATTGAACAGCCGTTTCATTTCAGTGTAATCTTCAGACAATGTTTGAATGACTTAAGTGCTTTTTCATGTTGACTCTTCTGTGACTGATGTTTTTCTTCACATGCGCCTAGTCCACCATGTGCACATTATTTTGAGGTAAACATCGACATTGCACAATCGTCTTCTTCACTTTGACTTGATATTGATACTGATGACGTTTTTGACTATAGTTTAGATGACCATTGCCTTTGTTTGGTGTTTATTTGTCTCAACTGGTGTTGTGGCTTGCCCTTGTAGGTGTGTGTCAAACTTCGCTTCTGGAACATTTGGTTGGCTATTTTATCTTCTCACTGTGACATACTTACTTTTTCCTTCGCCTTGCAAATCATTACAAAATGGTTCTCCTTCTCACATCCTTTGCATATCTGTCCAATGTCAGGACATTTACCTTTGTGTGGAAACGACAATCCACACCTGAAGCACAACTTATTTTTTTCTAATAATCATTAACTTGTGTCCCTTGTGTTTCTGCTTGCTTTTCATGTTCATGACTGACTCACTTGAGGCACCTCTGGCCTCCGTGTCAACAGCTTATAGATTGGCAGGCTCTTCAGCTCTGGCAGCCATGAGAACTCACTCCAAAATAAGGCCCTCATTACAACCTTGGCGGTCGGTGTTAAAGCGGCGGTAATACCGTCAACAGGCTGTCGGAAAAAAAAATGGGATCACAACCATGGCAGAAACCGCCAACACAGACAGCCACTTTAACACTCCGACCACCACGGCGGTAGAAACAAACACCGCGGCGGTAACCGCCAACAGACAGGCGGAAGACAATGTACCGCCCACTGCACTACAACAGGCCTATCCACCACCTTTTCCGGGGCGGTACCAACACCATCAAAAGCACGGTGGAAAAAGTCTTTGGAAGGGAAACCACTCACCTCTCGACACCCAACGAGGAACCAGGACACCATGGAGCCCGAACTTCAAGTGCTACCAATGTTGGTTTCCCTCCTCTTCTACTAGGAGCAGCAAAAACGGCAGCGATGACCACGGTGAGTACTGCACCTAGCACATTGGGGGAGGAAAGAGAGAGTGACACACACACGCAACATGCAACACCTCCACCCCCAAACCCACCCACAACAACATACATACAAATACATGCATCAACATTACATATACACCCCATCACCCCCTGGAAGAACGCAAGGACAAAATGAAATGATTGTAATGAGTCTAATCATCGACAATTCAGATATGGAAACAGCTCTGTAAAAGTTCATTATATACAAATGTACAGCAACTACACAAGTCTGGATAGTGTTCCAATCATTGTCCGTGGACCAGTGGTCCCAAAATGCATGGGCGAAGCCCCCACATGATACCTGACTCTAAACGGAGAGAACACCGCTGGGGCATCAGCTCGAAAATAAACAGGCACCTCAGGGGGAAGGGCAGGGGGGCACCTCAGCTGGTTGAAGGGACTACGCCACTGCTCCACGAGGGGCTCCATGCCCACTGATTGGTCCTGGGGAGTGCAAAGCCACAGTCTCTCAAGGCTCTCAAGTGGGTGGTTTGCCCACTGATTGGTCCTGGGGAGTGCAAAGCCACAGTCTCTCAAGTTCTGGAGGGGCTTTGTGCCCAGAGTGCTTCATCCTGCCAAGGACTGGGGTAATGGATGCTTTTCTCCACTGGTTCTGGAGGGGGCTTGGTGCCCAGAGTGCTTCATCCTGCCAAGGACTGGGGTAGTGGATGCTTTTCTCCACTGGTTCTGGAGGGAGCTTGGTGCCCAGAGTGCTTCATCCTGCCAAGGACTGGGGTAGTGGATGCTTTTCTCCACTGGTTCTGGAGGGGGCTTGGTGCCCAGAGTTCTTCATCCTGTCAAGGACTGGGGTAGTGGATGCTTTTCTCCACTGGTTCTGGGGGAGGCTTGGTGCCCAGAGTGCTTCATCCTGCCAAGGACTGGGGTAGTGGATGCTTTTCTCCAATGGTTCTGGTGGGGGCTTGGTGCCCAGAGTGCTGTACATGCATTGTGGCAGGTCCCATTCCCTCACCTGGGTGTGTGTGTCACGAGATTGCTTGGGAACAGGTAGCATGATACTCCATGGAGTCAGAGACACACTCCACCCTGCTGCGACTTTGCCTGCTACCTGCTGTAAATAACAATGCTGGGTGTGGTGCCTCATGTACGCTGTGCAGGGTCCAGGACGTCTCCCGCAGCCTCAGACGGCTGTCCACTGGGAATGTTTGCCATGTCGGCTGTGGTGGCACTGTCTGTGCATGTCGCGGGCTGGTGGTGGTGTTTGTGGAAGAGATGCTGCCGGTGGTGCATGTGTCAGCATCTGTGGAGGGAGACACCAGGACATCTCCTGCAGCCTCGGACGGCTGCCCACTGGGGATGATGCTGGGGACTGTTGCTGAGGCAGCAGACGTGCAGGTGGCGGTGTCCACCGCCGTACAGGTTGCTGTTCTGTTTGCCAGAAGGGGTGACACCAGTTCCTCAGCCAGAGGGTCCGTGCCCTGTGCTGACTTCCCCTTAGCCTTGTGTCTCTTCCCTACCTTGAATGTCGCTGCTGCGCCCTTGACACTGTCCCCTTTTGGCTTGGAGGAGGCCTTGCTGGGTGGTTGGTGCGGATTTTCCCTCCGGCATGTGGGCCCCTTCTTAACCCTGGCAGGTGGCAGAATGGGCTGATCCTTGGCTTCGCTAAGTGGCACACTGGCAGCCCTGATGGGTGCCGCCCGCGATGTTACAGGACTTGCTGGGACCACAGTGCTGGAGGATTTGGTGGATAAGGTACTGGGCTGGGTCCTGGACATCCTGGACCTAGGGGAAGGACGGGGGGAGGTGTGGGGAAGGGGTCAATGT
The DNA here is from genome assembly GCF_031143425.1 of Pleurodeles waltl. Lineage (NCBI taxonomy): Eukaryota > Metazoa > Chordata > Amphibia > Caudata > Salamandridae > Pleurodeles > Pleurodeles waltl. The sequence continues at coordinate 895,450,848 of NC_090446.1, forward strand.
TAGCCAGGAAACGTTTTTTAGACACACTGGGACGGGAAAATGGAGTTGGTTTGGGAGTGGAGGAAGAGGTAGGTGTTGTAGGAGGTGTACGTCTGCTGGATTTGGATGAAGGTGCATGGGTTGGAGGCTGTTGTGAGGTGGATGGCTGTTGAGTGGGTGTGTGCCTGCGTTTGTGTAATTTGGGAGGAGAGCTCACAGACACACTGGGAGAGGACACAGGGGACGTGTGCATGGTAGTGGGGGTGGTGAGTGCACGTGAGTGGTGTGTGGTGATGGGCGTGCTGGTGATGGAGGTAGTGGCTGAGGATGTAGTGCATGCAGGTGTGAGCTGAGACGAAACTGGGAGGGAGGTGGAGGACGAGGAGGAGGAGGAGGGGGACACAGTGGAGGCAGTGGATGTTGGTGTCTGCATGGGTCTGGTGCTTGTGTGAGTGCCTGTGGGATGTGTGGTGCTTATGTTTGCCATTTCCACTCTTGTGTGTTGATGAGTGTGCATGCTGGTCTGATGGTGTGCTTGGGATAGGCTGAGGTAGTGGAAGTTGGAGGGGGAGGCTGACCACAGGGACAATGGCTGCCATCAGTGCTGAGGCCAGAGCCTGAAATGCTCTCTGTTGGGCTGCCACGCCAGAATGAATGCCCTCCAGGTATGCATTTGTTTGCCGCAAATGCCTCTCGACACCCTGGATGGCATTGAAAATGGTTGATTGCCCAACAGTGAGGGATCTCAGAAGGTCAATTGCCTCCTCACTGAGGGCAGCAGGACTGACTGGGGCAGGGCCTGAGGTGCCTGGGGCGAAGGAGATGCCCACCCTCCTGGGTGAGCGGGCACGGGAAACTCTATGAGGGGCTGCTGGGAGGGCGGTGCTGGTAGGGGGGTGTTGGAAAATGGGTTATTGGTAGGGCAGGTAGGTACCTACACCTAGCAACAAGCCACTAACCTCCACATAGGTACAGTTAGGTCTCAGTAAATTAATCCCAGCTCAACCCTTGGTAGCTTGGCAACGAGCGTCAAGGCTTAACTTAGGAGACAAAGTGTAAAGCATTCAAATATCACAAAACAGTAATTAAATAAAACACAGGAAACAGTTTAAAAATCCAAAACCAATTTATAAAAATAGTTTATATTTTTATCTTTAAAATGACACAAAAACGATTAAAATCGGTTCAGGGGAACCAGAGATATGAATTTTTAAAGAATTATTACTTTTCTAGCGCTTAGAAACAAAAAGCGCCAATCGGGTCATCTGGTTGCACCTCGACCGGGGCAAAGTCAAACTTTCAGGCCGACCGCGATGGAGCCCTGCTCGGCTACAGGTCGCGGGAGGCCTCGGTTAAAAAGTTACCTTCTGACTTAGTCTTTATTTTGAAGTTTTTCTTCACCGGGACGAACCTGCCAGTTGAATCTGACCTCCTGGAGCCCTTGTCTGGATACGCGATGTGGGTTTCCTCGGTGGAGACTTTTACCTTCGGACTTAGTCGTTTTTTCGAGATGAAAATCCTTCGACCGGGGTAAACCTGGATCTTGATCCGACGTCCATGGAGCCCTTCTCGGATACGATGGCTGGGAGGTCCCGGTCAACTTTTTACGTTCGGACTTAGTCTCTTTTTTGGATGTTTTTCTTTACCGGGACGAACCACAAAGTCAGGCCGGGTCGCGGTTGAGGCAAGCCGGCTAGAATTTCCGCGGTGGGTCGGTCCCTCTCTGGAGCTTTTTTCCAAAAATTCTCAAATCTTTTCCAAACTTCTGGGGCTTCACCCAGATGTTCTTTTAAGGTTCTTTTGGGGTCCACAGCTCACCCCAAGGGTCCGGAAGTTCTGTGATGGTCCTTGGGGGGTGCGGACTTCAACTCCCAGAATGCACCTGGCGCAAACTCCTTTTTGGCCACTGGACAGTGGTCAGATGGTCGCTTTCTTCAGGAGTTGGTGCAGGGGACTCTGGTTTAGCAATTTTTCACCTGTAGCAAACAGGGAGTCCCTCCTTGAACCAGTTGAAGCCAGGCAAAGTCCTTCTTGTGGTGAAGCCCAAGTGTGCAGCTGGTGCAGTCCTTCTGAGTGCAGGGTCCAGGTGCAGGCCAGGGGTCCAGCAGGGCAGTCCTTCTTCTTCTTTAGTTCCTTTCTTGTTGAATTCTGGAGGGGATCTGAGGTGTGGGTGCAGGTCTGCCAGTTTTATCCTTGCTCCTGGGTGAAAAGCAGGGGGGCCCTGGTTCTCCAATCAGGGACAGGGTCGTCCCCCTGTGATGACCACTTCCTGGGAAGTGTGGCAAAAATCCATCCCAGAAGGCAACAGTCTCTAAAAATCCAACATGGATGAATCTGATTTTTGGAGGTTACATCTGGCTGAGCCCACCCACTGGTGTGGCTAAAAATCATAAACACACCCCTCTCCTGCCCTCTCCTAATCTAATCAAGGGGGCACCTAATTGTCTGGGGTTGCAGGATGTGGGGGTGTTGCTGGGTGCTGCAAATGTCCTTCTCTGCCTTTGAAGACCAGTTTGGCAGCCCTCTCCCTTCCTGCCTCACCATCTGCTGAGGGGAGATTCTCTCCCCCAAGCACATTCCTTTGTGTGAAGCCTGGCCACTTCACACCTCATCAAGGCAGCCTGGCAGAAGCTGCTGCAGGCTGGCCAATCAGAGCACAGCAGCAAAAACAATGCAGAGCTGAAATTGGCAACTTTTTAGGTAAAGTCTAAACTTTTTACCTGAACAAGTTATATTAAATCCAACAACTGGAAGTTGTGGGATTTATTACAACAATTAATTTGATACCAAATTCTTGGTATGTAACATTTAAGGAGACTTTAAAATTTAAAATAAAGTCTGCCCATTCTAGCCTATGAAGGCCATTTACTTCAATGAGGGAAAAACGAATTTGGCTGTTTTTACCTCACCAGGGCTTATAAATCTATTTTTATAAAGTCCCTGCTTATAGTTACATGGCACCCAGCCCTAGGGGCACATAGGGCACACCTTAGGGGTGACTTATATGTAAAAATAAGGTAGTTTAAGACTTTGGAAGTACCTTTAATTCCAAAGTCGAATTTTCATATAACTTTAATTTAAAAGCAGCCAGCAAGACAGGCTTGCTTTTAAAATGACACTGGGCACCTCAGCAGTGCACCTAGGTGTGCACCACCTATGCTGTGGTCCCTAAACCTACATGCCCTACCATATACTAGGGACTTATAGGTAGGTTAACTTAGCCAATTATAATTAACCTAATTAGCATATCCATTTTACACAGAGCACAGGCCCTGGGACTGGTTAGCAGTACCCAGGGCACCATCAAAGTCAGCAAAACACCAGCAAAAAGAGGAAAATGGGGGCAAAATGTTATGGGGCCTCTGCAATCAGCCCTGTTTTCTCACAGGGGGGTGGCGGCTGTACCTGTTGTTGTGGTGGGCACAGAGGTGCCCGCCACTGCAAGGGAGCTCCCATCAGAGGAGGAGTCGCTGTCGCTGGTGTCTGCTCCTGTCCCCGTCGTAGAGCTCCCCTTGCCCTCTGTCCCACTGGTGCCTTCAGACTCCGTAAATTCACTCTCCAGGGCCATGTGGGTTGCAGCTCCCCCCGTCTCCGGTGCCAATGCTCCTCCGCCAGATGATGCTAATGCACACAAGGATATGGTGACAAAACAAAAAGAGGGGGAAAGACAGAAGAGACACATAGTCAATGACTGCAACACCACTACCGTTGGCGGACACAACACACAGGGAACAGCCCTATGCACTAGGCCATGCACTAACAGTGCAGGGGAAAAGCACATGCCCATGGGGGACTCTGCTTAGACCCATTTGATACACACCTGGAACCCACAGGAACCTGACTAGGTGTAGAGGGCCACTACCACTTTTGGGGTTGGAGTGGCACTGAGACTGCAATACAATGGATCTACCTTGGCGCATCTGCCCTGGCCTAGGGGAACCCACAGCCCACTTCCCCCACCCAGAAACCTCATAAAGCATGCAGAGTCAGCTGAATGAGACTGTACTCACCCCCTTGTGGCTGCTGTGATACCCTCAAGCGCCCGTCCAACTCAGGATATGCAACCGCCAGGATCCGGTACATCAGGGGGGTCATGGTGCGATGGGCACCCCTTGCACGTTGAGAAGCCATCCCCAGACACTGTAGCCATTGTCGCTTCCAGACTCAGGTCACAGCAGCACTTGCAGTGTAGGTCCTCTCGTGTAGAAGGATCAGGTATCAAGTGAGTGAACAGATAGAAAATGGCTGTCACGTCGGCAGCGGTGCACACCGTCACCGCCGGCGTACATCGTCATTGGCTCCTGGAACCCATAGGGCCTAATGATAACCAATGATGAATTGCGTTGTGGTCTTCGCCCGCCTACTGCGACGCTGCATAACGCCAGCGCAGTTACCTCATTTCCCCTTGTCCCTCCTTACAGGTCAGGCAGACGTTATTTCAGGGGTCCACATGGCAGGCCAACTAACTGCGTCACAGCACTTTTGGCCATGAATACGGACATACAAAGCCACACACCGATCATATCACGATTGTGCTAAACAGTCTTGTGAAACCTATGTGGTGTTTGACCCTCTGCTCACCCTTCTCCTCCATAGGGCACGTCCGCTGGGGAAGGTGATGAGATGGCGTCATCCTCTGGTATACAGACCCCTGGTGGACCTGTTGACAATGGAAGACAGACATCATTATCACCTACAAACTTGATCGTGCCACAATCCAGGAACTGTGTGCCCAGTTGGAGCCAGACCTGGTCAGCTATCTGCCATCCCACAGGAATCCCCCCATTGCAGGTGCTGTCAGTACTCCATTTCCTGGCCAGTGGTTCCTTTCAAACAACAGTGGCCATGGCATCAGGGATGTCACAGCCAATGTTCTGTAACGTGTTGTCCAGAGTGTTGTCTGCCCTGCTGAAACACATGCACAGCTACATCGTTTCCCCTCAGGTGGAGGATTTGCCCACCGTGAAAGGTGACTTCTGTGCCCTGGGACATATCCCCAACATCATTGGTGCCATTGATGGTACACATGTGGCATTTGTCACCCCCCCGCAGGAATGAACAAGTGTACAGAAACCACAAAAGCTACCATTCCATGAATGTGCAGATGGTGTGTTTGGCAGACCAGTACATCTCCCATGTGAATGCCAAGTATCCTGGCTCAGTGCATGACGCTTACATTTTGAGGAATAGCAGCATCCCTTATGTGATGGGGCAACTCCAGAGACACTGGGTGTGGCTAATAGGTGAGCCCAAGGTCCCCACACAGTTTAATTTGCTGTCTGGGTATGGGAGATTCCCTAATGTTTGAAGGATGTCTAACAGTTGTCCCTCGGTATTTGCAGGTGACTCTGGTTACCCCAACCTGTCATGGCTACTGACCCCAGTGAGGAATCCCAGGACAAGCGCAGAGGAATGCTACAAAGAGGCACATGGGCGAACTAGGAGGATAATAGAGTGCACCTTCGGCCTCCTGAAGGCCAGGTTCCGGTGCCTCCATCTGACAGGTGGCTCCCTGTACTACTCACCGAAGAAGGTGGGCCAGATAATCGTGGCATGCTGTATGTTGCACAACCTGGCTTTGCGAAACAGGGGGGCCTTTTCTGAAGGAGGATGGGCCTGATGCTGGTCTTGTGGCAGCTGTGCAGCCTGTGGACAGTGAAGAAGAGGAGGCAGAGGAAGAAGATATAGACAACCGAAACAACATCATCATGCAATACTTCCAGTGAGACACAGGTAAGAGGGTGGCACTGCTTTTCACATATCATACTACTGTAGGATATTGCATACATCTTCCTTTTTACCTCTGTGTATGGACCCTGACATGTCACTTTGCATTTCCATTTCACAGATCTGGGTCCCACTTTGTACCCTCTGCTATGTTTACTGCTGCCCAACAACTGTGTAACATTGGTATGTAAACATGAACATTGACATTGCTATATTTCTGAGAGGTTGCAATTACACATTTGTGAAAGTACAGACTGACTCCAGATTGATTTGTGATGCAAGGGTGTTTATTTCTGTGCAAATAAGTGGAGGGGGGTGTGCAATGGGCTGGGGTGATGGTGGAGGAATGTCCATGGTAGAGTCCAGTCTCTTGGTCTCACAGGTGCATTGTCCAAAGGGGCATAGGAAGTGGAGTAATGTCAGTTCAAAGTTGTCAGGGTGACAAAGTGGGACAAAAGGGTGACAATCAGGAGAGTGTTATTTCCTGGCGGGGTCTTGGCAATGATCTCTGTCTTGTTCCTGAATCTCAGGGACCGTTTGCGGGGTGGTTCTCCTTCTGCAGGGGGTGGGGTGCTGGTGGCCTGTTGGTCCCGTGGCGGGACCTCCTGTCCACTAGCGCCGGCGGAAGTGGAGGGCTGTTCATTGTTCAGGCTAGTGTCAGGGGCCCGTTTGTGTGCCACTGTGTCTCTCATGGTGTTGGACAGGTCTGCCAGCACCCCTGCAATGGTGACCAAGGTGGTGTTGATGGACTTCAAGTCCTGCCTGATCCCCAGGTAGTGTTCCTCCTGCAGCCGCTGGGTCTCCTGAAACTTGGCCAGTACCGTGCCCATTGTCTCCTGGGAATAATGGTATGCTCCCATGATGTTTGAGAGTGCCTTGTGGAGAGTCGGTTCCCTGGGCCTGTCCTCCCCCTGTCGCGCAGCAGTCCTCCCAGTTTCCCTGTTGTCCTTTGCCTCTGTCCCCTGAACCGTGTGCCCACTGCCACTGACCCCAGGTCCTGATTTTTTGGGGTTGGTGGGTTTGCCTTGGTTCCCTGTAGTGGTGGACACACTGTTGATTGACGTGTCCTGGGAAAGAGGGATGGGACCGCTGGGTGAGTGCTGTGGTGGTGTTTCCTGAGGGGGGAGGCTCTGTGGTGGTTTGTGACAGTGGCAGGGGAACCGACTATCCAGAGGTCCCTGATGGGCCGGGCTGGTCATCTTGATCCAGGCGTGCAGAGCTGCTGTTGTCACTGTGGCACCTTCTGTCTGGGGACGTTGGGTATGGGTCCTGTTGGGGTGTAAATACATAGTTATTGTATCTGTGTGTGCCATCTTGTGCAATGGGTGAGTTACCCTCTACTCCTGTGCTTGCATTATTGTGTTTGCCCTTGTGTGATTTGTGATTTTGGGGTCTGGGTGGGTATCTGTACTGGACATGCTTTGGGGATGGGGGTCCATGCATAGGTGTTGCATGCAGGGCTTGGTATTGGGATGGGTGGGTTGTGATGGTGGGGCATATGTGAGGTGTTGGGGTGATGGGGGTGAGGGTGGGGGTATGTGATGGCATGCAGGTGGGATGTAGTAGTGAAGATTTGACTTACCAGAGTCCAGTCCTCCTGCTACTCCTGCGAGGCCCTCAGGAAGCAGTATTGCCAAGACTTGCTCCTCCCATGTTGTTAGTTGTGGGGGAGGAGGTGGGGGTCCACCGCCAGTCCTCTGTACTGCTACCTGGTGTCTGGAAACCACAGAATGCACCTTCCCACGTAGGTCGTTCACCCTCTTCCTGATGTCATCCTGTGTTCTTGGATGCTGTCCCACTGCGTTGACCCTGTCGATGATTCTCTGCCATAGCTCCATCTTCCTAGCAATGGAGGTGTGCTGCACCTGTGCTCCGAAACGCTGTGGCTCTACCCGGATGATTTCCTCCACCATGACCCTGAGCTACTCCTCAGAAAACCTGGAGTGTCTTTGAGGTGCCATGATGTGGTATGGGTAATGTGTGAGGTCATGTTTGTTGTGCCATGTGATGTGTTGTGTTGGGGTGTGTTGTTTGAGGTGCGTGGATGTTGTATGAGTGTTTGTGTTGTGTGCTTGTGAATGCTGGTGTTGTCTTTGCTATTCTCTCTCTCTGCTTCTTCACAAAAATGTTGTTGTAAGAGGTTGTGGGTAATGTGGGTGTGTGTTTTATAGTGTTGTGAGTCTGTGGGTGTGGTATGTGTATCAGGTGTGTTTAATTAGAATTGTCCAATGAGGTTGTGTTTTGTAAGTGTGTGTGTATTTTGAGCACGGCGGTGTGTACCGCCAATGGATTACCGTGGTTGAAAGACCGCCACGTTGATTCGTGGGTCGTGATAGTGTGGGTTTATTCTTGTTAGTGTGACGGTGTGGGTTTTGCTATCGCCAGTTTATCACTGGCCTTTGGTGTGGCGGACTTGTGTGGGTGTCTGTATAGTGGCGAATTACGAAATGACGGTCGTAATACCTGTAGCGGATTTCCGCCGTGGTCATGGTATGTTGGCGGCCTTCAGCACAGCGGTAAGCAGGATTTACCACCGGGGTTGTAATGAGGGCCTAAGTGTTTCTTCAGAATTCGTCTGAATGAATTTGTCAGACATCCACGAGTAACTCTGAAACATATCGCTTCCATATCATTAAATTCTTTGAAATTAGAGTGTTTGATGAGCGTATCCAGTCTCTCAACAAATTTGTCTATGGTTTTACCAACTCTTTGTTATTCAACACTGAAATTGCACCTTTCATAATCTACATTCAGCATTGAATTGAACTTGAGATTCAAGGCTTCTTTAAATTGACAGTACATAGCTGCCTCAGCTCAAAGCATTTTCTTTATGTCCTCTCTTACATCATCACCCACAACATTCTTCAGGTATTTGATAATCTTTTTGATATCTGTTTCTTCTAGCACGTCAGTGAAATCACCAAATGTTTCTATCCAAGCAATCCATCTATCACCAATATTTTGCTTTCTGGACATATTAAATGGTGGTGTTTTTTTCAGAAAGGTGGCGGCATTAGAACTGTTCATAGGATTCTCTGTAACTGTGAATGGAGTCCTCTCTGACTCCGCTTGGCGGTCTTATTGAATTTAATAATGAAAACTATATCTGAAGCTATGTGACGTGTTGGTCTCTGAGTCATCTTGGACGGTCTGTGGAACAGTCACCTCTTTCTTGATCTACATTGGAGCCCTTCACTTTCTGGAGACTTTTGGAGTTGTGCTCAGCCGTCACCTGACAACTTTGGTGCTGTGCTGCTTCAGGTATTTTACAGCTCAGTAGACTCAATCCTTGTGCTTCTTCTTGGGGCTTCTTGCCCATGCTGAGGTTGTTGAGTTCTTCTGGCCAAGGCTCTAGTAAGTGCAACAACAGTATGCTTTGTTACCAATTGTTCTGTCAACTAACACTCTCTTCGGTATCTGTTTGTGACCACCTTTAACATTATCACTCAGTTCACTGTATAGCTTTTTATTGTGTAGTAGCACAGTACCTCTCTATATGGCCTTGTTAGTAGGTTCTTGGCCAACAATGCATAGACTACTCATTGAAGCTTTCTTTATCTTCAAATGCTTCACACTGGCTGGAGTTGCACTTTGACACTATATACGCCAAATGTTGATTCGCACTTCAATGGAGGCACATGCCCCACACACAAGCAGTTTGCTTGCTTCACAGCAAACTCTCTGGGAGAGCACTGTCAATCTTCAGGTTACTTTTCCCCTATCTCATTGTCAGTTGTAGAGTCTTCTCTATCCTGGGTACCCGCCAATGAATACACCAGTCATGGAGCTATGTATTACAAGTCTTTATTCATATGCATGTAACTGCGAACCCAACATTCTAAACCTGCATTCACTTCTCCACATTCTAACACTTACATCACAGATCTATGGAGTCTTTCAGGAGCTAAAAGGGTTCTGTCATTCATACTCATAAAACATTGCAACGGATGCACTGTACCACTGTCATGGCAGTTCCTTTCAATGTTGTAAATGTTTGACATATGGCTCTTTCAAACAGGACGGCCACTCATCAAACATTTACACAGTTTTACATTTTTAATGCTGGAGTTTATTTTTTAAAAATAAAAAACAAATTAACCCCACACCAGCAAAAAAAACATCCAATTGCCCACTTTAAATTGGGTGGTTGGTTGGATGGGTAACCTCTGATGACCCATACTCTATGAGGTCTCTAGAGGAGTATGTCAGTGACAGAGCTGGAGTAGGCTCTGTCATCGACATACTCCTGGTCCACCCGCCTCTAAATCAGATAGATGGACCATGAGTTTGATGGAGAGTGTACTCTAGTGCTGTTGCAATTGTGTAGCTTCTCTGACAAACTCTATGTCATCCCCTCAGACTATCTTTATGCTCTCTGAGGTGGGTCAGAAGGCAATTCCAGAGCATGTCACTAGAGTAATCCTTGTGGTGGGTAATCATTTGATCCACACAGAAGACAGACAGATCAGTCCAGACAGAGCCTTCAATTGGTTACTCCATGGAGAAGGAGATTAGGCAGTCTCCACCTCCGACATCCAGGAAGCTATCCATTAGACCAGCGCATCTCTGCTGATGTTTACATCTTTAAAATTCCAGTTGACATGGTCCAGTATCTTCAATTTAAGTGGTAGTCTAAATCAACATATGCGTGTTATAAAATGTAAGTGGCTGATTACTCTGAGTAGTATGTTAATGAGCTCTATGCCTTACCAGGTTAATAAAAGCTGATTTGGGCTGACAAGAGCTTCCAAGTTGAAATTTCCTGATGAACATGTTGCCAGTGTTTACATAGGGGTTGGTGGCAGGTAGAGTTGGCAGATTCTCTACTGAGGATTCACAATAAAAACACAAACTATGGAGTGGAACAGTAAAAACTATTGTTGCTAGTGCTTACAATAAAGTCGTTTGTTTCATCTTTCTGCCCTACAGACATTCATCAAGTTTTTTAGTTCTGACATGGCGGTGCTGCTGGCTGCCCTCGTGTAAGCAACAGAAAAAGAGCTTTAAGAAGCACTATTGACAAAGGGGTTTGACGCTTCCCAAATGTTGATCCACTTGAGTCCATATTTTGAATAGACAGAAGCAGTGTACTTCCTCTGGAAATGAGTGCTTGTTTTGTACTCTTTGCCTTCTGTAAAGCAGATGTCTAATGCAGCAGCCCCGAGTTGTTTATGATGATAAGTTGGATCTGTTTATTATGAACATTTCTGACAAATGTAGCAGTCCTAATTTATTGTGAAAATCATAAATTTCTGGTAAACTCAGTAGTCCTAAGTTATTGTGAAATTTATCAGTTACAGGCGATAGTCCCTTTTGTGTGAATTGTTATTACGCCTTGGTAAAGTCGGTAGACAGGTATTATGTTATGTGGATCCTCAAATTACTGTAGTAGGCAAGGAGATTGATGCTGGTTTCTCTGACAAACCCTCTGGGAAACAACGTGCGCTTTGATCATCCTTGTAAACCCTCTCAGCAGAGGCTGAATACAGTGTTGTTAACCCTATTTTTGTGCTTTTGTATTTTCACAATGTATGCTTGATGTTGCCTTGTGGGAATCCTTATGCTGAATTCAATAGGACAAAGATGGCTATGGGACTAGCAAAAATATCAGGTACAGGCCTGGCTATGTCACAAGACAAAGGTCTGATATGTTTACTTTGAAACTTTACAACAAATACAGGCTTTTAAGAGTGGAATTGTCATTTCATTGTGTTAAAGGCTGTGAAAAGAAGATTTGAAGTGTGATAATCATTGTTAGGTTCTTTTCAGAGCAGTTGTTTATTGTTTTGCCAACAGGAATGTTGTGTATATTTGTTATTTTATGACTGATGGCTGCAAGCTTAAGTACAGTTTAGAAGGCCGCTGTTGGTTATGGTAAGAAGTAAATGATGAATCCAATAGGCTTGTTTGGTTCACTGGGGGAAAGTTATGTCAAATGCCATAGGTCTGGTATTTTACTATAAAAAGTGGCAACAAAGGTAATAGGACTGACTAAACGTATTCTAGGCTGATTTTTTTGAAAGCCAAATATCTTCCAGGATGGTTTGTTATCACACTGTTTTGAAGTCTGTTTATTGGTATTTGTTTACATGAAGTCTCACTGATTAACTAAATCAGCAAGGGTTTTAGTTATCCTCTTGACAAAAAACCTTTTTTGTAGAAGCTTTGCACTTGAAGAATCTTTTTTATTTTTTATGCTGTATGAGGAAATGTATATTGTTTTGCCAACTTTAATTCTATTTGTATTTGCCCAACGGCTTCCTTGTGAGATAGCTTGGGTTTGCTATAGCAGCACAGGGCATCTGACGGTAACAAGCCAATGATTAAGGCAATAGTCCTGATTGTTTAATTTCAAAACTTTGGGGGTCATTCTAACTTCGACGGGCGGCGGAGGCCGCCCGCCGAAGTTCCCCCACCAAAATACCACTCCGTGGTCTAAAGACCGCGGAGGGTATTTTGGGATTTGCCCTGGGCTGGCGGGTGGCCGCCAAAAGGCCGCCCGCCAGCCCAGGGCAAATCAACCTTCCCACGAGGACGCCGGCTCAGAATTGAGCCGGCGTAGTGGGAAGGTGCGACGGGTGCTGTTGCACCCGTCGCGTATTTCAGTGTCTGCATAGCAGACACTGAAATACTGAGTTGGGCCCTCTTACGGGGGCCCCTGCAGTGCCCATGCCATTGGCATGGGCACTGCAGGGGCCCCCAGGGGCCCCGCGGCACCCCCTACCGCCATCCTGTTCCTGGCGGGAGACCCGCCAGGAACAGGATGGCGGTAGGGGGTGTCAGAATCCCCATGGCGGCGGAGCGCGCTCCGCCGCCATGGAAGATTCTGCAGGGCAGCGGGAAACCGGCGGGAGACCGCCGGTTTCCCGCATCTGACCGCGGCAGAACCGCCGCGGTCAGAATGCCCTTAGGAGCACCGCCAGCCTGTTGGCGGTGCTCCCGTGGTCGGTGACCCTGGCGGTCACCGACCGCCAGGGTCAGAATGACCCCCTTTATGTTGAATATGCTGTTTATTATGAAAAGGTAAAAGCATATGTCGAATCCAATAGACCTGTAAGGCTGCATTGTTATTGTAATGACTGGCACATGGAAAATTCTTGTAATGCCCTTTTATTTGGGGTTGTACATTGTTTACCAGCTGTAGTCTTCATATATTTGTAATTTTATGTCTGTATACTGATGGTTGCTTGTTGCCAAAGCTTGTGCTCAATATAGAAGGCCTGGAAATAATTTTTGAGGCATTGAGTCTTGGGGGCGAGTTAAGGTGCTTTGGCTGTCGGGGATCTTACTCATATCATTGTGCCTGCTATGACAAGACATGACGGGGTAAAAAATTATCAATACAGACTCTCTAATAATTAACTTCTTTGCAATTAGCTGCTCTTAAAAAGAGACTTTGATGGGACCCTGAACGGCTTTTGGTTCATGAACCAAAATCTGTTTAGTATGTCATCTCTTGTTATTATTGGGTTAAGAGCACATGTTAGAATTGCAAAATTAGGGAGAGCATTAACTAAAGTGGAAACAGCTGCATAGTTAGTGAGCTGCATTCTCTCCCCACTCGCATGGAATACATCTGTTTGGAATGGCTATGAACATTTTCAGGACACACACATTGTTTAAAATTTGAAAGGAAGCAGGCCATTTTCTATCCCACATATCTCTGAATCCTTACTTGAATGACTATTAGGAGATCAGCTGACAACAGGGTGTTAGGAGGGACTCATTTTCTGTTATGTAAAGGCTTTTAGAGCCAATGTTGCGCATATCTCTCATGACCACAATAGTTCCTGCAAAGACGGCTGGAAGAGCCCTATGAATGTATGTAAATTCTTGTTTTCTTGAGTGGTTGCAGTCACTGGGCTTTATCTCCAAGGGCTTCTACCTAGTGATTGTCAACATTGACTATGGTATCCCCCAGGTGGTTGCTTGTATCACTTGCACCCAATATTATCGAAATGCAGTGATCATGGCAATGATATAGGCCTCCTGTAATCACTGGGTATCAGATTTAAAGCAGATACCGTTAAAAATTAGATTAATATTTGTGGGGTGACTGCCCACTTCAAGGAACAGTCACAACCCTGGTCTGGATGAACCCTCAACATCACAATATAGCCTGAGCTCAACCCTCTGGTGGCTATGGCACAAGAAGACAGACTTAACTTAGGACAATGAGTACATTTTTTATAGAGTACCAAAGCAGTAATAAAGTCAAAATGCAAAATTATAAAAATCCCAAACTGAATTAGAAAAATAGAGCAAAATATAATAAACAAAATGGCACTGGGTTGAAGATGGCATTACTTCCTATGTGGTGACACAGGTCATCTCAGATGCAACTTTGGCTGTCCAGGGATCTTACTTTCATCACTGTAACTGCATCCTCTTCCATTCTATTACACTGCAGTCTCGTTACCACCTGTGCTCTCGCTCTTTGCCACTTGCTCTCATCATATGATTCTATGTGATGAGGGGAGTTCCATTCCTTTCTTGGCATTGGTTCCAGTCACAGAGATTACTGGTATTGTGTTGTCAAAGTGGATATCCATTGACATCAATGATAGGAAGGGGCTAGATTTTGAGTGTCTATTGCCTTTGGACTAACAGAGGTGAGGATGACCTCCAATGCTACAGAGAGGCTTTTGAGTGGGAGACACTGGTGCTGGACCGAGCTTTAAGACCTTTTGTGTGGCAACCCTTGACTCAAGGGAAAGGGCTTCATTATGGGGTATTTAAAGGTGACGGATGTGATGGGATGTGTGAAAATTGGTATCATCTCCTAACAGTGGGGCTGTCTGTGGAAGATACTTTATGTGGATACCGATTCAGATCAGGGGACATAGGGGACCTGGAGTAGCGATTTCTGTCTGACTTACCTCATTGACTAGGGTTTCCTTGAGCTGTGGTTATGGGTTTTTACTGTTCTACATGGTTTGAGATGCTACAGGCCTGCATTGTTCTTATGCTTCCTGTAAAAAAAATGTTGTTCATTGCATTTGTAAGTGTGCGCCAAAATGACACCAAAAATACAAAATTCCATTAAGAGGAAGTGGAGATATACGTTTTTAAGTAAAAACTGACAATAATCATCAATGGTCGCAGTAGATTGGGCCTAGGCACAATTTGAAGTAACTGCAATGAAGTTTGAGCTGGATACACCAACCAGGTTTATCCTGGTCAAAGGTTTTACCTTCTAACTTTGTCCTTTATGTCCCAATTTACCACAGGGGTACACTTCTAAAGCCCCCAGGACCGCAGACAAGGCACTGGACATCAGGGGACATACTTAGAGACACACAGTTTCAGGAAAAGGCCTCTTGCAGCTCGTTGTGTCCCTATAGCTTGAACAGGAGCTCAGCCTTATAACACTTGGAGTCTACTTTTTGTCCTCACTACAAGAGGAATACGGTCCTAACCTTTAGGGGCTGCCCTCAAATCTCAAAGAGCAAGGTTCAGTCATCTTCTGTTCTTCCCCAGGTCTGGGAGTGTTCTTAACTGGGTGCCTGGAGATGTCACATTTATGCCAGGATGAGCTAATGGGCACATCTAACCAATGTGATAAATGTTACCCTACCTGCTTTGGGCATTTTCAAGATGCCAAAAGTCTTCTATGAAACTAAACATGGGCACCAAGGGCTAGGGGTGTATGTAGGAATTCTACTATGGTAATCTTAGTGTCCTCCCACATCTAATACTAAAGTCCTGACTGTGGCATCCACTGGGGCCCATAAACAGGAATCTGATAGAACAAAAGTAGGTGTTTCCAGCAACCAGACAATGGATACACAATACATGTTTTGGCATCCTGTTTCCCTTCCTTTCAAGTGAACCTCTAGTATTATATAAAAAAAACTGAGACAGGTTGGTCGAGATCTGGTTGGATAAAGCAGGTCCTTCAGCATCCAAACAGTGGATACACAAGAATTGTTTTTTCATCCTAATTCCCTTCCTTTCAAAACCCAAAGTGATACATGTAAATCTAGCAGACTTGTTAAGCAGGCTTTGACACTCAAACAAGATTAGGCACTGTAGTGTATAAAAGGATGCCTACAGCTTGTACGCTGCAATTCAGGAAGGGTCAGAGGAGTTACTCTGCCCATTCAGGTCAGTCTACTTTTTACTTCTACAAGGCATTTCACACGCTTTTTAAAATATATTCAAATGTTAATTCCTCTCTGGTAGAAGTGGAGAGCAAATGTAAATTTAGCCTCTAGGAATTATAGGCAGTAAAAAGGTAACTTTCTATAAGCTATTTTTCCCTAATAGTTATTAAAAAAACGGACTTTACCTTTGAATTGGATTTTAATGGCTACTAAAAGTAGTTATTAACTTATTTTTCTAGTTAGCCCCATTACTGTTTTTCTTTGAAGAAGAACTAGGCCTGTCACAGTGGAAAATAGCAATACATTTCTACTTGTTCTACTTTTAAATACCAGGCATTCTGCCATGTGAACAACAAGGCCTACATAGGGGTAATTTAGTAAAATAAATTAGTATTTTGAAAGGCTTTTTTTATAGGTTGAATTGTAGTTTTCCCCCTGCTTCAGTCAGGCTACTTTGGTAGGCCTGAAGCCATGTTTTACATTGCCACTGTAGTGAGTGGTGCAATAGGAGCTGCAGTCTACTAGTCATATGTAACCTATAGGCCCTGGGCACAATTTGTTCCATGTCATAGGGTCTTTTAGGTAAGTTAAATACATGTTTGAAGGAGAAGCACAGGCACTTTACCTCTGATTAGCAGGGTTAGAGTGCAGAGAGTTGAAAAGCACAGAAAAGACAGATTTCCTACAGATACCAACTTTGGTCAAGCTGTGATCAGAACAGTTTTGGGTAGCAAGCTCCTCAATTGTGTATTCACCATGCTTCATACCAATCACAAAGGACCAGTGGTAAAGAGGCAGGGACATTTTCAAACGTACAGGTAGCCACGCTCACACTGTATTGCTAACATCTGTACTTTACCTAATCTTGCTGTGCATAGTACTCTTGCAGTAGACCCTTTGTCATGGAGCAGGCTTAGTGTGTGAAAACTGCTTGCTCTGATGCTGCCTGTGCTGTCACTGTTGTGTGTTTGAGGCTTTACCCTGTTACTGCTTTCACCAGTATGTCAGATACCATTGGTCCAATCTACTTATTATGAAAGATATGACAATGGCACTAGGCTGATCTTATTTATTGTGAAAAGCATTTGTTAACACTAGTAGACCATAACAGTGCCTTGTTATGACATTTTGTCACAGGTTGTAGACAGGTATTTTGATACATGAATTCTCATAATTTATCTCAGTAGGCAATGGCTTTGGTGATGGCATCACAAGATGATTGTTGTTAGGCCCTATTGAGAGGAATTGTACATTATTTTGTAGAATGTATTTTTTACATATATGTAATTGTCTATTTACATGATGGCTGTCAGTTTATGTGCACTTGAATAGTCCTTTAGTGGTTATAGCGTCAAGCCAATGGGAAAGGCTATTGGCCTTTTTCATTTCAGAGAGAAACATTGTGCTAGATTCCAGAAATGTGGCCTGTTTACTATGAACTGTTATGACAAAGCCAGTAGGCCAAATCTACTAATTGTAAAAAGCATGTGTAAAGGCAAATGTTTTTCTAAGGATGGATTGTTATTACACTGTGCGAAAGCTTGTAGGCATGTAATTTGTTACGTGGTATCTCACAGATTGTCATAGTATGCAAGGAGTTTGGCGTTGGTAGCTCACTCCAACAAACAGTGCAGATAGAAAATGTTTACTACATTAATCCCTATTAGGCTGTTTTAGGAGAGATTTAATATTGTTTTGACAACTGTGCTTTGAGCATATTTACAATTTCATTACAGTATACATGATGGATGCATTGTAGGAAGACTTATGACTGACACAGTAGGTCTGTGTTGGTTATGGTGAAAACCCAATGATAAAGGTTATAGGCCTGATTGTTTGTAATAACAAAAGTTACAATGAAGGCAGTAGGCCTGACATGTTTATTTTGAAAAGCCCATGGTAAAGCCAATAGGGAGTTAATTGTGAATTGTTATTTTGTGTATTCAAGCCTACAGATTGGCATTTTGTTATATGAAAGCTCTCATATTACTGTAGTAGGCGAGGGTTTGGGGTTTTGGTGTTCATTACCCGCTCTGACAAATTGTGGTTATGGAAGATTTTCATTCTGAGCATTCTTGTTGGACTCTTTTAGTAAAGATAGTATTTTACTTTCCTAACTGTAATTTTATTTACTTTTGTAATTTTGGAAAAGCTCAAACTCAATAAAGTAGGCCTGAATTTGTTATGGTAAGATGTAAATGATAAAGCCTTTAGGCCTGATTGGCTCACCAGGAAAAGGTAATTCAGGTGTGATATACCAGAGAAGTCTATTATGACACAGAATTACAAAGGACATAGGCCTGATTTATCTCCTTTGCAAGACATACATTAAAGTCACTTGGCCCTAACAGGTGGGCTGTTTTTGCACCATGTTAAATCCTGCATTCAAATGCAAAAAGAACAAGTGATGGACGGAATGCTGAACAATGTGAAACATTCTCCCCCAGTACAGAGATCTGGGCCTAAATCCATAGTTTTTTTGCTACCCATGCCGTTCCAGTTTGGACCCAGCCATATACAAATCAGTCTTGACCCTGTTCCCCCATGGGAACAGTCCAGACTGAACTGCCAAGCCAGGTCCTCCCTGGACTGGAAACAAGCATCCTAGGACAAGTTTCAGGGTATCACCCTTCATCAGCCAAGCTAGCTTGATTCCACTGGCATGGGGAGCACAGGACCCACATCTGGGCATACCCTTCCCACTTGGGTCAGCAAATGCAAAAAGAACAAGTGATGGACGGAATGCTGAACAATGTCAAACATTCATCCCCAGTACAGAGATCTGGGACTAAATCCATTGTTTTTTGCTACCCATGCCATACCCATGAGGAACAGGGTCAAGAATGATTTGCATATGGCTGGATCCAAACTGGGGTGGCATGGTGAGCAAAAGAAAGATGGATTAAACTCAGATCTGTGACTGGGGTGAGTTTTTGCATTGTTCAGCACTCCGTCCATCATCCTTTTGTGTTGCTAAAGTTGCCCTATGTGGGAAGAGTATGCCCAGACATGGGTCCCTTCCTCACTGTGCCACTGGATTCAAGCTAGCCTGGCTGATGAAGGGTGATACCCTGAAACCAGTCCCAGGATGCTTGTTTCCTGTCCAGGGTGGACCTGGCTTGGCAGTTCGGGCTGGACTGTTCCCCCCATTAGGAACAGGGTCAAGACTGATTTGCATATGGCTGGGTCCAAACTGGGGTGGCATGGTGAGCAAAAGAACAATGCATTAAACCCAGATCTGTGACTGTGGGTGAGTGTTTGCATTGTTCAGTACTTCGTCCATCATCCTTTTGTGTTGCTAAAGTTGCCCTATGTGGGAAGGGTATTCCCAGACGTGGGTCCCTTGCTCACTGTGCCACTGGATTCAAGCTAGCCTTGCTGATGAAGGGTGATACCCTGAAACCGGTCCCAGGATGCTTGTTTACGGTCCAGGGAGGACCCGGCTTGGCAGTTTGGGCTGGACTGTTCCCATGAGGAACAGGGTCGAGACTGATTTGCAGATGGCTGGGTCCAAACTGGGGTGGCATGGTGAGCAAAAGAACGATGGATTAAACCCAGATCTGTGACTGGGGGTGAGTGTTTGCATTGTTCAGCACTCAGTCCATCATCCTTTTGTGTTGCTAAAGTTGCCCTATATGGGAAGGTTAAGCCCAGACGTAGGTCCCTTGCTCACTGTGCCACTGGATACAAACTAGCCTGGCTGATGAAGGGTGATACCCTGAAACCGGTCCCAGGATGCTTGTTTCCAGTCCAGGGAGGACCTGGCTTGGCAGTTCGGGCTGGACTGTTCCTATGAGGAACAGGGTCAAGACTGATTTTCATATGGCTGGGTCCAAACTGGGGTGGCATGGTGAGCAAAAGAAGGATTGGATTAAACCCATATCTGTGACTGGGGGTGAGTGTTTGCATTGTTCAGCACTCCGTCCATCATCCTTTTGTGTTGCTAATGTTGCCCTATGTGGGAAAGGTATGCCCAGACGTGGGTCCCTTGCTCACTGTGCCATTGGATTCAAGCTCGCCTGGCTGATAAAGGGTGATACCCTGAAACCGGTCCCAGGATGCTTGTTTCCAGTCCAGGGAGGACCTGGCTTGGCAGTTCGGGCTGGACTGTTCCCATGAGGAACAGGGTCAAGACTGATTTGCATATGGCTGGGTTCAAAATGGGGTGGCATGGTGAGCAAAAGAACAATGGATTAAACCCAGATCTGTGACTGGGGTGATTGGTTGCATTGTTCAGCACTCCGTCCATCATCCTTTTGTGTTGCTAAAGTTGCCCTATGTGGGAAGGGTATTCCCAGATGTGGGTCCCTTTCTCACTGTGCCACTGAATTCAAGCTAGCCTGGCTGATGAAGGGTGATACCCTGAAACCGGTTCCAGGATGCTTGTTTTCAGTTCAGGGAGGACCTGACTTGGCAGTTCGGGCAGGACTGTTCCCATGAGGAACAGGGTCAAGACTGATTTGCATATGGCTGGGTTCAAACTGGGGTGGCATGGTGAGCAAAAGAACGATGGATTAAACCCAGATCTGTGACTTAGGGTGAGTGTTTGCATTGTTCAGCACTCGGTCCATCATCCTGTTGTGTTGCTAAAGTTGCCATTTGTGGGAAGGGTATACCAAGACGTGGGTCCCTTGCTCACTGTGCCACTGGATTCAAGCTAGCCTGGCTGATGAAGAGTGATACCCTGAAACCGGTCCCAGGATGCTTGTTTCCGGTCCAGGGAGGACCTGGCTCGGCAGTTCGGGCTGGACTGTTCCCATGAGGAACAGGGTCAAGACTGATTTGCATACAGCTGGGTCCAAACTGGGGTGGCATGGTGAGCAAAAGAACGATGGATTAAACCCAGATCTGTGACTGGGGTGAGTGTTTGCATTGTTCAGCACTCCGTCCATCATCCTTTTGTGTTGCTAAAATCCTGCATTCCGGCATTTCTTACATTAAATCTATCTAACACAAGTTACCTTTGTAGGTAAGGATTTGCTGCTGATTACCCCCTTCGACAAACCCAAGGTGTCAAATTCACATTGCCACTTTGTCTAAATCAGGTGACCACTATGGAATGCTGTGTAGAAAATGTGCACTATAATAATTCTTGCCAGAATCTTTTCAGAAGGCCTGACAAGCATAGCTGTCTGCTAGGAACTAAAAAATCATAAATTAATTCACACATCCACATTTATAAATATATACCCATATAGATACATTTAGGGCCTTTGAATTAGCCCTCTTTTGCCATTGATTTGTCCGAGTGTCATTTAGGCTTGGCTTCCATCCATGACAGTGTACTGCATGGTGTGATAGTTAAGTCAACATCAGTCATTGGGTCTCTTGCTCTGTGAATGACTGCAATTTCTGATCACATTCAAATCCACCTGTCAATGTAAATTGTTTAAATTGTTCTTAAGAGTATATTACAGCTTCCCAAGCAATGCTAGCAGGCCGCTTGCTTGCTTGCTCATTTCATCTACAGGGTGCCAAATCCTACATGGCCCTTCTTCTAAATCAGGCGACCACTGTTGCTAATAGTGTATCATTGTTTTATTTTTCCAAGAAGGCCAACACAATGGTTCTAGAAAGGAAGTCATGCTGGAACTTTAAACCAAAGGTAGACTGTGTACAATGCCACTGCAAAATACACATTGCTGCTTTGTTTAATTTTGGTCTTTCAAGCAAACTTGTATAGTATTTAGACTGCAGCCTCTTTTAAGTTTTTCTACTTGTATTCTTGAAAATGTTCTTGCACATCATTGAGTTTCTGTGCGTTTTATTGTGGTTGAGTCAGGGAGTGAATGCAAGGATAAGTCAGTGGATGGATGTATTGATGCATGAATTCAATGAAGAGTGACAGGGTGCATGTAGGAAGACTTATCAAGCGCTTAAACTCATCCATGAGACAAAAGACACTTTTTCATGAGTTAGTCCTATTGGCATTGCCAATGCCTATTTTGTAAGGAAGGTAAAAGATCAGTGAATAGTTCTGTAAGTTATCTCTACAGGAAGAAAACAAATAAAAACACCTCTGCCAAAAAACTACCAAGCTATGCATGCATACCCCCTCAAATGTTTTGTTTTGGCAGACTGCTTCTCTTGGCCCAGTACTCTCCCATTTAACCTAGTACACGGCTCCTGGGACATGACATAGCTATATCTTTCAAACACATGTGCTCATACTCCAGACTTGCACGATATATACTCATTTAAATCACTGACTTATTCTGCATCTGATGGACACTTGCACTCCTCGTTTGCATGTGATGCATATTGTGTGTAGAACAGTGACATCTCGAATGCTGTGATCTGTGGTGAACTATTACATATGTGAAGGAAGCCTTAATTTCAAGTACATATATTAAGTTTAGTGTACGTGTCTGTGCATGAAGGAAGCTTGCTTGCATTGGATTGGACTGCTTCCCGTGCTTTACATGTCGTTTGTGCACAGGAGAGGCATGATTTATGTTATCCACGTTATGCGCGTTGTCTGTGTCACATTAGCTTGGGCACAATCTGCGGCTGCTCTGTGTGCCTAAATGAGGCTTGCACATGCACAATGTCTGAATGTGCCTGATGACAACTTAAACCCATATTTATGCTTTTTGACGCAAAACTCCACAAACGCAGTTTTGCATCAAAACGTATAGTGCCAGCTTGCGTCATTCCAGGGCGTCAGCCGGGCACCAAATTTATGGAATGCTGCAAGCTGGCGCAAAGGGCGGGCTAACGTCTGGGTAAATTATATTAGCCGGGTGGGCGTGGCGGTATGGGGAAGGGGGATGCGCACTGAAAAATGATGTTAGGCAGGTTGTAGGCAAAGAAAATGCCTCTAACCAGCCTAGCGTCATTTTCTGACGCAAAAACCATCCCTCTGGTGTGTGTGGGGGATTTCCTGGGGCACGGGTGGGCACCTGTGGGCTCTTTCCATGGTGTTTGACCATGGAAATGGGTCCACAGGTCCCCTAATACCTGAACTGACCCAGGGGTTAAATAATGGCGCTAAGCAGGCTCAGTGCCAATATTTAGGCACGCCTCCTGTGCACCTTTTTTGCACAGGAAGATAAATAAGGCTCTAGGGCCTTAAAGTGATGTTTTTGGAGGGGAACTCCTACCTTGCTTCTAATTGACACAAGGTGGTTTCACACATCCAAAAAATGACTTTAATTCCAATAGTTTGGCACTAGACGGGTCTAGCGTCAAAATATAAATATGGAGTTAAATTTGCACTGAATTAGGGTAAAAAAAACAAAATTATGCTAATTCAGCACAAAGGAAGTATAAATATGCCCCTTACATTGTTGCTGCTTGTGCCGCACTGGGTGTATATCCTCATGTGGATACATATGCGTGTGTGCAAACGTCTGATGTGTGCGCATGCTTGTAGGTAGCTCACACGGTTTTATTGAGTGGAAAAGCAAACACGTTATTTTGTCTGTCTTGTTTGTCCAGCATTCTGCGCCTACAAGTCCCGAAGCTGCAAACAGTTACCATTTAAAACAACATAAAAAGGTCTCTGTAAGGATTTATTAATACCTTTCCTATCAACTATAACAGTATAATTTAATTAGCTAATTCACGAGAATGCATTGAATATACACCCCTCTTTAATTAACCTCTTTTTGTAACAAAACTCACCCATAAAAATATATTAGTTTGAACAATATACTCATCAGGACACATAAATTATTTCCTGAGCAAATTACAAAAAAAACCTTAAACTCTGCTAAATAGCTCAAAATTGCTTTAAGAATCTCTTGTGATTTAAAAGCAAATTAAATGCCACCCAAAAACATAATTCATCAACTGCAATGAATATATCTGAGACTGAAATAGAATTTCTTCTCAAAGTCTTATTTAGTCCAATTAATCTACAGTGCACAATTCATAATAACTCTGTACAAAACCGGTGTAATTAACTGTTAGCTTAACGTCTACCTAAATCATTTATTCCACTCACATCACGAAATAGAAAAGTACAAATTCACTGAAATTATTACAACGTTAAAGTAAGAATTACAGTTTATCCAGCTCCGTGACAGTGTTCCAATAACAGGAGATAAATTCCGGTTCTTCAATAGAAATAATTGCGAATTTTCCTGGGCTGCCTTATGCAGTGGACGTTCTTTCTTTAAACTCTTGGAGGCTGTGGAGGCAGAGAAATGGTTTTTTTAGGCCCCCTTTAAAAAAGTTGAAAATTATTTGGTAGGCCCTTAAGAGGTATGGTGTTTTCGGGTAACACTTCCTCTTCGAACCAAGAAACCTTTAGAAAGAGATGCTGCTTTCCTGCTGCTCTCCCGAAGGGCGTCAAAATCGGCATAGTAATTGTAAAGGAAAGCCTTCTAGAAACTAGAACTCTATGCCCCCACCCCCCCACCCCCACCCCCTCCGATCAATCATACCACTTGCCTGTACATTCTCTTGGGTGAACTCTAAAAGAAAAATTACTGTGTAGCCTTTTACAAGAGTGGGCTTGTGTCTACAGAGAATATTCACGTTCCAACCATCATCGCACACATCTCCTCAAACAACTTGCTTTGCAGGCTGAAAAAGATTTAAATGCACTCACCAATTACTACAACAATGCATTCACCTATCACTACACCACTACCATGACTAAATAATCACAGGTATCCACTACTCAAACTAAAAAGACAAAACACAAAAACATCTAACAGATGGTACTTAAAGAACCTGACCTGGAAGAGGAAATCATATAGATCAAATGAACGCCTCTGATGCCAAAACCCATGCCAAAAAAGTGTACATAGACTCCATATTACACATAAACAGTACGAGAAGTACATATTTGAGGCTAATGCAACCTTCCTTTGGCCGGAAATAGACTTAGGCATCGAATGCCCACCACAACTATTTGAGGTATAAAAAACGTCCCACGAACCTCTCTCACACACACACACACGTCAGTAACTTATTGGAAAACTGCAAAACAGTAGTCAGATTCTTTGAAGAAAAAGTAAAAAAAGATCCAAACCTTCCCTCTTACATCCACAAATGAATCCTAAACCTGAGACTATTCATCCAAAAACACTTCTCCATTTGGATCACACATCTAATAAATCACCAAATCTCAACTAATCAGCAAGGTTGAAAATATCTCTTTCCACTTTTGACCAAACCAATGAATATTTTTCTTCACAACTGGAGAAGTTCTCGACTGTCTGAAAATTGGTCAAGTCACGCCCTCGCTGAAAAAAGGGCTCAGTCCCAAAACACTAGAATAATATCTTCCCTAAATCTAACTTCCCCTTTCTCACAAAAGTGCTAGAAAGCAGAAAGGAATCCAAGTTTAAGAAATGGGTCTTGAGAATATCCTTCAAGTCAGGTTTCAAGTTGTGCAGCAGCACTGAATCCACTATCCTTTAACTTGCACTGAATCCACTATCCTTTAACTTGTTGATGATGCACTCCTTATCCTGGATAAAGGGGACTCATGCCTCTTAATTCTGGGAGTCCTGTAAATCGCTTTGACATGGCAAATCACTCATCTCTCCTACAAACTACCAAAAATTGAACGGAACTAAGCGAACCAGTTTTCACTTGGTACTCCTTTTCTCTCAAGCAGACCCCCTAGCTGTTCACAATTTTTCAGATCGTTTATTTCATGCAAAATCTTTCAAGTCCAGCGATACTCACAATTTTAAATAACCCAGACGCTATATTGGAAAAAGCACAGTCTCTGCACTGTGTGTGGTTGTTTTCTTTGCTTCAATAGTTTTGCTGGCTGGAGAACAGACTCCGCTCTCCTGCACTGTATCAACGCATTTGACCACCAACATGCCCAAGGAGTCTAAGGAGGGGTACACAGTAGCCTTCTGCACGTTGATTGCTCTCGCTTCTTCAAATCTCTGCCATGCGAATTACTTTGGGGGAAAAACAAGGATTTCCAGATTGTCTCTTTCATTTTTTTGTTTTTTATTTTGCTAATTTGTGCAGCATTTCTCCATGATTTGACAGGATAATCTGCACAAACTCACAATCATAAATATTGTCAGTTTTTCAAACTTTTGAAAATGTGTTTCTGTAACTGCTAACTCTGCTCCCTCCAACTCCTCCTTAAAAGAAAAAAAACATCTTTCCCAATATTCCCCATTATCAAGGCAGTCTTTCTTTGTTTATAATAACAGTATTATTAAAGAAAAAAAAACAAATGTTAAGGTTTTTTAATTAAAGGCTGCGCTTAAATTTCCTGAGAAACTGTCGGGCGGATGTATGTATAAACACTTTGCAGCAGTGCAAAGTTTCAAAATGTGATGCAAAGCAGCACAATGTGCTCATAAACTATTTACTCTCCAGCACAATACTGTTTTGTGCAGGATATTGGTCTGCAAATGAATACAAATAAAGATCTTGGAGGTTTTGTGTTACTTTGCATTGGGGGAGGGGTGGGTCCAATTGGTGATACATGCCCGCTCTCATGCTTCCACCCATGGTATTTGACGCAAAGCCCTATCTACTAAAAATGCTAGACAGGTCTTTGTGCCAATAAAAATATCACCTACTTGAGTCAGGCGTTAATGAGGAGAAATGTTTTTATTTCTTCTAACTTTTCGGACATTGCATGTGTATGCTTGCACTTTCCAGCACGCATACAATGCTAAAGCAGTTTTAAAGTACATTTAGCCATAGTATTTTACACTGGAAGAAAACAAGTACAAAATCAAAGCTAGACATCACACAGACACACACACCCTTTCACAGGTGAAAAAGTGTGTATGTGGCACTAGGAAGCCTCACCAGAGCTGGAAAAGAGAGCAGTAGCTGCACATCTTAATAGGTATGGCCTTGAGATGCGCTGTCCCTTTAGAGCAACGTATAAAATTTGGATGCTGTGTGGAGCTATTTTTTCTTCCTCTCTCCTCAAGTGCTTGCTAAAAACCTAAGGTTATTACATGCCTCCATCTCACTGGGAGACAAAATGTTCCCCTTTTAATCTGTAATTTAACAATCATAACTGTCCTGGAATTTGTTTTTTCAGTTCATATCAACTGAAGAAATTTAAGTAGAGTACGCATTTGTCAAGCACTAGCAAAGCCAAAATGTCTTGCCTAGTGTAGACCTATAGGCTATGCCAATGCTTTTTGTCATTGCTGTGCACCACCAGCCTAAAAAAAGGGTGCAATGACATGTGCAAGTATTTGAGGCATGAAATGGCTGCTGTTGTATTTTTAGTTTAGTGTTTTTTTTATTATTATTAACCATTCCCAGATGGCGGCTACCAATCTTGGAGCAGCATGAATTGTTTTTTTAACTAAAATGTTCTTGAAAGTACATTTTGTAAAAGGAGCGGCCCAACCCCAAATATGCAGCTGCCAGCCCTTTCCATTTTCTCCAAATGGCACTGTTAGGGGCAACAAAAGCTGTGTCCAACTTTGGAGAAGAGAGTAAAAAGAATAGATGGGTGGTGGAGAAGCAGGTACTTGAAGAGACTCCACACTTGAGGGTGAGAGGAAGAAAACACATGCACGTCCGTGAACTGTTGAAGGAACAAGAAAAAAGTTCCCTAAATGTGCTCCTTGGAAGACAGAAATTATCCAATCCAAAAGTTGATAAATGTGCTCTAGGGGAGGACACAATAAACGGAGTCATCAAATAAGAAGCAAAGAAAATTAGACTCACATGAAAGCCAAAGGGCTGCCTCAAAGCCCGCTGTAAATATTGGTAAGTCCTAAAAAACAGGGTGCTGACAACACAGTAGTGATAATGAAGGAGGAGGTAGTAGGAGTGATAGTGTAGATAAAAGTGGTTGTTGTAACAATTCACCAGAGAAAACATTTAAAAAAAGCGTACTGTACTATAAAAAATAAAAAAGTCTTGCTTTATGTATAAAATGTAATTAAGAGATAAAGAAGTGACTATGCGATCATTGGGTTTCTTTTTTAGGTGTAAAATAGTCACTCAAGCATTGTAATACAAGCAATCCATAGGAGGATGAATGGAACACCAAACAGTATGAGATAAGAGAGGAATACTGCTGGTAGAACCAATGTCCACTCCATGTATATTTGAAACAAAAGTAACAGAATGTCTTGCAGACACGTGCGCCATCAAGCTAGAACAAAAAAGCAAAACCCCTCTGATTGTATTTCAATAATGAGTCCCTGAAACACAGAGACACAATTAAGCCTTACTCGGCATAATTTTAGTGCCTTTGGAAATTCCACACAAGCATGAAAGCCCTGCAGGAAAGAATTCAGCCAGCAATTTACACTATGAAATTCAAATTGTTCATTATGAACGCATCAGTTAGACTCTGCTTAACACGATTTGGCTGCATAATCAAGCCAGTTCTGCTTCATGGCAGGAATTCTGGGTAACTGCTCAGAAGCCAGACTTTGTCAAGCGTGACATGACCGAACGGAAGTCATGCATATACTCAGAGTCGGCTTTAGGGCGGTGCGACCGGTGCAGTCGCACTGGGCGCTGACCTGGAAGGGGGTGGCACTGACCTCAGGGGGTCGTTGTATTCAGCAAGAACTTACCATTTAAAAGCACCTGCTGCAGACTTCCTCGTGCGTCCAGGTAGTAATAAAAATGTCAAGATAACTTCCTGCTAGAGATAGAAATCAGTCTCCTGACAGTTTTGACTCGCCATAATGTTGTGCAGAGGGTTAATACTCATGCTGCAAGGAACAGATCTGTATTTTATTTTGCCATCTGAGTGGATTAGTAAAGTCAGTCTTTACCAGCGCTTTAAAACAAATGCAATGTATGTGAGAGAGGAGCTATGGAGAGAGGAGGGGCACTTTTGCCAGGTGGTAGTGAGGGAATCTTAGGAGGAAGTCATGGGGGAGGAGAGGGGAGGTGCCAAAAACAATTGTCACACTGGGCGTCTCCAGCTCTAAAGCCGACCCTGTATCTACTGTTCAATAAACAGACTGATACAGTACACAAAAATGCCCATTGCATCTAACAACAAGCCCAACTGCAATCGGTTTACATTTGTATTTAGAAATACGGGGCCTCTGAAGTATTCTTAAGGTGGTAGATCTCAAAGTTTTTTTTCTCTTGGATGTCTCTTGGAGTCCATGCCTTTACTCTCTGTGGAATGAAAATGAAACCAGGAGAATTTTACATGTTATGTCATCAAACTATTCAGTTCTGTTTTATAGTCATGAGGTCATTTATTCCCAATTGTTCTGACATGGAAGTCATTAGACTTAGAAATTAGTGGAACCCCTTTTAAAGTTTCATGTATGGAATTGTATTACTATCTGACCAAAATGTTTTAAATTTAACAGAGTATGCAGCCACTCCTAACAGTGGCTGTAGAGAGTTACCAAAATTGCAGAGCTCACCTAAACAAAATGAATGTAAGGCCCATGTAGAAGTCAAACTCACACAGCAGATGAAAATAAAGCCCGTGCTGCACTGTACCATTTGTATGAGGAATATCAATAGGAATATTTCAAGGGGTAATCAAATAATGTCACAATATACTAGGAAAATATTGCAAGTCTTAAAACAATAGCTACAGTCCTGCAGAACACCTATTGAGAGTACATCCGACACAGTGGCATAACAGCATAATGCAGCTGGAGCTGTCGACATTTGCAAACGGCCATACGTGAAACTAGAAAAAGGCAAAGCCTGCAAGTGGTTCAATGTGAACCTTATAGAACACAAAACTCACTTTACTACTCCCTGTATGCAATAGTTTAACAATCAAGACACCCTGTTTCACATATTTTACAATGAAAATCTCGGTCTTTCAAATTTCTATGATGATCAAAAAATCCAAATCCTGGTAGACAGAAACTTTGAGATTGGAAATACGGTATGGGTCCTCAATACTGAGTAGGGAATGTGGTTATATCTTAAGAAAATAGACAAAATATCAAGGACAAAAATATCAACAAGTAAGTATGTATGAATTTTCTATATCTAACTCTCAATATATGCACCTTGATGATATATATCTTCAAGATACAGAAATATGGAGTTCAGAATAATCAATCTATGCTTCCGCATACGCACTAATCTTTTGACATCATTGTCTTTCATATTTTGGCTACGATATTAAGGTATAACAATATACCCTACTTGATATTACAGCTTACAACCGCAGATACCATTGTGAAATATCTATAAATACTTGGCAACAGCTTCCCAAAACCTGCCCCCCTTAGTCTATGCTTCTTCATTGAGCTATGTGACAGATTTGTTTGCAGCAAATGCTAAAGCCCTTCTGTTGGAAGAATGCCGTTCTGGTCTTTATATACCTTTTGACGCTTCTCTGTTGTAGGACCTTGAAGAGGTCTTCTGGGATGAGTCATAGCCCTCAGAAGTATCTGAGGCCTGTGATTTCCCTAAATTCTTAAATTCATTTGATAGGAATGACAATAAGGGAGAACAGTCAAACTCAAAATTCTTGGTTTTGCTTTTCAATAATATGTATCTTTCCTATTGTCAGGATTACACAAAGCCGGTCTCTTAAATTTGACACCTCTGGTCATCCCGTACTCTCCTCCCCACCCATGAGATAGCTAGTATGGATTTACTCTGCATTAGATTAATTATTTGACCCTTTGTGATTTGGAAGAGCATTTACCTTGGAAGGGCATGCCTAGCAGGATCACTCTGAATCTTGTGGGACCCATTTCTCAATGATGGTAGCATCCTCTTGAAGAACCTCAAACTGAAACTTGCCCATCTTTGGACAGTGCAAGTGCAGGAGAGGTTCTGTTTCTTCACGTTTCTGCCAACACATGTTTGCCTTTTTTTGCCCCACTCTGGTATAATATCTATGAAGTAATACAGCACAAGAAAAAATTCTGCTGCGTTTTGCTGTCTTTCACATTGTGTGAAACCCTTTATGCTTTCGTGTGAATTCTTGGAATTCTTTGTCAATGAGCTCTCAACCCGTTCCCAATCCAAACTTTTTTTGGCCCAGGCTTTTGTCAGGGTGTAGAACTTACTATATATGTTTGTCTGTTCTGCTACTATGTTTATATCATGTCATCCATCCTATGACCAGCATTCAAAATTGGTGAGGGTGCAACATGTCCTAACCTTGACAGAGGGCAATAAGGCCCAGTGCTTCAACCGGAGGTAACAAAACCATTCATCTTCAATTATGGTTTTTTGATTTCTCTATAATGTTTATTATTTTCCTTAATGAAGAATAATCAAAACATTAGCTATTTCACCTCTTCCCATGAACTTGCACTTATCAAGGACTGATGTGAAGTCTGGGTTATGCCTTTGGGATGGGGCATGATGCCACATGAGTGTCCAGCTTGTCCCATATTGCCAGGGCAATTCTAATTAAGAGCAAGAGTACAGATCCCAGCTACTCTGTGCTTTCTGTAGGCATAGAACTAACCACAGAGGGACCCCTGCAATGACATTGTTGATGACACACTATGGGCCCGATTCACAAAGGTAAACTTCTAAAATTCTAAGTTTACAACTTTTTGGTATTCATAAAGGTAAGTTACAAGTAGTATCTTTATGTCTGCACTCTGGGAGGAATCTCCTCACTCAGGACAGAATCTCCCACTCAATACCCAGAGTGTACTCTCCACACCCAGAGTGGAATCTCCGCACTTGGGGTAGATCTCCGCCCCAGGTGCAGAGATTTCATCCCGAGTGCGGACGTAAAGACACTACTCGTAACTTACCTTTCGGAATACGAAAAGTTGTAAACTTAGACCAAAAGTCTAAGTTTACCTTTGTGAATCAGGCCCTATGTTTGTTTCTATTTTTATCTTCTCCTACTCAATCAGACAGTGCAGTTGAGTGGTCTGAAAGTAGGTCAATAGGTTTGGTATAATTATCCCCCCCAGATACTGGAAGATAAATAAACCTACTTCCTACTCTTAGGTGTTTTCTACTCCAAAAAAGTTTTGATTGTGGAGGTAAACATTTTGATTAAAAATAGTGGGAAGCACATCAGTATCATATGAAACAATTTGAGTACTATAGGAATGGCTGTCATTTTAAGAGTGGCCACCCAAAACAGCTATAAGAAGTGGTTCATATCTCATGTGGGAAGGCAGAGCCACAGATATCTCACAATGATTTGAGACATAGAAGGTGCTATCTCAGTAGAAATGTACATTAAGGCCTTAGATGTCCAGTGAAAGGAAACTAGAGTCTGAATGACAGTTTTCATGTCAGGGGTTGAATTTAACGTTAATGAATCAGATTTGGTCAAATTGATCTTGAAGCTAAATATCACTTGAAAGCAGTCAAGCTCCACTAATAGACTGACCTTCGGAACAGTGGATCAGTTCCAAATATACAGCTCCCCCAGTCTTTATTTCTTTAATATTTGGTTTGTGTCAGATGCAGTTTGTGAATGGTTCAAGTGTGAGAGAGAAGGGTCAAAAGGAGCCAGAACTGGACTGTTCCATTTCTGTTATCAATGGGTATATCACAGCTAGCAAAAATCTATATAATGAAGTGTGGGCCGGAGCCTACAGCTTATATTAATTGAATCATGTACTTCTAACTTACCCTGTTGAATGCCTTCTTGGCATCGAACAAGAGCAGTAAGTCATTTCACCATGTTCTCTTTGTGTCTTCAACAATATTGTCTTCTTGAGGTAAAGTCCACTTAGCCCACGTCAACTAGATCCGTCATTAGGGCCTGGGTTCCATGGTTGTAATGTCAGTTGCTCTGTATCCAGACTGAGAATGGAGGTGGGTCTGTGTGAAACTCACAAACCTTTCCAGGTTTAAAAAAACCTGCCACTGCTGCATCCAAACAAGGAGGCAGCCAAGGTGCCACTTCCACAAACTAATTGAAAAGCTGCACTAATAACAGTTGGAGGTATCTGCAGAAAATGTTGTAGAAGATGGCAGTATACCCATACGTGCTCAGAGATTTGAGATTTGCCCATTTTAGATTCTTAATGCCTCCTATCACCTCTTCTAATCTGATCAAGCGAGTCAGATTAATCATTATGGGTTCTCTGGGTTAGAAGTGCATTCAGATAATTCTCCATGTCAGTGGTTGACATTAGTTCTTCTTCGTGCAATGTTTGATTGAAAGAACAAAAGGCATCTGCAATAGTTCTATTCTCCACCAAGGTCCCCTCTTTTTTTTTATTTCTTGTCTCCTCCCTTTAACAATCTTTGCTTTCAATTGAGTTGCGAGCATCCCACCAGCTTTATTTCTAGCGACGTAGTATTTGTGTTTGGTTCTAAGGAGGGCATATTTCTATTTGTACAATCATAGTTATAGGAATATAAGGACCGTCATGTAAGCGTATATATGAACATTGGGTAAACATACTGTATAGAAATACCGTGGTTCAATATGGAGTTGTTTAATTAGAGATCCATATTTGG
This sequence comes from Pleurodeles waltl, assembly GCF_031143425.1. Classification (NCBI taxonomy): domain Eukaryota; kingdom Metazoa; phylum Chordata; class Amphibia; order Caudata; family Salamandridae; genus Pleurodeles; species Pleurodeles waltl. Next base: position 895,483,967 of record NC_090446.1, read on the forward strand.
TGGGCAATAGAATTACCCAAATCGCAGTGAATGTAGCATGAAAAGTAGAACCCAACCCGACAGCTAGTTTTAGGCCACTGGGAGAGTTTTAATGACCGTGATATTTGAATGTACATTTCTCATGTATAATCATTTAGTATGTGGTCATAGGTGATCACACAGTGAAATGGTGAAAAATGTGAGACCGTGTGTATTTACAGAAACGTACCATTGATCAAAGAGCCACAGCAAAAAACGAAATTTAAAATTTGGAATGCATTGATGTTAGCATTCCATGATTGGACGGTAAGCATGATGATGCATTGACCTTATATAAACATTTATAAAGATGTATATCTAGGGTGCCCTCTCTGGCAGGTCTTGGGTGAGGAGATAGATGTGTATTTTTTCTCTAGGTAACACGGTTGGTCTAAGCTTATTCTGGTATCACACCTCACTTTTTTCAAATTAGCCACCATTGAGATAAGGAATCACTTGAAAACCACTGTGAGCGTAAATAACGTATTTTTATGTTTTGATTGAGTTTTAGCACAGATAAAACAGAAATACCAAAGTGGCCACCAACCAGGCATCACCACTTCACAAGAGAAAGAGTCACAACTCAAAAATACCCCCACCCAATTTGACTTCTCCACATCACCAAACATTCTGCTGCATAGTTCCTTAAACCTCATCACAGGGCATAGCAGGATGAGGTCCTCTCATCCAGGGGCAACTCCACATAATCTGGTGGTCGAATATACCTTTGGATGTTCAGGAGGCCCAGGACATGTAGTCTGTTTGAGCAGGTGGGGTCTCTATTGTCCTTGTCTAGACATGTCAAATGTAGGACCCACATTTTGGTGAATTTACAGGTTAATGTTTTAAATAATTTGCCCTCTTGTCATAAGGTAAGTATTGCCAGACTCTTTTAAGCCATAAAGCTATTGTGGGTATCACTTTTGTCCCCCAGAGATCCATACAGATTTGTTTGGCTGCTAAAAACAGGAGGGTCTCTAACCCTTTAAAGAAAAGAGTGGTGTATGTGTTGTTTAATGGTGTTCTTAAGATTATGGCCATCGGGTCCATGACAATGTCCCTCCCATCAATGTTGGTCAGAATGAAGAGTATTGCTTCCCAGGAATTACTAATTGGGGGCACAACTATATGATACGAAGAGTGAACTGGAGCATTTCTAGCACATCTATGGACAGGATTTCTTCATAGGATGGAGGGGTTCCTTAGTATGATGACACTTAAGTAAGATCTTGTACATGGTTTCTCAGGCATGTGTATAATGTACGAAGTTGAGTATTCTCCTGTAAACAGCCTGACAATGTTTTTGGTCCAGTGTGACCCCCCGAGTCCCTCTCCCACCTCTTCTGGATTGCTGTATCAGATCAGAAGGGTTGCATGTTGAAGATGTGCAAAGTTTGGATATTAAGGGCTTGATTCACAAACTGCACTTTTGAATAAGATTAAATTTTTGAGTAAGTTTACTACTTTTCTGTATTCTCAAACCGCACTTTTGTAGTAACTTACACTTTTGTAGTAACTTACACTTCTGTAGTAAGTCCAACACAACACATGCTCAACCACGGGTACTGCAACAACACCCCCATAGAAAATAATGTATGTAAGGACTTAAATTAAACAACATAAGAAATAATGTTGAATTTAATTAAAATATTTCAAATATATATAAATATAAATTAATGTAAAACATGTATAAAATAGTACATAATTATTATTTAATTATATAATTAAACATTTAATTCTAAAATAAATAACTAAATAATAACTGTACCATGACATATATTTTAATGCTAATTTATATGTATTTATAGGATAACTATTTCTAATTAATCGAATGTAAATTAGCAATGGGGGTTTAATCCCATACCTATTTATAGCAGTATTTTATAATTTAATAATAACTATGTTCTATTTAAATATATAATTTTTACATTAATTTATCTGGCACCTAGGTAGCGCCTTACCTAATTTGGCAATCCTTGATTTATACCCAGAAGCTACCCCTCATGTTGTTGTTTTGGATAATTTACCACCGCTTAGTTCTGACACCCAGGAGAAGTTCTTTCAATTAAGAAATAAAGTGCTGCACTGGTTAGGCTCGAACACTACCCTGGAGGCCTGTGTGGGTGTCCGTCTCATTATGAGCTGCAGGGTTAGCTGGGTGGGGAAAGGTAAAAAGACCTTGGAGGGTGATTGTGTAGTTGTTAATTTTGACAGACCACATGCAGCTGGAGCGGTATTAGGCTCCTTTAGAGGTACACCTCCCAACAGTCTGATACCTTCCATCAGGGTGTTCCCCATGGACTTTTTCTGTAAAACCCAATGATCTGCCCCCATCTTTAGCACTTGGCAGAGAGTGCTGAAGGTACGTCAACCAGTGAATTGCCCAGGTTTGGCATTAGTTAATAGGTTTGCTTCCTTGTCTTATCTGGATGTTTGTGATTGACTTGGGGAGGCTGTCAAAAGGAATCCTGTACAGATTAGCCTCGTTGAGTCTCAGGCAGTTTTGCCAGAGGTGGAAGTTAGGGTCAACACCCAGAATCAACATTCAGAAGCTCGAGCGGGGTGTATGCCAAAGAAACTATGTAGAATTACTACCTAGAATGTGGCAGGGATTGAGGGGAGATTTGGAGACCCTCATTGGTTAGAATTTGTTAGAGGGTCTGAAGTAATCTGTATACAAGAAACATGGGCAGCAGAGAACACCCATTTTTTACAGGGTTATAAAACCCTTGCAAATCCGGTAACTGGCTCACAGGCGGGACGAGCAAAGAGCGGGTTGATTACATTTGTCTTGCTGGCTATAAAGGGGAAGATAGAGGTTTTACACTCTGGTGCTCCGATGTTGCAGGCCTTGTTATTCTCGTTAGGACATAGAAAATTGGTAGTAATTAATTTTTATAATTCTAAATCATCCTCACAGGATGGGTGCAAAGTGCAGTTACTGTACTCTTTTGTTAGTGACACCTTGAGATCTAAGTTATCATTGGCATTCCTTATGGTGGTATGAGATTTTAATATCCATTTGTTTAAGGGATGGATTGTTAGAGGGGCATCTGGGGGAGGTTGCCCCCTTCTGTCCAGGGCACATTGAGAACATAGTCAATTGGGCTCCAGTCTGAATAACCTGCTCAACCAGTATAATTTAGCTTTTTTTTGGAAATACTAACTCGGTCAAGGGGTGCTTTCAGTCCCATGTTTAAAGGAAGAGGCTGTGAATCTGTCATTGATATTATATTCTTATCCACCCTTTTGTTGTCGTTTGTTTCTGAGTCCTGGATTCTGCTAAGCCCATTTAGCGATCCCAACCCTGTGTGTATTTCCCTCTGTTGGTTGCCTATAATTCTTAGACCTAGGATGAAGGCCATTGGGGTTATTAAGCCCACTAGCCAGGGGAGGAGACTTAAGTGGACACAGAGCTCCCAGGAGGACTGGTACAAAACCTTGTAACATAGTTGCAAGATGGCATTCACTGCTTATGTTTTCCCAGATAGTGGCCCAGACACCAGCACCCCGAGGGGTCAGTGTAAAAGTGGCCCTAGATGCTTTGACTCAGGTTGCTCCAAAGCGCTGAATGGGTTCAAGTGGGCTCTGAGTGCTAAGCCTAGAGATCCGATCCTGGTTAAGTATTGCCAAGGGATGTATAGAACTGAGCAGGCCAGGCATAAGCACGAGTTCAGGGAAGAGATTTGGGCAGATTGAATCAAACCTAGTATTTTGAACAGCTCCTCTTTATTCTGGGACATTATAAATGTATCCTTTTTTGCCTCAGAATTAGCAGAATCTCTGCAGGCTAACATAACAGAAGATTCCTGGATGGCCCATTTTGAGGAAATTTATGAACCTGTTTCCACTAACCATGAGGGGAGGGATTTCGACCTGGAGTAACAAGCTAAATTATCTTTTCTAGTGAGGAATTGAAAAAGGGCATTTTGGCTTTGTCTGCTAACAAGTCCCCAAGTCCCGGTGGTATTCCCTCCGGATATGTATTTGAATGATGTGAATGTTTGGTTACCAGTACTGACTGTTCTTATTAATGCAACGGTATTGGCGGGCCACCTGCAGTTTTGGGCTTGTTCTACTATTATGTCTATCTTCAGAAAGGGGACTAGGGACAGTCCAACATGTTATAGACCTCTGTCCCTTCTTAATTCAGTGGTTAAGGTGGTGCGTCGTATTCTTTTAGAAAGGATATCGGCATGGACTGAAGAAGATAACATGCTGTCTGAGGCCTAGTATGTTTTTTGTGCAGAGAGGTCAACAGTGGACCAATGTATGAATTTATATCTGGTCTTGGGGAAATATACTGTGGCTCTTTCTGGATTTATACACTTGGGTTATATAGATCTGTCCACTGCATTTGACCAGGTTAACCGGTCTAAACTGTGGCAGATTATGCTGTTTTATTATTTGCAGATGATGCAGTACTCCTGGCCAATAGTGCCAGAGGCCTGAAGTCTCTGTTCCACTCCTTTTCTGCCTTGATGGAGAAGCTGGACTTGTCTATCAATGATAAGAAATTATTTGTGATGATAGTAGGTCCCCGCACTACTAAAATGGTGAGATTTACATTAGGTGCGTGTACTCTACCCAAGAGATTGTTTCTCTTATTTGGGCCTTCTTTTTGACTCAGCCTTAGGCAGGCACAACTTAATGCATTAGGTAAGGAAGTTCTGAGAGATTGCTTGTCACTTGATTATGCTCTTCATGTCCCCTGGCTCAAGTATATCAGGGTTGTCTTACAGAATTTGGGGAGAGGTGATCTTTTTAGCTCTCCAGATGGTTTCTGTAAAACAGGTTTTATCTGGGTCGAAGAGTGCCTTTTTTAGCAATAGGCAAGTGGAAAGAGAGGACTTGGCACTCACTAAACCGTATGTCCAGCAATATATTTTGCTTAAAACCGTCCCTGTTACTGAACACTATTTACTGTGGGTAAAAAATAAACATGGCTGTTTTTTATTATCTGGGTTTACAATGGATCTATTTTATCTTTTGCTGGCCCACCCTCGGGTATGAATAGAGGGCTGAAATTAGAACCCTGTGGCTGCGATCATGATTCGCCACAGACATTTTGCACTTTACTATGTTCTGTCTGTTTTATAGGCTGCCCATATGTCCTATCTTGTACCTATTTTAAAAAGGACTACTTTTGCATAAGTTAGCCCTCATGTACTTACAAATGCTGGAGGGGGGCGTGGTTTTGAGTGTCCTTAATTTCCTAAAAGTGGCAGTGAGGCTAAGGAACAGTATGGAGTGTGACTTTGATACACCTTAGGGTGTGGGCAATATACTTTATTGCTGTTTTTGCACATTTATACTTGTTTTAGATTCGGCCGTTGTGTTTTTAGGTATCATTAATGTTTTCTGTTTTATTCACTGTCTGTATCTATGTATGCTTTTATAGTTAATCAATTAAACTGAATAAAGCTAAAGAAAGAGTCAAAGAGGGTACTTAATGTATTTATATGGCAAACGAGGCTCACAACCACACCAAGATTTGAATCAGTGACCTGCACAGTGTACACAGAGCTCAGAAGCATATTTTTCATGTATTATGCTAAATTACTGAGGATACATTGTTTTTGACCATTGTCATGATGCTTCTGGGATAGCAGTGAGAGGATTGTGGCGTATTGCATGGTATGGTTGTGCGACCTTAATGTGATACATTCACACAACTGTGTTTGGTCCAGTCAAGCTCAACCATGGGCAGCTGTGGCTTTGAGAAGAAAAAGCTTAAACAAAGGAACTAGTGCACTCTACTTAGAAGCACCAACCAATAAATTAAAGTCACCAATACAAAATAAATCTGACACCAATTTACAAAAATAGATTATGTTTTTTTGAATTTTTAGATACCAAGATAAGCAAAATCCACTGGAGAGTTCCACAGATAAGGAATTCTTACAGGGAGAAGGTTAGGGCGGCCAATAAGGAGTATCTGGACAGTTACCTGGTCACGAAAGCAGTCTTCAGTTTGGTTACACACTTTACATCTGTCATAGACTTCAATGGATTGGTCCTGATGCTAGCAATGCAGAATGCTGAGGATGCTGACGTATGCTCTAGGTGCTTTGTGGTCAATGGGGGTATCTTTGTGATTATTCCTTGGTCAATGGCCACAGGGGTTAGTATCCCTCAAAGTTCTCTTTGAGTCACTAGAAGGCCAGCTGCGGCTGGGCTACCCTTCTCCTTACACAGTGGGTCCAGCAGTTTTTTCGGTGACCAATCTGGAATCAAATAACAGTTCCTGGTTCAGCAGACTTGGATGTATCTTTTGACCATTGAGGATTGGTTTTGTGAGTTGCAAGTCAGCGGTGATTCCAAGAATGTGGCTACTGGCCTGCCAGAATGAGCTACTTCAACTTTGATGGCCCTGGTGCTGTTCCCAGGGGGTTTGGGAGCTACTTTTCCATGACCTCAGAGCCACAGGCACAGTCCACTCTTTGCTAGCCCGAGATGCAGCAGATGTAGCCCATCAGTCGGTGCAGTCTCTTGCCACAACCAGGGATCAGCAGGGCAGTGCTTCTTTGGTCCTTTCTCCAGTTTCATAGTCACTAGCCAGTTGGCCACAGGGATCCCTTCTGCCTTGTGATGACTTCCGGATATGTGTGGCACCTGGAAACCCCAGAGTGCACTATTCTGCCCACTCTGAAGACGTCTAGAGCTACACTCCCATAGGAAAACAAGTTTGGCAACTCGTGTCCCCTCTCTGTTCCTGCTGCCAGCCTGTCTGCCTTCACAAAGGGACAGCCCTGCATGAGTCACAAATATGACAGATATTTCGTCCACCGCCTTGCGATCTCCATAGGATATGTAAGGGCCTGATTTAGAGTTTGGCGGATGGGGTTACTCCATCACAAACATGATGGATACCCCGTCCTTTGTAATATGATTATAGCCTAAGAAGATCGTAATACAGTGGATGGGATATCGGTCACATTGGTGAAGAGGTAACCCATCCGCCAAACTCTAAATCAGGCCCTAAGTTTGGCTATGTCAGAATAAACATTATTCCGATGAAAAATCCATTTTGCAATTAAAAAGTAAAAGGATTAGGTGTTCATCAGAAAGTAATATATTTTGGGATAAATAATGATTAAAGTGTCTGAATAATGCAATGTGGAAACTCGATTTTAATGAAAAAAGTAAAAATTTATATTTTCTGGGAATCGTGTTTTTAATTGAACATTTAAAATATGCCAAATACAAATAGAAGTGTGAAACATTTTTATACATAAAGAAACGCAGTGAAAATCTTTATTTATGTATCGTTGTCGTCTCTTCTTCCAGAATAAATCTAGGTATGTTCCTGGCCTCTTCACAGACCGACTATCATTGCAATCATTTCTGACCATGCCATGCTAAAATCGAAATGAACTGATGCTACTTCATGTTAGAGAGGGAGGAGTATGAGCACACCAGCACTTCTGTGGGAGAATAACTCGTATATATACACAAAAAGTACATTATTTTATCAGAAAGAATATTAAACGGGAAAATTAAAAAAATGAAAGCAAAACTTAAATCCTTGCATAAAAACACAATTAAACTTCACATTTGGTACCCGTATCTGCTTGTTTCAGCAAATAAATTTAAAATAATTTGCCATCAATGTCTCTTCACAAAATGTATTCCTTGACACTAAACATTTCATAAGCACGATTTTATCCAACAAGCATATCTGAAATCAGTCCTCTCTATATGTAGCAATGTTATTGTCCCATAGAGACATGGCACAACTGGCTTCAGAGATGGAGTGAAAACACTAAATCAACTATTCTGGAACAAAATGTGTAAGCCTTTGTCATGTCTTAAAGACAAAGGTCTTGATTCACAAAGAATAGTGGCCTATGGAGACATGGCATGGCATGTCTGGCTTCAGCGACGGAGTGTTAATCCCGAACACTGCGCTGTGGGGACCCAAAGATACTACTCATGAATGCCCTTTGTGAATTCCCAAAGTCGTAAACTTAGACGTTTGGCCTAAGTTTAGACTTAGACGTTTGGTCTAAGTTTAGACCGAACGTCTAAGTTTACCTTTGTGAATTGGGCCCAATCTGTGTTTTATCACTTTAAAAACCTGTGGATAACCAAAACATTAATCACGTAGTATGATGCATGGTTACACCCATGTGAAGTTTTAGAGCAGAGCGTGCATTATCTAATGGTAGTGTGTGGTTGAAAGCCCCATACAGCTTGCACAGCCGTAGTCCTGCCTTTTTTTTTCTTTATCACTAAGATTTCCCCAGTATGGGCCGTTAGCTGAGACCTTTGGATTTACTAATATTATATGTGCATCATACTTATGCATAGGGGCTTTCAGCCATCCCTCTTAATGTATTGGTCTGTTGTTGTGTCATTCAGATCGTTCTTCTACACATTTCAGCATGGGGCAATAAGTCAGACCATTTCAGCCATTGGCTAACTACACTGTGAGTGACGGCATTCCACTCTTTCACAAGGCACACTTCCACTCACAAAGTATTTCAGTCAGTGTCAGGGAATACAATTGTTACGTGTTCATTTGAGAAAAAAAAATACTTTTAGTCATTTTCTTCATGTTCATGAGGGCCCCGCAGATCTTGCAAGAATAACGTTTTATTAAAAAATACAAACACTGTCCTGCAGAGAAAGGGCTTTATGGCACGATGTAACAGTAGTTGGTGTAACTTGAACACAAGCATAGTGCAACAGTTGCTTTGCTGTTTATTTGTGACATAAATCACCCCAAAAAATCTTCTACTTAAATTGAATAATGTCAAGGGTATAAAATATTCTAAGGAAGATTTTTTTTACTCCATCTGAAGATGTAAATTGAATTTGCTTCAGATCTTTGAAACGTTTCAGTTCATAGTTTTACTTTTTTCTTTTAGAAAAAGCTTTACTACTTTGTGATGGTCATTGCCTAAAGTGGCGGAGAAACAGAGAGTTGTGATTAATGTATGGCAGATGCTGCAGTCATCGCCTCTTCTGCTTAATTTATCCTTTTTTGCCAATTAATTCGAAGAACTCTTTGATGGTCTGAGGATGACTCATGCAGCTTTCAGCTACTGTAATGTTGGATGCTTTAGCATTCTTTGTGTTATTTTACAGGTTAGCAGCCCCTCCCCTCTACACAATTATGAGATGTCAGACATCGAGACAAAAGCTTGCGCTGCTTTTATGTGTCCTCAGAGTGCATTTCGTTATATTTCTATTTAAATCCTCCATCAAGGCACACTGCCTTTGAGTCTTGTGAGTGACTGAAATTTTAATTATAAATGCAGTGTCCCTTCATCATAAAACATTATAAAACTGGTCAAAAGAAAATATGCCCTTTCTCCAGAGTTCTTTGAAGGAGGGACTTTATTAATCTAGTCAGGTACGGCTACCTCTTCCTTCTTCCTTACACAATTCGTCATCAATCGTATCTGCATCTGACTGTGGAACATCTGCATCTGGAAATAATATGCATCCAAAAATAACAGAAAATGCATGCATACAAATTCAATTAAATAATGAAAATGTAAACAAAATATGTAGGCGTGCTTTTACTCAGCAACGTTTTAGTATGTACATGTACCTTCGGACAAGCTGCTTTCACACGTGACCCCTGAGTTAATCTGTTGTATATGATCTGTTCATGGGCCACTATGACCATCATTGTTAAAACGTTTTCCTGAATATAAGTGTATCCAATTTCTAGTTTAGACAACCATCTGTTCTTCTACTTTGTTATTCCAACTCTGTAATCTAATCCGTCATTCTTCTTTCACACGAACCATCATTTCCTTTAGCAGTTGTCAATATTCCTTATGACAGAAGCACCATAATTCGCAGACATTACAATGACTCCCTACTTGACTAATTCCATCTCAGCTGGAATATGTACCACTGGTTTTCATAAATACATTCCGGAATGCCAGAACTTGCACTTTTAGGATGCTGACTCTTTTACTTGCCTTCAAGACAGTCGACCATCTGACTCTTATCCATACTGTGGAATCTCAAATTGGATTCACTGGCATTGCCCTTCACTTGTTCTCTTTCTACTTTTCCAATCGACATCAGTTCATTCACATGAGCGCCTACAGGTCCCAAAATATCCCTATCACCTGTGGACTTACTGAAGGTTCCATACTGTCCCTTGTCATCTTCAGCCTCAACATAAAGCCCCTTGGGGCGCTGCTTACAGATAAAATCATCACGATTCACCAATATGCAGATGATACACAACACTGCTTGGAATTGGCCTTGGTTCCAGACATCCAGTGCCTCAACCACTGCCTACATCTCATCCAGACCTTTATGTCTAGTACCAGACTAAAGCTTAACCCAGCCAAGACAGAATTCCTGTTGTTTGTCAAGAATAAGAAAGAAAAGAACAACAAGCAGGACATAAACCTTGATGACTTCAAAACAACTTTTACAGAAGGCCAAGTCACTCAGATTCACCCAGGACATCAACCTCAACTCAAGGAACACATTGCAAAAAAAATAAACACTGCCTTGTATTAGCCTTCTTTTCCAAACAGAATGAAAACCTTTTTTCCTGAAAGCTACTTCAGAACAGCTGTTCAAGCCCTCCTGCTATCACATTTGGGCAATGGTAACACCCTGCTCCATAGCCTACGCCCCACAGCATGTCTCATCCAGGACCTGAAGAAATGTGAACACATAGGGGGTCATTCTAACCCTGGCGGTCCAAGACCGCCAGGGCTAAAATGACGGGGGCACCGCCAACAGGCTGGCGGTGCCCCGCTGGGCATTCTGACCGCGGCGGTTTGACCGCGGTCAGAAGTGGAAAACCGGCGGTCTCCCGCCGGTTTTCCGCTGCCCATTTGAATCCTCCATGGGGATTCTGACAGCCCATACCGCCATCCTGTTCCTGGCGGTTCGCCCGCCAGGAACAGGATGGCGGTATGGGTTGTCGTGGGGCCCCTGGGGGCCCCTGCAGTGCCCATGCCAATGGCATGGGCACTGCAGGGGCCCCCGTAAGAGGGCCCCACAAAGAATTTCACTGTCTGCATTGCAGACAGTGAAATTCGCGACGGGTGCCACTGCACCCGTCGCACCTTCCCACTCCACCGGCTCCATTCGGAGCCGGCGTCCTCGTGGGAAGGTAGTTTTGCACTGGGCTGGCGGGCGGCCTTTTGGCGGTCGCCCGCCAGCCCAGTGCAAAACCCAGAATACCCTCAGCGGTCTTCCGACCGCGGAGCGGTATTTTGGAGGGGGAAGTCTGGCGGGCGGCCTCTGCCGCCCGCCAGACTTAGAATCACCCCCATAATGCCCATCCTGAATAAACTCTATTGTCTCCACTTACCAGCCTGCACCAGTCTCGAAAACAGTTGCATAATTTACAAAGCCCTCACAGCCAGCACCCCGTCTTATCTTGCAGACAAGTTCGCCATCTCTGGTGGCTCTCAGCACAACCAGGACATCATCAGACTTGAGGCTAAGAAGTGTAAAAAAGAAAAGATGAACAAGGAAGCAATCCTTTTTATCTCTGCATATCCTCATCCCCATCAGGACTGCCCCAGTGCTGCTCCAATTTGGGGAAAAGTTAAAGATGTCCCTCCTTCACGAACGCTAGATGACAGCTCAATACATGTATGCTTGCTCCCAGAGCCCATCTACCAATCCTCTCACTTGTTGACTGTATTCTCATAGTTGACCCTTTACCAAGCTCCACTGCCTTTTGGCTGGTTCACATTATCCCAACACCACATATATACTTACATTACATATACAGGAATATTGTCTGCAAAGTTCTTGATTGGTGAAGGCCTCGTGTTCCAATATACATCTTCTCCATTTACTTGTGTTTTTCCTGATTTTTGCACAGATTTGTTAATCATTTTATTGTGTTATTGTTTTACTGTTTAGAGTCTGGTCAGTCATGCAGCATGCTTTGGATGTCTTAAAAAAAAAAAATCACATTCCCTAAGCTTTTGTTCTATAGGCCCTTTTTAATCATTTTAGGGGCTTTTATTTGTGCAAATGCTTGTTATTATTGGTGGCTAGGGTCAACTTCTGGCTCATGTAGCCTGACATTGATTTTGCTTTGTTCTCAGCTACTGTCTTCCCCATATTATTACTCATTTTTTACGCATTTATGTATATGAACGATGATTGATTAGTATGCCTTTTCTAGCAATGTTTAAAATTATTTTGGAGGGGTATTGTATGTTGCTTTGGCTGTTTGTGGTTGGTACATTTTAAAGTGTCTTTTATTATCCCACATTGCTGCCTAAATAGTGGTGGGTAAGACCCAGGACAGTCTTAAGGGTGGGCCCAGACACATTTTGGTATATGCATATTCTGCAGTCCCACATGATTCTTGTAAGGGAGGGAATGTAGGATAGGACAAACCATCTTATTTGTTTTCCATGCATCATGCTTTGCTGGCCATGCGGTGACTACCATTTTGTGGAGACAATATGTGAATATATGTATGTGATGGCCATTTTGTTGTTGCTCTCAGTGCCTCCTTCTTTGCTAGTAATGTAGTGACCACCATTTTATAAGGCCAGTGAGTGTTTTTTTGTGCGCTGGCCTTTTTGTTTCTCTTTTCCATGCCTCCTTCTTTTCTGTCCACGCAGTAACCACCATTTAGTGGACGCAGTGAGTGTGTTTGTGTGGTGACCATTTTGTCTTTGTTCTCTATGCCTCCTTACTAGCTTTATTTGTTTTTTGCCTGCTTGTCCATGCCTCCTACATGAGCCCCATAGGACCTAGAGGGAAACCTGTAATTATATAATTAATTTATACAATTGTTGTCTAACTCCCATTGGGTCTATTCAGACCCTGGAGGTACAGCAGCAATTACTGAACTAATTTCTTCAGTTTTTGACTTCCTCCTCCTGCCTTCCAGAGTACCCCTATGTGCCCTAGAAGGACACCAGCATTTATTTAATTTATTTATTTGATGTTTGCTTGCCTCCTACAGAGTCCATATGGGTACTTGAGGGACATTATCAATAATTTAATTAATTTGTTTGTCTGTTTGCCTGCCTCCCAAAGTGTTCCAGTGGGACCTGGAGGGACACCAACTTAGATTTTGTGTAATGTCTAGCAACAAATGCAGTTATTGTATGCACTATTGTTAAGCATTTGTTGTGATGATTGATAGTGACTTCTCTTACATTGACTAGATAGCCCCAGTCTACCTGCCTTCCTGCTTCATTTTTATTGCCTGCAAATTCACGAGACAGCACGCTCCATACTGTAGCAGAAAGAATTCTGAAAATTATATGCCAGAAACACCAGAGCCCTCTGCTAAGTGATTCTGCCTTCTGGTTGTGCTAAGTGCTAATTCGCACAAAAGTAAAGATTGGTACTGAAGAAGAAGTCTGTGACAAAAAAAGTGGCTAGTGAGGAGAAGAAGAATGTACCTGCTGTAAACTAATCTGCACAGGAAGAGGCTGTGACGCAGATCACCCCTGGATCAACGGCACCACCACCAAACCGAAGTCCATGTCTCTCCACCTGAAGTGACCGGAATCACTGCAAGCAGTGAGTTTGTCAATGATTTGCCCCAGCAGCAAACCAAATTTTCACAAGAAAGTCAATAGCAGGAACCAGAGCTTGCATTGCCCGATCTTCTGGAAGTAGCAGAGAAGGATGCTATTGTGATTGCTTTTCTTTTGTTCACATCAGATTCACAATCTCCAGCAAGAAAAAGAAAGAGCATTCCCCCATCCTCTTCAAGGCCCCCTTCAATGATCATGACATGGCTTGGAACCCAACTGTGACCTACCACAAGAGGTTCCCTGAAAGCCTTTGGAGTGAGGGAGACAATAAAAAGCTAGTGAATGTTAGAGTGGAAAGAGGCTCTGAGGATGTACAGACACCTCTATTAAACCTAGTCTGATTTATGTAGTTCCAACAACATTGCCTGTTCCCTCAAGACCTAAAAAACCTGCAGCAACCACCACCCCTATTGGAGTTACAGCTTGTCCTAGAGAAATTCAAACAAAACTCCACTTCAACAAGTTCTTTAAGCCTTGGCAGAATAAGAAAGTTGTGCTCGCAGTATGATAGTTCTTTACACTCAGGCTGCATGAAGAGCACATTGCAAAATTATCAATTTACCCCAAAAACGTTTGGTAGGTCGGGTAACCATGACGGTATCAGGGGCCAAGTGGTTCATCTGAAAAATCAAAACACAACCATGTGGGAAGAGCACTAGTGGTATGCAAAATTAATGTAACTCACTTTCACATTATTCTGTGACATGTTGCATAATTCCATGTAAATATGCAAAATGCAAATCCATCATTTTGTGCTATATTTTAGAGCAAAATGCATCTTTGCATCAATTTTTGACAGACGAACACATTTAAATAAACCACTAGAAACAACAACCACTTGCATTCTGTTGTTCGTATGTGAATGGTGTACATTTTTCATCTGAGTAGGAAGTTAATTACAGGAAGTGGTATCATGGGGAAATTTCAGGAATTTTTCATAACAAGTGTGATGTGAAATTCTCAAAATTATACAAATTACTCCAGTGTAATCTAGTTTTGCCCCTACCTAAAAGGCACCCTAGAAAGATAACTACTAGTGAGGGAGAAAAAAGAAGCTCACTTGAGGTGGTGGTGAGAACAAGAAGAGGATGCCAGAGTCATGCATAACAGACCTTTGACTGTCACTCATAGTGTGCAATTAACAAACGAAGCGACCCTGAAACGGCGTAAGAGACAGAAAGATACAGTCACCCCAAAGTGCCCAAACAACCTATCTGCTCTCTTTCTGTCACCAGTGGAGGTATCACAAAGAAAAGACTCACAATTACAAAGGTTATGTTCATTAATGACTCACCGTACCCCCGAAGCTAGGAGAAAGCTAATTCATGCAGTGAGAAGCTGGCCAAAACATTAGCATTCAACCTCCTCCCTGTTTTCATAGAAGGAGAGGAAGTTCCTGAATTAGCAGAGATCTCCTGCCCAAAATAGAAGGTTTCAAGCCAGACCCATTTTCCACTTTTGCTGTGCCAGCACTGCACCATCAAGTGCTGCAATGGGTTGGTGAAGCAATGAAGATGAGTGCTGTTTAGTTCACCTCTCACTAAATCACCCTAGCTGTCCATTCCTGACATCTCTAACCATCTTTCCTAAACTTCTTTCCCCAAGATATGCGATCTGTTGTTGTTATAAATGGGGTTTCTGGTGGTCGGAGTATGCTCCTTGTACAATCAGGAACCACCATTCCAGTCAGAGTAAGGTCGATAAACACATTCTAATCAAGGTAAGATAGATACATAGATTTGTGCTTCCCATTTCTGGGTTGTATTACTGAGGACATCTTGAGAGGTTAGCGCTGTAGTCGTTCAGACTAAGAGATGCTGTGAAAATGAGAGCAAGGATGCGCGTATAGTCGCTCTGGTGCTGGGACATACATTTTGTGATCTATTTGCTTACTTCATTTTTAACTGTTTTAACTGTTTTTTGTTAAATATTACTTGTACTCGACACTTGGCACTTTGAAAGTACCTTTTCCCCGGTCTTTAGCGGTTCAGTAGAACCGACTGTTGTAGAGGGATAGGTTTTGTTGCTGGCCACTTCCTGGTCGTTTTGCAAGGGCCATCTTGAGAAGTTAGCACTCTAGTCGTTCAGACTAAGGGACACTATTTAAAGAGAACTGGAGTATGGATGCATGTATTGTCACTCTGGTGCCGGGACACATATTTTTCTGATCTAAATACTTTCATTTTTAACTGATTTCTTACTGTTTATATTGTTTGTTTATTACTTGTACTCTGCACTTGGCACTTTGAAATTACCTTTTCCCTTGTCTACTGCAGTTTGGTAGACCCGATTGTTGCAGAGAGATTGGTTTTGTAGCTGCCCACTTCCTGGATGTATTGCAGGGGCCATCTTGAGAAGTTAATGCTCTATTTGTTTGGACTAAGAGATTATATTTAAGGAGCATGAGAGCACAAATGGACAGGTGATGCTCACAGAAGGTGTGCCACTGGTATGCTGAAAGCCCCTCAAAGGCAAGCCTGTCTGTGCCTGTCTGCATCTGGAATGATTCTGGCATTCAGACCTCTGGTCTGGTTGGCCCAGCCAATCCTTTGCCTCTGGTATACTCTTCTGAATATATGTTGGGAGGGTAAGCTTAGACCAAATTCATTCATATTTTAAATTTGAGGAAATGTCTGTGTAACACCTGTGGTTTCAAGGTGCCTCAATTGCTCACTGACTCTCTGGGGAATCCTTATAATTCCACTACCTCAGCCATTCATGCTGAAGCAACAGTGTGGTCGGAACGTAAAGTGAATGGGTTCGTTACTAATGCTATGTCTATGACAAAACATAAAGTAGAACTCAGTGACTTTCTGTTGACTCATGATCCCAATTGTGTTTTTATCATGGAATCCTGGCCAATGAAGCTTTGGGCCCCGATTTAGTGGATGTTATCCTTTCTAATTTCCTAATTCTCAGACTAGATAGAGTAGGCAGGCCAGGAGGAGGTCTTGCAGTGATCTATAAAGCTCAATAGCAATGCCACCTGGAGACTAACATTTGCAGCAAAGCCTGTGAAGTACTTTATTTCAAGATTAAATTGTTTCTCACTAGCTCTTTTTCTGGCATGCTGTTACACAGAGCTCCTGGACCAGGGCATCTTTCCTTTCAGAAATAGGTACTCTTACAGAGCCCCACTTGGCCAAGAGCAATATATCCATTCTGGGAGATGTTAACTTTCATCTTGATGACTGCACTAACAGAGATAACACAGCTTTTAAAGAGATCCTGGCCTACCCTGGACCATCACAGCTGCTTTCGGTATTTATCCATATAGCTGGACATACTCTTGAAGGTTTCTTTTCTGATGACCCTCGGTTGACATTTCAGTCTGTGCTCCCTCTTAGCTGGTCAGATCATCTGGCAGTTTCATATTCTCTTGAATTTCCTCCTTCACATGTCGGGGACCACTACAACACTCTTAGATGAAGTTGGTACATAGTGTAGAGTCATTGAAATTGGAAAGGGGTATCAGTAGAATCTTTCATCACTGTACTGTTTAGCATGCCCCCTGCTGTGCAGGAAGATATTGACAGGGGGCAGAGAATCTTTATACTTGGCTTTATGAGGAAGTGGATAAGGTAGCTCCCATATGGGAGATTGAGTGAAAGAGAAGGGTTCCCTCGGCCCCCTGGTTCACTGACAGATAAAGCAGGAAAGGTCTGCCTATAAGACTATGGTTAGAGAACATGAACAAGATCCCATAGAATTAAAATCTAAATACTGCACTAAAATAATTGAGGCAGCGACTTCTTCTAAAGAGCTCTTAAAAATTGTGCATCAATTATCCACACTTCCAGCCTGTCATGTAGTCGCAGGCTTTCAAGAGCTATATAAGCAGCTTGCTGAGTTCTTTCATTTAAAAATCACAAACATTTATAATGAGCTCGAAGTGTTAATAGCAGCTACAGAGAGTTCACTGTCAGAGTTCACTGTCTTCAAGCTGTGATAGGCAGACAGAGGCTTCTCTCTCCTATGAACTCATGGAACCAATGGCAAAGATTCTCTGGGTATTTCCTCCCCTTACTCCATATCTTGTGTAGCAACACCTTTTTAATACTAAGTTGGGCTTCCCCCTGGAACCATGTACTCCTAAAATCCTGCATATGGTGGTTAGTTTGGTAGCACACCCCTTTGCATCCCTAATGAATAGAGCCATCTCTTCTGGGTGTTACCCTCAGCCTTGGAAGGAAACAATGGTCCTCAAACCTTTCTGACCTATTTCTCAACTTCAAGTTCCTGCTAAGACCTCAGAAAAACATCTTAACAGCCACTTGATGGCATATCTGGAAGAGCAGACTGGCTGAATTTGTCACAATGTAGGTTCTGTAAAGATCATGTACTCAAACGGCATTGGTGGTGGCTACGGACAGCGTGAGGCACCGTGTTGATGTGGGGAAGATGCCGCGTTGATCCTGTTGGATGTGTCAGCAGCCTTTGACACCATCGCCCCGTCTTTGCTGGTCGACCATCTTCAGGAATTGGGTGTCTCAGGTAGGTCTTTGAAACTACTGTTCTCTTTCCGCAAGGACAGATACAGGAGGGAAGCAGGGATCAAATTTCTATTGGATCTGTTTTCTTTGCCATGTGGGGTACCGCAGGGTTCATCTTTAAGTCCTACTCTTTTCAACCTGTACTTTTCCCCCCTTGATAAGATTATTCATTCCTTTGGGCTACAGGTGGTCTCTTATGTCGATGAAACCCAGTTCATCATGTCAGCTACAAAAGATGCTGAAGCTGTTGCTATGAACTTCAATCACTGTGTTACAGCTGTAGCTGGGTGGATGGGAGGAACTACCTGAAGCTCAATTGGGAAAAGACTGAGGTACTGCTCTTTAGATTGCAATCCTCTATTTGGAATACTAATTGGTGGCCTGAGTCATTAGGTACTCCTCCTATGCTGACTGAGAAGGCTAAGAACCTAGGTGTGATGAAGGACTGTAAGCTCTCTCTAGATTCTCTAGCCAACCGTACTGTGTCAAAGTATTTCTGGCTTATTAGACTGTTGAGGAAAATGTTATCTCTACTTCCACTCTCAGCTTGGAATCAAGTGGCTCTGGCACTAGTTATGTCAAGAGTTGGTTGCTGTAATGCCCTCTATCTGAATACTAACATGAGCATTCAAGGCAAGCTACAGGTAGTGCAGAACTAGTTGGCCAGACATAGACTGAATATACCAAAAAGATAGTTGGTGACTAAGGGACTACATGCCATCTATTGGCTCTCAATAAGAAATCACATTATGTTTAAGCCCACCGGTACAGCCTATAAGGCCCTCTACCAGACCGGTGCTGCGAAAATCAAGGCTATGTTTCATACATGTAACACTGGGAAAAATGTCCCCTCTGCTCATCTTAATCTGGTGACAGTACCCAAATTCCAGAAAAAGAGATGGGGAGGTAGAGCCTTCTCAGTTGCGGCAGCCAGACAATGGAACTTGCTGCCAAGTTACCTTACAGGCATTAGATTATTCTTTCCCTATCATAAAGCCTTAAATATCTGGCTTTTTACTCTTTAGGGTACAGCCCAAGCTATTGTTGGGCGTGACGCCGCTGATGAACCTTCATCTTTGAGACTATAGTGCCTAGATGCCTTTGGGCATTTTCTGCGCTTTCTAAATCCCCTTCAAATCAAATCAAGTCAAATCACTTAGATATAACCTATGCTCACCCTCTGGTAGCTGGCACACAGCAGTCAGGCTAATTTAAAGTGGCAATGTGTAAATTATTTGTGCAACACACACACACAGTAACACAATGAAACCACCACAAAAAGACTTCACAGAGGGTTAGTAAATAGGCAATGATTTAATAAATAAATCAAGACCAAAATGACAAAAATCCTATGAGTATAAGTTGAGTTATGATTTTTAGATGAATAAAAGAGTTCTAGCGCTGAGAAGCAAATAACACTTTAGGGGTTACTTTAGGCTGCACTTTACCGGGGCAAAGTTTGGGCCGACCTCAATGTAGCATAGGCCGGCAACAGGACCCACACAGGTACCGGTGAACAAAGAACCTTTCCTGGTCCCAACAGTGAGATGTGTAGAGAGATGTGTCAATTGGGACCTCAGAGGGTGGTAATGAGTCAATTTGTCCCAAGTGGTTATAGCGATGCATTGGTTTCAAAGACAAGCACTGAGGCTGTGATGCATTGGTTCTAAAGTGCCATGCAATGAGTTTCTGAACATATTTAAAAGATGCGTTGACCTTCCTAGTCTGCTGTGGTGGCGAAGAGCTGTTTCGGTGCATCGGACTTTCAAGGCAAAGCATTAGTTCAGAGAGTGATTCTCTGATTCTACTCCCACAACCGGGTTTATGCACTAGTTCTGCTACACGCAGACAGATCTGTCGATTTCAGTGATGCAAGTATATGGGCCCACTTCCATTGAACCAGGCACAGGGGCAGGTCTAGAGCCTTTGATATCCCTAGTTCTCAAGCAACAGGAAGCAAGCAAAAAAGGCCTTGGAGCACAGGTCAGGTAGAAGGCAGAGATCAGCCCTCCTTCAGCAGAATCAGAGTCCAGCAGGCAGCAGGGCAACACAAGAGAAAAGCAGGCCTTCCAAGTCCAGCAGTCCAGCAGATGAACAACTTGAACAGCACAGCAGTTCTTCTGAGAGAGCCCCCTATGTCCAGAGGTGTCTGATTTAGTAGTGTCAGCGACCCAGTACTTACACCCAAAAGTGCCTTTGAAGTGTATGTGTAACTTCAAAGAAGGATTTTTGAAGTGCACAAGGATCCTTCCTTCCTCAGCCCTGGCTCCAGGTTATCAGTAGGAGGTAATCAGCCCTTTGTGTGGAAATAGGCACTTCCTTTCCAGGTGTAAGTATCATCCCCCTCCCGCCTTTCCTTTCTAAAAGTGGTATTTCTATAATAGTAATGTTAAATCCAACTTTAAAGTTAAAAAGAATGTATTAATACCATTGCAAAGATATGAAACATAATGCAGCTACTCCTTTGTTATCAGGAATGCAGCTTAAAGGTATATTAAGGGATTCCCAATGCTAGCCTATGAAAGAGTAGGCCTCACAGTATTGAAAAACGACTTTGGGAGTTTTCTAGTACCAAGACATGTAAACCTTAAAAGTACATGTCCTACCTTTCGCATATACCACACCTTGCCCTTAGGGCTACCTAGGGCCTACTTTAGGGATGACATGTGTTTTAAAAGGGGAGTTTAAGGCTTGACAAGGGGTTTTAAATACCAAGTCAAAGTGGCAGTCAGGCTGCACACACAGGCTCTGCAGTGGCAGTCCTGAGACATGTTTAAAAGGGCTACTTAAGTGGGTGGCACAATCAGTGATGCAGGCCCACTAGTAATATTTAATTTAAAGGCCCTGGGTGTATGTATACCACTTTACAAGGGACTTACAAGTAAATCAAATATGCCAGTTGTGCATACACCAATGTTACCATGTTTAGGGGAGAAGCAAATGTACTTTAGCACTGATCAGCAGTGATAAAGTGTTCAGAGTATCAAGGCCAACAAAATGAATCAGCAAAAATGAGAGGAAAAGCCAGCAAAAGGTTTAAGGGAAGACCACCCTAAGAATGACAGGTCTAACTGATGTGCTGTTAAATTCCATCATCAACAGATCTTGCACTTGGTAGGGCAGATGTGGTACAGCAAATTTGCCTGCACAACCCAATCTACTAAGGTATGAAATGGACATCGTAGTGCAGAAAACACATTGCAACAATATTTGGCCAAGGATTGGTAGTGTGCACTTGTTTCCACAATCTATGACACATAGATCCTACTGAAGTAATCTTGTCCGAAGCCCTAAGATCTGAGGTATTCGTTATGCTTACTTAAGTGAATAACTCTAAACTATGTAGCTAGTTGTTATATCATGATGGTCTCTGTCTTGGATTTTCCACTCACCATGCATTTCTTTCCATATAGTTTCCTGTAATGCAAATTGTGACTCATTTGGCAGGTTCACCAGCATTATTCAGAATAAGAAAAACTGTGTTTTTCCTGCGATGTGGGCCAACACCAGCATTAAAAAGGCTATGTGAAAAAAACTGGCATTACTGTGCGGGCCAATTGGAGATGGTAGCAAACATTGCTGTTTCTTCTCAGGCAAAAAAAATAAATACTAAGAAAAGGAAGGGGGATTGTTGTTTTGGCTCTGTGTTGTTAGACACCATAAGTGGTCATTAGTGGTCAATAGTTACAGAGGGTAGGGCAAGGACAGTAAATGGAAAAGTGGGTGCTTCTCAGTCTGATGAAGCCATTAAAGGGGGAGAGGGCGGGGTTTGGTAATGGTCAGTTTTTCAACCAGGATTGCAGGTAAGAGGGTAGCTGGAAGAGGTATGATAGCCTACCTAATGTGGCAAGGGAGCTCAGGTAGGGAGAGGCTAAAGATTGGATGAAGGAGATGGATGCAGATGGAAAATTGCTTTGTGATGGGCCAGGCATCCGGCTCAGGCTGTATCAATATTATATTGGTGGAGATTCCTGTTTAATTAATGGAAGTGTTGCACTAACCAGTAATGCCTAAAAGAAAATTAAACAATAAAAAGACACATGTAGAAGAAAAAACAAACCCATTTATTATCAAATCAATCTAAACTCCTACCCTCACCTCCCTCACCATGCCCACCTCTTTAGCTCTAGACCATAAAAACTAACAAGTACCCTGTCCCCACCTATTCTTCACACCCACAGCTCCCACAACAGGCCAACACACTCCCTAAAGAAACTGAGCTTCAATAACCTCCATAAAATGTCTTACTAGGTGTTGAAAGCTTACATTTATAATGTACTCTTTCTATACAAACCCAACTTAAACTAAAGAAACACTAGAAATTCTTAAGTTAGAGTTATAACTTAAATTTATACTGTACACACTACCTTTAAATTAGTGTAAGTCATGCAGCTTCATACACAGTGTTCTCAACTCACTAGCCACAATACATTAACTATGACTCACCACTCTACCATGCACAGCACACTTATAAATGATGTCATTTGAGATGTCATAAGTGTTGTTGAGCTGTATGACGTATAGTAATTTGAAGGTGGTGGGTAAGTTATATAATTAAGTGTTTACTATAACTTGAGAAATTCTAATGTTTGTGAAGTTTAGGTTATTTTTGTTTAGAAATAGTAACTTATGAATGTAAGCTATAATTATACATGTAGAATTTATAATGTTTGTGTAGATAAAGTAGAGTTTGCATAGAAAGAATAACTAACGTTTTCTTAACTATAAATATAAGCTTTAAGCTTAAGAAAAATGTGTCTGAAATCATAGAGTTGAGTGTGATTGAGTGGATTGTTGTTAATTGTAGTGTCACAGAGTACAGTGGAGGAAAATGTCCTATAGTGTAGTGTTGTGGAATATAGTGGAGTACTGTGCAAGGGTTTAGCGTAGAGTGAAATAAAAAATCTTAGAGTAGAGTGGCATGGTGTGCCGCAGAGTGGAGTGCCTTAAAGTGGAGAGGTGTATCGTATAGAGTGGCATGTCATACATTACAGTGGAATGGCCTCTTGTGGAGTAGTACAGTAGAGCGGAGAGGAATACTATAGAGGGGTGTTTCTTAGAGTGTCTTATAGTGGAGGCATATGGAGTGTAGTGGCATACAGTGTATTGGCATGTCATACAGTAGAGTGGCATGTCATACAATGGAGTGGAATGGAGTGTCGTACAATGGAATGAAATGTCATAGAGAGGAGTGGTGTGTCGTAGAGTGAAGTGGCATGTCAGAGTGAATTGGTGTGTCATAGAATGGAGTGAAGTGGCATGTCGAACAACATCTTAGAGTGGACTAGAGTGTAGGGACATAGAGTAGAATAAAATTTTGTATAGTAAAGTGCAGTGGCATGTCATAGAGTGGTGTGTCATACAGTGTCATGGAGTGAAGTAGATTGGTATAGAGTGGAGTGGCTTAAAGTGGAGCCAAGTGTTGTGGAGAGACCTAGAGGGTAGATGCATCTCATAAAGTGCCGGGGAGTGGTATGTCAGAGAGTAGTGTGTTGTACAGTGTGTTATAGTGCAGCGGCATAGAGTGAAGTGGCATAAAATAGAGTAGTGGAGTAAAGTGCAGTAGAGTTGAGTGGTGTTTCATACAGTACAGTAAAGTAAAGAGGCATAGACTGGAGTAGAGGAAGTTGCATAGTGTCAAACAGTGAGATGTAGTGTCGTACATCAGTATAGAATGGAGTAGAGTGTCGTAAAGTGGAGGGGCATAGAGTGGATGGAGTAGAATGGCACAGAGTAGCGCGGTGTGGCATGTCATAGAGTAGAGTGGCGTGTCATACAGTGGTGTGACGTACAGTGGAGTGGCATACAATGAAATGGTGTGTAGTGTAGTGCATGGCACAGAGTGGAGTGCTGTGTCGTAGAGTGGGGTAGAGTGTAATTGAGTGCCTTTGAGTGCAGTGGTGTACTGTAGAGTGGAATTGTGTGCCATAGAGTGGAGTGGCATGTCATAGAGTGGTGTGGGGTGGCGTGTCACAGAGTGGAGTAGAGCAGCATAGAGTGTATAGCCATAGAGTGGAGTAGAGTGTTGTAAAGTGCAGTGGCATAGAATGGAGTGGAGTGTTGTAGAGTGCAGTGACATGTCACAGAGTAGCATGTTATACAGCATCATAACATTGGTGGAGAGCAGAGGGGCATACGGTGGAGTAGAATGTTGTAGAATTGAGTGGCATAGAGTGGAATGGTGTGTTGCTGAGTACAGTGGAGTAGTGTGCCATAGAGTAGCATGTTGTACAATGTGTAGAGTGGAGTGGTGTACAGTAGAGTGGTGTAGAATGGAGTAGTGGAGTACAGTGGAGTAGGCTGGAGTAATGTGTCATACAGAAGAGTGGATAAAGTGGCATGGAGTGGCATAGAGAGAGATGTGTAGAGGATTGCAGAGTGGAGTACAGTGTCCAGCAGTGGCATAAAGAGGAGTACAGTGTCATAGAGTGGCGATGCATAGAGAGAAGCAAAGTGGATTAGCATACGGTGGAGCACCATCGAGTGTTGTGCCTGAAATGTTGTGGTGTACAGTGTTGCGACATTGCCTGAAATGGCCTACAGTGTCATGGCATACAATGTCATAGTGTACAATGGAGAGATGGAGAGTGGAGTTGCATTGAGTGGGGTGGCATGCCGTAGAATAGATTGGAGTGGCATAGACTGTAGTGACAAGCCACAGAGTGGAAAAGAGTAGC
Organism: Pleurodeles waltl; assembly: GCF_031143425.1. Classification (NCBI taxonomy): domain Eukaryota; kingdom Metazoa; phylum Chordata; class Amphibia; order Caudata; family Salamandridae; genus Pleurodeles; species Pleurodeles waltl. The sequence continues at coordinate 895,508,666 of NC_090446.1, forward strand.
GTCTCATCGAGAGGCAAGTCAGGTGTCTTAAAGTGTAGGAGTATAAAATAGAGTGCTGTAGAGTGGAGTGGCATGTCATAGTGCGGAGTGACGTGTAGTACAGTTGAGTTGTGTATCACAGACGCATACAGAGTGTCAAGCAGTGCAGTGGCATATGATACAGTAGAGCGGCTTTTGTTAGGTTGGAGTAGCATTTCATTAAAATGGAATACAGAGGAGTAGCATATAATTGAGTGACATAGAGTGGAGTGTTGTACAGTGTTCTGTTTTAAAGATATAGCACTCTGATTGGCAGAAGGGTTTTTTTTTTCTCTTGGACCTATTTACTTCCATGGGAGACATGGTCCAGTGGGAGAATGTGGTCTGATTGGCTGCTTGCAACATGAGGAAAAATGTTGCAGGCAGCCATTGCAGGTCTTGGGGACTAAGCCCCCTGTCCTGAATGAAAATAATAAAATAAAACCATGAAGAAGGGCAGGGAAGAGATACCCTGCCCCCGAGAACTTGTGGGGATGGGGTTCCAGAGAGACTTACCAGGGGCAAAATTGTAAAACAAAGGTTTTTACAACACTCCTTTAGTATTTTCAGGGGATGGTGGTAAACTAAAAGTGGTAGTTGCCATTTTTCATTTTTACAAATGACCTGTGGGGTGGACTGGGACTGACAAATAATCCAGGATTGCTTTATAAAATAAAATGGATAGGGTGTACTGGGGGCACCCCTCCTGAGCTGATATCAGTCCCGGGGATGCCAAACCCCAGGGTGTGGTGCGCATATTGAATGGGAGGAGACAGGGGGAACCCCTCCCCAGCTGATATCGTCTCCAGAGACCACATCCTCTGAGGCAGCTATATTTTTAAAAGGGGAGGGGGCATGCGGCCCTCCTCCCTGAGCCTCTTTCGGCCCAGAGGAACCATCAACCTGAGGCCCTTATGAAGCAGCATCCTCAAACCTTAGGACGCTGTTCATCCCATGCCTGCCAGAGCTTGGGTAGGGAGACTACAATGATTCAACCAGCAGAAGCATTAAAGCTCCCATCTGGTGGGATCAGAAGATTTTGTTCTCCTGCCCACACTCTGGCAGGCAGGGAATTGATGTAAGGCAAACATGAGAAGCAGGCTCACCTAACACCAAGAAGATGGATGTTGGTGAGCCAGTAGGGCCCTGCGAGCCATGGGCCTCCCCCAAGGCCTACATGGCAGCCTGGAAGTTGAACCCCCATATGGCAAAGAAGGAGTAGGCTCCCCATTCTTCTTAAAAAATAAAAAGTGAATAGCAGTAACTTTGAAATGAGGAGTATAGTTACTCATTTCATATTCAAAGTTTCTACATGGGAGTGTCTCATATTGCCCTGCAGGGGCTTAATTTAGATATTTTTAGATCCTGCTGGTTCCCCAAATTTTTCTTCAACAACATCAATAATTTTTTTTAATGTTATGGGGAAGGGCTGCAAGAAGTGCAGCAGACCTCAACAACATTTTTAAAAAACACAACTTCAGCAACATTTTAAAAACACAAAAGTCTTCTGGGTCCTTAAAATGTATGACACAAAGAGAACTTACAATATTTTTTGTGCTCTTCAGCCAGAGTGCAAGGTTCTCTTGTGGTTGTTTTTATGATTGCACAGTCTGGGGGAACAATGTTTGTTTTATTTGGAAAAAAACAATATGATTCTGACTATTTATTTTACCATTTTTCAGTTGAACATATTCACCCACCAAATGTAATAATAAAAAATTATAGTTCTGGCATTCACAGCTAATTATCTCACATTTTACATCACTCATGACATATTCTATAACATCATCAATAACATCAAAGTCAAATTTGAAATTATACCATCAATGAAAAGAATGTGCATAGCAGGGTCGTAAATTATAGTTACCTTAGGGCACGAGTTATAGTTACCACAAATAACTATAGCAGATGAATTTCAGTGACTGGGTTTAAAGCATTAGCTTGTCACTGAAATGTTCAGCTAACTATAACATCAATTTAGCGTTTTTTTCTTTCAGTGAAAAAAAAGTATATATATATATATATACATATATATATATATATATATATGTATATATATATATATATATATATAAATAACAAACACTAAAGTGATGTTATACTTAGGTGAAAATTTCAGTTACATGTTAAAGTTTTTAACCTGCCAGTTATATTTTTACATGTATTTATTTATATATATATATATATATAAATATATAGTTGAAGGCTCTGGCCAAAACTCGTCAACATTTTCGTGCTGGCACCATTGGGGGTTATGTACCTGCAAATGCAATAAAAGGAGTCTTGCCGTAAGCAGACCTAGTTGTGATACCGTCTCTTCACCACCCGTGGATATCAGTTAGGAGGAGTTGTGCGGACGGAGATTAATACATATATATATAGATAGATATATGTCACCAGTAGTACGATTTAAGTGGCAGTGGCAGGGGGAACCAATCTCATTGTTTGATCGGGGGAACCAAGGGTTATGGTATTTTAACCATGGTTTTTGTTTTCACCAACAAAGTTTGCAACATTTCGGAATCTATAGTAGAGCAGAGGAAAATCTGCTGCACTACCTCTGTTCGTCAGCAGCGCTATCAAAGGTGGGTGATCTAGCAACAATAACGGAGCAGACAACATTTAGACAGAAACTTAGGAAATTGGAGAAACTGCGGAGATCGGAGATCTCTAAGTGGTGGGGGGCAACGTACCTACAAAATTATGTTGATCAGGGAATGGTCCCAAGGGGCTTCGACTTTACCTTGTGCCATCATACAAATCATCTAATCAGCAAATGCTTGAAGAGTGGGCGGGGAAGGCTCCAGCCATTTCACGGACGATGTTGGATATCCTAATTAAGTATGCATAGTTGGACAGGGAAAGTCTATTAAAAGAGGCTGAATACTTGGAAATAGAACTGGCTAAATGCACGGATAAAGAGAACTGGACGATATTAATGACTGACGTGACCACACGGATGGAGAAACGTGAGAATGATATCAAAACAAGAAAGCAAACTAAACAGCAATGTGATCTTGAAGACTACAAAACTGGAGGACATTTACATCCAGTCGGAAGTTTGATGATATATACAGTACAGGATAAGACTTCTGTGTCACATAGGAGTACAGCCACTGGTACAGACACGGATACCACTGCATCGCTTGACAGTAACATCTCTGGGAGTGAACAAAGTTTAAAGAGCATAACGTTTGTAGAACAGTGTTGTCTCCTCAGAAGGGCCTCCAGATTGGGAAAGAAACAGCAACCACAGGCAGAGGCAGGAATACATCAATAAGGGGAAGAGGAAAAGGAAGAGGTCAGGAAGGAGCAGGCAGAGGAGGAAGAGGATCCGACAAGTATACAAAAGGAGATGGCACAAAACTATGAGGACTTTTGGGAATGAATATGAATACAAGTCCACCAACAACAATCCTAATGGATGAGGAGATAGAGAATAAGACAATGATTAACCTTCAGGGACAATATTGATTGATACCAAGAAAAAAACTGTTATGCTTTAGTCTGACATTTTGCCCTACAAAGAGCTTTGATTATGTGAAGGCTAGGGTGGATTTATTCAAAATTGAAAGAAAGCTGAAATTAACTAAATGGCATAAGCTAGGAACGTATTCTCTGTCTCCACAAACCAGACAGAATACAATGTGGTTTCCGATAAAATCACTACCAGCGATCTGAAGTCATTCTCCATGAATTACAGGGTGATGGGATGACTTTAACGGATCCTCTTACTCTGCATGACAGGATGGGGATAACACACAATGACTCTTTCCCTAGTGGCTGTAAACCTTCTTCCACGTTTTTACCTAATATGCCTGATGACAATAGAGATACAGTTCATGATATGGTTATACAGGATTTCAAAAAGCTGAGCTGTAGAAAATATGGGAAAATACAATGAAATCACATTGAGATTGATCCGTACATACAAAAGTAGTTACAGGAAGGTACAGAAAATCCTGAATAAACACTGATGGATCATTAGAAGTGATGCCCCGATCAATAATAGAATTAAACTGTAACCAAGCATTACTTATCGGAAAGCAAAATCAAGAGGGACAATGTAGGAAAGAACCATCTAGCCTGGCATGTTACCCCCATTTTTACATGTATGTGAGTTTTTTTTGCCTGTCTCACTGGCATCCTGCTAGCCAGGACCCCAGTGCTCATAGTTTGTGGCCTGAATGTGTATACTTGTGAAGTGACTGTGTCACTGAGGCGCTACTAATCAGAACCTCAGTGCTTATGCTCTCTCTGCCTTTAAATTTGTCACTATAGGCTAGTGGCCACTTTTACCAATTTCAATTGGCACACTGGAACACCCTTATAATTCCCTAGTATATGGTACCTAGGTACCCAGGGTATTGGGGTTCCACGAGATCCCTATGGGCTGCAGCATTTCTTTAGCCACCCATAGGGAGCTCAGACAAACCTTTAGACAGGACTGCCACTGCAGCCTGAGTGAAATAACGCACATGTTATTTCACAGCCATTTTCACCGCACTTAAGTAACTTATAAGTCACCTATATGTCTAACCTTAACTTGCCGAAGGTTAGGTGCAAAGTTACTAAGTGTGAAGGCTCCCTTGCACTAGCAAAGGTGCCCCAGCATCGTTCAGGGCCATTTCCCCAAACTCTGTGAGTGCAGGGACACCATTACAAACGTGCACTACCTATAGGTCAATACCTATATGTAGCTTCACAATGGTAACTCCGAATATGGCCATGTAACATGTCTAAGATCATGGAATTGTCCACCCATGCCAAATCTGGTATTGGGGAACCAATTTCATGCACCGTCGGGGCTCCACTATGTACCCCGGGTACTGCCAAATCAGCTCTCTGGGGTTTTCTCTGCAGCTACCGCTGCTGCCACCCCACAGACAGGGTTATGCCCTCCTGGGGTCTGGACAGCCCAGTCCCAGGAAGGCAGAACAAAGAATTTCCTCTGAGAGAGGTTGTTACACACTCTTCCTTTGGAAATAGGTGTTAAAAGCTGGGGAGGGGTAGACTCTCCAAGCCTCTGGAAATGCTTTGAAGGACACAGATGGTGCCCTCCTTGCATAAGCCAGTCTACACCAGTTTAGGGAACCCCAGTTCCTGCTCTGGCGCAAAACTGGACAAAGGAAAGGAGAGTGACCACTCCCCTGTCCATCACCACCCCAGGGGTAGTGCCCAGAGCTCCTCCAGTGTGTCCCAGACCTCTGCCATCTTGTTTCACGAGGTGTGAGGGCACTCTGGAGGCCTCTGAGTGGCCAGTGCCAGCAGGTGACATCAGAGACCCCTCCCGTTAGGTGCTTACCTGACTAGGTGGCCAATCCTCCTCTGAGGCTTATTTAGGGTCTCTCCAGTGGGCTTTTCCTCAGATAACGACTTGGAAGAATTCACCAGAGTTCCTCTGCACCTCCATCTTCGACTTCTGCCAAGGATCGACCGCTGACTGCTCCAGGATGCCTGCAAAACTGCAACAAAGTAGCCAGAAGACTACCAGCGACATTGTAGCGCCTAATCCTGCCGGCTTTCTAAACTGTTTCCTGGTCGTGCACACTTTGGGGGCTACCTGCCTTCATCCTGCACTGAAAGCCATGAAGAAATCTCCAGTGGGTTGACGTAATCTTCCCCCTTCTTCAGCAGGCACCAGACTTCAGCTTCACCAGTACTCTGGGACCCCTCTCATCCTGACGAGCGTGGCCCCTGGAACACAGGTGGTGGACCCAAGTGACCCAGTCTGTTCAGTGGTCCAACTGTCCAAATTTGGAGGAGGTAAGTCCCTGCCTTCCCTCTCCAGACAGTAATCCCGTGCAACACGTGATCTGCAGCTACAAGGGCTTCTGTGCACATTACCAAGAAATTCTACATGCTTAGCTGAGCCTAGGTCCCCAGCACTCCGCCCTGTGATGCTCAGCTCTCTGAGTTGATCTCCGGTATCGTGGGACCTCCTTTTGCAGTGTTTAGATGACTTCCATGTTCAGACTTTTTGAATCCATATTGAAGGACTTCTGTGGGTGCTTCCTGCTGGTGCGTGGGCTCCTTACATTGCTGAGTGCCTCCTCTGCCTCCTCACCCAAGTGGCAACATCCTGGTCTTTCCTAGGCCCATGTAGCACCCTTTTTCTCTAACCATGACTCTTGCAGCTAGCAAGGCTTGTTTGTGGTATTTTGCCAATGAAGCAACTCTGCATCCTCCAGCACTCCATGGGACATCTTCTGCATGAAGGAGAAGTTCCTAGCATCTTTCGTTGTTGCAGAATCTTCAGCTTCTTCCGCCCAGAAGCAGCCATTTTTCACCTTCATCCTGTGTTTAGGGGGCTCCTGCCCCCCGGACACTTTAGTAACTCTTGGACTTGGTCCCGTTCCTTTGCAGGTCCTCAGGTCCAGGAATCCATCTTCAGTGCTTTGCAGTCTGTTGTGGTCTTTGCAAAATCCCTTATCACGACTTTAGTGTGTTTCTGGGGAAATTGTAGTACTTTACTCCTACTTTCCAGGGTCTTTGGGTGGGGTATCTTGGACACCCGTAGTGTTTTCGTACACTCCCAGCGACCCTCTACACACTACACTAGCCTAGGGGTCCATTTGTGGTTTGCATTCCATTTTCTTACTATATGGTTTGTGTTGCCCGTAGGCCTATTGCATCCTATTGTATTCTAATGTGTTTGCACTACTTTCTGTTTACTTACCTGATTTTGGTTTGTGTGTATATTTTGTGTATTTTACTGACCTCCTACGGGAGTATATCCTCTGAGATATTTTTGGCACATTGTCACTAAAAATAAAGTAACCCTGTCTATCTTCTGCTATAGTACCTATTTGATATAAGTGAAATAGTAGGAGCTTTGCATGTCTCCTAGTTCAGCCTTGGCTGCTCTGCTATGGCTCCCTCTATCAGCCTAAGCTGCTAGAACACTACTAATCTACTAATAAGGGATAACTGGACCTGGCACAAGGTGTAAGTACCATTGGTACCCACTGTAAGCCAGGCCAGCCTCCTACAGACACTTTGGGGGTTATTCTAACTTTGGAGGAGGTGTTAATCCGTCCCAAAAGTGACGGAAAAGTGACGGATTTACCACCAGCCATATTACGAGTCCATTATATCCTATGGAACTCGTAATACGGCTGGTGGTATATCCGTCACTTTACCGTCAATTTTGGGACGGATTAACACTCCTCCAAAGTTAGAATAACCCCCTTAATTATGTAGTGCCATCACCACAGCGAGTGTCAATTCCAGATTTGGGTTACAAGGGTTCTATCAGTGTGGGAGCTACAAGGTGTGTAAATCTAGTAAGGTGAAAAGGAATATTCAACAGTGGGCACCTACATGCAGCCCATTAGACAATTTCTCAAATGCTGCACTCAATATGTGATATATGTGCTTGAATGTCCCTGCTCTCTGAGATACGTTGAAATCACTGTATGTGCTGCCAAAAAGAGGGTGCTAGCCACATGCAGGTTATATAACATGGTGATCCGAAATACCCTGTAGCGAGACAATATCAAACAATACATTTCAGTGAACCCACACAGGTATCTTACTATGCAGTTGAACACATTGAGAGGAATCCTATAGGGGACAACCTCCCTCTGTATCTGAGGAAAAGAGAATCTGAATTGATTATTGATCTCCAAACATCAACTCCCAATGGGCTGAATTGTGACGAAGAGTTAAATGTGCATGTTCACGGAGATTAGATAGATATGCTTTTAGATGGGTGCTGCTTTTAATGCTTTCGTTGTTTGGATGACTATAGTGATTTTTTAATAATTAGGTATTTGTTGTTTCTTTGTGTCACAGGAAGAAAGGAATGGGTACATATCTGCTCTCTCCCGCATAGGTTGGCGAGGAGCAACCTTACCCTTTTCTTCATCTTCGCTTCACTGGTGTGTTGACTGTAAAGTTAAGATTTAATTTGTTCAATTTTTTTCTCTTTTTGCACTGTTATGGTCCATTTGCGCCTATAAAATAAGTAAACACATTGCATTGAAAGGAGATCCTTAGTAATTATTAGATAGTGCGGCCTAAGTACTTTGTAGGTAGGAATGTAGTAGGGGTGATCTCAGAATGGCAGCTCAGTATGACATGAGATTTATGTCACATATGTATTTGTTGCCCTTATTGGTCCCCGCATTCACTCTTGATACATGTTCAGATTAATTTAATACATTATCCAGATACGTTTCTGCATGATAATCTCACACCTTTCTGGTTGATAAGAGGTACCTTTAGTTATACATCTTTCCTGCATAGACTATATCAATGCAATTATGTGTCGTGTAAATGAATCATTTAACTAGAATGGTCTTGTTGGAAATGTTCATATGATGTTGGTTATCATAATATGTTTTGTCCGCAGTTAGTTACTTCAGTTATTATTTTGTATGTGAGGATGTTGACACATAAAATTATAATCTATCTCTCCTGATAGACAACCTGAGAATGTTCTTTGCAACACTGGAGATTTACATTTTTTATGAACATTTTCTATGAATGAATCAATAATAAAATTGTTGGTTTGTGGGGGGAGGTGGAGATTTGCAATCATATTAAGCGTATCCATGTGAGGAAGTGGGGGAGCATTTAATTTTGGGTACAGCACGAAGCAATTTTGTGTTGTATATACATCTATCCAGTAGTCCATATCTCCCCTTTTTGTTATCGTATGTTGCCACATGTGCAAACCTAAAGGCCCTTATTTATACTTTTTTAGCTCTGCGTTTCTGTTATTTTTGACGCAAAAGTGGCGCAAACTTACAAAATACAATTATTTTTTGTACTTTTGCGTCAAAAAATGGCACAAATGTGGCGCTAAAAAAAGTATAAATATGGCCCAAGTTTGAGCTTTTTGGGTATTGGTAGCAATATGACAAGGGCACAATTTCCATTTTCCATTTATTAGTGAATTTACATTATTTTGCCTACTTTCTATTTTGTACTAACATCAGGCCAAGAGGATAAGATGGCGCTTATGTTTTTTGTACACTTGGTGATTGTGTAAGGTCGTCGTTGTTGTCAACGACCCTGGGGGATTTAAACACTGTCGTATGTTCACGCTGGTTATGTGAGCAAGGCCGAGTTTTCAGTCAAAACGTGTAATATATATATATTTATTTATATAATATAATATATTTATTAACTAGTGCCGGTTACCACTAGCTAGTTACAGTTAGGACCAAGTTTCTAAAGAAAGAGTGTTTTTTGTTTTGTTAATAATTTTGGCGCCACTTGACTTATCTTCATAAAGTTTACAAGAAAATACGACACTAACTTGAGCTGCTGTCCGAAAAGTTTTGGGATGATCTGCTCAGGGGGGCAGAGAAAAAGGGGAGTTCCCAGAACACTTTTTTCACATTCATTTTTCCATAGGAAAAATTGAACAGCGATAGCACCAAAACTACTGGACAGAATTACACCAAAATTGGCAGAAAGGTCAGACCTGGTCCTGAAAGTTACCTTTTTATGTTTTGATGTAAATCCATTCAGTAGTTTTTGAGAAATTAACAGGCAAACAAATTTGTATATACAGGGACGAGAAGGATTTGTGACCCCTCTCGATCTTATGCTGAGATCTGATTGGCTGTCAACACTTCACCCAGGAAGTGCTGACAGCCATCTTGGGACTCAGCACCTGAGTCCCTGAGAAAAATATTGAAAAACAAAAACACCTTGGCCCCTTAGCTCTGGTGGTGGGTCCCAGAGGGATCTGTCCAGGGTTAAAAAGCATTTTTTTTTTTTTTTCAGCAGGAGTTGCAGTGGATGTGCAAATCCACATGCATTTTAAAAAAAAAAAAAGCTCTTCATTTTTGTTAAGCCCTCGGGTGGGTTAAGTCCGGGGGGAGTTGTTTTAAAGTTACGAGGGAGGCACCCAGCCCCCCCCCCCCAAAGTCCCAGGCACTGCCTCCTCCCGAGGCAATGCGGAAAATATGTGCAGGGGAGCACATGGCCCGGCACCCTGGGGACTACCACCTCCCCAGGACAAAATGTTTTAATTCTGTGTGGGAAGCGCTTCAGCCTTCCCTTTGCTCCAGGGACCACCACCTCCCCAGGGCAATACTGAAAATATGTGTGGGAGAGCCGTGCAGCCCCTGCACCCCGAGGATTACCACCTCCCCAGGGCAAAATACTTTAATTTTGTGAGGGAGGTCTGTTGGCCTCCTTCACTGCCCTGAGGACCACTACCTCCCCTGGACTTCAACTTATCAGGATGTTGGGGGGACACACTGAGCTTTGAGAGTTTGAACAGGGTGTATCCGTGGTCATTATCCTCCTTTTTTTTTTTTTTTTTTGAATTGCAAATGTTTAAGGCTCATACTGATAATAAGATGATCTTACTCTTTTAAATGGCAAATACATTTTTCTTTTCAAATTGTGCAATAATATCTCATTCTAAGTATATCATGCATCAAAACCTAAAAAACTCTCCATCTCTCGCCCTCTCACTCTCTTACTCTTTCTTTCAATCTCTTTCTCCCATTTACACACCCACTCAGATACTTATGCATCCACTCACAGAGCCACTCTGACTCTCACATACCCACTCACAGATGTACTGATACATTCATGCACCCACTCACAGACCCACGCACACACTGATGCACCCATTAAAACACTGATGTATGCACACCCAGACGGACACTCTCACAGCCACCCTCACCCGCAGATACACCCTCACATACCTATTCTCACACCCAGAGAGGCCACGGCCAACTCCAACCACGCACGACAAAAGGGCTGCGCACAGAGTGGGGTTGGATGGTTAGGGGCTGTGCACAGCATGAGGATAGGTGGTTAGGGGGGTTGGCCGCAGGGTCTGGCTGCAGACTAGGTGTGGCGGGCAATCTTCGCTACACACAGCCATAGGCCATGCACAGTGCAAGACTGGGTGCTTATAGGGGGTTGGTCTCAGGGCCTGGCCACTTTGGCCCCTCATAGCGGTGGTTGAATTAAAGAATAGTAATGAAAATTACTATACGTTAAAAAAAACATAGAAATTCACTTAGGAAATAGAATTTTAAAAAACAGCAAGTCACTTAAAATTTCAAATGTTACAAGGACTCGTGGCGGAAGGTAACTATAACACACTCCCTTGCCATGCATTGCTAATTGCCCCACAAATTACGGCACTTATGACATCTTTGATACCATTTTTGATAATATCACTGTAATATTTGCACTAAAATTCTTGACGAAAAAACTGTGCATGGCGAGGGCACAAGTTATAGTTACCTTAGGGCATGAGTTATAGTTACTTGAGATAACTCTAACTATAGTTGGTGAATTTCTATGGTTTTGCACATTTAAAATGTGAGCCTCACTATAACGTCTCTGTAACCTTGTTTTTTTCAGTGAATCTCTATGGAAAAATGAATGGGGAAAAAGCTTTTTGGGACCCCCAATTTTTCTCAGCCCCTGCTTGACAGATCATTCAGAAACTTTCCAGACAACAGCTGCAATGAGAGTTATATTTTCTTGAATAATTTCATGAAGATTCGTTGAGCAGGGCCAAAGTTATGAACAAAACAAAAATAGCTTTTTCTATTGAAACTAGGTCCTAACTATAACTATGTAGTGGTGACCGCCACTAGGTAATATATATATCATTTATATACATATATAAACATACACACATATATATATATATATATATGTATATATATATATATATATATAAACCACCCACTCAGACACTTATACACCTACTCAGACCCTCACACACCCACTCACAGACCAAGTCAGATCCTCATGCACCCACTCAAAGACCCACTCAGATGCTTTGGCACCAACTCACAGACCCACTCAGAGCCTCACACACTCACAGGCCTACTCAGGTGCTAATGCAACCACTCACATAGCCACTCAGACCCTCATGAACCCACTCACACCCTCATGCACCCACTCACAGACCCACTCAGACCCCCATGCACTGAGCCAGAGACTCACTCAGACACTGACACACTCTCTCAAAGACCCACTGAGACCCTAATGCACCCACCTACTGACAGATGCAGTGAGATTGTCAGACACTCATTCACAGACCCAGTCAGGCCCTAATGCACCCACTTGCAGACCAACTGACACCCTCACATAGCCACTCACAGACCCACTCAGACCCTAATGCACCCATTCACAGACCCACTCAGGCCCTCACACACCCACTCACAGACTGACTCAGACCTTCATGAACCCAGTCACAGACCCACTCAGATTGTTATGACACACCAACAGACTCACTCAGACACTGATGTGGTCACTCACAGACCCTTTTAGGACCTCAGATATCCAGACACAGCCTCAGTGAGAACCCTCATACACTGACACACAGACCCTCTCACACCATCAGACATCCACTCACATACACACTGACACACTGATGCCCCCACTGACAGATCCATACAGACATACATGCGGCCACTCTGACTATCACACAACCACTCACATATTCACTATGACCCTCATGTATGCACTCACAGACTGACTTGGATATAGGTTAACACATACTAAAAAAGGTTGTAAGGTAGTTATGTACCACAAAAAGGATCATTGAAAGGCCCATATATGTAGTGACAGAGACGCTCACATATGAGTTTGTAGAATTGTTTGGAAAGTAATACTTGATGTCTGATATTGAAAATTGCTTTTATATATACTTCTGAATTTTGAGTGTGCTTGTGTGCATTAAAAGCCTGCTTTTGTTTTGCGTTTTTGCTACATATTCACTTTGTATCTTGTATGCCACTTCTAGAATGTTCTGCAAACTTATAACCTACTGGTTCTAGAGGGTTGCTATGGAGAGTGTGCTAAGAGTATATTGGGAAAGGGTCTTAAAGAGAGTTCTACCTTTGTTAAAAGTGAAAGGAATTCCACTCATTATTGTGTGTTGAGGATTTACTTTCCTAAAGAGGGATTGCTAAAAACAAAAGTGTATTATGCTCTTGAAGTAATAAAATTATGAATTTATATGTGTTTTTGGACACCCGTTTTATTCTGCAAATTTGTCACAATGATTGCGATTAACCCGCGATTTTGGGGAAAAAAAGCTACTATGGGCTTGTTCAGAAAAGTGCATGAAAGGGTTAACACATACTAACCATTCAGAATTGGGATTATAAAACAAAAAAAATAAAGGTATGTTTTTATTGCTTAGATCTCCAGTATCACACAGTGCAATGTTGCAAAGTTAACCATCCATGATTGCTATGTGTTAGAGTGCTCACCCATTCTTATGCTTATTTTGACAACTGCTCATAGTACTGAATCTATCTGATAAGAGAAAAAAATAAATCACCAACTAACTTAATTTTCAGGTATGTGAATTACATTTAGTTGTGAGGAAACAAATGCAAAGAATTAAATTTTATTTGAAATTATTAAATCAGAGTATGAAATATATAGTATTGTGACTACCTGAGTAGATTTATGAGAGGTTGTTTTAGTGGTTTTATATATTTATTAATTACTGAACAACAAAGTTTGTCTGAGGTGCAGAGTAGTTATGTGAAAGGTTGGTTTATTATATGCTGGAATTTGAACTGCATACTCCAAATTTAGGGCTATATGTATGAAAGTTTGGATTTGCGAGTCGCAAATTGTGAGTCAGAGTGACTTGCAATTTGAGAGTCGCAAATCCGAATGTAGTATGTGTCATTGACACTAATAGCGATTCACAAGGGGGGTCGCAAATGCCCACCTCATGATTATTCATGAGGTAGGTTGCAATTTGCGACCCCCTTGGGAATGGCGGCACTCAAAGGAATGGTGGCCTGCTGGAGACAGCAGACCACCATGTCTGTGACTGGTTTTATATAAAGCAGTTTTTTTTTTTAAATGCAGCCTGTTTTCCTTAAAGGAAAAGAAGATGCATTACAAAAAACAAAAAATCAAACGTTTTTGTTTATTTTTTTCAGAGCAGGCAGTGGTCCATAAGACCAATCCCTGCTATGAAAAAATGTTTTCAGTGACATTCACAAAGGGGAAGGGGTCCCATCGGGACCCCTTCACGTTTGCGAATGGGATAGCACCGGTGTGACACTGGTGCTAACTGCGATTGTTTTGCAACCGCATTTGTGGTTACAAAACAATCATACATGGGACTGCGAGTCGCAATTAGGAAGGTAACACCCCTTCCTAATTGCAAGTCGCAATCCCGTTTTGCGGTTTGGTAAAATGTTTACCAAATCGCAAAACTGGGTTTGTATCTGGGGAAGTGCTTTTTGCATGTCGCAAACAGCCAGATTCACTGTTTGCTACGTGCAAAAGCCTTTGTACATGTTGCCCCTAGTATTTTACTGCACGCTGTAATTGCTGCAAAAAAGAGGTCAACAGTAAGTCTAAAACCTGAACTTCAGAATGGATTTAAAGATATGATACTTTGCAAGTCTATAGATGATATCCTGTTCACAAAGAATGCATTTGTTAAATATCTTGGATTTGTAATACTATTTAATCAGTTTTACAAGAGAAGTATATAATTTAGAAATGATTTTTTTTTGTACAGATGTATGTGAAGTGTTCATGTGTGAAAGATCACAGGAATGTATTACATATGTGTTAGAGTAGGTGTTGGGAAATTAAAGGTCAGGTTTCTATGTACTTACATGGTATTATATGTTTTTAAAAATAATAGTGAGTCACATGTGTAATACAAAGGTGCAAAGTGTAGTTAAACAATAACTCTTTAAACATGTGTTACATCTCATAGTGCAGATTGTTTCTATTGGCTTCCATTGCCAGCTACTCATGGCATGTAGTACATGTTTGTGAAGTATCCAATCTATATTATAGTGGCTATTGATTCTCAGAGAGATATGTTGTACGTATGTATTAAACTATGGTGGTTTCTGCTGAGAATATGAGCAATCTTTTAAAGTGAATAAGTTGTTCATACAGTTGCAGGAGTATATGATAAGCTGTAGCTATCGCATTAAACATGATGCACTGTCATAAAGTGATTAAGATATGTACTTTTCAGTTTTAGAAACTTAGTCAAACTGGATGCTGTGTTTTACCCTGTGAAAACATGTATGTATGCAGTAGGTTCAAAGGCAATTACATATCAGCAGATGTACTAAAATATCTCATGGTGCTCTACTAGAGGTAGACAGCTATGTTCACTCAGATATATAGGAAAGAATAACACAATTGTTTCATATATCCAGACAAATACTGCTTTCCTGAAAGGTGAGGCCTAGTAGTGCTGAGACTGTGTTTGCTCTGTGTGTGGACACTGAAATTGGGCTGTAAAAGTGCTTTGTGATGTCTCAAACTCAGGTTTAAGTGCAAATATGTCACCAATGTGTTGTGTTGTAGGTATAGGTATACCATCAAGCATGCTGCAATCTGGTTAAGTGATTAGGAAACTTACTTTTCAGTTTCTCAAACTTACTAATACACTTTCAGACTCCTATGCCAAGCACTGAATAGAGTATACCATTCACTAAGGAACTGACATTCATGTTACCAAAGCATGGATGCTGTGTCTCAGCCAGCAACAGAACAACAGAGACACTTCTACAATCACTCATATACGCATAAAGCGTTTATATATGTAGCAATACCAAATGAAAGTGCAGACACAGTCATATACCCCTGAATTCCCTAACTGAGGCACTCAGGCATAAGTTCAGGCATTCAGCAGATGTACTAAAATATCGCATGACGCTACTAGAAGTAGACAGACAAAATTTCTCAGATATGGGCAAGTACTCACACAATATCTTCATGTATGCTGACAACCACTGCTTTTTCGAAGGATGACAGAGAAACACAGGCACTTCTGCATTCATTGACATAGTCAAAAAGCACTTATATTTGCACCAATATTAAAGGCAATTGAAGACACACTCACATATGGCTGTATTCTCTAACAGCGGTAATGAGGTATATGTTCAATCAGTTGTGTAGATGTTTAGAGAGGCATACATATACTAAAACAGGCAGTCACATCCTGGCAGAATAACAAAAATATCCTATGGTGCTATTAGAGGTAGACACCTGCATTCACTCAGAAATAAAGCCAAGTAGTCACACGATCTACTCATGTATGCAGTGAACTACTGCTTCAATCATTGGTGAGGATTAGTAGTGCAGAGTTCGTCTGTGCTCTGTCACTGGTGACTGACATTAGCCTGTTCAACCCCTTTATGAACTCTCAAACTAATGTTTAATTTCATATATGTCACCTCTGCGATATACTGCAGTTATGCCACAGAGCATGGCACATTGCACTTTAGGTAGTATTACAGGTGGACATCAACATGCAGTCACATAGGTAGGCAAATAGTGATATGTATGTAGCATAGTTCTGCTTTAAAGATGGGTGAGACCTAGTATTCGAGAACCTGTGTGTCTTGTGTCACTGGCTACCTAAATAGGTACAAAAATAGTTTTTTAGGTCTAAGACGTACGTTTTTCTAGAAATAAGTCAGTTGTGTGATATGCTACAGATATGTTATGAAGCACAGTAACATAATTCTTTATATTGTTTTTAAGTATTTCAAGTTTTTAATATACAAGTAAATAATTCACAATAAAATGTATATTTTTTATTAGTTTTCAGTTGGAGGACCTACACAGTGTTGCAATGGTGTCAAATAGTGAGAGAAAAAAGAAAGAAAAACAAAACTACTAGCTCCTTGGAACTGAGAAACAAAAGGGGCAGAACTAGTGAAAGAAAAAGGAGCTGCTGGTAAGAGAACAAAACATTTCTTAAAATAGTATGTCATCAACTTGAAGCACAACAACATGAAGTGCACAAGAGATGACGTTTGACATAAAATAAGAAAGGAGTAAAAGTATATGATATAAGAAGTAAGAATCGTATAAAGAACAACTGAGTTTAACTAAGAGACAGAACCAGTTCAAGGAAATAAGAGTTAGAATGTTCTGTGGCAGAATAATTCCAAATTTTATGAGAAATATAAAGAAATGTAAAAGAAGGAGAGAAGCTATCAGACAAAAGGAACATGTTGAGAGCATAGTTGATAAGGTGTTTGCTCTGAAGAGGAAACTATTCATTTTGATTTTGAACAGAATGAAAACACTAGAGAAAATAGTGCTGTGCATGAGGAGAAAAAGTGAAAAGAAAAGACTTCTAAACAGAAGTAACTTTTGCAAAGTTTTTAGTGGGGAATGGAGACATACATCTAGTACTGGGCCTTTCTTTAATGAAGAAAGCTACTTGCAAAAGAACAGATAGTGCATACAGTTGATGAATCTGGATGGTGTTATGAAGTAAAAGATGGCTCTCCAATTAAGAAAGATATAATGGTACATAGATATGTAGAGGAGGTCATAGCTGAAGAGGTTCAGGGAAGGCATATACAGGCCCTTGTTTACAAGTGGAATTGTGACAGTTATTGTAGTGTTTGCCAGCAATCATTTGACACAGTCAGAAATTTCCTTCATATCTTTCCATGCAAAAGTCTTAAACAGAAATTTGCCATTTTGCAAGGATTAGATTCATGCAGAGTAAGAAAATATACAAATCTAAATAACCATTCACTTGCATGTTTGTTGAAGAAAGAGTGCCAAAGCACCTTCCATCGTTTTAGAATGTTAGCTGTCCACCACTCACAAATTCGAACTTCAGTTAGGAGACTTTACAATGTGAAAAGTCCTGTACTATGTTTAGGGGAAATGAATAGAGCTCTTTTGCATGACACAGTAGCAAAGGTAGAAAAAGGTTTTGGATGTTGTGCAGTTTTCTTTCTTTGGACCTGAACAGAAGTGCAGAGAAAATGAACACCCACAATCTGCAGGTGTAGCAGAACAGGAGATATGTATTTCTGTAGACAACTTTCATGAAGAAATTAGAAAGTTTACAGCAGTCTGTTCAGAGAAACCAAACTGTGTTTGTATATCTTGCTAATGCACTTGCTACAAAACTCAAACTTGTTATGTTATTGTGTCTTCAAAAACTGAAGAAGACAACAGAGATGAGTGGAGAGAATTTGCATCTTATTTATATGTAGAGAAACATTTTGATTGTTGCACACAACACATTATATGCAAGTATTGTTAGAATAAATTAGAGGATAATAAAATGCTGGCTAAAGCAGTGTATAACAAGTTAGAACCAGTTTCTATTCCACAAGAACTGCAAGACTTGAATATTTATGAGTATATATATATTTATACCCATTCCAAGTGATTGTTCGTATGGAGCCAAAGACAGGAAAGTTATCTCCAAATGAGATGTGTCCATGTTGCGTTTCCTGTCAGGGGCATTGGGCCTACTCACACAAGTGAGGTACCATTTGTATCAGGAGACTTGGGGGAATAGAAGAACAAGAGTTATTGCCCCTTGTCTTTCTCAAAACATTTTCCTTCCAAATGTAAGACAGTGTGTAAAAAAGACGCCTATTTGAGAAATGCCCTGTAATTCACATGCTAGTATGGGGACCCCAGAATTCAGTGGTATGCAAATAACCACTGCTTCTCAACACCTTATCTTGTGCCCATTTTGGAAATATAAAGGTTTCCTTGATACCTATTTTTCAGTCTTTATAGTTCACCAAATGAATTGCTGTATACCTGGAGTACAATGAAAATCTAATACAAGGTGCAGCTCATTTATTGTATCTGGGTACCTAGATTTCTCAATGAACCTACAAACCCTTTATTTGGCCACAACCAAAAGAGACCAGAAGACATAATGGTCTATTGCTTTAAAAAATCTGCCAAAGCTGGAAAAATTTATAGAAGAAAATGTGGGCAGAAATGGCTCTTTTTTCACCTCAATTTCAATATTTTTCTATTTTAGCTGTTACTTGAAGGAGCTACACCAATTACCCCTTGCTGAATTCAGAATTTTGTCTACTTTACAGAAATGGCACTAACTGGAAGGAGGCTGAAAGCTAAAAAAAATAGTACAAATATGGTATGTCCAGTAAAATGCCAAAATTGTGTTAAAAAATGTGGTTTTCTGATTCAAGTCTGCCTGTTCCTGAAAGCTGGGAAGACGGTGATTTTTGCACCACAAACCATTTGTTGATGCCATTTTCAGGGGAAAAAACACAAGCTTTCTTCTGCAGCCCTTTTTCCCATTTTTTTACAAAAACACAATTTTTGCTGTATTTTGGCTAATTATTTGGTCTCCTCAAGGGAAACCCATAAACTTCGGCTACCTTTAGAATCCCTAGGATGTTGGGAAAAAAAAGATGCAAATTTAGAGTGGGTAGCTTTTGTGGGTAAAACGTTATGAGGGCCTAAGAGCGAACTGCTCCAAATAGCCAAAAAAAGGCCTGGCACCTGAGGGGGGAAAGGTCTGACAGCGAAGGGGTTAAGTGTGTTTGTAAAAGGTTTAGAAGCTTGTTGTTTCCCACACCTACTTCCTACTGGAGAAGGCTGTAGGTATGATGACCAGCCTGTACAAATACCAGCAGATGTGCACAGGTCAACTAGACTAAATTCAGAGGATCCTAGATTTTGACAGTGTATTCCTTACATACTTTTTCAGAGTACATTTTCAGCGTTATTCTATGCAATAAATCAAATTCTAAAAACAGGATTTAATCTGCAGAATCTAATTCATGGAAAAGACGAACACCTTGAGAACAACTTAATCAATTTGATGGCATGTCAACGTGGTACAAATTAATATTGGTATCGTCGCCCTGGTGAGCTGAAATGAATGTTGAGGAATCTAGGATCACCTACTTGGTTTGTGACACTATGTTGTGCTAAGTGTGCATGGGATGATCTCCTTGAATATCTATGAGAAGCAAACTCTAATATAAAAAGATATCAATCTGAACCTGCAAACATTTGTAGATATTTTACCCACTGATTTCAAGCAATTATGGCTTTCATCTGTAACAAAACAAAGTACTGATCTTTTTTTGAGGGAAAGTGTACCAAGCTAGAGGTGCTACACATATTCACATGCTGCTATGGGTAAAATATGCCCCAAAGTTTGTAACAGACACTGATGAGTCTGTCATTACTCTCATAGAACAGTATGTGACATGTGCTATATCAAAGGAAACTTCTGAGGAAAGATGAAGACAAGTTCTTAGCTGTGGGAAATACTTTTGTCGGAAATATCAAAATCAATATTTTATACACAATGCCATTTTGGATTCCCACGACCTGTGATCTCAGAAGGAAGAGTGAATAGCTTTTTGTTTGTAGTGACACAGACATGGACACAAAAGGCATCAAAAAAATGTACAACCTTAGAAGACAAGAAGGGTCAAAATATATCAATGACTACAACCCTGTCATTCTAAAGATGTGGAATGCAAATATGGATATACAATCTGTTGCAGATAATTCTATTGCTGTAGCTTGCTATGTCACTTCTAACATACCAAAGGTGAAAAAGACAGAGATAAAAGAGATGTTGGAAACGATTTCTGCAGAAAAGAGTGTTGCTAAAAAATTGTACAGTTTTAGTTGAAAATGCTTCGCACAGGAAAATTGGCTCTTATGAATGCACAGATATATTGAGCTCTGCAAATTTGTTCTCCAAGTCTAGAGGAATTGTGTGGGTAAGCTTAGGGCTTGAAAACAGTTGTAAGAGAGTATTGAAGACTTTTCCAGAAGCAGAGTATCTTGTAGAAGTTGATCCCACGAGTACAGACATTTTAAAGATTAACACGTGGGATACACACTACCCAAGGAGAAGTGTCCATCTTGAAAACATGTGTCTGTATGAAGTACTTCAGCATTATACATATAGAACTAATGTCACAGAAAACACTGAAGAAGGATAATTTGCAGTTACTGAATGTGCTTGTTGTTTGGTAAGACACCACAAAGGAGACCTAATTAATCACAGGAAGCTTAGTTGCCAAACTCCAGACAGGAAATAATTTTTCTACTTGGAACTTTTACGACTCTTCAAACCATAGCCATATGAATCTGAATTATTTAGATACTATGACAGTTATCAAGACTCATTTAATGCTCTAAAAGATAACATTCAGTGTTCTGTGTTTCTAACATATTTGCAGATGTTGAAAGATGAGGTTGCACAGGAAGAAACCATCGCTGCTGAAATAGCCATGGGAGTTTGCAAAGCAGCCCAGATTCTGCACCAGAAAGTGAAGATCCTCAGGGACAACCAATAATTCAAAATGAAACAGCTATAGCAATGAATGAAGAATACATTGTCATGCAGCAGACATCATTTGGCCTACAAGGGATGAGGTTTCCCAGAAAGACTTCTAAAATAGAACACTACTTCACATTTATTTATGATATTGTACCAGATATAATTCTTCAAGTAAAATAATTAAGTGTGCTTGTTACTGTAGTAACTAGATAGTAAGCTACTAATTAAAGAAATGCAGTGAGTACTATGCATAGTGTCACTTATTTGTAGTGGTCTCCTGTGCAGTTTTGTGTTTTTTCAATCCGTTGATTCTTTTTTACCATTGTTCGAAGATTAAACTCTATACAAATCATAGTGATAGGGTGAAGGAGTATAAAAACTGAGAAAAGTGAAGAATAAAATGGATACTTTAACTATATAGTAATAATGCTTTACAGTAATGCAATAAATATTATTGTTTGCGTAACTGTGAAAATTAAATACTAACATGACTTTCTCTTTTGTTTTCTTCCCAATAGTTGCTGCCCTTTGTCAGTTTTAGGTATCTTAAAATAATTTTTGAAGCATATACATATTGCATAGGAGCAGGTAGACTAAAGAGTGGCTACCGACTCCCGGGGCAGACAGTGGAGTTGGCAAGGGCAGCTGAGGCTGGGCTCCCCAAGTTGACCTCCAATGAGAGAGCACCACATGGTGGTGTTCTGGTGGGTCCGGACACCCCCCTCCCGAGCACGAGGGCAGCTGGGGGACCTCTCCATGCTGCCCTTCAATGAGGCAGCCCTGTAGGGGGTGTCTGATTAAGATTGGACAACCCCAGAACAAAGAAGAATGCAGTGCATTAACATATTGCATAGTATCGGGCAGACTAAAGAGTGGCTGCCGTCTCACACAACAGACAGTGGAGATGGCAAGGGCAGCTGGGGTGGGCTCCCCAAGTTGCCCTCCAATGAGAAAGCACCACATGGGGGTGTCCTGTTGGGACTGGACAACCCCCCCCCCCAGCACCAGGGCAACCGGGGGAGGCCTCCCTGTGCTACCCTTCAATGAGGCAGCCCTGGAGAGTATGTCCAATTAATATTGGACAATCCCAGAACGAAGAAGAACGCAGTGCAAGGCCACATAAATAAAGATAAACCAAAGCGATACCGCTCTCCCCAGCCGAGTTGGAGAGCCACTTATCACATATGCAAACTGACCCACAATGCCTTACGGGGTATCATGAATTGTTTTGACTTCTCGCCAGCTTGTGGTGGCCCCACCAACCAAGTGTCCATGGACAGGGGGAGCTGCAGCAGCAGCGCAACCTCCCCCACTGCAAAGTTTGTGCCCCCACCGCAGGTTGGGTGGGATCAAAGAAGTATAAACTCCCAAGGGTTCCAAAGTATCATTTAGCCCAAGTTTGTTTGAACTTTTGTTCTTTGTTTGTTGAACTCTCTAGGGGCAAAAGGCTGTAATTTCAAGTAGTTTTACATTTCTAGTTGAAATTATAGCATTCTCGTCTAAATGCATTCTGGGAGTGGGTGGTCCCAGTAGGGAGATCCATAGTATGGCTGGTGAAAGGTCATATGACAGAGCTCCCTATTGGGGTGCAGGATGGTGTTACACAATGTTTATCAAGAGTAATCAAAAAGTAATCTGAAAGTAATCCTAACAGCACAAAGTATTCCAACATGCATAAACATGTTCTTGTTCATGCCTATTTGAGTGACAAAAATGACAGCCACCACTGTTCAAAGTAGGTGTACTTTATTACAAAATGTAGGTGCTCTCACTTTGAGTTACAACCAAATATTGCATTGGGATACTAGTAAATGTTTTGCCATAGGGGGTTGTGGGATTATATTTCCCCTCAAGGGGAGACAAGAATGATTATGCAATGACATCCTAAAGTAATTCCATTAACTTGTGTACATTTGTAAATTGTTGCATAGTAGTGAGTAGTGTGTGTGTAATAAATGCACTTTTAATTTATTAAAAGAAAAAGCACAGACTGGACAATCATTTATTGAGTGTTATTCTTGTGTGCTTGTGAATGGCGATTACTAGCCCACACCACCTGCCTTGAGTAAGCCTTGGACTGCTCTGCAACGCTACCCTATGAGATTCAAGCACCACAATGGGATGTTTGGTTCCCAGTGGTGGTTGTGTGGGGACCCATTACTTGTGAAGGCCACAAAATGAATGACCCACCTTCCAGCACTCACTTATTCACCCAAAGAAGCACTCATACACTCAGACAATTACCCATACATCACTAATGAATTCACTCACCCACCCATACAGACACTAATGCACTAAGTAAATCACCCATGCACCACTTATGCACTCACTCACCCATACACACACGTAAACTCACCCATGCATCACTCATATTCTCACTCACTCATCCATCCAACCACGCACTCATACAGACAGTGAGTCACCCATGCACAGTTTGTAGCCTCACTTACTCACCCATGCACCATCCATACATTCACTCACTGATACAGCACACATGTGCTCACTCTCTCACTCATACACCTTTCATATACTCACTCTCTCACCAATGCAGCACTCATGCTTTCACTCACCCACCCATATATGCACTCATCCACTCAGTCAATATCCCACATACCCCTCAGACATTCACGTACCCATACAAGCACTCATACACTCACAGAATCACCTATACACCACTCATGCATTCACTCACTCACTCACCCATACTAACACGTATGCACTCAGTAAATCACCCATGCACCACTAATGCACTCACTTATTCACCCACACATGCACTCATGCACTCAATCACCCATGTACCATTCATGCACTAACTCACTCATCCAAACATGCACTTATACACAAAGTGATTCACCCAAGCACCATTTGTAACCTCAATCACTCACCTATACACCATCCATGCATTCATTCACTCACTCATACATCACTCATGCCCTCACTCTCCCATACACCTTTCATGCACTCACTTTGTCACCCATGCAGAACTCATTTACTCTCTCATATGTATATGCACTCAACCACTCAGTCAATCTCCAAAAAATGTCTCATGCACTCATTCTCCCATACAAGGACTCATATACTCAGACAATCCCCCATACACCACCCATGCATTCAGTCACTCACCCAAACACTCATGCACTTAGTAAGTCACTCATGAACCACTTATGCACTCACTTATTCACCCATAAATATATACATGCACTCATCCAATCACCCATGCAACACTCATGCAGTCACTCACTCATCAAACCATGCACTCACACACACATTTAGTCACCCATACACCATTTGTAGCCTCACTCACTTACCCACACAGCATCCATACATTCATTCAACCACACAGCTCTCATGCACTCACTAACTCACCCATACCTACACTCATGCACTCAGTCACTGACCCATACATACACTCATGCACTCCTCAATCACCCACACACCACTCATGCGCTCACTCACTCACTCACACATAAACATATACTCATACTCATGCACTCAATCACCCAAACACAACTCATGCACTCACTCATCCATACATTCACTCATCAGTCAATCACCCATACACACACTCATGCACTCCCTCAATTGCCAATACATCCACTCATGCACTCAGTCAATTGTCCATACACCACTCATGCACTCAGTCAATCAGCCAAACATTATTCATGTACTCACTGACTCACCCATACATGTACCCTCACACTCACTCAAAATAAATATTCAGGCACCCACTCACTCATCAATCTATACACTCATGTATTCACTTACTCACCTATAGATGTACTCAAACAATAATTCACTCGTGCATAGATTTACTCATGTGCTCAGTCACTCACACACAAGCACTTATGCACTCAGTGAATCACTCATACACACTCATGAACTCACTCACTCACTCATACTTCCACTCATGCACTCACTCACTCACCCATGTGTGTACTCATGCACTCACTCATCTATAGATGCACTCATACAATCATTAAAAAACCATGCATCACTCATACATTCAGTTACTCACCCATACAAAACAAATACACTCACTCACCCACACACCACTCATACACTCAGTCACCCACCCATAGACCAGTCACACACACACTCACCCACGCACCACTCAAACTCTCATTCACCGATACACACACTGTTCCACTCACACATACATGCATTCATGCACTCATTCGTTGACCCAAACCTGCACTCATGCACTCACTCACTCACCCATACATGCACTCATGCACTCACTCACCCATAAATGCACTCATGCACTCACTAAGCCTTACAGCCAGTCACATACTCACTCACTCAATATAGCCATTCATGTACCCAATCACTCATCCATACAATCATGCATTCAATTACTCATCCATACATGCACTCATGCACACACCTACTCACCGATACATGCACTCATGCACTCACTCATTTACCCACAATAGAAAAATGCAATCAGTGAATTACCCGTGCATACACTCATGCACTCACTCAGTGATCCATAGACACACACATACAGTTTATCTTCTTTTTTAACCACGAAAGGCAGTCTTAATCAGAACCTTTTTTCTGAAAGTTTTTTTTTGTTTTTTTTAAGTTTTATTAAATTTTGTAGTTTTGTTTTCCAAAAATAAAATGGCAAATAGTAAAACCAATTTTCATCAAGAACTGAAACTGGGGAACTAACTTTAACTCGAACAAAAACAATAAAAAAAAGAAACTCAGCACTGATGGTCCTTTGCAGAACTTGCATAGACTTCTACTGTTAGCACCTTCTGGCAGTCAAGGCAAAAACTTCCAATCTTCTTTAACTTAGGTGCTTTGTCTGTGAGCTGCTCCTGTATGGCAGCAGGAATAGGGTGAGCAGGTGCCACCATTGGAGCTTGTGATGTACTAGGCTCACCTGCACTCTGTTCTTGCCGAGCCCTTGCTAGATGCCTAGTGTGGTAAGATTTCAGGTGGTAAAGCATCCTGGTGGTTCCGCATGAATACTTCTTCTAAGTGCCCCTGGATAAGATCTTGTCACAAAGGGTGTGCTAGACCAGTTTTGCAACCATTATGCACTCCCCTGATGGTATAGTAGAGAACTCCCATGCCACTGATTGTTTTTTTTGCAGGGGTTTCATCTTCCCATGAGCTTTCTTCATGGTGGTGAGCAGCTTCCTCCCCATTACTACCCGATGCAGTTATGTATTTTGAAAAGAAAAAAAGAATGTACAAACTTACCTGCCTCCAAAATGCAATCACTGTGTAGCTCCAAAACAACTCCCCGAAAACAGCACCTCAGGTGAAAAGAAAAGGAAATTGGGCGTTGTCTTCCTGTTCAAGAGACAGAGAACTGGCCTGCCCAATCAAATGACTTCATTATATAGTCATTTGATCTCTGCGAATGTCGAAGTCGTCAAGGATACCAACATTGTTGCAATGAAAAAAAAGTAATGAAAAAGTTTTGCAAATCATCTTTGAGCACAAATACTTCTATATTTAACTTTTTATAGAAAACTACTACCTTCAACAATTAATAACAATATCTCTATATATTGTATTTACATTTTTTCCAAAATATGTCAAATCTGTGATTAATGGCAAAAGCAACGCATTTGTGATTAATGAAACATGGGGGAAAAATAAAATACAAACCTCCCTAATAAATCTATTTTGTGATAAATATTAGGGGGCTCTTTCTTTCAATAGGACAGGGTCAGTCTATGACGTACTGACTGGTACCACCTCACCGGGTGCTCGTTTTGGATGGTCGCACCATGCTTGCAAATGTATTATGTTTTTAAAAGCACCTGCTGCCAGTGTTCCTTGCCTCTACCTATTTTCAGGGAACAATACAAAACTTAAGATACTCTCAAAAGAATTTGTCTTTCTGGACCTATGTCAGAGACTTTTGCCTAGTACAAGATTTGATTGTACCATAAGGTCACGCAAAGGGTTTCTATGTCTGTTGCAAAGAAAGTGTACCATGCAAATCACAAAGTTCATATAACATAAACAATTTCAGACTTTTACTGATCTTGTCAGAGAGAGTTTTTGTTTTCTCCACTCTTTCATTATCCTAATGTTGCAAACACGGTTCTTTGGGGTACAAATCAGTTCATAATGTTAAAGAGAACCTTCTCCTATGGTGTTAAATTTGAAAGTCTCTGTTGCTGTTCCCCAGAACAAGCACTCTTCAACTATACTGCCTTACAGTATATATAACCTGTGACTTCTACACCTTGTTGTGCTCTTTCTCACTTTATATTTCCTGTATAAATATTAACACACATACAATTGTTTGTCTTTGTGCTATGACACCCTACCATACTATTGATGCAAAAAAACTAAAAACTGTTAAAATGTACCTCAAAGAGAGTTGTCATGGACACTTCAGTAGGTCTGTTAAAGGGTGGAACTAGGGGAATCTATGACAAAGGTGCTCATTGGGGGCGCCTACAATAAGTGCCACACTGAGTGCCACCAGCGCTAGAACATGCCCTGCAATCAATTGTGCAGAGTTATCGCTCAGATTTCACCTAGAATTTGTACATACACACTCAAAAACAAAAACACACTGTCTGCATCTCTCTGTGCAGTGCTGCTTTGAGTGGTTATAGATGTTGGCAACAAGGCCTTACCCTGTGGCCAATCATCACCACGCACAGCCAAATACCATGTGCGGTAGTGGTTGTTTTAATATATAGTAATGAAAATTACTTTATGTTAAAAAATACATTGAAATTCACTGAAAAAAGCAAAGGTTCCAGGGACGTTACAGCTAGGAAATAGAATTGAAAAATCCTTAGAAATTCACTGAAAAAAACAAAGGTTACGTGGAAGTTATAGTTAGGTTCTGAATTTACTCATACAAAACCCCCAAAAATCATCAGTTATAGTTCCCTAAGCTAAATATAACTTATGCCCCGTAATGCACTGCTCATGACCTCACATGTTACATCACCACCTACCCAGGGCAAAATGTTTATTTATAATGCGGGAGGCCCGTACAGCTTCCCCCACGTATAATAATTAAAATTACTTTATGTTAAAAAAAAATCAAGAAATGCACTGAAACAGCTGAAAAAACTACAGGTTACATGGATGTTATAGTTCAGAAATAGAATTTAAAAAACATAAAAATTCACTGAAAAAAACAAAGGTTACAAGGACGTTATAGTTAGGTTCTGAATGTACTCGTACAAAACCTTAGAAATTCAGCAGTTACAGTTATAGTTATTTCAAATAACTATAACTCTCACCCTAAGGCAACTATAGCTTGTGGTCTCACCACGAAGCCGACTCCTAAGATAGCTTCCAACACTTCCTTGTTGAGGTGCTGGCAGGCAATCATATATCAGCACTGTGACAGTAGATCCGCGGAGGATCGGCGTCCCTAGATAGTTATATTTTTTTAACTCTAATATCACCAAAACTTCTGAAGAGATGTATAACAAAGCACAGTTTCTGAACCAAAGGCTAGCTTTCTGTCAAATTTGATGAAATATCGATCAGTGGTTTGGGCTGTAGTCATGTTCAAAAACGTGAAAAATCCCATTGACGTAGAATGGGGAAAAAGTGTTTTGGGACCCTCCATCTTTCTCTCCCATCACTTGAGGGATCACCCTGCTTGGGGAGTAATGCCAGCTTCCACAGGATGTGGGAAGCCAGCTAGGACTGCAGGGGCCTTCAGGCTCCCCCGGCAGTCCTGTCACTCTCTCTTCCATCCCATGCTTTGATTGCAATGGTCCCTCCAAGCAATAATTACAAAAGCAGTTAGAAATTACCTGGTAATAATGGTTAATGGTACAGATCCTCACACTGAAAATTGAGGGTTCTAGTCCAGGTGTGTCTGTGGCATTTCACTATTTTAATTTATTTAAAACTTTAAAAGTTTAAGGTTCATACTAAAAAACTATCTCACACTTTTTAATTGACAAACACGTTTTTATTTTCAATTTGTCCAGAAATATCTCATTCTAAGTATATTATTCACCAAACCCTAAAAAACTCACTATCTCTCTCCCTCTCACTTTCTTTCTCTCTCTCTCAATTTCTCTTTTTGAATCTCATTCTCCCACTCACACCCCCCCACTCAGACCCTTACAAACACACTCACAGATCCACTCAGACACTCACGCACCCACTCACAGACCCACTCAGACCCTCGTGCACCCACTCACAGACCCACTCACAGCCTCACACACCCACTCATAGACCTACTCAGACAGTCATGCACCCATTCACAGACCGATTCAGACTGTCACACATCCAGTCACAGACCCACTAAAATCCTCATTAATCCACTCACAGATCCACAAGGACACTGACACACCCACTAAGACACTGATGAACCCACTCTCCCACCCAGACAGACACTCTCCGAGCCACCCCCCCTAGAGACACCCTCTCACACCTATGCTCACACCGAAGGAAACAGGTCGCGGCCAACTCCTGTGCATGACCAAAGGGGTGTGGTAGCGTGGGGTTGGGGTGGTGACTAGAGGGTTCGGCCACAGGTCAGGCCATGTGGCCCACTGCCACCATGCAAGGTTAAAGGCGATGGGTAGCGGTGGTTGGATTCACGTATATTAATGAAAATTATTTTATGTTAAAAAAAACAGAGAAATTCACTGAAAAAAACAAATAATACAGGGACATTATAGTTAGGAAACAGAATTTAAGAAAACATTGAAATTCACTTAAAAATACAAAGGTTACAGACACATTTTAAATGTACAAAGCCATAGAAGTTCACCAACTGTAGTTAGAGTTATCTCAAGTAACTATAACTCGTGCCCTAAGGTAACATTAACTCACGCTCCTGCCATTCACTGCTAATTACCGCACAAATTACAACACTCATGACATCTTTGATAACATCATTGATAATGCCACTGTAACATCTGCAGTAGAATTATTGATCAGATAACTGTGCATGGCCGGGGGATGAGTTATAGTTCCCTTAGGGTACAAGTTACAGTTACTTGAGATAACTCGCTGAAGTCCTGTTCCATTGTGAGTCCAGAGTGCCATGTCACCGACGTCTGTGACACCTAATTCCGCCATGGCAGCTGTAGCCCCGAGCATGACCATGACCCCGTGAGGTCGCCGCGCCACGTCTTGACAGACCGGATTCACCGACCCCCACCAGATCGTAAGGTACCGATGGCTTGCCCCGCCGCACATCACTTCCACTGTCCTGCAGTAAGGAGCCCACGCCACACTGGATCCAACGAAACCTCACATCTCCGACTCCGTGCACCAGCTTGTTTTCCTTGTTACCAAAGGAGCTGTATCAGGGGGACTGTGCAACTCCATGACTTGTGCCACCCTCCCAGCGAGTGGAGTCAGACTGTTGGGTACAACCCCGTCAATGATGTTGTGATAGCCCCAGTTATTGTGTTTCTAAGTGTTTTTATTGGGATTTTCATATCTCTCGCTGTGTATTTTGGGTTTTTGTTGTTTCGGTCTTGTTTGATTTAGATAAATATTGGCTTTTTTTTTAACTGGTGTGGAGTTGTTTTGTGGTGTTTTCACTGTGTTACTGTGTGTGTTTGTACATATACTCTACACAGTGCCTCTGAGATAAGCCTGACTGCTTGTGGCAGGCTATCAAGTGGGTGAGCAGGGGTTATCTGTATGAGCTGCCTGAGCTGCGTATCTCCCTTACCCTGACTAGAGTGAGTGTCCCTTCTTGGGCAGGATGTAAACTGAGACCATATATATATATATATATATATATATATATATATATATATTTCTTCCTACATCAAGGAAGACAGGCAAGCAAGAGAAAATGACACCTTTATTCCTCCAAATACAGGAAAAAAGGAACGGTTTTGGCATAACAATGTCTTTCTCAACATGTTTGCCACTGCCATTTTTTCCACGATTACTTATACCAACATGTGACCTATCAAAACTACCACATTGTTAGAAACAAACATTATTTTCACATGTTATCATTTACTCATTTATCAATACTTTCAATACTGGGCTGATTAAATTGAAAAAAAATTCAGTTTTTTGTTTGTGAATACACCTAATTTTCACATAACAAAATAGATGATTTCAGTCTGCATTCCTGCCACATATATATATATATATATATATATATATATATATATATATATATATATATATATATATATATTTATTTATTTTTATTTTTATTGTTATTGCCAGGATCAAGTAACACCAAAACAAAAAAATGATACATTGTCACTTTCGGTTAAAATAAAAAGTTGTGTATAATCATTCAATAGAAAATTAAACCATAAACAAATAAACAAATTCAGCCAGGCTTATATAAGAAATAATCCCCCCAGATCAGGGAGAACTTTTTACCACTACCTACTCTGCTAGCATATCTCATTTCCTGAACCCTGACTTGCATCATTTTACAACGCCATTCTTGACTAGTGGGAGACACCTCAGAGCACCAATTTCTTAACAGAAGAGATCTAGCAACCTCAGTGGCGATAAATACGAGCTTCTCCCACCTAAAAGGGAGCCTTGCCTCAGGGTCATAACCCAAGCTTACCAGCCGAATGCTGGGAGATATGGAAACCAACGCCATAGTTGTTAGCATCTTAAAACTTCCAGCCCAATATCCCTGTATGCATCGGCATGTCAAAATCACATGAGTCCAGCCTGCCACCCCTACTTCCTTACAACGAAAACACAAATCGGGGTAGCCGATCCCCATGTGAGAGAGGGCCTGCGGGGTTCGATACAATAACCATTTGCTGAAAAATATCATTCGGTGCCAGTTTGCCCCTCTAAGAACTGAGAAATTCAGACGATTAATGCTCTCCCAGCATTCACTTGAAAGCTCTAAGCCCTCCTGACGAGCCCATTTCCTTTGAGCTTTTATCCCAAGATCTGCTTTGTCCCTGTCTGCCACAAGCCTTCTCCATGACCCCGCAGTCCTTATCCCAGGAGGATCCACCAATTCTGAGACCAACGACTGGGCGTTAGTAATAGAATTTACATCTAAATCCCTTAAGATATGTAACAAAATATTATAGGATCCAACCAAAAGGAAGTCATTTTTGACAGCAGACAGAATATTTAATGGCGTTTCCACGTTATCATTGGCACGGAAATCCCCAATTTTACTGAACCCAGCATGCTCCCATCTCCTTTCTAAGTCTTCATTAAGCTTTGCACCAGAGTGCACCAAGATCTGTGTTAGAGGAGTGTCAAAATGGGATTGAATGTTTTCTGAAAAAGTCTGATCTTCTCCTAAAAAAACATTTGAAAATCTTATAGCAAACTTTTTTAGGCGATTTCGCCAAAATAGCTGGGTTCTGAATATTATGCTCCCTACATATTAAATCCCAAAAATCATTAAAGAACCTACAACCTGCCAAATGATCCATTTTAAAGCTAGCACAGTAATGTGCAAAAAAAGCAAAATAATAGTCTTTGAAATTCGGCAAAGCTAATCCCCCCTTTTCTTTATCCGCATATACTATACTTAATGCAGCTCGAGTCTTCCGGTTTTGCCAAATAAAAGGGCGGAATATGGCTTACAGTTTTCTGAAAAAGTTTTGCGTTAGAACACACGGGATGGCCCCAAACAAAAAATTGAAGAGTGGTAAGATCGACATTTTAATTAACGCAATTCGACCTAGTATAGAAAGGGAAAGGGACCCCCAACGGACCAGCAAGACCTGAGTTTTCTGAAGCAATGGAGCAAAATTTAGATCGTACAGGTCTCCTATATTGGCCGAGAAATAAGTCCCTAAATATCTATTTGAATTGGCATTCACACAACATCTTAATTCAGGAAGCAGATTGATAGGAGAGGTGCTGCAAAGAATAATATCGGTCTTGCTCATATTGATCTTATAGCCACCAATTTGCTCAAATTCATTAAATACATTAAAAACCGCTTCCTGAGAAGTAT
Source organism: Pleurodeles waltl (assembly GCF_031143425.1). Lineage (NCBI taxonomy): Eukaryota > Metazoa > Chordata > Amphibia > Caudata > Salamandridae > Pleurodeles > Pleurodeles waltl. The sequence continues at coordinate 895,541,629 of NC_090446.1, forward strand.
GTTCTTTATCTAGAAACATGATGATGTCATTCGCATAGAGTTTGATCTTCTCCATTGACTTTAAAGGAGGTTGAACCTGAATATGTTGTCTAATTTTAATGGCTAGAGGCTCAATAAAAAGAGCAAATAGTATGGGAGATAAAGGGCAACCCTTCCTAGTCCCTCATTGTATTTGAGGTTGGCAGACACACTTTGAGTTTATAATAATATTGGCTTCCGAATTTAAGTACAGCCTTTGAATTAGTGCAGTGACCTGAGAGGGCACCTTGTTGCTAGACAATACCGCGTCTAGTAAAAGAATGATGGCAGGGACTTTCTTAGAAGCAAAATAATCAAGAGCCTCAGCCAAAAAATATGTATTAGTAGCAAGTTGCCGGCCAGCTATAAACCCATTTTGATCGGGATGCACCAGTTTCTTCACTACCCTATTAAGCCTATTGGCCAACAGTTTTGTAATAATTTTGTAATCTGTGTTTAACAATGAAATTGGACGATATGCATTGGGGTCCTCCCTGTCCTTGTTTTTCTTAGGAAAGCTAACCACGTTTCCTGAATGCCAGGTCTTAGGAATCTGCTCGCCCATCAGTAGGCCATTAATTAAGGCCAAAAAATCATCAGCAAATGCATTGATAAAAGCCTTATAAAACTCAGCCGGGAAGCCATCCAGCTCACAGGCCTTCCCCATGGGGAGGTTCTTAACAACGTCTAAGAGTTCTGGCTTCGTAAATGGCTGTAACAGCACTTCACAGTCTTCGTCTGATAGACTGGGAATATCCAAGTCCCTCAGGAATTTCTTAGTAGACCTGGGATCGATAACTGGAGCACAACTATAAATTTGTCTATAATGCTCCAGCATAATTTTATCGACGGCTCGGGGGTCAATATGTCTAACCCCGGTGACAGGACATCTTAGAGCGTGAATGATATTACCAGCAATACGATCTGGAGCTTGCCATGCCAAAAATGTTCCTGTAAAGTTAGTCTCTTCATAGACCTTTTGTTTATAAGTCCGATATTCATTATCCACCTTCTTAAAAAAGTTATCAGCCAATGCCTTCTTAGCAGCTTCAAAAGACTGCCTATTATTTTCAGAGGGAGCATGTAGATAGGCAATTAAACACTTTTGAACTGCCTCTTCCAGTGCAGTAATTTGTTGTCTCAGAAACAATTTATCAGCTGCCTCTTTGGCAATTACCCAGCACCTAAAAAAGGCCTTAAATGAATCCCAGACCACAGTTGGAGTTGAGGATCCCTGATTGAGTTTGAAAAAGTCCCTTATTTCAGCCTGAGAGATCTGTAGCCACCCCTCATCCAAAAGAAGCTGTAGATTAAAAAAACACCTTCTAGTCTGAATTGTAGGGGCTTTGGCATAGAGAGACACTTCCAGCACCAGGGAGGCATGGTCTGAAAGGACAGAGTGCAGGACCGACTGAGTTCTATAACACAATGTTTCTGATATCAGAAAAAAATGTATACAAGAGGAGCTTTTGAACCGAGTGGAAATACAAGTATATTCCCTCGCATCAGGAGCGTTCGTTCTCCAGGGATCACAAAGCATCAAGACCTTAACATAGTCTTTAAAGATTTTTGCTACTTTGGGTTTGTGTTGTTTCTTACCACTGGATCCTGAAGGAAATTAAAATCTCCTCCAATAATAATTTTGCCTGTTAATTGCAAAAGGGAGTGAAACAAGCCTACGTAGGGAGCTGGGTCATCTAACAGAGGGGCATAAAAACTAACAAAGACAAATCTTTCTTTGGCAATTAAACACTGGACCCAACACAATCGCCCATGGGGGTCAGAAAAAAAATCAAGTGGCTGTGCATTGAGGGCTCTGGCTAGGAAGACTGCCACACCTCTGTGAGCCGCTGCAGCTGCAGCGACTACTTTAAAATCAGCCATTTTTTTAAACATGTGGAAATCCGGAACTTTAATAACCGGAATATGAGTCTCCTGTAAAAGTATAACTGAGGGATTTAAAGCGGTTACCCTTTCCTCAATTACGGACCTTTTCCTACGGTTATTTAATCCATTAACGTTACAGGAGAGTAGTCTTAATGGAAGAAAATTTTTTGTCATTGATTTAGACCTTGACCTGGTCTGAATAATATCACCCACACTTTGGAGTTAAATACTCTATAATAGACATAGCAGCACTCTAAAGTGACAAAACCAGATCCTGGTGTCCATATCTCTCCCCCCCAACCCACTCCCTCCCTAACCCCCCCAACTCTCACCCTCGGTGGCCCACACCTGGAGCCCTCCTGCCCGGGCACCCGAGGCCACACCCCCCTGGCCCCAACCTTCCCTAACCTGGTGTCTTGACATAGCACCCTAAGCCACAGACTGGAGAGAGAGACTAAAGTGCAAATAAACTGGACATGCGTTGTGGACGCTATCGATAGAATCCCGCATTTTCTTGCAGCATCATCCTCCCTCTTAGTGCAATATGTGTGTCGCCCTGCCATTCTCTTGTTAAGTTTTTTCTACCCCGGCCCCCCCCCCCTTGTTCGACCTGACTGCTCAGAGTTTTGAATTACATGTAGCAAGGATTTAGCAGCATAAACTGTATGAATAAAATTTGAATGACCCTGAAAAAACACTTTAAGTTTGGATTGCTGCACAAGTCCAGCCTGAGCCCCAGCTTTTTGAAATGCCGGAATCATCCCTTTCAATTCTCTCCTCCAACGCGCAGCCGCCACCGACATATCTGAGAAAATCTTAAACGCATAGTCACCGGGAATCTGGTAGATTTTAGTTTTAATTGCTTGCTGAAGAATCCGTTCCTTGATGCGAAAATCACCAAAATTCACTAGAATAGTGTGAGGGTATTTAGCGTTGGGAGGCTGCACTGCGGGGACTCGATGGGCCCGCATGATGGTGAGATCCGAATGCTTGTCCATTGGTTCTGATAGAACATGACGTTGAATAAGACCAGTGACCAGATCTGTGACTGTCTGGCCATTTTCACGGCCTTCAGGGACTCCCGTGAATCTCAAATTAGATCTACATGAACGATTTTCGGCGGCGTCGAGACGAATCTGTAGATCTAGCAGGTCCACCTGACACTTTGCCAGGGATGGTTCTACAGTCACACGGACGTCCTCAGGGTCAGAAACTCGCTGCTCAATATCCTAGATTTGTTAATTAAGTTGCTGGATATTACTACAGATTAAGTTCAATTGTGATTCTGTTCTCTGATTTGCGTCATCTTGCAAAACTTTTAGAGTTTTTAATTCCCTTAGTATCTGCAGGAGTAAGCTTTCCGGGTGGGTGTCAGTACTTGCCGTACCTTTCAGCTCCTGAGACAGAGCCCCATTTTGACCACTGAACTCAGAAGACCCAACAGGAGTAGCAACATGAGGGGAGGATCCAGCTACTGTGTCTCCCCTGACCCTGCTGATTGACTCGTGCAGTGGGAGAGAAATGGAACTATCTGCCTGAGGGGCAGAGATGCAGCCGTTAATCAGTGAAGGGGTAACCTCTTTCTGGCTTTTCCCCACCCCAAACAAGGGAAAGAGTGGCTTGGAGGCAGAGTCTGTATCCGTCATCTGGCCGCAGGAGGTCTCAGAGTTCCAGGTAGGGGTTGACTGAGTGAGCAGTGGAGAGCCTTTACCAAATGATCCCGGACTGGGATCCGAGTTGGATGGCAAAACTCTTAATACATCAGATGGACAGTCAGAGCTAATGTGAAGGCTTGCCAAATTGCTCATGGAGGGTGGTAAATTATGAGGCGGGCGAAGTAGAGTTAGAAGCTAAATCTATGGCGGACGGTAGGGCAGGTTCTAAAGATGGAGCCTTTTGAATGTGGTTATCCGAAGGCACAGGGCGTTTTGTTTTGACAGTACATGCTGTTCTAGGAGCCCTGGCGGCAGAGCGACCTGTGCCCAGCGCGTGATGTGGAGAACGCCGCATCATCCAAGGTCACGGAGTAGCCGTGTCCCGCCAGAAGCGCGCCTGTCCTGATCCTTCAGGCGCGATTGAGTCGTTAGCAAAGCACAGAGAAGGGCCGGCAAATCGCACCAGGGGCAAGTCTCAAGACCAGTGTTTTAAGTAAGTCATTTCCACTCTAATAGCTCTCTTACACGGAGAGGAAGCAATGGTCTGTCTTAATCCTCAAAGTGCGACTGAATCCGCATTTGGCTGAGTGCAAACAGGAACTAGCAGCGCCATAGTAACCAATAATGTCTTTTGGGAAAATAGTTCTCTTAATGAGAGACCCCCTGGCACACTGAACAAGCCTGGCAGTCAAAGAAAATTAGGCATTGACTAGGAATCCTCACCTAAAGAGCCAATATAATTGAAAGTGCCTTTCAATTCGGTCTTCTCTTTTTTTATATACTGTATATATGTATATAAATATATTTTCAATAAGACATCTCAAGGAAGATCCCTCAAAAAATTTAAAAACATTTCTTAATTTCAATTTGAACATGATGTTTATAATCATCAGTAGCCTTACTAATATTCAAATGAAAAATGCCTTGCTCAAATCTTCTAATGAAACCACCCAAATTGGTCATAACAAAGGGATAGCAACATGAACACTTCTCAGTATGCCATAGAAACATTATAGTAAACATATGATTACAATATTTACAATTTTTTTTCAGGTCTTATTGTGTGTTTTACTGTGGGGCTTCAGCAGTTTAGCAATAATTACTTGTCATTGTCACCATACTTCTTCTCAATACAAAAATTGAAAATGACTAACATGTGTAACTTGAATATCCTCAATCTAGCTCAAGGGGGCATCGCATAGCATTGTATCACACCCCGACTTCTGACCCCAGTGCGCAGATATATAGATCCTTTGCTCCACAAGCCAACTCTGCAAAGAAAAGATCATTAAAAAAAAATTAAAAAACCGTGTTAATGCACACATTTTCCTGACAATATCTTAGGTTAATAATGAAACAAAACACAGAGAAAAAATTGCTTCATTTCAAACCTACATGTAATTCTTCACTGCTGATCAATCCATTTGGTTCATTGGTATCAAAAGCAGTAGTATATCTTGATTCTAAAATCCTCAATTTCTTTTCTTTATCATCCCTCTGATATCTATGGGTATTCCATCAATCACACTGTATGTCAAATCTTCAATTTTCTCAACATTTACCTCACGTATTTCAACGTGCTACTGGATATGTATCCTCTTTATTCTGAATGGCTCTCAGATGTTGCAAAATCCACGTATGGGCTTGTAACTTTGGACTTCCTATATAGATTTTTGGGTAAATACCTTTAATCAGGTCAACTATTCTGCAACCTATTTCCCCCATCTTAATGTTCTCACCATTTTAACATGCTTTACATCTTGAACATCTGAGAAAAACACTTCCCTGTTTAAGCCAAGTATTCCTCCGTTCTCTCTGTCTGATGTCACTTCTTACCAGCATATCTCTCAAAGATTTACTCCTACAATATTTAATCTATGGGCGTTTCTTTATTTCTTCCCCCGTAATAGGGTCACTCTTCAATAAATGTCAGTGTCTCTCTAACATTGCTCTTACTTGTGTATGTGCTCTATTATATGCAGTTATAAATCTGTGTTGTTGTTGCCCACCTGATTTACATTATGTACTAAAGAGTATACTCTCTCTTAAGCGAGTATCTACCTTTCTACTTGCTTTGACCAATGTTGTTTCCTTATAACCTCATGCCCACCATTGTTTCCTTTTTGGCTAATTCAAAACTGTTCTCTGTACTGCAGATTTTTTTCGCTTTCAAGAGTTCCCCAAACGGAATGCTGTCCATTAGTGGTTTAGGATGGAAGCTATCTGCATGCAGTATGCTATTTCCTGCACTAGGCGTTCTATCTACAGTGGTCTCCAACCAACCTTGCTCAATTCTGAGCCTAGTGCACACGCCCACTGAATTCAGATGTGCACTCAAGTAAAGTTCAAATAAATTAGTCCTTCCACATGTGATGGTCAATTTTAAACGTCAATATATGTGTCAGCGAAACCAAATCCTCAGGGTGTAAACGTTGTTGCCAATAGGCCCACCTACTGGCACCTCCAACTCTACTAGCTATAATAGCTCTGAGTCTTAGAGTGGCCAAGCGGGGGGAATGGGATTAGGGAAGGGAACAGCAGGGAAGGAGATCTGTGGAAACAAGAATCATAGAGACAAACAGAATGTTCAAACATAGATACTTTTGAAATCTGTATACTATAAATCCTGCAGTTGTTTGGGTAATAGTATAATACTGCTATCTTTAATAGTTCTCGAGGGCTGAAGGATTAGCAAAAAAATACACCAAATGAAATGTTACTTCACATTTCAAGAAGTTCAACAAACACAATCTCAATTTGTCTCATTAAATCGTGTTATTCTCATAAATGCATTCCGTCGCGCTCAAAAGCATATTTTAGCAACCATTTAAAACACTAGAGCAATTTTGAAAAAGAAGTGCAATACAATGTGTCTCCCTTTGTTTTGCCGCTAATGAGCGATTTTCTGTATGGTAACTGGTTTTAGCTTGACCACTTGATAGCGGCAACTATGTATCAGCAAATGACGGTTAGAGATTTCACCCGACCAGTTATGAGTAGTAATTATGTATCAACTGATGACTGCCAGAAATAATCATGCCACAAAGAAACAAATTTGAATAACTTCAAGGTAACAAGAGAAACAGATGGTGGGAATTCAAAACCACCATCCGTCTTACCGTCCCGAGTTTTACACAAAACTCTGCTTCAGAATCCAAACAAGCAAACCCCAGGCGGCTGCAGGAACCGGAAACTACTTGTCAGGAAAATCCAGCCTGCATCGAGGAGCACCCGGTTCACACGAGCATCCCAGAATAGTGAGCACTGGGAAATAGGTGGGGGCTGCTTAAATAGAAGTGCACCACCCAAGATCGCCACCACAAGGATGACTGGAACTTGAAGTCCCTACCTGATTATATGAAGAGTACACAGTGTGCGCATAATGAGTAAGTCCCTGAATTAAGCCCTAACATTTTATTTATAATGCAGAGAGGGCTCATGCAGAAGGCAATTCCTGATCTTAGTGAAAACTAGCCACTAACGCCCTGATATTATGCCACGCACTTTGTCACAACAATCATCAGATGTTTTAACATGATGGAATATGGATGGACTTTCCTTTTTGCCTAATGATGAGCACCAGTATTTGGTAGGCCCTAGAGTGCTCACCTCTGTGGTGCTGACAATATGCAGTAGCCTCCATGCTTAATAACAAACATCCAACAAAATAGCCCGCAGTACGAAGGCTGTAACTGGGCGGTCCAGATCGGGTTCCGGTAACCCCATCATTATGAACACTAACTTCTTCACGTAAAGAAGAATCTGGACTCTGTGGTACTGCAGAAATACTATTTAATATGGAATTACAGGATTACAGACTCCCACACGAACGATTTTCAGCCATAGCCTTGTTCCTGGTAAAAGTGACAGTAATAAAATCACCGATGAGTCAAATTTTTAAAAGCCGTTTCAATTACTAAATCAGTGGAGGCAGAACAAAGCGGTCATCAATCCTTCCAAAGGGGCAAGGGAAAAGGAATGAGAGGAAGATGAAGAGGGATCAACAAGCCAAGGTGAGAAGGCGGAAGGGAAAAATCAAAGCCCATGGGAATGATGATAAGGGCCAAGAAAATAGAGCAATGAATGTGGTAAATCTTTCTAATAGACTTCTGACAGAAAAAGAACATGAACATCTATCATTAGGACTTTCCTTTTGTACCATGGGTAATTTTGATTACACTCAAACACTTATTGATTTGTTTAAGTTTGTGCGGAAATTGAAACTGAAACAATTATTTACCAACAGACAAGAGTACGCTAAAAAAATATAGTGAATTCAGTCCAAACATTTTATTTTTGGGGGATGTGGAGTTATTGTACACCGTAGCATCTTTACATTTGGATACATTGGGCTTTGAAGTAGATAGATCCTGTCCCAGTCAATATAAACCTAAGTCTATTTTTTTTTACTAGTTTATTTTTTTTTGCATTGTGATGCTATTGAGGTCTTTGAAAAAGGTGTAATCAGTATCAATTTATTTAAATCACAAGTTATGGCATTGAAGAACCTCAAGAAAGATGATACTATTGTGATGGGCAAAGGGGGTAATGCTGCTATCCTAAACAAAATGCAATATATTAAGGAGGGCATGAGACAGTTGGGGGATCCCAGCTGTTATGCTAAGCCCATTTATGAGCAAGAAAAACAAGCAGATAGGACATACAGGGATATGTTGTATGATTGGAAGGAGCAAGGCCTCGTGGGGTGGGGGGAATATCAGATCTTGAAATGTGATCACCCAAGAATTCCGATTTTGTATTTATCGCCTAAATTCCACAAAGATAGCAGTAGCCCTCCTAATAGACCCATTGTGTCTGCAATAGGCTCTCTACTAGAAAACACTTCTAAATACATTGACTATTGTCTTTGACCTTTTGTAGAGACTTTACTGTCCTACATTGAGGATACAGCACATTTTCTTGAGGCCATTAAGAGCATACACTGGGAACAGGATTATTTGCTCTTGACACTCAATGTTGCTAGCTTATACACTTGCATCAAACATGAATTGGGTGTAGGTGCGGTGAGACATTATATGCAATCTAGAGCTATATCTTTCCTATTACATACAGAAATGATATTGGGAATGATGGGATTCTGTCTTAATAACAACTTTTTATCTTTGACAAACAAGACTACAAGCAGATGCAGAGGACTATGATGGGCACCTGCTTCTCCCCCAGCTATGCAAATTTGTTCATGGGCTGGTAGAAGGAGCAGGTGTCCATCAAGTATACCTAGTTCAAGGAACAGGTGATTTTGTGGTGTAGGTATACTGATAATGTGGTTGTCTTTTGGAATGGGAATGAAACATCTGCCAAAGAGTTTGTATCCAGTCTTAAAAGCAATGAGTATAATCTACAGTTTATTGCAAATATCAGCAGGTCTGGTATTGAATTCTTTGATGTGAAGGTTATAGTGAAGGAAGATCGCCTCCTTACAATGTTATTTAGAAAACAGACTGCAGGGAATAGCTTACTAAATGCACGCAGTGCTCACCCCTCTAGTCTTATACGCAGTATTGTGCATGGAGAGATGTTACATGCCAGACGAAAAAGAAGCACTGTTGAGGATTATGAACATGAGAGCAGGATCCTGTGCAAAAGATTTAGAGAAAGAGCTTACCTTAAGGAGATGATATCTCAGGCATTGGAGAAAGTTAAAAGAGTCACATGGGCTAGTTTGTTATACACTGCTGCCAAGAATAACTCGGAAGAAGATCAGTCAGTAAGGTTCATCACAACCTTTTCAAATCAATCATACAATATTCATAATATTCATAACAAGAGTTGGCATATTTTACAAACAGACCCTGTGTTGGCCAAATACGCACATGTTGCATCCCAGATCACTTTCAAGAAGAGTAAATCTCTCCATGATGACCTCAGTCACAATATGGCATTTCAGCTAACAGTCTATCAAAGCATGAAAACTTCTGGGCTTTTCTGTTGCTTACAATGTAGGGTGTGTTCTAATAGCAGCACTATAGGAGTTTGGAGACAGGACAGGGCACAGATAGCATCATATCAAAGGCACCTTTAATGGTAATATGGATTTCTGCATATACTGTTTAATAGGTCCTTGTGATGAGTTTTATGTAGGTAGTACCATTCACCGGGCTAAAAAGATAATTTTGGAGCATAGGAGGGCCATCCGCCATTATGATCAGAACTATCCTGTTGCCAGACATTGCCATAAAATACATGGGGGTGATGAAAAGATATTGAAATATATGGTAACAGACCAGGTGAAAGCAGACATTTGAGGGGAAACAGACAACAGAGATTGAGAGTACTAGAATCTAAATACATTATTGACTTTGACAATTTCATCCCTTGGGGCCTCAACTCTAGTGAGGAACTAGCCGTACATGTGGGGTGAGATGTAGTGGTTATATTACTCTTTTTAGTATGTATCAGCCTCCTAGTGTATTTATTGATTGTATATAAGTGTATTTTGTAAAGTTGTTTATATTTTTAATTGAAGTGTATTTTTAATCTTTCTTCTCTCTTTTTTACTTTTTCTTCTATTTTTTACACAGATGAGACAATTGGTGGGCTTATAATAGTGCCTCATTGTTACCTACTCTATTCAATAGCTTCTTCATCTGTGCTTCAGCATTTATAAGTGATATGCCCAATGGGGCGAGATTGATGCATCAATATGAGTCATGTGAGAATTTTTTGTTTACTTTACATAATTATATATGCCCACTAGGGCGGTAGGGTGATTTGGTTAGATGTTCCGATTTTTTACCCATTGATGGATGGGGTACAATGCACTGAGTTTTGTAAATGCATTTTCATATGCAAATACATGTGAATATGGTATGGCAAGTTACTTTTTGATGAAAATATTTTTTTATGTCATAAATTGCGGGTGCTAGCAAGGGGGTTTAAAAATGTGAATTGCAGACTACATTTGAAAATGGCCACTGCAGTGATTAGTTGTTCAGATCATGTACCCATTGATTGGATGTTTTACAGCAAATTGAGGTTTTTATGTGAAAGATTACCATGTGAACGTATGTAAAACGATATTATAACCTATATGTTGATGTGAATAGGTTTGTTTTATGTGTGAAATTGTTGTCACCTGCAAAGGGTTTGAAAAGGTAAACTACTTACCATACTTCAAAACGGTCGCTATTTTAGCCCTCAGTTGAGCACTGGTTTAGTTATTTTGTCTGTCGTTTGGATTTGTTTTTTCTATCTGGGTTTGCATTTTTCACTGTCACCTTTACAGTGAACAAGGTTACAGCTGAAATGTGTTGGTGTGGGAGCCTGTATTTCTATAATTCTGTATTGAATAGTATTTCTGCAGTACCATGGAGTCCAAATTCTTCTTTACATGAAGGAGTTAGTGTTCATATATAGATATACACATCTATCTATCTATCTATCTATCTATCTATCTATCTATCTATCTATCTATCTATCTATCTATCTATCTATCTATCTATCTATCTATATATATATATATATACATATATATATTTATATAAACGTAAATATATATATATATATATATATATATATATATATATATATATATATATAATACCTACTGTACTGGAGGTTGCCAGTAGGTAGTTGTAGTTAGGACCTAGTTTCCATAGGAAAAGTGAGGTCCCAAAATGAGTTTTCCCCATACAATTTCCCATGAGGATTTTGAACATGTTAGCAGCCCGAACCGCTGAATGGAATTACACCAAATTTGGTAGAACGCTATATTGTGGTTCAGAAAGAGTAATTTTCTAATTTGGTGTATATCCGTTCAGCAGTTTTTAATTAATTTAAATTTAATTTCATTTTAGCAAAAGATTTATGTATATCTAGGAATGTGGAGGGTCTGTGGATCAGACAGATCCCATGGTGAGTGGGCAGGAGCAATACTGTCTCCCACTGGATGCAGGAAGGCGACTGGGGCTGCAGGGACCTACAGGCTCATCCTGGCCCCAAACAAGGATAGGATGGGTGCCCAGGGAGCTGCTCGATCCCCTGACCGTTTAGTAATTGGCTGGCATCCAGGAAATGCGGTCCCCAGGTCTGAAATCAGCCTGAGTATGGGGGCTTCATACCACCCTCCCGTACATATAGTAGTGGTCCCTGGGAGATGGGGTCCCTGAGGCCAAAAATGGCCTGGGGAGGGGGTCCACATACGCACTCCCCTAAACAAATGCACTGGACCCCACAGGATGGGGTCCCCAGGGCCCAAATTGGTCCAAAGAGGGGTACAAGTGCTCACCTCCACCACAAAATATGCTTCTACCCAGGAATGGCGTCTCTGGTGCGAAAATCAGCTTGTGGAGGGGGGCTTCATGCCCCCTTCTCCATAAATATTATGGTGGCCAAAGTGGGATGGCTCCTTGGGGCCAAAGTTGCGCATGGAGGGATACCCGTGCCCCTTGCCCCTAAACAATGTACTAGGCCCAGGCAGGATGGGGTGTGTAGGGCCAAAAGTGCCCGCAGGATGGCTGCCTTTGGGGAGTTGGCCACAGGGATTGGCCGCAGATCAGGTCTTGTGGCCAAATCCACCACAGCGCACAGCCGAAGGTTATGCATGGTATGGTGTTGGCTGCATGTGAGGGGTTGGCTGCAGGGCCCGGCCAGAGGCCAGGCTTGCTGCAACCCTCCACCTTGCAAGGAATAAATATTACTGCACACTAAAAAAAACTGGAAATTCACTAAAAAAAGAAAAGTTACAGGGACATTGTAGTTAGGAAATAGAATTACAAAACTTAGAAATTTTGCAGTCATAGTTGTAGTTATCTCAAGTATCAATTACACTTTTCACTGAAAAAAAACAAAGGTTAAAGTGACATTACAGTTAGATGAAAATTTAACTTTAACAAAACTGAAATTCACCAGGAAGTTGTAATTATCTCAAGTAACTATAGCTCTGGCCCTAAAGTAAGTGTAACTGATGCCCACACCATGCACAGTTTCAGAATGTTGTAGTCAAATCATCAATGATGTCATCAGCTGTTAACAAAATAGATCCTGAGCATCAGGAAGTTTCAGTGCTTCACAGCAAGGAAGCAAATTCAACGTCCCACCAGTCAGGATGTCTTGAAGTGGGTAACTGTAAGACTTTTGGGCATAGAGAAGCACAGGATACATTCCTGATGACAGAGTGATGCCAATGATTGAGGAGGAGACATCCCTAAGAAGTATGAGCTTGGTGGCACAGACATAAAGCCTGAAAGAAAAAAATCTATTTGGTATAGGTAGTCAGTAAAGGGGTTCAGGATGAGTGAGAGGAAGTCTCAAAATGAGGCACTCCGCCACATTCTGGACTAATTGAAGACAAGAAGAAGGATAAGAAGACAGCCCTAGATAAACAGAATTAAAGTAATCTAAGTGGGAAATAATTATTGAGCAGAATGCAATTTTCCTAGAGTAGTAGAATGATCTTGGGTAGCACCCCAACATAATATAAACATCTGGAGATCAGAGTTGAAATAGAAGCCAAGTTTTTTAATGGATGTGATGAAAACAGGAGGAAACCAATGTTTTGTGATCCACCCCATGGGTGACCAGAGAGACGATAGACCACACAGGTTAAATATATTAGGCTTGTTTCTCTTAGGTTTGAGTCAGTAGTATCACATTAAAGCCTGCTACTTCCACCGTACAAGAGAAGAATAGTTCTTAAGCAAAACTTAGGTAGTTTTAGAAAGATACAATAATTTGTGTGTTGTAATAGTACAAATTTAGGGAATCCAAAGGAATCAATAATCATGGCCAGAGGTGTAATACATAATTTAATGAGAGCAGGGTTAAGTGAAGAGCCCTGGGCACTCTGCAAGTAATGGGAAAAAGAGGGGTCAAAAGGAATCAAGGTACCTACATGAAATCAATTAGCTCCAGAAAGCCTAATACAGGCGTTATCATGAATCCCAGTGGAATTAAGATCAGTATAATAATCTCACTGGAAATGGTACAGATTGGTGCTGACAGATCTAAGATGATTAAGGCAGCTCTTTCACCTTGATCCAATTTAGTTCTAAGATCACAGATATGGCTGGAAAAGTAGTCTCATGCTGTAACATGGGTGAAAACCAGATGAATCGCTTCTAAAAGATAATTGCTGTCAAACAAAGCAGTCAATCTGTTGTTAGCCCATTTTTAGAATCTAAGTGGGGAGATAGGGTAAGATGATGTGTATCCCTTTCTCCAGAATCTCAAAGGAAGGGAGAGTGGTGACATAAGCCCACCAGATGAGTGCCCAGAAGAAACTCAACTGAAAGTTAGATTGAACAGATCATCAAATGTTAAAGTCGTTTTAACATTCACTAAGCCTTTCACATTCTTGGTAGCACCATATAGCTATGATTCCATAGGCTGATGCAACTTACACACAGACTCCTTGAACCTCCCACAGGACTGTGCCAATTCTGACCAAATCTCTTAGGTGGTGCATCCCTCATACTTGCATACTTATATCTCACGTTTACATCCACCTCTTTAATCACCCCCATGATACTGTGAGCGCTGAAATTATTACTAATAAATATTTAATGTATTCTGTGTTTTGAATCTGCATAAAAAATTATTTAACATAGAAAAAAATGCGCAACACGAAAATGTGCCCACTTGAATGGCAGCCACATACTATTTAATGTTTTATTAAAAGCGTATTAATGTTTATTCAGAACATATATGAATGTGAAAATTGTAGAAGTATGTTATACTTATGATTAAATGTTACGTAGTTGCTTAACTTAACTGTAGGCCTCAAGTTAGCGAGGTCTAGGCCTTAGTATTACACAGCCTCATCTTGAAAAATGCAATGTCCGAATAAAATATGATCTCATGTTTGCTGAATAATAAAGATGCATTGTTCTAACTGAAGGTTGGCCAAATCACAGTAGTAGCAAATTGTTTTCTCGTGAGGAAATGTGTGTAGAAACCTGAATGTTCTAAACTGTTTTAAATGTTAACTTGAAGCGTGTGAGAAAGCGGTGTTCCCAGGAACAAACACTGGATATGCTGACGGAAGGACAGAAGGATATTAAAATAGTTTCTTGACGAGTCAAACGATGTGCGCAGAAGAGGAGCCAATCATCAACGTGCAAAAGACTGTTTAGTTAAATCTCAGATTTGAAATAATAATATTATTGGACTAATGGCTATCACATGATTCTTTGACTAATGACAATATGGGACAATTTTTATTTAACCGCACTGCACTAAGGGCCGTATGTATGAACACATTTTCCCATAGACACAGAATGGATAAAATCCTTTGATACATCTGGCCCTAAGAGTTCTCAGCAGTCTCCCCCCAGTTTCTTCTTTTTGTACTCCATGCATAATGATGGATTTTAATTCTTTAACTTAGATTTGCTAGGATTTTAAAGCTAAATGCTGCCTACCTTAGACACTTGTTTCTAATAGTTCAGAAAGCTTAGAGTCCCTGATTCTGAACCATTATCCCTTTCATGTCCTGTTGCCGATTGCAGATCGAACTGATGTCCGCCCAATGAAGATGTTCACAGCTTGCTGATCCATAAGGAAAGGTACATAAAATCACTAATGTCTTTGCTGTTGATTTGTCTTTTGTTTCTAGGTACCAACTGCTGCTTTTTGATACAGCCATAGCTAGATGTTTTCCAGATTTATGTTGACTGAAATCTTTTGCAAGAAGGCCCAACATGCTGATGCTAATCTGAAGTTAGAGAGATTTTCCACTCCAATCTAAATTGCTATTTGATGTTACTTAATTGCTGAATTCAAATGTATGTTTTTACCATTGCGCAATTACTCATTGTTGATTTGTACTTTGGCTTTAGAGTGATTAGTTAATAATGATTTAGTTAAATTGAGATTCTTTGGAAGATTCAGTCAACCATTGTTGTTTTTATACTTATATCATGTGGTTTTGAGATTAATGTACATGATACTAGCATTGTTGATGTAGGGAAATACATTTTCTAACTGATACTAAAGGTGTGCTTATTCATGACCTAATGGGTCAAGGTGTGTGAAAGTTACTGACTCCAAAGAATTCTTATTGTGTGTTTTGATGATATTTATGATATGTACGGACTAAGGGTGTGAACATCTTAAATGAGTCAAAAGGTCCATAGATCCTTCCTTGAAAGCATCCTCTTATCAACTAACATCAAAAAAAGAACAATAAGGTCAGATGCACTCGCAAGAAATGGTTGCATAGTAGACTGATTTGTCTCTTTAAGAGCACATCCTTAAGTATAAAACATAGTTTATCTCCTAAGAGATCACAGTAAAGTCCCGTGAAAAAGATAAGCAGTGAAATTTATTTGGTTAAGACTTTTCATATTCAATGATACAAAGTAGAGAGAAAATGTATCCCTAAAAGCCTAGGATGACTTTCTCAGATCCTTGGAGCTTGACTATGATTATTTGAAGATGTTCTCCGCGCTCTAGTGATAGTTTGAATGCAATAAGTTTTGCGCTTGCAACGCTGAAGCATACTGCAGGTGAATTGTGATGTCTGTGAGGGTTTAGGGAGTCTGCGTACTCCAAATGAAGTTGTTGAAGGTATTTGCATACTCCGAAGTGTGAGAGTAGGGAAGTTGTTGAATTTCACATGTGTGTGGTGCTTTGTGCTAAAAAATTGTCCATGTGGTTGTTGGTATACAGACCTTGCGAGGTCTAAGACTCCTGAGTATATTGAAAAGTGTATGAAACACTTAAGCCCTCATTACAACCCTGGTGGCAAATCCCACTTACCGCAGTGCTGACGGCCGTCAAGATACCGTGGCCGCGGGGCGGATATCCGCTACAGGTATTACGACCCACATCTCGTAATCCGCCATAATACAGACACCCACACAAGTCCGCCACACCAAAGGTCAGTGATAAACTGACAATAGCAAAACCTACACCATCACGCCAACAAGAATACCCCCACACTATCACGACCCACGAATCAACGTGGCGGTCATTCACCCGTGGTAATCCATTGGTGGTACACACCGCCGCACTAAAAATACACACACACTTACAAAACACAACCACATTAGACAATTCAAAATACACACACCACACCCACACACTTACACCACTATAAAACACACACCCACATTACCCACAACCCCTTAAAATGACATTTTTGGAAGAAGCACAGAGAGAGAGAATAGCAAACACAACACCAGCATCCCCAGATACACAACACTATCACTCATACACCTCAATCAACACACACCAACACAACACATCACACAGCACAACAAACATCACCTCACACATCACCCACACCACATAATGGCACCTCAAAGACCCCCCAGGTTTTCTGAGGAGAATCTCAGGGTCACGGTGGAGGAAATCATCCGGGTAGAGCCACAGCTATTCGGATCATAGGTGCAGCAGACGTCCATTGCAAGGAAGATGAAGCTATGGTGGAGAATTGTCGACAGGGTCAACGCAGTGGGACAGCATCCAAGAACACGGGATGACATCAGGAAGAGGTGGAACGACCTACGGCGGAAGGTGTGTTCTGTGGTATCAAGACACCAGGTAGCCGTACAGAGGACTGGCGGTGGACCCCCACCTCCTCCCCCACAGCTACCAACATGTGAGGAGCAAGTCCTGGCGATCATGCGTCCTGAGGGCCTCGCAGGAGTAGCAGGAGGACTGGACTCTGGTAAGTCAAATCTTTACTACTATATCCACCCCTACCTGCATGCCATCACAAACTCCTACCCCTACCCTCACACCCATCACCCCAACACCCCACAGATACCCCACTATCACAATACACACCTCCCAAAACCAAGCCCTGCATGTAACACCAATGCATGGACACCTGTCACCAAAGCATGTCCAGTAGTGAGAGTCACCCAGGCACCAAAATCACCAATCAAACAATGGCCAAGGCAATAATACAAGCACAGGATTAGAGGGTAACTCCCCCATTGCACAAGATGGCACACACAGATACAATAACTATGCATTTACACCCCAACAGGACCCCTACACAACGTCACCAGACAGGAGGTGCCAGCCATATCCAGAAGAGGGCCACAGTGACGACAGCAGCTCTGCATGCCTGGATCAAGATGACCAGCCCTGCCCATCAGGGACCTCTGGCCCGTTGGTTCCCCTACCACAGGCCCAAACCACCACTAAACCTCCCCCGTCAGGAAATACCACCACTGCACCCACCCAGCGGGCCCATCCCTCTGTCCCCAGGCCATGTCAATCAGCAGTGTGTCCACCACTACAGAGAACCCAGGCAACTCCACTAACCCAAGACAATCAGGGACCTGGGGTCAGTGACAGTGGGCACATGGTTCAGGGGACAGAGGCACAGGACAACAGGGAAATTGGGAGGACTTCTGTGCGACAGGGGGAGGACAGGCCCAGGGAACCCACTCTCCACAAGGCACTCTCAAACATCATGGGAGCATACCACCATTCCCAGGAGCCCATGGGCACAGTACTGGCTAAGTGTCAGGAGACCCAGCGGCTGCAGGAGGAACCGTACCTGGGGATCAGGGAGGACTTGAAGTCTATTAACACCACCCTGGTCACCATTGCAGGGGTGCTGGCAGACATGGCCAACATCATGAGGGAGACAGTGGCACACCAACGGGCCCCTGACACTAGCCTGAACGATGAAGAGCCCTCCATGTTCGCCCGGCGCTAGTGGACAGGAGGTCCCACCACAGGAACAACAGGCCACCAGCACCCCACCCCCTGCAGAAGAACCACCCGGAAACGGTCCCTGAGATCCAGGCACAAGACAGAGAACATTGCCAAGACCCCCGCCAGGAAATAAGACTCTCCTACTTGTCACCCTTCTGTCCCACTATGTCACCCTGACAGCCTTGAACTACAATTACTCCACCACCTATGCCCCCTTGGACACTGCACCTGTGATAGAAAGAGACTGGACTCCACCATGGACATTCCTCCACCACCACCCCAACCCATTGCACATACCCCTCCACTGAATAGCACTTAAATAAACACCCTTGAATCACAAAATGATCTGGAGTCAGTCTGTACTTTCACAAGTGTGTTATTACAACCTCTCTGATAAATAGCAATGTCAATGTTAATTTTCACATACCAGTGTTCGACAGTTGTTGGGCAGCAGTAAACATAGCAGAAGGCAGAAAGTGGTACCCAGATCTGTGAAATGGAAAGCCAAAGTGAACTGTCAGGGTCCATACACAGAGGTAAAAAGGCCGAATCATGCAATGTCCAAGAGTAGTATGATATGAGAGGAGCAGTGCCAGTCTCTTAATTGTGTCTCACTGGAAGTATTGCATGATGATGTTGTTTCGGTTGTCTATATCTTCTTCTTCTGCCTCCTCTTCTTCACTGTTTACAGGCTACACAGCTGCTACAACACCAACATCAGGGACATTCTCCTGCAGAAAAGGCACCTGGCGTTGCAAAGCCAGGTTGTGCAACATACAGCATGCCATGATTATCTGACACACCTTCTTCGGTGAGTAGTATAGGGAGCCACCTGTCAGATGGAGGCACCGGAACCTGGCCTTCAGGAGGCCGAAAGTCCGCTCTATTATCCTCCTAGTTCACCCATGTGCCTCATTGTAGCGTTCCTCTGCCCTTGTCCTGGGATTCTTCACTGGGGTCAGTAGCCATGACAGGTTGGGGTAACCAGAGTGACCTGCAAATATCGAGGGACAACTGTTAGACACACATCAACCCTTAGGGACTCTCCCATACCCAGCCACCTATTCAAACTGTCTGGGACCTTGCGCTCACCTATTAGCCACACGGTGTCTCTGGAGTTAGCCCATCACATAAGGGATGCTGCTATTCCTTAAAATGTAAGCGTCATGCACAGAGCCAGGATTCTTGGCATTCACATGGGAGATGTACTGGTCTGCCAAACACACCATCTGCACATTCATGGAATGGTAGCTTTTGCAGTTTCTGTACAACTGTCAAGGAGACTAGATCCTCGGGGCTTGTGCATGTTCCCAACATGTCCACCTCTTGGCAGCTACAAACTCCACTAGTTATATAGCACAGAGTTAAAGAATGGCCAAGTGGGGGAATGGGTTTTGGGTTGGGAACTGCGGGGAAGGAGACCTGTGGAAGCAAGAGTTAAACAACACAATTGCAAGATTAATCACAATGACTTTCAATAAGTTTTGTTTCAAATAAACACTTATGCTGAAAACATGAATGACCTAAGGCTTCACTATAACTAGGCCTCAAGAATCTAGGTACCTGGAAATCAAGAAAGTTTATGCAAGGTTTTCTTATGAACATTCCAGAATTAACATATTATATTTTGAACAATAAACTCTCTCCAAATACTTCTTAGAATAATCTCTGCATTGTAGCAAGAATCAAAGAGCACATGTTTTTCTCTCTGCATGAATGAACTGTACTAGAACCATGAATAACACTGCTACGTCACTCTCTGATTAAGAGTTTCAAGACTCAAATGTTCAGGGAATATTATGCACCTTAATCAAACTGCACATCTAGATTTTAATGTCTAGAAATGATCGCGCACTCTGCCGACCTGTATTTCAAAAGTTAAACACCAGGAATGAATCATGCACCTTGTTGCCGATTCGAACATCGAGATTCACTTCCAATGAAACGATTGCGCACACTGCCGATCTGTGATTCAAGAGTTTAATGCCGGGAAAGAATTGCACACACTGTTGCCGATTCTATTATCAAGCACCAAATGCCATGAAAGGATCGCACGCACTGCCGATCTGAATGCCAATCAGTAAATGCCAGGATTGAATCGTGCACACTGTTGCCGATTCGGAATTCACTATACAAATGCCATGAAATGATCGCTCGCACGGCCGATCTGATGGCCAAGAAGTAAATGCCCTGAATGAACCGTGCACACTGTTGTCGATTCGGAATTCACTATACAAATGCCATGAAATGATCGCGCGCACTGCCGATTTGAATGCCAAGAAGTAACTGCCTGGAATGAATCGCGCACACTTTTGCCGATTCGGAATTCCCGATAAAAATGCCATGAAATGATCGCACACACTGCCAATCTGAATACCAAGAAGTAAATGCCAGGATTGATTTGCGCACACTGTTGCCGATTCGGAATTCACGATACAAATGCCAAGAAATGATCGCGCACACTGCCGATCTGAATACCAAGAAGTAAATGCCAGGATTGAATCGAGCACAGTTTTGCCGATTCGGAATTCACAATACAAATGCCATGAAAACAAGTTTAAGTTTAGGCTCAAAACTCGAGTGTCACTGGAAAACGGAGTCGGGGGCCTAACCCGACCTCCGCCTTACCGCCTTGCTTGAAGATCACCAAATAAACAAGGGCAGGCCTGGAAATGACTGAATAGGCCTCCAGGACAGGAGCTCTGGAAAATGCTGCTGCTCTGCACCGGGACCTCTGAATAGTGAGCAGGTGGAGCTGGGCTGGCTCCCTTATATAGAACCAAGCCCTGCCCACCAGCCACACCCAACCATGCTGCAAGAAAGGCTTCTAGAAAGTCTTAGAATAAAGGACCACGCCCTGTAGTCCTGCAAACAAGCCTTGCAAATGAACAGTGAATTACAAACAGCATTAATGACTTTTCAAGGTAAAAGCTCTGCAATGCAAAAGGTTAACATACTGCATAGAAACACAATGCATGAAATATGACTTTGCATAAGGAATGGGTTTTTGCATTTACGTCGCCCGTAGAGCACGCACTGTCCTGATGTTGACAACACCTGTTCATTCCTGCAGGGAGGAACAAATGTCACATGTGTACCATCAATAGCACCAATGATGTTGGGGATATATCCCAGGGCATAGAAGTCACCTTTCGCTGTGGGCAAATCCTCCACCTGAGGGGAAAAGATGTAGCTGTGCATGTGTTTCAGCAGGGCAGACAACACTCTGGACAACACCTTGGAGAACATTGGCTGTGACATCCCTGATGCCATGGCCACTGTTGTTTGAAAGGACCCACTGGCCAGGAAATGGAGTACTGACAGGACCTGCACTAGAGGGGGGATTCCTGTGGGATGGCAGATAGCTGACATCAGGTCTGGCTCCAATTGGGCACACAGTTCATGGATTGTGGCACGATCAAGTCTGTAAGTGATAATGATGTGTCTGTCTTCCATTGTTGACAGGTCCACCAGGGGTCTGTATACCGGAGGATGATGCCATTTCATCATCTGCCCCAGCGGATGTGCCCTATGGAGGAGAAACTATTGTGATGTAATCAGTGTGTGGCGCTGTCTGTCCGTATTCCTGCCCAAAAGTGCTGTGACGCAGTTAGTTGGCCTGCCATGTGGCCCCCTGAAATGGCAGCTGTCTGACCTGTAAGGAGGGACAAGGGGAAATGAGGTAACTGTGCTGGCGTTGTGCAGCATCGCAGTAGGCAGACGAAGACAGCTGCACAATCCAGCATTGGTTATCATTGGGCCCTAAGGGTTCCAGGAGCCAATGACGATGTACGCCGGCGGTGACGGTTCACACCGCCGTGGACGTAACCGCCATTTTCTATCTGTTCACTCACTTGCTACCTGACCTTCAACAGGAGAGGACCTACACTGCAAGTGCTGCTGTGACCTGAGTCTGGAAGCGACAATGGCTACAGTGTCTGGGGAAAGGGCCCTTGCCTTCACCACAGAGGAGTTGGACAACCTGGTGGCTACTCTACGGTCCTGGAGACAAACAGGTGAGTACACTGTGAGCATGATGGATGGGACATGAATGTATGGAGTGGGGTGGATGGAAGATACATGTGGGGGGGGCTGTGGCCATCATGTGAGGATGGTCAGTGTATGTGTTTCTGGGCCAGGGTGGGAAGCTGTGGCCAATGAGTAAGAAGAACCGGACGGGGGAGTTAAATCCATTGTTACTTCACTTTCCTCTAGGTCAGCACCCACCAGAAGAATGGTACTTGGCGTGCCATCACCAAGGAAGTGCAGACCCTGGGGTCTACCAGAGAAGGAGCACCCACTGCCGTAAAAGATGGGAGGACCTGCGCTGCTGGAGCAAGAAGACGGCGGAGGCCCAGCTGGGGATGGCCTCCCAATGTGGACGGGGTGCCCGTCGCACCAGGACCCCCCTGATGTACCGAATCCTGGTGGTGGCATATCCTGAGTTGGATGGGTGCTTGAGGGCATCACAGCAGCCACAAGGGGGTGAGTACAGTCTCATTCAGCTGACTCTGCACGCTGTATGAGGTGTCTGGGTGGGGGAAGCGGGCTGCGGGTTCCCCTAGGCCAGGGCAAACTTGCTGGGTAGGTCCATTGTTAGGCAGGCTCTGTGGCACTCCAACTCCAAAAGTGGTAGTGGCCATCTACACGTAGTCAGGCACGTGTGGGTTCCAGGTGTGCATCGAAAGGGCTTAGACACAGTCCCCAATGGGCAGGTGATTTTCCCAAGAACAGTTAGTGAATGGCCTAGTGCATAGGGCTGCTCCCTGTGTGTTGTGTCCGCCAACGGTGGTGTTCTTGCTGGCATTGACCATGTGTCTCCTCTGTCTTTCCCCCCCTTTTTGTTTTGTCACCCTGTCATTGTGTGCATTAGCTTCATCTGGCGGAGGAGCATTGGCACCAGAGCAGGCGGGAGCTGCAACCCACATGGCCCAGGAGGTTGAATGTACGGAGTCTGAAGGCACCAGTGGGATGGAGGGCGAGAAAATCTCCAGGCTCAGACACCCAGGTGAGGGAATGGGAACTGCCACACCCCAGGTGCAGCACTCTGGGCTCCAAGCCCCCTCCACAACCAATGGAGAACAGCATCCACTACCCCAGTCCTTGGCAGGATGAAGCACTCTGGGCACAAAGCCCCCTCCAGAACCAGTGGAGACATGCATCCACTACCCCAGTCCTTGGCAGGATGAAGCACTCTGGGCACAAAGCCCCCTCCAGAACCAGTAGAGAACTGCATCCACTCCAGAGACTGTGGCTTTGCATTCCCCAGGACCAAACAGTGGGCAACCCACCCACTAGAGAGACTGCGGCCTTGCACTCCCCAGGACCTAGCAGTGGGCAAACCACACACTTGAGAGACTGTGGCCTTGCACTCCCAGGACCAAGCAGTGGGCCTGGAGCCCCCTCGTGGAGCAGTGGCATTGTCCCATCATCTGCTTGAGGTGCCCCTCCTCCCTTTCCCCCTGAGGTGCCTGTTTTTTTTCGACCTGATGCCCCAGCAGTGTTCTCTCCGTTTTGAGGCGGGTGTCATGTGTGGGCTTCGCCCATGCTTTTTGGGACCACTGGTCCACGGACATTGAATGGAACAGTATACGGACTTGTGTATTGCTGTAAATATTTGTATATACTGATCTTTTAAAGTTATGTTGGCCTATCTGAATTTTCGATGATTACACTCGTTACAATCATTTCATTTGGTCCTTGAATTCTTCCAGGGGGTTTTCGGGAGTAAATGTCATGTTGCTGCATGTGTTTATGTGTGTATTGTTGGGGGTGGGGGTGGGTGTGTTGTGTGTTGCGTGTGTGTGTCACTCTCTTTTTCCTCCCCCCTCCACTGTGTGCTAGGTGTAGTACTCACTGTGGTCGTCGCCGCCATCTTTGACGTTCCTGGTAGAAGAGGATGTAAACCAACATTGGTAACACTTGTAACTCGGGCTCCATGGCATCCTGGTTCCTCGTTGGGTGTCGAGAGGTGAGTGGTTTCCCTTCCAATTCCTGTTTCCGCCATGCTTTTCATGGCGTTGGTACCGCCCCAGAAAAGCTGGCGGATTGGTGCCTTGTAATAGTGTGGGCGGTACATTGTGTTCCGCCTGTCTGTTGGCGGTTACCACCGCAGTGTTTGTTTCTACCGCCGTGGCGGTCCGTGTGTTAAAGTGGCTGTCTGTGTTGGCGGTTTTCACCATGGTCGTAATTCCATTTTTTTAACCGCCGGCCTGTTGGCGGTATTACCACTGCTTTATCACCAACCACCAGGGTTGTAATGAGGACCTGAGTTTTTTATTGTAATTTGTCTGTTTAGTAGGTCAATCGGGCGTGGTTGACAATCTCAAGAGGGCGTTTTAAAGTGAGTGAAAGGTTTTTCGACTGAGATCTGGTGAGTACTATGTGCACTAGGACAGACCCATTGATAAGTTGGGAGTAAAATTTGCTGGTCAAATTTTTCGGGTAAGTCAGGGAAATTGAGAAAGAAAGAGTAGCTGCTAGAGCAAAAAGCTGCCAGTGAATAATCTGTGAGGTTTCTGAAGCAACTGTGTTACCCTACCTGTAGCAAACAGACAAATTGTGTTTTTGGATTTTGTTGAAGTGCTTGCAATAATTTTGGATTAGTTTGGTGTGAATACGAGTTGTGGAGGACAAGCCACAAGACATTGTCAGCCGGTGTATGTGTGAGTGTGATGTCATTGGAGCTGTGGTGGGATAGGTTGGTTTGTGAGAAGGGTCACGCACGGATTGACGGACAACCATGAAGCACGATTGGCTGAGAAGGTCAGGGAAAAGGATTTTGGGATTAAATGTCACTTCCTGATTTGATTGAAAGTAGCGTAAATTTAGCAAAAATGAAAATTCTCAAAGCTTTAAAGACTGCCCTAAGAGGAGATGTGTATATTCCAGCGACAATAGGGTAAGCTACTCCACCAGAAGGTACACCTGCACGTGTTGTATTCGAAGAGCAGGGTGCTGCGTCATACCTTTGGTTATAGCATTGGTGTAAAGCAAAAGAAAAAGATGGGAGTCAAGCATTTCCTCCCCATTGGACATTTAATCTGGGGATTTTAGAGAATTTGAGGAGGATTTTATATGACTTGAAACCTCCTCCGAGACCAGCACAGTTCGGAGCATTAGCAATGTGGGAACTGGTAGCTAGATAGCAACAGCAGTTAACAATTGAGAGAAGGATGAGAAAGGCAGAAAAGGCACTAGTGGAGGCTAGATGGGACAGTGGTCAGAAACTTTAGAGATATGAGACTCTACAGGGAATTAAATTATTTCCTGCAACTA
Organism: Pleurodeles waltl; assembly: GCF_031143425.1. Taxonomy (NCBI): domain Eukaryota; kingdom Metazoa; phylum Chordata; class Amphibia; order Caudata; family Salamandridae; genus Pleurodeles; species Pleurodeles waltl. The sequence continues at coordinate 895,567,104 of NC_090446.1, forward strand.
CACAAGACAATGAAAACAAAGCGAGAAAAACTACCAGAAAGAAGGATACAGGTCCTTCTGAGGGCAAAGAGCAGAGATTGACAGAATCTAGGAAGTCCTTGACTCTCAATGAAAAGTCAGATGATGGTGAGTTTATTTTACAGCTATTGAGAAATCATCCCCCACCATATGCAGCACATGAGAAATGCTCACACACTAAGATAGACCGTACAGCACCAACACAAGGTGAACTAACACAGAGTCAGATACAGAGTAGTCCTAGTGGACCTACTACTTCAGTAGTTCGACATCTAATGTCACAGTCGAACATTCCCAGAATTTACCCAGATGTGCCCATTATAGATACTGTAACAAACCTGATAGTGCCGACAGCACAAGGTTACTCGAAATCAGCATGGGTTCAGACAGATTCAACTCCGAATTTAATGCCTTCAGTGCAGTCACAGAGGATTCCAAGGTATGCCCCTATAACAGGATCACAGACAGAGGTGTCTGCACTGATGAGTCAGAATACAGGAATAATGCACCCACAAGACCCAAATGTCAGACAAAGTCCAGACGCAGTGTCAGTACCAGTTACCATTGGTACAGTAATGCCATTGTTTGCACCAGGAAATAGCGGGACTAGCGGACAGAGAGTCATGCACCAAAACTTATCTGGATAGAAAGAGTTGAAGAGAATGCCATATTAATATCCTCCATGAGACCGACCCTTGATGGAGCAGGACTGTTAATAGACTTGAGTCCTTAGAGAGCTCCTCCAAATACTGAGGCAAGGTCATATAGAGGCCCTAACCTGAGCTTGGTGACACCAGAGACTCCAAACCTAACATTACAGCGGTCGCCAAATGCTAAGCCCAACAACATTTCATTACAAGATTGACAGTCCAACAATTAACTGATTGGCTGGAAAAGCTGAGTAGCTCTCGAGGCCATTCTAGTGGAGGGAATTAGCTAAACTATATTAGAGTTAGGATGGAAGCAGACGAACTAATCAAAGGAATAATGGGGGTAAACAGACTTGAGTCACACACAGAAGATGAGCTGTGTTACTTGTGTCCAATAATTACCAAAAGAGCAGTAATAGTACATCAAAAATTAGCAGACATAGCAGATAAATGTGATATAGACATTGAGAAAACTAAACATTTGAAGAGAAATTACAGGTTAGAATTTGACGTAAAAGATTTTGAACACATGAGAACTCCAGGAATGAAAACGCACCTTAGAGAATTACTTCAAAGCATTCAAACATGGGGAGCATTAGACAAATGGGAAGGCAGATGGGTGAAGAAAAGAGGTAAAAGAAAAAGGGATTCTGAAACTCTACCCGCAAATATGCAGGAGGCTGAGGACCCAGTAGAAATGTTACAGATGAGAGAAATTCAAGGAGGGATCTTTGTTCATGTCCCTTGGAACAGAAGGGACATTCTGTCATTTACAAATGACTACCCCAGACTGAGAGAGAAACCTGTAAAGTGGTACCAGCAGATGGATAGGTTTGTGAAACTTGCAAAATGCCCATGGGAAGACTTAAACACTCTGTTAGAGATAGTAGTCCCAGAAGACTTATGGGTGGAATGCAAGAGGAGTGTAGATTGGCCGACAAAGGAACCAGAGAGAGATACAGCAACAGGTGCACCATCACCTGAAGTAATGAAATATCACAATAAGGTAACTGAATGTTTGAAAATGAGGATTTCGCCCAAAAACATTGACTGGCAGTGCATAGATAGGACAGCTTGAGAGGCAAAGGAAACCATACAAGCATGCCATGAGAGATTGTTGCAGGCATTTAAGCATTACAGTGGTACAGAAACAATTGAGCCGAAAGACATGATAAATTTTCTGTTCAGATTTGATGAAGAACTGAGACCTGAAATTAGCTAGATGATTAAGAGCCATTTGATTTGCTGGCAAGCAAAGCTGATTGAGGAGGTGTTGCAATATGCAAAGTACTATAGTGACGAGAGTGAGTTGAAGCAGAGAAAAGTGAAAGAAAAGGCAATGCTAATGCAGATTAAAGCAGCACAAACAGGGTTACAGGGAAGTTTTCCACAACAGCAACAAAAGGGAAACGCGTTGTTTCAAAATCAATGCAGAGGTAGAGATTGCAGAGGAATGGGATGTGCAAATTGTGTTCCTGATTTGAGCATTGTAGTAGTGCAAGGTGAAGTACAAGGAATTAAATGAATGTTGTCGTGTCACGCTTGTGGAGGCCTCGGGCATTGGAAATGGGAGTGCCTTGTGGTAAATCAGGGAAGTGCTGTTCAGCAAATGAGTGATGTCAATTCTTTCCAAAATATGAAAGGGCCAAGAATGAAAGTCCAAATCCAAATTTTCAAAATAATGTGAATTCGATGCAATGTTTCCAGCCCATGCAGCAGGTGCAGTTGCCACAATTTCAGATACCCCAGACACAACAGATGCAACCTAAGTCCAAATGGTGCTTAGACAACAAATTCAAATACCTCAAGCGCTAGTGGAACAGCAGCAAGTGATGCTTTCTTAGTAGGCCAGAGGTCAAAAGTTTACCTCAAGTAATAATACTGTACACCAATTTCCCCTACATAGTGAGAATGGAATAAACGATGACTGAGTGAGTGAGAGTTTGGATGAAGAAGAATGCATGTTGGCCTCATCACTAGAGGTAGATCAGAAAGCTCCCTATGCTAAAGGAAAGGTCATGGGTCACAAAGTCTTGTTTGACACTGGAGCTACACGATCTACAGTGAGAACTGCAGAAGGTCTAAACCTGCCTCTTTCAGGGAAAACAGGTCAGATTGTACGAATTGCAAACCAATATTTGACGAACCCAATGACAGAACCAGTCCCAGTCAACAGTAGCAATTTTAGGGGATTGCACAAATTCGTAGTTTGTGACTCGAGCCCTGTGTCCCTATTGGGAAGGGATTAGTTGTGCAAAACGAAATGCTCAATCACTTGTTCATATGACGGAACTGAAATTCAGACAAACTGTGATGATGAAGATGACTTACTCACAGAGACAAATTGTGACACAGTGACTGAGGAATACCCTCTGATTAGTTTCTTTCCAGTTTTCACTGGGAGAGATCTTCCTTCCGGTTTACAGGGAAATGTCAAGATGAAAGTGTGGGATTTTTCAGGAAAAGATATCGGGCAGATAAAGGGAGTTCAGCAAGTTAAAGTTGCAGTCAAGCCAAATGCAGTTTTTCCCCAGATTCCTCAGTACCACATGACAAAAGAGATGATTGAAGGTTTGGCACCAATAATTGCAGAATTTGTAGACCAAGGTATTTTGAAAGAGGTGCTGAGCAGTCCATGTAACTCACCAATAATGGGATTGCGCAAACCATGTGGGAAGTTTTGAATTGTTCAAGATTTGAGAAAGATAAATGACATTGTGGGTAAATGTTGCCCAGTGGTACCCAATCCTGCAGTGATTATGTTTCAAATCCCATGCGATTCTGAATAGTGCACCCTAGTGTACCTGTCACAAGCATTCTTCTTCATTCCTCTTCATGAGGATAGCCAGTTTCTCTTCTGTTTCAAATTCTTAAATTGAGCCTACTGTTGGTATAGTATCCCACAGGGATTCTCAGAGTCACCTCCCATTTTCAATCAGATCTTGAAAAATAATTTAGAGTTACTGGAAATGCCTTACCAATGGACGTTGGTACAGTACAGTGAAGATTTGTTGATTGCATCCAAAACAAAGGAAGAATGCAAGTAAGATACTATTGCCTTGCTGAATCATTTAGGGAAGAATGGGCATAAAGGGTCTCCAGTGAAATTGCAGTACTGTCAGAAAGAAGTTAAATATTTGGGTTACCTAAGTGAGAAAGGAATTCAGAAAATATCCAGTTAACAAATTGCATCCATATTGCAGATGAATCCTCCAACCACTCAGAGAGATATTAGGATATTCTTGGGAGTGGTGAGCTACTGCTGCCACTGGATTACACATTTTTCTGTAATTTTTAAAACCCCTGCAGAAGCTGACTCACAAGGAGGTTACTGATCCTCTTGTGTTGGACCAAGCCTTGTATGAAAGCTTTTATGGAATTGAGAGGGAGTCTGTGTAAAGCCCCAGTTTTGGGTATGCCTGATTACACAAAACCCTTCATGTTGTTTTGTCATGAGCGTGGTGCATGTTTTTTGTCTGTTTTGACACAAACACATGGCAGTGTAAGTTGCCCAGTAGCATATTCTCCAGCTACTTTGGAGCCAGTTGCAGCAGCCTTACAGGCTGTCTAAGGTCCATTGAAGCAGTTGAACAGAGCCTCACTCAGAGTGAGAGCATTGTGACTGGGCACCCTTTAACTGTAATGGTCCCTCACTCCATTGACGTTTTACTCGCTAGGTCCAAGACCCAGCATTTGACCAGTGCCAGGGTGACTAAATATGAGATGGCCATCCTGGGGTCCCCAAATGTATCAATCAAAAGGTGTGCATTGCTTAACCCAGCAACTTTACTTCCAAGCGAGAATTTCAAAATTGATAAAGTGGATTACATTGAACATGACTGTCTAGAGGTAACTGAATTGTGCACATAATCAAGACCCGATATTAGAGATACTTGTTTGGAAGAGAATGACAAAATTGTCTTTGTTGATGGCTCCTTTCATGAGAGATAACAAGGGCGTATTGAGAGCAGGATATGCTGTATGTACTATCTCTGGGATACTAGAAGCATCCTTGCTTCAAGGAGTATATTCTTCACAAGTGGCAGAGCTGGTAGCTCTTACTAGAGCCTGCCATGTTTCTGCACTGCTTAAGATCACAATTTTTACTGACAGCCAGTATGGATTTGGAGTAGTCCATGACTTTGGCTAATTGTGGTCACAAAGAGGTTTCCTAACCTCTTCTGGTTCATCAGTAAGAAATGGCAAGAGAATTCATGAACTATTACAAGATATTCAGTTGCCCAAAAAGATTGCTGTGGTGAAATGCAGTGCACATCTGAAATTGCAAGATTTTGTTTCAATGGGAAATGGATATGTGGATCAAGTTGCAAGGTTATGCGCATTGAACTGTATATCGTTCAAAGAAAAATGGGAACTGTTACCTGATGACAATGAAATACATCCTAGTTATGCTTTGCATGGTGTAGATACCATGGAGGAATTGAAAGCATTGAAGGCCAATGTACCTAAAGACGAAAAGCAAGAATGGATTAAGATGAAATGTGTTCAAAGGGAGGATGATGTATGGATCTCAGAAGAAGAATGGGTGGTTTTGCCAAATAGTTTGCTAACTCAAATGGCTAGATATTATCACGGTCAAGCCCATATTGGAAGGTATGCAATGGTTCGAATTATCAAACATCATTGGTTCAATCAAAAGTTTAGAGAGGTTGCCAAAGCAATTAGCCATAGGTGTATGGTTTGTCAGCAGATGAATGTGGGAACAGGAACAGTGGTTAACATTGGCCACATTGGAAAAGCTGGAGGTCCATTCAGCAGAATGCAGATGGATTTCATTGAGATGCCTGTATGTGGAGGACTAAGATGTGTGTTGGTGATTTTGTGTATCTTTAGTTGTTGGATTGAAGCTTACCCTTAGCAAAGAAATGACAACCTTACAGTAACGAAGTTAGTGCTTAGGGAGCTGATACCACATTTTGGGTTTCCGGTCTCTTTAGAATCAGATAGAGGAAGTCACTTCAACCATGAAGTAATCAAATTGCTATGTTCAGCTTTACACATTGAGCAGAAACTGCACTGCAGTTACCGTCCTGAAACATCAGGACTTGTGGAACAAATGAATGGTACCTTGAAGACAAGAATGGCAAAAATGTGTGCGTCCACGAATCTGAAATGGCCAGACACACTAAGGTTAGTTCTAATGTCAATGAGAAGTACACTCAACAAGAAAACAGGACTGTCACGACACAAGATCATCATGGGCAGAGCAATGAGGTTGCCATCGATCCCTGCAAATGTTCTTGTGAATATTACAGATGATATGGTGTTGGACTAATGCAAAGGCCTGGCTGATATGGTTTGCTCTTTCTCTCATCAGGTGGAAGCTACCCCATTCCAACCGTCTCAAGACCAAGGACACAACTTGAGAGCAGGTGACTGGGTTGGGATCAGAAAACACGTGGGGAAGTTGTGCTTGGAGCCTTGGTGGAAAGGCCCCTACCAGATAGTGTTGATCACAACAACAGCTGTAAAGTGCACTGGAAATCCGAACTGGATCCACGCCAGCCACACTCGGAGAGCACCAAATCCTTCGAATGAGGAAGCAGAATTGTTGAGAGTACCAACAACGTACAAACAAACTCCAGAATTGGAGACGGGAGAAGGAGAAACTGATACTGAGTCTTAGCAATCTGAAAACGGTTCAGCCACTACTGTGAAAGACGAAGGAGAATACAATGAACCAACCTCAACTGAGATAGCAGGAGAGTCTGATACGAGGAGGGCTCTCCCAGATGCAGATGGTCTTGAAAGACAAGCAGAACAATCAACTGACCCCAGCGGGGAAGGAGTTGAGGTGGATCAAAGCCAATACAATTTGACTCCTTCGGAACCGTTTGCGGGTACGTCAAAAGAAGATATTGAAGAACGGGGAGAAATTACACGTCCGACACTGAAAAGAGAATTGACGAAAGGGCCATTGAAAGGAGAAAAGTCACTGGAATCACAACCAAAATTGTAGAAAGCAATTACAGTGACGACAATCAAGGAAGAAGTTGATACCAGAAGAAAGGAAGATTTGAGTGATGGAGAATTAATTGGAGATTGAAAGCTGAAAAAAAAAGAGAATTGCAAATTGAAGGTATGTGGGTCCTGAATGGGCATATGTATCGACCAATGAGTGGGAGTCATAATTTATGTCTTTTTGTTTTGATCGAGATATTCCAGGTCAATATTTTTGATAACCTGGTTTGACAAGCTGCTAAACAAGTTTTGGCAAAATTCCCTAATTTTGACAAGGGTCCTGGAAGAAAGACTGAAGATTTTGTTTTGATTTTTGCTGCATAGCTATCAATTTTCCGTTGCATCTACTTTCTGATTCTTTACAGGCCATGAGCAACCATAACCAGCAGGGTAAACAGACTAGATGCTGTAAATATATGGGTATTGGGTTGGCAATTGTATGCATGATAGTGTGCCTGGTATTGATTGTAGGTGTGACTGTTCTTGACAAGAATGAGCCCAACCATACCTCAGTTATAGAGACAACTACTATACTCTCAAACATAGATAAGTTTCGGTTAGATGAGAAATATCTGGATGTAGATGACACAAAAGGAGAACTTTCTTCTAATGTTTGCGTTCACTTATTGTGTGAGTATGCTGACACAATTGATGCAAGAGAGAGTTATGTTTGCACATACATTCCTGCCTCAGGTGAGGAAGGTGTAACCTATCATAGTTTGCCTCTTACTTATGGCATAAGTCGAGTCTTTTGCTAACAAGATTTTATAACCAGAAGTATATCCAATATTTCTATTCCAATTATGAAATTGTGTTTTCGTTTGATCCCATAATTTGAGATCTGAATAAAATAGCTAATGACGATAACATAGTAATAGTGAGAGATTTCTTTAAACCTACATTAACATTTGGAATGGCTTATGCACGTAGAAACAATTTAACATGCTTGCTTACACCTGTAGAAAAGAGCTTTTAAGATCATACTGAGGACCGAAGAAAGGCACTAAAAGACAAAATAGACAAGGGGTTAGTAGTAAGGACACCAGGAAATGATCATGCATTTAGTGACAGAAAAATGCAAGGAAAATTAGCTTTAGATGTGCAACATGTAGGAAAGCTTTGTGTATATAGGCATAAGTCTAGGGTTGACAAGGTGTTTGTGGGAATGAGTGAATGCAGACATGTGTTTCTGTTTCCGTATAAATGGATATTTATGTTGTATGGACAGGATCCATCAGTTCCAGGAGTTTATTACATCTGTGGGCCAAATTCACATTACCGTCTTCCTAGAGGATGGTATGGCACATGCTACTTGGGGATAGTTTTCCCACAAATGTACCAACTTGAAGACTTGAACAAATTACCTAAAATGACTGAATTGCATTGTGAAAGACAAAAGCGAGAATCATATTCTGGCATAAGTGGAGACATATTTGGAGCAATGATACCTTCAGTGGGAGTTGTGAATTCTATTAAAATTCAAAAGTTGTCTACTATTGTGGATAACATGCTGACAGATTTTTCAGGAGCCATTATCCTAGTGGATACAGAGATGGCTACGTTGAGAGCTATGACTCTTCGGAACCGCCTTGCGTTAGACATCCTTTTAGCAAAAGAGGGCGGAGTTTGTGAATTCTGAGTCCACAACAAAGTTGCTTGTACACACCTGATAATAGTAGAGAAATTAGAAGCCTTATTAACAATCTAAAGCTGACTTAAAAGAACTAACTGAACCAAGTTTAGGGGGAAAATGTTGGCAAAGGAATTGCTTCTGTGGGGCATTGGCTTGGCAACCTGGGAAAAGGGATATTAATGAAGATAATACAAGTGATTCTGATTATTGTGATTTGCCTAATTGGAGTATGGGGAATACGTAAAATATATAATATGATTAAATTGAAAGAACTAAAAAGGGATCAGAGGAGGGAAGAAATTAGAATGGAAACATTGTTTAGGGAAAATTCAAAAGGGAAAAAACAAAATAATAATAAAAAAGAGACCAAATTTTGAACAGAAGATGACATATTTAGTCATAAGAGGAGGGATTGTGAGTGCTGAAATTATTACTGATAAATACTTCATGTATTCTGTAATTTGATTTTGCATACAAAATGAATTAACATACAAAATGATGTGCAACTCCAAAATGTGGCCACTTGAATGGCAGCTACCTACTATGTAATGCTTTATTAAAAGCGTATTAATGTTTATTCAGAACTTATATGATTGTGACAATTGTAGAAAGTATGTTATACCTGCGATTAAATGCTATGTATTTGCCTACATTAACTGTAGGCCTCAAGTTAGCAAGATCTAAGTCTTATTATTACACAGCCTCATATTGAAAAATGCAATGTCAGAATAAAATATGATCTCATGCTTGCTGAGTAATAAAGATGCATTGTTCTAACTGAAGGTTGACCAAATCATAGTAGTAGCAAATAGTTTTCTCTTGAGGAAATGTGTGTAGAAAACTGAATGTTCTAAACTGTTACAAATGTTAACTCGAAGCGTGTGAGAAAGCAATGTTCCCAGGAACTAACAATGGATGTAGTGACGAAAGGATGGAAGGATATTTAAATTGTTTCTTGACGAGTCGAAAGATGTGCGCAGAAGAAGAGGAACCAATCATCAACGTGTGAAAGACTGTTTAGTTATATCTCAGATTTGAAATAATAATAATAATAATATTATTGGACTAATGGCTATCGCATGATTCTTCGACCAATGACAATGTGGAACAATTTTAATTTAACTGCACTGCACTAGGAGTTCTCGACAGTCTCTCCCCACTTTCTTCTTTTTGTGCTCCATGCGTAATGCTGGTGCTCACCTTTGCGTACAATGCTCAGAGCTCGATGCGCCTTTGATGATTTTCTTACTTAGAGAATTCTAATTCTTTAACTTAGATTTGCTGGTCTTTTAATGCTAAATGCTGCCTACCTTAGACTCTTGTTTCTAATGGTTCGGAAAGCTTAGAGTCCCTGATTCTGAACCATTACCCCTCTCATGTCCCGTTGCCGATTGCAGATTGAATTGATGTCTGCGTGACGAAGATTAGCGCAGCTTGCTGATCAATAAGGAAAGGAATATAAAATTGCTAATATCTTTACTGTTGATTTGTCTTTTGTTTCTAGGTACCAACTGCTGCTTTTTGAGAAAGCCATAGTTAGATGTTTTCCAAATTTATGTTGACTAAAATCTTTTGCATGAAGCCCCAACATGCTGATGCTAATCTGAAGTTAGAGAGATTTCCTACCTCCAATTTAAATTGCTATTTGATGTTGCTTAATTGCAGAATTCAAATGCGTGTAATCCCCATTGAGCACTTACTCTTATTGTTGATTTGGACTTTGGCTTTAGAGGGATTAGCTATCAATGATTTACTTAAATTGAGATTCCTTAGAAGATTCAGTCAACCAGTGTTGTTTTTGCACTTATATCATGTGGTTTTGAGACTAATTTACATGATACTAGCATTGTTTTCTAGGGAAATAAATTTTCGAAAAGATACTAAAGGTGTGGTTATTTGTGACCTAATGGGTCATGGTGTGTAAAAGTTACTGACTCCCAAAAAAATGATTGGTTGTTTTGACAATATTTCTGACATATACGGACTAAGGGTGTGGACATCTTAAATAAGTCAAAAGGTCCATTGTCTATTGAACACATCCCCTTATCAACTAACAAGAAACCAATAAGGTCAGATGCGCTTGCAATACCAATATACAATGGGCTGAATAAGCAGGCAGCTTTCACCTCTACCCTTAGCACGAGAACCTCGCATGCTAACACAGATGAAAACAATCACAACATAACATCATTTTTAGATATAGGCCCTCATTACAACATTGGTGGTAACTGCTGCCAACATACCACGACCGCAGCAGTATATCGCTACCCGTATTATGACCCACACATAGAAATCCGCCACTATACAGACACACACAAGTCCGCCAGCCCAAAGGTCAGTGATAAACTGGCGGTACCAAAACCCACATCGTTACGCCAACAGAAATATGCCCACAGCATCATGACCTATGAATACACACACATACAAAACTAGAGCACATTGAACAATTCAAAATACACACACCTGACACAAATACACACACCCCACCCACACACCAATATAAAACACACACTACCCACAACCCTTTACGACCCAAAGATTTTGGCAAGGGAGAGAGACACAAGACAGGAGCACCCACTGAATCTGAGCCACAAAATACCATCACCCATACACCATCCACGTACCTCACAGCACACACGCCAACACATCACCCCACACCCCCTCACACACACCACTCACACTACACCCATGGCACCACAAAGACACCCCAGGTTCTCAGAGGAGGAGCTAAGGGTCATGGTGGAAGGAATCATCATGGTAGAGCCACAGCTATTCGGATCACAGGCGCAGCAGACATCTATTGCAAGGAAGATCGAGAATTGGCGGAGAGTCGTGGACAGGGTCAACGCCATGGGACATCACCCAAGAACAAGGGATGACATCAGGAAGAGTTGGAATGACCTACGGGGGAAGGTATGTTCTGTGGTTGCAAGACATCAGATAGCTGTACAGAGGACTGGTGGTGGACCCCCACCTCCTCCCCCACAACTAACAACATAGGAGGAGAAAGTCTTGGTGATCATGCATCCTGAGGGCCTGGCAGGAGTAGCAGGAGGACTGGACTCTGGTAAGTCAAATCTTTACTACTTCATCCCCTACCCTAACTGCATGCCATCACAAACAACAACCCCTACCCTCACCCCCATCACCCCACCACCTCACATATACCCCACCATCACAACCCACCCATCCCAATACCAAGCCCTGCATGCAACACCAATGCTGGGACCCCCATCACAGACCTGCATGGACACCCATCACCACAGCATCCACACCAGTGACAATCACTTAGCCAAACAAATCACAACTCACCCAAGCCAAAGCTGCCTTGCTAATAACAACCATAGAAGGAAACATACCCATGCACAAGCTGGCACACGCAGAAACAATAACACTGCATTTACATCCCCACAGGACGCCCACTCAACATCACTGGAGAGGAGGTGCCAGCCACATCCAGTCCCCCCAAGAGGAGGCCCACAGTAATGACAGCAGCTCCGCACGCCTGGATCACGATGACCAACCTGGCCCATCAGGGACCTCTGGACAGTCGGTTACCCAGGCACAGTCCCAACCCACCACAGAGCCTCCCACCTCAAACACGATCACAGCACCCACCCAGTGGGCCCATCCTTCTGTCCCCAGGACACGAATCAGCAGTGTGTCCAACACTACAGGGAACACAGGCAACCCCACAAACACAGGACGATCAGGGACCTGGGGTCAGTGGCAGTGGGCACACGGTTCAGGGGACAAAGGCACAGGACAACAGGGAAGCTGGGAGGACTGCTGTGCGACAGGGGGAGGACAAGCCCAGGGATCCGAGTCCACGAGTCACTCACCAACATCCTCGGAGCATACCACCATTCCTAGGAGACCATGGGCCAGATACTTGCCAAGCTGTAGGAGGCCCAGTGGCTGCAGGATGGACAGTACCTGGGGATGAGGGAGGACCTGAGGGACATCCACACCACCCTGGTCACCATTGCAGGGGTGCTGGCAGACATGGCCAACACCGTGAGGGAGGCAGTGGCACACCAACCGGCCCCTGACACTAGCCACACCAAAGAACAGCCCTCCACCTCTGCCGACGCTAGTGGACAGGTGGCCCCGCCACAGGAACAACAGGCCACCAGCACCCCACCCCCTGCAGAACGAAAACCACCCCGCAAACGGTTCCTGCGATCCAGGCAGAAGCCAGAGAACATTGCCAAGACCCCCGCCAGGAAAAAAGGCTCTCCTGATTTTCCCTCTTCTGTCCCACTCTGTCACCCTGTCCACCTTGAACTGCCCGTTGCTCCACTTCCTATGCCCCCTTGGACAATGCACCTGTGATACAAATAGACTGAACTCTATCCTGGACTTTCTTCCATCATCAACCCAGCCCATTGCACATCCCAATTTACTGTTCAGCACTGAAATAAACACCGTTGGAACTATTACAAGTATGGAGTCTGTCAATTGTTTGACATATGTATTAGTTTAACAAACTGTAAACATTGCAATTCAAAGGTACTGTAATATTTAAATAGGTATGACCTGTAGTGGGCAGCAGTAAACACACCAGGAGCCAGAGTGGGGCACAAAGATCTGAAAATAGAGATGCCAAAGGGTACAATAAGTGGCCATAGAAATAGGGAAATCAGGCTGCCATGTTCAATGTCCAACACAAAACTGTAATGGAAGGTGAAGTTACAGTGTCTTACCTGTGTGTCACTGGACGTACTGTTGAATTAGTGTAGTTCTGTTGTCCACATCCTCTTCCTTTGCCTCCTCTTCGTCACTGTCCACAGGCTCCACCACTGCCACACAACCACCCCCAGGCTCATCCTCCTGCTGAAAAGGCACCTGGCGTCTCAAGGCCAGGTTGTGCAACATGCAACAAGCAACGATGATCTGGCACACCTTCTTGGGTGAGTAGTACCGGGATACACCTGTCAGATGGAGGCACCGGAAACTGGCCTTCAGGAGGCCAAAGGTTCACTCAATGATCCTCCTTGTTCACCCATGTGCCTCATTGTAACATTCCTCTGCCTTTGTCTTGGCCTCACTGGGGTCAGTAGTCATGAGAGGTTGGGGTAACCAGAGTCACCAGCACATATCGAGGGATACCTGTTAGCCACACACTCACCCTTAGGGCCAAACCCACACCCATATACCTACATCAACTGGGTGGGGACCATGGTCTCACCTAATAGCCACACCCTGTGCCTCTGGAGTTGAGACATCACATGTGGGATGCTGCTATTCCTCAAGATAAAGGCATCATGCACAGAGCCAGGATACTTTGCATTGACATGGGAGATGCACTGGTCCGCCAAACACACCATCTGCACATTCAGAGAGTGAAAGCTTTTTCTATTTCTAAACACTTGTTCATTTCTCTGGGGGGGGGGGGCAAATGCATTATGTGTACCATCAATGGCATCAATGATGTTGGGGATATGTCCCAGTGCATAGACGTCAGCCTTCACTGTGGCCAAATCCTCCACCCAGGTGAAAAGGATGTAGCTGTGCATGTGTTTAATCAGGGCAGACAACACTCTGGTCAGCACGTTTGAGAACATTGGCTGTGACATCCCTGATGCAATGGCCACTGTCGCTTGGAAGGAACCACTTGCCAGGAAATGGAGCACTGACAGGACCTGCACTAGAGGGGGGGATACCTGCTGGGTGGCGGTTAGCTGAAATCAGGTCTGGCTCCAATTGGGCACACAGTTCTTGGATTGTGGCCCTATCAAGTCTGTAGGTTAGGATAATGTGCCTGTCCTCCATTGTCGCCAGGTCCACCAGGGGTCTGTACACGGGGGATGTCTCCATCTCCTATTCAGCCTCAGTGGTTGAACTCTAGGGTGAAAAACGGTGAGCAGAAGGTCATATTCAAACATATTTTCACATTAATATGCAATTTTAGCTTTACAAAAACAGTATGTGAACTCGTAAGTCAGTTGATGTGCCAATGTCTGCTGTGACGCAGTTAGTTGCCATGGCCTGTGCCCCTCTGAAATGGCGGCTGCCTGACCTGTGAGGAGGGACAAGTAGAAATGAGGTAATTCCGCTGGTGTTGTGCGCAGTTGCGGTCGTCGGTCGACGATCACCGTGCAACACCGCATTGGTTATCACTGGGGCCTATGGGTTCCACGAGCCAATGGCGATGTATGCCGGTGGTGATGGTACGCACTTCCACAGACGTGACTGACATTTTCTATCTGTTCACTCACTTGCTACCTGACCTTCAACAGGAGAGGACCTACACTGCAAGTGTTGCTGTGACCTGTGTCTGGAAGCGACAATGGCTCGAGTGTCTGGGGAAAGGGCCCCTGCCTTCAATTCTGAGGAGTTGGAGAGACTGGTGGATGGGGTCCTACCCCAGAACCCTTTACTCTATGGTCCTCCAGACAAACAGGTGAGTACACAGTGAGCATGATGCGTGGGGCATGAATGTATGGATTGCTGTGTGTGTAAGCCTCTTGTAGGGCGTGGTCTGAGGGGTCCTGGGCAGAGTGCTGCATGTATGGTGGTCAATGTATGTGCGTAAGGGGATGGGGGGATATGGTGGGCCATGAGTATAACAGTCCGAACAGCATGACTAATACCTTTTCTGCTGTATTTTTTCTGCAGGTCAGCGCCCATCAGAAAAAGGGTATTTGGCGTGCCATCGCCAAGGAGGTTCGGACCCTGGGGGTCTTTGACAGGTGGAGCACCCACTGCCATAAATGGTAGGAGGACCTGAGCCTCTGGGCAAGGAAGACGGTGGAGGCCCAGCTGGGGCTGGCCTCCCAACGAGGAATGGGTGCCCGTCGTACCCTGACCCCCCTGATGTTCCGCATCCTGGCAGTGGCCTATCCGGATTTGGATGGGCGCTTGAAGCCATCACAGCAGCCACAAGGGGGTGAGTACAGATTCAGAATCATGACTTTGCGCGCGTTAAGGTATTAACTGTGTGGGGGATGTGGGCTGTGGGTGCCCCTAGGCCAGGGCGAACATGGCAGGGTATGTTCAATGATGGGCAAGCTCAGATGCACTCCAACCCCAATTTTGTTAGTGGGTATCTACTACTGGGTCCTGTGGGTTTCAGGTGTGCAGCTAATGGCGTTAGGCATTGTTCACCATGGCCTGGTGACTAGCATTGTAACTGGTAGTGCATGGCCTAGTGCATAGGGCTGTTCCCTGTGAGTTGTGTACGCCAACGGTAGTGTTGTTGCTGGCATTGACTAAGAGTACCCTCTGTCTCTCCCTCCCCTTTTTGTTTTGTCACCCTGTCCTTGAGTGCATTGGCATCATCTGGCGGAGGAGCAGAGGCACCGGCAGTGGAGGGAGCTGCATCCCACATGGGCCTGGAGGCCGAATCCACCGACGGTGAGGGCACGAGTGGGAAGGAGGGTGAGGTGAGCACCCCGACGGAGACAGGAGGGCACAGTACTGACAGCGACTCCTCATCCAATGGAAGCTCCCTGGCAGTGGCGGACACCTCTGTGCCTACCCCAACTACAGGTACAGCTGCCACCCCCGTACCAGCACCGCCCTCCCAGCAGCCCCTCAGCATGTTTCCTGCGCCCACTCACCCAAGAGGGTGGGCATCTCCAGGCACCTCAGGCCCTGCCCCAGTCAGCCCTGCTGCCCTCAGTGAGGAGGCTATTGACCTCCTCAGATCCCTCCCTGTTGGAGAGTCAACCATACTGAATGCCACCCAGGGTGTAGCAGGGCATTTGCAACAAACAAATACATACCTGGAGGGCATTCACTCTGGCGTGGCGGCCCAACAGAGAGCATTCCAGGCTCTGGCCAACTCACTGATGGCAGCCATTGTCCCTGTCTCCAGCCTCCAACTTCCTCTACCCAGTCCCAATCCCCTCAACCCCAGCCTATCCCAAGCACACCTTCAGACCAGCAATCACCCAAATCAACACACAGAAGTGGCTCAGGCAAACACAAGCACCACACTTCATCTCACAGGCACTCACACAAGCACCATCCACATGCAGACCCACCAACATCCACAGCCTCCACTGCGTCCCCCTCCTCCTCCTTGTCCACCTCCCTCTCAGTAGCGTCTCCACTAACAGCTGCATGCACTACATCCTCACCCACTACCTCCATCACCAGCACGCCTATCACTACACGCCCCTCACTGGCAGTCACCACCCACACATCCATGCACACGTCCCCTGTGTCCTCTCCCTCTGTGTCAAGGACCCCTCCTCCCAAAGTACACAAACGCAAGCACTCAGACATCCAACAGCCATCCACCTCACAACAGCATCCAGCCCATGCACCTGCACCCAAACACAGCAGACTGACACCTCCTACAACCACTCCCTCTTCCTCCACACCCAAACCTTTAACCTCTTCCCACCCCAGTGTCCCTAAGAAGCTTTTCCTCACCAACATTGACCCTCTTCCCCCTGTCCTTCACTTCAGACCAGAGTGGCCAGAACCCAGCCCAGCAGCACAGCCACCCAGTCCACGGCCACTGTGGTTTCTGCAGCTACTGAGGGTGTGAGAGGCTCCAGCCCAGCCAGTGTGCCAGCACCACCTGCCAAGACCAAGAAGGGTTGCCGCCTAGCAAGGGCAAGAAGGGGACATCAGCCAGCAAGGGGAAGGAGGCACCACCAGCAAGCAAGGGGAAGCAGGCACCACCAGCCAGCAAGGGGAAGGAGGCACCACCAGCCAGCAAGGGGAAGAAAAGGACACCAGCTGGAAGAAGCAAGGAGGCACCAACATCTACCAAGGGCAGGAGGGGGCACACAACACCAGCACTGGCACTTCAGCCGTCCGAGGCTGCAGGTGAAGGCCTGGAGGCTACCCCCACCACTGACAGCACCGCCACCTGCACTGTGGCCAGCACCGCTACCTGCTCTGCCACCAGCAGCACCACTGCCAGCAGCAGCAGCTTTAGTGAGCAACCGTCCGAGGCTGCAGGTGAAGGGCTGGAGCCTACCACCACCACTGACAGCACTGCCACCTGCAGCGCAACTGGCATCCACGGAGCAGCCGTCACTGCCGGCGAGCAGTGTGTAGTGGTGACTGCATGGGCTGCAGTGCGTCCTAGCCCCTGCAACACCTGACACCCAGGTGAGACACTGTGACCTTGCCCCATCTAGGATGAAGCACACTGGGCACAAGGCCCCCTCCAGCACCAATGGAAGAAGGCATCCACTTGAGAGACTGTGGCTTTGCACTCCCCAGGGCTAGGCAGTGGGCAAACCACCCACTTGAGAGACTGTGGCTTTGCACTCCCCAGGAACAGGCAGTGGGCAAACCACCCACTTGAGAGACTGTGGCTTTGCACTCCCCAGGACCAAGGGCAAACCACCCACTTGAGAGACTGTGGCTTTGCACTCCCCAGGACCAAGCAGTGGGCATGGAGTCCCCTTCAGGCCAGTGACGTTGTACCATCTTCCGGCTGAGGTGCCCCCCATTCCCCATCCCACTGAGGTGCCTGTGTTTTTTCGACCTGATGCCCCTGCAGTGTTCTCTCCATATTGAGGCAGGAGTCAAGTGTGGCCTTGACCTATGTGTTATGGCCTAGTGGGCCACGGACATTTTGGAGTGGGAATTGTCCCTCCTTTTGAATATATTGTACATACTGTTTATTGTTTAAGGAAGTATATCTAAAACTGTACTATTACACTCACTTTACTCCATTCCTTTTGTCCTTGCGTTATTCCTGAGGGTTACGGGGTGTATATGTAATGTTGTTGCATCTGTTTGTGTGTATGGTGTTGGGGGTGGGGTGGGGGTGTTGCATGTGTGTGCCACTCTCTTTTTCCTCCCCCCTCCCTTATGTGCTAGGTGCAGTACTCACTGTGGTCGTCTTCGCTGGAGTTTGTGTTCCTGGTGTATGAGAAGGTACACCAGCACTGGGAAAAAGTGCAGCTCCAGCTCCATGGCGTCGTGGTTCTTCCTTGAGTGTCAAGAGGTGAGTCGTTTCCCTTCAGTGTTCTTTTTCCACCGTGCTCTTGATGGCGTTGGTACTGCCCCGGAAAAGCTGGCAGATAGGCCTGTTGTAATTCTGTGGGTACTGCCCTGGAAAAGCTGGTGGATAGGCCTGTTGTAATTCTGTGGGCAGTACACTGTCTTCCGCCTGGCTGTTGGCGGTTACTGCCGCATTGTTTGTTGCTACCGCTGTGGCGGTCGGTGTGTTAAAGTTGCTGTATGTGTTGGCGGTTTGCCGTGGTCATGATTCTATTTTTTTTTTACCACCAACCTGTTGGCGCTGTTACTGCCGCTTTATCACCGACCGCCAGGGTTGTAATGAGGGCCATAATTTCTAATATTGCCATCCCACAAACGTTATTACAATAGTGTGCTAGACACACACACTTAAAAAATAATTTGAGTAAGACTAAACCTAAATGGTAGACGTATGGCTTCTATTTTCAATGACAGAAACAATACCCAATACCCTAATAATGGACACTAGAGAAGCAGATTCTCACTGTGTTTCCAAATACTGAATTAAATACCACCAGGAAACTTGAGCTGATAGAGAAATCTCGAAATTGCAATCTTGGGTCGACTAGCACTGAGGTTACATTAAGGAACGTTGATACTTTTTGGATAATTGTTGGTCTAAATCTATGTGCAGCTTTGAAAAATATTCTACAAAGAGGTGAACCAAATATCAGCCATATGTTTATAATACAACTTAGAATGAGGCAGATTTAGAGATTGATTGACAGTAATGTGATATCAAATAATATTTGGCAGGTGTTGAAAATCCATTTCGGGCGGGATATCTGGCAACAGAATGATCATCGGTAAGTATCAGAATTAGGAAACTAAAAGGCAGCAGCCGCTATTCCATGTTCAGTAATTCTGCTGCAGTAGTTTGGCTGGTGGAATATTTATTGCAGCCGCCAGTAATCCGTGAATTTTATATTGCTCCCTACCTTCCAATCAATTCACATTTATTTACAAAATTAGGGCCGAACCAAACCTATCCCTCGATTCATGAAGAAAAGCAATCAATGTTGCTTGAACAAATTCTTTCATTACGAACAAAAAATGAGTTATTCAGTGCTATGGTAAAAAGAAATGTATGTTACCCAAACGAATACATTTAATCTAGTTTATACGAAATAAATCATTGTATTTTTTCAAACAACCTACAAATAAACACAAGTGGGTGTTATTTATTTGACTTGAAATTATTTCTTGAAAACCAGCTATAGATACGTTAGATTTTTTGGAAATTTAAAGTAATGATTGCCCCATTGGCTCCTCCACATTTTGCTGGCTGTGGCCTTGAAATGGTAATTCTCTGGAACACCACTGTGGATATCATTGTTTATTAAACTAGTGTTGGGTGTAACATGAGTAATTCAGTGAAGTGCAATCACATGGAATTGCTCACAAAGTATGCAAAATTATACAAAGTTATGCGGGAAGAGTAATTCTGAATGTAGCTCTTTTTTACTGCTATAATGCCCCTCGCGTCCAAAATGGACATGATAATGCAATTTGCACTAAGAAATAGTGCAAATTGTGCAAGATAACACATAGGGCCATATGTACGAACACATTTTCCCACAGACATAGAATGGGTAAAACCCTTTGATACATCTGGCCCATAGTGAGCACATCAGCCGCTCCTGCTCACTAAATTTGCACTTCGGGTAGGATATCCCCCAATTTACTCCCAGCATCTAGCGCTATTTTCTTTTTGCAAAATTCAGGCTTCTATCCAAAATAGAAGCTAGGGTGCATTTTGTGCTAAGAAATAGCACTAAATGGAACAGAACATGAATAGCAAGCACGAGCACCTGCTCGCACACGCTAAATGTGCTCTCGCTGTAGGATTTTTTCCACCAAATTATTACTAATTACGCGAGTGGGCGAGTTATTTTCTGTAATTCTGCATGAAAGAGAACTGTGGTTTTTATTGAAAGTACTCCAATTACCCCCGCATAATTGACATTCTGTTCAGGCCTAAATAAAACATTCAGTCAGCCCTTTACTCAGTTCCCGAACTCTCCATGGTGCTGAAGTTTCCTATCCTAGCACCACCATTGTCTCCATTGTCTCCAGTGGGATGAGTGTAACTGTAATCAACCACCAATAGGAAGCCAGCCAAGCCCGGTCTGCAGAGCACAAGCCTAACCCTCAAGGTACATGTGCCGATATATCTTTGAAAGTTTAGAGAACTGAAGGTTTCAGCCCTGATCTCTTGAGCTGTATAATCTAAGATGGTAGAATTAGTGTTATCTTTCTAAGTAAAATGTAATCAATGTTTATTTAATTGTATTTATCTCGAGCCTATGCCTAAGTGCTGCATAGAGGAAACAGTAAGCAGGCAATGAAGCTGTGCATAATAATATAGACAGTTTTGCAAAAGAGGCAATGCGTATGTGACAGGAAAGAGTAATACAAAAAGTTAGGGATGGCGTCCCACAGGAGATGATAGTAACATAATTTGAAAACAATATCTTAATGTGTTGATGAAAATGCTCTATCCCACCAGGATCAATCCAACCTTTCATCATTCTGAGTTGAATGGAAATCGTGCCATCGAGTTGGCCATAAGACACACTTCTTATTTATTTCAGTGCTAAAATCTTCCGGTAGAAAACATTGTTATTAACATACATATTTTTGCATTACTGATGATGAAGCTGAAAACAAAAGAGGCTATGATGTTACACTAGGCAGCAGTGTTTTCATTTGATATGACCGGGTCAATGGTGCCACAAAGTGGCATTAGGGTAATGTTACAAGTCCTATCAGGAGCTCTCGTTCCTATTCCTAAATCTTAATAAATCGAGAAAAATAGGACAAAATCAAGACGATTTAAAGCAATTTCCAGAACCTCATTCAGTCACCTTACTTGGGCAAACGCTCCAAAGATAACCTACTGTGCAGGGGCTGGGGCCTGTGACTTGCAACACTACATTTTCGAGACTTTCAAATCATTTACTGTGATGTAACGAGTCCAGGTTCTTGTTTACGTATCCTTGGGTATTTCCACTATTATCTTTTTAGGAGGTGGGTGTGTGCATAGTAAAACACATGTCAAGAACATATGAAAAACTGAAAGGAACTCCTATGTTATAGCTTTTTGATTCAGAAGAGGAGCAGTCAGTCAATCAATCAATATTTGTAAAGCGCGGCTACTCATTTGAGGGTCTCAAGGCGCTGGGTGGGAGGTGAGAGGCCTCATCCGAAGAGCCACGTCTTGAGGTTCTTCCTGAAGATGGTGAGCGACGGGCTTTGTCTGAGGTGCAGGGGGAGGTTGTTCCAGCTCTTTGCTGCAGTGTAGGTGAAAGCTCGCCCTCTGGAGGTGGTTTTGCAGATGAGAGAGATGGTGGCCAGGGCCATCTGGGCGGAGCAGAGGGATCTGGCAAAGGTGTGGAAGGAGACGCGGTGGTTCAGATAGGCTGGTCCTGTATTGTGTATTTCCTTGTACGTGTGGGTGAGAACCTTGAAGGTGATTCCCTTCTTGACCGGTAGCCAGTGGAGGGTCCTCAGGTGTTGGGAGATGTGTTCTCAGCGATGGAGGTCCAGAATGAGTCTAGCAGCGGCATTCTGGATGAGTTGAAGTTTTTGATGTTCCTAGTTGAGGTGCCGACATAGAGGGCATTGCCGTAGTCGAGCATGCTAGTGACTAATGAGTGGGTGACTGTCCTGCATCAGTCTGCTGGGATCCATCTGAAGATCTTCAGAAGTTTGCAGAGTGTATGCCAGCAGGAGGAGGTGACAGAGTTTACCTGGCGGGTCATGGATAGGGAGGAGACGAACACGATTTCTAAGTTGCGGGCATGCTCAGTCGGTGCAGGGAGGACACTGAGGGATGTGGACCACCAGGAATCGTCCCAAGCTGAGGTGGCATTTCTGAAAATGATGAGCTCCGTCTTGTCGGAGTTGAGCTTGAGGCAGCTTTCTCTCATCCAGGTGGCAATGGCTTCCATTCCTGAGTGAATGTTCCTTTTGGCCGTGTCCGGGTTTTCGGTGAGGGAAATGAGTTGTGTGTCATCGGCATATGACACTGTCTTCATACTGTGGCTTCTGACGATGGCATCAGGAGGGGCCATGTATACATTGAACATCTCCTCAGTTGACTCCTGTGGGTCTGGAAGTTTAGGCGGGAGTCTGACCCTCTGTGTCCTCCCGGAGAGGAAGGAATGGATCCATTCAAAGGGCTCTTCTGCGCATCCCTGTGTCGTGGATTTTGGTGTGCAGTGTGCTGCGGGAGACCGTGTTGAATGCTGCTGAGAGGTTGAGGAGAATGAGTGCTGCGGTGTGGCCGCGGTCCAGGAGTAATCAGTTGTCATCAGTGGCTGCCAGGAGTGCTGTCTCAGTGCTGTGATTGCTCTTGAATCCAGACTGGGAGCTGTCCGGGGAGTTGTTGGCCTCGATGAAATTCTGTATTTGTGTGTTGATTGCTTTCTCCATTACTTTGGCGGGGTAGGGTAGGAGCAAGATGGTCCGGAAATTCTTTAGTTCTGATGGGTCGGCCGAAGGTTTCTTCAGGAGAGGGCGTATTTTGGCATGTTTCCAGTCCTCAGGGAAGGTGCCCGTGCTGATGGAGCAGTTGATTGTGTTACGGAGCTCAGGGCGATGGATGTGCTGGTTCTGATGTATATGTGGTGTGGGCACGGGTCTGAGGGGGCTCCAGAGTGGGTGCTGTTCATGATGTTGACTGTTTCCTCTGTGGTGAACGTGGACCAGCTGTGGATGGCCTTGGTGCGTTCTGGAGGGGTGGGTTGGTGTGTCACAGGTTCTGATGTCAGGATTTTCTGGGAGGAAGCTGTCGTAGATGTCATGGATATTGTGGAGGAAAAAAGAGAAGGTTTGTTGCAGAGGTCCTGTGACAAGGGGGTTGCTGGTGGCTTCTGAGGGGGTTCTATGAACTTGTTGATGACTGAGAAGAGTTCCTTAGAGAAGATGTGCTTCCGGAGTGCGTCCTTCCTTACGTTCTTGATTTTTCATCGGTGGGCGGCGGCTGCGGCTCTGAATGAAGAGAGGTTTTTGCTGGATTAGCTGTTCCTCCATTTTTTCTCTATACGTCTGCGGGTACGCTTTGATTCTTGGAGTTCATAGGTGAACCAGCTGGCTTTCTTGGGTACACGTTTGGCAAATGTCACCCGCAGAGGGGCTAGAGTGTCGGCGCATTCGGGAATCAATGCGTTGAGATTGCGTGCTGCTGTGTTGACATCCTCAGAGGGGGAGGGAAGAATTTGGTGAGCGATGAGGTGAGTTGCTAATTGGTGATTTCGTTCCATTTCATGTGGGGGGTCCAGGAGGTGCTGGTGCAGCTGCTGGGTGCAGTGATTGCAGAGTATATGCAGCGGTGGTTGGTCCAGTCTGGGACGGAGATTGTCTAGATGGTGATCCGGTTGCTTGAGGTGAAGATGGGGTTCAGTGTGTGTCCTGCGATGTGTGTGGGTGAGGAAACTAGCTGTCTGAGGCCGAGGGAGATGAGGTTGTTGAGTAGAGCGGTGGTGTTTGGGTCAGTGCGGTCCTCAAGGTGGAAATTCAGGTCGCAAAGGAGGAGGTATTTGACGGACGCCAGGGCCTGGGGGGTAGTGATGTCTACAATGTTGTCTGTGAAAGCTGGGTGGGCCGGGTGGCCTGTACACCAGGTGCCACGGATGGAGGAGTTGTGGTTGGAGTGAACCAGGAAGTGAAGGTGATCCATGGTGGTGGAGTGTCTTTCTGGGATGGCCTCAACATGTAGTGAGGACTTGTGTACAATGGTGAGTCCTCCGCCCGGGTGGGAGGGCCGGTCCCTCCTTAGGATGCTTAGGAGCAGTGACCAGGGATTGTCCTCATCATATACCAGGTATATGCAGCATGGTGATGTGTTCGAGGGCTCTACATAGGTCACAGGCCCTTTTGTGAAGTGGTATGACATGGCCTGGGAAAGAACACCTGCCATACCCATCTGAGCATGAGGTGGGGACAAGGATGCAGCCTTAAACTTTTGGCTCTAGCTTTCAGGGAAGAGACATGACAATGCTACCAAGGGCCCTCATCAGGAGGCCACTGTAGCTTGCACCACCCATTGCCCATGCCAACGCTGCCAAAGACAGTATCAATGCAACTGCTAACCATTACACTTCTACAAGTGTGACAATTTAGACTGTTCCAGGCCCCCAAAGCTTTAAGAATTGCTTGGGTGGTCAGGTATTAGTCATTTTTAATGTATATCAAATGAATAAATAACTGTTTGTGTGCTCATCTTTAAGTTAGACAAACAGTGCCTCCATGTGGCAGACTGTCATAAGTGCCAGTGTTGACATTTAAATGCCTGTACCGAGCACCTGAAACCACAGGCTCAAATTAAGCACTGACTCTATGTCACTTTACAAAGCCATCCCCCTCTCTTTTTTCCCAGGGGCTGTCTGTTCCTTACCCAGATTTGTAGGAGCAGCAATTTTTGTCTAGACTGTCTACCCACTCTCTCCACTTATCATTTGTTGAGACATGCCTATGGCCTGGTTTAGAGTTTGAAGGACAGACTAATGTCCATCAGCACAATGGAATCTCATCCTGATGAACATCCTATCCCCCAAATTTGGAGACGTCCTCCGGCACCACAGACATCTCTTAACATTGGCCATAACAGTAGTTCCTATCAATTTTGTTGAAAGTTACATGGATTGCTTTGTCAAACATGACTGCCGGTAGTCAAACTTTTGCAAAGTTTTACTTTTTTCAAAAACAAACTCATCAAAGTGTTTTTGAGAAAAGTAAAACTAATGACCCCACATATGGGAGATTCAGCAATGGTGTTTGAATCATCCTTTTTTTTTTTTTACTGTCCTTCACCATCAGGTTTTACCTGGTAGTGATGGACAGTAATAAAATTGGCTGGATGACTGGATGGCCCATACTCCATTGAGCTTCTGAAGGAGTAATTCAGCCACAGAGACAAAGTAGGCTATGCCATCAACATACTGTCAGTCATCCACCTTCTCCTACATAGCAGCTCCTTATCCACAGCAGCCAAATCCTGGAATAATCTGCCCCTCCACCTCTAAGCGGCTCCCTCCCTGGCAGACTTCAGAAGGAGACTCAAGGCGAGGCTTTTTGACAGAGACTCTGCACCCCCAGCACCCAGATACCCCTGGGGTGATAGGTCTGCGTTTTACAAATCTGATGATTAATTGACTGATTGACCTCTAAATAGGGCGGGCTGACCGTGAGTTTGGTGGAGAGGGTACTCTGTCACCACTGCGATGGAGTACCCTCTCAGCCAACTCTAAATTATCCCCTAAGTCTTTTGTACCTGCACATGTGATTCGCCTTAGAATATTTGAGTCTATGTGTTGAGGGAGATCAGAATTACAGTGCTGAGCTTTAGTTCACATTCGCACTTCAAAATGCTCTTCACAGTGCAACTTGTCATGTCACTTCCTGTGTTGGGCGGATTTATTTAATCTTCCTGTTCCAAAATTCAAGCGTACAGTGGTTGACAGAAGAGCATTCCAGTTCTCTTGTCTTTAAGTAGAGTTCTCTACCCTTTTAGATTCAGACAGAACCCGTCCTGTTAAGATTCACGAATGCCTTGAAAATAAGGGGTTTTCCTTGTTGGTCAGTCTAGGTATCTCTCGTTCAGCAAGGTATTTCTGTTGTATTTGTGTGTCAGCGCCAAGATTCATTCGAGTTCGAGCTAATGTTGTGCTCTATCAAACTCTGTAAAGAAATATATATATATATATATTTTTAAAGTCTGTTCCTTATTGCTGAGCCTGGAAACTGCCGTGTCTGGTTCAGATTCAGGGACAATCAAGACAAAAATATGCCTGACTGAGGATTTGAAAATAACAGGTCACCACGACCTGATATGTAAATAATTCTACAAAAGCCATGCCGGATTTTGCGAGTTAATGGGCTACAATGAATTATAACTATCCCACTTTCCCCTCATCCCGGTGGCTTCACTGAAACCTATCACATACGTCAATTCACGCGTCTAGCGCATGGCATTTACATGTCAATGTATAGTCAGTGAGATGGCTACTGCCTGCCTCTCAAGTGGGCGATGCACTATTTTAGCTGCATAGTGGATGCAATGAGATCTACAGTACGTGCTTTTCATGCGTATTCATCGTCAAAACGCCAGTGACCTGCAAACAAGGGCCTGTGTAATGTAGTCCAAACAAACACATTTTCCATGACCTCTCTCTGAATAGCATCAGGTTAGCCCATTAATGCCATTCGCATAAGGACCCTTGACCGTGATTGCATTAAAGGGACCTGCAGCCAATTACTGTCCCCGACAAAGCTTCCAGGGCCTTATTTATGCCTGCTTGTACTTGCATTTTTGAAACACCACCCTCGCTCCATCTCGCCTCTTACTGACATACAGTGAAGAGCGCTCTGGCGGTCTCTTGAGATGCGCGACCCTGAATAACGTGCACTTATTAAGATGTAACAATCATTGATCTGGAAGGCTCAGCGTTTGTTTCTTCGAGCTGATATTTAATTAGAATGTATGCAGCCTCGATGCAGCATGGGCAGCACCCAATGTTGGGGTACCAGGGCACTGTAAGACCATGTTCAATGATTATAAGCTTAAACCATTCAGTCCTACGCTGGCTCAATAAAAAGCCACCATAATGTTCAGAAGAACTGTAACTTCACCCCACCATGTGGGCTCTCCACTGGCTTCCATAGGTGTGCATGTTATTTGAGGTTTGCTGCATCATCTGCGAGGTCAGTACCCTAGACAAGCTAGGCTACCTGCCCAGTATACTCTCTCTGTGAGAATGTTGTCTATCCTTGGCTCAGCGACAGAATCCTGAAAGGACACAAAACTACGAAATCAGGCCTTCTTAGTGTACACGCACCTTCTTGGTGTATACCTGCTGTCTCTGGAATAAATCACCCTTCATTCTCAGACTGATCCCATCTCTTTTGCAGTTCAGGAAAGAGGTAAAGAGCAATTTATTTCGAACTTTTCTCCTACGAATTATCCGAACCGTGTAGCCCAGAAATGAATGCAGGAGATCCACACAGAGGCTGCTGTAACCCTCTTCACTGATGCTTGGTAAATGCAATGTATGTCCATGTGTGTTTCTAAAATAGATTCCTCTGGGCTCTATATGGCTTCTCCATGCTATATATTTGTTACGACCTCTATATTTCTTCCGCATTTTCTGATTTCTGTGATCCTATACATGAACATTGAGCCCTACACCGTGTGCCTACTCTATCTAGTCATTCTGTTCTCTGTATCCCTCCCTATGCTATGTATTTTTTTCTGTATTCCTCCTGTGCTATAGAGTCATTCTGGTCCATCACCGCCTCCATGCTATGTATACTTTCTGACATTCTAATGTGCCTCCTTCCCCCATTCTATGTGTTTGCTGGGACCCCACTCCCCATTATGGGTATCCAGTCCGAACTCTGCAGCCTTGCCCATGGTACTTACCTACCCTGATCTCTAGATCCTGCCCCATGCATAACGTTTAGTGGTATTTACAGTATTTTGGTAAGATCAAGCTCTAGATTTGTGGACATGGGTAGGTTCTCCACAATCTTCTAAAACACAACAAACGCCTTTGTAAGGATGTTTTCCATGATTACCCAAGACACCTGAATCACAACGTTTTTGGGCCACCGGCTCTACATGTATTCCTCCGGAAACATTCAAATTGTGTTAACTACTAATTCATGCAAATAACTTAGGTTTTTCTTATAATTAAGAGATCTAATTTGGAATATCAAACACTGTGGGTAAGCACCGCATAAATAATATCGAGGTCTCACCAAGTAGATCAGGAGTACTCCCTCTGGTCCTGATGATTTGCCACCGATCCCTGAGGAGACACATGGGCAAGAATCATGTCGACCATTGTGTGAATCTAAGGGACATAATTTCTAATTTGGTTCCACTACTCTGATTTTAGTCTTTACAAGGATATACAGATAAAATACATTGAGTTTTCATGAGCAAGGTTGTTGATGCATGTGAAGTTGAGGTATCTAGTCTTAAAAAGGATCCTGTCCATTACTGGCAGACTTTGTAGAAATTGTGTGGCCACAGTAATTTGCCCTCTCTTACCAAGACAAACAACAGAATTCTGCACCCCTTCTATTCCTCAGTTTTGAAAAACTGGTAAACCCCATACAAAACATTTCAGCAATCAGTGTTTAAATTTTTTTTTTTTTTTACAAGAACCTGCAGAAATTATGAAACCATCAGTTAGAACCCATATTACTCTGGCAAAACTGCCATCTCCATGGACCGTGCTTAATTTGTGAAAGAAAGAGTGCCGGGGCCCCAAGTTCTGCTCAGTAGCCGACGGCAGATGCAATTAAATGTTAGTGAGTCAAATTCCAAGACTGGTAGTCTTTAATCTGCTAACAGATACTACCTGCTCCTTTTCCTTGTTCTTGCAAGTTTCTGCTTTCTACCTTTATAACAGTTTTTGGTGTCTTTCTCAGAAAAATAAGGGATGTTCTCCAAAAATAAGTGCTTTTGACCCCCATCCTCCCCAATTAAGCACTGTTCATTAAGCCTTATTTATTTTTGGTTCCTATTCTCAATCACTGTTTTTTAATAACCAGCTTTCGACTAAATATTATTCATTGTCATCTGGCAGCTCCTGAAGGATGGAATTTAGTAAAATATTTTGGCTTATGTGGGTGTGACTTATCCTCCACCCAAGACACCTGCACTTTACATTGTTCTGTAGGTTTTACCCTGCTTTATGGTCCAAGTTCATTTCAACAGTTCTAAAAGACATGAATTTTAAGCAGTGATGTCATGTATTATGTCATAGAACATGTCAAGAATGATGTCATATATCAGGTCATAAGCAGTGCATGAGGGGGCACACGTTATAGTTAGTGCTGCTAAATATAACTGCTGAATTTCTTTGGTTTTCTTTAGTTCAGAACATTAATGTTGTCACTGAGAAATTGCCCTAACCATAACGTTGCTTTAACCTTTGTTTGTTTAGGGTGTGGGGAGAGACTCTCCTCTCCACACAGATCTCTGTCTCAGATGACAGGTGTACGTAATAGTGTGTATCGAGAGACTGGCCTCTCCATTAAGCCTCCTCTCTAGGGTGTAAGCAGAGACTGGTCTCCTCTCTCAGACCTCTCCCTTATATGAGAGATGTGCATAGTAGGGTGTCTACATGGACTGTCCTCTTTTTCCACACCTCTTTCTTAGCTGATGGCTGTATGTAGTAGGCTGTGTGCATGGACTAGCCTCTCTGTCCAGACCTCTCTCTCAGATGACAGGTGTGTGTAGTAGGGTGTGTTGAGAAGGACTGGCCTCTTCTGTCAGACCTCTGTTTCAGATGATGGCTGTGCATATTAGGGCCAGTACATGGACTAGACTCTCCTGTCAGACCTCTCTCTTTGATGACAGACCCGCAAATTAGGCTCTTCTGTCACATCGTTGTCTCAGATGATGGGTGTGCTTAGTAGGGTGTGTGGAGAGAGACTGGCCTCTTCACTGAGACTTCTTTCTTGAATCAATCAATCAGTGTTCTTGCAAAGCATGGCTAATCACCCATGAGGGTCTCAAGGTGCTGGGGGGTAGTAGGAGTTCAGTCAAAGAGCCAGGTCTTGAGGTCATTCTTGAGTTGAGGTAGTGAGGGTGATTATCTCAGGTGTAGCAAAAGAGTGTTCCAGGTTTTTGTGGTTAGGTAAGAGAAGGATCTTACTCCAGCTGAGTTCTTGCATATCCTTGGGGTAGTGGCGAGGGCCAGTTTGCTGAAATGAAGGTTTCTGGTGGGCGTGTGGAATGACAGGTATGTATAGTATGCTATGTCCAGGGACTGTCCTGCCTCCTAACATACATTTTCCAGATAATGGGTGTGCATAGCAGGGTGTGGGAAGAGACTACTCTTACAAAGCTGGTGGGCCTAGATAGTACACTCTGACAAACACCATCTCCAGTAGTACTTCTTCCTACTCTAGCAAGTGGACATACTAAAGTGTATTCAAAGATTAGTTACTCCTTTCTACTGTTCACAACCCCGCAAGAGTCTTGCAAGATTGTAACTTTTTTGGAAAATGGGAATTAACCAGCTACTTATCACCATATTTATCTCTTACACACTTTCTCTCAAAAGCAATGACCGCAATATGCATTCCCACTAATAGAGTACATTCAGAATTCATCTACCCCTTTTTACTATTCACACTTTTGCGAGAGTCCCGCAAGATCATAAAAAATAATTAATAACAATATACATTTATTTTTATCATAGTAGTTATCCCTTATAACCTCCAATCTAAATCTAGGGGATCATGCCTTTCTGCTACCCTCTTATATAGCTTTTTTACTTCATTCCCACAAAGCCTCAAATATTTTACAGTAAACAGTAATGACAGCCATTTCATTTCTAACATTCCAACAGCCAGGTAATCAGAGCACTCACTGTGACAAGACACGCAGGAGCCTTTCCCTCCCACAAGGGCATGAAGGCTCACAGAAAAAACAGGCCTCTCAACCAATAAAAGGTTCCATTTTGAAGTTTGCGATCTTGTGGGAGGCTTGTGGGACTCTTATGAGCCCAACTGTCTAAACATACAATTAGATTTTACCCTTAATTTCTCACAAACTACTGAACAAATGTACACCAAATTACAAAAATCACAATCTGCAGATCAAGATCTAGCTTCTATTTTACATTTTGGGACCTCCTTTTTTCTCTTCCCCCACTTGACAGATCACCCTGAAACTTTCCATTAAGGAGCAGAGGGCTGAGGTTGTTGAAGTTTAATTTTTATATGTTTGTGAAGATTCATCAAACCGGCTCAAAGTTATTTACAAACCAAATCAAGCTCCATTTATAACTATCTACTAGTGACCGTGAGTATATGTATGTATTACCTACACAGGGTCACCAGTAGGTAGTTATAGTTAGGTCTGCTTTTCCATAGATGGAGTGTTATTTTGTTTTCTATTTTAAAATTACGTTACATAGCTCAAGCTAGTAAATATATAATATTTCTATACTTCTCAACATATATTTACCTTTATGATAATTTGGTAGTCAATATTCTGACTACATACTTTTTGGAACATGGTATCAAAACTTAATACTAAGCCACTATACTGAAATGATGTATCTGATTATGTTAAGGTGGTGGAACCATCTTTAAGCATTAAACAAATTTGGGGTTGAAGCAAGACATCCAAGTCAAGAGAGAATGCTGTGTTTTTTTGACAAATTGTTCCAAGTGCAAAGTGCCAATAATTATGAGTTGGTTATTTAGAATTGTAAGCTACAGATAGCTGTTGGTATGGAAACATCATCTGCACAGTAAAGGGTATGTACACCTGCCCTGAGTGCCCAAAAACTGCAGTGTTATCTGAATGCCTAATGCACATTTTTGTTGTCATAAGCAAACACCGATCATTTGTGTGCACCATGATACAGACTGCAGTCTTGTTGGACTGAGAGAGATGCCTAAAGTGCTACCCTCATAGTGGTAGAAGGCTACCACCTTCACCAGTGTTTATGCAGTACAAGTGTAGTGGTGGCAGCATATCGTGTGGTGATCAGTAGGAGTGAACTGGGGCTTTTTACCCTGTGTCACTAGAGTGAGGCTTATATACTCACTCACCTTTTTAATTTTCACCTACTGTGTGCTTAACTCACTCTTGGCCTACATCAGTTAAATGCAGTGTTGTGCAGCACAGGAGTGGTGATTCTGTGCTGGATGTATGTGTGCCGGGGAAGGGTGCAGTAAAGGGATAGAACAGTGCTATGAAGTACATGCATAATCAGTGCATATACTGAGTATATGTATGCCTGCAAGGCCTGCATAGTTAGTGCATATACCCTCATTATATTTATGCCTGCAAGGAATACATTTCATTAGAGATGTAGTACTGTGCAGTGTATGCATCATGAGAACATGTGTTGGGTGTACTTGTGCATGCACAAAGTATAATACATGAAGGGTGAAGTGTTGTGCATAGCACATGGTGGGTGTGTGTTCTGGGAGTGGGTGTTTGCAAATAGTATACCATGGCACAATACACAAAGGATGCAGTACTGAGCAGTGAGCACAGAGTAAATGTGTGTGTTGAATGTATGTGCACAAGGGGTGCACAATACATGGAGGTGACAGTACTGGGCAGTATGTGTTTTGTGTATGTACGGGGTTGTGGCTGGCACACAACTCAGCAGAGAACCTGTACCTGCCGGATGATGCTGTATGACTCGCGGGCAGTCCGACTCTGCTGAGCAGTAGCAGAGCCTTGCAAGAGGCACCAGTCACAGCATCCGCTAAAAAGCTGAGTGGAGCGGCTACGACTTGATTTGGGCTAGCCGAGCCCCGCAGGACGGGTTGCTGAAGGTTCTACGGCACCATAGACACTTTTGACTACTTCCTAACGGGTGAAAGGGGACTCGAGTAAGGCCTACCAGTGAGCATTCCCTTGATGTGGCCACCAGTGAATGGGTGTTAGACTTTTCTTCCTTGGTGTGGTCTCCCTTAACTTTTTGCCTCTGTTTCCCAGGTTGCTGATATGTGCTGAACTCTGTTTTTGCTGTTTTTGTTACTCTGGGCACTTTACCATTGCTAACCAGTACTCAAGTGCAAGTTCCTAGTAAAGTGCACTAGAGGTGCCCAGGGCCTATAAATCAAATGCTACCAGTGGGCCTGCAGCACTGGCTGTGCCACCCACATAAGTAGCACTGTAATCATGTCTCAGACCTGCCACTGCAGTGTCTGTGTGTGCAGTTTTAACTGTAAATTCGACTTGGCAAGTGTACCCACTTGCCAGGCCTGAACCTTCTCTTTTCTTACATGTAAGGCACCCCTAAAGTAGGCCCTAGGTAGCCCCAAGGCAGGGTGCAGTGTATGATCAAGGTAGGACATATAGGGGGTGATTCTGACCGTGGCGGACGGCGGTCGCCGCCCGCCAAGCGGTTCCCGCCGACAGACCGCTCCGCGGTCAAAAGACCACGGCGGTCATTCTGGCTTTCCCACTGGGCTGGCGGGCGACCGCCGAAAGTCCGCCCGCCAGCCCAGCGGGAAACCCCCTTCCCACGAGGAAGCCAGCTCAGAATGGAGCCGGCGGAGTGGGAAGGTGCGACGGGTGCAGTTGCACCCGTCGCGAATTTCAGTGTCTGCAAAGCAGACACTGAAATTCTTTGTGGGGCCCTCTTACGGGGGCCCCTGCAGTGCCCATGCCATTGGCATGGGCACTGCAGGGGCCCCCAGGGGCCCCACGACAACCCATACCGCCATCCTGTTCCTGGCGGGTGAACCGCCAGGAACAGGATGGCGGTATGGGCTGTCAGAATCCCCATGGCGGCGCAGCAAGCTGCGCCGCCATGGCGGATTCCCATGGGCAGCGGAAAGTCGGCGGTACACCGCCGGCTTTCCGCTTCTGGCCGCGGCTGTACCGCCGCGGTCAGAATGCCCGGCGGAGCACCGCCAGCCTGTTGGCGGTGCTACCGCCGACCTCCGCCATGGCGGTAATTACCGCCAGGGTCAGAATGACCCCCATAGTAATGTTTTATATGTCCTGGCAGTGAAATATTGCAAAATTTGTTTTTCACTGTCCCTCTCATAGGTTAACATGGGGGCTACCTTTAAATATTATTAAAGTTTGGATTCCCTTTGGGAGTGGATAGTCATGTGGAGTTTGGGGTCTCTGAGCTCACAATTTAAAAATACATCTTTTAGCAAAGTTGATTTTAAGATTGTGCGTTTGAAACTGCCACTTTTAGAAAGTGAGCATTTTCTTGCTTAAACCATTTCTGTGACTCTGCCTGTTTGTGGATTCCCTGTCTGGGTCAGTTTGACAGTTGGGCTGGTTGCACCTCTCTCTAGACAGTGACACAAAGGGAGCTGGGGTGTAGTCTGCATTACCTGATGAGCCATCTGTGCTATGAGGGAGGGGAGGAGTGGTCACTGACACCTGAAAGGGCTGTGTCTGCCCTCACACAATGCAGTCTCCAGCCCCCTGGTGAGTGTCTGGAGCCTGGCCTGGGCAAGGCAGGATTTCCCAATCAAGAGAGACTTTGCTTTAAAATAGGCCTATTTTAAAGGAGAAAATGGGTATAAGAAGGGCCCCCAAAACCACAGATTTTAGAACACTTCTGGAAACCAATAGGAACCTCTGCCTGGAGAAGAGCTGAAGAGCTGAGGAAGAAGAGCTGCCCTGCCTATGACTGTGCTTTGTGTTGCTATCCTGCAGTTGCTGCTTCTGCCTGTGAAAAGAGGACAAAGACTGGATTTTGTGTTGTCTTCCTTCTTCTGAAGATCTCCAAGAGCTTGATTTAGAGCTTGCCTCCTGTTGTTTGAAGTCTCAGGGACAGCAAAGACTTCTCTCTGCCAACACCTGGAGTCTCTGGAGAGACTCCTACTCTGCCAAGTGGTGCCCATCCAGTTCCTAGGACCCTGAAAGGAGAAGCTGGCAGCCCAAGAGTGAGAAATCCACGCACAGAACACCGTGCGGGGAAAAGATCATCGTGACTAAGAACTGCGGCTGAAAATCGACGCTCGCCTGCAACGGGACCCAAAGATCGAAGCCCGGGGCTGGTGAAACGATGCACAGCATCGCTGACGGAGGCTGGGGAGGTTGTAACCCGTGCTGCGTGGTTTTCAGATCATTGTGCGGCTGGATTTCTGACACAAACACCTCTGGGCGTGTAAAAACAACGCAAGGCCTGACCCGGACCCGAGAGTGCTGACCAGATTGACGCATAGCTCTCCTGCGGAGAGAAGAAACAACACACGTTGACCCGTGCGGGGTTATGTTTGAAGCACCCAAGGTAAATTTTAGTGTGTGTTTAAAATTACATGAAGACTCTTTTTGCATTTTTAGTGATAACTTGACTTGTGAATTGTGGATTTTTGTCGTTTTGGTATTGTTTTGTTTAGATAAATATTTTCTATTTTTCTAAACCTGTGTTGTGTCATTTTGTACTGTTTTCAATGGGTTACTGTGTGTGTTGGTACAAACACTTTACACCTAGC
This sequence comes from Pleurodeles waltl, assembly GCF_031143425.1. Taxonomy (NCBI): domain Eukaryota; kingdom Metazoa; phylum Chordata; class Amphibia; order Caudata; family Salamandridae; genus Pleurodeles; species Pleurodeles waltl. The sequence continues at coordinate 895,602,300 of NC_090446.1, forward strand.
ACTCTGAAGTTAAGTCTACTGCTCTGCCAAGCTACCAAGGGGGTAAGCAGGGGTTAGCTGATGGTGATTCTCTTTTACCCTGACTAGAGTGAGGGTCCTTGCTTGGACAGGGGGTAACCTGACTGCCAATCAAAGACCCCATTTCTAACAATGGGAAATAACCCTGACCACATTGCAAGAAGGAGAATGGGACAAAGATTTGCCAGATAAATACTAGAGTCCCAACCTCCAAAATTTAACAACAAACAAGCATTGGTAAATCCAACAAGTCTCACCTTTGGGACCCATTGGCTATGCCGTACATAATTGTGTTTTTAATACAAAAAAGCCATACATGGCCAACTATGTCCGTGTTCACATCAAACATGTGCACACCTACAACACTACTCTAGCACTTTTTCCTTTCTGTTTGTTGGTCATTGTTGGGTCGGTAAACAAAAAAAGTAGTGCGGGTTGGGAAACAGAAGCAACATGAGGGAGGAGGAAGAAAGAAGGACAGGGAGTTTTAATGGGGGTACACAACATGAAGGGCAAGGGCGGGAGAAAGGACATGGACGGTACTGGGAAGGAGCACTGAGGGCAGGGGAGAAGTAAATTGAGAGAGAGGAATGTGGGGAAGTAGTACACAAGAGAGAGTGCAAAGTGGATTTGGAGGAAGAAACAGATATTTAAAAAAAAAACCACAAAGGATGGTATAAGCAAGGGCAGAGGAAGCATGCAGACAGTAAAAGTGAGTGCAGCAAAGAGGAAAACATACACAAAGGAGACAGCAAGGAAACACATGCATTATTGTAGTGTGCTTAAACAAAAAGAAAAAAGTAGCCCTGAAAATAGAGCAGTGGAAGGACTCAAGGGTTGGGTCCATGCTCCAGGGAAGGGACAAACCCAAGAAGAGGAAGTGCAGCACACATGCATTAACCAGTTAGAAGCACACAAATGAAAGTGACACAGAAACCAATCAATGGTAAGCAATGTGGGGGTCCATAAACTCACTATAAGTTAACAATATGTCTTCTAAATGACAGTGCATGTTCTGTTTTTGACAAGATCAAAAAGGGCATTCAACAGTGCTCTTACCATTAATTTGTCCACTGAGAATTTAATTGAATACTAAGGGGGTCATTATGAACACGGCGGTAAACACTGTTGTCTTCATGCTGGCGGTCTTTCCAGAGACCGCCAGCCCCCCTGAGACCCTGCCTGCCACATAAAGAACATTCTGCTGGGCCGGTGGTCGGAAACATTGTTTCCGCCCGCCAGCCCAGCAGAATGCAGGGCTGGGACATAGACGACAGCTCCACATGGAGCCGCCATCAATGCAGCTTCACCCGTCGCGCAGATCACTGCCCGTAAATCGGGCTGTGACTTGCGTGACAGGGCACTGCACGGGGGCCCCGGAGCACCCCTTCCACCAGCCTTTCTCTGGCGGGGGAAACAGGGTACGTTAGCAGCGCTGCCCTGCGGGATAATGTAATCCGCCATTGTCAGGCTGCCTGTCGGCGGTAGCCTGGCAGGTGGCCCTCCCGGTGTTAATAATATGGCGGTTCAGACCATCATGACGGTGGCAGTCTTTTCCGCCACCGCCGGCATGGCGGTCTGAACCGCCAAGTTCATAATGAGGGCCTAAGTATGGTCAATATGCATTTGTTAAGAAAATGCTGTACTTGGAAGACAGTGGCACTGGAATTATGGGTGCTGAAGATGCTGCAACAAACCCTGCTAAAAAGGATGAATCCCTGCTGAAAAATGGCCATTTGCCACTGACTTGAAATTATTTGTTTTGGAGCATCAGTGTTTAGAAACGTATTTAGGAAAGTCAGTAGTTGCGAAGCACAAGCAACTTAGAAAGACTGAGCAACAATTTATAACTATACAGCTCTTAAGAATCTGACAGCAAAATTGTCGGCATATGGTTTTTGCATGCAAGTAGGATCACTCTAAAATGAGTCACAGGAGAGCGTAAAAACAGACAGTGGCTTACTAACAAACAAAAAGTAGAAAAACATCAGCTTCCTCTTTTAAAAACTCTGCAAACATTTTCAAAAAGGATGATGCTCATCGCACAAGAATTTAGTTCTTCATGTCGAATTATAATGGGAATAGGTATTTTTTTAGTTAGGCCAAAATTCAACATCTGTACTTTTTGTGCTGTAAGATAGTTTCAAGCGACTTGAGTTTTCTAGTGCGCGTTTGTAAACACTGAACATAAATAGAGCAGTGTATTTTGTGTCATATTCTTTTGTGATACCATAACATTAATGATATACTTTGTATAACCCACTATATATATTTTTTTATTTATTTATTTAAGGACCAGATCTACAAGAAAGTGGCACATCGGTCCTGATCCTCCACTTTTCTTGCGCCGCCCCTGTCCCACCTCACAACACCATGGTTGCACCGTATTTACAAGACAGCACACCACGGCGCTCATTTCCACAATAGCGTCATCATTTATGATGCTATTGTGGTGCTGTGCTGGATTAGCACCATAAATTGTGGCGCTAGTGCAGCAAAACACTAGGGAGGCCCATAGCAGGCCTTCAAAAATGTCTGAAAAAATATTGCTGTGAAATCTTGTAGATTTCACTGCGCCATTTTTTGTGGCCTCCCTGCATGGGAACGCCCCTGTTGCATCCATTATACCTGGTTCTGGTGTAATGTGGCACAAGGGGTTACAATGTGGTTACAATGTGGTGCAATGCTGGCATTGAGTCACTTTGTGAATATGGCGCTGGGAAATGGCCTCCTTAACGCCACATTAGCGTTAAAAAAAAAATGACACTAGTGTGGCGCAAGGAGGTGAAAGGGCCGTGTAAATCTGGCCCTAAAGGTTGTAAAGACCCAGCTCGTGACGTAGCCATTCGTTGCTTGCATTTCAGTTAAACCAGACTATAAGAGGCAGTGGAGACTGCGCAACATGTACATGATCACACTAAGTTACCCTTAACATACTTACTGGTGCCTACCTGCTGGTTGGGGAAACACTCCTTGTCCTTCCATTGCAACAGAGAACTCTGTTTGTATAGGCTCCGGAAACAATATGTTGACGTATTGTAGGTACATAAATTAAAACATATGGGGCCGCATTTAAGAAAAGTGGGGCTGCATCCAATGCAGCGCCACTTTTTTTGGGCCCCTTAGCGCCTCCTACCACCATCATGTGTGCGTTGTATTTAATATACAGCACACCATGGCGCCGGGTGGGGCAATAGCATCAACATTTCTAACGCTATTGATGTACTGTGCAGGATTAGGGCCAACATTTTGGCGCCAATCCTGCAGACTACATAGGGACCCATTGAAAACAATATTATGCCCCCTTTTAATACCTGCTCTGTGCAGGCGTTAAAAATAGCCACTAAAAATGGCACAGTGGAATCTCTCAGATTCCACTGCACCATTTTTGCAGTCCCCCTAATGGTGGAATGCCACCCTTGCAAACATTGTGCCTGGTGCAGGCATAATGTGGCGCAAAGGGTTACAAAGTGACACAATTCATGCATTGCACCACTGTAAATATGGCACACCAAATTTGGCCTCGCTGGACCAAATTAGCATCATAAAAAAATATGCTAATGTGGCGCAAGGAGGCGCTAGGCCATCCTAAATCTGGGCCATTGTCTCAAATACTATACGTAGGGAAAATTCTGAAAGCTATTTTTTAAAACTATGTTATTGGATAGAAATGTTATTCACATAAATAATATGTGATTACAAGTTCCCAATTGTATTACAAAGAAATAGCAGAAGAAGCTAATTAAGCACACATTTAATACCTGTAGGTAGTATTATGTTTCAGGACGTTTAGCAAATGTTGATGGCATCACAAATTGGAATCACTCCAACACCAACTCTGCCTCTCATCCTCGTAAAGTCAATACATTGAGAACCTGCAGATTTAGCAATTGATGATCTTGTTAGTTACCATGCTTAATCAGAAACACTGCGATGCCAAGAGCTACACAGTATTTATTTGTAATAATTCCTAAGCTGTGGGCTTGTTCGGTAACTTAAGGAGCAAGCAGGCTTTGCTGGGTTGGTAACAGGCAAGCCAATTGCAGTCCTTATTCCACTGAGTGGATCTTCCATTGGTCTTTACATTCCCATTGGCATATTCAAGTATAAACTCTGGCTAAGGTGCAATGACGTAAATGTGCTGAGTCTCTAGAGCATAAATGTGCATTGTGATTGTGCTCAAGCAAGTCAGCCAGGGACGTTTCACAGGTATGAGCTTCAGTAAGGTTGCCTTGCGTACGGCCTCATGGCACCGAGGTAGATATAGTCCTTGCATTTTTCGTTTTATATTTTAATCCTAGTTTATTAGTAAAAATCTAATACATTTTCAATTAGATAATATTTCCTATAAACAGATTGCAAAGTTCATTGTTCGCTAAGGTGAAGTCTCTATTCGGTGTAGGCTTTATGGCACAGTGTTCACTGACAACTGCACCAACAGTGCCAGAGTTGAAGGAAGGCATCAATGTAGAAGACTAAAGAACAAGCCAACTCCTGGGGTTAGCCATTCACAGCCTACTTGTCTTTGCTACAGATGGATATAAAAGATTTATCTGAAGAGCCAGTCATACGCAGAACTCACTGCTGAGATTCAAAGTGACTTTGTCAGACTCAAGTCTCATATTTTCCAAGTGCCTTATGACAAGTAAGGTCTCCCGATATATGTGAAGTCTCCTGCTCCCAACTTCACAGTTATTTCCATAGTATCTCGTCATCCCTCAAGTTAGGCCAGTCGAGCTTTTAAACTGGTCCTCAAAGAAATGGTGTTTGTTGATGACTTTCATCCATCAAAGTTTCATAACAACCCTTCGAAGGCATTTCTTGATAGTTTTGGAAGATCACAATTTTTTACCACACTTGGCCTCAGCAATGCACATGGCTTTTAAATGAACCCCTTTTACTCATGAAAACACTGAGGTGCTGTTATCATTCGCATCTGTGGCTTTACAAAATACTAACCTCAATACAAATAAACAACATGAGAACATTTTATTACACACAAGAGCCCAATTAATCCCACAATTAACCAGGACATTAACAAAAAAATATCCTCTAGACAGAAGGAGAGACTATGAAAAGAGGGCTTGATGTACTAAACAACTGGGCTTGTAAAAGGGGTTGCAAATTTGAGCTTAACATTTGTGACCAGTCTTTTATTGAGACCAATGTTAATTAGCTCACATCACAAAATATCCAATCACATAGGGTCACAGTATAACTAGCCTAATATTAATTAGGAAACAGGGCCGGTTTTAGGGGGGTTCGACTGGTGCAGCAGCACTGAGCGCTGGCCTGGAGGGGGTGCTGACATCAGGGGAGGGAGTATGGTGCTTAGCAATAACTTACAATTTATGCAACCACCTACAATTGGCTGCAAGCACCGGAATGGTGGCCTGAGAGGGGACAGTAGAGCAGCGTGTTTGCATTTCTAAACACGTTTTGTAAAGCAGCCAAATGATGCTAGGGAAAAAAAACATTTTGGGAGCTAGCTGCTTGAGCAGGCAGAGCAGGCGACGGTCCTGTGCACCACTGCCTGCCTCCTAGGTCCCATGGCCTGGTTCTCAGGGGAAAGCTTTGCCTCTGTGAATCATTTACAACCCCCTTTGAGAAGGCAGTAACTGTCCAATGGTTTGTAACTGCAAGTACAGTTGCAGTTACATTAATGCACAGCATACTGAATTACAATTAGAAGGGGACGACCATTTCACACCACTTCCTGTGGGTCATAAGTCCACCGTATAAGTAAGTCAGAAATTCTCTTATAGGTTAAATACATGCAAAAGGTACAATTTGTCTACAAAGCCCGTGGTGTTTGCAGATCTCAGCGTTTTAGATATCAAACTAGCTAGTCAAATAACATTATTATCTATGTACGGTTTTACCGACGAAAACAATATCTGAGCAGAGATGGATCTTCTCAAAAACAGAACCTATAGCCCTGGGAGATTACGCTGTAGCTCAGAGCACTGTCAAAAGCATGTCTCCGAACTATTCAGGGTATTATCAAAAGCAAAACTCTTAGTGATTGCATCTGGAAGTTATTGTGAGCAAAGCCGAGATCTATCTGAGCTTTAATTATCAAGAATCCTGACTGGGTCTCCAAATTATCAGAGGCAGAGTAGAGAGTGAATTGGGCCATCAATAGGAATGGAGTTCGAAGTAACAATGGCATTTTTAGAATTATAGCTCTGAGTTACTCAATGATTTTTACAGACATTATGAGGAAAAGTTCCTCGGTTTTATATGTTGAATAAAATATGGAGGCCCAGCTTTAAGTGACTCTGCTTATTATGAAGAACATAATCTCTGAGTGAGCATGAACTTTATTAGGAGCAGATCTGTAAATGTATTGTATGTATATTACCTGCAAACATAAAGTACAGAGTTTTCGGTGAATCTGCATTATGAAGTCCAGAGCACTAAGTTATAGGTTTTCTAAAGAATGCATTAAAAAAAACTGTAGAACGTTATGCATCAAAGTTTAGGAATCTTGGATTGATAAGAAGAGTTTCTAGAGTTTCAAAATGAATTGATCTAATACATTCCAGTTCTGAAGAGGTCAGCACATCCGCATCAAAACGTTATGGCAGAATTTCAATTAGGTACTGTCGGCTATCCGTGTGGTCACATACTGATTTCTTGTTCAGTTGCCTGTCCTGGGGTTCAGTTTCTCAACCTTCTACCTCACCGCGTTTCACCATTTTCGACAGAACGAGAGGTCATAGAAATGTCCCTATCACTGAGGAGCTGGCTGTCTGAGGTTTAAAGAGGTTTAAAGAGGTTCCTTGCTGTTTAGAAGCAGGACACTTCTCCAGTTCTTACACAATCAGTACCGGATCCTTCCAAAAGTATTACATAGAGCATTACTCCAAAGACCTGTGGCGGCCTGAAGAGTGTTTTCTGGACGTTGAGGTTGAAAGCTTGTGAAGACCGTGACTTGATGTGCCTGTCTGGCAGTGTCTTTGAAGTGCCTCCTTGTCAAAGCAGTGCTTCTTTGCAGGACAAAAGCACCCCTAGCAATGGAAAGAACTTTGGCATCAACCAGGATCAGCCTGCCAGCTTCTTGAGACACAGAAGCACTGCAAAATTCCAGGCCAACTATAGCACTGTGGAGACCTCACCACACTGATTATACAATGACAAGTGCAGGTAAATAGCCTGGAGTAGTGACCCAGCCAGGCGACATACAGTGTGCAACGAATCCTGGAGCTGTTCTGTTAGGGGGGTCCTCTGTATGACAGAACACACTCTCTCCTCAGGACTAGGCATGGATGAAATGTTAATTATGCTAGTGTAATTCACAAGATTTCAGGAATTTCGCGTTACGCTTGTTACATAAAGTTCCTGAAATTACACCATAAGCCACCTTGCAAAATTGTGCACCATTTGTGTAAAATGTTACTGCATTTGCACGATAATAACAGCAACTGCCAGAAATGAGAATGGTAGTCGCTCGACCATTTGTGTTTTTCACACTATCTGTTTACTGAGAGATGGATTCATATGTCACAAATTGATGTTAGGAAGCATTTTGTGATAAAATATGGCGCTAAATGATGGATTTGCATAAAGCGCACCTATGCATAATTTTGTGTTATTTTCTTTAAATTGTGTGTAATTATGATAGAGTAAATTATGTGAATTTCACACACCCCTACTCAGGAACACTGAATACCTCTACTGAATACACCCTCTCTCTGCCATTGCATTGAACCAGAGCAGTGACCTTTATCTATACTTTAAAGGTTAAAGAGACACTTGGAATGCGTTTCTTTCTGGAATGGCCTTGAAGACTCACCATGGTAGCCCATGTATCAGCTCCAGTAGTCACAAACTTGAAGTAACATTCAATACATCTTCATCCCATGCCACCAGAGTACCCTGTCCTTTTCTCGAGTCATTCCCAGAACAGTAGGGATGCTTCCTCACACGGAAACTCTACCTTAAAGCATAGATGTTGAGATGTCAGCCTTTAGAGTGTTCCCCCTAAGATTTTATGTCTAATTGCCAGCTGCCTGAGACTTCACAAATCCTTCATGTCCCATAACCTCTCCAACTGAAAATACATACCTCAGAACCATTTCTGTGGAATGGACCTTAACCTTGATTTGGTGCACTGGAAAAGCGTAATCTCAATGAGTGATTGTGAAGATGCCTGCCTGGTTTGCATTCAAACTGATGGGAATTGTAAACCTTCAACCAAAGTAACCAAAGCAAAGTATTATCGTAAGAAAATGAATTATTTGGGGGTGGGTGTCACCTACCCTGAAAGTCACTACATTTACCTGAATTCAACCCCCTGGTAGCTATGGCACAGAGGAGACAGGCAGAGTTGAGGGCAATGGGTAAAGTACTTGTGCAGTACAAAAACAGTAATACCGTCAAAACAAGAAAAATCCCACTACAATTTAGAAACAAAGAGTAAAATGTAATAAACATAATGACAAAACAACAACAAAGATATAGTAACAAGAATCAGAGATTTGAGTTTTTAAAATTTAAATTGAAAATACCACCAATAACTGATCGGCAATGGTAGTCTATGGCTACGGTCCATGGGGATCATAGCACACTTTGAGGTTAACCGCAATGGATCCCACGGTCGGATACTCCAATTGGTACTGGCTGGACAAGGGTTTTACTTTTGGACTTACAAAATGGAAGAAAAAATCTCCCAAAGGGCCAAGGCAGCAGGCTGTATCTGGCGAAGTAAATGCAAAGATAGATAGCCATTGGGTGAGGTCCCGCTGAAGTTGTTGATTTAAGTGGCAATAGCTTTGAGCAGAAGAAATTAGAATTTCCTGCCCACAAAGGTCAATCATTGGTCAGGAACTTTTCTGTGCCTTTGGCCAGTCAAGATTTTCTCATTGGGTTCTCATGGGTTCTGATTGTTTTTCTCATGAAAGTTCTTTACCTTCAGAGGGCAAGGCAGCATGCCGTATACGATGAGGGCTCAATGAGGTCCAATACCTTCTTGCTGAGGAGAAGCTCCAAGTGGGAGAAACATGTTTCTTCAGCTTAGTGAAGTTGGAACTTTGCTCAATCAACTCTGATGGGTGACCCAGGTTCTCAGCATCTCATAGTCACAATTTTCCCACATCCCAAAACTTTTCAGGGCTAAGTCCCTTTTTCCTCAGTTCTTCACCTAAAGTTATAAGACGTCAAGGGAGTCTCTGTTCGACTTTGGGCTTGACCCAGGAGAAGCATTGAGCGGGGTCTTGTGCATGTCCATCTGTGATTGAAGAACTGGGGAAAAAAAATGTTTTTCAGCTTGTTGCATCGCTTAGCCACAGAGGAGGTCGGCCAACTGACTCTTGGTGTCCACTTCTTTGTCCTGGATGGTGCCAGAGGGAGCAGATCGATCCCTTCAGGTCCCTCTCAAGTTACAGCAAGCAGGGTTAAATCCTCTTCCGATCTTCTGCAGCTCCAGAAAGCGTTATGAGGCAGGTTCCTTTAGGTGCCATATTTATGGGATGCACTAGCTAATCTGTAGGGGTGACTCCTGGCTCCTTCCTAAACAAATGGGTAAAAGCTCTTAGGGATAACCCTCCCTACTTTTTCAGTGGATCTTGTTTTCCCTGCTCTATAAAATCTGATTGTGCGTTTTACTTCTAAAATTCAAGATGGAGGAACATCCCACCCTTCTTTAGAGCCCTTCTGTCCACCTAGACGAGTGACAGGAAAATGAGCAGTACTCTCCCCTGTCTCCACTCCAAACCTCCCACAGAGTAGTGTGGGCCTGGGACACAAATACTTGTCTTCCTCCTCATCTTACTTTACATCTGCCTGAAAAAGGAAAGGTCTCATCTTGGTCCTTTACAAGTTAATGAAGTCCCCAGGCCCATTCCAACTGTCCTTCCAGCAAGGGGAAGAAAAGCACCACCCCAATTACAGGTGGGAGAAGTTTTCAAACCTCATTGTCAGGAAGGCACTAACAGGCCAGATGCCCAGAGTTGTTTTTCTAACTGGGAGGTACTTTTTCCACATATTTAATCTTAGTCCAACATCACCAAGGAATTAAATTTCACTAAATATGATAAATAGACTGTGAATGACTTTTCTAGCTGTTTTCTGCCAAAATGTACTGATTCAGGTATTGTATCTGATCTGTACTTTTACATTGGATCCAGCTAGAGCCATACCAGTGAAAATAGCAAATGGGGGCTAGTCACTAGAGGAACATTCCAACTTTAATGTCACACATGTTCCACTTTTAAATACCCGTTCCCCTATGTTGGTGTACTTATCAATATTTAAAAGCAGGGTTTTCTGTCTGTCTGAAAGGGCTATTTTGAGAGATTTAACATCGGATTTTCAGGCTGCTGTAGTCAGGATACACAGGGTAGCCATGCAGATGTGTTTTGCAGGCCAACACTGTGGGTAGCACAATAGGTGCTGCAGTCAATGGGTGACATTTAACTTCTGAGTACTGAGTGTATTTTTTACACTATACATCAGGGACTTGTATGCAAGTTAAATATATCAATTAGGGGTAAGTCAATCTAACCATGTTTAAAGGGGGGCCACTTGCTTTTTAATCTCATTTAGGTTTTTTTAAGTACATAAAGACTTAAAACCACCAAAACAGGGTTCAGAAAAAGGCAAAAAAAATTGGGCGACCAGGCATAAAAGGCAAATGTAATACGATTATCAAGAAGAATCTTTTTATCTCAGAATCTTTACTCTTGATCCCTATTCATAACCATAGTAGCTGCACCTACTGCACCCTAAGAAATTACTGCAGACCTCCAAGTACTGTAGCCAGGCCAGTGTAACATTGTGCAAGGCTGTCAACTCTTTGTACTTAGTGTCTCCTTGTAGTAAGAGAGATCTATTCAGTGCCTGGCAGTTATAAACATTAATAGTGATTTTGCGCCTCTGCAGACATGTGGTAACGGGTTGTTTCAGATGTTTTACAAAGCCAGGTTCAGTAATTATATCCTCCCTCATTTAATAAGTCGTAGCTACCATTTTTTGTTATACTGTGCTATTCAGACTATTGCAGTCTCTGGCTCAAAAATTGTCGATACCAATGGTATGGAGGCCTACTGACCCCTGCATACACTTCTTTATAAATGGGTGTAGTTCTGCACCCCAAGTGCATGGTTAGATTGTTTTAACATAATCTTGTTAATACCCTTCACAAACAAAGGTTTTGACTCCTAGCGCTCTCACCTACTTTAGTTCAAGCCATTACGGAAGGAGTGAGAGACACCTGAGAGTTTTCCTTTTCTCCAAAAGGTTACAGCTTCCTTTTGCGGCTCAGGAAATCTACCTGGTTCCTCCTCTGTAAGGAAATGCCTCCTTGGCATGGTTACCCCCTGACTTTTTGCCTTTTGTTGATGCCAGTTATGACTGAAAGTGTGCTGGTACCCTGCTAACCAGGCCCCTGCACCAGTGTTCTTCCCCTAAACTGTACTTTTGTTCCCACAATTGGCACAGCCCAGGCACTCAGATAAGTCCCTTGCAACTGGAACCCCTGTTACCAAGGGCCCTGATGCCAAGGAAGGTTTCTAAGGGCTGTAGCATGTCTTATGCCACCCTGGGGACCCCTCACTCAGCACATACACACTGCCTCACAGCTGGTGTGTGCTGGTGGGGAGAAAATGACTAAGTCGACGGCACTCCCCTCAGAGTGCCATGCCCACCTCACACTGCCTGTGGCAGAGGTAAGTCACCCCTCTAGCAGGCCTTACAGCCCTAAGGCAGGGTGCACTATACCACATGTGAGGGCATAAGTGCATGAGCACTATGCCCCTACAGTGTATAAGCAAAAGCTTAGACATTGTAAGTGTAAGATAGCCATAAAGAGTATATGGCCTGGGAGTTTGTCAAACACGAACTCCACAGTTCCATAATGGCTACACTGAAACCTGGGAAGTTTGATTTCAAACTTCTCAGTACAATAAATACACACTGATGTCAGTGTGGAATTTATTGTAAAATGCACCCAGAGGGCATCTTAGAGGTGCCCCCTAAATACCAGTCCGACTCCTAGTGCTAGACTGGCCAGTTTCTGCCAGCCTGCCACAACCAGACGAGTTGCTGACCACATGGGGAGAGTGCCTTTGTCACTCTGTAGCCAGGAACAAAGCCTGTACTGGGTGGAGGTGCTTCTCACCTCCCCCTGCAGGAACTGTAACACCTGGTGGTGAGCCTCAAAGACTCATGCCTTTTGTTACAGCACCCTAGGGCATCCCAGCTAGTGAAGATGCCCGCCCCTCCGGCCACTGCCCCCACTGTTGTCGGCATGGCTGGAGGAGATAATGAGAAAAACAAGGAGGAGTCACCCACCAGTCAGGACAGCCCCTAAGGTGTCCTGAGGTGACCCCTGGTTCAGAAATCCTCCATCTTGAGATTGGAGGATTCCCCCAATAGGATTAGGGATGGGCCCCCCTCCCCTCAGGGAGGAGGCACAAAGAGGGAGTAGCCATCCTCCAGGACAGTAGCCATTGGCCACTGCCCTCCTGACCTCAACACACCCCTACATTCAGTATTTAGGGGCAACCCAGAACCCAGGAAACCAGATTCCTGCAACCGGAAACAAGAAGAAGGACTGCTGACCTGAAAGCCCTGCAGAGACGACGGAGACGATAACTGCTTTGGCCCCAGCCCTACCGGCCTGTCTCCTGACTCAAAGAAAACTGCAAAGTGATGCATCTGACAGGGACCAGCAACCTCGGAAGCTGAAGGACCAAGAAACTCCCAAGAACAGTGGCACTGTTCATCCACAGCAACATCTTTGCAACAAAAAAGCAACTTTTAAAAAACTCACTCTTCCCGCCGGAAGTGTGAGACTTCACCCTCTGCACCCGATGCCCCCGGCTCGAGCTCCAGAGAACCAACACTACAAGGAGGACTCCAAGGGGACTGCGACCTCGTGAGTAATCCGAGACGACCCTCCTGGATCCCCACAGTGACACTTGCAGAGAGAATCCAGTGGCTCCCCCTGACCGCGACTGCCTGTAACAAGGAACCGGACACCTGGGCCAATCACTGCACCCGCAGCCCCCAGGACCAGAAGGAACTGAACTTCAGTGCAGGAGTGACCATCAGGGGACCCTCTGCCTAGCCCAGTCGGTGGTTGGCCCGAGAAGCCCCCCTGTACCCTGCCTGCAGCACTAGAGTGACCCCCGGGTCCCTCCATTGATTTCTATTACAAACCCCACGCCTGCTTTGCACAATGCACCCGGCCGCCCCTGTGCTGCTGAGGGAGTGTTTTGTGTGCCTATTTGTGTCCCCCCCCCAGTGCTCTGCAAACCCCCCCTGTCCTGCCCTCTGAAGACGCAGATACTTACCTGTAGGCAGACTGGAAACAGAGCACCCCTGTTCTTCATGGGTGCCAATGTGTTTTGGGCCCTCCTTTGACCTCTGCACTTGACCGGCCCTATGTTGCTGGTGCGGTAACTTTGGGGTTGTCTTGAACCCCGAACAGTGGGCTGCCTATGCCCAGGAACTTGAACTTGTAAGTACCTTACTTACCTGAAAAACTAACCATTACTCACCTCCCGCAGGAACTGCTGATTTTTGCACCATGTCCACTTTTAAAATACCTTATTGCCATTTTAACTAAAACTGTGTATGTTACTGCTCTAATTCAAAGTTCCTAACTTACCTATGTGAAGTACCTTGCATTTCATGTATTTAATTCAAATCTTGAACTTGTTGTTCTAAAAATAAATTAAGAAAATATATTTTTCTATATAAAAACTATTGGCCTGGAGTTAAGTCTTTGAGTGTGTGTTCCTCATTGATTGCCTGTGTCTGTACAACAAATGCTTAACGCTACCCTCTGATAAGCCTACTGCTTGACCACACTACCACAAAATAGAGCATTAGAATTATCTAATTTTGCCACTATCTTACCTCTAAGGGGAACCCTTGGACTCTGTGCACACTATCTCTTACTTTGAGATAGTGTATACAGAGCCAACTTCCTACATCCCCCATGCAGTGGCACCACGTGAAGGACTGTGCATCTTCACAGTGGTGAAGGAAGGCTATCACTATTATCAACCCTCCTGACAGGACTGAAAGTGCTGAGGAACACATAGTGATAAGTGAGGAGTAGCAACAAAGAGAAATTCATGAGTGAGGTGGTGTCTAATACTAAAACAACGTCAAGTGATGCTTTAACTCCTGCCGTGGGGAAAAGGTAATTCTTGTTCAAAGTTGACTGAAGCATGAAATTGCATATTTTTATGTTTCGTGCTTACACCATGGTGCTCTACTGAATGATGCAGGGCCAATCCGACCATTTTAGAGAAACTAAATGTGAAACACGCTGGGAACTTTATGTTACCGGTCACAATCGTATAATACAAATGCAATAGTTGCTACTGACGCACGACTGGACCAAAATTAAAAAATGGGGAGTGAGGGGGGAAACATTAAAGGAATTAATGAAGGATTGACTGAGCAGAAGAACTGGAAGATGGAAGAAAGTACAGATGTAAGGAAGGGATTAAGGACTGAAGAAAGAAGTGAATAAATTAAAAGGGAAGGAAGGATGGGCAGAAGAAAGAGCGTATGAAGGATAGAAGAAAGGAAAGTGGCAGGGAAGAAAGACAGGGAAAGAAGAAAAAGATTGACAAACTCAAGGAAAGAAAGGGAAAAAATTTAAAGAATAGAAGGTGAAAGAAAATTTTTTGAAGAAAGATATGAAGGAAAGAAGGAAAGAGGAAGTGAATGAGAAAGGAAGAAAGGAGGTAGAGAAAAAGGAAGGGAGGAAACGAAGCATGTATTTAAAGGAAGAATAAAGGAAGGAAGAAACGAGAATAAATAAGTCGAAAGTAAGAACGAGAGCAAAGAAGGCAAGAAGGGGCAATACATAATTAATTAAGCAATGGATAATAAAAGAAAGCACGGACAATGTATGTCGTGGCGTAAATCATGGAAAGAAGGTTTCACGTGAAAAACGACTGATGGCAATCTCAAGACATCAACGGGGAGCAGAAGGAAAGAAAGCCAGAGTGTGGAAGATGTGTCTGATGGAGGTGTGTCAACACTGCGTGTAGCAAGTGTGTGCGAATGTGTGCGGCATGTTCATGTGTCCGTGCGGAGGTGCGTGTGTGTGTCGAGCAGGCATAAGTGCGTGCGCCCATTTTTCTCCTTCATAGTTTGAATATATGATACTGATGAGAAACTGATCCTTGCGCGTCTCCCCAGGGATAAGATAGATGACATTTTGCCCACAGCTACCTTGGGGCCGTGGGAAGTTGAAGAGCCGTTGCTGACAGCACAGCCGCTATGCCGTTTGCCCCCAGGATGTCTCTGAAACTTGGCTGGTGAAGCTGCAGCCAAGAGGGAGGAAGGAACTTTATTTTTGCGGGGGGCGAGAAGGAAATAAACTGAGCTAGCAATCATGGCTTCCCAAGGTGCCGATGTTTAGACAAATGTAAGTTAAATGGAGGGAAAGCTTTAAGACTGCAAACTTAAAAGCACAGGATCGTCCCAAACAGTAGGGTTATTTTGCCAGATTACTGGCTCTGTCCTACCTTACCAGGTGTCCACCTGCGTCCGCAGCTGGTATTATCTCTGATGAATAAAAGAGACATCAGGAGTTGACAGCTGCCAATGACCGACACGCCTGTCACGTCCTCTCTTGGACAGGCTGCTCCGTATCTGCAGAGCCTGTGATGTCGTCCGCTTTCCCTGTAGAATTCAAGCAGATTCTGCCTCGGCCTTCCAGTGGTGTGAAAGCAGCCGTGTCACCTCTAAACTTTACCTCCTTGCTATTCATGCAGCGAGTCTTAAACCTTCAGGCTTCTTGGTGCTAACCGTTGTTAAAGAACGCAAGTTTAGAGCTAACAGGGGGACAGTGACTGCTTTCTAGGATTCGGATTGAGACTGAAATGAGGTCCTTGATTTTGATAGCTAAGAAGCGAAGCGCCGAGAGAAGATTGCGGGGGCAGCGGGGGGCTGAGTGTGCGGCTCGAGGCAGGATGCTTGTCATCAACTTGCCCTGAAGAAACTGGTGGCAGAACTGAAAGTAGATCGGTGCACGGTGTAGCAGCAGCAAATCGCTCCTCTGGCACCCAACTGAGTCCACTTTGGCGAGGTGAAGTCACATGTTGCACTCAAATAATAAGGTAGCTGGTAACACTTTGCTTTGAAAATCTGAAATAGCAATTGTTTAGAGGCCCAGTATTTCTCTACTGTGATAGAAATTCGTAACAATTTGGAAATATGACACACAGAAAGACAGATTTTGTGGCGAGCCTTCAGGTGGTGGTCAACACAAAACGGTGATAGTTTTCACTTGACTCAGCAGGGAGAGGTCGCTATGAATCAAGAAAACTTTGGAGAAAGTCCCATCTCTGGAAGTAGTAGCCCAAAGACTGCCTCTGATTTCCACAACTATGATCTTTGTTTCTTCCAGGACATATAACAAGCACTGCTGGAATTATTTTGCTCTGATGGCTTCTGTTGGACCTGGCTTTTTGACGGGGACATCCCCAAACTTTTTGCCTCCTTCCTCCTATTTTTTCTGACCTGTTGTTGTTGGCTTTTTGACCTCTGGGCACTTTACCACTGCTAACCAGTGCTAAAGTGCATATGCTCTCTGGGTAAATTGTACTACTGATTGGTTTATCCATAATTGACTATTTAATTTACTTGTAAGTCCCTGGTAGAGTGCACTACATGTGCCTAGGGCAGGTAGATTAAGTGCTACTAGTGGGCCTGCAGCACTGGTTGTGCCACCCACCTCAGTAGCCCCTTAACCCTGTCTCAGGCCTGCCATTGCAAGGCCTGTGTGTGCAGTTTCACTGCCACTTCGACTTGGCATTTAAAAGTACTTGCCAAGCCTAGAACTCCCCTATTACTACATATAAGTCATCCCTAATGTGTGCCCTAGGTAACCCCTAGAGCAGGGTGCGGTGTAGGTAAAAGGCAGGACATGTACCTGTGTAGTTATATGTCCTGGTAGTGTGAAACTCCTAAATTCGTTTTTACACTACTGTGAGGCCTGCTCCTTTCATAGGCTAACATTGGGGCTGCCCTCATACACTGTTGAAGTGGCAGCTGCTGATCTGAAAGGAGCAGGAAGGTCATATTTAGTATGGCCAGAATGGTAATACTAAATCCTGCTGACTGGTGAAGTCGGATTTAATATTACTATTCTAGAAATGCCACTTTTAGAAAGTGAGCATTTCTTTGCACTAAAATCTTGTTGTGCCCTTCAATCCACGTCTGGCTAGGTTTAGTTGACAGCTCCTTGTGCATTCACTCAGACACACCCCAAACACAGGGTACTCAGCCTCACTTGCATACATCTGCATTTTGAATGGGTCTTCCTGGGCTGGGAGGGTGGAGGGCCTGCCCTCACACAAAGGACTGCCACACCCCCTACTGGGACTCTGGCAGACAGGATTGAGCTGAAAGGGAACTGGGTGCATTTCTTAGAGACTCTTTGAAGTCACCCCCACTTCAAAGGCACAACTTAGTATAAAACAGGGCCTCTGCCCTACCTCATCAGACACTTGCTGGAGAAGAAACCTGAACCAGAAACTACATCCTGCCAAGAAGAACTGCCTGGCTGCTCAAAGGACTCACCTGTCTGCTTTCTACAAAGGACTGCTGTCTTGCTGTTGCCCTGCTGCCTTGCTGAACTCTTGTCTGGCTGTAAAAGTGCTCTCCAAGGGCTTGGATAGAGCTTGCCTCCTGTTCCTTGAAGTCTCAGGACCAAAAAGACTTCTTCCTTTCACTTGGACGCTCCGTGCGCCGAAAATTTCGACGCACAGCTTGTTTCGTGGCGAGAAAAACGCTGCATACCGACGCTGATCGACGCGACGCCCTCGGGACGATCGAGACTTCGCGGCACAACCTCGCAAGGACAAAGCCGCCCGACTTTCCAGGAGAAATCGACGCGACGCCTACCGTGAGTGCGAAACTTTGACGCACGGCCTCGCAAGGACAACGCCGCCCGACTTCCAAGGAGAAATCGACGCGACGCCTGCCGTGAGACCAAAATTTCAACGCACGGCCTCGCAAGGACAACGCCGCCCGACTTCCAAGGAGGAATCGACGCGACGCCTACCGTGAGATCGAAACTTCGACGCGCAGCCCCGCAGAACGACGCGCAGCCGGAAAATAAGCAGGAGAATCCACGCACAGACCCGGGACATCTGGTAATCCCCGCGATCCACAAAAAGAGACTGTCTGCGCACCGGAAAACGACGCCCGACTTCCCCGCGTGGAAAAGAACGACGCGAGTCTGTGTGTGCTGAGAGGAAATCGACGCACACACCCCTTTTTCCACGCATCTCTTCTCCTGTGGCCCTCTGAGGAGATTTCCCACCAGAAACCAGGTACTCTGTGCTTGAAAGACACTTTATTGCTTTTTAAAGACTTAAAGACACTTAATATCACTTCTCAGTGATATCCCTACAAATTCGTATCGCAACTTTGATCGTTTTTGACCTACAAGTATCCAGATAAATATTCTATATTTTTCTAAACACTGTGTGGTGTATTTTTGTGGTGCTATACTATGGTGTTGTATGATTTATTGCACAAATGCTTTACACATTGCCTTCTAAGTTAAGCCTGACTGCTCGTGCCAAGCTACCTGAGGGTGAGCACAGGCTGATTTTGGATTGTGTGTGACTTACCCTGACTAGAGTGAGGGTCCTTGCTTGGACAGAGGGCAACCTGACTGCCAACCAAAAACCCCATTTCTAACATTGGTGATCAGCGGTGAGGATAGGACTTCTGTTTGTGCAGTGAATACAGTAGCTAAGTATTTCACGACCTACCCACAGTTGAAGGTCAACTTGATTTTTCATCTTTTTTGGCTTTTGGTTCTCTGATGTCCTCCTGGATATACTATTGATATTTTGGACTTTGGATTTTGTTTTTTGCTAGTAAGATCTTATCAGAATGGGATTGCTTACCTACTCATTCTTTGTTCGTACTGACCACCTCACTAAGGCTGACCTAAGGAAGCTTTGCAGACAATGGGGCCTTCCTGTAGCAAGGAGATCTACTAAAGCGGAGATGCTCCATCACTACATAGTCTGCGGGGAGGAAAGATGGGCAGAGAGAGAGGCAGCAAGAAACCAAATGACTAAGTACCCCTCAGATGAGGAGGAAGACTACTCAGATGAGGAGGAAGGCTACTCAGAGTTGGACAGTGACCCAGAAATAGATGAATGGCTCCGAAGTCAAAGGCGACAGGAGCAACAATTAGAGGAGTATCTTGCAGAGGTTGAGGCAAAAAGACTTTTAGCCCTGGAAGAAGAAAAGATTGCAGCTCAAGAGCTGAGCTGTAAAGAGCTGAAACTGGAGGCCGGAAGGGCTGAGTCCAGTTCAGATGGTGGCAGCAAAAATCTTGCATCCGGTACTGCTGAAGAAGGGCACAAGCCCAGAGATGTGGTGCCCAACTTGAAGAAGGGAGTTGACACACCCCAGGTGGTTCAAGAGTATGAGGTAGTTCCCGTTATGTACAGGGTCCCTGAGAAGGATTGGGGAACTGGCACAGGGAGTCATATTCCTACTGGGGGGAGGGACACTTTACTGACTCTAGCAGAGAGTGACAGAGAAAAGGGTTCCCCCCTGGTGGACGTCCTGGATATAGAGTGTAGAGACATCCCAGAAGAGTATGGGTTGAGTGTCAGGGACAGGCAGATACTGTCTCACCAGTCTCAAGAGGGTGACATAGAGTGCTTTTCCAAGGCTGAGTTACTGGGTGGTTGGGTGAAGGGTACTGTGGTTAATACATGTGAAGGGCAGAGTGATGTAATTGCTGGAGAGCATATGTCTGGTCCTTATTTTCCAGAGCTACGCCAACACCAGGTGGAGTGTGAGTTCTCTGACCCCAGGGAACTTACAGTGGAGGCAGACTTTTGGGTGAGTACCAGAGAGTCTGAAGAGGCATTTGGGGGTGCTCCTGAAGGGAGTGGTCTAGGTGGTTCCCGACCAAGTGAGGTGGGAGAGGATTGTAGTGTCCCAGGTAGGTCTCAGAGCCTAACCTGTACCGTAGGGCCACCTTTTGAGGGAAGCCCCGCAGTGTCAGAAGAACTTGGGGGGATGACTGTAGACAGCATCCCAACAGTTCTGGTGTCTGGCAGTACCACTCCTAGTGAGGGGGTGCAGAAGTCCAGACATAGGGTTGAGAGGGGGTGGCAGACCCCAGTGGAGGATCTTGAAAGTCAGGGGTCAGCTCTGAGAGCAGAGCCCCCCAGGAATGACCCAGGTGAGACCGTTTCTGGTTTGGGGGAAACCCAGACTCTGCCGGATGGGCAGAGGTCGGGAGACCTGCGCCAACCAGACTCTTGTGTGGCCCTTGGGGACGGCGTGTCCCTTGTGGGGGGTGAGAGTGCCCCCCAGGAAGTCCTGGCATGCCAGGCAAAGATTCAACCTCAGGGTGGTGACTCTGGGTTGGATAACTGGGTTCAGAGGTTAAACTTTGACCTGGTGGGGGGTAGATGTGCCCCCCAGAAAGTCCTGGAATGCCAGGCAATGGTTCAACCTCAGGGTGGTGACTCTGGGTTGGCTTACCAGGTGAAGAGGTCAAACTCTGACCGGGTGGGAGGTAGGTGTGCCTCCCAACAAGTCCTGCTGT
The DNA here is from genome assembly GCF_031143425.1 of Pleurodeles waltl. NCBI lineage: Eukaryota > Metazoa > Chordata > Amphibia > Caudata > Salamandridae > Pleurodeles > Pleurodeles waltl. The sequence continues at coordinate 895,622,884 of NC_090446.1, forward strand.
GCCAGGCAATTGTCCAACCTCAGGGTGTTGACTCTGGGTTGGATGGTCAGGTTCAGAGGTTAAACTCTGACCTGGTGGGGGGTAGGTGTGCCCCCCAGAAAGTCCTGGCGTGCCAGGCAGTTGTCCAACCTCAGGGTGTCGACTCTGGGTTGGATGGCCAGGTTCAGAGGTTAAACTCTGACCTGGTGGGAGGTAGGTGTGCCTCCCAGAAAGTCCTGGGGTGCCAGGCAATTGCCCAACCTCAGGGTGGTGACTCTGGGTTGGCTAACCAGGTTCAGAGGTCAAACTCTGACCTGGTGGGGGGTAGGTGTGCCCCCCAGAAAGTCCTGGTATACCAGGCAATGGTTCAACCTCAGGGTGGTGACCCTGGGTTGGAGAACCAGGCTCAGAGGTTAAACTCTGACCTGGTGGGAGGTAGGTGTGCCTCCCTGAAAGTCCTGGCCTGCCAGGCAATGGTTCAACCTCAGGGTGGTGACTCTGGGTTGGATATCCAGGTTCAGAGGTTAACCTCTGACCTGGTGGGGGGTAGGTGTGCCCCCCAGAAAGCCCTGGTGTACCAGGCAGTTGTCCAACCTCAGGGTGGTGACTCTGAGTTGAATGGCCCAGTTCAGAGGTTAAACTCTGACCTGGTGGAGGGTCAGTGTGCCCTCCAGAAAGTCCTGGCGTGCCAGGCAATTGTTCAACCTCAGAGTGCTGACTCTGGGTTGGATAACCGGGTTCAGAGGTTAAACTCTGACCTGGTGGGGGGTAGGTGTGCCCCCCAGAAAGTCCTGGCGTGCCAGGCAATTGTTCAACCTCAGGGTGTTGACTCTGGGTTGGATGACCAGGTTCAGAGGTTAAACTCTGACCTGGTGGGGGGTAGGTGTGCCCCCCAGAAAGTCCTGGCGTGCCAGGCAATTGCCCAACCTCAGGGTGGTGACCCTGGGTTGGGGAACCAGGCTCAGAGGTTAAACTCTGACCTGGTGGGAGGTAGGTGTGCCTCCCAGAAAGTCCTGGTGCGCCAGGCAATTGTTCAACTTCAGGGTGGTGACTCTGAGTTGAATGGCCCAGTTCAGAGGTTAAACTCTGACCTGGTGGAGGGTCAGTGTGCCCTCCAGGAAGTCCTGGTGTGCCAGGCAATTGTTCAACTTCAGGGTGGTGACTCTGAGTTGAATGGTCAGGTGCAGAGGTTAAACTCTGACCTGGTGGAGGGTCAGTGTGCCCTCCAGGAAGTCCTGGCGTGCCAGGCAATTGTTCAACTTCAGGGTGGTGACTCTGAGTTGAATGGGCAGGTGCAGAGGTTAAACTCTGACCTGGTGGGGGGTAGGTGTGCCTCCCAGGAAGTCCTGGTTTGCCAGGCACTGATCCAGTCTGAGGGTACAGACCCTGGGCTGGAAGACCAGGTTCAGGGTGTCCCCGCGGACCTGGGGGGAGGGGCTACTGATAACAGTGCCCCTACCATGTTGTCTTCTGAGGAGGCCACTCCTAGTTGGAGGGTGCTGGACCCCAGAAGGGAGGGCAGGGGGAGGGAAGCCTCACCCCGGGCCCTAGTCCAACCTGAAGGTACAGGCCCCAGGTTGGAGGGCCAGTTGCAGGTTAACAGCCCTGCACTGGTGGAGGAATGGTACAGGGTGACTTCTGTAAGCACCCTGACCATGTTGGACTCTGGGGGTACCGCTCCAGGAGGGAGGGTACAAAGCCCCAGAGGGGAGGACCAGTTTCAGGCTGTCATCCCTGACCTGGTGGAAGGGAGAGTGGTTAAAGGGTGCCCAGCACCTGGGGCTACCGCCCCCCACTCTCCACAGCCACAGTGGTTGGAGAGCTTTGAGAGGCCTGGGGCCTGGCTCTCATCCCTGGCAGCTGTCATTAATCACTGTGGCTTGCTGTCCGGGTGGACAGAGTTATCCCTGAGGAGGGGACAAGTGTCACACCCCAGGGGTAGAGTGGGCAACACCACTGTGTTGGTCACGGTGGTACTATCCTGCTCCTGGGATACATCTGTGAGCAAAGTAAGGTTAGGTGCTGCACAGATGGGATCCGCAGGTAAGGAGAAAGGTTCCCCATGGGTTGGCTTAGTGGGCCCTGAGAGTATGGACAGAGTGATCCAATTGGAGTCAGGAAGGCGAAGAACTGGAGCATGCCCCTGCTGTTGTGGGCCTGGGTCCTTGTTCTGTCGCCTCAAACAGGGAAGTACATCAGGATAGTGATTGTTCTCCCCTGGCTTTAGGCTGGTAGGGGGTCATGTTGGACCTGGCTTTTTGACGGGGACATCCCCAAACTTTTTGCCTCCTTCCTCCTATTTTTTCTGACCTGTTGTTGTTGGCTTTTTGACCTCTGGGCACTTTACCACTGCTAACCAGTGCTAAAGTGCATATGCTCTCTGGGTAAATTGTACTACTGATTGGTTTATCCATGATTGACTATTTAATTTACTTGTAAGTCCCTGGTAGAGTGCACTACATGTGCCTAGGGCAGGTAGATTAAATGCTACTAGTGGGCCTGCAGCACTGGTTGTGCCACCCACCTCAGTAGCCCCTTAACCCTGTCTCAGGCCTGCCATTGCAAGGCCTGTGTGTGCAGTTTCACTGCCACTTCGACTTGGCATTTAAAAGTACTTGCCAAGCCTAGAACTCCCCTATTACTACATATAAGTCATCCCTAATGTGTGCCCTAGGTAACCCCTAGAGCAGGGTGCGGTGTAGGTAAAAGGCAGGACATGTACCTGTGTAGTTATATGTCCTGGTAGTGTGAAACTCCTAAATTCGTTTTTACACTACTGTGAGGCCTGCTCCTTTCATAGGCTAACATTGGGGCTGCCCTCATACACTGTTGAAGTGGCAGCTGCTGATCTGAAAGGAGCAGGAATGTCATATTTAGTATGGCCAGAATGGTAATACAAAATCCTGCTGACTGGTGAAGTCGGATTTAATATTACTATTCTAGAAATGCCACTTTTAGAAAGTGAGCATTTCTTTGCACTAAAATCTTGTTGTGCCCTTCAATCCACGTCTGGCTAGGTTTAGTTGACAGCTCCTTGTGCATTCACTCAGACACACCCCAAACACAGGGTACTCAGCCTCACTTGCATACATCTGCATTTTGAATGGGTCTTCCTGGGCTGGGAGGGTGGAGGGCCTGCCCTCACACAAAGGACTGCCACACCCCCTACTGGGACTCTGGCAGACAGGATTGAGCTGAAAGGGAACTGGGTGCATTTCTTAGAGACTCTTTGAAGTCACCCCCACTTCAAAGGCACAACTTAGTATAAAACAGGGCCTCTGCCCTACCTCATCAGACACTTGCTGGAGAAGAAACCTGAACCAGAAACTACATCCTGCCAAGAAGAACTGCCTGGCTGCTCAAAGGACTCACCTGTCTGCTTTCTACAAAGGACTGCTGTCTTGCTGTTGCCCTGCTGCCTTGCTGAACTCTTGTCTGGCTGTAAAAGTGCTCTCCAAGGGCTTGGATAGAGCTTGCCTCCTGTTCCTTGAAGTCTCAGGACCAAAAAGACTTCTTCCTTTCACTTGGACGCTCCGTGCGCCGAAAATTTTGACGCACAGCTTGTTTCGCGGCGAGAAAAACGCTGCATACCGACGCTGATCGACGCGACGCCCTCGGGACGATCGAGACTTCGACGCACAACCTCGCAAGGACAAAGCCGCCCGACTTTCCAGGAGAAATCGACGCGACGCCTACCGTGAGTGCGAAACTTTGACGCACGGCCTCGCAAGGACAACGCCGCCCGACTTCCAAGGAGAAATCGACGCGACGCCTGCCGTGAGACCAAAATTTCGACGCACGGCCTCGCAAGGACAACGCCGCCCGACTTCCAAGGAGGAATCGACGCGACGCCTACCGTGAGATCGAAACTTCGACGCGCAGCCCCGCAGAACGACGCGCAGCCGGAAAATAAGCAGGAGAATCCACGCACAGACCCGGGACATCTGGTAATCTCCGCGACCCACAAAAAAAGACTGTCTGCGCGCCGGAAAACGACGCCCGACTTCCCCGCGTGGAAAAGAACGACGCGAGTCTGTGTGTGCTGAGAGGAAATCGACGCACACACCCCTTTTTCCACGCATCTCTTCTCCTGTGGCCCTCTGAGGAGATTTCCCACCAGAAACCAGGTACTCTGTGCTTGAAAGACACTTTATTGCTTTTTAAAGACTTAAAGACACTTAATATCACTTCTCAGTGATATCCCTACAAATTCGTATTGCAACTTTGATCGTTTTTGACCTACAAGTATCCAGATAAATATTCTATATTTTTCTAAACACTGTTTGGTGTATTTTTGTGGTGCTATACTATGGTGTTGTATGATTTATTGCACAAATGCTTTACACATTGCCTTCTAAGTTAAGCCTGACTGCTCGTGCCAAGCTACCGGAGGGTGAGCACAGGCTGATTTTGGATTGTGTGTGACTTACCCTGACTAGAGTGAGGGTCCTTGCTTGGACAGAGGGCAACCTGACTGCCAACCAAAAACCCCATTTCTAACAGCTTTCATTTTGTGGACATCACGAGTGTCACTGGCATGCGCATAACAAGCAATGGCAAAGTGAGTGCTGTAAGGAACTGTAGCTACTGAACGGTGAACATATTTGATCAAGCTTCACTTGCTGGGATGCAGTCTTCAATAATGCAGGCTACTGCTGCTGATGCCATATCCAATGAAAAATAATAGTTCATAGTTGACTGGCTTCTAAACAAGTTTGCAGTTGTTGGTCTGTCCCCAAAGATCAGTGAGTGTGCCTTCCAGGTGTGGATCATCAAGCACAGCATACTATGAGGTATTTTTTATTAAGTTGGCTCTGTGGTACAATTATTCTTGTAGAGAATGGAATATATTCAACTTTGACCACACTTTTCTTTTATTCAATTTGCTATCATTATACCGTTGACATTCTAAGGTGTGCAGTACCTGTTGTAAGTGGTAAAAACCCTGATTCATTGCTTGGGGGGGGGAGGGATCTACTTCCCAATGGTGAGAGAGTTCCATCCCCACCAAGACTATGGTCAGCTTGCCCATTTTGAATGCTGGCGAGCCATAGTTTGACAGTAGCGGAGACTACTCTGTCTCTGCCTTGGTCAAACTCCTCCGATGGCCCAACAGAGTAAGGGCCATCAGAGGTTTGGTTATTTGTCAGCTCACCTAATTAAGATGGGCAGACATGTAGTCACTTTTCAATGCCTGTCACCTCCAGGAAAAACCTGGCGGTAAAGGGGGACTGAAAATTACTCAATGCACCCTCGCCATGGGAGGAGGGGAAGGGTTTTATTTATTTTTTTAAAGAAAATCCAGCTACGATCTTTTTTTTTTTTAAACAAAAAAATGTAAGTTTGCCATATAGCTCCATCATGTTGATGGCAAAATTACAATACATTGCCAGGAAATGCAGTGACTGCTGCAGCAGGCGTTTTCAACACTGGACACAGATCTATGGGTTAGTCCTCCAGGACTGAATACAATACTCCATACTCCTTACCTGTTTTTAGAATTTGACACATTACACCAGAAGAGTCCTCCAGACTTTGTTACAACACATAAAAAGAGGCCAAGAAAGCATGACAAAATAAGTTAAAGGTGGACTTCAGAACTAAACACAGCTTTCCACGCATAATTCCTCAAAAGTTATCTACAAAAATAGATTAAGTCCCTCAAGTATTACATTCCAACACCTGCAAGAATACCCTAGAACCGGTTGCCAAAACTGAATACTTCACTCCAGATTTGCCCACCATACAGCATACTATTCCAGATATGAATGGCAGATTTTGACACAATAGATCTGAGTTGGTTCCTAAAAGTAGTTGGAGCTATGGAGGTGAGGTCTTGACCCTGGAAACAATCCTCTAGATAGGACATCAAGCATTGGACATAATAGAGCAAACAAGACTCCCTAAATTGAACACAATACATCTGATGTAGCCTCTAAGGTTTAGTGCACGAATGTTGAGTTTACCTAAAGTTTCTTGTATATATAGGTAAGTATAGTTTTCCTATACTTCACTCCACATATACGTAACCATGGTTTAAAATAAAACAATAAAACAAAAAGTTATTTAAAAAAATGAATCGTAGACCTATACGTACCTCTTTACCGTCACTTTATTTTGGTAGTAGGTATTCTGGCGGCGATATTTTTGTAGCACAATATTTTTGTGTTCCCTGTTGCACCAGACAACCACTTGTGAAGGTCGCATGCTTTGTGTGAGGTGGTACGTTCAATGAAATAAACAAGAGAAGCTCTACAGAACTTGGCACCCTAATCCAGTAAAGGATTGACCAGTGACACGTGTTCTGTACAGTTGCGACATAAGCTCTCTTTTTCACTGGCTTTATCAACTCTCCCTCTGCATTCCAAAATTCCTTTAGCGTCCCTTGTTGCCTTGTACTGTTTTCCCCTCTTAGAGATCTTCCAATATGTGAATTCAGATCTGCTCAAGAGCAAGGGCACCCCTTGGTGCTGAACTCGTTGCTGTAACTGTACAGTGTGTGTGGATGTGTGTGTATTCACTGCTGCGTCAGGGATGCTTCTACTGTTGATTCCCATGGTAACTGTACCGTGTATCAAAGGGAAACACGCGCTGATGCTGCACGCGCTAAAAGTGTTCTGTGTGCGCCAAAGTAGGCGTTGCTGTTTCACATGCTCTGCCATTTCCTTGTGTGTGAAACGTGAACCGTTGCTGGTACTAGCTGCCCTGAACTTCATTACACCTGTTTTAGGGAAGCTTACACTCTGCTTGCAAAGCTATGCCTGAGCCGCTGATGCTGGAGATGGTTGAGCTATTTTCACAATACAATACAAATGGTGAGTGAAAAAGACAATGAGGGTCATTCTGACCCTGGCGGCCGGTGGCCGCCAGGGCCACCGACCACGGGAGCACCGCCGACAGGCTGGCGGTGCTCCAATGAGCATTCTGACCGCGGCGGTTCAGCCGCGGTCAGAAGCGGAAAGTCAGCGGTCTCCCGCTGACTTTCCGCTGCTCATTGGAATCCTCCATGGCTGCGGAGCGCGCTCCGCAGCCATGAGGATTCTGACCCCCCCTACCGCCATCCAGTTCATGGCGGGAAAGCCGCCATGAACAGGATGGCGGTAGGGGGGGTCGCGGGGCCCCTGGGGGCCCCTGCCGTGCCCATGCCAATGGCATGGGCACGGCAGGGGCCCCCGTAAGAGGGCCCCAAAATGTATTTCACTGTCTGCCTTGCAGACAGTGAAATACGCGACGGGTGCAGTAGCACCCGTCGCACCTTCCCACTCCGCCGGCTCGATTACGAGCCGGCATCCTCGTGGGAAGGTCGTTTTCCCCTGGGCTGGCGGGCGGTTTAACTGGAACCGCCCGCCAGCCCAGGGGAAAACTCGTAATACCCGCCGCGGTCTTTTGACCGCGGCGCGGTAATTTGGAGGGCGCGATCCTGGCGGGCGGCCTCCGCCGCCCGCCAGGGTCATAATGAGGCCCAATGTCTGCTTTGTTGCATTTTATCACTATTCTTTATTGAAGGTCACAATTTAGTTTACAATAATGGAGATTACCGGTAAGTAACCAGACATTACTCTTGCTCACTTAATTTAGAGTAATTAAGGAGAGAAAATCCTACCACAAAAGAACATTTAGTGAGAGCAAGTGGCCACCTGCGCTCGCTATTTGTGTTCTGATGCACTTAGCACTGTTTCTTAGTGTAAAATAAATCCTTGCATTTTGGACGATAGGATGCATTTTTGCACTAAGAATATAGTGCTAAATGCCAGTAGTAAGAGGAGGGAAAATTGCGCCAAAAGAGCACATTTAGGCTCATATTTATGAAACATTGGCACATCAGAGCTGATACGCCACTTTTTCTGCACCCTCCCCTTACCGGCACCTAGGGAAAAGCGCCCGCCCCGCAGTGGGGGGGCGCGGCCCATTAGGGGATGGGGCCTCCGAGGCCCTGGGGCACTCCCCCCCCCCTTTTTTCTCTCTGCCGGGGGTGCTGGAGCCGGACGGATTTCCGCCCTGAGGCCTCGCAAGGCGTTAGGGCGGAAGTCAAGTCACAGGGGGCATGGCGTGGGGCCGACGTTCGCCGTGCGCCGGTTCCGGCCGCCGCGTACTGGTGGGGGGGCTATTTAAAGGCCCCCCCAAGAAGGCTAAACCCTTCTTTTTCTGTGTGAGGCGGCGGGACCTGGCGTGCGGCCCGCATTTGTCCCACCCACCCTCTCCTTTATGTTAGTAGTTTGGAAAGAAGTTGGGAAATTGAGATAAAAAATGTGACTAGAAACAATAGGAGGGGGTCCCCAAGGTGAAGCCCCCAGGAGGACATCTGGGATAGGATCCGGAAGTTCTGAGCCAACCAGCGGATGTACACACCAGATCAGGGGGTAAGAGACCTCAGATCGCTGGGGGAGAACGTGGGGCTCCAGCTCTTGGCTCCCCCCATTACACCCCAGGGCTGATTGGTGTTTGGAGGGGGGGCGGAACCCTAAACTGGAGGACAAGGCACCAGGTAGTCAGGGTAACCGTCCCTCCTACGGATACAGGTGAGACATGGGTCACCTGTGTGGTCCAAATGGAGGTTCAGGACAGGAAGGGATCCTGTCAGATTAGTTATGGTCACAAGTAATTTCTCAGTAACATGTAAATAAAAATGTTTTCTTTATTGACTAACCTTGCTATACTTGCTATTTGATATTTGGCTTGTTGAAGTTATGAGTTATTTTAAACAATGTCTTTTTGAAAATAAAAGATACTTCTTCCAATGAGTAAAGCTTGTCGTCTCGTGCATTCCTGGCGGGGGGAGTGTGGGCCGTCTGAAGGCCTCCTGATTCTAATGACACCATGGTTGCACAATATTTAAAATATGGCACACCATGGCATTCGTTAGCACAATAGCATAAACATTTTTGACGCTATTGTGCCACTTTGCTACACTAGCGTCGAAAATGTTGAGGCTAGTGTAGCAAAGTGCAAAGAGACCCATAGGTTTCTCTGGGTGAGACATTTTAGCGCCTGCTCTGAGCAGGTGCTAATAATGACGCCAAAAATGGTGCAGTGAAATCTTTTAAATTTCACTGCACCATTTTTACAGGCCCCCAAGTGCCGGAACGCCCCCCCTTGCATGCAGTATGCCTGGTGCAGGCATAATGTGGCGCATGGGGTTACAAAGTGGCGCAATGAATGCATTGCGCCACTTTGTTAATATGGCGTGTGAAAAAGGCCTCCTTAGCGACGCCTTAGCATCAAGAAAATCATGCTAAAGGGGCGAGGGGCTCTTAAATATGCCCCCTAGAAAGCAAGAGAGGCTCATTGCGCTCGCTATTCGTGTTGTGTTGCCCTTAATGCTATTCTTGCAAAATACATCCTCGCATCCATTTTGGAAGTGAGGGGACATTTCTGTGCTAAGAAATAGCACGGAACACAGTATTACTAGTCACATAATTCAAGTACAATTTTGGGGATTTCTTGGATAATTCCACGTGTTCCCGCTGCACTGATTTACGCGAGTTACACCTACCCCTTCCATATGTGAGGTATGAACTGTGAAAACTCGTTGTTGCAGCTTTCCATTATTGCAAAATTAAAAATGCTAAACTACAGAGCCCAGAATCCAAAGAAAAAAAAAACACATGAAAGGCCTGGGGGAATGTGAGCTCTATGCTGCTACCTCTGCAGCCCCTGACATTATATTACCACGTTTTAATTCTCCGCTCTGGAGCTGGATCGTAGCCAGCCGGGGCGAGGCAGATGGGGGCACAGTCCTATAAAGAAGACGGAGAGGCCCCGGAGCTCATTAATGTCTCTTTTAAGCAGTTAGCGGGATTGGCTGCTTGATAAATGAGAGGATTGTAGCGCTGTTGTGTCCCAGACAAGCGGCTGGAAGATCATATTGGAAATTGAAGGCCGTTTATCTTGCTTCGGGCCCCAGGAGGGGGAGCTCTGGCTGACTGTTCCACGGGATCTCTAAACTCAATTCAGGCTTTCAGATCCGTAACATGTGGCCGTGGAGCCCGGCGCAGCCACTGCCTCGCCCTGTGTCCAGGCGCGCGTCTGCATGCACCGCTGCAGCTTTGTTTGTGCCTGGCCACTGTGTAGGAGAAGCTTGTGCTGCGGAGTCTATGTCCTGTTATGTATCTATAGGTTGCGTTAGGGAACGCTAAAATAATCGCGTAGCATGTCTCTATCTGCTCTTCGTGTTAGGGAAGCTTGCACTGCTGCCACCTGTCGTGGGCCTGATTTTTGTGGTGGGGAGAGTTCACTCCCGATGCGCCTGTTTTCTAACTACTCTTAGTGTAATGGAGGATGTTGTGAGAGGGAAGGTTGCACTGCAGCTGCTTCGTATACTGTATTTTTTATTTGTGTTGCACTACTGTGCACGGCTGCTGCTTCCTGTTCTGTACCTGTTGGTTGTGGTATTGACACTCGCAGTGCTGTTGCCACCTCTACTATGTCTTATACTTGCACTATTGGTACCAGCTGTTCTATGTTAGAGAAACTTGCAATGATGTTGCCACCAGGCCTGTACCATTTCTGTGTGTGAGGGAAGCTTGCACTACTGCTGGTGACTGTACTGTACCTGTTGTTTGCTTATAGAAAAGCATGCACTGCATTTTGCCCTGTACCTCTTTCTTACATTAAAGAAGCTTGCACTGCTGCTGACTGCCACGTATCTGTTCTTTGTATCAGGGAAGTTTGTGGTGTCCTTGCTGCCTGTCGCTGTCTTGTACCTGTTGAACATTGCATTGCTGCCGCCGCTTGTCTTATACCAGCTGAAGCTTGCATTGCTGCCGCCACCAGTCTTATACCAGATGAAGCTTGCTTTGCTGCTGCGTCTGACTTATACCAGTTGAAGCTTGCATTGCTGCTTCCACTAGTTTTGTACCAGTTAAAGCTTGTTTTGCTGCTGCCACCTGTCTTGTACCAATTGAAGCTTGCATTGCTGCTGCGTCTGTCTTGTACCAGTTGAAGTTGCATTGGTGCTGCCACCTGTCTTGTACTAGTTGAAGCTTGCACTACTGCTGGTGACTGGACTGTACCTGTTGTTTGCTTATAGAAGCATGCACTGCATCTTGCCCTGTACTTCTTCCTTACATTAAAGAAGCTTGCAGCGCTGATGACTGTCATGTATCTGTTTTTTGTATCAGGGAAGTTTGTGGTATCCTTGCTGCCGCCTGTCTTGTACCTGTTGAACATTGCATTGCTGCTGCTGCTTGTCTTGTACCAGCTGAAGCTTGCATTGCTGCTGCCACTTGTTTTGTACCATTTGAAGCTTGCATTGCTGCTGCTGCCTGTCTTGTACCAGTTGAAGCTTGCATTGCTGCTGCTGCCTGTCTTGTACCAGTTGAAGCTTGCATTGCTGCTGCTGTCTGTCTTGTAACAGATGAAGCTTGCATTGCTGCTGCGTCTGACTTGTACCAGTTGAAACTTTCATTGCTGCTGCCGACTGTTCCACCAGCTGAAGCTTGCATTGCTGCTTCCACTTGTCTTGTACCAGTTAAAGCTTGTATTGCTGCTGCATCTATCTTGTACCATTTGAAGCTTTCATTGCTGCTGCCTGTCTTGTACCAGTTGAAGTTGCATTGGTGCTACCTGTCTTGTACCAGTTAAGGCTTTCATTGCTGCTGCCACCTGTCTTGTACCAGTTAAAGTTGCATTGGTGCTGCCACCTGTCTTGTACTAGTTGAAGCTTGCACGACTGCTGGTGACTGTACTGTACCTGTTGTTTGCTTGTAGAAGCATGTACTGCATCTTGCCCTGTACCTCTTCCTTACATTTAAGAAGCTTGCACTGCTGCTGACTGTCATGTATCTGTTCTTTGTAGCAGGGAAGTTTGGGGTGTCCTTGCTGCAGTGCTTAATTTGTGCTTGTTGTTTCAGGTGCGGAGCACCAGCACTTAATTTTGGGGGCCAGGGCTTATTCTTCTGCCTCAAGCATTTGCTGCGAGCAAAAGACACATATGAGAAAGACGAAAGAAGAGAGAAACGAAAAAGCGTCACAGTGGGAGACAGTAGAAAGCTGTAAGAGTGAACTGAAGGGGAAGGGAGTGGCTGTAAATAAATGGAAGAGGCCCGAGATGGCTTCAGGATTACGCTGCCTCAGTATTCTGTGTTCGCACATTTAATTGCAGCTGTCAGGAGTTTCAGAGGAGAGCTTTGGGCACCGGCACCTTTTTATTTACAAATTAAGCACTGCCTTGCTGCCTGTCGCTGTCTTGTGCCTGTTGAACATTTCATTGCTGCTGCTGCCTGTCTTGTACCAGCTGAAGCTTGCATTGCTGCTGCCACTTGTTTTGTACCAGTTGAAGCTTGCATTTCTGCTGCTGCCTGTCTTGTACCAGAAGAAGCTTGCATTGCTGCTGCATCTCAATTGTACCAGTTGAAACTTCCATTGCTGCTGCCGACTGTGTTGTACCAGTTGAAGCTTGGATTGTTGTTGCCTGTCTTGTACCAGTTGAAGCTTGCATTGCTGCTTCCACTTGTCTTGTACCAGTTAAAGCTTGTATTGCTGCTGCTGCAACCTGTCTTGCACTAGTTGAAGCTTTCATTGCTGCTGCCTGTCTTGTACCAGTTGAAGTTGCATTAGTGCTGCCTGTCTTGTACCAGTTGAAGTTGCATTGGTGCTGCCTGCCTTGTACCAGTTGAAGCTTTCATTGCTGCTGCTGCCTGTCTTGTACCTGTTAAATCTTGCATTGCTGATGCCACCTGTCTTGTACTTGTTGAAGCTTGCAGTGTTCCTGCTGTTTGGGCTTGTAGCTGTTGAAGCTTGCTTTGCTGCATCTGCCTGTCTTGTAGCTGTTGAATCTTGCATAGCCTCTGTCTGTCTTGTAGCTGTTGATGCTTACTTTGGTGCTGTTGCCTGTTTTATTCCAATTGATGCTTGCAGTGCTGCAGCTGCCTGTCTTGTACCAGTTGAAGTTGCATTGGGACTGCCTGTCTTGTACCAGTTGAAGTTGCATTGGTGCTGCCTGTCTTGTACCAGTTGAAGCTTTCATTGCTGTTGCCGCCTGTCTTGTACCAGTTGAAGCTTGCAGTGCTCCTGCTGTTTGGCTTGTAGCTGTTGAAGCTTGCATTGCTGCTGCTGCCTTTCTTGTGCCAGTTGATCCTTGCATTGGTGCTGCGCCTGTCTTGTACCTGTTATAGCTTGCATTGCTACTTCTGCCTGGCTTGTACCTTCTAAAGCTTGCAGTGCTCCTGCTGCCTGTCTTGTACCGGTTGAATCTTCCATTGCTTCTGCTGTTGGCTGCAGCTGCATGTCATGTAGCTGTTTAAGTTGCACTGCTGCTGCTGGCTGTCTTGTACCAGTTGAAGCTTGCAGTACTGCAGCTGCATGTCATGTAGCTGTTTAAGCCTGCACTGCTTCTGCTGGCTGTCTTGTACCAGTTGAAGCTTGCAGTGCTGCAGCTGCATGTCATGTAGCTGTTTAAGCCTGCACTGCTGCTGCTGGCTGTCTTGTACCAATTGAAGCTTGCAGTGCTGCAGCTGCATGTCATGTAGCTGTTTAATCTTGCACTGCTGCTGCTGGCTGTCTTGTACCAATTGAAGCTTGCAGTGCTGCAGCTGCATGTCATGTAGCTGTTTAAGCCTGCACTGCTGCTGCTGGCTGTCTTGTACCAGTTGAAGCTTGCAGTGCTGCAGCTGCATGTCATGTAGCTGTTTAAGCCTGCACTGCTGCTGCTGGCTGTCCTGTACCAGTTGAAGCTTGCAGTGCTGCTGCTGTCTGCCTTGCCCCTGTTGAAGCTTGCACTGCTACTGCTGCCGGTCCTTCTTTGAGCTAGAGAAGTTTACCATGGCTATTGCTGAATGTCCCCTAAGAGTTGTTTAGGGAAGCTTGCACTGCTGTTGCTGATGCTATTCTAGTGTAGTGTGCTAGTGAAACTTGGTTAAGTCGCTTTCATTATGCAAATGCCAAAGCCAGTAACATTGCAAATGCATTGTAATTTTAACATGCAGCGTCACGTGATAAAAGATGAGACACGGATCACAATATATAACTGTGCAGGACATTTATACTGTAGAACTTTAAAAAGCGATCTACGTATTGTTGCTCTTGTAGCTGGTATCCACCCGACTCGCCTGTTCGCAGTTCATGCACAACTTAATATGTAGGTTTATGCGTGTAGCTTTAAATGTTGCTCGGAATTAAGGACAAAGGCAGTGTTTCGGAATATTTCTATATAAATGTGTCCGCAAACATTCAAGTTTACATACCTTTCAAGTTGTCATACCTTTCAAGTTTACATAACTTTCAAGTTGTCATACCTTTCAAGTTTACATACATTTCCTGGTTAATCGTATGAATAATGCTATATATAGCCAGCAATGTCAATGGAACTTGAAGAACTGCCATATACAATCTTCCATGAAGCCCCGGCCCTTTCATTTTAGGTGACAGGAGAGTGTCTGTGATGTTGGTGGTTTAACAATATTATCAGTGTGATTACTCATTTTATATTTCTATTCTTTTTTGCCACCTTCATTTAATTTGTTTCTTCTTTTTATTGCTTTGTCTTTCTTGGTGTACTTCATATAAGCATGACATATTTACTGTACAATTTCACTCATCATTTAAAGCGATGTGATTAAATCGCTGCAAAAGCTCTAATTAAGAAAATAAATATATACATACAAACAATTAATAAAATAAAAATAATGGGACTAAACACCGCATTTCCAACTCTTCCCATCATGTAACCAGCACTTCAGAACTGTGTGGGACAAGCGTCATAAAAATGTGACAATCTTACCTGTTCCATTGTCATCTATCGAGCCAAAAACATACCTTTTAACCATAATGCTAACAGTGTGTTTGTGCCTGATCTGTTGTGATTAGCTGTGATACTGCGCACCTCCACGAAATTCCGGAAAATTTGCATTAAAGTACAAAGTTCAATAATCTCCTATATTACCAGTATTTATTTCCTGGGATCTTTGTCCGCCTCTCTCTGGCCCTTTCCTGTTTCAAAGGGGAGCAGTGCTTCTTTCAGACCTCCGTGCTCTCGGTTGCAGAATGCAACTGTCTAGGGACCGGCTGCGCATTGCCTGTCATTTGTCAGTGACATAGAAGAGCCAATAAGTAGCAGTGGGCAAGTGCAATTTGACTGCTACTGTCTCTGGTGGCTCTGATGCCTAATCAGAGCCAGTCGCTCTTTCACAGAGCGCTTTATAAATTATCCTCGGGCTCTCATAATTGCCCTCTTATTCATTGTAGGGGTGTTACATCGCATCAGTGGCCTGTGATTAATTCATGTAGGTCATGGAGACGGTCCTTGCTCAAGCTTGTCTTCAGGCAACAATGTATCGATTTGTTTTATATGTAGGGGTGCTGTCTATGTACAATTCTTTTGATGCAGTACTTAAAGAGGACATCCGATGAATGATGTCACAATCCATCTGAAGACCCCGGCTGACATCATCAAACAAAGCAACATTCTCTATAAGTGGTTCCTTTTAAGAGCGGACAAGGAGAGTGAAGAATTTCTCCAGAATTTCTGGCAAATTAAGGAACTAGAGCACAGGAAAGGTGAAATAAAGCAATTTAGTTCAGTTGGGAGTAGAACGTGTTTCTAGTGCCAGTAACCTGCAATTTAGCCACTAGAAGAAACCTTCTAGTTGCTCCAACATTAAGATGACTTTTACAGATGTTTTGTGTCTCTGCTTTATCGTACAAGCTCGGGGATGCAATTTGACCTGCTGGTTGTGGGTTGAATCGGACTTATATCTGACACTTATTTGACTAGCAGTGTGCAAGTGAGGGCAGCGATCAAAGTGTAATATTTGGTGTGACTTGATTTGTCTCCAATTGGTGTTTAACGCGTCATGGGTTTCCAGTGATTGAATAGTACATTGTATCAGGCTCCAGTTCAACTTACTGAAGAGTGTCTTATGTTGAAATGGTGAAAAGGGAGATTTTCATTTTCCTTCATGAAAATTAAGTACGTTTTTGGATCCTGAGTTCTAATGGAAATTAGGTCCGTAAGTTGTGATCAAGGCTCGCGCAAGGGCTTTTGACTATAAGGGTCGATGGAGCACCAGGAAGGTCTTCATGCCTCGTCTTGTTTTCTGTCCAGTGAGGTAAAGTTGAATTCTGAAGTTAAAACCGTGAGCACCTCCACCTGACAGTCTCCTTCCTAGAGGTTGTCCTCTCCTCTGGAAGTGGGAGTCATAAACTCCTGCCCTCTCTAAACCCCCAGGGAGGTGAGGTAAACATATAGGGGGTCATTCCGACCCTGGCGGTCAAAGACCGCCAGGGCCGCGAATGACGGAAGCACCGCCAACAGGCTGGCGGTGCTTCCTAGCCCATTCTGACCGCCGCGGTCAGAAAACCGGGGCCGGCGGTTTCCCGCTGGTTTACCCCCGGCTGGGCGAATCCGCCAGGGCAGCGCTGCAAGCAGCGCTGCCTTGGGGATTCTGACCCCCTTCCCGCCAGCCTGTTTCTGGCGGTTTTCACCGCCAGGAAGAGGCTGGCGGGAACGGGTGTCCTGGGGCCCCTGGGGGCCCCTGCACTGCCCATGCCACTGGCATGGGCAGTGCAGGGGTCCCCTAACAGGGCCCAGGGCGGCTTTTCACTGTCTGCTTAGCAGACAGTGAAAAGCGCAATGGGTGCAACTGCACCCGTCCACCGCCGCAACACCGCCGGCTCCATTCGGAGCCGGCTCCTGTGTTGCGGCCCTCATTCCCGCTGGGCCGGCGGGAGCTAACTTGCTTAGCGCCCGCCGGCCCAGCGGGAATGTCAGAATGCGGGAAGCGGTATTTTGCCCGCGTGGCGGCCAAATGGCGCTTCCCGCCTGGCGGGCGGCAACCGCCACCAGCCAGAGTTAGAATGAGGGCCATAGTTTGCATTAGGGTGACATTTGGCTAGGGTGCTACTTAGAGAGTGTGTGGGCGCTAAGCAGGTCTGGACTTGAGAACCTGCTAAATGTAAGTTAATGCAAATTAACCCAGTAGGACAATTCGACTTTCTGGCATTTGGCCTAGCATCAGCTTCATCGCCCTGCCTTGAGTAAAGGTCCCTTCTTAGGAAGTGCTAAGTAAACCCAAATGGTTTAAAAGTCACTCTACCAGAATCCGTCCCTTAAGAACCAGTATCTTTTATTCCCACTCTCCGTTTCTGCTCCAAACCCTCTCTTGCCTCTTTTCGCTCCCTGCTTCTTACATACATTTCATAAGCGAAAACCAGCTTACGGTTCCAAAACTATTGTCTACTGTTGGAAGCAGTAGCAGCTGTGATCAATTAAAAGGTTCCTCTGTCCCAATAAAGTAATCCCCTCTCTTCAGTAATCAGTGCTTTATTTGTGCCACTGTTTGCCGGTACTGGGCACCCATACTTGTGTTGTAACAATGGTACATATTTATTACACAGTGGCCTTGTCAATCTGTTTTAACAAAGCACATGATCGAAGTTTTCAATAGCTGAATACTTGATTAAAACATAATAAGACCTAGGAGCTCAGACTGCTCTTTCATCTTTCCGTCATCTAGTACTGCTCAAATTGTCACATTTGTAGGACTGTGGTGGGAATTAGGTGTTGTTGGTACTGGTGACTGGCAGCGCTGGCAGGGACCGCCCGTGGAGCAAGCTGCAGTGGACTCCTGAGAGATATCTAGGGCTTTGACACCCATTATTTTACAAACTAAGCACTGCGTAAGGCACGGTTATAGTAACAGGAGCCGCAGGGTTGTAGGAGGCGGCTTGAGGTGGTGGAGATGTGGAATGAACTTGGTCTGTCGCGATTATCACCCGATGTCCCTTGCATGTTTACATCAGTTCCCTTTGGTAGTTCGAGCCTCATGTATGCTTTTTCAAAGACTGGAACCTTCAGGCTGCGGCTCACATATTACAGTGGGTTTACTGAGGGGACAACCCTAAACAGTTTTTCGCTCAACATCCCTTCCAGTGCTGTTTCTGAACCTGACAGGGTGCCCCCGTCTGCCGAAGCATGGGTTAATGCTGAAGCTCTCAGCTGGGACTGGCCATCCTTAGCCCACTGAACTATTGTACCATGTCGGGACGCTACACTTGTTAGCGTAATCCTCACCATCGTGGTTGTGCAACTCAAAGGAAGCAGCGCTCTGGTGCATTTCTACATGTAGTGCAGCTCATGTCAGTGGCGCAGTAACGCCTTATGAAAATGGGATGTGATAAACTGTTCATCTTGAGGCTGGTGAGTGAGTGAGTGACGGAAGGAGAGGGGTGAGTGAGTGAATTAGAAGGGGAGTGAGTGAATGAGTGAGTGAGTGATAGAAGGAGAGAGGTAGAAGGGGTGAGTGAGTGATAGAAAAGGGAGGGAGGTAGAAGAGGAGTGAGTGAGTGGCGGAAGGAGGGAGGTAGGAGGGCGAGTGAGTGAGACCAACTGAAGGGAGGTAGGAAGGGAGAGTGAGTGAATGAGTGAGTGAGTGAAAACCTGCAGTACCTGCTGACAGTTTCTAGGATTATGGTGACATAATAAGACCCCAAAAACATTCACCCTGGTTTATTTTTAAGGAAAGTCAATGTCCCATGATTTCTCCAAAGTTATGAGTATTGGATTTCAGGATGTAGAAAATTTGTTTTGAAAGTGTTCATCAAGTCGAATTTGATTTTACAGCTCTCCTACTCTCATTTACCCATCAAGACTGGTCCTGGCTGGGCATCCGTATCTGGCTGAAAGGCTGGAACCACAGAAGTTACCAAATGTGGTATAGTTAGAAAATGCTAGAAAATGTTTTGAAACAAATCCCTCAAGTGGCTCTTTTGTGCGGATAACAGGTTCTGTTTGGAGGCCAGCTCACTCCTGAGGCCATATAGCCTCTGGATGTTTTTGTGATTTGATGATGGGCATCCGTATCTACAGTGTTTCATATGACGTTGACATAGTGTGCCTGGCCGCCAACCCCAGACCTGTTCTTTGAGTATGGATTGGCTGGTCTTGCTCGCTACCCCGAGAGCCAGATCCCAAGACAGGAGCCTTGGCACTTCTGAGTCTAATCATACTGTTAGAAATGGGGTCTTTGGTTGGCAGTCAGGTTACCCTCTGTCCAAGCAAGGACCCTCACTCTAGTCAAGGTAAAGGAGAATCACCCTCAGTTAAACTCCGCTCACCCCCTTGGTAGCTTGGCATAAGCAGGTAGGCTTACCTTCAAAAGCAATGTATAAAGTATTTGTGCCGACACTCACAGTAACTCAGGGAAAACACTACAAAATGACACAACACAGGTTTAGAAAAATAGGGAATATTTATCTAAACAAAACAAGACCAAAATGACAAAAATCTAACATACACAAGTCAAGTTTTGAATTTTCAAAGAACAAGAGTCTTAAATCCTTTTGAAAACAGTGAGAACGTTGTTAGCACACTAAAGTACCTGGGTAGCGTCAAAATAACACCGCACAGGTGAGTGTGCGTCAGTAAAGTCCACTGATGCGTTGATTTCTCACTCGCAAGCAAGACTGTGCATCGTTCATCCTGTGGTCTGGTCAGCATGCATCATTTCTCCTCTCCCACAAGAGAGTGATGCGTCAATCTGGACAGGCACCTCGGGTCCGGGCAGGCTTTGCGTTGTTTTTCCGAGCGCATCGATGTTGCGATGAAAATCTGGTTGCACGGTATTACAAAACCACACTGTGTGGGGTTTGCGTCATCAGCTTCCGTTAGCGGGTGTTGCGCATCATTTCTCCAGCCGCAGTGCATTGATCTTCCAGCTGCAATGCAGGTGGAGTGTTGATTTCAGTCATGAAACCGGCGGTGCCGCGTTTAGCAGCCGCAACACGTAAGGTGCATTGAAAAGTTCCCAGCACGTTGGTATGTGCGTGGATTTTCAGTCTTTGTCTGCCAGCTTCACCTTTCAAGGGCCCGGGAACTGGATAGGGCACCACTTGGCGGGGCAGGAGTCTCAGCAGAGAGGCCAGGTGCTGGCAGGGGGAAGTCTTTGATGGCCCTGAGACTTCCACAACAGATTTGTCACAAGAAGGAATGTGCAACAAAGTCCAGTCTTTGTCGCCTTTCACAGGGAGAAGCAGCAATTGCAGGATAGCGCCACAAAGCACAGTCACAGGCAGGGGAGCACTTCAGCTCTTCTCCTTGGCAGAGGTTCCTCTTGATTCCAGAAGTGATCTAATTTTCTGGGGTTTTGGGTGCTCTTCATATACCCCTTTTTGCCTTTGAAGTAGGCCTACTTCAAAGGAAAGTCTCTCTTGTTTGTGAGATCCTGCCTTGTCCCGGCCAGGACCCAGACACACACCAGTGGGCTGGAGACTGCATTGTGTGAGGGTAGGCACAGCCCTTTCAGGTGTGAGTGACAACTCCCCCCCTCTAGCACAGATTGCTCATTAGGATGCGCAGACTACACCTCAGCTCCCTTTGTGTCACTGTCTAGAGAGAGGTGCAAACAGCCCAACTGTCAAACTAACCCAGACAAGGAATCCACAAACAGGCAGAGTCACAGACTGGTTTAAGCAAGAAAAAGCCTACTTTCTAAAAGTGGCATTTTCCAACCACAATCTCAAAACCAACTTTACTAAAAGATGTATTTTTAAATTGTGAGTTCAGAGACCCCAAACTCCATAAGTCTATCTGCTCCCAAAGGGATCTACACTTTAATCATATTTAAAGGCAGCCCCCATGTTAACCTATGAGAGAGATGGGCCTTTCAACAGTGAAAAACAAAATTGGCAGTATTTCACTGTCAGGAGATATAAAACACATTAGTAAATGTCCTACCTTAAACATACACTGCACCCTGCCCATGGGGCTACCTACGGCCTACCTTATGGGTCTCTTACATGTAAGAAAAGGGAAGTTTAGGCCTGTCAAGTGGGTACACTTGCCAAGTCAAATTGGCAGTTAAAACGGCACACACAGACACTGCAGTGGCAGGTCTGAGCCATGTTTACAGGGCTACTAATGTGGGTGTCACAATCAGTGCTGTAGGCCCACTAGTAGCATTTGATTTACAGGCCCTGGGCACCTCCAGTGCACTGTACTAAGGACTTACCAGTAAATCAAATATGTCAATCATGGAAATTCAACTACACATACATTTTACATAGGAGCACTTGCACTTTAGCATGGGATAGCAGTGGTAAAGTGCCCAGAGTAACAAAAACAGCAAAATCAGAGTTCAACACGCATCAACAACCTGGTAAACAGAGGCAAAAAGTTGGGGGAGACCACGCAAAGGATGCTGTCTGACACACACCACCAAGGCCACCTGGAGTGAGAGGGTCAACCAACTTCACTGTTCTAGTATTGCGGATATCCCCATGAATCACAGATGGAGGAGCATGGATCCAGTGCGAGGGCTCTGCTGAAGAAGTCCTAAGGCCGGTGTCCTGATGACAAGCCACGAGACACACTAACACAGGGGGAACTTGCAAATGGACAATGAAGGAAACAGCGGCGGGGCAGGGGCGAGGCTGAGCAGCAGATTTTCATCCCTACCCGATTCAAACATGTAGGGTCACTTGTCTAGAACTGAGCACAACCCGGAGGCGCACAGATTTATCATTGTGGTTTCTATTAAAACGGCTTTCATTATGTTGGGTAGGACTAGCAGCTGGCATTCAGATGCTACGATATTGGACAACTTTGACCGCAAGCGCTGTATGAGACCACATTACCCGAATTATACAGCGGTATTATCAAAGATAATTTACTAGCATATCAAAAGAGAAATTAACAGAACATTTTCAATTACTGTTCTGCAAAATAGACATAAATATGCCATGTTCAATATTTTCCCCTGGTTGTCTCTTATTTTCCATGCAATCAATCCCGTTTATTTCGCCTTGAGGATGCGACCTTCTCCTTAGAAGTTTTTTTTTTCCTTTTCTCCTTCAAGGGTATCCGTCTGGAGGTTTCATTCCCTCGCCTTCTTCTCTTTATACATCAACAGGGGCTTTGATTCAACGTCTCAGTGACTTACGTGGTCATCGCGGTTAATGCAGCACCACCTGCCTTTGCAGTAATCGAGTGTGCCCAACCACCAGCCATCAAACCGTCACTGAGGCAGTTAGCCTCCGCATATGGTTTTGAATGAATAAAATATATATCTCACCTGCATAAGTGGAGCTCACTCGCGAGCCCTGTGGAAGAAAGGATGCATTAGACCGAACAGAGGTATTATTTGTAGACAGCTCGGAGTTGTGATTCAAAAGAAGCTGTAATTATGACCCCACGGCCCCCCTCTCGGTCAGGATTCTGAGCCATGTGAAATCCCGCTATTATCTTGTGGAATGTGACCGAGGACTGCAAAGAGCGTTCGACGTGAAGGCCTTAATGCAAGGGCCGCACGCCTTCTCTGGAGGTGAGCTGTTAAATTGCGCCATAATTGGGTCAGAGTGCCACGGCCTCCGCAGGCAGCAAGGGGGCGGTCAATGCAGTCCATTACTGCCCTCCACGACGAGTGGCCGTGGCCCTAATTCCTCTGAAAGAGAAGCAGCGGCGCTAAAGAAGTCGCTGTCGACAGTACAAGCGGCGCTGATTTGGGAGATGTAATTGCCTCATCAGGCGCCCTGGACTCGGCATGCGGATTATATTTTCCTCGTACTATGACTCTTGTATTGTGAAGTGGCAACTGCAAATAAGAAAAACAAGTCTGATGGTGCACGGAACACCGAAATTGTACAGGTCAATGATGCAACTTTTTATGAAGATTTCTTTGGTTGGGGAATTCCACTGATCACAAGATGTTTGCAGTTAAAATTCTTATATCATTGTGTCCCCGGGGCCTAAGAACAGTGGACAGAAAGTCTCTTAAAGAGAGGAATTTAAAAGGTACTTTGTGACGGGCCGAAGGGTGACAAAGGAATCTTCTCTTGAAAAGGAAGACCAGAGCCGAACTTCCCTTGAGGACAAAGGACAGAAGAGGAACATCCCTAAAGCCCCAGAAAGACGTATGAGCTATCTGTAGGGATGTACAGCTGTACACTCTATCTCTAATACAGGTAGGATTCCTAGCTACAGCCATGAAAGCTACACTTTGTGCTCATGTGCCTGGCAGTGAGGAGCAGGAAACGGATCCGTCCCTGGTTCTGAAATGCAGTCATGCGCTCTGCCACTGAGCCTTAGGTGCACTCGTGTGATCTGTACTTGGCAGTCAATAGATCTGCCCCCAAGAGCTGATGAGCAGCCATTACTTCTGCATCCGGTTCTGAAGTGCAGCCACTGGCTCTGTCCAAGGTGCTGAAGTGCAGATATTCCCAGAATCTGAAATGCAGTTGCGGATCTAGTCCTGCTGAAGTGCAAGAAGAGATCCCTACAGTTGAGGGAGGAGAGCTGATTAATATACAGATTTAATGATGAGTGACAAGCGAAAAATTCAGAACAAGGGAACCCTCTGCCTACAAAAGGCATACAAGATAACAGGTCAACGTATATTCCATACATTTTCTAAAGACCAGTGGAGGCCTCCGTGTCACACATTAGTGTCACAATTCCTGTGAGACATTATCAGCTCAAGCCGAGTCTCCTACGAGGGAACGTGCCAAAAACAGCGTAAGCTTACGAATAATGTTAATTGTGCAAAATAGTACTTCATTAAAGCCAATTCTTCAGATTTGTACAAGATTACACTCACATAATAAAAAAAAATCACAGCCCTACTCTAGATAGGAGGACAGTAAGCGATCACTGGCCACGGAGGTAATGTTACAAAAGGGACTATCTCTGAACTATTGAGTGCATAGGTAGGATGTTTCCATCTGGTACCTCTAACCATTTATGCTTAAACTCACATCTCCAAATGACAGAACACTTACTTCTTAGTACCAAATGAAAATGGAGACAGGTGCATGAGCAGTGAACGCTCGAATGAGTCCGCAAAGCGCCCTATACCGATCTTCCTCAAACACAATAATTTCAGGGGGAAAAAACGAAGCTCATGAGAGATGCAGAGATGAGACAGGCCTGAGAAATGACAGACTACCAATTGAATTGCATCCACCAGAAACCATGGCCGCGTGACAGCCTCTCACTAAGAAGAATCCATGGAAAGGAAAAGTATGGTAGGCCAACTGCGAAACGACAAAGTTTAGTGAGTAAAGGGGCCCAGGAATAAGTCAAATCCTCCCAGTGAATTGATTACGATGGCCAAACGCAATGTGAATAATACGAGAATCAAGCATTTGCAATGAAATGGGTCTCGCATGTGCTCTAGGTAGAGCTATTAGCGATGTAAATTCCTAATTGGACTTTTCTTGCTACACAAACTGAAAATAAAAAGTAAAACAGTTGACACAAGTGAGCCGATTCAAAGCACCGCCCTGAGCGCGAAGAGTGAGACAAAAGCAAAAAGAAGTTCGCTGCAGTCAAACGTATCGGCAAAAGTGCAATTATCCATGTAACAGGTTCGATGGCCAAAGCGATAACAAAACCACCCCAAGGAGGGACAAACATAAAGCATTTACCAACAAAAATAAAGGATTTCTGAAAGGCAAGCCCATGAAGGAGTGATAGTGGTGGGTGTGCGGTGGGTGTGGTTAAAAGCCCAGATAGTACCAACACCTTGGAAAAGCAGTGCTTGCATGCTGCCACGCTCAACCTCAAAAAGGAATTCTA
The DNA here is from genome assembly GCF_031143425.1 of Pleurodeles waltl. Classification (NCBI taxonomy): domain Eukaryota; kingdom Metazoa; phylum Chordata; class Amphibia; order Caudata; family Salamandridae; genus Pleurodeles; species Pleurodeles waltl. Next base: position 895,647,371 of record NC_090446.1, read on the forward strand.
GACATACAGACAGAAGGATGAAGAGCATTCTGAAGCAGTATCATTTTAAGGATTTTGGGGGTAGAGTCACATAATCTGTGGCCCCCAGGCCAGAATGTCCATGAATCTATTATCCATTTTAAGCTTATTCAGCCTTTGGTGACTATGGTTTGAACACTGACAACCCTCTTCCTTGGCCAGCCTACATCTGGGCCCAATCCTGGAGCAAAAAAAGTATCTTCATAGCACAAGAAATGCAGAAAGACATCTGTTGCATGGGGTATAATGGACTGGTGATTCACCATTTAGACCTGTGCATCTGAAAGGTGATTTTTTGAGGAACAGGGACTGTGAGTCAGATGGCACTAGGCTATCACACCAGTCCAACAGCTGCTTCATAAGAACAGTGCAATCATGTAATGAGCAAATAGTGCTGTCCTGCACTGCTCATTGGCACGTGGCCTACCAGTCAAGGAAGCAGAGAGATTTGTGGTCTGACCAACCTTCTACTCACAATGTGTTTTGTAGCTAGTCTGTAATCACCTTTAGGCATACTGAGGAGATAGGCGCTTTTATTTACTGCAATGCTTCTGCTGCATGCAACCGTTTTTCAAATTCAGGAGGCAGCAGGCTACTATTGCACCCCCTGACAGCAACTCCACAAGGACGGTGCAGTCAAAGAGGGAGCACACAGTGCCTATCTTTACATTAGATAAGAGGCACGTGCTGAAAAGAAGCAAAGGCCTGTGCAGTAAGCTAGGCCTATATACTTTAAAAGGATAGAGTGCTTGCTCAGGCTATCTAGATCAAGAAGGTGTTTTTCTTTAACCCCCTCCATCCCCCAGGCAGGGGCGGGCTGACTGAACAAAAAAAGAAAGTACACACACAGGTTAGTTTAAAACAGTAGACAGTTTGAGACTGTCCCAAAAGCTTAGGTGAGGGGCCATTTGAAAGGTGGGGACTCTGGGCCAGAGACCACTTGGCTCATGTCTCAAAATGTCTCTGCTGAGGAGAAAAAGAGCACTGATGCCCCACGCTGCTCTGAACAGCAAACCAGGAGGACGACAGAGTGAATCAGTTGAGGAAGAAAAACAACGTAGACAGAACGTGGCCTAAAGCTGGAGTCGGAAACTAGGGTATGGCATAATGAGGAACTCCGCTGACCACTCATGTACTGTCCTCTCCTCCTAGATCCACTCCCACTATCTCACCTGGGGGCATATTTAAGATCCCCTAGCGTCATTCGAACGCCACATTACCATAATTGTTTGACGCTAATGTGGAGCTAGAAGGCCAAAAACACGGCGCCATTTTTACAAAGTGGCGTAATGCATGCATTGCCCCACTTTGTAACCCTTTGTGCTACAATATACCTGTGGCAGGTATATTGTATGCAAAGTGGGTGTTCCCTCTTTAGGGGGTCCAAACAAATGGTGCAAGGAAATCTCAGAGATTTCCTTGCACCATTTTTTGTAGCACTTTTAACGCCTGCTCAGAGCAGGTGTTAAAAGGAGGCTTTCATTGGTTAGAATGGGCCTCTGGGTGCTTTGCAGGATTAGCATCAACATTTGTGATGCTAATCCTGCAAAGCGTCAGACTACTGTAAAATCTTTTGATGCTAGTCCCCTAACTACAGCCATGGTAAGCCGTATTTTAAATACGGCACACACATGGGGGCGTTATTGGGGGCGCTAAGGAGCATGAGAAAAGTGGTGCTGCACTGTGTGCAGCACCACTTTTCTTAAATATGTCCCTTAGTTATTTCCTCGCTTCAGCTCAAGAGCTATTACAAATCCCCACCCAATTGCATCCACAACAATATGGACTCTGAATTCCCCTTGATCCCTTTTAATGTTGGACCCGACCTTCGGCCGGCATCTGGACTTTATACTCCACCCCACTCACACTACTGTCTTGAACTCGTCTATATTTAAGCACTTCGCAGGAAAGTACGAATTTAGGATCACTCTACCACCTTACTTTAAAGTTTCTGCAACTGGTCTTAGACCTACTCGGATGTCATTACATAGGATGTGACTGTATCAATTATTTATGTTACTGCATGATTTAATTTCTAGCATGAAAAATACGGTCAAAAGTGTTCACATTTGAAATAAAATGGAACTGTGGCCATCTCTGTCACCAAAGGGTGGGAAAGCAGCTGTTTTTAAGGCAATAGGAATGGGAAAGCTTTGCTGGCATAGCTGGGGAGCCAGCCAAATTTCAGATCTGGCAGCTGTTATTGGGTTGGATCCTGTCAGTTTCCTGGGAAATGTGTTGGCTTGTGTCCATGTGCAATTGACGGACACAGTAACATTCGGCAGCACCCACAACTTATGTGCTTTGCTTTCAGAACAGCAATCTGCAGGACATAAGGGGAGCTCTTATTTTCAGTTCTAGAAGGGCCTGACATAAATGGCTTACATAAAGGACTATCAGCAATCCTTCTCTTGAGTCTCATCATAGGTGGGTGGTAGTGGGAGCTTAACACCTTGACACAGATGCCATTAAAGACACAACGACTTATCTCTTCACAAGTGCTTAAGAGATGAGCTATGATGTGGAGGCAGGGTTTTCAGTTGGCACTATATATATGAGAGATATGTATGCACTTTAAAAATGTAAGATGCATGTCTCTATATGAGTATTTATGCTAAATCATTTATAAAACATTCACTAATAAGTGTTCATTCCTACCCAAGAGAAACCACCTTAGCAAGCTTGGAATATGGAAAGACTGAGAAAAAGGACAGCAATGTTCTAAACCTTTCCCTTGTGCCTGCAGGTAGCACAAGGTGGTTGTCCTGGTGGTTGCGTTATCGTCGCTAATTTGCGTCACCTTTTTTTTTTTTTAAGTGCTTTTTGCATTCTGGAGTCTCTGTGAGACCCCATCACCAGAGCTCAGGGGTCAGGCTGTACCTACCCTGGCCTCATTTATTTTCTGACTTTTTTTCTGGGACTTGGCTGAAGCCGAGTCCCAAGATGGCTGCCAAGACTTTCTGTTTTGAAATGTTGGCAGCCAATAAGAGTTCTGCAGCTCTCTGCATGAGTTTTCATTATTCACAAAGTCATCGGGGAGGATCCGTGGCCCTAGATATACAAATGTATTTTCCCTTTACTATCTCACAAACTACTGAACAGATTTAGACCAAATAACCTAGAGCCGTTCCCGGGGCTATTTATACAAAGTATGCAGGGGGCAATGCCCCGGGAACCACCACTTCCCTGGGGCTAATTTAATTAAAATATAACGGGGTCCTGTGAACTCTCTCCCCCAAGACCCGAGCACAGCAACCTCTCCGGGGCTACTTGTACAACGTACATGGAATTTCACATCAAGGGTAGCCAGTGAAAAATCTTCCTCCCAACTGATCTCTGAGAATTTCCCAAGGAAGTCGTTGGTATCGCTCATGTGAGAGGAGAGAGTGGTCACTTACTCCCTGAGAACAATATCCACATATTTGGCCACATTTTCAAAAGCACTTTCCTTAGAAGATACAATTGGTCTTCCTGGAGGATTGGAAGTGTCCTTATGTATCTTGTGTAGAAAATAGAGAATGGATAGTTTGGGTAACTCTTTCTTCAGAAGCAATTTTCCTTCCATTCAAGCTGTCCTGTGTCACAGCAATTTATAAGCCTTTCCCACAAAGTGGTAATACTATTAGTGTAGGCCTGCCTGTATGTGACCTCGTACACTTTACTATCATTGAGTTGTCTCATGGCATAAGCTATATACATTTCCCTAATAATGATAACTATGTTGCCACCCTTATCAGCTGAACGGATGATGATATCGTCCCCAGCTAGAGATTCAATGGCTTGCATTTCTTCCAGTGAGCTATTGTACTTGGTCATCTTGTGCTTCTTGTTTCTCAATCTCTTAAGGTCTTGAATCACAAAATCTTGAAAAGTATCTATATTGTCATGAGGCATGCAAGGTAAAAAGGTAGAGGGATGTTTACATGTACTGGGGAACGGATCATTATGTGTAATACCTAAGTTAAAAAGCAGTATATGATGATCCTTGGGGATGGCCTCTTCCACCTGTACTCAGTGTCTCTAAATCCTTCATAGTAATATTGTTAAAAGTCATATCATGTATGGTCTCATTCTGGGGGGTCATAGAATTAGTTCTTAAGTGATGTCATTTGGCCAATTTAAGTTTTCTAATGAATTTGAATAAATCTACTTGGCCCCCACATAATCAAAGTTTTTCAAAGGACAGAATGTTAAGCCAAAGCAGATCAATCATTTCTCTGTATCAGTCAGTACTCTGTTCTATAGGTGATTAACAGTTTTGTTTACCATTTTGTGATTTGCTGAAATTTGTACTCGTTTCATGCGTCCTGGTTGATCTATTCCATTTCTTGTTGCATCTTTGGTGGATCCTCTATCTCCTCTGCTGGCTCCTCCCTGACCTCTTCCTCTTCCCCTGCCTCTTGTCGAAGTTCCCCTGCCACTCCTTCCTGCTATTGTTTCTCTCCAAGGCAAGGGGGTTAGTGTATTTCTACTCTGCTCCCTTTTCTTTTTCTTGGCATTTTTGTTTTTAGGACTCGGCTGAAGTCATGTATATTGGTTCTAAGATGTCTGTCAGCACTTCAACCAGGAAGTGCTGGCAGCCATCTTAAGGCCAATGAGATCTCACCATGAAATCTGTGCTTAGGCTCTGCCCAGAGACCTATATTGGTTTTTCTTTAATTGCTTGAAAACTACTGAACAAAATCACACCAAATCACAAGAAGCATGCTTTCTGGACCAAAATCTAGCTTTCTGCCAAATTTGGTGCAATTCCACCCAGCGGTTAAAGGCTGTAGTCACGTCTAAAATCTCTATGGGAAATTGCATGGGGAAAACATGTTTTGGGACCACTCCTTTTTTTTGGCCTCCCCTTCACAAGTCATCCCGAAACTTTCAACACCCTAGCTGAAGTGAGTGGCATACTAGTTTTGAAAACTTTGTGAGGATTTGTCAAACACCAAAACACAAAAAGTGAGGCATATTTTTAAGGATTCTTGCCAATTTGGTACATGTCTGCTGGTCTTCTTTGGATATCTGGGAGTGTCCTGTTATGCCATTAATTGTGTTTGACCACTGACTTTGTGTTTCACCACTGCGCATGTTAGTTGTTCAATATTCACCAGTAGCACATTACATGTTGTATTCAGTTTAGCTGCCTATTGGCTTTAACATGGCATTAGACATTACATTTGGTATTTAGGTTAGCTGCCTATTGGCTTTAACGTGGCATTAGATATTACATTTTGTATTCAGTTTAACTGCCTAAGGGCTTTATTGTGGAGTTCGACATTGCAGTTGAGACATTGCAGATGAGCAGTGTTTTTCCACATGGTAGACCAAGCTGTGTTTTTCGTATTTTGTTCTCACCGAGCCCTAGCGTGATTAGAGAGCGTATATTTTGGTGTTTTCCTCTCGACCCAGCCTTGGGAAGGAGCGAGGTTTGGAGACTTGGCCACTCTCCAACGCTTGTTCTTTTCCAACTACAGTAGCCAGCATGTTTTGACTATTAGAGGAAAGGGCCTGTTAGCAGGCTTTTTCATTATAAAACGGTGTCCCTGGGCAGCAGCAATGGGAATTTTCCGAGACTTCAGTCAGGAGCGGACGTCAGCTGCCTGACCTCCCGTATGGGTGGAAAATCTCTTTCTCGCAGTTGAACAGGAGTCATCAACTTGCAGGCATAAGAAAGATGAAGAGGAGTGATAGGCCCTACGGTGATACATTTTGACTTTTATTGTTTGCTTTGAAGTTATGCTATAATGTATTCACGTATATTTGCTGTGTACGTTGCAATTGAGAAGTACTTTGATATATTTTCCTTTCATTGCTGTGACTACTTTTAAAGTGTGCTTTCAACGTACTAATCTCATCTCTCAGGAACCTCGTGGTGAAGTAATAATAATAAATGTCTTCTTTAAACTAAGAAGTGCATTCCATAGAAGTTTTGTCAGCTCAGTCATAAGATAAGTGAAAGCAAAACATGTCCGCAATAGCAAGGGGTGAAGGATGCCGTGCCCCTTGTGCCTTGCTGTTTGGTTCCCAAGGCACCCCTTGCCTGGAGGCCAGTATGATCATGGATATTTGCTTGCATTTTCCAACTGTACAATTGAAATGCAAGCACTTCGTTCAGTTTAGCATTACACTGAGTGGTTAATTTTCAAATTAACTATTTGCCTTTCAGAAGTGAAATGCATGTAATTTCCTACTCCCTGACCTGACCAAAGGGAACTCACACCAGTCATGCCCCATGGCACTTTATGTAATGTCCTGTGGGTCCTGAGTTTCACCATCAGATATGAATCAGGGTCAATGTGATGGGTTTACAACGTCAGCCACATGTCAAATACGGCTGTGGACATTTTCCTTGGTAGGACTTAAACTCTTCATATTAAGAGGGAAAGATGCATTAAATACAACAAGGAGTCTTTCTCAGCAGCATGAAGCACACAAGCAAGTGGTTCACTTTCCTCCTCGTCATTGTTTGAGGCTACAAGAACTGCAGTCATATGCACACCATAGTGTACGGCTTGAAATGATGCTAAAACATTCTGTACAGTTCTTGGTGGACGCAGGATCAGTTAAATATTATTAAACAGAACTGATCTACATAAGAAGTGCATAGGCCCCCTCCATTTGTCATCAGAAGCACATGCTTTCTAGACTTCTTGGCCATCTTAGTACCCACTCAAATTGGCTTTCTGGTGATATCACCGAGGTAGCATGGAGGTTAGAATGTGCCTTAGTCACAAGATTCCCACTAGAACAGGCTATTAGGATTGAAAATTATGAGAAAATTAAAGATCAATGTATAGTTGCATTTAGTAATAGGGTTCTTCATGTAACTTTAGAAGGCACTGACGGGGCTGAATAAGCTATGTATAACATGTCCAAAATCCATAAAATCCTTCAAAGTGCCAGATTATTTCTGGTATAGGTTTCATAAATTACCATTCATCTAAGTATAATGATTTTTCCTTAAATATTTGGTTGTGTTTGTTTCTTTCCTTTCAAAACACCAAGATGATGGACATCAAACGGAAGAATGGACTTTGCATGCTTAGGGCCAGATGTAGGAAGCATTTTGCATGGTGCAAACTGCGAAAATCGCAGTTTGCACCATGCAAAATGCCGATTGCGATGCTCATTCACAATTTGCGAGTCGGTACCAACTCGCAAATTGTGAATGCGACTCGCAAATAGGAAGGAGTGTCCCCTTCCTATTTAAGACTCGCATCGCTATGCTAAATTGCTTTGTGACCGCAAATGTGGTCGCAAAGCAATTCACAGTTACCACCAGTGTCACACTGGTTGCAACCCATTCGCAAAAGGGAAGGGGTCCCCATGGGACCCCTTCCCCTTTGTGAATGTTGCCAAAAAGGGTTTTTCAGAGCAGGCAGTGGCCCAATGGACCACTGCCTATTCTGAAAAACCTAAACCAAATGGTTTTGTTATTTATTTTATTTTGCAACTCGTTTTCCTTTAAGGAAAACGGGCTGCAAAATAAAAAATAAAAAACTGCTTTATTTAAAAAGCAGTCACAGACATGGAGGTCTGCTGTCTTCAGCAGGCCACCATCCCTGTGAGTGCAGGGACTCGCTATGGGGTAGCAAAATGCGACCCACCTCATTAATATTAATGAGGTGGGTCTTTGCGACCCCATAGCGAATCGCAGACGGTGTCTGAGACAACGTTCTGCATCCGATTTTGCGAATCGGAAATTGCGAGTCGCACCGACTCGCAATTTCCGATTCGCAAAATCGGAACTACCTACATCTGGCCCTTAGTCACAAACTGTGGTCCTTGATAAAGAGATGCATTACTCAAATGCAAATCGGAACTACCTACATCTGGCCCTTAGTCACAAACTGTGGTCCTTGATAAAGAGATGCATTACTCAAATGCATCACAAATAGCGTTTAATGGCATGCTTCTACAATGCTATGTATCACATCTTTTTCCTGATCCCATGCCCACTGATTTCAATGCAAATCGAGACCCTATGAGCCTTACCACCAATATGTTTCTGTATGAAAACAAACTATACTTGCAGACGAGAGGGAGTAGATCGAAAGGAGGCAAAATGTGAGTCAATTGTTACAAGTTTGTGTGCTGCTGGTTTTAAAAACAATGTTGTTTTCTAACAAGCTGGGCAGATTTTGTGAAAAATTTAAATGGTGGAGCCATTTCATAAAATACATTTGCTTAATTTAAGAATCTCTTATTCCCAGAATAAAAACAAGAGTTTAATTACTGATTTTAACCTGTAGTTTATCATGAATGAAGAATGATGCAAAAGTAGATGCTAAACATCCAGATAGTTAATACTGATTGTTACTTGTCAGTTTAGCAGAAATTTCTACCATGAAGTATACTCCACATGTGTAGCACCTATCATGATGGAAGTGCTAGTCATTGTGAAGGAGTAACTGTCCGGGGGATAATGCTAATACGTGACGGAGGGAGGCTTTCATTTAGAGTTCAGAAGGTAGCTCACCATCTGCAAGGATGGCGGAGGCCATTACCTGTGCCAACCTGGGGGACTACCGTCCACCATATTTAGAAATCCCTGCTGGTCTGGTGAAGATCTCTGTTCCTTCAAAGGAGCCGGCACCATGGCAGCTCCCCGCACGGCACTATAACTTTGCTAACTGGCTGCCATGCTCCATGCAGTTTAATATGTGGCTGTAACAACCAAATGTGCTTTAAGTCGCTCAAAAGATGACAGCCTCTCCAGGATGCTACACTAAAGTGAGGGTAGAATTTGCTTACCTTAGCTGCACATACCTACCAATCAGGGACGATGTTATAATGGCCCGTCCTACCAAGTATGCTATTTGAATGCTATATAATAGTTTCCATTGATCTTGCCCCTCCCGCTAGGAATACCATTACAGATCAGCATACTTGGGTGCATTACAGAGAGTGAAGCACCCTAGAGTCTAATATACAAAGTGGAAATGATTCATGCAGCAAACTCTTCTCATAATCTTCTCAGTCGGGGTTAAATCACAAGTAGATCCTCCCCTAATCGGATACATTACCCAGTGTTGTAATTGAATGTGTTGTTATCTCTGCCCCATCTAAGTGAAACAGTTGTTTGCATGATTCAAAAGAGAAAAATTCAGATACCTAAAACATTTCAGATACAGTTCAGCAATTTCATACTTTTCACTTGCCAAAGAGCCAAGGTTCTAAAGCTAGCATGAAGACCATATTATGATGGAGGGGATATATGGTGAGGCAATGTTGCTAGGTTAAAACATCATATGAAGTTTTCCCAATTTTTTCAGTGCTTGTAGGAGTACAACTAGAGGCATTTGGAGTCTATGTAGCTTACATTTCCATGTCAAATACTACAATATTTTGACCACGATAATTCTATCCATATGTTTCCACAGATTGTTGGCTTCCCTGAGTGACCAGTTTGAAAGGACCTGCTGAGTTGCCCTGTATAGTGGCATCACTAGTAGTGGTGGAGACAGATTGGGCACATGCACCAGCTGTATTTGGCCTGCCCAGCCCAATCCCCATACCCTTGTGCCCCACTACTAAATTTTTTGAATGTACCATGGGGCAATACAGGAAAAACAACATTGCACCTTCCCACGCACATTTACTTGTCCATCTGCCTTTCACTGCAAATCAGCATTTGTTTGACACCACCAAGGAGGATAAATGTTTGCTTAAAATGTTTAAATCTAACTTTCCATGTATGTGTGTGGATTACTGATTGAGGTGGTGCTAAAACTCTACTCTAGTAGGAGCCACAGTCTTTGTCAGGGTGAAGCCAAAAGCAACCCCAAAGTTACCTGTGCGCAACCCTCCGGTAGCTTGGCACAGAGTAGTCAGGCATAACATAGACGCAACATGCAAAGTATTTATGTAGCACTTCAAACAGTATCAAAGTGAAAATACAACAAAAGGCAAACCCCACACCAATTTAGAATAATTGAAAAAAATGAATAAATCAAAACCAAAATGGCAAAAATCCAATCAGTAGAACCGGAGATCTGCAAGTTTAAAGATTTCCATGAAAATAATGCCAGAAAGCGAAAAGCACCAACTGTGAATATCTGGTCACACTGGACTAGGAAAATGTCACAAGTTCAGGCTGACAATGATAGAGCACGAGCTGGCTACTGGAACCAGGTAGGTGATCTGAACAATAGTACCTTAAATCCTGGTTGTGAAGTTTTGCAAAGTCCTGCGTCGAGGGTGCGTTGCGTAACTGAGACAATGCAAAGTCCTGGTGGGAGATGCGTCATGCAGTGTCAGTTCTGAGCAGCCCTGAGGCTGCAATGAGAGATCCTGCATCATCGATGAGGAGGCCGTTGACAAGGGGCTTGCAATGTGAAGTCCTGCATCAAGGATGCGTTGTGCACCAAATGGTTCTGAAGAAGCTGAGGGGCTTGTGATGCTGAGTCCTGATTCATCCTCGACAATGCCATAGACGAGAGTCTTACGATGTGAGGTGATGCGTCATGCAGCCGAGGTCTGATGGGGCTGCGGGCTTCAATGTGAAGTCCTTTCATTGCAAAAAGTTAAATGCAGCAGAGGTGATTCATTGGTTCTTCTTGGAGTTACGCTGTCCAGGAGGGGAGATGAGTTGCTGCTGCTGGATCTAAAGATGGCGTAGCAGAGCACCTTCAGTCCCACTTCCAAGGGTCCAGGACTGGAGTGGCATCACTTGGCAGGGTAGGACTCACAGATGAAAGAGTCCAGGTGCTGGGTTCAAGGTTGCTGGGGCCTTCTGTCCTTGAGGCTTGAGACAGGAGGCCAGCCATCTGGGGTTCTAGGTACAACAGATGCAAGTCCAGTCCTTCTCACCCAGGCAAGAGAGTAGCAGGCAGCAGTTCAACACAGCAGGGCAGCAGTCCTTCAGAGTAGCAGTCCAGCAGAGTGGTAATACTTTCAGCCACACAGCAATCCTTCTTCATTGCAGAGTCCTCAGGTGCAGAAGTGTACTGAAGAGTTGGGGGTCTGAGATCCAATATTTATATCCAGTGCCTGCAGCTGGGCTTTGTGCAGGGCCAGGCCAAAGATCTAGCCCTGCAGCCTACTCTCTGCTGTGCATGGTCTAAGGATACACTTAGTGAGGGAGTTGGGTGAATATGATAAAGGATTGGTTGGGTGGACATTATACAATGATTGTATGACGGATATGATACAATGATTGCATGGTGAGAACTAGAGTCGGGGAGGGTGGAACTCACAGAGTTTCACTCCAAAGAATTCCATTGAGTTACATGAAAACTTTGTGAGATTCTGCAGAGTTCCCCAAGTGGGCAAAAATAATCACGTCACGCTGATTTTTAGCACTGGGAGCATGTTCCACACTGAAAAACGAGTGCGAACAGCACCATACGGTTTACCACAGGGTGCTGCTGCTTGTGTTGAATTTGCTGCAGCTTGAGTACATTTTCAAGCCCATGCCTGCCATGCACAGCTTTCTCATCAATTGTTTTACAGCAAATGTTGCAGTGATATTATCAATGATCACATAGAAGATGTTATGAGTGATGTAAAATGAGGGGTAATAAGCCGTGCATGGCGAGGACACAAGTTATAGTTACCTTACAGAACAAGTTATAGTTACTTGAAATAATTCTAACTTTAACTGCTGAATTTCTGTGGGTTTGATTGTGTAAAATCTGAACCTAACAATAACATTCATTGTAACCTTTGGTTTCTTAGTGATTTTTTAATTTTCTTCTTTTAAATTCCATTTCCTAACTATAACATTCCTGTAACCTTTGTTTTTTTTCACGGAATTTCAATAGATTTTAATGCTATTTCTTAACAATAACATTCCTGTAAACTTTGTTTTTTTCAGTGAATTTCTAAGATTTTTTAAAAAGTAAAGTAATATTTAATTACCAAATGTTAAACCAACTGCTGCTGTCCACAGCCTTCTGCCATGCGTGTCAGAGGGTTGGCCGCAGGGCCTAGCATGCAGCAAGTCCCTGCATCCGACCCCCTAAAAAGAGCCAACCCGGGAGGAGGGCACACAGCCATCCTCCCTATGCTAAATTCGGCCCTAGAGACCCCATCCCCTGGGGCATGGCACATTTTGTGGGGGAGGAGGGCATGTGAACCCCTCCCCAGGCTGTTCTTGGCCCTGGGGATCCCATGTCCTGATGCCCATCACTGTAATTATGGGGCATGTAGCCCCCCAGGCTGATTTTGGCCCAGGAACCCAATCTCCTGGGGCCCGGCCAATAAGTAAATGGGGCGGGTGGCACACAGCCCCACTACCCTGGGCCGATATCGGCCCCAGAGACCCCCATCCCCTGGGGCCAAGACAATAATTAATGAGGGAGAAGGGCTGCATGGTTTCATCCTCGGGATCCCAATCCCCTGGGACCCAGCCAATAAACAGTGTCCACCAGGGCACCCAACCATCACCTTGTTGCAGGTTGCGGGGGATCTCCAAAGTCCCCGTGGCTCCAACGGCTCACCACATCCAGCAGAAGCAGGCATTGCTCCCATCCACAGGAAGCAGATAAAAATACTGCTCCTTGCAGGAGGGAGCAATATTCAGATCTGTATCCCTGCGGGCAGGGAAACAGATATGAAGTCCGCCCGAGTGAGCAGGAGCATTTTAAAAGCTCCTGTCAGCTGGGAGCAGACTTTGGGCCTGATTACAACTTTGGAGGACGGTGTTAATCCGTCCCAAATGTGACGGATATACCACCTACCGTATTATGAGTCCATTATATCCTATGGAACTCGTAATACGGTAGGTGGTATATCCGTCACATTTGGGACGGATTAACACCGTCCTCCAAAGTTGTAATCAGGCCCTTTGTGTTTGCTCTTGCTTGGTGGGAGCTTTAAAATTGTTCTTGCAAAGAGAGATCAAACAGAGTATTTCCGGACTGTGCCAGTGCGAGCAGGGAAATGGCTGTGTACTGCAGTCAGCACCCCTGGATATAGCTGGAGCTGGCTCTGGGTTATGGTGTCCACAATGTCATTAATAGTTCTGGGAGGGGGGCTGCGTGCCCCCTCCCTTTTGAAATTGCAGCAAGGCCCGGGCAATGGGCTTCCCGAGGCTGAAATAAGCCTTTGAAGTGGGTCTGGGTGCCCCACCCCCTTTTTAGGTACAGGAGGCCCCAGGGGATTGGGTCCTTCTTGCTGAAATCAGCCTGGGGAAGGAGGCTTTGTGTTTCCCTGCCCCATTAGTAAGATGACGGTACCCTGGGGTTGGGGTTCCTGGGGCCAAAATCAGCCTGAGAGATGTCATTGTGTCTCCCCTCCCACTTTATATTAATTTTGGTCTCTGGTGCTGAATTTGGCCTAGGGAGAGGTGCTGCTTGGCCCCCCTCCCCTTCTGAATATTGTCCGCACCCTTGGGAATGTGGTGTCCGAGGCTGAAATCGGATTTGCAGATGCTCTGTATCCCTAGATATCCATAAATCTTTATTTTTTACCAACTCCAAAACTACTGAACGAATTTACACCAAATTACAAAAGCACTCTTCCTGGACAAAGATCTAGATTTTTGCCATATTTTGTCCAATTCCGTTTACCGGTTTCGGCTGCAGTCATGTACAAAATTCCAATGGAATTTGCATGGGAAAAGTTTTAGGACCTCTTCTTCTTTTAGCTCCTGCTTCACGGGTTAACCCAAATTATTCAAGACAGCAGCTCAACTGACTGACGTATACGTTTTGAAAATTACATATAGTTAGTGGCAAAATAAAACACGCTCTCCCAACAGAAACTAGGACCTAACTATAATTACCTACCAGTAGTTTTATATATATATATATATATATATATATATATATATATATATATATATATATATATATATATATATATATATATATATATGTATATATATATATATGTATATATGGATATATAGGTATACACACACACATATATAATATATATGTATATAGATAGATAGATAGATAGATAGATAGATAGATAGATAGATAGATAGATAGATAGATAGATAGATCTAAAAAAAAAAGTGTTTCTGAGAATCTTGTTGTACATGGCAAGTTTTGGGGTGTTCCATCAAGCGGGGAAAAAAGGGAGGGGGCAAAAAATGTTTGTTTCCCATTATAATTGCCATAGGGATTTTGAACACGACTACAGCCCGAACAGCTGGATGGAACTGCACCAAATTTGGTAGAAAGGTAGTTTTTGGTCTAGAGCTTTTGTTGTTTGGTTTAAATCCGTTCAATAGTTTTTGAGATATTAAAAGAAAACCAAATATGCATACCTGGAGGTGAATAATTGTGCCACACTGGGGCACTGATTGACTGGCATTAACTTGAGCAGAAAGTTCCGGCCACCATTTTATTATACTAGGACGGTTCCCGGACCATGAAAAGAGATGTGTAAAAGAAGATATAAGAGGTCAGGGTCGATCAAACCCGACCCTATGGTCGTGTATAGGGTTAATTTGTGAACACAGTATGGGAATAAACATTGAAAGAAAAGGTTTTTTTCACACCAAGAGCAGTATTTGTGAATCTGTTTCGATACACAGCGTGATCCCCTGTGTAGTGTTGCATCAAATTCGTGAATATTGAAAAAAAGAACAACAAAAAAGATATTGGCACACAAATTAACTCATTCAGACACTCACACACCGACCTACAGACCCACTCAGACAGTCATGCACCCACTCACAGACCCACTCAGGCACTCATGCACTCACTCACAGTTCAATTCAGACATTGATGCACCCACTCACAGTCCCAGTCAGACATTTACACACCCACTCATTTACCCACTCAGACTTTCACACACACGCTCACAGACAAACTCAGACACTGACACACCCACTCAAGGCCCATTTAAGCACTCATGGACACACACATAGACGCACTCAGTGACTCACACACCCATTCACAGACCCACTCAGAGACTCATGCACCCACTCACAGACCCACTCAGACTCTTATACACCCACTCACAGACCCACTCAACTCTCACACACCCACTCACAGACGCACACAGACACTCACACACCCACTTGCAGAGACACTTTCACACCCACTCTCACACCCGGAGATACCCTCTACCCTCTCATACCTACTCTCAAACCCAGAAAGACACACTCACATCCACACTCACATCCACTCTAACACCCACATAGACCCTCTAACATCCACTCTCATATGCAGACAGACACTCTCACACCTACTCTCGTACCCAAAGATACCCTCTCACACTTATTCTCACACCCAGAGAGACAGGGCCTGCAGCCAACCCGTGGCCCTGCGTGGCACGGGATTGAGTGGTTATAGGGGGTTAGGCACAGGACCTGGCTGTCCCACCGTGCACAACTAAAGGCAGTGTGCTGCAATGGTTGTATTAACGTATAGTAATAAAAATTCCTTTACGTTAAAATACACATAGAAATTCACTGACAAAAACAAAGGTTACAGGAACATTATAGTTAGGAAATAGAATTTAAAAAAACATAGAAATTCACTTAAAAATGAAAGATTACAGGGGCTCTATAGTGAGGTTCTGAATTTACTCACACAAAACCATAGAAACTAAGCAGTTATAGTAAGAGTTATTTTAAGTAGCTAAGGTAACCATAACTGCTGAAGGAGAAATAGAGAGACAGAGAGATAGAGAGAGAGAGAGAGGTTTTTTAGGTTTTGATGAATTAGATATTTCCAGACAAATAGCAAAATATGGAGTCCAATTCCCAAAGGTAAACTTACACTTTTAGTCTATGTTTAGAACCAAAAGTGTAAGTTTACGATTTTCAGGTATTCACAAAGGTAAGTCACGACTAGTATCTTTACGTCTGCACTAGGGGCGGATCATCCTCATTTGGGGTGGATCATCTGCATTTGGGACGGATCATTCGCACTCAGTGAGAATCATCCGCACTTGGGCCAGATAGTTCGCACTTGGGCTAGATGAGGCAAAAAATGCATACTGTATAAGGGCCTACCCTTCCCCCTCTCAGCTCCAGCTGAAAGTCCTCAGCACACACCCAATCCCAGCCTTGCTGCATACATTAAAGCAAAGCTGCCACAAACAAACCCTTTCAGTCCTTTCAATATGTTGCTGAATTTAGTGGTTTGCCCCTCGCTATTCAACAAGATAATTTGAGGAGATGGAGGAATAGGAGGAGGAGAGTAGAGTGTATCTTCAGACAGAGGCTAAACCTCTTTAGGGTGTCCAGCCAAGATGTCAAGGCCAGATACCATTTCCCCCCAATGCCATTTTGAAATTGGTTTGTGAGTGAGAGCAGGATCCTGACTCTGTGACCTGCAACTCCCGCGCCATCCCAGCCTATCTTAAGATCTTAACAAATCTCCATTTCTTTGTTATGCTGTAAATCCAGAGGGTCTCGAGTGACTTTGTGGGCATTACCCAGGCTAGCATGTCCAGATGCCTGCATCAGGTACTGAGCTGCATCAGTAGGAGAGCCCATCACCACATATGGATGCCCCATACACTGGCCAGAAGGCAAAGGGTAGCTAGGGATTTGTACCTCATTTCATGTTTTCCATGTGTGCTGGGTGCAACTGATTGCACTCATGTGGCTCTACAGCCACCTCGCCCCAATGCACACATCTTTTGCAACTGACACCGCTGGCACTCCATCAACAAGCAGAGTGTCTGTGATGCCAGTGGTAGTTTCATTAATGTCCATGCAATGTTCCCAGGCAGTACCCATGACAGCTATGTATTCCTCAGGTCACTTCTTGGCCGGCAGATGGCAGCAGGATAATTTGGCAACATGTGGCTACTGGGTAAGAACCAAGCACCACACAAGCATGATATGTATAATTGTGTTTGTACATGTGCACAACCATTAGGCAACACTAATTCTCATGCCGCATTCAGACCCCCAACAGGGACACCATGGGGGTCATTACAACCCTGGCGGACGGTGTTAAAGCTGCCGTAATACCGCAAACAGGCCGGCGGACAAAAAAAGGGAATTATGACCGTGGCGGAAACCGCCAACATAGACAGCCACTTTAACACTCCGACCGCCACGGCGGTACAGACAAGCAGCGCGGCGGTCACCGCCAACAGACAGGCGGAAGACAATGTACCGCCCACAGTATCACAACCCGCCAATCTGCCACCTTTTCCGGGGCGGATTCACCGTGTATAAAAACACAGCGGAAACAGACATTTCAAAGGGAAAACGCTCACCTCTACACACTCCACGAGGAAGGAGGACACCATGGAGCCGTAACTACAAATACTCCCTGCTCTTGTCTTCCTGCTCCTCTACGAACACCAGCAATGTAGGCGCCGAAGACAACGGTGAGTACAGCACCTACGACATAGGGGAGGGGGGAGGCAAAAGTCAGGGGTACAAACACGCAACACCCCCACCCCGACCTTCACCCACTACAACACACACACCAATGCATTTCCAAACAGCACAGTAACAACCCACAACCCCCCCGGATGAATGCAAAGACAAAAGGAAATCAGTTCAAACTTTGTAATGTATCAAAATACAGTAACCAATGATATACAGATATATATAAACAGTCTAAAAATCATACATCACGATTAGTACTGCAGGTATGCACATATCAATGTCCGTGGACCACTGGGCCCACAATGCATGGGCAAGGCCCACACTATATACCTGTCCACAAACGGAGAGAACACTGCAGGGGCATCAGATAAAAATACAACAGGCACCTCAGGGGGAAGGGAAAGGGGGGGGCAACTCAGCCGGATGACTGCACCATGCCAGATCCACGACGGGGCTCCATGCCCATTGATGTATCCTGGGGAGTGCAAAGCCACAGTCTCTCAAGTCTCTCCAGTGGGTGGTTTGCCCACTGCTTTATCCTGGGGAGTGCAAAGCCACAGTCTCTCAAGTGGATAACAGTCTCCACTGGTTCTGGAGGGGTACTGGTGCCCAGAGTGCATCACGCTCCCCGTGACGATCCCAGTTCCGTCACTGTCCCAGCTGCACATGGGCTAACGATGCTTGATTTGGCGGTCTTTGCCCTGTTCAGTAGTCTTCACCATGGCGGTCTTTGCCCTGTTCAGCGGTGCTTGCCTTTGCTGTCTCTGACCTGTTCAGCGGTGCATTGCCATGGCGGTCTTTGCCCTGTTCAGTGGTGCTTTGCCTTGTTCAGCGGTCTTCACCATGGTGGTCTTTGCCCTGTTCAGCGGTGCTTTGCCCTGTTCAGCGGTCTTCACCATGGCGGTCTTTGCCCTGTTCAGCGGTGCTTGACTTTGCTGTCTCTGACCTGTGCAGCGGTGTGTGGCATGACGGTCCCTCAGTGCCCAGCGGGGCTGTGGCTGCCGGGGCCCTCCAGGGCACTGACGCTGGCGGTGGTCTCCTGACCAGTGACGATACTGGTGCCCTCCAGGGCACTGACTCTGGTGGTGGTCTCCTGACCAGTGACGATACTGCTGCCCTCCAGGGCACTGGCTCTGGCGGTGGTCTCCTGACCAGTGACGATACTGCTGCCCTCCAGGGCACTGACGCTGGCGGTGGTCTCCGGACCAGTGACGATACTGGTGCCCTCCAGGGCACTGACTCTGGCGGTGGTCTCCGGACCAGTGACGATAGTGCTGGCGGTGGCGTCCCGGCCGGCGGGGAGGATGACGGCCTTCTCCACCGTGCTGCTCTTACCAGACCTGGGAGACCTCTTCTGCCCCTTCACCCCCTTGGGAGGCGTTCCCAGCTGACTCGGCACTCCCCCCGGGACCCTTGTGAGCTGTTTTGCCGGCAGGAGTCTTCACCCTCTCCCGTCGGGCACTTTCCAACTTAAGGTGCTTTACAGGGGGTGGACTGGCAGTGCTTTGGCTACGTGTCACACTGGCTGCCCTGGTTGCCGGTGCACTCCACAGACCTTTAACACGCACCACTGGTACCGGACTACTACGGGAGGTGCTACTACAGGACCTATGAATTGGAGGGGTGGGGGTGGTGGGAAAGAGGTCAACGTTGCTCAGGACGAGTCTCTGACGAACACTGGGATGGGTAGCTGGAGGGGGGCTGGGAGTGGAGGAAGAGGAGGTGGTTGTAGGAGGTGTAACTTTAGGTGATTTGGGTGCAGGTGCATGTACTGGAGGCTGTCGTGAGGTGGATGGATGTTGGGTGTGTGGGTGCCCGCGTTTGTGTACTTTGGGAGGGGGCGTCACAGACACAGTGGGAGTGGACACAGGGGACGTGTAAATGGTATTGGGGTGCTGAGTGCAGGTGAGCGGGGTGTGGTGCTGGGTGTTCTGGTGCAAGTCCTACTGCCTGTAGATGTAGTGCATGCAGGTGAGAGTGTAGACGACACTGGGAGGGAGGAGGGAGACGAGGAGGAGGGGGACACAGTGGAGGCAGTGGATGTTGCTGTGTCTGTATGTGGGTGATGCTTGTGTGAGTGCCTGTGGGATGTGTAGTGCCTATGTTTGCCAGGGCCACTTTTGTGTGTTGAGGTGTGTGCATGCTGGTCTGATGGTGTGCTTGGGATAGGCTGGGGTACACAGGATTGGGTCTGGGTGGAGGAAGTTGGAGGGGGGAGGGTAGACACAGGGACAATGGCTGCCATCAGTGCTGAGGCCAGAGATTGCAGGGTTTGATGAAGGGCAGCCTGACCAGAATGAATGCCCTCCAGGAATGCATTACTGTGTTGCAACTCCCTTTCTACACCCTGGATGGCATTCACAATGGTAGACTGCCCAACAGTGAGTGACCTGAGGAGGTCAATGGCCTCCTCACTGAGGGCAGCAGGGGTGACTGGGGCAGGGCCTGAGGTGCCTGGGGCGAAGGTGATGTCCACCCTCCTGGGTGAGCGTGCACAGAGCGAAGGCTAAGGGGCTGCTGGGAGGGCGGTGCTGGTGGGGGGGTGGGGCTGTACCTGTAGAAGTGGGGGGCACAGATGGTGCCGCCACCACAAGGGAGCTCCCATCGGAGGACGAGTCCGTGTTGCTGGTTGCTGATCCGGTGACCGACGTGAAGCTACCCTCGCCCTCCGTCCCACTGGTGTGTTCAGAGTCCGTGGTTTTGCCCTCCATGGCCATGTGGGATGCAGCTCCCTCGTGCTCCGGTGCCACTGTACCTCCGCCTGATGATGCTGATGCACAAAATAACAGGGAGAGCACAAAAAGGGGTGGGGAAACAGAAGAAAGACAGGTTGAGTGCATGGCTTACCGCTACCGTTGGCAGACAATACAGACACAGCAGCCCCCTGTACTACGCCGTGCTCTTGGCCTCTACAGATGCAATTTCTGGGATATGGCCTACATGGCTATATCCCACATAGATGACACAGGGGCATGTATACCTGTACTTGGCACTCTACAGAGGTGGGGGGGGGCACAGGGCCATGCCTTACGAAGGGGCCTAGCCTACGGAACTCGCCCTGGCCTAGGGAAACCCAAAGCCCTCCTCCCCCACCCAGACCCCTCCACTGCGCGCTAAGTCCGCAGAATGAGAGTGTACTCACCCCCTTGTGTCTGCTGTGATGCCCTCAAGCGCCCATCCAACTCGGCGTAGGCCACCGCCAGGATCCGGAACATCAGGGGGGTCATGGTGCGACGGGCACCCCTCCAACGTTGGGAGGCCATCCCCAGCTGAGCCTCCACTGACTTCTTGTTCCAGCGGCGAATGTCCTCCCATCTTTTACGGCAGTGGGTTCCCCGTCTCTGGTGGACCCCCAGGGTCCGGACGTCCTTGGCGATGGCACGCCAAATGTCCTTCTTCTGGTGGGCGCTGCCCTACATGACATGTACAGGGGAAGAAGAGAAGTCATTACCAACTGCACCGTCGAAGTGACTGGCCCCCATCCATACCCTTGCCATGTGGCACATGCATTCACAGTCCTTCATGGTCGCAGAACTCTGCCCCCTTCCTAGTGACATCCAGCCCTCTCCACCCAGCATAGCCCATACAACGTGCTCCCTGTATACTTACCTGTTGGTCTGGAGGACCGTAGAGTAGCGTGTACTGGGGGAGGACCCCGTCCACGAGCTTCTCCAACTCCTGAGCAGTAAAGGCAGGGGCCCTTTCCCCAGACGCAGCAGCCATTGTCTCTTCCAGACCGAGGTCACAGCAGCACTTGCAGTGTAGGTCCTCTCCTGTCGAAGATCAGGTATCGAGTGATTGAACAGATAGAAAATGGCGGTCACGTCCGCGGCGGTGACGTCCGCGGCGGTGAGTATCATCACCGCCGGCGCAATTCATCATTGGCTCCTGGGACCCATAGGGTCCAATGTTAACCAATGCAGCATTGCGCCGCGGTCTACGACCGCCTACCGCGACGGTGTACATCGCCAGCACAGTTACCTCACATCCCATTGTCCCAGTTTAGAGGTCAGGCAGCCGCCATTTCAGGGGCCCACATGGCTTCATTTACTACTGCGTCACACATACCTAGGCCTACACTCAACACACATACAGGAAGAGTTTTGTATTTGGTGTCGTGTTCTGTGTAGCTGTGGGTACATACCTAAGCATTTGTTGACTCTGTGTTCGCTGTTGTCCTTCTTAGGCACCGTCAGCTGGGACATTTGAGGAGATGGCGGAATCCTCCGGTGTACCGACCGCTGATGGACCTGTTAACAATGGAGGAGCGACATTTGATCATCACCTACAGGTTTGACCGTGCCACAATCCAGGAACTGTGTACCCAGTTGGAGCCAGACCTGATCTCACCAATCCGCCATCCCACAGGAATACCCCCTGAAGTGCAGGTGCTATCAGTGCTCCATTTCCTTGCAAGTGGATCATTTCAAACAACAGTGGCCATGGCATCAGGGATGTCCCAGCCTATGCTTTCCAGAGTGTTGTCTGCCCTGCTGAAACACGTGAGGAGCTACATCATTTTCCCTCAGGTGGAGGATTTGGCTACAGTTAAAGGTGACTTCTATGCCCTGGGACATATCCCCAACATCATAGGTGCTATTGATGGCACCCATGTAGCTCTGGTCCCCCCCCGCAGGAGTGAACAGGTGTACAGGAACCGGAAGAGTTATCATTCCATGAATGTACAGATGGTATGTTTGGCAGACTAGTACATCTCCCAGGTAAATGCTATGTTCCCTGGCTCTGTGCATGATGCCTACATCCTGTGGAATAGCAGCATCCCATATGTGATGGGTCAACTCCAGAGGCACCGTGTGTGGCTATTAGGGGACTCTGGTTACCCCAACCTGTCATGGCTACTGGCCCCAGTGAGGAATCCCAGGACCAGGGCAGAGGAACGCTACAATGAGGCACATGGGCGGACTAGGAAGGTGATCGAACGCACCTTAGGCCTCCTGAGGCCAGGTTCAGGTGCCTCCATATGACAGGTGGTTCCCTATTCTACTCACCAAGGAAGGTGTGCCAGATCATCATCGCCTGCTCAATGCTTCACAATCTTGCTTTGCGACGCCAGGTGCCTTTTCTGCAGCAGGATGGTCCAGATGACGGTGTTGTGGCAGCTGTGGAGCCTGTGGACAGTGATGAGGGGGAAGCTGAGGAAGAAGACATAGACAACATGGAGTCAGTCATACAGCAATATTTCCAGTGACATACAGGTGAGACCATTTATTTTAATATTACACTCACTTTCACAATTCTTCCTCTATCCTGTCTGTCAATTTGAAGCAGTATTTGCTAACTGAGTTGTACATTTCCATTACGGTTTCACAGGTGTGGTTACCAAGGTGTGTCATCTGCTTGCATCCTTCATGGACTTGTGATGTGTGACATCGGTATGTTGGCATTAAATTTGAAAACGCATTTTGTCACTGTCATAGCTAATACACATGTTTCAAATCACAGACTGACTCCAGATTGTTTTGTGGTTCAAGGGTGTTTATTGAAGTGCTAATTATTGGAGGGGGTGGCAAAATGGTGAGGGGTGATGGTGGAGGAATGTCCATGGCAGAGTCCAGTCTATTAGTCTCACAGGTGCACTGCCCATATGGGCATAGGAAGTGCAGCTGGGGCAGTTTAAGTATGGACAGGGTGACAAAGTGGGACTGTGGGATGACAATCAGGATGGGCTCATTTCCTGGTGGGGGTCTTGCCATCTTGCTCTGTCCTGTTCCTGGATCTCAGGGACTGCTTGCGGGGTGGTTCTCTGTCTGCAGGGGGTGGGGTGCTGGTGTGGTGGTCCTGTGGTGGGGCGTCCTGTCCACTAGCGCCGGCGGAGGTGGTGGGCAGTTCATCGTCCATGCTAGTGTCAGGGGCCCCTTGGAGCGCCACGGTGTCCCTCATGGTCTTTTGTATGTCCTTCAGCACCTCTACGATGGTGCCCAGGGCAGAGCTGATGGTTCTGAGCTCTTCCCTGAAGCCCAAATACTGTTCTTCCTGCAGGCGCTGGGTCTCCTGAAACTTGGCCAGGACCGTCGCCATCATCTCCTGGGAGTGGTGGTATGCTCCCATGATGGAGGAGAGGCCTCGTGGAGAGTGGGTTCCCTTGGCCTGTCCGCCCCCTGTCGCACAGCAGCCCTCCCAGTTCCCCTGTGTTCCTGTGCCTCCGTCCCCTGGACCGTGTGCCCACTACCACTGCCCCCAGGTCCCTGTTGTTGTTGGGGTGGTGGGTTATCCTGGGTTCCCTGTAGTGGTGGACACACAGCTGATTGACGTGTCCTGGGTACGGAGGTGTGGGCCCGCTGGGTGGGTGCTGTGCTGGTGTTACCAGAGGGTGGAAGGTCAGTGTTGGGCTGTGCCTGTGCAAGGGGAACCGACTGTCCCGAGGCCCACGATGGTCCGGGCTGGTCATCTGGATCCAGTTGGCCAGAGCTGCTGTCGTCACTGTGGGCCTCTTCTGTGGGTGGGGTGGAGATGTCTGGACCATCCTGTGTGGTGACATTACGTAGTGGTCCTGCAGGGGTATAAGAGCATGATTATTGCATGTGTGTGTGTCATGGTGTGCAATGGGTGGGTGTGCGTGTACCCCAGTGCAAGCATTCCTGTGTGGGAGCTTGTGTGATTATGGTTGGGGGGGTGTTATGGGTATGTGCAGTGAGCATGCTTTAGTGATGGGTGTCCATGCTTACTTGTGTCATGCAGGGCTTGGTGTTGGGATGTGTGGTTTGTGATATTAGTACATTAGTGAGGAGTTGGTGTGATAGGGGAGGGGGTGAGGGTAGGGGTGTGTGATAGCATGCAGGTAGGGTGGGGGATATGATAGTTAAGATTTGACTTACCAGTGTCCATTCCTCCACCGACTCCTCCGAGGCCCTCTGGATGCATAATGGTCAAGACCTGCTCCTCCCATGTTATTAGTTGTTGGTGAGGAGGTGGGGGTCCGCCGCCAGTCCGCTGAATTGCAATGTTGTGCCTGGAGACCACTGAATGCACCTTCCCCCGTAGGTCGTTTCACCTCTTCCTGATGTCCTCCCGATTTCTTGGATACTGTCCCACAGCGTTGACCCTGTCGACGATTCTTCGCCATAGCTCCATCTTCCTAGCTATAGAGGTGTGCTGCACCTGTGCTCCAAATAGCTGTGGCTCTACCCGTACGATTTCCTCCACCATGACCCTGAGCTCCTCCTCGGAAAACCTGGGGTGTCTTTGGCGTGCCATGGGGTGGTGTTGGTGATGTGTGGGGTGGTGTATGTGTTGATGAGTGTGGTGATGTGTGGTGGTGTGTGGTGTTTTGTGCGTGGATGTTGTATTGGTGATGGTGTTGTGTGCCTCTGTGTGGTGGGGTTATCTATTGCTGTGCTCTCTGTCTGTCGCCTTCGTCTATACGTTTTGGAAGTAGGGGTTTGTGGGTGATGTGGGTGTGTGTTTTATATTGTGTTGGGTGTGTGGGAGTGGTGTTTGTATGTGTATCAGGTGTGTGTATTTTGAATTGTCCAATGTGGCAGTGTTTTGGAGAAGTGTGAGTATTTTGAGCGCAGCGGTGTGTACCGCCAATGGAATACCGTGGTTGAAAGACCGCCGCGTGGATTCGTGGGTCGTGATAGCATGGGCGTATTTCTGTTAGCGTGACGGTGGAGGATTTTTTTTCGCCAGTTTATCACTGACCTTTGGTGTGGCTGACTTGTGTGGGTGTCTGAATTTCGGCGGAATCCGAGATGTGGGTCATGATAGCTGTGGTGTAATTCTGCGGCCACAGTGGTGTGTTGGCGGTCTTCTGCACGGCGGTAATCGGCTTTTACCACCGATGTTGTAATGACCCCCTATGTGCCATTTCATGCAGCATGTACTGTACAGATGCATGAGGGACATTTACAAATATTACTCTATCTCCTTCCTCAGGTGATGTTGCATATGCATTCTCCCCTCATCTCCTCACACCATACAGATGTGCAATCACTTTACCTCAGCAGAAATACAAAGAGAAAACAGATGTACACAAGCCATCATTGAGAACAGTTTTAGGCTCTTGAAGTCAAGATTCAGAGGTCTCCACCGCACATGGGGGTGCTGCTGTGCTCACCTAAAGTTGTGTGCAAGACCATAGTAGCCTGCTGTGTTTTGCACAACATAGCATTAAATCATGGCTTACACATATCTCTGAACCCTCAGCTAGGTCTGAATGTGGGCAACTGGGCCATTGTATAAAACAGAGGGCAGGGTATGCAGGTGCGTGACTAGCTGGTTGACACTTTTTTTCACTTGAGCAACATGTTGTGTCATGGCATTCATGAGGTTTGTAGTCTGGTGTCGATGAGGATTGGTGGACTATTAACACTCTGCCCACATATGCTATACTGAGACTACTTTCTAAGCCATGCATGATGTCTGTATTCAACAGCTGTTGCTATGAGTCAAAAGATTGTGCATGAATTATGCCATGTGCACATGTCAGCGATCAGCATGGAAACTGTCTCTTAGGGCTTCATTGACTCTGGGAATCAAATGTCTGCATGAGTGAGTTCTCCTTTGGACAGTGTCACAAAAGGGGTCTGTGCTTCACAAAAGGCCTCGCCCGTTGGGGTGAATGTGCCACATCAGAGGGCGAGTATCTATTACCAAGGGGAAATTCCTGCTATGAGATTTCACAGCATACCCCACATGCGGTGAATCACCTACAACTGTGTGGCCTCTGCCTCAGGAGCAGAGGCCTCATGTGTCCAAGGCCCCTTGTATGTGTGTATGGGGCAAATCATATAGTGGCGTGGCCATTTGTCTGACATAGATACACCATGGAACCAATGGACCATTTCTGAGATATGGATGGTCCCCACTCAGCTGACACGTTTGGCAACTGCACATGGGATGTCCCACCCCAGGCCTATTGTGATTTATAGTGGAGATTGGGCATTTTGTCCCTGTTTCTCCATGGAATGACTGAGACTACAAGACCCTGAATGCATTATGATCATCCGGCCCAGATCAGCACATCATTAATGGACCAGGTAAATTTCCCAGGGCTCCATGATCACAAACAGTCTTCCTCATGAATCAGACTAACAACTACTGGTCCCATTCTAAATGTGTAGCCATTTTGTATTGTGTTTAATGGAAAGTGCATCACACATGCAGGTCTTATGTTACCCAATTATGACATTGTGCCCATCTCCTGTCAAACCAACAGGCACCTTGCAGGTCATATGATATGGAGTGGCTGCTACTATCTGTCCACGTAATGTCAGTCTAGCACATACCCTGCTCCAAAGGTACATCTGGACTATTGCGGTTGTAGGAAGTTGGCTGTGTATATACAGTACTATCTCAAAGTGAGAGATAGTGTGCACAGATTCCAAGGGTTCCCCTTAGAGGCTGATAGTGGCAAAATGAGATAATACTAATGCTCTATTTTGTGGTAGTGTGGTCGAGCAGTAGGCTTATCAGAGGGTAGTGTTAAGCATTTGCTGTACACACACAGGCAATAAATGAGGAACACACACTCAAAGACTTAACTCCAGGCCAATAGGTTTTTATATAGAAAAATATCTCTTCTTAATTTATTTTTAGAACCACAAGATTACAATTTGATGTAAGTACATTCAATGCAAGGTACTTCACACAGGTAAGTTTAGAACTTTGATTTAAAACAGTAGTACACACTGTTTTGGTTAAAATGGCAAATGGCTATTTAAAAAGTGGACACAGCAAAAATCAACAGTTCAAGGGGGAGGTAAGTTTTTGTTAGTTTCTCAGGTAAGTAAAACACTTACACAGTCAGTCTCCTGGGCATAGGCAGCCCACTGTTGGGGGTTCAAGGCAACCCCAAAGCCACAGCACCAGCAACACAGGGCCGGTCAGGTGCAGAGGTCAAAGGAGGGCCCAAAACACATAGGCGCCTAAGGAGAACAGGGGTGCTCCGTTTCAAGTCTGCTAGCAGGTAAGTACCTGCGTCCTCGGGGAGCAGACCAGGGGGGGTTTGTAGAGCACTGTGGGGGACACACAAGCACACAAAACACACCCTCAGCGGAACAGAGATGGCCGGGTGCAGTGTGCAAAGTAGGCATCGAGTTTGCTGTAGAAATCAATGGAGGGATATGGGGGTCACTCTGGCGATGCTGGCAGGGCACAGAGGGGCTTCTCGGGCCAGCCACCGACTGGGCTAGGATGAGGGCTGCCTGCTGGTCACTCCTGCACTGGTAGGTGGCTCCTCTCAGTCCTGGGGGCTGCGGGTGCAGTTCTTGGTCCAGGCGTCGGGTTCCTTTGGTACCAGGCAGTCACGGTCAGGTGGAGCCTCGGGAACCTCTATGCAGGCGTTGCTGTGGGGGTGCAGGGAGGTCGACTCAGGGTGTCCACGTCGTTGGAGTCGCCTGGGAGTCCTGTCTGTGGTGTTGGTTGTCCTAAACTCGAGCCGGGGGCATTGGGTGCAGAGTGTGAAGACTCACGCTTCTGGCGGGAAGTGAGAGTCTCTTTAAAGTTGCTCCTTTGTTGTAATTTTGTTGCTGTTTCTGGACAGAGCCGCTGTCCTCGGGAGGTTATTAGTCCTTCATGTGCAGGTCAGTCCTCTGAGTCCTCAGAGGTCACTGGTCCCGCTGGATGTGTTGCTGTGTAGGTTCTTTGAGTCTGGAGACAGGCCGGTAGGGCTGGGGCCAAGTCAGTTGTCGTCTCCGTCGTCTCTGCAGGGCTTTCAGGCCAGCAATCCTTCTTCTTGTTGTAGGTTGCAGGAATCTGATTTCCAGGGTTCAGGGTCACCCCTAATTACTCAATTTAGGGGTGTATTTAGGTCTGGGGGGCAGTATCCAATGGCTACTGTCCTTGATGGTGGCTACACCCTCCTTGTGCCTCCTCCCTGAGGGGAGGGAGGTACATCCCTATTCCTATTGGGGGAATCCTCCAAAACCAAGATGGAGGATTTCTTAAGGCAAGGGTCACCTCAGCTCAGGACACCTTAGGGGCTGTCCTGACTGGTGGGTGACTCCTCCTTGTTTTTCTCATTATCTCCTCAGGACTTGCCGCCAAAAGTGGGCGCTGTGTCCAGGGGTTGGGCATCTCCACTAGCTGGAGTGCCCTGGGGCACTGTAACACGAAGCCTGAGCCTTTGAGGCTCACTGCTAGATGTTGCAGTTCCTGCAGGAGGGAGGTGTGAAGGACCTCCACCCAATGCAGGCTTTGTTCCCGGCCTCAGATAGCAGAAAGGCTCTCACCCCATGGGGTCAGAAACTCGTCTCAGTGGTAGGCTGGCACAGACCAGTCAGTCCTGCACTGAAGGATTGGGTAACCTCTGTGTGCATTTTGTAATAAATCCAGCACTGGTATCAGTGTGGGTTTATTATTCTGAGAAGTTTGATACCAAACTTCCCTGTGTTCAGTGTAGCCATTATGGAACTGTGGAGTTCATTTTGACAAACTCCCAGACCATATACTTAATGTGGCCACAATGTACTTACAATGTCTAAGAACAGACTTAGACACTGTAGGGGCATAGTGCTCATGCAGCTATGCCCTCACCTGTGGTATAGTGCACCCTGCCTTAGGGCATTAAGGCCTTCTAGAGGGGGGACTTACCTATGCCACAGGCAGTATTTTGAGGGAATGGCATTCTGAGGGGGATGCCATGTCAACTTTGCCTTTTTCTCCCCACCAACACACACAATCTGCAATGGCAGTGTGCATGTGTTGGGTGAGGGGTTCCTTAGGGTGGCACAACACATGGGACAGCACTTAAGGGACCTTACCTGGTCACAGGGTCCTTGGTACCACTGGTACCTTTTACAAGGGAGTTATCTGTGTGCCAGGAATGCGCCAATTGTGGAACAATGGTACATTTTTAGTGAAAGAACACTGGTGCTGGGGTCTGGTTAGCAGGGTCTCAGCACACTTCTCAGTCAAGTCAGCATCAATATCAGGCAAAAGGTGGGGGGGTACTGCAACAGAGAGCCATTTTCCTACAGCAGGTAACAAAACACACTACTCTGCAGCATGCAGTGAATAAACTCCATTGGCTGTCTCCTACAAAGTGCCCCAGGTATGCATTGTGAATGAGCACCCACTCTGTGCACCCGCAAGGCACATCTGTTGTGCATACCCTGATGGGGGCCCACTGAAGGGGAGACAGGTGATCCTACAGACCCCACAGACATATCTTTGCAGGTGGGTCTAGTCACCCACTGCACCTGCCTGCATGGGCATCTCCAATTCTCCCTCAAATGTGCATGCAGGTTGACATCTGCACAGTACTACATGGAGCAGCTGCTGTATGATAGCTCATTTGTCCACGTGAATGGGCTGCACCCAGGGCAGTGTGAATCTGTGACTGCCCTGTGGGCACTGCATTAATTGTAAAGGGACTCACTTTCCCACACTGCACCTTTTATGAGCTCTGTCAGGGTGCAGACAGAGATAGCTTCTTGTACAATCATGCCCCAGTCATCATTGTGGACAGCACCATGCATCTGTTTTCCTGGGCCCACATAATACTGGGACTACCATGTCAGTATCACTGGCTTTGTATGTGCCTCGCCCACAGCTCCTTCAATAATGCTGGGTGTGGTTGGCTAAACAGTGCAGCAGGATGACAGGGGGATCCTGCCTGGAGATGAGGCTGACTCTGAATGAACATGAAAGAAATGTCAGCACCTTCATATATTGAATGGGAGTTGGTGTGCTGGTCACTATTGATGGTGAATGAAATTCCAAAAGAAAGATCTGAGCCTGAGTCACAGTGGGTCCCCCCACTTGGATGTCTCATTGTGGAGATTATGCCCCAAGTGCAATGACTGAGTAGTTTCTGCACTAGTACATAGGATGTGGGCATGGCCAGACTGGCAAGGGCGGGGGTGGAGGGCTGGGGGCAGGCCTCATTACTGTGTTTCACTTCAGAACGGGTGCTGCAGTATGTGCCTCCAGTTACAAAGCAGCAATCCTGCATGATCCACACACTTACTTTACTGTCTCTGTGTTGGGGCTGGTATGACAAAGTTGCCAGTGCGGCTACGGGTTCCCAGTCTTGCTCAGTACCACTGGCCTTAGTGTCCAGGGTTTGACATCACCACCTGTGTCTACTCTGGTGATACAGTACAGTTTGCTTAGATGTAATCAAGATATGTTGACCACATGTACCATAATGCAATGCAAAGGGCCAAACTGTGCTAAGAAGTATTGTAGTTTTGAGTGTGTTCACAAAACCTTCCCTTTCTCCCTTAATATTCGTGCCGTTCTTACACATGTTTGCAGATGTCACACTTGTCTTCAATGTTTATTCTGCTTTAATTGATGATCCTTCGCCCCACATGTGGATCCTGTGCCCCACCTGTGATCCTACGCTCCGAATGTGCTGCGTATACTCCGGGTGTGGATGATCCGCCTTCGGGGCATATAATTCAGAGACGGGCTGGTACCCAATGTATTTGTCAAGGAAATGACTCATAGGAAATGCAAGGCAGGAAGTACATGACAGGAAGTTGCAGACAGCCATTTTGCTGTCATTCTGAGTCATTCCACCTACAGACAGGATCCTCTGCCATCCTGCTGCTCCATTTACCCTAACTGCCTCCAACATGGCTGAGGGAGTTGATGAGAGGGCACCCCCCCCCCTTCAGCGATTGTGAATTGGACATTTTTGCTGGAGGCAGCTGGACAATTACCCTCAGCTTTATGGGGTGAGGGGGACAGAGGAGCAGCTAAGCAATGCAGCATGTGATAAACTCTGGGAGGAGATTGCGCAGCACTGCAGTGAAGGGGTGTCTACCACCGGCACACCAGGACAGGCTGCAAGCGCTGGGAGGTCCTGAAACGTTGGGCACAACTGAGGGCCCAAGAACTATTGGGCCAGTACTCCCAGCCTCACACCACTGTACAGGAGAGTCCTGAGGACAACCTGGCGACCCTCCATGTCCAGCTGGAGAAGCTGGAGCAGCAGAGACCTGGTTGGTGCATGGGCTGCATTTTGTGATTGGTAGTATGATGTGAGTGGTGACTGAGCTGTACCAACACGTATCAGATGTAACCATGCACACAGTCTGATCAATTGCTGCAGCAGTCATAAGGCTGATGCCCCATTGGAGCACACTGGAAGCACTAATCAGAGCGCATCCTGGGACTAGTAGTGTACTGACCACTACAGGGCAAATAGCCATCACTCCTGCAATTATATGGAAAAATGCAATGCCCACACCATGACTGGTGAACCAACGGCCTTATCACTGCTGGGTACAATGCAGAAGAGATGGTCCAGACACTATCCAGCGTAGTGTAGGGTCAAGACACGTATGTGTGGTGTTGGATGCCGTATTATGCATGATTTTTGTGTGTCCCTCATGTCTCTTTACACATACTCCCAGCAATTACTGCAGCAGTCATAAGGCCGATGCCCCACTGGAGCACATTGGAAGCACCAATCAGAGGGCATCCTGGGAATTGTAGTGTACTGAGCACTACAGGGCAAATAGCCATCACTCTTGCAATTACATGGAAAAATGCAATGCCAACACCATGACTGGTGAACCAAGGGCCTTATCACTGCTCGGTGTAATGGCAAATGGATGGTCAAGACACTGTCCAGTGTAGGGTCAAAACGTTTATATTTGGTGTTAGATGCCGTTTCATGCATGCCTTTTTCAGTGTGTTTCATCAGTGTAAGGTATAATTTCATGTACCTTGGAGTAAAGGCTGACTCTGCAATACTTGTCTCACAGAAAATGATACCAACATTTTCAAAAGAAAACAAATGCACATGTCTTCACAACAGGTCTTCCACATGACAGTAAGGAGGCTGCCACCAATGCAGAGGATCTGATTATCATGTGGAAGGAGGGTGACCTAGATCACATTTGACCGGGCTCGACAATTTGACTGTACATTTGTTTTTGCCCCTGTACAAAGACTGATTTCCCTGAGGTTTCCTAACGTGTTTTTTATATTTTGTCTAACCTCTTCCGAGTCCCCTGCCCATTCTCTGTGAAGAACATTATTTGATTTAATTCCTCCCTTCCCAATGGACGGTTTTTGTTTAAGTTTCTATCATATTTATATAAACAAAAAGAAGACCAAACAGACTGTTGCCGAGTTCATTGTATATGCTGGAACCAACTTATGGAAGTATACGTCTGGAGTTGGTTAGCTATAGCTTCCACATGACACAAATGTACACTGATGGTTCTAGTGACGGACATGTATTGCCCACATTGCGGACACATATTTGGCCTACATCCACATTAATCATTTGACCATCATCAACTAATGTTCAACTCAATGTTAATGTGGAATAAGTCTTTTATTTACATACTGCTATGCAAACATATCTTACAGTGCTCATAGGGAATCTCGCTTGCATTGCCCCAGTTTTGGTCGTGAGGATCGTTATGATGTGGTGTGTTTCCTGGGGTTCTTAGTTGCAAGTGGGTGTGTTTCCTGCATAGGTTGGAGGTCTGCCTGGGAAGGGGGTGGTGTATTCCCCATACAGTGTGAGGTTCTGCCTGGACAGAAGGTGCTGTTCCCTGAACAGTGTGGGTGTCTGCCTGAACAGTGGGTGGTGTTCACTGTATAGTATGGGGGTCTGCCTGGACAGGGGGTGGTGTTCCCTGTACAGTGTGGGAGTCTTCCTGGACAGGGGATAGTGAACCCTGTACACTGTGGGGGTTTGCCTGGAAGGGGGTGTCGAACCCTGTACAGGGAAAGGATGTGACTGTGCAGTGGAGGGCATGTACAAGGGAGTGCTCCCGTCATGGATTGCTGAGGGCCCTGTGCAGGTTTCCTAATTAGGGGCTGGGGTGAGATGCTGCAGGTAGATGTGTTGGCTCCCCTCCATGCATTGAATGTGAAGGATTTGGTATCATTTTGATTATCTCCTCTATCATCTTCATAGCCAATGCATAGTGTCTGGCACTCTCTTCTCTCTGTGTGGCCATGATGTCATTCAGCCTCTTTGCCATGTCTTTCCAGGATGTATCTATTGTTTCCAACACCTGGGTCATCCTGTGCACCAACTGTGGCAGTTGGAGCATGTCCTCTAGTGAGGCAGACATGTCAGACAGTATAGCCCCTATGTCACAAATGTCCTGCCTCACATATGACTGTTGCTGGAAAAAATCTTCCTCCCACTCTCCGACATGAATATCTACCAGCCCTCTCCGCCTGGGACAGCCTCAGATACACCCAGCACATCCACCAGCAGTGGGGAGTGTGGCAGGTAGGAGGGTGTGAGGAGGGGATTTGTGCTTAGAGCCTACCTATCCCTCACCAGGGTTGGCATGTCCCTCAGATGATGGAGAGAAGGCTTGGGAGACACTGTCACAGTAGGAGTGTGCAGGGGAACCAACATGTCTAACCTGGATGTTAGGACTGTGAGGAGGACAGGTTGAGGTTGGGGTGTGTTGGGAATGGGCAATCCTTTGGGCTGTAGGAGGAGGCATCATGCCAACCACAGAAGATTTGGGCTTTGTTGGTAAGCTGCATGGGCCAACAATAGGGGTACGGGATTGGCCTCCACATCTCTTGAAATTGTCCCCTGATCTTCCTCCTCCTCTACTTCATCTTCCTCCTCCTGTGCATTGCTGGCAGATGATAAGACAGCTTGGAAGAGGAAGGGGTTGTAACCTAGGATTGCCCATTGCCTGCCACTGGTGGATGGCCTTACATTCAGACTGAATTGATCCTCCTCACCACCTGTAAAACAAAGGCTGCAAAAGGCTAAGGGGGTCATTCCAAGCTTGGCGGGCGGCGGGAGCCGCCCGCCAAGCGGGAACCGCCAGAAGACCGTACCGCGGTCAAAAGACCGTGGCGGTCATTCTGGGTTTCCCACTGGGCTGGCGGGCGACCGCCAAAAGGCCGCCCGCCAGCCCAGTGGGAAACACCCTTCTACGAGGAAGCCGGCTCCGAATGGAGCCGGCGGAGTGGAAGGTGTGCGACGGGTGCAGTAGCACCCGTCGCGAATTTCAGTGTCTGCTAAGCAGACACTGAAATTCAAAGCGGGGCCCTCTTACGGGGGCCCCTGCAGTGCCCATGCCATTGGCATGGGCATTGCAAGGGCCCCCAGGGGCCCCACGACACCCCTCACCGCCATCCTGTTCCTGGCGGTCGAAACCGCCAGGAACAGGATGGCGGTGAGGGGGTCGGAATCCCCCATGGCGGCGCAGCAGGCTGCGCTGCCAAGGGGGATTCCTCAGGGCAGCGGAAAACCGGCGGGACACTGCCGGTTTTCCGGTTCTGACCGCGGCCATACCGCCGCGGTCAGAATGCCCTTAGGAGCACCGCCAGCCTGTTGGAGGTGCTCCCGCCGACCCCGGCCCTGGCGGTCAAGGACCGCCGGGGTCGGAATCACCCCCTAAGTATTTGCCTTACAATATTATGCTTTGTAACATAAGGGTTAAGTTGAATTATCTTCACATAATTGGATGTTACATGTGACCTGGCATCTGTACAGTTACACACAGCAGTTGATACTGTGGCATTGAGGTGCTCAATGCAGATGTACGATGCAAAAGCAAATTCACCAGTTGCAACCACAGGTCTTTGCGGTATTGAGATCACCCTAGCTGTGAGCTGCAGGACCGGGCTCCTTGAGTGTGTAGCAGAAGAACTGGTCCTTAAACGAGCAGCTTTGTGAAGAGGTGACACCATGGTTAATGTTGTGCATGAATAATATGTGAATATGCACACCTGACACACACATCACTGATCTTGTGGTGTACATTTTACACATCAACTTCAGATGTAATGCTAAAATGGTAATATCAGCTCATACCCTTCCACATGGATTTGGTTGCAATTCATGGGTAGAGTATCAATAGACTACAAAACAATATGGCAACATGACACACTTACCTGCTGGACAGACGCCAGTTGGTTTGACTGCCGCAGCCAGGATATTTCCAACACCCCTGGCTGGTGTCATCCATATCACCGAAGTAGTCCTGGCAGCTGCTGTAATGTGACATTCAAATCCATTACTAAGTGCAAAGGATGAAGGTGATGATTCTACATATCCATGTCAGAGGAATGGACTATTGATCTACAAGTTACAGGCTGCCCTCATATCAACCAGGTATCTCACTTTCAGGCAATCATGTATTTTGAGGTTACTGAGAGCTATGTGATGGAAATAACTAGGATGTCCTGTACTGACTACAATTGGACACATGTATATTTTTATTGGCATCATGAATCCTATTTATGATGTGGTATCTGCTAATTTGTAAAGGAGTCTTCCAGATCATGCTGAGCTGGTTCATTTTTGCACATTAGATTTTGTCAGTACATTTATGAGTACGTGTTTGGTATACACAATTATCAACCAAGGTATGGGTAACATTTGTTCAACATCTCCCCCCAACAGGATAACATTGCTAATTTTGGTCCGTGAGGTCAGCCATTTCTGCTGTGCACTTTTCCGTTGGCCTGTGTTTCCAGTGTATGTGTACGACATTATGGTCTATTTCATCTGACACTGGATACAGTTATGTACAGCACACGTTCTATAGTACTCTAGTCAGTGGTTTAATCATTTGATGATCATGGTGGCAAAGTGAAATGAAGATTGTCCTATGATCCCATTATTTGGTCAAGTAGAAAAGCTGGGCTGATTCCCCACCTTTACTGTTTTCATGTTGTGAAGTTCAACCACTAGATGTCTAGGCTTC
This sequence comes from Pleurodeles waltl, assembly GCF_031143425.1. NCBI lineage: Eukaryota > Metazoa > Chordata > Amphibia > Caudata > Salamandridae > Pleurodeles > Pleurodeles waltl. Next base: position 895,683,260 of record NC_090446.1, read on the forward strand.
CCCTGCACTATATCTACCTTGTCAGCTACTATCACACTCCCATAATGCAAGCCTGCTGGTATCAGTCCACCCCTCATCCACATCATTACTTTAGCTGTTGTTTCCTGGCATTTTGTCATCAAGTATCCATGTCATGAACGTAGGAACAGGTTGTGTCTCATTCTCTCCATGAAAGACTTATGAGACCCTCAAGGCACCAGAGCATCACTCTTTGTTCAAATCAAGCATAAGCAAATCATGTCTATGTGGCCAAGGGGCCACATTGCATGTTTTGAAAGCCCTCCCGGATTGTGCTAAGGCTGAAAACAATCACTGTGTTGTCTCATTATGCACTGGAGTGACATTTCATGAACATTTGGGACACTTGTGACACTTCCCCAGAGTGGCAGGACCATGTATACCTTGGGGAGGGCACAAACAACTTACACATCCTGAAGTGAGGCATAATGATCTGTAACATATAGAATTGCTGCACTGACCTACGCAAAATCCACCTACAAGAGGGCCAGTATGAGCACTGAGATAGGGACAGTACACATACATTTTTGGTTGACCTATCATTAGCCAACATTTCAGGATGAGGTAGACTGTTATGATCCATATATGAGCATATGAGGATGAGTGACAACAGTGAGATTAGACACACACTAGATACTGCTGACATTTACTTCAAAGTTTAGGAGCATAAGCATTTAGCAAGGTCCGTTTGATATATCCTTACCAGTGTCCGACATCTGCCCAGTTTGTGGTACCTGACCAGATGTCACACCCATACATGTTGCAGAGGTCACTGCATGCTGGATCTTTCTGGACAACATCACAGAGCCTACAATGATATGTGTTTGTGTTCAGATAACACACTAGTTGACACGTGATACACAACTTTACCTAGTTAATTTCCAAAGTTAGGCACAGTTTATGAATATCATGAGATGTATCTATGAGCTACCTTATAAAAATGTAGAAGAAAATGCCCTCCCGTGGCCATATTTACATACCTGTTGGTGCTGATGATATGGGTTGTTGTGTACCGTGAAGTTGCCTCCCTGATGTTGCAGAGACCTGTGCTCCAGTGTGTAACTGTTCCCCGGCTGTATGTGGCAACAAAAGGGAAAGGTCATTAGACACGCCCAATATATTTGAGTATGCGCAACCTGTCACAGAACTACACATTTTGTATCTGCATTCCAACAGCAGTGATAAATGAAAGAGGGACATTATCTATTGCCATATACTAGTGTCAGGTGGAAGAGGCAGCAGTGATGGGCCACTGTTTGGGACTGAAGGTTCGCAATTTGATATTGCCATCACAAAGGATTTTGGTACTTGTAGTGTAATGCAATAGCTGAGACAAATGAGGGTTTGAGTAAACATGCAGATTGCACTTACTTGGGACAACATTTGTGGTCACATGTTTTGAGTAAAACAAACATTAGTCATTTGGTGTTATTGTTAGTATCAACACATCTTACCTGGCATCACATTGTGGTCATCACAAAAAGTGTTACAATTCAAATATAAGACATGGTTTAAGGTGAGACAAAATCAGAATTTGACTCTGGCTAAGATATTTTTTTTTTTTACTGTTAGCTGAAGATGAGAATACTATTATTATGACCTGCTGACAAAGGAGGTAATATTGTGGTAATGAGCAGAGAGATGTATATTGAGGAAGCTATGCAACAGCTCAATGACAAATGGTTTTATACCATTGTTACTAAGGAAACTTATACAAAAAATGTCACATGGATTTGGCAATAGCTTACTGTGGAAAGACAAGGGCTTATAATTGTGGGAAGAATATTGTTTTCTAAAGAAAGTTTTTTTCCAAATTACCAGTATTATATCTTCTAACAAAAATACATAAAGACAAGGAATATCTTCCAGCAAGACCTACTGTTTCTTCATGGGAAAGTGCTTTAGAAAATGTGTCTAGGTATGATGATTTCTTCCTTAGAGAATATGTGACTAGCTTGCCATCTTATGTACGTGATAACAAAGATTTTCTAGGTAAACTTGAAGGTATGACATGGGAAGATGATTTTTTACTTACAACTTTAGATATCAATTCCCAGTATGCGATCATTGAGCAAGAGAAGGGAATCAAGGCATGTAGATGCTTTCTTAGAGCTGGGATGGATGGATTAAGGTAAATTGGAGTGGAGTGCAGTGGATTTGGTCGGGGAGTAGAGTGCAGTGGTTCAGTGGCAACCAGTGTCATAGAGTGCAGTGTCATACAGTGGAGTGGTGTAGAGTTGGGTGGCATTGGGTGGAGTGGGTTGTAGTGGATTGAGGAAGTCAGGTGGACTGAAGTACAGTAGAATGGATTGGATTTGGGTAGAGTGTTGTGGATTAAGGTGGATTGGAGTGAGGTGGGTTGGTGTAGAGCGAGTGGACTGGAGTAGAGTGGGGTGGATTCGATTCAAGTGGATTTGGGTGGATTGGAGTGGAGTGGGTTGTTTGGGGTGGGGTGGAGTTGGGTAGATTGGAGTGAAATGGATTGGAGTGGGGTGGATTGTATTGGATGGGGTGGATTGAATTGGATGTGAAGGACTGTACTGGATGCAGTGGATTGGATTGGAGAGTGGACCGGTTTGGAGAGGGGTGGACTGGATTGGAGAGGGGTGGATAGAACTGAGGTGGGGTGTGGTGGACTGGATTGGGCTGGGTGGTCTGGAGTGATTGGAATGATTGGACTTCAGTGGGATGGATTAGACTGGGGTGTGGTATGTTTGGTTGGAGTGAATTGGAATATGGTGGACTGGAGGGGGGTGAATTGGATTGCAGTTGGGTGGGTTGGATTGGAGTGGTATGGATTGTAGTTGATTAAACTGAAATCATGTCAATCTGACTAGAATGGGGAGATAGAAGTGGGTTGGAGTAGAGTAGGGTGGAATGGATTGGAGTAGAGTAGGGTGGAATGGATTGGAGTGGGATGGATTGCAGTGGGGTGAATTTTAGATAGGTGTGGGGTGGTTTGGAGTGGGTGGATTAAGTTGGGGTGGATTGACTTGGAGAGGTGTGGATTGGATTGGGTGGAGTGGAGTGGGGTGATTTAACCAGAGTGGGTGGATTGGATTGGAGTGGCGTGGATTGGATTGAGTGTTTTGGGTTGGATGGGGCGAGGTGGGTTGGGCAGAGTGGGGTGGATTGGAGTGGGTTGGTTCGCATTGGGTGGGCTGCATTGCAATGGAGTGAGGTGGATTTGGGTGGAAGTATTGGGTTGCAGTGGGGTGGATTGGACGTGGGTGGATTGAACTGGAGTGGGGTAGATTAGGTTTGGGTGGAATGGATTGCATTAGGGTGAGGTGGGTGAATTGGAGTTGGGTGGGGTGGTGTGGGTGGATTGGATTGGGATGGCATAGAGTTTGGTGGATTGGACTGAAATGGGTGGATTTTTGCAGTGGGTTTGAGTCGGGTGGATTGGAGTGGGGTGGATTTTAGTGGAGTGAACTGGATATTATGAGTGGATTAGATTGGAGTGGGGTGACCTGCATTGGAATAGGGTGGATTGTGGTGGATTGGAGAGGGGTGGATCTGACTGCAGTAAGGTGAACTGGATTGGAGTGAGGTGAATTGGGGTCAGTGGGATGGATTGGAGTAGGATGGATTAGCGTGAGATAAGTAGATTGAATCTTATTGGGATGGATTGAGTTGCTGTGGATTGGACTGCAGTGGAGTGTCATGGATTAGAGAGGAGTCATTTGGGTGTAACGAATTGGAGTGAGGTGGATTGAATTTGAGTGGGGTGGCTTGGACTGTAGTGTGGTGGATCAAATTGGGTGCATTGAAGCAGGGGGGATTGGAGTGGGGCAGATTGAATGGCCTGGATTGAAATTAGGTGGATTGAACTGGAGTGGGGTGGATTAGTTTGGGAAGTGGTGGGGTGGATTTGAGGTACGATGGATGGATGGCATTGGGTAGGGCGGAGTGGATTGGGGTGGGTGGTTTGGAGTGGGGTAGGTTGGATTGGAATGGGGTGGTTTGGAGTGTGGTGAATCGGAGTAGATTGGAGTGGTTTGGATTGAGTGGGTTGACTGGATGGGGTCAACTGAATGGGGTGGGTTGGACTGGAGGGGAGGGGAGTAGAATCGAGTGGGGTGGATTCAATTGGAGTTGGTAGAATGTAGTGTGGGTGATTGGATTGAGTGGATTGGAGTGGGGTGATTTAGAGTGGGATGAATAGGAGTGGATTGGGTTGGATTAAGTGGGGTGCATTGGATGGTGTGGATTGGATGGGCTGGGTTGGATTAGAGGGGGTAGATTGGATCAGGGTGGAGTGGTTTGAATTGGAGTTAGGTAGGTTGAATTGAGTGGGTGGAATGGGTAAGGTAGGTTAGATTGGTGTGGGCTGAGTTGAAGTGGATTGGAGTGGAGTGAATTGGAGTGGAATGGGGTGGACTGGAATGGACTGTCGTGATGTTGAGTGGATTGGGGTGGCGTGGAGTGGATATGGGTGGTGTAGGGTGGAGTTGATTGGGGTGGATTGTAGTGGAGTGAACTGGAATGGGGTGGGGTGCATTAAAATGGGGTGGATTGGGGTGGGGAATTGAAGTGGGGTGGATGAGGGTGGGGTGGATTTGGTTAGGATGGGTTAGGGTGAATTGGACTGGGTTGAGGTGGGGTGGGGTAGGTTGGAGGAGGTGGATTGAATTGGAGTGCGATGGATTGGATTGGTTTGAAGTGGTGTGGATTGGGGTGGATTTTTTAAATGGGGTGGATTGGAGTTGGGTGGATTGGATTGGATTGGAGTGGGGTGAGCTGGTTTGGAGTGGAGTGGATTGAAGTTGATTGGACTGGGGTGAGGTGGATTAGACTGGAATGAGATAGATTGGAGTGGAGTGGGGTGAAGTGGGGAGGAATGGATTGGAGTGTCGTGGATTGCAGTGGGGTGAATTTTGGCTAGGTATGGGGTGGAGTGGTGTGGATTAAGGTGGGGTGTACTTGATTGCAGATGTGTTGATTGGATTGGGTAGAATGGAGAGGGGTGGATTGGACTGGGGTGGGTGGTATTAGGTGTGGTGAATTGGATGGGGTGGGGTGGAGTGGGCAGAATGGGGTGAATAGGAGTGGGTTGGATGGGTTTGGGTGGGCTGGATTGCAATGGAGTGGGGTGGATTGTGGTGGGGTCAGGCAGATTGGACTGGGATGGATTGGTTTGCAGTGAAATAAATTGGATTGGGGTGGATCAGACTGGAGTGGGGTGGACTGGAATGGGGTGGAATGGATTGGATTGGGGTGGTGTGGGTGAACTGGAGTGTGGTGGGATGGGTGGATTGCAGTGGGCTGGGTGGATTAGATTGGGGTAGAAAGGATTGTACTGGAGTGGGTGGATTGATGGAGTGGGGTTGAGTGCAGTGGATTGGAGTTGGGTAGACTTGATTTGGGTAGATTGGATTATATTTGAGCGGGAGGAACTGCGTTGGAGTAGGGTGGATTGTGGTGGATTGGAGTGTGGTGGATTAGACCACCATTCCAATCCATGAGGTGAACTGGATTGGAATGGGGTAGATTGGGGTTAGTGGATTGGATTAGTGCGAATTGGAGTAGGATGGAGTGAAATAGGTAGATTGGAGCTGAATGGGGTGGATTGAGTTCTAGTGGATTGGACTGGAGCCGGGTGGACTGGATTGGAGTGTGTTGGATTAGAGTGGAGTGGTTTAGTGTGGACTGAACTGGAGTGAGGTTGATTGAACTGGAGTGGGGTGGGTTGGATTGGAGTGAGATGGATTGGAGAGGAGTGGGGTTTATTGGAGTATGGTGGATTGGACTACAGTGGGGTGAGTTGGAGTGTGGTGAGGAGGATTGGATTGGTGTGAGGTGGATTGGATTGGGGTGGAGTGGGGTGAATTGTGGTGGGATGGATTGGAGTGGAGTGGATTTTGGAATGGTTTGCATTGGAGTGGGGTGGATTAGATTGATGTGGAGTGGGTTAGATTGGGGTGGATTAGTGTAGAGTGGATTGGAATCGAGTGGATTAGAATAGGGTGGATTGGGGTGTGCTCATGATTATGTGTTAAATCGTGATTTTGGAAGTTACACATAAGAAAGAAATTATGTTGCTTTGCAATACTTAGAACAAGAGAATCATCATCTATTGAGAACAGAGCCCACAAGCAAAAACAGAACAGAGTGCAAAGTGAGAAAAGAATACTTGGCAAAATAAAACAAATTTAACTTTAGAGGGCACTAGCAGTTAAAAAGAACAAATTAGTACTTTAATCGTGTTGGGAGCAGGAAATAGGCACTGATTAAGTTGAATTAATTGGTGATTCGTCCTTGCTCCACCGAAAAGAATGGAAATGATGCTTGGCCTGCTGTGACCAACTCCAAGGTAGTAAAGAAGAGTGCCACACAAGCCATAGCATGAGAATCACAGTTAAAGAAATAGTCATCATGGTTTTTCCCTGTTGTACGGTGACAGGGCCAACATGCCTGCCCATTAGTAGTCTGTCTAGAGGTATGGAAGGTGGGTCCAGGTATTCCTGCTGGATCGCATCCAGTGTTTTGTTAAGCTAACCCGGTAGTCTGTGTTCTCACGAGAAGGAAGGCCAAGTTTTAGATGCAGCTATTTACAAAAGGTGCATCCAATCAAGGGACAGTGCTTATATTTTTAATACTTACCTGATTCTCCTGCTTAGAATGAGTGACTTCATTCCCAAAACCACTGTCTGATGTTTTCACTGTGAACTTGCCTGCAGTGTGATCTCCAGCATGAAACGTAAACCCTGATGGTTCTTTGGAACCTGAAATAAAAGCAAAGAAAACCACTTAGCAACAGAGTGTGCAATTATATAGCTGTAAGGTGTGCATGCACCATAACTTCAATGATTTCTACTAACTAACTTGGGGACCCTTGGTACTTGCCTGTTTTTCATTCCTGGAAACAGACACAAGATAATTTGCTCAGTGAAGATGACATTTCACCATTTTTTTTTACAGCAAAGCCTAAAGAGAATTTACTTTCTGTATTTTTGCTAGGTTACTCTCCTCCTGACTGTCAATGGTGCATACATATATTTTTTTCTTTTTGAACACAAAAAAAGTGAAGAAAAAAGGTTGAGAAATATTAAGTTATCCCATCACGTAAGATGACCCACCAGATATAAGTGGGTTGAAGCACTATCTCTAGACATAAGCATAGGGTATCTGTAGGCAAAAATATCAAGAGACCTCATTTACGACCAAAGATAATATTTAATATGGAATTAATGCTTGAATCAACTGGTATCTTCTGTACTGCAGTGTTTTCAGATAAACAACAAAGGTTGCCTCACCAAATGGAGCCTTTCCACACAAAGGCCCATATTTATACTTTTTGACGCACACCAGCGCTGGTTTGCGTCAAAAATGTTACTGCCGGCTAATGCCATTCCTACGTGCCATGCAGGGGCCATATTTAAGGATTGACGTTAGCCGGCGCTGTGGGCTGGTCAGAGTAAAAAAATAAATGATTGAAACCAGGCAGCGCCTGCATAGGGGAAAATGGGAGTTGTGCGTCAAAAAATGGTGCAAGTCAGGTTTGAGTCAAAAATCATGGCTCAAACCGGACTTGCACCATTTTTTGGTGCACAACCCCCATTGACATGACTCCTTAGCAAAGACAGGAGTCATGCTCCCTTGCCCAATGGCCATGCCCCGGGGACCTCTGTCCCCTGGGCATGGCCATTGGGCACAGGGGCATGTAGGGGGGGCCAAAGTAGGCCCCCCTATGCCACTTAAAAAAAAAAAAGAATAATACTTACCTGAACTTACCTGTACTTACAAGGGATGGGTCCCCCCATCCATGGGTGTCCTCCAGGGGCGGGCGAGGGTGGCTGGGGGTGTCCCTGGGGCCAGGGAAGGGCACCTCTGGACTGCTTCCATGGTCAGAGACCATGGAAGTGAGCCCACAGGTCCCTTAATGCCTGCCCTCACCCAGGCGTTAAAACCGGCGCACATCAGGCTGGGCGCCGTTTTTTAAGGCCCGCCTCCTCCTGTGCATCAAAATGACGTGGGAGTATAAATAAGGCACACAGGCCTTAAAGTAATTTTTGGTGTGGGAACGCCTACCTTGCATGTCATTAATGCAAGGCAGTTTCCCACATCTAAAAAATGACGCACACTGAGGAATTTTGACGTCCGCGGGGTCGGGCGTCATAGTATAAATATGGTGCACATTTTGCACTGAATGTGCGTAAAAATTTCTGACACACATTCAGCGCAAACAGAGTATAAATATGCCTCAAAATGTCCTGGGTGCAATACCGTATTAAACAACCACCACAATTTTTGCCATATTTATTGGCATGCCCCATTACAGAATAACTCGAGCATTTCACCAATCAAAAGAGGATTTTTTTCTCAACCATTGCATATCACATTGCCGTGAAGTTTTGCAGGACAATTCAGAAGTATAAATAGGGCTTGCAAAATTGCTGCGTTTGTCATTGCACTGGTGACTTTCGTGGAAAGACTCCATCTGGTGAGACAAAAGCTGTTGTTTATTTGAAAATATTGCAAATATTGCAGTTCATAGGATAATGATTAATATTAGCATTATATCACTCTTTATTAATATATTTTCTTTGGTTGTAAATGAGTGTTTTTGATTTTTTTGGTCTACAGATGCCCATGCCAGGCAGACGTTTTAATTACTTGAGATTGTGAGAGCTAGTGCTTCCACCAATTTGTATCTGGTGGGTTATGTTAAATGATGATCAGTTTGGATAGAAGTAGTTATTGTGCTAGGTTCTTACAATGCTTGTTGCTTGTATTAATGTGGCATTATAGATTGCCAAACTATGTTGCATTCGGGGGATAGCAAAGAATCAAGTGCATGTGTAAAAATTTAAATTGTCTCTTAAAAGAGCAATAGAAGTTGATACATTTAAAAATCTTGCCTTTCGTTGAGACTATCTAGGTGAGTTTAATTCTCTCATGGTTACCAGATAAACCATTTTTTTGAAAATAAAATGTTGCTACATCCTTGTAATGATACTTATTCAATAAAGTATAGCTAACTCTGAAGGATGCTATTACCATGTGTTATGCCTAATGTACTATTTAGCCTTCAAGACCTTTTCATAATAAATATGCAGCTCTCTTAACCATCATGGTGCTGCCATATTTGATAGGACTTGCCACATGATTTCTGTGGAGTATTACTACACTAGGGCTAACACTGCTGTTTGATGTACAAAACATGTTGTTTTATGTATCCAAATAGAAAAAAAAGCCACAGTATACACTTTGGACAAGGGCTGATAATAAACATGTAAAATATTCTGCTGTACATGTCTTCTGGTGTCCTCTGTCTACCTGGAGGAAATAAATGTACCTAACTGGGTGCCATGGCCCCTCCCACGGCACCCAGTTTGCAAGGATGGGGACCGCGGGGGAGACTGAAGGCGACAGTGGTCCCAGTCAACTCTCTACCTCCTGCGGGAGCCAGCATTGCTCCTGCACGCAGGGAGCTGCTAAATATATAGCTCCATGGTTGCAGGAGAAATCTTTCATCTGTTTTCCTGCCCACAAGGCCGGGCACTGCTATTTACTGCATATATTACATCACTCATGACATCTTCTATGGCATCATTGAAATTATTACTGCAACATTTGCTATAAACTTATTGATGAGAAAACTATGCATGGCGGGGGGCGAGTTACAGCTAACTTAGAGCTCGAGTTATAGTTATTTGAAAAAACCCTAACAATAATTACTGGATTTATATGGTTTTGTAAAGTTGAAATGTAAGCTTAACTATAATGTCCCTGTAACCTTTCTTTTTTTAAGTGCATTTCTATGTTTTTTTTAAATTCTATTTCCTAACTATAATGTCCCTATCCCCTTTGGTTATTTCAGTCAATCCAAACAGCCACAAACGTATCTGAAAGACATGCACTCAGGCATGTAATGCGCATTAAACATTAAGGGGGTCATTCTGACCTCGGCGGTAAAAGGCCCTTACCGCCGGTCAGAAGACCGCCATAACACCGCCGCGGCCGCGGTTAACCGCCACGGTCATTCTGACCCACAACGGCCAAACCTCCAAAATTCCGTCCTCCACTGCAGCCCGCCACAGCAGCGGGCAGCGATAAACTGGAGATGACCAAACCTCCACCGTCACGCCAACAGAAATACGCCCATGCCATTCTGACCCACGAATCCACACGGCGGTCATTCAAACGCGGTATTCCATTGGCGGTACACACCGCGGCGGTCAGAATACACACACATCACCAAAACACAGCCACATTGGACAATTTGAAATACACACACCTGATACACATACACACACCACTCCCACACAATCAACCAACTATAAAACACACACCCACATCACCCACAAACCCCTGCGACCATAATTACTGAGAGAAAGAGAGAGAGACACAGCAGACAATCCAAAGCAAGACACACTGAGGCACACTACACCATCACACACACCACATAGTAGCACAAAGCACCACTCACCAACATACTCATCATCACATACACCACCCCACACCTCACCCACACCACTCCATGGCACCCCAAAGGCACCCACGCTTTTCGGACCAAGAACTCCGGGTCATGGTGGAGGAAAACCTAAGAGTGGAACCCCAGCTCTTCGGCTCGCAGGTGCAGCACACCAGTATAGCTAGGAAGGCGGAGCTATGGCAGCGGATCGTGGACAGGGTCAACGCGGTGGGACAGCATCCCAGGAATAGGGAGGACATACGCAAAAGATGGAACGACCTACGGGGGAAGGTCCGATCGATGGTCTCCAGGCACAACATCGCGGTCCAGAAGACTGGCGGCGGACCCCCACCCACCCCTCCCGAATTCACATCGTGGGAGCAAGACGTCTTGAACATCCTGCATCCTCAGGGCCTCGCAGGAGTAGCCGGAGGAATGGACTCTGGTAAGTCCAATCTCAACTACTATATCCCCGCCACCCCACCAGCATGCCAACCCACACCCCCACCCTCACCCCCAACCCCCCAGCACACATCCTCCCTGACAATGTCTCACCAGCACAACCCACCCATCCCAACACCAACTCCTGCATGCCAACACAAATCATGGGCACCCATCACCTAAGCATGACCACTGCACTAACCCCCCCCCACTAACTACCCTCACAACACCTCCCTCAAGGGAATGCCTGCACTGCGGGACAAGGGCACCCATAACACGCACGCTATTGTACACACAGAAACAATAACCAAACTCTCTTACCCCATGCAGGACCCGAACGACAACACACCAGCCAGGAGGGTCCAGAAGTGTCCATCCCACCACCGGAACAGGCCCACACTGAGGATAGCAGCTCTGTCGACAGTGAACCTGATGACCAGCCCGGACCATCGGGGACCTCTGGGCAGTCGGTTCCCCTCAGGCAGCCACAGGCCACACCAGACCCGACCCCCTCTGCCAACACCAGCACAGCTCCCACCCAGCGGGCCCATGCCTCTGTCTCTAGGACAGCTCAATCAGCGGTGTGTCTGCCACTACAGGGCACCCAGGCTAACCCAACACCCCAACAACAACAGGGACCTGAGGGCAGTGGTAGCGGGCACACCGTCCAGGGGACAGAGGCCGGGGGAAACCGGGCAGCTCGGAGGGCTGCTGTGCGACAGGGGGGGGAGGAGAGGCCCAGGGAACCCACTCTCCAAGAGGCCCTCACCACCATCATGGGGGCATACCACCACTCCCAAGAAACGATGGCGACGGTACTGGCCAGGTTCACTGAGATCCAGGCACAGCAGGAGGAACGCTACATGGGGTTCAGGGAGGAGCTGAGAATCATCGGGACCGCAATGGGGACCATCGTCCTGGCCCTCAACAGGATAGAGGACGCGTTGCGGGACCATGGTGCACCACACAGGGCCCCTGTCACTAGCCCGGACCAGGAACAGCCTACCACCTCCGCCGGCGCTAGTGGACAGGAGGTCCCAACACCTCGACAGCCCCCCAGAACCCCACCTCCTGCTGAAGAACAACCACCCCGTAAGAGGAGCCTGAGACCAAAAAAAAAGACAGAGTAGGATGTCAAGACCCCCGCCAGCAGGACATACCCCCTCAAGTCTTCCCACTGTCCCACATTGCCACCCTGTCCAACCATGAACTGCCTATGCTCCATCCTTCCACAGGCAAAAGGACAATGCACCTGTGAGACTGAGAACTGGACTCTGCCATGGATATTCCTTCACCCCCACCCATCACCCTTAGAATCACATGTACCGATATCTAGCACTGTAAATAAATCACATTTTGCACACAAATCTGTTTTGAGTCATGCTGTATTATTAACAAATGTATTACATATTACTGTTCGATTTCTGTTCTGTCAATTAGTCATGACAACATACCAATGTCAATACGCTGTAGTTCATGGGCGAACCAAGCAGAAGTCAGGTACTGAGTCAGACAGCACTGAGAAGGGAGGGAAAGGCAAAAATTTATGAAAAACATCTGTGGGGAACTACAGAAAGTACAGATGCAGGAGGCTATAAGCAATTGTGAAATGGCGTGGGTGATTCTTACCTGTGTGTTACTGGAAATACTGTTGTATCACTCTGTCCCTATTGTCTGTGTCGTCCTCAGAGTCTTCCTCCTCTTCACTCTCCACAGGCTCCACGGCTTCTACAACACCACCATCTGGACCATCCTCCTGCAGGAAAGGCACATGGCGTCGCAAAGCCAGGATGTGGAGCATACAGCACGCCACGATGATATGGCACACCTTCTTTGGTGAGTACATTAGGGATCCACCTGTCATATGCAGGCACCTAAACCTGACCTTCAGGAGCCCACAGGTTCGCTCAATCACCCTCCTAGTACGCCCATGGGCCTCATTGTACCGTTCCTCTGCCCTGGTCCTGGGATTCCTCACTGGGGTCAATAGCCACGGCAGGTTGGGGTAACCAGAGTCACCTATTAGCCACACACGCTGTCTCTGTAGCTGTTCCATCACATAGGGAATGCTGCTATTTCGCATAACATACGCGTCATGCACTGACCCTGGGAACTTGGCATTTACATGGGAGATGTACTGGTCAGCCAAACAGACCACGTGGATATTCATTGAATGGTAATTCTTCCTGTTCCTGTACACCTGTTCGTCGTCATTTGGGGGGACTAAAGCCACATGGGTCCCATCAATTGCACCAATGATGTTGGGGATGTGTCCAAGGGCATAGAAATCAGCTTTCACTGTAGGCAAATCACCCTCCTCTGGGAAAATGATGTAGCTCCGCATGAGTTTCATCAGGGCAGACAACACTCTGGATAAGATCTTGGAAAACATAGGCTGAGACATCCCAGATGACATGGCCACTGTTGTCTGGAATGAGCCAGTTGCAAAGAAATGGAGGACAGACAGAACCTGCACTAGAGGGGGAATTCCTGTGGGGTGGCGGATGGGGGACATCAGGGCTGGCTCCAGCTGGGCACACAGTTCATGGATGGAGGCTCGGTCAAGTCGGTATCGTAGTATTATGTTGCGTTCTTCCATTGTGGACAGGTCCACCAGCGGCCGGTACACGCGAGGATTCCTCCTTCTCATCGCTAGTCCCAGCGGACGGTGCCTAGGAAGGAGAATATGGAGTACAGAGTCAATCCACTCACAGGTACGTACAACACAGCTTGCACAGTACAGGTAAATGTATGGTTTGATATGTTTGTATGTGTGCCATTGCAAGGCCTAGGCCTGTGTGACGCATTAGAAATTAAGCCATGTGGGCCCTTGAAATGGCCGATGCCTGACCTGTGAAGTGGGACAATGGGATGTGAGGTCACTGCGCTGGCGGGGCACACCGTGGCGGTAGGCGGTCGAAGACCGCTGTGCGAAGACGCATTGGTTAACATTGAAGCCTATGGGTTTCAGGAGCCAATGACGATGTGCGCCGGTGGTCGCGGGACGCACCGCCGCGGTACGCACCGCCGCGGGCGTGACCGCCATTTTCTATCTGCTCAATCATTCGAGACCTGATCATCCACAGGAGAGGACCTATACTGCAAGTGCTGCTGTGAACTCGGTCTGGAAGTGACAATGGCTGCTGCTACTGGTGAAAGGGCCCCCGCCTTCAGTTTAGAAGAGTTGGAGAAGCTCGTGGACGGGGTCCTCCCCCAGTATGCGCAACTCTACGGTCCTCCAGACCAACAGGTGAGTACACTCAGTGCACATTGAATGGGTTATGCCTGTGTGGAGGGGGGGGATGTAAGTTGGTGGGGTGTGGAGGGAATGGGGAGTGCAACGCACGACAGATGAGAGAATGGGAACCATGACAAGGTTGGGGGGGGGGGCATGTACTCCAAACATGCAGATATGTGACGGTTTCTCTTTCCCACCCTGTACATGTCAAACAGGTGAGCGCCCACCAGAAAATCGATATTTGGCGTGCCATCGCCGAGGAAGTCCGGAACTTGGGGGTCCACAACAGACGGGGCACCCACTGCCGCAAGAGGAGGGAGGACATCCGCCGCGGAACGAGGAAGACCGCAGAAACACTGCTGGGGATGGCCTCCCGACCTAGGAGGGGTGCCAGTCGCACCATGACCCCCCTGATGTCCCGGATCCTGGCGGTGGCCTACCCTAATTTGGATGGGCGCTTGAGGACAGCACAGCAGACACAAGGGGGTGAGTATCCGCACATTCTCCTATCTGTATGCGCATTTGAGGCGTCTGGGTGGGGGAGGAGGGCTGTGGGTGACATTAGGCCCGGGCGCTCTCTGTAGTGTAGTCCGCTCCCTTAGGCATGGCCCTGTGCCCCCGCCCCCCACCTCTGTAGGGTGCCAAGTGCAGCTACCCATGCTCCAGCATCACACATGTGCGCGTGTGTTGTCCCTAGACCTGTTTGCCTAGTCAGAAGTACTGAGTAGTGTACCCCAAGTTCGCGACTTAGTGCACGAGGCACCTGTGTCTGTCCTCTCCGCAAAGGGTATTGCTAAGGCATGCACTCAACTTTGTTTAATTTCTCCCCCCACCCTAAATCTTTGTCTTCTTGTGTTTTAGCATCATCAGGCGGAGGAGATTTGGCGTCGGAGCAGGAGGGAGCTGCAGGTCACCAGGCCCCGGTGGGCACTGACACAGACACCGAGGGCACCAGTGATCCGGAGGGCGAGGGGAGCACCACAACGGGGGCCGGTGGAGACACCAGCGACACGGACACGTCCTCGTTTGGGAGCTCCCTAGTGGGGGCAGCACCATCTGTGCCCCCCGCAACAACAGGTACAGCCGCCACCCAGCGCACCAGCACCGCCCTCCCAGCAGCCCCTCAGTCTTCGCTCCGTGGCCGCTCGGCCAGGAAGGCGCGCGTCTCCTTCGCCCCAGGCACCTCAGCCCCTGCCTCTGTTACCCCTGCTGCCCTCAGTGCGGAGCTCATTGACCTGGTGAGGACGCTCATTGTTGGGCAGACTACCCTTCTGAATGCCATCCAGGGGGTGGAAAGGGAGGTGCATCGGAGCAATGCCTACCTGGAGGGCATTCATTCGGGTCAGGCTGCCCATCAACGAGCGTTCACTGCTCTGGCCTCAGCACTGACGGCAGCCATTGTCCCTGTCTCCAGTCTCCCTCTTCTATCTGCCTCCACCCTTTCTCTGTCTCCTGTACCTCAACCTATCCCATCCACACCATCAGACCAGCCTGCACACACCTCAACACCCAAGGCCAGCTCATCCAAACATAAGCACCACAGAAAACACAAGCATTCACCCAAGCAACACACAGATGCAGACATATCAACAGTAACTACCACCTCTGTGTCCCCGTCCTCCTCGTCTCCCTCCTCCCTCCCTGTGACGTCTACACTCACACCTGCATGCACCCCAACATCAGCCAGTTCTTCCACCACCAGCAAACCCTCCACTACAGTCCGCACACCTGCAGTCACCACCCCCACTGGCATTTACACGTCCCCTGTGTCCTCTCCCACTGTGTCTGTCACCCCCTCTTCCAAGACACATAAACGCAGGCAGACACCCAAACAACAGCCAACCACCTCACCACAGCCTACGTCCCAGTCACCTGCACCCAAGGACAGCACACCTGGCTCTCAGACAACCACATCCTCTTCCTCCACTTCTCTCACCACTACTCCTACCCCTTACCTTGGTCCCAAGAAAAATTACCTCTCCACTTTTGACCTCTTTCCCTCCCCCGACCCACCCCCTCCAACTGGGAAAAGTCCCAAGGGCACCTCAGCCACCACCAGCCCAACTACTACAGTGCAAGTGGTGCATGGCATGTGGAGTCCACCCTTTGGCGGCAGTAACACTTCGGTGAGCAGCAAGGGGACAGCCAGCCCCCCCCCCAGGCAAGAGGACCCGGAAATTGAAGGGCCGCCGTGAGCGGACAGAGACGGCTGCCCCCAAGGAGGTGACTCCGGCCACTTCACCGGCCACAGCAGCCAGGGGAGGCAAGGGCCCGAGAGCCCCATCTAAGGAGCGGAAGGACAGCAGGGCGGAGAGGACAACCACCAGGAGCGCGGAGCAGGAGGGCCCCACAAGCCCCATCCCGGCTGCAAGGGACGACACCAAAGGGCCCAGGACTCACTCCCCGAAGGGGCCTGACACAGCACGGTCGGAGGGCGAGTGAGCAGGGTGTCCAGGCCAGGTATGACTCCCTTGACATACTGCAAGAGCACCGCTGAACAGGGCCCCGCCGTGAAGACAGGTACCGCTGAAGAGGGCCCCGCCGTGAAGACAGGTACCGCTGAACAGGGCCCCGCCGTGCAGAAGAGCACCGCTGAACAGGGCCCCGCCGTGAAGACAGGTACCGCTGAACAGGGCCCCGCCGTGCAGAAGAGCACCGCTGAACAGGGCCCCGCCGTGCAGAAGAGCACCGCTGAACAGGGCCCCGCCGTGAAGACAGGTACCGCTGAACAGGGCCCCGCCGTGAAGACAGGTACCGCTGAACAGGGCCCCACCGTGCAGAAGAGCACCGCTGAACAGGGCCCCGCCGTGAAGACAGGTACCACTGAACAGGGCCCCGCCGTCTCAAGCACCGCTCTGCTGGGCCCTTCCTGTCAAGCACCGCTCCGCTGGGCCCCGCCATCTCAAGCACCGCTCCGCTGGGCCCTTCCTGTCAAGCACCGCTCCGCTGGGCCCCGCCGTCTCAAGCACCGCTCCGCTGGGCCCTTCCTGTCAAGCACCGCTCCGCTGGGCCCTTCCTGTCAAGCACCGCTCCGCTGGGCCCCGCCGTCTCAAGCACCGCTCCGCTGGGCCCTTCCTGTCAAGCACCGCTCCGCTGGGCCCTTCCTGTCAAGCACCGCTCCGCTGGGCCCCGCCGTCTCAAGCACCACTCTGCTGGGCCCTTCCTGTCAAGCACCGCTCCGCTGGGCCCCGCCGTCTCAAGCACCGCTCCGCTGGGCCCTTCCTGTCAAGCACTGCTCCGCTGGGCCCCGCCGTCTCAAGCACCGCTCCGCTGGGCCCTTCCTGTCAAGCACCGCTCCGCTGGGCCCTTCCTGTCAAGCACCGCTCCGCTGGGCCCCACCGTCTCAAGCACCGCTCCGCTGGGCCCTTCCTGTCAAGCACCGCTGCGCTGGGTCCCGCCGTCTCAGGCACTGTTTATGGTTCACTGTGCCCACCATGCCTCCTCCTTGACCACTGGACTCTGTAATCCACCTGAGAGACTGTGGCTTTGCACTCCCCAGGATGGTCCAGTGGGCAACCCACCCACTGCAGAGACTTGAGAGACTGTGGCTTTGCACTCCCCAGGATGGCACAGTGGGCAACCCACCCACTGCAGAGACTTGAGAGACTGTGGCTTTGCACTCCCCAGGATGGCACAGTGGGCAACCCACCCACTGCAGAGACTTGAGAGACTGTGGCTTTGCACTCCCCAGGATGGCACAGTGGGCAACCCACCCACTGCAGAGACTTGAGAGACTGTGGCTTTGCACTCCCCAGGATGGCACAGTGGGCAACCCACCCACTGCAGAGACTTGAGAGACTGTGGCTTTGCACTCCCCAGGATGGTACAGTGGGCATGGTGGCTCCTCGTGGATCTGGCGTCGTGGACTCATGTGGCTGTGGTGGCCCCCCCTTCCCTTCCCCCTGAGGTGCCTGTAGTTTTGACATCGGATGCCCCTGCAGTGTTCTCTCCAAAGGACTCAGGTCTCGTGTGTGGGCTTTGCCCTTGTTTCGCAGAACCTTGGCCCACGGACATGTTAGATTCGTAGGATGTGCAGGACTTGTTACTTCAGTGATACACTGATGTGTATATCTTTTTTGTTTTTGTAAATATTTTTCACGGTTGCTCAATTATTTCCAGGTGCTTTTTTTGTACATGAAAATTTATTCCAAATTTGGTTGTGTCATTGTATTTTTAAAGGGGCTTTGTGTGGTGTCACTGTGACTTCCTGCTCTGCATTGGTGTGTACATATTGGGGGGTTTGGGGGGGTCGCATATGTGTATGCCCATAACCTTTCTTCCTCCCCCCTCCCGTGTGTCGTAGGTGCAGTACTCACCGTTGACGTCTGCGTCGGAGTTCCTACTCGTGGTAGATGAGCAGGTAGACGAGAGCAGGTATGATGTTCAATTCGGGTTCCATGCTGTCCGGATTCCGCGTGGAGTGTGTCGAGGTGAGCGTTTTCCATTGAAAATGTCTGTTTCCGCCGTGTTTTTATCGGCGGGGCTCCCGCCCCGGAAAAGGTGGCGGATTGGTGGGTCGTGATAGGGTGGGCGGTACATTGTCTGCCGCCTGGCTGTTGGCGGTGACCGCCGCGCTGTTTGTTTGATCCGCCGTGGCGGTCGGAGTGTTAATGCGGCGGGCTGTGTTGGCGGTTCCCGCCAGGGTCAGAATTGCATTTTTTTGACCGCCGGCCTGTTGGCGGATTGGCCGCCGCTTTATCACCGACCGCCAGGGTCAGAATGACCCCCTAAGTGTGAGACGTGTTTCCACTATAACAGCCTTGGATGCATTTCGACTATAACAGTCTTGTTCACCACACACAAGTTCGGCCATTTTGATTCCATTTATAACTCTCGAAAATACAATGGAAAGTGAAAAGGGGACTACTGCCCCAAGTAAACCAAAAGAAAAACAACAACAAAAGTAACAATAGACATACATGCTGCAGCACCATCTTGAAACGTACACTTTGAAATGAACACGATAATGGATTTGAAATTGTGAATCTTCACTTTAAATGAATGTAAAAGAGAAAAGAAAAGAGAAAGGGAAAGGAAATAGGATCAGAATGATACATCATACCATGTACTAATTAGTAATGGCAGTGCTCTAACATTCATATTGGCAATAAACTCATTCGCCCAGCATCAATTTAATGCAAACAGTACTAACAATGTGTTCATCAGTATAACTAGTAACACAATATCAACATTTTGAATTATAAAGTATCCATGATGCGAAATAGACTAATGTGTGCAACATACGTTATTGATTGTCAATTCCACAAAATTCTTGAAAAGTAATAATTATGTAAACATTACAAAAATAAATCGTGCCAATAATTATCAGTTCCTCAAAAACTATCCAAATCATATAAATATTATAAATGAAATTTGAGCTCAATAATAGTCACCAAAACTAATCTACTTTATATATGCTAAGTAAATGTACAAATTTTGCCAAATCACTAAACTCCCATATTAGCAAACTCATGCCAATATAGAACTAGTGCAATTCTTCCTGAAAGACATTAATCTCCTAAGTGCATGTTCAGTTCCTCATCTGTGTTTCATCACATAGGATGTTTCGTTTCTAAATCTAATTTGTACCTGGATTCACTTCTTCGAAGTTTCAGTTCTCTATTGCCACCCTGTGGGCTTCCTTTTATCTGGTCAATGGCAAAAAATTGAAGCAACTCCCTGTTACTGTAATGAACTTCTGCAAAGTGACGTGCTACAGGATTGTGACTATCTCGATTATTTATCACCCTCATGTGTTCTAAGATACGCTTTTTAACAGAGTGGATGGTACTCCCCACGTATTTCTCATTGCAAGGGCAAAGTAGAACATAAGCAGTATAAGCAGAGTAAAAAAAGTGTTACTATTCCTGTTCCCTTTCTTATGAGGTAATGCCAACTCCTCGATATTATTACTGTTTTTGCATGCTTTGCATTTTTTAAAAGGGTAAAATCCCTTCAGATCCAAGACAGTGTTATGTCGTGGATCAATAAATTCACTACACATCAAAGAGTCCCTTCATGACCTCCCTTTCCTCTAAATTATGCTGGGTACATGCTCAATCTTATTCTGTTTAATGGGATCACATTTAAGCAATTGACATTTCCTTGTTATAATCTTTTTAATTTCTTTTGAAGCTTCATTGAAAGTGGTACTGAATCTCATTTGATCTCCACCACTTTCAGGGGTAAACGGCGCATGATCAAACAATAGGGGCTCCCTTGTTTTCTCTTGTACTCTCCTAATCGCGTGTTGCAAAACATACTCAGGATAACCTCTCTTACGAAATCTAGTAATCATGGTCTTTTCTTCAATGGAGAAAGATTCATTTGTGCTGCAATTCCTACGAGCATGAAGGAGTTGTCCAGGGTGATCACTTCTAGCATGTAAAATCTGCGGATTTGTGAAAAAGACTAGTTTGTAACCCATTGCCATTGACTTTAACTAAAACGTCTAAGAATGTGATCTCTTCTCGACTGATGGTTGCAGTAAACCTGAGATTATATTCCTTGTTGTTAAGACACTTTACAAATAGTTCTGCTTCCTCTCTCGAACCATCAGATTTGTGTCATAATGAGAAGCATGTTAGTATGAGCTAACAGGTGTATGGATCTGGCTCTCAAAAAGTGTTTTATGGCTTGCAAACCATCCTGGTGGCGAATACTTGTGTACAGTGATGAAACATCCAATGTAATCAACCAAAGGTTTTCTTCCCAGGTCACATTATGAATCTTCTTCAAAAAGTCTTCTGTGTCTTTTACATAAGAAGGTAAATTAGATAAAAAAAAGGTTTGATTAAATGATCTATGTATCTAAAGCAGTTTTCTAAAAAATGTCCTATTGAAGATACTATTGGTCTCCCTGGAGGGTTTTCAATGTCTTTGTGCACTTTAGGTAATAAGTATAGAATGGGAATCTGAGGTCTTTCACAATAAATGTATTCATATTCCTCCTGTTCACTGAGACCTTGTTCCTTCGAATCAATAAGCATATCCCTGAAAGTATTTATTATCTTGATGTAATCCTCCAGTGTAATCTTTACATAGCAATCAGGTGTATTTAGTTGTTGCATGGCTTCATTAATATACATGTCAGTGGGCAAAATCACGATGTTCCCACCTATATCAGCAGGTTGAATCAAAATATTCTTGTTGTTCGCCAAGGAATTAATAACCTTCAGGTGTGTCCATGATAAATGTCTGGTACCTTTGAGTCTCCTACGTCTCAACTTCTTTAAATCCTTTATTGTTACCTCATGAAAAGCATTTATCATATCATGATTTGACAAAGAAAGAAAAGTAGATTGTGGTTTAAAGTGACTTTTTGCACTACAGTCATAAGTGATACCGAAATACTCCAAGAATTTCTCAGTGTTCTCCACACCTACAACTTCTCCACTTTCTAATTTGTGTAATATAAGTGTGTCAACATCACCTACTTGTAAATCCATGTTTTCAACAAGTTCAAGTTTGTTATTGTCCTTGAGATCATTTATATGTGGTTTACTCAAAAAAATGTTTTTTAACTTTAACTTGCATACAAATTTAAATGCCGATCGAAGAGTTTGGAACGAGGCATATATATATATATATATATATAAATATATATATATATATATACATATCTATATATATATGTACACCTATATTTTTTTAATTTAAAAAATGAAAGCAGAAAACAATAATATGATTATATGATTGAAAATAAAAGGTCTAATAAGATATGTATATATACATATCTTATTAGACCTTTTATTTTCAATCATATTATTGTTTTCTACTTTCATTTTTTTTATAAATTACTTATAAAGCTATCTAGATTAATAATTCAATATACTTACCTTTGATGACGATATTCTGTTCCACAATACTGTTGACACAATATTTTGGGAGATTTCATATAAAATATGTAAACTCAATATTTTTGTAGACAATAGTTTTGACAAAATATTCTAATTGTCGAAATCGTTCTAGATATTCTGCCATGCAACCGTGTGCTGGTTGTTGAAAATGAAGCAGCAGTCAGAGAGCATCAGGTAAGAGTAAACTGCCTGTAAAGTTAAAAATGATGTTATTTATATAGATAAATGTTTTATTTTCATCATACTGTTATCTTGTTTTATCTATAATAATAATAGCGTATTTTGTTCCAGGGTCTGGCATCTTACTAACACTACACATGATAATGGTTACTTGGAGACTTCTCAAAGGTTTTGATGTGAAAGTCATACAAATAGTAAAAGGCTGAGTAAAATAAAGTCAACTGACTTGAATTAGAATTCAGATATTTCTACAGTAGGTGCATTAGCACACTAGCCCTGAATATGTGATAGACAGATTTATTGACAGGGATATGTGAGGCTCGACATTGTGTTTCCAGCCAGTATCTTAGCATCTAAATCCAGCTATTTCAACTTAATACCCAGTGAATGCAGAATAACCGTGCAGATCCACATTTTCAAGGTGATTCCCCACACAGAATTTCCAATCCCATTGGAATTAACCCCCTCACTAACTTCCTGCTCTGAAAAAGTGATAAATAGGAGCAGAAAGGCATGTGCAGGGCAGGGAGAAGAAGGAAAGGATGTGGAGGCTACAATCGTGCTGACAGGGAGAGGGGTTATGTGTTCCTGCTTGCTATATGGGTGGATTGGTAGGAACCGTTACTACGCTGTACTTGCAGCACAAGGTACTTGTGATTTTTTAGAAGATGTTTAACGGGTGCTCCCACACCCGGGATATCTCATTGTGAAAACACCAGATCAGTGATAATCGGGCAGACACGTATCCCATTCGCTGATAGTGCTCCACCCAACTTGTAATAAGGGCCAATGAGATTGTTTCCCTGTCGCGCTCCCTCCGACAGTGCAGTGCATATTGTCTGAATCTTCGTGAGCATCGGGGCCTTTCTACTGAATTAAGCCATCTCCCAGCAGCTCTGCTCAAGAAGAGAACAATTCGTATCAGCGTCCATTTCCCTCAATGGTCCTGCGCCACTTGATGCTGTCACTACATTGCGAATAATTTAGCACGGCAGCCAGCTCCGTCTTTTATTTATACTCTGCCGTAAATTCAGCACCGCGGTCAGCGCCATGCGGGTGATTCGATACACGAAGCAGATTCATTTACTATTTTTTTCGGTGCTGGAGCTCCCGCTAGTAGCCGTTCAGCACGGTGGCCAGCGCCACTGCTACTAACTCAGCAGCATGCCCTGCGCAGTTGGTGGTATTCCAGCTCCATGGGCTGCTGGCGTTCAGGCACCGCTGTCCGCTCCTCAGAAGGCATTCTAGTCCGGTGGTCCCGTCTGTAGCGGGAAATCCGGCCTCATGTCACCTCCTCTGCTAGCTCTGCGTCACTAAAACAAAAGGAAAGCTTTAAGTCGTTCTTAACACCTGTTAACTACTCTTAGTAGTCTGGTGCTCAAAACAAAGATCACCTCAGTCACGATAGGCAGTGAACAACGAAGTTAGTGTTAAGAAGGGCCCCTTAAGGGGGGCGTGGCCAACATGGCGACCGGAGCGGCAGCATAAACTGCAGCTCCGATCCCTGGCCCAAATAAACATCCTGTCTGCGATGCCTGCACCCTGAAAGAGGGCCACGGGCATCGCCTTAAATCGCTGTCCTGGGCCCGCGATATGGGCCGTGTCCGGAACCCGGACAATGCGCCCGCTCTCCGTTCCACGAGCGAGCTGCCGCGAGGCCGTAGATGGGCTCACGACCGCGGCCTGAGGTCTCATAGTAACGCGAGCCGCCGACTCCGGACCTGCATCGGCAGCCGCGTCAGCGACCAGACCGGAGGCTGAGTCGCGTAAACAACTGCTGCTCTGGTGGAGCCGTTGGCGGCTCTGCCTTTTCTGGTGCCTGCGTTTGTGCTCCGGCCGCCGCACCCGCCTCGCACACTGCGTGCGTGCTGCCGGGCGGCCGGATTTGAATCCATATCCGAGGCCGGGAGACTCGCGAGGACGCGAGCTGCCGGGTCACTGCCCGCTTCAGCCACTGCACCCGCGGCCGGCCCGGAGGACGTGCCGCGGTAATACCGACCGAGCTGGTGGGGCCAAGGGCGGCTCCACACTTTTGTCTGCGATTCGGGGCAGCCGTTCTGGACGAGGCTGCCCCACTATGAAAATAATACTCCACGGATAGGGGCCTGCTGCCCCTCTCTACAGCGCACTCTTCCTGCTGGACAAGCTTAACACTGATGTGCCCTGGATACTCCAACTGGTGGCAGGACCTACACCAACAGCAGCTACAGCTCACTGAGCGAAGCGCCCGCCACGCCGGCAGCGCGCGCCCTGCATTGCGACCGAGCCCGTGACAGGGACTGTGGTCTATATAACAACGCCCAGCTGTCAGTGGATCCACATCGCGGACTGAATTCACGTCCGGCCCGGAGACCATACTACAGAAACCTCAGCCCTGCGGACTACGACCGTGGTGGGTGCGCACTTTTAACTAAGCTGTAAACTGCGTGCCGCGCACGTGGGCACGTGCCTACATTCTGCACATCAACAACCCCCGTGCAGGGCTGTCGCCATTGAGAGTGGGCACGTCCGAAATCCCACAGGGCCCATCGCTTGAGGCCATACCGACGCTCCGAGTGAAGGCTCGCGGGAGTGGCGTGCCAGTGTTGGAGGTGTAGCGGCCTTCCTACCTGAACTAACACTTGCTAATATAATTGGCCATTATCCACACATTCTTCTTCATTGTCCCTCAACTGGGCAGCCTGCCCTTGGCACCCAGGCTGAACCGACCTGCGACGCGCGCCTCATCCTACTCAAAGGTGATACTTTCAATTATCCTACTGTCCCGCTACACCTGTGAGCCTCTGGGACAACACCATCTCTTCCATCTACAGTGACACAGCATGCTCATCCCACCTGCTGCCAGAAGTTGGGACATGCACTAAACTCGATCCAAAACAGCGGAGCACCCATTTTTCCACCAGATATTCACCAGCTCGCATCTCAACCCCGCGCCTACAGACCCGCCCCGGTGACGTGTGAATTGTCTCCCACGCTTGGTACGCTACCCTGTAGACGGCAGAATTTCATTTTTTGCTTTTAATTGTTATCCTCAGCCCCCCGGAACAGTGCCCTCACTGCACCACAGGTGGCATTTTATGAGCGTCCCTCCTGCATTGCCTCCACCCGGTTCTATACTGTCTAAACTCTCCTGAAACCAATTTGCCAAATGGACAAACCAAAAACCCCATGTGCACCTCCAGGTAAAATGGATCCTGACACCCCCTCTCCCATTGACACCCAAGTGTCCATGCAACTGGCCTTGCAGAAGATGGACATCACATTACAATCACACACGTCGCAGTTCGAGAAGATACTGCAAGCTATCCTAGACACTAAGTCCACTCTAGAAGCCAAGATAGGCTCGGTAGCAGAAGACCTTAACATACTCCGAACTGATCAACACGCACTGTCCAACAGGGTATCTGAATTAGAGAAAGATTCTGCAATACTACCCCGATCTGTGAAGGATCTCCAATCGCAATTATCATACTTAACGACGGAGGTGGACCTTTTAAAACGCAGAGCGGAGGACGCAGAGAGCAGATCCCGACGCAACAATATACGTCTGGTAGGATTTCCAGAGCATGTTGAAGGCCCCAGCGCAGAACTATTCATAGAACAATGGCTTACGGACACAATCCTCAAAGACAATATCCGAAGTTCTTCTCTGTCGAACGTGCCCACAGGGTTCCGGGAAGACCCCCTCCGCCTGGCGCTCAGCCTCACCCGCTGATAGTGAAACTCCTTAATTACCGTGACAGAGACCTCATTCTACAATTGTTTCGCAAATCCGGCCCGTTGCGCTTTGAAAATGCAATGATCACTGAATATCCAGATTTTACAGCGGAAGTCCAGAAGAAACGGAGCTCTTTCTATCGTGTCAAAGAATGCCTTTGCAAACACCACATCAAATATGCGTTGATGTTCCCAGCCAGACTCCGAGTACAAGATGACACTCGTGTACATTTCTTCACTACACCAGAGGATGCCTGGACCTGGCTACACGCCAAGGGTCTTGCTGACCCGATAGTCACAGACACTCCAGGCAACAGCTGGTATCCACCTAAGACAAGGCGGAAGCAACGTAAAAAACAAGGCGCTAAACCCTCATCGGAACAATCACAAACTGAACGCTCCCTTCTTCTGCAAGCCACATCTAGATTTGTTAATACATCACCAACCGCCCTGTCTAATCAAACAGATGGGGAACCAGACCACAACCCTGCTTCTGACTCAGCGGAATCCACGCGAGGCCCTTCTCTCACGCCGCGCACAGCAGATGATATCTGTTAAGCTAACCGAGATTCACCCATCCCTCCTTCTTACACACGATAACGGGACTTCCTCCCCTTGGATGTCAGAGGGAAACCTGGCGACACTGCGGACCCCCGGGCGCAGCGCACGGCTCGATCACGGGCCTGGGCGGCGCACTCAGCATCATAAACAACCTGGGCAGGGCGGTTATATCTTATCGCTCTGTACTAACACTATTTGGCACCCTCCATGCGCCATATGGACTGTTCTCCCATGCCGGCAATAGCCGAAATTTTTTTCATTTTTTCACTATTCTTGTTGATGTTATATATTGTTTTCAAGTGTGCTTATTTTTTTTGGGTTACTGGCTTTGTCACACGCTATCTCACCGCAAATGCATCCGCAAATACCCAACCCTCATACACCACACCGATAGGCTCACATTTAACAGCGCCGAGAACGCTACCTGGCTGGTCTCAAAGGGCAATCGTTGTAATATTCTCATAATAGGCCCGGGGGACAAGCACCTCCCCGTTTTAGTTATATTTGCAAATGCATTATGGCTTCTCAAACACAACGGGGAATCTTGAAATACAAGATACTCACATGGAACATCAAAGGTATGGCAGCGCCGCAAAAGCGACAAAGGATTCATACATTTCCTAAACGGCAACAAATACACATTGCCCTGCTACAAGAGACACACCTCACTAAGTCCACATTAGAGAATACACGCTTAAAATGGAAAGGACAATTACACGCCACCACCTCCTCTTCCTTTGCTCGTGGTGTGGCGATTTGGATTGCCCCTGGGGTCCCATTTACTACGACTCGCACACAATGCGACCCAGAAGGTAGATATGTGATACTAGAAGGCGTCCTTGACCGATCCCCACTAGCGTTGGTAGCGCTATACTCCCCTAACACTAGTCAAGGTGACTTTCTGAATACGCTTACCCCTGGCAGTCTTACTGACCCTGCATTAGAGTGCATCGGGGGGTGACTTTAATAGCGTCCTGAATACTCAAATAGACCGTTCGTTCCCCCGTCTTGGTGCGGCTTCATCCAACCGAGCCTCACAAGCTTTAGCAAAATGGGCCTCTCACAATAATTTAAGTGACATCTGGAGGATAGGTCACCCCACCCACCGCGAATATTCTTACTACTCCCCAGTACATAAATTATACACCAGAATAGATATGATCTTTGTGTCCGCAACTGTAATCCAGAAAATGTGTAGTACCGAATATCTGGCACGCACTATATCGGACCACAACCCATTATGCGCAATAATGGCCTGGGGCCACATGCATACCCGCATCCCAACATGGCGACTGCAACCAGAAATTCTTTTAGATCCTCCCTTCCATACAGAAATGTCCAAACAATTGGCTGATTATTTCTTATTAAATAAAAACACAACAGCATCTCGTGCTACAGAATGGGACGCCCACAAAGTGGTGATACGTGGCCACTGCCTCGCAGCCACAGTGGGAGTAAAGAAGATACTCACTAAAGAACTACAAGACTTAGAGGTCAAGCTCCGTAAAGTGGAGATCGAGGTTTCCAGTGGCGAGGCCACATTGTCTGGACTGAATTAGCTTAAAGCTGCCTACAAAGAAGCAGACACTAGGCTGGGTAAGCACGACTACAGACACTACAGGACACGGCAACACGCCGAAGGAGATAGATCGGGCAGACTACTGGCGTGGCTGACCCGCCAACCCTCGCAATCATCACCTATTGGTGCAATACGTTTAAGCTCCGGCGTCATTGTCAATACTCAATCCGAAATCAACGACGCCTTCTTAACATACTACCGCACTCTATATACACCTCTTCCCTCCCCGTCAGAGCAGCAACTAACTGATATATTAACATTTGTCTCTCACAACCAACATATTATAGACAATGATACCACCTTGGACGGCCCCATTACAATAGAAGAATTGCGCGTAGCACTAACACAAATGGCACGAGGCAAGACCCCTGGCTCAGATGGCCTGCCGGTGGAATTCTTTCATTCCCACGCTACACATCTTCTGCAGCCACTCAAGTATTTAATGAAGCACGAAATAAATTACTATTACCGGAATCCATGCGCAAAGCTCTAATAGTTGTTCTCCCAAAAACAGGCCGCGACCCTTTAGATGTTACATCATACAGACCACTCTCTCTTCTCAACACAGAGGGGGTTATTCTAACTTTGGAGGAGTGTTAATCCGTCCCAAAAGTGACGGTAAAGTGACGGATATACCACCAGCCGTATTAGGAGTTCCATAGGATATAATGGACTCGTAATACGGCTGGTGGTAAATCCGTCACTTTTCCGTCACTTTTGGGACGGATTAACACCTACTCCAAAGTTAGAATAACCTCCAGACTGTAAACTGCTGGGGAAAATACTAGCAAATAGATTACTTCCCCACCTAGAAAGTTTAATACACTCAGACCAGTCTGGTTTTATCCCTGGGAGAAGCACCTTTTTAAACATCAGAAGATTGCTTCACATAATGCACAGTAACACAGAACCAAAAGCTGTAGCCCTCTCCTTAGACATTGAAAAAGCGTTTGATACGCTGAGCTGGGATTACCTTCTACGCACGCTTAAAGCGTTTGGTTTTGGGTCCGGTTTCTTACAATGGATCAAAACGCTCTACTCTAAACCCACAGCTCGAGTCAAAAACGGTCGTGTTATCTCTGAGGCGTTTCCCATAGGCAGAGGCACCAGACAGGGATGTCCATTATCCCCTTTATTATTCGCCATAGCTATGGAACCATTAGCAATTAAACTACGAAGTTGCGCGCACCTGTGGGGCATCTCCGAATCTAACACACATCATATTATATCCTTATATGCGGACGACGCCCTGATATACCTGCGTAATCACTCCACCTCCATGGCTGGGGTTCTATCAATGCTCGACTCCTTTGCCCTGGCTTCTGGTCTACGCGTCAATTGGTCCAAATCAAGTACCTTTCCTCTTACCCCCATACCGACAGACCTTCACATGACACTACCGCAATATCAACTACCATGGTCACACAATACCTTCAAGTATCTCGGGATCCAAATCTATCACTCCATTATTGACCTGAAAGAAGGCAATATTGATAGAGCACTCAGCTCTACTCGCAGCTCAATGTCATTCTGGGGCTCGCTCCCCTTATCTCCCATGGGTCGAGTAGCAATAGCTAAAATGCTCATCCTTCCAAGGTTCTTATATTTTTTTACTGCCCTGCCGCTGTGTCTGCCACGAGCGTTCTTTAACAAACTGCACTCATTATTGACTGATTTACTCTGGGGCAGAGACAGACGCAGGGTAGCGTTAACTACAACACAATACCCGCAAGAGGCGGGGGGTTTGGGCATGCCCAACTTTGAGAGATATTACGCAGCTTCTCAGCTGCTATGGGTGTCTACATGGCTCAAAGAGATCCCTTCCTCTGAAGGCACAATGCTGCAGACATATTTGGCCCCGCAAACATTGCTGTCTTCACTCTTATCTGGCCCTAACCGCCTACCCTCAAAACTTATATTACTAGAGGCAGCTCGCTTCTGTTGGTGCAGATACGTTCAAAGTGAGTCCCCTCTATCCCCCTACTCCCCCCTGTTACCACTGCTCCAGCTACCAAACACCCAAACATTATCATTAAATCACGATACGCGGGACATAAGTACTCTAAACGTAGGCGACT
Organism: Pleurodeles waltl; assembly: GCF_031143425.1. Classification (NCBI taxonomy): domain Eukaryota; kingdom Metazoa; phylum Chordata; class Amphibia; order Caudata; family Salamandridae; genus Pleurodeles; species Pleurodeles waltl. The sequence continues at coordinate 895,713,351 of NC_090446.1, forward strand.
ACTACTCGAGTTCTAAATTACGCACCTTTGCGGACCTAGTGGCCGCTGGAGTTATGCACACAGGAGCCTTCCTGATGTACAACGCTATTAAACGACTACTTAACAACCTTTGGGGTTCCGGCAATAATGAACCTCCCGAATCCCAACTACTTACTGTTATTCTTACGATGGGCAGCGCAAAAGGCATCATAACTAAATTATACACAGTACTGATGACGGAGGTCTGCTCCGCGTTACCGCTTGCTAAAGCACGTTGGGACTCTGTCCTCCCTACACCACTATCACAAAAAACATGGATTGCGGCTCTTACAATGATTAAGTCAATATCCCGCAACCCTCGGTTGCGTTACACCCAATTCAATTATATTCACCAAGCATATCTATCTCCGGCCCGCATCCAAAGAATATACCTGAATGAAAACTCAACATGTCCTAGATGTGCTGCCCCGGCAGCAGATTTCTATCACATGGTCTGGAGCTGTCACCCCATAAACTCAGCCTGGCATCGGGTCACAAATACCACAGCAGACATTACATCTCACACTTTGTCGTCCACCCCTGACTCATGTTTACTTGGCATACGTCAACGCGCCAAAGGCGATAAACATCTGCACAGATTTATTGATTTGGCATTTGCTGTCTTCAAGCGCCTAATAGCCACGCACTGGAAAGCCCCACACGTACCATCTCACTCTGCCTGGCTTCGCGACTTGCACAGTCGCTCGCAGGCCGAAGCTCAGACATTACGCTTACTGCAATACAAGGGCCTACTACAGGATGGCCCCGAAGTCTGGGACATTTTTGTGGTAGCGATCGAAAACAGGGATGACACATACCCCCCCTAAGCCCCCCGCCCACAATCCTTCAGTACATTAACCCCCTCATGCCCCCTCCTAACGGCATGTGGCAGTACTCTTGGTTGCTTACGCAGGGACCACGCCTTTATGCACTACATGCTTGGCTTTGGGTATCCCTAAAATGGCTCTATGCCCTATTATACCTCACAACTAACATCTCAAGGGTGTTGCCCTGATCTCCAAGCATAATAATCGGACCCTCTCTCTATTTCATCCCACCATCCGGGGTTGGGGCATCCAGCATTAGGAATAATACCAGCGGTGTTTAGCTGTGACCTTAGTTAATCAATTAGTTGCATAATTTACAATGGTGTTTTCTGAACTGTATTGCGCAACCGCGCTGTAGTGACTTACAAATGCGTGTAAACAATTTGAAAAATTATCAGTGACTAAACATGTTGTTGTGTGTGCATAATGTTTAATAAACAGATTAAAAAAAAAAAAAAAAGGGCCCCTTAAGAAGGGCCCTCCAATTCAAGTTTTACTGCCATACCCCTTCTTCATGGGAGAACGGACAGCCCGGATGTCACTCGAAGGTTTTCGACATCACTTGAGAGGTACAACTTGGCCCTCATGCTACACACAGCTCGAGAACAGTGTCTAAACATCACTTGCTACTCAGAGTGATTTACTTCCACAGCTAAAAAGTCATAAATTAAGCTACGTGAATCAATCATTACTATTGATAATTACTAAGTATCAATCCATTTAATTTCCTTCCCGAAATGTATCACTGTGCAGTGGCGCCACGTCGCAAAACCTTGGAGCAGATTCTGAAGTAATTCAAGCTGTCGTTTAGAGTTTGTAAATGGAAGAACTTTCACAAAAGTTAGCAACGTATTTTTAAAGCTTCGCCAACTTTAAGAACATTAAAAAAAGCCTGAAGGATCACTCAAAAATAGGTTTTATGAGAGAAAACATTGGAAAACTTACAATAATAAACCCTCAACAACATAATTTTTGTGGGAAATTTCGTTGTCACGTAAAGTTTCGCAGAGTTAACTTAATAAATTTGGAACCTGTGAAATTCCCATAACATTATCATTGAAATTTTTATTTCACACACCGCTAGCTCAGATCCTGGCTATACTCCAAAGTAATATCTCCAGAGGGAGGATTCCCATTGAGACTGGTAAATTCGAAATATGTCCACAGAGTTTCTGAGTTTGACCCAAGCAGGGCAGTTCAAACTTGCCAAGTCCCCACAGCATGATTATGAATAGCACGTCATGCTGGAGGTAGTTGTTTTGAAAGCACACACTCCATATAATATCCCTGATTCAGGGAGAACTTGTCTCAAGGCCCCAGGGAAACCTCTCCAATTCTGAATGTATGCCGGGGCATTTTAGCAGCCCCCCGGGGACACTCGTGGGCCCATGGAATGGAGAAGGAGAGTGGTGGAATCAAGATAAGGTCATCAGCGGTGGAAAAGATTCTCCTGTAGCACTGGACAATTTTCGTGGCATTTTTTCAACTCACCAGCATTGCGTTTAGCAAATTTCAAAACCCACAAGCAAACAAGCAACAAACAAACAAGCATTGACCTTCACCAGGGAAACACCCGGAACAACGGCTCCTAAATCACGAAGTCGTGGAAAATGAAAGCGAAACAACGATTTCGTTTTCCACGACTTCCTGGTTTTAGGGCCTTAACCATGCATGTGTGAACCACGTACATGCGTGGTTAAGGCACAGAAGAAGGGAGTCGACGCGGTGAAGGAGGAGGTAAGTTGAGCTGGGGCTGTTTTTTTGGGGGTGGGTTGGGGGGCTTGGGGTGATTAGGGTTTAGGGGGAGGGGGGCCAGGGTTTAGGTTTTAGGGGTGGGTTGGGGTGTTGGGGTGCTTTAGGTTTTAGGGGCGGGGGTGGGGACTGGGGTTATTTTTTGTTTTAGGGGGTGGGGTTGGGGGCTGGGGGTGATTAGGGTTTAGGGGCAGGGGAGGCGGGGTCAGGGTTTAGGTTTTAGGGGTGGGTTGGGGGGTTGGGGTGCTTTAGGTTTTAGGAGAGGGGGGTTAGGGTTGTGGTAATTTTGGGGGTGGGGTGGTTGTGGGGGTGGGGGGGTTGCGGTAATTTTTAGGGGTGGGGGGTCAGGGGGGACGCATGCTGGAACCGTGCATGCTGATCACTAATGCCTTTACCAGGAATGCCTTTACAACGAAAAATTGTTGTAAAGACATTCATGGTAAAGGCATTAGTGATAACAACAAGGTTGTTGTTCCGAACTCGTTGAGCCATGGGCGATTGAAGCACTCATGGTTTCAACATCTAACCCCTTCACCTATGTAAGAGCTATTGGCTTTGCCAATATCTTTTAGCCATGACTGCTGTTCAGCATGGTTAAACATTAGTGGCATGGCGTAGCGTGGAGTAGAAAAGAGTAGCACAGGGGAGAGTGGAGTAGAGTTTCTTATAGTGGAGTGGTATAGAATAGAGTTTAGTAGAGTGGAGTGTAGGGGTGTAGAATGGAATGGTGTAGAATGGAGTGGCATAGAGTTGCGTAGGGTGGAGTGGCATAGAGCAGCGTGATATAGAGCAGGGTGGTATATGCAAAGTGGCATAGAGCAAAGCTGCGTGGAGTGGAGTGATGGAGGGTGGAGTGGCATACTGTAGTGTGGTGTTGTGTAGAGTGCAGAGTGCAGTGGAGTGGTGTAGAGTGGCATAGAACTAAGTGGAGTGGCGTGGAGTAGTGTGGAATATACTGGCACAAGGTGGAGTGGCGTGGAGTTGAGTAACAGAGTATAGTGGCATGGAGTGGAGTGGCAAATTGAAATGGTGTAGAGTAGAGTGACGAAGAGTAGAGTGAAGTGGCATGGGGTGGAGTGGGATAGAGCAGAGTGGTGTAGACCAGAGTAGTATAGAGTGGAGTGGTGTAGACTAAGGTGGTGTAGAGTGGAGGTGAGTGAAGAGGAGTGGGATAGATTAGAGTGGCATAAAGTAGAGCACCTAGAGTGGAGTGGCATAAGGGGCATAGAACAGAGTAGAATGATGTGGATTGGTGTAGAGTACAGTGGCACAGAATGGCTTGGAGTGGACTGGCGTAGAGTATGATGATATAGAATATAATGGCTTAGAGTGGAGTGAAGTGGAGTGGTGTAGAATGGAGTGAAGTCTCTTAGAGTGGAGTGATGTGTGGTGGCATGGAGTGGCATAAAGGTACATTGAGTGACTTGGTGTGGTTTAGAGTAGAGTGATATGGAGTGGAGTACCATGGTGTAGAATGGCATAGAGTACACTGGCATTGAGTGGAGCGGCATAGAGTGGACTGGCATGACGTGGAGAGGCTTAGAGTAAAGTAGCATATGTTGGAGTGACATAGAGTAGAGTGGAGTGGTGTGGAGTGGCATAGCGTAGAGTGGCATGCAGTGGAGTGGAGTAGAGTGTCAGAGTGGTGTAGAGAAGAGTGGCTTAGAGGAGAATAGAGTGGTGCTGAGTGGAGTGGCATAGAGTAAAATGTCATAGAAAAGTGTGGCATTGAGTGGAGTGGAGGAGAGGAGAGTGGAGTGGCATAAAGTGGAATGGCATAGAGTGAAGTGAAGTGGCCTAAAGTGTCTTGGAGTGGTGTGAAGTGGCTTAGAGTGGAGTTGTGTAGATTGGAGCGGTATTGAGTGGTGTAGAGAAGTGTGGCATAGAGTGGAGTGGTATTGAGTGGTGTAGAGAAGTGTGGCATAGAGTGGAGTGCAATAGAGTGGCAGTGAATGGAGTGTATTGATGTAGAGTGCCACAGAGTGTCATTGTGTGAAGTGCAGTGGACTGGTCTGGAGTGGCATAGAGTGGAGTGGGTGTAAGTACCATAAAGAAGGACTGTTCAAAAAAGTGTTTGAAAACTAGTGGCGTAACATTAGCCCCTGCATCCCCTTCTGTGTGGGGGTGACCCAAGCTCACAGGAGGGACAAGCTCCAGGGGGGCCCTCAGCACAGCTGACACTGTGCTTGGTCTGCATGCCCCTGGCCTGACTGCTCCCAACTGGTTTGTGGGGCCACTACATGTACTTTGCAGGGGACACCCTTCAAGTTTATTTACACCACGTTTGAAAACATAACAAGTGGAGAATGCAGCTGAGAACTGGAAACAGAGGAAGTGTCCTGAAATGTGTACCTCAATCACAGCATGATCAGTGAAGGACACTAAGGGCCTCATTCTAAGTCTGGCGGGTGGCGGAGGCCGCCCGCCAGACTTCCCCCCTCCAGAATACCGCACCGCGGTCGGAAGACCGCTGCGGCTATTCTGTGTTTTACACTGGGCTGGCGGGCGACCGCCAAAAGGCCGCCCGCCAGCCCAGTGTAAAACTCCCTTCTCACGAGGACGCCGGCTCAGAATTGAGCCGGCGGAGTGGGAAGGTGCGATGGGTGCAGTTGCACCCGTCGCGAATTTCACTGTCTGCAATGCAGACAGTGAAATTCCTTGTGGGGCCCTCTTACGGGGGCCCCTGCAGTGCCCATGCCATTGGCATGGGCACTGCAGGGGCCCCCAGGGGCCCCACGACAACCCATACCGCCATCCTGTTCCTGGCGGGAGAATCGCCAGGAACAGGATGGCGGTATGGGCTGTCAGAATCCCCATGGCGGCGCAGCGAGCTGCGCAGCCATGGAGGATTCTAATGGGCAGCGGAAAACCGGCGGGAGACCGCCGGTTTTCCACTTCTGACCGCGGCAAAACCGCTGCGGTCAGAATGCCCTGCGGGGCACCGCCAGCCTGTTGGCGGTGCTCCCGCCGACCCTGGCGCCGGCGGTTCCTTACCGCCGGGGTCAGAATCAGGCCCTAAGTAAGCTGAATCAATCTGTGCTTGGTCCATGCTCCACAGAAATAAAAGGAAATGATGCCTGGCATTTGCTGGTCAATTATGATGCAGCAAAGAAGACTGGTAAAATGAACATTCAGCATTGGGAGGGCTCCAAGCCCTTCATTGTAAACAATATCTCTTGCAAGAGAGAATACATGGATCATAAGTGCTGTCTTAGACTCAACCTGAAAACTGCTCCAAGTTGTGAGCTGTCAGGCTTCACATTTTTCATGGTCCTATTGCTCATCCGTTGTGGGCTATTCTCTAGGAGGCCATGATGCTGTGAATGTTTATAGTGCTTGGAGGCAGGACAATGTCACAGATCACTATTACTCCCACCCCAACAGACCTTGGGAAGGTGGGTTTGCAGCCTGCTCTAAAGTGCTCTACATTACTCTGGATGTTGTCTATCCTTTATGTGTCCTCATCCCTAAATCATCACCACTACCTCTCCAGCCACCACTCCAACTCCTTCACTACAGTTGCCTTACTAGCTGGGTGTTGTGTCAAAGGCAATTAATCTATCACGGAAAGAAGCAGAGACAGAGATGGGCAAAAGGGAGAAAGAAAGAGAAAAAGAGAAGTGAGGCCTTGGCCAATGGAAGGGGGGCACATGACGAGAATAGGGGGAAACAATCAACCCCACCTCCTCCGGTTTAGCACTATCTAGTAACCAGCTTCCCTTTCTCTCACTCTTTCACTCCCAGGTGTGTCTTAAAACTTTAACCTTTGCTATACGTATTTTCTTTTGGAACTCGCAGTGAGGCACTTTTTAGTTTACAGTGCATGTGTTCTAAGAAACTATTTTGAGTTACTAGCACACTACACTTGTGTGCCTCCAGAATCACGACCAGCTCCCACATTCGAAATTCAGGATGATCGCCAGCTCCTCTACTGAAAATTAAGCACCAGGTCGAGTTACTGCGCAGACAAGTTAGCATTTTGACAAACTCCCATACTGATAGTTTAGCACAATGCTGAGCTCCCATGCTAATCGGTCACCACCATTCGAGTACCCATGCTGATAGTATCACAATTGTAATTGAATTGTATTGTTCTATTTAATTAAATTGTTACCATACACCACCACTTCAAAGTGACTTTAAAAGAGAAACAATAAAAAGCAGTTAAAAATGATCTTTTAGCAAGAACGACAATGTTCAGAAACCACATTTTCACATTCAGTTTTGTAAAAGTTATGCTTAAACATTTGGCAAAACATGAGAGGTCTTCTGTGTTCAAAGAGTAGCTCAGGCCGTCCTGGCACATCAAAATGACCCCTCTTTGAAAAAAAAAATGGGATTAAAATCCTCTGTCTCTATTCCCTGCAACAATACTGTTTTTGTGATTGTGTTTTTTGTACTTTTGATTATAAACATCTCAAATTGCATTCACATGATTTTTTTCTTCTCATAGACCCTTTTAATTGAACTCTTTAGGTAATTCTGACCTGTAATTTGTCATATGAGTCGCATAATATGGAAGCTTTACAAGGAAGTACTAAAGCATAGTAGGTAAGTATATATTTATTGTTTGAATAATTGCAATCATTTATTACATAACACTAAATGATTCTTACCCCATCTTCTAAAAATGAAGGCTTACCCACATTTTGACAGGCAATTAGTACACTTGGGCTTGACATTTCTCATTTTTTTCCCACTGGTTCCGGATACTGCAGTCAGATAATGTTGTTTGATATCCAAGCACTAGGTCGGTTTTTAAAGAGGTGTGCCGAGTGGCTTCTCTCTTCTTGGCTGTGTTTGTAATGGTAAAAATCGAATTCTTATGTCTTGTGACGTGAGATGAGGTAAGTTAGATACATGTGATAGCACACGTAGAATGTTTTATCTATTAATGGTGTCATCTTGTCCACCTGAGTTGTATTCAGGAGTGAAGTGAGGCCTATTCTTGCCATCAAGGCCTTGGTTGATTTAAATTTCTGTTAATGCCGCCTGGGTTGGCAGAGGCCTGGTTGTCAATGCCAGACACGGTGCAAAAATTGTATATGATTGGGCCACTGAGCTGGTAACTCCCTGCAGTTGGCTGTACTAACTTTGCTTATGTTATTTCGTAACTTAATTAGTTTTGTGTCAGTTTCTGTCTCTTCATTCATGTAAGGCATATTACCTGATGAAGCGATTATGCCTTTTGTTACATGTATGTAGCTATCATAACTATGGATTGTGTGATTTTCAAATTTGATGGTTAGTGCTTAAACATCTCCGTCATTGAGGAGCTGACTATCCGGAAATGCTGCTATAATGCCTAATGCTTGAGATCTGTTACTCTCAATTCTGCTTCCAGGGATATTAATAGACTTATCTTTCTGCTGTGTGAAGTATGCCGGAAATTGTGTTTTTTTACATGAATGCAACTGTTGTTTTCGGTGTTCAGTTCAATTATTCGGACGAGCTATCATCACGCAATGTCATGGCAAGCAACCTGCTTTGAGATGTTGGATGTTGTTTTTCTAGTTGACTAGGGCTGGCCTTGCTGTTTACTAGGATTCCTAATGAAGTAGAGATTTTTGTTCCTCTTTTTAAATATTTTCTTTTCTTGATAGTAGCTTTGTGCCCCCTATTCACTCTGCATATTTTTAAAGATGTTCTTTGGGAAGTAGTGAGTAGGTGCTCCTGTGGTCTCATTTGATTGGCTTGATTCTGGCTTGTGCTTTGTGAGCATCTTGGGAGGCACTGGGCTCAAGGGCTCTTAGATTTCAAACATGTTAATGTTTTCTTTTGAGGCTGTTAATTGGAAACTGTAAGTCTTGGGGGGGGGTACTTAGTTTATACATTATTGGCAAACCAGTGCGTTCCAGATTCGATTCTGTGACTGACTGTATTTTTGAGTGAATTCCTTGTATTGTGAAATTTGAGAATTTGGCCTCTGTGTGGACATGCCCTGAGCAAGGCATTGATGAAATTGTAAAAAAGAAAAAAGCACTAGTGGTCCTCATTAAATAAATCTCCAACAGCTGCAAGGAGATCTTTTCAATCATCAAGGGTTTTACCTCACCCTCGCCCAATGACAACTACCTTGCTGCCTCCCAACAACTCTGCAACAACCTGTCCAACTTCTTCCACAGCAAATTTGCAAATATCTACAGCAACTTTGCACACCAACCCAACCTCAGAAAACTCATTGCTAACCTATGTATCACCAACCAAGATGGCTGCCTGACCGAATGGACAACCCTCACCAGAACCAAGACAGCAGTAATCATGTGGACTACCCACTCCGGGGCCCCAACGGACCCATACCGTCACCGCATCTACAACCTGGGAATATCACCAGTCATCACCCTGACCCACATCAACACCTCCATCTCATCGACTACTTTCCCAGATGACTGGATACTTGCAGAAATCAACGCTCTGCTCAAGAAGTCCACAGCCGATCCAAAGTAACTGAGCAACTTCCGAACCATCTCCCTGCTTTCTTATCAGACCGAAGTGATTAAGAAGGCCAATAACAGGCAACTCACAACCCACCTCGAACTTCACCATCTTCTAGACAACACACAATCAGGATTCAGAAAGAACCACAGTACTTAAACAGCATTCATCACGGACACCAAGGAAATTCAAAACATCCTGTACTGGGGAGAAACAGTGGCCCTCATCCTGCTCGATCTCTCCGTGGCCCCTCACACTGTCTCCCGCACAAAACCTTCATTAGAAGACTCCACACAATCAGCATACAAAGATCCAGTCTCAAATGGAACTCTTCCTTCCTCATGGGAAGAACACAAAGGGTCAGGCTGTCACTCTTCATATCAGAGACTAAGCAACTGATTTGCTGTGTCCCACAAGGATAATCCTTCAGCCCCACTCTTTTCAACACACACAATATATTGCTCGCCAACATCATAGGATCACAAGACATCACAGTCATCTCCTGTACTGATACACCCAACTCATTCTCACCCTGATGGACAAGACAAACACCACCAGAACCGACTTCACAAACTGGCCATGGTAGCAAACTGGATGCGAACCACCTGAAGCTCAAATCCGACAAGTTGGAAATACTGGTCTTTAGCAACACAACTTCCCCATGAGGTTCCACCTGGTGGCGTCCAAGCTAGGTCTAACATAAGGATCATGCAAGAAATCTGGGGATCAGCCTAGATGACAAGCTCAACATGACAGCTCAAGTCAACACAGTGTGCACCTCATGCTTCCACATCCTACACATGCTTCAAAAGATCTTCAAAAGGTTGCCTCAGAAGACCAGATGGACCATTATACAAGCACTCATCACCAGCAGGCTGAACTACGGCAACACTCTCTACACTGGAATCAACAAACAACTCCTACACAGGCTCTAGACCACCCAGAGTGCAGCTGCAGGACTCATAATCGACCTCCATGCTGCACCCACATCACACAGCACCTCAGGAAGCTTTATTGGCTCCCCATTGACAGATGCAGCCAATTCAAAATTTTACACACCTATAAAGCCCAGCACAACACAGGACCACAATATCTTCATACACTTTCACCAACCCACTAGACACCTAAGCTATACCTCACTCTAACTCGCACACAATTGCACCCAAGACATGGGACGACCTCACTGAACACATCAGAGTCACCTACTCACTTCTTGAGTTCCGCAAGAAGCTGAAGACCTGGCTCTTCATATAAGCTCCTTGGGAGTAAATACCTACACACCTAGCCAAAGCACCTAGGGTGATTAGTACACTATACAAATCAAAGTAACATAACATTGCATAATATGACTTTGAACATTTTTAGTTCAATGTTTATTTTAATGTTGAGATTGACGTGTGAAGTCAAGAATCCATCTAAAGCTCCAACTTGTAGGACTATCAGCTGAGAGCATTAATGTCTTCCAGAAGAGTGCTATTGACAGAAGTAAATATGCTATCCATTAAGTTGGTTGTCATTGGCTGGGAACCTGAGTATCTGTGAATTTTATATCTGATATAATTGATTTCAGCTTCATCTTTGACTACTTCAATCTGTTGTACGTCAGAGTCATCCCGACGGAAGCTTTTGATATACATTGGAAAATTCCTTCTGAGGGCTTTCTGCTTCTTAATGGACTCTTATGGATTATTGAGTGATGGGCCCTTGATTAAAGATGAAAGTTTAATGATAGAAAGTCCAGAGGGGCTTTAACTGTACCGATGGATTGAGCTACTGTCTTAAATGTTTGGGCATGTTGACTGATTGAAAGGTGTTTTGCTTTCTGAAACGCCACAGGGTTCTTTCAAGGGGAAAGCAGTCTCAACTTGATGCATGATAGCTTGAGTGTTGGCTACTCCATGAAATTTGTCAAAAAAAATCTGTGATAGTATGTCCGATCTGCACTTGGGTGATGATTATTTCAATGGCTGCACAGTCAGAGGTTGAATTTTGATTATATGTTTACCTCTTAAACCCATTTTGCATCCCACTACGTATTATGAGGAAATACAAAAGCAGTAAATACCACCCAGACTCTGAAAAACAACAGAAGTCCCAAACCAGCAGAAAAGCAAAGTTAATGAAATTCTGCAAAGTGCAAAGAGAACCATCATTTAGGTCATAGCGAATTATAGTAGCTTGCACTCAATTGTCTTGTTTTGATGACTATTTGCAGAGGCAGACAAAATAAACAGGAAGTACTGTGGCCGGTAGGGTTAATGTTTTTTTTCACCCTATCCACAGAATAGAGGGAAACATAAAGGGAGTGAGGTGAGAATGGAAGGATATGAGAGGTTAGTCGCAGTCTTCCTCTTTCAAGTTCTTTTATATATGTACTATGTGGGAACGAATACCTCCTGCCGTACATTATAAGGCTATTGCAAGTCACTGAGGAGCTGCATGACCACACAGAGGAACAAAGCTGAATTTTGAGTTCTTTTATAAGGTTATTGAACTCCAAGGTGACCTGCACTATCTTTATCATGTACAATAGGGAGTACTTTATCTCTTATAATACGTGATCACTCCATCACTATTCCCACAAATCACTTAAATCCTTGCTACATAACTCTTCTGTATGAAAGAAAGAACATGTCTGCAAGCATGAAGAATAAAAATAGAATCTCCAGTGCAAAAGTAAATACATCAAAAAAGCTATTTGTTACAAAACGATATTAGTTTAATACAAGGTAGTATTTTTTTGAAAAGGTGCCATTGAAACGTGCAGCAAGATTCTACCTTTTCTATAATTACCTAAGAAGTGCAAATAATAAACATGTTGTCATAAATATCTGCTTTCCGCTTGTCACTATACAGCTAGAAAAAAGTGCAAAAGAAATAGAAGCAATGTTTTGTGTACATTCTTTAAGCAGCTTCTTTAATAATGCTCTATGACCTGACCTACAATTCCCCTTGGCTGCTAGGTCTAGTAACAGGCATTCTGAAGCCAGAACAAACAAGTGTGTCACAAGTCGCCTATTATGAAGAAATTGGAGACTGCTGGCCATATTTACAAGACCCATGCCGCAGAGCAGGGCAGCATGTGCCTTTCGAGCAAATTGCTGCCATGCACCAACTCAGGCACCCTTGCATCAATAGAGGCAATTTCCACTGTCTATGTGTGCTGCAAAATGCAGCACACATAGAAAGAGGTAAAAGCAGAAATAAATAATGCTATTTCTCTTTGTTGCACCATTCTAACGCCACCCCGGGGGAGGTGCATGCTTTTGACGCATTCCCAGGTTTACAAAAACCTTGTAAATCTGGGAATGCATCATAATCCATGGGTGTTGCGTAGGAATAGTGACTTGCGCTGTGTTGCCTTACTCCATATCTACCAGGCCATGCAGAGCCAAGCAAAGTGGCTTTACGTGGCCTTGCAGATAAGGGTGTGCAGCCTGCACTGCCGGTGTGTCACATAAAGTGACACACTGGCTGTTTTATTTTTACAGGGAATGCAGAATCCTATGTATTATATTTAGATACTCCCACCAGACAGGCCGGAGTTTTATGTGCCTTCAGCAGAGGTGCTCCTGTGACGGCTCAATTCAAGGCACTCAATCTTTGTCAAGCAGACTACATGTTTGATACCCCCAATCAACAAAGTTTTTTTTTTTTTTTTTTTAAAACAATCTACATTTTTTGTTTCTTGAAAACAAAACATAAAATAACATAATAATGGTCCTAACGTATAGGGGGCTTTCTGGCTGTGCATGGGGCCATTGTAAGATTTTACTAACTGGGACGGCAGTGTCTCACAAGGCAGTCCCAGGTAAGGTAAATGAGTGAGTTCTCCTCACCCTAAGAGGGCAGGCTGACCATCACTTTTGCCTCCTGACCCTGTGGCAGGACTGATGTTTTAAACACAGTGCTTTTATCAAAAAATAAAATAGAGGAGTCAATTGTGATTTTGGAATGGTGAGATCTACCATAGCTTCTGCTATGTTAACCTCTAAATGAAGCTGTAAGTCCACATTCTTGCAGAATGTAGACAGCAACATTGTAATAAAAATGGCAGAGAAGGCACTGCCCAAGGAAAACAGAAACATGAGAAGAAAACTAAACCATATTTAAAGTATTTTTAGAAATTAGTAAATTATTTTTATAATAGATTGTTGGTGGATGTCCCACAAGCCTAGGCCCAGTGTCTGTTAGGAAGCCTTCTAAACTTTCCTTCCTCTCATTGAAGACATAGGTGTTCCTTCCCACAGGGGCTACTCCTGCTTGTGAGTGAACAGTGGTTTCCATGAGTGTGGGACGTTAGTAAGTTTAACTGCAACCAGCATCAAAACACATGTTTTCTGATATTTCCAGAATGGACTAGCAAAAAGGTACATGCTAGTCCATTCTGATTGGAATACTTTATATTGACTTTCTGTTTAAAAAACACAAGCCAGCATCAATCCACACCAAATTTTACATGAGGGAAACGCACATTTGTTTAGTTTAATTTTCCTCTCAAGTGAGCTTTCTATTCAAAATATACTAACTAGATTTTCATATTCTTTCAAAAGGTTGACTATCCACTTAATTCATTCGAGAACCAGGATTCACATTTAAAGTGTCCAAGAAGCTTAGGGGCATGTTTACAATAAAGTAGCACAGCACAGTGCTGCGCCAAAGTTTGCAGCGCCGCGCCAGGCATGCGCCTTATTAACAAGAATATGGCGCACCCCTGTGTTTTCCACTGCACCAGCACAATTTTTGCTGCTGAGCGCCAATGCAACCACCCTTGTGCCACAGTGCAAGGAAGGCTGCGTTGAGGCGGAGATTGTTTTTGTGCAGGAATGGACACCTTCCTGCACAAACACAATCTTCAATGGTGATTTGTTCTATCTATGTGTGCTGCAGAATGCAGCACACAAGGAAAGAGTAAAAACGCCACCTTGTAAATACGGCTCCTTCACACGCAGCACTTTGCATGGGAGGGGCATGCAATGGGTGTTGCTGTGGGCATTCCACAGCAACACGGATTGCATTTTGACGCTTCCCCAGATCTATGAGAAATTGTAAATCTGAGGGTATGCCAAAAACTAACACCACCCCAGGGCTGGCCTTAGCATGGATCAACGAGGAGAAATGCTTACATTTCTCCTTGTTTTTTTCTCTTTCTATGTGTGCTGCATTCTGCAGCACACATAGAAAGAGCAAATCGCCTTTGAAGATTGTTTTTGTGCAGGAAGGCCTTCCTGCACAAAAACAATCTCCCAGTAACGCAGCCATTCTTGTACCATGATTCAAAGGTGGTTGTGTTGGCGCTAGGCAGCTAATTTAGCACTAGCGCAGGGGGAAAATAGGAATGCACCATATTTTTGTAAATACGGTGCTTCCCTGTATTTCAGACCTGAAGCAGAGTTGTGCTCCCAAGTATGGCCCGGCGCCGTGCTGCACCAGTTCTGTGTAAATATGCCCCATAGGGCCAGATTTACAAGGCCCTAGCACCACTGGAGCTCAACTTTTTGTGACGCTTGGTGGCGTTGTGCAGTGCGCCACATTTACAAGGCAGCGCTAAGCCACTTTTTGTGGATTAACACCACCTTGTAAATACAGCCCCTGCACACGCAGCACTTTGCGTTGAAGGGGTGTGGATTTTGATGCTGCCCCAGATTTACAAGAAATTGTAAATCTGTGGCAGCACCCAAATCTAACGCCACCCAGGGGTGGCGTTAGCATGGCAGAGTGAGGGGAAGTATTTTTACTTCTCATTTTATGCTCTTTCTATGTGTGCTGCAGAATGCAGCACACATAGAAAGAGCAAATTGCCATTGAAGATTGTTTTTGTGCAGGAAGCCACCTTGTAAATATGGGCCACTCCAATGCAGTTTTCTGCATCAGAGGGGTATGCAATTGGTGTTGCTGTGGGCGTTCCAACGCAACACCCATTGTTTTTGACGCTACCCCAGATTTAAAAGAAGGCATAAATCTGTGGCAGCACCAAAAACTAACGCCACCTGAGGGCGTTAGTTTATGGTGATGCCACAGATAGCACACATAGAAAGAGTAAAAGGACATGAATCAATGTTTATGTGCAGGAAAGTGTCTCTTCCTGCACTTAAAAAATAATTTAAAAATGGCCAATTGATACTTCTATGTGTGCTGCATTCTGCACATTTTAGTAAATAAGGCACATCCCTGCGTTCGTAAAGCACTGCAAATTTCGGCACAGCACCGCCCTGCACCACTTTTTTTAGTAAATCTGGCCCTTAATTCACAAAGTAGCATTGGAACACAAATCTGTCGCTCAAAATCTTTATGACTTTGCTTCTACCTAATTCTCGTGAATATTTGTCAAGAAGTTCCCATATTTTTAATTAACAATCTCTAAAATTCAGAATCACTTAAGTGAATACAGCAGCATATTTTTAAACGAAATGGACAGAGTGCAAGTTACAATTATGAGCAAAAGACATACTAAAGCAAAACGGCTGACAAGGGAAGAATGCACATGAGAAGGAAGAGTAAAATGATGGCTCCATGTAGAAACCTAAGCCAACTTTGTAACAGCAGGACGTAAACATTCAACTACAGCCATTATGAACATTACTGAATTAAGCAATGGTTCACAATGGACTACTAATAACACCAAAGAGAGCAACACACTACCGAAATTGTCAAAGAAAATATCCTCAAATTACTGTAACACAGAATAACCTACCAACAATAGTGCCATACAGAATAACAAACAACATCGAGCCACAGAGAATAATGCACTGTTAATGTAACGATGGAAAGAATATCAGTAATAATGCTAGGTAGATGATGGACCATCAATAAAGTCCTGGCGAGTAACACAGCACCGATAATGCAAAGGAAAATAATTCAAAACTGATAATATCAGGATAAATATCGCACCGCAGCCAAGGTAATAGACATTAATGCACAAATAAATAGTGCACTGGAGAATAATGCACATCCAAAAATGCTAACAAAGCACCACCGATAATAACCCGAAGAACACTATCCGCAAGCACATCATCACATGAGATACAATGAACATGACTGAGAGGGTATTATTGTTTTACATGGCTAAATTATTAATTGTGGCCAACTCCCTCCCTCCATTTTCTTTAATTTGTCCACTGGTAATCAGCTCTGGAAACGTGTGGGTGACTCGTGAATGCTTAGTAGTCAATTTCGGGCCTGTATGTCGATATTTGATTATTTACCATGTAGCCCTATGACAAAGGGCAGGCCATTCCAGAATAGAGCAGTGTGTGTTTTTAGCCATATATGAGAGAAAGGCAGTGGATTTTTTTCTTATCGCCACAGTACCCGGCTTTGGTGCCCCTGATGCTATAACATAAATTGAATTAGTATCTTAGGTTCCGAAAAGGGAATTATTTACATTAGGTCAGTGGTGCCTAAAAGCACCACAGCCTTCTGTTACCGAAATTAAAGTATTTCTAAACCTTTTTAATGATTTGAATACTTACTAATATTCCTTATTAACCCGAATACCTCCAATACCCTTTCCTTGTGCCAAAATTATATCCTTTTCTCCTACTAGCACTACATGAGGTGTCCTACTACCCATCTAGGCACATTTGACCCTGTTGGAGGCAATCAACAAAGACCTTTCTTCCCTTTCACTCTTAGGCGCCCTCTATTGCTCACAATATAAAGAGGGAGGATGTCCACAATATCACCTGTCATCCCAAAGCTAAAAGAAGGAATCAAGGTAAGGTAGCAAGTGGTCAATGAAGGGGGACCATAAGTATTAGTGTGCCAAAAGGATAATTGCAGTAAGGTGCAGTAATATAGCAATATACATATATATATATGTAGATACACACACACACACACTGTAGTGAATCCTAGTTTGTTTTAATGGGATAACAGGAGTTAGCTTAGCCTTCGGCTTGCAGACTCGTGCCCCCGTCACCTAGTGACTTTTAACCTACTTAGCTTGCTCTGTCTTAGCCCATTTAATTTTTTTATTCCTTTAAGATGGCTGCCTTGTTTATAGTTAGGCCACTTGTTAAGCTTTGCATTATCAGTGCCACCGAGTTAAGGCTTCAAGATCAAGTGGCAAAGACAAACAAACAGTAGGTGTTCACTCTTAGGGACTTTCCCTTTCTATGCTTTCGAGGAATTTGTTTATATTAATTGCCGCCCCAAGCATGCCTGTTATCTATTGTTTGGGAACACACCTACATCAGGGGTCCAAGTAGATCTGTATAAATACATCACACTTTAGACAAATAATCAGAGAGATTCCGACCAGAGGGCATCGCCACCATCGCTGATATCGATGCTCCACGTCGTCTTGACCCTGACCCAGTCTTCGTGTCCCTACGGAGTCTGAGATAGAGACCTCATTCCAAGGTAACAAGGGTTGGGGGCTCCTCTCATGGACATGACATTGGCAGATTAGGTTTAACATACCCAGCTCTCCTTTAGGTAGGAGGTTAGGCCTATCATGATTGGGTATTAGGACATATTACACACTTTGGGGGTCATTACAACCCTGGCGGACGGTGTTAAAGATGCGGTAATACCGCAAACAGTCAGACGGACAAAAAAAGGGAATTATGACCCTGGCGGACACCGCCAGCAAAGACAGCCACTTTAATACTTCGCCCGCCACGGCAGTACAGACAAGCATCGCGGCGGTTACCGCCAACAGACAGGCGGGAGACAATGTACCGCCCACAGTATCACAACAGGCCAATCCGCCACCTTTTCCGGGGCGGATTCACCGTGGATAAAAACACGGCGGAAACAGCTTTTGCTATGGGAAAACGCTCACCTTAACATATCCCACGAGGAACGACGACTCCATGGACCCGGAACTCCATATACTACCTGCCCTTGTCTTTCTGCTCCTTCACGACCAACAGCGACGTAGGCGCAGAAGATACCGGTGAGCACAGCACCTACGACACGGGGAAGGGGGGAGGCAAAAGTTAGGGGGACACCCACCAAACACCCCCACCCCCACCCTCGCATATTACAACATACACACCAATGCAGTCACAAACATCACAGTAACAACCCAAAATTCCCCCGGAAGAATGCAAAGACAATGTGAATTTCGGACAAACTTTGTAATGTGCCAATATACATGTCATACAAAAACAAACAAATATATGTATACTAAAATCACTCTTATTTACATATATACAATCCGAGAAGTAGTGCAGATATGTACACAACAATGTCCGTGCACAAACAGTCCAAAAATCCATGGGCGAGGCCCACAATAGATACCTGACCAAAATCGGAGAGAACACTGCTGGGGCATCAGATAGAAACACTACAGGCACCTCAGGGGGAAGGGAAGGGGGGGCACCTCAGCCACATAAACGCAAAGCCAGATCCGCGACGGGGCTCCATGCCCATTGATGTATCCTGGGGAGTGCAAAGCCACAGTCTCTCAAGTCTATACAGTGGGTGGGTTGCCCACTGTTCCATCCTGGGGAGTGAAAAGCCACAGTCTCTCAAGTCTCCCAAGTGGGTGCGTTGCCCACTGTTACATCCTGGGAAGTGCAAAGCCACAGTCTCTCAAGTCTATACAGTGGGTGGGTTGCCCACTGTCACATCCTGGGGAGTACAAAGCCACAGTCTCTCAAGTCTATACAGTGGGTGGGTTGCCCACTGTCACATCCTGGGGAGTACAAAGCCACAGTATCTCAAGTCTATACAGTGGGTGGGTTGCCCACTGTCACATCCTGGGAGTGCAAAGCCACAGTCTCTCAAGTTGATGCAGGTCCATACTGGTACTGGGGGGTGACTGGTGCCCAGACTGGATGAGTCTCCCCATGAATGGTAGTGTCCTGTCACTGTCCCAGCTGCTCATGGGATAAGGATGCCTGATGTGGCGGGCCATTCATTCCTACCCGGTGCATTGCCCTCTTCAGTGGTGCTTTGACATGGCGGTCTTTGCCCTCTTCAGCGGTGCTATGACATGGCGTTTCAGGACTGTTCAGCGGTGCTTTGACATGGCGGTCTTTGCCCTCTTCAGCGGTGCTTTGACATGGCGGTCTTTGCCCTCTTCAGCGGTGCTTTGACATGGCGGTTCTGATACGGACATTGGTGTGTGGCATGACGATTTCCACACTGGACATTGGTGTGTGGCATGACGATTTCCACACTGGACATTGGTGTGTGGCATGACGATCCATCATTGCCCAGCGGGGCTGTGGCATCCTGGCCCGCCTGGGCTGTGACTCAGGTGGTGGTCTCTGGACCAGTGACGATACTTGAGCCCTCCTGGGCTGTGACTCTGGCGGTGGTCTCTGGACCAGTGACGATACTTGAGCCTTCCTGGGCTGTGACTCTGGCGGTGGTCTCTGGACCAGTGACGATACTTGAGCCCTCCTGGGCTGTGACTCTGGCGGTGGTCTCTGGACCAGTGACGACGGTGCTGGCGGTTGTGTCTGGACCGCCAGAAATGATAGCGCACTTCTCCGCCGTGACACTCACAACAGGCTGGGCAGACTTCCTCTGGACCTTCCCCCCCTTTTTTGGAGTTACAGCTGACTCACCAATCGCCTTTGATCCCATTTCACTTGTTGTCCCACCAGGAGTCTTGCCACGGTCCCGTCGTCCACTCTCCAATTTCTGAGCCTTTACAGGGGGTGGGCTGCCTGTGCCTTGGCTCCGGGTCCTACTGCCTGCCCTGGTGGACGGTGCACTCCAAAAACCTTGAACAGGCACCACTGGTCCTGGAGGCTTTTTGGCTGAGGCGCTACGACGGGACTGATGAATTGGAGGGGGGGGCAAAAAGGTCAATTTGACAGAGGGACAGTTTCTGACGAACACTGGGATGGGTAGCTGGAGGGGGTCTGGGAGTGGAGGAAGAGGAGGTGGTTGTAGGAGGTGTCACTTTAGCTGTTTTGGGTGTAGGTGCAGGTACTGGAGGCTGTCGTGAAGTGGATGGATGTTGGGTGAGGGATTGCCGGCGTTTGGGTACTTTGGGAGGGGGCTTCACAGACACACTGGGAGAGGACACAGGGGACGTGTAAATGGCAGTGGAGGTGGTGAGTGCAGGTGAGCGGCGTGTGGTGCTGGGTGTCCTGGTGCGAATCATAGTGCCTGTAGATGTGGTGCATGCAGGTGTGTGTGTAGACGAGAATGGGAGGGAGGAGGGAGAAGAGGAGGAGGGGGACACAGTGGAGACAGTGGATGTTGCTGTGTCTGTATGGGTGTGATGCTTGTGTGAGTGCTTGTGGTGTGTGTGGTGCCTATGTTTGCTTGAGCTACTTGGGTGTGTTGACTTGTCTGCATGCTGGTCTGTAGGTGTGCTTGGGATGAGCTGGGATACAGGGGATTGGGTCTGGGTGGAGGAAGTTGGAGGGGGGAGGCTGGACATAGGGACAATTGCTGCCATCAGTGCTGAGGCCAGAGATTGCAGGGTTCGCTGAAGGGCAGCCTGACCAGAATGAATGCCCTCCAGGAATGCATTACCGTGTTGCGACTCCCTTTCTACACCCGGGATGGCATTCACAATGGTAGACTGCCCAACAGTGAGTGACCTGAGAAGGTCAATGGCCTCCTCACTGAGGGCAGCAGGGGTGACTGGGGCAGGGCCTGAGGTGCAGGAGGCGAAGGTGATGCCCACCCTCCTGGGTGAGCGGGCACGGGGCGAACGCTGAGGGGCTGCTGGGAGGGCGGTGCTGGTGGGGGGGGGGTGGCTGTACCTGTAGAAGTGGGGCGCACAGATGGTGCCGCCACCACAGGGGACCTCACATCGGCGGACGAGTCTGTGTCGCTGGTTGGTGATCCGGTGGCCGACGTGAAGCTCCCCTCGCCCTCCGTCCCACTGGTATATTCAGAGTCTGTGGTGTGGCCCTCCATGGCCATGTCGGATGCAGCTCCCTCGTGCTCCTGTGCCTCTGTACCTCCGCCTGTTGATGCTGATGTACAAACGGACAGGGAGAGCAGGAAAAGGGGGGGACAGAAGTAAGAGAGTTTTAGTACATGGCATACCGCTACCGTTGGCGGACAAGACAGACGCAGCAGCCCCATGCACAACGCCGCGCTCCTGCCCTCTGCACATGCAATTTCATGGATATGGGCTACATGGCTACATGGCAATGCTGGAAATCTGCGCACATGGATGCCACAGGGGCAACTATGCCTCAACTTGCTAGTTTTCTGAGGTGGGGTAGAGTGCCACATGGCCTACATTATGGAGGGGCCTTGCCTAACTAACTCGCCCACCTCCCCCACCCAGACACCTCCACTGCACGCAAAGTCCACAGAATGAGTTTGTACTCACCCCCTTGTGTCTGCTGTGATGTCCTTAAGCGCCCATCCAACTCCGGGTAGGCCACCGCCAGGATCCGGAACATCAGGGGGGTCATGTTACGACAGGCACCCCTCCCACGTTGGGAGGCCATCCCCAGCTGAGCCTCCGCTGTCTTCTTGCTGCAGCGGCGAATGTCCTCCCATCTCTTCCGGCAGTGGGTGCCCTGTCTCTGGTGGGCCCCCAGGGTCTGGACCTCCTTGGCGATGGCATGCCAATGTCCCTCTTCTGGTGGGCGCTGACCTACATGACATGCACAAGGGAAGAGGAACAGTCAGTACCAATTGCACCATCAATGTGTGTGGCCCCCTCCATACTCTGACCATGTGGCCCATTTATTCCCATGCTTTACTGTTTTATGACTTCTGCCCCTTCCCTCTTCCACCCAGCCCTCTCCACCCAGGCCTAGCCCCTACAACATGCTCCCTGTGTACTAACCTGTTGGTCTGGAGGACCGTAGAGTAGCGTGTACTGGGGGAGGACCCCATCCACAAGTTTCTCCAACTTCTGGCCCTATCCCCAGACGCAGCAGCCATCGTCGCTTCCAGACCGAGGTCACAGCAGCACTAGCAGTGTAGGTCCTCTCCTGTCGAAGGTCAGGTATCTAGTGATTGAAGAGATAGAAAATGGCGGTGACGTCCGCGGCGGTGACGTCCGCGGCGGCCCGCATCATCACCGCCGGCGCACCTGTTCATTGGCTCCTGGGACCCATAGGGTCCATTGTAAACCAATGCAGCATTGCGCCGCGCTCTACGACCGCCTACCGCGACGGTGTGCAACGCCAGCGCTGTTACCCCACAATCCCATTGTCCCAGTTTAGAGGTCAGGCAGCTGCCATTTCAGGGGCCCACATGGATTCATTTTCAACTGCGTCACACATACTGAGGCCTACACTCAACACACATACAGGAAGGGTTTATTGTCTGGGGTAGTCTTGTGTGTGACTGTGGGTACATACCTGGAAGAATTGTGACTGTTTCTTTGCTGTTGTCCTTCGTAGGCACCGTCAGCTGGGACATATGAGAAGATGGCGGAATCCGCTGGTGTACCGACCGCTGGTGGACCTGTTGACAATGGAGGAGCGACATTTAATCGTGACCTACAGGTTTGACCGTGCCACAATCCAGGAACTGTGTACCCAGTTGGAGCCAGAGCTGATTTCACCAATCCGCCATCCGACTGGAATCCCCCCTGACGTGCAGGTGCTGTCAGTGCTCCATTTCCTTGCAAGTGGGTCATTTCAAACAACAGTGGCCATGGCATCAGGGATGTCCCAGCCTATGTTTTCCAACGTGTTTTCCAGAGTGTTGTCTGCCCTGCTGAAACACGTAAGGAGATACATAATTTTCCCTGAGGTGGAGGATTTGCCTACAGTGAAAGGTGACTTCTATGCCCTTGGACATATCCCCAACGCCATAGGTGCCATTGATGGGACCCATGTAGCTCTGGTCCCCCCCGCAGGAGTGAACAGGTGTACAGGAAGAGTTATCATTCTATGAATGTCCAGATGGTCTGTTTGGCAGACCAGTACATCTCCCAGGTAAATGCTATGTTCCCTGGCTCTGTGCATGACGCCTACATCCTGCGCAATAGCAGCATCCCTGATATGATGGGTGAACTCCAGAGGCACCGTGTATGGCTACTGGGGGACTCTGGTTACCCCAACCTTTCCTGGCTATTGACCCCAGTGAGGAATCCCAGGACCAGGGCAGAGGAACGGTACAATGATGCCCATGGGCGGACTAGGAGGGTTATCGAGCGCACCTTTGGCCTTCTTAAGACCAGGTTCAGGTGCCTCCATATGACAGGTGGATCCCTATTCTACTCACTGAAGAAGGTGTGCGACATCATCATCGCCTGCTCCATAACTTGGCTTTGCGACGCCAGGTGCCTTTTCTGTAGGAGGATGATCCAGATGACGGTGTTGTAGCAGCTGTGGAGCCTGTGGAGCCTGTGGACAGTGATGAGGATGAAGCTGAGGAAGACGAAAATGACAACAGGGAGTCAGTCATACAGCAATATTTCCAGTGACACACAGGTGAGCACATTTTCTATTTTACCTTTACATTCACTTTCACACATCTACCTCTATCCTGTACCTCAGTTTCACTCACTATTTGTTAACTGAGTTGTCCCCTTCCATTTCAGTTCCACAAGTGTGGTAACCTACGTGTCAACTGTTTGCATCCTTGAAGGGCTTGTGATGTGTGACATAGGTATGTTAGCCTTCCAATGGGTAACCCATTATGCAACTGTAATTGATTATACAGATTTACAAATCATTGACTGACTCCATTTTTTTGGGTGTTTGAAGGGTCTTTATTTAAGTGTACAAAAATGAAGGGGGGCTGTAAAATGGTGATTGGTGATGGTGGAGGAATGTCCATGGCAGAGTCCAGTCTATTAGTCTCACAGGTACATTGCACATCTGGGCATTGGAAGTGGAGCTGGCCCAGTTCCGATTTGGGCAGGGTAACAAAGTGGGACAGTGGGAGGACTATCAGGGTGGTCTAATTTCCTGGCGGGGGTCTTGCCATCTTGCTCTGTCCTGTTCCTGGATCTCAGTGCCCGCTTGCGTGGTGGTTGTCCGTCTGCAGGGGTTGGGGTGCTGGTGTGGTGGTCCTGTGGCGGGACGTCCTATCCACTAGCGCCGGCGGATGTGGTGGGCAGTTTGTCGTCCTGCCTAGTGTCAGGGGCCTCTTGGAGTGCCACGGTGTCCCTCAAGGTCTTTTGAAAGTCCGTCACCACCCCTACGATGGTGCCCAGGGCAGAGCCGATGGTCCTGAGCTCCTCCCTGAAACCCAATATTGTTCCTCCTGCAGACGCAGGGTCTCCTGCAACTTGTCCAGGACCGTGGCCATCGTCTGCTGGGAGTGGTGGTAGGCTCCCATGATGGAGGAGAGGGCCTTGTTGAGAGTGGGTTCCCTTGGCCTGTCCTCCCTGTGTCACACAGCAGCCCTCCCAGTTCCCCTATGTTCCTGTGCCTCCGTCCCCTGGACCGTGCACCCACTACCACTGCCCCCAGGACCCTGTAGTTGTTGGGGTGGTGGGTTACCCTGGGTGCCCTGTAGTGGTGGACACACAGCTGATTGACCTGTCCTGGGTAGGGAGGTTTGGGCCCGCTGGGTGGGTACTGTGCTGGTGTTACCAGAGGGTGGCAGCTCGGTGTTGGGCTGTGGCTGGGCAAGGGGAACCGATTTTCCCGAGGATACCGTTAAACGCACCTTTCCCCGTAGGTCATTCCACCTCTTCCTGATGTCCTCCCTATTTCTTGGGTGCTGTCCCACATCGTTGACCCTGTCGACTATTCTTTGCCATAGCTCCATCTTCCTGGCTATTGATGTGTGCTGTACCTGTGAGCCAAATAGCTGTGGCTCTACCCGGATGATTTCCTCCACCATGACCCTGAGCTCCTCCTCGGAGAAGCGGGGGTGTCTTTGGCGTGACATGGGGTGGTGTGTGTGATGTGTGGGGTGGTGTATGTGTTGATGAGTGTGGTGAGTGTAGTGGTATGTGGTGTTTTGTGCGTGAATGTTGTGTGGGTGATGGTGTTGTGTGCCTCTGTGTGGTGGGGTTGTCTATTGCTGTGCTCTCTCTGTCGCCTTCAACTCAAATTTTTGGTCGTAGGGGTTTGTGGGTGATGTGGGTGTGTGTTTTATATTGTGTTGGGTGTGTGGGAGTGTTGTTTGTATGTGTATCAGGTGTGTGTATTTTGATTTGTCCAATGTGGCGGTGTTTTGGAGATGTGTGTGTATTTTGAGCGCGACGGTGTGTACCGCCAATGGAATACCGCGGTTGAAAGACCGCCACGTGGATTCGTGGGTCATAATAGCATGGGCGTGTTTCTGTTGGCGTGGAGGTGGAGGATTTGTTTCCGCATGTTTATCGCTGACCTTTGGTGTGGCAGTATTGTGTGGGTGTCTGGATTTCGGTGGATTCCCCGATGTGTGTCATAATAGCTATGGCGGTCTACCGTGGACGCGGCGGTGTATTGGCGGTCTTCTGCACGGCGGTAAGCACCTTATACCGCCAATGTTGTAATGACCCCCTTTATGTCTTTTCATGTTATTGCAAGATGGTGGGGGTCTTTGTAATAATGACTCCTGTCTTTACAATTCTGTTTCTTGCACTGTTCATTATCCTAATCATTGCAGCACATGCAACATATCGCAGATTGCAGTTGTGTTAAATAAAAACCATTGAAACTTTACTGCATCTTCGTTATTGCCTGTGTTTGAATGAGACATGATGTATCTGTGAGAAAGGGGCAATCTCCGTTTAACCACGACACTCCCTGAGATGTCATACTCTTGAGTCCATGCGTAAAAGCTGCCACAAATCACCTTTTACTGTTTGGGTTTTTGGTGAGGTGCTGCTAGTGAGCCGGAAGGGTTGGGACGACAGCTGCAACTTGTTGTAGGATAGGCATAGTCGCCTACAAACATAAGTACTGTCATCCTTAAACCAGCAGTCTTGTCTAGAGAAAGAGTCCAAACTACGGCAACACCCCTTCCCCATCAATCTGTCTTACAGGTGAATAAAGATGGAGTAAAAAAATGAAAATCTATTTGAGAGGGTCGAGTTATGATGCACTGAAGAATGCAACAGTAAAGGTCTGCCTCATCGTTACTATAGTTTGCCATAGGACTGACCCTTCATCACCCCTGTCAGTCACCTAGAGGTACCTAGCTTCTAACAAAGCCTTCTACCTCCTTATATAGTGATGCATCTACGGCAGCATAGAGACCAGAAATGTATAAATGAATTTCTTGTACATTGCCTTGTTCATTAAATGTGTTAAATAAATTCAGCCTTCTGTGGGCACAGCAAAATCTGCTGTTACAGCGTTTACGGGTAATATAGATTGCAGGTGAAGCGCTATAGGTATGGCAGTATTTGGAGCTGCGCCCCTTTAAATCTGTCTCCTCCGTTTCTTGGTCAAACACCTTAGGCAGTTCTCGTTAGCACACTGCGTCGCTTGAACAAATACACAGCTTTTCCTCCGGTGCTCTAATCTTGACTAATAAAACAGGAAGAATACCACGAGCTGTCCTCTCACTATGTTTGAAAACCACAATCCATCTGCTAGATTAGATCTGTAACAGCTTTTTTTTCTTTTTTGCATAGCGAGAGCTTCTCGAAATGAATAAGATGCCTGGGCGTTAAATATACAGCACTTATGACAAGTGAGAGATCAGCCAACATGGAAATACATTTTATTTTATTAAATTCACCCACAGAACAGCCAGAACACAAATAATTGAGCAAGATTGAGACTGCAATGCGCGGCTCGACGCATTAAGGGTGCCACTCCGCGTGGGGGTAGTGCCGCTTCCAGGAGTCCGACTCTTATTAAAACTGAATTATACCTTAACTGGGACTCCTTGAGAAAGGGAAACATTTTTTGCATGTGTCGCTAATCAGTCCATCCCGTGAAACGATTCTGTGTTTCCAGCTATTAGTTCTCATTAGGCAGAGTTTCTGTACTCCAGCCAGCTCAGAGATCAAGATGGACGCCAACTCAAGTGGCGGGAGAGCGAAGAAGAACGAGACAGCAAGAACGCGGGTAGAGCCATCACCTTACTGTGACACAAACTGTTGACATTTTATGGACTGGCAAATCTTTCCAATTTATATTTGATGGCCAATAGGCAAAACCACTCCCTTTTAATAAAAGATATCCATTTACTTGGCCCTAATGACACCCTTAAACTGACGGAGAATTATTTGCTTCCCTCTCTTACAGGCCCTTCCATGTTTTGCTTGGTGTGATTTAGTTGTTTTGCCGAATCAGCTACTTTCAGACCATTCTTTCATTTCTTTATATTCCATTTGACGTTGCAGTGGCGAACCGCTGTTTTATTCTCTCTGCGGGACTGTCCCGTAAAGTGCGCCTGAACTCCTGTTTCTGGCACAGCCAAGCCCGCCAGGGGGTTCGGTGTATGAGGCCAGTGTGTGGATGCCTGCAGGGCGAGTAATACTCGGGGCATAGCTGAGTGTCCCCGGCACCCCCACTGAGACTGTACGTTTGCTCATTGAAAGGCTGGAGGGCTTTGTTGTACTTACAAATAAATCTAGGTCAACAGTATAACTGAAACATTTTTTTTAAGGAAGTTTTTTTCAGAGAAAAGAAAGAAATGAGAGAAAAACATAGCAGCAGGCTCCAATGAGCCCTGCTGTGATGTTTTGTGTTGCTTGGGTACCCAAAATTATAAACATCACGAAGTTAATTGGAAAACACATAGCGTAGTTATAAATACGTTTTCGTGTTTGTTCAAGGATATGGAATATTTGTTTGTGGGGTGGCATTGCACGTTCTTGTAAGGCAGTGTCAATTAAAACTGTTCTTATAAAGCACTGAATGGTCTAGTTGGACTCTCTAGGTGATGAGCAGTGTTTCAGCTGGCCCTACCACTAGCCAAGCCCATGCTACTCAGATTATTGTTGCAAGAAAATTGGAAATCAAATGTGAATTTGTACCAAAAACCGAGGCTACACTCAAGGGGATTATGTGGCATAATTACAAGACACTTGCGCCTCTTTGCTCCACAGTGCCGTCATTTTTTTTATGCCACTGTGGCGTTAGGAAGGCATTTCCGACGTGCCATATTTACAAACTAGTGCAATGCTTGTATTGTGTCGCTTTGTAACTCCTGTGCTACATTATGCCTGCGCCAGGCATAATGTATGCAAGGTGGGCGTTCCAGTGGTGGGAGGCCCGAAAAAATGGCCAAGTGAAATTTTTCAAGATTTCACTGCACCATTTTTCAGTCATTTTTAACGCCTGCTCAGAGCAGGCATTAAAAAGATGCACCCATTATATTCAATGGGCCTCCCTGTGCTTTGCTGCACTAACATAAACATTTTTTATGCTAGTTTATCAAAGCACCACAATAGCATCAAACATTTCGACGATATTGTGCTAATGGCTGCCATGGTGTGCCATATTCTAAGTAGGGTGCAACCATGGTGTCGTTAGGTGCCAGTTGGGGGGGACACAAGAAAAGTGTCGCACTATCTATGGTGCGCCACTTTCTTGTTAATATGCCCCTATGTCTTTTGGACATGTCCAATGTGTTTTCCTTCAGATGTTGTAAATTGCCAAAGTAGGGGCATATTTACAAGCCCCTAGCACCAACGGAGCGCTGTGCCATATTTACAAGGCAACAGAAAGTCACTTTTTGTGGCTTAATGACAGCTTGAAAATATGGCCCCTTAACACGCAGCACTTTGCATGTAAGGGGTGTGCAATGAGTGTTACTGTGGGCATTCCACAACAACACCCATTGCATTTTGATGCTGCCCCAGATTTGTAAGGTTTTGTAAACCTGAGGCAGCACCAAAATCTAACTCCACCCCAGGGGTGGCATTAGCATGGCACAATGAGGAGAAATTTCTCCTCGTTTTTTTGCTTCTTCTATGTGCTGCAGCACCCATAGAAGGAGCAAATCGCCATTAAATATTGTTTTTGTGCAGGAAGGTCTTCCTTCCTGCACAAAAGCAATCTCCCCCGCAAAGCAACCATCCTTGCACCATGGTGCAATGGTGGATTCGTTTGTACTCACAGCTAATTTAGTGCCAGCACAGCAAGAAACACAGGGATGCACCGTATTCTTTTTCATACGGCGCATCCCTGCATTTTAGAAATGACACGGCGTGCCGTTGCCAAATTTGTCACAGGGGCCGCACACTTCCGCTTGTAGTAAATATGCCCGTTGTCTCTTTGTGTCACCTGTTTCAAAGGCAGAAGAAGAAATGGGGATATTAAGATCAAACAACTCTCAAAATAAACCATGTACTCCAGAGAATTGTATTTGCCAGTGATAATGAAGGAGGACCGAAAACATGGGAATGGCTTGTGCTCCGTTTCTTTGGTTCCCCACAATGTGAGCGTACAAAGACTAGGGCTATCCATGAAGGACAGTGGCAACAGAAGGATTTCAGATTACCTTAAGTGCTTTTAAATAGAGATAAACCCCAACTGAGACAAATTGTTTCTAAAAGGGTACTCCCAGAACCTGTTTCAATGCCACGGTGTTGGGCGAATAGGTGTATCTCGATTTGGTTGTGTGCATTTCAAAGATTCTTTGATAAAGATCTTGTGGCAGTAGGTGAGTTTTTCCTTGTCTGTGAATGCTAGCTTCTAGGGATTTTGATTGAACAGGGGAGTTCTCAATTGCCTTTGGGCTATGTAGTACTAGCAGAGTGGTGTGTTCTGTAGTTTGCAATAGTTGCAGTATTAGGTTGTGGTAAAACAAGTCAGACTTGCATTTTTTTTAATAAAGAAACACAGAACATTGACGGATAGCAGTATTCTGCTTCAGCGAAGCACCTGCCTTTCTGCATTAAGGCAGGCAAATAAGACAAGCGGGTAGGATACTGCAGGTAAATATATCCATGTAAAAGAGAGGGAAGGACAAGCAGTTGTCCCTCTGTTTCATGATATCAGCTCAGCCTCAAAGAGTAAGGTCCATCACGACTAGGAAGGACTATGTGGTAATAGTATTCAGCAAATGTTTTCCATTTATATGCTGACAAACGAGAAGACCACCAGAAATGAAACAATTAGAGCATACAATAAAGTGTGGCTTTTTATTGTCATATCATCCTTACTTGCTTATGAATGATTCACGAACTGCATACTATAGTATGTAAAGTAGTACTGTAATCGTACTACTCATGTACCACGAAATGACATTCACAAACCTCCGAAGAGTACCGCTGCCTTGCATTTCTTTCCTGTGCAGAGAACTCAGCATGGAGTGGTGCACACATACGCATACAACCTTGTATTATAAAAAACTGAGCTATGCCCCATCCCAAAAGAAGCATACAGTCTTTCTGTCTCACTTGTGGGGCACATTGGAGGTTTACTCTGATCTGGCCCGAGGGGGGTGGTAAAACGCCACTAGACACCAGGGATTTCTATTTTTCTGGGGAAAAGACCCCTGGGTGAAGGATCAGTGCCCCCCCCCCACCAAGGGCAAGACAGTCTTGAAGGGTTTGCCCCCAATCTGCCACCTTGAGGGTAAGAAAGCCCACTAGACACGAAGGATTAGAAACTAAATGGGTGAGGGACTCCTACCTTCCATGGGGCAAGTCTTTCAGCCCCATGGGAGGTATATTGGGGGCTTTAAGTCTAATTTGCCACCGAGGGGTAGAAAGCCCACTAGGTTTACAAAATAAATGGGTAGGGGCAACTCACCCTGGCACAGGGCCAAAGGGAGCGACTCACATTTTCTTTTACGCTAGGGTGGTAGATTGGAAGAGTTTCCCCAATTTAACCCTTGGGGGAGTAGAAATTCCACTAAACACCAGGGATTTGTAGGCCAAATTGTTTGAAAAAGGTTGGGGACACCCACCCTGGCATAGGGCCATGCCCACATCCCAGCGTGGATAAAAGAGTTTTTCTGCAATCAGGAGACAGATTGAGGAGTTTTCTCTCAATCTGGCCCCCACCATGCGATGACAAAAAGCCTACTAAACACTTGGGATATTATTTTTGTAAAAAATATAAAAAAATCTGAGTTGGGGTCTACCACCCTGGAATAGGGCTATGTCACCACCCCAAAAGGGCCAATAAAGTCTTACTGTCACCTTAGGGAGGCAGATGGGAGGTTTGCTCTAAATGTGTCCCCGGAGTGGCTTAAAGCCCAGTAGACATTAGGGTTTTCAAAATTGTATAGAAAATAAGGGCTTCCCATCTTAACATTGTTCCATGCTTTCATTCCTAAAGGGGCATTACAGACTTTCGGCCCCTCTGGGGAGAATATTAGGGTGTTTGCTGTTAATCTGCCCCCAGGGTAGTAAAAGCCTACTGGACACAAGCAATTTCTTTTTTTTTACAAGGGAGAGGTTCTTTGAACAAGGGCCAGTTACCACCCACCAAGGCCAAGACAGTCTTTCTGCCCTCCCTTGGGTTGCTGATTAAGGGCTTTGTCCCCAATCTGGCCCCTCAGAGAGACAGAAAGCCCACTAAGAGGCAGGCTTAAATGAGGCCCACCTTTGCATTAGTTCATGTCCCCAACCCAGAAAGAGCAATAGCGTCTCTCTGCCTCCCCTTCGAGAGCAGATAAAAACATTGCCTTGAGAGAGGGTTTCACCATTATCAGTCCTCCAAGGGGCAAGACAGTCCACTAGACACTAGGGGTTTTACAGCGGGGCACAAAAAAGAAGAAGAGGAATCCAACCTTGGCTTTGGGTCATAGCCCCCACCACATATGAGCAACAATCTTTCAGCCGTTCCTGTGGGAGGGATGATAAGGAGTGTACCCCAATTTGCCCCTTGAGTGAGGCAAAACGCCCCTATAGAGCAGGGAGTTTGAAGTGGTGCCGGAAAAATGGGAGCTGCCCATACTGCTTTGACCTATTTCCGCATCATTGAAGGGGCTATAGAGTGTTCCGTCCCGCTGGGGGCCTGATACGAGATTTGGCCCGATTTGGGGGGTTCTCTAACTTTTCCCTCACGGGCTGCCAGCCCTCTAGACATTAATGATCCAAAATAGAAGGGCCCAGCATTCTCTCTGCCCCTCCGCCGCAAGGTTGATTGGGTGTACCACAATTCTGCTGTGGTGTGTTAAAGCCCACCATACACAGGCAATATTTTTATGTTTTATTAAAAAAAAGAGCTAAACTTTAAATGGTCAAGCCCCCAACACGAACACCTCAACAGTCTTTCTGCCCACCTTGGGGACATAACATCCCCTGGTTCATGGCAAGCTAGAGTAAATTTGGGTTCTTTTGGATGAAGGTTTGACATATAGGCTAGAAGCGAGGGGGTACATTCAAATTTCCTCTTAATAGTGATGCTGAATGCCTCCCTTATCTGTGTCAATTCTTTCCAATACCCAGAGAAATCTACTAAACCCAGAACTTTCTGTAAACTAGACACTCATTAGAGTCCAGGATTTTGTGCCTTGGGTAATCTGCAATGTTTTCATACCCATTATGCCCTTCACACCTCAATTGTTGGCAAAAACAAGTATTTCCTCAAATTTCTGTGAGAAAAAGTTCTAGAATCTGTGGGGATCCACCAATTTCCTACCATCCAGCATTGCTACACTTCTCCCAATAAAATTGCTACCACACTTGTGTGCCTTCGCCTACCGTTAGTGACACAAAGATCCCAAAATGGAATGTGAATACATCACAGTAGAATAGCGGGGGTATTTGGGAACAGGCTCAGCCACCACTCAAGAAAAACAACCAAACCTGGACATTTTGTAAAACTGATTACCAGGGAGAGCCCAGCTGGTGTTTAGGGGTCCTGTCACCACTGCTGCCAGAATTACAGTGCCAGCACTACTTGCCTCGCCAGAGCCCTGAGAGTGTGCTTGGTGTAACAAGTTGGTGGCAGGTGATCGCATCTGGACTCTACTTTTACTGAGGTCCCTGAGGTGCAGCACTGCAATTGTTCCTCTTCCGGAAGCTGCTGCAAACCTAAGTCAGAGGATGGAAGAACGATAAGGATACTCCAGAAGCCAACACCAAAGCCATGCCTACCTGCCCTGATGAGAAGAAAGTATTGTGTACATTGCTGTTGTTCCTACTTACAGTCCCGCCTCCAGCTGCTCCAAAGCCACGCCTCCCCATCCTGACATGAGACATATATCGTAGGCATTGTCATGCTTCCTGCTTACAGGATCACCGCCTCTCACCGTCCTTCTGTACAGGCTGGCATCAAACCCCAGTTGCAGATAAGGCAGGCACTGCACTCTTGTGGCACCTTTTTGCCTCCTGTCAGTAGCCGTACCCTCTAATCTCCACCTCTGCCTGCCTCCATCTCCTGGATCATCTTTGATGATAGCAGGGGTTACCATAAGTAGTATCTGGACAAATATGGAAAGTGAGCCCATAGTTCTCATCATTAGTTGAGTAGATAAGTATATTCATAAGTAAATGTTTACTATAAATGTCAATACCTTGATGAAACATTATTATACATTTTTACCTGTTAAATATAATCATAGGGGAACTAGAAATTATTGAATTTTACAAGTTACAGATCAATCCCTTGTGGAAACATACAAATCTTTTGCCATTTAGAATCTAGAGACTATAATTCTAAATTTTTGCAAGTGCAGTAGGCATGACATGATTGTGGTGAAACAATATTTTCTAAGCTAATTACAAATACATTCTACTTTGCATAACTGTTTTACCATTATTCTATTATACCCCACTGCCCTACATTATACAACATATTTAATCTAATTGTTGTGATTACTACAACTCTGTACCATGGCTCAGACAGTATGAACCTGACCCCGCCTTTCCTAAATGAAGTGGGAGAGCCAGATATGACTTGGGAAAGATGTATTAAGATTTTTGAAGCATACCTAATTGCCATTGGTGGGAAAGCATTTGGTCCAATGAGGAAACAACATGTTATTGCACAATATAGGCATACATGCCAGGAATAAGTCTCCCTGAATACGCATTAGGTGGAGAGGGTGAAGGTGGAGAAATACAACTTGACGTATACCAGATCACAGTGAAAAGACTAGAAGGTTATTTTAAGGAAACAATTAACATAGTTTTGGAGATGCATAGTTTTTTTTAGCAGGATACAAGAAAATAATTCGAAGGTAGTCTATTATATTGCAATACTTAGTGGGTTATCCTCCACTTTTGACTTTGGCCAACTTACTGACTCTCTTATACGAGATCCAATTATAAGTTAGGCAAACAACCCTAAGGTTTATGAAAAGCTATTTGCTTTAAATCTGAACCTACAAGAAGCCATTGATGTTCCTAGGTGGATAGATCATACAACTATATGCGTAAAAGAAATTAAAGTTCCAATGAAGAAAGAGTTGCTTAATGAACCTGTTGATATCAACTGCATAAGTGAAACAGAAGAAATATACAAAGTGAAAACTTTGCAGTCACAAAACCTTAAAATAAAAGATTAAGAAATGCGACAAACTGAAATGCTAAAGATGTGGCGGTTCTAATCACTTGGCTAAAAATCCCACGTGCCCAGCAAGCACTGTAATGTGTAAAAAATCTAATAAGAGGGGTCACTTTGCGAAATTATGTAAAGACTTTAAGGCTAAGGAAGTTGCTTTGGTCAAATCTTTGAACAATCAGTGTGAAAATGACAACAGAATAGTATTCTAGGTAAACTCCAAGCATACTGCTTGTGATATTACTCTGAATGGAGTAATTTTTAATGCCTTTGCTGACTTTTGCTCCCCATACACTCTTATTGATAACAGAATCTTTCAAGACAAATTAAAAGGAAAATATACACTTTAGAGCCAGCTGATAGTGAACCTGGGGGTTACAACAAAGACCCCATTCTATTAGAATGAATGATAAAAATGTGCATATCATTCAAGGACAGGAGCACAGTAGGGAATATATACACATAATCAAACAAGGTTCAAACTTTTTAGGGTGCAAACATCAGAAGGAATTATCTTGACCCTAACAACGAAGAGCAAGTACTCATGGTTGATATATCCTTTATGAGCATAGATGTGTGCAAGGAGTTTCCAAAAATGTTTACTGATGATCTAGGTCTCTTAAAAAAATGTTCAGCCTCTTACTGTTTCCCAAGGATCCTTTGTTATTTGAACCCATCTCTAGTAAAGCGTGGCAAGTCTGCATAATGTTAGCCTCTGTGTCTTTAATAAAATCTAGACTTTCTGTTCACAATGACTGTTGAAAGTCTACATTGTCTATTCAAGGGGAATACATATTAAAAGCAGACAGAATCACACCGCCAGAAAGATTAAGAGAATGCATTGTAGATATTGCCCACAAGGGAAATATAGGAGGAAACATAACTAAAAATTAGATTAACACAGAATACTGTTTCCCCAACTTGGAAAAAATATTAGAAAACAAAGTAAAAGATTGCCACGCATGTAGTAAAAAAGACAAAACCAAAGTAGTATGTGAAGCTCCACTTTCTCCCGTTGAAGTTCCGTCCAAACACTAGGACAAGCTGGGGTTAGATACGGTAGGCCCTATTAGCATTTCAGGAGCAACTCACAAATTCATCTTTGTATTAGTTGATTACCACTCACATTGGGTCAACACCAAATTAAGAAACAACACTAGCACCAAATCTTTGAAAAAATTCACAACAGACTCATTTGCACAAGAAGGCATGCCTAGCACAACAATAACAGATAATGGGGTGCAATTTGTTTCTGAAGAAATGAGACAATTCTTAAAGAAACTGTCCATCATTCACATAAGAACACCTCTTTACTGCCCTAAAGCCAATGGGTTGGTTGAGAGATAAAACAAAATGATAAAATAATCCATCCCGTAAGATCACACTACAGGCAAACCAATTCAGAGTAGCTTAAGGTACCTTTTATGGTCATTCTACATTTTGCCTAATTCCGTTACTGGCATATCTTCCTTCAAAGCCCTAAATGGGAGCACAGTGGGATACAAGCACACTCACAATTGGTTGAATGGAGGACAACCGGTATCGGTGGAAAAAGATGCCATCTCCAGATCAATTCGTGACCATCAAGATAAATAGGAACACATAACCCCTATTGGATAACAGACTATCAATTAGATATATAACAGTTTACTTGGGATTTGCTGCTGCATGCTAGCTCTTTTATAGGCTTTTATAAATGTTGTAAAATCATTACTGTAGCAATCGTCTATTAGGTAATGTAATGAACTGCCTCGATTTTGTCCTACTCCTCTTTTCTCCCAAGGGAAGGAGATTAGTTGAGACCTATCCAACACCCTTGCCTTCCTCCACCCCTGCACGGTCCAACTTTGGAGCAGAAGGAAATTGCTGCTGAAGCCAT
The DNA here is from genome assembly GCF_031143425.1 of Pleurodeles waltl. Classification (NCBI taxonomy): domain Eukaryota; kingdom Metazoa; phylum Chordata; class Amphibia; order Caudata; family Salamandridae; genus Pleurodeles; species Pleurodeles waltl. The sequence continues at coordinate 895,749,461 of NC_090446.1, forward strand.
TGTCGTCATTGTTGTTGTTGTTTGAGCTGTGGAGCTTTGAAGCTGCTACGTCGCAGAACAGAGAGGAGACTGAGAAGGCGGCCTGAGGCAGCTTGAGCGGGCGGCAAGTCAGAGCCATTTAGAGCCCCGTGAGGAGCCCTGTGGAGGTCAACAGGGTTCAAACGGCCACAGGTGACAGCAGTTGCACTCATGCCCTCCTGCTGGAGCAGCCATAGCTGCCGGCTATGTAGTGGCTGTGGCACCGCTGGTGTGAGAAGGCGGCACTGTTGACCGGCAGTAATAGGGGGTGCACAAAGCAAACAACCCTCGTCCCACGGCCATGCAGTCCCCCTGTGGCCCACAGATACACATCTCCTGTGCAAGCTCGTGCAAGAGGCCCTGGATCTAGATCTGAATCTGGACTGGACCAGGTCTGGGAACACCTTTATATCTAGGAGGATCCTGGGCAGCAGGGCAAAGCAGTTAGGGCACCAGGAAGAAGAGGAAATCTGGAATTCCAAAGCAGGAGCTCTCATAATTCTTCAACTTCATCCCTGCATCTCATCCTAGCATTTAACCGGACTACCTTTTGAATTTTAGGCCTGCGAGCACATACGGCTCATAAACTAGAAGATAAAAGCAGAAACATAAAAGATATAAAAGTTACTATTATAAACATCTCATAGTCAACCTATCATTAATCTTTTATCAACTCAATCTATTATCAATTTATCATTAATCTATTATCAAAGCCCATAAACCCACAAAATCTAGCTAGGATCCTGTAAAAGGGCGCATGCTCGTGCCCCCCTAGTTTCTTCCCCTTGGTTTTCGGGACATTCGACTACAGCGAAAAGGGTGTGGCAGCGCTCTCAGTGCTTACAATGGGGGCCTGCAAACCAACCTGGTATAACAGAGCAACACCGTAGTGATCCTTTCCAGCTAAAGTATCTGCAAAATACAACACTAAAGAAAGAAAGACAATTAGAGTGCATTGTGAGGCGCAGAAGGAAGTAGGTGCTCACAATAATTTTTGCGATTCCGTTATTAACAGGCACCAATTGAGAGTCTTATTGCACAAAAAATTAGATCTGCAAAGATAACGCAACAGCCAGCTCAGAAACGGGCGAATCAGAGGAAAGTCCCTAAGAGTAAAAAACGCAAGTAAATCAATCCAAGAGATAGAGGCAGCTGATGGGACTGTGGATGTTCAGGGGTGTCCCTTATTATCGCCCCTTTTAACCCTTTTCTCCAGTGCAAAGTTGACCTTTTTAAAAAAATCCCGGAGCTGCAAATTATACAATACCAGACAATCTAGTTTGCCTTTCTAATCCATTGACTCCTGAAAAGTCAACCTGCATGGAAAAAATCATGATTCATCAGGGTATCAAGACTATGGAGAAATTCCTGCTCAAACAAGAAATGTGGAAGGGAAAGGGTTCACCACAGTGAAGGTTTTGGATGGCTTCCCAGGTATAGTGCCTAGTGTTCAAATGTAATAGCAACGCCTGCACAGGTTCATGCCACAGATTGCTCCTTTGAGCAAAGTCCCACAAAGTCCTTTGCATTAGATGGGCTAAGCTTCTCTACCAAAAATAAACCTCAGGTTACTCATCGGGATACTCGGATGGTTCCAACTTTGACAACTGGTATGAAGACCATCTCGAAATTCATACACACTCGACTCCTGGCTCAGACGTCCTTCAGGAGACCAAAAGTAGTTCCAAGGAAGATTTGGACCTCCAAGACAATTGCTGGCTGAGATCGATCTCAATCTCGAGCAATGCGGACCTCATACAGGCCATACAAGTAAAACTATTTTAGCAGCGTCGTAAGAAAATATTACCGAGTTTAAAACAGTAAGCACAATTTTGCCAATAATAGCTAATTCACCTTCGCAAGAAGGCAGTCCCGAGAATTTAGAACCTGCACTAATGTCATTGGAACCACCAAAAGTTCTACAAACTTCTGGAAAGAAAGTAAAAGTCCCAAGCCTCAAATGCAGTGATCGAGTAAACACAAACCCGTCAGCAAGTATTATATCACTAACAACAATAACAGGGACAATACCAACAATAACGATAACAATAATGACGCCGCAGCACCCTGAACCAGGCACGGTAGGCACGGCAAGTTTTTACAGTACGCTGCTAAAATCTCTAGAAGCCTTGGTTGCAGTGCTAAATATGCAATCGGATAAACTGGACATCCAGATAGAAGTAATGGAACTAATGACATCACTGGTCTCAGGAAAAAACATAAAACTGGAAACATTGATGGATTTAATTATTAGAGTTCAAGCAATCCACTCACCACTGCTACTAACTTGTGCCTGTGGCCCTGTGCATGTGGCCCAGGGTGCTGTAAATTAAGCACCATGCCAACACTCATAGTTAGAGTCATAGATGTGAAAAAGACTAGCCAGGAAAAGGAATCTTTTAACAATCACAAGCTGCATGAATTGCGAGAAAATATTCCACATGAATCATCCAACAGGTACCAGTCACAAGAGAATATTAAGCACAACCTGATCTGTGCAGCTCCGCAGCATGCCTGGCCTGAGCTTGTAAGGCCCCACAAGGAAACGGTTTCATATCCAGGGCCAGAGACTGGTATAGTAATACTTCCGGTTAATCAAAAGCCACACATAGACGGAGCATCTGGGAGAGAATCGGGTATAGGAAAACTAACAAAGAGACAGAAGAAACAAGTAAAAAAATGCAAGAAATAAAAACACAACGTGCAAGGCAAAAACATCATGCAGTACATATCCAATGTTTAATACAAGATCTAAGGGCCACAGTGGAAGTAAAGGATGAACAATTAATGACAACCTCAATGTGTAGTTTCAAAATGGCTAACTAGGAGGATGATGAAGCATTGTTTCTATGAAACTCGATACAAATAACATGTCAGAACGTCAGCTTCAGCCATCTGGCCCTCCAATCGTTCAGGTTAAAGTGAAAAGAAAAAAAATCCGATTAAGGCAAATAATAAAAAAAGTATATAAAAAGGAAAATGTCAGCAAAGCATCAACTAATGAAATACTGCCTAGCATACTAAAAGCAACATCTACATCGCCCACAGCACAAAGTAAGTGGCAAAACAAAAACATAAAAGGTGGCAGCTGAAAGAAATCCTCCAAAACAACTCAGGGTTCTTGAGCCCACAATAACATGAACAACTCAGCAGGTAAGGCAAAACATCAGCCACAGCCTCAAAGTCTCTCACCAGAGCTAACTACTAGTTCTCAGCAACCAGCTGCATATATGCAGACAAGGCAAAACAGCGGCCACAGTCTCAAAGTCTTTCATCACACTCAATTGCTAGTCATCAACGAGTTGCACCATCACTGGTAAACGTATCTACTGCACAGGAAGTAAGGATACTTTCCAATGGCCAAGACCATACCACCAAATCTTCTCTGCTGGTTGGCAGGCAAAATGATGATGCACAAAGCGATATGAAACCTGTCTGTTTAAGGACCAATATAACGTCGCATAACTCCATGGCACCTGTAGAGAGAAGAATCCATCTAAGCTCCTGTGAGGAAAACCTACCGGGAAAGCTGCAGAACTGCCAGGAACGGAGAGCTATGGCGGATTTAGACTGTACACCTCCACAAATACTATTCATCCACGAATATGATTCACAAGGTCCGTATGATACCCTCAATAGTGGCAACATACTACAACTTTTCACTAACATATGAGAACTACAACACATAAAATCCACAGATCTTTCATCAGTGGTGTTTAACCCCAGATAAGACTCCAAGTGGCCTGAACAAACTCTAGCCACATGGAAGATCGGATGAGACTACTTTTCTCATATTGAGCTTCAGGAAAGACTTCGAAGCATGAGGCATCACACTACCAATAAAGGTGAAGACAAGCTATCCACGACCTCTTTTATGAAGATCGTCGCCAAGACAGCCCTGGGAAACGAATCTGGTTTACTCAGTCTTGAGGAGTGCCTGAGGGTGAAGGCAAAGCATGGAGCAGCAAAGTTCACGCCCGCCGAGCCTGGTCATCATAAAAAATTCAAGTTTAAATCAGTGGAGTTGGGTATCAGCCACCTTAAATGCCTGAAGAATTACTGACCAAATCCTGTTATTAGAGGAGGAAGCAGGGGGGAAAAACCTTATCTGCAGATCCTCTTGTGGAGCATTGTAGGGGCCAAACATGTGCTGCAAGAATTTTGCGCTCACAAAACTGTGAGCGGTTTGACATTTTAGGATTCCAGGAGACATGGTCAACTCAAGAATTACCACTGAAGGATTATGTTCATCACTCCGTCAATGCGGAAAGAACTGAACATTTTGGAAGACCAAAAGGTAGCTTAGCCATAGCCATTTATGTATCCATTGCCCTGAACATCATAGTAAAGCAATTACAATCTACAGATTCAGAGCTGCAAGTGATTAAGCTGAGTTAATGGCGGGAAAACAATTCAAACCAGCCCTGGTGCTGAATTCGTATGTGCATCCAAACTCAAAGGAAACACAAGCTCTGGACAAACTGAGAATATAAGCACTAACTGATCTAAGGCTTGCCTATCATACCTGGGATGTCATATTAACTGGAGGTTTTAATGCCAACTTAATTTACACCCCAGATGAAGATGAAAACTTAACATCAGGAAACACCATTTGGAAGGTGAAGCCACAGTACAAACCTCCGTCAAAGCGAATTGACCGCCAAGGGCAAGCCCTAGTAACAGCTCTAGATTATCTGGGCAGGAGAGTCATCAATGGTAGGGCCTGAGAGGGCACTTTTCTAAAATATACCTATTATGGGCCACATTCACGGTCGATATTGGATTACACAATTATATTTCTCACTTTGTTCCCTCATTTAGTGAGCTACTCAATCAAATTTACAACAGCTAGTGATCATTGTCAGCAACGGATTACACTCAGCTAAATCCCATGAAGCATACAATTGCACCACTGGACCGAGGGTTTTTAACATCAACAAGTCTTAAACACTTGAGATGGTCATTGGCTTCTTTACCTGACCTGCATGATGCGGCAATATTATTATTATTGGAGAAAAATAACTCTATGGGTAATGACCCAATAGCTGCATGGACAAATGTAAGTGCACAGCTGATATTGAATGGCAGCTCGAACACAAATAGAAACCGACTAGCCAGCAAGAATGAAATAAAATGTTCACAAGAGTGCAGACTTTCAAAAAAGTAGCTAAAAGTGGCTGTTAGGGAGTTAAAAACTATAGACACCCCTTCTGTTACGTGGGACAAAGTAAGGAAACTGCGGAAAGATTATAAAAAACAGCTATGGGAGGAGAGGAATGCAAGGAAAGAAGCGTTCCAGACAAAAGTAATCTATAGCATCAAAACGCTCAACCCTAGATGTTTTTGGGAGATCGTGAATAGCTTGAATAGGCCGGGGGAAATCTTTAGACAACTCAAATGTTCAAGAAGCAAATTGGGTTGATTATTTGGCAGAGATCTTTGAGGGCTGCTCCATGTTGGTTGAAACTCCTGTAAGAGGGGACTTAGCAAATATAAACCAAGACTGGGGCTTGATTAGTCGCAAGCAAAGGGCCGACCCAGGAGAAAATTAAACATCTTCTAGCCTGCAACACTGAACATACTCATTCCTCTCGCAAGACAGAGTTAAAGTAATTATAATGAGAGGCAGAAGAGATGGAGCTCCAGGCCCTATCATTAACACATTTGTGGAAATAGGTATGCATTTGGTGTTCCTGGGAATCTGTGCAGTTCCAGCATCGTTCAAATGCTGACAAAGTTCCAGGCAGTGGCAGCTGGGATGTGATGTGAGGTGTTAGCGGTCACTTACCTTGGGTCTTGGAGAACAAAGTAAAGCCTTTATAAACACCAGCTTGCCTCCTTTTTTCCAGCATTGTTCTAATATATTGTCTAATTCTCAGTGTATGTTTAATACTGTTTCTGTAATTATTGACAGAGAACAAATTTGGAGCCATGAACCAGTGCTTTAGGTATACATTTCTATTGATGTCCATGTGGAGCTGAGACCCAGCTCCAGGAATACTTGAAACTTGGAAAAACTTCCCTCTAGATCAGTAATACGAATCCAAGAGAGACTAAGGGTCTCAACCCTGATAAGAAGAGGTAGGCTCATGTGGATGTCACTGTTCTTCGCAGCCAGCAACCCTAATTTAGAAATTCTGATGGTACCTCTATCCTCCCTAGGGAAGCACAGAAGCCACTCTGCGCATTTGTGGCCCACTCCTGGGTCTTATGGGGCAAGCCAAGGCGCAAATATATTTGTTTTCTTCCAGAGCCACAACCAAAAGCTCCATTTCCTTTTTCCTAGTAATCTGCTCCCAGTTTCCCTTACCAAATCCTAAGGGGCATCTGAGGTGAGTATTACAAGGTTAGTGCAGGAGCCCCAAACATGCATGACCCGAATGGCTCCCCGTCTGGCCAACTCTATTCCTGCCTGTGAAGGCAGATGGGAAAGCCGGGTGCTCCAGTCTTCCTCTAGCCCTAGACACAGGCCCAGAGATTGAGAAGCAGGCACCACAATGATCCAGGGACTTTGGCTCTACCCCCGGAGCTAATTCAGTCTGACCCGAGGTGGTCAGATCCCTTGCGATCCCTAGAAAATTGGGGGCTCACAGAGAAAATTATATTAAAAGCACAAGGGGCAAAGGTGTAAAGTTCATTTGTCTGGCACTTCTAGTCCGTTTTAGATGATTCTCAGCTCTTTCTGGTCTTTGTGACATGCTGCAGTCAATAGTTTTTACATTTCTAGTATACAGTTTCCTTCACTACTCTTCCTCTGATGAGGGGAAGCTTAGGCCTTGCCTATAACCCTTTATCTCCTTCAGGGGCAGTCCTCCTTTTGGCCCCTGGCACTCCCATCTGCCTTGAACCTCCTCCAAAAGAATTCCACTGCCCTGAAGTCAGAGTACACGCTGTGCCTGAACTCCACTGGTCCTATGGCTTCCTACCCACTTGCAGGGCACTTGTGTGTTAGCAGGAGTTAGGGGTTCTCCGTTTCCTAGAAGGCTCGCATCTACATGTCCAGGTCACAGAACTACTCAAGGAAGTCTTCTCTTATAGGGTCTCCCAGGAGGTCCACTCTCAGCTGTCTTGCAGAGGGTGTGAGTGGGCCAGCGCCAGAGCCCATTGAGAGACAGGTTCACAGAGACCAAGTTAGAACAAGACCATTCTTCCAGAGTCCAACATCAGGGGTTCACCCATGAAGAAGCCAGTATTCCTTGGTTTCCTTTGAAATCCACCTTCTCTCTCTCCCTTGTACAAAGTTTTTTAAGTGTGTGGGAAGTTCCAGAAGGTAGGCACTACTCTTACCTCTGCTACACAGCAGTTGACCTTTTTTTCAAAGTCTAATACTGGTGGCTAGCACTCATAGTCATTTTTGACAAAGCTTATAGTGGGTGAAACTCAGTTGTTGAGACACACAGAAGAGATCTAACGATCAGGGTAACTAAAGCAAAAAAGCAAATGGCTAAAGTGGTTGCAAACCATTTCTTTACGTTAGAGTGTAAACTCTCAAGGGCCGGTGGTCAACATTGAGCTTCACTTAGATCATACCATTGGTATTGAAATGCAGCCCTCATAGGTAGAAAGAAAACAAAACATGCTTCTGAATGTAAGTTGGATGATTTGTAAAGCATTGAACAGTGTCTCAATATACATGTTGCAAGATCTTGAATTGCACAGCATACCTTCGTGCAAATGGTACAAGAAATCAATACTATTTCTATGTTGTTGAGAGGTTTGGAAAAGGAGTGAAAAGATCCAATGAGGGATGCAACACTAATAGTGATCCAATAATGTTAATACTGAAACCATACAGCTATGCTAGCCACTAGAAGGTTCTGAGGAAACCCAGATGGATTGAACACTTTGATTGCAAAGGGAATGTTCTAGATATCTATCAGGAACTGCTTTTTCTTACTTTTCACAACAATGTTGCCAACATGAGAAGAAACTGACGGTGTGGCTAGATATAAATATACGTTTTTTTTGTTCCTGACTCTCCAACATGAAGGAGTTTAGTATTACTTAGTGCATCCCTAGGAAACAGAGGTTGTTTCAGGGTCATTGTTGCATTCAAGCACTGCTTTACCATTCATGAGCATGATGGAGGTGAGGCTTTTCTCACTGCTAGGAAACCTAGTGAGTGAGCAACACAATTTTACAAATACATAAAGCTCAATTTAAGAGAAGAAACTTCTTTTGTACATATATTCACAGAAGCTGGTCGTGCTGATTATGTAGTCACACCTGGGTATGCGCTATAGTTTCTAGTTTTGATAGATCACGATTGTAAGCATTTTACAGTAATTTTCCTATATACCAATATGTATATATTGTCCATCTTTCCCACAGCCTTGACAAAGTCTAGGAGCCGAAACACGTGTCGGCTGCTGGCTGTTTTTTGGATTAATTGTGACATTTTGTGGTCTTTGACTTGAATATTGACCACACCCTTTCATTGGTTAATAAATGTATAGTTTCATTCGTGCTTTGGACTACGACTCTGATTGAATGATCACAAATCCCACAACACCAACTGGTGTATGTGATATGGAACATATGCTACACCTTTAAGTCAGGCGGAAATGTGCAGAGCCATAAACATAACTGTCCAAACAGCCTCAGATCAGCTAAGATAAGTCTGGGAAAAAAGGCTACAATAGATAATCAGGCACAAAGTATTAATTGACACATGCTGTAGGCAGCAAATAGCATATGTAGCACGCATATAGGTATAGCATTGGCCTATCTAGCATGAACAATACATATGGGCTGAGGGTTAAGCAGCCTAGCCACTTGCATTCTCTACAACAAACACATTGGGATACAAGTTGTTTGTACACATGTCAATGTAATACAATGAAATGTGAAGGTCTAATAGACAAAATGATTTCCACATTGTAGGATGTCCACCCTTATCAAACTTCACATTTCCCGTTGTATGAATATGACATGCCAATGGGGACACCTCCTGAAACCTCATAGGAACAGTAATATGTTGGCCATAACAAAATCCTGGTTTGGATGACAGCCTCAGATGAAGTGTCCATCTATTTCAGGACACAGGACAAGGATTACTTGGCCCTGTAACTCATCTGTCAGATGCAATGTTGCACATAGAGCAGATCCAGTGAAATAGGAGTGGTCAGACAGCATAGAGCTCTATAGCTCACCATTTGGACGAAAAGACTTGGGGACACTAGATGGGAAGGATGACAGAGCAGGTAACAAATATATATTGCAGAGAAGAGTCACACATTTGACTCAGTCACATGTGCATCTCCACGTGCACTCATACTATTTTCTACACACAGGTGATCAACATCACAATACAATGGGCACATCTGTGTCTGCATATTGGCAACTAGGGTACCATGTATTCCCAGTAATCAACATACCTGTAGCACCTACAACATCATCACAGCTGCAATACTTAGACCACACTAAACTATCAGAGGAAAGTACATGGGTTCTGTCAGTACTTACACCCTTGTGGCTGCTGTGCTGCCCTCAAACATCCATCCACCTCAGGCTAAGACTGCCAAAATGTGGGCAATTAGGGGGGTCAAGGTCCAATGGGCACCCCTCCCTCATTGGGAGGACATCTCCAGCTGGGCCTCTGGGTCTTCCGGGCCCAGTGTCTCAGGTCCTCCCACCGCATCCTACAGTGGGTGCTCTGCTGGCTGTGGATCCCCAGGGTCCGCACTTGTTTGGAAATGGCATGCCATATTCCCTTCTTCTGATGTGGCGTTGACCTGCATGGATGACACACTCAAAAGAAGAAAGTCATGTCCACATGCACCATATCAATAGTAGTGGACAGAACACATCAGTAACAGCAAGTAGGCACACATGCCCATCCTCTCAGCTCACACTCCTTCACAATATACAATCTGCATGCATCAACACCTTCACTAGTTTACATTAATGGTTCATCTTCATACACCACACCTATCACACATTGGTATGACATTGGACTCACCTGCTCCTCTGGTGCACCATAACGCTGTCCATATGGGGTAGGACCTCCTCCATTAGCTTCTCCAGCTCTTAAGGGGAGAAGTCAGGGACCCTATCACCTGCAGGACGTGGCATGATAGCTCCCTGAGGCAGTACACAGCAGCTCGGGTCGTGGAGGTCTTGCTGGCAGCAGTGTCCAGAGTCAAGTGAGCAATACTGCAGAAGATGGCAATCGTGTCTGCCATGTACAAGACCGTCAATGCCGGCAGACATCGCCATTGGCCCAAATCAGCCAATGGCAGCAATGTGTTCCAATGGCAATTCATACCACGTTTGTGACCGCCTACCGCCATGATGACTTCCGCCGGTGGACTTAGGTCACTTCCACATGTCCAGTACAGTAGGTCAGGCGGCTGCTATTTTGAGCACATTTCATGTATGGAAGTGTTTAATAATCTGTATCATTAACTATACCCCAAATTGTGCTGTACAGCTGTAAGTACTGCCCTCATGTTTAGGTGACTTTTTGTGCATCTGAGCTGCAAATGTTGTGTTGGTGGAGGACATGTGGTGATAGAAATGCACAACTACTCTGAGATCCTATGTGTTTCGAAAATGTTGATGATGTCCAACAATATGCGTGAAACATGTCTAAATAATTGGTCTTACAAACATGTTCAGTAACAGTTGAATTCAGAAGTGAAATCCCATAGTTAGTTGAGGCAATGTGCACCGGGGAGGGTGTCATCGGACGCCTAGCTATTTGCTGTACTGTGTATGTCAGCGGTAGTAGCAGTCTTCGACAGCTGTTATGTGTGAGTAATTTAATTAACTGTACTTGATGTGTACATGCTGCATGCCACATACTATGTTTACATCTTTTCACATATGTACCCTGCCATGAGGAGAGGAAGAGAACCACCAGTGTACCGTCCACTAGCAGACCTGCACACCATGGAGGAAAGACGTTGTATGCTGACATATCGTCTGAATCGTCATGTTATCATGGATCTTTGTAAACAGTTGGAGCCAGATCTGATGCCTGCCTTTCGCAATCCCTATAGCATACCTCCCACTGTTAAAGCATTTTCAGTGCTACACTTCCTGGCCACTGGCTCCCTTCAGAATACAATGGCTCTAATGGCAGGGATGTCTCAGCCCATGTTCAGTCTGATTTTGAAGGATGTACTGTGTGCATTGTTGAAACAATGCACACCTACATCAGGTTTTCCCAACAATCGAATTTGGCATATGTGAAGGCAGACTTTTATGCTATGGGGCACATTCCACATGTGGTTTGAGCCATTGAGGGCACCCATGTAGACTTGGTTCCCCAGTGCCAATGAACAGGTGTATAGGAACAGGAAAAAATACTACTCCATTAATGTTCAAGTGGTGCGTCTGCCAGACCAGTACATTTCACAAGTCACTGCAAAGTATCCAGGATCAGTCCATGATTCCTTCATCATGGGGAACAGCAATGTCCCACTGCTAATGACACAACTCTATGCAGAGAGGGCCTAGCTGATTGGTAAGTTACATTTGAAATGTGTGTTTGCAATTTATGTCTCCTACCGTCACAATGTTGCATGTCCCACATTGATCAACCATTTCATTCACAGGTGATTCTGGCTATTCAAACCATCCTTGGCTGTTGTCACCACTGAGGTACCCAACCACGCCAGGGGAAGTGTGCTACACTCAGGCTCACGGGCGGAAAAGCCATGTATTGAGTGTACTTTTGGCCTCCTGAAGGAATTATTTAGGTGTTTGAACTTATCAGGAGGAGCCCCCCTCTACTTACCCAACAGGTATGTCAAATAATAGTTGCCGGCTGCATACTCTACAATCTTGTCCTGAGACATCAGATACCATTTATACCAGATGAGGGGGAGGCATCAGAACCTGTGGGTGGAAAGGCCAAGTGATGAAGAGCCAGAGAAAGATGAAGCAGGAGACTCTAGGGCAGATCCCATCTATTAATACTTCAACTGACTAATAGGTATGTGAAGTTGACCTATTGTGATGTAATTGAGCAACCAGGTGTTGATGGTGAGCATGTCACCTCCTTTCTTGCATTTTCTGTGGGGGTGTAGTGAGCTACAATGCCTATGTGTGAGCTGTAAATGCAGACAGAAGGTTTGTATTGTGTACAGGAAAGAGTGGTCTACAGTATCATGCATTGTAACAGCAGATGCAAACCTACACTTGTGGACATGACTTCTCTGATGTGAGGAATGTATTCTGCTAAGTCCTATCCCTTGTCCCTTTCACTCACAGATTTGTCTAGATCCTGTTTGACTCAAGAATCTTGGCAAATGAAAGACAGCGCCAGAAGCAGATAGGAATTGCTGACAGACATGTGAAATGGACATGACTGAAAACAGGTAATGTTAGTGCTGTTTAAGTAGGGTGTAACCAAGATTGTTATACTGTCAGGACACTGTCACCTGTTGGGTACTGGAGGTTGTCAAATGGTATATTTTGTGTCTGGAGATGTGTCTGGTTCATGTGTAAATGTTGGAAGATAGACTATCACATCACAATGGTTTGAGTTGTTTGTGATCTACATGAAATCATCAGGGTAGCTGCTACACCAGTTGGAAACACAAGTCCTGTGTCCTTGTACAATGGGAAAATGGAGGTAGGTTTCAGAACAGTCAACAGGGTGTATCTGTGGCACATAATGGGACCAATTCAGGAGAGGTTCACTTCCTGGCAGTGGGTTTGGTCTTGGCATCTGTTCCTGCTGGATGTCTGGGTGAACGTCCACTTTTGCAGGGGGTTCTTCAGCCACAGAGGGAGGGGTGTCTGAGGCATGCCTTTCCCCCGGCAGGGTTTCCATTCCACTAGCGGCCAAATATGTGGAAGGGGCTGATGTTTCATTGCTAGTGGAAGGGGCCAGATGTTGGGTACAAAACCTAATAAGGGTGGTATTCATGTCCCTCAGCACCCCTGCAATGAAAGCCAAGTGGGCGTTTTGTGCTTGCCGCTGCACCATTACTTCCTGATGGTGGTCCCTCTGCAGCGTTTGAATTTCCCCCAACATGGTGATGACTTGGGCCTTCATGCCTTGGGAACTTTGGTAGGCTCCCAAGACGTGGGGGATGGTTGCCTGGTCACTTGTGTCCCTTTGAGGTCCCATCCTCTGGCCCACAGCATACCTCCCACATAACATACCCCCACATGCCTGTGCCACTGACACAGTGTGCCCACTACCAGGGTTGCAGGTCCATCATTGTCAGGGGTGGTAAGGTGAGACTCAGGTACCTGTGCTGTGGGGCACACAATAGATGTAACAGTCCTTGGGACACAGGTTTGGGGGTGAATGGTTGTCTGGAATGTTGATGCAACAGGGCTGGGAGGAGATGATGTAGGCAGGGTGAGGCTGAGAGTCGTTGACTGACCAGGTGTCCCAGATGGGCCAGGTTCTTCGTGAGTGTCTAGACATCCAAGGATGTTGCCCTCACTGGGGCCTTCATCCAGAGAAGGAGGGACAGTCTCTGGTATCCTCTCCATGGTGGCAATGGCAAGGTTACCTGTGCAGGGAGTGAGACACACAGTTCAGATTAAAATGGGTGTATTGTTGCATTTGTGTGAGATGCAGACAGTGCCCTAATATGATTCTAAGCAACGATATAGACAGCTGCTGCACAGCAAACCTTAGTTGTGCATACAACTCTGTGACTTGATTTCCATATTTCATGTAAAGAGTTGTTAGACTAGGTTGGTAGTGAGTGTAGTGCTGATGGCATCTAATATTGTCTGATTATAGACATGACTGTTCACCTCTGTTACCTACTGAACAGTCAGGAATGCTAGATGGCACAAATAAGAACTGTACCATGCACAATGGTGTCCATGTATGAATACAGTATGTGAGTAAGCAAGGGCCATTGACCTGTATCTGGATGTACTGTATGTGTATCAACTCAGCCATCTGACTTTCCAACCCAAGTGAATCTATTTCTAGCTTGTGATCTTTAATCTGTGGCCCTAATAACTGGGCACTCAGCTATAGCTGTGATTTGCTTGGGATGCTAGTGTGAGTGAGCCATTGCATTGCTGTCATTGCCATGTACTGTCCCACACTAGAACAATCAAGATATGGTGGGTTGGAAATTAGTTAAACATGCATGACATGATATTTTATGTACATTCCCGATTTTCACAATGATGGCATAGTACATTTTGGGAGTAGTAGTGATATGATTAGCCAGTAGTTCATGTGCCATTTCCAATTGCTGTGAGGCCAGATGAGTTGAGTGGAGATGTGGCATGCCAGACAGGGGTATTGGGTGATTTGGACGAAGGTGTAGTGGGTAAAATGTTAACTGGGGTGGATTTAGGTGGTGAGGGAGCATGCAGGACAAGACAATTGTGTGACATGAATGTTATTGGTCCTTACCAGACTCCACTCCCCCAGGTATTCCTATCAGGCCCTCAAAATGCAGGATGCTCAAGACCTTCTGCTCCCATGATGTGAAAGTTGGGGGAGGAGGTCAAAGCCTACCGCCAGTCTTCAGTAGGGCTAGATGGTGCCTGGATGCCATGGAGTGCACCTTCCCCGGTAGGTCATTCCACCTCTTCCTGATGTCCTCCTTTGTGCGTGGATAACTGCCTATAGAATTGACCCTGTAAACTATTCTTTGCAACAACTCCATTTTCCTGGCAATAGATGTTTGTTTGACCTGTGGGACCTGTGCTCCGAACAGATGTGGCTCTACCCTTACAATTTCATCCACCATGACCCTCAACTCATCATCAATGAAACGTAGGTGTTCTGGTGTGAACATGGCAGTGTTTGTGAAGATGGTGTGTGGGGGTGTTGTAAGTGAAAGGGTGCAGTGTTTGGTAAATGGTGAAGTGTAGGTGCTGTGATGTGAGTGGGTGACGACTGTAGTAAATTGTGTGTGCTAATGATGTATGTATTGTGAATGTTGTGCTGATGTGGGGTGGGTGCTGAGTGAAATGTGTATGTGTGCCTGTAGTGTAAATTAGCAAAAACTATTTTTTTGGCTTCTCGGTGTATGTGAATGGCGTTCTGGATGCAAAGGATTGTGGGTTGTTCTAGGGATGTGTTCTATAGTGCAGTGAGTAGGTATGTTGAGTGTGTGGATGTATATCAGTTGTTGGGTATTCAAACTATCCAATGTGGTGTTGTGTTCTGACAGAAGTGAGTTGAGACCTCCACGGTTCGCACCGCCAATGGTTTTCTGCCATGGAAGAACCACTGTTGTGATTTGTGGATCGTAATATGATGGGAGGATTTTTATCAGGCTGGCAGTGCTGGTGCTGGGACTGCCTTTTTTCAGTTCTCCAGTGTCCTGGTGGTTTCAGAAATTTGGCTGTTTTTTGGCAGAGCTCACAGTGTGACTTGTAATATGGTGATCGTATGATCACCAACTTGGCAGTCTTTTGGCGGCTCCCACCGCAGCGGCCTTCCTAAAAAAATGCCAGACTCGCAATGACCCCCAAAGTATTCAACTTCCACCTTTTAGATCCACTTTTAAGTCAGTCACTCAAGGTGTCCATCAGGGTTATTCCCTCAGTCCAACCTTGTATAATGTGCATGTTTCTCCCTTGGCCAATCTTATTAGGTATTTTGGGCTATCTTTCATGACCTATGCCAATAACACTCAGAAATCCATTGGTCTTGAGACCATTTCTGGTTCAAGCGTCACATCCTACCTTTCAGCAGTTGTCACATACATGCAACAGAATTAACTAGAAATTAACATAGACAAAACTGAGCTGCTTATTGGTGGCAAGGATCCAGCTGTCTGTTCCACCAACTGGTCCCCTGCAGACTTGGTCCCTACACCTACCCGTTTTCTTTTGACAGGAAGCTAGGTTTTTATTTCAACCTTTCACTCTCATTTCTTCCTTGAGCAGCATAATCTCTGCCTATTGTTTCGGAGTCCCCAGGACGAAATGAGGTGGTGCAAGCTAAATATATTCAAAGAGAGCTCCTTGCACTTCTAAGGAACAGAGGCCCAGATTTAAGAAAAGTGGCATTTCATGTAATGAAGTGACACTTTTCTTGCGACCCATTGCGCCCTCCTAATGCCACCATGTATGTGCCGTATTTAACATAGGGCGTACCATGGTGCAGGTTAAGGGCAATAGTGTCATAATTTTGGCGCTAATCCTGCAAGGTACATTAAATAATGGCGTGCCTCCTTTTAATGCCTGCTCTGTGCGGGCCCCCTAACAGAGGAATGCCCCCCTTGCATACATTATGCATGGTGGAGGCATAATGTGGCGCAAGGATATACAAAGTAGCGCAATGCACGCATTGGGCCACTTTGGATATATGGCACAGCGTTTTTGCCACACTATCAGCACATGAGAGTAAAAAATAATGACGCTAATGGGGCGATAGTTGGCACTAGGCTCTTAAATTTGGGCCAGAGTGTCTCACCCGCCTTCACAGTGGAGGAGTGTACGTTGAGAACATACAGCAATGTAATGTATCTGCCCAAAGTGAAATGCGAAGGAAAGAACCCAGAGAGCAACTGAAAACCACTGTAACTGGACAGAGTAGGTACAGACCTTGTCACTTAAAGGTCACTTATTCTAAACACCTTTGCCCTAAAGGTGATAGCCACGAGAATGATCACCTTGGCAGCGAGAAACTGGAGGTACCATAAACTCGACGGTTGAAAAGGAGCAGATTGTAGAATGACAAGATCGCACCATGGCCCTGAAACATGTTTCACCGGACAGCTAGTGTGTGAAAAGGGCACTATCATAAAACATAGGAAGGTTACACTTCAATAAAGAAGCCCGCCCCAGTGGCATGTCTCATCGATGGATATTTCTGGCTCGAAAGACCATAAGTAACAGTGACAACAATATTATATGTAAAAAGTCAAAAACAATCCTGTGATAGAGAACAGGGAACATTTTAGCATCAGCGCTGTTTACAGAAAAAAAGCACAATATGTGCATGATGCACCATGGAAACAAAGGAATGGAAATAGAAATAATGGCCTACGTGGCATTAGCACAGATTGTCGAGACTGCAAACCAGGCATGAAGCCAAATCTTTGAGATGGGATATTTCCTTTTGATCCATACCGCTGCAGACTGGCAGTATAACGAAAAAAATCAGAAGGCCCAATATTAACCCATCCTTGGGGTGTTGCGCACCATGGAGGGATTGCAGTTTTTTAGGATGTGACGCGTTTGAGCTGAAAGAGGAAGTGGAGCTATTCCATTGATGAGACTGGACCTCAAGTGCGGCCGGGTGGTGATATTCAAATATATACATACAGCTAAGTCTCAGAAAAAGTCCAGTTGGTCACACCTAATCTTTCTTATCCCAGCATCACCAACAATAATGCAGCAGCGCTGTCAGAAACATGCAGCAAATAGGCCAGAGAAGATGGCGACAGTGAGAACCGAGGTTATGGCTGCACTTTGGTAAAGATGGACTCGTCTTTAGAACCAACAGGGATCTACTAGCAAACAGAGCTCAAGTTACCCCTTCTTGGGAGAATGTCATAATATTCAATCTCAAGATGTTGGTCTGTGTGATATATATAAATATATATATATATATATTTATATATATATATATATATATATATATATATATATATATATATATATATATATATATATATATATATATATATTTATTTTTTGCAATTCTAAAACTGGGAAGTGCATGACAACCAAAAATGCGTAAATAGAAGTTGGTAGCTGGTGAGAAGCCAGAGGAATTCTGGTGATTTACTGTGTTCAGTTCTGATGGTAAAGGAAAGACAGAGCTGATAGCACGAGTCCCCATCTTTGAACACAGAGTGATGGGGGTGACGAGAGGATACAGGAGTGAAGCAGTAATCAGCAGAGTACTAAATCATTACAGAACAAAACATAGGCATCAGTCACTTTAAGAATGCTTCTAACGCTTCAAATCTGGAAATCTGAATAGAAATACAATAAATTGCATAGACGTTTTGACTTTCTGGCTCAGAGGTTGAGCGAGTTTGGGGTTTTGTTTCTGAACATTCAAAAGGGTTGACTTAAAGCACTGGCAGTAGGGCATCTTCCCCCGCCTTCCAGGTTTTACGAGGATGTTAGGCATAAAGAGAAGGGGACAATGGCAAGGAACTGGCCTCCAAGCTACTGGAATGACTGCCTCACAGTTTTCAGAGACTCAGGCCCAGTCTTATCAAAGGATTATGTAGCCCTTGCATCACACACGGTGATGCAAGGGCAAAGCAATCCTTAAGTCAAATTTACCAAGCCACGAAAGGCCACCTTGTGTGGCCCTGTGTAGCTTGGTAAATCTGGAGTAATGCAAAACAGAGCAAGTTGCTGCCATGCGATACCCTGTGCAGAGAAGGCGTTACTTGGGTAGAGATTGTGTATTCCAATGAATCCACACATATATTTTGGTGCATTCCCAGATCTACCAAGACAAGTAAACCAGGGAATTCATCAAATTGTACACCTTCTTGATAGATGTGCAACGAAGAGAAATATCTTAATTTCTCCTCATTGTTTCCTCTTTTTAAGTATTCTGCATTCTGCAGCAGATTTAGAATGAAGAAAACACCTCCGAAGATTGTTTTTCCACAGGAAACAGGAATGTGTCACTTCCTGCACAAAAACAATCCTGCCTGCAATGCAGGCACCTTTGCACCATGGCACAAGGGTGCCTGCATGGGTGTTAGATAGCCACTAGTACGCCAGTGCAAGGAAAGAGCAGGAACGCGCTGTTGAATGTGGCCCTTTCTCCCAGGTCATTCCCAAACATTTTGCTTTCACTACTCCATTTTGGCTGAATTTGTTTTTGTTGGCCTTAGGACTCGGTACACTTAACCACTGCTAAACAGTGCTAAAGTGTTTGTTCTGTCTTCTTAAAACATGATAGAATCTGCTTATACACAATTGGCATAGTCAATTTACTTGTAAATCCCCAGTAAGTGACACTACATGTGCCCATGTCCTATAAATTATTTCCTACTAGTGAGTCTGCAGGACTGATTGTGCCACTCAGTTACGTAGCCCTTTACACGTCTCAAGTCTGCCATTGCAGAGCCTATGTGTGTGGTTTTAAACTGCCATTTAGACCTGGCAAAGTAAACCAGGCTCAAATCTTCCTTTTTAATATATAAAAGTCACCCCTAAGGTAGGCCCTGGACATACCCAAGGGCAGGGCGCAATGTATTTAAAATCTTGGACATATACCTTTAAGTTTTACATTGTGAAATACTCTTAAATCCGTTTTTCACTACTGCAAGGCCTATCTCTCACTTAGGATACCATTTGAGCATTATTGCATTTTATAGGTGTAATTTCCAAATGGGAAAAGATAACTAGATCATGTGTGGTGTCTCTGGAATCCTAATTTAAAATCAATCCTAATTTACAGTAAAGTCAGATTTTAAATTATAGTTCTCAAAATTCCACTTTTAGAGAGATGCCATTTTTCTGCCTTAGTCATTGAGTGCCAATAGCCTGTCTCAGGTCACCTGACTGGGCGTAGCTGACAGCTGAAATTTGTGTATTCCTCCTCAACAGCCACACACAATGGAGAGCTTAGGTGTGATTGGATGGGCCATCACTGCCAGGATGAGTGGGAGGAGCTCGGCCCAGCCCCACTTACACTTGAATAGGCTGTGTCCTGTCTCCACTCAAAGGGCTGCGTACACCCTGTACTAAGGGACTGATTTAGATATTGGAGGATGGGTTACTCCGTCACAAAGATGACGGATATCCCGTCCGCCAAAATTTAAATCCCAATATTCCCTATGGGATTTAGATTTAAGCAGATAGGATATCCGTCACCGTTGTGATGGAGTAACCCATCCACCAATATTTAAATCAGGCCCTTAGTCTGGAGCCAGAGCTAGGAAGGTAAGGCATCAGTACACTTCAAAGGAATGCCTCCAGAAGCTTTTCTTCACTTCGAAGACACAGCCATGGATAAAAGAAGGAACTGTGACATCAACTCTTCATTACACCTCTGTGCCTGTTGATGCTCTGCCTGGAAGAAGGACTGCAACCCTGCTACAAGGACTGCCACTCTGTTGGTCTGCTACTCTAAAGGAACTTCTACCCTGCTGTGTTGACCTGCTGCCTGCTGACCTCTTGCCTGAGGAAGAAGAACTGGATCTGCAGCTTCATCTTGCACCCAGGTCCCCAGAGTAACTCCAAAGGCTAGTCTGCAAGCTTCCTGATCTGAGCCTCAGTACCATAAAAGGCTCCCCATCCAGCAACTGGATCCAGCTGCAGTGAGTTCCTGACCCTCAAGTAGTGCCCCTCAGTCTCAGCACTCCTAAAATCAAGCTTTTCGGCTCTTTGCACTGCATACCAGCCATCCGCACAAAGACTGCAGGCTGCCATTGCGAAGCTCCAGTCCACCTGTCTGCAACATCTGGCCTGCCCTTCATGCCACACCGACAACCACCTGTGGCACTCTCCTTGTTCCCGACAACCCTCTCCAACGTAAACGGGACTCTTGGCACAAAACTTCAGTGTGACTAATCTGAGACTGTATCCTACCTACACTCCATTGTGGTTGGCCTTATCTTTTGACTTTGACATGGTACAGTACAACCAGATAGCAGCAGTTAGTGCTGTAGGCTTATAGGCTCTATTTTTACAGTTTATTCCTTAAAAAATCATAACTCCAGTTATACTGATTGGATTTTTATCGTTTTGGTCTCATCCTATCTATAAAATTCAGCTCTATTTTTCCAATCTGGTGTGTGATCTTTTTGTTTTGTATTTCACTGCTTTTGCTGTTTTACTGTTTAAAGCATTGCACAACTACTTTACACATTGCCTCTCAGTTAGACCTGGCTGCCCTGTGCCAAGCTACCAGGGTCTTGAGCATAAGGTAATTTGGGCTTTGCTTGTTCCTTCCCTTGACAGGGATTGTGATTGCTGCTTGACCAGGGCTCAAACCCTAGTCATCTAACAACCCAATTTCTTACACTCGTGATCAGCAGTGAGGATCAGAACTTGTGGTTGTGCAGTGCTGTACAGTGATTTTGTGTACACTACTATCCCATATCAAAGTCCAATTTCAGTTTTGAATTCTCCCGGATTGAGTTTTTTGTTTTTGAAATTCATTGAGGGGTGTATCTTTGGGAAAGGGGGGGTGCATGGGGTGTTACCCCACCCTCATAAATGAATGTTCTGATAAATAGTTGGGTACAAATGCTTTCAGTCGAGTATGATGAAATGTCTGTTGGATTTCACCAGGAATTTTTACATGCACTCTGACAAAAACGTACACATGCTCTCTCTCCCACTGTTTTGAAAGTGCTCTAAAATATTGGTTGTTTTTGCAAAATATTGTGCAAATATTGTGTTCTCTCTCTTAGTAATCCTACCAATCCGTGTTCTTCCTCCCCCTTTCCACTGCTCCTTATTCCCCACTCATGCACCCTCCTTGTCGTATGATATATTTAAACATTATGGCCCTCATTTTAACATTGTCGGTAAATGCCGCCAACCACCGCGGTGACAGCCGCCAAAAGACCGTTGCCGCGGTTAACATCCGTCCGCCAGATTATGACCACGGCCAGATTGAAACAAGAAGGGCGGAAATCCAGCTGTGGCCATACTGGTGGACGGTGTTAAGGCGGCGCTGCTACCACCAGCAGCACCACACCAGTAGACCGCCGCCAGCCGTATTATGACAAATAAAGATGTTCTGCTGCGGGCGCTGTTGGCGGTAGCAGTGCCCCGGCCTGTTCCCTTCCGGAAGACCCCTGGATGCAGGTAAGTTGGGCTTCCGACAGGGGAGGGAGGTGGGGGTGTAGTGTGTGTGTGTGGGAGGGTTGTGTGCATGAATGTGTGAGTATGTGCGTGAATGCGACTGTGTGTGTAGTGTTGTTTGCATGGGTGTATGCATGTATGAGGATGCGTGTAAGAAGGGAAATGTGAATGAGTGTCTGTGTGTCAGTCTGAATGTGTGTACGGATGTGTGTGCGAGTGAATGGATGCATGCCTGAATGCATGCTTGTATGCCAGTGTGAGTGTGTATGCGTAGTGCGTGTCTACGAGTGTGCGTGAATGGGGTGGGGGATCAGAAGCGGGAGCGTTGATGGAGAGGGGGTGGGGGGCATCTGGGGAGTGTTTGGGGGTGGGTGAGCCTCCTACCAGTGACAGGGAAGGTATTCACTGTCACTGGTAGGGCCTACCACCATGGTTTACGTGGCGTTGCAAACACCACGAAAACCATTGCGGTAGGCAGGGTCAACTGCCACCGGCGGTAAAATAGCACCCGCCGGGCTGGAGATTGTTATCTCCGGCCCGGCGTCTGCTACTGCCATGGCGGTCGGAGTGGTAAATTGACGGGTTGGCTACAGCCAACCCGGCAATGTCATATTGTAGCGGTATGTACCGCCAGCCTTTTGGGTGTACTACCACCACATTATCGCCTACGGCCTGGGTCATAATGACCCCCTATATGTCAGCCTGGTTGTTGGAAAATCTGAAGCTCTTACCCCCAATCTTACTGACCAAGCTATGCTTCTGAATTAATTCCTACTCTACCTGACTTTTTTGTGTCTGTGACCCCCACCTGCAAGGATGGAGTTTGACCTTACCAACAGAACTACACTGTGGCTGAGCTCAGGCAGTTTTGCCAGGAGAGGAGGCTGCCCTCCAAAAGGAACACCAGGAAGGTAGAGCTCCAGAAGGCCTTGAGGGCATGGACAGAGGCCCACCAGTTGCTAACAGATGACCAGGAGGGACAGTATGATGAGCAATGGTCAGAGTAGGACCTGCAGGAGGATCTTCAAATGCAGTCAGTTGAAGAGGGGGGTAACCTTCTCCCAGGATTGGCAATCCCTCCCCATGCAAGAAGCAGTGTGTTTTCCAGGCGCCTGAGGAGTTGGACGACAGGAGGGAAAAAAAGTAGCCTTAAGCTAGAGCTTGCAAATTAAAGCTGGACACAGAGAAAAAGATGGATGAGGCTCAGAGGGCCTTGGCAAGGAAGAAGACTGAGACAGCTTAGGCTAACAAAAAGCTACTGTTGGAGCATGAAAAGAGCATGAGGGAGCTGGAGCTAAAGGCTAGGCAGTCTACACGATCCACCAGTGATGGTGGCAGCATACCAACAGTGTCTGCTGGAGAAACGAGGGTCTGAATACCCTCAGAAGTTGGTGCCTAACTATATAGTAGGAGATGATATAGACAAGCGGTTTGCTGCTTATGAAGTTGCACTAAGGATACATAAGGTCGCAGAAGAATACTAGGGGGAGGCAGCCTGCAGAAACACATGCCCACGGTGGGGAGGGACAAACTCCTGACACTAAAGTCAGAGGATCAGACCAGGTATGCCCCCATGAAGGCTGACCCCAGAGAAGTACCATCAGAGATTCAGCTCCCTAACCATTCCTGGGTGGATTTCTTACATCATGCCAGTATGGCACTGACAGGCAGCAACGTGGATTATTTTACTGGGCTGTACAACCTAATTTTGAGGGAGCACATGTTCAATATTTTTCACAGAGCTGTGTCAATACCTAGTAGATAGTAAGGTTGCTGACCCCAGGGAAGCTTGCTAAGGATGTGTACTTTTGGGTCAGCATCAGAGTGTCCAAAAAGGTACCTGTGAGTGACCCCAAGAAGGGTTGTTCAGGTTCCCCACAACAGAGTGAGGGGAAGGGCAAGGAAGACCAAGATAAGTCCCAGGCTAAGTGGGTAGGAAAGGGTTCCCATGCCTCTTCTGAGAAGGAGGAGGGAGGCTCTGGTGGATGATGGTCCACGGCATCCCATTTCCAACTCTGTTGCTTTGATTGTTCCCAGCTAGGACACTAGCAGGGGGACTCTGTCTGTCCAAAAAAAACTCTCACTATTGGGACCTCAACAGGGGGTGACGCCGGTGGCCTTGGGGGGGGGGGGGGTTGGTGCCCATGGGCAGGAAGTAGAACATGCCCTAATCTGCTTCAGATCAGAAAAGAACTCAGAGGTTAGACTGGTGATCCCTGGGAGTCATCACTTCCACCAAGTCAAGGTGAATGGGGCCCCTGTCACTATTCTAAGGGACACTGTGTCCAGCCAAACCACAATAGTTTTCCCAAATCAGTACACTGCTCAGGTGTGTAGGGTAACTCAGGCCCACAGGCCCTACAGCCCTGGTATCCCTGGAGTGAGGTGAGGAGGTGACCCAAAGAAGGGTCATAGTTACTCCCCAAATGAATACTGACTGTTTTCTGGGGAATGAGTTGCCACCGGTGATAGAAGAGCTAGGAGAGGTTTCTGCTCAGGGCACCCTGAAAGCTCAGAAATCTGGGCATACCACCCCAAAACAGAGGGTAGAGAGGCCCAGGTGGGGTGAGGAAGGACTTACCCCTGACTCCTGTTCAGCCTCATGGTACAGATCCTGGGCTTGGTGACCAATCTCTGGCTACCACCCTGAACTGGTGGTAAGGAGAGTGAAAAAAGGGTGCCTAACACCTGGGCTGTTGCCACCCAACTCTGAGAAACCACAGAGGGCAAAGGCCCTTGGATGGCTCAGGGCCTGGCTCCTGACACTGACAGCTGTCAGTGGCCTCTGTTGGTTACTGTCCTAATGGGCAGACTTTTCCCTGGGTTGGGGACAGAAGTCTCATTCAAGGGGTGGAACTGTCCACATAATTTTGGTGGCCATGGTGGTACCGTCTGCCTACTGGCATGCATCTTTGAGCAAGGTAAGGTTAGGTGCTTCACAGACGGGGTCCACAAGTGAAAAGAAGTGTTCCCTAAGGGTTAGTCCAATGGCTCAGGAGAGTACAGACGGAGGGATCCAACTAAGTTCAGAGAAGCATCGAACTGACAGGTGCCCCTGCATGACATGGCCTTCATCTATATTCTATTACCTAAGCAGGGACGCCCATCAAGATATTGATTAGTCTACCCTGGCATTTGGCTGGAGGGGGTTGTGCAGCTCTTTTTGATGGGTCATCCCAGACTTTTTCCCTTCACTCCTCTATTTTTGCTGAATTCGTTTTTGTTGGCGTTAGGACTCTGTACACTTTACCACTGCTAACCTTTCAAAAGTGCCTGTGCTCTCTCTTCTTCAAACATGGTAAAATCAGTTTATACCCAATTGACATATTTAATTTACTTGTAAGTCCCTGGTGAAGTGGGACTACATGTGCTCAGGGCTTATAAAATGCATGCTACTAGTGGGCTGCAGCACTAATTGTGCCATCCACTTAGGCAGCCCTTTAAACATGTCTCAGGCCTGCCATTGCAGAGCTTGTGTGTGCAGTTTTAAACAACCATTTTGACCTCACAAGTAAATCTTTTGCCAGGCCCAAACATTTCTGTTACTATGTATGTCACCCCTAAGATAGGCCCTGGACAGCCCCAAGGGCAGGGTGCAGTGTATTTAAACAGTTGGACATGAAGAACAACAAAAGAACAAACTACCCATGTATGTTCTACTTCATCAGTCAGGCAGTAAATGAAATGGAAGGAGGTTATTATGCAGCATTGGAACACACTAGCCCAAGCTGCATCTATGAAGGACTGCAAGTCCTTCTGGTCCACTATAACTGTCATGAGAACAATAAACCACACGGTGACTCTGACTAGCTGCCACATTTCCAGCGAGGCTTGGGAGACTAATTTTTTCAAATTGTATTCTGCCACAATAACGACCTTGCAACCGCAAATGTCAGGTAGCAACCACCAGGGTATTCAGGTTACTCACTGTGAAGTTGTTGACTCCATCCAACAGAGAATAAGTGTGATGGCACTTGGGCCGGTTGGATTCTCTATAGATCTGATAACATGTAACATTGAACTTTAGGCTCCACTACTGACTAATGTATTAAATAACCTTCCTCCATACAGAGTTCCTGGACTGCTTCAACTATTTTCATGATATTTAAAGAAGGTGATTGGTCTCAGCTAGTTGTACTACCCAATTTTACTCATTGACACATCTGTGAAAATACTATGCATAGTTAAATACAATAGAATTAAGGAATGGACCTCAGATCATGCTGTTTTACATTCCTGTTAGTATGGATTTAGAAGGTACAACTGAGAAACGCCTGAACCAGCATTTATAGATAAATACACTAAAGCCAAGCACACACCATTGTATCTTGCATTTATGGATTTGACTGTGGCTTTTGATTGTGTGAATCGCTCAAAGCTTTGGCAACTTCTCCTCTCTAAGGGGATGGAGTAAGCACTTATACACCTTCTGGCCACCCTCCATGAGAATATGAAGGCCAGAATAATGTGGCTAATTGTGAAGTTTCTAATGAGTTTAAAATCTCTTGAGGTGTGAGGCGAGGTTGTGTCTTGGTGCCCTAATTGTTTATATTATATAATAATGAGCTCAGTCCCTATTTAACTACTATTAATCCATATGTCTCTTAGGTAAATTGTGTTTCAGTTCCTCCTTTGCTATATCGCAACAATGCCATGTTGATGGCTCACTCCTAAAAAAGCTCTACATTTGTTGGTGTCCACTTTTATTCAATTCATGGCCAATCTTAATTTTCAAACTAATTTCTCAAAGCCATATGTTATGGCCTGTGGCCTTAAGCACACACAGATTCATATTCTTGTTATTGGTTCAAATGACTCAGAAAGAACTACCACTTTTTCTTATCTAGAGATCATTTTTTATTCAGCCGGCACATAGGTAACTAACATCACACAGCGTAGGCTGAAGCTATCTAGGGCATTGTCTCACTTTTAAGTTTAACTCAGCCCTCTGGGTAGAGAGCACTCTCACCACTTTTGCAGATTTATGCAATGCAGTGTGTACCTGTTGCAACATATAGGGATGAGATATTGGGTATTGCCAATTTCAAAGCCTTATATGTGGAGGAAATCTGCTTCTGTAGAAAAGTTCTCTCTGCCCCACATCCTCCTCTAATTTCACTTGCCACAAGGAGTTGGTTTGACTTATATGGGTGATGGTATTAGAGCTAACCCTTTACTCCTCTGGCTATCTATTTTGAGAACTGAGAAGGGGGCCCTTAATGGAGACATTATTACCAAATGTGTGGCATGTGGTAAGGTCTACCATGGCTAGAGTATATAAAGAAAAATGTTTCAGGAAATCTGGTTGTTGCATGCATCCTGCGACTGGGGGGAGTGTTTGCATTGTCCAGCATGCCGTCCATCTCTTGTTTTTTTTCTTTTGTTTCCCTGAGGGGCCAGGGTATGCTGAGACGTGGGTCTCTTGCTCACTATGCCACTGGATTCAGGTTAGCCTGTCTGATGAGGGGTGATACACCAAAACCGGTCCCAGGATGCTTTTTTCTGGTCCATGAAAGTCCTGGCCTGGCAGTTCGGACTGGACTGTTCCCATGGGGAGCAGGGCCAAGACTGATTTCGATACGACTGGATCAAAAACTGGAGTAGCATGGTGAGCAAAAGAACAATGGACCTAACCCAGATTTGTGACTGTGGGTGAGAGAGTGTTTGAAAAGTTTCAGCACTCCGTCCATTGTCCTTTTGTTTTACTTTTAGAAAGTTGGCATTTTCCTGCCTTAGGCATTGTGTGCCTGTAGCCTGCCTCCTTTCATATGACTTG
The DNA here is from genome assembly GCF_031143425.1 of Pleurodeles waltl. Taxonomy (NCBI): domain Eukaryota; kingdom Metazoa; phylum Chordata; class Amphibia; order Caudata; family Salamandridae; genus Pleurodeles; species Pleurodeles waltl. The sequence goes on from NC_090446.1 coordinate 895,776,939, forward strand.
GTGTACTTGACAGCTGAGCTTTGTGTACTCCTCCTAGACAGCCACACACAATGGGGACCTTAGGTGTGACTGGATGTGGCATTACTGGCAGAATGGGTTGGAGGAGCTGGGCCCAACCCCATTTACACTTGAATATCCTTTGTCCTGTCTTCACACAAAAGGTGCATACCCCCTGTAGTTAGTCTGGGGCCAGGAAGGCAGGAAATCTGTGCACTTCAAACGAGTGCCTGTAGAAGCTTCTCCCCAATTGAAATGCACAATGCTGTTTAAAAGAAGGGCCTCAGACACCAACTCTTCAGTATACATCTGGACCTGTGAATATTTTGCCAAAAAGAAGGACTGTTGTGCTGCTACAAAGACTGCTGCTGTAAAGGAACTGCTGCCCTGCTGTGCTGACCTGCTGCCTGCTGCCCTGTTACTTTGGGAATAACTGGACCTGTAACTTTATCTTGAAACCAGGACCCCAAGGGCTAGTCTACTGGCCTCCTGATCTGAGCCTCAGGGGCTTACAAAGCTCCCCAACCAGCTCCTGGACCCGGCTGCAGTGAGTTCCTGACCCCAAAGCACTGATCCTCAGGTCCTGGACTCCTGGTGTGTCTCAGTGGTCTCAAAATCAAGCTTTTGGGCTCTTCAAGACTGCAAACGGGCCCGTTCTCTCTGAGGCTATATCACTCACATCAAAATTCTCTCCGCACAGCAGCATTGGCAGGCTGCGGGGACCACCAACGGGAAGTTCCAGCCCACCCATTGCCGGCACCAGGCCTGCTCTTTGCATTACACCAACAACCACTGCCACTCTCGCTTTTCTCTCTGCGAACCTCTCCACGTGAACAGGGCATTTGGCACAAAACTTTAGAAGGTAAAAGTTCAGCAGGACTAATCTGAGACTGTATCTGACCTGTCCTCTGTCAAGGTTGGCCTGAACGTTTGACTTTGAACCAGTCCAGTGTGACCAGATAGACTCAGTTGGTGCTTTATGCTTTTAAGCTCTATTTTACAATTTATGACCTAAAAATTCATAACCCCAGTTCTACTGACTGGATCATTGTCATGTTGTCCTTAGCTAATAAATGCAGCTCTATTTGTCTAACCTGGTGTGGGATCTTTTTCTGTAGTGTTTTCATTGTTTTACCGTGTGCTGTAATAATACTTTACACGTTGCCTCTCAGGTAAGTATCACTGCTCTATTCCAAGCTACCAGGGTTTGAGCACAGGTTAATTTGGGGTTTGCTTGTGACTTACCATGTAAAGGATTGTGGTTGCTGCTTGACCAGGGCTCACAATCCAGTCAGCCAACAACCCAATTTCTCACAAGTGCCATATCTCTGTAAATACAATGCACTCCTGCCCTCTCCATTTGACACAGGCAGCACAGCAAGTTGTCTTGCTGCATTGTGCTGCATCGCATTTTGATAAACCTGGCCCTGAGTTTTCATTCTGAAGAAAAAATACTACAAAAAATAATCGAGGTTTGGACAATTATAAAAGTGAATAAGATCCTGAAAAATCAGGTGGTAAAAAAGATTATATATTTTATATATGTGTGTATAAAGATACATATAAAACCTACTGGCAGTCGCCACTAGGCGGTTATAGTTAGGACCTGGTTTCTATAGAAAAAAGCGTGTTTTTACTTAACTATATCTTTGGCGCTGGTTGATGAATCTTCACAAATTTTTCCAAAAATATTTGCCAGTCACGTCAGCTGCTGTCTGTAAAGTTTTGGGGTGATCAGTCAAGCGGGGGCTGAGAAAAAGGGAAGTCCCAAATCGCTTTTTCTCCATTCATTTTTCCGTGGGGATTTTGAACAGCGATAGCACTGAAACTACTGGATGGAATTACACCAAATTTGGCAGAAAGGTCCTCGTCCAGAAACCAACCTATTTGTGATTTGGTGTAAATGTGTTCAGTGGACGCGGATTCATTGTGACTCCTATGCAGAGCGTTGCAAATCTGTGTTGTGAAACGGAGCAGTGTGATTGACTGGCTGCAAGCTGTTCAGAAAGTTGTGGGTGTGATTTTATCGACCGGCAATGGTCGTAGGGGATGGAGTTTCACTGACAAATTAATAGGAGGGGTCAGGGGAGAGGTACTGTGACCTCATGGGGGTAATGAATGGGTTTGTGAGGGACCCATTATGAGTTTAAAAAGGTTAAAACCCCCTTTTGTTTTTTGATGATCGTGGAGTCTGGACTCCATTGTGGCGCTCAGTGTGGCCCCCAGTGTAACGTTGTGACAGGGTCGTGAATCCTGCAGGTAAAGAAAAAAATATATATATTCATATACTCACTGTTACACACACTGTCAGACTCACTCAGACACTCCTCCTGCATTCACAGACTCACTCTGACCATCATGCACCCACTCACATAATAATTGAATTCAATATAGCTTAAATAAAAGAAAAAATTATGAATGAACAGCTAACTGATTACATTTCAAAACAATCAAATGTTAGATTCCACAAGTTTGGTTTCAGATCAGGACACAGCACAGAGACAGCGCTTATAAATGCCATAAAGGAAATAAGAACTGTACTTGACCAGTGTGGTGGAGCAGCTCTCATATTACTTGACTTATACGTTTGATACGGTCAACCATCAGATACTACTGCATCGAATGCCCAGCTTGGGCTCAAAGGTTCAGCTTGGGATCTTCATAGCTCTTTCCTCATGGGCCGAGAACAATTACTGGTCCTAGGCAACTTTAACTCAAAATCCTTTTTGTCTTCCTTGCAGGGACCCTAAGGGATCTTCATTGACCCCAGTGCTTTTCACTATTTACATGACGTCCCTAGCTGACTTTATAAGGTCTTTTCGCCTTGCCCTTATGTCCTACACTGATGATATGCAAATTGCAGTTTATTTGGCTAACAATGACACTAAAATAGGACCCAGATTTCATGATTGCATGTTGGCGGTTAGTGACTGGATGACAAAAAATAGCTTGAAGCTCAATTCAGGAAAGACGGAAGTTTTCCTATTTGGCAATCAAATCTCTATCTGGCCCACAACTTGGTGGCCGCAAAAACTGTGCCCTCTGACGGCCCCAGTCAGTAAAACCCAGAATCTTGGGATCCTAATTGATGATAAACTAACATATGGAGACTACATAAACTCTGTGGTTTCTTCTGCTTTTTATGTCCATAGAACAATAAAGAAAATTATTACTTTCATTCCTATTAATCTTCAGAAAACAGTAGTGAGTTCCTTGATTCTTCTAAATTGGACTACTGTATCAGCCTATATCTTAACATGCAACAACATTTGTTTTACAGACTACAAACCAGGAGCGGCTTGCGGTACTTGGCTGTGCGGCGTGGGGGGAGAAAAAATACTAATAAAACAAACACAAACAACTTACCTGAAGCCTCCGCCACCATCGCTCAGCTCCTCTTTCCTTGGCCACAGGCACAGGCTTTCAGCCTGCCATCCAGCCAATCTCAATGCTGTCATGCTACTAACAGCATGACAGCAGCGTTCCGATGACAGCAGTGTTCCAGGCAGACTGGGAGAGTCTGCCGGCTCCCTCCAACCCTGCACTGCAGTTCCGAGTTGGACAGAGTTTAGAACACATGTACATTTGGTCAGCCTGAGATGGCCGGCCAAACATGCATGCGTACTGAGGGGGAGTGCTGAGCATGCCCCCTCTGTGCTCATCAGCCCTGTTTCCCCGCCCCTTCAACAATACTACATTAATAAACTCAGGTTATTAACATTGCATTGCAGAAGAAGTTTGGCAGCTGCTGCTGCTGGCGGGGGGAACGCTCCTCTGCCCTAGCGGAGGAGCCATCCCTGCTACAAATGGCTCAGAATGCTGCAGCAAGGCTACTCTATAAAATCCCTAAATTTCAGTCAGCATTCAAAGTACTTAGACACTTGCACGGTTTCCAATTAAACATAGAATTGTCTTTAAAGCCTTCTGCATTACCTACGAAGCTCTGAGTGGCCCAAACCCCGCTTATCTAAAGGATCGCCTCAATTGGCACATCCCGGCTAGGACCCTATGATCAGCCTCCTCAAAGAACATAGTCATCCCCAGATTTAAGAAAGCCGCCTGGGGAGGCAAAAGTTTTGCTCTGGGAGCCACCACAGCTTGGAATCCTTTACCCCCCAGTCTAAAATATGTGCCAAATTTGCTTGCTTTTTGGAAGGCTTTAAAAACTTTGCTTTCTAACAAATAGAATGTGGATCTAATTATACAGAGGAGCTAGTACCAAGACACCTAAGGGTAATCGAGCACTTTACAAGTATCTATAACATAACATAACTCACAAACCAACTCAGACATTCACACACCCACTCACAGATGCACTCAGACACTCACACACCCGCTCACAGACCCACTCAGGCACTCACACACCCATTCACAGACCCACTCAGATTCTCACGAATAGACCCAGTCGCACACTCACACGCCCACTCACAGACCCACTGACACTTATACTCCCACACTCAGACCCACTCAGACTCCTATGCACCAACTCACAGACCCACTCACATGCTCAAGCACCCATTCACAGATCCAGTGGCACTCATATACCCGTTCACAGACCAACTCAGACACACACACCCACTCACAGACCCACTCAGACACTTACACATTCTCTCACAGACCCACTCAGACATTCAGATACCTGCTCAAAGACCCAGTCACATACTCATGCACCCACTCACAGACCCACTTACATGTATACACCCACTCACAGACTCACTCAGACACTCGCAGACCCAGTCATACACTTGTGTATCAACTCACAGACCTACTGGCACTTATGCAAACACTAAGAACCTTATGCACCGAAAGACTTAGTGACACTCATACACCTTCTCACAAATGCACTGAGACACTCACACACCCACTCACACACCCATTCATAGAAGCACTCAGAGACACTTAGATACCCACTCACAAACCCAGCCACACACTCATGCACCCACTAACTGACCCACTGACACCTATGCACCCACTCACATACCCACTCAAACTCTCATACACTCAGACACTCAGATACCCACGCACAGACCCAGTCACCCACACATGCTCCCACTGACAGACCCACTGACATGTTTACACCCACTCACAAACCCACTCAGACTCTTATGCACCCACTCACAGAACCACTCAGACCCCTAGGCACCCACTTGCAGATGCAGTGACACTCTTACACCCATTCAGAGTCCCACTCAGCCACTCACAAACATGTTCAAATACCCAGTCACACACTCATGTGCCCATTCACAGACCCACTGACACGTATAGACCCACTCTGAGACCCATTGAGACCATCATGCACCTACTCACAGACCTAGTGACACTCACACACACACACTCACAGACACATTCACCTACCCACTCACAGACCCACTCAGACACTCACACACCCACTCATAGACCCACTACAACACTCAAATACCCACTCATAGACTCATTCACACACTCATATACTTTCCCACTTGTGCATCCATTATTATACCCAATTATACTTCCAATGAGGTATTCAGAAATGTACTGCTACCTGGAGAGTGAAAAAAAACATATGCAAAATATGTTGGGTGTTGTGTATTGAATTTGTGCTTTCGTTTTGTGAATCATCGACAGAGTTGCAATTCCTTTTTGTTGAAAAAAATCAGATTTATTTTTAAATTTAAATAGTGTTTGGGATATAAGGTGGCTCTAAGAAGAGCCTTTGTGTTTGTTGTGTCCATAGAATCAGCAAATATAAGAGCGGATGCAGAGTTGTAAGTTGCTCAGAAACACTCTGTTGCCTTCATCTGTGAAGTGAACACCATATTTTCTATATATCCCACCCATCTGAAAGTGCGGGGTATTATTGTAGATTGAGCCCATGTTATGATCTCTGAGGAATGCTGAAACAGTTTTATCAACATGTTCCATGGCTTTGTCTATCTGTGGACAGAATTCAGTTGAACACGTCCATTTCTGCCTCTGGCATATGTCAGAGAGCACAAAGGTAGTGCAAGGGAAAAGGTGCATTAATTGAACAAAGGTATCCTTTGTTAGCATTTCCAAACTTACCCCAGTCAGTGTGCCCAGGTCATTGGCACCACAGTGCACAATCATGAGGGGAGGGGGTTAGCAATCTCTAATGCTTCCAACCAATGGAAGCAATTGCTGCCACTTTAAACCTCTGTGGCCAACCCAAGTAATATCCATGTTAGGCAAACCCAGGTCCCTGTTAATGCCACTCTTTCTAGCATACGCAGTAGCTCAAAAACATAGCTGTGACCTATAATCAACACTTTGAACAATTTGAAGGGAAGGAGCAGTAGCACAGAGAAGGCTACATCTGAATGATGGAGTTTTCAAAATGTGAGGTGGTTAAAATGGAGGGGGCAGTGGATTAAAAAAAAACATTATTTTGATTGGATATTGTGCATAGGTTGGGAGATAGAAAAACAGGTTGTGGTGTAAAATAGTAAGTCAGTCAATCACTGATTGGTTCTTAACTTTCCATAATGAAGTAAAGCCATTCTGGATACACTAGCATTCTGTAATATTCAACCACATCTGCTACAGCACACATTAAAGCTAGTGTGCTGATAAAAAAATGCAATTAACTTTTGAACTACTGCTACAGTGTTCTAAAGGAGTTTGCTATGGCAGCTGAGGTGAAAGAGTGTGGGGGAAGTTGAACTGTTAAAGAACACATACATTTTTTTAAATTTAGAGATTTTTTCTTATACAAAGAAATATAATGAAACACTTTTTAAATGCAGTGATATCACAGAATGCAAAATGTGGAAGAAATTGAGGAAAACAATAATGGGAAATATATTTCCAAACCCCGGACCGGAAGTGGGACTCCAGCGCAAAGTTACACTAGGAGCCGCGTTGAACACCATGACGGTGTCGCGACTCCGGGAGTACACAGTAGCAGATTGGGCTTCTTACCAAAAAAGACAAAAAAGGGTTAACAGCCACTAACCATTCAAATGTGGCATAACATAAAGAAAAGATGAAACACAGTTTGTGATTAGATAATTAGGACAGTATCAGTGACAACAAATGTGAACAGTTTGCCATTACTGGTTGCTTGGTCTAAGAGTGTGCTACCATTCTTATTCTGAGATTTGATTGTTATTAAAAAAAAGAGTAGAAGAAATATTGTGACAGTATTTTATCTATCACCGAAAGCTATTAACAAGTATGTGAATTACAGCATTAGTTTTAAACCAAGCTCTGTTTGTAAATAAAAGTAATAAAAGTGTATGTGATGTACATAAAACTATTCTAAGTCAGGTGTAGCCAGAGAGGTTTTGATAATGTTATTTATATATGTATTTATTATTTCATAGAATGAATAAAAGTACAAGATGTGCAACCATGCTTTTAATGTAGCACTATAGTTCTTTTGTTAACACTTGAACTTTCAAGCTGAGTTGGTATTTGAAAACACTTAGAAAGACCAATAGTTCCTTTTACCCTACAGAGAGTTTACGTCTGAACTAGGATGTACATTAGTTATAAGAAGGATGGTATGTGCTTATAATGAAAGACATACAGGGCCTCATTCACAAGGCCTATGCTGCAAAGCAGTGTAGCAAGTGCTTTGTAGTGTTGTCAGGCCTACTTAAATATGTCAGAAAAGTACTGTATGTACAAGATAGAGTGAAGTTTTGTACTTTATCTTTGTGACAATGCAGAAATTCCTGGCTAGTGCTAATGCACACAGGCTTTCACCATAGTGCATGGCTGCCTGTGTTGTTGGGATTAATTATTTTTGTGTAGAAAATTATACTATCCTATACAAAAGAAATCATGAGAGGTGTTCTCCTATTTCTTTGTGTGCTTCAGAATGTAGCTGAGATAGAAAGAAGAAAAAATGGGGTCAATTAAAGATAAATAACAAAATAGATTAAAAGAAAGGTTGGTGTAGGAATCTGATGAATTTGTACATCTCTGTAGCTGGGAATGCATGATATTCATGTGGCTTCAACATAATAAGAGTCTGATAGATTCAGTAAAATACAAAGTATAGGATTATGTACACACAAGCACATGTATTAACGCACTCGTAAATACACTGATACACCCAATTAGGGCCAGATGAATGAAGCCTATTTGCATTTTTTTTTATGGTCTGAATCGCTATATCAGGCCGTTAAGAAATGCAAACCGTGCTTTTCTTATTCATAAAGCCCTTTAAGGAATTGCTAATATCATGTAGAAATCACATTTTGCGATTCCCAGAATAGGAAATCGCAAATAGGGATTTCCTATTTGCGATTTCTATTCTGATGTACCATGCATTTACTAATTGTGACTTGGGCATTTAGTAGATGCAATTACCATCGACTTGAAGTCTATAGTAACCAGGTGCACTTTCAAAAAAGCACCCAAAAGTTTTTTTTTTAACGGCAATAGAACCCACACATACCCCTTTTGCATATGTGTGCGTTACAGGTGCACCCCTATTTTAGAGATGCACCTTTTGCTCATTGCCAGCCTTGGTTTTGTATATCCTAAATAGCGATTTCCTAATTAGAAATTGCTATTTAGGAAATGCAAAACCGTCCCAATGACTCAAATGCAATGGGATTTCTTAATAGTGATTTCCTAATAGCGATTCCTACTTAGCACATTGCGTTTTGCATTTTCGTAATTTGGCCCTTAGATTCTAATCCAAACAGTAAAATAAGGATGCATATAATTAATTATGCAATTAAACTCCCAGGCATAGACTGATACATATGCTGACAGCAAGGGTCACAGTAATGTATAGACTAATATAACTAGAAAAAGACTAATGTAGGTGAGAAGATACCCAAGCATACATTGATACACACTATACCACAGTGAAGCACACATTCATTCACAAGCTGAAACAATGAGTCAGTCATATATACAATAATAGAGAGGTTTACTGTTATTTAAACATAAAACTAAGACATGTAGAGTGTGAGAATATAGTGATTTAATTTTTTTATTACATTGATATGTTTATAATATAAAATTGAGTAGCATATGATGTGAATGTAAACATATAGGAAATTGAGGAAAATATATCACCTACTTGCAAGTCAGAAAAAACAAGTACAACATGTAGACAATGCAATAAATAGAAATGACCTGCTGGTAAGAAAATCATTTTTTTTTTTAAATTGTTCATGCAAAACAGAAACATTTGCAAAATGAAGAATGCAAAAAGGACACTTTTAAATCAGTCACAGGAAGTTAAAAAAAGTTGTCAGCTTAGAACAAAGATATCAAAGGAGTAACCCAAAATCTCAACCAGAAGAGACGTACTGATACAAAAAAATATGTTGAGGCTGTAGTTGATAAGGCAAACTTCATCTTGAAGAGGAAATGTTTAATTTTGTTTATTAATAGAATGAGAACATTGGATAAAAAGTTGTTGGGTATGAAGAGATGCAGCTAAAGAAAAAGATTTGTTAATAAAACTAATTTTGTAAAATATTTAGTGGCGAATGGAAACATACATCATGTACAGAACCTTTCTTTAATGAAGAAGGCTATTTCGAGGGAACACATTTCTACATGCAGTTGATTCAACTGGTTTATGAGATTAAGGATGGGAGTCCTATTGAAAAAGAGGAGATTGTTTCTAGAAATATGGAAGAGGATATAGCTGTAGAAGTTCAGGGAAGGCGTGGACAGGGCCCTGTTTTCAAATGGAATTGTAGTGGTATTTGTAGCATTCATCAGCAATCTATTGATTTATTACAAACTTTTGTACATGCCTTTCCATGTGGAGCTCTGAAGAGAAAGATTTCAGTTTTGCAAGATTTAAATCCATGTCCAGTAAGAAAGCATAATAATTTACAAGGACATTCAATAATATGTTTATCCAAGAAAGTGTGTCAAAGCACTCTTCATCACTTTAGAATGTTGGTAGTTCACCATTCAAAATTATGAAGTTTAGTTAGGAGACTTTAGTATATGAAGACTCCAGCGTTATGTTTAGGAGAGATGAATACTCTTGCATGGCACCATACAAGAGGTAGAAAAAGTTCGTGAGGATGTGCAGTTTTGGTCCTTTGTTCCTGAAGAAGATTCCATGGAGAATGAGGAATTAGTAGGTAAAGGTGTTGAAGAAGAGAGCACAGGTATTACTACTGAGAATTTTGCACGAGATTATAAATTTTAATACAACTTGTTCTAACTTGTTGGTTGTAGACCCACTCACTATAAAAGTAAAACACAAAATGTAGACTTATTTTCCAAAACTGAATAGGAAAACAGAGAAAAGTGGCAAGAATTTGTTGCTTATGTAATTGTGGAGGAGTGTTTTGACATCCCCACTCTACAAGCTCTATGTAAGTACTGCTACGATAAGTTAGAGGATGAAACAATACCAGATAGAGCAGTGGATAACAGGTTAGGAACTGTGAATATTCCAGAACAAGTATGAGGCTCAAATGTATATGAATCTATCCTTACACAATCTGTACATCCATTTCAAATGATTACAAACCAAAATTATGATTGGAACCAAAAACAGATAAAATGCATAATACAAATGTATTGAAAGGCCTTAAAGAAAGAGTAGTGCATTTGCCATTATACCTAAAAAAATGTTGAAACTATAGGAATAGAGAAAGACAATGAAGAGCCACTTATCATCCTGGTAAATGGTGTACTGACTAAGAATAAAACAATTTGGCAAGAGTTGGTTGATGTTAATAAAGTTAAACACGCAACATTATACCTGTTACAAAATTATGTTAATTACACAAATGTTAATGCTTAGCCTGATGTTCCACATGTTGATGATGATGACAGTTCGCTACCATATGGACAAATAGCAAAAGTAGATCCATCTGATCAGAACAATTTATGAGCACTACAGCATCCATCCATTGCATTCCAAAGAAGTCATTGGTAATACTACAGACATTTTCCAAAAGAAGCAATCTAAGGAAGCTCCTATGAGTATATGGGAAAAGTGTTTCCCTCACTTGTTTCCCACAGAAATAGAAAGTCAGTATGATGACTGGCCCATACAACTACCAGCAGCTGAATACCGATCAACCCAATTATTTTCAGAGGATTCAAGGTTCAGATAGTGTAACCCATACATATTCCACCTTCTATTTGAGATTGGCTTGTCTGGACTATCATATGCAGTGAATCACATTCTAAAAACAGGAGTTAATCTTCAAAATATGTCTGTGCAATTTTTTTTAACAAAGTGCAAGAAAAGAATGAAAACTTAAAATACAACTCGATTAATTTAATGACATGCCAACGTGGCATCAACGAATATTGGTTCTGTCATCTTGGAGAGCTGAAGTGAATGCTGAGAAACCTGAGTCCACCAACCTGGTCTTTGACATTGAGTTGTGCAGAGTATGCATGGGATGACCTGATTCAATTCTTGAGAAAAGCAAACTCTAATATAAAAGATATAAATTTAAAGACAGCAGGAGAGCTGTGCTCATTAGATCCTGATAGCATCTGTAGATATTTTAACCACAGGTTCCAAGTTAAGCTTTTATCTGCAACAAAAGCATTCCTCCTCTTGGAGACTTAAGTGTTTTATTTTGGTGGAAAGAGTACCAGGCAAGAGGTGCTCCTCACATTCACATGCTAATATAGATAAAAGACGCACCCAAATGTGGAGCAGAAAGTGGTGAATCTGTGGTGTCATTTATACAACAGTATGTCACATATAGCATACCAAAATGCACTGGTGAAAAAGGTCTTAGAGATCAAGTTTTGCCATTCCAAACACATAGATGTGGAAAGTGCTGCTGTCGTACAAACAGCTCCAAAGAAGTTTTACACAAGATGTCGATTTGGATTTCTATGACCTGTCATTTCAAAAGGAAGATTAAACAGCTGCTTGTCTTCAGTCAGAAATACTCTGACACGGAAATCACCAAAGAATACATCTAACTTAAAGAGAACCGAAGATTCCAAATATATTAATGACTACAATCTTGTGATCTTAAAATTTCGAATGCTAACATGGACATTCCATTTGTTGCAGACAACTTCATCACGGTGGCTTGGTATGTGACATCATACATCACAAAATCCAAAAACAACTGAGATGAAGGAGATGTGGGAGGAGATTTCTTCAGAGAAGAGTCTTAGCAAGAAAGTTTGTTTTTCTAGTCTGAAACTACTTTCCAATAAAGGAAATGGGTTCCTATGAAGCCTGTGACAGGTTGATTTCGGCAAGTTTGGTCTCAAAATCAAAAGGAATTGTTTGGGTAAATCTTGGCCTATCTATTACAAGACACAGAATACTGAACTCTTTCCCTGAAATTAATTACCTGGCAGAGTTTTAACCAGAAAGCACAGACAGCGTAAAATCAAATATGTTGGATACATACTATCCAAGAAGAAGTCAACATTTAGAAGACAAGTGCCTTTATGAAATTCTTCAAAACTATAAATACTGAAGTAATGTAAGTGAAAACCTAGCAGAAGGGAAATATGCAGTACATGGATGTGAGGGTTGTTTAGTAAAACATGGAAAAGAAAACCTAATTAACCACTGAAACCTTAGCTGTCAAACGTTTCAGAAAGGAGAATTTTTCTATTTAGCTCTTCTTCAGCTAGTCAAACATTGGTGTACTGAATTGGAATTACTTGGAGATTATGGCCCTCATTATGATATTGGCGGTAAGTACCACTTACCCCCATGCTGACTGCCGCCAACATACCACAACCACAGTGGATTACCGCTACCCTTTATTATGACACACACATAGCAATCCGTAACTATACAGCCACACACACAAGACCGCCAGCCCAAAGGTCAGTGATAAACTGGCGGTAGCAAAACCCACACTTTTACACCAATAGAACTACGTCCAACATTATGACCCATGAATTGCTGCGGCGGAAATTCAATGGCAGTAAACCATTGGCGCTGCATACTGCCACGATCAAAATACACACACATACAAAACAACAGTACATTGGACAATTACAAAAACACACACCTGACACCCATACACACACCACACCACTATAAAACACACACCCACATTACCCACAACCCTTTATGACTACAAACAAGTGCCACAAGAGAGATAGCAAGACCACAAACAAGACCACAGCCACACACCACCATCGCCTATACACCATCCACTCACTTTACATCTCACACCCAAACAAATCACCCCACACACCCTCACCCACACGATTCACACTACACACATGGCACCACAGTGACACCCCAGGTTCTCAGAGGAGAAGCTAAGGGTCATGGTGGAGGAAATCATCCGGGTAGAGCCTCAGCTATTCGGATCACAGGTTCAGCAGACATCCTTTGCTAGGAAGATGGAGGTATGGCGAAGAATCGTGCACAGGGTCAACGCCGAGGGACAGCACCCCAGAACAAGGGATGACATCAGGAAGAGGTGGAACAACCTACGGGGGAAGGTGCGTTCTGTGGCAGCAAGAAACCAAATAGCTGTACAGAGGACTGGCGGTGGACTCCCACCTCCTTCCCCACCACTAACAACATGGGAGGAGCAAGTCTTGACAGTCATGCATCCTGAGGGACTGGCAGGAGTAGCAGGAGGACTGGACTCTGGTAAGTCAAATCTTTATTTCGATCACCACCTCTACCTACATGCCATCACATACCCCCACCCTTACCCTCACTCCCATCACTCCACCACCTCCCACACACCCCATGGTCACAACCCACCCCTCCCAATACCAAGCCCTGCATGCTCTACCAATGCATGGACCCCCATCACAGACATGCATGGACACCCATCACTAAAGCACACTAGAGGGAAACAGCAAGCCCACCAAATAACTACTCACACAAGGCAAAATTGCCTGGGCAATAACAACCATAGAGGGCAACACACCCATGCACAAGTTGTCACACGCAGAAACAATAACACTGCATTTACATCCCCACAGGTCCCCCAACCAACGTCACCGGAGAGGAGGTGCCAGCAACATCCTGCCCCCCCCCCCAGAAGAGGCCCACAGTGATGACAGCAGCTCTGGGCACCTGGATCTGGATGACCAACCTGGCCCATCAGGGATCTCCACACAGTCGGTTACCCAGGCACAGTCCCCAGGGCTCATCCCTCAGCCCAACTGTATTCAACATCTACATGGCACCCCTCGCTCAAGTAGCCCGCCAATACAACCTCAACATCATCTCCTACGCCGACGACACCCAGCTCATCCTCTCCCTCACCAAGGACCCGCACACCGCCAAGTCCAACCTCCATGAGGGAATGCAGGCCGTTGCCAAATGGATGAGAAACAGCCACCTAAAACTGAACTCAGACAAGACTGAGGTCCTCATCCTCGGACCCAACCCCTCCGCCTGGGACGAATCCTGGTGGCCAACATCTCTAGGAACCCCACCAACACCGACCGACCACGCATGCATTCTGGGCTTCATCCTCAACTCCTCCCTCTCCATGTCAAAACAGGTCAACGCAGTCTCCTCCTTCTGCTACAACACTCTCCGCATGCTCTGCAGGATCTACAAGTGGATCCCAACAGACACAAGAAAAACAGTGACACAGGCCCTCGTTAGCAACAGGCTAGACTACGGCAAAGCACTGTACACAGGCATCCCGACAAAACACCTGCGGCGCCTCCAACGCATCCAAAACGCCTCCGCCTGACTAATCCTCAACGTACCCCGCCGCAACCACATCACACCCCATCTGAGAGACCTCCACTGGCTCCCCGTTGACAAGAGGATGACATTCAAGCTCCTCACCCACGCACACAATGCACTCCACAGCACTGGACCTGCTTACCTCAACAACAGACTCAGCTTCTACACCCCCACCCGACAGCTCCGCTCCGCAGACCTCGCACTCGCCACCGTCCCCCGCATCCACCGAAAGACATCCGGCGGCAGATCCTTCTCCTACCTCGTCGCCAAGACATGGAACACTCTCCCAACCAACCTGCGACGGACCCAGGACCTACTCACCTTCAGAAGACACCTCAAGACCTGGCTCTTCGACCAGTAGCAGCATAACCCCACCCCCCTCAGCACCTTGAAACCCTAATGGTTATGTAGCGCGCTATATAAATATAGTGATTGATTGATTGATTGCCACCACAGAACCTCCCCCCTCAGGAAACACCAGCACAGTACCCACCCTGCGGGCCCATGCCTCTAACCCCAGAACACTTCAATTAGCAGTGTGTCTGCCACTAGAGGGACCCCAGGCCACCCCACAAACACAGGACGATCGAGGACCTGGGGTCAGTGGCAGTGGGCACACTGTTCAGGGGACAGAGGCACAAGACAACAGGGAAGCTGTGAGGACTACTGTGTGACAGGGGGAGGACAGGCCCAGGGAACTGACTCTCCAGGAGGCACTCACCAAGATCCTGGGAGCATACCACCATTCCCAGGAGACGATGGGTCAGATACTGGAGAACCAGCAGCTGCAGGAGGGACAGTACCTGGGGATCAGGGAGGACTTGAAGTCCATTAACACCACCCGGGTCTCCATTACAGGGGTGCTGCCAGACATGGCCAGCAGTATGAGGGAGGCATTGGCACACCACCGGGTCCCTACCACTAGCTAAACCGATGAACAGCCCGCCATCTCCGCTGCCGCTAGTGTACAGGAGGCCCTGCCACAGGACCAAAAGGCTACCAGCACCCTTCCTCCTGCACAAGGAGACCCCACCACGCAAACGTTCCCTGCGATCTAGGCAGAAGCCAGAGACTATTGCCAAGACCCCGCCAGAAAATAAGACTCTCCTGATTGTCACCCTTGTGTCCCACCCTGTCACCCTGTCCAACTTGAACTGCCATTGCTCCACTTCCTCTGCCCCCTGGGACAATGCACCTCTGATCCACATTGACTGGACTCTATCCTGGACTTTCCTCCAGCATCACCCCAGCCCACTGATCACCCCCCTCTACTTATTAGCACTTAAATAAACACCATTTGAAAAAATACAAGTATGGAGTCTGTCAAATGATTGAACTATGTATTCTTTAAACAAGCTTTAAACACTGCAATACAACTGTACAGTAATGTATACATATGAATGACCTGTAGTTGGCTGCAGTCAACACACCAGGAGCGATAGTGGGGCACAAATATCCCCAAATAGAGATGACAAAGGGTATAGTAAGTGGCCATAGAAGTGGGAAAATCAGCCTGCCAGTGACAATGTCAAACACAAAACTGTCAATTAAAAGTAAAGTTACACTGTCTTACCTGTGTGCCATTGGAAGTATTGACAAATTATTGCTCTTCTGTTGTCCTCATCCTCTGCCTCCTCATCTTCACTGTCCACAGGGTTCACTGCTGCCACATGCCCATCTCCAGCCTCATCCTCCTGCAGAAAAGGCACCTGGTGACGTAAGGCAAGGTTGTGCAACATACAGCATGCCACGATGATCTGGCAGACCTTCTTGGGTGAGTAGCACAGGGAACCACCTGTCAGATGGAGGCAACAAAACCTAGCCTTCAGGAGGTCGAATGTCCTCTCTATGATTCTTCTTGTTCGCCCATGTGCATCATTGTAACATTCCTCTGCCCTTGTCCTGGGATTCCACACAGGGGTCAGTAGCCATGAGAGGTTGGGGTAACCAGAGTCACCTGAAAATATAGAGGGACAACTGTTGGCCACACAATAACCCAAACGCCATATGGATAAAGTCCATGCCATACCCATACACCAACACCAACTGGGTGGGAACCAGGGCTCACCTATTAGCCACACCCTGTGCCTCTGGAGTTGAGCCATCACATATGGGATGCTGCTGTTCCTCAGGCACCATGCACAGACCCAGGATACTTTGCATTTACATGGAAGATGTAATGGTCCGGCAGGCACACTATCTGCACATTCATGGAGTGAAAGCTCTTTCAATTTCTGAGCACCTGTTCATTTCTCGGGGGGGGGACAAATGCAATATGTGTACCATCAATAGCCCCAATAATTGTTGGGGATATGTCCCATTGCATAGAAATCAGCTTTCACTGTGGCCAAATCCTCCACCTGGGGGAGAACGATGTAGCTGCGCATGTGTTTAATAAGGGGATACAACACTCTGGTCAGCACTATTGAGAACATTGGTTGTGACATTCCTGCTGCCAAGCCCACTGTCACTTGGAAGGAGCCAGTTGCCAGGCATTAGAGCACAGATAGGACTCGGACAAAAGGGGGTATCCCGGTGGGGTGACGGATAGCAGATATAAGGTCAAGCTCCAATTGGGCACACAGCTCTGTGATTGTGGCCCTGTCCAGTCTACGGGTGAGGATTATGTGCCTGTCCTCCATTGTTGCCAAGTCCATCTGGGGCCTGTACATGGGGGGATGTCTCCATCTCCTATTCATCCTCAGCGGTTGCAATCTAGGGGGCAAAACGGTGAGCAGCTGGTCAGTATCCCATATTTCCAAACACTACACTTCATTGCATGTCATGACTGTAACAGTATATTGTTGGATAGGCCCAAATGGTGCTTATGTGTACTGTGATGCAGTTAGGTGCCATGGCCTGCCCCCCCTTGAAATGGCGTCCGCCTGTCCTGTTAGGAGGGACATGTGGAAATCAGGTAATTCCACAGACGTTGTGCGCCGTTGAAGGAGGTGGTCAAGAACCGCTGTGCAACTCCTCATTGGTTACCATTGGGCCCTACGGATTACAGTGGCCAATAGTGATGTACGCCGGCGGTGACAGTACGCACCACCACGGACGTGACCGCCAATTTCTATCAGTTCACTCACTTGCTAACTGACCTTCAACAGGAGAGTACCTACACTGCATGTGCTGCTGTGACCTGTGTCTGGAACCGACCATGGCTCGTGTCACTGGGGAAAGAGCCCCTGCTTTCACCGCAGCAGAGTTTGAGAGGCTGGTGGATGGGGTCCTACCCCAGTATCGAATGCTGTATGGGCCTCCAGACCAACAGGTGAGTACACTGTGAGCACGATGCATGGGGCATGAATGCAAAGAGTGGTATGTGTGAAGGCCTCGTGTGGGGGGGGAGTTGGTGGAAAGGCCCTAGGCAGTGTGCTGCTTGTATGGTGGGCCATGTCTGTGAGTAAGGGGATGTGAGGGCTATGGTGGGCCATGAGTGTAACAGGCAGGATGGTCTGACTGATACCTTTTCCTATGTGTATTTCTCTGCAGGTCAGTGCCCATCAGAAAAAGGGTATATGCCATCGCCAAGGACATGCGGTCCCTGGGGTTTACAGCAGGCGGGGCACCCACTGTCAGAAACGGTGGGAGGACCTGAGATGCTGGGTATGGAAGACTGTGGAGTCCCAGTTGGGGATGGCCTTCCAACGAGGAAGGGCTGCCCGTTGAACCCTGACCCCCTGATGGCCCGCATACTGGTGGTAGACTATCTGGAGCTGGATGGGCGCTTGGGGGCATCACAGCAGCCACAAGGGGGTGAGTACAGTGCCTCAATATACTACTTGCGCGTGGTGGGGTGGCCTCTGGGTGGGGGATGTGGGCCTGTGGGTGCCCCTAGGCCAGGCCAGACATTGCATTGTAGGACCCATTTTGGGCAGCGTCTGATGTAAACTTCCTCCAACCAAGCTAGTAGGCATCTACTACTGGGCGGGGGTCTGTGAGTCTCAGGTATGCTGCAATTGGCGTTAGGTGTCCCTGCCCATTGGTTGGTGACTAGCATTGTGACTGTTAGTGCATTGCCTAGTGCGTAGGGCTGTTCCCTGTGTGTGTGTGTGTGTTGTGTACGCGAACGGTGGTGTTGTTGCTGCCATTGACCAAGTGTATTCCTTGTCTCTCCCTCCTTTTTTTGTTTTGTCTCCCTGTCCTTATGTGCGTTAGCATCATCTGGTGGAGGAGCAGAGGCACCGGCGATGGGGAGAGCTGCATCCCACAGGGCCCAGGATGCCGAATCCACCAACAGTGAGGGTACCAGTGGGACAGACAGCCAGGGGAGCACCACAGCAGACACTGGAGGGGACAGTTCAGACAGTGATACCTAGTCTAATGGAAGCTACCTGGTGGTGGTGGACACCTCTGTGCCCAACCCCAACTACAGGTATAGCCACCACCCCGTACCAGCACCGCCCTCCCAGCAGCCCCTCAGCGTGTTTCCCACAGCCGCTAACCCAGGAGGGTGGGCATCTCCTTCGACCCAGGCACCTCAGGCCCTGCCCCAGTTAGCCCTGCTGCCCAGAGTGAGGAGGCTATTGACCTCCTGTGATCCATCTCTGTTGGGCAGTCAGCCATTGTGAATGCCATCCAGGGGCTGGCAGCCCATTTGCAACAGACAAATGCATTCCTGGAGGGCATTCACTCTGTCATGGCAGCCCAACAGAGATTAATCCAGGCTCTGGCCTCCTCCCTGTTTCTAGCCTCCCTCCTCCAACTTCCTCTACCCAATCCCATTCCCCTCAACCCCAACCTATCCCAAGCACACACGCAGACAAGCATGCACACAAGACAACACACAGGAGTGGTTCAGGCATACACAAGCACCAGACATCATCCCAGAAGCACTCACACAAACATCATCCGATGCAAACATAAAAACATCCAGTGCCTCCACTGTGTCCCCCTCCTCCTCGTCATCCACCTACCGCCCAGTAGCGTCAACACTCACACCTGCATGCACTACATCCTCATCCACTACCATCATCATGCATATCACTACACGCCCCTCACTGGCAGTCACCACCCCCACATCCATGCACACGTCCCCTGTGTCCTCTCCCACTGTGTCTGTGCCCCCTCCTCCCAAAGTACACAAATGCAAGCACTCAGACACCCAACAGCCATCCACCTCACAAAAGCATCCAGCCCATACACCTGCACCCAAAATCTGCAGACAGACACCTCCTACAACCACTTCCTCCACTCCCAAACCTTCAACCTCTTCCCCCCCAATGTCCCTAAGAAGCTTTTCCTCTCCACTGGGTGCTTCAAGGAAGGGCAAGGAGGCACCACCAGCTGCTACAGGGAAGGGCAAGGAGGCACCACCAGCTGTGTCTAGGAAGGGCAAGAAGGCACCCCCAGCTGCTACAGGGAAGAGCAAGAGGCAATCACCGGCTGCTGACATGAAGAGCCTGCACCAGCAGGCAGGAAGGGCAGGAGGCATGGTGCTGGGACTCATTCGGAACCCCAACCATGGTGGTTCAGCCGTCCGAGGCTGCAAGAGAAGGGCTGGAGCCTCCCCCCACCAATGCCAGCACCACCACCAGCACCGCCTCTAGCAGCAGCAGCCTCAGTGGGCAGCTATTTGAGGCTGCAGGGGAAGGGTTGGAGCCGCACCTCACCACTGCCAGCACCACCACCAGCAGCAGCAGCCCCAGTGGGCAGCCATCTGAGGCTGCAGGGGAAGGGCTTGAGCCTCCCCCCACCACTGCCAGCACCGCCACCAGACCTCCACCGGCAGCAGCAGCCCCAGTGGGCAGCCATCCGAGGCTGCATGGGAAAGGCTGGAGCCTCCCCCCACCACTGCCAGCACCGACACCTGCACCACCACTGAGCAGCCGTCACCGCCGGCGGGCAGGGTGTAGTCCTTCATCCGTGGGCTGTTGTGCGGCCTGGGCCCTGCAAATTCTGTGGGTCTGACACCCAGGTGAGAGACTGTGACCTTGCACTCCCCAAGATCTGCATCACAGGGCACAATGCCCCCTCCAGAACCAGTGGAGAAGCCATCCACTCACCCCATCCTTCCCAGGATGAAGTACACTGGGCACAATGCCCCCTCCAGAAACAGTGGAGAAGCCATCTACTCACCCCATCCTTCCCAGGGTGAAACACACTGGGCACAATGCCCCCTCAAGAACCAGTGAAAGAAGCCATCCACTCACCCCATCCTTCCCAGGGTGAAGCACACTGGGCACAATGCCCCCTCCAGAACCAGTGGAATTAGCCACCCACTAGAGAGACTGTGGCCTTGCACTCCCCAGGACCAAGCAGTGGGCAAACCACCCACTTGAGAGACTGTGGCCTTGCACTCCCCAGGACCAAGCAGTGTCCCTACATTTGTAAATATGGACATACGTTTGGATTTTGATGCACTTATTCATAGTATTTTGTCGTATTACACTCACTTTCTTCAAATAATTTTGTCCTTGCATTATTCCTGAGGGGTACGGGGTGAATATGTAATGTTACTGCATCTGGTTGTGTGTATGGTGTAGGGGGTGGGGGTGTTGCGTGTGTGTGTCACTCTCTTTTTCCTCCCCCCTCCCCTGTGTGCTAGGCAGCAGTACTCACTGTGGTCGTCTTCGCCGGCGTTGATGTTCATAATGCAGCAGAAGATAGATGAGCATGGGGAATATGGGAAGCTCGGGCTCCATGACGTTGTGGTTGTTCCCTGAGTCTCCACAGGTGAGTCCTTTGACTTCTGAGATCTGTTTCCGCCAGGCTTTTGATGTCGTTGGTACCGCCCAGGAAAAGGTGGCGGAAAGGTCGGTCATAATACCGCCGTGGTGCTTGTTAATTCCGCCGTGGCGGTCGGTGTGTTAAAGTGGCTGTCTGTCTTAGCGGTTTCCACCATGGTCATAATTCCATTTTTGTTACCGCCGGCCTGTTGGCAGTATTACTGCCGCTTTATCACTGACTGCCAGGGTTGTAATGAGGGCCTATGTTTGCTACAAAGATTATTTCAGTGCGGTGAAAGATACGATTTAGTGTTTCATATTTCAAACTTATTTACAAATGTTAAATGATGAGTTCCAACAGAAAGAAACTAAAGCTGTTGATCTAGCTAAGGACAGCTCTCAAATCAGCCAAAGTTCAGTAACTTTAAGTCAAAATGCTCTTGGACAACCTATTATTGAAAATGAAGCTGCAATAGCTATGAATGGAGTGGAAACTGCAATGGAAAAAACTAGACAGGAATCTTTGGATCTGGACAACTCAACAACGAACAGAAAGATATTTATATTGAAGTAAGAGACAAAGGGGGTCAATACAACCCTGGCGGACGGTGTTAAAGCGGCAGTAATACCGCAAACAGGCCGGCGGAAAAAAAAGGGAATTATGACCGTGGCGGAAACCGCCAACATAGACAGCCACTTTAACACTCCGACCGCCACGGCGGTACAGACAATCAACGCGGCAGTCACCGCCAACAGACAGACAGAAGACAAAGTACCGCCCACAGTATTACAACAGGCCAATCCGCCACCTTTTCCGGGGCGGATTCACAGCGGATAAAAACACGGCGGAAACAGCCATTTCAATGGGAAAACGCTCACCTTAACACACTCCACGAGGAAGGAGGGCACCATGGAGCCGGAACTCCAAATACTCCCTACGATAGTGTTCCTGCTCCTCTACGAACATCAGCAACGCCGGCGCCGAAGACAACGGTGAGTACTGCACCTACGACATAGGGGAGGCAAAAGTCACAGACACACACACGCAACACCCCCACCCCCATCCCAACCCTCACACACTACAACACACACACCAATGCATATCCAAACATCACAGTAACAACCCCCAAGCCCCCCGAAAGAATGCAAAGACAAAAGGAAATTAATGAAACCATTGTAATGTATCAAAATACAGTAAGCTAATATATACAGAAATATATACACAGTCCAAAAATATACATCACGATCAGTAGTGCAGGTATGCACCATTCAATGTCCGTGGACCACTGGGCCCAAAATGCATGTGCGAGGCCCACACAAGATACCTGTCCAGAAACGGAGAGAACACTGCAGGGGCATCAGATAGAAATACAACAGGCACCTCAGGGGGAAGGGAAGGGGGGGCACCTCAGCCGGATGACAGCACCACGCCAGATCCACGACATAGTCTCTCAAGTCTCTACAGTGGGTGGGTTGCCCACTGTTACATGCTGGGGAGTGCAAAGCCACAGTCTCTCAAGTCTCTACAGTGGGTGGTTTGCCCACTGTACCATCCTGGGGAGTGCAAAGCCACAGTCTCTCAAGTCTCTACAGTGGGTGGGTTGCCCACTGTTACATCCTGGGGAGTGCAAAGCCACAGTCTCTCAAGTCTCTACAGTGGGTGGTTTGCCCACTGTACCATCCTGGGGAGTGCAAAGCCACAGTCTCTCAAGTGAATAACAGTCTCCACTGGTTCTCTGGTTCTGGAGGGGGACTGGCGCCCAGAGTGTTCCGTCACTGCCCCTGCCGCACATGGGCTAGCGATGCTTGTGTTGACGGTGCTTGCCCTGTTCAGCGGTGCTTGCCATGGCGGTCTTTGCCCTGTTCAGCAGTGCTTGACTTTGCTGTCTCTGACCTGTTCAGCGCTGCTTGCCATGGCGGTCTTTGCCCTGTTAAGCGGTGCTTGACTTTGCTGTCTCTGACCTGTTCAGTGGTGCTTGCCCTGTTCAGCGGTGCTTGCCATGACGGTCTTTGCCCTGTTTAGAGCGGTGCTTCACTTTGCTGTCTCTGACCTGTTCAGCGGTGCTTGCCCTGTTCAGCGGTGCTTGCCATGGCGGTCTTTGGCCTGTTCAGCGGTGCTTGACTTTGCTGTCTCAGACCTGGGCAGCGGTGTGTGTCATGGCGGTCCCTCATTGCCCAGCGGGGCTGTGGCTACCGGGGCCCTCCTGGGCACTGACTCTGGTGGTGGTCTCCTGACCAGTGACTATTGTGCTGCCCTCCTGGGCACTGACTCTGGCGGTGGTCTCCTGACCAGTGACGATTGTGCTGCCCTCCTGGGCACTGACTCTGGCGGTGGTCTCCTGACCAGTGATGATGGGGCTGGCGGTGGCGTCCTGGGCAGCGGGGATGATGGCGGCCTTCTCCGCCGTGCTGCTCCTCCCAGACTTTGGTGCTTTCTTCTGCCCCTTCCCTACCTTGGGAGGAGTCACAGCTGACTCGACACTCCCCCTGGGACCCTTGTGAGCGGCTTTGCCTGCAGGAGTCTTCACCCTCTCCCGTCGGGCACTGTCCAACTTCTGGTGCTTCACAGGGGGGGGAACTGGCTGTGCTTTGGCTCCGTGTCACACTGGCTGCCCTGGTGCCCGGTGCACTCCACATACCTCTAACAGGCACCACTGGTACCGGACATTTTTTGGCTGAGGTGCTACTACGGGACCTATGAATCGGGGGGAGGGGTGATGGGAAAAAGGTCAACGTTGCTCAGGAAACGTTTCTGACGAACACTGGGACGGGTAGCTGGAGGGGGTCTGGGAGTGGAGGAAGAGGAGGTGGTTGTAGGTGGTGTAACTTTTGATGATTTGGGTGCAGGTGCATGTTCTGGAGGCTGTCGTGAGGTGGATGGATGTTGGGTGGGTGTGTGCCCGCGTTTGTGTACTTTGGGAGGGGGCGTCACAGATACACTGGGAGAGGATGCTTGTGTGAGTGCCTGTGGGATGTGTGGTGCCTATGTTTGCCTGAGCTGCCCTTGTGTGTTGAGGTGTGTGCAGGCTGGTCTGTGGGTGTGCTTGGGATAGGCTGAGGTACAGGGGATTGGGTCTGGGTGGAGGAAGTTGGAAGGGGGAGGCTAGACACAGAGACAATGGCTGCCATCAGTGCTGAGGCCAGAGATTGCAGGGTTCGATGATGGGCAGCCTGACCAGAATGAATGCCCTCCAGGAATGCATTAGTGTGTTGCAACTCCCTTTCTACACCCTGGATGGCATTCACAATGGTAGACTGCCCAACAGTGAGTGACCTGAGGAGGTCAATGGCCTCCTCACTGAGGGCAGCAGGGGTGACAGGGGCAGGGGCTGAGGTGCCTGTGGCGAAGGTGATGGGTGAGCGGGCACGGGGTGAAGGCTGAGGGGCTGCTGGGAGGGCAGTGCTGGTAGGGGGGAGTGGTGGCTGTACCTGTAGAAGTGGGGGGCACAGATGGTGCCGTCACCACAAGGGAGCTCCCATCGGAGGACGAGTCCGTGTCACTGGTTGCTGATCCGGTGACCGCCGTGAAGCTCCCCTCGCCCTCCGTCCCACTGGTGTATTCGGAGTCCGTGGTGTGGCCCTCCATGGCCATGTGGGATGCAGCCCCCTGGTGCTCCGGTGCCACTGTACCTCCGCCTGATGATGCTGATGCACAAAAGAACGGGGAGAGTACAAAAAGGGGTTGGGAAACAGAAGAAAGACAGGTTGAGTGCATGGCTTACCGCTACCGTTGGCGGACAATACAGACACAGCAGCCCCCTGCACTACGCCGCGCTCTTGGGCTCTACAGATGCAGTTCCAGGGATATGGCCTACATGGCTATGGTGGACATCTGCACACATAGATGACACAGGGGCATGTATACCTGTACTTGGCACTCTACAGAGGTGGGGTGGAGTGGCACATGGCCTGCATTACGGAGGGGCCTAGCCTACGGAACTCGCCCTGGCCTAGGGAAACCCACAGCCCTCCTCCCCCACCCAGACACCTTCACAGCACGCAAGGTCCACTGAATGAGAGTGTACTCACCCCCTTGTGTCTGCTGTGATGCCCTCATGCGCCCATCCAACTCCGGGTAGGCTACCGCCAGGATCCGGAACATCAGGGGGGTCATGGTGCGACGGGCACCCCTCCCACGTTGGGAGGCCATCCCCAGCTGAGCCTCCGCCGTCTTCTTGCTCCAGCGGCGAATGTCCTCCCATCTTTTACGGCACTGGGTGCTCCGTCTCTGGTGGACCCCCAGGGTCTGGAAGTCCTTGGCGATGGCACGCCAAATATCCTTCTTCTGGTGGGCGCTGACCTACATGACATGTACAGGGGAAGAAAATAAGTCATTAACAACTTCACCGTCGAAGTGAGTGGCCCACATCCCTGCCCTTGCCATGTGGCACATGCATTCACACTCCTTCATGCTCGCAGAACTCAGCCCCCTTCCTTCTCACATCCAGCCCTCTCCACACAGCCATAGCCCATACAACTTTCACCATATGTACTCACCTGTTGGTCTGGAGGACCGTAGAGTAGCGTGTACTGGGGGAGGAGCCCGTCCACGAGCTTCTCCAACTCCTGTGCAGTGAAGGCAGGGTCCCTTTCCCCAGACGCACGAGCCATTGTCTCTTCCAGACCGAGGTCACAGCAGCACTTGCAGTGTAGGTCTTCTCCTGTCGAAGATCAGGTATCGAGTGATTGAACAGATAGAAAATGGCGGTCACGTCCGTGGCGGTGACGTCCGCGGCGGTGCGTATCATCACCGCCGGCGCACTGCGTCAATGGCTCCTGGGACCCATAGGGTCCAATGTTAACCAATGCAGCTCTGCGCAGTGGTCTACGACCACCTACCGTGACGGTGTACAACGCCAGCGCAGTTACCTCACATCCCATTGTCCCACTTTAGAGGTCTGGCAGCCGCCATTTCAGGGGCCCACATGGCTTCATTTTCAACTGCGTCACACATACCTAGGCCTGGACTCAACACACATACAGACAACTTTTTGGAGTTTGTTTCGTGTTCTGTGTAGATGTGGGTACATACCTCTGAATTGCTTGACTCTGTGGTCGCTGTTGTCCTTCCTAGGCACCGTCAGCTGGGACATGTGAGGAGATGGCGGAATCCTCCGGTGTACCGACCGGTGGTGGACCTGTTGACAACGGAGGAGCGACATTTAATCATCACCTACAGGTTTGACCGTGCCACAATCCAGGAACTGTGTGCCCAGTTGGAGCCTGACCTGATGTCAGCAATCCGCCATCCCACAGGAATCCCCCCTCAAGTGCAGGTGCTATCAGTGCTCCATTTCCTAGCAAGTGGGTCCTTTCAAACAACAGTGGCCATGGCATCAGGGATGTCCCAGCCCATGTTTTCCAACATGTTGTCCAGAGTGTTGTCTTCCCTGCTGAAACACATGCGGAGCTACATCGTTTTCCCTCAGGTGGAGGATTTGGCTACAGTTAAAGGTGACTTCTATGCCCTGGGACATATCCGTAACATCATAGGTGCCATTGATGGGACCCATGTAGCTCTGGTCCCCCCCCACAGGAGTGAACATGTGTACAGGAACCGGAAGAGTTATCATTCGATGAATGTACAGATGATATGTTTGGCAGACCAGTACATCTCTCAGGTAAATGCTATGTTCCCTGGCTCAGTGCATGACGCCTACATCCTGTGGAATAGCAGCATCCCTTATGTGATGGGTCAACTCCAGAGGCATCGGGTGTTGCTATTAGGGGACTCTGGTTACCCCAACCTGTCATGGCTATTGACCCCAGTGAGGAATCCCAGGACCAGGGCAGAGGAACGCTACAATGAGGCCCATGGGCGGACTAGGAGGGTGATCGAACGCACCTTCGGCCTCCTGAAGGCCAGGTTCAGGTGCCTCCATATGACAGGTGGTTCCCTATTCTATTCACCAAGGAAGGTGTGCCAGATCATCATCGCCTGCTCTATGCTTCACAATCTTGCTTTGCGACGCCAGGTGCCTTTTCTGCAGGAGGATGGTCCAGATGACGGTGGTGTGGCAGCTGTGGAGCCTGTGGACAGTGATGAAGGGGAAGCAGAGGAAGAAGACATTGACAACAGGGACTCTGTCATACAGCAATATTTCCAGTGACACACAGGTGAGAACACTTTCTTTACTAATACACTTACTTTCACACTTCTACCTCTATCCTGTCTGTCAATTGCAAGCAGTATTTGGTAACTGAGTTGTACATTTCCATAACGGTTTCACAGGTGAGGTTACCAACGTGTGTCATCTGCTTGCATCCTTCATGGACTTGTGATGTGTGACATAGGTATGTTGACATTACTATTGAGAACGGAATTTGTCATTGTCATAGCTAATACACTTTTTCAAACTAACAGACTGACTCCACATTGTTTTGTGCTTCAAGGGTGTTTATTGAAGTGCTAATTATTGGAGGGGTGGTAAAATGGTGATGGGTGATGGTGGAGGAATGTCCATGGCAGAGTCCAGTCTATTAGTCTCACAGGTGCACTGCCCATATGGGCATAGGAAGTGGAGCTGGGGCAGTTCCAATATGGACAGGGTTACAAAGTGGGACAGTGGGATGACAATCAGGGTGGTCTCATTTTTTGGCGGGGGTCTTGCCATCGTGCTCTGTCCTGTTCCTGGATCTCAGGGACCGCTTGCGGGGTGGTTCTCCGTCTGCAGGGGGTGGGGTGCTGGTGTGGTGGTCCTGTGGCGGGGCGTCCTGTCCACTAGCGCCGGCGGAGGTGGTGGGCAGTTCATCGTCCATGCTAGTGTCAGGGGCCCCTTGTAGTGCCATGGTGTCCCTCATATTGTTCTGTATGTCCTTCAGCACCCCTACGATGGTGCCCAGGGTGGAGCTGATGGTTCTGAGTTCCTCCCTGAACCCCAAATACTGTTCCTCCTGCATGCGCTGGGTCTCCTGAAACTTGGCCAGGACCGTAGCCATCGTCTCCTGGGAGTGGTGGTATGCTCCCATGATGGAGGAGAGGGCCTCGTGGAGAGTGGGTTCCCTTGGCCTGTCCGCCCCCTGCCGCACGGCAGCCCTCCCAGTTCCCCTGTGTTCCTGTCACTCCGTCCCCTGGACCGTGTGCCCACTGCCACTGCCCCCAGGTCCCTGTTGTTGTTGGGGTGGTGGGTTATCCTGGGTTCCCTGTAGTGGTGGACACACAGCTGATTGACGTGTCCTGGGGACGGAGGTATGGGCCCGCTGAGTGGGTGCTGTACTGGTGTTTCCAGAGGGTGGAAGATCAGTGTTGGGCTGTGCCTGTGCGAGGGGAACCGACTGTCCCGAGGCCCACGATGGTCCGGGCTGGTCATTTGGATCCAGTTGGCCAGAGCTGCTATCATCACTGTGGGCCTCTTCTGTGGGTGGGGTAGAGATGTCTGGACCCTCCTGTCTGGTGACGTTAGGTAGTGGTCCTGCAGGGGTATAAAAGCATGATTATTGCATGTGTGTGTGTCATGGTGTGCAACGGGTGGGTGAGCGTGTACCCCTGTGCTAGCATTCCTGTGTGGGGGCTTGTGTGATGATGGTTAGGGGTTGTTATGGGTATGTGCAGTGGGCATGCTTTAGTGATGGGTGTCCATGCTTTGTTGTGTCATGCAGGGCTTGGTGTTGGGATGTGTGGTTTATGTTATTAGTACATTAGTGAGGAGTTGGAGTGATAGGTGAGGGGGTGAGGGTGGGGGTATGTGATGGCATGCAGGTAGGGTGGGGGTTGTAATAGTTAAGATGTGACTTACCAGAGTCCATTCCTCCACCGACTCCTCCGAGGCCCTGAGGATGCATAATGGTCAAGACCTGCTCCTCCCATGTTGTTAGTTGTGGGGGAGGAGATGGGGGGTCTGCCGCCAGTCCTCTGAACCGCTAGGTGGTGTCTGGAGACCACGGAACGCACCTTCCCCCTTAGGTCGTTCCGCCTCTTCCTGATGTCCTCCCGATTTCTTGGGTGCTGTCCCACTGCGTTGACCCTGTCGACTATTCTTCGCCATAGCTCCATCTTCCTAGCTATAGAGGTGTGCTGCACCTGTGATCCAAATAGCTGTGGCTCTACCCGTACGATTTCCTCCACCATGACCCTGAGCTCCTCTTCCGAAAACCTGGGGTGTCTTTGGCGTGCCATTGGTTGTTGTAGGTAATGTGTGGGGTGGTGTATGTGGTGATGAGTGTGGTGATGTGTAGTGGTGTGGGGTGTTTTGTGCGTGGATGTTGTGTGGGTGATGGTGTTGTGTGCCTGTGGATGCTAGTATTGCTGATGGTGGTGTCTCTCTCTGGCCTTCTCTCAGTAATTGTGGTCGTAGGGGTTTGTGGGTGATGTGGGTGTGTGTTTTATATTGTGTTGGGTGTGTGGGAGTGGTGTTTGTATGTGTATCAGGTGTGTGTATTTTGAATTGTCCAATGTGGCGGTGTTTTGGAGATGTGTGTGTATTTTGAGCGCGGCGGTGTGTACCGCCAATGGAATACCGCGGTTGAAAGACCGCCACATGGATTTGTGGGTCGTAATAGCATGGGCGTGTTTCTGTTGGCGTGACGATGGAGGATTTGTTTTCGCCAGTTTATCACTGACCTTTGGTGTGGTGGACTTGTGTGGGTGTCTCAATTTCGGCGGATTCCGTGATGTGTGTCATAATAGCTGTGGCGGAATTCCGCGGCCGCGGCGGTGTATTGGTGGTCTTCTGTACGGCAGTAAGCGGCTGTTACCGCCGATGTTGTAATAACCCCAAAATACAACATGGAATTCTTCATGAGAAGAAAGAATGCAATTGCTCTTCATTTAAACCAATACTATTATATATCAGTGGTCAAGCTGGTACTGGAAAAAGCTTTTTATTCAAACGTATCTCTACTTACTTACAAAATTACAGATTCAAACTTTTTGTTTGTAGTAGCATAACTTACTGGACTAGTTGCACACAATAGCAAAGTAATTACTCTACATAGACTACTAATGCTACCAGTTGAACATGACTATAAACTTGAATATCAGACGTTATTTGGTGAAGCTTGTCATGAGATGGCAAGAGTTCTAAAGAAAATGAAGCTTTTGGTAATTGATGAGGTAAGCATGGTTTCAAAGCTAATGTTTGCTTTTGTTTACCTAAAAATGCAAAAGGTATTAAAAACTGAATATGGAATCTTGTTTGGAGGAACGCATTTGATTGTTTTTGGAAACCTAATACAACTTACTCCTGTAAAAGGTCAGCCTGTTTTTAAAACATTCTCATGAAAACATTCGTAACTCATTAGGAAGTATTGGCAATGTAAACATTTGGCAATATGTTCGATACAAGGAACTTGTGAAAAATATGTATCAAGCCTCTGACATGGAGTATGGAAAATGGTCTAAATGACATTAGTGTAGAAATTCTGACAGAGGAGAGAAAACTGATGTTGGAAAGTCGATTAAGAAAGTGTTTGGCTCAAAAAAGACAACAGCAGAGCTAATGTATAACTTTTGTAAAGGCGGGAAGCCTATAGTTTTTTTGATGCCTACACTTCAAGAGTGTGCTGAATTTACTGAAGAAGTACTAAAACCAGAGATTTAGGACATTTTGGAGATTATTGTTATTGACAAAATGGAACATCAAGGAGTAACTGTACTACTCAGTGAAAAATTACAAGATAAATAAAACTCTTTGGAGAAATCTGTATCCAAGACTGCTGGTCTAGAGAAGTGTTTACGTGTCTGCAAAAAATGTAGAGTGATTTAAGATGTAATTTAAATGTTGAAGAAGGATTGGTAAATGCTGCCATGGGTAAAGTTGTTGATTCCATTCATTTTCCTAACCATGATGAGATTGAATTCTTAGCTATAAAGTTTGATCAGATTGATGGTATTAAGCAAATTGGACAGTATGTTGACCGCTTTTTACTTCTGTGTTTGACAAAAACAATTCCAGTCTGTCTCACGTATGCTGTGACTATCCACAAGGTCCCAGGTTTAAGGATTGATGCTGCATTTATTAATATTGGAAGTACGTTTTCTTAAAGAAGGAATGTCATATGTAGCATTGTCACAAGTTAGAACATTATATGGTTTGCTTTTGGTGGATTTTGATGAAAAGAAGCTTACTGCAGATGCAAATTGTGTGAGAGAGTACAACAGATTAAGAAGTAAATATGCTTCTCATTTAGGACATGTATACTGTATATCAGAAATGAGTATTGTGTCCTAAGCGCAAAATGACAAAACAATCAAAATGTATTTTTAGAAAAGAGAGAAAACAAAGATAAAAAAGAAGGCGTGAAGGAAAGACAACTGGGAAAGTATGGAGATATTGCTGGTTACCAGTCAGTTAACACTAGTGGGTGCTGACTGCTATGCTAATGTTGTTCTCAATATTCTCTTCCATCTACCACATGTTGTAAATACAATGCAAGTAAAACCACCAAACACATTGTGCAGAACACAAAATGTGTCTTTTGATAAATTAGTAAAGAAGAGTGACCAAAATATGACCTGTCCAACTTGTAAATCAAATGTATTATCTACATTCATCATACAGAGGCGTGGCAAATACATTATAGCTATCATCGATGCAGAGTCAATGGAACAAAATTGGACACCGAGATTCCAAACTTTAAAACTGGACAGATATCAATTTCTGATAGAACATATTGCACGTTGGCTATCATCTTCTATAAAGGCATAAATATTACACCTGGGCATATTACTGTATAATTAAAGACTCAAAGTGGATGGACAGAATGCAGTGATATCACTCTGCAATTCAAACAAAAACTACCTTTCAAACTTCCTAATTATTATTTATTGCTTCTTCAACCAAAGTTCTAAGGTGGTGAGTGGGATAATACTGGATACAGTCTTCTTTCTATGTGGATCATTACTACTTAAGACATAATTCGGCCAATCAAGAATGATGTCTTCAAAAAGATGTAAAAACGTGTTGTGTGCATGAAATGTATTTAAATAATTTTCAGGAAAAAAACTGGTATAAGCCTTCTCTGTACATCGATCATAACTGGTTAAGATATCATTTGGCCTATCAAGGGTGATGTCAAGAAAAGCTATGGAAAAATGAACTCAGTATGAATATGTTCATACTATTTCTATGAAAACATACTTTTGTACTAGGTATAATATTAAGCAACGTGTTTTCAGGACCCATACTTTTCTTTAGTATAGTAATTGTAGTTTAAGTAACATTATTTTAGAAATTATACTGAGTGCCAATCACAGTTATTTCGAGTGAAATACTGTGAAGTTACAATTGTCATCCACAGTATTGTTAATTTTAAATAATGTTCTATGTGCTAATGGGTTTGTTTTTCATCCATATGACTGTTTTTTCCCTCCACTGTTCAGTAATGAGCAGCTAAACACACTTTTTTATAGTGAAAAAGTATAGAACGTGAGAACAGTGAACAAGGGAACATAAAATGTCTATATAATATGTATAACTGCCATATAAAAAAGAAAAAGTTGCTTATATTTTGTTATTAATAATAACTTTTATATTACAGATTGAGAACCTTTAATAGATATAATAATTATATATTAAGTATAACTATTATTTTCCAGATCAAAGGACATTTTCTGGCAGTAATGCAGGTAAGTAAATGGTCGTTCATTAATAGATAATCCATACATATTCTAACGCAGCCAGACACTCACCCATACAGTCACTTATGCACCTATTCACTAACCTATTCAACCCATCATGCTCCCATTGACTCACTCTTACAGCCACTAATGCATCCATTCACCCATCCATGCAGTCAGTTATGCACCCACTGATTCACCCATGGATTCACCCATCTAGTCACTGATGCATCCTATCACTCATCCATACAGAAACTTATGCACCCAGTCATTCACCCACACACCCACCTATGCACCCAATCGCCTATACAGGTACCTAAGCACCCATTCACTCTTCAACACAGACTCTCAAGCACCAAGTAACTTCAGTCACTCACACACCCACTTACTCACCTATACAGACACTCATGCACCCATTCACTCACCCATTAACAACAGATGTACCCATTTACTCACCCATACAGCCACTCATGCACTCATGCACTCATTCACTCACCTATACAGACACTGACACACCCAGTCATTAACCCATACAGTCACTCATGCACCCTCTCACTCACCTATACAACCACTCATGTACTCATTCACTAACCCATACTGATACTTACGCACCCAGTCACTGACCAATACAGTCACTCATGCACCTACTTACCTCTACAACCACTCATGCACCCATTCACTCACTCATACAGGCACTCATGCACCCATTCACTGACCCATACAGCCACTCATGCACACATTCACTCACCCATACATACACTTACGCACCCAGACACTCACTCATACAGGCACTCATGCACACACTGACTCACACATACAGCCATTCATGCACTCAATCACTCACCCATACAACTTCCATACCTCGTCACTCACCCATACAGGCACTCATCCACTCATTCACTCAGCCATACAGCCACACATGCACTCATTCACTCACCCTTACAGACACTTATGCACCCAGTCACTCACCAATACAGACACCCATGCACTAATTCACTAACCTATTGACCCCTGATGCACCCACTCACTCACCCATACAGCTACTCATGCACTCACTAACTCACCTTTACAGACACTTATACATCCAGTCACTAACCCATACAGTCACTCATGCACCCACTCACTCACCCATGCAGACACTCATGCACCCATTCACTCACCCATACAGACACTCGTGCTCCCATCCGCTCACCCATAAAGACACTCATGCACCCACTCACTCACCCATACAACTATTTACACACACCCATACAGGCACTCGGGCACCCATTCACTCACCCATACAGCCACTCAAGCACTAATTCACTCACCCATACAGACACGTACACATCCAGTCACTCACCCATACAGCCACTCATGCACCCACTCACTCATCCATACAGACAATCATATACCCATTCACTCACCCATTAACCCCTGATGCACCCATTCACTCACCCATACATCCACTCATGCACTCATTCACTCACCCATACAGACACTTGCGCACCCATCACTCACTCATACAGTCACTCATTCACCCACTCATTCACCTATACAAATACTCATGCACCCATTCACTCACCCATTTACCCTTGAAGCACCCATTCACTCACCCATAGAGCCACTCATGCACTCATTCAATCACCCATACAGAGACTTGCCCACCCAGTCACTCACCCATACAGTCACTCATGTACCCACTCAATCACCTATATAACCACTCATGCACACATTCACTCATCCATACAGATACTCATGCACCCACTCACTCACCCATACAACCATTTACGCGCCCATTGACTCACCCATAGAGGCAATCATGTACCCATTCACTCACCCATACAGCCACTCATGCACTGATTCACTCACCCATACTGTCGCTTACGCACCCAGTCACTCACCCTTACAATCACTCATGTACACACTCAATCATCCATAGAGACACTCATGAATCCATTCACTCACCCACACAGACACTCTTGCACCCATTCACTGATCCATACAGTCACTCATGCACACACTAATTCACCAGTACAACCAATTACACACCCAATCACTCATCCATACAGCCACTCATTCACTCAACCATACAGACTCTTATGCACAAAGTCACTCACCCATACAGACACTCATTCATCCACTCGCTCTCCCATTTACACACTCATGCACCCATTCACTCACCCATACAGCCACTCATGCACCCAGTCACTCATTCATACAGTCACTCATGCACCCACCCACTCACCCATATACACACTCATTCACCCATTCACTCACCCATACAACCACTTACACACCCAATCACTCACCCATACAGGCACTCATGCACCCATTCAATCACCCATACAGCCACTCATGCATTCATTCACTCACGCTCCAACTTTGGAGAACCCTGGAATTGTAGGTGGCAGAGAGGAAACATGAGCAGTGCTGGATGATGTTCCCGGCTGGTTGTTTGAAGAAGATGTTGTTCTTTTTTCTGTCTTCAACCTCTTCATTTCCGCTCTTGCCAATCGAGGGGAATGAATTGTGCTAAGGTGTTTGTACATATTGGATGTACCACAGCTGTATTTTTTCTCACTGCCCCTTGAAAGTATCTTTGGCATACATTGCAGGTAACTTTGTGAACATTTACTTTTTGCCCCTCTGGCATACTGAAGATGTCCCAGACAATGGTCTCTCTTTTTTTGGAGGCTCTTCTTGTTCTTCTTCTTCCACCACAATATTCTGTTCTTCCTCTTTGACATTTTCTGCAGCAGTTGCCATTTTTTTTGCTGGTAAGAAAAATGTCAAAATAAGAAGGCCAAATCCAGTCTGCAAATCTCCCAGTAGAAGTGTGCATATGTGTTGCTACTCCCAAAATGATAGAGTTGGGCCATTTCTGTATTATTGATAGAAAGGTGTTCCACCTACCAGAAGCAATGTTTCCTATGTCACATGGGGTGCGCTACTCCTGTGTGGCGCCATCACGTACAGGTTTTGGTTCCGTAAAGTATATGAAAACAACTTTAGAAATAAATCATTTTCTTACCAGTAGTATTTTTTATCACTATTACTAAACCTCTTTAGTTAAATTAAACTTTAGAAGTATGTGTTATGGTATTTAGATTTTTTTAAAACACCAGAGTCGCATACCCACCGCGATTCTGGAAACACGTGCCGGCAAGATACGCAGTGGCGTCGCAACGCCTCAATTTTCTCTAAAACAATAAAAATCTCCAATGTCTTTACTTTCTCAATATATTTATAAGGTTGTTAGAAAACCTCTAACCTCTTCTGAAAATTGAAATGTTCAACGGAGTCGCATAACGATCCCGGAGGTTTATAGCAGGTGGGCAACTTCCAATATTTTTATAAAAAATAAACATTATTCTATAATATAAATATATATTCTGTATAAAAATGATTAGTAATCCTGTAGCTCTTTCTAGTGTTACAAGTCACTAGATACAATCTTTATATTGGTTTGATTATTGTATTGCAATAATTACATTACTTTATGGTGAAAAAAAACAACTTAGAAATTCACTGAAAAAAACATACGTAACAAATAAGTTATAGTTAGGAAATAGAATAATAAACACCTAACAAATTCACTGAAAAAAACAAAGGTTACAGGAACGTTATAGTTAGGCTCACATGTCATTCATACAAAAACCAAATTCACCAGTTATAGTTATCAGAGCTAACTATAACTTGTGCCCCTGTAACGCACTGCTTATGACCTCACATATGACATGGTCAGTGACGCAAAGGGTTTGCGACCCCTAACGATTTTGTGATGACAGAATTACACCAAATTTGGCAGGAATGTAGGTCCTGGTCCAGTAAGAGTGTTTTTTTTGTTTAGGTGTAAATCCGTTCAGTAATTTTTGAGAATTTAAGGGGAAAACAAATTTGTATATCTAGGGACGTGAAGGATTTGGGACCCCTAACGATCTCATGTTGAGATCTGATTGGCTGATGACCTTTCAACAACAGAAGCTGTTGAAGTGTTGTGTCAGACACCTTGGGACTCAGCTTCAACAGAGTCCTA
Source organism: Pleurodeles waltl (assembly GCF_031143425.1). Classification (NCBI taxonomy): domain Eukaryota; kingdom Metazoa; phylum Chordata; class Amphibia; order Caudata; family Salamandridae; genus Pleurodeles; species Pleurodeles waltl. The sequence goes on from NC_090446.1 coordinate 895,813,784, forward strand.
AAAAAAAGTTTTTTTAAAAAAAGGACTGGGTACTAACACCCTGACCCCTTAGCTCTGGTGGTGGTGTCTAAAGGGGCCTTCCTCGGGCTAAAAAGCATTTTTATTTTACGGGCTGAGACGCGGTGGATCTGTGAATCTCCTCGTAATTTTTTTTAAAAATGAAGCACGTCTCCTGCGCTTCGTTACTTTAATGCCCCAGGTGGGGCAAGTCCCCAAGGCTAATTTTTTGGAATGGGGGGCCTATGTCCCCCCACTGCCCTGGGGACCGCCACCTCCCCAGGGCTTTATTGTAATATGTAGGGGGGCCGTCTGCCACCCCGCTGCCCCGGGGACCATCACCTCCTGGGGCAACACTGTAGTTGGAGCGGGATCACTATAACTCGTGCCCTAAGGTAACTATAACTTGCGCCCCCGCCATGCACAGTTTTTTAATGAAAATTTTTACTGCAAATATTACATTAAAATTAATTTACATGGGGGAATGTCTCTCTAGAGGGGTTGGATATACAGTTTATTTATTGTTAGTGATAATGGAGGTGACATCCCCAAACAATTCAACAGAGTGATGGGCAAGGCAGTTAAAACTGGGTGTGGATGATTAGAAAATAGTCTGCCACATGGCGGAGTTTATATTCTACTTTTCCCAGAAGAAAGGGCTTTTTCTTTCTTGTCCGGAGTTGTACGAGTAAAATTAATTGACATGGAGGAGTGTCTCTTTAGTGGGATTGGATGTACATTTTATTTATTGTTAATGATAAAGGAGAATATTGCTTATTTCTATTTCATTTCTGCAATGTGTATAACAAGTTTCAGGTGCATTACATAAACCTTTTTTTCGAGTGGAAGGTTTTGACACATAGGCCCTCATTATGACATTGGCGGTAAGTCCCGCTTATCGCCATGGCGAATGCGCCAACATACCGCCGCCGCCGCTGTTTTACGCTACTCATATTGTGACCCACACATAGCAATCTGTCACTATACAGCCACACACACAAGTCCTCCAGCCCTAAAGTCGGTGATAAACTGCCGGTAGCAAAACCCACACTGTTATGCCAACAGAACTACGCCCACAGTGTTATGACCCACGAATCACCACGGCGGACATTCAACCGTGGTAAACCATTGGTGGTACATACCGCTGCACTCAAAATACACACACACTAACAAAACAACACTACATAAGACAATTCAAAAAACAAACACCTGACACACATACACACACCACACACACACCCACAACACTAGAAAGCACCCACACACCACCCACAACCCTTTACGACTCAAATAAATTGACAACAGAGAGAGAGAGTGGCACCAAGAGCACCCACACAACCAGAGCCACAGAACACCGTCACCCATACACCATCCATGCACCTTAGAGCTCACACCCCAACACATCACCCCACACACCCTCACACACACTACACACACTACACCCATGGCACCACAAAGACACCCCATGTTCTCAGAGGAGGAGCTAAGGGTCATGGTGGAGGAAATCATCTGGGTAGAGCGACAGCTATTCGGATCACAGGTGCAGCAGACGTCCATTGCTAGGAAGATGGAGCTATGGGGGAGAATCGTGGACAGGGTCAATGCCGTGGGACAGCACCCCAGAATAAGGGATGACATCAGGAAGAGGTGGAACGACCTATGGGAGAAGGTGCGTTCAGTGGTTGCAAGACACCGGATAGCTGTACAGAGGACTGGCAGTGGACCCCCACCTCCTTTCCCCACAATTAACAAGATGGGAGGAGCAAGTCTTGCCAAAACTGCATCCTGAGTGCCTGACAGCAGTAGCAGGAGGACTGGACTCTGGTAAGTTAAATCTCTATTACTACCACCCCCCTACCTGCATGCCATCACATACCCCCACCCCTACCCTCACCCCATCACCCTACCACCTCACATACACCCCACCATCACAACCCAACCATCCCAATACCAAGCCCTGCATGCAACACCAATGCATGGACATCACTCACAGCTCTGCATGGACACCCATCACTTAAGCATGCACATTAGAGAGAATCACCTAGCCCACAAAATCACTACTCACACAAGGCAAAGCTGACAGGGCAATCACAACCATACAGGGCAACACACCCATGCACAAGATGTCAAACGCAGAAACAATAACACTGCATCTACATCCCCACAGGTCCCCCACACAACGTCACCGATGGAGGTGCCAGCAACATCCAGCAACATCCAGTCCGCCAACAGAAGAGGCCCACAGTGATGACAGCAGCTCTGGACACCTGGATCCAGATGACCAACCTGGCCCATCAGGGATCTCCAGGCAGTCGGTTACCCAGGCACAGTCCCATACCACCACAGAGCCTACCCCCTCAGGACACACCAGCACAGTACCCACCCAGCGGGCCCATACCTCTGTCCCCAGGACATGTCAATCAGCAGTGTGTCCACCACTACAGGGACCCCAGGCAACCCCACAAACACTCGACGATCAGAGACCTGGGGTCAGTGGCAGTGGGCACACGGTTCAGGGGACAGAGGCACAGGACAACAGGGAAGCTGGGAGGACTCCTGTGCGACAGGGTTAGGGCAGGCCCAGGGACCGACACTCCAGGAGGCACTCACCAAGATCCTGGGAGCATACCACCATTCCTAGGAGATGATAGGCCAGATGCTGGCCAACTTGCAGGAGACCCAGCGGCTGCAGGAGGGACAGTACCTGGGGATCAGGGAGGCCTGAAGGACATCCACACCACCCTGTTCACCATTGCCGGGGTGCTGGCAGACATGGTCAACACCATGAGGGAGGCAGTGGCACACCACCGGGCCCCTGACACCAGCCAAACCGATGAACAGCCCTCCACTTCCACTGCCGCTAGTGGACAGGAGGCCCTGCCACAGGACCAACATGCCACCAGCACCCCCTTCCCCTGCAGTAGGAGAACCACCCCACAAATGGTCCCTGCGATCCAGGCAGAAGCCAGAGACTATTGCCAAGACCCCTGCCAGGAAATAAGACTCTACTGATTGTCACCCTTGTGTCCCACTCTGTCACCCTGTCCACCTTGAACTGCCATTGCTCCACTTCCTATGCCCCCTTGGACAATGCACCTGTGATACCAATAGAATGGACTCTATCCTGGACTTTCCTCCACCATCACCCCAGTCCATTGCACATACCCCGCCACTGATTAGCACTTAAATAAACACCCTTGAATCACAAAATGATTTGGAGTCAGTCAGGACCTTCACAAGTGTGTTTTTACAACCACTCAGACAAATAGCAATGTCAATGTTCATTTTCACATACCAATGTATGACAGTTGTTGGGCAGCAGTAAACATATCAGAAGGCAGAATGAGGTACCCAGATCTGTGAAAAGGGAAGCCAAAGTGAAATGTCAGGGTCCATACACAGAGGTTAAGAGGCTGACTTATACAATGTCCTACAGTAGTCAGATATGAGATGAGCAGTGCCAGTCTCTTACCTGTGTCTCACTGGAAGTACTGTATGATGATGTTGTTTCGGTTGTCAATATCTTCTTTCTCTCCCTCCTCTTCCTCACTGTTTACAGGCTCCACAGCTGCCACAAGACCATCATCAGGCTCATCCTCATGCAGAAAAGGCACCTGGCGTCGCAAAGCCAGGGTGTGCAACATGCAGCATGCCACAATTATTTGGCACACCTTCTTCAGTGAGTAGTATAGGGAGCCACCTGTTAGATGGAGGCACCGGAATCTGGCCTTCAGGAGGCTGGAAGTCCGCTCAATAATACGCCTAGTTTGCCCATGTGCCTCATTGTAGTGTTCCTCTGCCCTTGTCCTGGCATTCTTCACTGGGGTCAGTAGCCATGAGAGGCTGGGGTAACCAGAGTCACCTGCACATGTTTATGGATATCTGTTAGACACACACTAACCCTTAGGGACTACCCCATACCCAGACACCTATTCATACTGTGTGGGGACCTGGGGCTCACCTATTAGCCACACCTGGTGCCTCTGGAGTTGCCCCATCACATAAGGGATGCTGCTATTCCTAAAAATGTAAGCGTCATGCACAGAGCCAGGATAGTTGGCATTCACATGAGAGATGTACTGGTCTGCCAAACACACCATCTGCACGTTCATTGAATGGTAGCTTTTTTGATTTCTGTACACCTGTTCATTCCTGTGGGGGGGGGGGGACAAATGCCACATGTGTACCATCAATGGCACCAATTATGTTGGGAATATGTCCCAGGATATAGAAGTCAGCTTCCACTGTGGCCAAATCCTCCACCTGGGGGAAAACGATGTAGCTGCGCATGTGTTTCAGGAGAGCAGATAACACTCTGGTCAACACGTTAGAGAACATTGGCTGAGACGTCCCTGATGCCATGGTTACTGTTGTTTGGAAAGAACCACTTACCAGGAAATGGAGCACTGACAGGACCCGCACTAGAGGGGGGGATACCTGTGGGATGGCGGATAGCTGACATCAGGTCAGACTCCAATTGGGCACACAGTTCTTGGATTGTGGCACAATCAAGTCTGTAGGTGACAATGATGTTTCTGTCTTCCATTGTCGACAGGACCACCAGGGGTCTGTACACCGGAGGATAATGCCATCTCATCATCTGCCCCTGCGGATGTGCCCTATGGAGAAGAATGGTGAGCAGAGGGTCATGTACCACATAGGTTGCACAAGTGTTTTTACAGTAATGTGAGTAAATCTGTGTGTGGCGTTGTCTGTCCGTATTTCTGCCCAAATGTGCTGTGACGCAGTTAGGTGCCATGCCATGTGCCACCCTGAAATGGCGGCTGCCTGACCTGTGAGGAGGGACAAGGGGAAATGAGGTAAGTGTGCTGGCGTTGTGCAGCATAGCGGTAGGCGGTCGAAGACCGCTGTGCAATTCTGCATTGATGATCTCTGGGCACCTATGGGTTCCAGGAGCCAATGACGATTTATGCCGGCGGTGACGGTACGCACCCCCGCGGACGGGACCGCCATTTTCTATCTGTTCACTCACTTGATACCTGACCTTCAACAGGAGAGGACCTACACTGCAAGTGCTGCTGTGACCTGTGTCTGGAAGCAACAATGGCTTGAGTGTCTGGGGAAAGGCCCTGCCTTCACTTCGGAGGAGTTGCAGAGACTAGTGAATGGGGTCCTTCCCCAGTACGCGCTACTCTGTGGTCCTCCAGACAAACAGGTGAGTACACTGGGAGCATGATGCGTGGGACATGAATGTATGGAGTGGTGTGGATGGAAGATACATGTGGGGTTGGGGGCTGAGGCCTGCATGAGAGGATGGTGAGTGTATGTGTGTCAGGGCATGGGTGGGAAGTGGTGGGCAATGAGTATGATGAACCAGATAGGAGAGTAATTTCCTATCATCCTATACCTTTCCTATAGGTCAGCACCCACCAGAAGAAGGGTACTTGGCGTGCCATCTCCAAGGAAGTGCGGACCCTGGGGGTCTATCATAGACAGAGCAACCATTGCCGCAAGAGATGGGAGGACTTGCGCCGCTGGAGCAAGAACACGGCGGAGGCCCAGCTGGGGATGGCCTCCCAACTTGGAAGGGGTGCCCGTCGCACCATAACCCCCCTGATGTTCCGGATCCTGACGGTAGCATATCTGGAGTTGGATGGGCGCTTGAGGGCATCACAGCAGCCACAAGGGGGTGAGTACAGTCTCATTCAGCTGACTCTGCGTGCTTTCCGAGGTGTCTGGGTGGGGGATGTGGGCTGTGGGTTCCCCTAGGCCAGGGCAAACGTGGTAGGGTAGGTCCCTTGTTAGGCAGGCTCTGTGGCACACCAACCCCAATAGTGGTAGTGGCCATCTACAACTAGACAGCTTCCTGTGGGTTCCAGGTGTGCAGCAAATGGGGTTAGGCATAGTCCCCCATGGGCAGGTGTTTTTCCTACTAACTGGTAGTGCATGGCCTAGTGCATAGGGCTGCTCCCTGTGTATTGTGTCCGCCAACGGTAGTGGTGTTGCTGGCATTGACCAAGTGTCTCCTCTGTCTTTTCCCCCATCTTGTTTTGTCACCCTGTCCTTGTGTGCATTATCATCATCTGGCGGAGGAGCAGAGGCACTGGAGATGGAGGGAGCTGCATCCCACATAACCCAGGAGGGTGAATCTACGGAGTCTGAAGGCACCAGTTGGACAGAGGGCGAGGGGAGCTCCACGGAGGGGACACCAGCGACAGCGGCTCCTCCTCTGATGGGAGCTCCCTTGCGGTGGTGGGCACTTCTGTGCCCACCGCAACTACAGGTACAGCCACCACCCCCCGTACCAGCACCGCCCTCCCAGCAGCCCCTCAGCGTGTTTCCCGTGCCTGCTCACCCAGGAGAGTGGGCATCTCCTTCGCCCCAGGCACCTCAGGCCTTGCCACATTCAGCCCTGCTGCCCTCAGTGAGGAGACTATTGACCTCCCGAGATCCCTCACTGTTGGGCAGTAAACCATTTTGAATGCCATCCAGGGTGTTGAGAGGCTTTTGCAACAAACACATGCATACCTGGAGGGCATTCATTCTGGCGTGGCGGCCCAACAGAGAGCATTTCAGGCTCTGGCCTCAGCACTGATGGCAGCCATTGTCCCTGTGTCAAGCCTCCCCCTCCAACTTCCTCTACCCATACCCAATCCCCTCTACCTCAGCCTATCACAAGCACACCATCAGACCAGCATGCACACACATCAACACACAAAAGTGGCTCAGGCAAACATAAGCACCACACATCCCACAGGCACTCACACAAGTACCATACCCATGCAGACACACCAACATCCACTTCCTCCACTGTGTCCCCCTCCTCCACGTCCTCCACCTCCCTCCCTGTCTCGTCTCCACTCACACCTGCATGCACTACATCCTCAGCCACTGCCTCCATCACCAGCACGCCCATCACAACACACCACTCACGAGCAATCACCACCCCCACAACCATGCACACGTCCCCTGTGTCCTCTCCCAGTGTGTCTGTGAGCCCTCCTCCCAAAGTACACAAAAAAAGGCACACACCCACCCAATAGCCATCCGCCTCATAACAGCCTCAAGCCCATGCACCTGCACCCAAAATCGGCAGACGTACACCTCCTATAACCACTACCTCATCCTCCACTCCCACACCCCCTCCATCTTCCCGTCCCAGTGTGTCAAATAAACTTTTCATGGCTAACATTGTCCTCTTCCCTACACCCCCCCCCCCATCCTTCCCCTAGGGCCAGGATGTCTAGAGTCCAGACCAGCACCTCAACCACCAAATCGGCATCCAGTGTGGTCCCTGCAAGTCTGGGAGGATCGAAGGGGGCACCCATCAGGGCTGCCAGTGTGCCACCTACTGAAGCTAAGGACCACTGATCCCACCACCTGCCAAGGTAAAGAAGGGGCCAGCATGCAGAAGGGAAAAAACGCACCACCCACCCAGCAAGGCCTCATACAGAACCAAGGAGGACAGTGCCAAGGTCCCAGCAGCGACTACCAAGGTGGGGAGGGGTCACAAAAGCAAAGGAAAGTCACCTCAGGCCACGGAGCCTCCTGGTGAGGGACTGGTGACCCCCATTTCTCATGACAGGCCAGCAACCTGTACCACGGTGAGCACCGCCGCGACGACCGCCACCTGCACCACCACCTGCACAGCAGCTGCCACAAATACAGTCACCAGCATCTTCCCCGGTGGGCAGCCGTCCGAGGCTGCTGGAGACGGCCTGGTGTCTCCCTCCACTACTACAGACACCTGTACCACGGGTAGCACCGGCAGGATCTCTGCCGCAGACACCGCCGCAGCTACCGCCACCTGCCCTACCATGTGCCCAGCCAGTGCCACTACAGCGGACATCAGCAGCATCCCCAGTGGGCAGCCGTCCGAGGCTGCAGGAGATGTCCTGGACCCTGCACCCACTACATGAGTCACCACCAGCACTGGCACTACCAGCAGTTTGCAGCATAAATTGCCGCAGGGTGGAGTGTGGCTCTGCCTCCATGGAGTATCATGCTACCCGTTCCCTGAAAATCTCATGGCTCAGACACCCAGGTGAGGGAAGGGGAACTGCCACACCCCAGGTGCAGCATCACTGGGCACAAAGCCCCCTCCAGAACCAGTGGAGAGATACATCCACTAACCCAGTCCTTGGCAGGATGAAGCACTCTGGGCACAAAGCCCCCTCCAAAACCAGTGGATAGATACATCCACTAACCCAGTCCTTGGCAGGATGAAGCGCCCTGGGCACAAAGCCCCCTCCAGAACCAGTGGAGAAGGGCATCCACTAACCCAGTCCTTGGCAGGATGAAGCACTATGGGCACAAAGCCCCCTCCAGAACAAGTGGAGAGATACATCCACTAACCCAGTCCTTGGCAGGATGAAGCACTCTGGGCACAAAGCCCCCTCCAGAACCAGTGGAACATGTCACCGACTTGAGAGACTGTGGCTTTGCACTCCCCAGGAGCAAGCAGTGGGCAGTGGACCCACTTGAGAGACTTGAGAGACTGTGGTTTTGCACTCCCCAGGATCAAGCAGTAGGCAGTGGATCCACTTGAGAGACATGAGATACTGTGGCTTTGCACTCCCCAGGACCAAGCAGTGGGCAACCCACCCACTTGAGAGACTGTGGCTTTGCACTCCCCAGGACCAGGCAGTGGGCATGGAGCCCCCTCGAGGAGCAGTGGCGTCATCCCATCATCCAGCTGAGGTGCTCCCCCTCCCCCTGAGGTGCCTGTTTTTTTTTTTACCTGATGCCCCTGCAGTGTTCTCTCCGTTTTGAGGCAGGTGTCATGTGTGGGCTTGGCCCATGCTTTTTGGGACCTCTGGTCCACGGACATTTCATGGGACAGTGTACGGACTTGTGTACTTGCAGTATATATTTGTATATACTGATTATTTACTGTTCCCTTGGGCTATCTGATTGTTCGAATATTTCACTAGTTAAACTCATTTCGTTTGGTCCTTGCGTTCTTCCAGGGGGTGACGGGGTGTATCTGTGATGTTATTGGATATGTGTGTGTGGTGTTGTGGGTGGGGGTTGAGCGGTGTTGCGTGTTGTGTGTGTGTGTCACTCTCTTTTCCCTCCTCCCCTCCCCTTTGTGCTAGGTGCAGTACTCACTGTGGTCGTCGCAGTCGCCGTTCGTACTCCTGGTAGATGAGAAGATACGCCAACATTAGTAACACCTGTAGTTCGGGCTCCATGGCGTCCTGGTTCCTCGTTGGGTGTCGAGAGGTGAGTGGTTCCCCTTCCAAAGACTGTTTCCGTCGTGCTTTTGATGGCGTTGGTACCACCCCGGAAAAGCTGGCGGATTGGTGCCTTGTAATAGTGTGGACGGTACATTGTGTTCTGCCTGTCTGTTGGCGGTTACCGCCGCGGTGTTTGTTTCTACCGCCATGTTGGTCGGTGTGTTAAAGTGGCTGTCTGTGTTGGCGGTTTCCGCCATGGTGGTAATTCCATTTTTTTGACCACCGGCCTGTTAGCGGTATTACCACCGCTTTAGCACCGACCGCCAGGGTTGTAATGAGGGCCATATTATGTATCCTGGGGCGGTGCATGATGCCTTTGTCCTGAGGAATAGCAGTGTCCCTAATATGATGGCCCAACTACAGAGGCACAGGGTGTGGGTAATAGATTAGCCAGAGTCACCACCCACTGTAGGTCAGTATATTCCGTCAGGGGCTATCCTCAAAGCATTGTGTTACGCTAATGTTTGTCCCTCAATACTTGCAGGTTACTCTGGCTACCCAAACCTATCGTGGCTCCTGACCCCTGTGAGGAATGCCAGGACAGGGGCTGAGAACCCTTATAATGAGGCACATGGGCGAACCAGAAGAATAATCGAAAGGACCTTGGGCTTCCTGAAGGCCAGGTTCAGGTGCCTCCATCTGACAGGTGAATCCCTGTGCTACTCACCCGGGAAAGTCTGCCAGGTAGTAGTGGCATGCTGCATGTTGCAAAACCTGGCCCTCAGATGATATGTGCCTTTTCTGCAGGAGGAGGAGACTGGAGACGCCCCTGTGGCAGCAGTGGACCCTGAGCACAGTGAGAATGAGGAGGCAGAGGATGTAGATTTGGACAAAGGAACAACAGTTATACGTCAATACTTCCAATGACACACAGGTGAGACAGTGGAACTGATCATTGCTCTGACTATTGATTTCATCTGTGTGACTGTAGCATGATGGCATTCACTTCCTTTGCATCTCATCTTAATTGTCACCTATGGCTTGTCATTTTACAGATGTTGGTGATATGACAACAGTGTCCTGATGTGATTACTACAGACAGTTACAGGTCATTAATTGTATGCTATCACAGTGTTCCGATCATTTGCACCAGATGTGACTGTTCATCTAATTGCACATTCTCAACACATAAAGTACTATAAGTCAAGTTGTGTTCAAGGGTGTTTATTGTAGTGCTATAAAATTGAGGGAAAAGTGCAATGGAATGGGGTGATGGTAGAGGAAAGTCCAGGTATTGGTACCTACTGTTTGTAGCACAGGTCCAGTGTCCAAGGGGTCATAGAAAGGGGAGCAAAGGCAGTTCAAAGAGGATATGGTGACAGGGTGGGACACAAGGGGGACAATCAGGAGAGTCTCATTTCCTGGTGGTGGTCTTGGTCTTGGCAAGTGTCTCTGGCTTCTGTCTGGGTCGCAGGGAACGTTTACGGGTTGGTTCACCTTCTGCAGAGGGAGGGGTGCTGGTGGACTGTGGGTCCGGTGGCGGGCCTCCTGCCCACTAACTGCAGTGGAAGTGGTGGGCTGGTCAATAGACTGGCTAGTGGTAGGGGCCCGCTGGTGTGCTGTCCATTACCTCATGATGTTGGCCATGTCTGCCAGCACCCCTGCTATGGAGATCATGGTGGTGCTGGGGGCCTGCAAGTCCTCCCTGATCTCCTGATGGTGTTCCTCTTGCAGCCTATTGTTCTCCTGCATGTTGTCAAGGATCTGGCCCATCGTGTCCTGGGATTGATGGTAGGCACCCAGGATCTTGGTGAGTGCCTCCTGGAGAGTCAGTTTCCTGGGCCTGTCCTCCCCCTGGTGCACAGTGGTCCTTCCAGTGTCCCTGTTTCCTGTGCCTGTGTCCCCTGAACGGTGTGCCCACTGTCACTGACCCCAGGTCCCTGATTGTCTTGGGGTTGAGGTATGCACTGGGGTCCCTGTACAGGTGGACACACTATTGCTTGACATGTCCTCGGGACAGAAGTGTGGGGATGCTGGGCAGGTGCTGTGGTGTTGCATACTAATGGGGGACTACTGGTCCTCTGTATGGCGAGCAGGTGCCTTGCTGCTATGGATCGTACCTTCCCCTGTAGGTGGTTCCACCTCTTCCTGATGTCGTCCCTTGTTTTTGGATGCTGTCCCATGGTGTTCACCCTGTCCACAATTCTCCGCCATAGCTCCATCTTCCTGGCAATGGATATTTGCTGTACCTGTGCTCCAAACAGATGTGGCTCCACCCTGACTATTTCCTCCACCACGACCCGCAACTCCTCATCTGTGAAATGGGGGTGGCTTTGTGGGGACATGGGTGGTGTGTGTAAGTGTGTGGGTGTTGGGTACTGTGGTTGGGTGTGAGTAGTGGGGTGCGTGAGGGGTGTATGGGTGTATGCGGTGAGTGTGTCTAGTTGTTGCAGTGGTCTTGGTGTCAGTCTGGTGGCAATCATTTTTATTCGTAAAGGTTTGTGGGTGATGAGGGTGTGTGTTTTATAGTGCTGTGGGTGGGTATGTGTGGTGTGTGTATGAGTGTCAGGTGTGTGTTTTTGGTATTGTCCAATGTTGTGTTGTTTTGTATCTGGGTGGCAATTCTGAGCGCGCCGATGAGCACCGCCAATGGTTTACTGCCATTGAATGTCTGCCGTGGTGATTTGTGGGTCATAATGTGGTGGGCATTGTTTTGTTGGCATAACGGTATGGGTGTTCATACCAACACCTTAACACTGACCTTTGGGCTGGCGGATTTGTGTTTGTGGCAGTATTCTGTCGGTTTGGTGTGTGTGTCTCATAATATGACAAACAAATGTTCGCCACAGCGACGGTATGTTAGCGGCCGTCACCGCGGCAGTAAGCAGCATTTACTGCCAATGTCATAATGAGGACCTAAGGGCCATATGTAGGAAGCCAAAAAATTGCGAGTCGGAAATTGCGAGTCTTTGCGACTCGCAATTTCCGACTCGCAAAATGGGATCCAACAAAAAAAAGCGACTTAATTTTGCGACTCGCAAATGAAGTCGCACCGCAGATTGCGAGTCCGCTGTTAGCGAGGTCGCTTTTTGCGACCTCGCTAAAAACGAACTCGCAAATTGCGAGTGGGTATCGCAAATTGTGACTGTGCCGCAAATTGCATGCAGGTGCAGCAAAACAGTTTGAAAAACACTTCCTGGCTCTTGCTGATGACATCAGAGCCAGGAAGACATCAAATACACCTGGGAGGAGGGAGGACCACACCCTTTTCTAACTGCTGAGGAATAGCAGCAACAACGGAAGACTCAGGCAGTGCAGGCAGGAAGAGAAAATTTAAATTCTCTGAAAAGGAACTTCAGGTGCTGACAGAGGAATGCTGCCAGCATCATGACCAGCTGTTTGGAAAGGCTGCCCTGAGTGTTCCAGACACTGAAAAGAGGAGAATCTGGCAAGACATCCAGGAGAGGGTCAACGCCATAGGGGTGAGCCACAGAAGCATAGAGGAAATAAAAAAACAGTGGTATGACCTGCGCTCCAGGACAAAGGAGAGGATGGCAGAGCGCCTCAGGGAGATGAGGGGCACAGGATGAGGCCCATCCACCATCCCACCACCCACAGCCATGGAGGAACTGGTTCAACAGACCCTGGAGCCTGAGGCAGTGTCAGGAATGGGAGTACTGGACACGTCAGCGCCAGGGACATCAAAAAGTGAGTACCATGAAACATGCATGTACACCCATAAATGCTATACCCCCACCCACCAAGTACACAGCAGCATGCACAACCAAACTAGCTCCATTCCAGACTAGCAACCACCAGAATGGTGCATTATGGGCAATGTAGTATAGTAGTCAGCTTATAGGCAACTGTTTATTAGGAGACATACAACAGATGTTAGATACTGACAGTGTGTTCCCTATATCCCACAGGTCTCCCACAAGATACCCCCACCAGCCACACCGTCCAGGGTGAAGAAAGCAGCCCACAGGCAGGGCAGGAGGCTGCAGCAGCCACTACAGGGCCCAGCACCACACCACCACAGTTCCCTCCAGCTAACCAAGTGGACATGGTGGAAAGAGACACAGCACCTGGTCCCAGCCACAGTGTGAGACAGCAGGACCCCGAAGCACCACCGCGTCGCAGACGCAGACTCCATGTCCAAGCAGTGTCCCAGGTGGATTTAGGTAACGCATCCATATCTGCGGCTGAGGCATCCCTCATATCTGGTCAATGCAACGGATGGAGCACAATTTCACAAATGGGCTGGCAGAAGTGAACACACAGTTCACACGTTTGAACGACAATGTCAGTGACCTTGCACTATCCATACGGCAACTGGTGACGGAACTGGTGTCAGAGAGACAGAGTGCAAGGCGCTGTGAGCGCCAACTGGTACAGAGATTGGACTGCATGGCTGCATCCATCGTCTGTCTTGCAGTGAACACCACAGGGCTGTCACGACGTACTGTGAGCTTGCAGGTGGACTTGGGCCACTTTGCAGGGGATGTGGCTCGGGGACTGGGTCGCATTAGCCACGCTGTGGAAATGCTGGAGGCTAGACAGGTGGCTAGGGGCACGGCAGAGACACCTCAGGACAGTGAGGAGGGGTCCACCATCAGCAGCGCATCTGCCACAGACACACGTGTCTTGCGGAGTGGCAGTGCACGTCAGGGGTCTGCTGACACACCTATCACAAGCCATGCTGGGCGTCCCAGGCGGAGGTGTTAGGCCCAAGCACTGCAGGACACATGAGGCACATGGAGTGAATGTGTCCTCATTGAGGGTGGACATTTACAGCCCCTTAACAAAAGTTCCGTTATTTCGTTATTAGGTTCACTTATTAAAAAGTATTGTTTGATCCACTTCACAACTGGGCTCTTTGTGTGTGACATTAGTGTGTGTGGTGACAGTTACCACATACCTTCCAAAGCATTGGTTTGCAATGTGGTCCCGTCTCTGTCTGCCTTGATTTGCAATGCTTCTATTTCCAGGCTGGCGATGTGGTAGCTCTTGCTCGTCATCCTCCGAATCTGGGTCTTCAGGTGTGAGATGTAGCCCACGTCTGGTGGCAATGTTGTGCAGTATAGCGCATGCGCCTACTATCTTGAAAGCTGTTATTGGGGCATACTGGAGCGCACCTCCACTTCTGTGGAGGCATCGGAATCTTGCCTTTAACAGTCCAAAGGTCCTCTCTGTGACATTTCTGGTCCTCCTATGTGCACTGTTATATCGCCTCTCATTCTCATTGCTGGGTGTTAGGTACGGGGTAAGTATCCATGGTCGTAGCACATATGCACTGTCACCTGTGTGGCAAAAATGAACAATGTTAGCAGGGCATGGATGGTTTCTACAGTGACCTGTGTGTATGGCTTCAGGGTGTCTGTAGCAATACCTCATAGATATCCGTCTCAAAACTCCCCACGTTCTAGGCGTTGGTGTATCCCACTGTGCCTGAAAATGTAAGAGTCATGTGTACTCCCTGGAAATTTGGCTACCATGTCAGTGATGACATAATGGGCGTCACATACCACCTGGATGTTCAGTGAGTGGGTACACTTCTGGTTGCGGAGCAGATGTTCCAGATTTGCAGGAGGGCAGATTTGTATATGTGTCCCATCCACACACCCTATTACATGTGGGAAGTTGGCAATTTTGTAGAATTCCAACTTGGTGCTGTTGATTTCTGCCTCATTCCTGGGTAGGTATATGTATCTGGACATGTGTGTGAGTATGGCATCTAAGAAACATCTGAAGAACCGTGAGAGTGCACTTTGGGATACCCCACCTGCCACTACAATCACCCCCTGATAGCTACCCGAGGCCAAGAGATGCAGTGAGCATAGCACTTGCACATGTGTGGGGATGGCGTTGCCGCGCACAGTCTGTCGTTGAAGCTGCGGATTGAGTAGATCAATTAATTCTAATATTGCTGCACTGCTGAGTCTGTATTTATCATAGATCTCCTCCTCAGTTTGTTGGAAAAGTGTCTGCCTGGTTCTGTATATCCTCTCCTGTCTCTGGCTCCTCTTCCTCCTCTGCTGTGCGGCGTGGACTCTCCTCCTCCTTGCTATCACATATTTTCAGCCATTTTGAGTAACCCAGATGCCTTCTGGGTCTCCTTTTATACTTTGGTTACGGTTACCACCTGCTCTGAGTTAGTGGTAATTTGGGTGTGCAAAATGGGCTTTTTGCGACTAGTCGCAATTTGCGAGTGGCTTTTTCATACGGTTTGTGACTCGCAAATTGCGTCTCCCTATTTGCGAGTCACACAATGGGGTCGCAAAATTTGCGGGTCGGTAATGGCTCACGTCGCAATTCGCGATTCGGAAATGGGATTTTTGCATCCCATATCCGATTTTGCGGGGTCGCAAATTGCGATTCGGGCCATTTGCGACTCGCACATTTTTGCTACATCTGGCCCTTAGTTCCTTACACAGAAGGTTGAGAGTTTCAGTCTAGGTATGTCAGTTGTCATTTCACAGCATTAAACTTTTTTTCAACTTAAAAAATGTAAGGTACATACAGAAAGGTTGCATCACTCTTTTTACTTGTCAAATACGTTTTTTTCTATTTATCAGAACATTTCGCATTGCAAGTGGCACGGGGTTGGATGGTTATAGGGGGGTGGCCAAAGGGCCTGATCCCGCCATGCACAGCCAAAGGCCGTGCACGGAGCAAGGTGGCGGTGGGTATAGGGGGTTGGGAGCAAGGCCTGGTCCTGCGGCCAACCCCCACCAGGCACAGCCGTGCAAAGCATGGGGTTGGGTGGTTAAAGAGGGTTGGCCACAACCCCTGCCGCGCATGGCTGAATGCTGTGCATGGTGCATGGTTGGCTAGTTATAGGGGGTTTGCTGCATGGCCTGGCCAGAGGCCAGGTCCTGCGGGTAACTCCCACCATGCACAGTCAAAGGCTGTGCACAGCAGTGGGCGAATATAAGGAGTTGGCCACAAGGCCTGGCCACAGGTCAGGCCCTACGACCAACCCCACACTGCGCATGGCCAATGGCTGTTCATGGTGCAGGGTTAGGTGGTTTTAGGGGGTTGGCCACAGGGCGTGGGCACAGGCCAGGCCCTGCAGGCAATCTCCGCCATGCACCGCCAAAGGCCATGCATGGTAGTCAGTGATTTTAGAGAGTTGGCTGCAAGAACTGGCCACAGGCCAGGCCCTGCGGCCAACCCCGCCACACATGGCCATGCGCGACGTGGGGTTTGGTGGTTTTAGTTCCTCTGGTCAACATTCGCCACGCACGGCTGAAAGACGTGCATGGCGGTGGTTGGATTACCATATAGTAATTAAGATTACATTAAAAAAATAAATTAATTTAATTAACCAAAGGTTACAGGGATGTTATAGTTAGGCTCACATTTTAAATGTACAAAAACCATAGAAATGTACCTGCTAGACTTATTTCAAGTAACTATAACGCATGCCCTAAGGTAACTATAAATCGCTCACTATGCACTACTAATTACACAACATTCATAACATCTTTTATAACATCATTTAACTTTAACATTTGCTGTAAAATTATTAATGACGGAGTCACAAGTTTTAGTTACTTTAGGGCACGAGTTATAGTTACTTGAAATGCCTCTAACAGGTACATTTCTGTGGATTTGTACGTTTAAAATGTGAGTCTAATTATAACATCCCTGTAACCTTTGTTTTTTTGAGTGTATATGAATATATATATATATATATATATATATATATATATACATATATATATATATGTATATATATATATATATATATATATATAAATATATATATATATGTAGATATATAAATATATGTAGATATATATATATATATATTTATGTATATATATATATTTGTTTTTGCCACTTTATTGTCTGTTTGGATTTACACCACTGTCCTTGTAGATAAACGGATGAAGGTTGGGGGTTAGGAGGGGCTGGTGAATAGATGCCAGCTCAATCCAGGCTGCAGGATGGCCTGCTCCATGGTCCATGGACTGACGCAGACCTTATGGAGCCATCCACCTATCCACACATAAATCTTTAGTCATTGTCTGATGCAGGACATTGCCTTTCCACTTTAGATGAGTGGCAACTAGCCACCAGGACTGAGATCTACAAATACAGGAGTCGCTGGGATCAGCACCATGGGAGCAGACGTACAGTGTCGAAAAAAGGTGTGGTAGGCAACGTCACAAGACCACCCGTGAATGTGACGCAATTTCGTTTTGAGATTTCAACCATTCTCTGAAATATGCCAAGTGCATCTCGAAAAGGGAGGAGAGGATTTAGCTTGATCAAACGCCTGCAGCGTACGAAGCACCTTCTGTGGGGAAAGAAGCTTCTGTGAATAAAGCTGCTGGGGTCACTTAACTTTGATATATTTTGACTGCTTAAATAGCTAGGGACTGAATCATTTGACTAACTTCTTCGATGTTTTTTCTGCCTTGGAAAGAGGAGCATACCTATTTATCCAGGTAGTGAAACACCTGAATACCATCTGTCGAGTTGCGAAGCACATGAGTTGCACCTCTTTTTCTCTACCAGAATGTAACCTCCCTAGCAAGCTATTTGTGACTGGTCAGTTAGTGACAGCATAAATCAGACTAATAGGATACATCCTATTTAAGTAATATGCAGCTGATGCCTACTGCTCAATGTGCAAATCCACAGTGTCCCTCAACTCACCCTACTTCCCTGCACCATGTGGTGAAACCGAGTCTACTGAATTGCTGATATTCCTGTTACCACAAACAGATGCTCGAGGCCATGTTTTCTAGACTGCAGGGACACTCATTTCTCTCTGTTCCCCTATGTACTGCCTATATTGCTATTGTTGCTCTTGAAGGGTACCTGCCCCATGAGATATTCCGTACATCCTTGGGTAAGTTCATTTGATGTTGTGAAGATTTGCATTTAGTCTACATTATATGGCTCTTCGCTAAAGGCTAGAACTAGCATCCAGCACAGATTGCACCACTTCTGCCATAATCAATTCAAGATAAACAAACATTGGCAAAGCCAATATGTCTCAGCAATCTGAGAGCTATTGGCGTTGTAAATAACAATGTGTTTTAGCCATGTGTTATGGAGTAGGGCGGATGTATGTGGTGTGGAATTATGGGGGTTGTATTGGAATGATTTGTTGTGGAATTGTGTGGCATGGAATTGTGTGGTGTTGAGTGGACTTATGTGTAGTGGACTTTTGTGGCATAGTATGCAGTGGAAATATGTGTATAGTAAATATGTGGTATTGAGTGTACTGGAATTATGTGGAGTGGAATTGTGTGCTATAGAGTGACATTATGGTGAGTGGTATTGTGTGTTGTGGAGTGGCACATAGTGGAGTTGAATTATGTGCTGAGGTGTTGAATTGTGTGGCATGATGTGACATTGTGTGGTGTGGATTGGATGTATGTGGTGTGGTGTGTTGTGGAATTATGTTGTGGAGTGGAATTATATGGTTTGGTGTGGAATTATGTGGTGTGGAATGGAAATGTGTGGAGTTGAATAGTGTGGGGTGGAACCATGTGGCGTTTAGTGAGATTATGTTGAGTGGAATTATGTGGTATGGTGGGGAGTATATTTATGTGTATTGTTCCTATGTGGCATAGAGTGGATTTATGTGGGGTGTATTGATGTGGTATTGAGCAGAGTGTGTTTGTGAGGAGTTAAATTATGTGGCGTTGAGTGGTATTATGTAGAGTGCAATTATGTTGTGTGGTGTACAATTTTGTGGTGCTATGTGGAATTATGTGCCATGGTGTGGAGTGGAAATATGTGACATGGGGTGGAGTGGTATATGGTGTGGAATTATGTGGCATGTTGCAAAGCTTAGCTTTGTGAAGTGTAATTATGTGTTTTGGAATTGAGTGGATATATCTGGAGTGTAAATATGCAGCGTGAAGTGTAATTATGTGGATTGGAGCGGAATTATGTGTAGTGGAATTATCTGGAGTTGAATTGTGTTGTTTGGAGTGTAATTATATGGCTTGGAGTGAAGTGGAATTATGTAACGTGGAGTGGTATTATGTGAAGTGGAATTATGTGGCATGGAGCGGAGTGGAAATGTTTGGAGTTTAGTTTATTGGTTTGTAATTATGTGGCATGGAGTGGAAAGATGTGGCATGGAAGTGTGTATAGTTAAATTGTGTGGCGTGTAAATATGAGATGTGTGAATGTATTGCGTGTAGTGGAATTATGCAGCGTGGATTTGTGTGTTGTGGCATTGTGTGGTGTCTCTTCTAGCCAAGACCTAAAAAGAGAAAATCTGAACCCACAGAAGGAACCTGACGTCCTTGTGAAAGGTTAAGTCTGCAATCGCCAGATGTAGTTAATAGTAGTGTGCACATTGTTTCATAATGTACATTTTCTATGCATTTATGATCTAGCAACCTGCTACCAAACGAAAGCGTTCATTTGCGTAGTGCTAAAGCAAGTTATGTCTCTAGGGAGGGACAGCTACCTACTGGAGTAGTATGGAGGTGTAATTGTGAATAGACAATCACTGTTTCTTTTATGTTATGTTTGATACATGTACATATGTTGCTTTTTCGTCCACTAGTCTGGCCTAGTACAAATAACCTGCTGATTCCTGACTCAAGGCCAACCTCGTTCATTTGGTTATTTTTAATAACTCAATCTACTATAAATTAGATACAGAGTATTTTCACTTAACTAACTATGACTGCTGGAACCAAATAAAACCGCAGACACTTTCCAAGCGTTCATATTATAACTGTTTCTTTCGATAAAATTTTGCTTGTTGCTTGAACGGATCCTTTTTTCACACAAACTTTGGGGCATATTTTAACTTTTTGATGTAAAACTGAGCTAACGCACTTTAGCATCAAAACATTTAGCGCCGGCTTGCGCCATTCTACAGCGCCAGCTGGGCGCCATATCTAAGGAATGGCGTAAGCGGGCACTAAGCTTGGCCTAGCATCAAAATAAAAGATGCTAGCCGGGTGGAGGTGGTGGTAGAGGAGATGGAGGTTGAGCGTCAAACAATGACGCTAGGCTGGTTGGAGGCAAAAAAATGCCGCTAACCAGCCTAGCGTCATTTCCTGGCGCACAACCATCCATAACACATGACTCCTGTCTTGTAAAAGACCAAGCAGGTCTAAGGTCAGCACAGCAGCAGCAGTACATTGGTGGTTCCTGATGAGTCCTTCCAGCATTCTGTGTCCAGTTCCAAGAATGTCTCTCCCCGTTGTGGGGAAAACTCCCCTGTACTTATACTCAGTGTTTTACAATGGAAGGGGAAAGGAGGTTCCAACCAGTTACAACTGGTTCTGGGAGTGCCCCCTCTCTCCTCCTGCACAGGCTCCAAACATCAGTTGGGGTAAACGACCCTATTGTGTGAGGCCAGGGCACAGCTTTACAAATGCAGGTGTGCCCCGCCTCTCTCTTCACTCAGCCCAGGAAGACTATTCAGCATGCAGATGCACCACTGTGACACCTCCACCCTCCCTGTGTACACGCTGTCTGAAAAGTATGCACAAAGCCCCAACTGTCACTCTGCCCAGACGTGGATTGGAGTCAAGCTGCAAAACACCAGAGTCATAAGCACAGATAAATGCGTACTTTCTAGAAATGGCATTTCTGTAATAGTAATACAAAATACACCTACACCAGTAATCTGCATTTCTTACCACCATTACAACCATACCAAACATGCCTACGCTACCCCTCATAAATCAGAGAATACCCCCTACACATACGGCAGGGCATTTCTAATGCAATCCTATGAGAAGGCAGCACTCACAGCAGTAAGACACCAAGTTAGGCTATTAGGCACTACCAGGACAGGCCACGCAACCTGGCACATGTCCTGCCTTTTACATACATAACACCCTGCCCATAGGGCTAGCTAGGGTCTACCTTAGGGGTGAATTACATGTAGTAAAAGGGGAGTTCTGGGCCTGGCAAGTAAATTTAGATGCCAGGTCCCTGTGGCAGAAAACTGCACACACAAGCCCTGCGCTAGCAGGCCTGAGACAGGTTTGAAAGGCTACTTCAGTGGGTGGTGCAAGCAGCGCTGCAGGCCCACTAGTAGCATTTAATTTACAGGCCCTGGGTATAGAGATACCACTGTACAAGGACTTATAGGTAAATTAAATATGCCAATTAGGTATAAGCCAATCATACCAACTTTAGATGGGAGAGCACCTGCACTTTAGCACTGGTCAGCAGTGATAAAGTGCTCAAAGTCCTAGAGCCAACAGTAAGAGGTCAGAAAAAATGGAAGGAGGCAAAAAGTCAGGGGATGAACCTGCCACAAGGGCCAGGTCCAACACAGGGCTATCAAGCTTCCCATGGTTTAGAAGCTCATTCATTCAAGGTTTTTGCTTTACATACTGGTATTTATAGTCCTACTTATACCATTATAACTCCAGGACTACTAGTCCCAGAATGCAAAGCAAAAACTCTGTACTGGATGAGCTATTCAGGCTACAACCTGGTAAACCTGAGATGGTGTGGTGTATTGCCAGCCAACACAGGACACATCTATGTGTGTTCTAAACTTCCAATGGGCCTGTTTCTATGTGTTGTCAAAGAACAGTGCATATCTCGGAAGAAGCTACTATGATCCCATCCTCCTTTCACCCTGATGGATACAACGTTTCTCCATGAGATGCAAAATATTATGTATCGGATGCTCCACAAAGAAATCAACCGCATTTATTTTCATTTAAGATTTGAACACGTGGATAATTAATTCACATGAATAACTTACCCGTGAGGCAGTTCCTTTTTTCCTGAAGGATGATGTCCCAAGGACGCTGCTCAGACAAGCCAAGGCACCAGTATGGCGTTACATGAATTAACCAATGGTGATCTGCCTGTGGGGAGGGACTACAATATACTCGGACACCAGACATATACCATGTGCAAGTTACACAAACAACAACTGTTACACATATTCTGAACGGAGTTTAAAGTTCCCTCATAGTTATATCCCGGTGTGTACATCATGCCTTAATTGTCTCGCTTATGAATAGCATACAAGAAAGATTACCGTGCTAGATCTGATTGGTAAACAAACAAATGTTGAAGTGAATATTGTCCAGACGAAAAACTAAGTGGTGCATCAGCATGCTTGGTGTTGGGAGAAGTCACTCCTTTGTAGTAGGCACTTGACTTCCATTGGCTGGAGACAACGTAATGCCAGTGAAGTAGCGCTGCTCTTGCCTTACCCCACTTCCGTGTACTGTGTTCACCCTCCGCTCCAGCACAGCATGTGGTTAGCTTTTCTTCTAAATCACTCTTAATATTCCCTCCTATTGACTGTCTGCTTGCAGCCATCTTAGTGGCAGTTAAACCGCTTACGTCCCACACAAATGCACATTGACAAACTCATCTGCATATCTTTTTGGACTCTGAAATTATGTTGGAAAGAGCTGTAGACAGTGTAATAGCTTTGAAAAGATGGGTACTGATGTATCTGATGGGTACATTCCCTTGGTTTGCCTCCGGCAAAGGAGTAACAGATGTTGGACCAAACCTCACGCCCTAGGAGGATGAACAACCCTGGGCACCAATTGAAGATTTTAAATCCTGACTAAAAGTGTCACTCTGTTGGTGAATCCACTGTTGCTTGGGTGGTGAATAGGCCTCACTCGTCATTCTGTGCAGTCCCCCTGCGTGTGCTTGTCTTCACCATTGGCACCAGCCTGACCATTTGTGTGAGTGCTTCTCGTCATAGCAATCCTCTGTCCGACATACTGGGACTAAGAGCACCCAGCACAGGAGATGAACTCAAAAGCCCCTGTTCGTTCACCAGCTGACATGGTCTAGTAACCTCTATGTAGAATCTGTGTCAGCGCTCCTGAGGTCATGTAAACAAAGGAATAAAATGTGCCTAAATTAGTCATAAAATGAGGGATAGTGGAGGGATAGTGTACTAGGTCCCTGCTCTCTGGAGTGGTAAAGATGGGAAGGGACATGACACATGCATACCGTGGACAAATGGGGGGACAGAATAACAGAGTGACATGGAAGGCAGCAAATGGCAAGTCTACAGGTGGGCTTAAGCCCTCAAAGCAGATACAGCATGTCTTGTTTTGAGACAGCACATGCGCGTCGTCTAGAACCGAGGCCTCAACATGTAAAACCTGGTTTGTTTTGAAGTGGCTACCATAAAAAAAGATTACCCCAATACAGTCCATGGTTGGACAAGAATCCCTGTCAAGCTCTCCCTTACAGGATAATATACAGGACCTCCTGGTTTTGTATACAGTGCACTCCACACTATTCCTTTTCGGTCTATTTGACAGAGGGATCCAGGGAAATTTATGTCAGGTTCCCAGTGCACGTGACACTGTCTCACTGCTCCAAGACACACAATGCACCAGTTAAAATCTGTAGAAGTTTCCAAGACTTCAAGTCCCAAACTGCAAAGTAAAATACGTTTGCTCTTTTTACCTTGTTCACATAGAAAAAAACAACAAGAATTAGCAGGTATACCACCGTTTTTTCAGAACCAGTTGCCCTCTCTTGAATAAGCATGTTTTTCCCTTAACTTGGAAGTGTCCTTTACTCTTCTCTTTGTGTTACACTGATACTGATCCTTTTCCCCCTAGTTTCTACAAACAGGTCTCCTCATTCAGGTATAATTCTACTCCACACTTCCTTCTCCTATAGCTTTCCTGTACTTGAACATCTCTATGGTCCACCAACAGATGTCCGTACTGCCTGTCCTGAGAAAGACCCACATACCCAGTCCTAGGGTCAAAACATGCAGCATAGATGTTCAGGAGGAGGACCACTGCACATACAATCTTTTGGATTTAAAGCAAAACCCATCAACTCTGTATGCCACTATTTTCTCTCTCTCTCTAATGCCCGTTCGTTGATTGACTAAACTGACAAAAAAGTCCAGTTCGCAAGGTGAGCAAGCAAACACAGGGATTTCTTGATCATACAGAGATTAAAATATATATGGACTTGGTGAAGACTAGCCAACAGGCAAATAGTGCTTGTTTTCCTCATACATTCATAAAGACATGTCTAAACATGAGATTCACTCGCCATAGTACTAGCGGCCTTTTTAGAGAAAATAATGATATGGTAATTGAGAAGATTACCCTTTGCCCACTGTGCATCTGAATTTAACATTATTGCTTATCTTCAAAGAATATTTAGAATGGCTTATGTAGATCTTGAAGCCTAGACACACCTACATACCAGGATACAACAGTTATTCTTCGACATACATTATGAAACCTGCCTCAGTGTGCACACACATACATCCCTGCAGTTAGCCCTTCCCATGCTGACCCTTAAAGTGATGTTTCATGTGCTTTGACCAAGCCCTACCAGCAGTGATACCCTATATTGCATCCTGTAAACAGCATAGCAGATTAATATGACTTTATAGCGTGACATGGGAAGCAGCATTGTGTTGCCCTCTCCTTTAATATTGCCCTTTATGTGATGTGTTTGATTGGATAACCAATATACCTTGAGCTACATTTAAGTGTGTTGTGACCTAAAGTAAATGGCACCACACATATTTTGATGAAAGAGTGAACTTGTTGCAGTCTTACTAAACACAGGTGGTGTATATTTACTAAGATTTTATGCCGTGTTTGTGTCACAAAAGTGATGCAAATTGACATAAAATCTTTTCTTACCTACTTTTCAGGCAAGAAAATTTTGTGCTGAAAAGTACACTAAAGGTAACACAAAGCAGTGTGAAGCACTACGTTGTGTTACTTAATGTTAAAGGGGGCGTGACATGGGTGGTACATGGGCATTCCCATGCAACCATCCATAATTTTTTACGCCAAACCCCACCTGCTAACATTAGTAGACAGGGTTTAGCGTCAAAAATCAAAGCAGCTGAAAACAAGGCATCAAAAGGAGAAATGTTTTAATTTCTCCTTTCTTTTTCAACTTTGCATGCCTGCTGCTCCGTGGAGCACACATACGACGTAGGAAAAGTTTTAAAGTGTGTTGATGCATAGTATTTTGCACTGGAAGTGTATCCTTTCAGTACAAAACCTATGCTAGACTTATGCACACACCCTAGCACTGTGGCACTAAGGTGAGTGTGTGGTGTTCTGCAGCTAAAATTAGCACCAGCGCTAGGGAGAGGGGAGGAGAGAGCTATATTTCCATAAATATTTTGCCCTCCTGCTCTCTCCTTCACACGCAGCACAGCACAGATTGTTTGGCTGCTGTGCTGCGTGAGAATCTAGTAAATCTGTGCCAGGTGTATTATGAATTAGAGGTGATCTGGGGCAGGCAGCTGCAAGATCACCTATGTTTATCCAAATACTGGGCAGACTGCTGTTCTTTCATATGCGCACATGATGCAGTAGTCTTCAAACTTTGTCATACTGAGCCACCCTTAAACTTTAGAATCGGGGGGATGGAGAACGGGAAAGAGTTACTAAATCTTCAGCATATGTGAGTTCCATGAAGGCAAAAGTCATAGTCAGGTCTTCATCAAAACCAAATCTAGACCTCCTTTGAAAAAGAGTCTTCCTTATGTTTCTCTATAAAGTCATATTCTGGACACAGTAAATTTCAATTCCAACACAATTTACAAAAGCCCTGTACTGACTTTCTCTACAAAGCACCATTCAGACACCACCTGCAAAGCCCTACTCAGGGTACATTCTAAAGAGCACCACTCAGAAATATTCTACAGCAGTGGTTCCCAACCTGTGGTCCGGGGACCCCTGGGGGTCCGTGAAGCCTTCTCAGGGGGCCCGCGACTGCTCAGAAAATGAAACAATATTAACAGTTTAGGTCCCCAATGACTCATTGGGGGTCCCCGTATTCCAATAATGATTTAGTGGGGGTCCCCGGGTTCCAGTAATGATAAAATGGGGGTCGACAGAAGTCAAAAGTTTGGGAGCCACTGTTCTACACGACACAGGTTAGGGCCAATCTTCAAAACTCAGAACCACACATCCCATGAAAAGCTCCACATAAAATCCCCACTGAGGTGTCCTCTCTGGAGCTATAACCAGCCTCTATCCTTCAACTGTCAGGTATTGACTGGCTGGACTTCCTTCATTTGAATGGAAGCATACCAGCACTGCCCAGCATTGGTGCAATACTTTTAACAGTGGAGTACCACAATTCTCAGTAGAGAACAGTTACTCTGGGGTACGGCATACCTGCACTTTTATATTTCTATTTCAATCGCTGTCAGTCCTAAAATCCCATTCTTGAATTCCAAACCAGCATCCTACCTCTCCAAGTCCTAGCCAGTCTCTTCCCTGAAAGCTGTGGCCAGTGCTTCTCTTCAAGGCTACCCTGAACCCCAGTAAAACACAGACATAGAGGGTTACCAACATGTCCTGACCACTACACACATTAGCAAAACAGCCCAAAAGGGGTATTTTACCCCCTTACCAGTACATATTTTAAATAGTATATATAAGAAGAAAGCAGTTTAAAATGTGTTCCAGAGCTCCCTTATTCACCCATGACTTAGAAATAAAGACAGAAAAGCCAATATGAAAATGAATACAAGAGATTTTATATAAAGTTATTTTTCAAGTGGCATATCCACGTCTTTGCAAAATCTTAAAGCATATGGCCAGTGTTTTACTGTGGGATGGATGGCAACTCAAGCCACATCAAAGCCCTCAAACCCCACCCAAACTTCAGATTTTTTTACATATTGGCATGATCCCACTAATTTTACACTGCTTTATATGTTTACTGTAATTCAGCTTAAAAAAAAAAATAGTCTGCAGACATAAAAAAAATGGGAAATCCTTTCTCAGCATAGTGCGTCTTCCTACCTTGATTTTGTTTTTTTAAAAGATACTGTACACAGCGAAAACAAGCAAACTACAATACAAGCCCTACTGTCTTTTAAAAGTCAAGAACGACACAGCGGTAAGAATGTTACACAAAATCCACATAAAACTATGGCTACATTTCAGCGTTGTAGGACTAGGGTCCGACCGGTTTTCTATCAGCACCACCGAAACACAACGAAGGGAACACATGTATCATGCCAAGTGAACACACTGCCCATATAATCATGTGCCCGTTGACCTGTCGACAAATAGACACTACATATACATAATCCTAACAAATGCGTCTTATTTAGGAAGCAAAGAGCTGGAAATCAAAAAAGCTGATTTTGACGCTTTGAAAAACTTTTTCTGTCTCCCCCGATCCCTCTCTCCTCAACGTGTATTGTGGGCCAGAAGAGTAAAATGTGTGTGTGCGGAAGAAATTGTCGGAGCTCCTTCTAACAGACTTCTAGCAGATGGCGGTGTCGATTTACAAGTGTGATATTCATCACCATTTGGGATTGATGGGATGAGAGAAAATGTCTCCAGGATCCCCGAATTACTGCAGAAAACATATGTCAACAACAGCATCAGATGGGAGTGTGGGAGGAGATGCTTGGGGAACAGTTAGGGACCTGGCACCCTGCCCTTGCTACCAAGGTGGCCTTGCGTTGAATGAAAACAGGATTGGGTTTACCATTCTTCTGACACTGTTAGGTTCATACCAGGTTAGATTTTGCACTTATGACACACAGTTCTGAGTTCTGTGTGGTTGTGCCTTGAACGTTGAATGCAGTTTAGTTTCTCACACAGCTATGGCATTACATGCAAAATGAACAGGGCATGGCATGTGCCTTTTAGAAATAAAGTATTATTTACCCGCCTTCATTTGTTTAAAACATAACTAAGGCTCGTTGCTTTAATATTTTTAACAGTTCACCTTTGTATTTCTACATGTCTATTTTGTGGTCCTCCTTTAAATACTGATCCAATTTATTTTATATTTGGAGAATAAAGGTAGTGGTAAAATGGTGTAGGTCCACATTTATTTAACTGATAAACAGACTTTGATGCCTATTGTGTTTTAGCAAATTAAGCAGCCAAATACATCAAAACACTACATGTGAATGTTCACATTATACTATAAATGTACGTCAACACATGACTGTATTGCAGGTAATCTCATCCTGATTTCTAATGCCAATGCTGTCTATCTGCTCAGCTGTTGGCCAGGAATTCATGAAAGGCAACAGGAAGAGTCACTCACAAGAAACCAAATTTCCCTATTGTTCACTTACAAAAATAAATATAGTCAGAAAACACGGTGTTTTCTGGCTGTATTTATGTGCAAAAATCAGTAAAAGCAGAAAACTGGGAGAATTATTGACAACATCCCCTTGATATCTTTTCTTAAAATACTGAAGTGCAACTGCAACCCGTTGGCCACTTACATTCTCCGATAAACTCTCTTAAAACCCCATTGCACTGTGGGAAATTGTGCTTGAAGTGAGAATGGTGGAGTTGTGGCAGGGTTACCATGACGCACGTGAGAATGTACTGGAAACCTGAGGCATGTGACAAAGTGTTAGATGCAGGGGCATCTGTGTGCTTTCTGCCATTATATTTCTCTGTGTCCAATTCCTTTTGTGACCAAAATATGCAAGATGCAGTTTATACTGAAATATGTCCCAGAAGAATGAGGCTCCTGATGTCTTGGTTCGTGTACCAAGCTCTTCTTCAAACAGCCTTAATGCTGAGATTGATAGTGGAAAGAGAAATACTAAACTGAATAACCAAGAGGCCAACTGAAGTAACATAGTCAAATTGCAATATTACTGAGACGGTTTAGACAGAACCGTCCAGCGGAGAGTAAAGTGACTCACCAGATACTTCAATCATGAAGCAAATCGCAACTAAACCAAAGCGCCCCAACCTAATTATCACTCTTATGGTCAAATTTAAAAGCCCTAGTACCTTCTTATGCCACATTAGCATCATTTTTTATGCTAATGTGGCTCAACATGGCAAAAACATTGACGCCGTATTTACAAAGTGGTGCAATGCATGCATTTTGCAATTTTGTGACCCCTTGTGCCACATTATGCCTGCGCCAGACATGATGTATTCAAAGTGGGTGTTCCAGCAATAAGGGGCCCGCAAAAACAGCACAATGAAATCTACAAAATTTAATTGCACCATTTTCGGCAACATTTTCAACGCTTGCTCAAATCTGGTGTTAAAAGGATGCACCCATTGAAATCAATGGGCCTCAATGTACTTTGCGCCACTAGCATAAACATTTTTGATGCTAGTGGCCTAACGTGCACCATGATGTGCCGTAATAAATACAGGGCACCCATGGTGTCGTTAGGTGGCGTGGGGGGGGGCACAAGAAACTGGCGCTTCAGTACTATTGTGCCAGATTGTTGTAAATCTGGGCCTTAGTACTTATGTGATTTCACCAAACAATACCTTTAGTGAAGTGACTTAACCAAATAGCTCACTATTTACGTGGATTAACCAAAACGCTCCAATATGGAATCCTGTGACCAAACAGCCCTAACAGTCCAGTGACTCCAAAAAGCAACTGACCTGAAACAATTTTTAAACATTACTGAGACTGAGATCAAATGCCCAGCTCATATCCACTGACCCCAACACCACAGTCACATAACTAGGCACTTTACAGAGGTGATGTACAATAAGCCAGAGGCATTAAGTTCCCTGACCTATGAGATCCACCAAAAGCAATCAGCCGCACAAAGCAGGCACCCTTGCAGCATGGTGATTTGGCATCATGAGTATTAAAAAGTCTTAAGAAAAACCCATGTTCTGAACTAATTTTATCAATGAGGTACAGTTCTTAAGTGGGTTAACAATTATAATGTTGAAGTGATTTAATGGAATAGTCTTGTAATCTAATCGGTCCCCTAGATAAACAAGTAGGCACATGGGTCCCTTTCTCGTTGCGCCACTGCATTCAAGCTAGCCTGGCTGATGAGGGATGATACCCCGAAACCTGTTCAGGATGCTTGTTTCCAGTCCAGAGAAGACCTGGCTTGGCAATTCAGGCTGGACTGTCCCCATGTGGAACAGGGTCAAGACTGATTTGCATATGGCTGGGTCTAAACTGGTGTGATGTGGCAAGCAAAATAATGATGGATTAAATCCAAGTCTGTGACTGGGGGTGAGTGTTTGACAAGTTTCAACACTGTCCATCATTTTATTTTGTGATGACCTATTGGCATTGCCAAAGCTTCCTTGGCAGTTCTGTTCAGCATCAAAAGAAAAAAATGCTTCTTGACAATGCCATACAGCTGTGGCAAAAAGTGAAAAAACCTGCAATGATACATATATGAGCCTATGCCATCAAGAATGGGCACATATACATCATTACTCTGTGCATGATTGCACACATTTATTAAAGCAGTGGCTATTTCGTGTTTCTTTAATTATTTGTTTCAAGATGACGGGCAATAATGATTTTGAAAAAACAAATGTAAGCAGTGGGGCATTTTTTATAGAAATCAGTGGCTCAGCAGCAAATTACAATTTCTGGGCCCTCTAAAAAGAGTTATGGGGGTTAAAATTAAATAGCAACACCACTGGGGGGAGCAGCGAAGGACCTAGGTTTGGGAATGGATTTAAAATTAAGGAAATTACAAAAGTGAAGAAATTTAGTGCGTAGGCATGCAATACATTGATTATACGGGGGTGCCGGATGGGTGGGAGAAGCAACAGACATGCTAGGAGGGAAGGGAAGAGCAACACAGATAATGCAAGATGGGGGAAATTCAGGGGGAAGGAGACAATGAGGGAGACAGCAGTGAGTGATGAAAGAGAAAGAAACACTTTCACATAGTCAGTAGGTTTCATCCTTGGGACATGCTCCCTTTGCCAAAATGTATCGCACACTGATGTTGTGCAACATGGCTAAAGAAATCAAACAAAAATACGGTGTTATGATGCAGTATCTATGCCAGTTTTTAGGAGTGCCACCATACAAGTGTGCATCTATAAAATGATGAAAACACTTTTTTTAAAATTTACTGATAGATCAGAGCTGGGTTGGGGGTGTGCAGAGAGATATAGGGATATAATTCCAGATCATTGGTGCATGGATGGAGAATACCTTTTGTCTTGTTTTTTGCTCTTCTTTATCACCCTCCTGAAGGTGTCCAGGCTGTGGGTGTGGAGGGAGCCCCTGGATATTGTAAGCTTGACATCCAAGAAAGCAGGGGTGCTGGCTGCCAAGAGAAGACTATGGAGTTCTGTCAGGGTGGGATGATGTAGTCATATTTCTCCAAGCCCTAATGGGGCATGGTGAAGCATGTAAAATGTCCTTAAGGGGTGGTAAGTTTGGATTAAAAATCAAATATAGTTTCCCAGATATCCAGTGTAAAAAAAGCTGAGAAGCACAGATGATTTTTTAGCAAGAAATACATAAAAAGAAACACATCAGTTGACATTAGCTAGAGTCCTATTGAAGGTGTCACTCAAGTCGCTTCAAAATCAAGCAACGGAATCCAGTGAAATAACTTTGAGTTCTGACACATTTACATTTTAATTTAAAATGTCATAAAGCACGGGCTATACCTAGGACAAGGGCAGCAGAGTGCTGCACAAACAAAGCATTATTATTTAGGCTTTTCCCCGACAGTAGTTAGCATTCTGGCTTTTTTATCCCAAACTTACATTGTTAAAAGTGAATCTAATGAAAGGTAATATGTAGGTTAAATTATTTTTATTGGAATGGGCTACAAGATTCCCTGCCAACCCCTTCTAAAGCCTTTAAAAGTTCTAATACTAATAGTGTCCACTTACAATTAGATGGTGCCAAAGTACATCTGTCCCCTCTCATGGGCCTCACAGTGATTGATCATGGCTGTGAGGGCAAAGGGAGGAATGGGAACTCCATAAAAAGGCATTGTGCACAAATCACCTGCAGGAGACTCAGAGAAGCATAGCTAAGGTCTGTGCGAGTGGTGTTTGCAGGGAAGTCTGGAGAGCGTTCCTTAAGCCTTGGGAGATGTGCCTTATAATGTGGTTCTCACTACTGCACCACTGTGCTATGAGATATGCATCTTTGTTTGCAGCAGTAGCAGCAGATGTGACAAGACAGGAGCAATCTTGTAGGTGAGACAATCTTGTACACTTTCCATAGAGGGGTTGAAGGAGCACTGGAATGCTGGCTTCAGGAGGTCTAGTAGCTCTTCAGTTATGGTAGAGAATGCAATCGACTTTTTGTAGTGCTAGGGGAGTTAGAGTGGTGCTCTTTAGTGAAGTTTTTATCTTGGCAGTAAAACCAATTTTAAGAATATTCCCCCGAACATCTCGTCTTATGGCGCACCTTTAAAAGTAGCTTTACAATTTGAGCTACTCCAAACTTAATTAAAAAAAAAATAATTTGCAAAAGTGCACATTATAATATTGAGCTATTTCATTTGTTCTTTTATTCTCGGTCTAAGCAGCTATGCACTTCCATGTAGTCCCCAGCAAACCCAATTTGAACTCAGGTTTCTAAGTGCAGGGCAATACGTGATAGACCTTCTGTCCTGTGTGGAATACCCAGAAGATGGTATATACTATAGTGCACATACTGTTACCTCAACAGTTGAGCCCTGCTTAATAAACACCAAATAAATATGCATAACTTTTGAGCTTATGCCCAGCTAATCCTCAGCCATTTTCATACTGAGATGTTATTTCACATCACCAGGTTCAGAAAGCACTACTAGAGCATGCATATGTCAGTTAAACACTGTATAAATGTGCCTTACATAATAAAGAACAATCCAGCATAATCCATGAGCGCCCTTTACAAGTGATACAGGAAAATAATTTTGGCTTGGAAACAGATATTGTCTTAAGATGCTAGCAAGTCCTCCTCCTCCCAGTAGCTCAGTGAACAGAGTCTGGTTACTGATTAAACGTCAGCACAGGCCTGTTAGGTACCCTCTGGCTACTTATACACACGGTGGGGGTGGATGTGAGTTCTTGTGCTGTTGGGGAGGTTGATGCCCCCTCCCCTGGACCTTGCAGCCATGGTGCAGCACTGCAAGGCCTAATGGAGTAGGCATCCTCTGTTCAGCCTCGCAGCGATACATCATGACTGAGCCATAATGTGGGGCATTTAAGCTTGCTGGAATGGCTGCACATATGAAGACTGTTTCTTAAGTGCATTTCAAATTACATCTTCAGATGTGCATCAAGTACTTGCCCTTAACGCCCTTGTACGTTTGCATCATTCAAGTAGCTGATGTGTATCCATCAAGAACTTTCAACCTCACTTTTCTGGGATACTGGGATAGAATTGGACCCTGCTCCTTTCCTCCATATTGACTCTTTCTTTCTCTTTCCATCCATCCATAGATACGTTCTCTCTCTCTCCGTCGTTCCACTCTCTCTCCTGTTGCTCTCCCTGTGCCTGCTGAAATTAACCCCAGGGATCTGAAGAAAGTAACAGTGGAGACTGCAGTGGCTCTGGGTTATCAAAAAGTGGCCTGATGAAATAAAGTGAAGCCCGTGCAACCTAGAACCATCCAATCCATCCATTAATCCATTTGCTGCTCCTAGTGACACCGTTGCTTTTGTGGCCTGCCCTGGTGCAGAGCATTTCGGGCAAACATATACAAGATTATAAAGTGCCTACGAATGGTAGATAAGTAAAACTAAAAGTAGTATAATGTAAAAGGGTGTGCGCTAAAAAGGTAGAACTCTCACACAGACACAGGAAATCACATTATTATGTCCATTCACACTAATAAGCTATTGCATCTGACTTGGTAGATCACATATCAAAAATGATTATAAAATTGCACGTGCCACCAACCAAGCTGTCTCCAGGTGCTGAATAATGGGTGTCATCATTTCAATCAGTGGTACTCATTCTATCAACTTGGGAAAGATGAAAGGCTGAGTCATCCAGGCTGAGGTAAAAACCTATGATATCCATATTTTAAGATACTAGCTCAGCTCGCAACTCATTCTTATCGTTTGATAGCCTTTTTCCTTTATGGTGTGACCTTTCTGTGAACAATGGGAGTTTAGCTCTCCTTATTAATTTATTGGCGTACTTACCTCTCTAGGCAGTAGTACTGCAATCTGCAGTGGAAATTCACAGTCTATGAACCAGCTATGTCAAATGCAATGCATCTCATGTTAGACTAAAACAGTCTAAGTTATTTTACAGCATCCCAGCCAAACCCACATGCAGTCATGCAAATGCACGGAGTTTGACAGAGCAGCATCTAAGCATATGCACATGGCCAACAGGGTATGTGTGAGGATTATGACATGATTACTTTAGGGCTCCCTCTGCTACTACTGTTGAGGGGTGATCTGGCTAACGCCCCTGCTAGTTTTTGCACAGTAATGTGAATTGCCGAAATTCACACTGACTGTAGAGATGGGCTGCTTTAATGTGTGGGTGGAATTGTGGATGGCATTTTTAAACACTTGTACCAGCAAAGCATGCAGCTCCTTACTTCTCCTGCTGTCTAGACTCTATGCATCTGCTAACACAAACCATAGCCCCCGAGAGCCCTATTGTCTATGACCTCCATCCCCTAGGCTGTTTTTCCAAGTGACATGCTGTTCAGCTGGTCCAAACAAACAAAGGGTTATCACTTGATGAAAAAAGAAAAATATAAATTATCCTCAAATTTATTTGCCAGATTTATCAGTCTATCTGTGGTCCACTTAGCTTGAAGTTTTGAAACTTTAGCATAACTCGAAGAGTGAAAGAATATATTCACGGTATAGCACTTATATTTTTGTCTAGATGTGAATGCTTACAGTATAAAGTTTTCATCCAAAGTAGTTGTTAACTTGCAGGATATCTGTCCTGCTGCACTAGTCAGTATTCTAACCTGCAGAAGTTGTACCATACAAAAAGAGGCACAACCCACTATTTCAAATAATGTGTATCAACATTGCTTTATTTCCTTTGTGAATAGGGCACCATTTCCATATTCATCAATAACAGGCAATACTCTACACAGTTTACCCTGTTCCACATACATGTTAGTGGATATATCTGCAATTTTCACACTAGGGAAAGTATAGACCATTCATTACTAAAGGCACAATCTAAATCGTGAATCATCAAACTATAGGACCATATACATGCTCACTGGTAAATCAGCCCTGTTAGCCAATGTCACTTACATCCTAAGAATGGGAAACCCATCTTAAAAAGGTTAACAAAACTACATGCCCTAGAATGCAGAGTGCTATTGGTTGAAAAAAGCAGTATTTTCTTGTGTCACCCACAGGCTTTGGGCCAAGCAGAAGCTGTGCTTTCAAACCAGGCCAAACATACTTGATTTTTCACTACACAAAACGTCACACATAAGCGCACTGAAAACATGGAGATATCATACATAGAGAGATTGAAAACATGGCAGCTAACTATCCTAGGCCTCTCAGCCATTCTGTAGGTCTGCGAGGACCAGAAGGGGAGGCCCTCCCTCGCTGCATGTGACGGCCCGGGTCCAGTGCTGAGAGCCCCTAGGGAAGTTCACACTTCTCCTGGACCTCGCAACACAATGCCATGACTGTGATGCAAAGGGTTCAAGTCTCTGCCTCCCTTTCGTCTCACAGCCATGGTATACTGAAGCAACCTCAAGGGTAGGGTGCCTACCCATGGGCCTTGCAGCCATTGTGTAGTGCTGTGAGGCCTAGGGGAGGAGAACTCTCCCTTAGGCCTTGCAGTGATGGTGACCAAGACAATAAGAGGCACCCTCATGCACAGGAAAGATAGTGTGTCTTCTATTTTCTCCACCCCAACCCTGACATTCTGTGCATGCTGTTAATCGTCACCCCACCTCCCCAGAAAATCTTCTTTGCCATTTAAATTGTGAGGTGCGAGGCCAAGACACCTTGCTGCCAAATAGTGAATGAATGGGGGAGGGGCACAAGAGGAGCACACAGCATGGACAGAAACAAATGTGAGAAGCGGGGCTCCATGTGGATATGGTGAAAGCGGGGCCATGGACAGCTACCCACACTGCACATGCCTACCTGCAGCCCTGCTCTCAAGGCCCCAGATCATTGTTTTGGCTATCACAGGACCATCTTGCTGGGACATCTAGAGGTGGTAGTGTTCAGGGCTCAGAGATAGATACTCTGACAACCACAGGACCTGCTTGATCAAAGATTATCATTGTAAGTGAGATTCTCTTTGGATAAATGAGGACCCTGTTGGCCAGGGAATTTCAATAAGTCAGTATCAGAGGCTCATGTAGACCCACTCTGGCTACCACATTGTCCTCTTGACCAGGGGGCATTGATGTGCCAGTTTTGAGACTTCGCAGATACACACTTTAGCTACTGCAGGACCTGCTTGACTGGGTAGTATAAAGGCGCTCATCAAGATCCACTTTGTTTCCGTCATGGCTGTTAATGAGGGGGCGGCAACTGAAGTGCCTATATTTACGTCTCACAGACAGACATACTAACTCCCCAAGTGCCCGTCTAACTACGGGATATTGATGTTCTGGTATTTAGCTGCTGCTGCCCTCTTGTCAGATAAACAAGACTATTATGGGAGTGAGGTATAGCAGCCATATTAGCCAAATTTGGTTTAGGTTGACTGTTGCAGGCCATGTTA
The DNA here is from genome assembly GCF_031143425.1 of Pleurodeles waltl. Taxonomy (NCBI): domain Eukaryota; kingdom Metazoa; phylum Chordata; class Amphibia; order Caudata; family Salamandridae; genus Pleurodeles; species Pleurodeles waltl. Next base: position 895,850,284 of record NC_090446.1, read on the forward strand.
AGAAGCCTCTCTATGTAATACAATCTTATGAGATTTTTAATGGGCCACCAGAGCAAATTCCTAGAAGAAATAAGAAAGCAACTTAATCGTTTTTTTACATTTTGAGGAAAGTAAATCTTTCCAATATATAATGTGATGTTATCTAAAAAGTACTGCAAAATGTCCATTGTTGTAGTATATTTAAGGATCCTAACAGCAATTTTAGGGGCATTCTGTCTGCGTCGAATGTACGTCAAACACTTTGACACACATTCAGCGCAAACCTTGCCCCATATTTAAACTTTGACGCCCGCGGATGTCAAAATCCTGCCGTGTGTGTCATTTTTTGGCTTAAACGACCATGCGTCGTATTTATGCTTCCGGGCAAAAATGCCACACGACTGGAAGCCGGAGCCGGAAAATGACGCACAGCCCGATTTGCATCAAAAATTAACGCCTGGGTCAGGGCAGGCGTTAAAATGGGGCAAACACACCTGTATTTAATCAGAACACACAGAAGCAACAGCAGAGCAGCAAAAGGGAGACATGGAGGTGCTTCTCATCCAGCGTGCACGCAGACGCAGAGCCCAGCAACAACATCAGCAGGGACCCCAAAGGCAGAGCAGAAGGCAGGAGAGAATATTCCACACCAGAACAACCCTTCATGGCCTCAGGGAACATGACATCATCCAGAAGTACAGGTTGAACTGGCAGGCCATTCAGCAGCTGCTGCACAACATAGAGCCACAGTTGGACCCACCTTGCTGAAACCCCGCACCATCCCAACAGAAACCAAGCTGCTAGCTGTACTTCACATGCTGGCAAGTGGCTCCTTTCAAAGCACTGGCGCCCTGGTTGCCGGAGTATCACAGCCATCATTTTCTGCCTTCTTGCCCAAAGTACTGGATGCCATCATTGGACTCACACCCCACCACATCTGCTTCCCATACACACTGCAGAAGCAGCAGGAGACAAAACAGGGGTTTTACCTAATTAGTGGCTTCCCACACGTCCTTGGTGCCATCAACTGCACACATGTACGCCTTGTGCCACCTGCTGCAACTGAACACCTCTACAGCAACAGGAAGCACCCACATTCCATCAATGTGCAGGCCATTGTCGATCACTAAGGATTGTTCACCAACATCGTGGCAAAGTATCCTGGTAGTGTCCATGACTCATTCATCTTCCGTCACTCTATCATCAATCAACACTTCCAGGATGGACGATATGGCAATGGACTACTTGTTGGTAAATACAGAAACCTACTTATATACACACTGCACAGCAACGCTCTAGGACACAGAACACATACACCTCGACAGCAACATGTGTACAGGAACACACTGAGGTCGTGACATCACTAGCCATGTTTCATAGGTCTGCAGTGAAGCTGTCACACATCTGAAACGAGTGTACAGTCTGATGTCAAGAAGTCAATGATCACAACGTATGGAGAGGTTTGGCCAATTGTCATCTTGCAATATGTAAGCGGCTCACTGATGTTTGAATTAATCCATTGCATAAGTCTAAAGGTATGGGATGTCCAGGGTACATAGATGCTAACGTGATACCACCACTGTCAAAATGAATCTGTGTATGGAACTATCATCTCACCCCCAGTGAAGACACAGGGACACCTGTATCACAAGTCACAATGCTAGGGAGTGCACACTACTGCCAATACCCAAACATACTGCTGACAACCGGTCAGCAGGCAAACACTTGTTCAGCCAAGGAAACAACCCAATGCAGATGGTACATCCTACAAGCCTAGAAAGGAACACAATAATACAAAAGAAGCACAGACCACACAAAACAACTACTGCCATGCAAGCTGATATCAATGGGTCAAGCTACATCAGCATGATCCCATTCATTTTCTTTTTCAGCTGATCAGTGGTATGGGATCCAGCCATGGATTATGACACCATTTGGCAACCCAAACACTGCAGCAGTGCGTGCCTACAATGAAGCACATAGGAGGACACGCAGCATAGTCGAGAGGACCTTCGGCATCCTCAAGTCGAGATTCAGGTGCCTCGACATCACTGGTGGCTGCCTCCTATATTCCCCAGAACTGGTCTGTAAGATCATTCTTACATGTGCCATCCTGCACAACATTTGCATACGAAGGAACATTCCCCTCTTAGAACCAGAGCCACACATGCCTGAAGAGGAGGAAGAGGAGGATGCTGGCCTGCAACATGAGGGGGAACAACAAAACACAGCTGCTGGAGTGTGTAGGCGCCAACATATTGTGAACAATTTCTTTTAAACCAACTCACCATCACCACTGTATTAACTAATGTAAATAAACACTGATAATAATCACCATATCATGGTCTGGCTAATAATTTTTGCTCACCTTTATCTCTAACTAACTATCAGAATAATAGTGTAGCCTCATGGAGCATTGCTGATATACCGATCATGACACAGAAATTTCCTGAGCAATTGTGATGCGTATCTTACAACAGTCACATATACACACAATGTAAATGACATATATCCTGTATGTTTCACCTTTGAAGGGCATTAGCAACGGACCACACCTATTTCACACATACATGATGGCAACATGGTTCATCGCAGCATATGACACACAACTAAGACACCATCAGTCAGTAAGGGAAAAATGCCTCATACATGACGCAGTGGATGTGCTATTGCATTGGTTACAGGAATGTATGACCAGACCCATCACAGCAGTAAGTACCTATCTTTGCAAGGACTATCTGTGACTAGAGTTCCATAGAAGCAGAACACAGACAGCACAAGTGCCACACCTATGACAAGCATTGCGCACATGACATTCCATGTATATGTCAGCCCATTTCCTAACTCCTGACACACCCATGCCCCTGGTCTCAACCCACCTGTCTGAAGAGGTCCCTGGAATGGTAATATGTGTACCCCGATATTCCCTCCTCTACACACACAGACTAACAATAGTCATCCAGTGTGCTACACCCTTTCCTATGTTATGCCATTGTCACAGTACACCTGACTGCATGGACGTCAGGTCAATTAATACACTGGCTTGTAGTTTCTAAGCCCTGTTATCACCTGTAGATTGCTTCCCGTTTGAAAGGTACTGTTGGCCATTTGAACTCGGATCTCACCTACAGGACTTCTGAGAAACTGATGCAGCACACACCTGTGATCACCTCCATGTACACCACCCATTTCAACATGCACTGCCCATGCAGATGATTGGAACAGCACAGAATTTGCCATTTTGTCAAATACACTGTTATGCATTGCTAGTATTTAAGCCGTGTAACACAGCCCTTGGGTTTATGTGTCACCTTCAAAAACACAGGACAAACACAGTTTTCCTTGTCAACTGTCTTGTTCTTCCTCCGACCATTCTTAGTCACACCACTGAGTATGTACCTTGTGAAATTGCAGAATCCTGATTGACCCTGCATCCTGTCAGCCTGACTGGCACCTGTCTGTGCATTACCCTAAAGGTCCCTTGTGGCTACATATGTACCACACTTACGTTACCAAACCTCACATTCCTCAGGGGGTATTTTGTCAGGTGCTTCTTCATTGCATACCCAAATACATTGTATAGCATCATCTGCTTTTTAATTGTACCATATTAGTAAAATTGTCTTTGAATACCAACATCATGGCCTATCCCTTGTCTGGGTCTCATGTATGCATTAACAACAAGGTGTGACAGTGTACCACGGCCGTATGCAGGGATTGGGTATGGTGCCTCCAGCAGAACCAGCAACCTCTGATAATGTGCATGAAAAGTCCACACATGTTAGGACCCCAACAGTTCACATGCAGAATCACATTGCTCACAACATATTGATGGGCTGTGCGTGGTGAATAGCTGCAAGATTAATCAGCACAGAGGCTATGATGTTCCCAGATGCAGTGGGAACTTTACAGGCCAACCTGTGTACAAATGTTGTAATGACACCTGCCGGAACATGACTCCTGACATATGATCTCACTCAGCACACCAAGGTTGCCCTGTTGACAGTCTCATAACACGTCTGCAGTGACAGGGTGGGACCATCCCCATGTAGGTTCTCATGTCCTCATTGACTTTACTCACATTGATCTCCGATGGTTACTCAGTAGATACAGGAATAGGTGCAACTGACTCATGATGAGACCTGGACGTAACTGTGACAACATACACCCCTAAAAATATACTGGATCAACATTGGACCACAAACATGAACCAGACACCTCTCTGCAATTGACCACTGGAAATATGTGTCCATGTGCTGCCTCGTCTGCTGGTCCACCACTGCCACTGGAGAGTTGTGGCTCAGTCATATGACCACAACTGTGGTGTGATATAACAGTTGGGGGTCACCTTTGGCTGTCTGTGCCAATAACATGGTACCCACTTAGTCTGTACATGTGCCAGATTCATGGTGGGTTCACCAACATGTGCCTAGGAAGCAGTTACCAAATTTCTAGGACATGGGATGGGCAACTTGTGGACCATTGACATGAACAAGAGTCTGCCATCTATCCGGTGCATGCTTTGTCATTTGTGGTGTCTATGTTACCCAAAATCTTGGAAGTGCACACAACAGATGTTGCTACATGTATGACTAGCACATGTCCTCTCTCATTTCCACACTGACTTGCATCTAAGGTTTGGACACATTGACTTCACATTCATACAAGCATATTTTCAATAATGCATCTTGTGTTGCACACACACTGGGTCGACAACTGCATTAGTAGCCAATGCACACACATTGAGCCATAGGCATTGAGGTATTGTACTTATGTGCGTCACCTTGCTATCCTCTCCTGATGCCAAACATGCCCAATTTGTGCAATTCATATACGTAGGCCACACATATGGCCATCTAGTGCGTCAGCCAAGCGTGAGAATCATACAAAGGAAACATGTATGATGTCTCACATGTGCCCATACACTGTCAACATCAAAGTGGGTGCAATCAGCCTACCTCAGTTTTGTCACTAATGTAACATTACATTAAAATGGCAAAATTACCCAAACCCAGTTATTGCCCTGAAATTTTGACGCATACGCGTAAACAATTGACGCTCATGCCCGAAAAACGACGCATTATGCCCTTAAAATTGGTTAACTGTTAAGACTATTTCCAGATATATGGATGCGGCCTAATTTTTACTCCTGTGCGTTGAAAAAATTACGCACATACTGTATGCGTCAAAAGTTATGACGCATAACGAGAAAAACGGCGGCCATTTTTTGAAGGAAGTAATGTAATAGGATATCCTGTTTACAGAATATGTACATTGAGGGTACTTTCACTTTCACTTTGCAGTCTGTGATTCTTCTAGACTGTGTGGTTCTGTTCTGAGTTGTGTCCAGTGAAATTGTGCTTTTGTGTCCTGTGTGCTCCACTGCTTGTTAGTTTGTTATCTAAATTGTGGTTGTATACTGTTTGAGTGTTTATTGTGTACTATTATCCAGTATTGTATTGTCTTTGTTTTTTGTGGGAGTCTGTTGTGGGTAGTGCTAGTTTGGGGATAGTTGGGCTCTTTTAGTTGTTAAGTTTACTTTTTTGTCATTCTACTTTCCCCCTTTTCTCCTTTGTTCTTCTTTATCCCTATTCCCCTTTTTCGGTGCTAAGATGTTGGGTAGGCCACGTCTTGGCAAGATGGGTGAGGAGGAGCTTGGAGGGTTTATATGGCTGGTGTGCCATTTCCTCCCACTGATGATTGAGGCAGGGGGCCGGGTGATACAGGGGTATCACACCGAGGCACATCGAATCCGGTGGGGGAAGGTCCTGCATCACTTGCAGCGCGTGTATCGCAGCCAGAGGAATGACAACCAGCTGAAGCACCGCTGGGCTGACCTCATCTCCAGGGAGCAAGATCTGCTGGACCACCTGGGAATAGTGATTGGTGGCCCTGTTGGTGAGTACAAATCATGTAAATGTGCACGATTAAAAGCTCTGTAGTGACATCAGAGGATTTGTACAATATCTGCCGGCTAAGTTGTTGAGTGTGTGGAATGCTTCGGAAACATACAGGGTCATTGATGAACTATGTGAAGGACCACAATTGCTAGCTGTCAGGAAGCAAGGGCTCTGAAAACTTACTGAATACTTTTGCTTAATGTAATTTGGTGCCGCCTTTGTGCCAGACAGCAACACAAATTAGGGGCCAATCATGTCTATATAGGTCACATTTGCCAGTGAAGTATAGATTTTCCAAAATATTACCAACCTTTGTTGACGCAACAGCTAGACTGACTTTTGAAACACTACATGATGCAGAAAATGAGTGCAGGCTTCACGTCAATTGATGATAGCAATGTGGCCCAGACATATGTCTCGTGTGTGTTTGGTGAGGGTGTAAGGAAAGCGTTCACGGACGTTCTATGAATGTTAGGGATTATTGTGGTCCTTCATCATTTTGGATACATGTCAGATCTGGATTTGGAAACATAGGGAAAAAGTGTAAGGTGCCCTCAGCTAAAATCTTACACTGGTATTTTGTGTTTGGTGTTCCACCTTTCGTTTAGGGATGACAGGCAAAATGTATGCACATGGGTTCATATCTCTATGATTGGTGCAAATCACCATAGCTGGGCCACATCAAATGAAGAAACTGTAACTACATGAGGGCTTACAAATGCCCCTGCCCCTCTGTACATTGTACCTTTGTGTCATAAATTTGTCATGGCCACAATGGCTGTTTGACTGGTAATGCACTCCTCAAGTAAACAGGCTTTGGATGTCTCTCTTGGATGCACATGATGAGACGAATACACGCCATTATTATGTCTGCTCACTAATAAAGGAGCATGTTTGCCACCACATGATAGTTAGGGCCACTGCATGTGTGCAGATATGTGTGTAATTGTCACAGGAGACCCATGCTATGTACATGTTAGCCGTGCTATATCGGATGCAGTATCATCATGTCTGAGTGGCTTTACTTACTTATGTCATCTTACACATAGTTTTTGTCTTTGGAATTGTTGGTCAGTACACAGATTTTTAGCACATTTCTTCCTTCCATGCCATACAGGTGGACCAGCACTCTACCCTGTGGGCGAGGTGGCTTCATTTGAGGACCCCGACAACTCCAGTAAGTGTTGATATGTCTGTTATGTGTTGTGTTTGCTGGTGATGTGTGATGGACTCCTGTGTGTTGAACACATAGCAAGGTGTGATGCGCTGGCCCATCATTTGTCTTGTTCTATGAGTGGGATTTCATTATCTCAGCATTTTGGAGTTTGCCAATGCTTATCCTATTGTCTTAACTAGGGATTCTAGGTCATTCCTGTAGGCCCCGCAATGTGAATTGGGGTGAGTCATGTGGATAACAATTGTATCAACAAGAGTCGCACTGGACCTAATCTCAGATTTAGGCGGTCATTCTGACTTTCCCGCTGGGCTGGCGGGCGACCGCCAAAAGGCCGCCCGCCCGCCCAGCGGGAAAGCACCAGCAACGAGGAAGCCGGCTCCGAATGGAGCCGGCGGAGTTGCTGGTGTGCGACGGGTGCAGTTGCACCCGTCGCGATTTTCAGTGTCTGCTAGGCAGACACTGAAAATCAATGTGGGGCCCTGTTTTGGGCCCCACGACACCCGTTCCCGCCAGCCTGGTTCTGGCGGTGAAAACCGCCAGAACCAGGCTGGCGGGAAGGGGGTCGGAATCCCCATGGCGGCGCTGCTTGCAGCGCTGCCGTGGAGGATTCACAGGGGCAGGGGAAAACCGGCGGGAAACCGCTGGTTTCCCTTTTCTGACCGCGGTCAGAATTGCCCTTGATGCACCGCAAACCTGTTGGCGGTGCACCCTCCAACCCCGGCCCTGGCGGTCCATGACCGCCAGGGTTGGAATCACCCCCTTAGTCTGCCTGCCAGACCCACATTCTCCCAGAATGGGGCTGCAAAATGCTTACCCACAGACTTCTGCTTCCCTATTCACTAATGTACTTATGAAACTGTAGGTTAAACTTCCTAGCAGCATGTAGCTCCACATGTAGTGCTACAAGTATGTGGCACTTGAGTGCAATGGCCCAGGTGTGCATGCAAATCATGGCCAGGGGTGTTCTTGCAACTCTGTGTCTGTTGTAAGTCATGCCTTACTGGAAGTATATGATGTGGACAAAGGTCTGCATTTCCAGACATGTGTGGCGCTGGGATTGGTCAAGGGTTTGCTGTCTCCTATTTGTAGATACACCTTACCTGTGGTGTGTGTGTAGAGCCAAACACATGTCCAGCTTTCCTAAGCTTCCTGGGTGTCCATGTTGTTTGAAATTGTTAGTTGTTTCTCCACCCCCCCACCCTCAAACACAGGCATGGGTTTGTGAATAGTGTACCTATGACTGATGATACAAGTATGTTACACAGACATGTAAATCAGTGAATCTTTGGTCAGAACCTAGTATACACACTCAGGTATAGCACGTGAGTACTATACTAGCAAGTCCATTTACAACTTGCAGATCATGAGGCCCTAGATTTCCATCCCGTACACTGACATTTGTAGCCCTGGCATTGGCGGAGGATGTGCTGCATGATTGTTAGCTGACAACTGTCAGAACTCTGATGCCAGATTCATGCAAGTTGTTACCCATCTTGTGGGGTTTGGATGTGCTATGTGTGATACGACCTTTGTAGGCTGGCCTGCCATGTACTTCCTCAGGGACATTCAATGATCTGTATGATGATATGAGCTGTTACAAGTACAGTAGATGTACTGTCTGATTTACTTCTTGTGCCATTTCACACAATGCAGTTCCTAATGTAATTTTTTGCCTTTGTCTTCACAGCTGCTAACATGACACCCATCCAGGTCCGTGAGTTCCAGAGGCGGGCAATGCGTTACCAGCATATCCTGCTGGTAGAGTCGGGATACAGACAGATGGCCCGAAGATACAGGACTGAACGTGCCTCCGGAGCCTGGAGGGCTTTCCCACAGGGTGGCCCTACTTTGCCCACCCCAGCCACCACCAGCATGACCACCACTTGCACCCATGTGGCACCACCCACAGATGTGGGTGCCAACAACGTCTGCAAGTGCTCCAGGCCCTAGCAGTGGACCACCTTCAGGGCAGCCCACAGGCATTGACAATACATGGCCACTCACGTCCTCAGCTGGTACCCAGACCGCCCCAGCTGCAACAATTGACCCTGCTGCTTTTCAGGACATGCAGCGCAAAATGGACCGTGTCCTCTGGAAAATTAGTCACCTGAGTCGGGATGTTCGCCATATGAACAGGCGTGTGCATTCCATTAAGCGGACCCTCCGGAGTGCCAACCTCTAGACTTTGTTAATGGGCATGATTACCTCCCCTCCCTCCTCTTTCCTTGTTCTTATACTTAGTGGGCTTAGGGGGCTTGGTGTTAGGTTAGTATAGGCTGTTAGTTTAGTTAGGGTTAGTGGATGGGGGGTCCTGATTTTTTAATTTTTTTTCTTTTTGAGTGTGTGGGTGGCGGTCTATGTTGGGGTTCTTGTGTGTTTAGAAATATATATATATATATATATATATATATATATATATATATATATATATATATATATATATATATATTTTTTTTTTTTTTTTAACAAGTATGTGTAAAATGCTTGTTGATCAGGCCCTTGGCATAAGTGTACATGAATTTTGTTCTATTACATTTGTGTCCTATGCTATGAAAAAATCCCAACTGAGCTGTAAGATTGGCAGCTATTCCAGAGCTACCTTGCAAAGATTCCACCATTCATTGCAACCACCAATCACAGATACTATGGATCCCAACGTCTTTTTTTCATTACGTATGTTTTCAAAGTCACAAACATTGCTTCCAGATTTGGTATTGGGGAAACTGTTTTATGTCTGACTGCAGTGTGATGTTCAAGGAAACCCTTATTAGCTGAGTGGTCGTAAGCACTCTTGTAGTATCGTGTTCATGACTCACAGACAACATTTGTGACACTGTTCAGCATGATTACTTATTTGGATGTTAACTCAGACACCTTCATTCAAGCAGTTTGTTGACTGTTTGCTTAGATTTGTGGGCACTGTTATATGTGTTAGTATTGCATGGTGGCAACATTTTGCTGCCACTATTTGATGGCTTAAATATCCCTTGAGGAAGCATTATTCTGTCCAACATAGCATGATGGTGTATGGTTTCTCTTTTCATCAGATATTACCCTCGGGAAGAATGGTGCAATCCAGGCCACTGTGCATAGTTATCAGACTACATAATTTCAGGACAGTTGTATTGACAAGCTATGTAATTTGACAGTTGATGTGTCACATTACACAGAGACAAAGTGGTTGTGTAAGTGCTATTTATTGAAAAGTGCTGTAGTGGTATATGTACATTGTCCATGGTTGTGAGTCCATTATAGTGACATCTTCCATTGTGATCCTACACAAGTGGTAAAGTAAAATGCATTTGACATGCTGGGGTGATGTGTCAGACAGTGCAGAGGGTCAGGATTTGCCAATGAGTAAGTGAGAGACAATCACTGGGCAGGCTGACAAGATAAACAATGGTTTGCAGAACAGTCATTGAGTACAGTTGTTGTAAGACTGGCATGTTACAAAGCGCTGGACCTTGGTAATAGTTGGCCATGTGGCAGGGACTAGTGCTTTCAGGTACTTTTCCCTGTGAAGGTTATCTGTTCCATGTCTTCTTCTTCTGTGTGTTGCCTCATCTGTCCTTGGTGGTGGTGGTTGTGAAGGGGCAACACACACCTCAGTGTTAGAAGACCTGGAGTCAGACATCCCGGTTGCTGCTACCTGTGAAGATCTTAAGGACAGTACTGCTGCAAGGAGGATCTGCTGATTCTTAAGAATAGCAGCCAAATCACGATGGTAGGCAGCCAGGTCGGCCCTGAAGGGGTCATGATTGTATTCGTGCATGCAGTGGAAGGTTTGGGGTGAGAGGTGTTGTGGCAGCTCCCTTACTGCAGTGCTGAATTCCTTGACAGTTTGTTGTAGTCGTTGCAGGATGGATGTTAGCGCTTGCATGGCTGCTGCCTGATCTGCAGATGACATCATGAACGAACGCACGCACCCCCTGTAGGCTGGCTGCCATAGTTTGCATCCCCACCCGCACCTCCTTGGCCAGCTCCCGCTGTACTCTGTACACTGTACTCCGGCTACAGTTCTCTCAAAGCTGGTGCCTGTGTCGTCTGAGTCCTCAGCTGTATTGGAGCTGGCAGGTCTTACAATTGGTGTTGTGGGTGGATCCTCTGTGATGGCAGCTTGTTCTGAGCTCCTTCTTGCGACAGAAGGTGGGGTCTGGAGGGTTCCAAGGACATCTTGGAGGGTCTGGTGGCTGATGTTTGTCAGCTCGTCATCCATGTCATCAGGGTATTCCTGGACAGGCATATCCGCAGGAGATCCATCATCCTCTGCAATGAAATAGGGTACAATTAGTGTGTCTGTGTTGTGACATTAGTGATGTGACATGCCTGCCTTGTGATGTTTTCACATTGTGATCTTGTTTCCTGTTCATTGCTCCAGTCTTTTAGATGGGCATTCTCCCAGGCCTATGGCCCACCTATATGTCACATGTATTGTGGTAAGTTATTAGACTTGTCAGCATCATCTCCTACAGTGTTGTTTTAGGCCAAATAGTGAATTGCCACCTTCTTGTCCTACTTAACCCTCCGTCTACATCCATTCTAATGGTGGGGCCTTTCACTCTCTCTGTGGGTGTTCTGATGGCACTAGCAGCACACTTAACAATCTGGACCTGCCCCAGTCTCTGATCTTTCACATCCACTTATATGAAGTTTACATGTACCGTATCCTATGTATAGCATTGTTATGGCACGATATGGATGTTAGCATTGGTAATGTCTACAGCTGATGTTGGGGAATGTGTGGAGATTGGATTGCCCTGATAGTCGTAGCAGTGTCCTATTTCCTCCTCTGACTGTGCAGGTGTATTTCAGTGACCAGTTACATGTGTCCTCCCCCTCAATGCTGTTGCCTGAGCAGTATGATATTTGGGATGTTGCATTGTGACCCAGGCACAGGATGGACCCTGGCATATGCAGTATGGGTGTGTCCTTAGTGCTGTGTAGCTCCTACTGTTGATGACATTGGCTGATGTTTGCAGCAACTATGGGCATTCACAATTGCAAGGACTGGAGCATTTGTCTTGTTTCAGGGGATTGTAAAAGTTGTCATCCTCAACCCAATAATTTAGGTGTGTATGATCCATGGGGACATTACTGCCATTGGCAACTTGAGCTGCACACAGAGCGGAGGTAGTAGTGGCAACTGTTGTCACTGTTACATTCCAGTTGTCAGTATGGCTAGAGGTTGTTAACTGGGCCCTAGTTAATTAGGGGGGATAGTGGCTGATGTGTGATGGGATGTCAGTTTGACGTTGTGCCCTTCCCTCCTGGCGTGGCTTTACCTTTGCTCCATCGTTGGCATGGCAGCATGCCCCCATTTGACTGTTGTTGGTGTAGTGTTATGGTGTGCCCCAGCTTCTCTCTGTACAGGCCATGCCCCCATGCCATACCCATTTACCCATGCCACTCCATGTACATGATGACTTCCATGCATTTTGTGGTCGGTATCCCCCCGCTTACAGTTGACAGTAGTGCATTTTAATTCCCCATGCGACTTACCCTGCATGTGCGTTGTCTCCTTGTAGTCTGCGCTGTCCTGTCCTTGAATCCCTGTGAGGATCTCCTCAGGGATGACAGCTGCGACCATCTCCTCCATGTGGTCCAGGGCCTCTTGGTGTGCTGGACTCCCACCTCCAGTCTGCAGTGCTGGCTTCCTGTTCCTGGACATTTTTTCCTTGGTCCTGCGCTTGCAGTCATGCCAGTGTTTCTTGCACTCGATGACTGTTCTGCGTACTTCTGCCACAAGGTTAATCTTGTCAACAATTTGTTACCATATTGCCTCTCTCCTACTGATTGGCAACTTTGAGGTGACAAACAGTTGGTGCTGGTGTTCAATCACCTCTTTAACCAGAATTTCCTGTTCCTCTCAACTGAAGCGACACTTTCTTTTCTTCTTAAATCTGTCCTGGGTCTTGTGTGGGTCCTCCTGGCTGGTTCCTGGTCTGTTGTCATCTTCCTGGGGTCTGTACAGGCATCTGGGATCCATTTTGGCTCGCCTCTGCTGAAATGGCTGTGTTTGTGGGGAATTTTGACGCTATTGCGTAAATAAACGCCGCATATCCGGTGTGCAGGGTCGTAAATCGACCCACAGTCATTTCTGCCGCGTTAACGTCGTTTTGCTTTACGACTTGACGATACGGTGTGCGTCAAAAAAATTGACTTACACCTGTGGTTTGTGCCACCGTGCGTCAAAGTGTAAATTTGACGCCCGCACAGCGCACCGAAATGGCATTAGCCGGCGGTAATATTTTTGATGCACAACTGCGCCAAAAAGTATAAATATGGGCCTTAGGGCCGTATTTATACTCCGTTTGCGCCGAATTTGCGTCGTTTTTTTCGACGCAAATTCGACGCTAAACTAACGCCAACTAACGCCATATTTATACTATGGCGTTAGAGGCGTCTAGCGCCAAAGTTCCCGGAATGTGCGTCATTTTTTAGCGTGAACCCCTTCCTTGCGTTAATGATATGCAAGGGAGGCGTTCCCGTCTAAAAAATGACTCCCAGGCCTTTACGTGGTATTTATACTCCCGGGCAAAAGAGACGCCCGGGAGTGGGCGTGGCTAAAAACGGCGCATTTGCGCCGCTTTTTAACGCCTGGGTCAGGCATGGCGTTAAGGGACAAGTGGGCTCAAAATGAGCCCAGAGTGCCCTCCCCTGCCCCCAGGGACCCCCCCTGCCACCCTTGCCCACCCCAGGAGGACACCCAAGGACGGAGGGACCCATCCCATGGACATTAAGGTAAGTTCAGGTAAGTATTTTTATTTTTATTTTTTGTGGCATAGGGGGGCCTGATTTGTGCCCCCCTACATGCCACTATGCCCAATGACCATGCCCAGGGGGCAGAAGTCCCCTGGGCATGGCCATTGGGCAAGGGGGCATGACTCCTATCTTTACAATGATAGGAGTCATGTTGATGGGGGATGGGCGTCGTTAAAAAATGGCGCAAGTCGGGTTAAGACGATTTTTTCGACGTAACCTGACTTGCCCCATTTTAAGACGCCCATGCGCCATTTTCCCCCTACGCCGGCGCTGCCTGGTGTACGTTGTTTTTCTCGCGCACACCAGGCAGCGCCGGTCTGCTTGCGCCGGCTAACGCCATTCAATAAATACGGCGCCCGCATGGCGCTTCAGAATGGCGTTAGCCGGCGCAAAACTTTTTGACGCTAAACTGCGTTAGCGCAGTTTAGCGTCAAAAAGTATAAATATGGGCCTTAGTGTATTAAAACTTGCAGGGCTACAAATGTGGTATTGTTGTCTGAAGACTTTTGTGCATAACACCCTGATGCCAGGCTGCTATTTTATAAAACGTACAACTATACATTGCTAGCACAAAGGAGACGGCAAGGAAGGGTCTTAAAGGCACTCACAGGACTAACAGTAACCACACCAGAACAGTTGTCGTGGTTGTGGTGAGTGTTGTAATTATGGCCGGCGATGGAGACACTATAGGTAGTATTGCTGGCATATCCCTTAACGAATGTGTGACTAAGGGGTGTACCTACCACCCACTAGACCACAAAGCACTAACAGCCCAGAATCAGGGTTTCTATTTCATGCCGAACAAGGAGGTAGGAAATTCCTTTTCCTACATGTTTATGTGTACCCTAGTTCATTTTAGAAATAGGGATCCCCTACCTGGCTGTCGATTCACCAAAATGCCAGGGGTAGCGATAGTGACATCATACACCCTTTGACCTTAATCATGTCACAGGAAGTGATGTCACTTGACCTCAACCCTCATGACATCACAATATATGCACTTACTCTCACCCTGCCTCACTCAATTGCTCACTGTTACTCCCGCTCACCAATACTTTCTCACTCACTTTCAGACACACTGTTCCACATACTAACATACATTCTCACACATACTCACGCTCTATCACCCAAATTCTCTCTCACACCCATGCACTCACATAACATAAGCTGAAAAGTATCTTAATTTACCTACATAAGATGGCAGTGAAGGTTCTGTTCCAGAACCTTCTGCTCCACTTTTGTTGTTACATTAATAGTGAAAGATAGATTATTATTCACTATTATTGTAATAAAAAAATAGCAGAAAAGGAAAGTGGAGCATGATGCTGGTAATGTGAGCCACAATTGTGTGTTGGCACAAATTGTTCCACCCCTGGGCCAGGCGTTGCAAAGGCAGTGCCATGGGTCACAAAGGGCAAGCCAGGGGTCACAGCTGCGACCCCTGGTGATCCCCAAAATGACATCCATGGTCCCCTAGCCCTGACAAATGCCCTGAAGTTGTTTGGCACCAGTGCAGACTTGATCAGGCTTGATCAGGATGAATAGGTTATCAAACCCAAGTATCATCCATCCTTGTTTACTTTTTACAAATACCCTAGGTAACCACTATTAAACAAATTTCCTCAGATTTACCTCAATGAATTTCTATTCGATCCGGATACCTTCTTTACCCAGCAATTTTATGGCAATAATGGAGGCTCTTATTATGCCTTTCTTTTCTTGTTAATTTTAATAGCAGCACCGTCAAGAAACTACAAATCCCATAAGGCGAACAAACAGCAGCCAATGGGAAACAAAACGTAGTCCACAGTGCCCCACCAGTCACCAACTAGCCAATCCCCCAGTAGTTATCTTGTCCATCAACAGCCCTCTTTTCTTGCTGCTCGCGGTCAAAATAAGTACTTTTTCATACCATTGCCAAATAATTTGTTTTTATTATTGTTGGAATATCGTAGTTTAAACATTTTGAGCTTAGCGCTGCTTTCCCTGAGATGCGCTCTCCTTTCTAGTCGGCTTGTAGCCGCATGCTCGTATTACCATTGCACTTCGAATGCGATGTTCTCCTCAACTTGCGGTCGTCATTTTAGATGATGGTTGAGATGGACGTCGGGTTTCCTCGCCTGTTCCTGCTCCTTTCTGGCTTGAAACAGCGTTACTTATAGTTTCTGCTACCGTTTTCCCTCATGTTGGTCATGCAAGGGATCCTCCTTCTTTGTAGTAATTCTCGACTTCCTGGTTTGTAGCAACTCCCTTTTCCCCGACCATAGGCGGAGTTTAGTTTTTCTGTGCTCGCAAGCTGAAAATTAACCCCTTGTTTACTGTTTTTCATTCCCTGGCAGTTTTTCTGATAGTTTTTCACAATGGAGATTGACAGTTCTCCTATTTCTCACAATTTGAATGAGGAGGAAGAGTCCATTAAAGACAATTTGAGTGACTTGATACAATTCTCTGTAGAACAGGCAGTTTCTGCCTCAATGGACAAATTATCTAAAAATCAGTGTTTAACTTAGTACCTAAGAAGGTTTTGGCCCAGTCTGTGGGGGATAGCAAAAAGTGCCCTTTTCCTAAAAAAGTCCCAAAAGTTGTGCTGTTGGTTGGTGATAATTCCTCATATTAGGCAGAGGACATGGCTCCTCACAGGCCTCGCTTAAGGGAGGGGATTACAAATATGAAATTGTCTTTCAAATGTACTAAAAAGTCTAAACATATATATTCCCCTATAATTATTTCACGGGTACTAGACACTGATGACGACATGGGTGATGCAGTCTCGGACGCTGGTAAGTCAGATGAT
Source organism: Pleurodeles waltl (assembly GCF_031143425.1). Lineage (NCBI taxonomy): Eukaryota > Metazoa > Chordata > Amphibia > Caudata > Salamandridae > Pleurodeles > Pleurodeles waltl. Next base: position 895,866,896 of record NC_090446.1, read on the forward strand.
GACAATGGAGACCTATTTGTTTACCCTCCTTCAAAGAAATACAAACTCTCGTCTTCAGATTTTTCCAGAACTGTCACAGTCTCTGACACTCAAGGGGTCCCTATGTTCGACCCAAATTAAATCCATCACCCTCACTCAACTGAATGGTTTCCGGCAGACCATGTTGGAGAATATGTTGCCTCACGTCTGTGCACTCCTCTGGGCAAACAGACTAGGGCACAATTAAGATCTGAATGTTCTCAGCCATCTCTTCAGTCCAAAATTATTGTTACTCTTACTATTGACCCTTCCCTCCTTACCATTTTCATGAAATTTGGCAAAGATCCACGCAAAGGTGTGGATAAGGCATGGTCCACATGCCAAGACAAGCTCTTAGATGTGGTGGGGCCATTAACACGCATTATTGATTTAGCTGAGTCAGCCAGGTTGGAACATACCTCTATTAACCCAGATGAGTTATCCTTATGGGTCCAATGTGCTGTCTGTCTTCTGGGTAATGCTAATGCCCCAATAACGCATGAGCTCAGAAAGGGGCTCCTGCTTAAACTGGATCCTAAGTTGGTAAACGTGGCAGTTTTGGATCCAGGTATCAGGGCAGAAGCCCTTCTGTTTGGAGACTCCTTTATCAAGGAGCTTAGTACATATGTGGCTACTTTCGCATCACTGGATAAGGCACAACAGTCTTTGAAAAACATGTTTTCTAGTCTGGTTTTCTCTAGGGCCTCCAGAGGCAGGAACCGCTTTGCTAGCCGCTCGTACAACGTCCACGGTTCCCGTGGCACATCCCAAATCTCATTCCAGGAGTACAGACCTCAGTTTTACCCGCAGAAAAGTTGTGGATTTCACAGCAGAGGAAATAGAGATTACAGATATACCTCTCAAGGAGGTGAATCGACCTTCTGGCCTTCCTAATGTAGAAGGTTGCCTGTTACATTTTCTTCCAATATGGCATGCGATTACTGCAGATTCATGGGTGTTAAACACTGTTCAGGGTTATGTGATCAAACTCTAATCAGAACCTTTTCAAGCGATGCTTCCCGATCCTCCTCAATTTTCTTCTGAGATGGCAAACCTAATTTCGTCATAGGTCCAAATTCCAGTACAGCAAATAGAATTTCTAGGCTTTCTCGTAGACTCCGTCTCCGTTACTCTACTACAGTTGCCCTCGCCAGAAGTAGTCAATAAAATCTGAAATACTTCATATTTTACGCACTGCCCAGTTTTCTCACTGAACTTTAGCAAGGGTAGTAGGTCTTCTGTCTCCTTCGATTCAAGTCATTTTTCCAGTCTCTCTTCACTATTGGGCTCTTCAAAGACTAAAGATTTGACATCTTCAAAAAGGTCTTGCTTAGTCAGATGTTATTTCCCTAGATCAAGAATCTCGAATTGAGTTACAATGGTGGATAGGCCATTGGATGCTTGGAAAAGCAGAACCATTTTTGCATCAGCCCTGGATCTTCTGTTGGAATTGGATGCAAGTCATTCAGGTTGGGGTGCCCGGTGTGGCCCGGTTTCAACTGGAGGTACATGGTCACTAGAGGAGTCCAAGTTACATATCAATTGTTTAGAGATGCTTGCCAGCTCATTCGCAATCAAAGACCTGGCAAAAGACAGAGTTTGTTGTTCTATCCTTCTCAGGATGGACAACATTTCGGCAGGCTGCTACATCAACCATTTGGGAGGCACAAAATCCAAACCTTTAGCGGATCTAGTGAAGAGTTTCTGGGATTTTTGCCTCCAAAACAGAATCTTTGTACATGCAGAGTATTTACTGGGTGATCTAAACTCAGTGGCGGATTGGCACTCTCGCCATTTTCAAGACTCAAGCGATTCGAAGCTCCATCCCGACATATTCAGTTCTATTCATCGTAAATGGGGCCCTTTCCAGATAGATCTTTTTGCTTCTTGTCTCAATGCACAACTTCCCCAATTCTTCAGTTGGGGAAGAATCCAGATCCAAATCCCTTAGCCTTGGAATCCGATGCTTTTTCTTAGGATAGGTCAACCTCTCTCAATTATGCTTTCCCTTCGTTCATCATGATCAGCAGATTACTAGCCCAGGTAAGACGCCACAGAGCAGTACTGGTTCTCGTAGCCCACTTCTGGCAATCTCAGGTGTGGTTCCCTACTCTTCTGGAACTCTCAACAGAATCCTCATTCCTTCTTCCTTCATTCCCACATCTACTTTCGAATCATCAAGGTCTTCTCCACAGCTTGATCAAAGAAAATCTTCTTACTCTCTCAGCTTGTAAAATCTCAGGGATTCCCATTCAATCCCGCTTATTTAGACAGAAGCTTCAAACTTCATTAACCAATCATGGGCTCCAGGAACTAAGAAGGTATACAGATCAGCATGGTCCTTATGGGATAGCTGGTGCATGGGAAAACATATTGATTTCTTTTCAGCAGATGTAACCTCTATAGTTAATTTCCTGGCCACAGAAGCTAGTAAAGGTAAAACTTATTGCACCATCGACTTATATAGATCAGCCATCTCCTCCTCGGAAAACCAGTGGGAGAACACCCTTTAGTCAGCCGTCTATTAAAGGGAGTGAAATTTTGTAATTCTCCTTTACCAAAGTATAATTCTGTATGGGATGTTATGTTGTTCTGAACATATTTTTATTGTGGCCTGATAATACAGTTCTTTCATTGAAAATGTTGTCTGCAATACTTACCATGTTGTTATGCTTTGTTTCTATCAAAAGACTTTCAGATGCTAAAGCGCTTGACATTACCACTCGCCAGTTTACTCCATCCGGTGTTTCGTTTACAGTTCATAGACGTAGCAAAACACATTTATCTACAGTATTTTATCCCTATTTCCCTGACCATCCTAAGTTATGCGTAGGACAATGCTTAAAGATACATGAACAAAAGACAGCCGATTTGAGATCATCCTCAGCATCCCAACTCCTCATTTCCTTCAGGAAATCTTTCAAGCCTGTTTCATCTCCTACCCTCGCTCAATGGGTTAAGTGGGTTATGTCCTTAGCGGGCATTGATACTTCCTCTTTTGGAGCTCATTCGTCCAGGGGAACTATGGCTTCTAAGGCGTTTTGGGCTGGTTCTCGGATGGAGGATATTCTCAGATTGGCTGAGAGGTCGAATGATAATGTTTTTAAAGCATTTTATTGTAAGCCTGTACAATATGCTTCTTTAACAGTGATTAATTTGCTTTAAACAAGCATAATTAGAGCCTCTGATCTTGCTATAAAATGTAGATTTTCTTATTAAGTTATGAAGGAAAGTCTTAATTTTATTAAAGACACGGAGGCGAGTATTATCTCACCTCATTGTTCTTATTTTATATTTTTTCTCTCCCTAACAGCGCCATCGGCTCCTTCACAAACTTCATCTCAAGGATAACATCCCTGTTCTATTCCATAGACGGATCTCTACGCCTTCTATGAATTGTTTACACAGCACTGTTCCAGAGACTTTCGACTTCTTTCAAAGTCTACATAAATTTGTGAATTTTCTTCAGGAACCTTTCATGGTTCTATTGGCTTGCTGAATCATTTTCTCAATTGTTCCTACGTTTATTACCTTTTGATCCCTTGCACAAGAAAACAGAGTTGTTCACGGACAAGATATCTACTGGAGGGTTGGCTGGTTGGTGATTGGTGGGGTACCGTGGACTACGTTTTGTTTCCCATTGGCTGCCGTTTGTTCACCTTTTGGTATTTGTAGTATCTTGACTGCACTGCTATTAAAATTGACAAGAAAAGAAAGGCATAATACTCGCCTCCGTGTCTTTAATAAAATTAAGACCTTCCTTCATAACTTACTAGGAAAATCTACATCATACTTTACAGAACTCCCCACACTGAGGCTGAGTCCGTCCTGGTAGTATTATCTTAACAGAATGAGGTGAGGAAGCCAGTGATGAAGCATGCCACAAGATGTGTGGGAGTCTTCCTCAGCCAGTATAACTACTGTACCTATGTACAGGGTTGGCTTTAGGACACTGACCTGCAGTGGGGGACACTGACCTCAGGGGGCGTGTTGTGTCTGCAATAACGTACTATTTAAAAGCACCTGCTGCAGAGTTCCTTGTGCACCCAGCTTTCAGGCAGCAAACAAATAGCAATATAACTCTTCTGATTAATGTTCCTGGTAGAGAGAAAAACAGTTTTTTGTCTAGTGGCAGTGTGGGCTTGCCATAAAGTAGGCAGAGTTAGTATGTCTGCTGCAAAGAGAAGGTTTGTATTTAATGTGGATAGCTGAGTGGATTAGTAAAGCCGGCCTTTTCCAGCACTTAAAAACAAATTAGACATGTATGTGAGTGAGGGGCATCGGGAAATAATTCAGTGACAGCTGTTTTTGTGTAAAAGGTCATTTATTAGGACAGGATTGCATAAGCAACATAACCTTAACTTTAAAACGTAAACCGCAACTTTAATAACCCCCTCCCTTTAACATCGCCTCGCTCATCCATTCCCCTCCAAACCCTTATTTCGTTTCCATTCCCCTACGCACTCCCCTTTTCCTTTCATGCCCCATTTGGTTTGTGCGTACCCCCACTCAGAGCCTTCACCTGCTTGTTTATTCCCAGGAAGGGTGGCCAAGCCCGCATCTGACTCACCACCCTCCCCCATCTACTGCCAACCAGAACAAACCCATTTGGCGTTTTGCTGCCCCACCCCCCCCAAAGGCCACGCTACTGCAACCAGGACTTCTCATTTCTTGTTTGTAATCCACAAATTCTCTCCCCACAACTCCTCAACCAGCAGTTTCAGATCTGTCAGATTATATGCATTTCCTACTGTGGACAGGTGAACACTATCATCTCTGAATAATGCTACCTCCTGCTCTGTAATGTTCTCATGTTTCAGTATTTTTATCCCTTGTGCCCAGCAAAAAACCCTCATCGCTCTGTTAAGCTTCTTTCGAGCCTGCTCCATGGCTCCATATTTTACTGCCCCTCTCCACACTCTACGGGGAACAAATTCTGTCCACACCAAGCATGCACCATGCAGTTTTTGCTTGATAATCTCCAAGGGTCTCTGCATGTGCTGTAGTAGCGTGAGTCCTGATAATTTTACCAGATCATTTTCTCCCAAATGAATGATTAACAAATCCGGACATCCCCAGTTCAACAAGTTAGCTGTGATGAAAGGAAGCAGGTTACTCCACCGCATGCCGCTCTTTCCCCACCATAGCACCTCGTGCCGCCTGCTGGATAGTCCCAGGGCCCGACCATATATCTATTTCTCCGCGAACTTCGCTGCCCAGTGGACAAATGAATGGCCACCCAGCCATGTTACCATCTTGCCCTGCGATGGACCAAACGCATCTCCTGCAATGGAAAAATAACTGTAACATGTGTTTTAAATATAAACCCCACCCCCTGTCCAAAAACCCTGCAGCTGTCACTCCTCACATCTCAGGGTCTAACCTATCGTTCAAAACACCTTGATTTCCAGCGGCCTATCGTCCTGATCTTCGCCCAGTCCCAACCCAAATGTGCCGCGCCCGTAGCTGCCCCAATTCTAAATGAATGTGTGCCAAAATCCATGGCCCGGGGGCCCGTACGTCCCAGCGCCATCCTCAATACGCGTAAAAGCTGAAAGCTGGTGAGCTTGGACTCTGATCTGTGCACAAAAACCCTGGCTTCCCTGTTCGACATACATGAAGATTGAAACTTGCTCCATTCCGTAACTGGGCAGGCCAACACGTTGCCCCCTTTTTCTAACCATACCCACTTTCCCCTGCCTAGCTGGTTGGTTTTCAATTGTCTAAGCCAAATCCCCAATCGATCGCCATGCACGAACACCTCCCTGTAGCGTATCCCAACCGCTGCCCAAACACCCAACAACTCTGACACTCGAAAAGCTCCAAAAAACATCCACACCATACATAAGCGGAAACGTGCTAACTCGTATCCGTCTGTGCAACATACCGGCAGTACGTGTAACAACTCCAGTAACAAATCAAAATCAATGGGTTCCCTGGCCGCTCTACCCTCTACTGCTCTAATTCTGCCCCAACCTTTTAACATCCTCCCCAACAGATCGTTTCTTGCTGGGTCGTGATCAAAAAACAATTTCCCATAAAACGATACACCTGCCAATTTTCCCCCGATAGTGGCTGCTGATAAACCTTTCTGAATCATGCACAGCATGAAGCGCAACACCTGATGCTCTAGCTGTTTGTCGCTCTGTCCCCAAAAATTTCCTGTAAACCGCTCAAAATACTGAAAATCCAACCAGGCCAGCCGGTAACTTCGCCGAGTGGATTCCGCTAAAGACATCTCCACCAGCCCCGTGATCATCATGCCCCCCATTACCAAATGTCTGCCGGGACCGATGTCTTGGTCTGTTCTGCTCCTGGCGCCAGGTTGCGGAAACGCTGCCACTGTGAACGAGACAGGGAATCCGCAATCTCATTGAACATTCCTGGTATATGGACAGCTTTAAAGATCACATTCAGAGATAAGCACTGCAACATAAAGCGGCGCAACAAGCGCAAAACCCTCAGATCCCTCGCCTTCTGTCTGTTCACCAGCTCCACGACAGCCATGTTGTTGATTCTGAATAAAACTGTCCTATTTGCTAACTCCTGTCCCCATACTGCCATGGCCACCAGAAGAGGAAAAAATTCCAGAAAAGCAATACTCCTCCCTTGTTGTAACCATAGTGCTGGCCACGCCTCTGCGCACCATCTGCCATCCCAGAAAATCCCAAAACCATGTGCTCCTGCCGCATCTGAAAATATCTGCACCTGCCATACTGTCTCTTTCTCACAGAACCACATGGATACCCCATTGAATTGTTTCAGAAATGTTTCCCACACCCTTACATCCTCTCTGAGTCCCATTGAAACTCTTATTCTGTGATGTGGCATAATCGAGCCTGACATGGACAACCCCAATCGCCTGCAAAACGTCCTCCCCCCCAACTGCCCTACAAGCAAAATTAAGGTACCCCAACTGCTTCTGAGCTGTTCGCAAATCTATTTTTTGTGCCTCCTTCACTGTACCCAGGAAAAACAGCATGTCCTGTACTTTTTGTGCCGGTAGTCTGGCCGTCATTGTAATGGAGTCTAACTCAATACCCAGAAAGGTGAGGACCGATGAGGGGCCTTCAGTCTTTTCGGGTGCCAAAGGCACCCCCATCTGATGCGCCATATTCTGAAAACTTGTCAGAGCCTTCCGGCAATCCCCCGAATCCTTTTTCCCTACGAACAAGAAATCATCCAAGTAATGGGTCACCGCATAATGCCCACTTTTCTTGAGAAAGACCCACTGCATGATGGTGCTAAAGGCTTCGAACGGGGCGCATGAAATCGCGCAACCCATGGGCAAGACCCTCTCCACATATATTGCTCCTTCAAACTGCATCCCTAGCAAACCAAAATCCCCTGGGTGTATCGGCAATAGCCTGAAAGCTGATTGTATATCGCATTTTGCCAGTTCTGCCCCATAGCCACACGCCCTGACCAATTTAATGGCATCGTCCACAGATGCATACACCACTCTGGTGTCTTCTGCCGCAATGAAATTGTTAACAGATGTGCCCTCCGGCCATGACAGGTGATGGATCAACCTGAACTCACCCGGGGCCTTCTTCGGCGCGACTCCCAGTGGGGAGATCATCAAGTTCTGGCTCGGCCTATCATAAAATGGGCCCGCAATTCTGCCCAATGATAGTTCCTTGTCCAACTTTTTCCTTACCACCTGTGGTAGCTCTCTTGCAGACCTCAAATTGTCTGCCCAGCGCCTCCCCCGTGGGCCTTGGTAACTGACCCTGAAACCCTCCTGAAAACCTTCCGCTAACTTAAGCGCAGCTGCCCTATCCGGGTATCTGTGTAGCCATGGTATGATGAAATCTAACTTAACTGGCGTAGGCCCCCTTTGGAGCAGGAGCGACCTGTGTCCCTCTGCCTCTTGTAGCCCTCCATTGCTCGGCAGGACTGGAAAGTGAAAAACATTGTGTGACCGGATGACGGCCCCCGCATTTGGAGCAGTCATGTTTAAATTTACAAGGATGTCTGGAGCAGAAACCCTTGTTTAAGTTCCAGCATGCTCCCGTCGTGCTAGGTGTTGTTGTCTGTCCCACGCCAGCCCCTCCCGGGATGGGACGTGCCTGAAACGGCTTATAAACCACCGGCAAACCACTGGCCGTATGGGTCGATGCCGTGGACTGCGACCACGCCATCCATTGCATCCATAATTCTGGGTCTACATCCCCCCATGGCTTGTCTGGGTTGATGCTCACTCGGGCTCTGAACTCTTCATCGTAACTCAGCCAGGCAAAGCCCCCAAAATGCATTTGCACTTTCCTAATAATGTCCATAGATTTAAATAGTGCTATAGCCCTGTCAGGGTATTTCTCGCAATAAATGCTTGCAAAAATCAAAAAAGCTGATGTCCAATTATCCATATTAATTGGCACCCTCGGCCTACGGGCCAGCTCCCACTCCTCTTCTTTAGACCCCTATTTTGCTTGTATATCCCTATGTAGGAGTATAAAAATGTCTACATACTCATGTCTCCATATTCTGGCCTTTGTTTTTTCCTCTACGTGTGAGCCCAATGGCATGGCCAAACCCATGTAGGGAAGCCTCTTCTTGTGCTCCCCACCTTCCTTCTCCTCTAATCCTGATTTCTCTCCTGTTGACTTGTCCCCGCCCTCGGTTGAAGCCCTGCCTTGTAACTCTGTGCCTTTCGCAATGCTCTGCGTATCTTTAGCTGGGAATGTGTCAAGTATCGAACTGTCCCCTACCCCCACGGACCTGCAAATCGGAACGTCATCCCCTTTTGTCCCATCCCCCCAAACCAACCACCATTGCCCTTTACCTCTTCCTTATGTAGCCACTGGCCGTGAAACCTTCTGGGCCCCTCGGCCCTGTGCTTGGTCTTGTCTCCTTTCATGTGGACCACTGCTGATGTCCTGTTCCTGAAAAATAGAAGCGGAGAGAGGGTTGCGCCGCTCCTGCATCCTCTTCCCCTCCCCCTCATGCTATGTACCTCTGTCTCCCTGATCTCCCCCTCTTCCCATTCCTCCAGCTCCTCTTCATAGTCAAGTTCCAGCACATCGTCTTCGCACACATCCATCCTTTTTCCAACACTCCCACTCATCATCATGTAGTTAGTGGAGATATCATCCCGACCCTCATGGCGCCCACCATCTCTGTGTTGTCCCCTTTCCTGCGGGGTAGAGAAGGCCGTCAGGGACCCCTCTAGCGCTTCCGACCAACGTGCAGGGGCCATGTTGCGCCCCGTTGGCATCGCCTTCTTTCTGCCAACCTCTTGTATTGGCATTGCCCTTCCGCGTTCCGTATGCGCCACTGACTCCCATTATGCTGCCTAAACCATTGTCCGCCCCAGCCTCCTGCCCCCTACCGCTCGGAACCCATATCCAGCTACCCCTCCCGGCATCCTGTGGCATGTTTCCTAAGTTGCCTGTACTGTCTGCTGGCCCTTTTAGCTGCCAACTGTGTGGCACGGACATTTCCCGCTCTATGCACAATTGGGCCCACCTGTCCTCCGTTTCTGCCACTATGCGGCGCTGTTCCCTGATCCTGGCCTCTAGGTCCCATGCCTCGCCCACATCTAGCCTGCCTGTCCTGGGGCCGAGGGACTCAGCCTCCCCACTCCCCCCGACTTCTTTGGGCTGCCCCTTACTGGCCTTGCCCTGCCCGCCCTTGTGTCTGGGGCCCTTGCCTTTCTTTTTTGTATCACGGTTGACCCCAGCCGAGTTGGTGCCGCCCCTGGGTAGGGATAGGTCCATGGGCGTAGTTTCTATGATGGGGGCTGGGAGTTCCTGCACTAACGTTTCCTGTGTGTGGGCCCCTTCCACCAAAATCTGGTTCTGAGGTAAATCGATGCCCCCAGCCTGCTGGACTGGCGCTATACCATCGTCTGAGGGGCCTGGCTCGACCGCGGGGCCCTCCCTGTCTCCCAATTGGCTGGTGGGGGAAGATGCGCCACGCACCTGTCCCACTGCCACTTTTTTGGGCTTTTTGGCCCTCTCCGGGGATGTGCATGCGGCTACCACCGCCGCTACTCGGCCGGACGCGGCATGCGTCGGCCGCACCATCCCCAACCAGGCCTGTTCAAGAACCCTAGGCCTGAGGAGGTCAGCCCGGCCCGCCTCACCAAGAATACGAAGCGTAGCTTGCACCGCCTCCGCGTCGTGGCTGATTGCCATGACGCCGGGTGGAGGTTCCTTCTGACTCTGCTTGTCTGCACCCCCCCTGTTGCGGGCCACAAAAGGTGTAACTGGTAAGTCTATGTGGGCCCTGCGTACCCTGCCGCCTGCCTGAGCCCTTGCCCTGTTGCCTGAAAATGAGGGTGTCCTGTTGGGTTGCTGTCCTAGTTCTGCTTATGTGTTCCACTAACACATTAATATATTATCCTTTTATATATATTTTGTATATATGCACACCAATAACTTATTTAGGCCCTACAGGCTGATGGTTGTGGCCCCAGAACGCCGCTGCCTACGTGGTGGCTGCTTCCTAACAGCAGCCCCAAAGCCGCGTCTCAATATGTTTTTTCTCCCTTATTCCTTGTAATTTTTTTTTAATTTTTTTTTATATATCTGCCCCGCAGCCGGAACGTGCCTAATCCGTTCCGCCGCTATTGTGGGCCCCAATCGGCCTAAATAGGCCTGCAGGTGAGGCCCAGCGGGCCGCTGGTGCCCTAATTACTGCCTCCGGGAGACAGCTGCTGCGGAGCCGCAGACACGGCCGTGCAGAACAAACACGTGGCAGAAAAAAGAACTGGGCATGGCCGCTCGCAACGGAGAGCGTTGCCGCCCCCTAAAATGAATACAGCCCGCGTGGGAAGGAGGACGTGCGTATACCGACAAAGGTTTTTCAAAAGAACTCAGACTGCCCCCCTGCCCCCTCCGCCTTAAGCACCCACACTACCTGCTTCCCCGAAGAAATCCCTAGGGACCGGCCAAACTAACTGCGTGATGGGCAGCGCGGAAAGAGGCCGGTCCCTCCACCCCACACCCCTTTTATTCCCACCACTTAAACCCACCCCCACTTACCTGTTGCCCAATCCTGGTCCCACGCCGCCACTTCCTTCCCGAAAGAGACTAGAGCGTTGCTCCTGTTTCCCGCGGGCCCTCCAATGGAGAGATGAGGAGCACTTTTGTCAGGCCCGGTCTCTGTATTTTAGAGTTTAGGTGAGTGCCTAATCTGGGGACAAACTGAAACATAATCGCGCCTTTCTGTGTTTATCTGTTATTTCTCTGAGGATATGCGATGGGTGTACATCCACCTCTTCTCATGAGATAGATGACTGTTTGACAGCCATCATCCCATGCCTTCGTTCCGCTACCCGAGCATCCGTTCCAACAGCAGAACATTTTCTTCTTCTCGGCCTGTCCACCCACAGGTAGAGGATTAGATGCAGTCTTTACAAACAGCTAAATATTGTCATTAGGCATATTCTTTATCTCCCATCACGAAGTATTTTATGTATGGGTCCTAGCTACACACACCTCTTAACATAAGCACACAGTATGTATGTCTATATCACTCCGAGCTCACGTTAGTAGTAATTCGAAGTAAGGCAGTAGCCTTTGGGTGCCACCTAGTGGTGGCGTCTAATTACAGCATAAGGGCTGAAAATGCTATTTTATTAGCGCACACGGAGCATTTCAGTAAACAAGCTCTTGAGAAAATCGTTGCACCTATCCCTTTCCAACTGCAAATGATCACGAAAAGGTACGAAACGCGCACTAGTGCTAATACAATTTATAAATGTCAATAATAAAAATAACAGGCGGGCTGCTACTCTTTCCACCACTCGGGTCTGACACAGAGAGTAAACTCTAATAATAATAATGAGCAAATCTTGCCAGAGGATAACCTGCGGTCTGCTGGTTCCGCATAGCAGAATGTGGCAGGAACTCAACCCACTGAACTATATTACTGCAGACTCAAAACGGTTTATTTTTGCATAAGTTCTATAAGCACTACGTCCCATTGCAGAAAGAACGGAAGAAGTCAAGGCCTGTCCACTCAAAGCAGACACAATTGGAAAATCCTTTTTTTGTGGCAGCTTAAGGCTGCAAGACCCGTCCAGTCTTCCCATAACAAAGTCTTCCATTTCCCTGCTCGCTTCCTATGGTCTCCAGCTTTATTTTTGTTCAGCACCATTGTTCCTCTGTTTCTCTCCCACTGTCGTCTTGGTTTTCACCAAGTGGAGAGCCACCTCCACGATTCATGCAAAACCGAAGGAACAGAATGTAAGGTCCCCAAACTGCGTCTTATCGCTGAATAAAAATGACATGTTTTCATACTCCTATCAGGCTCTGTTTGGGATGCCAGATTTCGGCGGCTGAGAAGAATGGAGCTGTGCAGCCAGTCGCTCAAAAAGACGAACAAAAGAAAAGGGGCGATAGGAAGGGACTTGCAAGAGCTAGGAAACTAAAAGCTTGTGTTGGAGTAATTATTTTGTAAACTGTATGCACGCCTTATCTCTGCGAGGATTTCATCGCTTCCGCGTTCTTTTCATCTCGCTGTAAACGCCAGGAAACGAGGAATGCCTCACAAGTGGAAAATAGACCCGCCTGCCAAGCGGATTTCATTTAAAAAGAACATTGATTTGTTTAAAAAAAAGGAGCTTTAAATGTCACCCAGTAAATAGAACATAATCTGACAGAGAAGGCGCTCTCCGTCTCCCTCGGACCTGGAAATGGAATAGCGGTGGCGATGTGTGCGGGAGATGTGGGGTGGGAAGGAAAGTTCATTCCTTCGAGGATGAGGGCAGAGAAGGGACCAGGTATAATTAAAATGGGAGAGGGCAGCTGGAAGAGGTATCGAGGAAAGGCTAGTGAGAATTCAGATAGAAGAAGATATAGGAGTTCGCAAAATATTGTAAGGGAAAGGACTATTTTTTTTCTCTTTGTTCGATGTTTAGGGCCGTATTTATACTCCGTTTGCGCCGAATTTGCGTGGTTTTTTTCGACGCAAATTCGACGCTAAACTAACGCCAACTAACGCCATATTTATACTATGGCGTTAGAGGCGAATAGCGCCAAAGTTCCCGGAATGTGCGTCATTTTTTAGCGTGAACCCCTTCCTTGCGTTAATGATATGCAAGGGAGGCGTTCCCGTCTAAAAAATGACTCCCAGGCCTTTACGTGGTATTTATACTCCCGGGCAAAAGAGACGCCCGGGAGTGGGCGTGGCTAAAAACGGCGCATTTGCGCCGCTTTTTAACGCCTGGGTCAGGCATGGCGTTAAGGGACAAGTGGGCTCAAAATGAGCCCAGAGTGCCCTCCCCTGCCCCCAGGGACCCCCCCTGCCACCCTTGCCCACCCCAGGAGGACACCCAAGGCTGGAGGGACCCACCCCAGGGACATTCAGGTAAGTATTTTTTTATTTTTTTTTAATAATTTTTTTGGGCATAGGGGGGCCTGATTTGTGCCCCCCTACATGCCACTATGCCCAATGACCATGCCCAGGGGACAGAAGTCCCCTGGGCATGGCCATTGGGCAAGGGGGCATGACTCCTATCTTTACAATGATAGGAGTCATGTTGATGGGGGATGGGCGTCGAAAATAAATGGCGCAAGTCGGGTTACGACGATTTTTTCGACGTAACCTGACTTGCCCCATTTTAAGACGCCCATGCGCCATTTTCCCCCTACGCCGGCGCTGCCTGGTGTACGTGGTTTTTCTCGCGCACACCAGGCAGCGCCGGTCTGCTTGCGCCGGCTAACGCCATTCAATAAATACGGCGCCCGCATGGCGCTTCAGAATGGCGTTAGCCGGCGCAAAACTTTTTGACGCTAAACTGCGTTAGCGCAGTTTAGCGTCAAAAAGTATAAATATGGGCCTTAATGTGTTCTAGTGGCTGATGGTATGATCATAGTTTTGGGCACAGAGGCGTATTTTCCATCATCCTACTGTTTTAGAGCAAGCGAGAGAAAAGTATAAAATGCAGGGTGAAGGAGGACGCGAAAGATAGGAAAACAGTGACAAAGAATTAATGGAGATAAAAGAACCCACGAGAGCGAGATGAAGAGATGGGGAGTGTAGAGTGAAGGACCGTGCTTTACGTGGGAAAAAGAGGTGCAGTTGCCCACTAAATTGTGCCCAGGAATAGGGTGGGGCTAGGGGCGGAATTAAGGATGGGGCATAAAGGCAGGCATTTTTTTGTTTTGTTACTAAGGCGTGTACAAAAAGATGCATTTAATATTCTGTTTCAAATGTCAAACATGTGCTGACTGCTATGACACATGAAAGATATCAGCATTTTTCACATGCTGGCTTATAAAGAATACTAGGGGCAATTTAAGAAAGATGACAGCATAATGCGAAACCGAGAGCCTGTACCAGCTCACGAAGTGGCAAACGCCCACAGGCTTTATCTGCTCAATACATGTGGAGTTTTTCTTTTGTGCAGCAGTGGGTGGTGGTGCTTCACTTAAAGTGCCCTTTTCAACCGTCTCAACCCCATAACGCAATGTCCTAAATATAATGCAATAACAATTATTAACCATATTATTGGTGTAAAAATGTAGCTTAAAAGTACCAAAATACCTTCAGTAAAAACATGATACATATCAGGAAAATGAAAGTGGTGTTCCATGACTGGTGGAAGTTTTTGCCCCCTACAGTAATCTACCAAAAGTCCACCGGATCTTTTTAAGAACAAACCTTTATATATTTTTGGATCAAACAAGGATCAAAATATTTTCACAACAACAAATTGAGCCCCACCACACACCCCACTCAGTGTGGTGGTTTTTCTAGCCTATTTTTGTAGGAGATTATCAAAAGTTCATATTGACAGCAAAATAAATCTCCTTTATTAATAGTTAATATGACTGGCAGCTGGTTATCCTTACTCCAATAACACAAAACATGTTTTGTGCAGGATGAACTTTCAATAAGTTCTAAAGATGATCATTTTGCAAGACTGACTTTCCCTCGGCAGATTTGGGATTGCATTTCTGCTCCCTTTATATTCTGGAGCAAACAGCCAATACATGGGCTAGATGGGCAGGCTACATATTGCATCTTTGATCACCATACTTTTCATTTTTTAAATATAACCACCAAATTCATAAAACAATAACACGATTCGGTCCTGTAAAAGCTGCCTATAAATATATAAACGTTGATACAAGACAATTAAATTATAGGTGGTTCAGCACAACAACAAAGATCCTGAATGTTTTGGGACCAAGGTGGCAAAAGGTCCAAAAGCTTAATGGAAGTGAAATTGCGGTGGTTAAAAAATCTAAATGTTTTAATGAACTACAAACATGTGATTGACCACACAGTGTAATGTGCAGATGTTAGTACTCAGCAGAGTCACAAAATAGAGGACCAACTGCAGAGTAGTATAGAGGTGACAAATTTGGCAGAGTTAATGGGAATGATAATTTGTAGGGAAGAAGTAAAACGATCATACAGCGCTGCATGATGTGGTCCTTCCTCTGTGCGCTTGGGCCTCAGGAGAACGCAGCCATACATTTAACATTTCATCTGAAATATAAATTGAGTAAGACCCTAGACCCCACGCATGTGCAACATCTGGCCCTCCTCTTCTGCTGTCTAGATTTCAAGGCACTCCCATTTAAATGGTGTCACACCTATTCTCAATGAATAACCAGTTTGCTGCTGTGACCCTGTGAGTTACTTACGAAGTCCATTGCATTTAAAGAAACTGATGATGATCGTCCTCTGTACAAACTAGCCAGGTTTAGAGGTATGCACAACGGAAGCACTGTATAATATTGGTCCAGCCCGAAAGGCTTTGGCTCAACACTGTTTGGTCTTATGTCAATGCTGCTTAACACTGGCCCACTATCCTAGTGCGACTTTGTTGCACTGTTGTGTGATCTGGGCAAGTGCTGAGTAGCTATAGGCCATCATCTGGTGATAAAAGGGCAGAAATGTGTAATTTTTTGCTTGGTTCTGAGTTAGGTCAACGCCGCTTGATCTTTGCTCAAAACTGTGTGCCCTTGCACCACCACTGTGTCACCTTCGGCTAGCATTCTGTGATCTTGGGCCAGCATCTCGTGAAAAAGATGGGGAGGGTGCCAGCCACGACTTTCAATGTCTTATCTTGGTGAAGACTCGGTGCAATGTTTAAACAAAGCCATTCTACACAACCCATTTGAAATAGGAAGATTAATGACTAATGCAGTTTGTTGATTGCACTAGACTACACAGAGGCATATCAATGCCATACACAAACCAAGAGCTTCCTCCTCAATCCTGCAAGCACCAAACTGAAATAATACGAATATTCTTTATTAAAGTGACAAGATAAACACGACTATTAACATAACATTTAACTCGTTTTACAAAACTTAAGTCACATATGTGGTACTCAGTTTTTCGAGAGCAATAATTTTAGCAAGGGCGGGCACTAAAGGGCATAATTTGCACTTTCACGTAGACAGACACGCACAGGAGCGTGCACATTCTTGTGTATTATGTACCACTCCTGTCCTGATTCCAACTAGGAGAAGGCTGATTCAACATGGCCAATGTCTCTACTGTTCAGATAGGATGGCAGCGTCACACTCTCTGTTGTACATACTCTGTGATTGGCAGGGCAGTGTCTGATTGGACCCTGTGCTGAATAACATAGTACATTTGTATTGTTCCCGCGCTACTTTCGGGCAGCACAGTAGGTATGCACCACTCTCATGCCCACATCCTCATCAGCACTCCTGATCGTGCCTGGCTGTAAAGTCAATGGTACCGGTTCTCCCTTTGACAAAGGAGAAGTGCAGGTACTCAGGAACGAATAATTTAGAAGTGCCGGTACTCAGTACCAGTGCGTGCCGGGCCAAGGAAAGCACTGGTGATTGAAGAAAAAGGCTTGAGGTCGAATGATGGCTTCAGTAAAAAATGTAAAAAAAAAAAAAAGCAAAAAAAAAAAAAAATGTTGATTGTATCTTTGGAACTACAACCTCCTTCAGCCATCTTTTCTTGCACAGTCTGTTCATGCCCACAGGAAGTGCCTGACTCTGATGTGGAGCTGCTTTGTGTTATGACTCCCCAGGCGAGAAAAGCCAAGAAGAGTTTGCTTACCCGAAACTCTTCTTTTTATAACTGAAGGCTACTCTATCTTTCTCTCTCTCTCTCGTTCCTCAATTAAACACCTGTTTGTGTAAGAATTTGTAATGTGACTACTACTGGAAAAGTATACACTAGGGTATAAATTTAACTCTCATTTTTTTCATTTCTCACTTTCTCTCTACCAGCTCAATCAATCACTCCATCAATTAGGAATTTGTAAAGCGTGCCACTCATCCGTGAGGGTCTCAAGGTGCTGAGGAGGGGGAGAAGGGTGGGGGGGAAGTGCTGCTACTGCTCGAACATCCAGGTCTTGAGAAATTTCCTGAAGTTAAGGAGGTTTTTTGTCTAGCGCAGGTGGGTGGGAAGAGTGTTCCACGTTTTGACGACAAGATGCGAGAATGATCTACCGCCGGTTTTAGTTCTGCGGATGCGTGGGATGGTTGCGAGGGCAAGGTTGGCGGAGCGGAGATGCCGGGTCGGGGTGTAGAAGGAGAGCAGTCTGTTGAGGTATTCTGATCCGGTGTTGTGCAGTGCATTGTGAGCATGGGTGAGGAGTTTGAAGGTGATTCTCTTGTTGCCTGGGTGCCAGTGCAGCTTTCTCAGGTGGTCTGTGATGTGGCAGCGGCGGGGGATGTCCAGGATGAGGCGTGAGGAGGCGTTCTGGATGCGTTGTAGCCTCTTCTGGAGTTTGGCTGTGGTTCCTGAGTAGAGGGCAGTTTGCTGCTTACGAGGGCTTGGGTGACCAGCTAGCCTCTACTGCCGTTTGCTGAGAGAATCCAGTCAGTTCACTCACAGATTACTAGGTTTTTTGGTCTTTTGAGTGATATGTGAGGAGATAATCTTTAACACTATGCAACCTAAGTACTCGGCAACCCTGATATCTATCAGCATCAGGAGTAGGCACCGAAGAAAAACTTTCAGCCCCTACAGTTATTGATTGATTGATTTATTTATTGATTTATTTATGTATTTGGTTATTTATTTTGACAAATTGATCACTGTCTTTATTGCAGACAGAAAGTTTTTCAAAATGACCCTTCTGTTTAAAATTAGAAGTTGAGGGAGTAGCTCAGATGCTTGAACGCTTCATTCTTTGGCAGTTCTGAAATCATGCCTATGAATGTCCTTTTATTGGTTGGTTCTTGTAGCCTGGACAAATACATCTTTGAGCTTTTGCTGTAATGATACATATCTTCTATGTTCCATCCACAATAAAGGAAACAGGCAAAAATAGGGAACTTTAGGGCAGGAGATATGGCTAAGCGGCGTGGGTTATCGACCTTGGAACTAAGGAACCCGGTTTGCATTCTGACTCAAGATCCTGTGATTGTGGGTACATTACTTAATCTCCCTTTGCCTAAAAAGTGTTCTGTCTGGTTCTCTTGTAAAGCACTGTGATGCCCTCTGGACAAGTTCATTCTACACAAAACAGCAAAAAATGTTGTCCCCACATACTTCCTGAAAAGGGCAAAAATAAACACCCAAATTCACAGAGGCACAAAATGTATGCCTGAACATTTTCAGAAATCGTTGTGCATGAAAGGCATTTGATGGAAACATTCTGCAAGAGTTTCTTTTAAATGGTTTCTTTTGACCCTTTCTGCCACAATGAAAATGTGGATACTTTGCACAAGGTAAATTCTTGAAGTCATTTTGGGAACATATAATTCACTGCAAGGTATATTTAACGTAATTGTTGGGTATGCATGTTTTTCGCACATCATAGTCATTTGTGCATTTGAAATCTGAGCATTCACGTGGTGGATTTTTTTCTCACAAAACATCTGCCGTGCTGTCCTCATTTTTTTTTTTTTGCGTTGAAATATGTTCTGCGTATTACACTGATCTGTGCATGAAATTTTGCAGACAAACAATACTTTGAAAGAATGAGCTTGTGAAAGAAACTTAGGAGTGTGACTTTTGAAATATTTGCAATTTCAGATTATTGTGCCTTTTTTGTCAAATATGTAAAACGTTTAAACACTCTCTGCACATTTCTATACGTTGTATGTCATTGGAAGCTCTCTGTAGCATTTGAAAGACATTTCACCAATTACTGGGCATTTTGTTTGCTCTAATTGGAAATATAGACACTGGTAATAATGAGGATAAAAAACAGATGGGAAATATTGCTGTTTCTGCCTGTGCAGACAGGGTTTTCATAATTGATGACTACAAACGTATGAGAAACGGAGGCCTTCACTGCCCTTGGCTAGTCAAAGGAACATGTACCCCAAAGGCAAAAACATCTTCTCTTAATTAGGGTCTCAGATCTAGTTATTGCTTTAACTCTTTCAGCGATCAAAATAGGATGTTGTTCTTGTGGATGTATTGAGTAATTTCTGAGGTTTGCCTGCATCTAGCTGTCAGAGTCTGTTTGATCAAGCAACATTGAAGAACTCAGGCACAGATACAACAATTTACACACATATTCCACGATGATGATAGTAGGTAACCCAAAGGCCTTCAGACACACTTTCTATGTTTAAGGAATAGGTTTAATGGGTCATCATGAGAACCTCCTTCTCTCATGATGAACATATTATATTTTAGTCTTACTATTTTTCTATGCTTTTTTGTTTCTTTCTGCAGTGTCTTGAATGCCTGATGAACTATTTTACATCTAAACCAGTCAGCAAGTAGCCCAGTAGGTCTGGGTTGCAAGCACAGAGAAAATCATTTGATAAAAGGATGCAAAAAAAACAAAAAACGGATGCCTTCTTTTCGATAACATCTGCTTTACAGATGCTCTTGTCAGTGCTCACTCAATCACCAGTAAAGCCGCACTGCTTGACAACTGATTATAAACAGCATTTTAGGGTCTCAATTGTTGTTTAACCCCTTTGCTGCCAGGTCTTTTCCCCCTCAGGTGACAGGCCTTTTTTGGCCATTTGGGCCAGTTCATGCTTACGCCCTCATAACTTTTTGTCCACATAACCTACCCACACCAAACTTGTGTCCTTTTTTTCTAACATCCTAGGGATTCTAGAGGTACCCAGAGTTTGTGGGTTCCCCTACAAGGGACCAAGAAATTAGCCATAATACAGCAAAAGTTTCGTTTTAAAAAAAAAAAATTGAAAAAAGGGTTGCAGAAGAAAGCTTGCATTTTATTCCCCGAAAACGGCATCAACAAAGAGTTTGCGATGCTAATCTCCGTCTTCCCAGCTTTCAGGAACAGGCAGTTTTGAATCAGAAAACCAAAATTTTCAACACAATTTTGGCATTTTGCTGGACAGACCCCATTTTCACTATTTTCTGTGCTTTTAGCCTCCTTCCAGTTAGTGACAGTAATGGGTGTAAAACCAATGCTGGATCTGGGACAGCTAAACATTTCTAAAAAGTAGACAAAAGTCTAAATTCAGCAAGGGGTCTTTTGTGTAGATCCTACAAGGTTTTCCTACAGAAAATAACAGCTGAAATACAAAAATATTGGAATTGAGGTGAAAAAACAGCCTTTTCTCTCCACGTTTTACTCAGTAACTTTTTCCTGCCATGTCAGATTGTCAAAAGCAATATACTGATACGTCTGCTGGACTCTTCTGGTTCCGGGGATATATAAGGCTTGTAGGTTCATCAAGAACCCTAGGTACCCAGAGCTAATAAATGAGGTGCACCTTGCAATGGGTTTTCATTATATACCGGGTATACAGCAATTTATTTGGTAAAATATTTAAGAGTCAAAAATAGGTATCAAGGAAACATGTGTATTTCCAAAATGGGTACTAGATAAGGTGTTGAAAAGTAGTGGTTATTTGCACATTTCTGAATTCCAGGGTCCCCATACTAGCATGTGAATTACAGGGCTTTTCTCAAACAGATGTCTTTTTTTCACACTGTCTTACATTTGGAAGGAAGAAAATGTAGAGAAAGACAAGGGGCAATAACACTTGTTCTTCCATTTGCATTCTCCCAGGTCCTCCGAAACAAATGGTACCTCACTTGTGTGGGTAGACCTAATGCCTGCAACAGGAAACGCAACATGGACACACCACATTTTCCCCCAAAAAACTGACCTGTTTTTTGGAAAGTCCCTAGCTGTGGATTTTGGCCTGTAGCTCAGCCGGCACCTAGGGAAACCTTCCAAACCTGGTGATTTTTCAAAACTAGACACATAGAGGAATCCAGGATGGGGTGATTTGTGGGTCTCTCACCAGGTTCTGTTACCCAGAATCCTTTGCAAACCTCAAACTTTTGCAAAAAAACACTTTTGGCTCACTTTTCGGTGATGGAAAGTTCTGGAATCTGAGAGGAGCACAAATTTCCTTCCACCCAGCATCCCGCCAAGTCTCCCGATAAAAATGGCACCTAACTTGTGTGGGTAGGCTTAGTGCCCGCAAGAGGAAATGCCCCAAAACACAACGTGGACACATTACATTTTCCCAAAAAAAACTGACCTGTTTTTTGAAAAGTGCCTTGCTATGGATTTCGGCCTGTAGCTCAGCTGGCCCCTATGAAAACCTAGCAAACCTGGACAATTCTGAAAACTAGACAGGTAGGAGAATTCAGAATGGGGTGACTTGTGGGGCTCTCACCAGGTTCTGTCACCCAGAATCCTTTGCAAACCTCAAAATTTGGCAAAAAACCCTTTTCTTCACATTTCGATGATGGAAAGTTCTGGAATCTGAGAGGAGCCACAAATTTCCTTCCACCCAGCATTCCCCCAAGCCTCCCGATAAAAATGGTACCTCACTTGTGTGGGTAGGCCTAGTGCCTGTGACAGGAAATGCCCCAAAACACAATGTGGACACATCACATTTTCCCAAAGAAAGCTGGCCTGTTTTTTGCAAAGTGCCTAGCTGTGGATTTTGGCCTCTAGCTCAGCCGGCACCTAGGAAAACCTAGTAAGCCTTGACAATTAAGAAAAATAGACACCTAGGGTAATTCAGAATGGGGTGACTTGTGGGGCTCTCACCAGGTTCTGTTACCCAGAATCCTATGCAAACCTCAAAATTTGGCTAAAAAAAACCTTTTTCCTCACATTCCGGTCATGGAAAGTTCTGGAATCGAAGAGTAGTTACAAAATGAGCTGTAAAGCTGCATCAAGGCACCAACCGCTTTAAAGTCCATTCACACAACTTTCACACATGACATGCACAAGACCATTCACGCCGCCAACCGCGGGCCCAGCACATCACAACTCTCGCATCAACAGACAGCGCCATTGAAGGGCCCATCACTTTCACATGCCCACATGCCTGATACAGCAATCACACTAGCTGATGGGAGTGTTCAGACTGGCGTATGGCTAGCAGTTTGTTGCAGTGACCAACAGCAAGTTACTATTTACACTGCCAGCCAAGCGCCACTCCAAGCACACCGCCAGCCAAGCGCCACTCCAGGCACACCGCCAGCCTATCTCCACTCCACTCACACCGCCAGCCAAACGCCACCCCACGCACACCGCCAGCCAAGCACCACTCCATGCACACCACCATCACTTTTGTTTTAAACAACAAAGCAACCAGTAACTAATTATGAGTAAGTTCAAAACTACAAACACAAAAGCTCTAACTATATACATGACAGTAATGCCAACAGTGAAACTGAGCATATGAAAATATAAAACAGTTTATACTCATGTTATTTCCCAGAATTTATTTTTGGGTATGGTAACTCCTGAAACAGCTGGCCACACAGCCCAGGCTTTGAAGGGCAATCGGGGCAATACATCCGAGTCTCCCTCCGGATACCTCTTCGGGCACAGACTCTACATTTCTTAGCAGGAAAATCTTTTTTTGAAGTTGGAGGAATGTGATCAGGAAAGTGGTGATCTTTCAATCTAGCTGCATCCTCCACCACTTCTACTCTAGGAACTCTTGCATGATCCACCACAACAAGGCTCTCTATCACGGACTCCTGAAATTTAACACATTTCATCCTGGAGTCAGGGGTACAATTCTTGAACACAATAAAAGCACTAAAAGTTGCTAGATTAAACAAATGAATCTGCAACTTTTTATACCATATGTAAGACTTACAAACAGCAGTGTAAGGTTCCAACCTCTGATCTACTCTATCAACACCACCCATGTGCTTACTGTAGTCTAAAATGCACACAGGTTTGCGCACTTCAGCAACTTGACCCCAAACAGCCACAGGTGAAGCACTCTTATCATGGATGGTAGTTAGGATGTAGACATCCCTCCTATCTGCAAATTTCAGAGCTAGCAGCTCAGCATTCCGCAAGGCACTGCACCGTCTCCTCTCACGTGTTTTACAGACAAGCTCCCTTGAATAGCCTTTCTGGTTAGAGCGGATTGTGCCACAAGCAACAGTGTCCTCTCTGAACAATTCCTTGAACAACTGCACTCCAGTGTAGAAGTTATCAACATACAAATGGTGACCTTTGTTAAACAGTCGTCTACCAAGTTCCCACACAATTTTCTCACTAACTCCAAAAATAGGCGGACAACCAGGGGGATCAATACTGGAATCCCTACCAGTGTAGATCCAGAAATAATAAACATATCCTGTACTACTTTCAGACAGCATATACAATTTCATTCCAAACCGTGCCCTCTTGCTAAGAATGTACTGGCTAAAAACCAAATGACCCTTGTGTTGCGTAGGTTGTCATTAGGGTAATGAGGCTACTGGATTTGGGCAGTATGATCGCCAGGTTGTGTCCACACCAGGTGACACTTGGTGACACCTGCCGGCCTAATCCAGGGTTTCCGGCTAACTAGCAGCACACCATCTCCGACCGAGATGATTGTGGCAACTGGGCTCAGGCAAGATAGACTCCCCAGGGAATTGTGGTACATCAAATCTCATCCCTTTCACTCAAGTGCCAAGATCTCACTCATGCAAAGACAACGCAGGCAGCATATATTGCAATAAGCATTCATTGAAATATCTGCATCTTAGATAAAAGCATGTGCATAGCAATAATGAGGATGATAAAAACAATAGGAGACGGCATGTGACTAAAAGTGTAAAATACATAAACAGTCCTACCATACTGTCTAAATAGGGGAGTGGATCTATAACCCCTCATCTATGCTAAGTATGAGCAAAGCATACTAAGCCTAATCTGCCCTTCTGGTATCCCCCTGGAAGAACATTGCCCCCCAGACCTGGAGAAGAGGCCTGAAGTCTAAAAAGACACAGTCCCCATCTGGATCAGGGCTCGGTAGCTGTAGTGATGCTCGCAGCAATCAGCATACAATCGTGGTCATCTGGCTGGAATCTCCCTCTAACATGTCTGTGACAAAGGGGTGTTTTTATAATAAAACAGCTAACATTCTAAGAAATGGCCCCAATGTAAGAGTTTGTGTTTTTCTGTGAATGTTGGAGACACAGCATACCACGTTTGTCGGCAACCCTATCTGACTGTAGCCTTGGAGAAACCACAAAGTGATCTACATGTCCTACTAAGAACGTGATGCTTTCCTAGGTGAAAGAACAATGAGATAGAGAAAATAAAACAGCATGCAAATGTAGCTATTGCAAGAAAAATAAAGCAATGCCAAATAAAATGTAATTGGGTTGAAGTGCACAACGGCAGGCCTAGTTAGCTAAAACAACGTGTTTAGAACATGGCTAAAATAGCTATTCAACACTTGAACAGGACCAAAGATTCGTCCACACTTATTTCTTCGCCTGGAACATACACCTCTGAAAAACGATCTACAAAGTGATCAAGAATAGGCCTAATCTTAAAAAGACGGTCATAATCTGGGTGATCTCGTGGGAAGGCTCAAGCATTGTCAACAAAATGCAGCATCCGAAGAAGAAGCAAATACCGATTACAAGTCATGTTTACAGGAAATATAGCCGTGTCCATCAAGAGACTATTAGACCAATAAGAAGCCAGTGACGGCTTCCTTATAAACCCCATCAAAAAAGTCAAACCGAAAAACTTTTTCATCTCTTCCAGATTTGTGGGAATCCACTGGGTAGCTCTAAACTGAGGCCTAAATCTGGCAGTGTTGTCCTTCAAATACTGCTCCGCTTACAAATTAGTCTGCTCACCATTCTCTTCCAAAAATACATCGTTCATAAACAACTCAAAGAAATTGACAGGCAAAAAGTTTTCCATATTTACTCTACACCCTGGGAGACCAGTAAAGGCAGGCAACTGTGGCTGATCCATGTCTGGGGAAACCCAGGTGTTAGGTCTTCCAATAGGAAACCTTTCAGCCCCAGGCTGCTGCACTATTGGCACATCAGTGTCCTCTTCTAAAACAGGTCCTTCATCTGCACTAACAGTGTCTTCCTCATCAGAAGATTCCTCTTGGACAGAAAACTCACTGCTGGAATCTCTCACTTCCTCCTCTGCCTCAGATGCAGAATCAGTCTCATAATCATGGTCAGAAGACGACTCAAAAAGCATGGCAACAACCTGCTGAGCAGTCACTCTGCAGCTAGCCACTATCCTTTTAAAGAAGTGTAACTTGACAAATGTGCCAACAACAACCAGCACCTTCTAAAATAAGTAATAAACAAAGTGTGGCTTTATCACAAAGAGTTATTTACTCAAAAACTATAGCACTCACTTGCCTGAAAAGCTAGACTCACAAGCAACCACTCTGCACAGACACAGCAATCACCAATGATATCTCACTAAAAAAAAAAGAAAAGCAAATTAGACATAAGACAACACAAATATCATTGTGCACAAATTTAAGGACAATTTCACACACAAGCCTGCATTTAGTACACCACCTACAAACATGTCATTCATGCATGCAAACAATATTCCTTTGGAGTATTTGTTTT
Organism: Pleurodeles waltl; assembly: GCF_031143425.1. Lineage (NCBI taxonomy): Eukaryota > Metazoa > Chordata > Amphibia > Caudata > Salamandridae > Pleurodeles > Pleurodeles waltl. The sequence continues at coordinate 895,892,630 of NC_090446.1, forward strand.
TACTTACCTAAAACATGCAACTACACAAACCACAGGTCAACCACTGCCAAAACCGCAACGAGCCACAACAAAGCAAGCAAAAACTTTGAACTAGAACAAAAAGAAGAAATAAACTGTTATAATCACAAATATAAATACTTTGCCAGTTGACAAACACCACGCCACCAAATATTTAGAAATGTTCCCTGGTGTCAAGTGGTCTCTGCCCCCCTCGTGGGCAGATGGGCCTAGAAAAACTAGGCCGATCTGCCCCAAGGGGAAAGAAATGGTCACCAAAACTGTGCTGAATTTCTCGCCCAAGGGGCCACTCCCCACACACACAAAAAAACCTAAAAAAATCCCTGTGCCTTAGTGGCTTCTGCCCCCTTTTAGGGCAGATGGGCTAAAAATAATAGGATGAACTGCCCCCAAGGAGGGCAGAAATGTTGTAACTAATATTGCCCCCCCCTTGGGAAGCGACCTTGTGCCCATGGGGCCACCCCTCACACAAAGCACACACACAGACAAGATCCATGGGCTAAGTGGATTCTGCACCCTTTGGGACTAAATATAATAGGCCAATCTGCCCCCAAGAGGGGAAGAACTGCACAACAGTGCTTTGCCCACTTTGGGGACAACCCTTGCCGAAGGGGTTACCCCAACAAAACAAAAAAACTAAGGAAACAAAAAGAATCCCTGGCGTCTTGGTGGCTTCTGCCCCCCTTGGGGGCAGATGGGCCTAAATAAAATGGGCTGATCTGCCCCCAAGGAAGACAGAAATGGCATAAAATATATTGCCCTCTTTGGGGGGCGATCCTTGCCCAAGGGGCCATCCCCCAACATAAAGCACACACACAAAAGATCCCTGGCGCTAAGTTGATTTTGCCCCTCTTGGGGGCAGATGGGCCTAAAAAAATAGGCCAATCTGCCCTTAACAGGGGCACAACTTCCCAACAGTGCTTTGTCCCGTTAGGGGGATGACCCTTGCCCAATGGCCCCCCCCCACACAAAAAAACACAAAGCACGAAAGATCCCTGGTGTCGCTGTGGCTTCTGCCCCCTTGGGGGCAGTCCACCTAACAATAATTGGCCAATCTGCCCCCAAGGGTTGCAGAAATGGTGAACAACATTATGACCCCTTAGGGGAATGACCCTTGCCTAAGGGGCAGCTTCCCCGTAGTGAAACTGACCCACCCAAAAAAACAAATCCCTAGTGTCTAGTGGGCATTCCTGCTCCCCGATCGCATCGAGGGAAGGGAAAACCCTTTCCTTTCTCCTGATGCCTCTTTTAGAGGAATGGCCCTCCGGCCGGAGGAGAAACTCACCTCTTTCTCCCTCGACGCGATGGAAGAAAATGGCTTCCAGCATGTCGGGTGGCCTCAAATGATGTTAGCGTGCAATCGCACGCTGATGTCATTCGATGGAGCGGGAGTGGAAGGGGAATTGATTCCCCTTCCATCCCTGCCCATCGGAGAGGGGTGGGAGGTCCTCAGGGGAAGCGCTTCCCCCGAGGCCTGGGGGCAGGGCATATTGGTTACGTCCTGGGCACCCGAGCGGTGCTGCCCAGGAGATAACTGTTACGTCCCAGGCACCCAAGGGGTTAACTGTTCTAAGATGGTGGCCACATTATTAATCAGCCTCTGCTCTCTCCGCAGTTAGCAAGCTTTGGTCTGCACTAGCTCTGCAGTCCTATTGAGTAAGCAGGCTTTGGAAAAGTTAATAGGGTTGACGTTTGTATGGCATGCCAGTTCTTGATATGCACAACATACAAATGTCAAACCTTTTAGCTTTGCTAATCTATGGGCAAGAATAACAAGGGACTAGCGCAGCTTGGGGACAAAATTGACAGGACAGCACTACATTAGTTCTGAAAAGCAAGGATGCACCATATTTACAAAAATACGACACATCCCTGTGTTTCCCTAGCACTAGCAGTAAATTTAGATGCCACTGTCATTGCAGGCATCCTTGCACCATAGTGAAAGTGTGTCTGTGTTGAAGGGAATAATTGTTTATTGAAGGAAGGTGTCTCCTCCTGCACATAAAGAATCTACAATGACGATTTGGCACTTCTATGTGTGCTGCAGAATGCAGCACACACAAAAGTAGCAAACCATCATTAATGAATGATTGTTTACAATAAAAGTATTTTGCCTTGTTGTGCCATGCTAACACCACTCCTGGGGTGGGGTTTGTTTTTTGCACTGCCTCAGATTTACGATTCCTTGTAAATCTATGGCAGCATCAAAACAATGGGTGTTGCAGTGGAACACCCACAGCAACATTCATTGAAAGCCCCTCTGCTGCAGAAAACTGCATCAGAGTGGCCCATATTTACAAGGCGGTGTTAAGCCGCAAAAAGTGGCTTTTCGCGCGGCTTGTAAATATGGCACAGTGCCACTGGAGCGTCATAAAAAGTGGCACTCAAGTAGCACTAGGGGCTTGTAAATATGTTCCTATGTCTTCTAGTGTAGTGAAAAAGTAGAACATGAATGCTGTGATTAATGCTTTTGAAAGACCCAGTAGGAATCAAAATCCATCCACATAAAATGGTACATATTACACATAGGCTCTCATTACAACCTTGGGGGGAGGCAGAGGCCGCCCGCCAAGGTTGGACCACCGAGCGGCCACCTATGCGGCCGCAATCCCGCCGGCCACATTACAACATCCCCCCTGGGCCGGCGGGGAAGTCGGCCGTAACATTGGAGCCGGCTCCTAATGGAGCCGGCGGTGTTGCGGCCGTGTGACGGGTGCAGCTGCACTCGTTGCCCTTTTCACTATCTGCTGTGCAGACAGTGAAAAGCCCAGCGGTGTGACCGAGGCACTACTGCCGCGGTCATAATATGGCAAATTGTACCGCCAGCCTGTTGGCGGTACAATCGCCAAAACAACCCTGTCAGTCTTTGACCGCCAGGATTGTAATGAGGCCCAGAGGCCCTCATTTCAACCCTGGCGGTAAATCCCGCTTACCGCCATGCAGAAGACCGCCAACATACCCCTGCGGCCGTGGAATTCCGCTACAGGTATTATGACCCAGAGCTCGGAATCCGCCACAATACAGACACCCACACAAGTCCGCTCAAAATACACACACATATACAAAACACCCCCACATTGGACAATTCGAAATACACACACCTGATACACATACACACACCACACCCACACACCCAATCCAATATAAAACACACACCTACATTACCCACAAACCCTTACTACCAGAAATTTGAAAGCAGCCAGGGAGAGACACTACCTTAAACAACACCAGCATCCACAGATACACAACACCATCACTTACTTACACAACATCCATGCACCTCAAACAACACACAACACATCCCCTCACACATCACAACACACACCATCTCACACATCACCCACACCACATCATGGCACCTTCAATGACACCCCAGGTTCTCTGAGGAGGAGCTCAGGGTCATGGTGGAGGAAATCGTCAGTGTAGAGCCACAGCTATTCGGATCACAGGTGCAGCAAACATCCATTGCAAGGAAGATGGAGCTATGGCGCAGAATTGTCGACAGGGTCAACGCAGTGGGACAGCATCCAAGAACTAGGGATGACATCAGGAAGAGGTGGAACGACCTACGGGGGAAGGTGCGTTCCGTGGTCTCCAGACACCAGATTGCAGTACAGAGGACTGGCGGTGGACCCCCACCTCCTTCCCCACAACTAAAAACATGGGAGGAGCAAGTCTTGGCAATACTGCATCCTGAGGGCCCCGCAGGAGTAGCAGGAGGACTGGACTCTGGTAAGGCAAATCTTTACTACTTTATCCCCCACCCTACCTGAATGCCATCACATACCCCACCCTTACCCTCACACCCATCACCCCACCAACCCACAGATACCCCAGCAACACAACCCACACATCCCAAAAACAAGCCCTGCATGTTACACCAATGCATGGACACCCATCACCAAAGCATGTCCAGTACAGATACTCACACAGACCCCAAACCAACTATCACACAAGGACCAAGCCCAGAATGCAAGCACTGGAGTAGAGGGTCACTCACCCATTGCACACTATGACGCACACAGATGCAATAATCATGCATTTACACCCCTACAGGAACCCTACCCAACGTCACCGGACAGGAGGTGCCAGACAAATCCTGCCCGCCCACAGAAGAGACCCACAGTGACGACAGCAGCTCTGCACAACTGGATCAAGATGACCAGCCCGGCTCATCAGGGACCTCTGGACAGTTGGTTCCCCTGACACAGTCACAAGCCTCCACAGAGCCTTCCCCCTCAGGAAACACCAGCACAGCACCCACCCAGCAGGCCCATCCCTCTGTCCCCAGGACACGTCAATCACCAGTGTGTCCACCACTACAGGGGACCCAGGCAACCCCACTAACACAGGACAATCAGGGACCTACGGACAGTGGGCACACGGTTCAGGGGACAGAGGCACAGGAAAACAGGGAAGCTGGGAGGACTGCTGTGCGACAGGGAGAGGACAGGCCCAGGGAACCCACGAGGCCCTCTCCAACATCATGGGAGCTTACCATAATTCCCAGGAGTCCATGGCAACGGTACTGGCCAAGTTTCAGGAGACCCAGCGGCTGCAGGAGGAACACTACCTTGGGATTAGGGAGGACTTGAAGTCCATTAACAACACCGTGGTCACCATTGCAGGGGTGCTGCAAGAACTTGTCAACACCAGGAGGGGACCGTGGCACAACAAGGGGCCCTTGACACTAGCCTGGACGATGAACAGCCCTCCACCTCCGCCGGCGCTAGTGGACAGGAGGCACCGCCACAGAAACACGACACCAGCACCCCACCCCCTACAGATGGAGAACCACCCCGCAAACGGTCCCTGAAATCCAGGAACAAGACAGAGAACTTTGCCAGGACCCCAGCCAGGAAATAAGACCCCCCTGAATGTCACCCTTCTGTCCCACTTTGTCACCCTGTCCATCCTTAAACTGCCATTGCTCCGCTTCCAATGCCCCTTTGGACAATGCACCTGTGAAACAAATAGACTGGACTCTGCCATGGACATTCCTCTACCATCCCCCCAGCCCATTTTACAACCCCCTCCACTTATTAGCACAGAAATAAACATAATTCAATCATAAAACATTCTGTAGTCAGTCTGTGCTTTCACAAATGTTTAATTGCAATAACCATGGAATAAATATAGCAATGTCAATTCACTTGTGCACATACCAATGTAACACAGCTGTAGGCCAGGAGGAAATATAGCAGAGGGCACAAAGTGGGACCCACATCTGTGAAATGGAAAGGCAAAGTGACAAGTCAGGGTCCATATACTGAGTGAAAATGACAGACTTTTCCAACAATTATATGAGATGAGGGAGGCAGTGACATCTTCTTACCTGTGTCTCACTGGAAGGATTGCATGATTATGTTGTTTCGATTGTCAATATCCTCTTCTTCTGTCTCCTCTTCTTTACTGTCCACAGGCTCCACAGATGCCACAAGACCACCAGCTAGCCCATCCTCCTGCAGAAAAGGCACCTGCAGTCGCAAAGCCAGGTTGTGCAGCATACATCAGGCCACGATAATCTGGCACACCTTCTTTGGTGAGTAGTAGAGGGAACCACCTGTCATATGGAGGCACCAGAATCTGGCCTTCAGGATCACCCTCCTAGTTCGCCCATGTGCCTCATTGTAGCGTTCCTCTGCCCTTGTCCTGGGATTCCTCACTGGGGTCAGTAGCCATGACAGGTTGGGGTAACCAGAGTCACCTGCAAATATCGAGGGGCAACTGTTAGACATACACTAACCCTTAGGGACAACCCCATACCCAGACACCTATTCACACTGTATTGGGAACTTGGCCTCACCTATCAGCCACACACGGTGCCTCTGGAGTTGCCCCATCACATAAGGGATGCTGCTATTCCTCAAAATGTAAGCGTCATGCACTGAGCCAGGAAACTTGGCATTCACATTGGAGAAGTACTGGTTTGCCAAACACACCATCTGCGCATTCATCAAATGGTAGCTCTTCCGGTTTCTGTACACCTGTTCACTCCTGCGTGGGGGTACTAATGCCACATGTGTCCCATCAATGGCACCAATGATGTTGGGGATATGTCCCAGGGCATAGAAGTCACCTTTCACTGTGGGCAAATCCTCCACCTGAGGGAACACGATGTAGCTGCGCATGTGTTTCAGCAGGGCAGACAACACTCTGGACAACACGTTAGAGAACATTGGCTGGGACTTCCCTGATGCAATGGCCACTGTTGTTTGAAAGGAACCACTTGCCAGGAAATGGAGTACTGACAGGACCTGCACTAGATGGGGTATTCCTGTGGGATGGCGGATAGCTGACATCAGGTCTGGCTCCAGCTGGGCACACAGTTCCTGGATTGTTGCACGATCAAGTCTATATGTGACTATGATGTGTCTCTCTTCCATTGTCGACAGGTCCACAAGGGGTCTGTACACCGGAGGATGCAGCCATCTCATCACCTGTCCCAGCAGACGTGCCCTATGGAGGAGAACAGCAAGCAGAGAGTCAGCCAACACTGAAGTATCACAAAATGTCATTTGCAGAAATTTATTAATCCGCAATGTGCCTGTAACTGTGTGTATTCCAGGCCTAGATAGGTGTGACGCAGTTATTACTAATGCCATGTGGCCCCCTGAAATGGCAGCTACCTGACCTGTAAGGTGGGACAAAGGAATATGAGTTAACTGCGCTGGCTTTGTACACTGTCGTGGTGGGCGATCGAAGACCGCGGCGCAATTCAGCATTGGTTAACATTGGGCCGTATGGGTTCGAGGAGCCATTGACGATGTACTCCAGCGGTGACGGTACGCACTGCTGCGGACGTGACCGCCATTTTCTGTCTGTTTACTCACTTGATACCTGACCTTCAACAGGAGAGGACCTACACTGCAAGTGCTGCTGTGACCTGTGTCTGGAAGCGACGATGGCTACAGTGTCTCGGGAAAGGGCCCCTGCCTTCACATCGGAGGAGTTGGATAAACTACTGGATGGGGTCCTCCCCCAGTACACGCAACTGTATGGTCCTCCAGACAAACAGTACACTGTAAACATGCTGAATGGGCAATGCCTGCTTTGAGTGGTGTGGCTGGAAGATACATGGGGGGGCTGAGGCCTACATGTGCGGATGGTGAGTGTATGTGCGTCATGGCATGGGTGGGAACTGGTGGGCAATGAGTATGACGGTCCGGCCGGGTGAGTAATGTCCTTTCCCCCTGTGCCATTCCTCTAGGTCAGCGCCCACCAGAAGAAGGCTATTTGGCATGCCATCGTCAAGGACGTCTGGACCCTGGGGGTCTACCACAGACGGAGCACCCACTGCCTTAAAAGATGGGAGGACCTGCGCCTCTGGAGCAAGAAGACGGCGGAGGCCCAGCTGGGGATGACCTCCCAACGTGAGAGGGCTGCCCCCGCACCATGACCCTCCTGATGTTCTGGATCCTGACGGTGGCCTATCCGGAGTTGGATGGGCGCTTGAGGGCATCACTGCAGCCACAAGGGGGTGAGTACACTCTCATTCAGATGACTCTGCACGCATTACGAGGTGTCTGGGTGGGGGAGGTGGTCAGTGAGTTCCCCTAGGCCAGGGCGATCTTGGTAGGCAAGGTCCCTTGTGAAGCAGGCTATGTGGCACCTAGTCAGGCTCCTGTGACTTCCAGGTGTACAGCAATTGGGCTTAGGCCTCGCACCCCATGGGCATGTGAAAAATCTAGGAACTATAAGTGTATGGCGTAGTGCAGAGGGCTGCTCACTGTCTGTTGTGTCCACCAACAGTAGTGGTGTAGCATGCACTGAACATGTCTTTCTTCTGTCTTTCCCCCCCTTTTTGTGGTCTCCCTGTTCTTGTGTGCAATAGCATCATCAGGCGGAGGAGCATTGGCACCAGAGCTGGAGGGAGCTGCATCCCACTTGGCCCTAGAGGGTGAAGCTACGGAGTCTGAAGCCACCAGTGGGACAGAGGGCGAGGGGAGCTCCACGGCGGGGACAGGAGCAGAGAACAGCGACAGTGACTCCTCCTCTGATGGGAGCTCCCTTGCGGTGATGGGCCCCTCTGTGCCCACTGTATCAACAGGTACAGCCGCCACCCCCCTACCAGCACTGCCCTTCCAGTAGCCCCTCAGCATCTGTCCCGTGCCCGCTCACCCACGAGGGCGGGCATCTCCTTCACCCCAGGAACCTCATGCCCTGCCCCAGTCAGCCCTGCTGCCCTCCGTGAGAAGGCTATTGACCTCCTGAGATCCATCACTGTTGGGCAGCCTACCATTCTGAAAGCCATCCAGGGTGTTGAGAGGCACTTGCAACAAACAAATGCATACCTGGAGGGCATTCATTCTGGCCAAGGAGCCCAACAGAGAGCATTTTAGGCTCTGGCCTCAGCACTGATGGCAGCCATTGTCCCGGTGTCCAGCCTCCCCCCTCCAACCTCCTCCACCCAAACCCAATCCCCTGTACCTCAGCCTATCCCAAGCAGACCAGCAGACCAGCATGCACACACATCAACACACAAGAGAGGCGCAGGCAAACATAAGCCCCACACATCCCACAGGCACTCACACAAGCAACATACCCATGCACACATACCAACATCCACTTCCTCCACTGTGTCCCCCTCCTCCACATCTCCATCCTCCCTCCCAGTCTCGGTTCCACTCACACCTGCATGCACTACATCCTCAGCCACTACCTCCATCACCAGCACACCGCTCACGTGCAATCACGAGTGTCCTCTCGCAGTGTGTCTGTGACCCCTCCTCCCAAAGTACACAAACAGAGGCACGCTGCCACCCCACAGCTATCCACCGCACAACAGCCTCCAGCACATGCACCTTCACTCAAATTCAGCAAACGTACACCTCCTACAACCACTGCCTCTTCCTCCACTCCCAAACCCCCTCCATCTACCCGTCCCAGTGTGTCTAAAAAAAAATTCCTGGCTAACATTGACCTCTTCCCTACACCTCCCCCCGTCCTTCCCCTAGGGCCAGTCTTTCCAGGTCCCAGCCCAGCATCTCAGCCACCACATCCCCAGGCACAGTCGTGCCAGCAACTGCGGGGTCATGGAGTGCGCCAACCATCAGGGCTGCCAGTGTGCCACGTAGCGAGGGCAAGGACATTCCGCCACCTGCCAAGGTGAAAAAGGTGCCCACATCCCAGCGGGAGAAGACGAAACCACCAGCCACCAAGGGGTCAGTACAAAAGAAAGGGGATAGTGGCAAGACAACTGTGCCACCATCAAAGGTGGGGAAGGGCCAAAAACAGAATGACAGGTCAAGAGAGGGCATGGTGGCACAGACTGAGGGACCAGTGTCACACCTTCTGTCCACGTCCACGCCAACCTGTATGGCGGCGAACACCGCCACCTGCACCGCCTCCAGCACATCTACAGCTGCTGCGACAGTCCCCAGCCTCTTCCCCGGTGGGCAGCTATCCAAGGCTGCAGGAGACATTCTGCTTTCTCCCTTAGCAGGTGCTGATACATGCCCCACCACCAGCCCCTCTGCCACAGACCCCGCCGCCAGCACCGCCACCACAGAGCCCGCCGCAAGCACCACCACCACAGACCACGCCGCCAGCACCGCCACCACAGACACCGCCGCCAGAACCGCCACCACAGACACCGCCGCAAGCACCGCCAGTGGCCCCGTGACGTCCTCGGACAGTGGCACCACCGCTGACATGCCTACCATCCCCAGTGGTCAGTCGTCCGAGGCTGGTGGTGAGTTCCAGGACCCTGGGCAGCTTCCATGAAGCATTACTGTCATCACTGTTGGCACCTGCAGGTGGAATGCGAAGCCGCAGCAGTGTGGGGTATGTCGCTGCCTCCATGGCGTATCATGCTACCTGTACCTTGCCAATGTCGTGCCACACACACCCAGGTGAGTGAATTGTACCGGCCACACTGCACGTGAAGCACTCTGGGCACCAGGCCCCCTCCAGAACCAGTGGAGAGATACCTCAACTACCTCAGTCCTTGGCAGGATGAAGCACTCTGGGCACCAGGCCCCCTCCAGAACCAGTGGAGAGATACATCCACTACCTCAGTCCTTGGCAGGATGAAGCACTCTGGGCACCAGGCCCCCTCCAGAACCAGTGGAGAATCACATCCACTTGAGGGACTGTGGCTTTGCACTCCCCAGGATAAAGCAGTGGGCAAACCACCCACTGAAGATACTTGAGAGACTGTGGCTTTGCACTCCCCAGGTAAAGCAGTGGGCAAACCACCCATTGGAGAGACTTGAGAGACTGTGGCTTTGCACTCCCCAGGATAAAGCAGTGGGCAAACCACCCACTGGAGTGACTTGAGAGACTGTGGCTTTGCACTCCCCAGGATAAAGCAGTGGGCAAACCACCCACTGAAGATACTTGAGAGACTGTGGCTTTGCACTCCCCAGGATAAAGCAGTGGGCATGGAGCCCCCTCGTGCAGCAGTGGCGTCGTACGTTCATCTGGCTGAGGTTCCCCCCCTCCCCCTGAGGTGCCTGTTTCATTTCGGTCTGATGCTCCTCCAGTGTTCTCTCCATTTCCAGTCAGGTATCTAGTGTGGGCTTCGCCCATGCATTTTGGGCCCAGTGGTCCACAGACAATGATTGGTGCACTATCCCGACTTGTGTAGTTGGTGTACATAATAGTATTTACTGGATTTTGAACTTTGATAATGAGATTTCACATGATTACATTCATTCAAAACATTTCCTTTTGTCCTTGCGTTCTTCCAGGTGGCTGAGGGGGGTGTATGTGTACTGTTGCTGCATGTATTTGTGTGTATGGTGTTGTGGGTGAGAGTGGGGGTGGGAGTGTTGTGTATTGAGTGTGTGTGTCACTCTCTTTTCCCTCCCCTTCCCCTGTGTTGTAGGTGCAGTACTCACCGTGGTCATCGCCGCCGTCTTTGGTGCTCCTGATAGAAGAGAAGGAAGACCAGCATCGGCAGGATCTGCAATTCAGGCTCCATGGTGTCCTGGTTCCTCGTGGGGTGTGGAGAGGTGAGTGTTTTCCCCTTCTGTATACTGTTTCTGCCTTGTTTTTGTTTGCGTTGGTTCCGCCCCGGAAAAGGTGGCGGATAGGCATCTTGTGATAGGTTGGGCGGTACATTGTCTTCCACTTGTCTGTCAGCAGTTACCGCTGCGGTGTTTGTTTCTACCGCCGAGGTGGTCGTAGTGTTAAAGTGACTGTCAATGTTGGCGGTTTCCGCTATGGTCATGATTCCATTTTTGTTTCCGCCGGCCTGTTTGCGGTATTACCGCCACTTTAACACCGATCGCCAGGGTTGTAATGAGGGCCATAGTGTGTTAAAGATGAACTGATAGTATGTGGGAAACCTCTAAGTTTGTAAGAGAGTTCTTCCCTGACACTGTGCCTACACGAGAAATGTCTAAAAATGGTGTTCAAGAAAGCAAATTGCTACTGCCTTGTAGCTTTTGTAGAGCCCCTGAGATCCTTGTCGAAGACTTCAACCTCTAACAGGTGCAAAATTAGGAAGTAAGGGCCAAATGTCCAAAGCCATTTAGCATTTCCTAATGGTCCGGATTGCTATTTCAGGCCATTAAGAAATGCTAAATGGACTTTTGAGATGTACAATGCCATTATGGGAATGTCAAAATGAGATTTCTACCCAGTAGAAATCCCAATTTGCGATTCCCACTTAGGAAATCGCAAATAGGGATTTGTAAAGCACATGTACGAAGCATTCCCTAAATGCAAAATGGGCATTCAGGGAATGCAATTACATGGACTCCATGTCAATGGTAACCATGAGCAATTTTAAAAAAACACTGAAAGATAATTTGTTAAAGTGCAGTAGAGCACACACATTTTCCTACGGCATATTTGTGATCTACATGTGCACCACCACTTTTTGGGGTGCATCATGATGGGCCTGTTTCCTATAGGCATCCTAGGTTTTGCATTTTTCAAATAGCGATTTACAATCAGGAAATTGCTATTTGGGAAATGCAAAGCTGTCCATTGGAACAAATGCAAAGGGATTTCCGAATTGTGATCTGCTAATAGCGATTCTTACTTTGCAGGAATGCTGTTAGGAAATTGTTAATTACATGCATATCATTTTGCATTTCCTAAATAGCGATTTCTATGGAGTCACTATTTAGGAAATGCAAAATTGCATTTTGATAAATCTGGCCCATAATCCATTGTTTTACTTGTTAAAGTGGCAAGTTTTGTTGCCGTGAATGAGGTTTGTAGGGTGCACCAAATGTGTCAAAGTGAACATGCCTTTCACCTTAAGAAAAGAGGAGTAAGAGAGATACGGTTGGGTTTGTCTCTACTTTCCAACTTTTAATAAATGGCTAATACTTCTATTATTGGAGCTTTCAGGGATGTGAGTGTTCAGCGTAGCCTATAGGGAAGAATTTTGGCGCTGGGCATAAGATCAAGGGTTCTGTTTCTCACAGTGAACTTCTTGCACCGATTTCCAATCTGGGATGAGATAGGAAGAGTTAGGTAGCAGGGAAAGGCTACAAATAACGTTCTTTGCCTGAGCAATCTAATGCTTTGCGACGGCAGAGTAATTAATTCCTCCAAAAATCTTAACAGTAACCTTTAGTCAACTTTTTTTAACCACAGAAAACCTTCTTATATCTCTGACTTGGATGTTAGTGTTGCCAAGTCTTCGATATTTAAATAGGAAAGTGCTACATTTTTATGAGTGGAACATAGGTGACATGCAACGAGAAACCATATTTATTATTCTTTAAATGAATACGGAAGGCAGCCTTTTCACAAACTAATGAGGTATGCACAGATGCATGAAACACTAGCAGCCTTTAGCTCGATGTTTTACATGATTACTGATATTTTTAATTTAAATTTATTTAATTGATATTGGATGATGAACCATTCTGTAGCTGCTAGACTTTGGGGGTCATTACGACCCCAGAGGTCGGCGATAATGTGGTGGTAAGTACCGCCTACAGGCTGGCGATACTTACCGCCACATTATGACATTGGCAACCCGCCAATGTACTACTCCGACTGCCACGGCGGTAGCAGCCGTTGGGCTGGAGATATTCATCTCCAGCCCAGCAGCCGCCATTGTGCCTCCTGCGAGATTATGACCCGGTCTACTGCCAAGGTGATAGGGGTCTCCCCCCTTCCTCTCCAGTTATCCTGCCACCCCTCTACCTCTCCAAACACCCCCACCTACATTCACACTCCACCTTCACACACATGCATACACACACCCATTCCCACATGCTTAGACGCATGCATACATCCAATCACACAAACATCCGCACACACTTCCAAACATACATGCAGACATGCATTCACATTTCACAACATACACGCACTCACAAGTCCGTACATGCACACACGCATTCAACACTCACCACACACCCGCATTTACGCACAAACATACATTCACACAGCCCCACACACACACATACACACAACAACCCCCATCCCTCTCCCCTGTCGGAGACCCGACTTACCTGGATTGGGGGGTCCTCTGGCAGGAGACGGGATGGGGCACTGATACCACAACCAGTGCCCGCCAGCAGAACACGGCCAGGCAGTACTATTGGTCATATTAAGCTGGCGGCAGTCTACTGGCGTGGCACTGCAGCAGCGCCACCTTACCGCCATCCGCTGGCATGGCCACAGCCAGATTTCTGCCATTCTTGTGGTGGAAATCCGACTGTGGTCATATTATGGCAGACGGCTGGTAGCCGCAGCAGTAGGCAGTTTTTACTGCCAAAGTTGTAATGATGGCCTTTGTGTGTTAGTTAAGGGCCCGATTACGAGCTGGGCGGTTCAACCACCACAACTACAATATGGCAGTGGTGAGGCTGCCGTCAAGGCGGTGGCCTCACCACCGTCGTATTATGATGTTTCTTCCAGGCTGACTGTTTGAAACTATTGTATTATGAAGTTTCCTGCTGGTTAGCCCAGTGAAAACAGTGCAGGGCATTGGCCTCGGCTCCCTCATGGAGCTGAGGCCAGTTCCATCACCAAAGCACCCTCAGAATGCGCTATGTCTACCATAGCAGACAGTGCGCATTCTGAGGGTGCTGTCAGGAGGGCCCCTGCACTGCCCTCGACTTCGTTGTGAACTTGGCCCTGCAATGGCTGACCATGACCTTGACTGCTGCCAACCCGTTGGGATCCCTGATCTCTACGGAGATGGCGGTCTCCTGGTGGTCTGACCGCCAGGATCGTAATCCGGCAGTTGGACAACCAGGATTGCATGTCCGACCACCACCGAGAGTTTGGACTGCCAAACTTGTAACTAGGCCCTAAGTTGTGTGAGACAGAATTGCATTCAATGGACTTCAGTAGTCGAAGTGCCCCTATGTGATTAAGTAGGGGAGAGTGGTTCACCTGAGGCAGCTCCTATGCACGGAACAGACTATAAGAGGGACAGGAAGTCTGCAAGAGAGGAAACAGCATTTGACATGTAGAGGTTGCAAAATATGATGTGAACAAACTATGCAGGAAAAACCGACAACAGTTTCTGTAAATAATGACAGCAGCTCCTGTAAATAAGAACAAAGCACTTTCACTACTACACGTAGAGTAAACATAAATGTACAGTTCTTGGGGGCACATGAGATATTCTAGCAGAACTGTTCATAGGGATCATGATCCTTATCAGCAGGTCCTACATTGTCTCTTGTTGCACCCACAGAGGTTACACATTATCTAGGCATTGAGGCCTGATGGCATGCCTGGTGGTGTGGTCCAAAGGCCCTACCTGTGCTCATGTGAGATTTTCAATGTGAAATTCCAGTCAGATATTATTATGTACATTATGACCATCATTATTGTTAA